>NC_138821.1:23640073-26040073 GCF_965178545.1 Coloeus monedula | reverse complement strand
AAAGATTTAAGATTTTTCTTACAAAGAATACCTTCATAGAATTTAAAGTCAGATTTTAAGAGAAGGGTTAGAAGAAAGGGGTATAGGTCTCTCTCGGATTGGGAAAGGCTGGGTTTAGCTTGCCTATGTCCCATCTTAGTTCCTCCCTCAACAGAAAAAAGAGAAAAAACCCCAAAATTACTTAAAGTTGCGTGCAAAAAGAGGAGGAGAGCTCCAAGTTTAAACTTACAAATCTCGTTTTCTGGTGGGGCTGGCTCCTAGAAAGGTCTGCTGGGGGGATGGTCTGGTGTTGGGGTGGGTCAGCCTGCTCTCGGGCTGAAACCATCAAATGTCAGTCACCAGAAGAGATCACTGAGGTCTACGTTACCTCCCCCTGGGTGGCTCCCAATCCTAAATTACCTCCCCCTGTTCCAGAAAGTTCTCACTTTTTTAGTTATTAATTGGATCCCTGTTATGACTCCTGCCTCCCTGTTTTCCCCATTTGTTCTGAAAAATTGTATCCTCCCCTCTGCTTGTACCCCATTGGTTGTTTTCTCTTTCCCTGCCTTACTCCACCCCCCATAAAGGGGCTAGCCTGCGTCTCCTCGAGGCTTCGCTGGTCCCTGGACCCTCCTGCAAATAAACCTGTTGGAACTCACACCAGAAGCCCCTCCTGCCTTCTTTGCCTCCGGTCTAACGCGAGCCTATTCCACCGGCTGCCCGAAGTGTTTCCTCTGAGGAGGAGCCAGCGCACGCACCCATCTCACGCTGATTCCACTGAGCCGTCCAGCGAGGACATTGTGGAGGCTAACACTGCGTCCCCTCTGCCCGAGGGCACGCCGGGGCTTGTGCTGACAAGCCCCCCGTTGCGTTAGGTTGGCGCCCCAAACAGGGACGGCACACACGTGCGTTCCTGCATCGTCCTCGCTGCCTGGAGGCTGCGAGTGTCAGCGATTTGGAGCCGCCGACGCCTCTCACGGCAGCGCGCTCTGTTTTAAAAGCCACGCTCCGAGACAAGGTTGCCAACTCCTGCCAGAAGAGCAGCCTGTCCCGGAGGACCCCACCGTGCCTTTTTGTTTCCAGGACCAGACGCCTGTGTCTTCTTGTGAGTATTCTTGTGATTCCCGGCCCCTGGAAAATTATTTTTAGTTTCTCCTTTTTGCCGGTGGTGGGTGAAGTTGAGGCTAAGATGGGAGCTAAGCTTTCCCAGCCTCAGCGGGAGGTTTATCTCCAAGTTGGGGAGTCCCTGAAGAATTGTGGGTTAAAGTTATCAAAAGGGTTTTTGAAAAGGTTTGTTAAGTGGCTGTTCTTTTATTTTCCCCAGATGTCCCCTGCTACTTTGAAGTCAGCCACGTTTTGTCAATTTGTGGGGGACAAAATATTAGAATTAAACCAACGGGGAGGTCCCTCTGGAGAGAGGTTTGTCTCCATGGTCTGGACTTTGAGAGATATACACAAAGCTAATCCGAAAATAAAAGAAAAGCCCCGAATTCTCCCCAGTTCTTCCCAAGTCCCTCCTCCCCCGCCTCGCATTCCTCATCCCACTACCCCTTCGCTGAGAAGACCGGGAGTTGTAAAATGCCCAGAGGCACAGGGGTGCCACCGTCTCCCTGACTCTCCTCCATCCTCTCAGCCGCCCCGCCGAAGTAGCCCTGGCCAGGCTGTTTCGGCTTCTACCCAAACCCGCTCTCCTATGCTGTCTTCCCCGGTTGTTCTCCCAAAAAGCGGTTCCCAGTTTTATTGCTCTCAAAATGATGGCGAAGGCTTTTCTTTGTCCACCGTTTTGTCCCCTTTCCCTGCTGTTCCTGCACTCCCCCAAAATGGAGGAGACCGCATGGCATAACCCGCCTTTTTTCCTTCTTCTTCCCAAAATCCTCTTCGCCCTCCTCCTCCTCACCCTGTCCTGGCCCCGCCCCCTCCTAACGTGAAGACTGTGAGCTCCTCCTTTGCGTCGGGTCCCTCCCCCTGCGTCGGGAGTCCCCGCCCTTCCCGTGGCCACTCCTCTTTGTCCTCAGCCCCCGCCTACTGGGAGGAGCCTTCTGGTTCCCACGCCTCGTCTTCCGGTTCCCACGCTGTGGAAACCGGAACCGATGCCATCTTGCACCCGGAACCGGGAGCCTCCTCCGGTCCCTTTGCCGCTCCGGTTACTTATAACTGAGCTGACGGCAACCCCACTTGGAAACCCTTTGACCCTGCTGGGCTCAAAGAACTTTGTAAAGCCCAGAAGGAGTTTGGGAGGGAGAGTCCATATTTCTGGAATCTCCTGTGGGCCACCCTCACTAATACAGTGTTGGTCCCAGCAGACCTCCAAAGCATTTTTTCTTGCTTGCTTTCTCCAGCCGAATTCGAGTTGTGGGATGACAGGTGGAGAAAGCAACTAAGAGAGGTCCTCCCAATCCTGTTGCAAGACCCTAATAACGCAGGGGTTTCCATAGACCACCTTACCAGTGAGGGGTTGCTTGCCGAGCCGCAAGACCAGGCCCGAAACACCCCAGAGCCAGTCTTAAATGCTGTTAAACATGCAGCGGAGCAAGCATTTTTAATGATGCCCCCTAAATGAGCGCCTCTAGTAAATTTTACTGAAATTCGGCAACTCCCAAATGAACCATTTATTGACTTTATTGACAAATTGAAATTAGTGGTGGTGAAGCAAGTGGAAGATACAAGAATTAGAGAAAGCATAATCACTCAAATAGCAAAAGCTAATGCAAATGAACCTTGTAAGAGCGTGATTATGACCCTTCCACTTGATCCTCCACCAAAGTTAAAGCAGATGATTCGACACTGCACAACCTTAGTTCCAATTGGCCAACCAAATTTAAAAACGAGGGGGACTGTGGTAGGAGCTGCGGGTGCCGCTGGGGTACCGGCACCTCAGGACGAGAGGATGACAAACAGAACCTGGACTTGTCACAGATGTGGCAAGCCAGGACATGTGGCCCGGAACTGTAGAGCTCCAGCCTCAATTAATCAAAGTTCCCGAGCTGTTTCCCCAGGGCAAGTACCATCGCTCACTCCCGTGGAGGTACAGCCGGGAAACTGAGGACCCAGTGCGGATCTCCCGCCCCGCATGATGACATAAATAAAGAAGCCGTAACCAGAAAAACTGTGACTACCACTACTGCAACCACGATGGACTCTATCACACCTCGACGGGTCCTCATGAGCTGCAAAGGACTGAAAGACTGCTGCTTGTTTGTTATAGGAGTGTTGGGGTTTTAGTTTAGTCTTAGTTTTTTTCCTGTTAAAGGAATTTTTTCCCATATGCATGTTGCTAGGGGACAAATGGCTGTACTTAAAAAGACAAAAAGAGAGGGGTGGGGCGGGCCTGGCTACTCCTTTGTTTTCACCTGGGTGTGGGGTCAGTTCGCTCTCAGCGTTTGGAGAGAGAAGCTGCAGAGAAAGGAGCTGCTGTTTCTTCTTCTTGGGCCGTTTTTTTTCTTTTCTGCTGGAAACAATGCCAGGATCCCAAAGCTGTTTTTCCCTGCCCCGCTGCTGCTTCGAGCTTTTACTACGCTGTAGCCGTGCTTGCCTTGCCTTCCTGACCTCCGGGGGGGTTCCCCGTTTGGGTACATCTCATCTGTCCTCTGGGATCTGTGCTCGTCCCAGCCACTCCAGCCTGCCGCTCCAGCCTGCCGTTCCAGCCTGCCGCTCCAGCCTGCTGTTCCCGAGAGTCCGGCCGGACACCAAAGCCAGCCGTGTGGGGTTTGTGAAGTCTTTGTTCCATCCTTCCCCGGGACCCCAGGCCACCAGTGCCGTGTGGTCCCCGAGCTCGCTCCGGAGCGCCCCCTGCAGCCGCGGGGGAACCATCGCACCTGCCCTGCTCACCGGGAGCCACCAGTGATCCCTGCCAGCTGCGAGTGGAACTGCACCCGAGGGGAAAGGGGCTGGCAGCCGAGAAGGCTGACACTGGGTTTGTGTTTGCTGTTACTGCCATAGTTGTTTTTGTTTTGTTTTACTGGTTATATATATATATATATACAGTAAAGAACTGTTATTCCTTTTTCCCACATCTTTGCCTAAAGGCCCTTGATTTCAAAATTATAATAACTCGGAGGAAAAGGGGTTATATCTGCCACTTCAAGGGAGGCTTCTGCCTTCCTTAGCAGACACCTGTCTTTCAAAACCAAGACAAGGAGACACCACACGTACACCACCAGAGATCTCAATAACACCAGAGATCGCCCAAGTAGGATCACAAGGACTCTTTACAATTAACATCCAATGTATTCACCCACCTTTCTTTCCTGCAGCCGGCCAGGTTCTCGCCCAGACCATCCTCATGCCCAGATGTTCACCAGAAAACTACAACCCATCTGTCTTCTGGGCTGATGTGGTAGGGGAAGATAAGCCGATGCTAAGCTGCAAGATTTCATGCCAGGGCTTGGATATCAGCCTAGCAGGGATGATGGGCATGGGGGCAGACGTGACGGTCATCGCCTCCAACAACTGACCGTCACATTGGGGGTTGCAACCAGCGGAAGGTATTGTTATGGGTGTGGGAGGATCTGTGGCTGGCCAGAGAAGCAGGACGCTTGTCCAGATTGAAGGTCCAGAGGGGCGGATTGCAACAGTCCATCCATTTGTTATTGACTCTGGGTTTACATTGTGGGGCAGGGATCTCATGTCCCAGTGGGGAGCCCGGGTTGAGGTCCCATCTCAACGCCAGGATTTTTAGTAGGGGCCACTGCGGAGCGCCCCACTCAGAAATTGAATTGGCTCACCAATAAAAGGGTCTGGGTGGATCAGTGGCCTTTAAAAACACACCAATTGAGAGCGCTCACTGCACTCATGGAGGAGCAGCTGGGGAAGGGGAACATTGAGCCTTCCAACAGCACTTGGAACTCCCCTGTCTTTGTGATCCGGAAACTGGGGACAGACAAGTGGAGACTCCTTCACGACCTGTGGAAAATTAATGAGGTCATTGAGGACATGGGACCCCTGCAGCCTGGAATGCCATCACCCTCAATGCTCCCTAGGCAGTGGAAGCTAGCAGTCATAGATATCAAGGACTGCTTCTTCCATACCCCCCTGCATCCGGATGATGCACCCTGGTTTGCCTTCTCAGTGCCTTCCCTCAACCGAGAGGCTCCCATGCAGCGCTACCACTGGCAAGTTCTGCCGCAAGGCATGAAAAACTCGCCCACCATCTGCCAGTGGTATGCCGCTCGCATTCTGTCCCGTCCGGAAAAAGGCAGTTAGAGCTGTGATCCTACACTACATGGATGATGTTTTGGTGTGTGCGCCCAAGCAGCAGTACCTGGACTGGACTCTGGGGGAGGTAATTAGGGCTTTAGAGGCTGATGGATGCGAAATCCAACCCGAGAAGGTCCAGAAGACCTCACCTTTTAAATATCTAGGACAAAAAATAGAGGAGCAGACGGTGGTGCCCCAACCATTAAAGATCAATGATAACCCCAAGACTCTGCAGGAACTCCGTCAACTCTGTGAGTCCATCAACTGGGTGAGGCAGCTCCTGGGACTGACGACTGAGGACCTTGCCCCTCTGTTCAACCTGCTTCATGGGAACAAGGATCTCAAATCCCCGAGGCAGTTGACAGAAGAGGCAAGAAACTCCCTCATCAAAGTCCAGGAGGCACTGTCATCTCACCAAGCCCATCGTTATGCCCCAGGTCTGCCCTTTCAGTTTATAGTGTTGGGGGAAATGCCATACCTCCATGGGCTGGTTTTCCAGTGGGACAAGGTGCAGAGTGTTCCCCTTCTAATTATTGAGTGGGTTTTCCTCTCGCACCAGCCGTCCAAAAGTATTACCACGCCACAGGAGCTCATGGCTCAGTTGGTGATAAAGGCTAGGTCTTGCCTCCGTACCCTTGTGGGGTGTGATTTCACATGTGTTTACCTGCCACGAACAACCAATGCACTGGACCATCTCCTTCAAAACAACAATCACCTCCAATTTGCCTTTGATAGTTATTCGGGACAAATATCGGCTCACAACCCGAAACACAAATTGTTCAATTTGGCCTTTAAATTAATTCCAAAAGAAATTCAGAGTCGTGAACCCCTCAATGCCCTGACGATCTTTATGGATGGTTCTGGGGCATCTCACAAGTCTGTCATGGTTTGGAGGAATCCTTGCACTCAGAAGTGGGGGTCTGATGTGCAGGTGGTCAAAGGATCACCCCAGGTTGCAGAGCTTGCCGCAGTGGTCAGAGCATTTGAGCGGTTCAATGAACCTTTTAATTTGGTAACAGATTCCGCATATGTAGCAGGACTGGTGTCCAGAGCAGAAAGAGCATCGCTCAGAGAGGTGGCGAATCCAAAAATCTATAAATTGCTTTCGAAGATAATCCAAATTGTCTCCCACCGAAAGCAAGCCTTTTATGAAATGCATGTGAGGTCACACACTGACCTGCCAGGATTTATTGCCGAAGGGAACAGGAGAGCAGATGCCCTAGCTATGCCCATTGAGTTAGCGAATCTGCCTAAGATTCCAGCAAGCCCAGCTGAGCCATGCAATGTTCCATCAAAATGCTCCAGCCCTTGTCTGGATGTTCCACCTCACCAAAGACCAGGCAAAGACGATCGTGGTGACATGCCCCAGCTGCCAGAAACATCAGCTTCCATCATTGGGTCAGGGGGTTAACCCCCAATGCCTAGGCAGTTGTGAGGTATGGCAAACAGATGTCACCCACTTCCCCCAGTTTGGCTGCCAGAAATATATTCACGTTTCTGTGGATACCTTTTCTGGTGCAACCTTTGCCTCAGCCCACCGTGGGGAGAGGGCCAAAGATGTCATCAACCACCTAGTACAGGCCTTCGCTGTGTTGGGGACACCAAATAAATTAAAAAGTGACAATGGCCCTGTGTACACCTCTGCAGAGTTAAACAGATTCATGAGTGAGTGGGGTGTGGATCACATCACTGGCATCCCTCACTCACCCACAGGCCAAGCCATCGTGGAGAGGAAACATCAGACACTAAAAAGACTACTAGAACAACAAAAGGGTGGCAATGAGATCGCTGCCCCCATCATAAGACTGTCCAAAGTGTTGTTCATTTTGAACTTTTTGAACTGTTCCTATGAGGAACCTGATACTCCCATCCTGAGACACTTCACAAACTCTGCCAAACATAAACTGACTGAGAGACCTGAGGTCCTAATAAAGAACCCTGACACTTTACAGATACATGGCCCGTACCCCCTAGTCACCTGGGGTAGAGGCTATGGGTGTGTTTCCACCCCAGAGGGTCCAAGATGGATCCCTGGAAAGTGGATAAAACCCTTTTTGAAACCACCTGCAGATGCCAAGCGAAGGAAAGAAGCTGCCACAGCCTGGAAAAGGAGGAGAAACAAGACCTCCTGAATAAACAAGAAATTCTCCTCTCAGGTATCAAACATTCCCTTTCCCACCTTCTCTATTGTGTCTCCCTCCCCTAAGTGGCCCTTTGTTTTGAAAGAGGGGGAGTCCAAGGGAGCCATTGTTATTTAAGTTAATTGTATTTGTATTAATTTTATTTATGTTACACTGTCCCTAAAGTTATCTCCCATAACTGCGTGATGACATCCTACATGCTGCTGTCCCACCTGCTGCTGCAGCTCCTCCTGTACACCGGGAGCTCCAGTAGCCGGATTTCTTCAATTATCGAGGACATTGTATGGGGTTTCTTTATGGAGTTGTTAATTTTATTAGCCCTTCCCATTTTTAAGTGTTTGGTTTTGAAATCCCTTAAGCCTTTCCCCTCATTTCAATGTAATAAAGAAGGGGGAGATGTTGGGGTGGCTCAGCCTGCTCTCGGGCTGAAACCATCAAATGTCAGTCACCAGAAGAGATCACTGAGGTCTACGTTACCTCCCCCTGGGTGGCTCCCAATCCTAAATTACCTCCCCCTGTTCCAGAAAGTTGTCCCTTTTTTAGTTATTAATTGGTTCCCTGTTATGACTCCTGCCTCCCTGTTTTCCCCATTTTTTCTGAAAAATTGTATTCTCCCCTCTGCTTGTACCCCATTGGTTGTTTTCTCTTTCCCTGCCTTACTCAACCCCCCATAAAGGGGCTAGCCTGTGTCTCCTTGAGGCTTCGCTGGTCCCTCACCCTCCTGCAAATAAACCTGTTGGAACTCACACCAGAAGCCCCTCCTGCCTTCTTTGCCTCTGGGCTAATGCGAGCCTATTCCACCGGCTGCCCGAAGTGTTTCCTCTGAGGAGGAGCCAGCGCACGCACCCATCTCACGCTGATTCCACTGAGCCGTCCAGCAAGGACGTTGTGGAGGCTAACGCTGCGTCCCCTCTGCCCGAGGGCACGCCGGGGCTTGTGGTGACAAGCCCCCGGTTGCATTAGTCTGGCAGTTCGATCCTCAGGGACTTCTTTCCTAGGTGGGAGGTGAGGGTCTGGAACTGTCCCTGTCCAAAAGGCCTGCTAAAATGTAGGTCTATCTTCAGAGGATCAGCACACGAACGGCTGGTTCTGTCTTGGCAAGTCAAGACGCAGCTCAGGCCAGGTCTGGGGTCCAGGGTCCAAGGCTGTTTGGGTGCCAGTTATTACGGCTGGTGATGGGGTCAGTGGCTCTGACCCAGGAAGAGGTGACCAGTCCGGGGAGATGGTCCCGAAAGGAATCGCCTTCCCGAGGCCCAGTGTCTTCCCTCACCTGCTGGCAGGAGGGCCCTTGCAGAGGCTGTCAGCTCTTTAGTGATTATCAGCTCGTGATTTCAGCTCGGCTCTGCAGGGCAGCCTCCAGGCCAAGCCAGACCAGAGAGAGAGACGAGAGGCTCATGTGGCTGGTTCTGCCTGAAGGTAGCTTTATTGTTGGTCCCCTCTGGCGAAGGGGAAAGCCAGGGACGAGAACTCCTCCGAGCCCCACAGGGCCAGAGGGCTTGCTTTTATAGGGATACAGGGGATGGGTGAGGACCAATGGGTTACAGAGGATCTGGGATGGGTAAAGACCAATGTGTTACGAACGATCTGCATAGGGTCTCCTAAAAGATTGTGCGTCTGTCTTTACACGCCGTGACCAAAGAAGTGGTTGCCTTTCCAGGGAGTCCTGCTGGGCGATTGGGAAATCTCTTATCTCAGCAGAGATCCCTCCAGGGCAGAGGCTGGGCATACCCCACACATAGTGGCTACCATAATTTTGGCTTCTACTTTGGCTTTTTCTTCATCACTCCTGACATAAACTTTTTGAGCCTCTTTTAATAAATCATTTAATAATCTTTCTTGCCAGTCTTCCAGTTTTTCTAGTTTCTTCCTAATATCTGGCTGTTATAAACATATATTGTAATATTGGCTTCTCTCAAGTATTAAGGTAGATATTATATAATGTTAGAAATGCTTTTTGCTGTGTGGATGTAGTTTTCTCTCGTTTTAGCAAGGATGTTAGCAAGTGTGAGCAAGTAAAATAACCTCCAAGCAAACAGAGGATGAGGCCCAAGGAGCTGCTAATCAACACTTTGTCCAGAGAACAAAAGGGCCCAAAGGCTACTCTGCCTGGAGAACGGGGGTGGCCAGGAGAGCCTCGAGCCGCTATCACCGCTCGGCCTGGGAGGCCAAAGAGGCCCAAAGCTGCTATCAGCCTTGACTGTCTGGAGAACTGAGATCCACCCTACTATCAATTCTCACCTAGTGAGCCCAACCCCAAGAATCAAAAGAAATAAAACCACAAGGCAGAAGAATACGCATGCTCTAAAAAGGCGGAACCAAGGAGTGGCCATGCAGAACAGCTCCTGGAAAAGTTTGAATATGCATAGAGAACAGACAGTAAAAATGATATAAAAAGGACTAACCTGGAGCATCAGGTGTGCTCTTGGCAGAGCACCAAGGCACCCAGCCATTAGGTCTTTGCTTTATTTTATGTGTCTCTTATTGTCTTTATATTAAACCCTTTAAATTCTCACAGGAGAGTGAACCTCGTTTTTCACAACTGAGAGCTCGTCCTGGATCTACACCTCACCTCTGAAAAGCGTGAGAGGATTCAAAATGGGAGGGTAAGGTGCCCCCCGCCCACTTTGGCAGGGTCCCTGCTTAGCATCCTCTGGCGGGGTTTGGTGGCAGCAGGGCGACACCCAGAGGGCAAGAAAGACATAAAAATAAAGCAAATGAAAGAGAGCGCTCTAGAAAACTCCACTGACACTGGAAAAGCAACAGGACTGGTAAGTATTGTCCAAACAAAAAGGGGGTGGTTACGGGAGATGAGTGTGTGTGAATGAGACGCGGACTGGTTACCCCCAGATCTGTAAAGCGAGTGCGGTAGAGTCTGAGACCTGCGGTTCCGTTTTGTTCGCGAGAACAGCGGCCAGTGAGGAGATGAAGCGAGAGATAAGAGGAGTGAAAGAATCTCCCGGGGGTGACTGGGACGGGGTCCCAGGGAAGGGGTTGCAAAGTGGGAGCTACCCCCCCCCCCCCCCATATGCTGGGCTGAGGAAAACTCCAAGAACACCCAGGGTCTAAAGGTACCCCAAGAGAATTTGGGGTTGGATGCTAGCAGTGCTGGGTTGAGGGAAATCCAAGAACACCCAGGATCCTAAGGATTATATAATACCCATGGGTGAATACTAACAAGTGACTTGAAAAAGGTACCTTATTATTCTGTTGTGAGTAAGAATGAGTGAGTGAACAAATATTAAAAAAAAAAAAATGAGTGAATGTGTGAATGAAAAACTGTAATTAGAAGTTAACTTTGTTTTTGGGGAAGGTGGGCTATAATAAATTTTTTTTTGTTTTTTGTACTGTGAAAGGGTGGGTAGTATTTTACAGCAGTGAAGTTGGTGTTTTAAAGGAATGAGTTGGTATTTCAAAGGGGGGGGGGATAAATTGATATTTTGAAAAGAGTAAGTTGGAATAGAGAACCCCTGGAAAAATGGGACAACAACCTAGTAACTTAAGTTCAAATTATAAAAGGGTACCAGAGGATATACCCCAAGACAGTCCCCTTGGGGTCAAACTCGCGAACTGGGAAACTGATCCTTCCACAAAAGGAAAAGATAAAGTAAAAATGATTCAATTCTGCATGAAAGAGTGGGTAAAAAAGAAAATCAGACCTGATCATGTGTACTGGCCAAAATATGGGTCTGATGAGGCATGGATTTGCCAGGCTCTAAATGTATTTGTAAATTCAAAAGAGCCATCTAACCCTGAGGAGGGAGAATATGCTTCTTGCTGGACAGGAATTACAGAACCTCTGGGAAACAAAGTCTTTAAAATATCCGAAACCCCAGCGGAGAAGCAAACAGAAGAGAAAAAAGGGTGGGACTCCTTCGAGGTATTGCCTCTGCCGCCAGTGCCAGAGGCTGCCCTCCCCACGGCTCCGGGGTTTCCTCCACCAGCCATCCCTCCGCCCGCACTGGGGGCCTTTCCCCCGGGAGCCCTCCCGCCCCAATGGAGCTGGGGGGGAGCCCTGCCCCCGCCCATGCCGGGGATCCCACCCTTCCCATATATCTCGGGAATGCCCACACCCTCAATTGAATCAAGGGAAACGTCACACGTCCCAGCTTCAGCCCCCACCTCTCCTGCCTTGAGAAACCCGGCTTCAGAGCCGGACCCCACCTCCTGCGCTCCGGAAAATTTGGCTTCAGTGCCAGACCCCACCCCCACCCTTTGCACTCCAGAATACTCTGCTTCAGCGCCAGACTCTGAATCTGCCTCTCCTCCCCAGGGGAGTTCGGTGCTTTCTTCCCAAATAAACCCTCTTCTTAACGGAGAAGCACCATACCAGAATACAAGAGGTGCCATTAAGGCTCAGAGGCAGTCCAACAATCCTTCCATTGCTAAACAAACAGAGGGAAGCCGGGAAATTCATTTATTACCATTAAGAGAAGTGCCTATGGGAGGAGGGGGAACCGGCTTTGTGAATGCTCCTCTAACCTCTACAGAGGTTAGGAATTTCAAAAAGGAAATTAAAGGATTATTAGAAGACCCCATAGGTACAGCTGAACAGTTGGACCAGTTCCTAGGTCCCAACATTTTCACTTGGGAAGAAATGCAATCAATAATGAAAATAATATTCTCCCAAGAGGAAAGAGAAATGATTAGAATTGCTGGAATAAAAATTTGAGAAAGAGAAAACCAACAAGGTCCACCCGGGGATCAGAAAATGCCCATTACACCTCCTAACTGGAACCAAAATGATGAAGCTGGGAGGGGACATATGAATGATTATCGTAATTTGATAATCAAGGGAATAAAAGAAGGGGCACCCCGAGGACAAAATGTCAGAAAAGCCTTTGAAGGGCAGCAAGGGAAGGAGGAAACCCCAACTGAGTGGCTGGAGAGGCTCTGAAAGAATATGAAACAATACTCTGGGATAGACCCGGAGTCCCTAGCAGGGCAAGCCCTGCTAAGAGTTAACTTTGTCACTCATGCCTGGCCAGATATTAGGAAAAAATAGAAGACTGGTACGAGAAACCATTACAAGACCTAGTAAGGGAAGCTCAAAAGATATATGTCCGGAGGGATGAAGAAAAAGCCAAAGTGGAAGCAAAGATCATGATAGCTACTATGCGAGAGAGTACCTTCCAAAAAAATCTAAATCAAAAGCCCTCAGATACCACTCCTAAACATTCAGGGTTCAGAAATGGGGGAAGGGAGAAATGTAAAACCTCAGCACAGTCAAGTTTCCAAGAACAACCCAGGGATGCCTGTTTCTATTGCAAGGAAGAAGGGCATTACAAAAGAGAATGCCCCCACCTGTGGAGGGATCTGAAAATATTTCAAGAGACACACACAGAAGAAAAATAGGGAAGTCATGGGCTCTATTTTTTGGGGGATAAATACCATCTGGAGCCTTTGATAACTTTAAAAGTAGGCCCCCAAGAGGAAGTATTAGAATTTATAGTTGACACTGGGGCAGAAAGGACTGGTGTGATGAATATTCCAAAAGGGTGTGATGTAAGTAATGATATGGTAAAAGTAACGGGAGCAAAGGGGGAAGGATTTAAGGTCCCTGTCATTAAAGATGTGGTCATTGAAGGGGAAACAAAAATAGGGATAGGGGATGTTTTGTTAGTTCCTGGGGCTGGCAGCAATTTATTGGGAAGGGATTTACAAATCCAGCTGGGGATTAGAGTCATACCAGAAGAAGGGAGAATGATGGCCAAAGTGTTAAAACTTAGCCAAGAAGATGAGGAAAAAAATAACAGAGAGGTTTGGGCTGGGGAAGGGAATAGGGGTGGACTAGATATTGACCCCATAAGGGTTACAATTGACAAAGAAGAATGTCCCATTCGTGTACGTCAGTACCCTATATCTTTAGAAGGGAGAAAAGGCTTAAAACCAGTAATAGAAGAATTAATAAAGGATGGGACACTAGAACCTTGTAAATCCCCTCATAATACCCCTATTCTCCCAGTGAAGAAATCTGATGGAAATTATAGATTAGTGCAAGATTTAAGAGAAGTAAACAAAAGAACACGGGCCTGCTACCCTATGGTTCCTAATCCCTACACTCTTTTAAGTAAAATTCCACCTCAACATCAGTGGTTTAGTGTGGTGGATCTTAAAGATGCCTTTTGGGCCTGCCCACTGGCAGAGGAAAGCCGAGATATTTTTGCCTTTGAATGGGAAGATCCAAACACGGGGAAAAAGAACCAATTGAGGTGGACTAAACTGCCACAGGGGTATTGTGAGGCCCCAAATTTATTTGGGCAAGCCTTGGGAGAAATATTACAAACCTTCCCCACTCCCCCAGGAATACAAATTATCCAATATGTAGATGATCTTCTAATATCAGGAGAAGTTGAAATTAAAGTTAAAGAAATTACTATAAAACTTCTAAATTTTCTTGGGGAAAAGGGACTAAGAGCATCAAAAAGGAAATTTCAGTTTGTGGAATCAGAAGTAAAATATCTCGACCACCTGATAAGCAAAGGTAGCCAAAAACTAAGTCCTGAAAGAATTACAGGGATTTTATCCCTCCCTCCTCCCTCTTCAAAGAAGGAGGTTAGGAGACTGCTGGGGCTACTGGGATATATCAGACTATGGATTGAAGGATATACACAAGCAGTAAAATTTTTATATGAAAAATTAACAGGAGGAGACAATATATAATGGACCAAAGATGATGATGATAATTTAGAAAAACTGAACTTGAAACTAGCCTCGGTACCAGCCCTAAGCTTACCCTCACTAGAAAAACCTTTTCATTTATATGTGAATGCAGAAAATGGAGTAGCTCATGGTGTATTAGTCCAGGAATGGGGAGGGGTGAAAAGACCAATAGCTTATTTATCTAAATTATTGGACCCAGTAAGCCGTGGCTGGCCAGTATGCATTCAAGCCATAGCAGCTACTGCTATTTTAGTGGAAGAGAGCCGTAAGCTCACCTTTGGAAGTAAACTGATTGTATCCACACCCCATGCGGTCCGAAATGTGCTAAATCAAAAAGCTGAAAAATGGTTAACAGACTCCAGGATATTAAAATATGAAGCAATTCTGATTGACAGTAATGATCTAACTATAGAAACAAGCAAAAGCCTCAATCCGGCCCAATTCCTCTATGGAGAACCAAAAGATGACCTGGCACATGATTGCTTGGAAATTATTCAATACCAAACAAAAGTTCGGGAAGATCTAGCAGAACAAGCCCTCTTAGAAGGGGAAAGAATATATGTGGATGGTTCATCCAGATGCTTGCAAGGAAAAAGAATGTCAGGATATGCCTTAGTCAATGGGATAAATATGCAGACCATCAAAAAAGGAAAACTACCTTCAAACTGGTCGGCACAATCTTGTGAATTATTGTACTAGTTTGAAAACAAACTAGTGGGAGACACCAAGTCAGAATAACAATTTAATAGGGAAATAAAAGGAGGGGGAAAGAAAAAAAAAACAATAAAAGCGGATAACACTGGGTTAAACTGACAGAGTTAAGATACAACCTGGCACCCTGTTAGTCAGGGTGGTGGTGGCAGTCTGGTAGAATGGTGGCTGCAGTCCTCCCGAAGTGGCGATCCTCCTCAGAAGGTCCAGTGGTGGCTGTGTAGCTCCTGTCCTCTGGAAATCCAGTGGAAAGGCCCCCTCTCTGGTGTTCAGCCTCAGCTTATATCCACGATGGGATGCTTGGTTCCTCCCTCTGGGTGGAGCATCTCACAATGGGGTAATGAGTCATGAGGCCAAGTGTTGATTAGGCTCATTAACAGATGATAGTCCAGAGGGAGTTATCTATGAGTCATGGGGCAGGACAATGATGGGCCATTAACAGCAAGACAGTCTGGGGGGAGGAGGCAAGGAAACACTGCCCCACCTGATTTCAACGGCTGATGGGGATGGTAATAGAATACACCGCAACCCAGGACATTATCCACCCCTTATTCTATTACCATCTACATCATCCCAAATCAATACCTTCTTTAAACTCTACACACACATACATATATATATATATACAATGAAACCCTACACACCGTTCTCACCTAAGATTAGGTCTCCTTGTGGTACACAATGGGTTTCTCCATCTTTTTGCATTACCCACCAAGTGCAACCAGGTCCTTGAGCAAAGACAATCCCACGGATGGGTTTGCCTTTGCCTGAGGTGGGATTAATCCAAACAGTCTTTCCTAAAATACCCCTCAGGTGTACCGCAGGGACTCTATCTCCATCCACTGTGTGCAAGGGTTCAGACTCGGCGGGACCAGCTCGATTGATGGACCCTGGGTATTGACCATCCAGGTGGCCTTTGCTAAGTTCACTTCCCAATTTTTGAAGGTCCCCCCACCAAGTGCCTTCAGGGTGGTTTTAAGTAGTCCATTGCAGCGTTCAACTTTTCCGGCAGCTGGTGCATGATAAGGAATATGATATATCCATTCAATACCGTGTTCTCTGGCCCAGGCATTGATGAGGCTGTTCTTAAAATGAGTCCCGTTGTCTGACTCGATCCTGTCAGGGGTGCCATGTCTCCACAGGACTTGCTTTTCCAGGCCCAGGATGGTGTTCCGGGCTGTAGCATGAGGCACAGGGTAGGTCTCCAGCCATCCAGTTGTCGCTTCAACCATGGTCAACACGTAGCGCTTGCCTTGGCGGGTTTGGGGAAGGGTGATGTAATCAACCTGCCAGACTTCCCCATACCTGTACTTTGACCATCGTCCACCGTACCACAGAGGCTTCACCCACTTGGCCTGTTTGATTGCAGCACAGGTCTCACAACTGTGGATGACCTGTGAGATGCTGTCCATGGAAAGGTCCACCCCTCGGTCACGGGCCCATTGGTATGTTGCATCTCTCCCCTGATGACCAGAGGCATCATGGGCCCAACGAGCTAGGAATAATTCTCCCTTGTGCTGCCAGTCCAGATCCACCTGTGATACTTTCACCTTGGCAGCTCGGTCCACCTGCTCGTTGTTGCGATGCTCTTCATTAGCCCGACTCTTGGGTACGTGCGCATCCACGTGTCGAACCTTCACGGTCAGCTTCTCTACTCGAGCGGCGATGTCCTGCCAAATCTCAGCGGCCCAGATGGGTTTTCCTCTGCGCTGCCAGTTGGCCTTTCTCCAGCGATCCAGCCATCCCCACAGAGCATTAGCTACCATCCATGAGTGTAGAGATAGAGCCTTGGCCACTTCTCTCGTTCAGCAATATCCAAAGCCAGCTGGACGGCTTTAAGCTCTGCAACCTGACTCGATCCACCTTGTCCCTTGGTAGCTTGTGCAACTCGTCGTGTGGGGCTCCATACTGCAGCTTTCCACTTTCGGTTAGCGCCTACAGTTCGGCAGGAACCATCAGTGAAGAAGGCATAACGTCTTTCAGTCTCCGGTAGCTCATTATATGGTGGGGCTTCCTCAGCACGGGTCACTTGCTCTCTTCTTCTTCAGAAGATAATCCAAAAGTCTCACCTTCAGGCCAGTTTGTTATAATTTCTAGAATCCCAGGGCGATTCGGGTTTCCAATACGGGCATGCTGTGTGATGAGGGCGATCCATTTGCTCCATGTGGTGTCGGTGGCATGATGCGTGGAAGGAACCTTTCCCTTGAACATCCAACCCAGCACTGGTAGTCGGGGTGCCAGAAGCAACTGTGCTTCAGTGCCGATTACCTCAGAGGCAGCTTGGACTCCTTCATAGGCTGCCAAGATTTCCTTCTCTGTGGGAGTGTAGTTGGCTTCAGATCCTCTATAGCTTCGGCTCCAGAATCCCAGTGGTCGGCCACGAGTCTCACCAGGCACCTTCTGCCAGAGGCTCCAGGACAGACCATTGTTCCCGGCTGCAGAGTAGAGCACGTTTTTCACCTCAGGTCCTGTTCTGACTGGGCCAAGGGCTACCGCATGAGCGATTTCCTGCTTGATCTGGGCGAAGGCTTGCTGCTGTTCAGGGCCCCAGTGGAAATCATTCTTCTTGCGGGTAACCAGGTAGAGAGGGCTCACGATCTGGCTGTACTCGGGAATGTGCATCCTCCAGAAACCTATGGCGCCTAGGAAAGCTTGTGTTTCCTTCTTGCTGGTCGGTGGAGACATCGCAGTGATCTTATTGATGACCTCGGTGGGAATCTGACGTTGTCCATCTTGCCACTTTACTCCCAGGAACTGGATCTCTTGAGCAGGTCCCTTGACTTTGCTCCTTTTGATGGCAAAGCCAGCTTCCAGGAGAATCTGGATGATTTTCTCTCCTTTCTCAAACACTTCCTTTGCTGTGTTTCCCCACACAATGATGTCATTGATGTATTGCAGATGTTCTGGAGCCTCACCCTTTTCCAATGCAGTCTGGATCAGTCCGTGGCAAATGGTGGGACTGTGCTTCCACCCCTGGGGCAGTCGGTTCCAGGTGTATTGCACACCCTTCCAGGTAAAAGCAAACTGGGGCCTGCATTCTGCTGCCAAAGGAATGGAGAAGAAGGCATTGGCAATGTCAATAGTGGAGTACCACTTTGCTGCTTTGGACTCCAGCTCATACTGAAGTTCCAACATGTCTGGCACAGCGGCGCTCAATGGTGGCGTGACCTCATTCAGGCCACGGTAATCCACCGTCAGCCTCCATTCTCCACTGGACTTACGCACTGGCCATATAGGGCTGTTGAAAGGTGAATGGGCCTTGCTGACCACCCCTTGGCTCTCCAGTTTGCGAATCATCTCATGGATGGGAACCACAGAGTCTCTGTCGGTGCGGTATTGCCTACGGTGCACTGTTGCTGTGGCGATTGGCACCTGTTGTTCTTCAACTCTTAGCAGTCCCACGGCAGAGGGGTCATCTGAGAGGCCAGGCAATGTACTCAGTTATCTGATATCTTCTGTCTCCACAGCAGCTATCCCAAAAGCCCAACGATGTCCTTTTGGGTCCTTGAAATATCCATTTCTGAGATAGTCTATGCCGAGAATGCACGGGGCCTCTGGGCCAGTGACGATGGGGTGTTTCTGCCACTCGTTCCCAGTTAAACTCACTTCAGCTTCCAGTACAGTCAGCTGCTGGGATCCTCCTGTCACCCCAGAAATAGAAATGGGTTCTGCTCCCACATACCTTGATGGCATCAGAGTACATTGAGCGCCGGTGTCAACCAAAGCCGTGTATTTTTGTGGGTCAGATGTGCCAGGCCATCGGATCCACACAGTCCAAAACACCCGATTATCCCTTTCCTCTACCTGGCTAGAGGCAGGGCCCCTCTATTCCTGATCATGGTACATGTTGCTGCCTTCTGGTGAATATGCTTCTGAGGTCCCTTCCAGAGGATCGGTCATGTTATCATTCCTATACCGTCTGGAGTTCTGTGTGCGAGAGACCGGAGCGGCGTTGACTCTAGATGCTCTTCTTGTGGTAGTTGCCCCTCTTTTTAGTTCACATACCCTGGCTGCTAAGGAGGAGGTGGGTTTTCCATGCCACTTAGTCATGTCTTCTCCATGTTCCTGAAGGAAAAACCAGAGATTACCTCGTGGGGTGTATCCTGTCTCCCTGGTTGGGGGATGCCGGCTCCTAATGGCAGAGACTCTTGTTGGTTCTGGCGGGATGTGGGAAATCTCTTCCTTAAGTTCCTTTTTCAGTTTCTGATGGCCTTCTTTGATCAAGCTCCGGACTTGCTCAGCCAGCCTTGTTTCCACAGATGAGACATGAGTGCGAAACGGGGCTGTGACGGTGTCCTCGTAAATCCTCAGCTTGTTCACCAAGACACCCACCCTGTCCTCACCTTCCCTCCATTGCAGCGTTGCCAGGTAACGGGAGTACATCTCTGGTCCAAGGCGTGCGAACCTCAACCACATCTGTGATGTGCACTGGACACCATCTGGGCTCTTCGGAAATCTCTCATCTTCTGAGAAAATGATCTCCAGCACAGCCAATTCCCTCAGGCACCGGATACCTTGTTCCATTGTGCTCCATTTTCCTTGGTGCACCTGGAGGTCTTCTTTACAAAGGTACCTGTCCCTTACACTTGTAAGCAGTCGCCGCCAGAGGCTGAGAGTTTCTTGGGTTCTCCCGATCCCCTGGTCAATGACCACATCCCGGGACAGAGATCCCAGCTGCCTGGCCTCACTTCCATCCAGAATGGTGTCATTGGCTGCAGCGTCCCAGATGCGGAGCAGCCAGGTCAGGATGGACTCATTTGTCTGGTGGGTGAATTCCCTCCGCAGGTCGCACAGCTCACCCAGGGATAGCGACCGAGTGATGATCTCTGGCTCTGCCTCTTCTGCTGGGTGCGAAGGTCCTGCTGCATCCTCGTCAGTCACTATGCGGACTGATTTGCTTTTTGATTTCTTCTTCTGAACGGGGGCAACTGCAATCGGTTTAGGCTGTTCTGGTTCAGTAACAGTTTGTGTGGAGATGCTGACAGCGCCTTTGGTTTTTTCCTCCTCTGCGTCAGTCTGCGTGGACATGGACGCTGCGGTCTTGCGTCTGGGTTCTTTCTCCTCTGCGTCAGTCTGCGTGGACATGGACGCTGCGGTCTTGCGTCTGGGTTCTTTCTCCTCTGCGTCAGTCTGCGTGGACATGGACGCTGCTGCGGTCTTGCATCTGGGTTCTTTCTCCTCTGCGTCAGTCTGCGTGGACATGGACGCTGCAGTCTTGCGTCTGGGTTCTTTCTCCTCTGCGTCAGTCTGCGTAGGGATGGATGCTGTCACTATGCTTTTGGTTCCTTTCTTCTTTGCGACAATCTGTGTAGACATTGTGCTTGTTGCTCGGTTCTTTTTTTCCCTCTCATCCTGAGGATGCTGTGCCATAGCTCTGATCCTAAGCATGGTGTACACAGTGCAGGTCATAGAGAAAAAAGAGAAGAGAACTGACAAGAAGATTATGCCATCCTTAACATCCACAGGGAACTCAATATTTTCAAAAACTGCTGTGTCCGGTCTGAAAGGCTGGAAAAAAGCATTCTTTAATCCTCCCCCCAGGGGCTGGGTATGATTGTTGAAGCCCCAGATGTAGCAGCCTAAAGTAGGACAAGCAGATAAAGTTGAGTATATATTCCGAATTATGTTCATTGTCTCGGAGGTTATCATGCAGCAGGCATAATAGACTAATAAAGCAAATTTTATACCATACCCTGGTCTACACAGGAGCATTGCAATCGGCAGATAGCTCCCCATGTGCGGAAAAATATAGAGAGCTAGGTACAAGACCCATGTAAGAATGTTGAACATCATAGTGAGTAGGTGGCTTCTACAATACAAAATTGTAATTCTGACTTTTCTCAGCAGCCAGCCCCACATTGGGCGCCAAATTATGTACTAGTTTGAAAACAAACTAGTGGGAGACACCAAGTCAGAATAACAATTTAATAGGGAAATAAAAGGAGGGGGAAAGAAAAAAAAACAATAAAAGCGGATAACACTGGGTTAAACTGACAGAGTTAAGATACAACCTGGCACCCTGTTAGTCAGGGTGGTGGTGGCAGTCTGGTAGAATGGTGGCTGCAGTCCTCCCGAAGTGGCGATCCTCCTCAGAAGGTCCAGTGGTGGCTGTGTAGCTCCTGTCCTCTGGAAATCCAGTGGAAAGGCCCCCTCTCTGGTGTTCAGCCTCAGCTTATATCCACGATGGGATGCTTGGTTCCTCCCTCTGGGTGGAGCATCTCACAATGGGGTAATGAGTCATGAGGCCAAGTGTTGATTAGGCTCATTAACAGATGATAGTCCAGAGGGAGTTATCTATGAGTCATGGGGCAGGACAATGATGGGCCATTAACAGCAAGACAGTCTGGGGGGAGGAGGCAAGGAAACACTGCCCCACCTGATCTCAACGGCTGATGGGGATGGTAATAGAATACACCGCAACCCAGGACAATTATACGCCCTAAAAAGAGCACTGGAGCATTTAGCACACCAAAAGGGGACCATCTGTACTGATTCAAAGAATGCCTTTGGGGTAATACATACCTTTGGAAAGATCTGGGAGGAAAGGGGTTTACTAAATTCAAAGGGGAAGGAACTGGTACATGAAGGCCTGATTTCAGAAGTTTTGGACGCATTAAAACTGCCGGAAGAAATAGCCGTTGCACATATCAAAGGATGCCAAAAAGGGATGACCCCAGAAATAAGAGGGAATAATTTGTCAGATCAAGAAGCCAATGATGCAGCAGAAAATGGGACTAAACGAATTATGTTAGTCTTGACCCCAGAGAGGGAAGAATTGGAAAGCCCTAAATTTAGTGAAGAAGGAGAAAAGGAATTATATAAGATAGGGGGAGAACAAGTTAAATCTAGAAAATGGAAACTCCCTGATGGGAGACAGTTACTTAATAAGCCACTCACTAGGACAATATTAGAAGATATGCATCAAAAAACTCATTGGGGTACTCAAGCTTTGTGTGATCATTTTTTAAGAAATTATGGTTGTATTGGAATCTTTGGGGTAGCAAAACAAATAACTGGGAACTGTATAACTTGCCAAAGAGTGAATAGGAAAATAATGAGAAAAACAACATTAGGAGGCCGTGAGTTAGCTCTGCGACCATTCCAAAGTATCCAAGTAGATTTCACTGAACTTCCCCAAGTACAGAGATGGAAGTTCCTGTTGAAGAATGGTTAGAGGATCAGGGACATGGATCATTGATAGAGCTGTAGGGTACAGATCAATAAAAGAGCTGTACAAGCAAAGGCCTGCATGAGAAAATGCCTGCATGAGAAACAAGCCAGAGAACCAAAAGGGAGTTTTAAGGAGGTACAGTGCTGTGCTGATAAAATGTACTGACCATGAGAGGGGAGGAAGAACTTTGATTTCTCAAGTTAAAACATAAATAGTAGAAGCTTGCCAATGAAGTCTTTTATCTAACCCAATTATGTAGAAACAAGAATGTGCTTTCATAAGTTTAAACCAATCCAGAACTGACAAGCATGTATACTCATACTATATAAGTGCCTTTGTATTACCAATAAACGAAGCTTGCTTTATCAATCACACTGATTGTCTGCATGTCTTCCCTCGCCGAAGTCAGCAAGACGTTCCTATTAGTAATAGTAGACCATCTAACTCATTGGGTAGAAGCAGTTCCTGCCACTAGAGCTACAGCTAATGTAGTATGCAAAACCCTTCTGGAACAAATTATTCCCAGATATGGAATGGTTAATAAAATAGACTCAGATAGAGGAACACATTTTACATCCAAAGTCTTACAACAAATAACTCAAGCCTTGGGGATAAAATGGGAATTACATACCCCCTGGCACCCACAAAGTTCAGGCCGAGTAGAAAGAATGACCCAGACTTTAAAAAGAACTTTGACAAAATTAATGATTGAAACTCAAATGTTGTGGGTAAAGTGCTTACCTTTGGCTCTGTTGAGAGTCCCAACACAGCCCAGGTCAGACCTGGGAGTATCACCTTATGATATGATGTCCTGATTACCCTTCCTTACCGCTCAACATGAAACAGCCACTTATGAAGGAGGGGAAGTAAGAGTCAGAAAATATATCACCACAATTGCCAGAACACTTGAAAATTTGTGGCTGAAAGGAATGATCCCTGAAACCACGACTTTGGAGTTCAAAATTCATAATATCCACCCAGGGGAATGGGTATTGGTAAAAACATGGAAAGAACAATCTTTGACTCCACAATGGGAGGGTCCTTTTCAGGTACTGCTGACGACTGAGGCCTCAGTCCAGACCAAGGAACGGGGGTGGATCCATGCCAGCAGAATCAAAGGACCTGTAAAAGAACCTGAAGAATGGACTGTAATATCCAAACCAGGTGATACCAAATTGATTCTTAACCGAAGGCCAGGTGGCAATGAACTGGAACAATCTAAATAATCCAAGGGATATGCAAAGAATCACACCTGAGAAGTAAAAGCCAAATTTATATCAGTGGTTTCAAGTGCCCCCTGGACAAATTATGTGACATCTTGGGGAGGAATATTCCCACTTCAAACAGGAGGGTTGGGACTGTATCAAACAGGGAACTCTCATGTTCTGATTCTAGCCTGTGACTTGTATTAAGAAGGGGGAGAATCACAACTTCCAACAGTACCACATCATATACCCTATTTGAATCATTCTAACACGGGGCATGCCAGCCCGGTCAAATATAAGTGTTTAATCTGTGGGAGAATTGGCATCTCATACCATAGATGCCCTAGTTGTAAGGAGTGTCAAGCACAAAATTGACCCTCTATCCAGACAAAATCACGAGCAACAAAAGTAATAACTTTGCTCTGCAGATGAGAATTGCTAGTGCCTGTTGAATGGGAAATACCTGAGATACAATAAGATACTACAGTTAAAAAGGGTGCCAAAAGAAATTTGCCTAAAAGCTACAAAGGAAGTTACAAGGAAATAGAGGGCAAGACAGGGTTGGCCACTGTACTCGCCACCAAGAAGATGCAATACACCTGCTATGGGTTGCAAACTCATAGGCAAGGGAGGTGGGAGTATAGGCAATGCAGGACCCCTGTTATTCCTTCTTTTGTCACTTATCCTGGTCCCTTTCAGGACACCGGCAAGACCATGTTACAAATGCTATTGAAAGCTTTACATGGAAAGACACCGGGGTTTCTTTCTTATTACTCATACCCATATCAACAGTCACTGTTATGACTCATCCAAGTTAGGTATCTGCATGCATAAAGGGGAAAAATATTGGATTACAGAAAATTTAGGAACAAGTGGAAACAGACTAGGAAGTAATTGTCCAAAAGGACAAAAATGGATTTGCTTCACAGCTGCCACCAGGGGAACAGTCCAAGATTTGGTAAAAGAACAAGTGATAAGTAAAAATACAAAGCCAGCACAGCAACCTCACCCTATATTCACCTCAAGTCAGGACCTGTATGCAAAGCTTAAACAACAGTTAAAAGAGGAAAAAACCCCAAGGTTGGGAAAAAACCTGTTTGTGGAATTGGGGGAGAGGATAGGTAAAGAACTTAACATAACCAACTGTTGGGTCTGTGGAGGAGCTTTAATGACAGAAGAATGGTCATGGAAAAGTAGCAGCATAGGCCAGGTAGAACTCCTTAAAGGGAACCGGCCAAATATAAGAGGGGAGAACCGACCTGAAGGGTGGATTTTAAGTTCAACAGTGATAGGGGAAGAATGCCTCTGGCGAACTGGGAAAAACTTTCTTAATGAAGTAGGAAACACTCCCTGTAAAAAGTATAGAGTAAGTAACAAAACTTCAACGTGGTGGGTCCCAGAAATACCAACTTGGTATTGGGCTCAGAAAAAAAGAAAGGAAAAGGCTGTATATATGATAATGAAATTGGACTCTTTCGGTGTAATGACACAAGGAAAAATCCTTATTTTGGAATCCCAGAAATATCCAAATTTTGGGAGAATATAAATCAACAAGAAGGTGATTATTGGAAAGCACCAGATGGCTTATTTTGGATATGTGGGAAAAGGGCATACCCGAGACTCCCTTCACATTGGAAAGGGAGTTGTACACTAGGAATCATTCTACCAGGGTTTTTCCTTTTACCAGAACCAGAGGGAGATCAATTAGGAATACCTATCTATGAAGACTTCAAAAGAAAGAAAAGAGATTTAATTGGAGGATTCCAAAAATGGAAAGATGAGGAATGGCCCCCTGAACGAATATTAGAAACATATGGGCCAGCTACCTGGGCACAAGATGGAAGTTGGGGATATCGAACCCCAATTTACATGCTGAATCGTATCATCAGACTCCAAGCTCTTGTAGAAATCATAACCAATGAAACAGCTGGGGCTATGGAATTAATAGTCAGCCAGCAACGCCAAACCAGAGCTGCAATATATCAAAATAGGCTGGCTTTAGACTATTTACTGGCTGAAGAAGGGGGTGTGTGAGGGAAGTTTAATAGATCGGATTGTTGTTTAAAAATTGATGACAATGGAGATGCTGTTCTAGATATCGCCAACAATATCAGAAAAATAGCCCATGTACGGGTCCAAAAATGGGAATCAATGATGACTGCTAACTGGTGGGATGGCATATTAGGAAAAGAATGGTGGAAGAAGCTCAATTTCTTCCTTTTATGTGCTACAGCTGGTCTAATATTTCTCCCTTGCTTGATCCCCTGTTTTATTCGGCTAATCACCCGCGTAGTTCAAGGCATGCAAATTGTGGCAATGCCTACAGACCCAAAGTTGGCTATGTCTGGAACAGCACAAAAAATTATGGTATTAAAAAGACAAAGTGATATAAAAGACCCTCTCAAAGAAGCCAAATTGATCTGTGAAAAGAATGAACGGACATTAGAAGCCAAGAAAAAAAGAATTATTGCTCAAGCCAAATGATTTATAAAATAGAAAAAGGGGGGGATTGTATAAACATATATTGTAATATTGGCTTCTCGCAAGTATTAAGGTAGATATTATATAATGTTAGAAATGCTTTTTGCTGTGTGGATGTAGTTTTCTCTCTTTTTAGCAAGGATGTTAGCAAGTGTGAGCAAGTAAGATAACCTCCAAGTGAGCAGAGGATGCGGCCCAAGGAGCTGCTAATCAACACTGTTCAGAGAACAAAAGGGCCCAAAGGCTACTCTGCCTGGAGAACGGGGGTGGCCAGGAGAGCCCGAGAGCCGCTATCACCGCTCTGCCCGGGAGGCCAAAGAGGCCAAAGCTGCTATCAGCCCTGACTGTCTGGAGAATTGAGATCCACCCTACTATCAACTCTCACCTAGTGAGCCCAACTCCAAGAATCAAAAGAAATAAAACCACAAGGCAGAAGAATACGCATGCTCTAAAAAGGCGGAACCAAGGAGTGGCCATGCAGAACAGCTCCTGGAAAAGTTTGAATATGCATAGAGAACAGACAGTAAAAATGATATAAAAAGGACTAACCTGGAGCATCAGGTGTGCTCTTGGCAGAGCGCCAAGGCACCCAGCCATTAGCTCTTTGCTTTATTTTATGTGTCTCTTATTGTCTTTATATTAAACCCTTTAAATTCTCACAGGAGAGTGAACCTCGTTTTTCACATGGCCAAGCATGAGTGACAAAATTGACTCTTAGTAAAGCCTGCCCAGCTACTGTCTCGGGATCTATCCCAGAAAATTGCTTCATATTTCTCCTAAGTCTCTCTAACCATTCAGTTGGAGACTCTTCCTTTCCCTGTTGCCCTTCAAAAGCCCATTTTAAATTCTGGCCTCGAGGTGCTGCCTCTTTTATTCCTTTGCTTATTAAATTACAGTAATCATTCATATTCCTTTGCCCAGCCTCTTCATTGTGATTCCAAGCAGGAGATGTCAATGGCATCTTCTGGTCTCCTGGTAGTCCCTGCTGGTTTTCTCTTTCCCAAAATCTCATACCTGCAACTCTAATCATTTCTCGTTCCTCTTGAGAAAATAATATTTTCATTATTGCTTGCATCTCTTCCCAAGTGAAAATATTTGTGCCTAAAAATTGATCTAATTGTTCAGCTGTACCCATTGGATCGCTAATAATCCTTTGATCTCCTTTTTAAAATTTCTAACCTCTGAAGAAGTGAGGGGGACGTTTACAAATCCTGTTCCCCCAGCTCCCATTGGAGCTTCACTTAAAGGGAACAGACGGACTTCCCCATCCCAATTCTTGTGTCCTTTTTCTCTTATGATACTTCTTTCCTGTCTTGGGGGGCTGTCGGGAGAGGGCTGTTCTGTAACTGAGCCCCCTGTACTTTGGTATTTTGCTTCCTCTTTAAGAGGAACAGCAGAAACGGTCATTGCCAGGGGAACGGTGCAGGCAAGGGAGTGGGGGTAGGAGGTGGGAGTCCTTCCCGAAACTGATGCCTCCAGGAGTAGGGGGGCATAGGCGGGGACTGCCACCGGAACCGCCAAGGGGACAAGTTCTTCTGGCGGATACCAGAGTTTGGCGTGGACTCGGTCCACAGCAGTCATGGCGGCAGGACTCTGTGCTGCCAGTGGACCCAGCGTGTCCCGCGGGGCCGAAGCCGAGTTCAATGGAGCAGTGGCAGACAACGCAGCAGGGGCAGCGGCTGGTGGAACGGCCGCGGACATCGGAACCGGGGCCGGAACTGGGGCCACCACCGGGGCCGGGGCAGAGGCAGGGGCGGGTGGGGCCCCAAAAGCGGCGGGCTGGGCTGCCGCGGAATAGATACCCGGACTAGGGACGGGCGGGACACCGAAAGCGGCGGGCTGGGCTGCCACTGGACCCGCAGGGGCTGGAGGGGGAGGCAGGAATTCCGGGGCTACCAGCAGAGCCGTGGCAGGCAACGCAGCGGGGGCAGGGGCTGGTGGAATGGCCACGGACATCGGAATCGGTGCCGGAGCCGGAGTAGGGGCGGGGGGGACTCCATAAGCGGTGGGCTGGGCTCCCACAGGACCGGCAGGGGCTGAAGGGGGTGGCGGGAACACCGGGGCTACCAGCGGAGCCGCCGCCGCTGGGACAAGTGGTGGAGCCACGGGTGGTGCCATAAGAGCCAGGACAGGCGGGACCTCGGGCCCCAAGACCGGCGGTGCAGCTGCGAGTGGCGCAACAGGAGCCTGGGCTTGGAGGGGCAAACGGGAATGGAGGGGGAAATGCTTCCAGGGGGTCCCAGCCCTTCTCTTTCTTGTTTTCCCTTTTCTTGTTTTCTTGGGTCTCTGACAACTTAAAAATTCTTATCCCCTTAGGCTCTATGTTTCCCACCCAGCATGAAGCATACTTGCCTTCTATGTTAAAGGGTTCTTTTGAATTTACAAATACTTGTAAAGCCTGACAGATCCAAACTTCAAAAGAGCCATACCTGGGCCAGAAAACATGGTCAGATCTTATTTCCTTCTCGGCCCAATCAAACATACAAAACTGTATCATTTTGACTTTGCTCTTTTTTCTTGTACTTGGGTTAGTATTCCAGTTAGCTAACATAACTCCCAGAGGGCTTTCCTGGGGTATCTCTGCTGGCACGCCTCCATTCCCTTTTTTATTTCCTGATTCTTGCTTACTGGTTTTATGTCCCACTTTCTCAGAATCTTATCTACCCTTCCCAGGCCTTTGTTTCCCACTATTTTTTTTTTTTTTAATAAAAAAGCAACAATTCGGACCCCAACGCCTCTTTCCGCTTTCCTCTCCTAGAATACAAAAGTTCCCTCCTCTTAATACAGTATGCCTCCCTCCAAAAATAAAGTTATGTTTCAGGGTTTAACATTTCTATCACATACATTTTCATTCATTCTCACTCACTCCTTTTTATTGTTCCAATATCCCTTTCTCAAGCACTTACAGTCACAACCACACAAGATTAAGGTACCTTTTAATTTCAAATTGTTGGCTAATATTCACCCATGGGCCCAATGTTCCAGGTTTCTTGGATTAATCCTCAATTTAGCTGAATTAAGCCTAAATTTCTTGGGTCCAACCCTCAATTCGACAGTGTCAAAACCCAAATTTCTTGGAGTAATCCTCAATTTGGCAGAATTGAGCCCGTATTTCTTGGATTTTTAATCCTCAATCCGGCAGTCTCAAAACCTAAATCTCTTGGATCCAATCCTCAACCTGGAAAATCGTATGGGGCTCTTTTACTTTTTGTCTTGTTTTCTCGTGGTTTGTACTAGGAAACTCTTGACTCCCTTTCTTCAAGGGATCCAATCCCTCCCCTGAAACCCAGTCCCAGTTAAACTGGGGGTTCTTTCACTCCTTTTATCTTTCACTTTGCCTCTTTACTGACTGCTTCCCTCTTGGTGTTGGGGTCTCCTCCCCCGCCATGTAGCCCTGGGAGAGGGGCCCTGAGGGGACAGACACGGGGTTTCCCTGCCCCTGCTCAGCCTCGTTCCCCATTGGTTGGTTTGTGTTCCCCTGCGCGGGCAGAAGGACCCTTGGTCCCGTGACTGGAACAGTTCCTCGGCAGAGCTCCGGCCATGCGGCGGGAGAAATAAACATCTGTGAAACAGCTATCAAGAATCTGTCTGTCCTATATATTTCCTTTCCACGGGACTCCTGGTTTGATATATGCGTGTTGCAGTATCCCCACTGCAACAAATGGCTAATGCGGGCAGAATGATCCCCGATCCCTAAGCGACTGATTTGTGTGAGTAAACCCTGGAAACTTTGGATTCCTCTTCTTGGTTTTGCTTTGCTATTCCATATCTAAACTATGGAGGAACGGTGGGAAGACTCTTGGCTCTCAGAGCCGCATATGGACATTTATCTTAAACTTAAAATGATTCTTGAACAACGATTTGTAAATTTTAGCTTGATTCAAGCTCAAAAAGAACTGAAACACTTCCTGGCATGGTTGTTTAAGAACTTTTTCTATGTTTCTTGGGATTTAATTCTTACCAAGGGCTTTTGGAAAACCGTTTGGACACAGTTAATATTGGAGTCAAAATATATGCCGATGGAAGAATATTTTCGTGAATATTATTTAGTTACCGAGACTGTTGAGCAATGTCAGCTGTGTCTTGGCGAAGGGAAGCCTGGCGCAGGGACCGTGTGGCCCAGGCCACGTGCACCGAGCCCTCTGCGAGTAGCAGCGAGGCAGTTCCCGCGCGCGGGCGGAGCCAAGCGAGCCGCAGTGTTGGCGGCAGAGCGAGGCGCGGCGGGACCCGGCAGTGCCCACCCGGCCGGGCGCAGCGCGTGGTGGAGCGAGCCCCGTGAACGCCCGACCGAGAGGGGCGGCGCGCGGGCAGTGGCTGGCGGTGGTGCCGGTGGAGTGGAGCCGCGCCCAGCCGAAACGCGCGCTGGAGCGGAGCGCGGGGGAGTTGTCGCTCGGGGGCCCGGCCGAGACGTGGGTGCAGCGCCTGGCAGCGGCAGCGAAGCTGCGACCAGAGGAGGCGACGCACGGAGAACTGAGCGGCGCGGTCCGGCCCGGCCCGCACAGCCCCGAACGCGACCCTGGGAAGAGCGCGCAGGCACCAGCAGCCCCGACAATTCCAACACGGGAGCGACCGAAAGAGAGAGCAAAGACGCAGCGAGACAGAAAACAGCAGCCACTCGGAAAAAGGAAAAGATCATAGTACCTAAGATCTTAGGGATAGTAAAATGGTATAATGTTAAGCAAAATTATGGTTTTATAACAAGGTGTGACAACCAGCAAGACATATTCGTGCATAGAACTGCTATTAAAAAGAATAACCCTGAAAAATGCATCCCAAGCTTGGGAGATTGAGAGGTGGTGCAATTCAAAATTATACAAGGTAGAAAAGGGTTACAAGCATCGCAGGTCACTGGGCCTGATGGTGTTCCTGTAAAAGGCAGTATATATGCAAAAAATCGTAGTCATGTTAGACAATATCTCCATTGTAAGCCCCCCCTACAGTCTCCCTTTCCTAATCCCACCTTTCCCTTTTACCCTATGTCCTATTACCCCCAGTGTATTCCCAATCCGTTTTTTCATCCATGGTTTTCCTCACAAAACCATGCTTTTGCAAATTGCTTCCCCAAAAATCCCTTTCCAATGCCGAGTGGGGGATGAAAAGGGGGAGTGAAGAAATTAAACCCTCTCCTGCCTCAGTTTCCCCACAAAGCATGCTCAGAGAGTTCTGTCTCCCTTCTGTCAGCCCTAAGATGTTCCACAGAATCTGTTTGGACATTTAAAGACTCAGGAGGGTGGCTTGTTTTGTTTTGAAACTGTTCTTGTTATGTTTATCCAGTTGTTTTCATTCTCCTTTTTATTAAAATAAAACGGGTGAGATGTTGGGGTCTCCTCCCCCGCTGTGTAGCCCTGGGAGAGGGGCCCTGAGGGGACAGACACGGGGTTTCCCTGCCCCTGCTCAGCCTCGTTCCCCATTGGTTGGTTTGTGTTCCCCTGCGCGGGCAGAATGACCCTTGGTCCCGTGACTGGAACAGTTCCTCGGCAGAGCTCCGGCCATGCGGCTGGAGAAATAAACATCTCTGAAACAGCTATCAAGAATCTGTCTGTCCATATATATTTCCTTTCCACGGGACTCCTGGTTTATGTGTGTTGCTGTATCCCCACTGCAACATCTTGGGAGAGCAGAACTGCGGCCTCAGAAGCTCCTCACTCGCTTCTCAGGTCTGGGGGTAACCAGCCCGCGTCTCATACACACATTTTCATCCCCCGTATCCGCTCCCCCCCAAGAAAAAAAGGAAAGAAAAAAATACTCACCTTTCTCTGAGTCTTCGTGCACAAGATTTTTACGTGCTTAACTACCGCGGTATCTTAGGGAGCCTTTTCTTTCCTTTCTTTTTGCTTTATTGTCTCCTCTTTTTTCCTCTGGGTGTTTGACCTGCAAACCCCCCGACCCACGCCGGAAACACAAAGCGAGGCCACCAAAAGCGGGGGGGGGGCGCCCCCCCCCCCGCTCTGGGTTCCCCGGGAGATCTCAGAGGTGAGGTCTTTTTCCCCGTACAGGCCACCAATTGTGAAAAACAAGGTTCACTCTTTGTGAAATTTTAAAAGAAGTTTAATAAAAGGGACAATTAGGAAACAATAGCAAAAAGGGTATTACGGCCGGGTGCTTTGGCAGAGATCCAAAGTGTCTCGGTTTTGAAAGACAGGTGTCTGCTAAGGAAGGCAGAAGCCCCCCTTGAAGTGGCAGATATAACCCCTTTTCCCTCCAAGTTATTATATTTTGAAATCAAGGGCCTTTAGGCAAAGATGTGGGAAATAGGAATAACAGTTCTTTACTATATATATATATATATATATATGTATATGTATATAACCAGTCAAACAAAACAACAACAACTATGGCAGTAACAGCACACACAAACCCAGTCCCAGCCTTCTCGGCTGTCAGGCTATTTCCCCTCGGGTGCAGTTCCGCTCGCAGCCGGCAGGGGCGCTGGCGGCTCCCGGTGAGCAGGGCAGGTGCGATGGTTCCCCCGCGGCTGCAGGGGGCGCTACGGAGCGAGCTCGGGAAACACGCGGCAATGGCGGCCTGGGATCCCGGGAAGGGATGGAACAAAGGCTTCACAAACCCCTGGGCAGCCGATCCCGGACTCTCAGGAACAGCAGGCTGGAAACGGCAGGCTGGAGCGGCAGGCTAGAGCGGCAGGCTAGAGCGGCAGGGACGAACACAAATCCCGGGTGGCAGGCGAGATGTATCCAGATGGGAGAACCCCACGGATGCCCAGGCAGGCAGGGCGAGCAGGGCTACAGCGTAGCGAAAACTCGAAGCAGCAGCAGTGGGGCAGGGCAGCCACAGCTCGGCCTCCAGCAGGGCAGGAAAAGCAGCTTTTGGGGTCCCGGCGTTGTTTCCAGCAGGAAGAGAAGAACGGCCAAAAAGAAACAGCAGCTCCTTTCTCTGCAGCTTCTCTCTCCGGACGCTCAGAGCGAACTGACCCCACACCCAGGTGTAGACAAAAGGAGTAGCCAGGCCAGCCCCACTCCCTTTTTTTGTCTTTCTTAAGTACAGCTATTTGTCCCCTAGCAACATGCATATGGTAGAAAATTCCTTTAACAGAAGAAAAACCTAAGACTAAACTAAAACCCCAACACAAAGGCACACCTCTACATCCAAAAGATCGTCTTTAAAAGTACATCTCTTATTGCATATTCATCACAATCATGCATGATTCATAAATTCTTTGGAGTTTCTATGTATCATCCCATCAGCCTTATCTTCCTCCTTGGCTCCATTCCGTCTCTGCTCCCTCCATAAATTCTTCTCTCTCTGGTTTCTTTTTGTCGGGGGGGGGGGGGTTCCGAGTGCTGGGGAGACCGGCCAGAGTCACGATACAAACACCGATACGATTTGAGCATCGTGCTTTCTTTATTGTTTACTTACACTCACTTATATCTACTTTACAAAGATTCACGCCCTGTTCCCACGGGACAGCCTCTAAGCAGCGGAGGAGCCAACCAGTGTGTAACTTTGCCAAGGATTTTCAAGGCTGCCTGATGCCAGGTGTCTTTCAAGCCTGTCTGCAGCCTGAGGCCACTTCAGGGGTTCTTCCCTAGCAACCCTGGGGTGCCCAGACTGCTCAGACAGTCCTGGGGTATCATATGCCCCTGTTCCACAAGGAATCCCTCTACAGTTTCTGGTTTTCCTTCTTCTCTGATAAGATACTCCAGGAATGTGAAGACTTTCTCTGCCTATCTTTTTTAAATTGACTACATAAACAATAGACATTCTATATCATCTAGGTAAAGTTTTTCTAACATTAAGTAACATGCAAAAAGCCAACATCACAATACATTCATAACAATTATGCAACATGCGAAAAGCCAACATCACAATACATTCATAACACTGGCTAACCGGGGACGTCTCAGATGACTGGAAGCTGGCCAATGCGATGCCCATCCACAAGAAGGGCCAGAAGGAGGATCCGGGAAACTACAGGCCTGTCAGCCTGGCAGTGCCTGGCAAGACTATGCAACAGATCTTCTTGAGTGTAAACACATGGCACCTACAGGATGGCCAAGGGATCAGACCAAACCAGCATGGATTTAGGAGGGGCAGGTGGTGTTTGACAAACCTGATCTCCTTTTATGACCAGGTGATGCACTTGGTGTATGAGGGGAAGGCTGTGGACGTTGTCTACCTGGACTTCAGCAAAGCCTTTGACACCATCTTCTATAGCATACTCCTGGAAAAGCTGGCAGCACACAGCTTGGACAGGTGCACCCTTCGCTGGGTTAAGAACTGGCTGGATGGCCAGGCCCAGAGAATGGTGTTGAATGATGTTGCAACCAGTTGGCAGCCAGTCACTAGTGGTGTCCCCCAGGGATCTGTGTTGGGCCCAGTCCTGTTTAATATCTTTACTGATGACCTGGAGGAGGGCATTGAGTCTACCATTAGCAAATTTGCAGATGACACCAAGTTGAGTGCAAGTGTTGATCTGCTGGAGGGTAGGAGGGCTCTGCAGAGGGACCTAGACAGGCTGGATTGATGGGCCAAATTCAATTATATGAGGTTTAATGACACTATACCGTGCCGTAAATTAAGTCCCTCCTGATGGGAGAGAATTTACTGAAAGTCCTTGCAAGGAGTTTCAAAGATAAAGCGAGACGTTTCCTTGAGTTTCAATGCTTCCAGATAGTTGTTTATTAAGTCTTATCAAAGGAACAGAGCCACTAGCGTGACCCAGGTACAGCATAGAAGGAAGAAAAGTAGGAGTGAGACTAATTATCAAGATTTACACAGCCTTTTAAAGATATTTTAACCAATAGTTACTAAAAATGTACATTATTTTCACTCCTCTACCAATTATTTAGTAACACGACTAGGAACTGCGGAATTTTCTATCCAATCATTCCAAACTACTTTTACTGCAGAATATGGAGTAGTAGAAGAAGGAGAAGAAGGTTTAGAGAACAACAACAATCCTCCATTTTGATATTTTTTACTCTTATCTATTTACTACAAAGAGAAGTGTTGAGAGTCTTTCTGAAGAATGGCTAAAGAGCAAAGGTCATGATAACACAGGAGGCTTAGAAAAGATGCAGACACTGAGTCCTTGAGCAAGAGGTTGCATAAATAACAGTGTGCATTCAGATAAGAAAGAAGACAGAAACCATATGGAAGAGAAAGATAAGACCACCGTGTTTGCAGATCCCACGGAATAGCTCCCACCAATGAGGAGCTCAACTTTTGCAATATGTATGAGCTAATTAAAGGTACTATAAGTAAGTGTAGTTTTGAAAAATAAATCGAGACTTGCTGAACATCATGCCTTGAGTGCTTGTCTCCCGCGACTCCACCCAACATCTGGCGCCCGAACAGGAGAAGTTGCCCTAGCCTTATGTGACGGGGGAGTTGCGTTGGGGTCGGGTCCCGCAGCTAGACGGACGGCGAAAGACGTCTCGTATACTGCAACGATTTCCTCCGCGCCCGAGCGACCGCACAGGCGGGCTCGCCGATACGTGCTGCCGAAGCCTGGAGGGGCTAGCAACGGTACCGACGTAAGTATGGAAAGGCAAGCAGCACAGGAACTTTTCAAGGCTTTTTTACTTAAGCGTAATTTTAAAGGGATTGATCTTGATAAAGACCTCCCCGCTCTTTTAACGCATGCGCGCTCTTACGGTTTTTTCACTGACCCCCACTCCATTCATGAATTAAGTCAGTGGCGCGCGTATAGTGATAAACTTTGGGATCTTGTCTTAGATGACGATAAGCCAGCTAAAAAGATAGCTAAACTATGGAGAGTTGTTTATAATGAACTTTTAATGGTACAGGCAGAAAAGAAAGCCGCAGAAAAGATTAAAGTTGCACAGGACCGTAATCGTCTTTACGGGGAACATGGTCCTTCTCCCTTCTCTGGTCCGCCTAATCCCCCCACCTTTGCTACGGTTCACGTACCCCCTGAGGCTCTTGCCTCTGAGTTGCCTTCCGCGCCTTCCCCCCCCCCCCCTCCTGCTCCTCCCACGCCTTCCTTGCCGCAGCCTGCTCCTCCGCCCTTGCCTCACCCGTCTCCGCCGGACTGTTCTCGCTCGCGAAACCCCTTTGTTAGCCCTGAGCCTGTCCCTGGGGCAGAGTCTGACCTCGCGGAGGCCATGGCTAGGGGCCATCGAGAACTTTGGGCTGCGGTTGCTCGTGAGGGCTTACAAAAGGGTGATTCTGACATGCTGGCGGCTGCTCAGGACAGCATAGCGTTCCCTGTCTTATTTGTCCCTAATCCGCAAGGGGGCGGCAATATCGCGCAGGTGACTAATCTGGATTGGAAGCTGTTAGCTCAGCTACGAGCAACGGTGGGGAATTACGGTGTCACCAGTGAACCAGTTAAACAGATGCTTGATTATATTTTTAACGCTTTTACCCTTCTTCCTGCTGACATTAAAGGCATTACTAAGCTCATGTATACCCCGCATCAGCGACTGCTTTTTGAGGCTCGCTGGAGGGAGGAGGCAGCTGTTAGTGCAGATCTCGCTAGACCCCAGGGAGATCCGTTAGCAGATATCACTGTAGATGAACTACTAGGACAGGGTCAACATATGAGGGTTGAGGCTCAGGCTGCACTAGGCCCTGCTAAATTGCGGGAAGCTATGGCAGTTGCTAAGAAAGCTATGGATAAAGTCCGAGCCCCGGGTGGGATCCCTATGTATATGAACATTAAGCAAGGCAGAGAGGAATCTTTAGGCTCTTTTGTTGACAAAGTTATGGAAGCCATCTCAAAAGCTGGGGTTCAAGAGCATATGCATGACCCGTTACTTAAGCAATGCCTTTTACAAAATGGCAATCAAGCCACCCGTGCCCTCATTACTTCCACCCCAGGGGATTGGACTGTCCAGCAGCTCCTAGAAAAGGCTGCTACCATGCCCACTGGCTCTCAGCTGTTCTTAGCACAAGCCTTAGCAAAATTAGGTGAAGGGCTTAAAGAACAGGCTATTAGCTCTCAAAATCAGGTAATGGCAGCCCTTGCTCCTCTCCAAGCGGCAGCAGCACGTCCCCGCCCAGCTCCAGGTGGCCGCATGAAGTGTTATCGCTGTGGGACACTCGGTCATATTCGTCGCTAATGTACAGCCGCAGGAATCTGGTGCAACAAGTGTCAATCCAATACGCACAACTCGAACGCATGCCGTAATAGCAACAAGAAACAGGGAAACCCCCGACCCAGCGCGAACAGCGGCCGCGCGACGACACAAGTAACCGCTCCAGCACCTCTACCTGTCCCCGCCCAGCGACAAGCGGAAGTCTCGGCCTGGACCTGGCAGCCTCAGTAGATACCGAGTTGCTAACATCAGAAATCCATCGCATTCCCACTGGTGTCATCGGACCTGTGTATATTAATGGCCAAGCTATGGGAGGACTTATTGTAGGTCGTTCATCTGCAATTACAATGGGACTCCTAGTAGAGACTGGTCTTGTTGATGCTGACTCCGCTGGAGAAATTTTTATTTTAGCACATACCGATTATCCTCCCGTTAAGATCCCAGCAGGACAAAAGTTAGCACAACTAGTACCATTACCACATCTGGCTTCAAGCATTCCGCCTGTTTGTGATGCACCTAGGTGTCAGCCAAGTCCTGGCTCTACTGGATCTCTGACCTTACTCACTATTGATCTCACCTCCCGCCCACGGAAGCGTTGTCTCCTGCTGTATCAGGCAGAGTCCATCACCTTGGAAGCCCTTCTTGACACAGGAGCTGACTCCAGTGTCATCGACCCTGGAAAATGGCCTTCCAATTGGCCCATTTTGCCCGCTACAACTACAGTCACAGGTATCGGAGGTATGAGACTTGCCCAAAAGTCTCCTTTGCTCCACATTGAAGTTGATGGCAAACAAGTGCCGGCTATAATTTCCATCATGCCCCTACCAACAACTGTGGACTGTTTGCTGGGCAGAGATGTTTTGGCTCAATTAGGCCTCGTGCTGACCAACGACCACCATTTACACTAGAGGCCATTGCTTGGACATTCCCGTTGCCGCTGACATGGACTACTAACGACCCTGCAGTGGTAAAGCAATGGCCTTTAAAACGGGAAAATTTAGAGCAAGCCCATGCTTTGGTAACCGAACAACTCCAACAGGGCCACCTAAAACCATCTGTCAGTCCTTGGAATACTCCTATTTTTGTCATACGCAAGAAGTCTGGTGCGTTTCGCCTTTTACAGGACCTCCGTGCAGTAAATCAACAGATGGAGTTTATGGGGGCATTACAACCTGGTCTCCCCAACCCAGCCATGTTGCCCCAAAACTGGCCTCTTTTAATTATAGATCTCAAAGACTGCTTTTTTACTATTCCATTGCATCCAGATGACACCAAGCGCTTCGCCTTTACCTTACCTGCCCTGAATAAAGGAGAACCAGCTAGACGATTTGAATGGACTGTATTGCCGCAAGGGATGAAAAACTCACCTACTTTGTGCCAACTGTATGTTGATGCTGCCTTACAACCCTTACGGAGACAAATGCCTGATGCCATTATTTATCACTACATGGATGACATTCTCTTTGCTCAAAGGGATCCCTTCACCCCTGCCCAGATGCAAATTATTGTTGCCTCCTTGGCTGCCTGGTCCCTTGTTGTGGCACCCAACAAAATACAAGTTTCTGCTCCATGGAAATATCTAGGATGGACTATTACCGCTCAAAGAATAAAGCCTCAGAAGTTACATATTCAAGCATCTATTTCAAATCTAAATGAAGCCCAGAAACTTCTAAGAGACCTACAATGGCTTAAACCCATTACAGGAATTCCCAACATGCTATTGGAACAGCTACGTCCTTTGCTAAAAGGCACAGATCCATGTACTCCTGTGACGCTTACGCCGCAACAGTCTAAAGTCTTGCAGCAAATTACATCCTGTATCTCCAGAGGCTTTGTTGACCGTCTAGACCCCGACACCCCCTTATCCTTAACTGTCTGGAACAGCGGAGAACATCTCTTAGGAGCCATTACTCAGCAAAAGAAAACGGGGGACATCTCTGTTCTAGAATGGATTTCGCCCCCCTTGCAGCAAAGAAAAACAGTTACTCCAAAGATTGAAAATTTAGCAACTCTTTTAAAGAAAGGACGTCTACGCACCTGGGAAATTAGTGGCCTTGAACCTGCAGTTATCTACCTCCCCATGGAAAAACCTACCTTAGATTGGTACCTACTCAACTCCTCGCAGCTCACTGAAGCATTGCTCTCTTCTGGAGCAGAAGTTCGCACCGGCCCATTAGCTCCAAAATTACTCAACTGGTTGGGAAACTGGACTTGGATATCCAAACCGTTGCAGCACCAAGGACCTATCCCTGATGCTCTAACAGTTTTTACTGATGCCGGACGCAGAACCAGGACAGCTGCCGTTGTTTGGCACTATAATCAACAATGGTGCCACCATAAGATTGCAGCTACCCCTACTGATACATTACAAACCTTAGAACTTGTAGCAGTACTGTGGGCCGCCCTTCATTTTTCGGAACCCCTTAATGTCATTTCAGACTCTCTTTATGTTGTAGGAATTGTTTCTAGGATCGAGGACGCTGTCATCAAGGAAGTGAAAAACCAGCGACTTTTTGATCTGTTATTACAACTAAAACGTGCGTTGCGGAACAGATCCCACCCTTATGCAATTCTCCATATACGCAGCCATAAGTGGCAAGAAGGCTTAGGAGAGGGCAATGAGAGAGCAGATCAGATCGTGTCACTCAGTCAGAATGTTCCCAAAAATACTAGGGCTCGAGAAAGTCACAGTATGTTTCACCAAAATGCGAAAGGATTAGTAAGAGATTTCCATATCCCCCTACGTGACGCACGTGCCATAGTAAAAGCATGTCCGTTATGTAGCTTTCATAATGCTGGAGTCGGTTTAGGTATAGGAGTCAATCCTCGGGGACTTAAAGCCAATGAAATATGGCAAATGGACGTCACACATGTCCCCAGTTTTGGGCGCTTGAAGTATGTTCATGTGTCAATTGACACATACAGTCATTTCATATGGGCTACAGCTCAGACAGGAGAACAAGCGAGACATGTTGAACGTCATTTGAATAGCTGCATAGCAGTTATGGGAGTTCCTCTAATAATCAAAACTGATAATGGCCCTGCTTATAGCAGCACCCGCTTTGACAGATATATGCAGAATTGGAGTATTACTCATAAAACAGGCATCCCCCACTCGCCCACAGGTCAGGCTATTGTAGAGAGGGCACATGGTACCCTCAAAACATACCTGCAGAAATATCCTGAATTGTCCAACCCACAAGATAAATTACTAAAATGCCTTTTTGTCTTAAATCACCTTTGTGTGTTCGGTGACAAAGAAGTGCCTCCTGCCATTGTTCATTTTACCTATCCTCAACCCCCGACGCCCATGCCTTGGGTGCGCTACAAAGACCCCAAGACGGGACTTTGGCAGGATCCTGTAAAAACCTTGTACTGGGGAAGAGGTTACTTATGTGTGTCCACTCCGACAGGTCCCCTATGGGTTCCGGCCAAATGGACTAAGCCTGTTGTCACTGATGAGCAACCCACAACAGAGGAAGAAAAGAAGGGTACAGAGGAAGATCTCACAGATCCTGCAGGAAGTTGAGCAGCGGTTTTGCATTACCTTCCTTGTGGACTCTGAACAGGAGATAGAGGGTTATCTCCTCCCACATTTGCAGAGACACTTTTTGCGCTTTTGCCAGTCTAGTTGCCTTGCATGTAATTGTAATAATCATAAGGCGTGGGTAAGATTGCTTTGCGGAGGCTGTAATTTACAGTGGTGGGTCCACCAGCAACATCTATCAGAAGGGTTTTGGTGTCAGTCTTGCAGTTTTCACTGGCACCGTGAGACGGCTCAAGGAGCATTAGTACAACTCACAGGCAAAAATATCATTGACAGTTTGCAATTAGTTGAAAATCTTGAAGATCTGCGGCTAAGAGAATTAGCGTGGTCAGTACAGCATTTAGCAAAAAAGATCTTAGCCGATAGCTACTCTGTAGTTTTGCAATCCTCGTGCCAACCAAATATCGGGGTCCCCATTCAGTGGCAAGTTGACCCAAGAAAGTGGGATCATGTTTGCCGGCGGTTTAAGCATCGTGCTGCTAATCGCAGGCTCAGTAATGGGTCACCCCCTTTCCTATCCTCCTAAGGTGTTTGACCCTAGAGATAATATCTGGGTCTCCTTGGCACGTGAATTGAACACCACAACATTCTGTGCCTCCCTAGCCACACCCAGTACCCCATTTTTGACATGCTTAGTTGGAGTACCACTAACAGATAATACATGGCGTAACTTCGTAATCGAGACCCAGAACCAGTTCAAAATTATTAGACCATTAAAATCCACAATGAATATTACCGCTGGCCTACAAGAGTATGATAGCTGGGATGATAAACTCCCGGTGGGTCCTGAGCCACAAGAGATAGAACTAGTTGATTCTCTTAACGCTACAGCCTGTATTTATATTAATAGTTCACGTGATTTATGCCAAGAAGGCAGCCTTAATGGCTGTCGACTGAATGAATCCAACCCCACCTTGATTTATCCTATTGGCAATGCTTCACAGTGGGATTTAGAATGGTGCAACATTACCGTGAGAAATCGATCTCTTGCAGCCCCTGGAACGTTTTTCCCTCGAAAGTTACCCAGAGGGTTTTTCCTAATTTGTGGGAATCGTGCCTGGTCAGGTATTCCATCCAGGCCTGTAGGTGGGCCCTGTACCTTTGGCCAACTGAGTCTTGCACTTCCACAGCACCATCCTAATGCTACACACCGAACACGATGGCAGAGGTCTTTAACAGAAACTATAACACCTGAATGTCAGGATGACCTCACGCTATGGAGCAAATCAGAAGTGCTTTTTACCTCCCTTTTTGTTCCTGGTGCAGCTGCGGCACGAGCCCATCGTCACTTAGAAAAACTGGCATGTTGGGTAGTTAAACAGGCAAACGGTACCAGCCGAGTGTTGTCTGAACTTGCAGAAGATCTGAGTTCAGTCCAACACGCCCTGCTTCAGAATAGAGCAGCTATAGATTTTCTACTCTTAGCCCACGGCCATGGCTGTGAAGACTTTGAAGGAATGTGCTGTATGGATCTTGAGGATCATTCTAAGTCCATCCACGCCGAAATTAAGAATTTGATTGAACACTCCCAAAAAATAAAAAAAGACTCCGGATTTTTCGGATTAGAAAGACTTACAGAGTAGATGGGCTTAGAAGGATGGATGAAAAGTGTGATTAAATCTTTAATGCTGTTGCTAATAATTGTTTTGCTTGGTTTACTTATGCTTAGCTGTATAATGTCATGTGTAAAAAATTTAATTTCGAAGTCAGTCAATATGACTATGATCATGCAAAAAGAAAACAGGGGAAGTGTTGAGAGTCTTTCTGAAGAATGGCTAAAGAGCAAAGGTCATGATAACACAGGAGGCTTAGAAAAGATGCAGACACTGAGTCCTTGAGCAAGAGGTTGCATAAATAACAGTGTGCATTCAGATAAGTAAGAAGACAGAAACCATATGGAAGAGAAAGATAAGACCACCGTGTTTGCAGATCCCACGGAATAGCTCCCACCAATGAGGAGCTCAACTTTTGCAATATGTATGAGCTAATTAAAGGTACTATAAGTAAGTGTAGTTTTGAAAAATAAATCGAGACTTGCTGAACATCATGCCTTGAGTGCTTGTCTCCCGCGACTCCACCCAACAGAGAAGCCCAAAACCTCTAAATTTTTCACCCTGTGACAATCTTACATAGTAGTCGATCACCTAATTCACACCACTGTATTTTCTAGTTGTTGTCTGACTGTTGGTAATTTTTTCCAAGGTTGGAAGCTAAAACAGTGTTATTCAGGGGGATAAGAACCCTTAAAAACAGGCAGAGAAATATCCTCGGCACTCTGGGTTCCTACAGTTTAACAAGCCCAAGTGCTGGGTCCTGCACTTTGGCCGCAACCCCATGCAGCACTACTGGCTGGGGACAGAATGTCTGGACAGCAGCCAGACAAAGAGGGACCTGGGGGTACTGATTGATGGCAGACTGAACATGAACCAGCAGTGTGCCCAGGTGGCCAAGAAGGGCAATGGCATCCTGGCCTGTATCAGGAATAGTGTGGCCAGCAGGACTCGGGCAGTGATCATCCTCCTGTACTCGGCACTGGTGAGGCCACACCTTGAGTACTGTGTCCAGTCCTGGGCCCCTCAATTTAGGAAGGATGTTGAGATGCTTAAACGTGTGCAGAGAAGGGCAACAAGGCTGGTGAAGGGTCTGGAACACAAGTCCTATGAAGAGTAGCTGAAAGAGCTGGGGCTGTTTAGCCTGGAGAAAAGGAAGCTCAGGGGAGACCTTATCACTCTCTACAGCTATCTGAAAGGTGGTTGTAGCCAGGTGAGGGTTGGTCTCTTCTCCCAGGCAGCTAGCAACAGAACAAGAGGACGCAGTTTTAAGATGCGCATGGGGAGGTTTAGGTTGGACAATAGGAAGTTCTTCACAGAAAGGGTGATTGGGCATTGGAATTGTCTGCCCTGGGAGGTGATGGAGTCACTGTCCCTGGACATAAGAAGAGACTGGATGTGGCACTTAGTACCATGGTCTAGTTGACAACATGATGTTAGGTCATAGGTTGGACTTGATCTCAAAGGTCTTTTCCAACCTAGTTATCATGGGTTAGCCAGCATAGTCTTGGAAGTGATGTTCTCACAAAGAAGTGCTTACAGCTTCCCCCCATGACCTGACAGAACCTATCACCTGGCCAGTTTGAATATGGACAATTCTTTAAGCCACTTAAAATTGTGACCGCCTGTTACAATCCAGTTTAGACCCAGAAAAGCAAAGCAAGCTAAGTCTCTGTGTATAAACCGAAAAGAACTTAGAAGGTTCAAAATATTCCCAGAAATGAGATTAAAACCAAACGAGGTTAGATGTTGTTGCCAAAAAATAGATGTATTTTATTTAATAGTAAAAGAGGCAAAGTGTCGCGATACGGTCGCGAGACAGTCAGCGATGAAAGAGACGGGGCAGATTGCTTGGATGCAATAAGCCGATTTTATTGATACAGGGTCGGGTTTTTATACCTTTCAGTTATATAAGCAGTTATATAAGCAGCAATCACTATAACAACCATATCTATGTTTCTTAATAATGTTGCAAAACTAGAATCTAGCACTAACTATCACAGGTACATACCAAGCATACCTTTTATGCTGACTGTTTCATTATAGGCCTTACTGCCTGGCATGGTTTGCGGCTTAGCAGTGTTAGCGCGTCTACTTCTGACATGAGTTTAGCAGTGCTCTCACTTCTGCTTTCTAGCTGTGTCGGGTGGAGTCGCGGGAGACAAGCACTCAAGGCATGATGTTCAGCAAGTCTCGTTTATTATCATAAACTACACATACTTATAGTACTACTAATTAGCTCATACATATTGCAAAAGTTGAGCTCCTCATTGGTGGGAGCTATTCCGTGGGATCTGCAAACACGGTGGTCTTATCTTTCTCTTCCATATGGTTTCTGTCTTCTTACTTATCTGAATGCACATTCTGTTATCTATGCAACTTCTTGCTCAAGGACTCAGTGTCTGCATCTTTACTAAGCCTCCTGTGTTATCATGACCTTTGCTTTTTAGCCATTCTTCAGAAAGACTCTCAACACTTCCCCTGTTTTCTTTTTGCATGATCATAGTCATATTGACTGACTTCAGAATTAAATTTTTTACACATGACATTATACAGCTAAGCATAAGTAAACCAAGCAAAACAATTATTAGCAACAGCATTAAGGATTTAATCACACTTTTCATCCATCCTTCTAAGCCCATCCACTCTGTAAGTCCTTCTAATCCGAAAAATCCGGAGTCTTTTTTTTATTTTTTGGGAGTGTTCAATCAAATTCTTAATTTCGGCGTGGATGGACTTAGAATGATCCTCAAGATCCATACAGCACATTCTTTCAAAGTCTTCACAGCCATGGCCGTGGGCTAAGAGTAGAAAATCTATAGCTGCTCTATCCTGAAGCAGGGCGTGTTGGACTGAACTCAGGTCTTCTGCAAGTTCAGACAACACTCGGCTGGTACCGTTTGCCTGTTTAACTACCCAACATGCCAGTTTTTCTAAGTGACGATGGGCTCGTGCCGCAGCTGCACCAGGAACAAAAAGGGAGGTAAAAAGCACTTCTGATTTGCTCCATAGCGTGAGGTCATCCTGACATTCAGGTGTTATAGTTTCTGTTAAAGACCTCCGCCATCGTGTTCGGTGTGTAGCATTAGGATGGTGCTGTGGAAGTGCAAGACTCAGTTGGCCAAAGGTACAGGGCCCACCTACAGGCCTGGATGGAATACCTGACCAGGCACGATTCCCACAAATTAGGAAAAACCCTCTGGGTAACTTTCGAGGGAAAAACGTTCCAGGGGCTGCAAGAGATCGATTTCTCACGGTAACGTTGCACCATTCTAAATCCCACTGTGAAGCATTGCCAATAGGATAAATCAAGGTGGGGTTGGATTCATTCAGTCGACAGCCATTAAGGCTGCCCTCTTGGCATAAATTACGTGAACTATTAATATAAATACAGGCTGTAGCGTTAAGAGAATCAACTAGTTCTATCTCTTGTGGCTCAGGGCCCACCGGGAGTTTATCATCCCAGCTATCATACTTCAGTAGGCCAGCGGTAATATTCATTGTGGATTTTAATGGTCTAATAATTTTGAACTGGTTCTGGGTCTCGATTACGAAGTTACGCCATGTATTATCTGTTAGTGGTACTCCAACTAAGCATGTCAAAAATGGGGTACTGGGTGTGGCTAGGGAGGCACAGAATGTTGTGGTGTTCAATTCACGTGCCAAGGAGACCCAGATATTATCTCTAGGGTCAAACACTTTAGGAGGATAGGAAAGGGGGTGACCCATTACTGAGCCTGCGATTAGCAGCACGATGCTTAAACCGCCGGCAAACATGATCCCACTTTCTTGGGTCAACTTGCCACTGAATGGGGACCCCGATATTTGGTTGGCATGAGGATTGCAAAATTACAGAGTAGCTATCGGCTAAGATCTTTTTTGCTAAATGCTGTACTGACCACGCTAATTCTCTTAGCCGCAGATCTTCAAGATTTTCAACTAATTGCAAACTGTCAATGATATTTTTGCCTGTGAGTTGTACTAATGCTCCTTGAGCCGTCTCACGGTGCCAGTGAAAACTGCAAGACTGACACCAAAACCCTTCTGATAGATGTTGCTGGTGGACCCACCACTGTAAATTACAGCCTCCGCAAAGCAATCTTGCCCACGCCTTATGATTATTACAATTACATGCAAAGCAACTAGACTGGCAAAAGCGCAAAAAGTGTCTCTGCAAATGTGGGAGGAGATAACCCTCTATCTCCTGTTCAGAGTCCACAAGGAAGGTAATGCAAAACCGCTGCTCAACTTCCTGCAGGATCTGTGAGATCTTCCTCTGTACCCTTCTTTTCTTCTTCTGTTGTGGGTTGCTCATCAGTGACAACAGGCTTAGTCCATTTGGCCGGAACCCATAGGGGACCTGTCGGAGTGGACACACATAAGTAACCTCTTCCCCAGTACAAGGTTTTTACAGGATCCTGCCAAAGTCCCGTCTTGGGGTCTTTGTAGCGCACCCAAGGCATGGGCGTCGGGGGTTGAGGATAGGTTCCAAGGTGATGGACTCTGCCTGATGCAGCAGGAGACAACGCTTCCGTGGGCGGGAGGTGAGATCAATAGTGAGTAAGGTCAGAGATCCAGTAGAGCCAGGACTTGGCTGACACCTAGGTGCATCACAAACAGGCGGAATGCTTGAAGCCAGATGTGGTAATGGTACTAGTTGTGCTAACTTTTGTCCTGCCGGGATCTTAACGGGAGGATAATCGGTATGTGCTAAAATAAAAATTTCTTTAGCGGAGTCAGCATCGACAAGACCAGTCTCTACTAGGAGTCCCATTGTAATTGCAGATGAACGATTTACAGTAAGTCCTTCCATAGCTTGGCCATTAATGTACACAGGTCCGATGACACCAGTGGGAATGCGATGGATTTCTGATGTTAGCAACTCGGTATCTACTGAGGCTGCCAGGTCCAGGCCGAGACTTCCGCTTGTCGCTGGGCGGGGACAGGTAGAGGTGCTGGAGCGGTTACTTGTGTCGTCGCGCGGCCGCTGTTCGCGCTGGGTCGGGGGTTTCCCTGTTTCTTGTTGCTATTACGGCATGCGTTCGAGTTGTGCGTATTGGATTGACACTTGTTGCACCAAATTCCTGCGGCTGTACATTCGCGACGAATATGACCGGATGTTCCACAGCGATAACACTTCATGCGGCCACCTGGAGCTGGGCGGGGACGTGCTGCTGCCGCTTGGAGAGGAGCAAGGGCTGCCATAACCTGATTTTGAGAACTAATAGCCTGTTCTTTAAGCCCTTCACCTAATTTTGCTAAGGCTTGTGCTAAGAATAGTTGCGAGCCAGTGGGCATGGTTGCAGCTTTCTCTAAAAGTTGCTGGACAGTCCAATCCCCTGGGGTGGAGGTAATAAGGGCACGAGTGGCTTGGTTACCATTTTGTAGGAGACATTGTTTTAATAATGGGTCGTGCATGTTCTCTTGCACCCCAGCTTTTGAGATTGCCTCCATGAGTTTATCAACAAAAGAGCCTAAAGATTCCTCTCTGCCTTGCTTAATGTTCATATACATAGGGATCCCACCCGGGGCTCGGACTTTATCCATAGCTTTCTTAGCAACTGCCATAGCTTCCCGCAATTTAGCAGGGCCTAGTGCAGCCTGAGCCTCAACCCTCATATGTTGACCCTGTCCTAGAAGTTCATCTACAGTGATATCTGCTAACGGATCTCCCTGGGGTCTAGCGAGATCTGCACTAACAGCTGCCTCCTCCCTCCAGCGAGCCTCAAAAAGCAGTCGCTGATGCGGGGTATACATGAGCTTAGTAATGCCTTTAATGTCAGCAGGAAGAAGGGTAAAAGCGTTAAAAATATAATCAAGCATCTGTTTAACTGGTTCACTGGTGACACCGTAATTCCCCACCGTTGCTCGTAGCTGAGCTAACAGCTTCCAATCCAGATTAGTCACCTGCGCGATATTGCCGCCCCCTTGCGGATTAGGGACAAATAAGACAGGGAACGCTATGCTGTCCTGAGCAGCCGCTAGCATGTCAGAATCACCATTTTGTAAGTCCTCACGAGCAACCGCAGCCCAAAGTTCTCGATGGCCCCTAGCCATGGCCTCCGCGAGGTCAGACTCTGCCCCAGGGACAGGCTCAGGGCTAACAAAGGGGTTTCGCGAGCGAGAACAGTCCGGCGGAGACGGGTGAGCCAAGGGCGGAGGAGCAGGCTGCGGCAAGGAAGGCGTGGGAGGAGCAGGAGGTGGGGGGGGGGGGGGGGGGGGGGAGGCGCGGAAGGCAACTCAGAGGCAAGAGCCTCAGGGGGTACGTGAACCGTAGCAAAGGTGGGGGGATTAGGCGGACCAGAGAAGGGAGAGGGACCATGTTCCCCGTAAAGACGATTACGGTCCTGTGCAACTTTAATCTTTTCTGCGGCTTTCTTTTCTGCCTGTACCATTAAAAGTTCATTATAAACAACTCTCCATAGTTTAGCTATCTTTTTAGCTGGCTTATCGTCATCTAAGACAAGATCCCAGAGTTTGTCACTATACGCGCGCCACTGACTTAATTCATGAATGGAGTGGGGGTCAGCGAAAAAACCGTAAGAGCGCGCATGCGTTAAAAGAGCGGGGAGGTCTTTATCAAGATCAATCCCTTTAAAATTACGCTTAAGTAAAAAAGCCTTAAAAAGTTCCTGTGCTGCTTGCCTTTCCATACTTACGACGGTACCGTTGCTAGCCCCTCCAGGCTTCGGCAGCACGTATCGGCGAGCCCGCCTGTGCGGTCACTCGGGCGCGGAGGAAATCGCTGCAGTATACGAGACCTCTTTCGCCGTCCGTCTAGCTGCGGGACCCGACCCCAACGCAACTCCCCCATCGCATAAGGCAAGGGCAACTTCTCCTGTTCGGGCGCCAGATGTCGGGTGGAGTCGCGGGAGACAAGCACTCAAGGCATGATGTTCAGCAAGTCTCGTTTATTATCATAAACTACACATACTTATAGTACCTTTAATTAGCTCATACATATTGCAAAAGTTGAGCTCCTCATTGGTGGGAGCTATTCCGTGGGATCTGCAAACACGGTGGTCTTATCCTTCTCTTCCATATGGTTTCTGTCTTCTTACTTATCTGAATGCACATTCTGTTATCTATGCAACTTCTTGCTCAAGGACTCAGTGTCTGCATCTTTACTAAGCCTCCTGTGTTATCATGACCTTTGCTTTTTAGCCATTCTTCAGAAAGACTCTCAACATAGCTGTATCTCCACAGCAAAGAGAAGGGAAGAGAAAAGAAAGAGAGAAAGAAAAAGAAGTGTGCGTGGGGGGTGGGGGAACAGGGAGAGGTGACAGGGGTTAGGTGGAAGCATATCACTCATCTGAGGGTCCCAACGACGTCTCGTTGCTCCCCTCCATCTGGTCTGCTGGTGGTGAGGGTCCCCCGTGGCTACTGTGGCCATGCCGCTACATCCTGCCACACGCCACATGCTGCCACACGCCGCCACATGCCGCCACACGCCAAAGAGTGCAGAATTCTGTGAATTATACACTGTGGGCCAGGTGGGAACGCCCACGTGCCTCTCTTGCAGGGGCCAGCTTGACACACTGCCCCTTGCAACACTGAGGGTCTGTTGCATCATCTCTGGTGCTCTTGTGCAGGGTCTGGGGACCCCTTTGAAGGGGGCCCCTGTGATGGGCCATGTCACCCTCTTCTGCTGTGGATAAGCTTCCCCCCAAGTGAGGACCCCTCAGCTGGGCTCTGCACAGTTGGAGGATGAGCAGTCACTGCACGTCTGACCACAGGCTTTTCCAAGATACCCAGAGCCTCTCCTCCCTCCACCCCTTGGTGCAAGGGTCTGTTTGAGCCTGGCAGCTGATAGCCCTGGGGCTGTGGTCCTCATCTTGGAAGTGTTAAGCCGATGCTCAGTGAATGTCCCCAGCCCTGAGTTGTTACTTTATCTTATCTTCATCAGCCAGCAGTGTCAGGCCTCAGGGCCCCATTCAGGGTGTGGGAGTCTTCTCCTCAGCTTTTGTAATACAGTTTTAAAAGTCCTTTAAGAAAATGTTTAAGTCATAAAATATGATATTTCAGTCTCTGACACTGCCTCTGTGATACACACTTAAGAATAGACAACCCCACCCCCACAGCTCTCTCTCGTTTCCGGTGCTGGGACAGGTGGCTTCGGGCCCTGTGCGGGGGCCAGTGGGCGTGGCCAGGCCCTGCCTGGGCCAGGCCGGGCCATGGTCATCCTGGAGCCGATGGGCCCTGTTCCACCTGCGGAACCCCCCCCCCCCCCCAGCAGGGCTGTGGGCAGCCAGAGTGGCTTGGTTCCCCCCCTCTCCACTTCGATAAGCCACATTCCACATTCCAGCCGCAAGGCCTAGGTGACATTAACCCTTTTATTGCTGTGAAGAGCTGAAAACCTGAGGAAAGAGAAAGAAGAGATGCTTAAAGCTGAAATTCTGTTGTGAAGCTATGATAGAGTATCCCGTTGTAATTTCATGAAGATATGAGGAGTGGAGTGTTCAACTCGCAAGCAAAAGCACCTGCGCTGAGATAGGCAGATGCTGACGCAGCTGTAATTTCATGAGAAGTTTGGACAGGGAGAGATGAACCAGATGAGGACTTTGGCTCCAAATGGGAAAGGAGAAAACCTCAGTTCCTAGAGATGCTCCCAGAGATAGTCCTAACAATGAAGATGAGGAAGACCCTTTGCTCCCAGGGAAGGAGAAGGGCCTCTGTTCTTAGAGATGAAATGCTCCCAGAGATGGGTGAAGAGAACTTTTGTTTCTGAACGGCTCAACCTTAAAATTGTACCCCAAAAACCTTCAAGAGTGGACCCTTGAAAGCAGTTGTGGGAAAAGCTGCAAGTCAGGGGAAGGCACTCACATCACGAGCAGAGAGACCTCTTCCTAAATGGACTGAACAGAGTTATTTGGAAGTGGGCAGCTGTCTCATTATGATAATGTGTTCATAGCACGAGCAAGAAGAGACTTCTCTTTCTAAATGGACTGAACAAGGTTATTATGGAAGTGGTAAACAGACTGAACATCTTAAGGGTTGTCTTTTTACATTGTCAGTGGGAGAAGGGAGGAAGGTGGGGGAGGAGAAGAGTTCTGAAGGTGTGGTATAATTTTTTTTCCTTCTTTTAGGTCTGTTAATAAACTTCTTTATATTCTTTCAAGATTGGTGCCTGCTTTGCATTTCTCCTAATTCTTATCTCACAGCAGATAAACAGTAATGAGTATTTTGGGCCAAACCACTACACTAAATTGGTGTTTCCGCCCGGTTACAAACCTGACCCGCTACACTAGTTGATTCTGTGATTTTATAATCGTATCGTATTATAGAGCTCAATTTCTGTGAGTATTTTCCACTGCAGCTTATGGTTAGGTATAACTTTTATACCCTCAGTAATGCCTTAATAAAGTAAAGGGGAACTTACCTTGAACTGATGGTATCCAGGAGATCAGAAGACCTCCCCAAGAAACCTTTGGCGTGCATGCTGAGTCTTCTCCTGACCTCACAAATCTATGGAGCATCAAAAGTGTTGTCCCTTCATGGTCACCAAGAATTGTCAATAAAATCATTGGGATAAATAAAACCCCTTACCACTGTCCTTTTAATGTTAGCAAGTAAGACATTGCTTTATTCTTTGTAGGAACCCAGAGTGCCGAGAATATTTCTCTGCCTGTTTTTAAGGGTTCTTACCCCCCTGGACAACACTGTTTTAACTTCCAACCTTGGAAAAAATTACCAACGATCAGACAAGAACTAGAAAATACAGTGGTGTGAATTAGATGATAGACTACTATGTAAGATTGTCACAGGATGAAAAATTTAGAGGTTTTGGGCTTCTCTTTGTAGTAAATAGATAAGAGTAAAAAATATCAAAATGGATGATTGCTGTTGTTCTCTAAACCTTCTTCTCCTTCTTCTACTACTCCATGTTCTGCAGTAAAAGTAGTTTGGAATGATTGGATGGAGAATTCCGCAGTTCCTGGCCATGTTGCTGAATAATTGGTAGGAAAGTGAAAATAATATACATTTTTAGTAACTATTGGTTAAATTATCTTTAAAAGGCTGTGTAAATCTTGATAATCAGGAGGGACTTGATTTATGGCATGGTTCAGTGTCAATTCTTGGACAACTTATTTATACGTTTTTAGCAAACAAAGAAATTAATGTTCATTGGTTCTAAGTTACATAATTATTGTCATTAATTAGTATTCTATCCTCTATTAGTTATTGATTTCTCCCTCTTCATGCTAATCTGGTCCACATTCTTTAGTCCTTTTGCTACCTTTTTCTCAGGCGAGGAATCTCCAACTTTCTAGGCCTTAATCTCCTCTGTGTCTTCTGGTTACTTGAAGTGCCATATATTTAAGATCCCAGATGCTCAGTCATCAAATCCCTTTGGCTTTGTTTATTGAAGCTTGTCAGGGTTAGTTTTAAAGAAAAGGTTACAGTGATTTAATGATCAAAGTAATAAGAGTCTGAAGAAACTCAACTAGTGCTGGCAAAAAGTGGGCGCTGCTTACAATTAATTAAAACAACTAATTAAAATTAGTTAGGAAACTTCTATCATTTCCAACAACAGGACAAGAGGAAATTGCCTCAAGCTATGCCAGGGGAGGTTTAGATTGGACATTAGGGAAAATTTCTTAACTGAAAGGGTTGTCAAGCATTGGAACAGGCTGCCCAGGGCAGTGGTAGAGTCACCATTCCTCGAGGGATTTAAAAGACATGTAGATGTGGCACTTAGGGACATGGTTTAGTGGTGGACTTCTCAGTGCTGGATTAAGGGTTGGACTCAGAGGTCTTTTCCAACTTTAATGATTCAATGTTTATAAACAGATTTAAACTACCCAAGGCTTCATCTCCTGCAATGGCATAATAGCTTCAGGCAAGGATGGGCCCTTTGGAGCTGCTTTGATCCTGACAGTTCCCAAGATGTGACACTGAGATAAGGCAGCCCTGAAACCTTTGTGGCCAACCTCTGCCTGCTGCTGCCTGGGCCTGCCTCAGGGCTACCCCCTTCACCCCTGAGCAGAGGAGGGGAAAACAAAACTAGGGCTTCATGAGTTGAGATAAGGATTAGGAGAAAAAAAAAATACCCTAAGGGCAAAACAGGTTCAAAACTTAAACAGTATAAAGAAAATTTAACAGAATTAAAAGTGGGCAATGAGAACTAAAATAAACCTTTAGAACACTTTTTTCTTCCCAGCCCCTCCCTCTTTCCCACCGACAATGTGGGGAGACAAAAACATAAGGTTTTGGTCAGTGTTTTGCTTTCTAAAAATCTTTCCTCGGTTCATTCAGGGAAAGAAGGGTCTTTCTTCTGTTGTGCTGTGGGGTCCTTCCCACGGGAGATAATTATCTGTGAATTTTTCTAGTGTGGTCCTAATTTTCACAAATAGCAGTCCCGCCCGACCTGCTGTAATGTGAGTCCCTCCCACAAGCAAAGCAGTCTTCCTAAAACTGCATAGCATGGGTCATTTAGTTCATGGTGTGTAGTTTTTTAAGAATAAGCTGTTCTAGTTTGGAAACAAGGGTTCTCTTTCTCTATCTCTGGAAGCAAGGGTCCTCTCTCTGTTTGAGTTTCTCACTAGGTTACAGCTTTTCAGCATCCACTTGCTCTGGCGTGAGCACCTTTTCTCAGAGGCTGAGAGTGGATCTCTGCATTCCCCCCATACACTTCATGGATTATAGGGAAACAATTTGTTGTATTATAGTCCTCACTACAGCTTGCAGAGAGATCTCGATCCCAATGCTTGGAGCACCTCTTCTCCCTCTTTCTTTACTGACCTCAGTGCCACCATGTTGGTTCTCCTCACATGTCTTCACTTTTCGTTTTCTCTGACTTGGAAGAAAATTGTTGTCCATAGGTATTATTATTCTCAAGTTCTATCAATTGAAAAGTTCTTACAGAGTTTCGCAGTGCTGAAAAGGTTGATCTTGTCTGTGCTTCGCACAGAGGAGTCACTTGCCATGTTTCCACTACTGGCCACACGGCTCCTCCGGCACCTCGTGGGCAGTGCTGGCTGCTGTAGCCATCCAGCCCTGCCACCGCTCCTGCTTTTTCTGCCTGCAGTGTGGCTGGCTAGGAGCAGTTAGGCAGACACAATTTGCTGCGGGCTGCACTGGGCATTGCAGCGGCCATGGCTCTACGTTCCCACGGCCGCACCTGGCATGGCCGCGGGGATGTGCATAGCTGCAGCCGCGCTGAGATGGTCCCTGCTGGCCACGGCGGCGCATGGCTGCTCCCGGCGCCAGGAGGGCCCTGGCCCTGGTGCCTCCCCACTCCTCAGAAGAAAAAGAGAATCTGCACGTGTTTTTTTCCTTCTTAAATATGTCATCACAGAGGTGTTACCAACTCCTCTAATTGGGCCAGTAACATGTCCATTGTCAGACACTTCAGGGGATTGGCTCTGCTGGACATAGTAGAAGCTTTGAGCAGCCTTCCTTTTAGAAGCTGCCTCTGTGGCTTTCCCTGCCCACCAAAAAAACCCAGAATGTTTTAAACTGACTCATAAGTAAATGCCCAGGCTCACCACAAGTAAATTAGAGCCTGTTTCCTGCAACTGCATGGCCAAGGACCTGCTGGCATGTGAAACTCATCACTGCTTTGCCTGCAGAGGTCCTTGCAGTGATGTCCAGCAGGTCCCCCAAAGCATGAGTGGAAAGACACAAGATGGGAGTTTAATGGGGTTCCTTTGGGTGAAAAAGGTCTGTTCCTGCTTTGCTGTAAGTCTGTTGGAGATACTCTGTCTTTCTGCTTCCACTTTTTGATACTTTTCCTTATCCCCCTTCCATATATCTCAACTGCAGCCACTTCTTTTACACCTGAGGCCACACATCACCAACATAACAGTTGACTTTCCAGAGACATGCTCCTCTTTCAGACTCACTTTCTGCACTCAGTGATGTAGGTGTTATGATTCAGTGTCTTGGGCACATATCCCATCTCAACAGGCTTAGTATTCCCAGAAGCCAAGTGAGACACCTCTCTCATCATTCTGATATCATTCTGAAAGAACGATAGATGTGGACTCACAGAAATTTCCTTCTTGCCTCATCTGTGCTTAGATTTTCCCAGCTTGAAGCAGACATGTAGCTTAGTAACTTTTTAGTTGTATTTTCCCCTGGTTCTATCAGAATGAGATTCAAGCCAGTCATAAAATAAACACAAAAGTAAAATGGAGAAGACCCCTGCTGCAGACAATGCAGAGCTGCTAACAGATTACCATCATGTTTTTGAAAGATAAGGAGGTGTTCCAGAAATGTTGCACCTGAAAACAGATACAGAGTAATCAGCCAGCACAGCATTTGCTTTGTGGAGGTTTCACAGTATTCAGAAAGAATTTTTTCTATTAACAGCAAATTAATTAAGCTCAGTTTTCCTATGGGTTTGTCTCAGACATTCCCTTCATCTCTCCACTGCAATACATTTATGGGTCCCTCTCATATTTCAGAGGTTGACTTCAACACAAGCAAAAACCTCCCTGTCATGGTTTGATGCTGGCCCAATGTCAGGTACCCATGAAAGCCATTCGCTCACCCTTCCCTGTAACAGCTGGGCAGAGGAAAGAAAAAAAATGAGTTGAGATAAGGACCAGGAGAAAACACTTCAAGGAAGAACAGGCTTAACTTAAAGTTGCAAAGTGAATTTATTACTAACAGAATCAGAGGAGGATAATGAGAAGCAAAAGAAGCCTCTAAAACACCTTTTCCCCCCCAGCCCCTCCCTCCTTCCCACTGACAGGGCAGGGAGACAGGCCATGGGGGTTTTTGGGTCAGTTCACCACAGAGATTTTCTTCCGCTGCTCCAGGAGAGGAGTCCTTCCCCTGTGAGACCGTGGGGTCCCTCCCACAGGAGACAGTTCTCCACGAAACTCTCCAGCGTGGGTCCACTCACGCAAGCAGCAGTCGTACCGCACTAACGCAGTTCTTGTGCTCGAGGCACGAGCTCTGGCAAGCCCCCGGTCATAGAGAGTCCAGCTGCGTTACTTCTGTGCGTCGCAGAAGCAACTTCAGCATCAAGAAAGGTGCTGCTGGCTGAGCTAGCTTGCTGGCTTCTTTGCAGAGGGAAACGGCAGGAGCCAATGGTACCGACTCATGTTAGCTCGGAGACAAAGGAAGAGAGAGGCTGTTCTGGTCTAACAGGTTTATTGTTAGAAGTTTCGCAACCTGAACAAGCTCGGAAAGGATGGAATGCGATGGCATCCTCCCCCCGAGGCTTGTCCTCAGTTTTATAGGGAATTTGAAAACCGCGGCAAAAGGGGAAAACAACCAATGAGTTACAAGCCAGGGGGAGGATACAATTTAACAAGAACCACTGGGGGAAACCAAGAGGCAGGAGTTATAACAAAGAACCAATGAACAACTGAGTAACCAAGAATTTTCCTGAACCAGAGGAGGCAGCTTCTACCCGGGCACCGCCCAGGGGGGGTATGGCTTAGGTTTCTGAGCCGCCCCTCGACCCACCCTCTGAGTCTGCCTCTTCGGGAAACTCAATCCAGGGGATAGGCTGGGATTGATTGGCATCACGCTGCCCCAGCCCCACAGTGGGCTGGGTCACAGCAACACCGCACCCCCTTTTTTATTACCTTGAAATGAGCGGGAAAGCTTAAGGGATTTCAAAACCAAACACTTAAAAATGGGAAGGGCTAATAAAATTAACAACACTATAAACAAAACCCAAACAATGTCCTTGATAATGGAAGGAATACGGCTGCTGAAGCTCCCGGTGGACGAAGAGAGACTGGAGGAGGAAAAGACATTTTTAAACCAGTCGCTGCCCTCTGCGCACAGGTTGTCAACTTGGGCACAAATTTCCTTAATTTTGACATGAATGGACTTGCTCTTTGACAAAAAGTCTATACAGCAGAGTCCTTCAAACTTATCGCAGCCGTGGCCGTGGTTGAGGAGAAGGAAATCAATGGCAGCTCGATTTTGTAATGTCGCCTGCTTTGTTTTTTCTTCCTCAGCTAAAAGCTGGCTGAGGACGGAGGACATGGCTTGGGTGCTTTTCCCTAACCAGCAAGAAATCTGCTCAAGTTCTCCAAGGCCCTTAGCTGCCGCCACCCACGGCATGAAAATTGACATGATAACTCTTTTAGAATGAGGCCAATTAGTGACCGAATTATCACAATCATCAGGGATTTTGTAAATTGACCCAGCCTGTTTAGCCGAATTTTGCCACTTGAGAAGTTGAGCCCTGTCTGGGGTGAGAGTGGTGAAATGCCCCAGAGTGCAGGAGCCTCCTGTGAGAAATGGTGGGATTCCGTTCCACGCCCGGTCTCCACAGATTAAGAATAAACCCTCTGGCAGCACCTTGCTGTGACTGATGGAGTTGGAAACCGACAGAGCCATATTGTGACACCAACTCTGGGTTTTATAGATTCTGTTAAAAGGGCTGACTGGGAATTGGGGTTCTGGCTTGCTATAGTGTGAGTTAAAACAAAAGGCTGCCCCAGCAGACCCCTGAAGATGTAATTCTTGGGGCTCCTGTATGGCTACTGGAAGTTTCCGCATCCACCGGTCCCAGCGGTGGCGCTGAAGGATGTGGGTATCATGGGTGTAAGCAACAAACTCCTCAGCGTGCAAGGGAATACCAACAAGGCAGGAAGACATTGGGTCATTCGCCCCACCCATGCCCAAGCATATCCCTGTCTGGTTGAGGGCTTGGGCCAGCGATACCCACATGTTGTTTTGTGGCTGTGGTATGTTCCATGCCTCGCCTTGTTGGTGGTGGCACAGGAGGAGCTGCAGAAGCAGGTGGAACGGCAGCAGGTAGGAGGTCATCACGCAGTCAAGGGTGGTAACTTTAGGAAAAGTATAACACAAATATGATTAACACAAATATGATTAACACAAATACAATAACTTAAATAACAATGGCTCCCTTGGACTCCTCCTCTTTCAAAACACAATGAGGGGTCATTTCGGGAAGGGAGACACATTTTAAGGAGACTGGGAAGGGGAGGGTTTGTTTTGCAGGCCTGGAGGAGGAGTCTTTTTTCCAGGTGGCTCGGTTATTCTTCTTTTCCAGGCTGTGGCAGCTTCTTTCCTTTGCTTGGCATCCGCAGGTGGTCTCAAAAAGGGTTTGATCCACTTCCCAGGGATCCATCTTGGACCCTCTGGGGTGGAAACACACCCATAGCCTCTACCCCAGGTGACTAGGGGGTACGGGCCATGTATTTGTAAAGTATCAGGGTCTTTTATTAGGACCTCAGGTCTCTCAGTCAGTTTATGTTTGGCAGAGTTTGTGATGTGTCTCATGATGGGAGGATCAGGTTCCTCATAGGAACAGTTTAAAAAGTTCAATGTGAACAATGCTTTGGAAAGTCTTATGATGGGGGCAGCGATCTCATTGCCACCTTTTTGTTGTTCTTTTTAGTGTTTGATGCTTTCTTTTACACGATGGCTTGGCCTGTGGGTGAGTGAGGGATGCCAGTGATGTGATCCACGCCCCACTCACTCATTAATGTTTCTTACTCTGCAGAGGTGTACGCCAGGCCATTGTCAGTTTTTATTTTATTTGGTGTCCCCAACACAGTGAAGGCCTGTACTAGGTGGTTGATGACATCTTTGGCCCTCTCCCCACGGTGAGCTGAGGCAAAGGTTGCACCAGAAAAGGTATCCACAGAAACATGAATATATTTCTGGCAGCCAAATTGGGGGAAGTGGGTGACTTCTGTTTGCCATACCTCACAACTGCCTAGGCCTAGGGGGTTAACCCCCTGACCTAATGATGGAAGCTGGTTTTTTTGGCAGTTGATGCATGTAGCCACAATGGCTTTTGCCTGTTCTCTAGTGAGGTGGAACATTCGAATGAGAGCTGGAGCATTTTGATGGAACATTGCATGGCTCAGCTGGGCTTGCTGGAATCTGTTAGGCATTTTCGCTAACTCGATGGGCATAGCTAGGGCATCTGCTCTCCTGTTCCCTTCTGCAATAAATCCTGGCAGGTCAGTGTATACTCTCACATGCATGACATAGAATGGTTGCTTTCGGTGGGAGATCAGTTGAATCAGTTTCGAAAGCAAGTTATGAATTTTTGGGTTTGCAACCTCCTTTAGTAAGGCTCTCTCTGCCCTGGAAACTACACCTGCAACATAGGCTGAATCAGTTATCAAATTGAATGGTTCACTGAACCGCTCAAATGCTCTGACCACGGCTGCAAGTTCTGCCACTTGTGGGGATCCTTCAACTACCTGCACATCAGACTCCCACTTCTGAGTGCGAGGATCCCTCCAAGTGATGACAGACTTCCGGGAACTTCTGGAGCCATCTGAAAAGGTTGCCAAGGCATTTAATGGTTTTCTGCTTTGAATTTCTTTTGGAATCAGTTTGAAGACTGAAGTAAACAGTCTGTGTTTTGGATGGTGTATAGAAATTTGGCCTGTGTAGCTGTCTAGGGCGTATTGGAGGTGCTCATTGTTTTGAAGGAGGTTATCAAGTTAATCGGTTGTCAGTGGTAAGTAGATGCATGTAAAGTCACACCCTGCAAGGGTGTGGAGGCAGGATCTAGCTTTCATCACCAGCTGAGCCATGAGCTCCTGTGGCATTGTGATACTTTTGGATGGCTGGTGCTAGAGGAAAACCCACTCGATAATTAACAGGGGATCATTCTGCACCTTGTCCCATTGAAATATCAGCCTGTGAAGGTATGGCATCTCCCCTAATACAATAAATTGAAAAGACAGACCTGGGGCGCAGCAGTGTGCCTGCCTGGACGACAGCGCTTCCTGTACCTTACAGATGGACTGTCTCACCTCCTCTGTTAGATGCCTAGGTGATGTGAGGTCGTCTTTCCTTCGCAGAAGGTTGAACAGAGGAGCGAGATCTTCTGTCGTCAGCCCTAGGAACAGCCTCACCCAATTTATGGACCCGCAGAGCTGATGGAGTTCCTGCAAGGTCTTAGGGTGATCATTAATTTTGACTTGTTGGGGAACCACAGTCTGTTCATGGATTTTCAGTCCAAGGTATTTAAATGGAGAGGTTTTCTGGACCTTTTTGGCCTGGATCTCAAATCCATTTGCCTCTAAGGCCTCGATTACCTTCCCTAATGTCCAGTCTAAATAGGATTGGTTAGGAGCACACACCAAAACATCGTCCATATAGTGGAGCACTATTGCCTTTGCTGCTAACTTTCTGATGGGGGACAGAATGCGAGCTACATACCACTGGCAGATGGTGGGTGAGTTTTTCATGCCTTGCGGCAGAAATCACCACTGGTAGCGCTGCATGGGAGCCTTTCGCTTGATGGAAGGTACCGAGAAGGCAAACCAGGATGCATCGTCTGGGTGTAGTGGGATCTGGAAGAAGCAGTCGTTAATATCAATGACTGCTACCTTCCACTGCCTAGGGAGCATGGAGGGTGAAGGCATTCCGGGCTGCAGGGGTCCCATGTCCTCAATGACTGCATTTATTTTCCACAAGTCGTGTAGGAGGCACCACTTGTCTCTCCCTGGCTTTCTGATTACAAATACTGGGGAATTCCAAGCACTATTAGATGGTTCGATATTACCCTTTTTTCAATTGCTCCTCCACGAGTGCGGTGAGCACCTTTAACTTGTCTTTTTTCAAAGGCCACTGATCCATCCAGATATGTTTGTCAGACAGTCAGACATGCAATTTAATTTCCGATAGGGGCGCTCCACAGTGGCCTTTATTTAAAATTCTGGGGTTGAGATGGAATTTCGACTCGAGCCCCCCACTGGGACATGAGATCTCTGCCCCACAATGTAAATCCAGAGTCAATTACAAAAGGACGGACTGATGCTATCTGTCCCTCCGGACCCTCAATTTGGACAACTGCCTTGCTTCTCTGGGCAGATATAGATCCCCCCACACCTTTCACGATACCTTCTGGCAGCTGCAGCTCCCAGTGTGACAGCCAATCACGGGAAGAAATGACTGTCACGTCTGCTCCCGTGTCCATCATTCCTGCCAGGCTGATGTCCGAGCCTTGGCAAGACAGTTTGCAGTTAAGCATGGGTTTGTCGTTCCCAACTACCTCAGCCCAGAGGGGTTGTAGTCCTGTGGCGGTCTACTGGGCATGAGAATAGCCTGGGCAACAACTTGGTTAGCAGCAAGAGAATAGGGAGGATTAACACACTGGATATTGACAGTAAAGAACTCTTGTGGCCCCACTTGAACAATTTCTGGGGTAACACAAATGTCAGCTGGTGAATGTTCAACATCTTTTAACACAAACAATATACAGTCTCTCAGATTCTCGCAACTCACAACGATTCTCTGGGGTGTCACCGAGTCCATTTGAGTTGCAGTGGTCATGGTAACCATTTTTCTGGTGGCAGTTTCATAATTCATTCCCCCGCGTGGCCCTGCCAATCCACGTGGTCTGGTCAGTTTTTTGGCTGCATGCCATTGGCGGCAGGCGATGTCATTTGCCCTGGGGAGACAGCTCAGGAACCCTGATTAATTGGAGCCGGAGCTCTGCAGTTTCAGGCCAAGTGCCCTGGTTTGCCACACCTGTGACATACCCAATTAGCATTTCTATCGCCCTGAGATGCTGTTGCATCAGCAGCGGCTGCAATTCCTATTAAATTTCCCCCCGTTTTTAAAATTTGGCTGATTAATAGGCACTAAAGTCGTGCAAGCACAAATCATTTGACTTAGGGTCGGTGGAGGTTCGAATGGAAGACCCAAAATCACTCTTTTACAAGCATCATTGGCATTAGTCTTTGCAATTTGTGTTATAATATGCTCTCTTGTTTTTGGATCTTCCACTTGTCTTTCCACTATGAGCCTCAGCTCATCCACAAAATCAATAAATGGCTCGTTTGGCAGTTGCCGAAACTCTGTGTAATTCAATTGAGGTGCTAATTTAGGGGGCATCATTAAAAACCCTTGCTCTGCCGCTTGCTTCACAGCATTCAGGACCGGCTCTGGTGTATTTTGAGCCTGGTTCTGGGGCTTGGCTAATAACCCCTCACCGGTGAGGTGATCCATAGAAACCCCCGCATTGTTTGGATCCTGCAGTAAAATCGGGAGGACCTCTCTCAGTTGCTTTCTCCAACCTTCTTCCCACATTTGAAATTCGGATGGGGAAAGCAAGCAGGAGAAAATGCTTTTGAGGTCATGTGGCACAATCACTGTACTGGTGAGAGTTATCTTAAGAAGGTTCTTAAAGTACTGACTCTCCCTCCCAAATCCTTTCTGGGCTTTGTAAAGCTCTTTCAGCCCTGCAGGATCAAAAGGTTTCCATGTGGGATTATTGCCAGTTCGATCATATGTTACAGAAGCAGCAAAGGGATAGGAGGGGGCTGAGGGGACTCTCAGACCCGATTTCAAGATGGCGTCAGTTCTGGTTTCTACCCCATGGGAATCGGAAGGGGGGGGCGTGGGAACCAGGAAGTCCTCCACAGGGGGCAGGGTTAGAGGACCAGGAGGAGTGGTCACAGGGTGGGCGGGGATTCCTGACACAGGGGGCAGTACCCAACGACGTCATGTCTGGGAGCGGGGATAGGGAAGAGTTGGGGGCAGGAGGGCGAAAGGGACTGTGGGAAGAAGGGGGAGAGGGGTGGACTGTGCCATGCGGTCTGCGTCATTATGCAAACACGTGGCGTGGGGGGGGATAATGGCGAACGGCATTTAGAACAGTTTTCTGGGCTTACAACTGAGGATGAGGGCGAGGGATACAGGGTTTGGGAAGAGGTTGAGGCAGCCTGGCCAGGGCTACCCCGACAGGGTGGCTGAAAAGACTGAGAGAGGTCAGAGAGAAGGTAGCAACTCTGTGCCTCTGGGCATATTACCCCATTCGTTTTTTCCAATGAAGGGGAAGTGGGATGAGGAGCAGGAGGGGAGGAAGGAGGGATACGGGAAGAACTACGGGGGGATTTATGCTTTTCTTTTCTTTCTGATCCATTTTATGCAAGTCCCGAAGGACTAGAACTAGAGGAAAGATTTTTTTCTCCAGAGGAGTCCCCTTTTCGCTTTAAATCAGTAGTCTTATCCCCCACAGCCTGCCAGAAGGCAGGAGATTTTAAATTTGTGGGACACACTTGAGGAAGGTAAAAGAAAAGCCAGCGAACAAAATGTTTTAACAGACCCTTTGAAAATTTAAACCCATTAACTTCAAGGAATTTCGCAACTTGGAGAAAAACCTCTGGGGCTGAGAGAGTTTTGATCCCATCTCTCTCTCAGCACTTCTTCCACCTGCCACCCGCAAAACGAAAAAAGAAACAAAATATCAGGGACCAGGGATACTCACACAAGTTTCAGATATCAGTTAAAAGGCATCCGGTCCCAAACTAAAAAGCACAGGTGGGGTTCTCTGAGGCACGGCTGCTCTCCAAAGTCAGTTCAGTGCAAAATCAGTGGGAGTTAGCAGCCTTCTCTCAGGGCACCGCTCCTAAAACAGAGCGGACTGCACCGAGAGGTGTTGGCAAGTCCAAAGTCGCTTCTTCTCGCTGTCCACCGACAGCCACGACGTTGCAGGGATCCACTCGCGAACCCCACGCTTGGTGCGCCAACCTAACGCAGTTCTTGTGCTCGAGGCACGAGCTCTGGCGAGCCCCCGGTCATAGAGAGTCCAGCTGCGTTACTTCTGTGCGTCGCAGAAGCAACTTCAGCATCAAGAAAGGTGCCGCTGGCTGAGCTAGCTAGCTGGCTTCTTTGCAGAGGGAAACGGCAGGAGCCAATGGTACCGACTCACGTTAGCTTGGGGACAAAGGAAGAGAGAGGCTGTTCTGGTCTGACTCCTAACAGGTTTATTGTTAGAAGTTTCACAACCCGAACAAGCTCGGAAAGGATGGAATGCGATGGCATCCTCCCCCCGAGGCTTGTCCTCAGTTTTATAGGGAATTTGAAAACCGCGGTAAAAGGGGAAAACAACCAATGAGTTACAAGCCAGGGGGAGGATACAACTTAACAAGAACCACTGGGGGAAACCAAGAGGCAGGAGTTATAACAAAGAACTAGTGAACAACCGAGTAACCAAGAATTTTCCCGAACCAGGGGAGGCAGCTTCTACCCGGGCACCGCCCAGGGGGGGTATGGCTTAGGTTTCTGAGCCGCCCCTCGACCCACCCTCTGCATCTGCCTCTTTGGGAAACTCGATCCAGGGGATGGGCTGGGATTGATTGGCATCACGCTGCCCCAGCCCCACAGCGGGCTGGGTCACAGCAACACCGCACCTGCTGCAACGTGAATTCCCCCCACGGGCGAACAGTCCTCCCAAAACTGCTGTGACTTGGGTCTCTTTCCACAGGGTGCAGTCCTTCAAGGACAGGCTGCTCCAGCCTGGAAGCAAGGGCCCTCTCTCTCCACTGGGTCTTCCACTGGACCACAGCCTCCTCCAGGCATCCACCTACTCCAGCATGGGCACCTCCCCCATGGGCTACGGGTGGATCTCTGCGTCCCCTGTGGATCACCATGGCCTGCAGGGGGACAACCTGCTTCACCATGGTCATCACCATGGCCTGCAGAGGAATCTCGGCTGCAGCGCCTGGAGCACCTCTTCCCCCTCCTTCTTCACTGACCTTGGTGTCACCATGTTCTTTTCCCTCACATGTTCTCACCTCCTCCTCTTCTATGACTAGAAGAAAACTGTGTGCCCTTTGTCTTGATTTTCTTCTTAAATATGTTTTCACAGAGGCGTTACCAACCTCTCTCTCATTGGCCCAGTTTTGGCCAGCAGCATGTCCATCTTTCAGAGCCATCAGGGATTGGCTCTGCTGGACATGGTGGAAGCTTCCAGCAGCTTCTCACAGGAGCCACCTCTGTGGCCCCCCCGCTACCTGAAACCAGGCCATGCAAAACCAATGCACTCCCCCATGTTGGTACCAGCATGAAAAAACTCTTGATAAGGACTGTGAAAAACAAGGTTCACTCTCCTGTGAGAATTTAAAGGGTTTAATATAAAGACAATAAGAGACACATAAAATAAAGCAAAGAGGTAATGGCCGGGTGCCTTGGCGCTCTGCCAAGAGCATACCTGATGCTCCAGGTTAGTCCTTTTTATACCATTTTTACTGTCTGTTCTCTATGCATATTCAAACTTTTCCAGGAGCTGTTCTGCATGGCCACTCCTTGGTTCCGCCTTTTTAGAGCATGCGTATTCTTCTGCCTTGCGGTTTTATTTCTTTTGATTCTTGGGGTTGGGCTCACTAGGTGAGAGTTGATAGTAGGGTGGATCTCAATTCTCCAGACAGTCAGGGCTGATAGCAGCTTTGGCCTCTTTGTCCCCCGGGCAGAGCCGTGATAGCGGCTCGAGGCTCTCCTGGCCACCCCCGTTCTCCGGGCAGAGTAGCCTTTGGGCCCTTTTGTTCTCTGGACAAAGCGTTGATTAGCAGCTTCTCGGGCCTCATCCTCTGTTTGCTTGGAGGTTATCTTACTTGCTCACACTTGCTAACATCCTTGCTAAAAAGAGAGAAAACTACATCCACACAGAAAAAAGCATTTCTAACATTATATAATATCTTCCTTAATACTTGCGAGAAGCCAATATTATAATATATGTTTATAACAGGACAGTAGAACAGAACAGCATAACCTTGGTAAAATAGATAAAGGATGTAACTTAGGCAAACAGAAGTCATGCAAAACACAAGCAGGATGCCAGCTCAGCTCTGCAAGGCTGACAAAGTAGAAGATATGCAAAACAACTATATTGTGCTTTCTCAAAAGCGGGGCGCGAGCAACACCAGACGTTGAAGACAGACCCCAAAGAACCATATAAAGACTTACAATAAGGGGTGTGACTATGTCAAATAAAGCCAAGGAAGTGGGGATAGCTAATGAATACATAATCAGTGTGCATGATCATCTTGGGGTAATTTTATGATGATACTTTATTCCCAACTGTCTGCTTTATGCCCAGAAAACGGCTGCTGTAGCTTTAAGATGGACCAAGGGGGTGGGGCGGGGAGCCTTAAGCTCCCACGCTGTTTGGTTCAATCTCTCTCTCTTCAGCTGGTCAGCGGCTACACGGATTGTTACTTTGTTGCCTTTGCTGGATTAATTCTTGCCAATTTAGGCAAGAAGCATCTGGGAGTTTTTTTGGTTTTTTTCCATCCTGATGCCTTTCCCTGGTCTTAAAATCAAGAGTCATACACAGTTAGAAGGGGGAAAGGGATTTTACCTTGGTATTTATTTTAAGGATCCTTAGGTGCACACGTCCAGGTCAAATGCACCGAAATGCACACTGCAAAATGCACCCCCAAAAGATTGGGTCTAACATTATAGGTCTTACTAATTAGCATATCTAGCAAAGATTCCCCAATGAGAAGCTCAAGTGAGCCCCCCTCCCAAAGAAGCCTTCCCCTGGATGGTTCTATCTTAGTTTACAGAATGTGTTCTGGAGAGGACCTTGGGGTCTGGGGCACACTGATCCCTAACTACGAAGCTTCTAAAATGTTTAGTCTCTCAGCTTGACAAACAAGTCCAAGAATGTAGGCAGAAAGCACTAAGAATACAGAAGTTGTAAAAAAGGTATAACATGGGTATAAAAGAAAAGGCAAAAATATCTTCATGGCATAATTTCCTTCCTTTTAGAGACTAACAAAACTCTACCTTGTCTAGTCTCTATTCTTTACCCGCAGAACCTATTTGCACAATTGGCTGCTCCACAGGCTATTACACAGATAATAGCTACAATTACAGCTATTATGACTATTTCTTTGACCCAGGCCCACTTTGGTAACCATGAGGTGAGGGTATCAAAACTATGATCAAAATTTAAGGTGTTATTTCTAGAAGCTACTTCATGTAGAATTTAAGCTCCCTTCCAAATTTCTTCCAAATCTTTCTTAATTCATCTATTTTGGGCTGCATAAGAACCCTGGAAACATTTTGGACCACAGTCTTATGCAAATCATGGGGTGAACCCTTGTCATGGGTTAGCAAGCATAGCCCCGGAAGTGATGTTCTTGCAAAGGGGTGCTTACAGCTTCCTCTGTGACCTGACAGAACCTATCGATGGCCAGTTTGAATATGGACAATTCTTTAAGCCACTTAAAGTTGTGACCACCTCTGTGATGCACACTTAAGAATAGAAACTCCGAGGCAGAGCCTCTCTGTCTCGTTTCCGGTGCTGGGACAGGTGGCTGCGGGCCCCGTGCGGGGGCCAGCAGGTCCGGCCCAGGCCCTGCTTGGGCCAGGCCGGGCCGGGCCACGGCCATCCTGGAGCCGATGGACCCTGTTCCACCCGCGGACTCCCCCCCTACAGCAGGGCTGTGGGCAGCCAGAGTGGCTCGGCTCCGCCCCCCTCCACTTCGGCCAAGGCCAAGATTTCAGCTAAAGCTGCCCTGCTGTCTGGCAGAGGTCATGTGACCCACAGCGATAAGCAACATTCCAGCTGCAAGGCCTAGGTGAGATTAACCCTTTTAGTGCTGTGAAGAGCTGAAAACCTGAGGGAAGAGAGAGGAGATGCCTAAAGCTGAAATTCTGTTGTGAAGCTATGATATATCAGAGTATCCCGTTGTAATTTCATGAAGATATGGGGGGTGGAGTGTTCAACTCGTACTTGTTAGCAAAAGCACCTGTGCTGAGATAGGCAGATGCTGACGCAGCTGTAATTTCATGAGAAGTTTGAAAAGGGAGAGATGGAAGCGATGAGGACTTTTGCTCCAAATGAGAAAGGAGAAAACCTCAGTTCCTAGAGATGCTCCCTGAGATAGTCCTAACAATGAAGATGAGGAAGACCCTTTGCTCCCAGGGAAGGAGAAGGGCCTCTCTTCTTAGAGATGAAATGCTCCCAGAGATGGGTGAAGAGAACTTTTGTTTCTGAACGGCTCAACCTTAAAATTGTACCCCAAAAAATTTCAAGAGTGGACCCTCGAAAGCAGTTGTGGGAAAAGCTGCAAGTCGGGGGAAGGGACTCACATGCGAGCAGAGAGACTCTTCTTCCTAAATGGACTAAACAAAGTTATTATGGAAGTGGGCAGCTGTCTCGTTGTGATAATGCGTTCATAGCATGGGCAAGAGAGACTCCTCTTCCTAAATGGACTGAACAAGGTTGTTATGGAAGTGATAAACAGACTGAACATCTTAAGGGTTGTCTTTTTACATTGTCACTGGGAGAAGGCAGAAAGGTGGGGGGAGGAGAAGAGTTCTGAAGGTGTGGTATTTTTTTTTTCTTTCTATTAGGTCTGTTAATAAACTTCTTTATATTCGTTCATGTTTGGTGCCTGCTTTGCGTTTCTCCTAATTCTTATCTCACAGAAGATAAACAGTAATGAGTATTTTGGACCAAACCACTACACTAAATTGGTGTTTCTGCCCGGTTACAAACCCAACTCGCTACAACCCTGAACCATGGTTACCAGTTGGGCAAACAGCAAACATGAAATAAAACAGTTTAAACTGCATCTTTCTGATTTGTATCAGTCTCTGTCTTCTTGGTAGTTTCGGGAGCAGAGGCTTTCTTCATCCTGGAGTAGTGAATCTACAGTCCCTTGCCAGCAACCTTGACTGCAGTAAAAGTGGTAAGCAAAACTTGGAATGGTCCCCTCTGTCAGAATTGAAAAAGAGGCCCGGTGGCTCCGGCGGGAGGAGAAATTGCAGTCCAAAACCAATGTGGTTGATAAGAGCAAACTCCGTTTATTAGCAATCCAGAGGCGCTTATATAGTATACCAGCTTGTTAACTCTTAAGTGGCTTAAAACTTATCAAAGTGAATTTCTACTTCTGCATAATTGGACTTACATTGGCAAGCTTCTACAGTTATGTTATGATTAAAAGAATATAGAGTTCACCTCCCCTTCTCCGGGTCTTATCTACATAGCTGTAAATCTTCAAAACTCCCTCTTTGTTTCTCAGGCTTGGTTCTCACAGGGATTTTTCTCATGCAGAGTTTTTCTCACACACAGGCCTTTTGCTTGCAGGCCTATTGCCTGTATAGTTCTTTTATTGATCCCATAATTCTATCAATGATCCATGTCCCTGATCCTTTAATAATTTCCCAACACCCCTCCACTTGGCTTGCAACGGGGCACTGTCCCACCACTTGATGTAGACCGAATCTCCAGGCTGGAATGGATGAGCAGCTGTGTCCAATCCTATTGGTTTGGATAACACGACAAATCTCTGGAGCTTCTGCAAAGTGGAACTCAGAGCCATTAAATATTTCTGCAAATCATTTTTACCTCTCATATGAATTTCCCCCGGGATGTGTGGAACCTGGTATGGCCTGCCATATAATATTTCATAGGGACTTATGTTGTCCCTTTGCCTTGGCTGTATGCGGACTCTCAGCAAGGCTATAGGCAGGGCTTGAACCCATGTCATGGATGTCTCTCGACAAATCTTGCAAATCGGGGTTTTGAGGGTCCCATTCATGCGTTCAACTTTGCCACTTGCCTGGGGCCTGTATGGTGTGTGCAGGTCCCAGGTAAAGTCCCAAAATCCTGCTAACTTCCCCAACCACCATTGCAACAAAAAAAGTGGTCCCCTATCTGATGACATTCCCAAAGGAACCCCAAATCTTGGTATTATATGATTGAGCAAAGCTTTCACTACTTCTTTTGCTGTGTTGGTGCGACAGGGGAAAAGCCTCAGGCCATCCACTGAAGGTGTCAACCAGTACCAGTATATACCTGCATCCCTCTTTGCGTGGCATCTCAGCAAAATCTATTTGCCAATAATCTCCTGGGAGATCTCCTGTCTTTATCACTCCTAACACAACTCTCTTGCTTGTGTCAGGGTTGCTTTTACAGCAGGTTTCACACTTGCTTGTTACAGATTGTACAATATCAGTCATCCCTCTCCCGATCATTACTTTCCTCACATGTTTTAAAAGATTTTCTGTTCCCCAGTGGGTACTTTCATGCTCTCGCTGGGCTATTTCCCGAAGGATCAGGGGTGGAACTATGATTTGTCCTACCAGGGTGACAGCCCACCCACCTTCTTTGATTTCAGCCTTAAGGAACTTAATTAATTTGTGATCCCTCTGATCGTATTTTGGGGTAAATGATGACAAATCTATCTCTTTCTGTGGTACCACTGCAAAAATGCCGTTTTCTGCAATCCCCCTGGCTGTTTCATTAGCAAAACGATTTCCCAGTTCAGGGGCTGTTTTCCCTTTTTGATGACCCTTGCAATGCATGATAGCCACTTCCGTAGGCTTCCAAATGCTCTGTAAAAGTGCAAGAATTTGTTTAGCATGCTTAACCTTATTACCTTGAGCAGCCAACAGGCCATGTTCCTTCCAAATAGCTCCGTGGGCATGAATAACACTGAAGGCATATTTGGAATCAGTCCGTATGTTCGCCTACCTCCCCTTGCTCAGTTCTAGGGCTCTCGTTAGTGCAATGAGTTCAGCTTTCTGTGATGATACATCTGGAGGCAAGGCTTTTGCCTCAATGATTTTATCTGAGGTGGTTACGGCGTAACTGGTCATCCTCCTACCGTTTCTCATGAAGCTGCTCCCATCAGTGTATAATTCCCAGTCTGGATCCTTCAAAGGAACATCTTTCAGGTCTGGTCTGCTGGAATAAGTTTCTTCTATTGTCTGCAAACGATCATGCTCAGGCACACTGTTAAGTAACGTGGATGATAAAAACATTGCAGGGTTTACCACAGAAGTTGTCTTTAGAGTAACATCATCCTGTTCTAACAACATAGATTGGTATTTGAGCATTCTGCTAGGGGAGAGCCAGTGTCTCTCCTTTTGCTCCAGAATATTTATCACTGCATGGGGTACATACATGACAATGTGTTGCCCAAGGATGAATTTACGGGCCTCCTGTATCAGAAGGATTGTTGCTGCCACAGCTTTCAAGCATCCTGGCCAACCCTGGGCTACATTGTCTAGTTGTTTTGAATAGGTCACAGCTCTTCGCTGGTCTCCAAGGTGCTGTGCCAGTACCCCCAGAGCAACATTCAGTCACTCATGCGTAAAGAGTTCAAAAGGTTTTGTCAAGTCCGGCAGCCTCAGAGCTGGGGCTGACATCAAGGAATGTTTCAGCTGTTTAAATGCAGCCCTGGCATTCTCTGTCCACATGATTGTCCCTTTTTCAGCTGCTTTAAAGGACCTCGTACAAAGGTCTTACCTGTTGTTATGGTTTAGCATAGTTTGGGTTTTTAGTTAAAGAGGGCTCCATCAGCCACGGAAGTAATTGTTTGCAAAGAGGTGCTTATAGATTTCTTTAGACCCAATAGAACCAATCAACTGGCTAGTTTGAATATTGGCACCTTTTTTAAGCAACTTATGAAGCTTGACACGCCTCTGTGATCCACATTTAAGAACGAACAAAGCCTGGGAAAGCTCTCTTGCTTCCGGCTTTTGGATAGGTAACTGGGGGGGCCTGCAGTGCTGCCCAGGAGGGCCGGGCCGGGCCCTGCTCAGTGCAGCTCAGCCAGGTCGGCCGCAGCGTAGCTTGGCTGATGTCGGAGCCCACAGTGCAGAGAGTGTTTCTCTGTCTGTTTTGAGGGATTTTACCCCCCTGAACAACACTTTTTTTGACCTCTGTCCTTGGAAAAAACTGCCTACTCTTAGAGAAGAACTAGAAACTACACTAGTGTAAATTAGGTGATAGACTACTATGTAAGATTGTCACAAGGTGAAAAATTTAGAGGCTTTGGGTTTGTTAATGTAGTAAATAGATAAAAGCAAAAAACATCAAAATGGAGGATTGTCGTTCTCCAAATCTTCTTCTTCTTCTTCTACTACTCCATATTCTGCAGTAAAAGTAGTTTGGGATGATTGGACAAAGAATTTTGCGGTTCCTGGCTGTGTTACTAGATAATTGGTAGAAAAGTAAAAATAATGTATGTTTTTAGTAACCATTGGTTAATTTACCTGAAACATAGATTTAGAGGAAACATAAAGATTTTAGTCATAGGCTTGAGATTTCAGTTGTAGGCTTGGGCCCAGTAAGGATTAATCAAAATAGTTAGGAGAGCTGGACCTGAAATAGAGTTTTAGATGTTAGTAACTGATTACCAAATAACTGATGATCTGTCATTTGCATGTTTGTTTAGCTGTGCTTAGAATAATGAGCAGAAACATTGATAAGTTGGTGTATAGAATAAAGACAATTATCAATTTCCTCCCTTTGTGGGAGCCCATCCAAAAGTCACACAAGAAGAAACTTAGAGGTCACTAAAGTAATTAGGATTGTTAGAAAGGCAAAAAGGTCAAAATGAGGAAGATGAGTTACTTCATCTTTTTTGGGACCACTGACCGAATTCAAGAGCACCGACCCAATTCGGGACACACACTACGCATGCTTAATGACATGTGAGCTCATTTCCATACGAAGCGGAGAATGGGAGGTGTCAACACTATGAATATGCATTTTGTATTTTGGATATTCATAATATTTGAAAATAAAAGGTATCATGTTTGCTTGTATCAGGCCCTGCGTCTTAGGGAGCTATCCCATGCAGTGCCTGGTGCCAAATAAAACATGCACTTTCTAACTTTAAACTGTTAGAGAGTTTTTGTCTGTCTCAGTTGGATATCGATATTAGATCAATATTCATATTTTGGTAAATAATACCTTTAAAAAAGGCTGTGTAATCTTGATAATTCGGCTTTCTCCTGCATTCCCTGCTTTGTGCTATGTCTGGATCACACTAGTGACTCTGTTTCTCTGATAAGACTTAATAAACAACTATCAAGAAGCAGCGAAGGCTGAGAGTCCCGTTTGTCTCTCGAACTCCTGGCAAGGACTTTAAAAGATCTCTCCCATCAGGAGAGGCATAATTACGGTACGATCAGTGTCAGGCTGAGATCTCAGCCACTTCTGCTTGCTGGACACCCAGTGCCACTCTGTCAGTGCAGGCCAGGCCAGCTGGGACACAGCCACCCCAGAGCCACGCGGCCCTGTTCCATCTTTGGCCCTTCTCTGTGTGGGCCAGCCCCCGCAGCCCTGCTCCGTGCAGGCAGCCTGGCGGCGCGGCTCAGCCAGGCCAGCCCTCACCTAGTGTGGCCAAAATTCATCTGAGGCCGCTGCCTGGCAAAGATCATATGACCAACAGCAAGAAGCGAATTCCAGCTACAGGGCCTGGGTGAAATTAACCCTTTTAGTGTTGTAAGATTCCTCCAGAACAGATGAAGCCCACAGATATCAATCCTCTCCCAAGTCAAAGGAAGAGGAAAGGTGAAGGCACGTGAAGAAAACACCATAAAGACACCAAAGTCAGTGAAGAAGGAAGAGCTGAAACCCTGAGAGAGGAGAAAGAGAAGATGCTTCAAACCTGGAAGCTGAAATTGTTGTAAAGCTATGGTGATGGACTATGATACATCAGAGTACCCCTTGTAATTTCATAAAGCATGGGGGGGTGGAGCATTCAAACTGCAATTGTGAGCAAAAGTATCTGTGCTGAAACAAGCAAATGTTGAAGTAGCTGTGATGAAGACCCTTGCTCCCAGGGAAGAAGAAGACCTCTGTTCCCAGAGATGAAGATGCTCCCAGAGATAGGTGAAGAGAACCTTTGTTTCTGAACAGCTCATCCTTAAAATGGTACCCCATTAGCTCAAGATTGAACCCTCGAAAACAGTTGTGGGGAAAGCTGTAAGACGAGGGAAGAGACTTTCACATGTGAGCAGAGGACCATCCCGGGCGGCTGTCTCGCTGTGACATTGAAGCCATGAGAGAACTGTTTCTTGTGGAGATGTCTCCATAGCATAAGCAAGAGAGACTCCTCTTCCTAAGTGAACTGAAAAAAGAGATTATTATAGAGGTGGTAAACTGACTGAAAATCTCAAGGGTTGTCTTTTTACATTTTCAGTGGGAGAAGGGAGAAAGGTGGGGAGAGGAAAAATGTTCTGAAGGTTTAGTCTGACTTTTTTTTCCTTTCTTTTAGGTCTGTTAATGAACTTCTCTATATTCTTTTAAGTTTTGTGCCTGCTTTGCTTTCTCCTAATTCTTATCTCACAGAAGGAAAATAAGTAAGTAATGGATATTTTGAACCAAACCACTACAGTATGTGTTCCCAATCGCAATATAGATATGCGGGTTTTTTAAGCCTCAGCTCTTTCGCCAATTCACAAAAGAGCACTTTCCAAGGCATCTAATCTGGTCATTATTTCCTTGTCAATTTGCTCCTGTGTTTGTAATTCTTTTGTAATATTGGTTAGAGCTTGTCCCATGGTGTGGGCAGTTTGAATGGAATTAGTTAAAGCTGCAACAGCTGCAGAGGCTGTGGTTAAAACTATTACAGCAGAAATTATGGCAAAGATCAGCCAGCCGAGAAATTTGCAAACTCGTTTCTTACTCTTTTGGATTTTCACCTGGAATAATCGAGCCAATTGTGAGAGTCTGTCTTGTCCTTCCCAAGTCCTAGTCAGATTTACAGGTACCCAAATTTCCGGTCTTCTCTTAAATGGAAGAAGAACAGAAAAGTTATTCATATCTTCATTGGTTACACATGATTTAAAGACAAAAGAATTAGCAGACAGAAAATAGAAGCCATTCCTATAATCAATTGAAAAATCATTAGCTAAAGCAAAAACATATGGGTGTGAAGTACAAGTCATTAGTGATTGTTTCTGTAGCAATGTTAAATTTGCGATGGTAGCATTCTTGTTCAAATTCACCTGGTATATTGTATTACCAAAGGCAGGTAACAGCATTTTCCACAGATGCTTATGAACATGTGATTGATTATTATCTAGGTAATATTGAATCAATGGTCTGGCCATTCCACTATCATGCCAAACAATGCTGTGGTTTACCTTTTGGAAGGGAAGAATGGTTTTATTTGTCCCCTTTTCTCTAAGGATACTATATGGTCCCCAGTCAATTATTTTCCTGTATTGAAAGAATTGTTGTTGTGGTTGTTGTCCTAAACATGATGCCCATTCCAAACGTCGCAAATTGGAAATGGACATAAAATGACATTTGGGATAATGAGGTGGGGTGGCATCCACAGTATTGTTGGAGATAGAATGGTCAGCAATGTAATAGCAGTCAATTTTTTTTCTGTAGGATTCATATATCAAGTGCAATTGCATAGAAAAATTGGCACGAGGTAAAGGTTAAAAGGTACTCGTTTGATTCCACATTAAGCAAATAGGCGGTAAATCAGTAACATAAGAAGCATTAGTAATGTGTATATTTACAACATCCTGATCTAGGGGAGGAAGCCAAGTTCCTCCTACCCATTTCGTTCCGTTGTTGCTGAGGGGAGGCTCTAGATCCCACCAGGTCAGAGGCCAAAATAGCGGTGGGTCAAAAATGTGTACCCAGTAGATTCTTCCTTCCACCATTTGATGGCAATATAGCAGAAGAAAGACAACAGGACTCGTTGTCGTCCTTGGCTGGGTTTGATGTATCTCGCTGGAAGCCAATATGATCCTGTGGGCAAAGAAACACATCCATAACCTCTCCCCCAAGCTAACAGTGGAACTGGACCTTTCCACTGACCACTGTGTATATCCTTGTATGTGACTTCTGGGTAAACTCCTCCATCAGTTGTTTGACCTAGGCACCTTTGATGTGCTGTGAGGTCATCCCTAGTGGAAAGATTCAAAAAATTTAAAACATAGGTTGCTTTATCAAGCTGCTCCTGAGGGAGCATGCCTATGGGATTCCCCCTTTTTTGTTTTTGTAGCATGTTTTTCAATGTGCAATGTGCCCTCTCCACTATGGATTGGCCTGTTGGAGAATGGGCAGTACGTGTAACATGTTTGATCCCCCAAGTGTGGAGAAAATCTTGTGTTTTTCAAGATGTATATGCAGGTCCGTTATCTGTTTTTATCTGCTGAGGAATGCCCATAGTAGCAAAGGCAGGCAGCCAATGTCGAGTGGCATCTCTTGATTTTCCACCTTTGTGAGCTGCTGCTACTATGAAACCTAAAAAAGTATCAATCGAAACATGCATATATTTAAAAATCCCAAAACTCAATATGTGAGTATCATCTGTTTGCCAAATATCATTAGGTTTTAACCCTCGTGGGTTTGTACCCAATGTTTGTGGTAAGGAAAAAGTTTGCTGGCATTGTGAACAAATATTCACTATATCTCAAGCTTGTGGCAAGGTTAAGCTAAATTGTTTTGCCAGTGCTCGGGCATTTTGATGATAGAAATCATAAGAAAGTTTTGCCTGCCCTAATTTCTGTGGTATAGTGACTGTCATGGCAAGAGCATCTGCTCTTGCATTACCTTCCACTATAGGTCCGGGCAGAGTGGTGTGTGGATGTAGTATTCGTGAGACCTGTGAAGTAAAAGGTTATACAAGGTGGTTAATAACACAAAAAGATTTTTGTTAGAGACTTCCTTCAGGAATGAATGTTCTATTCTCTCGACGATTCCTGTAACATAGAGAGAATCACAAACAATATTAATAGGTTCCTGTGAAAAAAGACGAAATGCTTCTACCATAGCTGCCAGTTTGACTAGCTGGGTAGATCCAGGTTGGAAAGTTATTGAGTGTTGCCATTGTCCTGTTTCATTTTTCCACAGGGCTACAGCTTTGTGTGTTTTTCCTGATCCATCAGTGAAAACAGTTTTTGCATCAGGAATAGGTGTTTTTGATTGTAGACGTCTTGGTTGGAAGGGAAGTTCTTTGGAAGATTGCAACAATGCATGTTGAGGCATTGTGTGAATAAACTGTCCATTATAGTCTGCAAGGGCAATTTGAAATGACAGTGAGTTCCTGAAAAGATTTTCTAATTCTGCTGCGGTAATAGAGAGATGTATCATTGCTGGATCATATCCTGTCAGATTCTGGCATCGGAGTCGTCCCATCGAAAGCAGTCGAATAATCATTTCAAGTTGAGTTGTTATAGTTTTTGAAAAGGTGTGTGGCAAGAAAATCCATTCTAGTAACCAGAGATTACGTTCTTGCACATCATATTGGCCAATAAGAGCATAGGGTTGGAAAGATTGCAAAATCAGGAACAGCCGCAAAGGCAAATCTGGGTTTCGACGTGTGGCAAAGGACTTGTTGATTTTATCACTTAGTCTCAAAAGCCTTTTGGGCAGTTTTTGTCAATTGCCTAGGGGAAGAGAGGTCTGGGTCCCCTTTTAGCAACTGAAATAAAGGAGATAATTCTTCTGTTGTAATTCCCAACAGAGGGCGAATCCAATTAATTGTGCCCAGTAACTTTTGCAAGTCATTCAATGTGCGTATGTTAGTTTTCAGAGTTACTGGCTGTGGAGTGACTGTTGTTTCAAGCAGTTTAAAACCCAAGTATTTCCAAGTTCTCATAAGCAAGGGATTTTAGAACAGCATCGGCTGCTGCTTGCATTTCAATTTGCAGTCTGAGCGCTGATTGCAGTTGGTCAATGAAGGTGATATATGATTCTTGAGCACCTTGACAAATGGCAGCAAATCCTGGCTCTCAGTTTTTTGTATCAGGTACTTTCCTTAGAGCACGCAAAGCTATAGTTGTTGTTTGGTCCTAGGCCTGGGGTTGTAATTGCAGCTGGGCACAGGCAGTGGCATACATGCCAGTCCCTGAGAGCTGGGGTGCCATGATTTTAAGTGGCAGAATTTGATTGCCATTATTCAATGCCTAGGTTTGAGCCAGATATACAAGTTCCATCCACCACACAGAGTATTGCCCCCCCCCGTTAAAACTGTTTTAAAAAGAGATTTCCAGTCCACTGGTAGCATGTTATGCAATTCAACTATAGCATCTATTAAACTCACAGTCAAGAAGGAATGCAAGTGTAGAGGGATTCCTTGTGGAATATAGGATACCCCAGGAGGGCTTGGGCATCCCAGGGCTGTTGCAGAAGTACCCCTGATGGGGCCTCAGGCTGAAAACAGGCTTGCAAGGCACCTGCTAGCTGGCAGCCTTGAACAGCCTTGGGAAAAGGTATACACTGGTCAGCTCCCCCGCTGCTTAGAGGCTTTCTCATGGGAAAGGGGCGTGAACTTTGGAAAAAGTATAACTTAGTGTAACCAGAGAATAAAAGGGGAGCACGATGCTCAAATCGTATCGGTGTTCGTGTCGTGACTCTGGCTGGATTCCCCTGCTCCTGGGACCCCCCCCCACTACACGTGGCGCCCGAACAGTAGGGACCCGAGTGAGTTTTGCTTCATGCAGGTTCGCTTAAACGCGGTAAGACTCCGAATTTCATCGTATCGGTGCGGCAGAGCCAGGGGAACCAGAACAGGTGGCCCCAAAGCCAAGTAAAGCCAGGGGCCCGGTCTCAAAGTGGAATAGAAAGCCGAGGGATAAGTCCCAAAGCCGAGTAAAGCCGGGGGCTAGACCTCAAAGCCGAGTGGTCGGAGACCGTATCTTTGCGCGGCCGAGCGGGTGCCCGCAGCACAAAAACTATGGACTACGGGGCGGGGACTCGACTCCTAGCTAGCCTCCTCTCTTAGAGAGGTGAGATTGTGAAAGATTGAGATCTAAATGCCCTCATTACGTGGGCCTGGGAACATGGGTGTGTGGAATACACTTAGCGTTTGTTCTCAGTCAAAGCGTGGGGGGAAGTTGGAAACGAACTGTGGCTGTCCGCGATTGAGGGAGGAAAGGAAGCTAAAGAAGCTAAAGCTCTTGGCTTAACCTGGAGGGCAGTAACTAGCACTCTCGCAGAGATGAAAACAGAGAGGACAGTGGCCGCAGCTGCCATAGAGGCTTTAGAGAGTAGCAGCTCAGGAAAGAAACAGACGGGGGTCTTACGGAGTGGCGGCCAGAGACCAGAGCAGAGTCCAGGGTAGCACGGTTCTTTGGGCTGGCCGCGAGAAAACCGATAAAAGGCACAGCAGCACTCGTCCACTCACTGCGGGAGTTGCTGGACTCGGCAGGACAGGATGTTATCCCTCCGACGGCCGAGAGAGAAATGGCTGTGAAAGCGGAAGCAGAGCCGCCCGACTCAGGGGGCGGGGCACAGGCGGGAGGAGAAACGGGCGGTCCTGGTGCCCGGCCGAAAGCGGCAGAGCAGACGTGAGGTCCTAACTCCCGGCCAAAAGCGGCAGAGCGCAACCCCCCTCTGCGAGACAGCGGAGCAACGTCCAGCAGCGAAGCAGCTTCTGCGGTTTTGTCGCCTGCAGAGCCAGAGCCAGCCAGGGCTGCCGGGGGTCAGCCCCAAGAGGGGGAGAACCACTGAGAAATGATGCAAGAAGTAATCAAAAAGCTTGCTGACTTATCTACACGGCAGGATGCGCTAGAGTCCAAAGATTGTGATGCTACGCCATCAGCACCGTGGCATCCCGTGGCCCCATCGGTCGAGTTAGCACTCAAACCTCCTACGTTCCCATCGGGAGAATCAAGCACAGTGACTACAGCCCCTCCCTTCTCGCGAGGGGAGGTGCAGCCGTCATTTCCATCAGCCCCGACGGAGAGGACTGACCCATTGCGAAGGAGATGGAATGGAGTTATCCGTGATGCAATCATTGAGGGTGATTGGCAAGCAGTGAATGCCCTCGCTTGCCCTGTACAGATACAAGGGGACACTGCAAAGTGGGAACCCCATGACTGGAAGATCTTGCAGCAAGCCAAGCAAACAGTCACCACGCATGGCTTGCGGTCTGAAGCTACATTAAGCATTCTGCAGTTTATCTTTACAGCAGATGTCCTGTGTCCTAATGATTGCATCAGCATCGCACAGTTGTTGTTAACCCCTTCACAGTTCCTGCTCTGGGAGCGAACATGGAAGCAGCTAGCACAAGAAGAAGCTAGCAAACATCAAGGTGACACACAAGACCCACTGTATGCACTCCAAGCTGACATGCTAACTGGGAGCGGAGCTTACGGGGCGACGGTGACACAGCTCACCATGCCTGTAGTCATTCATCAGTTGTCACAGACTCTTGCCCACAAAGCCTTGTTGTCAGTACCTGAAAAGAAGAAGTCACCTCCGTTTGCAGCAGTCCGACAGGGGCTGTCAGAGCCATATGGTCAGTTCATCGACCGTTTGTCAGCAGCCTTAAAGGATGCAACTGAGCTCTCTGAAGAGCTCCAAGAGCAAATGTTCCGAACACTTGCCTTTGAAAATGCTAATAGGCAAACTAAGACAATTCTTGCCACGCTGCCCCAAGGAGCAGGTGTAGATGAGATGCTCGTACATGCTACCCGTGGGGAACAGTCATCTCAAACAGCTGCCTTTACTGCAACACTGCAGAATGTCCTGCAACAACAGGGACAAGTCATCGCCGCAGCACTGACCAGAGGGATGCCCAGCAAGTGGTGCCGTGACTGGGATGCAGGACCCCGAGGCGAGAAGGCGCAGTCAGCATCAGCTGCTGAGGAAAGTGACGCCACTACTTCAACAGCTGGAACTCTGGGACGTCTGTCCCGAGAAGCCTTGGGAGAGGCTGCAGACGTGGCTGACTGAGGGAGCTGAGGACTTGCCAGATCCACCACTCTCCGTAGCAGAAGAAATAGCCAGACTCTGGGGCGAATCTAACAGCTGCCCTAGGTGGTTGCTAGGGACTTGTGGTGGGTGTCGAGGAACCCTCTCCAAAGGCAAAACTAAGACGGAGAGTTGCATAAATTTTTGGATATAGCACCAGACACAGAGTGAGAAATTGTTTTTTGACTGTCTTGAGACAGGAGCATTAGCAGACATTTTCAATCAGCTGTCCGCCCATTTAGATCGAGTGAAGGCAGTTAATTTGGCTAGCATCTATGTTTTTACCTGGTGCTTCAGCAGCCAGGGCTCACGCTATTTTGCATAAACTTGCTTGCTGGGAGAGGGATAAGTTAAACATAACTTCGCAGATGCTTGATGAGTTAAGCGTAGATGTTATGCAATTCAACTATAGCATCTATTAAACTCACAGTCAAGAAGGAATGCAAGTGTAGAGGGATTCCTTGTGGAATATAGGATACCCCAGGAGGGCTTGGGCATCCCAGGGCTGTTGCAGAAGTACCCCTGATGGGGCCTCAGGCTGAAAACAGGCTTGCAAGGCACCTGCTAGCTGGCAGCCTTGAACAGCCTTGGGAATCGGTGTTCGTGTCGTGACTCTGGCTGGATTCCCCTGCTCCTGGGACCCCCCCCCCCCCCCCCCCCCCCGCTACATGCAAGCTGTTTTCCTTCACCAATTTCCTTAGTTCTTTAACTATTTCATAGGACAACTGTTCGTGATGTGGATTCTGATTGCGATACATTACAGTCATAGCTTGTAAAAATTCAATATCTCCCTCCTGTAGAGCTCTCCTGCAGCAGCTCTGTATGAACCTTTCTGTCTCAGGTTCAGTGGGTAACATGTCCTCATCATCATTAAAAAGGTGTGACGTGGCATAGGGAGGAGGGCGAGTGGAAGAAGGGGTTGCAGCTGCCTTTTGGCATGCTGTCTGTAATATTTCTTCCGCACTTGGAGTAGTGGCTGCCATAACACGTATTGGGGTCAGAGGAGGGTATAAATCTGGTTCTTGGTCGGGATCGACCGGCCCTGGATCAAACAGATCTTGGCATTCTGGATCATCCTCCTCAAGAGGAGAGAATAGTGGTTCGTCTGAAGGGACACGGTCCACTTCCTTAAATTGTTGCAAGGCAGAATAGATGACACACCAAGTCACAATATCATCGGGGTGAATGTCATGGTGAGTAACCTGATGAGTTTGTAAGCATTCTCCAACTTTTTGCCAATGACTAAGTTCATCAGTACCCATCAGAGGGGTACCAGGGGCAGTTTTGTCGAATCCAAATGAGTAAGGATATAAGTTTCTGTGGTATTACTTTAAATCCTTGCTCCCTGGTAATGCGCAACAAAGAGTCTTTATGGAGTCTTTGACATTTGGTTGTGCCTTGCCCCATAATTAAAGTGCTGCCCAGCTGCTCACTTTGCTAACCTGGTTCTATAGCCACGACGAGAGGAGCTCCTTGGTGATCTTGCAGACCCAACATGGTGGTTCAGCTGGAGTGTATCACAGAACTGCATCACTGTAGCAGTTCTTAGCCCACGTAATTGAGCGCCATTTGTGATACATGAAGGAACGAGACCCATCAACAGCAGAGATGCAGGTGAATCTAAGGTTTATTCAGAAGCATCAGTATATATATCCTTACTTCTAAGAGCTTTTTTGGTTACAGTTTACAGACATGATCACAGTCCTGTCGTTGTTGAGATGGACACGACACACATGAACCCCCACCAACAACTCCAGGCAAAAAGCTGTTTATTCTAAAAAGCCAGCGTCATTTATACACTTTTGTATATTTATCATTCATGTTACTTATCCATTGGTTGCTTAACTACTACAATAGATTCATTGGCTATTATTTAACTACAACATACTATTATTGGTTACCTATAGCATAAGCATTCTAAGCATTCAGAAAAACAGCAGGTGCAGCCTTGTTGCTGTTTTCTCTTTCTGTTGTTTAGGTTTCTTGCTTCTGTTGACACTAAGTTTCTCACGGGTACAAATGGATTGTGCTAAGATTGATGTCGGAATCAGACAGGCTTGCTGACCTGCTGTTAATTCCCACTGTTCCCCCTTTCTGTTTTTCAACCAGAAATGCAGCGTTTATGGTCCTCTGCAGGGCCCTTTGCAGAAAGGACAACAAACACGGCACAAGGAGTAAAATGACAAAGATGACAATCATAATCAAACATCCCATTTTCAGGTCTTTGACCCATTTAGCAATTTGCCAACCACCAGAGCATTGAACCAATTGGACTCACTCTCTTAACTTTGAAACACTTATTTGTAGTTCTTTGATATTAGCAAACACCAATTTAGAGTGGTCAGAAAGATTCATGCAGCACTGTTGCCTCTCAGAAGGCGTAGCGACCTGGTTCAGGAACAGTATGACGACCACCTCAGGTCGTTCGGGCCATCAGCTCACAGGCACCAATGTGGTGGACAGCAAATGGCGTTTATTCATGGGTTACATAGGGTTAAATAACCTGGGTTTACCGCGTCACTTCCTTCTGGTCAGGTATTACCTGTAGAGGGGAGGGGTTTTACCTGTCCCGCACAACACGATATCTTCCGAACGCCTGTCCCTAATCTCCTACATTTCCCCCCCCTCTATCCTGAATTATCCACATTTCCCCCCTCCCCCATGATTGATTAAAAAACATGCAAAGTATAAATGGTATAAAATTTCAAGAACTAGCAAAAACCTACATAACAAGTTATAAAAAGTGATATAACATTCATAAAATAAATGCGCTCTAGAGCAATTGCTGGCGGTCAACAAACAGAATGTTAACCTTTTCTAACCGGCTTTTAACAAATGACACCAATTTGTTTAGTATGCAAGGCCCGAAAATCAGCGTTAGGAGTAACATAGTGAGGGGGCCTATTAGAGTGGAAACAAGGGTGGTCAGCCATGGAGACTGGTTAAACCATGACTCGAACCATCCTTGTTGGGCTTCTCTTTCTCTTTTTCTCTGGGCTAGTCTTTCTCTTAGTTCAGTCATTGAGTCCCGTACAACTCTGGTGTGGTCTGCATAAAAGCAGCATTCCTCTTTCAAGGCGGCACACAGGCCTCCTTGTTGCATGAGCGAGAGGTCCAGTCCTCGCCTGTTCTGCAGGGCGACTTCTGAGAGAGAGGAGACAGATTTCTCTAGAAAGGAGATGGATTTTTCAATCCTTTGTAAGTCCTCATCAATAGTCATCTGCAGCTGAGAAAGTCCCTGGTGTTGGGTCACGAGGGCTGAAACACCTGTGGCCGCGCCGGTGGCTCCAAGGCCGAGCAGCATTGCGATGGTTATGCCTGTTATTATTTCTCTCTTGTGGAGCCGGCTAGATTCTTCAAAAAGGTGGTACATTTCTTCTTCTTGGTGATACAGGACTCTAGGAACAATTAAAACTTGGACACAAAAATCAGCAGAGTTATCGAATTTATCAAGGAGCACACAGGGGCTTATTCCAGATTGCTGGCAAACAAACATTCCTGACGCGGATGGGACCACCCACTTATTGGTCATTTTGTCAAGTTTGACAAATTCAGTACAGACATTGCCCATTCGTTTTGCTAAGGCTGCACTGCCAAAGCACTTGCCTTGGCCGGTGATCTGACTCAGAGTAACTCCTCTGCGGGGTGTGTTCCACCTGCACTGGTGTGGATTTTGTGCTGCTGAGTAGCTAAAAGGAACATTAAGTGCAATGCCCTCATAAAAAGGGGGTTGCGCGTCATAACACAGCCAGCATGATTCTGTAAAGTTCGGGTTTGATTGATTCAGAGACAAAAAGGTAGCATTCAGTATGCTGAGAAATGGATCGTAAGGAGCTGACTTGGGCATCTGATAGGTACCTAATGGGCCAGGTGGGGTGAGGATAGGATTTCTATTTACCGTAAGAATCTGATTAGGCCCGACTGGTCGGGATTCTGACGGTAGGAGCTTGATAATTTGTACGTTCACCCAATAGTTGTGAGGGGCGCGAACATACACTGTCCACGCTCTACCTGAGGCCCAGCTCTTATGGGCCGGCTGTAGAATTGTCATTCTGTAGTGTGTGCAAGTGTGTCTCGTTCCGTCTTGGGGCAGGTATATTCGCTTGTCAAGTGAGAATTTTGGCTCGCGACAGCCTTGGGGTGCATACTTGACTTGGAGGAACTCATCAGGTTGCTGCGGTCGCCATCTATCGCTTGTCACGATAGTCTCACACCCCCAATACCCACAATAACCGTACCCAGGATGGTTACAGTAGCTTTTACCTGGGTTTGAAGCAGGACACCAATAGGTTTGGTACAGTGAGAAATCACCGAAATTGGGAAATTGTAGATGCGAGGGAAAAATGTCTTTTAGCTTAAACTCGAAAGATGGGCTGTCTGGTGTGATGGTTTCTTTGATTGCTTTGTCGCCCGAAAGGTGGTGTAGGACCCACCTGAATGGCTGGTGAGGGTGATGTTCTGCATCGGCTTGCCCTCTGCCAAGGAGCTGTAAAAGCAAAATTATGCAAAGATACCGTTGTTGCTTGGATTTCATTTGTGTAGGATTCTTGGGTGCTGCTGGGCTGCTTGATGACTTGTCGCTTCCCTCAGGCACGGGGATGTATGGGTCACGGGGGCGTCCAAAGATCCAGTCCTGCAAACAAAACCTCGCAGCTTTCATTAGTCTTATTCTGAAGGTCAGGTTTGATAGACTTAAGTGGACACCATTTGACTCTACCATCTTTTTTAACAGCCGCGTACCCTCGCCCCGTGAGCACTAGTCTCCAGCCTTGTTCCCATTCCCCCAACTCATTTTTGATTACAACTTGCGGGCCTTCGTCTAGTGCTCGAGTGGCCCAGTGTTTTTGAGCGGGACTATTTGTCTCATCCCCCCTAGGGAATTGGTTCAGTGCTAGCAGGGCAGTTGCCAATATGCGCGCCTGGTCCCCTGGGGGAATAGAATTGGTAAAGCCCTCTGTTTTTGCTAACACTTCCAATTTGGTTTTCAGGGTTTGATTTGCCCGCTCAACAATGGCCTGCCCAGTGCTATTGTACGGGATGCCATGTACCAGAGTGATACCCCACTTTGAAACAAATGTTTGGCTCGATTTTGAGATAAAGTTCGGACTGTTGTCTGTCTTGATCTGCTTCGGAACGCCGAGCCACGCCATAGCTGTTAGCCAATGTTGGATGGTTGCTTTAGAATCAGTTCTTAGGTGTTGTGTGGCCACGATCGTTCCGCTATATGTGTCCACAGTCACTGCAAGCCACTCTCGGGGTTTTAGCAGATGACATAGTGTAAAGTCTGTTTGCCATACTTCTGAGGCTTTAAGGCCTCTGGGGTTAACTCCACTGGACCACAGCGGTGATTTTTGACAGTGGGGGCATGTGGCTACGATGTGTTTCGCATCAGCAGTCGAAATCCTGCACCTTTTTGCTAGTGCTCTAGCTCCGATGTGGAGAGACTCGTGTAGCTGACGGGCATCTCTCAGTGTCCACAGTCCTTTTGCGGCGGCGTCTGCCTTGTCGTTTCCGATTTGAAAGAATCCTTTAACCGGATTGTGGCTGTTAACGTGGATGACAGATATGGTGCCCTTCCACGAAGAGAGTGCTTCTTCAAGCATCACAGCCACCGTGGACACTGACATGCCGGGCCCTGACATGGCTAGGCAAAGCTTAGCCACAAACATAGAGTCAGTTACAATGTTGAGGTGCTCTTCTGGGAACAGTCCACACGCCAGCACTACGGCGGCTGCTTCAAGTTGTTGGACTGAAAGCATAGGGTCGGTTGCTTTGATGCACTGCCACTGCCCTCCCGACTGCCACACCGCTGCTGCAGTTGAGGTTAGCGACGATGCGTCCGTGAAGACCGTCGGTCCCGGTTGCGGTCGGTCGATGACTTTTGGCGGGAGGTCGATGTCAATGATCACAAGCAGCTGGGTCCATGGGGGTTTTGCGACATAGCGAATCTCTCCTCCAAAACCGGCGAGGGCTATGGCTAAAAGCTCTGACATTGTCGTTGATTGCGCGGAGAGCTGTTTGCGGAAGGGTAGATATATTTTGGCAGGTTCCGTGCCCAAGTGCCTTAGGGCAAGCCTTCTCCCTTTCATGATAAGGTTGCCAAGACACTCAACTCCCGGGGAAAATGCACGCGACGGCTTTCCCAAGACTACCCACTGTATTGGTTGGGCTTTGTCAGGGGGCCCCTGGGCTAGCGCTCCTACCCCTCCTTTCTTTGTAAAGTGAACATCTAAATCAAGCGGTGCTCCTGGGTCCCACCTGGTAAGCGTACTCACAGACATTTGCTGCTCGATAAAGTTGAGCGAGCTTGTCGCTTCTGGTGTCAGAACTTTCTGTTCCCATGAGTTTTTTCCTCTCAGGAGGTCATTTAAAGGGTCCATGACCTCGGGAGGAATCAGGATGATGTTGCGAAGCCATTGTAAAGATCCCACCAGCTGCTGCATATCATGGAGCGTCTTGATATCCCTGTGGATTTTTATCTGGAGCGGGGTTATGTAGGAGCTTGTAATTCCCACTCCGAGAAAGGTTACACATGGTCCCTTTTTTATCTTTGCGCTCGCGATTTCAAAGCCATTTGCTTTCAGAGTCTCTGAGACTGTCGACACCAATCAGTCTACCTGGCTCGTTGATGGCGCAGCGATCAGGATGTCATCCATGTACTGAATCATGGCAGCAGCTGGGTCGCTGCACCGGACTGGCGCTAGTGCTCGGTCTACCGTGATCTGGCAGATGGTGGGGGAGCTGACCATCCCTTGGGGTAACACCTTCCACTGGAAGCGCAGGTTAGGCCGTTGGCTGTTCGGGAAGACGATGGAAAAGGCAAACCGCTCTTTGTCTTCATCATGCAGGGGTATGGAAAAGAAACAGTCTTTAATGTCAAGCACTGCGCAGGGCTGCCCCTTTGGTATCATCGAGTTCATGGGCAGCAAGGTTTGGACTGGACCCATTGGTTGGATTTTTTTGTTCACCTCCCGCAGGTCGTGCAGGAGGCGAAAGCCCTCGCCAGATCATTTGGGTATTACAAAAACCGGGGTGTTCCATGGGCTTGTGGAGGGCTCTATGTGGTTCTGCTGTAGCTCGCGGCCAACTAGCTTGAGGAGGGCGGTCATTAGAGGCTTTGACAAGGGCCACTGCTCGGTCCACACCGGAGTCAACCAATTTCCATACCAGTTTGATGGGCAGCGGTGGGTATGCGGCAGTGGCCCTTAGAATAAATTTGTTACCCTGACTTTCAGTAGGGCAAGGGCATCCCTCCCCAAGGGTGGACACTTTGGCATAACATATGGGAAAAGGGTGATAGTTTTTTCCGGTCCTCTTTCGGTGTCGAGCGTTATTGCTATCAGTTGGGTGCTTTTTTGGGCCCGAGATAGTCCCCCAACTCCGCCCACCATGGGGGCCTCCTCCAGTTCCCAATGTATAGGCCAGTATGTTTCTGGGACAATGGTAACATCTGATCCCGTATCAATCAAAAAGGGGAGACGAATAGCAGAGTCACCTGGGTTGTTATGGAGACAGCAAACTCCCCACACGATCGGCGGGTGGCTGCCCATTTTCATGGCCAAAGCCACCCAGGGGTCTCTCTCCCAGGAGTTTGTTCCTGCTGTGCCTGGAGCGCAGACAGGTTTAACTGAGCCATTGGTTGAGCTGTGGAATTGGTCATTTCCCGAGGGGGCTGTGGGTGCGGGAGCTCCATGGCCCATTGAGGATTGACATAGCTGGGCCGCTTCATGTCCCGAGTGGGAGGGAGCTGTGTGCGGCCTGGATGCCCCCTCCCCTTCCCGTTTCCCTGGAGCTTGGATCTGCATTCTCTGGCAAAATGTCCCTTTTTCCCACATGCCCAGCATGGCCCCCTAGGTCGGGTCTGACATGGGGGAATCGCTGTTGTTGGAGGCTCTAATTGGGGACAATTCATTACAACGTGGCCTGTCTGGCCACACTTAAAGCATGCCATTACACTGGTTATTGCAGTGCGGACAGCTGCCTGGATTGGGGCCAGATGTTCTTCTTTTGCGACATGCTTGATCATATCTGCAATACTGGACCCAGCTGGTAATGACCGTAAAATGTCCTTGGTGGCAGAATTGCATTGTTGACGCAAGCATTCTGCCACGACAGGGCCCTTTGCTTCTGAGGGCAAAGCAGAGGAATCGACTGCTGCTTGGAGGCGGTCTACAAATTGTGTGAAGCTTTCGCTCTCGCTCTGCTTTATTGTGGACCATGGCGATGGCCTAGCAATAACTCTGGAAGTAGAGCGAATAGCTTCTCTGGCAGCGCGGGTAGTTGCCGTGACTTCGTGGGCCTGTAGGCCCTCGGCCTGCGCCTGGGGTGTGATCATGGTTGGGTCCGTGCCCATTAGCCGCTGTAGGCTGGAGCCGTGGAGGGGGTGGTCTACCCCAGCTGCTAGGGCTAGTTGCTTTGCGCAATTGTCTTCCCACTCTTGTTTGAAAACAATCATCCCTGCCCCATCAAAAATTAATCTGCAGGTTTGTTTGATGTCAAATGGGAGCATGTCATCCCCTCCAAAAAGGCTGTCGATGAGGGTGGAAACCATAGCCGAATTAACCCCTCTGTCTGCAATTGCTTTAACAATTAGGATTTATCGGTGAGTAAGTCCTCTGGTTTCTGCCTTGCCCTCCTACCCGGACCGGGAAAGCTAGCGTGGCTGAAGGGGCCCATTCAGCACAGGCTGTTTTTATCTTTCGCCAGTCTGTAAGCGGGGTACGTTCTTTTTCAAATTTCCCTTTGGCCCGAGTATGAGCGCGGTGGTTATAGCATTTATCTATTCTTAAATAATCTTGGTCGGAGTAGGAGTCGGTTACAGACCATTCGTCAGGCCACCCGCTCCAGCTGTAGTCCGACTCGGAGCCGGAAGTCGACTGACTGGATACTTCCGGGCTCCGGAGCTTTTTCACCGGGCTCCTACCCCGCCCCCTTCTCTTAGGATTGGGCCGTTCCTTCCCCCTGGGCTCGCCCCGCCTCCTGCTGAGGGAGGTTCTTGCTATGTATGGGCATGTTTCCGGGCGAGCGCTCTGGTTGGCCCTGGTTCCCCCTCCGGGATTCCCCCCCCTTTTCCATTCACGCGCGTCTGCGTTATCTGGCGGCCCTTCTTTGATCCTGCCGGCTGCGTCTGTGTTACCTGGCGCACCACCCCCGCTCCCGCCAGCCACGTCTGCGTTACCTGGCGCACCACCCCCGCTCCCGCCAGCCGCCTGTTTGTCTCCCTGCGCACCTCCCCCGCTTCTGCCGGCCGCGTGTGCACACCCCCATCCCCTCTGGGGTCGGCGCCATTCTGCGGGGCATAGGGTGGGGGTCTCGCCCACGCCTTTTCGGACTCCGCTTTAACGGCAGCCCCCCGTGCCTCCTCCACCAGCCCGCCCCAGAATGACTGCGCCCGCTCCTTTCCCTCTGTAGGTAGGGTTGGGCTGGGGTGCTGTGGAGAGGGTCCCTGCTCCTGCGAGCCTGTACGCTCGGCAGGGGTACTTTCATCTGCCGTTTGCGTAGCCGCCCCAACTCCCAGCCGAGGTGTGGCTAGCAAACAGTTCCGTGCAGCTTTCCAGGTCTCCTGCTCTTGCAGGGCCTTACGCAAAGCCTGCATGACTTTTCCCCATAATTTAAGGTATTTCCCCGAACCCGAGGACATTGTTTCGTCGGCCAGAGCCTTGGAACATTTGTCCCATACTTCTGGGTGGAGTATATCCACCGGACGGTCTATGACCCCAATTTCCAAAAGCCTCGCAACAGCGAGAGTAAAATCTTTTGGCTTGCAATCAATGCCCCATTGCTTATGAATCTGAGATACGACCTTCGCGAGAGCTTCCATCCTCCACACTGGTCCGGGAGCGTCCTCCCCGCCGGGCTGGTCCCGCCGCGCCGGCCACCGTTCACCCGTCCAGGCAAATTCCCGATTCCGATTCCGGATCCCGGGTTTTCGGCACCACTTGTTGCCTCTCAGAAGGCGTAGCGACCTGGTTCAGGAATGGTACGACGACCACCTCAGGTCGTTCGGGCCATCAGCTCACAGGCACCAATGTGGTGGACAGCAAATGGCGTTTATTCATGGGTTACATAGGGTTAAATAACCTGGGTTTACCGTGTCACTTCCTTCTGGTCAGGTATTACCTGTAGAGGGGAGGGGTTTTACCTGTCCCGCACAACGCGATATCTTCCGAACGCCTGTCCCTAATCTCCTACACAGCACATGCCATCAAATTCTTCACAATGATGTCCATGTGCCAACAGCAAAAAGTCAATGGCTGCTCGATTTTGCAAAGTAGCGTGTCTAACAGAATTGACATCAGTTAATAATCCTGATAGAGCAAGTGAAGTGGTATTAGTCTGTTTAGCAAGCCAGCAGCCTAACTTATTTAACAATCTTAATGCTTTTCCAGCCGCTACTCTTGGGGCAAAAAGGGAAATTAAAACACATTTTTCTAAATTCCAAAAATCAAGGGCATCATTGCAGTCTCTTGCACACAAGATAAGATACATGGAATACAATCAGTAAGAACCCATCAAGTACAACCATGCTACTGACAAAGAGACCCACAGCATAGGAAAACAAAAAGATAGTGTCCAATGTCCCCAGAGATAGAGAGAGGGCTGCTTCTTCTGCACTTGGAAGTAAATGGCTACTGCTCATATGGCTGGAGCTCAGGGGCTGTGCTGTTTAGGCAGGAGAGGGTCCATTAGCTGGAAGTGCTGACTTTGACATTACCGAATGTCTTTCTGGAAGCATGGAACAGGGAATAGCTGAAGAAGGTCAGCAGGAACACAATAACATGGATGGTAGGTACAGTGGGACACAAGGTCTCTGTTGGCAGGCTGCCTCCGCAAGCCTTCAGGTCACAGCCATGTTCCTGGCAGTCCTACTCCTGCTCTTGCCTTGGCCACAAGGGCTGGATGGTGATTGGGTCATTTTTCTCTCACTGGGCCTCATTTTCTCGGAGGCGATCGATGTTTGTCCAGTCGAGCAGGTAACCACTTTAGACCCGTTGGCAATAAAACACATGCGTACTTTCTCTCCTAGGTTAGAAGATCAGCTAGGCCTTGCAATTGCGCACCCAATGGTGGACCCTTAGGTAAAACCTTTTAGAAATTGGTCTCACACACGCAAATCTTCAGACCAGTATCGCTCTGCTGGGGATCAAAATTGATGATCCGCCTGCAAAAACTTTAGGGAAAATATTGCATTATCTAAATGTTCCTGAGGAGCCATATTCCCCCTTTTTTGTTCTTGTGATAACAACCGCGTCTCTTACTATGAACGTGAAGGCAACAGAAAAGCAAGAAAATACATATAATGAGACAGTAAACCCACGCTGAGCAAAAATAAGCAAAGTAATACATGTAATCAGTAGCACACTGGGAACCCAGAATGCAGAGAATATTTCTCTGCCTGTTTTGAAGGGTTCTACCCCCCTGGACAATGCTGTTTTTGACCTTCGTCCATGGAGAAAATTGCCTACCCTCTGGGAAGAATTAGAATCTACACTGGTGTGAACTAGGTGACAGAATACTATGTAAGATTATCACAGGGTGAAAAATTTAGAGGTTTTGGGTTTATTAATATAGTAAGTAGATAAAAGCAAAAACCATCAAAATGGAGGATTGTTGTTGTTCTCCAGACCTTCTTCTTCTTTTTCATCTACTCCATATTCTGCAGTAGAAGTGTAGGAACCCAGAGTGCCGAGAATATTTCTCTGCCTGTTTTTAAGGGTTCTTACTCCCCTGAACAACACTGTTTTAACCTCCAACCTTGGAAAAAATTATCAACGATCAGACAAGAACTAGAAAATACAGTGGTGTGAATTAGGTGATAGACTACTATGTAAGATTGTCACAGGGTGAAATATCTAGAGGCTTTTGGGCTTCTCTTTGTAGTATATAGATAAGAGTAAAAAATATCAAAATGGAGGATTGTTGTTCTCTAAACCACCTTCTCCTTCTTCTACTACTCCATATTCTGCAGTAAAAGTAGCGTGGAATGATTGGATGAGGAATTCCACAGTTCCTGGCTGTGTTACTGAATAATTGGTAGGAAAGTGAAAATAATATACGTTTTTAGTAACTATTGGTTAAATTATCTTTAAAAGGCCATGTAAATCTTGATAATTAGACTTCTCTCCTGCTTTCTGTACTCTTCTGTACTTATGCCTGAGTCACGCTGGTGGCTCTGTTTCTCTGATAAGACTTAGTAAACAACTATCCGGCAGCACTGAAACTCCAGGAAAAGTCTCGGTTTATCTTTTGAAACTCCTTGCAAGGACTTTTAAAAAATTCTCTCCCATCAGAAGGGATTTGATTTATGGCATGGTTCAGTGTCATAGAAGTAGTCTGGGATGATTGGATAAAGAATTCCACAGTTCCTGTCTACGTGACCAGACAATTTACTAGACATTGGAAGAAATGTGAAAATATCTTTTGTTTTAAGCTTTTATTGGTTAATTTACCTTTAAAAAGGCTGTGCTATCTTGATAATTCGGCTTTTTCTTGCATTCTCTACTTCATGCTATGTCTGGGTCACAACAGTGGCTTGTATTTCTCTGATAAGATTTAATAAACAACTTCAGAAGAAAGAGATGGCTAAAAGTCCTGTTCGTCTCCTGGCAAAGACTCTAAAAAGCCTCCCCCATCAGGGGAGACACAATTAAGGTGCTGGACTGCGTCATATGGTGCCCTGTGTTCGGGCCTCACTGAAGTAAAGCCTGCCAGGAGAAATCGGACAGCAGCGCACAGCCAGAAACAGAACAAAAATCCCGTGGGTCGGCTTTGAAAATCCAGGATCTTCTGACCTCAGTGCATGGGGGACAGAAGAAGCCGTGAACTGTTGGATGAGACACAGGCCAGGACTTCAAAGACCGATAAAAACCACCTAAACTCTGGTAAGCTGTCCAAAACTAGGCCTAAAAACAATCATGGGAGGAATTCTCTCAAGGACAGAGACAGATGTATTTGATAGCTTCGAGAATCTGTCTCGTAAGCATCCAGTAGCTGTTTCTAGGAAGGAACTAGAGGATTTGTTGTCCTGAGTGAGAAATGAATTCCCTGATGCTGTAATAGGAGATCTGCACCTACCATCTTTCTGGGAAAATATTAATTCTATTCTGTATCATTTGGCAACTCTAAGAGATGAATCGGCTCTGAGGTTGCTATCTCCTGCTTGGGTAATTTATGAAGTGCTTATGAGGGCAGCACCTCCTACTTCTACTGAAGGGGGGGCTTTCCGAACTCCCCTGCAACCCCGACGTGTTTCTTTATGTAGGAACCCAGAGTGCAGAGAATATTTCTCTGCCTGTTTTGAAGGGTTTTACCCCCCTGAACAACACTGTTTTTGACCTTTGTCCTTGGAAAAAACTGCCTACTCTTAGAGAAGAATTAGAAACCACACTGGTGTAAATTAGGTGATAGACTACTATGTAAGATTATCACAGGGTGAAAAATTTAGAGGCTTTGGGTTTGTTAATGTAGTAAATAGATACAAGTAAAAAACATCAAAATTGAGGATTGTCATTGTTCTCCAGACTTTCTTCTTCTTCTACTACTCCATATTCTGCAGTAAAAAAGTTTGGGATGATTGGACAAAGAATTCCGCAGTTCCTTGCTGGGTTACTAAATAATTGGTAGAAAAGTAAAAATAATGTATGTTTTTAGTAACCATTGGTTAATTTACCTTTTAAAAGGCCGTGTAATCTTGATAATTTGGCTTTCTCCTGCATTCTCTTCTTTGTGCTATGTCTGGGTCACACTAGTGACTGTTTCTCTGATAAGACTTAATAAACAACTATCTAGAAGCAGTGAAGGCTGAGAGCCCCATTTGTGTCTCGAACTCCTGGCAAGGACTTTAAAAGATCTCTCCCATCAGGAGAGGCATAATTATGGCACAGTTAGTGTCAATTGGTGCCCCGTGATCGGCCTCATCGAAACAAAGCAAGCCAGGGCATGTTGGACAGCAGCACCCAGCCAGAAACAGAAGAGAAACCCCGGGGTCGGCTTTGAAAATCCAGGATCTCCTAATCTCGGTGCACAGGGGGGAGGAGAGGCCTTGAACTGCTGGATGGGACGTGGGCCATGACTTCAAAGACCAATAACAGCCACCTAAACTCTGGTAAGCTGTCCAAAACTAGACCAAGTGGCAAATTATGGATCCAATTCCTTCCCAGGCAGAGAAAAATGTTATTCATAGTTTTGAAAACCTAGCTCGTAAGCATCCCTTACCAGTATCTAGGAAAGAAATATGAGATTTGCTGTCCTGGGTGAAGAGGGAGTTTCCAGATGCAGTGATTGGAGATTTGTATCTCTCATCTTTTTGGGAGAATGTTAATTCTATTCTATACCATTTCGTGAGTCTAAGAGGTGAAACGGCTCAGAGATTAATACCACCAGCGAGGGTAATTTATGAAATTCTTCCGGAACTAGCACCTCCTGCTTCTACTGAAGAGGAGATCTTTAAAACTGCCGCGGAGGGTACGTTGAAACCCATGCAGGCGGCGGGAGGTTTTAAAACCCTGCTCGCAGCCTCGCCAGCCCCAGAGATGGGTGGAAAACCCGATATTCATGTAAAAATCCCCGAGGTTCCTAGCAAAGGCGATTATCCATCCCTGCAGGCACCGCAGGCGGCGGGGAGGGGGGGCGCGGCCATCCCGAGGGTGGAAAAGGTTTTTTGCCAGACCCGAAGTTAAAATTTTTATTTAGTCCGAGCGAGGAACATGATACAGCAATTTTAGAGCTTTTCCCACCCACGCATGCCCGGGGGGGAGAAGGGGGGCCCCGGCCACCTCCCTAGAAACGGAGCCTGCCTCGGAGGGCGTGGTTTCTATCACGTCCGAACCACCCGTTACAATGCAAGCCAAGGGCCGATCCGTACCACCCGAATCCGGGGTCTTCCCATCAGATGAACCATGCGCGCGGCCAGGGCCGGTCCTGGAGCTTGCATCCATCCCTTCTGCCACCCTCACGCAGCCCGGGTCCGCGACCACTTCCGCGTTTGAATAGCGCGGCGTGGCGGCGGCGGCGGTGCCTGCTTCTGACGTCATCATCCCCGCGGCTGCCGATCCTGCTTTACTTCCGCGTTCGGAACAGCTCGCTTCCACGCCTGCGCGGGGCAGCATCACCCTCCCCCCCCCCTCCACCCCCCCCCCCCCCGTCCTCAGATGCCGCTGTTACCCCGGCAACGGCACTCTCCTCGGACCACAGCCGACTTTCAGCTTTTTCCGCTGTCGGCTCTATCGTGTATTCTACGTCATGCGGAACGGCTCAAGCCACTCCTAGCCCTGCCCCCAGGGTTTCTAGGACCAGCCCGGCCCCACCCCCGGTCCCGGCTGCTACTCCCGTGCGGCTGCCAGACACGGACGCCTCAGCTGCTATGCCGGCATCGCCAGTAAGCACAGCACCTCCAGCCATCACTGCAATTCCATCGGCCACTGCAGCTCTATCGGGCATACCCTCAGCTGATGCGGCAGCGACCGGCCCTTCATCGGCTCTGCCCATGTTGGGGTGGCTCAGCCTGCTCTCGGGCTGAAACCATCAAATGTCAGTCACCAGAAGAGATCAGAGGTCTAGGTTACCTCCCCCTGGGTGGCTCCCAATCCTAAATTACCTCCCCCTGTTCCAGAAAATTCTCCCTTTCTTAGTTATTAATTGGTTCCCTGTTATGACTCCTGCCTCCCTGTTTTCCCCATTTGTTCTGAAAAATTGTATCCTCCCCTCTGCTTGTACCCCATTGGTTGTTTTCCCTTTTCCTGCCTTACTCCACCCCCCTATAAAGGGGGCTAGCCCACGTCTCCTCGGGGCTTTTGCTGGTCCCTGGACCCTCCTGCAAATAAACCTGTTGGAACTCACACCAGAAGCCCCTCCCGCCTTCTTTGCCTCCGGGCTAACGCCAGCCTGATCATCGGCTGCCCGACGTGCTTCCTCTGAGGAGGAGCCAGCGCACGCACCCATCTCACGCTGATTCCACTGAGCCATCCAGCGAGGACGCTGTGGAGGCTAACGCTGCGTCCCCTCTGCCCGAGGGCACACCGAGGATTGTGGTGACAAGCCCCCAGTTGCGTTAGGTTGGCGCCCGAACAGGGACGACACACACGTGCGTTCCTGCATTGTCCTCGCTGCCAGGAGGCTGCGAGTGTCAGCGATTCGGAGACGCCGACGCCTCTCGCGGCAGCGCGCTCTGTTTTAAAAGCCGCGCTCCGAGAGGAGGTTGCCAACTCCTGCCAGGAGAGTAGCCTGTCCCAGAGGACCCCACCGTGCCTTTTTGTTTCCAGGACCGGACGCCTGTGTCTTCTTGTGAGTATTCTTGTGATTCCCAGCCCCTGGAAAATTATTTTTAATTTCTCCTTTTTGCCGGTGGTGGGTGAAGTTGAGGATGAGGTTTAAGATGGGAGCTAAGCTTTCTCAGCCTCAGCGGGAGGTTTATGTCCAAGTTGGGGAGTCCCTGAAGAATTGTGGGTTAAAGTTATCAAAGGGGTTTTTGAAAAGGTTTGTTAAGTGGCTGATCTTTTATTTTCCCCAGATGTCCCCTGCTACTTTGAAGTCAGCCACGTTTTGTCAATTTGTGGGGGACAAAATATTAGAATTAAACCAAAGGGGAGGTCCCTCCGGAGAGAGGTTTCTCTACATGGTCTGGGCTTTGAGAGATATACACAAAGCTAATCCGAAAATAAAAGAAAAGCCCCGAATTCTCCCCAGTTCTTCCCAAGTCCCTCTTTCCCCCCCTCGCGTTCCTCATCCCACTACCCCGTCGCTGAAAAGACCGGGAGGTGTACAATGCCCAGAGGCACAGGGCTGCCACCATCTCCCTGACTCTCCTCGATCCTCTCAGCCGCCCTGCCGAAGTAGTTCTGGCCAAGCTGTTTCGGCTTCTACCCAAACCCGCTCTCCTATGCTGTCTTCCCCGGTTGTTCGCCCAAAAAGCGGATCCCAGTTTTATTGCCCTGAAAATGATGGCGAAGGCTTTTCTTTGTCCACCGTTTTGTCCCCTTTCCCTGCTGTTCCTGCATTCCCCCAAAATGGAGGAGACCACATGGCACAGCCCGCCTTTTCTCCTTCTTCTTCCCAAAATCCTCTTGCCCCTCCTCCTCCTCGCTCTGTCCTGGCCCCGCCCCCTCCTAACGTGATGACTGTGAGCCCCTCCTTTGCGTCGGGAGTCCCCGCCCTTCCCGTGGCCGCTCCTCTTTGTCCTCAGTCCCCGCCTACTGGGAGGAGCCTCCTGGTTCCCACGCCTCGTCTTCCGGTTCCCACGCTGTGGAAACCGGAACCGACGCCATCTTGCACCCGGAACCGGGAGCCTCCTCCGGTCCCTTCACCGCTCTGGTTACTAAACCGAGCTAGTGGCAACCCCACTTGGAAACCCTTTGACCCTGCTGGGCTCAAAGAACTTTGTAAAGCCCAGAAGGAGTTTGGGAGGGAGAGACCATATTTCCGGAGTCTCCTGTGGGCCACCCTTGCTAATACAGTGCTGGTCCCAGCAGACCTCCAAAGCATTTTTTCCTGCTTGCTTTCTCCAGCCGAATTCGAGTTGTGGGATGATGGGTGGAGAAAGCAACTAAGAGAGGTCCTCCCAATCCTGTTGCAAGACCCTAATAACGCAGGGGTTTCCATGGACCACCTTACCGGTGAGGGGTTGCTTGCCAAGCCGCAAGTCCAGGCCCGAAACACCCCAGAGCCGGTCTTAAATGCTGTTAAACATGCGGCGGAGCACGCATTTTTAATGATGCCCCCTAAATCGGCGCCTCTAGTAAATTTCACTGAAATTTGGCAACTCCCAAATGAGCCATTTATTGACTTTATTGACAAATTAAAATTAGTGGTAGAGAAGCAAGTGGAAGATAAAAGAATTAGGGAAAGCATAATCACTCAAATAGCAAAAGCTAATGCAAATGAACCTTGTAAGAGCGTGATTATGACCCTTCCACTTGATCCTCCACCAACATTAAAGCAGATGATTTGGCACTGCACAACCTTACTTCCAATTGGCCAACCAAATTTAAAAACGAGGGGGAATGTGGTGGGAGCTGCGGGTGCTGCTGAGGCAACGGCACCTCAGGACAAGAGGATGACAAACAGAACCTGGACCTGTCACAGATGTGGCAAGCCAGGACATGTGGCCTGGAACTGCAGAGCTCCAGCCCCAATTAATCAAAGTTCCCGAGCTGTTTCCCCAGGGCAAGTACCATCGCCCACTCCCATGGAGGTACAGCCGGGAAACTGAGGACCCAGCGCGGATCTGCGGCCCCGCGTGATGACATAAATAAAGAAGCCGGAACCAGAAAAACTGTGACTACAGCCACTGCAACCACGGTGGACTCTATCACACCTCAATGGGTCCTCGGGAGCTGCAAAGGACTGAAAGACTGCTGCTTGTTTATAATAGGAGACACCATGCGTGCACCACCAGAGATCTCAATAACACCAGAGATTGTTCAAGTAGGATCACAAGGACTCTTTACAATTAACATTCAATGTATTCATCCACCTTTCTTTCTTGCAGCTGGCCAGGTTCTCGCCCAGGCCATCCTCATGCCCAGAAGTTCACCAGAAAACTACAACCCATCTGTCTTCTGGGCTGAGGTGGTAGGGGAGGATAAGCCGATGCTAAGCTGCAAGATTTCATGCCAGGGCTGGGACATCAGCCTAGCAGGGATGATGGACACGGGGGCAGACGTGACGGTCATCGCCTCCAACAACTGGCCATCACATTGGGGGTTGCAACCAGCGGAAGGTATTGTTACGGGTGTGGGAGGATCTGTGGCTGGCCAGAGAAGCAGGACGTTTGTCCAGATTGAGGGTCCAGAGGGGCGGATTGCAACAGTCCATCCATTTGTTATTGACTCTGGGTTTACATTGTGGGGCAGGGATCTCATGTCCCAGTGGGGAGCCCAGGCTGAGATCCCATCTCAACCCCAGGATTTTTAGTAGGGGCCACTGTGGAGCGCCCCACCCAGAAATTGAATTGGCTCACCAATAAAAGGGTCTGGGTGGATCAGTGGCCTTTAAAAACACACCAATTGAGAGCGCTCACTGCACTCATGGAGGAGCAGCTGGGGAAGGGGAATATTGAGCCTTCCAACAGTGCTTGGAACTCCCCTGTCTTTGTGATCCAGAAGCTGGGGACAGACAAGTGGAGACTCCTTCACGACCTGCGGAAAATTAATGAGGTCATTGAGGACATGGGACCCCTGCAGCCCAGAATGCCATCACCCTCAATGCTCCCTAGGCAGTGGAAGCTAGCAGTCATAGATATCAAGGACTGCTTCTTCCATACCCCCCTGCATCCGGACGACGCGCCCCGGTTTGCCTTCTCGGTGCCTTCCCTCAACCGAGAGGCTCCCATGCAGCGCTACCACTGGCGAGTTCTGCCGCAAGGCATGAAAAACTCGCCCACCATCTGCCAGTGGTACGTCGCTCGCATTCTGTCCCCTGTCCGGAAAAAGGCAGTTAGAGCTGTGATCCTACACTACATGGATGATGTTTTGGTGTGTGTGCCCACGCAGCAGTACCTGGACTGGACTCTGGGGGAGATAATCAGGGCTTTAGAGGCTGATGGAATCGAAATCCATCCCGAAAAGGTCCAGAAGACCTCACCTTTTAAATATCTAGGACTCAAAATTGAGGAGCAGACAGTTGCGGGTACTTTGGGTGGGTTGGACGGTCGGGACGGATGGAGACGAGAGATCTCTGAAGTCAGATCTTGGAACATGCGGTTTATTGCAAAGGGCGTGGGTACAGGGGCACTGCTTAGAGCTGCCAGACGCAGCTCGGAGCAGGCCCAAGAGAGCAAGCGGGTAAGTAAAGAAAGAGAGAGAGAGAGAGAGGAATAAGAGTGTAGTAAGAGTGTTGTAAGAGAGTCTGAAGTCCTGGTTACAATACAATAAATCATCTTCTCTACTGAATATTCTAACTGTCACTAACCAATCTAATACAAGATACAAATCCTATAGCCAGGGGGCGGGGTCACGATGATGCCAGCAGCGGAGGATGGGGTAACAATGACGGCAGCAGCGGGGGGTGGAGCTGCGATGACGGAAACGGGGGGGGGCACGTGGGGGCAGGGGCAAGGGGCAGGGCCGCGGAGACGCTGGCGGACGGGGTGATAGAAGCGAGGGGCGGGGACGCGAAGACACTGGAACCAAGGGCGGGGACTGCGGGAGCTGGGACAGCGGGGATGAGCGGGATGGCGGGGGCGGGGATGGCGGGAGCGGTGAGAGGGGCCGTAGAGTCCGGTGGGGTGGCTGGGGCCGGGGTAACGGGTGCCGGGACCGCGAGCACGGGGGGCGGGGCGGTGCGAGTCAGCCGGACGGCGGGTACTGGAGCCGTGAGGTCCGGCGGAGAGGCGGGGCCTGTGCCCCGTTGCGGGCTCGTGGCGGCAAGGGGCAGGCTCGCAGCAGGAGCCGGGCTCGGCGGGGTGACTGCTGCGGGCGGCACCTTCGCGGCAAACAGCTCCACCAGCGCTCTGCAAGATGGGATCAGCTGCGTGGCAGCCATATCCCGGTAGGAGACATTATTAAAGAGCTTAACCCCAACTGTGTCCCAGAAGTCTCTTGTAAAGACGGCTGAACGGTCAGCATTTGGGAAATTAACTCGAGTCCATTCTTAGAGATTTTTTAGCTCCTGTTTAGGTAATTGACTTGGACCGGAGCTTATAAGTAAATGCTTAAGTTGCTTATAGAGATCTCTGTCATGGGCAGAGTGAGTTTGTCCCATTATTAGACCAGTATGATACTCACTTAGATGATGTCGCAGGAACAGGGTCCTTAGTCAGAGGTCCGTCGTGGGGGGCTGGACAGGCACTCCACTCGGCGCTCAGGACGCTGCTTTTGGGTCCTTTCTCAGAGCTCCAGTTTTATGTGTCGCGTGGCAACGGCTTTCCGTGCTCAGGACCTTGCAGGTGGGTCCACACTGAGCTCCAGTGCGGGCGGTGCTGAGCACTACTCGCCTGTGCTCGGGGCGCGCGGCAGGGTCCCTCCCTAGAGCTCCGGTCGGCACTGCTTAGCAGCGTGTCCGTGCTCGAGGGGTGCCACGGCAAACTTCCTCAAAGAGCTCCAGGTAATCCCCGTGCTCGAGGGCTGCCTCGGCAGAATTATAGAGCTCCGGCTTTTATGATGCGCAGCAACGGTATGCCGTGCTCACGACACGTTCTAGGTGGCTATAACTGGTCTTTTAGTTACCGTCCATGGAGAAGTCTCCCACAGATGGAGAAAGCTGAACCGTGCCTTCGATCACGATGGGCGCCAGACTGCAGGCGCTCTGGGGGGGGTCGGCAATTACGTTGGGCGCCAGACTGCGGGAGCTTGGTGTTCAGTCTGGACCGGGCGTGGACGAGAGATCTCTGAAGTCAGATCTTGGAACATGCGGTTTATTGCAAAGGGCGTGGGTACAGGGGCACTGCTTAGAGCTGCCAGACGCAGCTCGGAGCAGGCCCAAGAGAGCAAGCGGGTAAGTAAAGAAAGAGAGAGAGGGAGAAAGAGAGGAATAAGAGTGTAGTAAGAGTGTCGTAAGAGAGTCTGAAGTCCTGGTTACAATACAATAAATCATCTTCTCTACTGAATATTCTAATTGTCACTAACCAATCTAATACAAGATACAAATCCTATAGCATTTACATACAGCCTATAAGAGTTCTTATATTACCATAGAGTGTTACATCTTAACTTCTAAAAACTACTCTTTGGACCCCTTCTGCTGAGCTAGTAGGGTCTGCTCTGACCCTTGGACCTGCCTGCAAGCAGAGGGTATTGTTCAATCAAGAGGGGATTACCTTCAGTCAGCCATACCATTGTTTTCCAGTTGTTCAGTAACTAAGACTTGGTATCTCAAAGGTGGCTTTCATTTCGATGTCGCTTATAGTTTTCATATTCCCAAAATCTTTTGTCAGGCAATCATATTTATAAGGCTTTCCTGTTTCATCTTCCCCAACAGACAGTGGTGCCCCAACTGTTAAAAATCAATGATAACCCCAAGACTCTGCAGGAACTCCATCAACTCTGTGGGTCCATCAACTGGGTGAGGCAGCTCCTGGGACTGACATCTGAGGACCTTGCCCCTGTGTTCAACCTGCTTTGTGGGAACGAGGATCTCAAATCCCCGAGGCAGTTGACAGAAGAGGCAAGAAACTCCCTCATCAAAGTCCAGGAGGCGCTGTCATCTCACCAAGCCCATCGTTATGCCCCAGGTCTGCCCTTTCAATTTATAGTGTTGGGGAAAATGCCATACCTCCATGGGCTGGTTTTCCAGTGGGACAAGGTGCAGAGGGATCCCCTTCTGATTATTGAGTGGGTTTTCCTCTCGCACCAGCCGTCCAAAAGTATTACCACGCCACAGGAGCTCATGGCTCAGTTGGTGATAAAGGCTAGGTCTCGCCTCCGTACCCTTGCGGGGTGTGATTTCACATGTGTTTACTTGCCACTGACAACCAATGCACTGGACCATCTCCTTCAAAACAACAATCATCTCCAATTTGCCTTTGATAGTTATTCGGGACAAATATCGGCTCACAACCCGAAACACAAATTGTTCAATTCGGCCTTTAAACTAATTCCAAAAGAAATTCAGAGTCGTGAACCCCTCAATGCCCTGACGATCTTTATGGATGGTTCTGGAGCATCCAACAAGCCTGTCATCGCTTGGAGGGATACTTGCACTCAGAAGTGGGAGTCTGATGTGCAGGTGGTCAAAGGATCACCTCAGGTTGCAGAGCTTGCCGCAGTGGTCAGAGCATTTGAGCGGTTCAACGAACCTTTTAATTTGGTAACAGATTCCGCATATGTAGCAGGACTGGTGTCCAGAGCAGAAAGAGCATCGCTCAGAGAGGTGGCGAATCCAAAAATCTATAAATTGCTTTCGAAGCTAATTCAAATTGTCTCCCACCGAAAGCAACCCTTTTACGTAATGCATGTGAGGTCACACACTGACCTGCCAGGATTTATTGCCGAAGGGAACAGGAGAGCAGATGCTCTAGCTATGCCCATCGAGCTAGCGAATCTGCCTTACAGATTCCAGCAAGCCCAGCTGAGCCATGCAATGTTCCATCAAAATGCTCCAGCTCTCGTCCGAATGTTCCACCTCCCTAGAGACCAGGCGAAATCCATTGTGGCAACATGCCCCAACTGCCGAAAACATCAGCTTCCATCATTAGGTCAGGGGGTTAACCCCCTAGGCCTAGGCAGTTGTGAGGTATGGCAAACAGATGTCACCCACTTCCCCCAATTTGGCCACCAGAAATATATTCATGATTCCGTGGATACTTTTTCTAGTGCAACCTTTGCCTCAGCTCACCATGGGGAAAGGGCCAAAGATGTCATCAACCACCTGGTACAGGCCTTTGCTGTGTTGGGGGCACCAAATAAATTAAAAACTGACATTGGCCCTGCATACATCTCTGCAGAGTTAAATAGATTCATGAGCGAATAGGGTGTGGATCACATCACTGGCATCCCTCACTCACCCACAGGCCAAGCCATCGTGGAGAGGAAACATCAGACACTAAAAAGACTGTTAGAACAACAAAAGGATGGCAATGAGATCGCTGCCCCCACCATAAGACTGTCCAAAGCGTTGTTCACTTTGAACTTTTTAAACTGTTCCTATGAGGAACCTGATCCTCCCATCCTGAGACACTTCACAAACTCTGCCAAACATAAACTGACTGAGAGACCTGAGGTTCTAATAAAGGACCCTGACACTTTACAGATACATGGCCCGTACCCCCTAGTCACCCAGGGTAGAAGCTACGGGTGTGTTTCAACCCCAGAAGGACCTAAATGGATCCCTGGAAAGTGGATCAAACCTTTCTTAACAAAGACATCAAAACCAAAGCAGCCTGAAAACGCAGTAGCAACTGCCTGGAAAAGGAGGAGAAACAAGACCTCCTGAATAAACAAGAAATTCTCCTCCCAGGTATCAAAGACAAACATTCTCTTTCCCACCTTCTCTGTGTTTCCCTCCCCTAAGTGTCCCTTTGTTTTGAAAGAGGGAGAGTCCAAGGGAGCCATTGTTATTTAAGTTAATTGTATTTGTATTAATTTTATTTATGTTACACTGTCCCTAAAGTTATCTCCCATAACTGCGTGATGACATCCTACATGCTGCTGTCCCACCTGCTGCTGCAGCTCCTCCTGTACACCGGGAGCTCCAGTAGCCAGATTCCTTCAATTATCAAGGTCATTGTATGGGGTTTCTTTATGGAGTTGTTAATTTTATTAGCCCTTCCCATTTTTAAGTGTTTGGTTTTGAAATCCCTTAAGCCTTTCCCCTCATTTCAATGGAATAAAAAGGGGAGATGTTGGGGTGGCTCAGCCTGCTCTCGGGCTGAAACCATCAAATGTCAGTCACCAGAAGAGATCAGAGGTCTAGGTTACCTCCCCCTGGGTGGCTCCCAATCCTAAATTACCTCCCCCTGTTCCAGAAAATTCTCCCTTTCTTAGTTATTAATTGGTTCCCTGTTATGACTCCTGCCTCCCTGTTTTCCCCATTTGTTCTGAAAAATTGTATCCTCCCCTCTGCTTGTACCCCATTGGTTGTTTTCCCTTTTCCCTGCCTTACTCCACCCCCCCATAAAGGGGGCTAGCCCACGTCTCCTCGGGGCTTTTGCTGGTCCCTGGACCCTCCTGCAAATAAACCTGTTGGAACTCACACCAGAAGCCCCTCCTGCCTTCTTTGCCTCCGGGCTAACGCCAGCCTGATCATCGGCTGCCCGACGTGCTCCCTATGAGGAAGAGCCAGCGCACGCACCCATCTCACGCTGATTCCACTGAGCCATCCTGCGAGGACGCTGTGGAGGCTAACGCTGCGTCCCCTCTGCCTGAGGGCACACCGAGGCTTGTGGTGACAAGCCCCCGGTTGCGTTATGTCCATATCTACATCGCAGCCACAAACAGCAGCGTACAGCCACGGCATTTCAGCAGCCACTCTATCAGCCTCACGTCTAGCCTCCACCATCCCTCTGACAACGCCACTCGGAATTATCACAACAATTGCATGATGTTAAGCCATATCTCCCACACAGCTTCAGCGAGACAAGGCCTATGCTATCTCCACAAGAAAAGGAGGACTTTTTCAAATATATCTTAACTCCTCTTCTAGTTCAGCAAGATGAAACACGTATTATCCCTATTAAAAGGGAAGTCTCGGAACGAGACATATCAATTCAAGCACATTCTCCTCAAATTTCTCAGGGACATTTAGCTGATATTATGGGACTTTTTCAACCTCAAGTGCCTGTTCAGGACCTCCGTGGTGAGGATATGGTGACCATCACAGCTTCAGAAGGCATTCCTATATCTTCTCAAGCTTAATCTTATTTTTTTACGATGAGCAGTACAACTCCAGCTATTCGCATGCCTTTTTCAAGGCTTCGAGTTCCACGACAGCAGGCACCTGATCCCTCATCGTTCCAACGTCGCTTTCAGCTTCCAGATGACTTTGTTCGTCATCTTTACTTCCGACTCAGAGAATGTGCAAGGGACTATCTACCTCAACAGGTTGGAGCACTGGGTCCCCAGCTCTTATCCATCCCGCATGGTGGCAGGACCCCACCCAGATCCACTGTACATACTCCTTCTGTGTCTACATCATTGCCATCTGCGATGGCAGGTTCAGCCATTCCTCCTTTATTACCTCACAGTGCACAACCATGGATACCCTTCCCTATTCCTCATCCAGGAGGGGGAGGAGAAGATAGAATGCATGGATTCTTTGGTGAAGAACTTGCATCCTGCCAAGCTGCAAGTCCACAGAATGCTGGTATGGACTTGGTTTCACCTTACAAATATGTCTCAAAAGATGCGTCTGTTACAACAGACTGGTCAAGTATTAGGAAAAAGGGACTCAAAGAGAGGGACTTTAATAAGGCAGAAACAGATAGCATTGTAATGCCAGTTACATATTCCAGACAAAATCAAAATCCTCCTACATGGCGACCTATGGATCATCAAGTCATCAAAGGTCTAATGGAAGCAGTGAAAAATCATGGATTAGGAAGTCCATACTTCAAACAGCTTTTGAGAGGCACATTCAACAACTATGATATGGTACCTTTTGACTGTAGAAGTATTGCCTCAACAATTTTTACAGATGCACAGCTCCTGCTATGGGATGCAAGATGGAGAAGAGCACTTCGTGAGCTGAGAAAAAGATATGCAGGAGGACCACATGCAGCTCTCACATTAGAGCAATTAGCTGGTGATGAACCTCATGATAGACCAGAAGATCAGGCAATGGTTTTGCCTCAAAATGTGCTTATAGATATTAAAGAAGCAGCGCAAAAGGCGATCTTACAAATTCCACCGACTGGAACCCCAGAAGGCATTTACACAGAAGTAAAGCAAGGTCCTGCTGAAACTTTTACCTCATTTGTCGATTGTCTCATGCAAGCTTTGGACAGCTTGATTGATGAAGCGGTGAAACCACATCTGCTACGAGGTCTTGCTTTTGCAAACGCTAATCCAGAGTACAAACGTATAATCAGTGCTATGACTGATCAACCGACCATAGCTGAAATGATAGAAGCATGCTGTATGGTGGGCACACCTCAGCATGTTGCAGCAGTTCAAGCAAATGCTTCTGGACAAGAACTTGGAAAACTTCTTAAAGACCAAGTAGCAGCGCTTTGCTCAGATCTACAACGAAGTAACTCCACAGAAGTAATGGCAGCAGAACTCTCAAGAAGGCCATGCTTCAGGTTTAGAAAATTTGGATACATCTAAAGATTTTGCCCTGAGTCTGCAGAGGGTACAGGAGTATCGAATAACTGGGCAAGATACAGCGCTTAGAACCTGCTTCAACTATCTGCAGGATCTACAATAGCTCTTAGGAAAAATGAATTGAAACAGGACAATTTTGGAGAACACCAATGATGGACTTGTTCCAGTTTTTGACTTGCTAAGAGGAGACTGTGACATCATGTCTCCCAGGACTCTTACTCCTGAGACTGAAAAGGCTCTTGACAGAGTGGCAAATGCCAAATACTCATCTGCCAGTAAATACATTTTCCAATGCGGTGTTTGTTTCCCTGCATAGGGGAGAGACATTAGAACATGCATGTCAGCATTTTCTGCAAGCATTTGCATCATTAGGTGTACTTTAAAAGATAAAAACAGACAATAGTCTAGCTTATATAGCAAAAAAGCTACGTTAATTCTTAATGAGTTAGGGCGCACGTCACTCCTTCGGTATTCCTCATTCTCCTACAGGGTAAGCAATAATTGAAAGAACACACCAAACTGCAAAATCCCCTTTTGGATAAACAAAAAAAAGGGGGAGGCAGAGGCTACGCCTCAAATGCGCTTGAATAAAGTGCTGTACATTTTAAATTTTTTAAACAGATCTTTTGCAAAACCAAATTCGCTTATAATTAGACATTTTTCCAACACCATATAGGCAAAGTTAAAGGCAAACCCTTTGGTTTAGATCAGAAATCCAGAGACAGGGAAAATTGAAAGTCCATTTCAACTAATAACTTGGGGCAAAGGGTATGCTTGTGTCTCAACAGGTGCAGGACCGAAGTCGATTCCAGCAAAAAACGTGAAACCTTATCAAGTCCAGAAACAAGCAGGAACCTGTAGGTACAAAAATGCTGTTAGTGAGGATCTTGTTATTTTTCTAAGTCCGTGAGAGACTTTTCTCTCTCACAGAAGAGGTAGCAGGGAATGTAAACAACCAAGCCACCTGCAACCTTGGAAAGTCTTGTTTATGGTATAGTAGAAAATATTTTGATAATGGATGTTTTAGGATTTTGGCCAATCACCCCCAAGGGGTGGCTGGTCCTTTGTCCAATTAGACTATGAAGAAAAAAGTCTATAAAAGAGTTTGTAAAATAATTAAATAAATCAATCTTGCTGCACAATTCCTGCCTGCTGGATCTTCTCCTCCTCCTCCTCCCTATGGCTGCGGGACACGGTGATATACCGTAGGAACCAGGCCTGCGGTAATATTTGGTGCTGCCCGACGTGATTTGCACTCTCTGACGTGTCCTGCTGCTGCGAGCCAAGCCGAATTCCTCTAGAGGTTCGCTGTTACTTTTACCCCCCCGGGACCGGGAGGTCCGACAGAACTGAGAAATGGCAAACAGCGGCTCACAGAACGACGCTGTCGTACTGGTCTGGAAAGGTGTGTTTAGCATATTGCGCACCTCCATTCCTGAAAACTCAGTTCGGGAATTATTAGACTGGGCTACTTTAAAAGGGATTTCCATGGACAGAGATACTGCCCTGGATTTTGCCTTATGGTAGGAACTCTGCTCTGCTGTCCGACACGAGCTCCCGACTGGGGACCCGGCAGCGTTAGAATTATACAAAACCTGGCGTTCGTTATTTATTCTGCTGACAGCCCTTGACTGTGATAGCAGGGCTGGATCGCCTGTCTCGGTGATGAGTGACGGAGGAATGTCCGAGGGGGGTCCCGCTGACTGGGCTTCTGGGGCAAGTGATGGTGGATTTGGAATAACCCCCCCGGCTCCACAGGCAGAGCCTGCGCCGGCTCACCCTGCACAGTCGCAGGACTCCGCAGCCCCCAGGAACCCCGTGCCGCCAGAGGCGGGGGGGTCAAGGCAGAGGCAGGGTGCACAGCCTGCCTTGCCGTTCGGCTGGACGGCAGCCACGGCTTATCCAGGGCAGCAAATCAGCGGCTTAGCAACTTGGACCCCCAGAGAGCCTCCTAGTTTACTTCCGTATGCACCTGGATCTAACTTAGCGGGCGTTGTGCCGGGCGTGCCCCCCCCGGGACTGCCTGGCTATGCTCCGCTGCCCTCCCTGGCGCTGGACAGTTCTGCGCAGTCGCAGAACCGAACCATGGACCTTTTTATGCAGCATTTGCCCTTTCTGTCAGAGCTATGAAACCCGTCCCGTAGGATGGAGGACTTGCTCAGCCTGTTAGAGCGGCGAATGCCCGAGCCCGCGCCGCAAGCGGCGCCAGCGCCGGCCTCGCCGCCCGCGCCCCCCCCCCTCCAGAAGCGGGAGACGCGGCTCCGAGCCCAGAAACGGCGCGGCCGGCGGCGAAACCGGGAACAGCGCTGCCGCGGGAAAACCCGGAAGCGGCAGCGGCTGCGGAGAACGGGCCAGCGCCGGCGCCAGGAGCGTCCGCAGAGAACGGAGCAGCGGCGGCGCCGGGCGCGTCCGCGGAGCGCCAGCCAGAGACGGCGGTGCCGAGCGCGCCCGGGGAGCGCGAAACAGCAGCGGAAGCGGCGACTGCGCCGAACGCGGCTGCTGTGCGGGAGACGGCCGCGGCGCCGGCCGCGGCGCCGGGCGCAGCCGTAGCCCCAGAGTAGGCTGCAGCTTCAGTATCGGCTCGGTCGGATCTGGCCGAGACGGCCTCCCGTAAAGAGACTGCTGTAAAAACTGCCGCGCAGCCAGCTGCAGTCTGTCCTGTCTGTTCTGACTCTGGCGAACTTAGCCAAAGTGCCTCACCTCCCCGTACATTTCTGTTCCCTCCCAGCACCCCAAAGTTGCCTTTGCCTGATGATTCCTGGTCAGGCAGTGAGGCAGATGAGGTTCTGGCCCCAGGTCGTCAGGCGGCTGTAGCCGCGCGGCGAAGAAAAAGGCTGCGCCGGTCTCGCCCCTGGACCTTTCCGGACTGCACGGTAACAGTGCGTCCGACGCATTATAATCGCTTTCTAGAGTCACTTAAAGTGCAAGCATTGGGGGAGGGTGACTGGAGGTTATTAGAAATCCTTGGAATGCCAAATAGATCTGAGGATTCTGGGGGTAACCGGGGAGCTGTTACACTCCATCCGCAGGCTGTGCCAGAAGTTCAGGATGGTACTGGTTCCCCAAAAGAGATCCATGCTTTCCCAGTGTATAAGGCTCTCCCAGATTCAGGAGAGCATGACAAGCATGAGGTAATTGCTTGGAAAGTTGCCCAGGACCTCCAATCCAAGGTGGCACAATATGGGCTAGGTTCTGCTGAGGTTATGCAAATGATAAGGGTGATAAATACAGACTTGCTTTCTCCATTTGATATCAGACACTTAGGTCAAATTCTATTTCAACCTGTACAATTTACAGTTTTTGAAACAACCTGGAGAAAGCTGGCCGGCAAGACTGCATTAGCAAATTTGCAGCTCCCTTCTGCTGATCCTAGACAGACAGCAGGAGTGGATGCTTTGATGGGGATTGGTCCCTTCTCTGATCCCAGTCTACAGGGTAACTTGCCCTCTAGCATCTTGCAGCAAGCACAACAGGTTGGCATGGCTGCCCTGTTGAAAACCATAGAGTTGTCAGCATCCAGAAAGTGATATACTGAAATAGTTCAAGGGAAATCAGAGTCATTCCTTTCTTTTGTAGAGAAAGTCGCTGCTTCTCTCGAGAAGCAGGTTGAGGATGACGGGTTAAGACAGTTGTTGTTAAGGCAGTTAGTGAGAGATAACGCAAACGAGGAGTGCAGAAAAATCATAGATGCCTTACCAGGGGATCCTGAGGTAACAGACATGGTAGAAGCCTGTGCTCAGGTGGGATCTGGGAACCAGAGAAGGTCTGCTTTGGCTGCGTTCCTGCAGCCTGTTCACGCATCTTCTGGTCGTGAACCAAAGCAACCAAAACAGGTGAAGAAACGGAAGTGGCCTAAGCCGAGTCAAAAAGAGAACACACCGATCCCCCAGCGCAAAAGGTGTGGCAGGCCAGGGCATTGCACGGGCTACTGTAGATCCCGGACTCATGCCGATGGTCAGCCGTTGCCGGGAAACTTCTGCCGGGGTGCAAGGAGGGGGAATTGCTCTCCGATGCAGTCGCTCCCCCAGAGAGTGGCACAGGTACAGGCACAGGCCTACCCAGCCACCCTAGAGATGGCACCCAGGGATCAGACGGCACCCACGGATCAGACGGGTTTGACGTCCACACCGCAGCCGCAGTCGTCTTAGACTCTAGCGGTATTTATAAGGTTCCCTTGGATGCATATGGACCCTTTGCCCAGGGATCCAGTGCGATGCTGGTGGGAAAACCTGACGTTGCCCATCAAGGAATCTTAGTGCACTCAGGAGTTATTGATGCTGACTTTAAAGGTCGGATTTGCGCTATGGTCTCCATGCAAAAACCCCCTGTAACTATTCCTGAAAAGACCTGCCTTGCTAAATTAGTGCCTTTTAAGTCTTGTGTCCCCAGGATAGAGCAACAAACTCACGAAGATAACGGCAGTGGATCTACGGGACTTCCGCAGGCCTTCTGGACTGCAGACATCTCTGACCAAAGGCCACAGATGACATGTACCCTGATCCTGCCAAACGCCCGTCCACCCCGGACTCAGCTTCGAGGTTTGATTGATACGGGTGCGGATGTAACTATCATCTCCTTCTCTGCGTGGCCTCCCTCATGGCCTTTAGCCCCAGTGGGATCGGCCATCGCAGGATTAGGAGGAACCACACAGAGCTATTTAAGCGAACGGCCTGTGGTGGTGAAGGATTCAGAGGGGCACACAGCTACAATTAGGCCTTATGTTGCTACCACTTGCCTTAACCTTTGGGGACGGGACGTGTTGGCAGCTTGGGGCGTACGGATTGGGAGAAATTTTTAGCAGGGGTCACTGTGTGTAAGGGTGCACAGTATCCTACACTGCCTTTGCGGTGGTTGACTAACACACCAGTCTTTGAGCCGCAGTGGCCCCTACCAAAAGAGAAGTTAGACGCCCTTAATCAGCTGGTTCAGGAACAGTTACAACAGGGGCACCTTGAACCTTCTACTAGCCTCTGGAACACTCCTGTTTTCGTAATTAAGAAGAAATCAGGGAAATGGAGGTTATTGCAGGACCTCCGGAAAGTTAATGCTGTAATGGAAGGTATGGGGGCATTGCAGCCTGGCATGCCCTCTCCCACCATGATTCCTACGGGGTGGGACATCCTGATCATTGATTTAAAGGATTGTTTTTTCACAATTCCTTTGCATCCTGATGACAAACCAAAATTTGCCTTTACTGTGCCTGCCATTAACAATGCTGAACCTGCTAAGAGATACCAATGGAAGGTCCTCCCTCAAGGGATGAGGAACAGCCCAATTATCTGTCAGTGGTATGTCGCCCAAGCTTTAGCCGGAGTTCGCAAGCAGTTTCCTGATGCACGCTGCTACCACTACATGGATGATATCCTGGTGGCAGCGTCCACTCGGGACAAGCTGCTGAGAATACAGCCTCAGCTGCTCGCTGCTCTGCATGCCTATGGATTAGAGGTAGCTCTGGAGAAAGTTCAACAGCATCCTCCTTGGAAATATTTAGGAGTGAAAATTTTGGACCAAACTATCCAACGCCAAGAGGTGCAATTCCTGGATTCGATTAAAACCTTGAATGCTGCTCAAAAGCTGTTGGGTGTCATCAATTGGTTACGACCTTATTTAGGTCTAACTGCAAAGCAGCTTTCCCCTCTTTTTAATACATTAAAAGGGGACCCTGGTCTGAATTCACCTCGGGAGTTGACTCCAGAAGCGCGGCAAGCGCTGCAGGAGGTCCAACGGGCTGTTTCCGCTCGTCAGGTTTATCGAGTGGATCCCTCCATTGCTATCACTGTTTTCATTACTATTCCAGACCTCCATCCTCCAGGTATCATTGGCCAGTGGAATACACAATGGCCTGATCCTTTGCATATCCTAGAATGGGTCTTTTTGCCTCACCAGCCAAAAAGGACGGTGACCACAGTGTTTGAATTGGTTGCTTCTCTGATAATCAAATGCCGTCAACGGTGTTTGCAACTGATGGCTGCGGATCCTGCAGTAATTGTCATTCCGATCTCAAAGGAATACTTTGAGTGGAGCCTCATCCATAGTGCTCCTTTGCAAAGCGCGCTGCAAAACTTTTCAGGGCAGATCACTTACCATCTGCTCAGCCATAAATTACTGCAGCTGGCAAAATTGACCGTACTTTCCTTGCGGCCGAGAAATAGTCGAGTGCCGGTGCAAGGACCCACCGTCTTTACGGATGGTTCAGGGAAAACTGGGAAAGCCATTGTTACCTGGAAGGAGAGATCAGAATGGCAGGTGCTGAAGGAACACGAGTCAGGCTCTGCTCAGTTAGTTGAATTAAGGGCTGTTACCATGGCTTTTCAGCGATTCTCACAGGAACCTTTGAATTTGGTTACTGACTCTGCTTATGTAGCAGATATCACCCAACGCTTAGATTGTTCACTTCTGAAGGAGGTGAACAATGCGGCTCTGTTTTCGCTGTTGCAAACCTTGTGGTCTGCAATTCAGGCTCGAGTGCATCTGTATTACATTCTGCACATTCGAAGCCACACCAATTTACCAGGGTTTCTAACAGAAGGCAATGCCAGGGCTGACATGCTGGCCAACCCTGCGTGGGTAGGGCCTCAGCCTGACAAAATTGCACAAGCCAAGGCATAGCACGGTTTCTTCCATCAAAGTGCACATACCCTGCAGAAGCAGTTCCATTTAACGCCAACCGAGGCGCGCGACATTGTCAGCGCTTGTGCTGACTGTCATGGACTCGCTGCACCTTTTCTAGCGGGGGTAAACCCCAGAGGGCTAAAAGCCTTGCAGCTTTGGCAAACGGATGTAACTCACGTCCCAGAATTTGGTCGGCTGAAATATGTGCACGTGTCTATTGACACTTTCTCCTCGGCTATGTGGGCTACTGCTCACACTGGAGAGAAGGGCCGTGATGTCATTGCCCATTGGAAATTGGCTTTCTCAGTCCTGGGCGTGCCAGCTTCTGTGAAAACCGATAATGGTCCTGCCTACGCCTCGGAGAAGACGCGGCAGTTCTTGCACCTATGGGGTGTAGACCATACCTTTGGTATCCCACATTCTCCTACTGGCCAAGCCATTGTCGAACGTGCTCATGGTACCTTGAAGTGTGTTTTGGACAAACAGAAAAGGGGAATGCATGGAGAAACCCGACAGAGCCGACTAGCAAAAGCTTTGTATACAATTAATCACCTTACAGTACCACAAAATTCAAATAATCCTGTTATTCTGAATCATTTTCTCTCATTGCAGTCTGCAGGCGACATACAACTGCGCCGGGCAAAAGTCTGGGTATGGAATTTACTCACTAACCAGTGGGAAGGCCTGTGTGAGCTTATTGTTTGGGGTTGTGGGTATGCTTGCGTTTCCACAGATACTGGGATACGGTGGCTACCTTCAAAATGCGTTCGCCCTGACCTGCGGCACCAGAGGCAGAACAGGCAACCTCCAAATGACCAGAGCGCCAACCACCCAAATGGCAACCAGAATGTAGATCATCAGCCTAATGACTCTTCTGATGATGACCAGGATGTCGACCATCAGGCAGATGGTCCTTCTACAAGCAGAGACTGGGATGGTCCTTCCACAAGCAGAGACTGAATTTTAAATTTCTTGTTATGGAGTCAGATAGTTAAAGCCTTAAGGACATATTTAGAATTAATAACTGATGTAGATTTCTATTTAGGATTAATAGTAGGGTTGTTATCTTATAAAACAAAAAGGGGGAATTGTAGGTACAAAAATGCTGTTAGTGAGGATCTTCTTGTTATTTTCTAAGCCCGTGAGAGACTTTTCTCTCTCACAGAAGAGGTAGCAGGGAATGTAAACAACCAAGCCACCTGCAACCTTGGAAAGTCTTGTTTATGGTATAGTAGAAAATATTTTGATAATGGATGTTTTAGGATTTTGGCCAATCACCCCCAAGGGGTGGCTGGTCCTTTGTCCAATTAGACTATGAAGAAAAAAGTCTATAAAAGAGTTTGTAAAATAATTAAATAAAGCAATCTTGCTGCACAATTCCTGCCTGCTGGATCTTCTCCTCTTCCTCCTCCCTATGGCTGCGGGACACGGTTATATACTGTAGGAACCAGGCCTGCGGTAATAGGAACCGACTCCGGGAACAAGGAGGCAAGCACACAGATGTGAATCAGTGCCAATACTACTGTTGATGCCACAGACATCACTTATCTTTCTGTGCAAGAATTGTGGACTGAGTCTTATGCAAAAGTGTGGGAAAGTTAATGGTGTAAATTTTGTATGTAAGAGTGTGGTATAAGTTGTGTTGCAGATCAGAAATTCCTATGTGGGATAAAGCTGTTGAGCATGAAGCTCAATCAGGTATTATACTTGTGCCTTATCATCTCACTGATTGCCTTAAGCAATGCAGCTTTCCCAGTAAAACAACCAAAAGAAAATGTCTGGGAGACTCTGGCCAATGGATAAGGCCTAGATACCATCTGTCTAACTCATTCAAGGCCAAAGAAACCATTCTCAACATGTTTGGTTGGTCTACCAGCAGACAAATGGCCATCTTCCAAACATGCTAATCTAAAACTTTCACGATTTGGTTTTAATCCAGTGGAAAGTTGGGATGCTTGGACCAAATCCCTTCTGGAGGCTCCCTATGAACCTCAGGAATTGGAAATTCTTGGTTCAATAAAGATGGAGTTTTATGTAATATTCAGTTCTCCAGTGTCTTTGTTTGAAAGACAGGTGTCTGCTAAGGAAGGCAGAAGTCTCCCTTGGAATGGCAGATGCAACCCCCTTCCCTCCAAGTTATTATAATTTTGAAATCAAGGGGCTTTTAGGCAAAGATGTGGGAAATAGGAATAACAGTTCTTTACTATTATATATCTATATGCGAATAACCAGTCAAACAAACAACGATAACTATGGCAGTAACAGCAAACAATCACAAACCCAGTCCCAGCCTTCTCGGCTGTCAGGCCCTTTCCCCTTGGGTGCAGTTCCGCTCGCAGCCGGCAGGGGCGCTGGTGGCTCCGGGTGAGCAGGGCAGGTGCGATGGTTCCCCCGCGGCTGCAGAGGGCGCTCCGGGGAGCACGCGGCACTGGTGCCCTGGGATCCCGGGAAGGGATGGGACAAAGAAGCTTCACAAACCCCTGGGCAGCCGATCCTGGTGTCCGGACGGACCCGCTGGAACAGCAGGCTGGAACGGCAGGGACGAGCACAAATCCCGGATGGCAGACGAGGTGTATCCATATGGAGAACCACCCCCCCGGAGGTCTGGGCAGGCAGGGCAAGCAGGGCTACAATGTAGCAAAGGCTCAAAGCAACGGCGGGGCAGGGCGGCAACAGCCCGGCTCCCGGTGGGACAGGGAAGGCGGGCTTTGGGATCCCGGGGCTTCTCCAGCCGAAGGAAAAGCGGCCAAAGAAAGCAGCCTCCCTCTCTGTCCGAACGCAGAGACTGACTGCCCACACACCCAGGTGAAACAAAAAGACCAGCCAGCTCTTTTGTTTTTCTTAATTACCCAGCCATTTGTTCCCCGAGCAACATGTATGGGGGGAAAATTCCTTTAACAGAAAAAAAAAACCAAAAAAACCAGGAGAGCTCCTAAAACCCCAACATTATCCACCCCGAATTTTTCCCATACTAACATGTTACATGAAACTTAATCCTTTTAACCATATAAATACATGCATCACCCTAATTATATACATATATACATGCTGATTCTGATAAAAGTACAGAGCCATGGGTAGTTCGCCCTAAAACAAGGTCCCCTTGAGGTATGCATCGGGTCTCTCCATCCTTTTGCATCACCCACCAGGTGCAACCTGGTTCCTGAGTGAAGACAACCCCACAGATGGGTCTGTCTTTGCTCAAGGCAGAATTAACCCAGACAGTTTTTCCAAGCATACCTCTCATGTGCACCACTGGAACCTTATCCCTGTCTGTTGTTTGTACGGGTTCAGATTGGGCAGGGCCTGCTCGGCTGGTGGAGCCTCGAGTGTTAACTAACCAGGTGGCTCTTGCTAAATGCACCTCCCAGTTTTTGAAAGTCCCCCCACCCAGTGCCTTCAAGCTGGTTTTAAGCAATCCATTACACCACTCAACCTTCCCAGCTGCTGGTGGATGGTAAGGGATGTGGTACACCCACTCTATGCCATGTTCTCTAGCCCAGGTGTTTATAAGGCAGTTCTTGAAATGAGTCCCATTATCAGACTTGATTCTCTCAGGGGTACCATGCCTCCAAAGGACCTGCTTTTCAAGTCCCAGGATGGTGTTCCGGGCAGTAGCGTGAGGCACAGGGTAGGTCTCCAGCCATCCTGTGGTGGCTTCTACCATTGTGAGCACATAGGGCTTGACTTGGTGGGTTTGAGGCAGTGTGATGTAATCAATCTGCCAGGCCTCTCCATACTTGTATTTGGACCATCGCCCACCATACCACAGGGGCTTCACCCGCTTGGCCTGCTTGATTGCAGCGCATGTCTCACAATCATGGGTAACCTGGGAGATACTGTCCATGGTTAGATCCACCCCTCGATCTCATGCCCACTTATAGGTGGCATCTCTGCCCTGGTGGCCTGAGGCATCATGGGCCCATCGAGCTAGGAACAACTCTCCTTTATGTTGCCAATCCAAGTCTATCTGGGACACCTCTATTTTCGCAGCCTACCTGTTTGTTGTTACGATGTTCTTCATTAGCCCGGCTCTTAGGGACGTGAGCATCTACATGACGGACCTTCACGGGTAGCTTCTCTACTAGAGTGGCAATGTCTTTCCACTCCTCAGCAGCCCAGATTGGTTTTCCTCTGTGCTGCCAGTTTGTATTCTTCCACCTTTCCAGCCAACCCCACAGAGCATTGGCTACCATCCATGAATCAGTGTAGAGGTAGAGCTTTGGCCACTTCTCTCTTTCAGCAATGTCCACGGCTAATTGGATGGCTTTGAGTTCAGCAAATTGGCTCCATCCACCTTCTCCTTCAGTAGCCTGTGCAACTTGTCGTGTGGGGCTCCATACAGCGGCTTTCCATTTCTGGCTAGCACCTATAATTTGGCAGGAACCATCAGTGAAGAGGGCGTATTGTCTTTCACTCTCTGGTAGCTCGTTATATGGTGGGGCTTCTTCGGCACGTGTCACCTGCTCCTCTTCTTCAGAAGAAGAAAACCCAAAAGTCTCACCTTCCGGCCAGTTCGTAATTATTTCCAAGATACCAGTGCGGCTTTGGTTTCCAATTCGGGCGCGCTGTGTGATGAGGGCGATCCATTTGCTCCAAGTAGCATTGGTGGCATGATGCGTGGAAGGAACCTTTCCTTTGAACATCCACCCCAGCACTGGTAGTTGTGGTGCCAGGAGGAGTTGTGCCTCTGTGCCAATTACTTCTGAGGCAGCTTGGACTCCTTCATAAGCTGCCAAGATTTCTTTCTCTGTGGGAGTGTAGTTGGCTTCGGACCCTCTGTAGCTTCAGCTCCAGAATCCTAGTGGTCGGCCCCAAGTCGCACCAGGTACCTTCTGCCAGAGGCTCCAGGACAGACCATTGCTCCCGGCTGCAGAGTAGAGCACGTTCTTCACCTCTGGTCCTGTCCTGACTGGGCCAAGGGCTACGGCATGAGCGATTTCCTGCTTGATCTGGGCGAAGGCTTGCTGCTGTTCAGGGCCCCAGTGGAAATTGTTCTTCTTGCGGGTATCCAGGTAGAGAGGACTCACGATCTGGCTGTACTTGGGAATGTGCATTCTCCAGAAATCTATGGCACCTAGGAAAGCTTGTGTTTCCTTCTTGTTGGTTGGTGGAGACATTCCTGTGATCTTATTGATGACCTCGGTGGGAATCTGACGTCATCCATCTTGCCACTTTACTCCCAGGAACTGGATCTCTCGGGCAAGTCCCTTGACTTTACTCTTCTTGATGGCGAATCCAGCTTCTAGGAGAATTTGGATGATTCTCTCTTCTTTCTCAAACACCTCTGTTGCGGTGTTTCCCCACACAATGATGTCATCAATGTACTGCATATGTTCTGGGGCCTCACCCTCTTCCAGTGCAACCTGGATCAGTCCATGGCAGATGGTGGGACTGTGCTTCCACCCCTGGGGCAGTTGGTTCCAGGTGTACTGCACGCCCCTCCAGGTGAAGGCAAACTGAGGCCTGCATTCTGCTGCCAGAGGAATGGAGAAAAATGCATTAGCAATGTCAATAGTGGCGTACCACTTCACTGCTTTGGGTTCCAGCTCGTACTGGAGCTCCAACATGTCCGGCACAGCAGCGCTCAATGGTGGACTCACTTCATTCAAGGCACGATAGTCCACAGTCAATCTCCATTCCCCGTCAGACTTGTGCACAGGCCAGATGGGGCTGTTGAAGGGTGAGTGGGTCTTGCTGACCACCCCTTGGCTCTCCAGCTCACGGATCATCTTGTGGATGGGGATCACAGCATCTCGATTTGTCTGATACTGCCGGCAGTGCACTGTCGATGTGGCAATTGGCACTCGTTGCTCTTCCACTTTCAGGAGCCCAACTGCAGAAGGATTTTCTGATAGTCAAGGCAGGGTGTTCAATTGCCTAATGCCCTTTGCCTCCACAGCAGCAATCCCAAATGCCCACCTGAGTCCTTTTGGGTCTTTGTAATAGCCATTCCAGAGGAAGTTTATGCCCAGAATACACGGGGCCTCTGGGCCGGTCACAATCGGATGCTTTTGCCACTCCTTCCTAGTCAGGCTCACCTCAGCTTCCAACAGGGTCAACTGCTGTGATCCCCCGGTCACCCCAGCGATGGATACAGGTTCTGCCCCCACATGTCCCGATGGCATTAAAGTACATTGTGCCCCAGTATCAACCAATGCATCATATCTTTGTGTCTCTGATGTGCCAGGCCATCGAATCCACACCGTCCAGAAAACCCGGTTCTCCCATGCCTCTTCCTGGCTAGAGGCAGGGCCCCTCTAGCCCTGGTTATCATTCTTTCCCTGGGTGTACATGCTAGAGGTCCCTTCAAGGGGATCCGACATATCATCCTCCCTTCTGTAATACCTGGCAGCTCGGTCACAGGAGGCTGAGGCTACTTTCACCTTAGTGGAACCCCCTCGGTTAGTGCCTCCCTCCTTGAGTTCACGCACCCGCGCTGCCAGGACAGAAGTGGGTTCCCCATCCCACCTTCTCATGTCTTCCCCATGCTCACACAGGAAAAACCACAGCTCAGCTCATGGGGTGTACCCTCTCTCTCTAGGTGGGGGACGACAGGCTCTGACTTGGGAGCCTGTGATTTGCACTGGTGCCACACTGATCTTCCTCATTTCCTCCCTCATCTCCTCCCTCATCTCCTCTTTGAGGTCCTTAACCACAGCAGAGACATGAGCTTTCAGCGGGCCATTGACCATACTGTCATAATTTCTGAGCTTGTTGGCGACAGAGCCCACTGTTTCTCGGTTATTGTCAGTATCAAGCATTGCAATGAAGCTGGTGTATTGGTGTGGCCCTAGCTTTGCCAGGTTCCACATCATCTGTCCTGTGCACCTGACCTTATCGGGGTCATTATCATGCTGTCCATCCCTCCCAAAGAGTACCTCAAATACTGCCACCTCTCTTAGCTGCTGGATCCCTTCCTCTGATGCCATGAAGATTTTTGCCTTTTCTTTTATACCCCTGTTATACCTTTTCACAAATTCTGTATTCCTAGTGCTTTTTGCCTACATTCTTGGACTTGTTTGTCAAGCTAAGAGACTAAACATTTTAGAAGCTTCGTAGCTAGGGATCAGTGTGCCCCAGACCCCAAGGTCCTCTCCAGAACACATTCTGTAAACCAAGATAGAACCATCCAGGGGAAGGTTCCTTGGGGAGGGGGGCTCACGTGAGCCTCTCATTGGGAAATCTTTGATAGATATGCTAATTAGAAAGACCTATAATGTTATACCCGATCTTTTGGGGGGGGCATTTGGCGGGGTGCATTTTGATGCATATGACCTGGATGTGTGCACCTAAGGATCCTTAAAATAAATATCAAGGTAAAATCCCTTTTCCCCTTCTAACTGTGTACGACTCTTGATTTTAAGACCAGGAAAAGGCATCAGTTGCTGGCGACCACTAAAGGACCCTAAAGACCTTGAAACTCACAGTCTTGGGTTGGAACACATCTTGCTTTGCCCCTCTCTTTGCCGGCAAATTACAGAGGGGCCGGAGCAACAATCTAAGACTGTGACCAGGACTTTAGGACCCAGCACGGAAAGGCAGAAGCACGGAGAGAGGTGAGTGAAAAGGGGACCGATACTACCGAGACTGTGCTAGCACTAGGGAAGGAGATCTCCGAGGGGGTTGGAAAGGTTGGGGGCATAGAAGCCCACGAAAGGGGAAAGCCTAAACTTTTCCCCTGCAAACTGTGGAAAGGAGGGGATGCCCTCCGTGGCGTCCACAGGAGCCCAGAGGCTGCACCCTATGCAGCTGCAGGAGTAGCTCAGAGGTTGGCTGGTTGGTTGGTTGGGACATCGGGAAGTTGTGGGTTCAAATCCTTTTGACACCAGATTTTCGCGCGCGTGCATTTACTGTTTCCTAAAACTAGTTGCTTTTTAGTATTTTAAAGTGCTGTTTTAAAGTGTTTGTGTAGTAACCTAGATAAACTGCCTGGGAAATTGGAATTTCAAGGCCAGATTGCAGGCTGAATTCTGGAGTTGAGTGCTTCCCTCTGGCAGAGTTTTCCTGTCTGTGAGAAAACATGGGTGGAGTGAATGAAAAAATCCCTCCTAACAGCCCATTAGAGCTGATAATAAAACACTGGAGATGGCTGACAGGGCGAAAAACTACTTTGGACACCCGAGAATTGATCAGGCTGTCCACACTGGTTTGGCCGACTTTAAAATTAAGTCAAGGAAATTGGCCTCGCTATGGGAGTTTGGAAAGTAACATCATTACTGACCTGATGACAGAATTGAGATCATTACGTAGGTTTGATGAACTAAGATATGCAGAACTTTTTACTATGTATCTGAACAGGAAAGAAGCATATGTAGTGGACAAAAGTAATATGGAAATGACTTTGAGGAGGAGAAAGGGAAAGTAAAATCCACAGCAAGCTGAGTCGCATACTAATACAGACAGAAAAATCGATATGACAGATACAGATATGGTAGCACCAGCTTTGCGCAATGGAGGGGGGTCTCCCCACCCCGTTCAACCGCCGGGGCAGCCCGCACAGGTGGGGGCGGAGGATGGGGGAGCGGTGGCTCCGCCGCTGCCGCCTCCGCCGGTGGGGCAGCCCGCACAGGTGGGGGTGGGGGCGGCTCCGCCGCCGCCGCTGCCGCCGCCGCTCTCTGAGCAGGGGCAGGGGAGGGGGCGAGCAACCAGCTCCAAGCCAGAGGAGCGGAGCGGGGCCTCCCCCCCCCCCAGCCTCGTCAGGGGCGGAGGGCGGGCACAGAGGTGGGAGAGATGTGGGTATGTCACCACCCCCTGACCGCCCCGGAGGCGGAGAAGGGGCAGGCATGCCACTGCCCCCTGGCTTTTCCAGAGGCAGAGACAGGGAAAGGGGAGGGGCAGGCTGGCCACCTTTCCCCGAGTACCCTGAACATGGAAGTGAAGGCAGAAATGGACACGGACAATCGCGGTGGCATTCCCCAATACAGAGAACTGAAGGTTTCCGAGCCAGAGACAGGAGGAGCCGCTCGCTCTCCCCACCCTGCGGCGCGGCCAATGTTAAAGCTGAGGGCAGACAGGATGGCCTCAACCCAGGCGGCTCTTGCAGAGCTAGGGATGGGAGAAGCTGCTTGCAGCCCCTGCCTCCCTACCCCTCCACTGCCGCAAAAAGCGAGACAGTTCCTGATCAACATTTGCCTGGAACAAGTTTTAAAACCAATGAAGCAATTTCAATTAAAAGTGAATGGGATGATTTTGATACAGATGGTTCTCACGTAGAGGGTGGTAGAAGAAGGGGCAGGATAGCCCGAGAAGCTATGAAAGCAGTCAGTCCCATCGCTAAACACACAAGGTCCAAAGCAGGTAAAAGGGGGGAAGAAGAACTTGCATTAGAAGCACCTCTGAGACAGGCTGTGGGAAATCAAGGAGTCGTTTATATAAAGACACCATTTTCTCTCGGAGAATTACAGCAGTGGAAAAACTCAATTGGGAAGTACAGGGACAACCCAGAGAGAGTAGCTATGCGTGTAGAAATGGCCATAAAATCCCAAAACACAGACTGGGGTGATCTAAATGTTATGCTAGATGAATTATTGGATAAAACAGAGAGAGAAATGGTCAAAAAAGCTGCTATATCTGCTATAGAAACTCAAATTGCATCTGGGAGTCTCCAAGAGTCAGTTAATGATATCTATCCCCTAGCAAACCCTGGCTGGGATCCCAATGTCCCAGAACAGATGGAAAAGCTGAAGGGATACCAGAAATGGGTGGTTGTTGAGTTAATAACATATTCTGTGTTAAATACTTTAAAAGGTAAACTGAGTCACGACACTGTGGATGTGATCAGAGCTACAGGGGTAAGTGAAACAAGGCCTTTTCTCCAACCTTTAAAATTTAAATTGGGAAAACACTGGGTCACTCACCAGTTCCTGTATATGCCAAATTCCCCAATGCCATTGTTAGGCAGAGATTTATTGGAAAAATTGGAAGCAGAAATTAAGTTTTCAAAGGAAGGGGGACTGAAAGTTATAATCCCAGAATCTAAAATTATCAAAGCAGCTGCTATACTTGTACAGGAATGCCATGGAAAAATTCCCAAAGAAGTTGAAGAAGCTGTCATTCAAATAGTGTGGGCCAATGATTCTCCTGGGAGATCCAAAAAAGCTGAACCTGTGAGTATCACACTCAAAGCAGCGGCTACACCAGTAAGGCAAAGACAATATCCTCTGAAATTAGAAGCTCACACGGGATTAGTACCTGTGATTGAAAAGTTTCTCAAATTTGGGTTGTTAGTAGAATGTGAATCCAGGTACAAGACACCAATCTTGCCAGTAAAGAAAGCTGATGGTAAAAGCTACAGGTTGGTACAGGATTTGAGGGAAATCAACAAGATAACAGAGGACATACACCCAGTGGTAGCGAATCCTTACACACTTTTGACAACACTAACCAATGAATTAGGGTGGTTCACTGTTTTAGATCTCAAGGATGCCTTTTTCTGCATTCCTGTGCATAAGAATAGCCAAGAACTCTTTGCTTTTGAGTGGGAGAATCCTGAAACAGGGAGGAAGACCCAGCTCACCTGGACAGTTCTACCACAAGGATTCAAAAACAGCCCGACCATATTCGGAAACCAGCTGTCAAAGTAGCTTGAGGACTGGAGGAAACAAGAACCAGGAGGAGCGGTTCTCCAGTATGTTCATTACATCTTGATAGCGGCCAAGACACGAGACGACTGTATGAAGGTCACTGTAAGCCTGTTGAACTTTTTGAGCACAGGTTGCCAGGGAAACAGTAGTCTACCTGGGCCTGGAAATTTTCCGTGGACATCGCCAACTCGGCACAGAATGGAAGGAAGCCATCTGTCGACTTCCAGAGCCCCATACCGAAAGGGAGATGCAGGCCTTCCTGGGAATGGTAGGTTGGTGTCGCCTGTGGATATTAAACTACGGTATACTGGCGAGACCTTTATATGAGGTCCTTAAAGCAGCTGAAAAGGGGACAATCATGTGGACAAAGAATGCCAGGGCTGCATTTAAACAGCTGAAACATTCCTTGATGTCAGCCCCAGCACTGGGGCTGCTGGACTTGACTAAACCTTTCGAACTCTTTACGCATGAGTGACTGAATGTTGCTCTGGGGGTACTGGCACAGCACCTTGGAGACCAGCGAAGAGCTGTGGACTATTTCTCAAAACAACTAGACAATGTAGCCCAGGGTTGGCCAGGATGCTTGAAAGCTGTGGCAGCAACAATCCTTCTGATACAGGAGGCCCATAAATTCACCCTTGGGCAACACATTGTCATTTATGTACCCCATGCAGTGATAAATATGCTGGAGCAAAAGGAGAGACACTGGCTCTCCCCTAGCAGGATGCTCAAATACCAATCTATGTTATTAGAACAGGATGATGTTACTCTAAAGACAACTTCTGTGGTAAACCCTGGGATGTTTTTATCATCCACGTTACTTGACAGTGTGCCTGAGCATGATTGTTTGCAGACAATAGAGGAAACTTATTCCATCAGACCAGACCTGAAAGATGTTCCTTTGAAAGATCCAGACTGGGAACTGTACACTGATGGGAGCAGCTTCATGAGAAACGGTAGGAGGATGACTGGTTACGCCGTAACCACCTCAGATAAAATCGAGGCAAAAGCCTTGCCTCCAGATGTATCATCACAGAAAGATGAACTCATTGCACTAACGAGAGCTCTAGAACTGAGCGAGGGGAAGAAAGTGAACATATGGACTGATTCCAAATATGCCTTTAGTGTTGTTCATGCCCACGGAGCTATTTGGAAAGAACGTGGCCTGTTGACTGCTCAAGGTAATGAAGTCAAGCATGCTAAACAGATTCTTGCACTTTTACAGAGCATTTGGAAGCCTACGGAAGTGGCTATCATGCATTGCAAGGGTCATCAAAAAGAGAAAACAGCCCCTGAACTGGGAAATCGTTTTGCTGACGAAACAGCCAGGGGGATTGCAGAAAAAGGCATTTTTGCAGTGGTACCACAGAAAGAGATAGATTTGTCATCATTTACCCCAAAATACGATCAGAGGGATCACAAATTAATTAAGTTTCTTAAGGCTGAAATCAAAGAAGGTGGGTGGGCTGTTACCCCGGTAGGACAAGTCGTAGTTCCACCCCTCATCCTTCGGGAAATAGCCCAGCGAGAGCATGAAAGTACCCACTGGGGAACAGAAAATCTTTTAAAACATTTGAGGAAAGTAGTGATAGGGAGAGAGATGACTGATATTGTACAATCTGTAACAAGCAAGTGTGAAACCTGCTGTAAAAACAACCCTGACGCAAGTAAGAGAGTTGTGTTAGGAGTGATAAAGACAGGAGATCTCCCAGGAGATTATTGGCAAATAGATTTTGCTGAGATGCCACGCAAAGAAGAATGCAGGTATATACTGGTACTGGTTGACACCTTCAGTGGATGGCCTGAGGCTTTCCCCTGTCACACCAACACAGCAAAAGACGTAGTGAAAGCTTTGCTTAATCATATAATACCAAGATTTGGGGTTCCTTTGGAGATGTCATCAGATAGGGGACCACATTTTGTTGCAACAGTGGTTGGGGAAGTTAGCAGGATTTTGGGACTTACCTGGGATCTGCACACACCATACAGGCCCCAGGCAAGTGGCAAAGTTGAACGCATGAATGGGACCCTCAAAACCCAGTTTTGCAAGATTTGTCAAGAGACATCCATGACATGGGTTCAAGCCCTGCCTATAGCCTTGCTGAGAGTCCGCATACAGCCCAGGCGAAGGGACAACATCGGTCCCTATGAAATATTATATGGCAGGCCATACCAGGTTCCACATATCCCAGGGGAAATTCATGAGAGGTAAAAATGATTTGCAAAAGTATTTAATGGCTCTGAGTTCCACTTTGCAGAAGCTCCAGAGATTTGTCGTGTTATCCAAACCAATAAGATTGGACACAGCTGCTCATCCGTTCCAGCCTGGAGACTGGGTCTACATCAAGTGGTGGGACAGCGACCCCTTGCAAGCCAAGTGGAAGGGACCATTCCAAGTTTTGCTGACCACTTTTACTGCGGTCAAGGTTGCTAGCAAGGGACTGTGAATTCACTACTCCAGGGTGAAGAAAGCTTCTGCTCCCCAAATCACCAAGAAAACGGAGACTGATACAAATTAGAAAGATGCAATTTAAACTGTTTTTTACATGTTTGCTGTTTGCCCAACTGGTAACCATGGTTCAGGATTCACCCCATGATTTGCATAAGATTGTGGTCCAAAATGTGTCCAAAATTCTTAATAAGAGCAATTGCTGGATCTGTACTCAGTTACCACCCCTAGATGGGAAGGGTCACTGGCCATTGATTGGCATTTTAATGGAAGAATTAAGAAAGATTTAGATGAAATTCAGAAAAGAACTCAAATTCTACATGAAGCAGCTTCTAGAAATAACACCTTAAAATTTGATCATATTTTTGATACCCTCACCTCATGGTTGCCCAACTGGGCCTGGGTAAAAGAAATATTCATCATAGCTGTAATTGTAGTTATTATCTGTGTAATTGCCTGTGGAGCAGCCGGTTGTGGAAACCGGTTCTGCGGGTAAAGAAGAGACTAGACAAGATAGAGTTTTGTTAGTCTCTAAAAGGGGGGAAATGATGCCATGAAGATTTTTGTTTTTTCTTTTATACCCCTGTTATACCTTTTTACAACTTCTGTATTCCTAGTGCTTTTTGCCTACATTCTTGGACTTGTTTGTCAAGCTAAGAGACTAAACATTTTAGAAGCTTCGTAGCTAGGGATCAGTGTGCCCGAGACCCCAAGGTCCTCTCCAGAACACATTCTGTAAACTAAGATATAACCATCCAGGGGAAGGTTCCTTGGGGAGGGGGGCTCACTTGAGCCTCTCATTCGGGAATCTTGGATAGATATGCTGCCTCTGCGTCCTTTTTGGAGCAGTTCCCACTTTGCCCGGTCAGCTCTGGACGCAGCAGGCTGCGGGGACCATGCTCCGGAATCCGGGAGACCAGAGGTCTGTCTCGTGGGTCCTTCCACAGGACCGCGGCAATAGAGGCAGGTGGTGGAAGAAGGAGGCAGGCTCAATTGTGGATGAAATCCGGAAGGTTTATTGTGTCTCCGAACAGGGGACCTCGCCCCCCGGGGGTGTCCAGCAATGAGCAACCCTGAACGCGCCTGCCAGGGGTTTTATGGGGGGGTGGCGACAGGGGAGGGATGACAACGGCATTGAATCAGGGAAGGAGAAGGACGGGTCTGCGGGATGAGGGACACACAAGGGAACCTATCTTGGGAAAGGAAGGGAGGGATCCTCCCCCCAAGACCAATCACTCGACACCCCTGCCAGAACTTTCTAGAAGCTTGGGAGGGGTGCCGGAGCAATTGGCAGGGGTCTGGGAGGAGACAAATAGAGAAAGCAGGGTTATGAACATGAAACCAGGAGGGTATAAACTGGGATGGTACAATAACACGAAACCCAAAGGGGGGACCCGGACTGAACCAAACAAGACACACTCGCACAATATGCTAATTAGCAAAACCTATAATGTTATACCCGATGCTGGGGTGAGACAGACAGACTCGGTGGGGTGCATCGAGATGACCTGGACGTGTGCACCTAAGGATCCTTAAAATAAATATCAAGGTAAAATCCCTTTTCCCCTTCTAACTGTGTACGACTCTTGATTTTAAGACCAGGAAAAGGCATCACCTCAAGTGTCTTCCACTGCATTCTGTGATGGTACTCCTGCATTCTCTCTTTGTGAATGAACCTTTCTCTCACACTCATTAAGAGCCGCTCCCAGAGAGAAAGGGGCCCTGGCTCCCTCACAAATATCTGGTCCACACCTGGGTCCTGGGTCAACGATCCCAGATACCTTGCCTCACCACTATCCAGTTGCACACTTGTGCCCCTAAGGTCCCAAACCCAAAGCAGCCAGCTTGTATAAGCCTCATGCCCCCCCCCGCACAATGTCTTTTCGCATACTACGGAGACTCGTACGACAGGGACTCAGTGATGATTTCCAGCTCTGGCTCTCCTGCTGGTTGTGAGGGCCCTGGTTCCCCATCATCATTAACTGGTCGTACTGATTTGGTCTTATATTTCCTCCTTTGCACAGCGGTGACTGCTGCTGGCTGTGGTTGTCCTTGTGGTTCAGCTGAAACCTGGACGGTTGTAACATCCGTGGGTTCCACTGCTGCACCATCGGACTCATCCTCTTTGGGGCAGGGAGAGGGTTTTTCACTAGCTGAGGAGGTGTATTCCCTTAGCACTTGGCATATCCCCTGGAGCACCTGGCCCATCTCCTGGCATATCTCCTGGCGCATCTCCTGCATCCCCTTCACCAGTACCCCCACCCAGTTCGGGTAGTCCATTTCTGAGGTGGGCTGTGGGGAGGTAGCAGGCTGTGGGGTAGGGTCAGGCCGTGGGGCAGGGTCAGGCTGTGGGGCAGGATCTCTAGTGTCTGGGGTCATGTCAGGTTCTGGGGCAGGATCAGGCTCTAGGGTAGGATCTCTAGTCTCTGGGGCCGGTGTCTGGGTAGTTATCCAAACCAATCTCAACTTATCCCTGAGTGCCAAATAGAGTAGGCCTACCAGCACCAGTTGGTTAGTACTCAGAGGAAATCTAAACCCTTCGAAAATTGGTGGGGTGGGCCCAAAGAACTGGTTGAGGCGTTGGGAGAAAACTTCCCCTGGTCTCATTTCCTTACAGAAGGTACCATTTTTAACATAACCCCAAAAACATGCACTTAGTGTGTGATAGCCGTTTATCCATGTACCCACATTCCTGAGGAAGTTAAAAACCCATGAATTCCTCACCTTCTCGACCCATAACGCAAGCTGGATAACAGCAATGGTAGCCTCAGTCAGAGGACCCATGTTTAGGTAAGGAGTTGCAAAGGGGAAGAATATAGCCACGACCACCTGCCACCCGAACCAGGGTAAAGTAGACCACATAGTGCTGCCTAGCAAGGTTCCTATATCCAGCACACAAAATTATCCAGGAACTGTTATTCCTTTTTCACCTCTCTCTCTTAATGCCCTCAGGCGCCACTGTTGGGCGCCAAGATCTGTCTTGTTTTGAAAGACAGGTGTCTGCTAAGGAAGGCAGAAGTCTCCCTTGGAATGGCAGATGCAACCCCCCTTCCCTCCAAGTTATTATAATTTTGAAATCAAGGGGGCTTTCAGGCAAAGATGTGGGAAATAGGAATAACAGTTCTTTACTATAATATATCTATATATGTATAACCAGTCAAACAAACAACGATAACTATGGCAGTAACAGCAAACAATCACAAACCCAGTCCCAGCCTTCTCGGCTGTCAGGCCCTTTCCCCTCGGGTGCAGTTCCGCTCGCAGCCGGCAGGGGCGCTGGTGGCTCCCGGTGAGCAGGGCAGGTGTGATGGTTCCCCCGCGGCTGCAGAGGGCGCTCCGGGGAGCACGCGGCACTGGTGCCCTGGGATCCCGGGAAGGGATGGGACAAAGAAGCTTCACAAACCCCTGGGCAGCCGATCCTGGTGTCCGGACGGACCCTCGGGAACAGCAGGCTGGAACGGCAGGGACGAGCACAAATCCCGGATGGCAGACGAGGTGTATCCAAACGGAGAAACCCCCCCCCCCCCCCCCCCGGAGGTCTGGGCAGGCAGGTTGAGCAGGGCTACAACGTAGCAAAGGCTCGAAGCAACGGCGGGGCAGGGCAGCCACAGCCCGGCTCCCGGTGGGACAGGGAAGGCAGGCTTTGGGATCCCGGGGCTTCTCCAGCCGAAGGAAAAGCGGCCGAAGAAAGCAGCCTCCCTCTCTGTCCGAACGCAGAGACCAACTGCCCACACACCCAGGTGAAACAAAAAGACCAGCCAGCTCTTTTGTTTTTCTTAATTACCCAGCCATTTGTTCCCCGAGCAACATGTATGGGGGGGAAAATTCCTTTAACAGAAAAAAAAAAAAAAGCCAAAAAAACAGGTGAGCTCCTAAAACCCCAACATCCAGGGTCATTGAAACAAAATAAAGACAAGATACCAGATGTTACTCCAAATTACAAGATATATAGAAATGCAACATCTCAGTGCAATTCAACAGTAAAGATGAGCACATCGTTCAACCAGGATCCATTACAATTGCCACGAGGGATGTTTCTCATTTGTGGGGACAGAGTTTGGCCTGCAATCCTCTCAAATGTCAAAGGCGGTCCATGCAGCTTTGGAAAGCTTTCTTTGCTAACGCCTAATGCAAAAATGATAAAAGAATATAAGCGTAGGGAGAAAAGATTTGTTGAGCAATATACACCTGATTGTAATGACAAACTTGCAGCTTGGAATTTTGGACAAAGGTTTTCTGCAGCTCTCCTTTTACCTGGTGCTGCTGCAGGAGCAGCCTTAAGACAATTGGATCAATTAGGCTGTTGGCTAAGTAAGAGCTCTCATGCTGTCTCTCGCACTGAGCGATATGTTAACTGATGTTCAGTGTGAGACAAGCGAGTCTGCAAAACAGAGCAGCAATTGATTATCTTCTATTAGTGCATGGACATGGATGTGAAGAATTTGAAGGTATGTGTTGCATGAATTTTTCGGATCGTTCGAAATCCATTCATGAAAGTATACGGCAATTAGAGGATGGAATAGCTAAACTTGGAGAAGAAAGTGGATCTTTGTTGAACAATGTGTTCAATTGGTTTGATCTTACACCCTTATGGAGAAAAATTTTGAAGATAGGTTTGTATGTTTTAACTGTTGTAATTCTTTTAGTATGTGTGCCATGTATACTTCACTGCGCTAGACGAGCCACGGACAAAGCTGTCAAGGAAGTGGTTTTGGTTCAAACAGGAGGGGGAGATGTAGGAACCCAGAGTGCAGACAATATTTCTCTGCCTGTTTTGAAGGGTTTTACCCCCCTGAACAACACTGTTTGGCCTTCGTCCTTGGAAAAAACTGCTTACTCTTAGAGAAGAATCAGAAAATACAGTGGTGTGAATTAGGTGATAGACTACTATGTAAGATTGTCACAGGGTGAAAAATTTAGAGGCTTTGGGTTTGTTAATGTAGTAAATAGATAAAAGCAAAACCCATCAAAATGGAGGATTGTCATTGTTCTCCAGACTTTCTTCTTCTTCTACTACTCCATATTCTGCAGTAAAAGTAGTTTGGGATGATTGGACAAAGAATTCCGCAGTTCCTTGCTGGGTTACTAAATAATTGGAAGAAAAGTAAAAATAATGTATGTTTTTAGTAACCATTGGTTAATTTACCTTTTAAAAGGCCATGTAATCTTGATAATTTGGCTTTCTCCTGCATTCTCTTTGTGCTGTGTCTGGGTCACGCTAGTGACTCTGTTTCTCTGATAAGACTTAATAAACAACTATCTAGAAGCAGCGAAGGCTGAGAGTCCCGTTTGTCTCTCGAACTCTGAATCACGCCGCAACCGGGCCAGGAGACACTTCAGAGACAGAGTCAGAGAAGTGGGTATTTGCTTTATTCGGCGCGCCGGGTGTGTGGGGATCGCTCCTCCAAACACACACACCTGGTGCTCTCTACAACACAGTATTAAGGGTTAAATTATGAATATTCATCACATTCCTTGGGACAGGTGTGGTTATACAAATTATTTCTCGGAAGTCATTAGCATATCGGCCACACATGCGCTGTGTGTCCTGGTGGTCACGCTGAGGAAGACCTCTCCTCTTCCTCGGGGGTCTTTTCTGATGAAGGCCAGTAGTCATCCTCCCAGTGACCTTTTCACCTTTCTCCCTGGGCATGCGTAGTCCTTTGAGGAATGATTCAGCAGTCTCTGAGATGATCCTTGTCCCCTCTGTCTTGACAAGATTAGGGTGAATTCGGCTTCTCAGGTTTTGTAATTAACATTTTCTGTCTGAACTAACATTTGCTGTCTCCCAATAGTTAACTTGTGCTTACATGAGTTAGTTATTGACTGCCCCTTCTTCAACTCCTGGCAAGGACTTTAAAAGATCTCTCCCATCAAGAGAGGCATACTTACGGCACAGTTAATGTCACCTTAGAATCTGGGAGCTCTAAAACTGCCGCGGAGAGTGCACAGAAACCCGTGCCGACGACGGAGGGTTTTAAAACCCTGCTCGCAGCCGTGGCAGCCCCAGGGACGGGCACAAGACCTGATATTCGCGCAAAACCTTCCGAGATTCCTAGCAAAGGCGATTATTCGTCCCCGCGAGCATGGCCATCGGGAAGCCAGAAAAATGGTTTTTGCCGGACCCAAAGTTAAAGCTTTTGATTTGTCCGAGGCAGGAAGATGACAAAGCGGGTTTTTTTTTAGTTTTTCCCACCCGCGCATGTACAAAGGGGGGAAGGGGAAGCCTCTGCCACCTCCCGAGGAGCGGAATTTGCCCCCGAGGGCGTGGTTTCGATCGCACCCGAACCACCCGTTACTATCCAAGCTGAGGGACAACCCGTACCTCCCGAATCCGGGGTCCTCCCATCAGACAAACCGTGCTTGCAGCCAGGGGTGGTCCCGGAGCCATTATCCATCCCTCCTGCTACCCCTACGCGGCCGGGAATCGCGTTCACTTCTGCGTTTGAATCGCGCGGCGCGGCGCAGCAGGAGGCGGCAGCAGCGCCTGCTTCTGACGTCATCTCCCCCGCCACCGCTGATCCCGCTCTTCTTCCGCGTTTGGAACACCTCGCTTCCACGCCTGCGCGGCGCGGCATAACCCCCCCCCCCCCCCCCCCCATCCTCAGATGCCGCGGTTACCCCGGCAACGGCGGTCGGCTCTGACCGTAGCCGCTTTTCGGCGCTTGCGACTACTGGCTCTTTAGTGTATTCCACGGCGCGTGGCACAGCGCAAGCCACCCCCCAGTCCTGGCTCCAGCCCTAGCCAGGACGCCGGCCACACCCCCGGCTCCGGCCAAGCCGCACCCCCGGTCCCCGGCCCCATCATTTCTAGCCCCAGCCCCGGCCCCAGCTGCTCCCCCTGCCCGGCTGCTAGAGGAGGACGCCTCAGCTGCTGTGCCTGCTTTGCCGATCGGCGCGGCATCCCCAGCCAGCATTACAATTCCATCGGCCACTGCTGCTCCACCGAGCATGCCCTCAGCTGCTGCGGCAGCCACCAGCCCTGCATCGGCTCTGCCTATGCCTACATCGCGGCCACAAGCGACGGCATATGGTCAGGACACTTCAGCAGCCACTGTATCAGCCTCACGTCTAGCCTCCACCATCCCACTGACAGCATCACTCAGTGGATCAGCACAACAACTGCATGACGTTAAGCAATATCTCATATACAGCACCAGCAGAACAAAATCTATCCTATCTCCACAAGAAACGAAAGACTTTTTAAAATGTATTTTAACTCCTCTTCCAGCACAACAAGATCAAACGCATATCATCCCTATTAAAAGGGAAGTCTCGGAGTGAGACATAGCTTTTCAAGCACATTCTCCTCAAACTTCTCAGGGACATTTAGCTGATATTACGGGACTTTTGCAACCTCAAGTGCCTGCTCAAAATCTCAGTGGCGAGAATATGGTGACCATCACAGCTTCAGAAGGCATTCCTATATCTTCTCAAGCTTCATCTTGTTTTTCTACCACGAGCAGTATAACTCCAGCTTTTCGAATGCCTGCTTCAGAGCTTCACTTACAGCAACAACAACCCTCTGGTCACTCGTCACATCAACTTCGTTTTCAGCTTCCAGATGACTTAGTACGTCATCTTTTTTTCCGACTTAGGGAATGTGCACAGCACTATCTACCTCAACAGGTTGGAGCACTGAATCCCCAGCCCTCACCCATCCCACACGGTGGCAGGATCCCACCCACGTCCACTGTAAATATTCCTTCTGTGTCTATATCATTGCCACCTGCGATGGCAGCCTCAGCCATTCCTCCCTTATTACCTCAAAGGGCACAGCCATGGATACCCTTCCCTATTCCTCAAACAGGAGGGGGAGGGGGAGATGGAATGTATGGATTCTTCGGTCAAGAAGGACCTGCATCCTGGCAAAGTACAAGTCCACAGAATGCTGGTATGGACATGGTTTCATCTGACAAATACGTTTCAAAAGATACGTCCGCTACAACAGACTGATCAAGCATTAGGAAAAAAGGACTCAAAGAGAGAGACTTTAATATGGCAGAAACAGATAGCATTGTAATGCCAGTTACATATTTCAGAAAAAATCAAAACCTACCTGCATGGAGACCTATGGATCATCAAGTCATCAAAGATTTAATGGAAGCAGTGAAAACTCATGGATTAGGAAGTCCATACTTCAAACAGCTTTTGAGAGGCACATTCAACAATTATGACATGGTACCTTTTGACTGTAGAAGCGATGCCTCAACAATTTTTACAGATGCGCAGCTCCTGCTATGGGATGCAAGATGGAGAAGAGCACTGTCATACATGGAATCCCTATTTGTGCTTGGTCTTTGCATATTAAGTGCTTTAATTAATTAATTTTGAGTTAATTATTTTTAAATTGAATGTTACAATTAACCCATCAGCCCAGGTACAAAAATCCAGTTCCATTATCAGTGTTTCCATTTGTTTAAAGTTTATTAATAGAGTTGCACCCTTCCCAGTTAAAATTTTCCCAGTTAAAAATCACAAACTTGCCCCTTTTCAAGCTTCAAACCACCTATACACCATAAGAGTTACCTTTCCTGTGTTTACTGTATACTTTTACAAGTGTTTTGAGATGTGTCGGACTTGCATTCCAAGGCCAAAACCCCACCCAGTCTTAATAGCCAGCAGCTATTTTTAGCCACAGCCATTACTCTGCAGGCAAGTCCCATGGCAACCTGAATACCTGAATTTTAATGAAGGCATTGTATTCCCTTATCTCTAACTAATACCACCCCCCCCCCCCTTGACAACGATGAGCCATTGGTGGACAGAGATGATCCATCAAAGGGAAAGCACCAATCGCCTTGGACCGAAAGGGCGGGCTGTGGGCGGACTGGGGGCCGAGCAAAAACTATAAAAAGGATGAAGCTGAGAGGCAGGGTCTCTTCTCTCTTCCCCTCTTGCTCTCTCCAGATTAGCTGTGGGAGACATCGGTGCTGGGCATTAAAAGCCTTACCCCTTTTAAGGGGCTTTTAGTAATTTTTTTAAAGTCAACCCAGCACTGCACGTTCTTTTTCTCTACCTGAGGTCTAGTGCTGTCTCAGCCAGAAGATCTCATATCCCTGCGCTCCTGGGGCATACCATCTACCGAGCCATAGGATCCCAAATTTTTATATATTTTTCTGATTTCTGTAATTTTTCAGTTTTTCTGTTTTCAATAAATCTTTTTAAGAGTTGTCTCATTTCTCACAACTCTTTTGGGAACTCGTCCGGGATTCTTCTTTTTGCCCTAAAATCCATGGATTTTGGTTAATTTTACTATTTTTGAATTTTTGCGATTTTTTTGGGGTTTTTTCCCTTGGATTTTCTGGGCTGCCACGAGGATTACTGCAGTGGAGAAAGGACACCTCTGGTGGAGAAGGACTTGGAGGTAAGGCTTGAACCCTTCTTAAAGGGGAATTTAGTTAGGGCTTACCCTTTTTAAGGGCTACTAGTTTTTGGGGAAACCTCCGGGTGGAATTCCTTTTGTGAGAGTGAGTGTGGGGTTGGCCGTCCCCAGTGTGTGTGTGAGTGTGCCTGAAAGGATTCATTTTTAAGGGGCACCACGAGGGATCACCCTTTAGAGACACAGAGGGTAAGATCGAGTGTGGTAGTCAGCCTTTTTGGGGGAGGTTTCCACGTTTTAGGGGTGCGTGCAGCCCCAATTCAATTTTTTCAGTGTCTCAGTCTCCTCGGGTCTAGAACCGAGGAGAAACCTCATTTTAAACCCCTTCTTTTCTTTCTTTTCGGCGGGGGCGCCCGCCACTTTGAAATTTCTAATTTCGGCGCGAACGGCCTCCATTTTGTAGTTTTGAATTTCGGCGCGAACGGCCGCCATTTTGTCTTTTCAGCGGCAGCGGCCGCCATTTTGAAAATTCGATTTTCAGCGGCAGCGGCCGCCATTTTGTGTCCTTGTAATTTGAACTGCACCCTTTGTTGTTCTAAGTGAATGTGAACTTGTTTTAGTTGGACTCTTTTGGTCAGTGCTATCTAGCACCTTTATACTCTGTTAGATCAGATTGTTTGAGTTATTAGATTATAGTTGTAATTTGCTTTATCTGCGTTAATAATAAGATACCACTTTAGTATTTAGATTACTATTTGTGTTATTCATTATAATCTTTTTTCTTTAATTCGATTATAAATATTTTAAATTTACCTCTCCTTTGCTAATTAAGACAACTCTTGTCTCTTAGTATATATATATATAAAGCTATCTAAATTTCAATCATACTTTAAACAATTTAAATGCATATTAATTATTATTTTAATTAAAATTTTTTTGTGCACCATATTTGTTTTTCTCACCAGCCTACCATATTTAATTTTCCCACAGATTCACCATCATTAATTCTCTTTTACATCTACTATCTCTACTTACTTTTCTCTACATTAGTTGTATTATATTTTGTGCTTATAAATCTATTACCATTGTAATTTTATATTGTGATAGTGTATTGATTTTAGGTTATTTTGTAATATTATCTTCTTATACAATATTTTAGTTGTTTTACACAAAATAATACTTTGGTTTATTTAATTAAAAAAAAAAATCCTCTTCTGCACAAGCTACTTGTTTGTTCCCCAGTAACAAAATGGGACAACCAATAGCAAAAGAAAAGACCCAATGAAGAAATATAAAATCTTCCCAGAGAATCCATTAGGACAAATGCTCTTAAAGTGGGAAGAAAATATTTTAACTAAAGAAAAAGACCAATGCCAAATGATTAGATACTGTGTTTTTAAGTGGCCAAAACATAAAATTAACAAAGATGGGCTCAAATGGCCCAAGCATGGGTCTTCTGAAAAGTGGCTTTGTGAAGCTTTGCATTCTTATGTACATTACAAAGCTCCAAAACATTCTGACGAATTAGACTATGCTAAAATTTGGTTAAATTATTGGCAAAAACTAAATGAAGAACAAGACAAAAAAAGAGAATTGGAAGAGGAAACAAAATCTAATTCAGTTGGACTTAATAAAAATTCAAACCAATTTTTTTCCATTGCAGAAGAACCAAAACAAAAAGAAAAACAAAAAAATACATTAAATCAACCAAAGTGGGACCCCCTAGACTACCTTCCTCCAGTAAATCCTCCAGAAAGGAGGGTCCTTCCTTCATCAAGTCACCCAACCGAAAGGGACTCAGAAAGTGAGAATGAAAGTGAAAAAGAGATTTCTGTTCCTTCCTGCTCTCACAAAAAGACAACCGGACAAAGGATTTCTTCTAGTCAGGATGGCCCAGCATCTGGCACTAGAAAGAAATCATTTAAAACAACTGACTGTCCCACCTGCCTTAGCACTCCCCATGAGTCTAAAATTTTACCTCTTAGAGAAGTACCCATGGGAAATGCTCAAGGAGTAATTGGTTATGTAGTTGTACCTCTGGCTTCTTCTGAGGTACGAGAATTTAAAAAAGAAATGAAAAGTCTAATGACTGATCCCATTGGACTAGCTGATCAATTTGATCAATTCCTCGGCCCTAATATTTATAATTGGGGAGAGATACAATCCATCCTACATTCTTTATTTACCATTGAGGAACGAAAACTGATTAGAGCCGCAGGAGTGACAGTCTGGGACAGAGAAAATAATTCTAATCAGGGCCCAATTGGAGAACAAAAATTACCACTGACAGATCCAGAATGGAATCCAAATTCTGAAGAGGGCAGGAGGAACATGAAAGATTACAGAAATCTAATTGTAAAAGGTATCAGAGAAGCTGTTCCCTGAGTTAATAATATGGAAAAGGCATTTTGTGGGGAACAAGAAAAGGATGAGTCCCCAACAGCTTGGATGGCTCGGTTAAGGAACAACATCCAACTTTATTCTGTAATTGACTTAGAGAGTGAAGGAGGCAAAACTATGCTAAAAGTACATTTTGTGCTTCACTCCTGGCCTGACATCAGGAGAAAATTGGAAAAATTAGAAAAATGGCCAGAGAGGCAACTGGATGAATTACTGGAGGAAGCCCAAAAGGTCTTTGTTAGGAGGGATGAAGAGAGGATGAAGGCCAAAAGCCGAATAATGAATAACAGCACTAATACTCCAATCCACAACCCTCCTACACAAAGAACTTTCCAAGGGGGTATCCCACGACAGCAAACCCAAATTTGCCGTCAGCAACAGCCACAAGTTTGCACCTGCAATATACAACCAACCCTACAATCTACCTCAATAGTTCAAGGACCTAAGAAGTTAATTTGCACATACTGTAATAAACAAGGCCACGGGCACTGGTATTGTCTTAAAAGGCAGAGAGACCAAGGAGTCCTCCAAATGGAGGGACAAATTTTGAACAACTGAAGGGGTCAGGGGCTCTATTCTCTGGGGCAAAAACATCTTAAAGAGCCCTTGATAAAATTAGAAGTTGGACCCCAGAGACAGCAAGTGGAGTTTTTAGTAGACACAGGTGCAGAAAGAACCTGTGTCACTAAAATACCTCCAGGATGTTTTATTTCTCAAGATACATTAGACATATGTGGTGCTAATGGTGAAAGTTTCGCTGTTCCTGTAATTAAAAATGTAACCTTTTCCATACAAGGGCGCACCCATACAGGAGACATTCTATATCTACCTCAAGCTGGGATCAATCTTTTAGGACGTGACTTCCAAATACCTCTGAGAGTTGGGGTGGTACCGCAAGGTGGAAAAATGACCACTAAATTGTTTGTTTTGTCTTTAGTAGGTGAGCAACACATTGACCCGGTAGTGTGGGCCAGACCTAGCAACTGGGGGAAAATGGACCTCACACCTCTAACGAGTTGCTCCCAAACAGCCAGCCAGTACACATACCACAATATCCCCTCTCCAAGGACAAAAGAAAGGGCCTGAAGCCTGTTATCATGGACTTACTACGAGATGGAATTCTCGAGACCTGCAAGTCCACCTACAACACTCCAATTTTGGCTGTCCAGAAACCAGATAAGTCATTCCGGCTGGTACAAGATCTGCGTGAGGTGAATAAGAGAGTCCAAACCAGGTATCCGTTGGTGCAGGACCCCTATACACTCCTGAGTCGGGTACCCCCAACACATGCCTGGTTCTCTGTTATTGACCTTAAGGATGCTTTCTGGTCATGTCCTCTAGATTCTCGTTGCAGAGACATCTTTGCATTCACCTGGGAGGATCCAGACACTGGACGGAAGCAGCAGCTGCGCTGGACTCGCCTGCCTCAAGGTTACACCGAGGCACCCACACTCTTCGGCCAAGCGCTAGAAGATTTGTTAAGTTCCTTTTCTCCACCCGAAGGGGTTCAGGTAACTCAGTATGTAGACGACCTGCTCCTCTCTGGGGAACAGGAGTCTACGGTAAGAACTGCTACAATTCAGTTACTGAATTTTCTAGGGAGGAATGGGCTGAGGGTGTCAAAACCTAAATTACAATTCGTGCTACAGGAGGTGAAGTATTTGGGACACTTAATTAGCCATGGCACAAAGAAACTCAGTGCTGAAAGAAAAGAAGGGATCCTAAATCTACCACCTCCAACTTCAAAACGAGAAATTTGGCAATTATTAGGCCTATTTGGATACTGCAGACTGTGGATCGATCAGTATTCACAATCTGCCAAATTTTTATATGAAAAATTAATGGAAGAGGAACCTTTTAATTGGGATAACTCAGACACACAGAAATTACAAAATTTGAAAGAGAAAGTAACAGAAGCACCCGTTTTAAGCCTTCGATCTATTTGTTAATGTGGAGAAGGGAATTGCCTATGGCGTCTTGACCCAGGAGCGGGGTGGAGTCAGGAAGCCAGTTGCTTTCCTTTCCAAATTACTGGATCCAGTGTCCAGAGGATGGCCAGTCTGCATCCAGTCCATCGCCGCAGCAGCCATTCTGGTTTCGGAGAGCCAAAACTATCTTAGCACACAGGGCTGCAGAGTGGTTAACTGACCCGAGGATGGTCAAATATGAAGCCATTCTCATGCACTCAGACCACCTGAGGTTAGTTGTATGTGCACACCAAAATCCAGCCCAATTTCTTTATGGGACCCCATCAGAAAAGGAAATTGAACACAATTGCGTTGATATAATTGACATCCAAACAAAAGTTAGAGAGGACCTAGTGGACTGTCCCCTCAATGAAGGGGAAATCCTCTTCATTGACGGGTCATCTCGAGTGGTAGATGGAAAACAGTGCTCTGGCTATTCAGTGGTCGATGGACACCAAATGTGCGTGCTAGAAAAGGGCAAATTACCATCAACCTGGTCAGCTCAAGTCTGTGAGCTCTATGCCCTAGAAAAAGCACTCCACCGACTAGCCGGAAGCATTGGGACCATTTACACCGACTCGAGATACGCTTATGGCGTAGTCCACACTTTTGGAAAAATCTGGTCCGAAAGGGGGTTCCTAAACACCAAAGGAAAAGATATCCTACATAAGGAATTGATTCTAAAAATTCTAAAAGCACTACAACTGCCTCAGGTGATCTCAGTGGTGCATATTCCAGGCCATCAATCAGGAACCACATAAGAAGCCCGAGGAAACAGCCTAGCAGACTTGGCAGCAAAAGAAGCAGCAGTGGAAGAAGAGGTAAAAGTGATGGAAGTGAACCAACTTCCAACCAACACCACCACAACTGACACTATTCCACAAACTAACACTTTACCCACGCCCATTTTTACTGATCAGGAAAAACAAAAATTAGTTTTAATTGGAGCTAATGAGGATTCTCAAGGCCGCTGGTATTTACCAGATAAACGCCAAATTCTAAACAAAAATTTAACCCGAGAAATTCTACAAAATATCCACCAAACCAATCACTGGGGTTCAAAGGCTCTGGCGGATCACTACCTCAGAACTTTTGGATGCATTGGTGTTTATGAAATAGCCAACCAAATAACACGGGACTGTGTAATCTGTCAAAAAGTTAACAAAAAGGTAATGAAAAAGAACACTGGCGGAGGAATTGAATTAGCAATCAGGCCTTTCCAAAACATTCAAATTGACTTTACAGAAATGCCTCCTGTCCAGAGGTGGAAATACCTATTGGTAATCGTTGATCACCTTACTCACTGGGTGGAAGCTATTCCAACTGTCAACGCTACAGCCCAGACAGTGAGTAAGGTGATCCTCGAGCAAATTATCCCACGGTACGGGATAGTCCACCGCATAGACTCAGATCGAGGTACACATTTTACCTCCCAAATTGTACAACAATTGGCTCAGCAATTAGGAACAAATTGGGGATTACATACCCCGTGGCATCCACAAAGCTCTGGGAGAGTGGAACGGATGAACCAGACAATCAAGAACACCCTCACAAAATTAATGCTGGAAACAAAATGGACCTGGGTAAAATGCCTTCCACTTGCTCTTCTTAGAATTAGAATGCAGCCAAGATCTGATTTGGGTTGTTCACCATACGAGATGTTGTATGGATTGCCCTACCTTGTTACACCACAAGAGCTGAATGCAAAAGAGTGTGGAAACACCAATGTACAACAATATGTACAGTTAATTGCCAAAAATCTGGGGTTGCTAAGGGAAAGAGGTTTTCTTCCACAAACACCCCCACTTGATTTTAATTTACATCACATCAATCCAGGTGACTGGGTGTTAATAAATTCCTGGAAAGAAAAGTCATTAACCCCGTCTTGGGAAGGTCCATTTCAGGTCCAGCTAACCACCGAAACAGCTGTCCGAAAATTTGAAAAGGGCTGGACACACGTCAAGAGAGTGAAGGGTCCGGTAGCACCACCAATTGAAGAAAAGAAACCTCCGGACAAACCATCAAACTGAACACCCTGTTTGAAAACTCCACTCAGCATCCCTCAGTCCAAGTTAATAAAAACCTGTACTCCCAGTTTATCCCCAGTTATACCCCGTTAATAAGTGCAGTTTATCCCCAGTTATACCTCGGTAATAAGTGCTAGCTACAAGTTGTTAAATTAAGTTGAAAATGTTTATCTGTTAATTCTGTTCCTTGTTATTCCCTTTTACAGACTCTGCCTTCACACAACCATATTGTCACATCAACTGTATAGTAAGGCTCCATTTGAAGCCAGCATTCTCTTTCAATAACAGTCCAATCAGACTCCAAATTTACAGGCATGATAACTCTAATCTCTGACAAGGCCAACCCCAAAATAACCATGAGTTTCCAGAAGCCTGAGATCACTGAAGAAGAATCATCTGAAGGTGAGAAGCCTAAAGAAAGGACAAAAGAAGCAAAGATGACAAGCCCCACCAGCAGAGGCAACCCAAATGCTAACAACTGCTTCCGGGTCTGCCTAAAGGGGAAAGTCAGCAACATCCTGCTACTAAATGTCATCTGTCTCTGGGTCCTCTGGCCTCCCTTCACACAAGCAGCCGACAGCCGCTGTAACAAATGTTACAAGACGGTGTATCAGGCAGAAGGAAGCTCATTCCAAATTCGACACTTTTTCCGAGCACATACTTATGTTAATCCATCTTGTTACAACATAACAGAGCTGAGTATCCGCTCAGAAAAAGGTCACAAGTATTGGATTGGCAAAAACATTGGCACCCAAACACATAAGCAGAAGGGAGAGTGCCCCTCCCAAGACAATTGGCTCTGTTTCAATTTTAGATACATAACCAGGACAGAAGATTTGTTAAAAAGAAAGACCTATGACACCAACCTGATCCAAGAGGTGGTCATAGAAGAAAAAGAAAAGCAAAAAGAAAACAATCCTTTGATGTCAAGGAAAAACTTATTTATTGACCTGGCAGAAAGGATTGGAAAACAGCTAAATTTAACAAATTGCTGGGTGTGCGGAGGAACTTTAGAATCGGAAAGTTGGCCTTGGAGGGGAGTCAGTCTTGGACCCCCCAATTTACTCCGACTGAGTAATCTTTCCCCCGCAACCCGACATGACAATGAAACCTGGCTGCTAAGCAATTCTGTTATTGGAGAAGAATGCATCTGGAGGAAAGGAAGAAAATTCTTAGAAGAAGTTGGTGAGACAATATGCAAAAGGTACCTGGTAACTGATGGGCAAAACCACTGGTGGATACCCCAAGAACCAGATGTATTCTGGTCTGCAGAAAAGATTAAAAGCAAAAATTGCATTTTGAATCCCATTAAAAAACTCTGGCAGTGTTGGGATCAAGGAAATCCATACTCTGTCCTGTCACAAATTTCCAAATACTGGATCACAGCAGCAAGTATACAACCCCACTTCTGGGAAGCACCATAAGACCTCTATTGGATCTGTGGTAACCGAGCTTACTCCAGCTTACCACCTCGCTGGAAAGGGAGCTGCACTCTTGGAGCCATTCAACCAAACTTCTTCCTGCTTGCTGAAAACGCTGGAGCCCACCTTGGAATCTCCCTTTATGACGAACTTTCCCGTACTGTTGAGAGTCTTTCTGAAGAATGGCTAAAGAGCAAAGGTCATGATAACACAGGAGGCTTAGAAAAGATGCAGACACTGAGTCCTTGAGCAAGAGGTTGCATAGATAACAGAATGTGCATTCAGATAAGAAAGAAGACAGAAACCATATGGAAGAGAAAGATAAGACCACCGTGTTTGCAGATCCCACGGAATAGCTCCCACCAATGAGGAGCTCAACTTTTGCAATATGTATGAGCTAATTAAAGGTACTATAAGTAAGTGTAGTTTTGAAAAATAAATCGAGACTTGCTGAACATCATGCCTTGAGTGCTTGTCTCCCGCGACTCCACCCAACATCTGGCACCCGAACAGGAGAAGTTGCCCTAGCCTTATGCGATGGGGGAGTTGCGTTGGGGTCGGGTCCCGCAGCTAGACGGACGGCGAAAGAGGTCTCGTATACTGCAACGATTTCCTCCGCGCCCGAGTGACCGCACAGGCGGGCTCGCCGATACGTGCTGCCGAAGCCTGGAGGGGCTAGCAACGGTACCGACGTAAGTATGGAAAGGCAAGCAGCACAGGAACTTTTCAAGGCTTTTTTGCTTAAGCGTAATTTTAAAGGGATTGATCTTGATAAAGACCTCCCCGCTCTTTTAACGCATGCGCGCTCTTACGGTTTTTTCGCTGACCCCCACTCCATTCATGAATTAAGTCAGTGGCGCGCGTATAGTGATAAACTCTGGGATCTTGTCTTAGATGACGATAAGCCAGCTAAAAAGATAGCTAAACTATGGAGAGTTGTTTATAATGAACTTTTAATGGTACAAGCAGAGTAAAGGGCAGCAGAAAAAATTAAGGCAGTCCATGATAAAAACCGTAATTACGATTCTGCTGCTTCCCTTTACTCCGCTGCCCCTAACCCCCCCACCTTTGCTACAGTCGAGGTTCCGCCTGAGGCATTTGCCTCCGGCCCGGCTTCACACTCACCCTCTGCGCCCCCTGATCCTCCCCTGCAGTCCCCGCCCCCGTCCCCCTCGCAGCAGCCGCGGCAGCCGCAGCAGCCGCCGCCGCCGCAGCCGTCTGTTCCTCCGGATCGCTCTCGTTCGCAAAACCCTTTCCTAAGCCATGAGCCTGTCCCTGGGGCAGATTCTGACCTCGCGGAGGCCATGGCCAAGGGTCATAGAGAGCTGTGGGCGGCTCTCGCTCGTGACGGTTTGCATAAGGGCGATGCAGAGATGCTAGCGGCTGCCCAGGAAAGCTTGGCTTTCCCTGTTCTGTTTGTTCCTAATCCACAGGGAGGCAATATTGCGCAAGTTACTAACCTCGACTGGAAGCTGTTAGCTCAGCTACGAGCAACGGTGGGGAATTACGGTGTCACCAGTGAACCAGTTAAACAGATGCTTGATTATATTTTTAACGCTTTTACCCTTCTTCCTGCTGACATTAAAGGCATTACTAAGCTCATGTATACCCCGCATCAGCGACTGCTTTTTGAGGCTCGCTGGAGGGAGGAGGCAGCTGTTAGTGCAGATCTCGCTAGACCCCAGGGAGATCCGTTAGCAGATATCACTGTAGATGAACTTCTAGGACAAGGTCAACATATGAGGGTTGAGGCTCAGGCTGCACTAGGCCCTGCTAAATTGCGGGAAGCTATGGCAGTTGCTAAGAAAGCTATGGATAAAGTCCGAGCCCCGGGTGGGATCCCTATGTATATGAACATTAAGCAAGGCAGAGAGGAATCTTTAGGCTCTTTTGTTGACAAAGTTATGGAAGCCATCTCAAAAGCTGGGGTTCAAGAGCATATGCATGACCCGTTACTTAAGCAATGCCTTTTACAAAATGGCAATCAAGCCACCCGTGCCCTTATTACTTCCACCCCAGGGGATTGGACTGTCCAGCAGCTCCTAGAAAAGGCTGCTACCATGCCCACTGGCTCTCAGCTGTTCTTAGCACAAGCCTTAGCAAAATTAGGTGAAGGGCTTAAAGAACAGGCTATTAGCTCTCAAAATCAGGTTATGGCAGCCCTTGCTCCTCTCCAAGCGGCAGCAGCACGTCCCCGCCCAGCTCCAGGTGGCCGCATGAAGTGTTATCGCTGTGGGACACTCGGTCATATTCGTCGCGAATGTACAGCCGCAGGAATCTGGTGCAACAAGTGTCAATCCAATACGCACAACTCGAACGCATGCCGTAATAGCAACAAGAAACAGGGAAACCCCCGACCCAGCGCGAACAGCGGCCGCGCGACGACACAAGTAACCGCTCCAGCACCTCTACCTGTCCCCGCCCAGCGACAAGCGGAAGTCTCGGCCTGGACCTGGCAGCCTCAGTAGATACCGAGTTGCTAACATCAGAAATCCATCGCATTCCCACTGGTGTCATCGGACCTGTGTACATTAATGGCCAAGCTATGGGAGAACTTATTGTAGGTCGTTCATCTGCAATTACAATGGGACTCCTAGTAGAGACTGGTCTTGTTGATGCTGACTCCGCTGGAGAAATTTTTATTTTAGCACATACCGATTATCCTCCCGTTAAGATCCCGGCAGGACAAAAGTTAGCACAACTAGTACCATTACCACATCTGGCTTCAAGCATTCCGCCTGTTTGTGATGCACCTAGGTGTCAGCCAAGTCCTGGCTCTACTGGATCTCTGACCTTACTCACTATTGATCTCACCTCCCGCCCACAGAAGCGTTGTCTCCTGCTGCATCAGGCAGAGTCCATCACCTTGGAACCTATCCTCAACCCCCGACGCCCATGCCTTGGGTGCGCTACAAAGACCCCAAGACGGGACTTTGGCAGGATCCTGTAAAAACCTTGTACTGGGGAAGAGGTTACTTATGTGTGTCCACTCCGACAGGTCCCCTATGGGTTCCGGCCAAATGGACTAAGCCTGTTGTCACTGATGAGCAACCCACAACAGAAGAAGAAAAGAAGGGTACAGAGGAAGATCTCACAGATCCTGCAGGAAGCTGAGCAGCGGTTTTGCATTACCTTCCTTGTGGACTCTGAACAGGAGATAGAGGGTTATCTCCTCCCACACTTGCAGAGACACTTTTTGCGCTTTTGCCAATCTGCTTGCTTTGCATGTAATTGTAACAATCATAAGGCGTGGGTAAGATTGCTTTGCGGAGGCTGTAATTTACAGTGGTGGGTCCACCAGCAACATCTATCAGAAGGGTTTTGGTGTCAGTCTTGCAGTTTTCACTGGCACCGTGAGACGGCTCAAGGAGCATTAGTACAACTCACAGGCAAAAATATCATTGACAGTTTGCAATTAGTTGAAAATCTTGAAGATCTGCAGCTAAGAGAATTAGCGTGGTCAGTACAGCATTTAGCAAAAAAGATCTTAGCCGATAGCTACTCTGTAGTTTTGCAATCCTCATGCCAACCAAATATCGGGGTCCCCATTCAGTGGCAAGTTGACCCAAGAAAGTGGGATCATGTTCGCCGGCGGTTTAAGCATCGTGCTGCTAATCGCAGGCTCAGTAATGGGTCACCCCCTTTCCTATCCTCCTAAAGTGTTTGACCCTAGAGATAATATCTGGGTCTCCTTGGCACGTGAATTGAACACCACAACATTCTGTGCCTCCCTAGCCACACCCAGTACCCCATTTTTGACATGCTTAGTTGGAGTACCACTAACAGATAATACATGGCGTAACTTCGTAATCGAGACCCAGAACCAGTTCAAAATTATTAGACCATTAAAATCCACAATGAATATTACCGCTGGCCTACTGAAGTATGATAGCTGGGATGATAAACTCCCGGTGGGCCCTGAGCCACAAGAGATAGAACTAGTTGATTCTCTTAACGCTACAGCCTGTATTTATATTAATAGTTCACGTAATTTATGCCAAGAGGGCAGCCTTAATGGCTGTCGACTGAATGAATCCAACCCCACCTTGATTTATCCTATTGGCAATGCTTCACAGTGGGATTTAGAATGGTGCAACATTACCGTGAGAAATCGATCTCTTGCAGCCCCTGGAACGTTTTTCCCTCGAAAGTTACCCAGAGGGTTTTTCCTAATTTGTGGGAATCGTGCCTGGTCAGGTATTCCATCCAGGCCTGTAGGTGGGCCCTGTACCTTTGGCCAACTGAGTCTTGCACTTCCACAGCACCATCCTAATGCTACACACCGAACACGATGGCAGAGGTCTTTAACAGAAACTATAACACCTGAATGTCAGGATGACCTCACGCTATGGAGCAAATCAGAAGTGCTTTTTACCTCCCTTTTTGTTCCTGGTGCAGCTGCGGCACGAGCCCATCGTCACTTAGAAAAACTGGCATGTTGGGTAGTTAAACAGGCAAACGGTACCAGCCGAGTGTTGTCTGAACTTGCAGAAGATCTGAGTTCAGTCCAACACGCCCTGCTTCAGAATAGAGCAGCTATAGATTTTCTACTCTTAGCCCACGGCCATGGCTGTGAAGATTTTGAAGGAATGTGCTGTATGGATCTTGAGGATCATTCTAAGTCCATCCACGCCGAAATTAAGAATTTGATTGAACACTCCCAAAAAATAAAAAAAGACTCCGGATTTTTCGGATTAGAAGGACTTACAGAGTGGATGGGCTTAGAAGGATGGATGAAAAGTGTGATTAAATCCTTAATGCTGTTGCTAATAATTGTTTTGCTTAGTTTACTTATGCTTAGCTGTATAATGTCATGTATAAAAAATTTAATTCTGAAGTCAGTCAATATGACTATGATCATGCAAAAAGAAAACAGGGGAAGTGTTGAGAGTCTTTCTGAAGAATGGCTAAAGAGCAAAGGTCATGATAACACAGGAGGCTTAGAAAAGATGCAGACACTGAGTCCTTGAGCAAGAGGTTGCATAGATAACAGAATGTGCATTCAGATAAGAAAGAAGACAGAAACCATATGGAAGAGAAAGATAAGACCACCGTGTTTGCAGATCCCACGGAATAGCTCCCACCAATGAGGAGCTCAACTTTTGCAATATGTATGAGCTAATTAAAGGTACTATAAGTAAGTGTAGTTTTGAAAAATAAATCGAGACTTGCTGAACATCATGCCTTGAGTGCTTGTCTCCCGCGACTCCACCCAACACCGTACCAAAAGACACGTAATAGGGGGGACCCAGAGATGGGTAGAGGAAGAATGGCCAGCCGAGAGGATCCTAGAGACTTATGGACCTGCAACATGAGCACAGGATGGGAGCTGGGGGTACCGAACTCCCATCTACATGCTAAACCGGATCAGCAGACTGCAAGCACTAATTGAGGTAATCACCAATGAGACCTCTTGCTCTTGAACTGCTTAACACACAACAAGGGCAAACTCGAACAGCCGTGTACCAAAATCGGCTGGCATTGGACTATTTACTAGCAGAAGAAGGTGGAGTATGTGGCAAGTTTAACACCTCAGACTGCTGCATCCACATTGATGATCACGGTGAAGCCATCACCAAAATTACCCAAAACATCAGGAAACTAGCCCATGTTCCAGTGCAGAAATGGCAGCCCTTGATCACTTCTGAATGGTGGGAAAATATTTTCCAAGGACAATGGTGGAAGAAAGCTTTAATTATTGTTGGACTTTCCCTTACAGGACTTATTTTTCTCCCTTGTTTAATCCCTTGTTTCATCCATTTAATCACCACTGTGGTCCAAAGCATGCCACTGATCCAAGACCTCCAGGGACAAGAGCAGCATCCACCATCCACTCAAAAGATTATGTATATCAATAATAAGAAGAAAACCAAAAAGGAAAGAAAAATTGCCAAGCAAGTGTGGGACAGTTTTAAACAGCTTGAATCCATCCCTGAATAAGCTACCCACCTTCACTTAAATGCAAAGACCAAAGATGCGAGCATAAGAGAAAAAGGGGGGACTTGTCATACATGGAATCCCTATTTGTGCTTGGTCTTTGCATATTAAGTGCTTTAATTAATTAATTTTGAGTTAATTATTTTTAAATTGAATGTTACAATTAACCCATCAGCCCAGGTACAAAAGTCCAGTTCCATTATCAGTGTTTCCATTTGTCTAAAGTTTATTAATAGAGTTGCACCCTTCCCAGTTAAAATTTTCCCAGTTAAAAATCACAAACTTGCCCCTTTTCAAGCTTCAAACCACCTATACACCATAAGAGTTACCTTTCCTGTGTTTACTGTATACTTTTACAAGTGTTTTGAGATGTGTCGGACTTGCATTCCAAGGCCAAAACCCCACCCAGTCTTAATAGCCAGCAGCTATTTTTAGCCACAGCCATTACTCTGCAGGCAAGTCCCATGGCAACCTGAATACCTGAATTTTAAGGAAAGTATTGTATTCCCTTATCTCTAACTAATACCACCCCCCCCCCCCCCCCCCCTTGACAACGATGAGCCATTGGTGGACAGAGATGATCCATCAAAGGGAAAGCACCAATCGCCTTGGACCGAAAGGGCGGGCTGTGGGCGGACTGGGGGCGGAGCAAAAACTATAAAAAGGATGAAGCTGAGAGGCGGGGTCTCTTCTCTCTTCCCCTCTTGCTCTCTCCAGACTAGCTGTGGGAGACATCAGTGCTGGGCATTAAAAGCCTTACCCCTTTTAAGGGGCTTTTAGTAATTTTTTTAAAGTCAACCCAGCACTGCAGGTTCTTTTTCTCTACCTGAGGTCTAGTGCTGTCTCAGCCAGAAGATCTCATATCCCTGCGCTCCTGGGGCATACCATCTACCGAGCCATAGGATCCCAAATTTTTATATTTTTCTGATTTCTGTAATTTTTCAATTTTTCTGTTTTCAATAAATTAATCTTTTTAAGAGTTGTCTCATTTCTCACAAGTACTTTGTGCGCTGAGACAAAAATATGCCAGAGGACCGTATGCGATTCTCACATTAGAGCAATTAGCTGGTGATGAACCTCACGATAGGCCAGAAGATCAGTCAGTACTTTTGCCTTGAAATGTGCTTGTGGACATCAAAGAAGCAGCACAAAAGGCAATTTTACAAATTCCACCAACTGGAACCCCAGAAGGCATTTACACAGAAATAAAGCAAGCTCTTGCTGAAACCTTTACCTCATTCGTCCATCGTCTAAAGCAAGCTGTGGACAGACAAGTCAGTGATGAAGCAGCAAAGCCACATCTGCTACGAGGTCTTGCTTTTGCAAATGCTAATGCAGAGTGCAAATGTATAATCAGTGCCATGACTGGTCACTCAACCATAGCTGAAATGATAGAGGCATGCAGTAAGGTGGGCACACCTCAGCATATTGCAACAATCCAAGCAAGCATTTTGGGACAAGAAATTGGAAAAATTCTTCAAGTGCAAGATGAAAGATTTTCAAAAACTATAGCAGCACTTCGTTCAGATCTACAACAAAGTAACTCCAGAGAAGTGAGGATTCAGCTTACGTAGCAAATATAGTCAGAAGAATAGAGGGATCACTTTTGAAAGAAGTTGATAACAAGAATCGGTATTCTTATCTTGTGTGTGTGAATATACTATTAGATCAGAGAGGACACAAATATTTTGTTTCTCACATCAGAGCACACTCTCCTGGGATTTTTGGCAGAAGGAAATGTACAAGCAGATAAATTGACCATGGTCATTTCAAACACTTCGCCGAACATTTTTGAACAAGCAAAACTGAGTCATGCATTTTTTCATCAGAACGCACAAGCATTGAAGCGGACATTTCACATTTCTAAAGATCAAGTGAAGGCCATCATAAATGCTTGTCCAGACTGTCAGGTTGTGCAACACCCTGTATCCACAGGAGCAGTCAATCAGAGAGGATTGCAAAGCCTGCAATTATGGCAGACAGATATCACAAAGTACCCACCCTTTTGGGAGATTTAAAAATGTTCATGTTTCTGTGGGCACCTTTTCAGGTGCAGTCTTTGCTTCCTTGCACATAGGCAAAACAGCGAAACATGCATGTCAGCATTTTCTGCAAGCATTTGCATCATTAGGCATTCCTGAAGAAATTAAAACAGACAATGGTCCAGCTTACAGAGGATGAACCCTTGACACATTTTTGAAAAATTGGGGTGTTCGTCACAAATTTAGCATTCCTAATTCTTCTATGGGCCAAGCCATCATTGAAAGAACACACCAAAATGCAAAATCCCTTTTGGATAAACAGAAAAGGGGGGAAGAAGAGAATACGCCTCAGATGTGGTTGAACAAAGCTTTGCATGTTTTAAATTTCTCAAATAGCTCCTTTGCAGAACCGATTCCACCAATTATCAGGCATTTTTCAAATAGTACTCAGGCGAAATTGAGTGAAAATCCTTTAGTCCTGATCAAAGATTTAGAGACCAGAAAGACCGAGGGTCCATTTCAACTAATAACATGGGGCAAAGGGTATGCTTGTGTCTCAACAGGTGCAGGACCGAAGTGGATTCCAGCAAAAAACATGAAACCTTATCAAGTCCAGAAACAAGCAGGAATCGACTGAGGGAACAAGGAGGCGAGCACACAGATGTGAATCAGTGTCAACACTGCTGTCGATGCCACAGATATCAGTTGTCTTTCTGTGCAAGAACTGTGGACTGAGTCTTACGCAAAAGTGTGGGAAAGTTAATGGTGTAAATTCTGTATGTAAGAGTGTGGTACAAGTTGTGTTGCAGATCACAGATTCCCGTGTAAGATAAAGCTGTTGAGCATGACGCTCAATCACTTGTGCCTTATAATCTCATTGATTGCCTTAAGCAATGCAGCTTTCCCAGTAAAACAACCAAAAGAAAATGTCTAGGAGACTCTGGCCAATGCATCAGGCCTAGACACCATCTGCCTAATTCACTCAAGGCCAAAGAAACCATTTTCAACATGTTTGGTCGGTTTACCAGTAGACAAATGGCCACTTTCAAAACATGTCCATCTAACGCAACCGGGGGCTTGTAATCACAAGTCTCGGCCTGCCCTCGGGCAGAGAGGACGCAGCGTTAGCCTCCACAACGTCCTCGCTGGACGGCTCAGTGGAATAGGTGTGAGATAGATGTGTGTGCTGGCTCCTCCTCAGAGGAAGCACGTCGGGCAGCCGATGGATTAGGCCCGCATTAGTCCGGAAAGCAAAGAAGGCGGGAGGGGCCTCTGGTATGGGTTCCAACAGGTTTATTTGCAGGAGGGTCCAGGAACCAGAAGAAGCTTTGAGAAGAAGGGGGCACACCCTTTTATGGGGGGGTGGAGCAAGGCGGGGAAAGGGAAAACAACCAATGGGGTACAAGCAGAGGGGAGAATACAATTTTTCAGAAAAAATGGGGAAAACAGGGAGGCAGGAGTCACAACAGGGAACCAATTAATAACTAAAAAAGGGAGAACTTTCTGGAACAGGGGGAGGTAATTTAAGATTGGGAGCCACCCAGGGGGAGGTAACCTAGATCTCAGTGAATTCTTCTGGTCTGCCTTCCGATCCACTGTCCTGGGTGGGGAAATCCACCCAGTGGATGGCCCTGGTTTGACTGACATTTGATGGTTTCAGCCCGAGAGCAGGCTGAGCCACCCTAACATCTCCCCCTTTTTTATTACATTGAAATGAGGGGAAAGGCTTAAGGGATTTCAAAACCAAACACTTAAAAATGGGAAGGGCTAATAAAATTAACTCCATAAAGAAACCCCATACAATGTCCTTGATAATGGAAGGAATTCGGCCACTGGAGCTCCCGGTGTACAGGAGGAGCTGCAGCAGCAGGTGGGACAGCAGCATGTAGGATGTCATCACGCAGTCATGGGAGGTAACTTTAGGGACAGTGTAACATAAATAAAATTAATACAAATACAATTAACTTAAATAACAATGGCTCCCTTGGACTCCCCCTCTTTCAAAACAAAACTGAGGGGTCATTTTGGGAAGGCAGACACATTTTAAGGAGACTGAGAGGTGGAAGGTTTGTTTTTCAGGCCTGGAGGAGGAGTCTTTTTTCCAGGTGGCTTGGTTATTCTTCTTTTCCAGGCTGTGGCAACTTCATTCCTTTGCTTGGCTTCTGCAGGTGGTCTCAAAAAGGGTTTGATCCACTTCCCAGGGATCCATCTTGGACCCTCTGGGGTGGAAACACACCCGCAGCCTCTACTCCAGGTGACTAGGGGGTACAGGCCATGTATTTGTAAAGTATCAGGGTCTTTTATTAGGACCTCAGGTCTCTCAGTTTGTTTATGTTTGGCAGAGTTTGTGATGTGTCTCATGATGGGAGGATCAGGTTCCTCATAGGAACAGTTTAAAAAGTTCAAAGTGAACAACGCTTTGGACAGTCTTATGGTGGGGGCAGCGATCTCATTGCCATCCTTTTGTTGTTCTAACAGTCTTTTTAGTGTCTGATGTTTCCTCTCCACGATGGCTTGGCCTGTGGGTGAGTGAGGGATGCCAGTGATGTTATCCACACCCCACTCACTCATGAATCTGTTTAACTCTGCAGAGGTGTACGGTGGGCCATTGTCAGTTTTTAATTTATTTGGCGTCCCCAACACAGCGAAGGCCTGTACCAGGTGGATGATGACATCTTTGGCCCTCTCCCCACGGTGAGCTGAGGCAAAGGTTGCACCAGAAAAGGTATCCACAGAAACATGAATATATTTCTGGCAGCCAAATTGGGGGAAGTGGGTGACATCTGTTTGCCATACCTCACAACTGCCTAGGCCTCGGGGGTTAACCCCCTGATCTAATGATGGGAGCTGATGTTTCTGGCAGTTGGGGCACGTCACCACAATGGCTTTCGCCTGGTCTCTAGTGAGGTGGAACATTCGGACGAGAGCTGGAGCATTTTGATGGAACATTGCATGGCTCAGCTGGGCTTGCTGGAATCTGTAAGGCAGATTCGCTAGCTTGATGGGCATAGCTAGGGCATCTGCTCTCCTGTTCCCTTCTGCAATAAATCCTGGCAGGTCAGTGTGTGACCTCACATGCATTACGTAAAAGGGTTGCTTTCGGTGGGAGACAATTTGAATTAGCTTCGAAAGCAATTTATAGATTTTTGGATTCGCCACCTCTCTGAGCGATGCTCTTTCTGCTCTGGACACCAGTCCTGCTACATATGCGGAATCTGTTACCAAATTAAAAGGTTCGTTGAACCGCTCAAATGCTCTGACCACTGCGGCAAGCTCTGCAACCTGAGGTGATCCTTTGACCACCTGCACATCAGACTCCCACTTCTGAGTGCAAGTATCCCTCCAAGCGATGACAGGCTTGTTGGATGCTCCAGAACCATCCATAAAGATCGTCAGGGCATTGAGGGGTTCACGACTCTGAATTTCTTTTGGAATTAGTTTAAAGGCCGAATTGAACAATTTGTGTTTCGGGTTGTGAGCCGATATTTGTCCCGAATAACTATCAAAGGCAAACTGGAGATGATTATTGTTTTGAAGGAGATGGTCCAGTGCATTGGTAGTGGCAGGTAAACACATGTGAAATCACACCCCGCAAGGGTACGGAGGCGAGACCTAGCCTTTATCACCAACTGAGCCATGAGCTCCTGTGGCGTGGTAATACTTTTGGACGGCTGGTGTAAGAGGAAAACCCACTCAATAATCAGAAGGGGATCTCTCTGCACCTTGTCCCACTGGAAAACCAGCCCATGGAGGTATGGCACTTTCCCCAACACTATAAACTGAAAGGGCAGACCTGGGGCATAACGATGGGCTTGGCGAGATGACAGCGCCTCCTGGACTTTGATGAGGGAGTTTCTTGCCTCTTCTGTCAACTGCCTCAGGGATTTGAGATCCTCCTTCCCACAAAGCAGGTTGAACAGAGGGGCAAGGTCCTCAGTCGTCAGTCCCAGGAGCTGCCTCACCCAGTTGATGGACCCACAGAGTTGATGGAGTTCCTGCAGAGTCTTGGGGTTATCATTGATCTTTAACGGTTGGGGCACCACCGTCTGCTCCTCTATTTTTAGTCCTAGATATTTAAAAGATGAGGTCTTCTGGACCTTTTCGGGATGGATTTCGATTCCATCAGCCTCTAAAGCCCTGATTATCTCCCCCAGAGTCCAGTCCAGGTACTGCTGCGTGGGCACACACACCAAAACATCATCCATGTAGTGTAGGATCACAGCTCTAACTGCCTTTTTCCGGACAGGGGACAGAATGCGAGCGACGTACCACTGGCAGATGGTGGGCGAGTTTTTCATGCCTTGCGGCAGAACTCGCCAGTGGTAGCGCTGCATGGGAGCCTCTCGGTTGAGGGAAGGCACCGAGAAGGCAAACCGGGGCGCGTCGTCCGGATGCAGGGGGGTATGGAAGAAGCAGTCCTTGATATCTATGACTGCTAGCTTCCACTGCCTAGGGAGCATTGAGGGTGATGGCATTCTGGGCTGCAGGGGTCCCATGTCCTCAATGACCTCATTAATTTTCCGCAGGTCGTGAAGGAGTCTCCACTTGTCTGTCCCCAGCTTCTGGATCACAAAGACAGGGGAGTTCCAAGCACTGTTGGAAGGCTCAATATTCCCCTTCCCCAGCTGCTCCTCCACGAGTGCAGTGAGCGCTCTCAATTGGTGTGTTTTTAAAGGCCACTGATCCACCCAGACCCTTTTATTGGTGAGCCAATTCAATTTCTGGGTGGGGCGCTCCACAGTGGCCCCTACTAAAAATCCTGGGGTTGAGATGGGATCTCAGCCTGGGCTCCCCACTGGGACATGAGATCCCTGCCCCACAATGTAAACCCAGAGTCAATAACAATCCAGAATCCTAGTGGTCGGCCCCAAGTCGCACCAGGTACCTTCTGCCAGAGGCTCCAGGACAGACCATTGCTCCCGGCTGCAGAGTAGAGCACGTTCTTCACCTCTGGTCCTGTCCTGACTGGGCCAAGGGCTACGGCATGAGCGATTTCCTGCTTGATCTGGGCGAAGGCTTGCTGCTGTTCAGGGCCCCAGTGGAAATTGTTCTTCTTGCGGGTATCCAGGTAGAGAGGACTCACGATCTGGCTGTACTTGGGAATGTGCATTCTCCAGAAATCTATGGCACCTAGGAAAGCTTGTGTTTCCTTCTTGTTGGTTGGTGGAGACATTCCTGTGATCTTATTGATGACCTCGGTGGGAATCTGACGTCATCCATCTTGCCACTTTACTCCCAGGAACTGGATCTCTCGGGCAAGTCCCTTGACTTTACTCTTCTTGATGGCGAATCCAGCTTCTAGGAGAATTTGGATGATTCTCTCTTCTTTCTCAAACACCTCTGTTGCGGTGTTTCCCCACACAATGATGTCATCAATGTACTGCATATGTTCTGGGGCCTCACCCTCTTCCAGTGCAACCTGGATCAGTCCATGGCAGATGGTGGGACTGTGCTTCCACCCCTGGGGCAGTTGGTTCCAGGTGTACTGCACGCCCCTCCAGGTGAAGGCAAACTGAGGCCTGCATTCTGCTGCCAGAGGAATGGAGAAAAATGCATTAGCAATGTCAATAGTGGCGTACCACTTCACTGCTTTGGGTTCCAGCTCGTACTGGAGCTCCAACATGTCCGGCACAGCAGCGCTCAATGGTGGACTCACTTCATTCAAGGCACGATAGTCCACAGTCAATCTCCATTCCCCGTCAGACTTGTGCACAGGCCAGATGGGGCTGTTGAAGGGTGAGTGGGTCTTGCTGACCACCCCTTGGCTCTCCAGCTCACGGATCATCTTGTGGATGGGGATCACAGCATCTCGATTTGTCTGATACTGCCGGCAGTGCACTGTCGATGTGGCAATTGGCACTCGTTGCTCTTCCACTTTCAGGAGCCCAACTGCAGAAGGATTTTCTGATAGTCAAGGCAGGGTGTTCAATTGCCTAATGCCCTTTGCCTCCACAGCAGCAATCCCAAATGCCCACCTGAGTCCTTTTGGGTCTTTGTAATAGCCATTCCAGAGGAAGTTTATGCCCAGAATACACGGGGCCTCTGGGCCGGTCACAATCGGATGCTTTTGCCACTCCTTCCTAGTCAGGCTCACCTCAGCTTCCAACAGGGTCAACTGCTGTGATCCCCCGGTCACCCCAGCGATGGATACAGGTTCTGCCCCCACATGTCCCGATGGCATTAAAGTACATTGTGCCCCAGTATCAACCAATGCATCATATCTTTGTGTCTCTGATGTGCCAGGCCATCGAATCCACACCGTCCAGAAAACCCGGTTCTCCCATGCCTCTTCCTGGCTAGAGGCAGGGCCCCTCTAGCCCTGGTTATCATTCTTTCCCTGGGTGTACATGCTAGAGGTCCCTTCAAGGGGATCCGACATATCATCCTCCCTTCTGTAATACCTGGCAGCTCGGTCACAGGAGGCTGAGGCTACTTTCACCTTAGTGGAACCCCCTCGGTTAGTGCCTCCCTCCTTGAGTTCACGCACCCGCGCTGCCAGGACAGAAGTGGGTTCCCCATCCCACCTTCTCATGTCTTCCCCATGCTCACACAGGAAAAACCACAGCTCAGCTCATGGGGTGTACCCTCTCTCTCTAGGTGGGGGACGACAGGCTCTGACTTGGGAGCCTGTGATTTGCACTGGTGCCACACTGATCTTCCTCATTTCCTCCCTCATCTCCTCCCTCATCTCCTCTTTGAGGTCCTTAACCACAGCAGAGACATGAGCTTTCAGCGGGCCATTGACCATACTGTCATAATTTCTGAGCTTGTTGGCGACAGAGCCCACTGTTTCTCGGTTATTGTCAGTATCAAGCATTGCAATGAAGCTGGTGTATTGGTGTGGCCCTAGCTTTGCCAGGTTCCACATCATCTGTCCTGTGCACCTGACCTTATCGGGGTCATTATCATGCTGTCCATCCCTCCCAAAGAGTACCTCAAATACTGCCACCTCTCTTAGCTGCTGGATCCCTTCCTCTGATGCCATGAAGATTTTTGCCTTTTCTTTTATACCCCTGTTATACCTTTTCACAAATTCTGTATTCCTAGTGCTTTTTGCCTACATTCTTGGACTTGTTTGTCAAGCTAAGAGACTAAACATTTTAGAAGCTTCGTAGCTAGGGATCAGTGTGCCCCAGACCCCAAGGTCCTCTCCAGAACACATTCTGTAAACCAAGATAGAACCATCCAGGGGAAGGTTCCTTGGGGAGGGGGGCTCACGTGAGCCTCTCATTGGGAAATCTTTGATAGATATGCTAATTAGAAAGACCTATAATGTTATACCCGATCTTTTGGGGGGGGCATTTGGCGGGGTGCATTTTGATGCATATGACCTGGATGTGTGCACCTAAGGATCCTTAAAATAAATATCAAGGTAAAATCCCTTTTCCCCTTCTAACTGTGTACGACTCTTGATTTTAAGACCAGGAAAAGGCATCAGTTGCTGGCGACCACTAAAGGACCCTAAAGACCTTGAAACTCACAGTCTTGGGTTGGAACACATCTTGCTTTGCCCCTCTCTTTGCCGGCAAATTACAGAGGGGCCGGAGCAACAATCTAAGACTGTGACCAGGACTTTAGGACCCAGCACGGAAAGGCAGAAGCACGGAGAGAGGTGAGTGAAAAGGGGACCGATACTACCGAGACTGTGCTAGCACTAGGGAAGGAGATCTCCGAGGGGGTTGGAAAGGTTGGGGGCATAGAAGCCCACGAAAGGGGAAAGCCTAAACTTTTCCCCTGCAAACTGTGGAAAGGAGGGGATGCCCTCCGTGGCGTCCACAGGAGCCCAGAGGCTGCACCCTATGCAGCTGCAGGAGTAGCTCAGAGGTTGGCTGGTTGGTTGGTTGGGACATCGGGAAGTTGTGGGTTCAAATCCTTTTGACACCAGATTTTCGCGCGCGTGCATTTACTGTTTCCTAAAACTAGTTGCTTTTTAGTATTTTAAAGTGCTGTTTTAAAGTGTTTGTGTAGTAACCTAGATAAACTGCCTGGGAAATTGGAATTTCAAGGCCAGATTGCAGGCTGAATTCTGGAGTTGAGTGCTTCCCTCTGGCAGAGTTTTCCTGTCTGTGAGAAAACATGGGTGGAGTGAATGAAAAAATCCCTCCTAACAGCCCATTAGAGCTGATAATAAAACACTGGAGATGGCTGACAGGGCGAAAAACTACTTTGGACACCCGAGAATTGATCAGGCTGTCCACACTGGTTTGGCCGACTTTAAAATTAAGTCAAGGAAATTGGCCTCGCTATGGGAGTTTGGAAAGTAACATCATTACTGACCTGATGACAGAATTGAGATCATTACGTAGGTTTGATGAACTAAGATATGCAGAACTTTTTACTATGTATCTGAACAGGAAAGAAGCATATGTAGTGGACAAAAGTAATATGGAAATGACTTTGAGGAGGAGAAAGGGAAAGTAAAATCCACAGCAAGCTGAGTCGCATACTAATACAGACAGAAAAATCGATATGACAGATACAGATATGGTAGCACCAGCTTTGCGCAATGGAGGGGGGTCTCCCCACCCCGTTCAACCGCCGGGGCAGCCCGCACAGGTGGGGGCGGAGGATGGGGGAGCGGTGGCTCCGCCGCTGCCGCCTCCGCCGGTGGGGCAGCCCGCACAGGTGGGGGTGGGGGCGGCTCCGCCGCCGCCGCTGCCGCCGCCGCTCTCTGAGCAGGGGCAGGGGAGGGGGCGAGCAACCAGCTCCAAGCCAGAGGAGCGGAGCGGGGCCTCCCCCCCCCCCAGCCTCGTCAGGGGCGGAGGGCGGGCACAGAGGTGGGAGAGATGTGGGTATGTCACCACCCCCTGACCGCCCCGGAGGCGGAGAAGGGGCAGGTATGCCACTGCCCCCTGGCTTTTCCAGAGGCAGAGACAGGGAAAGGGGAGGGGCAGGCTGGCCACCTTTCCCCGAGTACCCTGAACATGGAAGTGAAGGCAGAAATGGACACGGACAATCGCGGTGGCATTCCCCAATACAGAGAACTGAAGGTTTCCGAGCCAGAGACAGGAGGAGCCGCTCGCTCTCCCCACCCTGCGGCGCGGCCAATGTTAAAGCTGAGGGCAGACAGGATGGCCTCAACCCAGGCGGCTCTTGCAGAGCTAGGGATGGGAGAAGCTGCTTGCAGCCCCTGCCTCCCTACCCCTCCACTGCCGCAAAAAGCGAGACAGTTCCTGATCAACATTTGCCTGGAACAAGTTTTAAAACCAATGAAGCAATTTCAATTAAAAGTGAATGGGATGATTTTGATACAGATGGTTCTCACGTAGAGGGTGGTAGAAGAAGGGGCAGGATAGCCCGAGAAGCTATGAAAGCAGTCAGTCCCATCGCTAAACACACAAGGTCCAAAGCAGGTAAAAGGGGGGAAGAAGAACTTGCATTAGAAGCACCTCTGAGACAGGCTGTGGGAAATCAAGGAGTCGTTTATATAAAGACACCATTTTCTCTCGGAGAATTACAGCAGTGGAAAAACTCAATTGGGAAGTACAGGGACAACCCAGAGAGAGTAGCTATGCGTGTAGAAATGGCCATAAAATCCCAAAACACAGACTGGGGTGATCTAAATGTTATGCTAGATGAATTATTGGATAAAACAGAGAGAGAAATGGTCAAAAAAGCTGCTATATCTGCTATAGAAACTCAAATTGCATCTGGGAGTCTCCAAGAGTCAGTTAATGATATCTATCCCCTAGCAAACCCTGGCTGGGATCCCAATGTCCCAGAACAGATGGAAAAGCTGAAGGGATACCAGAAATGGGTGGTTGTTGAGTTAATAACATATTCTGTGTTAAATACTTTAAAAGGTAAACTGAGTCACGACACTGTGGATGTGATCAGAGCTACAGGGGTAAGTGAAACAAGGCCTTTTCTCCAACCTTTAAAATTTAAATTGGGAAAACACTGGGTCACTCACCAGTTCCTGTATATGCCAAATTCCCCAATGCCATTGTTAGGCAGAGATTTATTGGAAAAATTGGAAGCAGAAATTAAGTTTTCAAAGGAAGGGGGACTGAAAGTTATAATCCCAGAATCTAAAATTATCAAAGCAGCTGCTATACTTGTACAGGAATGCCATGGAAAAATTCCCAAAGAAGTTGAAGAAGCTGTCATTCAAATAGTGTGGGCCAATGATTCTCCTGGGAGATCCAAAAAAGCTGAACCTGTGAGTATCACACTCAAAGCAGCGGCTACACCAGTAAGGCAAAGACAATATCCTCTGAAATTAGAAGCTCACACGGGATTAGTACCTGTGATTGAAAAGTTTCTCAAATTTGGGTTGTTAGTAGAATGTGAATCCAGGTACAAGACACCAATCTTGCCAGTAAAGAAAGCTGATGGTAAAAGCTACAGGTTGGTACAGGATTTGAGGGAAATCAACAAGATAACAGAGGACATACACCCAGTGGTAGCGAATCCTTACACACTTTTGACAACACTAACCAATGAATTAGGGTGGTTCACTGTTTTAGATCTCAAGGATGCCTTTTTCTGCATTCCTGTGCATAAGAATAGCCAAGAACTCTTTGCTTTTGAGTGGGAGAATCCTGAAACAGGGAGGAAGACCCAGCTCACCTGGACAGTTCTACCACAAGGATTCAAAAACAGCCCGACCATATTCGGAAACCAGCTGTCAAAGTAGCTTGAGGACTGGAGGAAACAAGAACCAGGAGGAGCGGTTCTCCAGTATGTTCATTACATCTTGATAGCGGCCAAGACACGAGACGACTGTATGAAGGTCACTGTAAGCCTGTTGAACTTTTTGAGCACAGGTTGCCAGGGAAACAGTAGTCTACCTGGGCCTGGAAATTTTCCGTGGACATCGCCAACTCGGCACAGAATGGAAGGAAGCCATCTGTCGACTTCCAGAGCCCCATACCGAAAGGGAGATGCAGGCCTTCCTGGGAATGGTAGGTTGGTGTCGCCTGTGGATATTAAACTACGGTATACTGGCGAGACCTTTATATGAGGTCCTTAAAGCAGCTGAAAAGGGGACAATCATGTGGACAAAGAATGCCAGGGCTGCATTTAAACAGCTGAAACATTCCTTGATGTCAGCCCCAGCACTGGGGCTGCTGGACTTGACTAAACCTTTCGAACTCTTTACGCATGAGTGACTGAATGTTGCTCTGGGGGTACTGGCACAGCACCTTGGAGACCAGCGAAGAGCTGTGGACTATTTCTCAAAACAACTAGACAATGTAGCCCAGGGTTGGCCAGGATGCTTGAAAGCTGTGGCAGCAACAATCCTTCTGATACAGGAGGCCCATAAATTCACCCTTGGGCAACACATTGTCATTTATGTACCCCATGCAGTGATAAATATGCTGGAGCAAAAGGAGAGACACTGGCTCTCCCCTAGCAGGATGCTCAAATACCAATCTATGTTATTAGAACAGGATGATGTTACTCTAAAGACAACTTCTGTGGTAAACCCTGGGATGTTTTTATCATCCACGTTACTTGACAGTGTGCCTGAGCATGATTGTTTGCAGACAATAGAGGAAACTTATTCCATCAGACCAGACCTGAAAGATGTTCCTTTGAAAGATCCAGACTGGGAACTGTACACTGATGGGAGCAGCTTCATGAGAAACGGTAGGAGGATGACTGGTTACGCCGTAACCACCTCAGATAAAATCGAGGCAAAAGCCTTGCCTCCAGATGTATCATCACAGAAAGATGAACTCATTGCACTAACGAGAGCTCTAGAACTGAGCGAGGGGAAGAAAGTGAACATATGGACTGATTCCAAATATGCCTTTAGTGTTGTTCATGCCCACGGAGCTATTTGGAAAGAACGTGGCCTGTTGACTGCTCAAGGTAATGAAGTCAAGCATGCTAAACAGATTCTTGCACTTTTACAGAGCATTTGGAAGCCTACGGAAGTGGCTATCATGCATTGCAAGGGTCATCAAAAAGAGAAAACAGCCCCTGAACTGGGAAATCGTTTTGCTGACGAAACAGCCAGGGGGATTGCAGAAAAAGGCATTTTTGCAGTGGTACCACAGAAAGAGATAGATTTGTCATCATTTACCCCAAAATACGATCAGAGGGATCACAAATTAATTAAGTTTCTTAAGGCTGAAATCAAAGAAGGTGGGTGGGCTGTTACCCCGGTAGGACAAGTCGTAGTTCCACCCCTCATCCTTCGGGAAATAGCCCAGCGAGAGCATGAAAGTACCCACTGGGGAACAGAAAATCTTTTAAAACATTTGAGGAAAGTAGTGATAGGGAGAGAGATGACTGATATTGTACAATCTGTAACAAGCAAGTGTGAAACCTGCTGTAAAAACAACCCTGACGCAAGTAAGAGAGTTGTGTTAGGAGTGATAAAGACAGGAGATCTCCCAGGAGATTATTGGCAAATAGATTTTGCTGAGATGCCACGCAAAGAAGAATGCAGGTATATACTGGTACTGGTTGACACCTTCAGTGGATGGCCTGAGGCTTTCCCCTGTCACACCAACACAGCAAAAGACGTAGTGAAAGCTTTGCTTAATCATATAATACCAAGATTTGGGGTTCCTTTGGAGATGTCATCAGATAGGGGACCACATTTTGTTGCAACAGTGGTTGGGGAAGTTAGCAGGATTTTGGGACTTACCTGGGATCTGCACACACCATACAGGCCCCAGGCAAGTGGCAAAGTTGAACGCATGAATGGGACCCTCAAAACCCAGTTTTGCAAGATTTGTCAAGAGACATCCATGACATGGGTTCAAGCCCTGCCTATAGCCTTGCTGAGAGTCCGCATACAGCCCAGGCGAAGGGACAACATCGGTCCCTATGAAATATTATATGGCAGGCCATACCAGGTTCCACATATCCCAGGGGAAATTCATGAGAGGTAAAAATGATTTGCAAAAGTATTTAATGGCTCTGAGTTCCACTTTGCAGAAGCTCCAGAGATTTGTCGTGTTATCCAAACCAATAAGATTGGACACAGCTGCTCATCCGTTCCAGCCTGGAGACTGGGTCTACATCAAGTGGTGGGACAGCGACCCCTTGCAAGCCAAGTGGAAGGGACCATTCCAAGTTTTGCTGACCACTTTTACTGCGGTCAAGGTTGCTAGCAAGGGACTGTGAATTCACTACTCCAGGGTGAAGAAAGCTTCTGCTCCCCAAATCACCAAGAAAACGGAGACTGATACAAATTAGAAAGATGCAATTTAAACTGTTTTTTACATGTTTGCTGTTTGCCCAACTGGTAACCATGGTTCAGGATTCACCCCATGATTTGCATAAGATTGTGGTCCAAAATGTGTCCAAAATTCTTAATAAGAGCAATTGCTGGATCTGTACTCAGTTACCACCCCTAGATGGGAAGGGTCACTGGCCATTGATTGGCATTTTAATGGAAGAATTAAGAAAGATTTAGATGAAATTCAGAAAAGAACTCAAATTCTACATGAAGCAGCTTCTAGAAATAACACCTTAAAATTTGATCATATTTTTGATACCCTCACCTCATGGTTGCCCAACTGGGCCTGGGTAAAAGAAATATTCATCATAGCTGTAATTGTAGTTATTATCTGTGTAATTGCCTGTGGAGCAGCCGGTTGTGGAAACCGGTTCTGCGGGTAAAGAAGAGACTAGACAAGATAGAGTTTTGTTAGTCTCTAAAAGGGGGGAAATGATGCCATGAAGATTTTTGTTTTTTCTTTTATACCCCTGTTATACCTTTTTACAACTTCTGTATTCCTAGTGCTTTTTGCCTACATTCTTGGACTTGTTTGTCAAGCTAAGAGACTAAACATTTTAGAAGCTTCGTAGCTAGGGATCAGTGTGCCCGAGACCCCAAGGTCCTCTCCAGAACACATTCTGTAAACTAAGATATAACCATCCAGGGGAAGGTTCCTTGGGGAGGGGGGCTCACTTGAGCCTCTCATTCGGGAATCTTGGATAGATATGCTGCCTCTGCGTCCTTTTTGGAGCAGTTCCCACTTTGCCCGGTCAGCTCTGGACGCAGCAGGCTGCGGGGACCATGCTCCGGAATCCGGGAGACCAGAGGTCTGTCTCGTGGGTCCTTCCACAGGACCGCGGCAATAGAGGCAGGTGGTGGAAGAAGGAGGCAGGCTCAATTGTGGATGAAATCCGGAAGGTTTATTGTGTCTCCGAACAGGGGACCTCGCCCCCCGGGGGTGTCCAGCAATGAGCAACCCTGAACGCGCCTGCCAGGGGTTTTATGGGGGGGTGGCGACAGGGGAGGGATGACAACGGCATTGAATCAGGGAAGGAGAAGGACGGGTCTGCGGGATGAGGGACACACAAGGGAACCTATCTTGGGAAAGGAAGGGAGGGATCCTCCCCCCAAGACCAATCACTCGACACCCCTGCCAGAACTTTCTAGAAGCTTGGGAGGGGTGCCGGAGCAATTGGCAGGGGTCTGGGAGGAGACAAATAGAGAAAGCAGGGTTATGAACATGAAACCAGGAGGGTATAAACTGGGATGGTACAATAACACGAAACCCAAAGGGGGGACCCGGACTGAACCAAACAAGACACACTCGCACAATATGCTAATTAGCAAAACCTATAATGTTATACCCGATGCTGGGGTGAGACAGACAGACTCGGTGGGGTGCATCGAGATGACCTGGACGTGTGCACCTAAGGATCCTTAAAATAAATATCAAGGTAAAATCCCTTTTCCCCTTCTAACTGTGTACGACTCTTGATTTTAAGACCAGGAAAAGGCATCACCTCAAGTGTCTTCCACTGCATTCTGTGATGGTACTCCTGCATTCTCTCTTTGTGAATGAACCTTTCTCTCACACTCATTAAGAGCCGCTCCCAGAGAGAAAGGGGCCCTGGCTCCCTCACAAATATCTGGTCCACACCTGGGTCCTGGGTCAACGATCCCAGATACCTTGCCTCACCACTATCCAGTTGCACACTTGTGCCCCTAAGGTCCCAAACCCAAAGCAGCCAGCTTGTATAAGCCTCATGCCCCCCCCCGCACAATGTCTTTTCGCATACTACGGAGACTCGTACGACAGGGACTCAGTGATGATTTCCAGCTCTGGCTCTCCTGCTGGTTGTGAGGGCCCTGGTTCCCCATCATCATTAACTGGTCGTACTGATTTGGTCTTATATTTCCTCCTTTGCACAGCGGTGACTGCTGCTGGCTGTGGTTGTCCTTGTGGTTCAGCTGAAACCTGGACGGTTGTAACATCCGTGGGTTCCACTGCTGCACCATCGGACTCATCCTCTTTGGGGCAGGGAGAGGGTTTTTCACTAGCTGAGGAGGTGTATTCCCTTAGCACTTGGCATATCCCCTGGAGCACCTGGCCCATCTCCTGGCATATCTCCTGGCGCATCTCCTGCATCCCCTTCACCAGTACCCCCACCCAGTTCGGGTAGTCCATTTCTGAGGTGGGCTGTGGGGAGGTAGCAGGCTGTGGGGTAGGGTCAGGCCGTGGGGCAGGGTCAGGCTGTGGGGCAGGATCTCTAGTGTCTGGGGTCATGTCAGGTTCTGGGGCAGGATCAGGCTCTAGGGTAGGATCTCTAGTCTCTGGGGCCGGTGTCTGGGTAGTTATCCAAACCAATCTCAACTTATCCCTGAGTGCCAAATAGAGTAGGCCTACCAGCACCAGTTGGTTAGTACTCAGAGGAAATCTAAACCCTTCGAAAATTGGTGGGGTGGGCCCAAAGAACTGGTTGAGGCGTTGGGAGAAAACTTCCCCTGGTCTCATTTCCTTACAGAAGGTACCATTTTTAACATAACCCCAAAAACATGCACTTAGTGTGTGATAGCCGTTTATCCATGTACCCACATTCCTGAGGAAGTTAAAAACCCATGAATTCCTCACCTTCTCGACCCATAACGCAAGCTGGATAACAGCAATGGTAGCCTCAGTCAGAGGACCCATGTTTAGGTAAGGAGTTGCAAAGGGGAAGAATATAGCCACGACCACCTGCCACCCGAACCAGGGTAAAGTAGACCACATAGTGCTGCCTAGCAAGGTTCCTATATCCAGCACACAAAATTATCCAGGAACTGTTATTCCTTTTTCACCTCTCTCTCTTAATGCCCTCAGGCGCCACTGTTGGGCGCCAAGATCTGTCTTGTTTTGAAAGACAGGTGTCTGCTAAGGAAGGCAGAAGTCTCCCTTGGAATGGCAGATGCAACCCCCCTTCCCTCCAAGTTATTATAATTTTGAAATCAAGGGGGCTTTCAGGCAAAGATGTGGGAAATAGGAATAACAGTTCTTTACTATAATATATCTATATATGTATAACCAGTCAAACAAACAACGATAACTATGGCAGTAACAGCAAACAATCACAAACCCAGTCCCAGCCTTCTCGGCTGTCAGGCCCTTTCCCCTCGGGTGCAGTTCCGCTCGCAGCCGGCAGGGGCGCTGGTGGCTCCCGGTGAGCAGGGCAGGTGTGATGGTTCCCCCGCGGCTGCAGAGGGCGCTCCGGGGAGCACGCGGCACTGGTGCCCTGGGATCCCGGGAAGGGATGGGACAAAGAAGCTTCACAAACCCCTGGGCAGCCGATCCTGGTGTCCGGACGGACCCTCGGGAACAGCAGGCTGGAACGGCAGGGACGAGCACAAATCCCGGATGGCAGACGAGGTGTATCCAAACGGAGAAACCCCCCCCCCCCCCCCCCCGGAGGTCTGGGCAGGCAGGTTGAGCAGGGCTACAACGTAGCAAAGGCTCGAAGCAACGGCGGGGCAGGGCAGCCACAGCCCGGCTCCCGGTGGGACAGGGAAGGCAGGCTTTGGGATCCCGGGGCTTCTCCAGCCGAAGGAAAAGCGGCCGAAGAAAGCAGCCTCCCTCTCTGTCCGAACGCAGAGACCAACTGCCCACACACCCAGGTGAAACAAAAAGACCAGCCAGCTCTTTTGTTTTTCTTAATTACCCAGCCATTTGTTCCCCGAGCAACATGTATGGGGGGGAAAATTCCTTTAACAGAAAAAAAAAAAAAAGCCAAAAAAACAGGTGAGCTCCTAAAACCCCAACATCCAGGGTCATTGAAACAAAATAAAGACAAGATACCAGATGTTACTCCAAATTACAAGATATATAGAAATGCAACATCTCAGTGCAATTCAACAGTAAAGATGAGCACATCGTTCAACCAGGATCCATTACAATTGCCACGAGGGATGTTTCTCATTTGTGGGGACAGAGTTTGGCCTGCAATCCTCTCAAATGTCAAAGGCGGTCCATGCAGCTTTGGAAAGCTTTCTTTGCTAACGCCTAATGCAAAAATGATAAAAGAATATAAGCGTAGGGAGAAAAGATTTGTTGAGCAATATACACCTGATTGTAATGACAAACTTGCAGCTTGGAATTTTGGACAAAGGTTTTCTGCAGCTCTCCTTTTACCTGGTGCTGCTGCAGGAGCAGCCTTAAGACAATTGGATCAATTAGGCTGTTGGCTAAGTAAGAGCTCTCATGCTGTCTCTCGCACTGAGCGATATGTTAACTGATGTTCAGTGTGAGACAAGCGAGTCTGCAAAACAGAGCAGCAATTGATTATCTTCTATTAGTGCATGGACATGGATGTGAAGAATTTGAAGGTATGTGTTGCATGAATTTTTCGGATCGTTCGAAATCCATTCATGAAAGTATACGGCAATTAGAGGATGGAATAGCTAAACTTGGAGAAGAAAGTGGATCTTTGTTGAACAATGTGTTCAATTGGTTTGATCTTACACCCTTATGGAGAAAAATTTTGAAGATAGGTTTGTATGTTTTAACTGTTGTAATTCTTTTAGTATGTGTGCCATGTATACTTCACTGCGCTAGACGAGCCACGGACAAAGCTGTCAAGGAAGTGGTTTTGGTTCAAACAGGAGGGGGAGATGTAGGAACCCAGAGTGCAGACAATATTTCTCTGCCTGTTTTGAAGGGTTTTACCCCCCTGAACAACACTGTTTGGCCTTCGTCCTTGGAAAAAACTGCTTACTCTTAGAGAAGAATCAGAAAATACAGTGGTGTGAATTAGGTGATAGACTACTATGTAAGATTGTCACAGGGTGAAAAATTTAGAGGCTTTGGGTTTGTTAATGTAGTAAATAGATAAAAGCAAAACCCATCAAAATGGAGGATTGTCATTGTTCTCCAGACTTTCTTCTTCTTCTACTACTCCATATTCTGCAGTAAAAGTAGTTTGGGATGATTGGACAAAGAATTCCGCAGTTCCTTGCTGGGTTACTAAATAATTGGAAGAAAAGTAAAAATAATGTATGTTTTTAGTAACCATTGGTTAATTTACCTTTTAAAAGGCCATGTAATCTTGATAATTTGGCTTTCTCCTGCATTCTCTTTGTGCTGTGTCTGGGTCACGCTAGTGACTCTGTTTCTCTGATAAGACTTAATAAACAACTATCTAGAAGCAGCGAAGGCTGAGAGTCCCGTTTGTCTCTCGAACTCTGAATCACGCCGCAACCGGGCCAGGAGACACTTCAGAGACAGAGTCAGAGAAGTGGGTATTTGCTTTATTCGGCGCGCCGGGTGTGTGGGGATCGCTCCTCCAAACACACACACCTGGTGCTCTCTACAACACAGTATTAAGGGTTAAATTATGAATATTCATCACATTCCTTGGGACAGGTGTGGTTATACAAATTATTTCTCGGAAGTCATTAGCATATCGGCCACACATGCGCTGTGTGTCCTGGTGGTCACGCTGAGGAAGACCTCTCCTCTTCCTCGGGGGTCTTTTCTGATGAAGGCCAGTAGTCATCCTCCCAGTGACCTTTTCACCTTTCTCCCTGGGCATGCGTAGTCCTTTGAGGAATGATTCAGCAGTCTCTGAGATGATCCTTGTCCCCTCTGTCTTGACAAGATTAGGGTGAATTCGGCTTCTCAGGTTTTGTAATTAACATTTTCTGTCTGAACTAACATTTGCTGTCTCCCAATAGTTAACTTGTGCTTACATGAGTTAGTTATTGACTGCCCCTTCTTCAACTCCTGGCAAGGACTTTAAAAGATCTCTCCCATCAAGAGAGGCATACTTACGGCACAGTTAATGTCACCTTAGAATCTGGGAGCTCTAAAACTGCCGCGGAGAGTGCACAGAAACCCGTGCCGACGACGGAGGGTTTTAAAACCCTGCTCGCAGCCGTGGCAGCCCCAGGGACGGGCACAAGACCTGATATTCGCGCAAAACCTTCCGAGATTCCTAGCAAAGGCGATTATTCGTCCCCGCGAGCATGGCCATCGGGAAGCCAGAAAAATGGTTTTTGCCGGACCCAAAGTTAAAGCTTTTGATTTGTCCGAGGCAGGAAGATGACAAAGCGGGTTTTTTTTTAGTTTTTCCCACCCGCGCATGTACAAAGGGGGGAAGGGGAAGCCTCTGCCACCTCCCGAGGAGCGGAATTTGCCCCCGAGGGCGTGGTTTCGATCGCACCCGAACCACCCGTTACTATCCAAGCTGAGGGACAACCCGTACCTCCCGAATCCGGGGTCCTCCCATCAGACAAACCGTGCTTGCAGCCAGGGGTGGTCCCGGAGCCATTATCCATCCCTCCTGCTACCCCTACGCGGCCGGGAATCGCGTTCACTTCTGCGTTTGAATCGCGCGGCGCGGCGCAGCAGGAGGCGGCAGCAGCGCCTGCTTCTGACGTCATCTCCCCCGCCACCGCTGATCCCGCTCTTCTTCCGCGTTTGGAACACCTCGCTTCCACGCCTGCGCGGCGCGGCATAACCCCCCCCCCCCCCCCCCCCATCCTCAGATGCCGCGGTTACCCCGGCAACGGCGGTCGGCTCTGACCGTAGCCGCTTTTCGGCGCTTGCGACTACTGGCTCTTTAGTGTATTCCACGGCGCGTGGCACAGCGCAAGCCACCCCCCAGTCCTGGCTCCAGCCCTAGCCAGGACGCCGGCCACACCCCCGGCTCCGGCCAAGCCGCACCCCCGGTCCCCGGCCCCATCATTTCTAGCCCCAGCCCCGGCCCCAGCTGCTCCCCCTGCCCGGCTGCTAGAGGAGGACGCCTCAGCTGCTGTGCCTGCTTTGCCGATCGGCGCGGCATCCCCAGCCAGCATTACAATTCCATCGGCCACTGCTGCTCCACCGAGCATGCCCTCAGCTGCTGCGGCAGCCACCAGCCCTGCATCGGCTCTGCCTATGCCTACATCGCGGCCACAAGCGACGGCATATGGTCAGGACACTTCAGCAGCCACTGTATCAGCCTCACGTCTAGCCTCCACCATCCCACTGACAGCATCACTCAGTGGATCAGCACAACAACTGCATGACGTTAAGCAATATCTCATATACAGCACCAGCAGAACAAAATCTATCCTATCTCCACAAGAAACGAAAGACTTTTTAAAATGTATTTTAACTCCTCTTCCAGCACAACAAGATCAAACGCATATCATCCCTATTAAAAGGGAAGTCTCGGAGTGAGACATAGCTTTTCAAGCACATTCTCCTCAAACTTCTCAGGGACATTTAGCTGATATTACGGGACTTTTGCAACCTCAAGTGCCTGCTCAAAATCTCAGTGGCGAGAATATGGTGACCATCACAGCTTCAGAAGGCATTCCTATATCTTCTCAAGCTTCATCTTGTTTTTCTACCACGAGCAGTATAACTCCAGCTTTTCGAATGCCTGCTTCAGAGCTTCACTTACAGCAACAACAACCCTCTGGTCACTCGTCACATCAACTTCGTTTTCAGCTTCCAGATGACTTAGTACGTCATCTTTTTTTCCGACTTAGGGAATGTGCACAGCACTATCTACCTCAACAGGTTGGAGCACTGAATCCCCAGCCCTCACCCATCCCACACGGTGGCAGGATCCCACCCACGTCCACTGTAAATATTCCTTCTGTGTCTATATCATTGCCACCTGCGATGGCAGCCTCAGCCATTCCTCCCTTATTACCTCAAAGGGCACAGCCATGGATACCCTTCCCTATTCCTCAAACAGGAGGGGGAGGGGGAGATGGAATGTATGGATTCTTCGGTCAAGAAGGACCTGCATCCTGGCAAAGTACAAGTCCACAGAATGCTGGTATGGACATGGTTTCATCTGACAAATACGTTTCAAAAGATACGTCCGCTACAACAGACTGATCAAGCATTAGGAAAAAAGGACTCAAAGAGAGAGACTTTAATATGGCAGAAACAGATAGCATTGTAATGCCAGTTACATATTTCAGAAAAAATCAAAACCTACCTGCATGGAGACCTATGGATCATCAAGTCATCAAAGATTTAATGGAAGCAGTGAAAACTCATGGATTAGGAAGTCCATACTTCAAACAGCTTTTGAGAGGCACATTCAACAATTATGACATGGTACCTTTTGACTGTAGAAGCGATGCCTCAACAATTTTTACAGATGCGCAGCTCCTGCTATGGGATGCAAGATGGAGAAGAGCACTGTCATACATGGAATCCCTATTTGTGCTTGGTCTTTGCATATTAAGTGCTTTAATTAATTAATTTTGAGTTAATTATTTTTAAATTGAATGTTACAATTAACCCATCAGCCCAGGTACAAAAATCCAGTTCCATTATCAGTGTTTCCATTTGTTTAAAGTTTATTAATAGAGTTGCACCCTTCCCAGTTAAAATTTTCCCAGTTAAAAATCACAAACTTGCCCCTTTTCAAGCTTCAAACCACCTATACACCATAAGAGTTACCTTTCCTGTGTTTACTGTATACTTTTACAAGTGTTTTGAGATGTGTCGGACTTGCATTCCAAGGCCAAAACCCCACCCAGTCTTAATAGCCAGCAGCTATTTTTAGCCACAGCCATTACTCTGCAGGCAAGTCCCATGGCAACCTGAATACCTGAATTTTAATGAAGGCATTGTATTCCCTTATCTCTAACTAATACCACCCCCCCCCCCCCCTTGACAACGATGAGCCATTGGTGGACAGAGATGATCCATCAAAGGGAAAGCACCAATCGCCTTGGACCGAAAGGGCGGGCTGTGGGCGGACTGGGGGCCGAGCAAAAACTATAAAAAGGATGAAGCTGAGAGGCAGGGTCTCTTCTCTCTTCCCCTCTTGCTCTCTCCAGATTAGCTGTGGGAGACATCGGTGCTGGGCATTAAAAGCCTTACCCCTTTTAAGGGGCTTTTAGTAATTTTTTTAAAGTCAACCCAGCACTGCACGTTCTTTTTCTCTACCTGAGGTCTAGTGCTGTCTCAGCCAGAAGATCTCATATCCCTGCGCTCCTGGGGCATACCATCTACCGAGCCATAGGATCCCAAATTTTTATATATTTTTCTGATTTCTGTAATTTTTCAGTTTTTCTGTTTTCAATAAATCTTTTTAAGAGTTGTCTCATTTCTCACAACTCTTTTGGGAACTCGTCCGGGATTCTTCTTTTTGCCCTAAAATCCATGGATTTTGGTTAATTTTACTATTTTTGAATTTTTGCGATTTTTTTGGGGTTTTTTCCCTTGGATTTTCTGGGCTGCCACGAGGATTACTGCAGTGGAGAAAGGACACCTCCGGTGGAGAAGGACTTGGAGGTAAGGCTTGAACCCTTCTTAAAGGGGAATTTAGTTAGGGCTTACCCTTTTTAAGGGCTACTAGTTTTTGGGGAAACCTCCGGGTGGAATTCCTTTTGTGAGAGTGAGTGTGGGGTTGGCCGTCCCCAGTGTGTGTGTGAGTGTGCCTGAAAGGATTCATTTTTAAGGGGCACCACGAGGGATCACCCTTTAGAGACACAGAGGGTAAGATCGAGTGTGGTAGTCAGCCTTTTTGGGGGAGGTTTCCACGTTTTAGGGGTGCGTGCAGCCCCAATTCAATTTTTTCAGTGTCTCAGTCTCCTCGGGTCTAGAACCGAGGAGAAACCTCATTTTAAACCCCTTCTTTTCTTTCTTTTCGGCGGGGGCGCCCGCCACTTTGAAATTTCTAATTTCGGCGCGAACGGCCTCCATTTTGTAGTTTTGAATTTCGGCGCGAACGGCCGCCATTTTGTCTTTTCAGCGGCAGCGGCCGCCATTTTGAAAATTCGATTTTCAGCGGCAGCGGCCGCCATTTTGTGTCCTTGTAATTTGAACTGCACCCTTTGTTGTTCTAAGTGAATGTGAACTTGTTTTAGTTGGACTCTTTTGGTCAGTGCTATCTAGCACCTTTATACTCTGTTAGATCAGATTGTTTGAGTTATTAGATTATAGTTGTAATTTGCTTTATCTGCGTTAATAATAAGATACCACTTTAGTATTTAGATTACTATTTGTGTTATTCATTATAATCTTTTTTCTTTAATTCGATTATAAATATTTTAAATTTACCTCTCCTTTGCTAATTAAGACAACTCTTGTCTCTTAGTATATATATATATAAAGCTATCTAAATTTCAATCATACTTTAAACAATTTAAATGCATATTAATTATTATTTTAATTAAAATTTTTTTGTGCACCATATTTGTTTTTCTCACCAGCCTACCATATTTAATTTTCCCACAGATTCACCATCATTAATTCTCTTTTACATCTACTATCTCTACTTACTTTTCTCTACATTAGTTGTATTATATTTTGTGCTTATAAATCTATTACCATTGTAATTTTATATTGTGATAGTGTATTGATTTTAGGTTATTTTGTAATATTATCTTCTTATACAATATTTTAGTTGTTTTACACAAAATAATACTTTGGTTTATTTAATTAAAAAAAAAAATCCTCTTCTGCACAAGCTACTTGTTTGTTCCCCAGTAACAAAATGGGACAACCAATAGCAAAAGAAAAGACCCAATGAAGAAATATAAAATCTTCCCAGAGAATCCATTAGGACAAATGCTCTTAAAGTGGGAAGAAAATATTTTAACTAAAGAAAAAGACCAATGCCAAATGATTAGATACTGTGTTTTTAAGTGGCCAAAACATAAAATTAACAAAGATGGGCTCAAATGGCCCAAGCATGGGTCTTCTGAAAAGTGGCTTTGTGAAGCTTTGCATTCTTATGTACATTACAAAGCTCCAAAACATTCTGACGAATTAGACTATGCTAAAATTTGGTTAAATTATTGGCAAAAACTAAATGAAGAACAAGACAAAAAAAGAGAATTGGAAGAGGAAACAAAATCTAATTCAGTTGGACTTAATAAAAATTCAAACCAATTTTTTTCCATTGCAGAAGAACCAAAACAAAAAGAAAAACAAAAAAATACATTAAATCAACCAAAGTGGGACCCCCTAGACTACCTTCCTCCAGTAAATCCTCCAGAAAGGAGGGTCCTTCCTTCATCAAGTCACCCAACCGAAAGGGACTCAGAAAGTGAGAATGAAAGTGAAAAAGAGATTTCTGTTCCTTCCTGCTCTCACAAAAAGACAACCGGACAAAGGATTTCTTCTAGTCAGGATGGCCCAGCATCTGGCACTAGAAAGAAATCATTTAAAACAACTGACTGTCCCACCTGCCTTAGCACTCCCCATGAGTCTAAAATTTTACCTCTTAGAGAAGTACCCATGGGAAATGCTCAAGGAGTAATTGGTTATGTAGTTGTACCTCTGGCTTCTTCTGAGGTACGAGAATTTAAAAAAGAAATGAAAAGTCTAATGACTGATCCCATTGGACTAGCTGATCAATTTGATCAATTCCTCGGCCCTAATATTTATAATTGGGGAGAGATACAATCCATCCTACATTCTTTATTTACCATTGAGGAACGAAAACTGATTAGAGCCGCAGGAGTGACAGTCTGGGACAGAGAAAATAATTCTAATCAGGGCCCAATTGGAGAACAAAAATTACCACTGACAGATCCAGAATGGAATCCAAATTCTGAAGAGGGCAGGAGGAACATGAAAGATTACAGAAATCTAATTGTAAAAGGTATCAGAGAAGCTGTTCCCTGAGTTAATAATATGGAAAAGGCATTTTGTGGGGAACAAGAAAAGGATGAGTCCCCAACAGCTTGGATGGCTCGGTTAAGGAACAACATCCAACTTTATTCTGTAATTGACTTAGAGAGTGAAGGAGGCAAAACTATGCTAAAAGTACATTTTGTGCTTCACTCCTGGCCTGACATCAGGAGAAAATTGGAAAAATTAGAAAAATGGCCAGAGAGGCAACTGGATGAATTACTGGAGGAAGCCCAAAAGGTCTTTGTTAGGAGGGATGAAGAGAGGATGAAGGCCAAAAGCCGAATAATGAATAACAGCACTAATACTCCAATCCACAACCCTCCTACACAAAGAACTTTCCAAGGGGGTATCCCACGACAGCAAACCCAAATTTGCCGTCAGCAACAGCCACAAGTTTGCACCTGCAATATACAACCAACCCTACAATCTACCTCAATAGTTCAAGGACCTAAGAAGTTAATTTGCACATACTGTAATAAACAAGGCCACGGGCACTGGTATTGTCTTAAAAGGCAGAGAGACCAAGGAGTCCTCCAAATGGAGGGACAAATTTTGAACAACTGAAGGGGTCAGGGGCTCTATTCTCTGGGGCAAAAACATCTTAAAGAGCCCTTGATAAAATTAGAAGTTGGACCCCAGAGACAGCAAGTGGAGTTTTTAGTAGACACAGGTGCAGAAAGAACCTGTGTCACTAAAATACCTCCAGGATGTTTTATTTCTCAAGATACATTAGACATATGTGGTGCTAATGGTGAAAGTTTCGCTGTTCCTGTAATTAAAAATGTAACCTTTTCCATACAAGGGCGCACCCATACAGGAGACATTCTATATCTACCTCAAGCTGGGATCAATCTTTTAGGACGTGACTTCCAAATACCTCTGAGAGTTGGGGTGGTACCGCAAGGTGGAAAAATGACCACTAAATTGTTTGTTTTGTCTTTAGTAGGTGAGCAACACATTGACCCGGTAGTGTGGGCCAGACCTAGCAACTGGGGGAAAATGGACCTCACACCTCTAACGAGTTGCTCCCAAACAGCCAGCCAGTACACATACCACAATATCCCCTCTCCAAGGACAAAAGAAAGGGCCTGAAGCCTGTTATCATGGACTTACTACGAGATGGAATTCTCGAGACCTGCAAGTCCACCTACAACACTCCAATTTTGGCTGTCCAGAAACCAGATAAGTCATTCCGGCTGGTACAAGATCTGCGTGAGGTGAATAAGAGAGTCCAAACCAGGTATCCGTTGGTGCAGGACCCCTATACACTCCTGAGTCGGGTACCCCCAACACATGCCTGGTTCTCTGTTATTGACCTTAAGGATGCTTTCTGGTCATGTCCTCTAGATTCTCGTTGCAGAGACATCTTTGCATTCACCTGGGAGGATCCAGACACTGGACGGAAGCAGCAGCTGCGCTGGACTCGCCTGCCTCAAGGTTACACCGAGGCACCCACACTCTTCGGCCAAGCGCTAGAAGATTTGTTAAGTTCCTTTTCTCCACCCGAAGGGGTTCAGGTAACTCAGTATGTAGACGACCTGCTCCTCTCTGGGGAACAGGAGTCTACGGTAAGAACTGCTACAATTCAGTTACTGAATTTTCTAGGGAGGAATGGGCTGAGGGTGTCAAAACCTAAATTACAATTCGTGCTACAGGAGGTGAAGTATTTGGGACACTTAATTAGCCATGGCACAAAGAAACTCAGTGCTGAAAGAAAAGAAGGGATCCTAAATCTACCACCTCCAACTTCAAAACGAGAAATTTGGCAATTATTAGGCCTATTTGGATACTGCAGACTGTGGATCGATCAGTATTCACAATCTGCCAAATTTTTATATGAAAAATTAATGGAAGAGGAACCTTTTAATTGGGATAACTCAGACACACAGAAATTACAAAATTTGAAAGAGAAAGTAACAGAAGCACCCGTTTTAAGCCTTCGATCTATTTGTTAATGTGGAGAAGGGAATTGCCTATGGCGTCTTGACCCAGGAGCGGGGTGGAGTCAGGAAGCCAGTTGCTTTCCTTTCCAAATTACTGGATCCAGTGTCCAGAGGATGGCCAGTCTGCATCCAGTCCATCGCCGCAGCAGCCATTCTGGTTTCGGAGAGCCAAAACTATCTTAGCACACAGGGCTGCAGAGTGGTTAACTGACCCGAGGATGGTCAAATATGAAGCCATTCTCATGCACTCAGACCACCTGAGGTTAGTTGTATGTGCACACCAAAATCCAGCCCAATTTCTTTATGGGACCCCATCAGAAAAGGAAATTGAACACAATTGCGTTGATATAATTGACATCCAAACAAAAGTTAGAGAGGACCTAGTGGACTGTCCCCTCAATGAAGGGGAAATCCTCTTCATTGACGGGTCATCTCGAGTGGTAGATGGAAAACAGTGCTCTGGCTATTCAGTGGTCGATGGACACCAAATGTGCGTGCTAGAAAAGGGCAAATTACCATCAACCTGGTCAGCTCAAGTCTGTGAGCTCTATGCCCTAGAAAAAGCACTCCACCGACTAGCCGGAAGCATTGGGACCATTTACACCGACTCGAGATACGCTTATGGCGTAGTCCACACTTTTGGAAAAATCTGGTCCGAAAGGGGGTTCCTAAACACCAAAGGAAAAGATATCCTACATAAGGAATTGATTCTAAAAATTCTAAAAGCACTACAACTGCCTCAGGTGATCTCAGTGGTGCATATTCCAGGCCATCAATCAGGAACCACATAAGAAGCCCGAGGAAACAGCCTAGCAGACTTGGCAGCAAAAGAAGCAGCAGTGGAAGAAGAGGTAAAAGTGATGGAAGTGAACCAACTTCCAACCAACACCACCACAACTGACACTATTCCACAAACTAACACTTTACCCACGCCCATTTTTACTGATCAGGAAAAACAAAAATTAGTTTTAATTGGAGCTAATGAGGATTCTCAAGGCCGCTGGTATTTACCAGATAAACGCCAAATTCTAAACAAAAATTTAACCCGAGAAATTCTACAAAATATCCACCAAACCAATCACTGGGGTTCAAAGGCTCTGGCGGATCACTACCTCAGAACTTTTGGATGCATTGGTGTTTATGAAATAGCCAACCAAATAACACGGGACTGTGTAATCTGTCAAAAAGTTAACAAAAAGGTAATGAAAAAGAACACTGGCGGAGGAATTGAATTAGCAATCAGGCCTTTCCAAAACATTCAAATTGACTTTACAGAAATGCCTCCTGTCCAGAGGTGGAAATACCTATTGGTAATCGTTGATCACCTTACTCACTGGGTGGAAGCTATTCCAACTGTCAACGCTACAGCCCAGACAGTGAGTAAGGTGATCCTCGAGCAAATTATCCCACGGTACGGGATAGTCCACCGCATAGACTCAGATCGAGGTACACATTTTACCTCCCAAATTGTACAACAATTGGCTCAGCAATTAGGAACAAATTGGGGATTACATACCCCGTGGCATCCACAAAGCTCTGGGAGAGTGGAACGGATGAACCAGACAATCAAGAACACCCTCACAAAATTAATGCTGGAAACAAAATGGACCTGGGTAAAATGCCTTCCACTTGCTCTTCTTAGAATTAGAATGCAGCCAAGATCTGATTTGGGTTGTTCACCATACGAGATGTTGTATGGATTGCCCTACCTTGTTACACCACAAGAGCTGAATGCAAAAGAGTGTGGAAACACCAATGTACAACAATATGTACAGTTAATTGCCAAAAATCTGGGGTTGCTAAGGGAAAGAGGTTTTCTTCCACAAACACCCCCACTTGATTTTAATTTACATCACATCAATCCAGGTGACTGGGTGTTAATAAATTCCTGGAAAGAAAAGTCATTAACCCCGTCTTGGGAAGGTCCATTTCAGGTCCAGCTAACCACCGAAACAGCTGTCCGAAAATTTGAAAAGGGCTGGACACACGTCAAGAGAGTGAAGGGTCCGGTAGCACCACCAATTGAAGAAAAGAAACCTCCGGACAAACCATCAAACTGAACACCCTGTTTGAAAACTCCACTCAGCATCCCTCAGTCCAAGTTAATAAAAACCTGTACTCCCAGTTTATCCCCAGTTATACCCCGTTAATAAGTGCAGTTTATCCCCAGTTATACCTCGGTAATAAGTGCTAGCTACAAGTTGTTAAATTAAGTTGAAAATGTTTATCTGTTAATTCTGTTCCTTGTTATTCCCTTTTACAGACTCTGCCTTCACACAACCATATTGTCACATCAACTGTATAGTAAGGCTCCATTTGAAGCCAGCATTCTCTTTCAATAACAGTCCAATCAGACTCCAAATTTACAGGCATGATAACTCTAATCTCTGACAAGGCCAACCCCAAAATAACCATGAGTTTCCAGAAGCCTGAGATCACTGAAGAAGAATCATCTGAAGGTGAGAAGCCTAAAGAAAGGACAAAAGAAGCAAAGATGACAAGCCCCACCAGCAGAGGCAACCCAAATGCTAACAACTGCTTCCGGGTCTGCCTAAAGGGGAAAGTCAGCAACATCCTGCTACTAAATGTCATCTGTCTCTGGGTCCTCTGGCCTCCCTTCACACAAGCAGCCGACAGCCGCTGTAACAAATGTTACAAGACGGTGTATCAGGCAGAAGGAAGCTCATTCCAAATTCGACACTTTTTCCGAGCACATACTTATGTTAATCCATCTTGTTACAACATAACAGAGCTGAGTATCCGCTCAGAAAAAGGTCACAAGTATTGGATTGGCAAAAACATTGGCACCCAAACACATAAGCAGAAGGGAGAGTGCCCCTCCCAAGACAATTGGCTCTGTTTCAATTTTAGATACATAACCAGGACAGAAGATTTGTTAAAAAGAAAGACCTATGACACCAACCTGATCCAAGAGGTGGTCATAGAAGAAAAAGAAAAGCAAAAAGAAAACAATCCTTTGATGTCAAGGAAAAACTTATTTATTGACCTGGCAGAAAGGATTGGAAAACAGCTAAATTTAACAAATTGCTGGGTGTGCGGAGGAACTTTAGAATCGGAAAGTTGGCCTTGGAGGGGAGTCAGTCTTGGACCCCCCAATTTACTCCGACTGAGTAATCTTTCCCCCGCAACCCGACATGACAATGAAACCTGGCTGCTAAGCAATTCTGTTATTGGAGAAGAATGCATCTGGAGGAAAGGAAGAAAATTCTTAGAAGAAGTTGGTGAGACAATATGCAAAAGGTACCTGGTAACTGATGGGCAAAACCACTGGTGGATACCCCAAGAACCAGATGTATTCTGGTCTGCAGAAAAGATTAAAAGCAAAAATTGCATTTTGAATCCCATTAAAAAACTCTGGCAGTGTTGGGATCAAGGAAATCCATACTCTGTCCTGTCACAAATTTCCAAATACTGGATCACAGCAGCAAGTATACAACCCCACTTCTGGGAAGCACCATAAGACCTCTATTGGATCTGTGGTAACCGAGCTTACTCCAGCTTACCACCTCGCTGGAAAGGGAGCTGCACTCTTGGAGCCATTCAACCAAACTTCTTCCTGCTTGCTGAAAACGCTGGAGCCCACCTTGGAATCTCCCTTTATGACGAACTTTCCCGTACTGTTGAGAGTCTTTCTGAAGAATGGCTAAAGAGCAAAGGTCATGATAACACAGGAGGCTTAGAAAAGATGCAGACACTGAGTCCTTGAGCAAGAGGTTGCATAGATAACAGAATGTGCATTCAGATAAGAAAGAAGACAGAAACCATATGGAAGAGAAAGATAAGACCACCGTGTTTGCAGATCCCACGGAATAGCTCCCACCAATGAGGAGCTCAACTTTTGCAATATGTATGAGCTAATTAAAGGTACTATAAGTAAGTGTAGTTTTGAAAAATAAATCGAGACTTGCTGAACATCATGCCTTGAGTGCTTGTCTCCCGTGACTCCACCCAACATCTGGCACCCGAACAGGAGAAGTTGCCCTAGCCTTATGCGATGGGGGAGTTGCGTTGGGGTCGGGTCCCGCAGCTAGACGGACGGCGAAAGAGGTCTCGTATACTGCAACGATTTCCTCCGCGCCCGAGTGACCGCACAGGCGGGCTCGCCGATACGTGCTGCCGAAGCCTGGAGGGGCTAGCAACGGTACCGACGTAAGTATGGAAAGGCAAGCAGCACAGGAACTTTTCAAGGCTTTTTTGCTTAAGCGTAATTTTAAAGGGATTGATCTTGATAAAGACCTCCCCGCTCTTTTAACGCATGCGCGCTCTTACGGTTTTTTCGCTGACCCCCACTCCATTCATGAATTAAGTCAGTGGCGCGCGTATAGTGATAAACTCTGGGATCTTGTCTTAGATGACGATAAGCCAGCTAAAAAGATAGCTAAACTATGGAGAGTTGTTTATAATGAACTTTTAATGGTACAAGCAGAGTAAAGGGCAGCAGAAAAAATTAAGGCAGTCCATGATAAAAACCGTAATTACGATTCTGCTGCTTCCCTTTACTCCGCTGCCCCTAACCCCCCCACCTTTGCTACAGTCGAGGTTCCGCCTGAGGCATTTGCCTCCGGCCCGGCTTCACACTCACCCTCTGCGCCCCCTGATCCTCCCCTGCAGTCCCCGCCCCCGTCCCCCTCGCAGCAGCCGCGGCAGCCGCAGCAGCCGCCGCCGCCGCAGCCGTCTGTTCCTCCGGATCGCTCTCGTTCGCAAAACCCTTTCCTAAGCCATGAGCCTGTCCCTGGGGCAGATTCTGACCTCGCGGAGGCCATGGCCAAGGGTCATAGAGAGCTGTGGGCGGCTCTCGCTCGTGACGGTTTGCATAAGGGCGATGCAGAGATGCTAGCGGCTGCTCAGGAAAGCTTGGCTTTCCCTGTTCTGTTTGTTCCTAATCCACAGGGAGGCAATATTGCGCAAGTTACTAACCTCGACTGGAAGCTGTTAGCTCAGCTACGAGCAACGGTGGGGAATTACGGTGTCACCAGTGAACCAGTTAAACAGATGCTTGATTATATTTTTAACGCTTTTACCCTTCTTCCTGCTGACATTAAAGGCATTACTAAGCTCATGTATACCCCGCATCAGCGACTGCTTTTTGAGGCTCGCTGGAGGGAGGAGGCAGCTGTTAGTGCAGATCTCGCTAGACCCCAGGGAGATCCGTTAGCAGATATCACTGTAGATGAACTTCTAGGACAAGGTCAACATATGAGGGTTGAGGCTCAGGCTGCACTAGGCCCTGCTAAATTGCGGGAAGCTATGGCAGTTGCTAAGAAAGCTATGGATAAAGTCCGAGCCCCGGGTGGGATCCCTATGTATATGAACATTAAGCAAGGCAGAGAGGAATCTTTAGGCTCTTTTGTTGACAAAGTTATGGAAGCCATCTCAAAAGCTGGGGTTCAAGAGCATATGCATGACCCGTTACTTAAGCAATGCCTTTTACAAAATGGCAATCAAGCCACCCGTGCCCTTATTACTTCCACCCCAGGGGATTGGACTGTCCAGCAGCTCCTAGAAAAGGCTGCTACCATGCCCACTGGCTCTCAGCTGTTCTTAGCACAAGCCTTAGCAAAATTAGGTGAAGGGCTTAAAGAACAGGCTATTAGCTCTCAAAATCAGGTTATGGCAGCCCTTGCTCCTCTCCAAGCGGCAGCAGCACGTCCCCGCCCAGCTCCAGGTGGCCGCATGAAGTGTTATCGCTGTGGGACACTCGGTCATATTCGTCGCGAATGTACAGCCGCAGGAATCTGGTGCAACAAGTGTCAATCCAATACGCACAACTCGAACGCATGCCGTAATAGCAACAAGAAACAGGGAAACCCCCGACCCAGCGCGAACAGCGGCCGCGCGACGACACAAGTAACCGCTCCAGCACCTCTACCTGTCCCCGCCCAGCGACAAGCGGAAGTCTCGGCCTGGACCTGGCAGCCTCAGTAGATACCGAGTTGCTAACATCAGAAATCCATCGCATTCCCACTGGTGTCATCGGACCTGTGTACATTAATGGCCAAGCTATGGGAGAACTTATTGTAGGTTGTTCATCTGCAATTACAATGGGACTCCTAGTAGAGACTGGTCTTGTTGATGCTGACTCCGCTGGAGAAATTTTTATTTTAGCACATACCGATTATCCTCCCGTTAAGATCCCGGCAGGACAAAAGTTAGCACAACTAGTACCATTACCACATCTGGCTTCAAGCATTCCGCCTGTTTGTGATGCACCTAGGTGTCAGCCAAGTCCTGGCTCTACTGGATCTCTGACCTTACTCACTATTGATCTCACCTCCCGCCCACAGAAGCGTTGTCTCCTGCTGCATCAGGCAGAGTCCATCACCTTGGAACCTATCCTCAACCCCCGACGCCCATGCCTTGGGTGCGCTACAAAGACCCCAAGACGGGACTTTGGCAGGATCCTGTAAAAACCTTGTACTGGGGAAGAGGTTACTTATGTGTGTCCACTCCGACAGGTCCCCTATGGGTTCCGGCCAAATGGACTAAGCCTGTTGTCACTGATGAGCAACCCACAACAGAAGAAGAAAAGAAGGGTACAGAGGAAGATCTCACAGATCCTGCAGGAAGCTGAGCAGCGGTTTTGCATTACCTTCCTTGTGGACTCTGAACAGGAGATAGAGGGTTATCTCCTCCCACACTTGCAGAGACACTTTTTGCGCTTTTGCCAATCTGCTTGCTTTGCATGTAATTGTAACAATCATAAGGCGTGGGTAAGATTGCTTTGCGGAGGCTGTAATTTACAGTGGTGGGTCCACCAGCAACATCTATCAGAAGGGTTTTGGTGTCAGTCTTGCAGTTTTCACTGGCACCGTGAGACGGCTCAAGGAGCATTAGTACAACTCACAGGCAAAAATATCATTGACAGTTTGCAATTAGTTGAAAATCTTGAAGATCTGCAGCTAAGAGAATTAGCGTGGTCAGTACAGCATTTAGCAAAAAAGATCTTAGCCGATAGCTACTCTGTAGTTTTGCAATCCTCATGCCAACCAAATATCGGGGTCCCCATTCAGTGGCAAGTTGACCCAAGAAAGTGGGATCATGTTCGCCGGCGGTTTAAGCATCGTGCTGCTAATCGCAGGCTCAGTAATGGGTCACCCCCTTTCCTATCCTCCTAAGGTGTTTGACCCTAGAGATAATATCTGGGTCTCCTTGGCACGTGAATTGAACACCACAACATTCTGTGCCTCCCTAGCCACACCCAGTACCCCATTTTTGACATGCTTAGTTGGAGTACCACTAACAGATAATACATGGCGTAACTTCGTAATCGAGACCCAGAACCAGTTCAAAATTATTAGACCATTAAAATCCACAATGAATATTACCGCTGGCCTACTGAAGTATGATAGCTGGGATGATAAACTCCCGGTGGGCCCTGAGCCACAAGAGATAGAACTAGTTGATTCTCTTAACGCTACAGCCTGTATTTATATTAATAGTTCACGTGATTTATGCCAAGAGGGCAGCCTTAATGGCTGTCGACTGAATGAATCCAACCCCACCTTGATTTATCCTATTGGCAATGCTTCACAGTGGGATTTAGAATGGTGCAACATTACCGTGAGAAATCGATCTCTTGCAGCCCCTGGAACGTTTTTCCCTCGGAAGTTACCCAGAGGGTTTTTCCTAATTTGTGGGAATCGTGCCTGGTCAGGTATTCCATCCAGGCCTGTAGGTGGGCCCTGTACCTTTGGCCAACTGAGTCTTGCACTTCCACAGCACCATCCTAATGCTACACACCGAACACGATGGCAGAGGTCTTTAACAGAAACTATAACACCTGAATGTCAGGATGACCTCACGCTATGGAGCAAATCAGAAGTGCTTTTTACCTCCCTTTTTGTTCCTGGTGCAGCTGCGGCACGAGCCCATCGTCACTTAGAAAAACTGGCATGTTGGGTAGTTAAACAGGCAAACGGTACCAGCCGAGTGTTGTCTGAACTTGCAGAAGATCTGAGTTCAGTCCAACACGCCCTGCTTCAGAATAGAGCAGCTATAGATTTTCTACTCTTAGCCCACGGCCATGGCTGTGAAGATTTTGAAGGAATGTGCTGTATGGATCTTGAGGATCATTCTAAGTCCATCCACGCCGAAATTAAGAATTTGATTGAACACTCCCAAAAAATAAAAAAAGACTCCGGATTTTTCGGATTAGAAGGACTTACAGAGTGGATGGGCTTAGAAGGATGGATGAAAAGTGTGATTAAATCCTTAATGCTGTTGCTAATAATTGTTTTGCTTAGTTTACTTATGCTTAGCTGTATAATGTCATGTATAAAAAATTTAATTCTGAAGTCAGTCAATATGACTATGATCATGCAAAAAGAAAACAGGGGAAGTGTTGAGAGTCTTTCTGAAGAATGGCTAAAGAGCAAAGGTCATGATAACACAGGAGGCTTAGAAAAGATGCAGACACTGAGTCCTTGAGCAAGAGGTTGCATAGATAACAGAATGTGCATTCAGATAAGAAAGAAGACAGAAACCATATGGAAGAGAAAGATAAGACCACCGTGTTTGCAGATCCCACGGAATAGCTCCCACCAATGAGGAGCTCAACTTTTGCAATATGTATGAGCTAATTAAAGGTACTATAAGTAAGTGTAGTTTTGAAAAATAAATCGAGACTTGCTGAACATCATGCCTTGAGTGCTTGTCTCCCGCGACTCCACCCAACACCGTACCAAAAGACACGTAATAGGGGGGACCCAGAGATGGGTAGAGGAAGAATGGCCAGCCGAGAGGATCCTAGAGACTTATGGACCTGCAACATGAGCACAGGATGGGAGCTGGGGGTACCGAACTCCCATCTACATGCTAAACCGGATCAGCAGACTGCAAGCACTAATTGAGGTAATCACCAATGAGACCTCTTGCTCTTGAACTGCTTAACACACAACAAGGGCAAACTCGAACAGCCGTGTACCAAAATCGGCTGGCATTGGACTATTTACTAGCAGAAGAAGGTGGAGTATGTGGCAAGTTTAACACCTCAGACTGCTGCATCCACATTGATGATCACGGTGAAGCCATCACCAAAATTACCCAAAACATCAGGAAACTAGCCCATGTTCCAGTGCAGAAATGGCAGCCCTTGATCACTTCTGAATGGTGGGAAAATATTTTCCAAGGACAATGGTGGAAGAAAGCTTTAATTATTGTTGGACTTTCCCTTACAGGACTTATTTTTCTCCCTTGTTTAATCCCTTGTTTCATCCATTTAATCACCACTGTGGTCCAAAGCATGCCACTGATCCAAGACCTCCAGGGACAAGAGCAGCATCCACCATCCACTCAAAAGATTATGTATATCAATAATAAGAAGAAAACCAAAAAGGAAAGAAAAATTGCCAAGCAAGTGTGGGACAGTTTTAAACAGCTTGAATCCATCCCTGAATAAGCTACCCACCTTCACTTAAATGCAAAGACCAAAGATGCGAGCATAAGAGAAAAAGGGGGGACTTGTCATACATGGAATCCCTATTTGTGCTTGGTCTTTGCATATTAAGTGCTTTAATTAATTAATTTTGAGTTAATTATTTTTAAATTGAATGTTACAATTAACCCATCAGCCCAGGTACAAAAGTCCAGTTCCATTATCAGTGTTTCCATTTGTCTAAAGTTTATTAATAGAGTTGCACCCTTCCCAGTTAAAATTTTCCCAGTTAAAAATCACAAACTTGCCCCTTTTCAAGCTTCAAACCACCTATACACCATAAGAGTTACCTTTCCTGTGTTTACTGTATACTTTTACAAGTGTTTTGAGATGTGTCGGACTTGCATTCCAAGGCCAAAACCCCACCCAGTCTTAATAGCCAGCAGCTATTTTTAGCCACAGCCATTACTCTGCAGGCAAGTCCCATGGCAACCTGAATACCTGAATTTTAAGGAAAGTATTGTATTCCCTTATCTCTAACTAATACCACCCCCCCCCCCCCCCCCCCTTGACAACGATGAGCCATTGGTGGACAGAGATGATCCATCAAAGGGAAAGCACCAATCGCCTTGGACCGAAAGGGCGGGCTGTGGGCGGACTGGGGGCGGAGCAAAAACTATAAAAAAGATGAAGCTGAGAGGCGGGGTCTCTTCTCTCTTCCCCTCTTGCTCTCTCCAGACTAGCTGTGGGAGACATCAGTGCTGGGCATTAAAAGCCTTACCCCTTTTAAGGGGCTTTTAGTAATTTTTTTAAAGTCAACCCAGCACTGCAGGTTCTTTTTCTCTACCTGAGGTCTAGTGCTGTCTCAGCCAGAAGATCTCATATCCCTGCGCTCCTGGGGCATACCATCTACCGAGCCATAGGATCCCAAATTTTTATATTTTTCTGATTTCTGTAATTTTTCAATTTTTCTGTTTTCAATAAATTAATCTTTTTAAGAGTTGTCTCATTTCTCACAAGTACTTTGTGCGCTGAGACAAAAATATGCCAGAGGACCGTATGCGATTCTCACATTAGAGCAATTAGCTGGTGATGAACCTCACGATAGGCCAGAAGATCAGTCAGTACTTTTGCCTTGAAATGTGCTTGTGGACATCAAAGAAGCAGCACAAAAGGCAATTTTACAAATTCCACCAACTGGAACCCCAGAAGGCATTTACACAGAAATAAAGCAAGCTCTTGCTGAAACCTTTACCTCATTCGTCCATCGTCTAAAGCAAGCTGTGGACAGACAAGTCAGTGATGAAGCAGCAAAGCCACATCTGCTACGAGGTCTTGCTTTTGCAAATGCTAATGCAGAGTGCAAATGTATAATCAGTGCCATGACTGGTCACTCAACCATAGCTGAAATGATAGAGGCATGCAGTAAGGTGGGCACACCTCAGCATATTGCAACAATCCAAGCAAGCATTTTGGGACAAGAAATTGGAAAAATTCTTCAAGCGCAAGATGAAAGATTTTCAAAAACTATAGCAGCACTTCGTTCAGATCTACAACAAAGTAACTCCAGAGAAGTGAGGATTCAGCTTACGTAGCAAATATAGTCAGAAGAATAGAGGGATCACTTTTGAAAGAAGTTGATAACAAGAATCGGTATTCTTATCTTGTGTGTGTGAATATACTATTAGATCAGAGAGGACACAAATATTTTGTTTCTCACATCAGAGCACACTCTCCTGGGATTTTTGGCAGAAGGAAATGCACAAGCAGATAAATTGACCATGGTCATTTCAAACACTTCGCCGAACATTTTTGAACAAGCAAAACTGAGTCATGCATTTTTTCATCAGAACGCACAAGCATTGAAGCGGACATTTCACATTTCTAAAGATCAAGTGAAGGCCATCATAAATGCTTGTCCAGACTGTCAGGTTGTGCAACACCCTGTATCCACAGGAGCAGTCAATCAGAGAGGATTGCAAAGCCTGCAATTATGGCAGACAGATATCACAAAGTACCCACCCTTTTGGGAGATTTAAAAATGTTCATGTTTCTGTGGGCACCTTTTCAGGTGCAGTCTTTGCTTCCTTGCACATAGGCAAAACAGCGAAACATGCATGTCAGCATTTTCTGCAAGCATTTGCATCATTAGGCATTCCTGAAGAAATTAAAACAGACAATGGTCCAGCTTACAGAGGATGAACCCTTGACACATTTTTGAAAAATTGGGGTGTTCGTCACAAATTTAGCATTCCTAATTCTTCTATGGGCCAAGCCATCATTGAAAGAACACACCAAAATGCAAAATCCCTTTTGGATAAACAGAAAAGGGGGGAAGAAGAGAATACGCCTCAGATGTGGTTGAACAAAGCTTTGCATGTTTTAAATTTCTCAAATAGCTCCTTTGCAGAACCGATTCCACCAATTATCAGGCATTTTTCAAATAGTACTCAGGCGAAATTGAGTGAAAATCCTTTAGTCCTGATCAAAGATTTAGAGACCAGAAAGACCGAGGGTCCATTTCAACTAATAACATGGGGCAAAGGGTATGCTTGTGTCTCAACAGGTGCAGGACCGAAGTGGATTCCAGCAAAAAACATGAAACCTTATCAAGTCCAGAAACAAGCAGGAATCGACTGAGGGAACAAGGAGGCGAGCACACAGATGTGAATCAGTGTCAACACTGCTGTCGATGCCACAGATATCAGTTGTCTTTCTGTGCAAGAACTGTGGACTGAGTCTTACGCAAAAGTGTGGGAAAGTTAATGGTGTAAATTCTGTATGTAAGAGTGTGGTACAAGTTGTGTTGCAGATCACAGATTCCCGTGTAAGATAAAGCTGTTGAGCATGACGCTCAATCACTTGTGCCTTATAATCTCATTGATTGCCTTAAGCAATGCAGCTTTCCCAGTAAAACAACCAAAAGAAAATGTCTAGGAGACTCTGGCCAATGCATCAGGCCTAGACACCATCTGCCTAATTCACTCAAGGCCAAAGAAACCATTTTCAACATGTTTGGTCGGTTTACCAGTAGACAAATGGCCACTTTCAAAACATGTCCATCTAACGCAACCGGGGGCTTGTAATCACAAGTCTCGGCCTGCCCTCGGGCAGAGAGGACGCAGCGTTAGCCTCCACAACGTCCTCGCTGGACGGCTCAGTGGAATAGGTGTGAGATAGATGTGTGTGCTGGCTCCTCCTCAGAGGAAGCACGTCGGGCAGCCGATGGATTAGGCCCGCATTAGTCCGGAAAGCAAAGAAGGCGGGAGGGGCCTCTGGTATGGGTTCCAACAGGTTTATTTGCAGGAGGGTCCAGGAACCAGAAGAAGCTTTGAGAAGAAGGGGGCACACCCTTTTATGGGGGGGTGGAGCAAGGCGGGGAAAGGGAAAACAACCAATGGGGTACAAGCAGAGGGGAGAATACAATTTTTCAGAAAAAATGGGGAAAACAGGGAGGCAGGAGTCACAACAGGGAACCAATTAATAACTAAAAAAGGGAGAACTTTCTGGAACAGGGGGAGGTAATTTAAGATTGGGAGCCACCCAGGGGGAGGTAACCTAGATCTCAGTGAATTCTTCTGGTCTGCCTTCCGATCCACTGTCCTGGGTGGGGAAATCCACCCAGTGGATGGCCCTGGTTTGACTGACATTTGATGGTTTCAGCCCGAGAGCAGGCTGAGCCACCCTAACATCTCCCCCTTTTTTATTACATTGAAATGAGGGGAAAGGCTTAAGGGATTTCAAAACCAAACACTTAAAAATGGGAAGGGCTAATAAAATTAACTCCATAAAGAAACCCCATACAATGTCCTTGATAATGGAAGGAATTCGGCCACTGGAGCTCCCGGTGTACAGGAGGAGCTGCAGCAGCAGGTGGGACAGCAGCATGTAGGATGTCATCACGCAGTCATGGGAGGTAACTTTAGGGACAGTGTAACATAAATAAAATTAATACAAATACAATTAACTTAAATAACAATGGCTCCCTTGGACTCCCCCTCTTTCAAAACAAAACTGAGGGGTCATTTTGGGAAGGCAGACACATTTTAAGGAGACTGAGAGGTGGAAGGTTTGTTTTTCAGGCCTGGAGGAGGAGTCTTTTTTCCAGGTGGCTTGGTTATTCTTCTTTTCCAGGCTGTGGCAACTTCATTCCTTTGCTTGGCTTCTGCAGGTGGTCTCAAAAAGGGTTTGATCCACTTCCCAGGGATCCATCTTGGACCCTCTGGGGTGGAAACACACCCGCAGCCTCTACTCCAGGTGACTAGGGGGTACAGGCCATGTATTTGTAAAGTATCAGGGTCTTTTATTAGGACCTCAGGTCTCTCAGTTTGTTTATGTTTGGCAGAGTTTGTGATGTGTCTCATGATGGGAGGATCAGGTTCCTCATAGGAACAGTTTAAAAAGTTCAAAGTGAACAACGCTTTGGACAGTCTTATGGTGGGGGCAGCGATCTCATTGCCATCCTTTTGTTGTTCTAACAGTCTTTTTAGTGTCTGATGTTTCCTCTCCACGATGGCTTGGCCTGTGGGTGAGTGAGGGATGCCAGTGATGTTATCCACACCCCACTCACTCATGAATCTGTTTAACTCTGCAGAGGTGTACGGTGGGCCATTGTCAGTTTTTAATTTATTTGGCGTCCCCAACACAGCGAAGGCCTGTACCAGGTGGATGATGACATCTTTGGCCCTCTCCCCACGGTGAGCTGAGGCAAAGGTTGCACCAGAAAAGGTATCCACAGAAACATGAATATATTTCTGGCAGCCAAATTGGGGGAAGTGGGTGACATCTGTTTGCCATACCTCACAACTGCCTAGGCCTCGGGGGTTAACCCCCTGATCTAATGATGGGAGCTGATGTTTCTGGCAGTTGGGGCACGTCACCACAATGGCTTTCGCCTGGTCTCTAGTGAGGTGGAACATTCGGACGAGAGCTGGAGCATTTTGATGGAACATTGCATGGCTCAGCTGGGCTTGCTGGAATCTGTAAGGCAGATTCGCTAGCTTGATGGGCATAGCTAGGGCATCTGCTCTCCTGTTCCCTTCTGCAATAAATCCTGGCAGGTCAGTGTGTGACCTCACATGCATTACGTAAAAGGGTTGCTTTCGGTGGGAGACAATTTGAATTAGCTTCGAAAGCAATTTATAGATTTTTGGATTCGCCACCTCTCTGAGCGATGCTCTTTCTGCTCTGGACACCAGTCCTGCTACATATGCGGAATCTGTTACCAAATTAAAAGGTTCGTTGAACCGCTCAAATGCTCTGACCACTGCGGCAAGCTCTGCAACCTGAGGTGATCCTTTGACCACCTGCACATCAGACTCCCACTTCTGAGTGCAAGTATCCCTCCAAGCGATGACAGGCTTGTTGGATGCTCCAGAACCATCCATAAAGATCGTCAGGGCATTGAGGGGTTCACGACTCTGAATTTCTTTTGGAATTAGTTTAAAGGCCGAATTGAACAATTTGTGTTTCGGGTTGTGAGCCGATATTTGTCCCGAATAACTATCAAAGGCAAACTGGAGATGATTATTGTTTTGAAGGAGATGGTCCAGTGCATTGGTAGTGGCAGGTAAACACATGTGAAATCACACCCCGCAAGGGTACGGAGGCGAGACCTAGCCTTTATCACCAACTGAGCCATGAGCTCCTGTGGCGTGGTAATACTTTTGGACGGCTGGTGTGAGAGGAAAACCCACTCAATAATCAGAAGGGGATCTCTCTGCACCTTGTCCCACTGGAAAACCAGCCCATGGAGGTATGGCACTTTCCCCAACACTATAAACTGAAAGGGCAGACCTGGGGCATAACGATGGGCTTGGCGAGATGACAGCGCCTCCTGGACTTTGATGAGGGAGTTTCTTGCCTCTTCTGTCAACTGCCTCAGGGATTTGAGATCCTCCTTCCCACAAAGCAGGTTGAACAGAGGGGCAAGGTCCTCAGTCGTCAGTCCCAGGAGCTGCCTCACCCAGTTGATGGACCCACAGAGTTGATGGAGTTCCTGCAGAGTCTTGGGGTTATCATTGATCTTTAACGGTTGGGGCACCACCGTCTGCTCCTCTATTTTTAGTCCTAGATATTTAAAAGATGAGGTCTTCTGGACCTTTTCGGGATGGATTTCGATTCCATCAGCCTCTAAAGCCCTGATTATCTCCCCCAGAGTCCAGTCCAGGTACTGCTGCGTGGGCACACACACCAAAACATCATCCATGTAGTGTAGGATCACAGCTCTAACTGCCTTTTTCCGGACAGGGGACAGAATGCGAGCGACGTACCACTGGCAGATGGTGGGCGAGTTTTTCATGCCTTGCGGCAGAACTCGCCAGTGGTAGCGCTGCATGGGAGCCTCTCGGTTGAGGGAAGGCACCGAGAAGGCAAACCGGGGCGCGTCGTCCGGATGCAGGGGGATATGGAAGAAGCAGTCCTTGACATCTATGACTGCTAGCTTCCACTGCCTAGGGAGCATTGAGGGTGATGGCATTCTGGGCTGCAGGGGTCCCATGTCCTCAATGACCTCATTAATTTTCCGCAGGTCGTGAAGGAGTCTCCACTTGTCTGTCCCCAGCTTCCGGATCACAAAGACCGGGGAGTTCCAAGCACTGTTGGAAGGCTCAATATTCCCCTTCCCCAGCTGCTCCTCCACGAGTGCAGTGAGCGCTCTCAATTGGTGTGTTTTTAAAGGTCACTGATCCACCCAGACCCTTTTATTGGTGAGCCAATTCAATTTCTGGGTGGGGCGCTCCACAGTGGCCCCTACTAAAAATCCTGGGGTTGAGATGGGATCTCAGCCTGGGCTCCCCACTGGGACATGAGATCCCTGCCCCACAATGTAAACCCAGAGTCAATAACAAATGGATGGACTGTTGCAATCCGCCCCTCTGGACCCTCAATCTGGACAAACGTCCTGCTTCTCTGGCCAGCCACAGATCCTCCCACACCCGTAACAATACCTTCCGCTGGTTGCAACCCCCAATGTGATGGCCAATTGTTGGAGGCGATGACCGTCACGTCTGCCCCCGTGTCCATCATCCCTGCTAGGCTGATGTCCCAGCCCTGGCATGAAATCTTGCAGCTTAGCATCGGCTTATCCTCCCCTACCACCTCAGCCCAGAAGACAGATGGGTTGTAGTTTTCTGGTGAACTTCTGGGCATGAGGATGGCCTGGGTGAGAACCTGGCCAGCTGCAAGAAAGAAAGGTGGATGAATACATTGAATGTTAATTGTAAAGAGTCCTTGTGATCCTACTTGAACAATCTCTGGTGTAATTGAGATCTCTGGTGGTGCACGCGTGGTGTCTCCTATTATAAACAAGCAGCAGTCTTTCAGTCCTTTGCAGCTCCCGAGGACCCATTGAGGTGTGATAGAGTCCACCGTGGTTGCAGTGGCTGTAGTCACAGTTTTTCTGGTTGCGGCTTCTTTATTTATGTCATCACGCGGGGCCGTAGATCCGCGCTGGGTCCTCAGTTTCCCGGCTGTACCTCCATGGGAGTGGGCGATGGTACTTGCCCTGGGGAAACAGCTCGGGAACTTTGATTAATTGGGGCTGGAGCTCTGCAGTTCCAGGCCACATGTCCTGGCTTGCCACATCTGTGACAGGTCCAGGTTCTGTTTGTCATCCTCTTGTCCTGAGGTGCCGTTGCCTCAGCAGCACCCGCAGCTCCCACCACATTCCCCCTCGTTTTTAAATTTGGTTGGCCAATTGGAAGTAAGGTTGTGCAGTGCCAAATCATCTGCTTTAACGTTGGTGGAGGATCAAGTGGAAGGGTCATAATCACGCTCTTACAAGGTTCATTTGCATTAGCTTTTGCTATTTGAGTGATTATGCTTTCTCTAATTCTTTTATCTTCCACTTGCTTCTCTACCACTAATTTTAATTTGTCAATAAAGTCAATAAATGGCTCATTTGGGAGTTGCCAAATTTCAGTGAAATTTACTAGAGGCGCCGATTTAGGGGGCATCATTAAAAATGCTTGCTCCGCCGCATGCTTTACAGCATTTAAGACCGGCTCTGGGGTGTTTCGGGCCTGGTCTTGCGGCTTGGCAAGCAACCCCTCACTGGTAAGGTGGTCTATGGAAACCCCTGCATTATTAGTGTCTTGCAATAGGATTGGGAGGACCTCTCTTAGTTGCTTTCCCCACCCATCATCCCACATCTCGAATTAGGCTGGAGAAAGCAAGCAGGAAAAAATGCTTTGGAGGTCTGCTGGGACCAACACTGTATTAGCAAGGGTGGCCCACAGGAGATTCCGGAAATATGGTCTCTCCCTCCCAAACTCCTTCTGGGCTTTACAAAGTTCTTTGAGCCCAGCAGGGTCAAAGGGTTTCCAAGTGGGGTTGCCACCAGCTCGGTTATAAGTAACCGGAGCGGCGAAGGGACTGGAGGAGGCTCCCGGTTCTTGGGTTCAAGATGGCGTCGGTTCCGGTTTCCACAGCGTGGGAACCGGAAGACGAGGCGTGGGAACCAGGAGGCTCCTCCCAGTAGGCGGGGGCTGAGGACAAAGAAGAGCGGCCACGGGAAAGGTGGGGACTCCCCATGCAGGGGGCGGTACCCGATGCGAAGGAGGAGCTCACAGTCATCACGTTAGGAGGGGGCGGGGCCAGGAAAGGGTGAGGAGGGGAGAGGAGAAGAGGGTTGTGGGAAGAAGAAGGAAAAAAGGCGGGCTGTGCCATGCAGTCTCCTCCATTTTGGGGGAATGCAGGAACAGCAGGGAAAGGGGACAAAACGGTGGACAAAGAAATGCCTTCGCCGTCATTTTGAGAGCAATAAAACTGGGATCCGCTTTTTGGGCGAACAACTGGGGAAGACAGCATAGGAGAGCGGGTTTGGGTAGAAGCCGAAAAAGCTTGGCCAGGGCTACTTCGGCGGGGTGGCTGAGAGGATCGAGGAAAGTCAGGGAGACCGTGGCACCCCTGTGCCTCTGGGCAGTTTACACCTCCCGGTCTTCTCAGCAACGGGGTAGTGGGATGAGGAACGTGAGGGGGGGAAGGAGGGACTTGGGAAGAACTGGGGAGAATTCAGGGCTTTTCTTTTATTTTCCGATTAGCTTTGTGTATATCTCTCAAAGCCCAGACTATGTAGAGAAACCTCTCTCCAGAGGGACCTCCCCGTTGGTTTAATTCCAAAATTTTGTCCCCCACAAATTGCCAAAACATGGCCGACTTCAAATTAACAGGGGACATCTGGGGAAAATAAAAGAAGAGCCACCTAACAAACGTTTTCAGAAACCCCTTTGATAACTGTAACCCACAATTCTTCAGGGACTCCCCAACTTGGACATAAACCTCCTGCTGAGGCTGGGAAAGCTTAGCTCCCATCTTAAACCTCAGCCTCAACTTCACCCACCACCGGCAAAAAGGAGAAACTAAAGGCAATTTCCCAGGGGCTGGGAATCACAAAAATACTCACACACATGAGAAGAAGACACAGGCGTCCAGTCCTGGAAACAAAAAGGCACGGTGGGGTCCTCCGGGTCAGGCTGCTCTCCTGGCAGGAGTTGGCAACCTCCTCTCGGAGCGCGGCTTTTAAAACAGAGCGCGCTGCTGTGAGAGGCGTCGGCGTCTCCGAATCGCTGACACTCGCAGCCCCCTGGCAGCAAGGACGATGCAGGAACGCACGTGTGTGAGTCCCTGTTCGGGGTGCCAACCTAACGCAACCGGGGGCTTGTAACCACAAGCCTCAGCGTGCCCTCGGGCAGAGGGGACGCAGCGTTAGCCTCCACAACGTCCTCGCTGGACGGCTCAGTGGAATAGGTGTGAGATAGATGTGTGTGCTGGCTCCTCCTCAGAGGAAGCACGTCGGGCAGCCGATGGATTAGGCCCGCATTAGTCCGGAAAGCAAAGAAGGCGGGAGGGGCCTCTGGTATGGGTTCCAACAGGTTTATTTGCAGGAGGGTCCAGGAACCAGAAGAAGCTTTGAGAAGAAGGGGGCACACCCTTTTATGGGGGGGTGGAGCAAGGCGGGGAAAGGGAAAACAACCAATGGGGTACAAGCAGAGGGGAGAATACAATTTTTCAGAAAAAATGGGGAAAACAGGGAGGCAGGAGTCACAACAGGGAACCAATTAATAAATAAGAAAGGGAGAACTTTCTGGAACGGGGGGGGGGTAATTTACGATTGGGAGCCACCCAGGGGGAGGTAACCTAGATCTCAGTGAATTCTTCTGGTCTGCCTTCCGATCCACTGTCCTGGGTGGGGAAATCCACCCAGTGGATGGCCCTGGTTTGACTGACATTTGATGGTTTCAGCCCGAGAGCAGGCTGAGCCACCCCAACATCCATCTAAAACTTTCACGATTTGGTTTGAATCCAGTGGAAATTTGGGATGCTTGGACCAAATGCCTTCTGGAGGCTCCTTATGAACCTCAGGAATTGGAAATTCTTAGTTCAATAAAGATGGAGTTTTGTGTAATATTCAGTTATCCAGGGTTGAAACAAAATAGAGACAAGATAACAGATGTTACTCCAAATTACAAGATATATAGAAATGCAACATCTTGGTGCAATTCAACAGTAAAGATTGTTATGAATGTATTGTGATGTTGGCTTTTTGCATGTTCCTTAATGTTAGAAAAACTTTACCTAGGTTCTGTAATGTAATACATGATATAGAATGTCTATTGTTTATGTAGTCAATTTAGAAAAGATAGGCAGACAAAGTCTTCACATTCCTGGAGTATCTTATCAGAGAAGAAGAAAAACCAGAAACCACAGAGAGAAAAATTTATGGAGGGAGCAGAGACGGAATGGAGCCAAGGAGGAAGATAAGGCTGATGGGATGATACATAGAAACTCCAAAGAATTTATGAATCATGCATGATTGTGATGAATATGCCATGAGAGATGTAGTTTTAAAGACGATCTTTTGGATGTAGAGGTGTGCCTTTGGATCTCTGCCAAAGCACCCAGCCGTAATACCCTTTTTTCTATTGTCTCCTAATTGTTCCCTTTTATTAAACTTTTCTTAAAATTTTATAAAGAGTGAACCTTGTTTTTCACAAGATGAGCACACCGTCCAACCAGGCTCCATTGCAATTGCCACAAGGGATGTTTCTCATTTGTGGGGACAGAATTTGGCCTGCAATCCCCTCAAATCTCATAGGCGGTCCATGCAGTTTTGAGAAGCTTTCATTGCAAACGCCTAACACAAAAATTATAAAAGAACATAAGTGTAGGGAAAAAAGATTTGTTGAGCAATATACACCTGATTGTAATGACAAATTTGCAGCTTGGAATTTTGGACAAAGGTTTACTGCAGCTAATTACTGTATCCCGCAGCCGTAGGGAGGAGAGGAGAGGAGAGAGATCCAGCAGCAGGAATTGAGCAGCAAGATTGATTTATTTAATTATTTTACAAACTCTTTTATAGACGTTTTTCTTCATAGTCTAATTGGACAAAGGATCAGCCACCCCCGGTGTTGCAATGGGGATGTTGCAACACGCGTATCAATCAACGAGGTTTGTGGAAAAGAAATATAAGGACTGATTCTTGATAGATGTTTCAGACAGATGTTTATTTCTCCAGCCGCATGGCTGGGGCTTTGCCGAGGAACTGCTTCAATCACGGGACCAGAGGGCCCTTGCCCGTGTAGGGGAACCCAAAACAACCAATGGGGAACGAGGTTGACCAGGGAGTAGGGAAACCCCGTGCCTCCCCCCCAGGGCCCCTCTCCCAGGACCACATGGCAGGGGGGAAGGGACCCCAACATTTCACCCGTTTATTTTTAACAAAAGAGATTTAAAACTTAACATTGAAAACAACTGGATAAACATAACAAGAACAGTTTCAAAAGAAAACAAGCCACCCTCCTGAGTCTTTAAATGTCCAAACAGATTCTCTGGAACATCTTAAGGCTGACAGAAGGGAGACAGGACTCTCTGAGCATGCCTTGTGGGGAAACTGAGGCAGGAGAGGGTTTCTTCCATTTGTACCTGTTGGAACTCTAAACACAAATAGTTAATTTCTTCCCTCCCCCTTTTCATCCCCCCCTCGGCATCGGAGAGGAGTTGTAGTGAAAGGGAATCATATAGGGAAGCCATGGGGTGAAAAACGGATTAGGAATAAATTGGGGATGGGGTAAACTTAGGAAAGGGTTCATATTGGGTATAGGGTAAAAGGGGAAAGTAGATTGTGGGTAGGGAAGTTGCTGGGATGGATATTGTTTATAACTTTTTGCATAACGGCTGCCTTTGACTGGAGTACCCCCAGGCCCAGTAACATTTGCTGCTTGTAAACCCTTTTTTCCTTGCACTATATCAAATTGCACAACTTCCCCATCTCCTACACTTTGCCGGTAATTTTTAGGGTTATTCTTTTTAATGGCAATTCTATGGATGAATAAATCTTCCCGTGTATCATCTCGTGTTTTAAATCCATAGTTTTTTTTTACATTGTACCGTTTCACAGTTCCTGTGATTTTCATTGCTACAACTTCTCCTATCACATGCTTGAGTGTTTGTCGTGGCTGCTTGTCTGTGGGATATGCCCAGCCACTGCCCTGGAGGGATGTCTGCTGAGATAAGAGATTTTGCAATCACCCAGCAGGACTCCCTGGAAAGGAAAGGACTTTTGAGTCATGGTGAGGAAAAGTAGACCCACAATCCTTTGGGAGACCCTATGCAGATCATTCTGTAACCCATTGGTCTGTCCCAGACCCTCTGTAACCCATTGGTCCCCTTGCTGATCCCCTGTATCCCTATAAAAGAAGACAAGTTCGCCTCTGTGGAGGAGAGCTCGTCACTGGCCTTCCCTTCGCCGGAGGGAACCACCAATAAAGCTACCTTCGTGCGGAACCAGCCATACGGGTCTTCTCGTCTCTCTCTCCGGTCTGGTTTGGCCTTAGAGGCAGCCCTGCAGAGCTGAGCTGAAATCACGAGCTGATAATCACTAAAGAGCTGATAGCTTCTGCAAGGGCTCCTCTGCCAGCAGCTGAGAGGAAGATACCAGACTTCGGGCAGGCGATTCCTTTTGGGACCATCTCCCCGGACCGGTCATATCTTCCTGGGTCGCAGCCACGGACCCCATCACCAGCTGTAATAACTGGCGCCCGAACAGCCTTGGATCCTGGACAACCCGGACCTGGCCTGAGCTGCGTCTTGATCACCAAGACAGAACCAGCCGTTCGTGTGCTGCTCCTCTGAAGATAGACCTACGTTTTAGCAGGCCTTTCGGACGGGGACAGTTCGAGTCCCTCATCTCCCACCGAAGACAAAAGTCCCTGAGGATCGAACTGCCAGACCATCCCCCCAGCAGACCTTTCCAGGAGCCAGCCCCACCAGAAACGGGATTTGTAAGTTTAAACTTGGGGCTCTGCTCTCGTCTTGCGCACATTTTAAGTTTTTTTTGGTTTTTTCTCTTTTTCTGCTGAGGGAGGAACTAAGATGGGACAAAGGCAAACTAAACCCAGCCTTTCCCAATCTGAGAGAGACCTATACCCCTTTCTTCTGACTCTTCTCTTAAAATCTGACTTTAAATTCTGTAAAGGTGTTCTTTCTAAGAAAAATCTCAAATCTTTCAGTAATTGGCTATCTCTAAATTTCCCTGAAGCTACCATCGATTCTGTTCTTTCTGATTCGTTCTGGGACAGTGTGGGGAACAAACTGTATTCCTCTCAAGCCTCGGGAAACCTGTCAGTTTCCAAATTCATTCCTTTATTTCATTTACTGGTTACAACGTGTCGTGCGAAAACCCCCCCTCAGCCAAACCCCTTCTCTGCCCTTCCCCCCTCCCACCCCCCCTCTCCGCCTCTGGCACTGGCCAGCCAGAGCGTGGACCCAGCCAGCTGCCCCGGCCCTGGCCCGGCTGGGGCGCCGGCCCCCCCACTTCCCTTCCCCGATCCACTGTTCCCGGCGGTCCCCCCGTGTCCGGTCCCCCCCGCTCGGCCCCTCGGTTCCGCTGTCACCCCCCAGGCAGCGCACGCGGTACCCACCCCAAACTCATCCCCCCTCCCCGGCGTGGATGACTCTGAACCCCCCCCAGCCCCGTCTCCCTGTGCCCCTGGTATCCCGCAACCCTCCCCGCACGACACCACCCTTCCCCCTCTCGCACCGGCCCGCGGTGCCTCCGACCCTCCCCACCCCACCGCGTCCCAGTTTCCTGCCGCGTCTGCCCCTCTCGCCGCTGGCGGAACGCAGCTATCCGCGGCACCGCCTCAGGCTATCGCCCATAGAATGGAATCTCCCTCCCCCCTTCCCCCACCGCACATGGCCCTGGCACCCTGGCAGGCGCCGGCACACCCGCTCTCCCCCCTCCCAGCTGCATCTTGCGCAATCCCTGCTGATGTTCCCCCTCTCCCTGCACCCCCCCCTCCCCCTACTACGGGTTCTTGCGCAATCCCCATTTCCCCCGCTGCTGTCCTAGAGCCTACTGCCCCCCCCATCCTCCTATCGCCCACCCCGACTCCACATGGAATTGCGAAACCGGCACTACCTGTAATCCGCCCCCCCAAACGACCTCCTGCTGTACAACCTCTTCACCCATTTGCTGCCATAACAGGACCCCTTCCCACCCCTCAAAGCACCCCCGACCCCCCGCCATTCCCACCCTGGGTAAAGCAGAGCCGGCATTTCAAAAACGCCGCGCTACGCCTGTATCCCAGCCCCGCCCTGCCATGGCCTATCCTTTCTGTTCAGATGACAGTAGCAGCGGCTCTGACTCTGAATCTGAAGACCGGTGGGCACAGACACGCAGAGAAGCAAATCGGGAGGGGGATTGGGAGTTGGCTCAGAAAATTTCAGCTTTTCCAGTCATTATAGGGAGAGGGAGGAGGGGTGGCCTCTCTACAAAAACATGGGAGCCTTTCCCATACAGAGAAATCAAAGAGCTTAGCAAGGCAGCAAAAGACCATGGGAGAGGATCACATTTCTTTAGAAACTTATTGGAAGCCACTTTCTCTGCCTATACATTAGTACCACATGATATTAAAAACATTATTAACTGCATCCTTTCCCCTGCCGAATATATGTTATGGGAAAGGCATTGGAAAAGACACTTAAAAACACTATCTGACACTTATGCTAAAGATGCAAATCAGACAAATTGGACAATAGAACAACTGGCTGGAGAAGGTGACCTCCAAAAACCTTTAGATCAAGCTACAACCTTACCTGAAGTAGCATTACAAGACATAGCTATTGCAGCTAAGACATCGCTGTTTCTCACCCCTGATGATTCTGTTCCTACACAATATTTCTCTAACATCAAACAGTCAGCAAATGAAAGCTTCATTCAGTTTGTTGATCGTTTGAAAGCTAGCTTAGAAAAACAGATAGAAAGTCCGGATGGACGAAAAGAACTCTTGAGCAAACTTGCCATGGTAAATGCTAACGAACAATGTAAGAATATCTTGAGGGCCCTACCCATGGACACAGAACCCACAATAGAATAAATGATAGAGACCTGTACTAGACACACATCCACAGAGAACACAATGACCCAAGCAGTTGTAAAGGGCATCACAGAGGGAGTTTCCAGTGCATTTGCTGCAGCAGTCTCTAAGGAGAATGCCAGCTGTTTCTATTGTGGCGAACTTGGACACTTTATAAAGGACTGCCCACAAAGGTCACCCACCCAGGACCATTGCGCTGCCTACCAAAGGCACCAGAGACCGCAACAGCACCAGCAGCGTCCAAAAAACTTCTATCGGAGCGCGGTGTCAAGGCCCCGCGCCCAGACAATAAATCAAAGGCCATACTACCCTGCCGCAGCTGTGAACTCCACATCGGACCACCGAGAGCAGACAGCTGGACCTCGCCCGGCACCATCATCCCAGGCGATCCCAGAACACATGAGAAGGATCCAACACACGGAGCGCTACCGATCGGAACGAGACGCCAACTGGTAACATCACTGCCATTTAACTTTGTTGACAAGCGTTTTTATCGTATCCCCACAGGAAAGTATGGACCGCATGACGGCCCATGGGACATTCTTATCCTAAGCGATACCATCCATGGTCCAGAACAACTCTTTGTATTACCTGAGATACAAACAGTGCACCCTGGACAAGAGATTCTTGTCCAGCTTTGCTGCACGGACACACCTTTCTTTCTCCCACAGGGAACACCGATTGCTCAAGCTTTTTTACTTCCACAGAACCGCCCAGAACAGCTTCCCCTCAATCCTACAGCAATGTGGATAGAGATCGTGGGCTCAAACAAACCGACCATTGAATGCAGCTTGTTCTGTAAAGGAGAGAGGGTCTACCGCCCAGGGATGCTGGACACCGGAGCAGACGTGACCATCATCGCCCGCTCCGAGTGGCCAGAGAATTGGGAACTGGAGCCAGTGGCAGGTATGATCTCCGGGATTGGTGGAGTTGCAGTATCCATGAGAAGCAAACGAAATGTTGTCATTGAAGGACCTGAAGGCAAGATAGCGACCACCCGACCATTCGTGGTAAGAGCCCCCATCACCTTATGGGGCAGAGACCTTCTATCCCAGTGGGGTGCCACTCTTACCATTCCCAGCCAGGATTTCTGACTGGGGCCACTGAGAAACGCGCGCTGCCATCTACTCCCCCACTCACCTGGAAGACTGACAACCCAAAGTGGACAAGGCAGTGGCCCCTTGATAAAGAAAAACTCAGCGCGCTGGAAGCCCTGGTGGAAGAGCAACTTGCCAAAGGTCATATCACTGAGACTACAAGTCCTTGGAATTCTCCTGTCTTTGTACTGAAAAAGCCCGGCACAAACAAATGGAGACTACTCCATGACCTACGAAAGATCAATGAGGTCATTGAAGACATGGGCCCCCTCCAACCCGGCCTGCCATCACCATCCATGCTGCCCCGAGACTGGCTGCTGGCCATCATAGACATTAAAGACTGTTTCTTTAACATCCCGCTCCATCCCCAGGATGCACCACGGTTCGCCTTCTCCATCCCTTCTCTTAACAATAAAGCCCCACTCAGAAGGTACCATTGGCTCGTCCTCCCACAAGGCATGAAGAACAGCCCGACCATCTGCCAGTGGTATGTCGCCCACATTCTATCCCCCATCAGAAGCCTGTTTCCAGAAGCAATCATTTACCACTATATGGATGACATACTAATCTGTGCATCAGAAAAAACTTACTTGGACAGAACTCTTAAAAAGACAATTGAAGCCATAGAAGAAGCAGGGTTCGAGATTCGTGAAGACAAAGTGCAGCACTCCAGCCCATGGACTTACCTCGGCCTCCAGATCCGTGAGAGAACCATCATACCCCAGCAACTCTCCATCAAAAAGGACCCTAAAACCCTAAGGGACTTACACAGCCTGTGTGGATCCATAAATTGGATACGCCCCCTACTGGGAGTTACAAATGAAGACCTTGATCCCCTCTTCAACCTCCTTCACGGCAGCAAAGACTTGGACTCTCCATGCGTCCTCACACCTAAAGCCCGAGATACCATCACTAAAGTTCAAGAAGCCCTGTCTTCACGCCAAGCCCATCGCATTGAACCCAGCCTGCCTCTTCAGTTTGCAGTTTTGGGTAAAGCTCCCTGTTTCCATGGACTGATCTTCCAATGGGACCCTAAACTCAGAGACCCTTTGCTGATACTTGAATGGGTCTTCACAAGCCATCAACCTACAAAGAGATTAACCACCTTCCAAGAAGTAATGGCACATTTAATAAAAAAGGCCAGAACTCGTCTCCGCTCTCTTGCAGGGTGTGAGTTCACATGCATATACTTGCCATTGACCACTGAAGATCTGAAGCTGTTGCTTCGGACCAATGAGAGCCTCCAGTTAGCCCTAGATAGCTACACAGGCCAAATTTCCATTCACATGCCAAAACATAGACTTTTCTACCGTGAAGCAGCTTTTAAATTGATTCCAAAATTAATCCAAAGTAGAAAACCTCTTAAAGCTCTGACCGTCTTTACTGATGGTTCATCACATCGGTCTGTCATGACATGGAGACAACCCAATACCCAGAAATGGGAATCTGATATCCAAATAGTAGAGGGATCTCCACAGATTGCTGAATTAGCAGCTGTTGTCAGAGCCTTTGAGAAGTTTAAAGATGAACCTTTCAATTTGGTCACAGATTCGGCTTATGTTGCTGGTATAGCTATGAGGGCTGAACATGCTTTTCTAAAGGAAGTCTCCAACCAAAAATTATACCAATTGGTTTCTACATTAATCCATTTAATCTCGCACAGAAAACAGCCTTACTACATTATGCATGTGAGGTCACACACTAACCTCCCTGGCCCCATTGCTGAAGGGAACAGGAGAGCAGATGCACTGGCCATGCCAGCAGAGACTGCAAATGTCCCCGACATCTTTGCCCAGGCAAAGTTGTCACATGCATTTTTTCACCAAAACATTCCTGCACTCGTCAGAATGTTCAAGCTTTCAAAAGATCAAGCAAAAGCTATCATTGCAACGTGCCCGAACTGCCAGAACTACCAAATACCATCTATGGGTACCGGAGTCAACCCCCGCGGTCTGAACAGCTGCCAATTGTGGCAAACTGATGTAACCCACTTCCCATCCTTTGGGAGATCCAAATACGTGCACGTGTCAGTTGACACATTTTCTGCGGCAGTGTTTGCGTCAGCCCATGCAGGAGAAAGTGCCATCCACGTCATCAAGCATTTTCTCCTTGCCTTCGCCACCCTGGGAGTTCCTGAAGAAATCAAAACAGATAATGGGCCTGCCTACACCTCTCACAAGTTAAAAGATTTCTTCAACCAATGGGGAATAAAACACAAGACAGGCATACCTAGCAATCCCACAGGACAATCCATTGTAGAAAGGACCCACCAAACCCTTAAAAGAGTCCTCAACCAGCAACGGAGAGAAACGGAAATCTTGTCTCCTGTTGAAAGACTCTGTAAGGCTCTCTATGTCATTAACTTCCTAAATGGTACCTCGTCAGAGCCTGACCCCCCAGTACTCCGCCACTTCTCAAATTCAACCCAAGCTAAGCTCACGGAGAAGCCACCAGTGCTGGTGAAGGACCCTGAAACACACCAGGTATCTGGGCCTTTCCAATTGATTACCTGGGGGAGAGGCTATGCCTGTGTCCAGCTACCATCTGGCCCAAAGTGGTTCCCAGGAAAAAGCATTAAACCATACTTAGGCCCTACAAACACTGCTTCCTACAAACACCAAGAACTCTCCTGAGACAAATACAGGACCTCCACAAAACCAGACCAGCTCGGCATGGAGACGAAAACGTCGCCAGATGCCCACCAACCAGGAAAAAGATCGTCTCAGCACATGGCAGCAGACGAAACAGAAAGCTGAACAAGAAGCTACAGCAAACAGTCGAGCCATAGGCCAGACACAGCCTGGAAAAACTGATCCCTAGTTTATATGTTATCACCCCTTGCTACCCCAAAATATCCCCATCCCTCAACCCTTGTCAAACTTCCCTAAACCCCAAAACCTCCCCTCTCACCACAAAGCTAACAAAATCTTGCTTGTATTCCCTCTCAGAAGCCCCATCCCTGCCCAAAGATGAAATGTATCTACATTGATGCTCTCCTCACCACAGCCTTGATGACCTAAAAGTAGACAATGACTTTTTGGACGATGGGGAATAACGGGATGGATTGCATCTTTGATTAAGGGAGCTTTGTGGGTATTCATTGTAATTATTACTGTGTTACTTATGTTCTCTTGCCTCCTACATTGCTGCCAAAAGGCTGCTGAGAATGCCCTTTTAATAAATACAGAAGGGGGAGTTGTGGGATATGCCCAGCCACTGCCCTGGAGGGATGTCTGCTGAGATAAGAGATTTTGCAATCACCCAGCAGGACTCCCTGGAAAGGAAAGGACTTTTGAGTCATGGTGAGGAAAAGTAGACCCACAATCCTTTGGGAGACCCTATGCAGATCATTCTGTAACCCATTGGTCTGTCCCAGACCCTCTGTAACCCATTGGTCCCCTTGCTGATCCCCTGTATCCCTATAAAAGAAGACAAGTTCGCCTCTGTGGAGGAGAGCTCGTCACTGGCCTTCCCTTCGCCGGAGGGAACCACCAATAACGCTACCTTCGTGCAGAACCAGCCATATGGGTCTTCTCGTCTCTCTCTCCGGTCTGGTTTGGCCTTAGAGGCAGCCCTGCAGAGCTGAGCTGAAATCACGAGCTGATAATCACTAAAGAGCTGATAGCTTCTGCAAGGGCTCCTCTGCCAGCAGCTGAGAGGAAGATACCAGACTTCGGGCAGGCGATTCCTTTCGGGACCATCTCCCCGGACCGGTCATATCTTCCTGGGTCGCAGCCACGGACCCCATCACCAGCTGTAATACTTGTCCTGTGTGGCCGCTGCCTCGCCGACTCCGACGTCTCGGTTGGACCCTCGCGTTGCGGCTGCTCCCCTCCCTCCGAGTGTGTTGTGTTGTATGAATTTGTCGGGTCATTTGAAATCCATTCATGAAAATATATGGCAATTAGAGGATGGAATAGCTAAATTTGGAGAAGAAAGTGGATCTTTGTTGAACAATGTGTTCAATTGGTTTGATCTTACACCCTTATGGAGAAAAATTTTGAAGATAGGTTTGTATGTCTTAATTGTTGTTGTTATTCTTTTAGTATTCGTGCCATGTATACTTCACTGTGCTAGACAAACCATGGACAAAGCTGTCAAGGAAGTGTTTTTGGTTCAAACAGGAGGGAGAGATGTGGGAACCCAGAATGCAGAGAATATTTCTCTGCCTGTTTTGAAGGGTTCTACCCCCCTGGACAATGCTGTTTTTGAACTTCATCCTTGGAGAAAATTGCTTACCCTCTGGGAAGAATTAGAATCTACACTGGTGTGAACTAGGTGAGAGAATACTGTGTAAGATTATCACAGGGTGAAAAATTTAGAGGTTTGGGGTTTGTTAATGTAGTAAGTAGATAAAAGCAAAAACCATCAAAATGGAGGATTGTTGTTGTTCTCCAGACCTTCTTCTTCTTCTTCTACTACTCCATATTCTGCAGTAGAAGTAGTCTGGGATGATTGGATAAAGAATTCTGCAGTTCCTGTCTACGTGACCAGACAATTTACTAGACATTGGAAGAAATGTGAAAATATCTTTTGTTTTAAGCTTTTATTGGTTAATTTACCTTTAAAAAGGCTGTGCTATCTTGATAATTCAGCTTTTTCTTGCATTCTCTACTTCATGCTATGTCTGGGTCATGACAGTGGCTTATATTTCTCTGATAAGACTTAATAAACGACTTCAGAAGAAAGAGAAAGCTAAAAGTCCCATTCATCTCTGACTCCTGGCAAAAACTCTAAAAAGCCTCCCCCATCAGGGGACACACAAGGTGCTGGAGTGCGTCAGCACACGACAAAGGAATAGTGACTTAGAACAATACACCCTTGATTTCCTAAATACTATACTATCACCCAGAGTCTGCAGTAGCTGGCGAGCCCTCTTTCACAATGAGGACCTGGAGAACCTTCCCGGACAAGGCTTCCAAGTTTACGTCAAAAGGGGGTCCAGCTTTTCTAAGTCCGAATCAGCAAGTCAAAGTGACTCAATTATGTTTTTAATATGGAAACACCTGGGACTGTAGGCATACCTCTGACCAGCTAGGGCCCGGGCTTGGCCAGAGCCAAGGCCTTAACTGGAAGGGTTTCCCTAACATATCCTACAAACAAGCCTCTATTAATAGCAGTTGGGAAAGTCTCCTAAAAAGATACGTCTTACAGATAGCTACACAACCGTATGTGAAAGTTTGTAAACCACTCGACTTTGTCATTTCTTTTTAGCTAAGTAGTCAATGGTACCATGAACAAACTGCAAACAACCAAAGGAACGCATATGTGTGACATCAAATAATATCTTCTGGATAATGCCCTTTATAAAAAGTGAATTCACGCTATGGCATTAAGAACATATCCAGAATCATTAATAGAGCAACAGTAACTGATCTAAGAAATCGAGATTATATTCCTCCACACATCTATGCATATAAGACAGTAAAGCAAAATAAAAGTAAGAAAGAAAGCACTGAACAGGTTACAATCAATCATATCCATAGCTTGGAATTGTTATTCATCCTTCTCTGCTACCTATGAAAGATAAAAGAGCAAAGATTGTTATGAATAATTATCCTAATTGACAAATGTAGAACATTTATACCCATAGAATTTTCAATGAATTTAAGGATCCAACAAACTGCATCTTCACACATTTTTGCCACTTATTATTCTTAAACAGTTGCTTACCAAATCATCATAATTGTCCCAATCGGTTCAATCACGTCCATAACAAAAGAACTGTATCTTATAATTTAAATGAGCATATTTCAGCAGAACTTAGGCTTAACTTCACTCAAATTAAATGTCACTTAAACAACAGAAAGAAAACTGAAAAGAACTTAGTTAACATCACTGAAACTGAACAGAAATTAATCTGAATATAACTTAAACTTAACAGAAACTAAAAGAACAGAACTTTAACTGAACACACAAACTTAAAACCTAACAGCACTTGTCAGAAATTAAACTCAACAGAACTTAAGCTTAACAGAACTTCAAATTAACAGAACTTAAATCTGACATCACATAGATTTAACAACACTTAACAGAACTTAAACTTAACATCACTTGAATTTAATAATACTTAAACTTAACAGAACTGAACCTTAGCATCACGTAAACTGTACAAAGCTGAAATATAACAGAACTTGTTGCTGTTGTACCGAGAAACAGCAGGTATCACGACACAAGTCCAAGGAGAAATGGAATTATTAATTACAAGCTGGGTTATACAACTTGGTCTGCAAGAGAGCATGATACGATTGGTCCCTTGATCAACCACCCTCTAAAATGATAGGTGGAGGTTCCACAATGCCCATTCAAAATATTTTCTCCAGTGTACCAAAACAATAGTTGGAAAACAAGTTTGCACCTGTGAGATAAAGCCTTGGTTAAAAAAAAATCTCAAACTGTTTCTCAGCTAGCTTGCATGAGAAAGAAAAACTTCACAGGATGCTGCAGCAGCTGGAAAATTTCTCTGCTCCTAGCTTTTTAGATTCCACTATCCCCCCTTTTTGTTTAAGACCAAAAAGGTCGCGTTTGTAATCCTCTGCGGGATCCCTTGCAGCAAGGAGAACAAACACAGCATAAGGGATCTGTTTGGAAATGGCCAGTTACCAAACAGAATCTAAATCAGATACTAATTTAAGGTAGGCAGAGAGATTCTCCAGCAGTGCCATGGGAAATACATCTAGTGAACCCAACTCTCTATCACCTATTACAATTCTACATAGCCTTAAGGGCTTTACATCAGTTACTAACTCTAGATAGATAGCCTTAAGGGCTTTAACATTCTGACTCCATAACATTCTGACTCCATAACAAAAGAAACTTAAAGTTCAGTCTCTGCTTGTAAAAGGACCATCCAACTGATGGTCGACATCCTGGTCATCATCAGAAGGATTATTCGGTTGATGATCTGCATCCTGGTTATCCTTTGAAGGTTGCCTTGGAGGTTGTTTGTTCTGCTTCTGGTGCCACAGGTCAGGGTGAACGCATCTTGCAGGTAGCCATCATACCCCAGTATCTGTGGAAATGCAAGCATACCCACGACCCCAAACAATAAGCTCACACAGGCCTTCCCACTTCTTAGTGAGTAGGTCCCGTACCCAGACTTTCGCTCGAGGCAGGTACGTCTCGCCTGAAGACTGCAATGAGAGAAAATGATTGAAAATAACAGGATTGTTTGAATTTGGTGGCACTGTGAGATGACTGATTGTATATAGAGCTTCTTCTAATCGACTCTGTGGGGTTTCTCCATGCATTCCCCCTTTTTGTTTATCCAAAACATGCTTCAAAGTGCCGTGAGCACATTCAACAATGGCTTGGCCAGTAGGAGACTGCGGAATAGCCAAAGTATGGTTCACACCCCATAAGTGCAAAAACTGCCATGTCTTCTGTGAGATGTAGGCAGGGCCATTATCGGTTTTCACAGAAGAAGGCACGCCCAAGATGGAGAAAGCCAATTTCCAATGGGCAATGACATTGCGACCTTTCTCTCCAGTATGAGCAGAAGCCCACATAGCTGAGGAGAACGTGTCAATAGACACGTGCACATACTTAAATCTGCCAAATTCAGGGATATGTGTTACATCCATCTCCCAAAGCTGCAAGGCTTTTAGGCCTCTGGGGTTTACCCCCATTGGCAAAGGCGCAGCGAGTCCGTGACAGTCAGCACAAGCGCTCACAATGTCCCAAGCCTCAGTTGGCATTAAGTGAAACTGCTTCTGCAGGGTATGTGTACTTTGATGGAAAAAACTATGCGATGCCTTGGCTTGTGCAATTTTGTCAGGCTGAGGCTCTACCCACGCAGGGTTAGCTAGCATATCAACCCTAGCATTACCTTCTGTTATGAAACCTGGCAAATTTATGTGGCTTCGAATATGCAGAATGTAATATGGGTGCACTTGAGCTTGAATTGCACATCCCAAAGTTTTCAATAATGAAAAACAGAGCCGCATTATTGACTTCCTTCAGAAGTGAACAATCTAAACTTTGGGTTATATCTGCTACGTAAGCAAAATCAGTGACCAAATTCAAAGGTACCTGAGAGAACTGTTGAAAAGCCATGGCAACAGCCCTCAGTTCAACCAGCTGAGCTGAGCCTGTCTTGTGGCCTTCCAGCACCTGCCACTCAGACTCCTCCTTCCAGGTAACAATAGCTTTCCCAGTTTTCCCAGACCCATCTGTGCAGACAGTAGGTCCTTGCACTGGCCGCAAGGTGAAGCTTATCAATTTTGCCAATTGCAGTAATTTGTGGGTGGGCAGATGATAAGTAATCTGTCCCGAAAAATTCTGCAGCGCACTTTGCAAAGGAGCACTGTCCATAAGGCTCCACTCAAAGTGTTCCTGCTGTACTGGAAGAACAATTGTTGCAGGATCCTCTGCCATTAATTGCAAACACCATTGGTGGCATTTGATTATCAAACTAGCAATCAATTCAAACAGCATCGGTGCTGTCTTTTTTGGCTGATGTGGCAAAAAGACCCATTCCAGGATATGCAAAGGGTCAGACCACGGTTTATTTCATTGACCAATGATGCCTGTAGGATGAAAACCTGGAGTGGTAATGAAAAACAGTGATAACAATGGAGGGATCGACTCAATAAACCCGACGAGCAGAAACAGCCTGTCGAACCTCCTGCAGTGTTCATCGCGCTTCAGGAGTCAATTTCCGAGGTGAATTCAACTCGGGGTTCCCCTTTAAAATATTAAAAAGCGGAGAAAGTTGTGCTGTGGTTAGCCCTAAATAAGGACGTAACCAATTGATGATACCCAGCAATTTCTGAGCATCATTCAAGGTCTTAATAGAACCTGAGAATTGTACCTCCTGATGTTGTATGGTCTGATCCAGAATTTTGACTCCTAAATATTTCCAAGGAGGATGCTGCTGAACCTTCTCCGGAGCCACTTCCAAGCCATAAGAATGCAGAGCATCGAGCAGCAGAGGCTGTATCCTCAGCAGCTTGTCCTGGGTGGATGCTGCCGCCAGGATATCATCCATGTAATCGTAGCAGTATGCCTCAGGAAACTGCTCATGGACTGTGGACAAAGCCTGAGTGACATACCATTGGCAGATAGTCGGACTGTTCTTCATGCCCTGAGGTAGAACCTTCCATTGATATCTCTTTGCAGGTTCAGCATTGTTAACTGCAGGCACAGTAAAAGTAAATTTTGGCTTATCATCAGGATGCAAAGGAATAGTGAAAAAACAATCCTTCAAATCAATGATCAGGATTTCCCACCCCGTGTGAATCATGGTGGGCAAGGGCATACCAGGCTGCAATGCCCCCATACTTTCCATCACTGCATTGACTTGTCAGAGATCCTGCAACAATCTCCACTTCCCTGATTTCTTCTTAATCACAAAAACAGGAGTGTTCCAGGGGCTAGTAGAAGGCTCAAGATGTCCCTGTTGTAACTGTTCCTGAACCAACTGATGAAGGGCGACTAATTTCTCTTTTGGTAGGGGCCACTGGGGGTTCCATATTGGAGTGTTTACCAGCCACTGCAAAGGCAGTGTAGGATACTCTGCGCCCTTCAGCACAGTGGCCCCCATCAAAAATTTGTCCCAATCCGTACTTCCCAGGCAGCCAATAGATCCTGCCCCCAGAGGTTAAGCGGAGCTTCAGTGACATAGGGTCGAACTGTAGCTGTTTGTCCCTCTGGGTTTTTTACCACTACAGGTCGTTCGCTTAAATAACTCTTTGTGGTTCCTCCCAACACTGCAATGGCTGACTCCACAGGGGCTAAAGGCCATGTAGGAGGCCACGCAGAGAAGGAGATGATTGTCACATCAGCGCCTGTGTCGATCAAACCTTGGAGCTGGATCTTGGGTGGCTGGGCATTTGGCAGGATTAGGGTACACGTCATCTGTGGCTTTTGGCAAGAGATGTCTGCAGTCCAGAAGATCTGCGGAAGTCCCATAGATCCAAAGCCACCATCTCCTTGACTTCGTTGTTCTGACCTGGGAACACACGACTTGAAAGGCACGAGTTGAGCAATATGTGTCTTTTCAGGAATAGTAACGGGGAGGTGGGTGTGGAAACCATAGCACAAATCTGGCCTGTAAAATCAGCATCAATAACTCCTGGGTGTACAAAGATCCCTTGAAGGGTGACACTAGATCTGCCCACAAGCAATTCGCTAAAGCCTTGCCCTAGTGGTCCAAATGTATCCAAGGGAACCTTATAAACATGACAGGATTCTAAGACGACTGTTGCTGCGGTGTGCACATCCACCCCAGCTGATCCCTGGGTGATGCCTTAGGTTTTAACCTTTATATTTTTCAAATTCTGTACTGCTTGGTGTGTGACTCTGAAGTTTCTTGTAGCCTGTTAATTTCTGCTCTCTCATGCTAGGTAGACATAACAAAGCCTCTCTGGTCCTGCTTTCCAAGGACACCAAGACTGTCCTAGGCCAAAAGTATAAACCAAAGAGACGCTAAGGGGGGGGCAAGCTGTGGGGAAAACTGAAGCTTTAATTGGAGAATTAACCCTGCTATGCAAATGAACCAAACCTATAAAAGAGTGAAGAACTCGTGACCTGGGGTCCATCTTGGGGTCCATCTTGGCAATAGCCTCTGGTTCCCCAGGGTGTACCTTTGAAGGCCTGTCATAGGTTAGCAAGCATAGTCCCAGAAGGGACGTCCTTGCTAAGGGGTGCTTACAGTTTCCTCTGGGAACTGATAGAACCTATCAGCTGGCCAGTTTGAATATGGACAATTCTCTAAGCCACTTAAAGTTGTGAACACCTCTGTGATCCACATTTAAGAATAGGCAAACTCCCCCTCCAAGCTCTCTCTCGTTTCCGGCGCTGGCACAGGTGGCTGCAGGCCCCGTGTGGGGGCCAGCGGGCCCGGCCAGGCCCTGCTTGGGCCAGGCCGGGCCGGGCCACGGCCATCCTGGAGCCATGGACCTGTTCCAGCCATGGAACCCCCCCCCACTGCCTTGCCGTGGGCAGCCGGAGCGGCTCGGCTCTCCCCCCTCTCCACTGCGATAAGAAAAATTCAACACTCCAGCTGCAAGGCTGCAAGGCCGAGGTGAGATTAACCCTTTTACTGCTGTGAAGAGCTGAAAACCTGAGGGAAGAGAGAGAGGAGATGCTTAAAGCTGAAATTCTGTTGTGAAGCTATGATATATCAGAGTATCCTGTTGTAATTTCATGGAGATATGGGGGGTGGAGTGTTCAACTCGTAAGCAAAAGCACCTGCACTGAGATAGGCAGATGCTGACGCAGCTGTAATTTCATGAGAAGTTTGGACAGGGAGAGATGAACCAGATGAGGACTTTTGCTCCAAATGGGAAAGGAGAAAACCTCAGTCCCTAGAGATGAACCAGATGAGGACTTTTGCTCCAAACGGGAAAGGAGAAAACCTCAGTACCTAGAGATGCTCCCAGAGATAGTCTTAACGATGAAGATGATGAAGACCCTTTGCTCCCAGGGAAGGAGAAGGGCCTCTGTTTTTGTTTCTGAACGGCTCAACCTTAAAATTGTACCCCAAAAAACTTCAAGAGTGGACCCTCGAAAGCAGTTGCGGGAAAAGCTGCAAGTCGGGGGAAAGGACTCACACGCAGGCAGAGAGACTCCTCTTCCTGAATGGACTGAACAATATTTGGAAGTGGGCGGCTGTCTCGTTGTGATAATGTTTTCACAGCATGAGCAAGAAGAGACTTCTCTTTCTAAATGGACTAAACAAGGTTATTATGGAAGTGGTAAACAGACTGAACATCTTAAGGGTTGTTTTTTCACATTGTCAGTGGGAGAAGGGAGGAAGGTGGGGGGAGGAGGAGAGTTCTGAAGGTGGTATACTTTTTTTTCTTCCCTCTTTTAGAGTTGTTAATAAACTTCTTTATATTCTTTCAAGTTTGGTGCCTGCTTTGCATTTCTCCTAATTCTTATCTCACAGCAGATAAACAGTAATGAGTATTTTGGACCAAACCACTACACTAAATTGGTGTTTCTGCCCGGTTACAAACTGAACCCGCGACAAGGCCTTTCAAATAAATACCTCTTTTAATCCTTTACTCCAGTCTAGTCTCTGTTTCTAGGAGGCCTCTCAAGGCATCACTGGGTGGTGCTTCTAAGCTGGCTGAGTAGTCCTGTGTCAGTGCCATGCCTTGGGGATGTATTTGTGTCTGAGCACACATTCACCTTGTGCTCCTGGTCAAGTTTCCTGAGCATGTCAAAGGTCAACCATTGGCATGGTACATGGATTCACAGTCTTTGATTTTGATTTTTACTGCTCCTTGTTTATGTAGTTGCTTCCTTTCCCTTAAGGGTGGGTTGTCACAATGTCTTAGTAAAGTTTTTGCAACTGTAGGAAGGTACCTGTCCTAAAAGTCTTATACATCTAAATGTATCAGCCCAAAATGGGTAAGAGTTTTCCTCCCTGGTTCAGAAAGTCAGGTCCCTATTGAGAAAATGTTACTGACCTAGGTCTGCATCTGTGGGCACAAATAATGGTGTGTAGGGCTGATGAAGCCATGATCCAGACAAGGGGAGCTGAGCTGCTCCCCAACCTTGTGCAAGGAGTGTATGTTGCACTGGACAATGATAAGAGGCCTGCGGTCCATCTGAACCCTTCATCCTGGTGCTTGTTTGTCGCTTTCCGCACGTGGCTTTGCAGTGCCGGAGTGCAATGCCACAACCTTCCAAAAGCGTCTCCTCAGTGAAGCCGCTCAGCAGGACCAGCACACACTCACACACACGTGCATGCACGCACAAATGGATAGCTTAGCTCCAGTAATATGAGTCGACAGCAAAGAGGCAGGAAGGGTCTCTATGTAGAGTTCCACGGACAAAGGTTTATTGCAGCCACACTGTGAAGGAGTCCAGGGATGAAGATAAAAGACAATGGAGGGTCCAGGTTTAAGTATGGGAGCAGGGTGAGCATCAATGATCTGAGGGCACGGTGGCGGTACGCAGGCGGGAATAGGGTAAGGGAGCCAATAGGGAAACTCTGGGGGAGTCGTGATGGGCAAGGGCCAAATGGGGTGAACAGGGAGTGGGGAACTTTCTAGGGCATGAGACATATATGGTAACAAGGGGGCGGGGAGGCCAACAGCCAACCAGGGAAGCAGAGCTGGGGTAGAATAACATACCAGAACAATGCATGCTGGGAGAAGCTTCTTTTCTCACCCTAACCTGGCGAAGAATCTCTGGTACTAAGGACTGTCTTACCAGTGGACTATCTTTGTCCCTTGTACCACAGGCCAATAGGCCGCAACACTTGTTTATTGACACGATGTGATGTAATTTGCAAAACCTTCTTGTCCTGTTAGAGTAGCTTTAGCTCTAGCTCTAGTTCATCTTGAAGGCAGACAGTAATAGTGCCAGGATCAATGAATTAGGCGGAAAACCAAGAGGCAAAAAAGGGACTCTTAACTCTTTTTGCACTCATGTTGCCTTCATTTTGAAAGCTGTGAAATAAATGTTTGTGGTTCCAGAAATTAACTGAATCCAAACGTAAGCCCAGCACTGCACATGTAGCATCTCCTGTAGCTTCTTCTGTGCTTATGGGAGAGCTAGTAATTTCACAGGTATCTAGATGTAGGACTCCTTCAAGATTTCAATTTCAAAATGTTCCATAAAAGTAGTTCTTAATAAGCGTTCTTGCCTCCTCTCCATTTATAGGCTTAAACTTTTGCTTTCTGTTTTCTATCTGCCTATTCAAACCAGAGAACGGATCATCACCTCCAAAATCCATCTGTCTTATTGGGTGTATTGTTTTTGCATTATATGACGCTTTTCTCTTCTGAAGGAATGCAAACTGCCTTCCCAGAGTGAATTTATTCCTGTCTGGCTTTATTAAATGATTCTGCAAGAAAAGCCAGAAAAAATAGTACAGCCCTAAAGACTTGAAAAAACATTGAACACTGAGCAACCTGATTGTTTCTCTGCTTTAGCTCAACAGGTTAAGTCTCATTTTTTAGGGCTGTTTCAAAATATCAAGGATTAATGTTTGGCTCTTCTGCAGATATCAGTTCTTGGCTTGGAGATTTGGACTGCTTTTTAGCCTTGTAATCAGTGACAAGGGTTGCTTGTTTTGTAACTTCACCTCAGTTCAACTATTTGCTGATTTTAGTTAAGCTTTTTAATATGCTTCCTCTTCTTTCATTCTTGTTCATAGAAGTATGTGTTGTTATACTTTTAAATATATTTTATGCAATTTTAGAAGTCAGTTGTCATGCATGAAAAACCTTGTGAATAAAACCAGTTTTGACCATCTAAATGTTCACAGTGAGTGATGCTGTGCCAAGTGTCCTACTTGATCACATCATTGAACAATTTGTTTAGATATTGAGGTATATCACCATAGAAGATAGATGTTTTTACTATTAATAGTACCAAAATGTGCACCATGTGTGATTGTTTTCAAGATCTTCAGTTAATATTACCATGCCAGCTTTTGGCTTTGTCTGATTTAAGACGTTAATAATAAATTTAAAACCTTTGATGATAGTTTAATTCTTATCAGATTTCTTTCCATGTGCCTCTGCCTTCCTGTTGTAGTCCTGAAACAACGGGGCCCAGCATGTCCTAAGTAGAAATTTCTCTGGTATAAGGAGTCCAAGTGTGTAATACCTAGCTGCTAAATATCTTCCTGCAGTGGCTGAAAAGCAGACATCAGCAGTGTGGGAAGAGAAGCCGGAGCCTACTGCATTCCAGCCTTCTAAGTGTAGTCCTTTGGATGTCCAAGTGCAGCTGTTATAACACCAATTATGATTTTGAAATAGTTGAAAAATTGGGCAATGTTAAGTGATTTCCTGGCACTCCTGCACTTAAAACTACACTGAGTGATGGGACAAGTGATAAGATCTTCCCGACAGTACATATGGATCCCCCGTGTGGTGTTCACATGTGTTTCCCTAAGCATTTAGCTACTGTGTCCACTGGAGTTGATGCAGGTAAGATACTAGCTGTCTTCCTAGTATTGTGTCTCTACCATGTTTAGTTTTTCTATTTGAAAATCATTCCATACACAAAGGAAATTAATACTGCTTGAAGTATGTGTGCTGCGATCCTGATCAAAGGTGCCGGAAGGCTGGGAATAATCCAGATGACTTTTTTGGTTCAGAGCCAGAGAAATAATGAATTCAAAATGCTAACTATGTTTTTTCAAAGTGACTGAATATACAATAGGGGGAAAAAACCCAAACCTACATGGATTAGACCTGACTTCGTGGTCAAATTTCTCTCTGACTTTGTACTGAGACTTCTGTGGTATATAAAAGGTGTAAATCAGGTAAGAATTAACCTGTGAAAGGTGGTTTATGTGAAGGCCAGGCAGCAGATACATTTCTTTCAGGAAGGTGAAGTCTTAAATGGAATGAATCTTAAGGAAGGCATGTTAAAGGGGGGGGGGGGGGGGGGGGGGGGGGGAAGTAACTCATCTTGCAGTTGTTGGTGAAATCCTTGCTACATTTAAGTGCCTATTGTTTATCTCCTAGGCTTTGACACTTCCTGTTTTTATATTGAGTTTACTCCAGTTTTATTACCTCATGTTTCTAGGTATGATTGAATCAGATGAAAGAAACAGGAAGTGTGACATGCCTTGAAAGCAGAGAGGGAAATTGCTTCTTAATCAAAATCAAGGGAAGAAAACCAACTAAGTCTTAGTATAAATAATTTTAAAATAAAATAATATGAAATGGCAATTCCTGTAAAGTTGTGTATTGGAAGCAAGTAAAAAACTGAAGCAAATTCATCATTGGTGGTCTCCAAAATCTGCCTGATTCAATTCATTTTTCCTAAGAGCTGCGGTAGATTTTGCAGATCGATGACGCAGGTTCTAAACGCTGCATCTTGCGCTGTGATTCGGTGTTCCTGCATTCTCTGCAGACTCTGGGAAAAATCTTGTGATGTCTCCAAATTTTCCACACCTGAAGCATGTCCTTCTTGAGCATTTTGTGGCCATCACTTCTCTGGAGTTACTTTGTTGCAAATCTGGACTAAGTGCTGCGAGAGTTTTTGAAAGTCTTTTGTCCTGTGCTTGAAGGAGTTTTCCGATTTCTTGTCCTAAAACGCTTGCTTGGATTGTTGCAATATGCTGAGGTGTGCCCACCTTACTGCATGCCTCTATCATTTCAGTCATGGTCAGTTGACCAGGCATGGCACTAATTATACGCTTGCACTCTGCATTAGCGTTTGCAAATGCAAGACTTCACAGCAGATGTGGCTTTGCCACTTCATCACTTGTCTGTCCGCAGCTTGCTTAAGACGACCGACAGATGAGGTGAAGGACTCAGAAAGACCTTTTTACTTCTGTGTAAATGCCTTCTGGGGTTCCGACTGGTGGAATTTGTAAAACTGCCTTCTGTGACACTTCTTTGATGTCCGCAAGCACATCTCAAAGCAGGAGCGCTGATTGGTCTTCTGGTTTATCATGAGGTCCACCACCAGCTAATTGCTCTAGTGTGAGAGATGTGGGTGGTCCTCTCGTGTATCTTTCTCTCACCTCACAAAGCACTCTCCTCCATCTTGTATCCCATAGTAGGAGTTGTGCGTCTGTAAAAATTGCTGAGGCAATGTTCCTACAGTCAGAAGGTACCATGTTGTACTAGTTTGAAAATGAACTAGTGGGAGACACCAAGTCAGAATAACAATTTAATGGGGAAATAAAAGAAGAAAAAAAAAAAAGGCAGAAAACACTGGTTCAAACTGACAGTCAGGATACAACCTGACACCCTGTAGTGGTTTGGTCCAAAATACTCATTACTGTTTATCTTCTGTGAGATAAGAATTAGGAGAAATGCAAAGCAGGCACCAAACCTGAAAGAATATAAAGAAGTTTATTAACAGACCTAAAAGAGGGGAAAAAAAATTCTATCATACCTTCAGAACTCTCCTCCTCCCCCCACCTTCCTCCCTTCTCTCACTGACAATGTAAAAAGACAACCCTTGAGATGTTCAGTCTGTTTACCACTTCCATAATAACCTTGTTCAGTCCATTTAGAAAGAGAAGTCTCTTCTTGCTCGTGCTATGAAAACATTATCACAACGAGACAGCCGCCCAATTCCAAATATTGTTCAGTCCATTCAGGAAGAGGTCTCTCTCCCTGCATGTGAGTCCCTTCCCCCGACTTGCAGCTTTTTCCACAACTGCTTTCGAGGGTCCACTCTTGAAGTTTTTTGGGGTACAATTTTAAGGTTGAGCCGTTCAGAAACAAAGAGGCCCTTCTCCTTCCCTGGGAGCAAAGGGTCTTCCTCATCTTCATCTTTAGGACTATCTCTGGGAGCATCTCTAGGAACTGAGGTTTCTCCTTTCCCATTTGGAGCAAAAGTCCTCATCAGGTTCATCTCTAGGAACTAAGGTTTTCTCCTTTCCCATTTGGAGCAAAAGTCCTCATCTGGTCCATCTCTCCCTGTCCAAACTTCTCATGAAATTACAGCTGCGTCAGCATCTGCCTATCTCGGTGCAGGTGCTTTTGCTTACGAGTTGAACACTCCACCCCCCATATCTTCATGAAATTTGTCCTGGGTTGCAGTGTATTCTATTACCATCCCCATCAGCCGTTGAAATCAGGTGGGGCAGTGTTTCCTTGCCTCCTCCCCCCAGACTATCTTGCTGTTAATGGCCCATCATTGTCCTGCCGCATGACTCATAGATAACTCCCTCTGGACTATCATCTGTTAATGAGCCCACTTAACACCTGGCCTCATGACTCATTACCCCATTGTGAGATGCTCCACCCAGAGGGAGGAACCAAGCATCCCAGCGTGGATATAAGCTGAGGCTGAACACCAGAGAGGAGGCCTTTCCACTGGATTTCCAGAGGACAGGAGCTACACAGCCACCACTGGACCTTCTGAGGAAGAGCAGACCCTCTTTTCTACAGGATCACCGCTTCAGAGGACTGCAGCCACCATTCTAGCAGACTGCTACCACCACCCTGCCTAACAGGGACTCAGGTTGTATCTTGACTCTGTCAGTTTGAACCAGTGTTTTCTTTTAGTTTTTTTTTCTTTCCTTTTCTTTAACTTCCCCATTAAATTGTTATTCTGACTTGGTGCCTCCCACTGGTTTGTTTTCAAACTAGTACAAAATTACAACGGGATACTCTGATATATCATAGCTTCACAACAGACTTTAAGCATTTCCTCTTTCTCTTCCCTCAGGTTTTCAGCTCTTCACAGCAATAAAAGGGTTAATCTCACTTAGGCCTTGCAGCTGGAATGTGTCTTATCAGTGTTGGTCACCTGACCTCTGCCGGACAGAGGTGCCGCTTTTGCTGAAATCTTGGCCGCGGGGGGGGGGGGGGGGGGGGGGGGGGGGAGGGGCACCGAGCTGCTCTGGCTGCCCATTGCCCTGCTGGGGGGGGTTATCCTGGAGCCGTGGCCTGGCCTGAGTAGGGGCCCGGCCCACTGGCCCCTGCTCGGGCCCCGCAGCCACCTGTCCCAGCGCCAGAAACGAGAGAGAGCTTGAGGGGGGAAGTTTGTCTATTCTTAAGTGTGGATCACAGAGGCGGTCACAACTTTAAGTGGCTTAAAGAATTGTCCATATTCAAACTGGCCAGCTGATAGGCTCTATCAGGTCCCAGAGGAAGCTGTAAGCACCCCTTATCAAGGACATCCCTTCCGGGACTCAGCTTGCTAACCTATGACACACCCTGTTAATCAGGGTGGTGGTGGGAGTCCGGTAGAATGGTGGCTGCAGTCCTCCTGAAGCAGTGATCCTGTGGGAAAAAGGGTCTGCTCTTCCTCAGAAGGTCCAGTGGTGGCTATGTAGCTGCTGTCCTCTGGGAATCCAGTGGTAAGGTTGTCTCTGGTGTTCAGAATCTCAGATTATATCCAGGATGGAATGCTTGGTTCCTCCCTCTGGGTGGAGCATCTCACAATGGGATAATGAGTCATGAGGCCAAGTGTTGATTAGGCTCATTAAGAGAAGATGGTCCGGAGGGAGTTATCTCAGAGTCATGCGGTAGGACAATGATGGGCCATTAACAGCAAGATAGTCTGGGGGGAGGAGGCAAGGAAACACTGCCCCACCTGATTTCAACAGCTCCTGAGGATGGTAATAGAATACACTGCAACCTGGGACACATGTCATGATTGTTGAATGTGCCTCTTAAAAGCTGTTTAAAGTATGGACTTCCCAATCCATGGTTTTTCACTGCGTCCATTAAATCTTTGATGACTTGATCATCTAGAGGTTGCCATGCAGAATTTTGATTGTGTCTCCCATATGTCACTGGCATTACAATACTATCTGTTTCTGCCATATCAAAGTCTCTCTTTAAGTCCTTTTTTTCTGATGCTTGCCCAGTCTGTTGAACTGGATGTATCTCTTGAAACATATTTGTTAAATGGAACCAAATCCATAACAGTATTCTGTGGATTTGTCACTTGCCAGGATGCAGTTTCTTCTTGACTGAAGAATCCATGCATTCCATCTCCCCCTCCCCCTCCTGGTTGAGGAATGGGGAAGGGTATTTGTGGTTGTGCACCGTGAGGAAGCAGGGGTGGGATGGCTGAAACCACCATTGCCGGAACTGTAGATGGCATTGTTGTAGACATAGAAGGAATATTTACAGTGGTTGCAGGTAGGGGTATGCCATCGTGTTCCAAGGATGAGGGTTGGGAACCCAGTGCACAATGCTGAGGTAGAAATTCTTTAGCACATTCCTTGAGTTGGAGAAAAAGCTGATGTACTAAGTCTTTTGAAAATTGAAATTGATGTTGATGTGTCGAAGAGGTGGAATGTTGTTGAAAATGAATTCCAGGAGTGGGCATTGAGAAAACTGGAGTGGTACTTGTTGCGGTATAAAAATAAGGTGAACCTTGTGATGATATAGGAATGCCTTGTGAGGCTGTGATGGTTATAATATTTTCATCACTGAGGTGTTGAGTAGCTATTTGTGGTTGTAAAAGCCCCATAATGTCAGCTGAATGATCTTCAGTAGTTTGCAGAGGATGTGCTGTAAATTATATGTCTTGTCCTGAGACTTCCAGTTTAACTGGGACAATATTTATTTTATCTTGTTTTCCTGGTGGAAGAATAGAAGGAAATGTAGTAAAATTTTGACTTTGCTGCGTTGGAGGCATCGGGTTTGATTCCATGGTGTTGAATTCGAAATATGATTGAATTTGCTGCAGTTCTTCTGTTGTTCCACTGGGTGGTGCTGTTGCTCCATGGACTGAATGCTGAGGGTCTAATGCAGGTTTGACATGAACCGCAGATGTCGCCGGCATAGGTGGGATGGGGGCCGGAGCTGCGGCTGTGCCGGGGCTGGGACCGGCCTGCGCTGTGCTTGGCGCGGTAGAAGACATCGGCTGGCTAGATGCCGCTGCGGCTGTGAGGCGGCACTGGTCCGGGCGAATCGGAGTTGCGCGAGTAGTCGCAGTCGCAGTATCATACGGCGGAGAAGCTATGGGGGATATCCCGTATTGCACAGTTGCAGAGGTGGGGTGGCCCAAACGCGGAAGAGATGTAGCGTAGGACAGAGAAATAGGAGTGGCGGGAGTAATGACGCAATGAGTGGGCGACGGGAATCTCGCAGCCTGTGGCGCGGTGTATAAGCCGAACGCGGAAGTAGGTGGGAAACGGGATCGCTCCGGTACCGTCCCTGCCGAACAGGGCTGCGAGGGGACTACAGGAGTGATGGGCGCGGACCCCGGAACTGCCCGTGATGTCGGAGGAGGCGAGCTAACGTCTACGAGTTGCGCGACCGGCCCGCCCTACGGAAGGATCTCGGAGGACGCCGGTAAACGTTCCCCTGTGGCTTGGGCAGTATCGGAGGGTGCGGGCGGGATCGCAGACGGCGGGGCTACTGAAACCATGCCCTCGGGGACCGGCTCTGCCGTTTGGGAAACCGCGGGAGCGACAGAAAAAGAAAACTCGCCCCCCCCCCCCCCCCCCCTTCCCTCTGATCATGCGCGGTTGGAGAGAATTTGAAAAAAGCCGTATCATGTTCTTCTGTGGGACCGATTAAAAGTTTTAACTGCGGGTCTGGCACAAGACGCTTTTTAGGTTTTACTATGGCTGTCCCCTCCCCCTCCACCGATCCTCCCGACTGCAGGGACGGGTCATCATCGTCCATGCTTAGAAGGCCGGAGATTTTCTCCCCTATTTCGGGCGGGGTGTCTTCTCCCGGAGCTGTGAGGGGGAGTCTGAGGAGCCCCTGCCGCTAGCAGAGGCTTTTGGGCAGCTTCTGCAGCAAGTTTAGAGGTTGCAGGTTTTAAAGGAACGGTTTGGAGGTCCTGGGGAGTTTGCAGAGCCTCTTTTTTAGGAGAAATTGATTTTTTTTTTTGCTTCCTGTATCACTTCATAAAGTACCCTGCCAGGTGAAAGCAGGCTTGCAGCGAATTTATCATTTAAAGTTGCTAAATGATAAAGCACCATATTTGCATTCTCCAAAAAACGTGGATCATAAAGATCCTTTACTGTAGCATTTGGGTATTCTTTTTTTATCCAGGATAACAAGGTTTCTAATTCCTTTCTGGTAATATTTACTGGGTGATTCTTAACCATAGATTCTATACTATCAAGTACGTCCATCTCTGTTTTCGAGAGAGCCCCTCCCATTTCTAGTTTTGGACAGCTTACCGGCTCTCAGTTGTTTTTATTGGTCCTTGGAGTCCTAGTCCGAGGTCTAGCCAGCAGAACACGGCGTTCTGGTCCTTGCGCACCGGTTCACAAGGTCCTGGAGTTCCAATTACTGTCTCTGGAGATTATATGGTTCTGGGCCTTGGCTGCTGTCCAGTGGTTTCCTGGCATGGTCTGCCTCAGTGAGGGCCTCACACGTGGGCACCAGATGTGAAGGTTTTCGACCCCCACATGCCCTCCCCGGATGGGGGAGAAAGTCCTTGCCAGGAACAAGAGACAAATGGGACTTTTGGATCTTCTCAGTCTTCAGGTTGTTTATTATATCTTATCAGTAACTCACATGCCGGCAACATAGCATGAAGCAGAGCAGATACCAAAAGGAAAGTGCAGGAAAACTCAAGGTCTTTTAAAGGTAAATCATCCAATAGCTGTTAAATGTGTATGTATTTTTACTTTTCTACCAATGCCTAATAAACTATCCATTCTCGTGGCCTATACTGCGGCATTTTCTAACCAATCATTCTGTACTACCAACACTGCAGAAAATGGAGTAGGTAAAGAAGAAGGAAGAGACCTGAAAAACCACAGGGATCCTCCATCTTGTCTTCATCTACTTACTATTTTAATAAACCTAAAAACTCTATATTTTTCACTCTGTAACAAGCTATATATTATACTACCACCTAACTCACACCCTTGTAGATTCTAATTCATCCCAAAGCCTTGGCAGCTTTCTCCATGGACGAAGGTTAAAAACAGTGTTTTCCAGGGGGGATGGGTTTTTCATAACAGGCAGAGAAACACTCCCTGCATTTTGGGTTCCAACATAGCTTTAGATTGGGAACAACCAGCGGCAGAGGGTTTAGGTTTTGAAAGAATACATGGAATAACTTGTTTTTGTGGATGCATTAGAATTTTTTGTTCAGCGAGAGAGTGGCATGTTGCGTGGGTGCTAATACAGTCTAAAATTTGTAAGAAGAGGTGGTACTGCTCTTCTGCCAGACAGCAGAGCTTATGCTCTCAGTGTTATCGGAGGCACTCTAGAGAAGTTGATTTTGAGCCTGAGATTTTAAAGTTTGTGTGTGGGAAGTCGCATTTGGTACCTGAGGTTTGGGAGGTTTGGGAAGAAAACTGGGAAAGAACTATGAGAGAGTGTGAAGAAAGGTTCGGGTGGAAGTCAGATAAAACTAGGAGAAGGAGATAGAAACAGCAGTGGCTAAGCAGGGAGGGAGGTCGTTACCCTCCTCTATCCCTCAACAGTTAAATGGTAGGAGTATAGCCCCCGACTCTTTCCATTCATTTGTTCTACCTCCACGAGTGATAGAAGGGATTCCTTGCTTTGTGTGTGGGTATAAGGACTCCAGCCCCACACCGGCTCAGTGCGGATTTTGTGGAAGTCGGAGATATTACGATTCTATTTATTTAGCAGACAGAGATCCGTGCCAGGAGTGCTGGGAAAGCAAGGAACATTTTGTTTTAAAACTTTTGTGTGGCAAAGAGCATCACGTTCCTGAAAATAGTAGTGTGCTAGAAAAGGATTGGGAGGAAGTAGTAAAGGCTTTCGAAGAAGATTTTAAGTGGCAGTGAAGCAGGCCTGGCAGAAAGCATAAGAGAATTTATAAAGAGTGGCTTATACACTATACAGGTGACCCGGAGTGGGTGGCACAGTATTTGAGTGAACTCGAACTCTGAACAGGATGGGAACCGGACAGAGTAAGGAAATCTCTAGAGCGAGCCCGCTTGGCTGTGTTTTGGCCCATTGGAAAGAGATAGTAGGAACTGGAGGCACAGAAAATAAAAGAACTCTTCTAAAATATTGTACCCAATGGTGGCCACTGTATAAATTAGAAGATGGAGCAAAGTGGCCACCTAATGGAACTTTAGATTATAATACCTTGCTACAGTTAATGCTGTTTTTGAGACGGGAAGGTAAATGGGAAGAAGTTTCCTATGCTGATGCATTTTTCTCTCTCCGAAATCACCCTGAATGGCAGAGAGATTGTGGAATCAAACCCCCCAGTGATCCTATGGTGTTAGCTCTGGAAAAAGGAAATAAAAAAGGCCGAGGAAGAATTAAGCGGTGTTGTTCGTCGTGCGGTATAGGCCAGAGATGCATAAGGTCAGACAAAGTCTATCAAGCAGCAGCTCAGGGACAAGATGATGATGAATTAACCGATTTGCTTAAGTCTCCCCTTAGGAGGCGGGAAGAGGATGCGGACTCAGAAGGAACACCAACGCCAACCCCCTCTCCCTCGGGCAGTCCTGTCTTGTCCTAAACCAGGAAGCAGGTATTGATGGAGCCCCTACAGGAGGCAGTGGCACCTGATGGGAATACAATGTTGATTAGAGTACCTTTCTCTACTGGATGCGTGGTATAAAGTTGCCAAAAATTACTGAAGTGATCCAGCGGGTACCGCTGAACGCTTGTGATTCATAATAAAACAGCATAATCCAGATTGGGGTGATATACAATTACTATTGGGTGGACTAACAGACATGGAGAAGTAGTTAGTTTTGAAAACAGCAAGAGATTTGGCAGAGGATTATTACAAAATGCAACAATTAGATGTAAAAGATTACTTCCCACTCCAGGAACCACACTGGAGTCTGAATAGAACAGCCAAATTAGAGAAATTAAAAGGTTATCAAGAATGGATAGCAAAAGGGGTGGAAAGGGCCATTCCCAAAACCCTAAATTAGTCAACTTTGTATGCAGTGAAACAGGGTCCTTCTGATTAACCATCCGAATTCCTGGATCGTCTGAGGGACGCAATGCGCCGCAATACATCGCTGGATCCTGAGACCGAGGTAGGGGTACAACAGCTAGTATCATTGTTTCCAGGACAATCCACAGGAGATATCAGACATAAATTGCAAAAACTTCAGGGACCAGAGGGGAAGAACCTGGAAACTCTATTAGATGCAGCTTGGAGGGTATTCAGTAATCGAGAAGAAAGTTACAAGCAAGGGATGAAGAAATTTGTAGCAGTAGTAAGGGAAGGAAATAGGGAAAAACCTAGACAAGGACCCCCCAGACAAGGATCTCCCAGACAGGGCCCACCCCGGCTAGGTAAAGACTAATGTGCGATTTGTAGAAAGTTCAGTCATTGGAAAAATGAGTGCCCAGAAAAAAGACAAGAAGACCGGCAGAACAGAGGAGACCGAGAAAGAGGGAGGGTGGTTGCACATGTGAAAGAGGATTGAAGAGCCCCGGAGGATTCTACCATAGCAGATCCACTGGTTATAATGAAGCTAGGGGAAACGGAAAAAGAAATAGATTTTTTGGTTGATACGGGGGCAGCATATTCGGTTTTAAATAAAGCTTTAATGCCTGTGGGAGATGACTACATTGCGGTAGAAGGAGAAACCAGTCAATCTGAAAAAGCTTATTTTTCCAAGCCATTGAAATATAAAATTGGGAAACAATGGGGTATTCACAAGTTTTTATATTTACTCAATTCTCCAAAAGCACTTTTAGGGAGAGATCTATTGGAACAATTACAAGCAACCATTACATTTAGGAAAGGGGAAATTATTCTGGAGGTAAATGACCAACAGTAAGTGGAAATACTGAGCCTAATATTAATAACTAAAGGATCTGCAGAGGAAATTAGAGAAGAGATAACGAGTCAGGTGTTCCCAGGAGTCTGGGCCACAGATGTACCTGGCAGAGCCAAAAATGCAACCCTAATACAGATCAAACTCAAAGAGGGAAAACAACCAGTTAGAATTAAACAATACCCCCTCAAAAAGGAAGAGAGATGTGGATGCTAGCAAGGGCTAGCAGAGGAATTTTCCTGTGAAACTTTCCTTTCTCATAAGAAAGCAGTTAGAGAAATCCAGCTTCTCACAGCTTCTCTGTGAAAGCTTTCATTCTCATGCGAACTGGATGGAAAACAGTTTGTAAGAATGTAAACCATTTCTGCACCTGCAAGTTGTTGTGAGAACAGTAGAATTGTTTTCAGACTTTTGAGAATAATATTTGGAAATGGGTGTTTTACTGCTCAGCCAATCACTTTGAGAGGTGGTGGGTCAATAGGCCAATCATGTAATTCCTCTTTTGCGAACCATGCTATAAAAGGTATGGGTGATTAAACGAGGTCGCTTCGGCCATATCTTTTAACCTGGACTTGTGTCGTGATTTTGCCGTTCTCAGGGGATAACAGTGACATCTGTTGACCAACCGACATGTACTGCAACCGCACTGACTTAGAAGGTCTGGGTGCAGGAAAATTCCTCTGCTAGCCCTTGCTAGTATCCACAGACAGAGAAGGAATAGGCCCAATAATTGAAAAATTCTTACAGTTAGGATTGTTAAAAGAGTGCCAGTCTGATTTTAACACTCCTATCTTGCCTGTCCGTAAACCTGATGGGTCGTATCAGGTGGTACAGGATTTACGGGCTGTTAACAAGATAACTGAAGATCTCTATCCTGTGGTAGCAAATCCTTACACTTTGTTAACATGCCTAACACCAGAGCTAACTTGGTTTACTGTTTTAGATTTAAAGGATGCCTTCTTTTGCCTCCCTCTCCATGAAGTCAGCCAGAAAATTTTTGCATACGAATGAAAAAGCTCTAAGAGTGGGCGCAAAACTCAGCTTACATGGACAGTGTTGCCTCAGGGATTTAAGAACAGTCCCACCCTGCTTGGAGAACAACTTGCAAAAGACGTAGATTCCTAGGAAGCCTCACCAGGAGAAGGGAAGCTACTGCAGTACGTAGATGACCTTTTAATAGCTACTCGAACAAAGGAAGCTTGCGTAGCTTGGACAGTAAGCCTCTTAAACTTTCTGGGGCTCCAAGGGTACAGGGTATCTAAGAAAAAGGCTCAGGTAGTGAAACAGAAAGTGATCTACCTGGGCTATGAAATCAGTGCCGGGCAACAAACTTTGGGGCAAGATCGCAAAGAAGCGATATGCCAAACCCTGAAACTCCAGACAGTGAAAGAGTTACAGACTTTTCTGGGGATGACAGGATGGTGCAGATTGTGAATCTACAATTACAGGCTGCTCTTGAAACCGCTATACGAGCTCATTAAAAAGGAAAGAAGAGATCTCCAGTGGACAAGGGAGGCCACGCGGACCTTCAATCAGCCAAAGAATGCCCTCATGTCAGCTCCAGCTCTAGGACTTCCAGACGTGAGTAAACCATTCTTTCTATTTTCCCATGAAAAACAAAGGATTTCCTTGGGAATACTAGCACAGGACCTGGGCCCATACCGACGGGCAGTTGCCTATTTCTCTAAGCAGCTAGATGCAGCAGCCAAAGGATGGCCTGGGTGCCTCAGGGCCGTTGCAGCAGTCGTGCTAAACATCCAAGAAGCACGCAAATTCACCTTGGCTCAGAAAATGGCTGTGCTGGTGTCCCACACGGTGTCCACGGTGCTGGTGATGCCATGAAGATTTTTTGCCTTTTCTTTTATACCCCTGTTATACCTTTTTTACAACTTCTGTATTCCTAGTGCTTTTTCCCTACATTCTTAGACTTGTTTGTCAAGTTAAAAGACTAAACATTTTAGAAGCTTCGTAGCTAAAGATCAATGTGCCCCAGACCCCAAGGTCCTCTCCAGAACACATTCTATAAACTAAGATAGAACCATCCAGGGGAAGGTTCCTTGAGGAGGGGGGCTCACTTGAGCCTCTCATTGGGGAATCTTTGATAGATATGCTAATTAGTAAAACCTATAATGTTATACCTGATCTTTTGTGAGGGGGCATTTTTTGCAAGGTGCATTTCGATGCATATGACCTGGATGTGTGCACCTAAGGATCCTTAAAATAAATACCAAGGTAAAATCCTTTTCCCCTTCTAACCGTGTATGACTTAATTTTAAGACCAAGAAAAGGCATCAGTTGCTGGCAACCACTAAGGGACCCTAAAGACTTTGAAACTCACAGTCTTGGGTTGGAACACATCTTGCTTTGCCCCTCTCTTTGCCAGCAAATTACAGAGGAGCCGGAGCCACAGTCTAAGACTGTGACCAGGACTTTAGGACCCAGCACGGAAAGGCAGAAGCACAGAAAGAGGTGAATGAAAAGGGGATTGATATTACCAAGATTGTGCTAGCACTAGGGAAGGAGATCTCCAAAGGGGTTAGAAAGGTTAGGGGCAGAGAAGCCCACGAAAGGGGAAAGCTTAAACTTTTCCCCTGCAAACTGTAGAAAGGAGGGGATGCCCTCTGTGAAGTCCACAAGAGCCCAGAGGCTGCACCCTACGCAGCAACAGGGGTGTCTCAGAGATTGGTTGGTTAGTTGGTTGGTTGGGACGTCGGGAGGTTGAGGGTTCGAATCCTGTTGAGACCACATTTTCGCGCGCACGCATTTACTGTTTGCTACAACTAGTTGCTTTTTAGTATTTTAAAGTGCTGTTTTGAAGTGTTTGTGTAGTAAGCTAGATAAACTGCCCCGGAAATCAGAATTCCGAAGCCAGATTGCAGGCTGAATTCTGGAGTTAAGAGCTTCCCTCTGGCAGTTTTTCTGTCTGTGAGCAAACATGGGTGGTGTTTTTTCAGATGAAAATGTAAAAATCCCTCCTAACAGCCCATTGGAATTGATAATAAAACACTGGAAATGGCTGACAGGGCGAAAAACTACTTTGGACACCTGAGAATTGATCAGACTGTCCACACGGGTTTAGCCGACTTTAAAATTAAGTCAAGGAAATTGGCCTCGCTATGAGAGTTTGGAAAGTAACATCATTACTGACCTGATGGTAGAATTGAGATCATTACGTAGGTTTGATGAAGTAAGATATGCAGAACTTTTTACTATGTATCTGAACAGGGAAGAAGCATATGTAGTAGACAAAAGTACTATGGAAATGACTTTGAAGAGGAGAAAGTGAAAAAAAAAGCTGCAGCAAGCTGACTCGCATACTAATACAAACAGAGAAATCAATATGACAGATACAGATATGGTAGCACCAGCTTTGCACAATGGGGGGTGTCTCCCCCCCCCGTTCAACCGCCGGGGCAGCCCCGGTGGGAGGGGGGGGGAGCGGTGGCTCCGCCACTGCCACTGCCGCCTCCGCCAGCGGGGCAGCCCGCACAAGTGGGGGTGGGGAGTGAGGGAGCAATGGCTCCGCCGCCGCCACCACCGGCAGGGCAGCCCCCACAGGTGGGGGTGGGGGGTGGGGGAGCGGCGGCTCTGCCGCCACCACCGCCTTCGCCGCCAGGGCAGCCCGCACAAGTGGGGGTGAAGGCGGAGAGTGGGGAGGGGGTGGCTCTCCCGCCGCCACCTCCGCCGCCACCTCCGCTGTCTACGCCGCTGTCCAAGCAGGGGCAGGGGAGGAAGCGAGCGGCCGGCTCCAAGCCGGCGGAGCGGCGCAGAGCCTCCCCGCCCCCAGCCTCGTCAGGGGCGGAAGGCGAGTGCGGAGGTGGGAGAGATGCAAGTATGCCACCACCCCCTGACCGCCCCAGAGGCGGAGAAGGGGCAGGTATGCCACCGCTCCCTGACTTTTCCAGAGGTAGAGAAGGGATAAACTGGCCACCACCCCCTGACCGCCCCAGAGGCGGAGAAGGGGCAGGTATGCCACCGCCCCCTGACTTTTCCAGAGGCAGAGACGGGGAAGGCGGAGGGAAAGGGGCAGGCCGGCCACCTTTCCCCGAGTACCCCAAACACGGAAGTGAAGGCAGAAATGGACACGGGCAATTGCGGAGTCATTCCCCAATACAGAGAACTGCAGGTTTCCGAGCCAGAGACAGGAGGAGCCGCTCGCTCTCCCCACCCTGCGGTGCGGCCAATGTTAAAGCTGAAGTCAGACAGGATGGCCCCAACCCAGGCGGCTCTTGCAGAGCTAGGGACAGGAGAAGGTGCTTGCAGCCCCTGCCTCCCTACCCCTCCACTGCTGCAAAAAGCGAGACAATTCCTGATCAACTTTCGGCTGGAACAATCTTTAAAACCAATGAAGCAATTTCAATCAAAAGCAAACGGGATGATTCTGATACAGATGGTTCTCACGGGGAGGGAGGTAGAAGAAGGGGCAGGATAGCCCGAGAAGCTATGAAAGCAGTCAGTCCAAAGGTCCAAAACAGATAAACGGGGGGAGGAAGAACTTGCATTAGAAGCACCTCTGAGACAGGCTGTGGGAAATCAAGGAGTCATTTATATAAAAACACCATTTTCCCTCGGAAAATTACGGCAGTGGAAAAACTCAATTAGGAAGTACAAAGACAACCCAGAGAGAGTAGCTATGCGTGTAGAAATAGCCATAAAATCCCAAAACACAGATTGGGGTGATCTAAATGTTATGCTAGATGAATTATTGGATAAAACAAAGAGAGAAATGGTCAACAAAGCTGCTATATCTGCTATAGAAACTCAAATTGCAACAGGAAGTCTCCAAGGGTCAATTAATGATATCTATCCCCTAGCAAGCCCTAGCTGGGATCCCAGTGTCCCAAAACAGATGGAAAAGCTGAAGCGATACCAGAAATAGGTGGTTGTTGGGTTACAATGTGTCGTTCCTAAAGCAATGAATTGGGCTTGGTTATATGAGATCAAACAAAATCCAAATGACACCCCCACAGGTTTTCTAAATAGGCTTAAAGAGGCTGCACAAAAATACACTACCTTAGACCCTGACTCACCTGAGCAGCAGATCCACCTGGCCTACCTGTTTATAGGTCAATATCTAATGACATAAAGAAAAAGCTGCAAAAGATAGATGGGCCACCGGACATAAGTAAACTGTTGAATGTAGCCTGGAAGGTATAGAAGGTATACCAGAACAGGGACTTAGCAGACAAAGATAAACATCATAAACCCCACCACAAAAAGAAGTATGATAAGGGAAAGTCATCTGGCACATCAAAAAGGGGTTCCCCTTTTCCCCTATCTGAGGACCAATGCGAAATTTGCAAAAAGCAAGGACACTGAAAAAATAAGTGTCCATCACAAACAGAAAAGAAGCCCCCAGTTTCGGAACTAACTGTAAATACAGACTGACGGGGACCGAAGGTAAATACCCCAGCAAAGCCTTCAGTTGTAGCTAAGCTGGAGAATGATGATGTTGAATTTCTGGTTGATACTGGGGCAACGTATTCTGTGTTAAATACTTTAAAAGATAAACTGAATCAAGATACTGTGGATATGATCAGAGCTACGAGGGTAAATGAAACAAGGCCTTTTCTCCAGCCTTTAAAATTTAAATTGGGAAAACACTGGGTCACTCACCAGTTCCTGTATATGCCAAATTCCCCAATGCCATTATTGGGCAGAGATTTACTGAAAAAATTGGAAGCAGAAATTAAGCTTTCCAAGGAAGGGGGAGTGAAAGTTATAATCCCAGAATCTAAAATTATCAAAGCAGCTGCTGTACAGGAATGCCATGGAAAAATTCCCAAAGAAGTTGAAGAAGCTGTCATTCAAATAGTGTGGGCCAATGATTCTCCTGGGAGATCCAAAAAAGCTGAACCTGTGAGTATCACACTCAAAGCAGGGGCTACACCAGTAAGTCAAAGACAATATCCTCTGAAATTAGAAGCTCGCAAGGGATTAGTACCTGTGATTGAAAAGTTTCTCAAATTGGGGTTGTTAGTGGAATGTGAATCCAGGTACAACACACCAATCTTGCCAGTAAAGAAAGCTGATGGTAAAAGCTACAGGTTGGTACAGGATTTGAGGGAAATCAACAAGATGACATACACCCAGTGGTAGCGAATCCCTACACACTCTTGACAACACTAACAAATGAATTAGGATGGTTCACTGTTTTAGATCTCAGGGATGCCTTTTTCTACATTCCTGTGCATAAGAATAGCCAAGAACTTTTTTCTTTTGAGTGGGAGAATCCTGAAACAGGGAGAAAGTCACAGCTCACCTGGACAGTTTTACCACAAGGATTCAAAAACAGCCCAACTGTAGGAGCAGGGGGGTTCGCTCGGTGCGGGTGTAGACGGATGGCACGGATGGTGACGGACGGTGACGAGAGATCTCTGTAGTCAGATCTTGGAACATGCGGTTTATTGCAAAGGGTGTGGGTACAGGGGCACTGCTTAGAGCTGCAGCTGGCAGCTCTGAGCAGGCCCAAGAGAGCAAGAGAGTAAGCGGGTAAGCAAAGAGAGAATAGTAAGAGTCTACAGTAAGAGTGTATAGTAAGAGAGCATGAATGTAGTAAAAAGTGTCTGAAGTCCTGGTTACAATACAATAAATCATCTTCTGTACTGAATATTCTAATTGTCACTAACCAATCTAATACAAGATACAAATCCTATAGCATTTACATACAGCCTATAAGAGTTCTTATATTACCATAGAGTGTTACATCTTAACTTCTAAAAACTACTCTTTGGACCCCTTCTGCTGAGCTAGTAGGGTCTGCTCTGACCCTTGGACCTGCCTGCAAGCAGAGGGTATTGTTCAATCAAGAGGGGATTACCTTCAGTTGGCCATACCATTGTTTTCCAGTTGTTCAGTAACTAAGACTTGGTATCTCAAAGGTGGCTTTCATTTCGATGTCGCTTATAGTTTTCATATTCCCAAAATCTTTTGTCAGGCAATCATAAGGCTTTCCTGTTTCATCTTCCCCAACACCCAACCATATTCGGAAACCAGCTGGCAAAGGAGCTTGAGGACTGGAGGAAACAAGAACCAGGAGGAGCGGTTCTCCAGTATGTTGATGACATCTTAATAGCAGCCAAGAGACGAGATGACTACATAAAGCTCACTGTAAGTCTGTTAAACTTTTTAGGCAAAAGTAGGTATTGGGTCTTGTTCCGGTTTGGCCAAATTTAGAAATATATCCTCTGAGAGAAGGTACAACCACCCCTCCCCCACCAGGTTCGGGAAAAATAAATTTTCCTCGAAGGAAAGTGAAGGAGATAAAACTATTTATTTAACAAACACACGGGAAAAGGAAAATAATGCTAAATAATAAAATCTCTCGCTGTGGAGAAAAAACCTGGGAAAAAGAGTCCTCCCTTTGGTCTCCTCGGAGCTGGGGCTTGGCCCAGGGCCAGGCCCTCTGTGCCCGGTGGAAAGTCCTCCTGATGTGCTCTGTGGTTGAAGCAGTCCAGTAGAAAAGGGAGAAAATCCAAAATTCCACGGAAGGAAAAGCAAAGTTCAACTCCTAGTCTCTCTCCGGAGAAAAAGAAACTGAACAACTGGCCAAAAGCTGACTGGGAAGCAGCAAGCCAGGTGCTTCCCCGCTTCCCTGCCGCACCTGAAAAAAAAAGTCCGTATCTCTATGTGACCTTGAACAAGCTGCAAACTGCTTTGAGAAAGTTTTGCGCAGTTTAAAGGCATAGAAAGGCACAAGAATTCATTTCTGAGCATAGGGCAGCGATATGGGATACACATCACAAAGTCACCCCAAGACATTCCACCCCTTATCCCATATTGTTGGCTCAATGCCCAAACTAATATATTCTAATTCTACACACAGACATTAATACACACATATATATATATACCCACAGCTATATACGAAAAGTGACAGTGACAATCAACAAGCAGGACGATACAAGCCTTTCACACTACAGGTGGTTCTCATACAACAATCAGATCTGCCTGTGGTACACAACGTGTTGTTCTATCTTTCTGCATTACCCACCATGTGCAACCAGGTCCCTGAGCAAAGACAACCCCACGGATGGGTTTGTCTGTACTCGAGGCAGAATTTATCCGCACAGTCTTTCCTAAAGGACCTCTGGCATGCACTACTGGGACCTTATCTCCATCTGCTGTATGCAGGGATTCAGATTGGGCTGGACCAGCTCTATTGGTGGAACCTCGGGTGTTAACTAACCAGGTGGCCTTTGCTAGATGCTGTTCCCAATTTTTAAAAGTTCCCCCACCCAGTGCCTTCAAAGTGGTTTTCAACAATCCATTGCACCGTTCCACTTTGCCCACAGCTGGTGCATGGTAAGGGATAAGGTACACCCACTCAATGCCATGTTCTCTAGCCCAGGTGTTAATAAGGCTATTCTTAAAATGAGTCCCATTGTCAGATTCAATTCTCTCAGGGGTGCCATGCCTCCAAAGGATTTGCTTTTCACGGCCCAGGATGGTGTTCCGGGCTGTAGCGTGAGGCACAGGGTAGGTCTCCAGCCATCCAGTGGTGGCTTCTACCATTGTCAGCACATAGCGCTTGCCTTGGCATGTTTGAGGCAGTGTGATGTAATCAATCTGCCAGGCCTCCCCATACTTGTATTTGGACCACCGCCCACCGTACCACAGGGGCTTCACCCGCTTGGCCTGCTTGATTGCAGCGCATGTCTCACAATCATGGATAACCTGGGAGATACTGTCCATGGTTAAATCCATCCCTCGGTGTTATGCTCACCTATAGGTGGCATCTCTGCCTTGATGACCTGAGGCATCATGGGCCCATCGAGCTAGGAACAACTCTCCTTTATGTTTCCAGTCCAAGTCTACCTGGGACACTTCTATCTTTGCAGCCTGATCTACCTGCTTGTTGTTTTGGTGTTCCTCATTAGCCCTACTCTTGGGGACATGGGCATCTACATGGCGGACTTTCACAACCAGCTTTCTTACTCAGGCAGCGATGTCTTTCCACTCTTCACCAGCCCAGATTGGTTTTCCCCTACGCTGCCAATTAGCTTTTTCCCACTTTTCTAGCCATCCCCACAGAGCATTGGCTACCATCCACGAATCAGTGTAGAGGTAGAGCTTTGGCCACTTCTCTCTTTCAGCAATGTCCAGGGCTAGTTGAACAGCTTTGAATTCAGCAAGTTGGCTTGATCCACCTTCTCCTTCAGTAGCTTCTGCAACCCGTCGTGTGGGACTCCATACGGCTGCTTTCCACTTTCATTTCATCCCTATGATGCAACAAGAACCGTCGGTGAAAAGAGCGTAGCATGTGTCTTCTGATGGCAGTTGGTTGTACGGTGGAGCTTCTTCAGCACGTGTCACTTGTTCTTGTTTCTCTTCATCAGCGAGACCAAAGTTTTCACCATCAGGCCAGTTTGTGATTATTTCCAAAATCCCACGGTGATTCAGTTTTCCGATACAGACGTGCTGTGTGATGAGAGCAATCCATTTGCTCCATGTAGCATTCGTGGCATAGTGGGTAGAGGGAAGCTCTGCTTTGAACATCCACCCCAGCACCGGTAGTCAGGGTTCCAGGAGGAGTTGTGCTTCAGTGCCGATTACCTCTGAGGCGGCTTGGATTCCTTCATAGGCTGCCAAGATTTCCTTCTCTGTTGGGGTGCAGTTGGCTTCAGACCCTCTGTAGCTTCGGCTCCAAAATCCCAGTGGTCGACCTCGAGTCTCACCAGACACCTTCTGCCAAAGGCTCCAGGACAGGCCATGGCTCCCATCTGCAGAGTAGAGCACATTCTTCACTTCTGGTCCTGTCCTGACTGGACCAAGGGCTACGGCATGAGCGATTTCCTGTTTGATCTGGGTGAAAGCTTGTTGCTGTTCAGGGCCCCAATGAAAATCGTTCTTCTTGCGGGTAACCAGGTAAAGAGGACTCACAATCTGGCTGTACTCAGGAATATGCATCCTCCAAAAGCCTATGGCACCTAGGAAAGCTTGTGTTTCCTTCTTGTTGGTTGGTGGAGACATTGCTGTGATCTTATTGATGACCTCAGTGGGAATCTGATGCCGTCCATTTTGCCATTTCACTCCCAGGAACTGGATCTCTTGAGCAGGTCCCTTGACCTTGCTCTTCTTGATGGCAAAACTAGCTTCCAGGAGAATTTGGATTATTTTCTCTCCTTTCTCAAACACTTCGGTTGCGGTGTTCCCCCACACAATGATGTCATCAATGTACTGCAGATGTTCTGTGGCCTCACCCTTTTCCAGTGCAGCCTGGATCAGTCCATGGCAAATGGTGGGACTGTGCTCCCACCCCTGGAGCAGTTGATTCCAGGTGTACTGCACACCCCTCCAGGTGAAGGCAAACTGATGCCTGCACTCTGCTGCCCGAGGAATGGAGAAGAATGCATTGGCAATGTCAATAGTGGCGTACCACTTCGCTGCTTTGGATTCCAGCTCATACTGGAGCTCCAACATGTCTGGCAGAGGAGCGCTCAATGGTGGAGTCACTTCATTCAAGGCACGATAGTCCACAGTCAATCTCCATTCTCCTTCCAATTTGCGCACAGGCCAACTGGGACTATTGAAGGGTGAGTGGGTCTTGCTGAGCACCCCTTGGCTCTCTAGCTCACGGATCGTCTTGTGGATGGGAGTCACAGCATCCCGAGTTGTCCAGTACTGTCGGATATGCACTGTCAAGGTAGTAATTGGTACTCTTTGTTCTTCCACCTTCAGAAGGCCTACTGCAGACGGGTTCTCTGATAGTCCAGGCAAAGTGTTCAATTGCTTAATGCCCTCTGTCTCCACAGCAGGTATTTCAAAAGCCCATTTGAGTCCCTTTGGGTCTCTGAAATACCCGTTTCGGAGGAAGTCTATGCCCAAAATTCACGGGGCTTCTGGGCCAGTCACAATGAGATGTTTCTTCCACTCATTTCCAGTCAGGCTCACCTCAGCTTCCACCAAGGTCAAATTTTGTGATCCACCTGTTACACCAGAAATAGAAACAGATTCTCCCCCCACATGCTGCGATGGGATTATTGTACACTGCGCACCAGTGTCAACCAAGGCATCATATTTTTGTGGTTCTGATGTACCAGGCCAACGAATCCACACAGTCAAAAAAACACAGTTTTCCCTGACCTCTACCTGGCTAGAGGCAGGGCCCCTCTATGCCTGGTTATCCTTCTTTCCCTGGGCCTGCATCTTAGAGGTTCCTTCATGGGAGTCGTACATGTCATCATCTTTTCCATCATTTCTGGCAGTTTGGCTACAGGCAACTGGAGCTACTTCCTTTTTGGTAGAACTTTCTTTCTGAAACTTGCGCTCCTTCAATTCACGCACTCCTGCTGCCAGAGCAGAGGTGGGTTGTCCACCCCACCTCTTCATGTCTTCCCCACTGTCTCACAGGAATTTCCACAGCTCACTTCATGGGATGTTCCTTCTCTCTGGGGAACGTCCTCATTTGATATCAGAATCTCTGATCTGTACTGTCGAGATTTGGAGAAGGCACTCTTTAATCTCCTGGTGATTCTTCTCTATCTTATCTTCCATTTTCTGCATACGTGTTTCTACAGCTGCGACTCTTGCATGTGTTGGGCCATGCACAGGATCTGCATATGCTCGGAGCTTCACTGCCATATCCTGCACAGTCTAATTTGCACCGTAGTTCGATTTCATTATTGCTAAAGCAGAAGCATATTCTTGTGGCCCAAGTTTTATGAGTTTTTGCCACATATATGGATTAACTCTGGCTCAGTCTGGGCTCCTCAATCCTGGATCATCTGTGAAGACATCCTCTACCACCCCTAGTTCTCTCAGGCACTGGATCCCTTGTTCTGTGGTCTTCCACTGGGTTTGCTGCATGTAGAGATCATCTCCGGACATATATCTTTCAGTCACGCCTGTCAAAACCAGTCTCCAGAGACTGGCAGAATCAGCCCCCCTTATCATCACTTGGTCAATAACTGGATCACATGACAGGGATCCCAAATGCCTCACTTCAGCACCGTCCAGCATCACATCATCACCTGCAGAATCCCAAATACGGACCATCCAACTTATTATGGATTCATCAGACCGTCGGGTGTAGTCCTTTCTTAAGCTGTGAAGGTCCTTTATAGACAATGACTCAGTAATGGCTTCTGTGCCTGAATCAGTTGATGGCTTTGAGGTTCCTTCCCCTGCATCATCATCATCTTTCACTGGGCAATCAGTTTTGGTTGTGTGTTTTTTCCTCGTGACAGGAGCCACTGCCAATGGCTTAGACTCTCCATCTGGTTTGGGCTTGCGGTCTGGTTTATCTGCAGCCTGAGTGACTGGGGTGTCTGCAGGCTTTACTGATTTACCTTCCTGCCTCTCTACCTGCTGCAGTGTGCAATAGGCATATGCCAAAGCCCAACATATTGCAGGAATCTTGTTCTCATTGGAATTGTCATTGTATTTCTCTTTCAGATATTCCCCCACCTCAGCTGGTTTCTGAACTTGTTCAGGGGGAAAATTGCAAACCATTGGGTCAGAGAATTTCTTCAGGATTTGGCCCATATCCTCCCCTTTCCCACACCACTCAGGATGTTCCACCTCTAGGTCAGGTATCTCAGCTGTCACCCTGGAAATCTGAGCTCTCATTCTAGCCAAGCTGCGAATCACATGGACGAAGATTACCAGATTAAATACCAGGAGGATGGTGTCTTTAACATCCAGGGGAAACTGAATACTCTCAAAGGATAACCTATCAAATTGAAAGGGAAGGGAAACCCCGTCTCCTCCTCCTCTAACAATCTGGGTGCAATTACTAATAAATTCCCAAAACAGGCTACTGAAGCTAGGACTGGGGTTAGGACGGAGAAACCACTTATCATACACACTTCGAACAGCTGCCGGTACCTTTGTCAACTTCTTTTAAATCATTATCACTGAGCACAGCAAAATAGAAATCTGAATTTGTGTCCCTGCTCTGCAAAAATTCCTTATCAAGGATAAGATCGGACCAAGTTCTGGATAGGCAAATAGGCCTAGGGACCAGAAAGGCACTAGTACCTTAAACAAGCCTACGGACCAGAAATACATGAATATATCAAGCCAGAGAAACGTTATGAGCTCAACCAACATGGTGACTATTTTACCCCAACACAGAGTAAGTGAATTCAAACCAAAATGTAATTAGCACAGGTTTTTTCAGGTTTTTTCACTTTCCTTCGAGCCACGGAGTTGGGTGCCACTAAATTTGTTCCGGTTGAGCCAAATTTAGACATATATCCTCTGAGAGAAGGTACAACCACACCTCCCCCACCAGGTTCGGGAAAAATAAATTTTCCTCGAAGGAAAGTGAAGGAGATAAAACTATTTATTTAACAAACACACGGGAAAGGAAAATAATGCTAAATAATAAAATCTCTCGCTGTGGAGAAAAAAACCTGGGAAAATGTTAAGAGTCCTCCCTTTGGTCTCCTCAGAGCTGGGGCTTGGCCCAGGGCCAGGCCCTCTGTGCTCAGTGGAAAGTCCTCCTGATGTGCTCTGTGGTTGAAGCAGTCCAGTAGAAAAGGGAGAAGATCCGAAATTCCAGGGAAGGAAAAGAAAAGTTCAACTCCTAGTCTCTCTCTGGAGAAAAAGAAACTGAACAACTGGCCAAAAGCTGACTGGGAAGCAGCAAGCCAGGTGCTTCCCCGCTTTCCTGCCACAGCTGAAAAAAAAAAAGTCCATATCTCTATGTGACCTTGAACAAGCTGCAAACTGCTTTGAGAAAGTTTTGCGCAGTTTAAAGGTATAGAAAGGCACAAGAATTCATTTCTGTGCATAGGGCAGCGATATGGGATACACATCACAGAGTCACCCCAAGACAGGTCTTGAAAGAGAAAGCACAAGTTTCCAGGGAAACAGTAGTATACCTGGGCCTGGAAATTTTCCGTGGACATCGACAACTCAGCAGAGAACGGAAAGAAGCCATCTGTTGACTTCCAGAGCCCCATACCATAAAGGAGATGCAGGCCTTCCTGGGAATGGTAAGTTGGTGTCGCCTATGGATATCAAACTACGGTATATTGGTAAGACCTTTATATGAGGTTTTTAAAGCAGCTGAAAAAGGGACAATCATGTGGAGAGAGAATGCCAGGGCTGCATTTAAACAGCTGAAACATTCCTTGATGTCAGCCCCAGCTCTGGGGCTGCCGGACTTGACTAAACCTTTTGAACTCTTTACACATGAGCGACTGAATGTTGCTCTGGGGGTACTGGCACAGCACCTTGGAGACCAGCGAAGAGCTGTGGACTATTTCTCAAAACAACTAGACAATGTAGCCCAGGGTTGGCCAGGATGCTTGAAAGCTGTGGCAGCAACAGTCCTTCTGATACAAGAGGCCCGTAAATTCACCCTTAGGCAGCACATTGTCGTGTATGTACCCCATGCAGTGATAAATGTGCTGGAGCAAAAGGGGGGACACTGGGTCTCCCCTAGCAGAATGCTCAAATACCAATCTGTGTTGTTAGAACAGGATGATGTTACCCTAAATTCAACTTCTGTGGTAAACCCTGCAATGTTTTTATCATTCACGTTACTTAACAGTGTGCCTGGGCATGATTGTTTGCAGACAATAGAAGAAACTTATTCCAGCAGACCAGACCTGAAAGATGTTCCTTTGAAGGATCCAGACTGGGAACTGTACACTGATGGGAGCAGCTTCATGAAAAACAGTAGGAGGATGACTGGTTACGCCGTAAGCACCTCAGATAAAATCATTGAGGCAAAAGCCTTGCCTCCAGATGTATCATCACAGAAAGCTGAACTCATTGCACTAACGAGAGCTCTAGAATTGAGCGAGAAGAAGGTGGTGAACATATGGACTGATTCTAAATATGCCTTCAGTGTTGTTCATGCCCACGGAGCTATTTGGAAGGAACGTGGCCTGCTGACTGCTCAAGGTAATGAAGTTAAGCATGCTAAACAGATTCTTGCACTTTTACAGAGCATTTGGAAGCCTACGGAAGTGGCTATCATGCATTGCAAGGGTCATCAAAAAAGGGAAAACAACCCCTGAACTGGGAAATCGTTTTGCTAACGAAACAGCCAGGGGGATTGCAGAAAAAGGCATTTTTGCAGTGGTACCACAGAAAGAGAGAGATTTGTCATCATTTACCCCAAAATACGATCAGAGGGATCACAAATTAATTAAGTTCCTTAAGGCTGAAATCAAAGAAGGTGGGTAGGCTGTTAGCCCAGTAGGACAAGTCGTAGTTCCACCCCTGATCCTTTGGGAAATAGCCCAACGAGAGCATGAAAGTACCCATTGGGGAACAGAAAATCTTTTAAAACATTTGAGGAAAGTAGTGATAGGGAGAGAGATGACTGATATTGTACAATCTGTAACTAGCAAGTATGAAACCTGCTATAAATACAACCCTGACACAAGCGAGAAAGTTGTCTTAGGAGTGACAAAGACAAGAGATCTCCCGGGAGATTACTGGCAAATAGATTTTGCTGAGATGCCACGCAAAGAAGGATGCAGGTATATACTGGTACTGGTTGAATCCTTCAGTGGATGGCCTGAGGCTTTCCCCTGTCGCACCAACACAGCAAAAAAAGTAATGAAAGCTTTGCTCAATCATATAATACCCAAATTTGACCTTCCTTTAGGAATGTCGTCAAATAGAGAACCACATTTTTGTGCAACAATGGTTGGGGAAGTTAGCAGGGTTTTGGGACTTATCTGAGACCTGCACACACCATACAGGCCCCAGGCAAGTGGCAAAGTTGAACGCATTGAACAGGACCCTCAAAACCCAGATTTGCAAGATTTGTCAAGAGACATCCATGACATGAGTTCAAGCCCTGTCCATAGCCTTGCTCAAAGTCCGCATACGGCAAAGGGACAACATAAGTCCCTATGAATTTTATATGGCAGGCCATACCAGGTTCCACATATCCCAGGGGAAATTCATATGAGAGGTAAAAATGATTTGCAGAAATATTTAATGGCTCTGACTTCCACTTTGCAGAAGCTCCAGAGATTTGTCGTGTTATCTAAACCAATAGGATTGGACACAGCTGCTCATCCGTTCCAGCCTGGAGACTGGGTCTACATCAAGTGGTGGGACAGCGACCCCTTGCAAGCCAAGTGGAAGGGACCATTCCAAGTTTTGCTGACCACTTTTACTGCGGTCGAGGTTGCTAGCAAGGGACCGTGAATTCACTACTCCAGGGTGAAGAAAGCTTCTGCTCCCAAAATCACCAAGAAAACGGAGACTGATACAAATTAGAAAGATGCAATTTAAACTGTTTTTTACATGTTTGCTGTTTACCCAACTGGTAACCATGGTTCAGGATTCACCCCATGATTTGCATAAGACTGTGATCCAAAATGTGTCCAAAATTCTTAATAAGAATAAGAATTGCTAGATCTGTACTCAGTTACCACCCCTAGATGGGAGGGGTCACTGGCCATTGATTGGCATTTTAATGGAAGAATTAAGAAAGATTTAGATGATATTCAAAAAAGAACTCAAATTCTACATGAAGTAGCTTCTAGAAATAACACCTTAAAATTTAGTCATATTTTTTATACCCTCACCTCATAGTTACCAAACTGAGCCTGGATAAAAGAAATATTCATAATAGCTGTAATTGTAGTTATCTGTGTAATTGCCTGTAGAGCAGCCGGTTGTGTAAACCAGTTCTGCAAATAAAAAATAGAATAAAGACTAGACAAGATAAAGTTTTGTTAGTCTCTAAAAGGGGGGAAATGATGCCATGAAGATTTTTGCCTTTTCTTTTATACCCCTGTTATACCTTTTTACAACTTCTGTATTCCTAGTGCTTTTTCCCTACATTCTTGGACTTGTTTGTCAAGCTAAAAGACTAAACATTTTAGAAGCTTCGTAGCTAAAGATCAGTGTGCCCCAGACCCCAAGGTCCTCTCCAGAACACATTCTATAAACTAAGATTGAACCATCCAGGGGAAAGCTCCTTAGAGAGGGGGGCTCACTTGAGTCTCTCATTGAGGAATCTTTGATAAATATACTAATTAATAAAATCTATAATGTTATACCCGATCTTTTAGAGTAGGCATTTTTTGCAAGGTGCATTTTGATGCATATGACCTGGATGTGTGCACCTAAGGATCCTTAAAATAAATACCAAAATAAAATCCCTTTTCCCCTTCTAACCGTGTATGACTCTTAATTTTAAGACCAAGAAAAGGCATCACCGGAAGTGAAAGGCGGGCACTGGCTCTCCCCACAAAGGTTCCTGAAATATCAAGCCATCATGGTGGAACAAGATGATGTAGAAATTGTGGTAACTAACACTGTCAACCCAGCTTCCTTTCTCAGTGGATATCAAGGGGAACCGGTACGCCATGATTGCCTGGAGACTATCGAAGCCACCTACTCCAGCTGCCCAGGTCTAAAGGATACTCTTTTAGAAGACGCAGAGACCTGGTTTACTGATGGGATCAGTTATGTCATCAGTGGAAAGCGGCATGCTGGGTATGCAGTTACCACCTGTCGGGAGGTGATAGAATCCAGACCCCTGCCAACAAACACCTCTGCACAAAAGGCTGAAATAATCGCCCTAATCTGTGCCATAGAGATAGCAAAAGGAAAGAAAATAAACATTTATACAGACTCAAGGTATGCGTTTGGAGTTGTACACGCACACAGGGCCATTTGGAAAGAAAGAGAACTGTTAAATTCACAGGGAAAGAACATCAAACGTGCACAAGAAATAATGCGGCTGGTGGAAGCTGTCCAGCTACCTGAGAAGGTAGCAATCATGCACATAAGGGCACATCAAAAGGTAAGCTCAGAATTGGAAGAAGGAAATTAACTGGTGGACAGAGAGGCAAAAGAAGCAGAAAAAAAGTGAGGTAACAACAACTGGAGCCTTGATCCCAGAAGGACAACTTTCCCTAGAGGGTAAGCCAACATATAACAAAAAGGACAAGAAACTGATTAAAGATGAAGGGGGAACATTTAACCAAGAGGGAGGGGCTATCACCACAGAAAGAAAATTGGTTATTCCCTCCCGTTTGCTATGGTCACTAGTAAGAGAGGAGCACCAGAAAACGCATTGGGGATCAAATGCCTTATATAACTACTTTATTGGGAAAATTATCGCTAGAAATTTATACGAAACCATTGTACAGGTAACCCAACAGTGTAACCTTTGCCTCCAGACTAATCCCAAAAATACCCCCAAACTGTAGAGGGATTCCTTGTGGAACAGGGGCATATGCTACCCTAGGAAAGTCTGGCCAACCCAGGGTTGCTGAGGAAGAACCCCTGAACTGGCCTCAGGCTGCAGGCAGGCCTGGAAGACACCTGGCAGCAGGCAGCCTTGAAAATCCTTGGCAAAGTTATACACTGGTCGGCTCCCCCACTGCTTAGAGGCTGTCTCATGGGAATAGGGCGTGAAGCTTTGCAAAGTAGATATAAGTTAGTGAAAGTAAACAATAAAGCAGAGAACGATGCTCAAATCGTATCGGTGTTCGTGTCATTACTCTGGCTGGCTCCCCTGCACTCGGGACCCCCCCCCCCCCCCCGCTAAACCTGGCACCCGAGCAGGGACCCGAGTGATTTTTTCGCTTAAATCCGGTGTGTTTTCCGCTTAAATGCAGTTTCGCTTGAATGCGGCAAGACTCCGAATCATCGCATCGGTGTTGGAGCCTGGGAAGCCGGAGCGGGAAGGGTCTCAAAGCCGAGTGAAGCCGGAGACCGGAGCTCGCGCGGCCGAGCAAGCGCCCGCAGGTAAGAAGCTATGGAGTACAAGGCAAGAACTCACCTCCTCGCCAGTATCCTCTCTAAGGTGAGACTGTGAAAGATCGAGATCTTTATGACCTTATTACGTGGGCCTGGGAACAAGGATGTTTGAAATGCACTTCGCTTTTGTTTTCAACCGAAGCGTGGTGGGAAGTTGGGAACAAACTGTGGCTGTCCACGATTGAGGGTGGAAAGGAAGGTAAAGAAGCTAAAGCTCTTGGATTAACTTGGAGAGCCATGACTAACACCCTCGCAGAAATGAAAGCAGAGAGGAAGGTGGCCGCGGCGGCCATGGAAGCCCTGGGGGGTGGCAGCCCTAGACAGGAAAGAGATGGGGGTCTTATGGAGCGGTGGCCGGAGGCCAGGGCGGAGTCCAGGGTTGCACAATTCTTCAGGCTGACTGCGGGTAGACCGATGAGGGGAACAGCAGCACCCATCCGCTCGCTGCGGGAGCTGCTGGACCTGGTGGGGAAGGAAGTTACCCCTCCAAAGTCTGAGGGAGAAATGGCTGCAAAGGCGGAAGCGCAGGCTCCCAACCCTGGGGGCGGGGCGCAGGCGAGCAGAGGAGAAACGAGCGGTCCTAGCTGCAGGCCGAAAACGGCAGCACATCACCCCCCTCTGCCAGACAGCGGATCATCGTCCATCTGTGAAGCAGCCTCTATGGCTTTGTCGCCTGCAGAGCCAGAGCCAGCCAGGGCTGCCGGGGGTCAGCCCCAAGAGGAGGAGAAGCACCGAGAGATGATGCATGAAGTAATCAAAAAGCTTGCTGAATTGTCTACACGTCAGGACGCGCTGGAGTCTAAGGCTTGCGAAACCACACCATCAGCACCGTGTCGTCCCGTGGACACACTGGTCAAGACAGCCACCAGAACTCCTACGTTCCTGTCGGGAGAACCGGGAACAGTGCCTATGGCCCCTCCCTTCCCGCAAGAGGAGGTGCAGCCGTGGCCTCCATCAGCCCCGACAGTGAGGACTGACCCATTGCCAGATGTCCTGTGTCCTAATGATTGCATCAGCATCGCACAATTGTTGTTAACCACTTTACAGTTCCTGCTCTGGGAGCTAACATTAGAAAGTGGGTGGTATACATGCCCACCTTGTGCGGACCGTGACCAAAGGCAGAATCAAGAAAGGGAGTTGCGTAAATTCTTGGGTATAGCATCAGACACAGAGGTAGAGTGGGGAATTGTTTTTGACTGTCTTGAGACAAGGGCATTGGCGGACATCTTCAATTGGCTGTCCGCCCATTTAGATCGAGTGAAGGCAGTACAGAGTGTGGCAGTATTAGGGCGAGAGTGTAGCACACAGGTTCATGTCCCGCGACAGCATGTGGTGGCCCCCGAGAGCTGGGAAGCGACCAAGCAGCGCTGGGCCCGCAAACATTCTGAGAGGTTTGTTTCTCGTAAGCATCCTAACCGGGTCCCACGCAATGTTGACAGCAATCCAAAAGAGACAAAACATGTGGGTCACCCTAGCTGAATTAACGGGGCAAGACTCCATGTGTCTGAGCCTGGCCACACCGGAGGACCCATTTCGCACCTGTTTAATTGGGGTCCCATATTTTAACCCGCAAGACTCCAGAGGGATGAGCTAAACGTAACTTCGCAGATGCTTGACGAGCTAAGTGCAGATGTTACTAGTGTTAGGCATGCAGTATTACAAAATAGGGCAGCCATTGATTTTCTACTGTTAGCCCACAGCCACGGCTGTGAAGATTTCCAGGGTATGTGCTGTATGAATCTTTCTGACCACTCTGTTTCAATTCACAAGCACCTCTCTGACCTCCAGAGGGGCCTGCACAATCTTCGGGAGACAGGCGACCCTATTGGAGATTGGCTTAAGGGTCTGGGTATCACCAGATGGCTGCGTACCTTGATAGTAGAAGGCTGCCGATTGCTATTTGTAGTTGTATTAGGCTTAATAGCATTTGAGTGTATTTTTTCTTGCATTAAAGCGGGGCTGCGAAAGATCATCGACCAGGCCTGGGTTGCCCAAAAAGAAAATGGGGGATGTGTAGAGGGATTCCTTGTGGAACAGGGGCATATGATACCCTAGGAAAGTCTGGCCAACCCAGGGTTGCTGAGGAAGAACCTCTGAACTGGCCTCAGGCTGCAGGCAGGCCTGGAAGACACCTGGCAGCAGGCAGCCTTGAAAATCCTTGGCAAAGTTATACACTGGTCGGCTCCCCTGCTGCTTAGAGGCTGTCTTGTGGGAATAAGGTGTGAAGCTTTGCCAAGTAGATATTAAGTTAGTGAAAGTAAACAATAAAGCAGAGAACGATGCTCAAATCGTATCGGTGTTCGTGTCATTACTCTGGCTGGCTCCCCTGCACTCGGGACACCCCCCCCCCCCCCCCCCCCCGCGCTAAACCAAACCAAAAATAGGTCAAATTGGAAAAGGCCATGGGCCTGGACAGCAGTGGCAAATTGATTTTACGGAACTTCCGAGAAAAGGGGACTATCGATATTTGCTAGTGTTGACAGATACTTTTTCAGGATGGCCAGAAGCTTTTCCTACTAGGACCACTAAGGCTCGAGAAGTAACCAAAGTGTTACTACAAGAAATAATACCGCACTTCGGAGTTCCAGCCACAATATCCTCAGATAGGGAACCACATTTTATTTCAAGGGTGGTACAACAAATTAGTTGACATTTAGGCATAGATTGGGAACTCCACATTCCATACCATCCCAAGTCAAGTGGTCAAGTAGAGAAAATGAATCATTTGATTAAACAGCAAATTGTGAGACTAGGGCAAGAAGCTAACCTACCCTGGCCCAAATCTCTTCCACTTGCATTGTTACGAATTCGGACCAAGCCCAGAATTAAAGAAAAGCTAAGTCCCTTCGAAATACTTTATGGGAAACCATATGGGGTACAAAAAGGAATATCTACTCAAATTGGGGAAGAGATGCTAACCACCTATATGATTGCTTTAGACAAACAGCGTAGAGAAATTGAAAAACGTGGCTGCAACCTGAAGTCGAGGCTTGGACGGTCCTGTACATGACATTCAGCCTGGAGATTATGTATATATTAAGTCTCTTACAGAAAAAACCCTGGAACCACAGTGGGAAGGATCATTCCAGATACTTCTCACCATTTACACCGTGATTAAGATCAAAGAACAGAGTACCTGGATTCACCATACTCAGGTAAAGAAGGCTCCAGAGGCCCCTTGGAAAGTGACCCCTGGGGATGATGAACTGAAATTGAAGTTTACCCAAACAAAATGAAAATGTTAGGGTGGCACGCAAGTATAACCAAGAAAATTGTTTTCTTCACAGTCATAATTGTAGCCTCCAGTTGGGGAGTTATTCATAGGAGAGAAGACATATGGTCCCAAGCCTTTATGCAGTTCACTGGACTCATGGGGAAATATTCTGAATTAAAGGATTTAAACCTGCTGACCGTGGTCATGCACGGAAACCAAGTGTATACAAAGCAAGAATGGGAAAAACAACAAAAAACTTGGCAGCTTCAGGGAACTGTAGGAGAAGAAATCAAAATAGGATGCCGAATGATTAACAGAACTACTCATAAAAAAGAAACACAAATGAGTGTTTCAACTACTCCTACAGACAAACATGATGAAATCTGTAGTCATTCAAGTGAAGTAGACTTGGTATAATTTTACATTAGTACAGACCGTTGAAGTAGTTTGTCTTTGGGCCCAGGACAGTAATGGACTCTCATTCAAATTCCAGATACATACCATGGCTAGGCCTACTACAACCTACATCAGCAATCGAATCCAAACCCAGGTCACGCCACTTAAGCCTGAACCAAAGATTTATGAGATTGATCCCTATGTAGTGAGGAACACAGGCCAGCAATTACTGCTGTTTAATCCAGAGTGGTCTCTTAAGCATGTAGAACTACTAATGCAAATTAATATTTCTGAGATCCAACCAGCCTGCTCCCCTTTAATACAAACATACTTTGAAGAGTGGACAGCCTGGCTGCAAAAGCAAACATCCCTCAAAGGCAGAATGCAGAGACACCTGACTGGCATGCTAGGAACGGGACTGGGAGTCCTAAAAGGAATTGATTCAGAGGTAATGATGAATAAATTGGCCACGGCAACTAGTGACCTGACCAAATTAAAACAGCCCCTACAATCCTCTGTTAGCATTAGGAAATAGCCAGTGGCAAGTCTCAAAAATACTCCCAGACTTCGCAGAGACCAGCAACCTGGACCAGAGACTGATATTAAACACACTTGGTATAGCTCAGGACAATGTATCATTAGCCCTTAGCTGCATACAAGCCCAATTATGGATGCAGTCAACAGCTTCCTTAATTATAAGAGAAGGAAATGAAGGTGTTTTCCCTATTGAAATCCGAGAAGCTGTTTGGAATAATGCTACTAAATTAGAAAGAAAGCTCCAGTCCTGGTGGACCTTGGTAAATTTCACCTATGACCCAATGACTAACATAGCTACTGCCTTTGTGCTTACGATACAGAATACCACAGTTTATGTAATTCATCCTATTGTTGCATTGGGACTAAACTATGAAGGAACAGTTTTTTACCCCTCTGAACATAGAGTATGGGCTCAGATGGTAGAAGAAAAATGGCAAATGGTAAATTTAGAATCTTGCATCACACGGGAACAACAAGGATTTATCTGTGAAAGTAATACCCTTGATGCTAAAGACATATGTCTTGACGTAGAACAAGACATTTGTCACTTTGAGGTCCACCCAGACACTACACCGAAAACTGTACTTGTATATATTGGCCAAGGCTGTGTGTGCTTAAGAACTATCTGCACTTTTATGATGATAGATGACAGTAATATAAATGTAGCTGCCAGGAATCACTCTAATTTTTGTATTTGTAATTTTACCAAGATTGTTGGGTGTGACTTTTCGTATTTAGCACCTGTTGTGTCTCATCAATTGATAAGGTCTAACTACACCATATACCATAAATTGCTACCCACACCTATTGGGATGGACCTCACATTAGTAAAGCAATTGGCAAAACATCAAGACCTAACTGAGATCCTAGAAGAAATTCAAAAAAACGGGAAAAAGACCTTAGTCACCATCCATCATGACACACAAGAAATAAGCAGAATCTTGCAAAGAGTAAAACAAGATGCAAGTCATAACTGGTGGGATGCGCTTTTCAGGTGGTCACCTACTGCAACTGGCATTCTGAATACGTTATGTCACCCCATAATTGTCTTATTAATTTTGTTGAGTGCCTGCCTTGTGTTGTCTATTATGTTACTTGTTTGGAACTATAGAGTACTAAAGAAGTTATCAGTTTTAACTACTTTGTCAAATGCACATGGAAAAGCATTAAGGGATGCTTACTGTAAAAAATTATTAGAAAAATAATTTATGTACTAGTAAAATAATTTACTAACTCTATAGAAAAGGGGGGACTGAATCAGGGGGAGGAGGGGGAAGCAGAAGTTAAATGATTTGCTAAGAAGTTTGTTAAAAGCAATGCATACCGCTTGCTCAACACTTATTGTGCCTACCAAAGCAGGATGATGTCTTGGTTTTGAAAGACAGGTGTCTGCTAAGGAAGGCAGAAACCTCCCTTGAAGTGGCAGATGTAACCCCCCCCTTCCCTCCGAGTTATTATAATTTTGAAATCAAGGGGCTTTTAGGCAAAGATGTGGGAAATAGGCATAACAGTTCTTTACTATTATATATCTATATGTGTATAACCAGTCAAACAAACAACAATAACTATGGCAGTAACAGCAAGCAATCACAAACCCAGTCCCAGCCTTTCAGCTGTCAGGCCCTTTCCCCTCGGGTGCAGTTCTGGTCACAGCCGGCAGGGGCGCTGGTGGCTCCCGGTGAGCAGGGCAGGTGCGATGGTTTCCCTGCGGCTGCAGGGGGCACTCCAGAGCGAGCTCGGGGAGCCTGGGGTCCTGGAGAAGGATGGAACAAAGGCTTCACAAACCCCCGGACAGCTGGCTTCGGTGTCCGGCTGGACCTTCGGGAACAGCAGGGTGGAACGGCAGGCTGGAACGGCAGGGACGAGCACAAATCCTGGATGGCAGACGCGATGTATCCAAGCGAGTAACCCCCCAGAGGTCGGGCAGGCAGGGACGAGCACGGCTACAACGTAGTGAAAGGCTCAAAGCAGCGGCAGGGCAGGGTGGCCACAGTCCGGCCTGCAGCAGGGCAGGGAAGGCGGCTTTGGGATCCCGGTGTTGTTTCCAGCAGAAAGAAAAGCGGCCGAAAACAACCAGCAGCTTCTCTCTCCGAACGCCGAGAGCGAACTGACCCCACACCCAGGTAAAACAAAAGAGTAGCCAGGCACGCCCCACCCCCAGTGGGTAGCTCTTTGTTTTCTTAAGTATCCAGCGATCAGCGATTTGTTCCCTTAGCAACATGCATAGGGGGGGAAAAATTCCTTTAATAGAAAAAAAAACCTAGGACTAAACTAAAACCCCAACAGATGAGAAGATATAAGACTACTGATAAAGGGAAAGAATCTTGACCAAAGATCCTGTTTTCGAACCTAAAACTAACTCAAACCAGCCTTGAAGTTTGGACTTGGGCCAGGGACATAAATACCATGCGCAGGGAAGCAAGGTGAAAAGTTCAGAATGAGGAAGACCCTTTACTTCATCTGAGGAAGACCCTTACTTCATCCTGAAGACCCCTGCCCACGACCACCAGATAACACTGTGCAAGTGCAACACGGATGTAAATTACTTTTGGGCTCATTGTAATACGAGGCGAGACTAGGCTGGGCTAGGTAATGAATATGTATAGGTGTATTGGGAAACTTAATGAATATGGAACTTGCAACCCGATATATACCAAGCTGAATGCAGCTGTCAGCACACATGATTTTGGAGGAACTATCCCCCATGCGTTCCAGCGCTGGAATAAACATACCTACTTTACTACTTATTCCAGTAGTGGAGTCTTTTCTGCATATCACAGCAGAGTGCTTTGCTGATGATGTGCAAAGTAACCATCCAGGGGAAAAGGGGGTGCACACCCACCACCACCCGAGGCTACAAGTTGGGTGTTGAACAAGATAAGGGAAGAGGCTGATATGAGGCAAATCCTGCAAGGTGGGATAATGCTTTTTATCATGCCAATGTGTTGCCAGATGAAGAGATGCTTGCACCTGGTGGGTTAATACAATGATCATTTTGCAAAATCATTAGCCTATGGAACTACACAATCAAAACTACAATAAACATTAACTAAGGAAAGGAATAAGAAACTACACTCCACTGATCTAAGGACTCAAATTAATGAACTAGGCCAGTTATGCCAATTTTTCTCTTAATTTGGAAAGTAGCACTGAGTTCATTGAGTGGTCAAGTATAACTTTGGGGTCACTGACCACCAGAGACCATTGGAGGGACCCCCTGGAACAAGAAAATGCATGTGAAATATATGCTAATGACTTCGGGGAAATACTTATCATATGTATCTTTCTTCTGGGAAAACCTCTGTTTGTAAAATCTAGCATATAAACAGGAGCTTTTCTGTACTCAGCATGCAAGACAGGTGGAGCTATCCCCCTTGCATCTGGCATCTGAATAAAGAATACCTGCTTCCTAATACTAAAATGATAGTGATAGCGAGTTTATTTTTTACCATTTTTGGTAACAAATGTCCTTATACAAGTGGTTCAGCTGTGAAAACTCCCCTCCAGGGAAGTACCTGGACATTCTCATGTAAGGCTGAAGGTATTCATCCCTTCTGATGGGCCATAACTGACTCAACTGCACTGACATAAGAGGCAGCTGTAATGTCTTTGAAGGTGTCTAAAGTTTCCCAGAAGTGTCCCATGATCCACAGTATGTTCTGGTTTGGCCAAATTTAGAAATATATATCCTCTGAGAGAAGGCACAACCAACCCTCTGTAGGTACAAAAATGCTGTTAGTGAGGATCTTCTTGTTATTTTTCTAAGTCCGTGAGAGACTTTTCTCTCTCACAGAAGAGGTAGCAGGGAATGTAAACAACCAAGCCACCTGCAACCTTGAAAAGTCTTGTTTACGGTATAGTAGAAAATATTTTGATAATGGATGTTTTAGGATTTTGGCCAATCACCCCCAAGGGGTGGCTGGTCCTCTGTCCAATTAGACTATGGAGAAAAAAGTCTATAAAAGAGTTTGCAAATTAATTAAATAAATCAATCTTGCTGCACAATTCCTGCCTGCTGGATCTTCTCCTCTTCCTCCTCCCTATGGCTGCGGGACACGGTGATATACCGTAGGAACCAGGCCTGCGGTAATATTTGGTGCTGCCCGACGTGATTTGCACTCTCTGACGTGTCCTGCTGCTGGGAGCCAAGCTGAATTCCTCTAGAGGTACGCTGTTCCTTTTACCCCCCCGGGACCGGGAGGTCCGGCAGAACTGAGAAATGGAGAACAGCGGCTCACAGAACGACGCTGTCGTACTGGTCTGGAAAGGTGTGTTTAGCATATTGCGCACCTCCATTCCTGAAAACTCAGTTCGGGAATTATTAGACTGGGCTACTTTAAAAGGGATTTCCATGGACAGAGATAGTGCCTTGGACTTTTCCTTATGGCAAGAGCTCGGATGCACTGTCCGACACGAGCTCCCGACAGGGGAGCCGGCAGCGTTAGAATTATACAAAACCTGGCGTTCGTTATTTATTCTGCTGACAGCCCTTGACTGTGATAGCAGGGCTGGATCGCCTGTCTCGGTGATGAGTGACGGAGGAATGTCCGAGGGGGGCCCCGCTGACTGGGCTTCTGGGGCAAGTGATGGTGGATTTGGAATAACCCCCCTGGCTCCACAGGCAGAGCCTGCGCCGGCTCACCCTGCACAGTCGCAGGACTCCGCAGCCCCCAGGGACCCCGCCCCGCCAGAGGCGGGGGGGTCAGGGCAGAGGCAGGGCGCACAGCCTGCCTTGCCGTTCCGCTGGACGGCAGCCACGGCTTATCCAGGGCCGCAGATCAGCGGCTTAGCCAACTGGACCCCCAGAGCGGCTCCTAGTTCGGTTCCGTATGCACCTGGATCTAACTTAGAGGGCGTAGCGCCGGGCGTGCCCCCCCCCCCGGTACTGCCTGGCTATGGCCCGCTGCCCTCCCTGGCGCTGGACTGTTCTGCGCAGTCGCAGAACCGAACCATGGACCTTTTTATGCAGCATTTGCCCTTTCTGTCCGAGCTACGAAACCTATCCCGTAGGATGGAGGACTTGCTCAGCCTGTTAGAGCGGCGAATGCCCGAGCCCGCGCCGCAAGCGGCGCCAGCGCCGGCCGTGCCGTCCGCGCCGCCCGCGCCCCCCCCCCCGCCAGAAGCGGGAGACGCGGCTCCGAGCCCAGAAACGGCGCGGCCGGCGGCGAAACCGGGAACAGCGCTGCCGCGGGAAAACCCGGAAGCGGCAGCGGAGAACGGGCCAGCGGCGGCGCCGGGAACGTCCGCAGAGAACGGACCGGCAGCGGCGCCGGGCGCGTCCGCGGAGCGCGGGCCAGCAGCGGCGCCGGGCGCAGCCGCAGCCCCAGAGTCGGCTGCAGCTTCAGTACCGGCTCGGTCGGATCTGGCCGAGACGGCCTCCCGTAAAGAGACTGCTGTAAAAACTGCCGCGCAGCCAGCTGCAGTCTGTGCTGTCTGTTCTGGCTCTGGCGAACTTAGCCAAGGTGCCCCCCCTCCCCGTACATTTCTGTTCTTTCCCAGCACCCCAAAGTTACCTTTGCCTGATGATTCCTCATCAGGCAGTGAGGCAGATGAGGTTCTGGCCCCAGGTCGTCAGGCGGCTGTAGCCGCGCGGCGAAGAAAAAGGCTGCGCCGGTCTCGCCCCTGGACCTTTCCGGACTGCACGGTAACAGTGCGACCGACGCATTATAATCGCTTCCAAGAGTCTATTAAGATGCAAGCATTGGGGGAGGGTGACTGGAGGTTATTAGAAATCCTTGGAATGCCAAATAGATCTGAGGATTCTGGGGGTAATCGAGAAGCTGTTACACTCCATCCGCAGGCTGTGCCAGAAGTTCAGGATGGTACTGGTTCCCCAAAAGAGATCCAAGCTTTCCCAGTGTATAAGGCTATCCCAGATTCAGGGGAGCATGACAAGCATGAGGTAATTGCTTGGAAAGTTGCCCAGGACCTGCAATCCAAGGTGGCACAATATGGGCTAGGTTCTGTGTTGGGTGGAGTCGCGGGAGACAAGCACTCAAGGCATCATGTTCAGCAAGTCTCGATTTATTTTTCAAAACTACACTTACTTATAGTACCTTTAATTAGTTCATACATATTGCAAAAGTTGAGCTCCTCATTGGTGGGAGCTATTCCGTGGGATCTGCAAACACGGTGGTCTTATCTTCCTCTTCCATATGGTTTCTGTCTTCTTACTTATCTGAATGCACATTCTGTTATCTATGCAACCTCTTGCTCAAGGACTCAGTGTCTGCATCTTTACTAAACCTGCTGTGTCATCATGACCCTTGCTTTTTAGCCATTCTTCAGAAAGACTCTCAACAGTTCTGCTGAGGTTATGCAGATAATAAGGGTGATAAATACAGATTTGCTTTCTCCATTTGATATCAGACACTTAGGTCAAATTCTATTTCAACCTGTACAATTTACAGTTTTTGAAACAACCTGGAGAAAGCTGGCCGGCAAGACTGCATTAGCAAATTTGCAGCTCCCTGCTGCTGATCCTAGACAGACAGCAGGAGTGGATGCTTTGATGGGGACTGGTCCCTTCTCTGATCCCAGTCTACAGGGTGCTTTGTCCTCTAGCGTCCTGCAGCAAGCTCAACAGGTCAGCATGGCCACCCCGTTGAAAGCCATAGAGTTGTCAGCACCCAGAAAGCGATATACTGAAATAGTTCAAGGCAAATCAGAGTCATTCCGTTCTTTTGTAGAGAAAGTTGCTGCTTCTCTCGAGAAGCAGGTTGAGGATGACGGGTTAAGGCAGTTGTTGTTGAGGCACTTAGTGAGAGATAACGCAAACGAGGAGTGCAGAAAAATCATAGATGCCTTACCAGGGGATCCTGAGGTAACAGACATGGTCGAAGCCTGCGCTGAGGTGGGATCTGGGAACCAGAGAAGGTCTGCTTTGGCTGCGTTCCTGCAGCCTGTTCACGCATCTTCTAGTCGTGAACCAAAGCAACCAAAACAGGTGAAAAAACGGAAGCGGCCTAAGCCAAGTCAAGAAGAAAACACACCGATCCCCCAGTGCAAGAGGTGTGGCAGGCCAGAGCATTGCACGGGCTACTGTAGAACCCGGACTCATGCCGATAGTCAGCCGTTGCCGGGAAACTTCCACCGGGGTGCAAGGAGGGGGAATTGCTCTCCGATGCAGTCGCTCCCCCAGAGAGTGGCACAGGTACAAGCACAGGCCTACCCAGCCACCCTAGAGACGGCATCCAGGGATCAGACGGCACCCACGGATCAGACGGGTTTGACGTCCACACCGCAGCCGCAGTCGTCTTAGACTCTAGCGGTATTTATAAGGTTCCCTTGGACGCATATGGACCCTTAGCCCAGGGATCCAGTGCGATGCTGGTGGGAAAACCTGACGTTGCCCATCAAGGAATCTTAGTGCACTCAGGAGTTATTGATGCTGACTTTAAAGGTCAGATTCATGCTATGGTCTCCACGCAAAAACCCCCTGTAACTATTCCTGAAAAGACCTGCATTGCTAAATTAGTGCCTTTTAAGTCTTGTGTCCCCAGGATAGAGCAACAAACTCACGAAGATAACGGCAGTGGATCTACGGGACTTCCGCAGGCCTTCTGGACTGCAGGCATCTCTGACCAAAGGCCACAGATGACATGTACCCTGATCCTGCCAAACGCCCGTCCACCCCGGACTCAGCTTCGAGGTTTGATTGATACGGGTGCTGATGTAACTATCATCTCCTTCTCTGCGTGGCCTCCCTCATGGCCTTTAGCCCCTGTGGGATCGGCCATCACAGGATTAGGAGGATCCACACAGAGCTATTTAAGCGAACAGCCTGTGATGGTGAAGGACTCAGAGGGGCACACAGCTACAATTAGGCCTTATGTTGCTACCACTCCCCTTAACCTTTGGGGGCGGGACATGTTGGCAGCTTGTGGCATACGGATTGGGACAAATTTTTAGCAGGGTCACTGTGCGTAAGGGCGCACAGTATCCTACACTGCCTTTGAGGTGGTTCATTAACACACCAATCCGAGTCAGACTCTGCTCAGTTAGTTGAATTAAGGGCTGTTACCATGGCTTTTCAATGATTCTCACAGGAACCTTTGAATTTGGTTACTGACTCTGCTTATGTAGCGGATACCACCCAACACTTAGATTGTTCACTTCTGAAGGAGGTGAACAATGTGGCTCTGTTTTCGCTGTTGCAAACCTTGTGGTCTGCGATTCAAGCTCGAGTGCATCCGTATTACATTCTGCACATTCGAAGCCACACCAATTTACCAGGGTTTCTAACAGAAGGCAATGCCAGGGCTGACATGCTGGCCAACTCAGCGTGGGTAGGGCCTTAGCCTGACAAAATTGCACAAGCCAAGGCATCGCACGGTTTCTTCCATCAAAGTGCACATACCCTGCAGAAGCAGTTCCATTTAACGCCAACCGAGGCGCGCGACATTGTCAGCGCTTGTGCTGACTGTCACGGACTCGCTGCGCCTTTGCCAGCAGGGGTAAACCCCAGAGGGCTAAAAGCCTTGCAGCTTTGGCAAACGGATGTAACTCATGTCTCAGAATTTGGTCGGCTGAAATATGTGCACGTGTCTATGGACACTTTCTCCTCGGCTATGTGGGCTACTGCTCACACTGGAGAGAAGGGCCGTGATGTCATTGCCCATTGGAAATTGGCTTTCTCAGTCCTGGGCGTGCCAGCTTCTGTGAAAACCGATAATGGTCCTGCCTACGCCTCGGAGAAGACGCGGCAGTTCTTGCACCTATGGGGTGTAGACCATACCTTTGGTATCCCACATTCTCCTACTGGCCAAGCCATTGTCGAACGCGCTCATGGTACCTTGAAGTGTGTTTTGGACAAACAGAAAAGGGGAATGCATGGAGAAACCCCACAGAGCCGACTAGCAAAAGCTTTGTATACAATTAATCACCTTACAGTACCACAAAATTCAAATAATCCTGTTATTCTGAATCATTTTCTCTCATTGCAGTCTGCAGGCGACAGACAGCTGCCCCGGGCAAAAGTCTGGGTACTGAATTTACTCACTAACCAGTGGGAAGGCCCTCATGAGCTTATCGTTTGGGGTTGTGGGTATGCTTGCGTTTCCACAGATACTGGGGTACGGTGGCTACCTTCAAAATGCGTTTGCCCTGACCTACGGCACCAGAGGCAGAACAGGCAACCTCCAAATGATGACCAGAACGCCAACCATCCAAATGGCGACCAGAATGTAGATCATCAGCCTAATGACTCTTCTGATGATGACCAGGATGTCAACCATCAGGCAGATGGTCCTTCTACAAGCAGAGACTGGGATGGTCCTTCCACAAGCAGAGACTGAATTTTAAATTTCTTGTTATGGAGTCAGATAGTTAAAGCCTTAAGGACATATTTAGAATTAATAACTGATGTAGATTTCTATTTAGGATTAATAGTAGGGTTGTTATCTTATAAAACAATAAGGGGGAATTGTAGGTACAAAAATGCTGTTAGTGAGGATCTTCTTGTTATTTTTCTAAGTCCGTGAGAGACTTTTCTCTCTCACAGAAGAGGTAGCAGGGAATGTAAACAACCAAGCCACCTGCAACCTTGAAAAGTCTTGTTTATGGTATAGTAGAAAATATTTTGATAATGGATGTTTTAGGATTTTGGCCAATCACCCCCAAAGGGTGGCTGGTCCTCTGTCCAATTAGACTATGGAGAAAAAAGTCTATAAAAGAGTTTGTAAATTAATTAAATAAATCAATCTTGCTGCACAATTCCTGCCTGCTGGATCTCCTCCTCCTCCTCCTCCCTATGGCTGTGGGACACGGTGATATACCGTAGGAACCAGGCCTGCGGTAATAACCCTCCCCCACCAGGTTCAGGAAAAAAATAAATTTGCCTCAAAGGAAAGAGAAGGAGATAAAACTATTTATTTAACAAACACACAGGAAAAGGAAAATAATGCTAAATAATAAAATCTTTCACTGTGGGGGAAAAACCTGGGAAAATGTTAGAGTCCTCCCTGTGGTCTCCTCGGAGCTGGGGATTGGCCCAGGGCCAGGCCCTTTGTGCCTGGTGGAAAGTCCTCCCAATGTGCTCTGATGTTGAAGCAATCAAGCAGTCCAGTAGAAAAGGGAGAAAATCCAAAATTCCAGGAAGGCTAAAAAAGTTCAACTCTCAGTCTCTCTCCGGAGAAAAAGAAGCTGAACCATTGGCAAAAAAAAAATCTGTCCTCGGGAATCAGCAAGTCGGGTGCTTTCTCCCTCCCCTGCCGCAGCTGGGAAACCAATTGCTATCTGTGTGTGACCTTGAACAAGCTGCAAACTGCTTTGAAAAAGTTTTGCTCAGTTTCTCCTTCCCCCTCTCAGGCTCAGTTTAGAGGCATAGAAAGGCACAGGAATTAATTTCTGGGCATAGGCAGCGATATGGTATACACATCATAAGGTCACCCCAAGACATAGTATTATATCATCCAGTGTAAAACTCCCAGCCCCAGGGGAAGTGAAACATAGATTTAAAAGAAACAAAGATTTTAGTTATAGGCTAGCTGTGTTGAAATTAGTTAGAATAGGACGGAATTCGGGCCCAGCTAGAGTTAATTAAAATAGTTAAGAGAGCTGGACCTGAAATGGTTTTCAAGATGTTAGTAATTGATTACTAAATAATTGATGATCTGTCATTTGTATGTTTGTTTAGCTGTGCTTAGAACAAGGAACAGAAACATTGATAAGTTGGTCTAGAGAACAAGGACAATTACCAATTTCCTCCCTCTGTGAGAACCTATTCAAAAGTCACGCAAGAGGAAATTTAGAGGTCACTAAAGTGATTAGGATTGTTAAAGGTCACAAAGGCAAAAAAGGTCAAAATGAGGGAGAGGAGCTTACTTCATCTATTTGGGACCACTGACCCAATTCGAGACCACCGACTCAATTCAGAGCACACACTATGCATGCTTAATGACATTTAAGCTCATTTCCATATGAAGCAGAGAATGGGAGGTGTTAATTTTATGAATATGCATTTGTATTTTGGATATTCATGATTTTTGTAAATAAAAAGCTTTGTGTTTGCTTGTATCGGGGCTCTGCATCTTAGGGAGCTATCCCACGCAGTGCCTTGCTCCAAATAAGCATGCACTTTCTAACTCTAAACCGTTAGAGTTTTTGTCCATCTCAGATATCGATACTAGATCTATATTCATATTTTAGTAAATCATTTTGGCGACCCAGATGGGACCCTGCTCTATCTGGCTGTGGGGCCAGTCGTCCAGGGACCCCCCTCGGGTGCCCACCCTGCATTTTTGGGGAGAGGGGACTCCTTGGTCCTTTGACACCCCGGGGAAAGACCAGGACCTACCGGAACTACGGACAAGAGGTATGTTTATAAAAATTAAAGAGTACCTTAAAGAAGGCAGCTTGTAAGACACAGCGGGACGCTCTGTGCAAAGCAGAAGCCTGGGTTAGTTTGGTTGTAAGTGTCCGCAGAAAGTATAGTAATTTTAGCGGAGCTAATAACAGCTCCAAAGGTCTGTCTCCTGTAAGGGGAGTAGAGCTGCCTTTGTCTCCCGTGGGGGGGGGGGAGAGAAGCGCAGGAGCACTGCTTTTTAACATCCCGTGGAAGGGAGTGGGCGTCTGGAATGCGCGGCAGCGGGTCAGGTGGCATCTGCGAAAGCGCTACTAACCCAGTTTGGTTCGTTTCCCGTAGAGGGGGAGTGAGGTTCATGCAGGGTGCGCGGCAGAGGTGTTTGAGCGGCAGCTGCAGGAACGCTGCCTGCTCCGGTTTTGATCTGTGGCTTAAAACCAGCACATCGGTTTGCGGTTTGGGGGTGCCGGTTGCGCGTGGACTCCATTTTGGATCGTGGTTTGTGGTTTTGCGCATGCATTGGGGTTTACTGATACTTGTTTGTGCCAAAAAGGCACGGACCCTGCTTCGTGGATGTAGGCTGCGCATACGTTGAATATATACGGGTGCCTATTGGTGTTTAAAAAGTGTGTGTTTAAGCTGTGGATTAGAGGCGTTGTGTGTGCGTGTTTTAGTTTGTGAAAGCTGGTGTTGTATGCGCTTTAAATTGTGTGTATTTGAAGTGGATTAGTAGTGTATTTGTGTGAAAGGTTTTAAAGTTTGTATTTGGTTAGCGGAAAGATTTTTTTTTTTGGGAGAGCGGAGGAGCCTAGAGTGCTAGTTTTGTGGGGGTTTTGTGTGTATGTAAGCTTTGAGTTGTGTGAACGTTAGTAGTAAGATTTAATTAAAGTGTTGTTGAGTGAAAGTGGGAATTGTGTGTTTAAAATTGTTAAAAAAGCAAGCAGCGTGGGGCTTGAAACTACGCCCGGCTTTGCCCTGGCAACCTGCGGAGTGATTTAGGTTTGTAACTAAGAGCTGCGGGGTTTTTTGTTAAATTTTGAAAAGTTTTTATTGTGAGTGCTTGCTTTAAAAGAACTTAATTAATAGTGTATGAAGTTTTAAATTTGTTAATGTGTAGGGTGATATTTAAATGAGGTGCTGATAATTTTTAATTTCAGCCGAGCGAGGCGGCACGGAGCAGACCGCGAACCCCCCCCCCCCCTTTACAGAAAAAAATCTGTATTGTGTCTCAGCTAGACTTTTCGGCAGGGCTTTACGAAACCCCAGCGAAATATTTCCTTGGGGTCATGAGAGACCCGCAGTAAGTTTGAAATTGTTGATGTTTGGAACTAAGTTTTAGCGGAGAGACAACTTTTAGTTGTACAAAAGGAAAAGAGAAGTTTTAATATTTTGTGCAAGTGTTTTGTGTGAAGCATTTGAATGTGTTGTGTGAGTTTTTATGTGTTGTGTGAATTTTTTTAGATTTGAATAAAAAGGAGGTTTTAGTATTTTTGTAGTAGAGTGGGTGTGTTATGAACACGCTGTTTTTGTGAATTTTAAAACTTATAGACCTTTTTGTGCTACTTTAAAACTAACAAGTTTGCTTTTTTCTCTTTCTTTTTAGTGATTTTTAAAACATGTTGTTTTTCTTTTAGTGACTAATATAGGTTTTTTCTTTTTTTTTGCTATTTTTGACTAAGAAAGTTTGCCTTTTCAATGATTTCTGAAACTAACAAGCCTTTTTCTTAAGCAGTGAAGTTATATGCCTAGAAATAGGAGATGTGGAAGGCGAAAGCCCGTTTTAAAGGAACTCCCCTGCCCAAGAGATAGTTGCGGCTGTAGTCCGTGGGTAGTGTTTCGCTGTGTAATTTGTCAAGAGCTGTGGGTTCGACGAGAATTTGGGTGGAAGGTACCAGGGAGGGGAACTTGTTATCTTTGTTATACAAAAGAACAAAAGGCAGCTGTGACAGCTGCAGAGATTTTGTTAGTGACTGATAAAGAAAGATACGGGAGTGATAGCTTACTTGAGTTACTAGATAATGGGATTTCTGGGCTTTTACAGAGACCAATAGAGATTCTTAAAGCTGAGTGTGCCTGGTATACTTTTGTACCAGAATATTTCGAAGTAAAGCTTCGGAATTGGGATAAAATCAAAAAGCATTGAGAAATGTAGGAACCCAGAGTGCAGAGAATATTTCTCTGCCTGTTTTGAAGGGTTCTACCCTCCTGGACAACACTGTTTTTGACCTTCATCCTTGGAGAAAATTGCCTACCCTCTGGGAAGAATTAGAATCTACACTGGTGTGAACTAGGTGATAGAATATTATGTAAGATTGTCACAGGGTGAAAAATTTAGAAGATTTGGGTTTGTTAATATAGTAAATAGATAAAAGCAAAAAACTTCAAAATGGAGGATTGTTGTTGTTCTCCAGACCTTCTTCTACTACTCCATATTCTGCAGTAGAAGTAGTTTGGGATGATTGGATAAAGAATTCCGCAGTTCCTGTCTACGTGACAAGATGATTTCTTATACGTTGGTGGAAAAGTAAAAATAATGTATGTTTTTAGTGACCATTGGTTAATTTACCTTTAAAAGACTGTGTAAATCTTGATAATTGTGCATTCTCTGCTCTGTGCTATGTCTGGGTCACGTTAAGTGGCTCTATTTCTCTGATAAGACTTAATAAAAAACTATCTGAAAGCACAGAAGACTGATAGCCCTGTTCGTCTCTTGGACTCCTGGCAAAGACTCTAAAATTCTCCCCCATCAGGGGAGGCATAATTACAGCACGGTCAGTGTCAAGAAAAAAGGAATTTAAGCATAGAGGTAAATGAAAGTAAGGAGATTCCCAAAAGTAGCCCCTTGAGATGTATTTTAACACACTAGAAAAAGCTAGTAGACTATAGTGGTACAGAAACCAAGCGGGAGCTTATTAAGCTCTGTACGCAATGGTGGCCACTTTATAAACTTGAGAAGGATGTGAAATGGCCATCAGCTGGCATGCTAGATTACTCAGGTCACCTCCTAGAAGAGGAGAGGGAAGAGGAGTGGTAGAAGATACAAATTCAAACCTGCCATCATCCCCAGCCTCAAACCCTGCTCCACTCCCTACTTGTACTACTTTGAAAACAAACCAGTGGGAGGCATCAAGTCAGAATAACAATTTAATGGAGAAATGAAAGAAAAGGAAAAAATAAAAAAAAGAAGAAAACACTGGTTCAAACTGACAGAGTCAGGATACAACCTGACACCCTGTTAGTCAGGGTGGTGGTAGCAGTCCGGTAGAATGGTGGCTGCAGTCCTCCTGAAGTGGTGATCCTGGAGAAAGGGTCTGCTCTTCCTCAGAAAGTCCAGTGGTGGCTATGTAACTCCTGTCCTCTGGAAATCCAGTGGAAAGGTTGTCTCTGGTGTTCAGAATCTCAGCTTATATCCACGATGGAATGCTTGGTTCCTCCCTCTGGGTGGAGCATCTCACAATGGGATAATGAGTCATGAGGCCAAGTGTTGATTAGGCTCATTAAGAGAAGATGGTCCGGAGGGAGTTATCTCAGAGTCACGGGGCAGGACAATGATGGGCCATTAACAGAAAGATAGTCTGGGGGGAGGAGGCAAGGAAACACTGCCCCACCTGATTTCAATGGCTCATGAGGATGGTAATAGAATACACCGCAACCCAGGACACTACTCCATCTCCCTCTGGGAAAGCAGTAACGACCAAGCTATACCCACTGTTACCCAGTAGTGACAGCGAGTGGGATGAACCATCCTCCCCACAGGGCCCTATAACATCAAGGACTCAGAAGCAAACTAGAGGAACTATACAAGCACCTTTAAGGGAAGCAGTAAATCATGAAAGGATACCTATATTGGTTACAATCCCCTTTTCTACAATAGATTTAGAAGCCTGGGAGAAGGTGGCCAAGAATTACCAGAGTGACCCGATAGGAGTTGCTAAGAAATTGGAATTTATGATAAAGCAACATAATTCTGATTGGGCTGATATTCAGTTACTGCTTGATGCTTTAACAGAATTAGAAAAGCAACTAGTTTTAAAGGCAGCTGTGGATATAGTTGATGATGATTGCAAGACAACACAAGATGTTAAAGATGTACTTCCTCTTCAGAATCCAAAGTGGGACCCTAATGAGCCAGATGAAATGGCACAGCTAAAAAGATACCGAGAGTTCATAGTAAAAGGACTGGAAAGGGCAATCCCTAAAGCCATAAGCTGGTCAGCCCTGTATGCTATTAAGTAGGGTCCCTCTCAAATGCCTTCTGAATCACTAGACAATTTGCGAGATGCGATGCGTCGGCATACCGCCTTGGATCCTGGATCTGAAGAAGGAGTGCAACAATTGGTAAACTTATTTTTAGGACAATCCAAAGGAGACATCAGGTGGAAGCTCCAGAAGATTCAAGGCCCAACGAGCCGGAATTTAAAGACTTTGCTTGATGTGGTGTGGAGAGTTTATAGTAGTCGAGAAGAGGGGGTGGTTGCTCATGTAAAAAAAGTCTGAGGAGGACCAGAGGGCCCTACCCTAGGGGACCGTCTAGTTATAGTTGAACTAGGGAGCGAAGAAAAGAAAGTGGAATTTTTAATAGATACAGGGGCAACATATTCAGTGTTGAATAAAGCCTTGATACCTATATCAAGTGATTATGTTGTAGTAACAGGGGCAACTGGTCAATCTGAAAAGCATACTTTTGTAAACCACTGAAATATAAATTGGGAAAACAGTGGGGAATTCATCGATTTTTATATATGCCTAATGCTCCATCTGCATTTTTGGGCAGAGCTCTGTTAAAGCAGCTGGAGGCAAAAATAATATTTAAAAATAGAGAAATTAGTTTGGAAGTAAAAGACCAACAATATGTGGAGTTGCTGAGCTTAATGCTAATAACCAAAGAAAATGAAATAGCAAATGAAGAAGAAATTATTAAGAAGATAACGGATCAGGTATTCCCTAGGGTGTGGGCCTCTGGTACTCCAGGGAGGGCAAAGAATGCCCTGCCAATTCAAATCAAGCTTAAGGAAGGGAAACAGCCCGTAAGGGTCAAGCAATATCCCTTGAAAAGGGAAGACAGAGAAGGGATCAGGCCAATTATTGAGAACTTTTTGCAAATTGGATTGCTAAGGGAGTGTCAATCTAATTTTAATACTCCTATTTTACCAGTGAAGAAACCTGATGGGTCATACAGGTTTGTACAAGATCTGAGGGCAGTCAATAAAGTGACTGAGGATTTGTACCAAGTGGTTGCTAACCCTTACACCTTGTTAACTCTTTTAACACCTGAACTAACCTGGTTTACCATTTTAGATCTGAAAGATGCTTTCTTTTGCTTCCCTCTCCATGAAGCCAGCCAGAAAATTTTTGCATTTGAGTGGGAGAATCCCAAGAGTGGATGCAAAATTCAACTCACATGGTGTGTATTACCCCAAGGGTACAAGAACTCTCCTACTATATTTGGAGAACAGCTTGCGAAGGATCTAGAATCCTGGGAACCCCCACCGGGAGGACAGCTGCTCCAGTATGTAGATGACCTTTTGATAGCCACCCAGACCCAAGAGGCATATGTGGACTGGACGGTAAGCCTCTTAAACATTTTAGGCTTGCAAGGGTATCAGGCGTCCCAAAAGAAGTCCCAGATGGTAAAACAAACAGTTATTTACCTGGGCTATGAAATAAGTGCTGGACAAAGAACCCTGGGACAAGAGCGCAAAGAAGCAATATGCCAGACCCCAAAACCCCAGACAGCAAAAGAGCTGAGAATTTTTCTAGGTATGACAGAGTGGTGCAGACTGTGGATTAATGATTATGGGTTGCTTGCTAAACCTTTATATGCACTGATTACGGAAGGAAGCAAAAGCCTGCAGTGGACAAAGGAAGCAACATGAGCCTTTGACCAACTGAAGAAGGCCCTCATGTCAGCTCCAGCTCTGGGACTTCCAGACGTGAGTAAACCATTCTTTCTGTTTTCTCACGAAAAGCAAAGAATTGCCTTGGGAATACTGGCACAAGACTTGGGCCCGTATTGGCGGGCGGTAGCCTACCTTTCCAAACAGCTGGATGCAGCAGCCAAGGGATGGCCAGGGTGCCTCAGAGCCGTTGCAGCAGTAGCAATAAACATCCAAGAGGCATGCAAGTTTACCCTGGGCCAGAAAATGACTGCGCTAGTATCTCACACAGTATCTGCAGTCCTGGAGGCAAAAGGGGGCCATTGGCTCTCCCCTCAGAGATTCCTGAAGTACCAAGCTATACTGGTAGAACAAGATGATGTTGAAATTGTAGTGACTAACATTGTGAACCCAGCTTCATTCCTCACTGGAAACCTGGGAGAACTGGTAATCCATGACTGCCTGGAGACCATCGAGGCCACTTACTCCAGTCGCCCAGATCTGAAGGACACTCCTCTCGAGGGCGCTGAGACCTGGTTTACTGATGGAAGCAGTTATGTTTTCAGTGGAAAGAGACATGCTGGGTATGCCGTTACCACCAGCCAAGAGGTAATAGAGTCTGGACCATTGCCAACGAACACCTCTGCACAAAAGGCTGAAATAATTGCTCTAACCTGAGCCTTAGAATTGGCAAAAGGAAAGATTTTTATACTGATTCAAGGTATGCATTTAGGGTGGTTCATGCACATGGAGCCATTTAGAAGGAGAGAGGACTGTTAAACTCACAAGGGAAAAGTATCAAACATGCACCAGAAATACTGAAATTGGATGCAGTTCAGTTACCTGAGAAGGTAGCTATCATGCACGTTAAAGCACACCAAAAAGTGAGTTCTGAATTGGAAGAGGGAAATATGCTGGCAGACAGAGAGGCAAAAGACGCAGCCAAATACCCAATGAAAAGGTAGAGGCAACATTAATACCAGATGGAAAGATTTGCCTTGAAGGTAGCAAGAAAGATAAGAAACTTATTAAGAAAGAAAATGCAAGTTATAATCAGGAGGGATGAGCAGTAACTAAAGATAATAAGCTTACAGTACTGTTCCGGTTTGGCCAAATTTAGAAATATATCCTCTGAGAGAAGGCACAACCACCCCTCCCCCACCAGGTTCGGGAAAAAATAAATTTTCCTCGAAGGAAAGTGAAGGAGATAAAACTATTTATTTAACAAACACATGGGAAAGGAAAATAATGCTAAATAATAAAATCTCTCACTGTGGAGAAAAAACCTGGGAAAGTGTTAGAGTCCTCCCTTTGGTCTCCTCAGAGCTGGGGCTTGGCCCAGGACCAGGCCCTCTGTGCTCAGTGGAAAGTCCTCCTGATGTGCTCTGATGTTAAAGCAATCAAGCAGTCTAGTAGAAAAGGGAGAAAATCTGAAATTCCAGGGAAGGAAAAATTAAACTCTCAATCTCTCTCCGGAGAAAAAGCACCTGAACCACTGGCCAAAAAAAACACTGTCCTGGGCACAGCAAGCTGGGTGCTTCCTCCCTCCCCTGCTGCAGCTGGGAAACAAACTATATCTGTGTGACCTTGAACAAGCTGCAAACTGCTTTGAAAAAGTTTTGCTCAGTTTTTTTTCCTTCCCCCTCTCAGGCTCAGTTTAGAGGCATAGAAAGGCACAAAAATTAATTTCTGGGCATAGGCAGCAATATGGGATACACATCATAAGGTCACCCCAAGACAAGTACCTTCTCATTTGTTGTGGTCACTAGTGCAGAAAGAACATGAGAAGATACACTGGGGAATGGATGTTTTGTACAATTATTTGAAATATAGGATTATGGCTAGGAGATTGCAAGTCACAGTGATACAAGTAACTCGCCAGTGTGGTCTCTGCCTCCAAACTAATCCTAAGAATATTCCAAAACCTAAAGTTGGACAAATTAGGAAAGGCTGCAGACCTGGGCAACAATGGCAAATTGATTTTACAGAATTACCCAGGAAAGGGGGGGTTTCGATACCTATTGGTGTTAACAGACACCTTTTCAGGATGGCCAGAAGCCTTTCCCACTAGAACAGCTAAAGCACAAGAGGTGACCAAAGCACTGTTGCAAGAAATAATACAATGTTTTGGAGTTCCAGCCACTATGTCTTCAGATAGAGGGCCACATTTTATTTCAAAAATTGTGCAAGAAATCAGTCACCACCTGGGAATAGATTGGGAGTTACATACCCCATATAACCCTCAGTCTAGTGGCCAGGTGGAAAAGATGAACCATTTGATCAAACAAAAAATTATAAGATTGAGGCAAGAAGCAAATTTGCCCTGGCCCCAGGCTCTCCCATTGGCATTGGTGCGAATTCAAACAAAACCCAGAACAAAGGAAAAACTAAGCCCGTTTGAAACTTTATATAGGAGGCCATATGCAGTTCAGGAGGGAACTTCACCCATTCAGGTGGGGGAAGAAACCCTGCACAAATATATGGTGGCCTTGAATAAACAACTTAGAGAAATTGAAAAATAGGTGGCTGGGGCCCAAAGCAGAGAATTAGATGGGCCAGTACATGATGTACAACCTGGAGATTATGTGTATGTTAAGTCTTTTGCAGAGAAGACTTTGGAACCGCAGTGGGAAGGACCGTTCCAGGTGCTCCTCACCACCTTCACTGCAATCAAGATCAAAGAGTAGAAGGCCTGGATTCATCACTCCTGGGTGAAGAAGGCCCCTGAGAGAGTTTGGGTGGTAACGCCAGGCGATGGTGAACTGAAGCTGAAGCTGACCCGAAAAAGCGATTGATGAACTCAGTTATGATGGACATTATGTGGAAAGTTGGGACTTTACTAATTATTCTTACAATTGTAACGAGTTAAAGCAGTATCACGCCAGTCTAACGCGACTGAAATATACCGATGCTAGGGGAAGGCATATGATCCTCACTCTCGGAAGGCTTTGAACAAAATGCTCAGAGTCACAAACGCAAGCCTGTGGGAAGGAAGAGATGTTTGGGGATGTAGATATGCATTTGTGCAAGATGGGTTTCATGAGGCTTACCATCCGCCCATGAAACTTACCCGATTTAGCCCTGAATGCTGTGACAAATGCTTGAGCAAGTGTCCGGAGTTTAGGCTCAAAATAGAGGGGTGTGCAACAAAAGCATATGACATTGATTTTAATATCACCCAAGTATGTACTGAACATTATAAAGATCAAATTAAAGTGACCCCACCAGTATCTAAGAAAGTGAAAACAACGATTCAGGGAAAAGGAAAACAGTCCATGGCCCCCAAAATCAGCAAAATTGGACCATATGTGATCAAAAAGACAGGGGTTCAAAGACTGTTGACTAGCCCAAAATGGTCTTTGAAACGAGTAGAAATGGGGATGCAGGTAAAATGCACCCCATTTCTCAAAAACCCTTTTATGAATTGGAAGACTTAGCTTCAAAACCATATGTCTTATAATTTTAAAACAAAAAGAGATCGTACCGGCTTATTAGGAACAGGATTGGGGGTTTTAAACACAATGGACTCAGAAGTGCTAATGAACAAATTGACTGCAGTAGGGAGTGACTTAATTAAATTGCAGCAACTGTTGCAATCCTCCTTGCTGGCCCTAGGTGATAACCATTGGAAACTGTCCAAAATATTACCAGATTGGGAGAATACAGAAGGACAAGACCATGAATTGATGATTAATGCACTAGGTACAACCAGTAAAAATGTTTCTTTGGCTCTTGGATGTACTCAAGCACAATTGTGGATGCAGTCAGTGGCTGCCGCAGTCATTAGGGAAAGTGGGGAAGAAATATTTCCTGCTGAAATTTGAAAAATTGTTCGAGATAATGCCTCTGAAATAGAGAGACAGTTTCAATCTTGGCGGATTTGGGTCAATTTCACTTATGACCCCGTAATGAGTGTGATAACAGCCTTTGTTCTGACCATACACAATGCCTCCACCAGCATGATACATCCAATAGCCACTTTAGGACTAAATCATGAGGGAACTGTATTATACCCCTCTGAACATAGAATGTGGGCACGAGAAATTAAAGGGCAGTGGCAAACCATTAACCTAGAGCCCTGTTCTATGAGGGAACAGTTAAAGTACATATGTGAAGAGATTTTAGAAGAAGATAAAGATACTTGTTTGGACACAGACCAAAGCATTTGCCATTTTGAGGTGCATTCCATTAACCAAACAACTAGGCTGGTGTATACCGGAAAAGATTGCCTCAGAACAGCATGTCCCACCATAATGACAGACAATCTAATTGTAAATGAGACCCGGTTTAATTTGTGTATTTGCAATTTTACGAAAACTGAAGGATGTGATTTTTCTTATCAGGCACCTGTAATATCACACCAGTATATAAAGGCGAGCCTGATTACTGTTCAGGAAGTCTTGCCTGTGCCTATAGGAATGAATCTGACCCTAGTGGCTCATCTGCTAAAACATCAAGAGCAGAGACAAATTTTAGAAGAAGTCAAAGATGGAAGAAAGAAGACTTTGATCACAGTGCATCATGATACAGAAACTATCAAAACAGTTTTTAAACTATTTGAAGGACACTTGTCTCATCATTGGTGGGATGTTGTCTTGGTTTGAAAGACAGGTGTCTGCTAAGGAAGGCAGGAGTCTCCCTTAGAATGGTAGATGCAACCCCCCTTCCCTCCGAGTTATCATAATTTTGAAATCAAGGGGCTTTTAGGCAAAGATATGGGAAATAGGAATAACAGTTCTTTACTATTATATATCTATATGTGTATAACAATTCAAACAAACAACAATAACTATGGCAGTAACAGCAAACAATCACAAACCCAGTCACAGCCTTCTCGGCTGTCAGGCCCTTTCCCCTTGGGTGCAGTTCCAGTCACAGCCGGCAGGGGTGCTGGCGGCTCCCGGTGAGCAGGGCAGGTGTGATGGTTCCCCCGCGGCTGCAGGGGGCGCTCCGGAGCAAGCTCGGGGAGCACGCAGCACTGGTGGCCTGGGATCCCGGGGAGGGATGGAACAAAGAAGCTTCACAAACCCCTGGGCAGCCAATCCCAGTGTCCGGCCGGACCCTCGGGAACAGCAGGCTGGAACGGCAGGGACGAGCACAAATCCCAGGTGGTAGACGAGATATATCAAAACTGCGGAGCTGCAGTGGGAACCCCCCGGAGGTCTGGGCAGGCAGGGCCAGCAGGGCTACAACGTAGCGAAGGCTCGAAGCAATGGCGGGGGCAGGGCAGCCGCAGCCCAGCTCCCAGCGGGGCAGGGAAGGCGGGCTTGGGATCCCGGGGTCTCTCCGATAGAAGGAAGGCAGCCAAAGAAGCAGCCTCTCTCTCCGTCCAAACGCTGGGAACTGACTGCCCACAAACCTAGGTGAAAGAGATGCACCCCTCCCTCTCTGGCCAGGTCCTTTGTTTTCCTTAAGCACCCAGCAATTAGTTCCCCTGGCAACATGTATGGGGAAAATTCCTTTAAGAGAAAAACAGGAGGAGAACTAAAACCCCAACAGATGTGCTTTTCAGATGCTCACCAACAGCAACTGGTATACTTAATGCCTTGATTCATCTTATTGTATTACTCAGTAAGTTTGATTTTATCTGTTGTGATGCTTGTTTGGTATTGGAGGATGCTGCAGAGACTAGCAGCCCTAACATCACTATCCAAAGCGTATGGTTTAGTCTTGAATGAAAAAAGGCTGACGGTGCAGCTTGGATAAATGAAGAGGAATCTTTGTACTGAGTAAAAGAACTTACTCACTGTTAAAAGAGAAGTGAGGAATGAAACAGATTTAAAAGAAACAAAGATTTTAGTTATAGACTAGCTGTGTTGAAATTAGTTAGAATAGGAAGGAATTCGGGCCCAGCTAGAGTTAATTAAAATAGTTAAGAGAGCTGGACCTGAAATGGTTTTCAAGATGTTAGTAATTGATTACTAAATAATTGATGATCTGTCATTTGTATGTTTGTTTAGCTGTGCTTAGAACAAGGAACAGAAACATTGATAAGTTGGTCTAGAGAACAAGGACAATTACCAATTTCCTCCCTCTGTGAGAACCTATTCAAAAGTCACGCAAGAGGAAATTTAGAGGTCACTAAAGTGATTAGGATTGTTAAAGGTCACAAAGGCAAAAAAGGTCAAAATGAGGGAGAGGAGCTTACTTCATCTATTTGGGACCACTGACCCAATTCGAGACCACCGACTCAATTCAGAGCACACACTATGCATGCTTAATGACATTTAAGCTCATTTCCATATGAAGCAGAGAATGGGAGGTGTTAATTTTATGAATATGCATTTGTATTTTGGATATTCATGATTTTTGTAAATAAAAAGCTTTGTGTTTGCTTGTATCGGGGCTCTGCGTCTTAGGGAGCTATCCCACGCAGTGCCTTGCGCCAAATAAGCATGCACTTTCTAACTCTAAACCGTTAGAGTCTTTGTCCATCTCAGTTGGATATCGATACTAGATCTATATTCATATTTCAGTAAATCAGAGGTACCTGGGCGTTCCCACCTAGCCTGAGTGTATATTAACCCACAGGACTTTGTGTTTCATGGGCTTTCCCCCACCCCCAATGGGTCAAGACTGTGACCATCACTGACCAATGAACATCGAAATTGCAACAATCAAGTCTCATCGCTGGATCCACAGGTGGTGATTATGTATCTTTTTACTCTTATACTTTATTTTCCCTTATACATTTTCTTAAGCGTTATTTTTATGCTTTTATATTGCATTTCTAACCAAAATGGTTACATTTTAAAATTTGCCAAGCACCTTATTCTACCTTTAAGTTTGCAAGTAAAAGTTTGTTACTGAACCTCCTGACAATGTTGTTGTTTCTCCTGTGCACCGCCCAGAGTAAATCAACCTACCCCTAAACCTGCCAAGCAGACAGGGGCATAACAGTGCCCTACAGGGATCAGCCTGCAGTACTTCTTAAGCTATGATTCAGGCACCTTGTGGAAAATTTAGAGCGAGCATGGGGGGGGGGGGGGGGTGGGAAGAGTGGGGGAAATCTCTGCAAAGAAAGTTTTACTCACTGGAAAAATCAGCATCAATAAAGCACAGACAATTGATGATTATGAAATATTAACAGCATGCTTCACATACTTTGTGTTTCTCTGAAACACAACAAAGAAGTTTTGTTTCTCTGGGTATAAATAATTATCAATATAAAAGTTCTAGGATTAAAAGACCCTAAACCCACATCACACACTTCTTTGTTTATAAATATAAAAATTTTAAAGCTCCTCATTCAAGGTTCATAATGTTCTGAAATGTCAGCCTGCTAATTTTGTTTGAGTGAACAATTTCCTTAACCTCTGATGGCAGGGAGAAGATAAAGGTACTGATGCGTTTTCTTGGTCTTAAAATCAAGAGTCATGCACGGTTAGAAGGGGAAAAGGGATTTTACCTTGGTAATTATTTTAAGGATCCGTAGGTGCACACGTCCAGGTCATATGCATCGAAATGCACCCCGCAAAAAATGCCCCCCACAAAAGATCGGGTATAACATTATAGGTCTTACTAATTAGCATGTCTATCAAAGATTCCCCAATGAGAGGCTCAAGTGAGCCCACTCCCCAAGGAGCCTTCCCCTGGATGGTTCTATCTTAGTTTATAGAATGTGTTCTGGAGAGGACCTTGGGGTCTGGGGCACACTTATCCCTAGCTATGAAGCTTCTAAAATGTTTAGTCTCTTAGCTTGACAAACAAGTCCAAGAACGTAGGGAAAAAGCACTAGGAATACAGAAGTTGTAAAAAGGTATAACAGGGGTATTAAAGAAAAGGCAAAAATCTTCATGGCATCATTTCTCCCCTTTTAGAGACTAACAAAACTCTACCTTGTCTAGTCCTACTCTACTCTATTCTTTACCCGCAGAACCGGTTTACACAACCAGCTGCTCCACAGGCAATTACACAGATAATAACTACAATTACAGCTATTATGAATATTTCTTTTACCCAGGCCCACTTTGGTAACCAGGAGGTGAGGGTATCAAAAATATGACCAAATTTTAAGGTGTTATTTCTAGAAGCTACTTCATGTAGAATTTGAGTTCTTTTTTGAATTTCATCTAAATCTTTCTTAATTCTTCCATTAAAATGCCAATCAATGGCCAGTGACCCCTCCCATCTAGGGGTGGTAACTGAGTACAGATCCAGAAATTGTTATTAAGAATTTTGGACACATTTTGGACCACAGTCTTATGCAAATCATGGGGTGAACACTGAACCATGGTTACCAGTTGGGCAAACAGCAAACATGTAAAAAACAGTTTAAATTGCATCTTTCTAATTTGTATCAGTCTCTGCCTTCTTGGTGATTTCGGGAGCAGAAGCTTTCTTCATCCTGGAGTAGTGAATCCACGGTCCCTTGCCAGCAACATTCACTGCAGTAAAAGTGGTCAGCAAAACTTGGAATGGTCCCTTCCACTTGGCTTGCAAGGGGTTGCTGTCCCACCACTTGATGTAGACCCAGTCTCCAGGCTGGAATGGATGAGCAGGTGTGTCCAATCCTATTGGTTTGGATAACACGACGAATCTCTGGAGCTTCTGCAAAGTGGAAGTCAGAGCCATTAAATACTTATGCAAATCATTTTTACCTCTCATATGAATTTCTCCTGGGATATGTGGAACCTGGTATGGCCTGCCATATATTTCATAGGGACTTATGTTGTCCCTTCGCCTTGGCTGTATGCAGACTCTCAGCAAGGCTATGGGCAGGGCTTGAACCCATGTCATGGATGTCTCTTGACAAATCTCGCAAATCTGGGTTTTGAGGGTCCTGTTCAATGCGTTCAACTTTGCCACTTGCCCGGGGACTGTATGGTGTGTGCAGGTCCCAGGTAAGTCCCAAAATCCTGATAACTTCCCCAACCACCGTTGCAACAAAATGTGGTCCCCTATCTGATGACGTTCCCAAAGGAACCCCAAATCTTGGTATTATATGTTTGAGCAAAGCTTTCACTACTTCTTTTGCTGTGTTGGTGTGACAGGGGAAAGCCTCAGGCCATCTGTAGGGTATACCCAGCCAATGCCCTGGAGGGATGTCTGCTGAGATAAGGAGATGGAGCAATCTCCCAGCAGGACTCCCTGGGAGGGCAGCTAACTTTTTAGATACGGCGAGAAAAGGCAGACCCAGAATCCCCTGGGAGACCCTATGCAGATCCTTTGAACACATTGGCCTTTACCCTCTGGCACCCACCCCCTGTATCCCTATAAAAGCTAGCCCTCAGCCCCTGCGGGAGGGAGAGCTCTCGTCCCTAGCCTCCCCTTCACCGGAGTATGGACCAGGAGTACAGACCAACAATAAAGCAACTTCGTGCAGAACAGCTACATGAGCCTCTCGTCTCTCTCTGGTCTGGCCTGGAGGCTGCCCTGCAGAGCTGAGCTGAAATCACGAGCTGATAATCACTAAAGAGCTGATAGCTTCTGCACAGGCCCTCCTAGCCAGCAGCTGAGGGAAGACACCGGGCCTCAGGAAGGTGATTCCTTTAGGGACCATCTCCCCGGATAGGTCACCTCTTCCTCGGTCAGAGCTACTGACCCCTCACCAGCTGTAATAACTGGGGCCCGAACAGCCATTGGACCCCGGACCTTGGACTCCTGGCCTGAGCTGTGTCTTGACCATGCCAAGACAGAACCAGCCGTTTGTGTGCTGATCCTCTGAAAAAAGTACCTACGTTTTAGTAGGGCCTTTTGGACTGGCACAGTTCGAGACCCTCTCTCCTCATCTAGGACAGAAGTCCCTGAGGATCGAACTGCCAGACCCCCCCCAGCAGACTTTATTGGACTTCAACAGGAGCCAGCCTCACCAGAAAACGGGATTTGTAAGTTTAAATTTGGGGCTCTCCTCTTTTTCTCGCACGCAATACTTAAAGTCCTTTTTGGGTTTTTTTTCTCTTTTTCTGCTGAGGGAGGAACTTCAATGGGAAATAGGCAAGCTAAACCTAGCCTTTCCCAATCTGAGAGAGACCTATCCCTCTTTCTTCTAAACCTTCTCTTAAAATCTGACTTTAAATTCTCTAAAGGTGTTCTCTCTAAGAAAAATCTCAAATCTTTCACTAATTGGATATCTCGAAATTTTCCTGATGCTACCACAGACTCTGTCCTTTCTGATCCGTTCTGGGACAAAGTGGGGAAGAAACTATTCCTCTCACGCCACGGGAAACCTCTCTGTTTCCAAATTCATTCCTTTATTTCATTTAATGTTTAAAACGTGCTGTGCGACAAACCCACCTCAGCCAAACCCGTTCTCTGCCCTTCCCCCCTCCCACTCCCCCTCTCTGCCTCCGGCAACGGCCAGCCAGAGCGCAGACCCCGCCTGCTGCCCCGGCCTTGGCCCGGCCGGGGTTCCGGCCACCCCACTTCCCTACCCCGATCCCCTATTTCCAGCAGTTCTCACATACCCAAACCCCCCCACTCGCCCCCTCGATCCCGCTGCTGTAGATACAAAAATGCTGCTAGCAAGGATTTTCTTGCTATTTTCTAAGTCCGTGAGAGACTTTTCTCTCTCACAGAAGTGGTAGCAGAGTATGTAAACAACCAAGCCACCTGCAACCTTGAAAAGTCTTGTTTATGGTATAGTAGAAAAATATTTTGACAATGAATGTTTTAGGATTTTAGCCAATCACCCCAAGGGGTGGCTGATCCTTTGTCCAATTAGACTATGAAGAAAAAAGTCTATCAAAGAGTTTGTAAAATAATTAAATGAAGCAATCTTGCTGCACAATTCCTGCCTGCTGGATCTTCTCTCCTCCTCCTCCCTATGGCTGTGGGACACGGTGATATACCCTAGGGCCCAGGCCTGCGGTAATATTTGGTGCTGCCCGACGTGATCTGCATGCTGCAACGTGTCCTGCTGCTGCGAGTCAAGCCGAATTTTTCTAGAGGTACACTGTTCCCCTTCCCTCCTGGGAGGTCCGACAGGACTGAGAAATGGCGAACAGCAGCTCACAAACCGACGCTGTGGTAATGGTCTGGAAAGGTGTGTTTAGCGTATTGCAAACCTCCATTTCTGAGAACTCAGTTTGGGAATTATTAGATTGGGCTACCTTAAAAGGGATTTCCATGGACAGAGATACTGCCCTGGACTTTTCCTTATGGCAGGAACTTGGCTGTGCTGTCCGGCATGAACTCCCGTCTGGGGACCCAGCAGTGTTAGAATTATACCAGACCTGGCGTTCATTATTTATGCTGCTGACAGACCTTGACTGTAGCAGCCAAGCTGGCTTGCCTATTTCGGTGATGAGTGACGGAGGAATGTCCGAGGGGGCAAATGATGGTGAATCCAAAAAAACACCCTTGGCTCCACAGGCAGAGCCTGCGCCGCCTCACCCTGCACAGTCGCAGGACTCCGCGGCCCCCAGGGACCCCGCGCCAGCAGAGGCGGAGGTGTCGGGGCAGCGGGAGGGCGCACAGTATGCTTTGCCGCTCAGCTCGGCAGCGGCCACAGTTTATCCAGGGCCGCGAATTAGCGGCTTAGTGAATTGGACCCCCAGAGCGGCTCCTAGCCCGTTTGCGTATGCACCAACAGAGCCAAAATCGCCTGGATCTAACTTCTTAACCGGTGTAGCGCCAGGCGTGCCTGCTCCGAAACTGTCTGGGTGTGGTCCGCTGACCTCCTTGGTGCTGGACTGTTCTGCACCGCTGCAGAACTGAGCCATCGACCTTTTAATACAGCATCTGCCTTTGCTGACAGAGTTACAGAACATATCCCGGCAGCTGGGAGAATTGCTCAGCCTGCAAAAACAGCTGTTGCAGATAACAGAGGCACCCTGCCGTGCGGGATCCACCGGGCCCGCGCCACCAGCACCGCCTGCGCCGCCCGCAGGAGCCGCGGCTCCAAATCAAGGAGCGGCGTGGCCGGCGGTGAACCCGGAAGTAGCGCTGCCGGGGAAAACCCGAACGCGGCTGGGGAGCAAGTGACAAGTGCGGTGCCGGGCGCAGCTGCAGCGCAAGGGCCAGCAACGGTGCCGAACGCTGCCGCGGAGCAAGAGATAAGCGCAGCGCCGGGCGCGGCTGTAGCCCCAGAGATGGCGGCAGCAGCTCCAGTACCGGTTCGGTCAGGACTGGCCGAGACAGCATCCCGTAAAGAGACTGCTGTAAAACCTGCAGCGCTGCCAGCTGTGGTCTGTGCTGTCTGTTCTGGCTCTAGCGAACTTAGATAAAGTGCCCCTCTCCGTCCACCTCTGTTCGCTCCCAGCATCTCAGAGTTGCCTTTGCCTGATGATTCCTTGTCAGGAAGTGAGGCAGATGAGGTTCTGGCCCCAGGTTGTAAGGCGGCTGTAGCCGCGCGGCAAAGGAAAAGGCTGCGCCGGCCTCGCCCCGGACCTTTCAGGACGGCATGGTAACAGTGCGACCGACCCACTACAATCGCTTCTTAGAGTCAGTTAAAATGCGAGCATTGGAGGAGGGTGACTGGAGGTTATTGGAAATACTTAGAATGCCAAATAGATTTGAGGATTCTGGGGGTAATCGAGAAGCTGTTACACTCCATCCACAGGCTGTGCCAGAAGTTCAGGATGGTAGTAGTGACTCCCCAAAAGGGGAGATCCAAGCTTTCCCAGTGTATAAGGCTCTCCCAAATTCAGGGGAGCATGACAAGCATGAGGTGATTGCTTGGAAGGTTGCCCAGGACCTGCAATCCAAGGTGGCACAACATGGGCTAGGTTCTGCTGAGGTTATGCAGATAATAAGGGTGATAAATACAGATTTGCTTGCTCCATTTGATATCAGACACTTAGGTCAAATTCTATTTCAACCTGTACAATTTGGAGTTTTTGAGAAAACCTGGAGAAAGCTGGCCGGCAAGACTGCATTAGCAAATTTGCAGCTCCCTGCTGCTGATCCTAGACAGACAGCAGGAATGGATGCTTTGATGGGGACTGGTCCCTTCTCTGATCCCAGTCTACAGGGTGCTTTGTCCTCTAGCGTCCTGCAGCAAGCTCAACAGGTCAGCATGGCCACCCCGTTGAAAGCCATAGAGTTGTCTGCACCTAGAAAGCGATATACTGAAATAGTTCAAGGGAAATCAGAGTCATTCCTCTCTTTTGTAGAGGAAGTTGCTGCTTCTCTCGAGAAGCAGGTTGAGGATGACAGGTTAAGGCAGTTGTTGTTGAGGCACTTAGTGAGAGATAACGCAAACGAGGAGTGCAGAAAAATCATAGATGCTTTGCCAGGGGATCCTGAGGTAACAGACATGGTCGAAGCCTGCGCTGAGGTGGGATCTGGGAACCAGAGAAGGTCTGCTTTGGCTGCGTTCCTGCAGCCTGTTCACACATCTTCTGATCATGAAGCAAAGCAACCAAAACAGGCGAAAAAACGGAAGCGGCCTAAGCCGAGCCAAAAAGAAAACACACCGATCCCCCAGTGCAATGTTGTGGCAGGCCAGGGCATTGCTCAGACTGTTGTAGATCCCTGACTCATGCCGATGGTCAGCCTTTGTCAGGAAACTTCCGCCGGGGTGCAAGGAGGGAGAATTGCTCTCCGATGCAGTCACTCCCCCAGAGAGTGGCACAGGTACAGGCACAGGCTGACCCAGCCACCCTAAAGACAGTACCCAGGGATCAGATGGTTTTGACGTCCACACTGCAGCAGCAGCCATCTTAGACTCTAGCGGTATATATAAGATTCCCTTGGGTGCATATGGACCCTTAGCCCAGGGATCCAGTGCAATGCTGGTGGGAAAACCTGATGTTGCCCATCAAGGAATCAGTGCACTAAGGAGTTATTGACGCTGACTTTAAAGGTCAGATTTTGCTATGGTGTCCACGCAAAACCCCCCTGTAACTATTCCTGAAAAGACCTGCCTTGCTAAATTAGTGACTTTTAAGTCTTGTGTCCCCAGGATAGAACAATAAACTCACGAAGATAACAGCAGTGGATCTACGGGACTTCCGCAGGCCTTCTGGACTGCAGACATCTCTGACCAAAGGCCACAGATGACATGTACCCTGATCCTGCCAAACGCCCGTCCACCCCAGATTCAGCTTCAAGGTTTGATTGATACGGGTGCTGATGTAACTATCATCTCCTTCTCTGCGTGGCCTCCCTCATGGCCTTTAGCCCCGGTGGGATCGGCCATGGCAGGAGTAGGAGGAACCACACAGAGCTATTTAAGCAAACGGCCTGTGGTGGTGAAGGACTCAGAGGGGCACACAGCTACAATTAGGCCTTATGTTACTACCACTTGCCTTAACCTTTGGGGACGGGACGTGTTGGCAGCTTGGGGCGTACAGATTGGGACAAATTTTTAGCAGGGGTCACTGTGCACAAGGGTGCACAGTAACCTACACTGCCTTTGCAGTGGTTGATTAACACACCAATCTGAGTCAGGCTCTGCTCAGTTAGTTGAATTAAGGGCTGTTACCATGGCTTTTTGATGATTCTCACAGGAACCTTTGAATTTGGTTACTGAAGCTGACTAGCAAAAGCTTTGTATACAATCAATCACCTTACAGTACCACAAAATTCAAATAATCCTGTTATTCTGAATCATTTCTTCTCATTGCAGTTTTCAAGTGAGACACAACTGACCCGGGCAAAAGCCTGGGTATGGAATTTACTCACTAACCAGTGGGAAGGCCCTCATGAGCTTATCATTTGGGGTCCTGGGTATGCTTGCGTTTCCACAGATACTGGGGTACGGTGGCTACCTGCAAAATGTGTTCGCCCTGACCTATGGCACCAGAGGCAGAACAGGGAACCTCCAAATGATGACCAGAACGCCAACCATCCAAATGGCGACCAGAATGTAGATCGTCAGCCTAATGACTCTTCTGATGATGACCAAGATGTCAACCATCAGGCAGATGGTCCTTCTACAAGCAGAGACTGGGATGGTCCTTCCATGAGCAGAGACTGAACTTTAAATTTCTTGTTATGGAGTCAGATAGTTAAAGCCTTAAGGACATATTTAGAATTAATAACTGATGTAAATTTCTATTTGGGATTAATAGTAGAGTTGTTATCTTATCAAACAAAAAGGGGGAATTGTAGATACAAAAATGCTGCTAGCAAGGATTTTCTTGCTAATTTCTAAGTCCATGAGAGACTTTTCTCTCACGCAGAAGAGGTAGCAGAGTATGTAAACAACCAAGCCACCTGCAACCTTGAAAAGTCTTGTTTATGGTATAGTAGAAAAATATTTTGACAATGGATGTTTTAGGATTTTAGCCAATCACCTCAAGAGGTGGCTTATCCTTTGTCCAATTAGACTATGAAGAAAAAAGTCTATCAAAGAGTTTGTAAAATAATTAAATAAAGCAATCTTGCTGCACAATTCCTGCCTGCTGGATCTTCTCTCCTCCTTCTCCCTATGGCTGTGGGACATGGTGATATACCCTAGGGCCTAGGCCTGCGGTAATACCGCTGCCAACACCCAGGCAGTGCGCGCGGGACCCACCCCAGACCCATCCCCCCTCCCCGGGACGGACAACTCTGAGCCCTCCCCCAGCCCAATCTTTCTGTGCCTCTGGTATTTCGCAGCCCTTCGCGCACGACACCACCCTCCCCCCTCTCGCACTGGCTCCCGGTGCCTCTGACTGCCCCCACCCCACCGCGTGCCTGCTCCCCACTCCTGCCACTTCCCTTCTCCCTGCTGCATCCCTGGTCCCCGCAGCGTTGCCCCCCACCCCAGCACCACTGCGGCGGCCCCGTCTCAGCAAGCTGCCCCGCTGCTCCCCGCCCCCGCACCCACGCAGCAGGCATGGTACAACACAGGGCTGGTCCCGCAGAGCCCCGCGCATACAATGTGGGGCACGGAACAAGCGTCACGTCCCCTGCCAGCGTCTGCCCCTCTCGCCGCTGGCACGATGCAGGTATCCGCGCCACCGCCTCAGGCTACCGCCCGTGGAGTAGAATCTCCCTCCCCCCTTCCCCCACCAGCAATAACCCTTCCACTCTGGCAAATGCCAGCAGAACCCCTCTCTCCCCCCCCAGCTGCATCTTGCGCAATCCCTGTTACTCCCTCTCTTCCTGCACTCCCCCTCCCCCTACCACGGGTTCTTGCACAGTCCCCATCTCCGCTCCTGCCCTAGAGCCCAACGCCCCCCCACACCCTCCTATGACGACTCCACACGGAATTGCGAAACCGGCACCACCTGCAACCCGACCTCCCCCAAAACGACCTGCTGCTGTACAACCTCTCCACCCCCATGCTGCCACAACAGAACCCCTTCCCATCCCTCAAAACACCCCCGACCCCCTGCTACTCCTGCCCTGGCTAAAGCAAAGCCGGCATTTCAAAAATGCCGTGCTACACTCCCTGTAGCCCAGCCCCGCCCTGCCACAGCTAACCCCTCATTTTCAGACGACAGTAGCAGCAGCTCTGATTCTGAATCTGAGGACTGATGGGCACAGACACGCATGGAAGCGAACCGGGAGGGAGATTGGGAGCTAGCCCAGAAAATCTCAGCCTTCCCAGTCATTATAGGGAAAGGGAGGAAGGGTGGTCCATCAACTACAAAAACATGGGAACCTATCCCATACAAAAAAGTCAAAGAGCTTTGCAAGGCAGCAAAAGAACATGGGAGAGGGTCGCATTTCTTTAGAAACTTATTGGAAGCCACCTTCTCTGCCTATACATTAGTGTCACAAGATATTAAAAACATTATTAATTGCATCCTTCCCCCTGCCAAATATATGTTATGGGAAAGGCATTGGAAAAGACATTTAAAAACATTGTCTGACACTTATGCTAAAGATGTAAATCAGACAGATTGGACAATAGAACAACTGGCTGGAGAAGGTGACCTCCAAAAACCCTTAGATCAAGCTACAACCTTACCTGAAGTAGCATTACAAGACATAGCTATTGCAGCTAAGACATCGCTGTTTCTCACCCCTGATGATTCTGTTCCTACACAATATTTCTCTAACATCAAACAGTCAGCAAATGAAAGCTTCATTCAGTTCATTGATCATTTAAAAGCTAGCTTAGAGAAACGGATAGAGAGTCCAGATGGACGAAAGGAACTTTTGGGTAAACTTGCCATGGCAAATGCTAACGAACAATGTAAGAATGAGGGCCCTACCCATGGACACAGAACCCACAATAGAACAAATGATAGAGAGCTGTACACGACACACATCCACAGAGAACACAATGACCCAAGCAGTTGTAAAGGGCATCACAGAGGGAGTTTCCGGTGCATTCGCTGCAGCAGTCTCTAAGGAGAATGCCAGCTGTTTCTATTGTGGCAAACTTGGACACTTTATAAAGGACTGCCCACAAAGGTCACCCACCCAGGACCGTCATGCCACCTACCAAAGGCACCAGAGACAGCAACAGCACCAGCAGCGTCCAAATAACTTCTATCGGAGCGCGGTGTCAAGGCCCCACGCTCAGACAACAAATCAAAGGCCATACTACCCCGCCCCGGCTGCTAACTCCACATCGGATCACTGAGAGCAGACAACTGGACCTCACCCGGCACCATCATCCCAGGCGATCCCAGAACACATGAGAAGGATCCAACACATGGAGCGCTACCGATGGGAACCAGACGCCAACTGGTAACAGCACTACCATTTAACTTTGTTGACGAGCATTTTTATCGTATCCCCACAGGAAAGTACGGACCGCAGAACGGCGCATGGGACATTCTTATCCTAAGCAATACCCTCCATGGTCCAGAACAACTCTTTGTATTACCAGAGATACAAACAGTGCACCCTGGACGAGATTCTTGTCCAGCTTTGCTGCACGGACACACCTTTCTTTCTTCCACAAGGAACACCGATTGCACAAGCTTTTTTACTTCCACAGAACCTCCCAGAACAGCTCCTTCTCAATCCTACAGCAATGTGGATAGAGATTGTGGGCTCAAACCAACCGACCATTGAGTGCAGCTTGTTCTGCAAAGGAAAGAGGATCTACCATCCAGGGATGCGTGACACCGGAGCAGACGTGACTATCATCGCCCGCTCCGAGTGGCCAGGGAATTGGGAACTGGAGCCAGTGGCAGGTATGATCTCCGGGATTGGTGGAGCTGCAGTATCCATGAGAAGCAAACGAAATGTCATAATCGAAGGACCCGAGGGCAAGATAGCGACCACCCAACCATTCGTGGTAAGGGCCCCCATCACCCTATGGGGCAGAGACCTTCTATCCCAGTGGGGTGCCACCCTCACCATTCCCAGCCAGGATTTCTGACTGGGGCCACTGAGAAACACGCACTACCATCTACTCCCCTGCTCACCTGGAAGACTGACAACCCAAAATGGACAAGGCAGTGGCCTCTTGAAGAAGAAAAACTCAGCACGTTGGAAGCCCTGGTGCAAGAGCAACTCGCCAAAGGTCACATAACCGAAACCACGAGCCCCTGGAATTCCCCTGTCTGTGTACTGAAAAAGCCCGGCAAAGACAAATGGAGACTACTCCATGACCTACGAAAGATCAATGAGGTCATTGAAGACATGGGCCCCCTCCAACCCAGCCTGCCATCACCATCGATGCTGCCCAGAGACTGGATGCTTGCCATCATCAACATAAAAGACTGTTTCTTTAACATCCCGTTCCATCCTCAGGACGCACCACAGTTCGCCTTCTCCATCCCCTCTCTTAACGAACAAGCCCCATTCAGAAGATACCACTGGCTCATCCTCCCACAAGGCATGAAGAACAGCCCGACCATCTGCCAGTGGTATGTCGCCCACATTCTATCCCCCATCAGAAGCCTGTTCCCAGAAGCAATCATTTACCACTATATGGACGACATCCTAATCTGTGCATCAGATAAACTTATTTGGACAGAACTCTTAAAAAGACAATTGAAGCCATAGAAGAAGCAGGGTTCGAGATCCGTGAGGACAAAGCGCAACACTCCAGCCCATGGACTTACCTCAGCCTCCAGATCCGTGAGAGAACCATCATACCCCAACAACTCGCCATCAAAGAGGACCCCAAAACCCTAAGGGACTTACACAGCCTGTGCGGATCCATAAATTGGATACGCCCCTTACTGGGAGTCACAACAGACGACCTCACTCCCCTCTTCAACCTCTTCCGTGGCAGCAGAGACTTGGACTCTCCATGCGCCCTCACGCCTGAAGCCCGAGATACCATCACCAAAGTCCAGGAAGCCCTGTCTTCACACCAAGTCCATTGCATCAAACCCAGCCTGCCTCTGCAGTTTTGAGTAAGGTTCCCCATTTCCACGGACTGACCTTCCAATGGGACCCTCAACTCAGAGACCCTTTGCTGATACTTGAATGGGTCTTCACAAGCAATCAACCTACAAAAACAATAACCACCTTCCAAGAAGTAATGGCACATTTAATAAAAAAGGCCAGAACTCGTCTCCGCTCTCTTGCAGGGTGTGAGTTCACATGCATATACTTGCCATTGACCACTGGAGAACTGAAGCATTTGCTCCAGACCAATGAGAGCCTCCAGTTCGCCCTAGATAGCTACACAGGCCAAATTTCCGTTCACATGCCAAAACATAGACTTTTCTACCGTGATGCAGCTTTTAAATTGATTCCAAAATTAATCCAAAGTAGAAAACCTCTTAAAGCTCTGACTGTCTTTACCGATTGGTCTGGCTCGTCCCATTGGTCTGTCATGACTTGGAGGCAACCCAATACTCAAAAATGGGAGTCTGATATCCAAATAGTAGAGGGATCTCCACAGATTGCTGAGTTAGCAGCTGTTGTCAGAGCCTTTGAGAAGTTTAAAGATGAACCTTTTAATTTGGTCACAGATTCGGCTTATGTCGCTGGCATAGCTATGAGGGCTGAACATGCTTTTCTAAAAGAGGTCTCCAATCAAAAATTATACCAATTGGTTTCTACATTAATTCATTTAATCTCCCACAGAAAACAACTTTACTACATTATGCATGTGAGGTCACACACTGACCTCCCTGGTCCCATTGCTGAAGGGAACAGGAGAGCAGATGCACTGGCCCTGCCAGCAGAGACTGCAAACGTCCCAGACATCTTTGCCCAGGCAAAGTTGTCACATGCATTTTTTCGCCAAAACCTTCCTGCCCTCGTCAGAATGTTCAAGCTTTCAAAAGATCAAGCAAAAGCTATCATTGCAACGTGCCCAAACGGCCAGAACTACCAAATACCATCTATGGGTACCAGAGTCAACCCCCGCGGTCTGAACAGCTGCCAATTGTGGCAAACTGATGTAACCCACTTCCCATCCTTTGGGAGATCCAAATACGTGCACGTGTCAATCAACATGTTTTCTGGGGCAGTGTTTGCATCAGCCCATGCAAGGGAAAATGCCGTCCACGTCATCAAGCATTTTCTCCTTGCCTTTGCCACCCTGGGAGTCCCTGAAGAAATCAAAACAGATAATGGGCCTGCCTACACCTCTCGTAAGTTAGAAGATTTCTTCAACCAATGGGGAATAAAACACAAGACAGGCATACCTAGCAATCCCACAGGACAATCCATCATGGAAAGGACCCACCAAACCCTCAAAAGAGTCCTCAATCAGCAACGGAGAGAAACAGAACTTTTGTCTCCTGTTGAAAGACTCTGTAAGGCTCTCTACATCATTAACTTCCTAAATGGTACCTCATCAGAGCCTGACCCCCCAATACAACCACTTCTCAAATTCAACCCAAGCTAAGCTCACAGAGAAACCACCAGTGCTGGTGAAGGACCCAGAATCACACCAGGTCTCTGGGCCTTTCCAATTGATTACCTGGGGGAGAGGCTACGCCTGTGTCCAGCTACCATCTGGCCCAAAGTGGTTCCCAGGAAAAAATATAAAACCATATCTAGGCCCTACAAACACTGCTTCCACAAACACCAACAAGAACTCTCCTGAGACAAATACAGGACCTCCCCAAAACCAGACCAGCTCTGCATGGAGACGAAGACGTCGCCGAATGCCCACCAACCAGGAAAAAGATTGTCCCACCACTAGGCAGCAGACGAAACAGAAAGCTGAACAAGAAGCTATGGCAAAAGTGAAGCCGTAGGCCAGACACAGCCTGAAAAAACTGGTCCTTACTTTATATGTTATCACCCCTTTTACCCCAAAATATCCCCTTCCCTCAACCCTTGTCAAACCTCCTGTATTGGGTTGACCCTGAGTTGATGGACAGTCTTTAAGACCAATTACGCTTCTCACAATTTACATATTTAAACCGCACAGACAGGCGGGACTTCCCCTTTGGTCGGAGCTCGCTTGCTGGGAGGTGGGGGCTCCGGAGCCTCCCGGCCCCGCCGGGCCGGGCCGGGGCCACTGCCCCTTTCCCCCTTTCCCAATGCTGCGGCACGGACCCTGGGTGGCTGGGGGGGGACTGCCTCAGAGCCACAGGCAGCTCAAACCAGCCATGGACTGCTCACAGCTAAACCCATCCAGCGCGGCTTCTGGGGACCGGCGGGTCCCTCTCCTCTCCATGCGGAGCCGGCGGAGTCAACGGGAGCCGGCAGAGCCTCCTGTCTGCAGCCAGCACACTTCGTGCTGAACTGAAGAAGACACCACGCAGCCAGCAGCACAGAGGGAGCGAGGCTTTCCCCACCGTAAAGGCCGAACAAGAACACCCTTCAGCATGGCGGCTTCAGAGTCAGAGAGAAAGAGAAGTGAGTCACATGGGACGGAGCTGAGCATGGCGACGGGAGAAAAGAGGGCGGTGCCACGATTCTGGCGCGCAGCTTAAAAGAAACCTTCTTGCATGCTGTGGTAAGAAACTGTAATACCACAAACTGTTTGTCTCTTTAATCCATTTGAAGAACATGGGGGGATGGAGTATCTTCGTGTGCCTATGAAGATTGTGAAGAATGCCTATGCCAGGCTATATAGTAGTAAGAGGCTGTTAGAGGCTTGTGGCGAAGAAGAGCCTTTGTGTGCAGGCCAAAAGAACTTATCCTTAAAAAGATGAATAACCCCATGTGATGGCCCATGTTTTGCAGTGTGAAGGAACTGTGAGATTTTTCATGGGAGAGATGTTCTACACACAGCAGATTGATTGTTTCCGGGCGGATCTGCTGTTAGTGGCAGTTTGGGAACCACGTGCAACTGAAGGAAAAACCTTTTTTTCCCTTAAGCATAAGAGAGAGACTTTTCAAGAACTGGAACGCTGACTAACATCCCATGTTCTGTTATCCCTTGTGTGAGCTAGGTAAAAGGAGAGAAGTGTTGGGGGGGGGGGGGGTGATTTGCTTTAATTTTGTTTTGTTATTGTCTCTTTACTTTTAATCCTATTAGTAATAAAACTCTTTCATTGTACTGCAACTGTTTAAGGTTTGTGCCTGCTTTGCTTTTCTCCTAATTCTTATCTCACAGAAGGAAAACAAGTAAGTAATGAATATTTTGAACCAAAACCACTACACCTCCTTAAACCCCAAAACCTCCCCTCTCACTAGAAAGCTAACTAATCTCGCTTATATTCCGTCTCAGAAGCCTCATTCCTGTCCAAAGATGAAATTTATCTACGTTGATGCCGTCCTCACTGCTGCCTCAATGCTCTTCTCCATACCACATGCCTTCAGCTGGCTTGTCCCACAGCCTAGCCATAATGTTTGGGTGACCCTAGCAAAGACACTCAATCAAGACAATCTGTGCCTGTCCATGGGCAGTGTAGACAACCCACTCTCTACGTGTCTGGTAGGAATTCCTCTAGTAGCAGATGATTGGCCCATCACTAACTCAGAGCTCCTCCGCACCACAAGTAAGAGGCCCAACCCGGTAGACACCTGGGATGAGTGGACAAAGATTCTGCCAAATGCTCGAGATGAACCCCAAGAATTGAACCTGCTGGGGTCCTCCAAAGCAACATATTGTGTCAAATTCTATTTTAGACTGCAAAGCCAACAATGGCCAGGGATTGACCAAGCAAAAAATACATACAGAAAAGACATATCACCATTTAACAAAGCCTATAATAGTCAGGATTGGTGCAATTACACCAGTCACGTACTCTCTGTGTCCACTCTCCACCCAAAAGTGTTACCCCGGGGAGTGTTTCTTGTGTGTGGTGACAGAGTATGGGCTGGGATCCCCTCATGCCTCCAAGGAGGCCCCTGTAGCCTTGGTAAACTTTCTACCCTCACACCAAATATCACATTATTACATAATTGGAGATAGACACATCAATGGCAAAAGAGATGCTTTGCTGAGTTTGACGAAAGTTGTGACAGCCACATTTACAATTGGAATAAGGCAGGACAAGTCTCAGCTTCCATGTTCACCCCTTGGTTAGCTGCACTCAAAGCCCTTGGGGATATCAATCACCTAGGGTGTTGGCTAAGCAAACAGGCCAATGTGACATCTGCTGCTTTGAGTGATCTTTTAAAAGATGAGGAGACTACCAGACACGCAACCCTACAAAATCGAGCAGCAATAGACTGCCTACTGCTTGCCCACGGACATGGCTGACAAGACTTTGAAGGGATGTGCTGCTTCAATCTTTCTTCGCACTCAACATCCATCCAGGCAAACATCCAGAAACTACAAGAACTAGTAAAAGACTCAAAAGTAGATAAGAGCCTAGACTGGGTCAATGACCTTTTTGGATGATGGGGAATAACGGGATGGATTGCATCTTTGATTAAGGGAGCTTTGTGGGTATTCATTATAATTATTATTGTGTTACTTATGTTCTCTTGCCTCCTACGTTGCTGCAGAAAGGCTGCCGGAAATGCCTTTTTAATAAATACAGAAGGGGGAGTTGTAGGGTATGCCCAGCCACTGCCCTGGAGGGATGTCTGCTGAGATAAGGAGATGGAGCAATCTCCCAGCAGGACTCCCTGGGAGGGCAGCTAACTTTTCAGTTACGGTGAGAAAAGACAGACCCAGAATCCCCTGGGAGACCCTATGCAGATCCTTTGAACACATTGGCCTTTACCCTCTGGCACCCACCCCCTGTATCCCTATAAAAGCTAGCCCTCAGCCCCTGCGGGAGGGAGAGCTCTCGTCCCTAGCCTCCCCTTCACCGGAGTATGGACCAGGAGTACAGACCAACAATAAAGCAACTTCGTGCAGAACAGCTACATGAGCCTCTCGTCTCTCTCTGGTCTGGCCTGGAGGCTGCCCTGCAGAGCTGAGCTGAAATCACGAGCTGATAATCACTAAAGAGCTGATAGCTTCTGCACAGGCCCTCCTAGCCAGCAGCTGAGGGAAGACACCGGGCCTCAGGAAGGTGATTCCTTTAGGGACCATCTCCCCGGATAGGTCACCTCTTCCTCGGTCAGAGCTACTGACCCCTCACCAGCTGTAATAGCCATCCACTGAAGGTGTGAACCAGTACCAGTATATACCTGCATCCCTCTTTGCGTGGCATCTCAGCAAAAACTATTTGCCAATAATCTCCTTGGAGATCTCCTGTTTTTGTCACTCCTAACACAACTCTCTTGCTTGTGTCAGGGTTGTTTTTACAGCAGGTTTCACACTTGCTTGTTACAGATTGTACAATATCAGTTATCCCTCTCCCTATCATTACTTTCCTCAAATGTTTTAAAAGATTTTCTGTTCCCCAATGGGTACTTTCATGCTCTCGTTGGGCTATTTCCCGAAGGATCGGGGCGGAACTACGACTTGTCCTACCGGGGTAACAGCCAACCCATCTTCATTGATTTCAGCCTTAAGAAACTTAATTAATTTGTGATCCCTCTGATTGTATTTTGGGGTAAATGATGACAAATCTATCTCTTTCTGTGGTACCACTGCAAAAATGCCTTTTTCTGCAATCCCCCTGGCTGTTTCGTTAGCAAAACAATTTCCCAGTTCGGGGGCTGTTTTCCCTTTTTTGATGACCCTTGCAATGCATAATGGCCACTTCCGTAGGCTTCCAAATGCTCTGTAAAAGTGCAAGAATTTGTTTAGCATGCTTAACCTCATTACCTTGAACAGTCAACAGGCCACGTTCCTTCCAAATAGCTCCGTGGGCATGAACAACACTGAAGGCATATTTGGAATCAGTCCACATGTTCACCTTCTTCTCCTCACTCAGTTCTAGAGCTCTCATTAGTGCAATGAGTTCAGCCTTCTGTGATGATACATCTGGAGGCAAGGCTTTTGCCTCAATGATTTTATCTGAGATGCTTACGGCGTAACCGGTCATCCTCCTACCGTTTTTCATGAAGCTGCCCCCATCAGTGTATAATTCCCAGTCTGGATCCTTCAAAGGAACATCTTTCAGGTCTGGTCTGCTGGAATAAGTTTCCTCTATTGTCTGCAAACAATCATGCTCAGGCACACTGTCAAGTAACGTGGATGATAAAAACATCCCAGGGTTTACCACAGAAGTTGTCTTTAGAGTAACATCATCCTGTTCTAATAACATAGATTGGTATTTGAGCATCCTGCTAGGGGAGAGCCAGTGTCCCCCTTTTTGCTCCAGCACATTTATTACTGCATGGGGAACATACACGACAATGTGCTACCCAAGGGTGAATTTACGGGCCTCCTGTATCAGAAGGACCGTTGCTGCCACAGCTTTCAAGCATCCTGGCCAACCCTGGGCTACATTGTCTAGTTGTTTTGAAAAATAGGCTACAGCTCTTCGCTGGTCTCCAAGGTGCTGTGCCAGTACCCCCAGAGCAACATTCAGTCGCTCATGTGTAAAGAGTTCAAAAGGTTTAGTCAAGTCCAGCAGCCCCAGAGCTGGGGCTGACATCAAGGAATGTTTCAGCTGTTTAAATGCAGCCCTGGCATTCTCTGTCCACATGATTGTCCCTTTTTCAGCTTCTTTAAGGACCTCATATAAAGGTCTCACCAGTATACTGTAGTTTGATATCCACAGGCGACACCAACCTACCATTCCCAGGAAGGCCTGCATCTCCCTTACGGTATGGGGCTCTGGAAGTCGACAGATGGCTTCCTTCCGTTCTCTGCTGAGTTGTCGATGTCCACAGAAAATTTCCAGGCCCAGGTATGCTACGGTTTCCCTGGCAACCTGTGCCTTCTCTTTCGAGACCCGATACACACTTTGGCCTAAAAAGTTCAAGAGACTTACAGTGAGCTCGATACAGTCATCTCGTGTCTTGGCTGCTATCAAGATGTCATCAACATACTGGAGAACCGCTCCCTCTGGTTCTTGTTTCCTCCAGTCCTCAAGCTCCTTTGCCAGCTGGTTTCCGAATATGGTTGGGCTGTTTTTGAATCCTTGTGGTAAAACTGTCCAGGTGAGCTGTGTCTTTCTCCCTGTTTCAGGATTCTCCCACTCAAAAGAAAAAAGTTCTTGGCTATTCTTATGCACAGGAATGCAGAAAAAGGCATCCTTGAGATCTAAAACAGTGAACCACCCTAATTCATTTGTTAGTGTTGTCAAAAGTGTGTAAGGATTCGCTACCACTGGGTGTATGTCCTCTGTTATCTTGTTGATTTCCCTCAAATCCTGTACCAACCTGTAGCTTTTGCCATCAGCTTTCTTTACTGGCAAGATTGGTGTGTTGTACCTGGATTCACATTCCACTAACAACCCCAATTTGAGAAACTTTTCAATCACAGGTACTAATCCCTTGCGAGCTTCTAATTTCAGAGGATATTGTCTTTGCCTTACTGGTGTAGCCCCTGCTTTGAGTGTGATACTCACAGGTTCAGCTTTTTTGGATCTCCCAGGAGAATCATTGGCCCACACTATTTGAATGACAGCCTCTTCAACTTCTTTGGGAATTTCTCCATGGCATTCCTGTACAAGTATAGCAGCTGCCTTGATAATTTTAGATTCTGGGATTATAACTTTCACTCCCTCCTACATGGAAATCTTAATTTCTGCTTCCAATTTTTCCAATAAATCTCTGCCCAGTAATGGCATTGGGGAATTTGGCATATACAGGAACTGGTGAGTGACCCAGTGTTTTCCCAATTTAAATTTTAAAGGCTGGAGAAAAGGCCTTGTTTCATTTACCCTCGTAGCTCTGATCACATCCACAGTGTCGTGACTCAGTTTATCTTTTAAAGTATTTAACACAGAATATGTTATTAACTCAACAACCACCCATTTCTGGTATTGCTTCATCTTTTCCATCTGTTCTGGGACATTGGGATCCCAGCCAGGGTTTGCTAGGGGAGAGATGTCATTAACTGACCCTTGGAGATTGCCAGTTGCAATTTGAGTTTCTATAGCAGATATAGCAGCTTTGTTGACCATTTCTCTCTCTGTTTTATCCAATAATTCATCTAGCATAACATTTAGATCACCCCAATCTGGGTTTTGGGATTTTATGGCCATTTCTACACACATAGCTACTCTCTCTGGGTTGTCCCTGTACTTCCCAATTGAGTTTTTCCACTGCCGTAATTTTCCGAGGGAAAACTGTGTTTTTATATAAATGACTCCTTGCCTTCCCACAGCCTGTCTCCGAGGTGCTTCTAATGCAAGTTCTTCCTTCCCCCCTTTACCTGGTTTGGACCTTGTGTGTTTAGCGAGGCGACTGACTGCTTTCATAGCTTCTCAGGCTATCCTGCCCCTTCTTCTACCACCCTCCCCGTGAGAACCATCTGTATCAAAATCATCCCATTCACTTTTAATTGAAATTGCTCCATTGGTTTTAAAGATTGTTCCAGGCGAATGTTGGTCAGGAACTGTCTCGCTTTTTGCAGCAGTGGAGGGGTAGGGAGGCAGGGGCTGCAAGCAGGTTCTCCCATCCCTAGCTCCGCAAGAGGCTCCTGGGTCGGGGCCATCCTGTCTGCCCTCAGCTTTAACGTTGGCCATGCCGCAGGGTAAGGAGAGCGAGCGGCTCCTCCTGTCTCTGGCTTGGAAACCAGTGGTTCTCCGTACCGGGGAATGCCACCGCAATTGCCCGTGTCCATTTCTGCCTTCACTTCTGTTTTCGGGGTACTTGGGGAAAGGTGGCCAGCCCACCCCTCCCCCTTCCCCGTCTCTGCCTCTGGAAAAGTCAGGGGGTGGTGGCCAGTCTGCACTTTTTCCACCTCCAGGGCGGTCAGGGGTCGGTGGCATACCCACATCTCTCCCACCTCCGTGCCCGCCCTCCGCCCCTGGCAAGGTCGGGGGCGGGGAGGCCCTGCGCCGTTCTGCTGGCTTGGAGCCGGCCACTGGCTCCCCCCTCGCCCCCGCTCGGACACCGGCAGAGACAGTGGAGGCGGCGACAGAGGCGGTGGAGCCACCCCCTCCCCACTCTCTGCCCCCACCTCCACCTGTGTGGGCTGCCCCGCCAGCGGAGGCAGCGGCGGCGGTGGCAGCAGAGCCACCGCTCCCCCCCCCCCCCCGCCCCTACTCCCACCGGCTGCCCCATTCCTCTGTCCCCCACCCCCACCTGTGCGGGCTGCCCCGTCGGTTGAACGGGGGGGGGAGACCCCCACCCATCCCGTCCCACCATATCTGTATCTATCATATCAATTTCTCTGTACGTATTAGTATACGAGCTAGCTTGTTGTGACTTTTTCTTTCCCTTTCTCCTCCTCAAAGTCATTTCCATATTACTTTTGTCTACTACATATGCTTCTTCCCTGTTCAGATACATAGTAAAAAGTTCTGCATATCTTAGTTCATCAAACCTACGTAATGATCGCAGTTTTACCATCAGGTCAGTAATGATGTTACTTTCCAAACTCCCATAGCGAGGCCAATTTCCTTGACTTAATTTTAAAGTCGGCCAAACCCGTGTGGAGAGTCTGATCAATTCTCGGGTGTCCAGGGTAGTTTTTCGCCCTGTCAGCCATTTCCAGCGTTTTATTATCAACTCTAATGGGCTGTTAGGAGGGATTTTTTCATTTTCATCTGAAAAAACACCACCCATGTTTACTCACAGACAGAAAAACTCTGCCAGAGGGAAGCTCTCAACTCCGGAATTCAGCCTGCAATCCGGTCTCGGAATTCCGATTTCCGGGGCAGTTTATCTAGGTTACTACACAAACACTTCAAAATACCACTTTAAAATACTACGAAGCAAGTTTTAGCAAGCAGTAAATGCACGTACGTAAAAATCTGGTCTCAACAGGATTCGAACGCACAACTTCCCGACGTCCCAACCAACCTCTGAGCCACTCCTGCACCTGCGTAGGGTGCAGCCTCTGGGCTCTTGTGGACTCTACGGAAGGCACTCCCTCCTTTCCACAGTTTGCAGGGGAAAAGTTTAAGCTTTCCCCTTTCGTGGGCTTCTATGCCCCCAACCTTTCCAACCCCCTTGGAGATCTCCTTCCCTAGTGCTAGCACAATCTCGGTAATATCGATCCCCTTTTCACTCACCTCTTTCCGTGCTTCTGCCTTTCCGTGCTGGGTCCTAAAGTCCTGGTCACAGTCTTAGATTGTGGCTCCGGCCCCTCTGCAATTTGCAGGCAAAGAGAGGGGCAAAGCAAGATGTGTTCCAACCCAAGACTGTGAGTTTCAAGGTCTTTAGGGTCCCTTCGTGGTCGCCAGCAACTGATGCCTTTTCTTGGTCTTAAGAGTCATACACGGTTAGAAGGGGAAAAGGGATTTTACCTTGATATTTATTTTAAGGATCCTTAGGTGCACACATCCAGGTCATATGCATCGAGATGCACCCCGCAAAAAATGCCCCCCACAAAAGATCGGGTATAACATTATAGGTTTTACTAATTAGCATGTCTATCAAAGATTCCCCAATGAGAGGCTCAAGTGAGCCCCTCTCCCCAAGGAACCTTCCCCTGGATGGTTCTATCTTAGTTTATAGAATGTGTTCTGGAGAGGACCTTGGGGTCTGGGGCACACTGATCCCTAGCTATGAAGCTTCTAAAATGTTTAGTCTCTTAGCTTGACAAACAAGTCCAAGAATGTAGGGAAAAAGCACTAAGAATACAGAAGTTGTAAAAGGTATAACAGGGGTATAAAAGAAAAGGCAAAAATCTTCATGGCATCAGTACTAGGAGCTACCTTTGAACCACACCCATGGATCTGAAGGCAGCACAGTGCTTTCTTGCCACAGCACGCCACGGGACCTGAGGAATTTGAAAATTCTGCAACCAAAATCTAATTCCAAGTTGCTTCTCTCCAAGCCTTTTGACAATAGCACTTACCAATGTAATTTCTTATGGGAGTGTTAATAAAATATTTTTACTCTTCAACAAAACTATACTGTATTTCAGAGTTTAGCAAACAAGTTGCTTTTTCTGATTTACTAAATTATTTTTGCAAAATTGACTGTGCAGCATGTGATCACAGATGTCATGAACTCTGCCTCACCAGTGAGTAAGCTGGGGGTGCATAAGAAGTTGAGTGGGACAGTTGGGACAGCTGACCCCAACTGATCAGAAGGGATATTTCAGACCATATGGCTTGTGCTCAGCAATGAAACTAGGGGGGAGGTTGGTGGGGGTACTGCTGCTCAGGGACTGGGCATGGGGAAGTTGGTGAGCAATTGTTTTCATTTGCATCACTCATCTTTCTTGGGTTTTATTTTTCTCTCTCTGCTATTTTTTCCTTTTCCTTATTATTAAACTGTCTTTATCTCAACCCTCAAGTTTTCTCTCTTTTCTGATTTTCTCCCCCATCCCACTGGGGAGGAGTGGCTGCATGGATCAGTTGCTGGCTGGGGTTAAACCACAACAGTTGGTCACGGAGGTTGTCTTAGGGTGACTTTATGATGTGTATCCCATATCGCTGCCCTATGCCCAGAATTAATTTTTGTGCCTTTCTATGCCTTTAAACTGAGCCTGAGAGGGGGAAGGAAAAACTGAGCAAAACTTTCTCAAAGCAGTTTGCAGCTTGTTCAAGGTCACACAGAGATAGCGACTTTTTTTCCTTCAGCTGCGGCAAGGAAGCAAGGAAGCACCCAGCTTGCTGCTTTCCAGTCAGCTTTTGGCCAGTTATTCAGTTTCTTTTTTTCTCTGGAGAGAGAGACTGAGAGTTGAACTATTTTTTTCCCTTCCCTGGAATTTCAGATTTTCTCCCTTTTCTACTGGACTGCTTCAGCATCAGAGCACATCGGGAGGACTTTCCACCGGGCACAGAGGGCCTGGTCCTGGGCCAAGCCCCAGCTCCGAGGAGACCAAACGGAGGGCTCTAACACTTTCCCAGGTTTTTTTCTACACAGCGAAAGATTTTATTATTTAGCATTATTTTCCTTTTCTCGTGTGTTTGTTAAATAAATAGTTTTTATCTCTTTCACTTTCCTTCGAGGAAAATTTATTTTTCCCAAACCTGGTGGGGAAGGGGTGGTGACCTGCCTTCTCTCAGAGGATATATTTCTAAATTTGGGCCAAAATGTAATTTACAGAAGCGAGCATCTCTATTCATAGAGAGCAATAATATAGATGAGAAATAATTCTACCAAGGAGAAAACAAAACTTTATGCATCCACTTTCTAATTGCTCAAATTCTGCTTTCTCACAGCTAGGCAATGGCTGAGATAAAAACTGAACCAACAAAGAACAGTGAAGAACCATAAACAGATTTTAAATCAAATATTAACAGAAGTAAAGATGCTATCTTTAAAGCAATTCTTAAGGAACATAACTTTAAATCTACACATTTCTATCCAGACAGGTTTCAGTCAAAGGGTCACAGGTCCTGCTAGCAAACCTGCTTCCGCATGGGCTTCTCTCTCCCCAGGTCCTGCCAGAAGCCTGCTCCAGTGGGGGGCTTCCCACGGGGTCACAGCCTCCTTTGGGCAATTGCACCTGTTCCAGGATGTGGTCCTCCATGGGCTGCAGATGGATCTCTGCTGCCCCATGGACCTCTGTAGACTGCCTGGAGCACCTTCTCCCCCTCCTTCTTCCCTGACCTTGCTGTCTGCAGAGTTGTTTCTCTCATATTCTCACTCCTCGCTCCTGGCTGGTGTTGCTCAGCTTCCTCCCCCTTAAATTTGTTGTCCCAGAGGTGCTACCACCATCACTGATTGGCTCGGCCTTGGCCAGCACCAGGTCTGTGTTGGAGCCAGCTGGCATTGGCTCTGTCAGACTAAGGGAAGCTTCTGGTGTCTTCTCACAGAAGCCACTCCTGCAGCCCCTCCAACCTTGCCACATAAACCCCCTACAACCATAAAGTAGTTGTAGAATACAGGTCTCTTTCTTAAATTCAGTAGATTACAAAGTGTCTTTAGGAACAAAGTGCATGTGCTCTGACCCACAAACACTAGGAATTCACCAATTAAATCTTAAATGCTCCATTATGCACTGAAAATTTTTTAGAAGCCAGTTTTTTAACCGAGCAAAAAGGAAGATGCTCTGAAAAAAAGCAAGACCTTTTATAATTGCTTAATAGTTATGGTCAATTTATTTTTCTTGCTTTTCTGACAAAAAGCCACACCAGAAAGTTCATTTTATATTCTTTATTGTATGCCAAAGTTCATCAAAGATGGGGTTTTACTTGTATACAAGTTGCTCAAAATTTGTGTCTAGGTAGAGATTCATTAGCAATCTGACTGATTTCAAAGCATAGGCTTGTTAAACTAGGCCACAAAAACAATACTGTGTACAAGCAATAACTGAAGAAGAGCTGCAGGTTCAGGAGTTTCCAAATATTACACATCTTGAGATCTCATCAGGAAATTAAAATAAAATAAAAGCAGTCACAATATAAAATAGCAGCTCCATGTACCTTTTCAAGTTTTAATTTTATTCACAAAGTGTCACTTAGTTCAGTTTGCCTCATTCTTTGAAGCTTCATCAAAGTTTTCAACAAGATCTAGAAAAAGAAAAATGTTGAAATTCAAGTCTGACCTACTTCAGCTTTGCCAATTCCCTTGCACCCCCCCGCCCCCCCCCCCCCCCAAAAAAAGTTCCAGGTCATATTAAGTGGTTATATGGCAAAAAAAAATCAAATCAGCTTATAAAATACAAACCAAACAACGTTTAAGAGTTTCATGGTTTGTTCTTCTTGTTCAAACAAGTAAGTTTGAAATAGCGAATTATAAAGCACAATTCTAAGAGCATTTAACTTCATCATACCCACAAACAGGGCAAAGTGATACTGAAAAGGCAGTTTCTTAGCACTCTTCTTATTGACTATTAAATAATTATCTTAGCCATAGCTATTATTCCTACATGAGACAAAAATGCTAGCTCAAACCAATGATCCATCTAAGTCTTATATGGTATCTGAAAACAATGCCCACAGAAATTCTATCAAAGAATCACAGAATGGCCTGAGTTGGAAGGGACCTTAAAGATCATCTCATTCCAACCCAGACACAGGCAGGGACACCTTTTACTAGACCAAGTTACTCCAAGCCCCTTCCAACCTGGCCTTGAACACTTCCAGGGATAGGGCAGCCATGGCTTCTCTGGGCAACCTGTGCCAGTGCCTCACCACCCTCACAGTAAAGAATTTCTTCCTAATCACAGAATTACAGAATCATTAAGGTTGAAAAAGACTTCCAAGATCATTGGGGCCAACCTTTGACTGAATACCACCTTGTCAACTAGACCAGAGCACTGTCACGTCCAGTCGTTTCTTGAACACTTCCAGGGATGGGGACTCCACCACTTCCCTGGGCAGCCCGTTTCAATGTTTAACCACTCTTTCTGTGAAGAAATTCTTCCTGATGTTCAACCTGAACCTCCCTTGGCACAGTTCGAGGCCATTTCCTCTCATCCTGCCACTTGTTACCTGGGAGAAGATGCCAACCCTTCCCTTGCTACAACCCCCTTTCAGGTAGTTGTAGAGAGTGATAAGGTCTCCCCTGAGCCTCCTTTTCACCAGGCTGAGCCCCCCCAGCTCCCTCAGCCACTCCTCATAAGACGTGTTTCAGACCCTTCCCCAGCTCCATTGCCCTTCTCTGGACACACTCCAGCACCTCAATGTCTTTCTTGGAGGGGTCCAAAACTGGACACAATACTCAAGGTGCGGCCTCACCAGTGCCAAGTACAGAGGGACAATATTCAATTAATATCTAATGCATATCTACTCTCTTTCAGTTTAAAGCCATTCCCCCATATCCTGTCACTCCATGCCCTTGTAAAAAGTCCTTATCCAGCTCCCTTGCAGCCCCCCTTCAGGTACTGAAAGGAATGACTAATCAATATTCTTACTGTCCTTGGCCCAGTCTTATACTGCATATATTATCTCAGCAAAATTCACTTCCTTTTCCTCCACTGCATGCTTGTTCTTACCTGGAACTTCATCATCATCATCATCGCCACCAGTAGAAAGTGGTGCTTTTCCATCCATAGCTGCAAGAGCAAGCAGTACAAAAGCATCAGTCAAGCTCACCATAAGCATCTTGACTGCAAAGGTGCTTTGCTTTGTTTTTTGAAAATATTATCAGAGTCTGAGCTAAATTGCAATGCTCTATCTAGTTCCCCTGCTAAATAAAAATCTACAACTAATTCTATGTTACTAATCATGCTCAAACAGACCAGCTGAAAAATGAGAAGATGCATGCTAAACAAGTTTACTAGTCACCATCTTGGTTCTAGATATATAGTGTCTTGCATGGTAATAATTTTCAGCTAAAAGCACAGAGACTGATTTTACCAATTTCTCTTAAAAGCAGCTTGGTTTATTGATTACTCAGTGGTTCTTGAGGCTTCCATATTTTACAACATTAGCAAGTTATAAGGAAATCTTAGGATCTTATAACCCTAGGCCTTCAAGAAAACTAAAGTGTAATTGTGAAGCTGCAAGTAGACACATAACTAGAGGCAATTAAAGATATTGTTCCCTGGCAAAGCCAGAGGAATATGGAACTGGATACACAATTTTATACTTCAGTGGTTAAGGTAACCACGTGTCCTGGTCCACATCTCTACTGCCTCAGTAATTTCTTAACTATTCCCATTATATTTGCCAGCGCTAGTGAGACTTAACCCTGTCCATTGTAGTAGACCAATGAGCATCTGTGAAACTGAAGCGGTATAATGCTAAGAATAGATATCCCAAGTCCTTGGGTGCCAATGCCACTACTTTTACTGCTATTCTTAACTGTACTACCTTGAAAATATGATACAGCTTAGCCCATGACCTCCATTTAATTCTAATTAATCCTTCTCAGTTTTTCAAGAAAAGCATGAGCAAAGACATGGGTTTATACTAGACTTCTGAAATGGCTGTATCCTGATTTCTAGAGAATGAAAAAAGATGAATGCATAAACTTTGTTCTGAAAGGGCTTAAGGACAAGGTCACCACTGTCAGTGACCCATGGAGGTCCATGGTGAAGCAGAGATCCACCTGCAGCCTGTGGAGGACCCCACACCAAAGCAGGTAAATGCCCGAAGGAGGCTGTGACCCTGTGGAAAGCCTGTGCTGGAGCAGGTTTGCTGGCAGGACCTGTGACCCCATGAGGGAACCATGCTGGAGAAGCCTGTTCCTGAAGGAATGTATCCCATGGAAGGGACTCACGCTGGAGCAGGGGAGAAGTGAGGAGAAAGGAATGGTAGAGACACAGCATTAGGAACTGACCACAACCCCCATTCCCCAATTCCCCTATGCCACTCAGGGGTAGAAGGTAGAAGAGTTGGGAACGAAGTTAAGCCCAGGAAGAAGGGAAGGGTGGGGGGAGAGGTTTTAAGATTTGTTCTTATTTCTCATTACTCAAATTTGATTGGTAATACATTAAAATAATTTCCCCAAATCGAGTCTGTTTTACCCATGATGGCAATTGGTGAGTGGTCTCCCCCTGTCCTTATCTCAACCCATGAGTCTTTTATTGTATCTTTTCCCCATCTTGTTGATGGATGGGATTGAGAGTACAGCTTGGTGGGTACCTGGCAGCCAGCCAAAGTCAACCCACCACAGCAATCCACAGGCAAGGTTAATGTGTCAGCATTTAGCCAGGCTTTTAGCACAGTTGAAAAAATGGACAAGCTCTGGCTAAACCCTATAAATCCCTGCAACTGCATTTGTTGCCATTAAGATACACTTAGCTTATCTTAAGCATTATAACCTAAATGGCTCAAAGAACAGTTGCTTCCAAAAATGCACCACAAAAGCAGCTTGCCTAGCTACTCTGCATCTGTAGTATGATGTCTATCATTAACAGGCATAATAACATTGCCACTGTATCCAAAAAGGCTTTTGTTTAAAAGTGTTACGTTTTTTTGTTCACATAAAATGACAAGGTTTCAAGTAGATGTGCATCCTCCTCGAAAATATACTGGTGCATTTTTGTGCATGAATAGATATATTTTGAAGCCACAAGTCCCCCTTGGAATTTAACTTACAGCCTGCTAACATAGTTTATCAAATATACTCTATTTCTTAATGGGACTAGAGAGCTACAGAAGTGGGACATAACTGAAAAAGAAAAGGTAAAAGCCATTCCATGTTTTGAAACAAATCAATGCTTAATTTACAAGCTACAAATAATTTAAATGCTTTATATGAGGAGCAAATATAATGGGAGTAGAGGGTCTATTCTACAAATGTGAGCAGGCTGACACACTAAAGCAGAATGACAATCCATCTAGTCTACAGTTCCTGACAGAGGTCTGCCTAGACACCAGTGTAAATGTGCACAAAGTCACATCTAAGGAAGTCTGAATTTTGTATGCTGGTGGAAGAAGAGGACAGTGAATCCTGGGACCTGTAGGCTACTCTAGCTTCTACCAACAGTAAAAACACACATGAAACATCTTTAAGGCTATCACTCTTGGGTAGGAATTACGCGAGCATGAAATGCTGCAGATGTGCATGGGGATTGTTTATCCAAATGCCACCCCCAACATATGCTAATGGCAAACCCTGACTGCATGAGCTAGCTATAATGGTTTTACACTATTCAGAAACTTCCCTAAACCAGAAAGAACTGCACCATCTCCTGATGCCTAACATTAAGTGGTGTAAGGCAGCCAGAAGGGGAATAAATGAATTTTCACGGGGCTCAAGTGACCAAGCAGGGCAAGAGTATCTTGAGTAATAAGCCAGCTGGACTTATAAACAGAGCTTTAAACTAGATTTATTGAGGGAAAGACATGGTTTTCTAAGCACTTGAGAAGAGCCAGGGGCTGCCAAGGCATGAGGAAGAAACAGAAAACACCTGTGAATCGCCTCAAGGGAATTAGGGTGAGCTCCTCTAAAAAGGGGATGTGGCTGATAGCCCAGCTGAAGTGTCTCTATACCTGTGTATGCAGCATGAGAAACAAACAGGAGGAACTGGAAACAGCTGCCCAGATGGAAAACCACCACCTGATTGCTATCACAGAAATTTGGTGGGATGAATTGCATGATTAGAGTGCTATGACTGATGGCCATAAACTATTCAGAAGGGACAGACAAGGAAGGAGAGGTGGGGGAGTTGCTGTCTATGCCAAAACCAGGATTGATTGCATGAAGTGATCTTTGGCGAACAGCAATATACAGGTCGAAAGCTTATGGGTGAAAATAAGAGACCAAGTCAAGAAAGGAAACTTTGTGGTTCAACTGCAGGAAGCATCATGCTCACGTGCCCTGATCCTGATAGGGGACTTTAACCACTCAGATATCTGCTGGAAAAATGGCAGTGAATTGCAAGCAGTCCAGGAAACTAGTGGAGTGCTGAAGTGAGTTGACTGGGCAGACACCAAGTGCCCAACAAGCTGCTCTATCACTCCCCTCTTCAGCAGGACCTGAGAGGGGAGAAAATAAGATGGAACAAAACTCATGAGTCAAGATAAAGGCAGGTTAATAAAGCAAAAGCAAAGGCCGCATGTGGAAACAAAGGAAGACAAAGGATTTATTCTCTACTTCCCATCAACATGCAATGTCTGACCACTTCCTGGGACAAGGGCTTCAGTATGTGTAGCAGTTGCTCCAGGAGACAAATACCTTAATAATGAATGCCCCCCCCTTCCTCCTCCTAACTTTTATTGCTGAGCAGATGTTAATATCCCTTTGGTCAGTTGGGATCAGCTGTCCTGGCTATGTCCCTTCCAAAGATATTTGCCCACCACCAGCCAACTGCCCTTGGGGGGGTAAAGAAGAGGTATTGTTGGAGATACAGCCTCAATGCCAAAGCATTGGTATGTTATCAACACCTTTCTAGCTACCAATACACAGCACAGCACTGTGAGGGCTGCTATGGGGAAAGCTAATTCTGTGTCAGCCAGACCCAGTACAAGTACTTTGAGGACAACTTCCTAGTACAGGTGATGGAGAGCCCAACCATAGGAGAGGCACTACTGGACCTGTTGCTCACTAATGCGGAAGAATTTATGGCCTTAACCTGAGACATGAGATTCAGATTAGATATTAGAAAAAAAAAAATTCACTGTTAGGGTGGTCAGGCATTAGAATAGGTTTCCCAGGAAGGTGGTAGAGCTGCCATCCCTGGAGGTGTTTAAGAGGTGTCTGAATCTGGTGCTGGGTGATATGGTTTAGTGGTTTAGGGGTTACAGTGGTAGTGCTGGGTTGACAGTTGGACTTGATCTTAAAAGGTCTCTTCCAACCTTGATGATTCTATGATTCTAAAGTCTCTCTAACTTATTGGAGAGGTCAAGCTGGAGGCAGCCTGGGCTGCAGCCATCATGCCTGGGTAGAATTCTCAATTTTGAGGGGTACTGGATGGGTAAAACAGTAGTCAGGACCCTAAACCTCAGAGGCAAACTTTCAGCCATTTAGAGCACTATTGCATGGGATTCCTTGGGAAACTGCCCTCAGAGATAAAAGAGCTGGGAGATATTTATGTCATGTTTATATCAGATTGCTGCCTTAATTCAAACCACAGGAGTTGTATGACTTGAGCAAGTTTCTCCACTCTTTCCCAGCAGCAATGACTTACACCATGACAAACATGCTTGTCAAGTTAGACACAGCCCCACCCTTTCCCAGACACAAGTACAACTTTGTCATAACTATAGCAAAGCTATTATTTGGAACAGTATTATTCCACATATAAAAATGTGATGAAGTGAAAAAAAAGGACAATTGTAGCAGAAAGTGGCAGGCACATTGATTTGAGGTGTCCGTTACAAGCGTTTGTCCCTGGGACAGATGGCATCCAAAACAACAGGGAGGAACTAACATGAATCATAGAAACACAGAATAGTTTAGTTTGGAATGGACCTTAAAGACCATCATGTTCCACCCCCCTGACATGAGCAGGGATACCTTCCACTAGACCAGGTTGCTCCAAGCCCTGTCCAACCTCGCCTTGAACACTTCCAGGGATGAGGCAGCCACAGCTTCTCTGGGCAACCCATGTCAGTGCCTCACCACCATCTGAATAAATAATTTCTTCCTAATATCTAATCTAAACTTGCCCTCTGTCAGTTTAAAACTGTTATCCCTTGCCCTATTATACATTCCCTGATAAAAAGCTCCTCCTTTAAATAAATAGTTGTCTCACCTTTTTATAAGAAGAGAGATCTTAACAGGTTCATTTTAAATCCTTCAAGTTTTCTTTCTTTCAAGTCCCACTTCTACCACAAGGAAGCCACACAGCTGACACTAGGAAGGAGGGACCTGAGCTTCATTGGGAAAGCAGTTTACCTCACCTCCTGAACACTACTAGCAGAATTTTTTTCAGTGGGAAGTTGAGAAAAGAGAAGTGTCTTGGGGTGACTTTATGATGTGTATCCCATATCGCTGCCCTATGCCCAGAAATTAATTTTTGTGCCTTTCTATGCCTCTAAACTGAGCCTGAGAGGGGGAAGGAAAAACTGAGCAAAACTTTCTCAAAGCAGTTTGCAGCTTGTTTAAGGTCACACAGAGATAGCGACTTTTTTTTCTTCAGCTGCGGCAAGGAAGCGAGGAGGCACCCAGGTTGCTGTTGCCTGGTCAGTTTTTGGCCAGTTTTTCAGTTTCCTTTTCTCCGAAGAGAGACTGAGAGTTGAACTTTTTTCCTTCCCTGGAATTTCAGATTTTCTCTCTTTTCTGTTGGACTGCCTCAATATCAGAACACATCGGGACGACTTTCCACCGAGCACAGAGGGCCTGGCCCTGGTCCAAGCCCCAGCTCCGAGGAGACCAAAGGGAGGACTCTAACACTTTCCCAGGTTTTTTTCTCCACAGTGAAAGATTTTATTATTTAGCATTATTTTCCTTTTCCCGTGTGTTTGTAAATAAATAGTTTTTATCTCCTTCACTTTCCTTCGAGGAAAATTTATTTTCCCCGAACCTGGTGGAGGAGGGGTGGTGACCTGCCTTCTCTCAGAGGATACATTTCTAAATTTGGCCAAACCGGCACAAGAAGCATCATCAGCTTTAGGAATGGAAATAGAGTCTATGCTGGCAGCAAAGCACAGAAAGAAAAACCGTAACAATCAAGTTCATAACTGCCACAAGAAGTAGAAAGTAAGTAGGAAGACCCTACATGCAGGACATGAAAAATGGTCCCAGTATCAACAAGCCTGTCTTTTGCTCCCAATTCTTACCCTGTAGCACCAGCAGCACCTTTTCCAAACACCACATACTTAAGTCCCTCCTCTACTTTTCTCACATAGTTTTAGGGAGAAAAAGTGTTTGGGTTCTGTTACTAATTTAAGGATAAAATACAAAGTTGGTGTATCTAGCTTAATGATCATGCTAGTCCTGTTCTCTACGCTGTTCTACACACACAGAAATTATATTTCCTTTCAAATGGTGTATAATTCCCTTAGCTATCAAAAAGCCCATGCAAGAAATAATACCTTCACCACACCTGTGAGAGAACAAAGCAGTAGCAATATGTCTGTCCTCAAGTCCCTCTCCCTATTTTTTGTTTCCATTAAAAGTGTCAAAACAGACATACCTTCTTTTAAAACCTAACTTTCTCAGCGTAACTCTATCTAGCTTTAATGAACTAGGTATGCCAAAATATGGTAGCCACAGCAAGTAGCAAACTACCAAGAAATTGTCTGGCTACAACTTTCTAGTCCTAGACCAGCTGCAAGATATGCTGAGAAACAGGTGCCTCTGCTTTATTCTGTTATATTCATTGTTGGATTTGAGCTATAAATAAGATTTGTCTCATTTCTTTAGCATTTTATAATATGCTTGCAGACAGTAAGAGTGCACTGAATTTCACTGCAGCTATACAAATAAGCCCCATAGCTGCCAGCAGGAAATGCATTCAAGTTTTAACTTACATTGCTTGGGTAGGGCTTCTGCCAGTCTCCTCAGGCTAGTCAAGCTGTCAGCTCCAAGCTGATTTAAGATGCTAGGAAGCATTTCTGTCAGCTGCTTTGTCTCAGCATGGCCAGTGATAGTGAAAGTGTTAGCAGCCAGGGATGCCTGAACTTTAGGGTTATTGAAGTGAATGACTGTTCCTTGGTTGGTAAACATATTTACCTGCAAGGGAAAAAACCAAAAACAAAACCAGTATTTCAAGCAGTTTAGCATGATTTTTCAATTTAACAGGAAACTAGCTGAAGTTCCTAAAGCTCAATTAAGCACCTATAGATAATTTACAGGCAAGTTTAAGATGTTACAATGAAATTAAGTTTTATACATTTTATATTTATATATAGAAAAGCATTTTTCCCTTTCAAGCAATTACCTCTTCAATTCCAGAAATATTGTTGACACCCAGTTTCTTCAAAGAAAACTGAAGTTTCTTATCATCTGCTGTAGCTGTTCTATGGACAACCTTCTTCTTTCTGCGGGCAGTACCCTTTGCAAAAAAAAAAAGTTATGAATTAATATTCAATTAGTTCTTTGCAAACTCTAATTCTTGTGGCCATATAACTACTCTGCAGCCATCTACAAATCAACTTTATATGCAAAGTTCTATTTCTGTGTTACAGCACACACAACCCCACTCCAACTGCACTGCAGCAGTCTTTCCCTTGCTAAAGCAAGCTTTGCATGTTTGTGAGAAGTGTGAGATTTTAGGATACAATGCACCACAGAAGCTTTATTTCCTAAGTCTAATGGGGATTCTGCAACATCCTGCTTAGGAAAGAAAAACTTCAAGTGTATCCTTGTCTGTTACCATAGGCATAAAATTGAAAACTGATCATCTCCTGAACTGACATACTCTACAGTCCTGTATGCCTAAAGAGTTGCTAGCTTAATTTGGTGACAAATCAACCACTACAGAAAGATCTATTCAGATGTCATTCCTAGGACTAACCTGTCTTGGGGTGACTTTATGATGTGTATCCCATATCGCTGCCTATGCCCAGAAATTAATTTTTGTGCCTTTCTATGCCTCTAAACTGAGCCTGAGAGGGGGAAGGAAAAACTGAGCAAAACTTTCTCAAAGCAGTTTGCAGCTTGTTCAAGGTCACACAGAGATAGCGACTTTTTTTTCTCCCAGCTGCGGCAGGGGAGGGAGGAAGCACCCGGCTTGCTGCTCCCCGAGTCAGGGGTTTTTTTGGCCAGTTGTTCAGCTTCTTTTTCTCCAGAGAGAGACTGAGAGTTTAATTTTTTTTTTTTCCTTCCCTGGAATTTCAGATTTTCTCCCTTTTCTGCTGGACTGCTTTAATATTGGAACACATCAGGAGAACTTTCCACCGAGCACAGAGAGTTTGGCCCTGGGCCAAGCCCCAGCTCCGAGGAGACCAAAGGGAGGACTCTAACACTTTCCCAGGTTTTTTCTCCACAGCAAGAGATTTTATTATTTAGCATTATTTTCCTTTCCCTGTGTGTTTGTTAAATAAATAGTTTTTATCTCTTTCACTTTCCTTTGAGGAAAATTTATTTTCCCCGAACCTGGTAGGGGAGGGGTGGTAACCTGCCTTCTCTCAGAGGATATATTTCTAAATTTGGCCAAACTGGCACATAACCCCTAACAATATCTTTGACCTTTAAAGTTCTGAGTAACTGAATTCTTAATTCATCTGGTTATACATTCATTGCCAGACAGAGCAGTGTAATTCCTGAAAGTATATGTACTGCACAGCAGGAGGTGCGTGCAAGTGTAACTGCTACAGCAATACTAACGACAATCAGTGTAGTGACAGGCCATGTCTGCACTGCAGTAACTTATACCATTGTTGCAAAGGGGGGGGAGGGAAATCAGGTCCACAATGGTCAGGAAAAACTTTGCTGGAATGCCCCTAACCATCAGCTTCCTATTGAAGAATGCACAACAGATTTTAGTCTACCATCCCAGTAAATACAAACGGTCTCTCTTTTTTTCTATCCCTTATCCTTTACAGTGTCAAAACAATATGGAGTTGCATCTGGTTTATGTTAGGGATTACCTAGAGCTGTGAATGTCAACTGTTTAGGTGGAACAAGTTACCTAGAATTAGAATGAACTTTCATTGTTGCTCTACTTCTGACATTTTTGTTCCAAGAAATTATGAAACAGTTGTGAAAAATAAGTAGCAGTTCTGGCCACAGTTTACAGCTCTTTTCAGGCTGCAACTTATATAGCATCATCAGGGTTTAAAGAAATGAGCTTCAAGATTGCTTAAAGGTTACTGGAACAATGTAAGACTAAGGCATAATAAAACAGCTTTGAAAATCCAAAACTGGTGCATGACATGAGTAGAAGTTTGGACAACATCGTTTCTCAGCCAAATAAGAATAAGGTTAAACAACTGATTCTGATACCGAAAAAGTCAGTTTTTGACTCTGGTGCCACAGGGGAAACACTTCTGAGCCGTTTTCAGTAATTTCTGAAGCCCATTAATTTTCCCTTTGACAATCTTTCTTAAGTTGTAGTCAAATTTTGACAATACAGAGTCAGAGACCATAAAGCTATCAAAAATATAATTAACAAATGAAAATTAGAAAACCCAAAACACTATTTTTTATTCCAAATAGACATCTGTCGCAGGTTGGGTTTGTAACTGGGCAGAAACACCAATTTAGTGTAGTGGTTTGGTCCAAAATACTCATTACTGTTTATCTGCTGTGAGATAAGAATTAGGAGAAACGCAAAGCAGGCACCAAACTTGAAAGAATATAAAGAAGTTTATTAACAGACCTAAAAGAGGGAAAAAAAAATATACCACCTTCAGAACTCTCCTCCTCCCCCCACCTTCCTCCCTTCTCTCACTGACAATGTAAAAAGACAACCCTTAAGATGTTCAGTCTGTTTACCACTTCCATAATAACCTTGTTCAGTCCATTTAGAAAGAGAAGTCTCTTCTTGCTCATGCTATGAAAACATTATCACAACAAGACATCCGCCCACTTCCAAATATTGTTCAGTCCATTTAGGAAGAGGTCTCTCTGCCTGCATGTGAGTCCCTTCCCCCGACTTGCAGCTTTTCCCACAACTGCTTTTGAGGGTCCACTCTTGAAGTTTTTTGGGGTACAATTTTTAAGGTTGAGCCGTTCAGAAACAAAAAAACAGAGGCCCTTCTCCTTCCCTGGGAGCAAAGGGTCTTCCTCATCTTCATCGTTAGGACTATTGTCGGGTGGAGTCGCGGGAGACAAGCACTCAAGGCATGATGTTCAGCAAGTCTCGTTTATTATCATAAACTACACATACTTATAGTACTACTAATTAGCTCATACATATTGCAAAAGTTGAGCTCCTCATTGGTGGGAGCTATTCCGTGGGATCTGCAAACACGGTGGTCTTATCTTTCTCTTCCATATGGTTTCTGTCTTCTTACTTATCTGAATGCACATTCTGTTATCTATGCAACTTCTTGCTCAAGGACTCAGTGTCTGCATCTTTACTAAGCCTCCTGTGTTATCATGACCTTTGCTTTTTAGCCATTCTTCAGAAAGACTCTCAACACTTCCCCTGTTTTCTTTTTGCATGATCATAGTCATATTGACTGACTTCAGAATTAAATTTTTTACACATGACATTATACAGCTAAGCATAAGTAAACCAAGCAAAACAATTATTAGCAACAGCATTAAGGATTTAATCACACTTTTCATCCATCCTTCTAAGCCCATCCACTCTGTAAGTCCTTCTAATCCGAAAAATCCGGAGTCTTTTTTTATTTTTTGGGAGTGTTCAATCAAATTCTTAATTTCGGCGTGGATGGACTTAGAATGATCCTCAAGATCCATACAGCACATTCTTTCAAAGTCTTCACAGCCATGGCCGTGGGCTAAGAGTAGAAAATCTATAGCTGCTCTATTCTGAAGCAGGGAGTGTTGGACTGAACTCAGATCTTCTGCAAGTTCAGACAACACTCGGCTGGTACCGTTTGCCTGTTTTACCCAACATGCCAGTTTTTCTAAGTGACGATGGGCTCGTGCCGCAGCTGCACCAGGAACAAAAAGGGAGGTAAAAAGCACTTCTGATTTGCTCCATAGCGTGAGGTCATCCTGACATTCAGGTGTTATAGTTTCTGTTAAAGACCTCTGCCATCGTGTTCGGTGTGTAGCATTAGGATGGTGCTGTGGAAGTGCAAGACTCAGTTGGCCAAAGGTACAGGGCCCACCTACAGGCCTGGATGGAATACCTGACCAGGCACGATTCCCACAAATTAGGAAAAACCCTCTGGGTAACTTTCGAGGGAAAAACGTTCCAGGGGCTGCAAGAGATCGATTTCTCACGGTAACGTTGCACCATTCTAAATCCCACTGTGAAGCATTGCCAATAGGATAAATCAAGGTGGGGTTGGATTCATTCAGTCGACAGCCATTAAGGCTGCCCTCTTGGCATAAATTACGTGAACTATTAATATAAATACAGGCTGTAGCGTTAAGAGAATCAACTAGTTCTATCTCTTGTGGCTCAGGGCCCACCGGGAGTTTATCATCCCAGCTATCATACTTCAGTAGGCCAGCGGTAATATTCATTGTGGATTTTAATGGTCTAATAATTTTGAACTGGTTCTGGGTCTCGATTACGAAGTTACGCCATGTATTATCTGTTAGTGGTACTCCAACTAAGCATGTCAAAAATGGGGTACTGGGTGTGGCTAGGGAGGCACAGAATGTTGTGGTGTTCAATTCACGTGCCAAGGAGACCCAGATATTATCTCTAGGGTCAAACACTTTAGGAGGATAGGAAAGGGGGTGACCCATTACTGAGCCTGCGATTAGCAGCACGATGCTTAAACCGCCGGCAAACATGATCCCACTTTCTTGGGTCAACTTGCCACTGAATGGGGACCCCGATATTTGGTTGGCATGAGGATTGCAAAATTACAGAGTAGCTATCGGCTAAGATCTTTTTTGCTAAATGCTGTACTGACCACGCTAATTCTCTTAGCCGCAGATCTTCAAGATTTTCAACTAATTGCAAACTGTCAATGATATTTTTGCCTGTGAGTTGTACTAATGCTCCTTGAGCCGTCTCACGGTGCCAGTGAAAACTGCAAGACTGACACCAAAACCCTTCTGATAGATGTTGCTGGTGGACCCACCACTGTAAATTACAGCCTCCGCAAAGCAATCTTACCCACGCCTTATGATTATTACAATTACATGCAAAGCAACTAGACTGGCAAAAGCGCAAAAAGTGTCTCTGCAAATGTGGGAGGAGATAACCCTCTATCTCCTGTTCAGAGTCCACAAGGAAGGTAATGCAAAACCGCTGCTCAACTTCCTGCAGGATCTGTGAGATCTTCCTCTGTACCCTTCTTTTCTTCTTCTGTTGTGGGTTGCTCATCAGTGACAACAGGCTTAGTCTATTTGGCCGGAACCCATAGGGGACCTGTCGGAGTGGACACACATAAGTAACCTCTTCCCCAGTACAAGGTTTTTACAGGATCCTGCCAAAGTCCCGTCTTGGGGTCTTTGTAGCGCACCCAAGGCATGGGCGTCGGGGGTTGAGGATAGGTTCCAAGGTGATGGACTCTGCCTGATGCAGCAGGAGACAACGCTTCCGTGGGCGGGAGGTGAGATCAATAGTGAGTAAGGTCAGAGATCCAGTAGAGCCAGGACTTGGCTGACACCTAGGTGCATCACAAACAGGCGGAATGCTTGAAGCCAGATGTGGTAATGGTACTAGTTGTGCTAACTTTTGTCCTGCCGGGATCTTAACGGGAGGATAATCGGTATGTGCTAAAATAAAAATTTCTCTAGCGGAGTCAGCATCAACAAGACCAGTCTCTACTAGGAGTCCCATTGTAATTGCAGATGAATGACTTACAATAAGTCCTCCCATAGCTTGGCCATTAATGTACACAGGTCCGATGACACCAGTGGGAATGCGATGGATTTCTGATGTTAGCAACTCGGTATCTACTGAGGCTGCCAGGTCCAGGCCGAGACTTCCGCTTGTCGCTGGGCGGGGACAGGTAGAGGTGCTGGAGCGGTTACTTGTGTCGTCGCGCGGCCGCTGTTCGCGCTGGGTCACTAAATTCTTGCGGCTGTACATTCGCGACAAATATGACTGGGTGTCCCACAGCGATAACACTTCATGCGGCCACCTGGAGCTGGGCGGGGACGTGCTGCTGCCGCTTGGAGAGGAGCAAGGGCTGCCATAACCTGATTTTGAGAGCTAATAGCCTGTTCTTTAAGCCCTTCACCTAATTTTGCTAAGGCTTGTGCTAAGAATAGTTGCGAGCCAGTGGGCATGGTCGCAGCTTTCTCTAAAAGTTGCTGGACAATCCAATCCCCTGGGGTGGAGGTAATAAGGGCACGGGTGGCTTGATTGCCATTTTGTAAAAGGCATTGCTTAAGTAACGGGTCATGCATATGCTCTTGAACCCCAGCTTTTGAGATGGCTTCCATAACTTTGTCAACAAAAGAGCCTAAAGATTCCTCTCTGCCTTGCTTAATGTTCATATACATAGGGATCCCACCCGGGGCTCGGACTTTATCCATAGCTTTCTTAGCAACTGCCATAGCTTCCCGCAATTTAGCAGGGCCTAGTGCAGCCTGAGCCTCAACCCTCATATGTTGACCCTGTCCTAGAAGTTCATCTACAGTGATATCTGCTAACGGATCTCCCTGGGGTCTAGCGAGATCTGCACTAACAGCTGCCTCCTCCCTCCAGCGAGCCTCAAAAAGCAGTCGCTGATGCGGGGTATACATGAGCTTAGTAATGCCTTTAATGTCAGCAGGAAGAAGGGTAAAAGCGTTAAAAATATAATCAAGCATCTGTTTAACTGGTTCACTGGTGACACCGTAATTCCCCACCGTTGCTCGTAGCTGAGCTAACAGCTTCCAATCCAGATTAGTCACCTGCGCGATATTGCCGCCCCCTTGCGGATTAGGGACAAATAAGACAGGGAACGCTATGCTGTCCTGAGCAGCCGCTAGCATGTCAGAATCACCCTTTTGTAAGCCCTCACGAGCAACCGCAGCCCAAAGTTCTCGATGGCCCCTAGCCATGGCCTCCGCGAGGTCAGACTCTGCCCCAGGGACAGGCTCAGGGCTAACAAAGGGGTTTCGCGAGCGAGAACAGTCCGGCGGAGACGGGTGAGCCAAGGGCGGAGGAGCAGGCTGCGGCAAGGAAGGCGTGGGAGGAGCAGGAGGTGGGGGGGGGGGGGGGGGGGGAGGCGCGGAAGGCAACTCAGAGGCAAGAGCCTCAGGGGGTACGTGAACCGTAGCAAAGGTGGGGGGATTAGGCGAACCAGAGAAGGGAGAGGGACCATGTTCCCCGTAAAGACGATTACGGTCCTGTGCAACTTTAATCTTTTCTGCGGCTTTCTTTTCTGCCTGTACCATTAAAAGTTCATTATAAACAACTCTCCATAGTTTAGCTATCTTTTTAGCTGGCTTATCGTCATCTAAGACAAGATCCCAGAGTTTGTCACTATACGCGCGCCACTGACTTAATTCATGAATGGAGTGGGGGTCAGCGAAAAAACCGTAAGAGCGCGCATGCGTTAAAAGAGCGGGGAGGTCTTTATCAAGATCAATCCCTTTAAAATTACGCTTAAGCAAAAAAGCCTTAAAAAGTTCCTGTGCTGCTTGCCTTTCCATACTTACGACGGTACCGTTGCTAGCCCCTCCAGGCTTCGGCAGCACGTATCGGCGAGCCCGCCTGTGCGGTCACTCGGGCGCGGAGGAAATCGCTGCAGTATACGAGACCTCTTTCGCCGTCCGTCTAGCTGCGGGACCCGACCCCAACGCAACTCCCCCGTCGCATAAGGCAAGGGCAACTTCTCCTGTTCGGGCGCCAGATGTCGGGTGGAGTCGCGGGAGACAAGCACTCAAGGCATGATGTTCAGCAAGTCTCGTTTATTATCATAAACTACACATACTTATAGTACTACTAATTAGCTCATACATATTGCAAAAGTTGAGCTCCTCATTGGTGGGAGCTATTCCGTGGGATCTGCAAACACGGTGGTCTTATCTTTCTCTTCCATATGGTTTCTGTCTTCTTACTTATCTGAATGCACATTCTGTTATCTATGCAACTTCTTGCTCAAGGACTCAGTGTCTGCATCTTTACTAAGCCTCCTGTGTTATCATGACCTTTGCTTTTTAGCCATTCTTCAGAAAGACTCTCAACAGACTATCTCTGGGAGCATCTCTAGGGACTGAGGTTTTCTCCTTTCCCGTTTGGAGCAAAAGTCCTCATCTGGTCCATCTCTCTCATGAAATTACAGCTGCATCAGCATCTGCCTATCTCGGCGCAGGTGCTTTTGCTTACGAATTGAACACTCCACCCCCCATATCTTCATGAGATTACAACAGGATACTCTGATATATCATAGCTTCACAACAGAATTTCAGCTTTAAGCATCTCCTCTCTCTCTTCCCTCAGGTTTTCAGCTCTTCACAGCAATAAAAGGGTTAATCTCACCTCGGCCTTGCAGCTTTGCAGCTGGAATGTTGAATTTTTCTTATCGAAGTGGAGAGGGGGGAGAGCCGAGCCGCTCCAGCTGCCCACAGCAAGGCAGTGGGGGAGGTTCCACGGCTTGGACATGTCCATCGGCTCCAGGATGGCCGTGGCCCGGCCCGGCCTGGCCCAAGCAGGGCCTGGCCGGGCCCACTGGCCCTCACACGGGGCCCGCAGCCACCTGTCCCAGCGCCGGAAATGAGAGCGAGCTTGGGGCGGGGGGGGAGTTCGTCTATTCTTAAGTGTGTATCACAGAGGCAGTCACAACTTTAAGTGGCTTAAAGAATTGTCCATATTCAAACTGGCCAGCTGATAGGTTCTATCAGTTCCCAGAGGAAACTGTAAGCACCCCTCAGCAAGGACATCCCTTCCGGGACTATGCTTGCTAACCTATGACAATATCTCCATCTGATGGACTTACACACTTGTGTAAAATTTGAACACATATTTTCCCAAAATATTTTATGGACATGATCTTAGAGGTATTTTCAAATGTAAATGATTTTATGAAATATATTTTTTTAAAAAATACTTCTACATAATATTCCAGACCACTCCTTTTTAGAAAGCAAAACAAGCAAAGGTTAAGTTCCCCTACAGATACAGAGCTCTAGATTTCTCCAGGAAAAAGGTTTGTAAGAATCAACATGACATTTACCTGTATCAACATCCTACACAAAAATATCAAATTCCACATAATGAAGTGTTGCTTCCAGGTGGCCGGGGGTGGACAACCCGGTGTGCCATGACCTTCCTAGAAAGAGTGTCCTGCAAGGAACAACTCTTCCAGGGGCGGTGGCCAGCTTCCCTGGGCAGCAAGTGATTTCAGCAAGTGTAGCGATTTCTCAGCTACAAGTGATTCCAGCTCTTGTGATTCAGCTCTTTGTGAAATCACCCAAGGCGAACTCGGGGACAGAGAGACAGAAGCCTTGTATAGCAGTTCCACAGAGGTAGCCTTTATTGTCCAGCAGTCCCTGTGAAGGGGTGGCAAGGGACAAGGCTCCCTGCTGAGGGGCAAAAACAGGAGCTTTTTATGGGAAAGGCAGGGGGTGGGGTAGAAACCAATTAGCCAACTGGGTACAGGCTATTACCATATAGAAACAAGGCATGCTGGGGGTGGTTCACTTTCTCGACATGACCCAGAGGAAGGTTGCTTATCTCTGGGGAAGGTCGTCTTGGCCTCAAGCCTCTCTCCTCCAAGGGAGTGCAGAGGGCTCTTGTGCCAAGGGCTCCCAGCCCTCCACAATGAAGTACTACAATAGCCCTCCACCTAAATATAATATTTATATTCTTATTAAGATCTGCAGGCCTGCAGTGTTATGAAAATCTTCCATCAATGTGCAACCTTTTCTCACAAGAAAGAAGAAAAAAAACCCAAAACAGTAGTGATAAAGGTTAAAGCCCTCTATAGGCAATACACACATGCTAGTAACAGGCACATAATCATCAATATAATACAGCAGTCCTCTGCTTAACTAGTAATCCATATAAAGAATACACAAAATTGCCAAGCCAGTTAATTACTGGATTAATCCTGATTTAAGGCTGCCTAAATATCCATTTAAAGGAAAAAAGCTTCAACACGTGAATAAAAGCTACTGGAAGCTGTCAACAAGAATTCTGCTGAATAGAATCACAGAGGAGTTTGGGTTGGAAGAGATCTCAAAGATCATTTAGTTCCAACCCCCTGCTGTGGGCAGGGACACCTTCCACTAGACCAGGTTGCTCCAAGCCCCATCCAACCTGACCTTGAACACTTCCAGGGATGTGGAAAACACAACTTCTTGGGGCAACGTGTGCCAGTGCCTCACAACCCTCTGTCAGGGACTGAAATGATTCATGCCTTAAACATTGTTATAAAAGAATTTTGCCCATTATAGCAAAAACTGTATAAAGAAGCTACAACCACAGAAACCTCCTTGAAGAGCTTTGGACTGTGAGTTAAGCCACCTAGATAAAGGGGACACTATAGTTCAATCATCTCAGGTCTAAGGAGAAACAAACAAGGATGAGGAAAAGGAATGCATTCACAAGAAAGCCAAACCCAACAGCTGCACTGAGAATCATCTCTCTCTGGGTTTGGGGTGGGGGAGACCACACCCCACAGAAGCCAAGTTTACACAAACTCCCCCCCAACCGAGGGGGGGGGGAGGAGGTTTTGGGTGTGTGGCATAACCTCTGGTCAGAGACACTGAAAACCCATCCTCCCTTACACAATCCAGCCCAGCTGTAAAACCTCCAACCCCACAGGCCACATCCATGGGATATTCATGTGAGAGGCAGCTGAGGGGGCGTCATAATCCATCAAAGACCCCCCCAAAGCACTCCACAGAGGCTTAGCACCACAGGACTGCATGTAATGCAAAATGATGAAACAGATCCAGAGTCTGCTGCAAGAGACTTCCCCCCCCCCCCCCCCCCCCCCAGGGGGAGGTACCTGGGCATTCCCACCTGGCCCGAGCCTACATTAATCCATCGGATTCTATGCTTTTGAGGGAGCCTTCACCACCAAGAAGACCAGCTGGAGATGATCAACGGGAACATCATTGGGATTCACGGATGTTGATATTTTCTTTATTCTGTCTCTGTCATTCTCTTTCTGTCCCCCCACCTATTTTCTATTTCTTTCTCTTCTTTTGTCTTTCTCTCTCTCATATCTACTATTAAATAAAACTCATACTATTGACTTTGGCATATGGTCTCCTTTGCACCTTAATTCAGGCAGAGGAATTTCTAAATAACTTTAAAACCAAATCATAACACCCTCATAGTGAAAAGTTTCTTATGTTCAATCTAAATCTACCTTCTTTCAGTTTAAAACTGTTGCCCCTTGTCCCATCACTCCATGCCTCTGTAAAAAGTCCCTCTCCAGTTCTCTTAGAGCCCCTTTAGGCACTGGAAGGGGCTCTAAGGTCTCCCTGAAGCCTTCTCTTCTCCAAGTTTAACAGCTCCAACTCTCTCAGCCTGTCACCATAGCAGAGGTGTTCCAGCCCTCAGAGCATCTTCATGGCTTCCTCTGGACTCACTCCAACAGGTCCATGTCCTTCTTATGTTGGGGACGCCAGAGCTGGATGCAGTACTCCAGGTGGGATCTCTCAAGAATGGAGCAGAATCACCTCCCTCGACCTGCTTGTCACACTTTTTTTGATGCAGCTCAGGACAACGTTGGCTTTCTGGGCACCCAAGCACACATTGCCAAGTCATGTTGACCTCATCAACCATCACCCCCAAGTCTTTCTCCCCAGAGCTACTCTCAATCCATTCTTTGCCCAGCCTGTACTCATGCTTGGGATTGCCCTGACTCAGCTGCAGGACCTCACACTTGGCCTTGCTGAACTTCATGAGGTTCTCAGGGGCCCACTTTTCAAGTTTGTCCAGGTCCCTCTGGATGGCCTCCCTTCCCTCCAGTGTGTCAACTGCACCACACAGCTTGGTGTTGTCAACAAACTTGCTGAGGGTGCACTCAATCCCACTGACCATGTCACCAACAAAGATGTTAAACAGTGCTGGTCCAAATACTGACCCCTGAGGATGCCACTCATCACTGCTGTCCCCTTGGACACTGAGCTGTTGTCCACAACTCTGAGTATGACCATCCAGCTGATTCCTTATCTACTGAGTGGTCCATCTGTCAAATCCATGTCTCTCCAGTTTAGAGACAAGGATGTCATGCGGGACAGTGTCAAATGTTTTGCACAAGTCCAAGTAGATGACATCACTCTTCCCTCATCCACCAACACCGTAATCCCATCATAGAAGACCACAAAATTTGTCAGGCACAATTTGCCTTTAGTGAGGTCATGTTGCCTGTCACAAATCATGTCCTTATTTTCCATGTGCCTTAGCATAGTTACCAGGAGGATCTGTTCCATGATATTGCTGGGCACTGGATAGGTGAGACTGATGGGCCTGTAATGCTCTGTGTCTTCCTCATTTTCCTTTCTAAAAACATGGGTTATATTTCCCCTTTTGCAGTCAGTGGGAACTTCACTGGACTGCCACAACTTCTCAAATATTATATGGATACTGGCTTAGCCGCTTCCTCTGCCAGGTCCCTCAGGACCCGTGGATACATCTCATCAGGTCACAGGGACTTGTGCACCCTCAAGTTCCTTAAATGGTCTCAAACCTGGTCTTCTCCTAGAGTGGGTGATTCTTCATTCTCCTAATCCCTGCATTCACCTTCTACAACTCAGGTGGTGTGCTGGTGAAAACTGAGGCAAAAAAGTCATTGAGTACCTCAGCCTTCTCCATGTCCTGGTGTCCCAGTTTGAGACAAATTAAGGGAAATGCTCTGAAAGGAACATCTCCTCCAAAGAAGGCAGGTTTCAGCTGTCCCTCCTTCTTGTTTGTTAGCTAAAATATGGAGCCCTGGGACTTTGGCTTCTTGTTCTCCAGAGAGGAGAGAGCCACACCCACAAAGGACTCTGAAATCTACCCAGAATTTTTTTTTTTTTTGGGGGGGGGGGGGGGCTACATCCGCTTCTGCAGCCGGGCAGAAGAAGCCAGCAAGCTATCTCTGTTTTGAACACAAACCACCGAAAGAATTCCACCGGCTCTCCCCCCTCTCCCAGAGCTAGCTTTAAAGGCACAGAACTCATGTCTGGCATAGGGCAGATGATAGGGAATACAGTATCATAAAGTCACCCCAGAACACCTGGGTAACCAGCTCACCCATATCCTTCCAGAAAGGGCACACATTTTCCCTAGTCTTCCTTTTATCACTGACGTACTTATAGAAGATTTTCTTGTTACCCTTGACATCCCTGGCCAGATTTAATTCTATCAGTGCTTTAGCTTTCCCAACCTGATCTCTGGCTGCTCAGACAATCTCTCTGTATTCCTCCCAGGCTACCTGTCCTTGCTTACGCCCTCTGTAGGCTTCCTTTTTCTGTTTGAGCTTGTCAAGGACCTCCCTGTTCATCCACACAGGCCTCCTGGCATTTTTGCCTGACTTTTTCTTTGTTGGAATGCATTGTTCCTGAGTTTGGAGGAGGTGATCCTTGAATAGCAACCAACTTTCTTGGGCCCCTCTTTCCTCCAGGGCCCTATCCCATGGCACTCTACCAAGCAGATCCTTGAACTGACCAAAGTCTGCTCTCCCGAAGCCCAGGGCAGTGAGATTGCTGTGTGCACTCTTTGCTGCCCCAAGGATCTTGAACTCCAGCATTTCATGGTCAGGGCAGCCCAGGCTGCCCTTGAGCTTCACATTCCCCACCAGCCCCTCCTTGTTGGTGAGAATAAGGTCCAGCATAGCTCCTCTCCTCATTGGCTCCTCTATCACTTGGAGAAGGAAGTCATCAACACATTCCAGGAACCTCCTGGATTGCTTGTGCTCTGCTGTGTTGTCCCTCCAACAGATATCAGGGTGGTTGAAGTCCCCCATGAGGACCAGGGCTTCTGAATGTGAGGCTGCTCCTATCTGCCTGTAGAGGGCCTCACCCACTCAGTCTTCCTGATCAGGTGGCCTGTAGCAGATCCAAGATCTGTCTTGGTTTGAAAGACAGGTGTCTGCTAAGGAAGGCAGGAGCCCCCCTTGGAATGGTAGATGCAACCCCCCTTCCCGCCGAGTTATCATAATTTTGAAATCAAGGGGCTTTTAGGCAAAGATGTGGGAAATAGGAATAACAGATCTTTACTATTATATATCTATATGCGTATAACCAGTCAAACAAACAACAATAACTATGGCAGTAACAGCAAACAATCACAAACCCAGTCCCAGCCTTCTCGGCTGTCAGGCCCTTTCCCCTTGGGTGCACTTCCGCTCACAGCCGGCAGGGGCGCTGGCGGCTCCCGGTGAGCAGGGCAGGTGCGATGGTTCCCCCGTGGCTGCAGGGGGCGCTTCGGAGCGAGCTCGGGGAGCACACGGCACTGGTGCCCTGGGATCCCGGGAAGGGATGGAACAAAAAAGCTTCACAAACCCCTGGGCACTATAATGTCACCTGTCCCTGCCCTCCCTTTAATCCTGACCCATAAACTCTCAGTCAGCTCCTCATCCATCCCCAGGTAGAGCTCCATGTACTCCAGCTGCTTATTGACATAAAGGGCAACACCACCTCCTTGTCTCCCCTGCCTGTCCTTCCTAAAGGGCCTGTGTCCCTGTATTCAAATACTCATCACAGGAGCCTCCCACCATGTCTCTGTGTTGCCAATAAGATCATAGCCCTGCAGGCATGTGCACATCCTGTTTATTCCCCATGCTGCATGTGTTTGCATAGAGACATTTAAGTTGGGCCCCTGATGAAGCTGACTTACTGGCTGGAATTCCTTGGTGCTACTATTCAGATGCTCTCCTGCTGACCTGCGATCCCTCTCCAGGCTCTGGGCATCTCTCCCTAGCCCCAGCATCTAACTAGTAGGAGTGGGATAGACTGAGTTTCCCCTCTCTCAGCAATTTTGGTTTAAAGCCCTCTTCACCAGTTTGGCAAGCCTATGACTGAAGTTGGTCTTCCCCTTCTCTGACAGATGGACCCATCAGCCCCTAGCAGACCAGTTTTCTCAAACCAAGTCCTATAGTCTAGGTAGCCAAACCCCCAGCCGTGGCACCAGTCCTGTAACCATCTGTTGATTTGCCAAATTTGACTAACACTTTCAAACTCCTTCCTTTTGATCAGGAGGACTGATGAAAAAACTACCTGCACTCCAGAGTCCCTTACCACTGCTCCCATTGTCTTATTTTAGAATAGCTTGTATTCTAAATATTGTGTGCGCATTTCTCAGGTATAAAAAACAATAAATTGCTAACAAATTCTTGCCTTAAAACTGAAACTGTAATTAACATGTTTACTAGCATACAACTAAACATACTTTTTTATTTTCAGATTATAAAATATCACAAAGCTACATAAATTCAGATGTTATAATAAAATAAAAAGGTCTTCCGAGCATGTTATTCTACAATGATAAGAGTATGACAAGTACAGAAACTCTAGCTTTGTTCTAAAAAGCAAAAAAACAGCCACAGGCATCTTAAAGATTTTTTATGAGAATTTGGAACATAGCCCTCTAGTCTATTATGAAAACTATAACCAAGATAATTTGCTGTAAGGTCTACTTACTTCAAATCCTAATCATAGAATATCCTGAGCTGGAAGGGACCCACAAGGATCATAGAGTCCAACTCTTGACTCTGCACAGGACAGCCCCAAGATTCACACCATGTGCCTGAGAGCGTTGTCCAAACGTTTCTCAAACTCAGATGGGCTTGGGGCTGTGACCACTGCCCTGGGGAGCCTGTTCCAGTGCCCAACCACCCTCTGGGTGAAAAACCTTTTCCTAATATCCAACCTAAACCTCCCCTGGCACAGCTTCATGCCATTTCCTTGGGTCCTATAACTGGTCACCAGAGAGAAGAGATCAGTGTCTGCCCCTCTGCTTCCCCTCGTGAGGAAGTTGTAGACGGCAACTACAGTTGTAGACTGAGATCTCCCCTCAGTCTCCTCTTCTCCAGGCTGAACAAGCCAAGTGACCTCAGCTGCTCCTCATACGGCTTCCCCTCTAGACCCTTTACCATCTTCGTAGCCCTCCTTTGGATGCTCTCTAATAGCTTTATATCTTTCTGTGGTGGTGCATCCCCTCCCTTTTTCCAGGCTGCACTGCGATCTGAGAAACACTTGTTAGGCCTCAGCCTTGACAAACAGCACCTGGGCTGAGCTCTTCTTGAGCTTATCAGAAACACTGTCTGCTCCCAGGAACTGCTGCTGCCTAACAAGCTCCTGTTTTCTTTATGAACAGCCTTGGAAACTGTTTTCCTTGCCTGAATGGCATAACATCCCCGTTCTCACACTTTCAAAGAAAGTGCTGACCCAAACTGTGGCCAGGATGAAACACTGTTATGACTAAAGCCCACTCTCTTGCAACCCTATAAACAGCACTCCAAAATGAGACCCTTTGAGCTCTTCTGGACTGCAGCAGGCTGTGACCAGCAACCTCCCTCTGAGTGGGGCCTCTCAGAGCTAGTGAACTCTCAAGTTTGCTATACTCAGAGGATCGCCAAACAATGACGAGTCCTGGGACAATACCCCCACTCCTTGAGGCCCGACCCTTCACCCGCTGGGGAGATGCAAAGTCATCTGAATATTTCACTTACCCTTGAGGGGAATTTTTCACAGGTAACTTGCACTGACTCTTTATGTCTGTGCATACACGTGCACATATGCTATAGCAAATCTAGGAGAAATGCTGCTTTCTTAGATGTTTAAGTACCTTAGGTATCTAAGTAGGTTAGGCCTGTAAGTAATGTTAAGTCATAAGTTATAAACTGAGTAAAATGCTGCTAAGTGTTGTTCTTTTGCTAAGTTGCTAAGTTTAACTTCAAAGTTATAATTTAGGTTAAATGCTGTTAATTGTTATTCCTCTGTTAAGTTGTTAAGGTTAAGGTATAAGTTAAGTTGAAGTACTGTTAAGTTTGAGCGCTGTTAAGCTTTTAGGCCATATTCCTTTTTATCCTTGCCCTTGCTATCCTTTTGTCACACGTGCACACACACCCCCTCACATCCCCCCTAGATAGTTCTCTGTTCATTTCTGTTTTGATTGCCTGGATTTTGTTTGGTTTTGTTGTTGCTTGTTCTCCTTGGTGTGCCTTAACTGTCTAGTAAGTAGTAGAGTGAATCTTGCCAACAAACTTTGTCATGCTGTCGCTTAATATTAAATCTGTTTTTTACTTATAGCTTAAAAAATCAGCAGCAAGGGTATCTCAAACAGTTATTCATAACACTTTCTTATATTGTGGTGCCCAAAACTGCACACAGTAGTCGAGGTGAGGCTGCACCAGTGCAGAGCAGGACAATCACCTCCCTTGATCAGCTGGTGATGCTGTGCCTGATGCACCCCATCACACGGTTGGCCCTCCTGGCTGCCAGGGCACTGCTGACTCATATCCAACTTACCATTAACCAGGACCCCGAGGTCCCTTTCTGCAGTGCTGCTCTACAATGTTTCGTTCCCTGGTTTGTACATACATCCAGGGTTGCCCCATCCCAGATGCCTTTTAATATAGCCTATATAAGAACATAGGCTACAAGTCAGCTATAATATAACAAATCCAAACAGAAAAGGCTGGAGGTTCAACTCTTACATTTTGCTTCTACTGAACTCACTAGAGATCCCTGCAGCAGTGCAGCTTCCCCCAAGGACAGTCCAACCAAGGCAGGAGTTTTTAGGGCTGCTCCCCACCCGAGTTTTCAGGATCCCACATGAGAGGCCCAGTGTATGGACAGTGACACACAATCCCAAAGGCAGGGATGGGAGACAATTCCTACCTTGCCACCAATGCGCACTTGGGCCTGGAGCTTGGCAAGCTTTTCTTGGTTCATGATTGTTTCTTTCATCTGTGGAAGCAACAAGAGCACCCATGCAAAACAGGTCAGGAAGCACTCGGCGGCCCAGGCCACAACCTGGGCCCGGCAGTAAAGTAGGTGGGCACAAGGGCTCCGCAGCTACCCCTCACCACACTCGCACACCCGACGGAAAGACGGGGCGGGGGTCGATCTGCCACACAGTGCCGCCGAAGCTCAGTTCAGCTCTCCTGAGGCCCTGCCCGTAACTGCCTTGCCTTGCCCCAACCACAGCCGCCCACTAACCCGCAGCCCCTGGTCGCGCAACAAATTCCACCCTAGTCCCTCCCCACCGTCTCCTTTGTACCTCTTAGAGCGGAAGCAGCGGTGCCAGAGCGAGGGGAGATGAGGGTTATGGGAGCGGGATGAGGAGTGAACAGAACACGCGAGATGGCGGCCGGAAGGGAAGCCAGGCACGCCGCTCTGCCACTGCCTAAACCAGGAGAGTGCGCCCTACGCGGCAGTGAAATCTGGAGGGGCGGAGCCACGACCGCGGGAGGAGTTAGAGGCATGAGAAGGCGAGTGGAGGTTACTCTACTTGTAGGGAGCAATGGACTCCAGTGCTGCACTAAGTAAGTTTATTTGTGTGGCTGAGCTGGGGTGCAAGGTAAAGCCCACGCCTCTTCCCCGCCCCCCCTTTTCTTCCCCTCTCCCTTCGGACGTGTTCGTTTCTGTTTGCGATCTGGTTTGGTGTGTGTGGCTTATCTCCATTGCTTCCCTGCTTCTCTCAGCTTCTCTTGCTTGCAGCCTCACCTGGCAGGGGTTTTTTTCCATGAATGGATCTGTCCTTAGTTTGGCTTTTTTTTTTGCCTGGAAGATATTTAAATGTTGTATTTTCTTTCTTGGTTATGTAATTCAAACCTTGTCCCCGTATCTATGGTTTTTCTTTTAGATCTAGTTCTTCATGAGCTGCTCCAGTGTGGGTCCCCCATAGGGTCACAAGTCCTACCAGCAAACCTGCTCCACTGTGGGGGTCCTCCTCTCCACAGGTCCTGCCAGGAGCCCACTCCATCATAGGCTTCCCATGGGGTCAAAACCTTATTTGGGTGCATCCACCTACTTAAGCCTGGGGTCTTCCACAGGCTGCAGGTGGATCTCTGCTTCTGCAGAGACCTCCATGGGCTGCAGGGGGACAGCTGCTTCACCATGGTCTTCACCACGCACTGCAGGGCAATCTCAGCTCTGGTGCCTGGAGCATCTCTGCCCCTTCCTCTACTGACTTTGGTGTCTACAGGGTTGTTGCTCCCACATATTGTCAGTCCTCTCTTCTCTGGCTGCAATTGCTTTTGCACAATAACTTCTTTCCTTTCTTAAATATATTGTCCCAGAGGTGCTACTACCATCTCTGATTGGCTTGGCCTTGGCCAGCGGTGGGTCTGTTGTGGAGCCAGCTGGCATTGGCTCTGCCGTACATGGGGGAAGCTTCTAGCAGCTTCTCACAGAAGCCACCCCTGTAGCCCCCCACTACCAAAACCTGGCCTCGCAAACCCCATACAATTCTTCAGATTCACAGCCTGACATCAGTATAAAAGAAAGATTTCAGAATTACAAGGCAAATTGATGATTACAAACATAAAAAATGTTTTAATAGGCTGAAATACTGAAATGAAAATGAATCACAGAAAGATTATTCCAAGATAGAAGTTGTAGAAAGTGCAGTCCCAGCTGTCAGCCTAGGATTCACTGGCTTGGAGGTATAATATCATATTCCCTCATGTGAGGTTTTGAAGACAAATTATGCTGATAACCACATCACTGAGTTGTATCAGGAATCAATTGAAGCAATTAAAGAACTACAGTTTAAGGGAGTCTGTAAGATTTGGTTACATTTCCTGGAATGAACAGCAGACCTTCCAAAAGCAAACTTTGCATCAGAAAAAAAGCATTTTAGAATGTTACAATACGATTGGCTTCTTTTCTCCAGTCCTTTTTGTGGAATTGCATCATAGGAAACATAAACCTAAAACTGTTTTTACTTGTATCTGAAGAACTTCTGTTGAGAAATGAAACAGATCCAAAGCCTGTAGTACTGAAACAGTGTGAGCTCAGCGAGCATCCTTTCAGTTCTGAAAAAGATGAAACTTAGGATCTTAATCCTCAAAGAATATACATTGTTAAAGCAAAGTTCATTAGCTGCACAGAAGCAGCATAGAAATGGAAAAAGACCATTAAAATAGTTAGTCATGAAAATTGTCTCCCAAATTATGTGAAAGGCAGAATAATGACAAAAGTTGCTGTTAAAGTGCCAGTGGGAAAGCTCTCCTGAAAGACATGTCCAGTGCTGTGTAAGTAATAATACAGTATGTTGAGAAGAGGTGTTAAGTTAGTATCATATTCAGGAAACAAATCACAGGTCATAAACGTAAGTGGTTGGGCTAAAGGGGAGTAATATTTGTCCTGATTGCCAATGATCACAAAGAGCACATATTTAATGTATTTTCAGGCAGTGAAGGAAATCTGCCCAATATTCAGAGTCTCTTTAGGGAATGTTTGTTCAAAAGAATGCTGTATTCAACAGTCAAGAAAGCAGAAGTATATGGCACATCAACAAGGCACCACAGGAAATAATAATGCACCACAGGAAATAATAATGATCTCATTCCTAATGTAGATGCTACAGGACATTGCGGGGGAACTGCTAATTTTTTGTAAAAAATATGAATATATGTTATTAATCTAGTGAAGGAAAATAGCAGCATTATGGGGTCCAGGAACAAAGGTGTTGTGAGAGATATGAATGGAAAAGAAACCATCTCTCAAAGTCTAGACATATGACTCACTAAAGAATTCTTAACTTTTGAAGAGATACTAAATATATAAACATTGAATAGGAGCCCAGGAAGAAGAAATTTAAGTACAGTGCTATTTTCATCTCATATATTAGTGTTGTACTATGTACTGGTGAGTTGTATGGAATAATAGACTTCAGCATCTAGGAAGAGATAGAGCTCCTCAGTAAACAGTTTCCTTTTCTCACCATGCCTGTAACTCTTAAACTCAGCAACCCAAAATACCTGGGCTTCAAGCCACATCACAAACCTTTCATGAGCTATGGGATGTCTCTATAACACCTCACAGAGGCCAATTAGAGAATAGTTAGAGAAATGCTGCATGGAGAATCCCCTAACTTCTTTACCAAATACTTCAGAGTAGATGTTAATCAGATTGGTAAAGGCTTGCCTAGAAAAGCTTTCATGTTAGTCTCTCGTGGTAGAAAGCAACAATTAAGATCTTGCTAGACAATAGATAAAAGTCAAAAGTCACAGTATTCCTCACTGTCTATATGTGAAAAAGATGGTACCTTATATTAATGCACAGATGACAGGATCAAGCAAATAGATTATTCCTGTAGATGTCCTATACCCAGAATCCAAGAAAACTTGATTGCTTAAGCCACGATCACAGAAATGTTTTGACCACTGCTAAGTTGCATGTCGAAAAAGTTGTTCAGATGTGACCCCAAACCATAACAGTCCTACCCAAGGATGGCACATTTATAGCCCAGGATGAACCAGGACTAAATTTGCTACACTTTCAGATGTGTACCTTTCAACATGCTGCTTTTGACTAATGTCTTGGCAGCTGCAAGTGTGAAATTCATTCTGGATTTTGCCTTTGACTTTCTAGGCCTCCTGATCCAGTTTGGTGTTCGATGGGAGGTAAATGATGAGTGCAGGTGGCCAGAGGTGGGGAGGTTGGATGGGGGTGAGGGTCTTCCTCCTTCTGCAGCAGCTATGAATTCATTCTGCTCAAGCCCTGTTAGGAACCTGCCACCCCCTTAGTTTTAGATGAAAAATCAATCTCCTCTATCTTTGATCACAGTATAGCTTATCCCGAAAGATTTATAAGTGAACAAAGAACGTACCTGCCAATCTTCACTGCATTTATGAATGGGTTCATACTCCTTCAGGGCTTATTTGCCTTGCTACAGAATTGTCGAAATAGCGTGCTCCACTCATTGGATTAATTAATTACAAGAGATGGTACTACGCGACTAATCGGATTTATTGCTTAAAATAACAAAACGCATCAGTCTCGAAGCGTAAGATTAACAATACCTCCAAATAATGGCTAATAGTCACAAGATTTAGAGTTCCATCATAATTTATAACTTTCTAATCCAATAGGCACTTAAAACGACACTTTGTTTTGGATTTATGACCTATCACCTGTGCTACTTTTCACTGCAGTGTGGTTGTGTCTTAACCAATAGCTTGTCATGTCACATCCACACAGACTTCTATTATACCATCTACATTCTTAACTTAAACTATATAAAATCACATTATTATATTTAAAAACCCTCCACCAGAACACCCAGTGTACATTTTGACTTATAACTATAGAAACATAGGCTTGTGATCCTCTTGCTTAATGGTCTATAAATCTCTGTCAATTAAGCCAGACCTAGCCTCTTCCAGGGTTGTAAATCAAAACCTCCTTTAATTGCAAGAGTTTCTACTCTGTCTCCCACACAGAATTAAATTGAAAATATCTGAAATATCTGAGACATTAATTATGGGATCTCCCTCCTAATTTGCCAGAGCTTGTCTACAACAAAGAATGTAGGTCTGTGGAGAATGTTAGAAAGGTTTTCAATAGCTAGCGGAGACATGAAATCAAATGTAACCTAAACTAACATTTGTTCATGTGATGAGAACCCTGCTGTATTAGCTACAAGAGCCAGTGTTTCATTTTGAAAATCAAAGATCCCTCCACTAGCATTGTGAATAGACACTATCTTAAAAGAGTAGAAATAATAAAATAAAATCTGGAAAAGCAAATGTAGGCATCTTGTGCTCTTCTAGAGGATTTTTAAGATGTGGCTCTTGTTGCAATCATAGACACCTGGGAACACTTACAGCCTGAGCTGAACAAGAAGTCAGAGAGAAGGATGGCAAGGATTATCAGCAATACAGAATTACTTCCATGCTAATCCAGTGATTCTCAAGCAGAATGCTTCATCCTGAAAAAGAGCTGACCTAGCAAGGTGTGATAAAATCTACAAAATCATGAATAGCAGAAAGAGGATGGCTAAGAACAGTTGTTCATTGCCTCCACCCTTCCTCCTCTCCAGCATCCTCCTTCTTCTCCCCCTTCCTCCTCACAGGACTAGGCGCTCTCCCTCCTGCCCCACATCCATTAATGTCTGGGGGTTGAGGTGAGGAGAAAGAAGAGGGAACAGACTTCCAGGCATGGTGGCACAGCCCCTCCATGTACTTCTCCCCAACCCCCAAAAAAGCAAAAGACAAAAAAAGGAGGGGAGAAGAGAGAGAGAGAAATTTTTTTAAGCAGAAAAAATATCCCAAAATAAAATCCAAAACAGCTGCTACCTCTGAGCAGGTGGCAAGAGCACTTTTGCATCACGGCAGCAGCAACTGGCAGTTCTCTGCGGAGCAGCGCAGGTACCTGGTGGCAGCTAGGAACACACCTGCTCACTTGCCGCACCAGCCTCTGCCAATGCGCTGTCCTGCCATCATGCCATGACCCTGAACTTTGAGACGTCTGAAGTGTCAATATTGCCTGAGGAGACCAATGAGGAGGATGACAAGGAGCCACAGTCCCACCACCCCTGCCACTACTCCTATGCTGAGGACGAGGAGGAGGAAGAGGACAAAGAGAATGTGGGTGACCTCCATGACAACACCCTGCTACTACAGTCGCTTGTGTGTGGTGGCAGTGGGGTGGGCAACAGTTCACAGCCCCCCTTCAGGATGGCCCACAGAAGGCAGTGGCAGTGGGGTGCACAAGGGTGGCAAGAACAGTCTGGTGAAGCCACCCTACTCCCTACATCGCTCTCATCACCATGGCCATCCTGCAGAGCCCTGAGAAGTGGCTGACACTGAGCAAGATCTGCAAATTCATCAGCAGGCACTTCCCCTACTACTGGGAGAAGTTCCCTGCATGTCAGTACAGCATCCACCACAATCTCCCTCAGTGACTACTTTGTCAAGATTCCTTAGGATCCTAGCAACCCAGGCAAGGCCAACTACTGACCCCAAGTGCGTCAACACGTTTGACAACAGGAGCTTCCTGCGCTGCCAAAAGCACTTCAAGCAATAGCAGCTCTCAGCACCCGAGCTTCTGCTGCACACCATGAACCCTGCTGCTGCCTTCCTCCTGCAGCCCCCACCCCAGCCCCTGCAGCAGCCACCCTGTGTCTACAGACCCTACGGCTGTGGCTATGGCCTCCAGCTTCAGTCCTACCACCCCCAGTCCACCTTCTTTACCTTCCACCACTCCTCCCTGCCAGCCCACTAGCCCTTTACTACCCCTGGCAGCGTCCCTGGATCAGCACTGCCTGCCGTCACTGCACTGCTGGGCCCCTTGCTGCCAGCAGCGGAATGGCACAGACGCCCTTCTGCAACATGCACCTGCTGGGCCTGGTGCTGGCGGCCTCACTGCATGCCACCAAGCCCAGCAGTGGCATGGTGCTGGCCCACTTGCCTTTCTCTATCGAGAGCATCATTGTAAGGAGGCCTGGCCCCAGCACAGGCAGGAGCTGCGCCTCACAGCTGGACACAGTGGGGAGCGCTGGCAGCGGCCTGTCCCCGACAACTGCCCTCCCTGCTACCCCCAATTTCATGGCCCAGATCTCTAGCTGTTAAGAATTTTGGAGTTTTTCAGAACGTAGGAGCTGGGCTATCTCGTTTCTTTGCGTCTCAGATGCCTGACAGATGCCACGAGCAGAGGAGATGAGGGGTTTGTGCAGCGGGGCTCAGGGGCCATCTTCTGCAGCCAACAGGCTGCCCAGGACCTATATTTATGCAAAGCCAGATCAAGACGCTGCATGGACAGACGGTCATGGTGTTGGAAAGTTGCTCGTTACTCCTTAAAAAAACAAGCAAGAAAAAAAACCAACCAAAACCACCTCTGTCTCTAAACCATTAAAGTTCAGAAATTCTCAGGTCTAGGTGCTTAAAAACAGTGATGTACAGGAAAAAAATGAAATGCTTGATGGAGCACAGCAAATCAATTAATTTTAGTACATTTGTCTCATGTACTTTATAAAAGAAAAGCTTAACGTGTTTACACAGAAGAAAGTCAAGATTATAATTTCTTATTTTAACCTTTGTTTTGTATTATGTAGGAACCCAGAGTGCCGAGAATATTTCTCTGCCTGTTTTTAAGGGTTCTTACCCCTCTCAACAACACTGTTTTAACCTCCAACCTTGGAAAAAATTACCAACGATCAGACAAGAACTAGAAAATACAGTGGTGTGACTTAGGTGATAGACTACTATGTAAGATTGTCACAGGGTGAAAAAATTTAGAGGTTTTGGGCTTCTCTTTGTAGTAAATAGATAAGAATAAAATGTATCAAAATGGAGGATTGCTGTTGTTCTCTAAACCTTCTTCTCCTTCTTCTACTACTCCATGTTCTGCAGTAAAAGTAGTTTGGAATGATTGGATGGAGAATTCCGCAGTTCCTGCCCGTGTTACTGAATAATTGGTAGGAAAGTGAAAATAATATATGTTTTTAGTAACTATTGGTTAAATTATCTTTAAAAGGCCATGTAAATCTTGATAGTTAGACTTCTCTCCTGCTTTCTGTGCTCTATGCTGTACCTGGGTCACGCTAGTGGCTCTGTTCCTCTGATAAGACTTAATAAACAACTATCTGGCAGCATTGAAACTCCAGGAAAAGTCTTGGTTTATCTTTGAAACTCCTTGCAAGGACTTTTAGAAAATTCTCTCCCATTAAGAGGGATTTGATTTATGGCACGGTTCGCTGTCATTTGGTGCTCCGTGTTTGGCCTCATCGGAACAAAGCAAGCCAGAACGTTTTGGACAGCAGCGGGCGACCAGAAACAGAAGGAAAAAAAAACCCGGGGTCGGCCATGAAACTCCAGGATCTCCTAACCTCGGTGCACAGGGGGGAGGAGGAGCCATGGACTGCTGGATTGAACTCAGACTGGGATTTCATGAGCCGATAACATCTATCAAAAACACAGTAAGCTGTCCAAAACTAGACCAAGAAACAAATTATGGGTGCAGTTCCGTCCCAAGTGGAGGCAAATATATAGTTTTGAAAACCTAGTTTATAACCATCCCTTACCAGCATCTAAAAAAGAAATACGTTGTTTGCTGTCCTGGGTAAAAAGAGAGTTTCCTGATGCATTAATTGGTGATGTGTATTTACCATCTTTTTGGGAGAATATTAATTCTATTCTATATCATTATGCGAGTCTAAGAGATGAAACGGCTCAGAAATTAATACCACCAGCTAGAGTAACTTATGAAACGCTTGTAGAGCTGGCACCTCCTGCTTCTGATGAAGAGGAGATGTTTAAAACTCCCGCGGAGACTTCGCTGACACCCGTAAAAGCAGCGGGAGATTTTAAAACCCTGCTCGAACCCTTCCCACCCTCAGAGACGGGCGGAAAACGCGATGTTTGTGCGAAAGTCCCCGAGGTTCTCAGTAAAAAAGATTATCCCTTCCTGCATGCACTGCAGGCGGCGGTGGGGGGAGTGCGGCCATTCCGGAGGCGGAACGGGAATTTTTGCCGGACCCGAAATTAAAACTTTTGATCGGTCCGACGGAGGAGCATGATACTGCAATTTTACAGTTCCCTTCACGCGTGCATGCCCGGGGGGGAGAGGGGGGGTCCCCGACCATCTCCCTGAGGACGGAGCCTGCCTCGGAGGGAGTGGTATCCATCGCGCCCGAACCACCCGTTACAGCGCAAGTAAGGGGCAGGTCCGTACCGCCCGAACCACCCGTTACAGCGCAAGTAAGGGGCAGGTCCGTACCTCCCAAACCCGGGGTCCTCGCATCAGATGAACCATGCGCGCGGCCAGGGGCGGTCCCGGAGCTTCCATCTAGCCCTCCCGCTACCCCCACACTGCACGGATTCGCGGCCGCTTCCGCGTTTGACTTGGCCGCCGCGGCGGCGGCGGCGCCTGCTTCTGACGTCATCACTCCCGCCGCTGCAGACCCAGCTTTACTTCCGCGTTTGCGAAACTTCGCTTCCACGCCTGCGCAGCGCGGCATAACCCCCCCCATCCGCAGATACCGCGGTTACCCTGGCAACGCCGCTCGCGACTCGAGCCACTCCTAGCCCTGCCCCCAGCCCTGGCCAGGGCATCAGCCACGCCCCTAGCTCCAGCCAAGCCGCGCCCCCGATCCCCGGCCCCAGCGTTTCTACTGCCAGCCCGGCCCCACCCCCGGTCCCGGCTGCAAGCCCCGCACGGCTGCCAGACACGGACGCCTCAGCTGCTACGCCGGCACGGCCGGTAGGCACTGCACCTCCAGTCAGCACTGCAATTCCATCGGCTACTGCAGCTCCATCGTATACACCTTCAGCAGCTACAGCTCCCACCAGCTCTGTGTCAACACAGCCCCTGTCTGCACCGCAGCCACGGCCAAGGGCATACAGCCGAGGCATTTCAGCAACTACCGTGTCACCATCGCATGTACCCCTTGTCATCCCTCTGACAACACCACTCAGAGAATTATCACGACAATCACACGATGTTAAACCACATCTCCCACACAGTTTCAGCGAGACAAAATCAATTTTATCTCCAGAAGAGAAAGAGGACTTTTTCAAATATATACTGACACCTCTTCCATCACAACAGGACCAAGCACGTATTATCCCTATTAAAAGTGAAGTCTCGGAGCGAGACATTCCACTTCATGCACATTCTTCTGGAACTTCTCCGGGACGCTCAGCTGATTTTATGGGACTTTTTCATCCTCAAGCGCCTGTTCAGGACCTCAGTGGGGAGGATATGGTGACCATCACAGCTTCAGAAGGCATTCCTATATCTTCTCAAGCTTCATCTTATTTTTTTACAACGACCAGTACAACTCCAACTTCTCGTATGCCTTCTTCAAAGCTTCGAATTCCACAACAACAGGCATCTGATCCCTTATTTTTCCAACATCGCTTTCAGCTTTCAGATGACTTTGTTCGTCATCTTTATTTCCGACTCAGAGAATGTGCAAGAGATTATCTACCTCAAGAGGTTGGTGCACTGGGTCCCCAGCCCTCACCCATCCCGCATGGTGGCAGTACCCTGTCCAGATCCACTGTACACTTTCCTTCAGTGTCCAGATCAAAGCCACCTGCGATGGCAGGTTCAGCCACTCCTCGTTTATTACCTTACAGTGCACGACCGCGAATACCCTCCCCTATTTCTCATCCAGGAGGGGGAGAAGAAGATAGAATGCATGGATTCTTGGGTGAAGAAGAACCTGCATCCCTGCAGTCCAATCAAGCTGCAAGTTCACGAAATGCTGGTATGGACATGGTTTCACCTGACAAATATGTTTCAAGAGACATCTGCTACAACAGACTGGTCAAGCATTAGGAAAAAAGGACTTAAAGACAGAGATTTCAATATGGCTGAAACAGATAGTATTGTAATGCCGGTTACATATACCAGACAAAATCAAAATCCTCCTGCATGGCAACCTATGGATCATCAAGTTATCAAAGATTTAATGGATGCAGTGAAGAATCATGGACTGGGAAGTCCATACTTCAAACAACTTTTGAGAGGCACATTTAGCAATTATGATTTGGTACCTTTTGACTGTAGAAGTATTGCCTCGACAATACTTACAGATGCACAACTCCTGCTATGGGATGCAAGATGGAGAAGAGCACTTCGTGAACTGAGAGAAAAATATGCAGGAGGACCTCATGCAGCTCTCACATTAAAGCAATTGGTTGGTGATGAACCTCATGATAGGCCAGAAGATCAGGCAGTGCTTTTGTCTCGAAATGTGCTTATAGATATCAAAGAAGCAGCTGTAGGAACTTCGGGAGCTTGGGGTTCAGTCTGGACCGGGCGTAGATGGATGGTGACGAGAGATCTCTGAAGTCAGATCTTGGAACATGCGGTTTATTGCAAAGGGCGTGGGTACAGGGGCACTGCTTAGAGCTGCAGCTGGCAGCTCTGAGCAGGCCCAAGAGAGCAAGAGAGTAAGCGGGTAAGTGAGAGGAATGAGAGTGAAGAAGTAGTGAGAGAGAATGGAAGTAGTAGAGAGAGTATAGTAAGAGTGAATAGTAAGAGTGTCTGAAGTCCTGGTTACAATACAATAAATCATCTTTTGTACTGAATATTCTAATTGTCACTAACCAATCGAATACAAGATACAAATCCTATAGCATTTACATACAGCCTATAAGAGTTCTTATATTACCATAGAGTGTTACATCTTAACTTCTAAAAACTACTCTTTGGACCCCTTCTGCTGAGCTAGTAGGGTCTGCTCTGACCCTTGGACCTGCCTGCAAGCAGAGGGTATTGTTCAATCAAGAGGGGATTACCTTCAGTCAGCCATACCATTGTTTTCCAGTTGTTCGGTAACTAAGACTTGGTATCTCAAAGGTGGCTTTCATTTCGATGTCGCTTATAGTTTTCATATTCCCAAAATCTTTTGTCAAGCAATCATATTTATGCGGCTTTCCTGTTTCATCTTCCCCAACAAGCAGCGCAAAAAGCAATCTTACAAATTCCACCAACTGGAACCCCAGAAGGCGTTTACACAGAAATAAAGCAAGCTCTTGCTGAAACTTTTACCTCATTCGTCGGTCTAACGCAAGCCTTGGACAGACAAGTTAGTGATGAAGCGACAAAACCATATCTGCTACAAGGTCTTGCTTTTGCAAATGCTAATCCAGAGTGCAAACGTATAATCACTGCTATACCTGGTCAACTGACCATAGCTGAAATGATAGAAGCATGCAGTAAGGTGGGCACACCTCAGCATGTTGCAGCAGTCCAAGCAAATGCTTTTGGACAAGAACTTGGAAAACTTCTTAAAGAGCAGGTAGCAGCGCTTAGTTCAGATCTGCAACTAAGTAACTTCAGAAGTAATGGCAGCAGAACTCTCAAGAAGGCCATGCTCCAGGTGTAGAAAATTTGGATACATCTAAAGATTTTGCCCTGAGTCTGCAGAGGATACAAGAGTACCGAATCACTGCGCAAGATACAGTGCTTAGAACCTGCTTCAACAATCTGCAGGATCTACAGTAGCTCTCAGGAACAATAAATTGAAACAGGACAATTTTGGAGAACACCAATGATGGACTTGCTTCAGTTTTTGACTTGCTAAGAGGAGACTGTGACATCATGTCTCCCAGGACTCTTACTCTTGAGGCTCAAAAGACTCTTGACAGAGTGGCAAATGCCAAATGCTCAGTTTTTGGAAAATATAAAAATATCCATCTGCCAGTAGATATATTTTCCAATGTGGTATTTGCTTCCCTGCATAGGGGAGAGACATTAGAACATGCCTGTCAGCATTTTCTGCAAGCATTTGCATCATTAGGTGTACTTTAAAAGATAAAAACATAGTCTAGCTTATATAGCAAAAGAGCTACATTAATTCTTAATGAGTCAGGGTGCACGTCACTCCTTCAGTAGTCCTCATTCTTCTACAGGGTAAGCAATTATTGGAAGAACACATCAATCTTTAAAATCCCCTTTTTGGTTAAACAAAAAAAGGGGGGAGGCAGAGGCTATGCCTCAAATGTGCTTGAATAAAGCGCTGTGCGTTTTAAATTTTTTAAAAACAGGGGATTTTTGCAGAATCAAATTTGCTTATAATTAGACATTTTTCCAACGCCATATAGGCAAAGTTAAAGGCAAACCCTTTGGTTTAGATCAGAAATCCAGAGACAGGGAAAATTGAAAGTGCATTTCAACTAATAACTTGGGGCAAAGGGTATGCTTGTGTCTCAACAGGTGCAGGACCAAAGTGGATTCCAGCAAAAAACGTGAAACCTTATCAAGTCCAGAAACAAGCAGGAATCGACTCTGGGAACAAGGAGGCAAGCACACAGATGTGAATCAGTGTCAACACTACTGTCGATGCCACAGACATCAGTTATCTTTCTGTGCAAGAACTGTGGACTGAGTCTTATGTAAAAAGTGGGAAAGTTAATGGTGTAAATTTTGTATGTAAGAGTGTGGTAGAAGTTCTGTTACAGATCAGAGATTCCTACGTGGGATAAAGCTGTTGAGAATGAAGCTCAATCAGGTATTACACTTGTGCCTTATCATCTCACTGATTGCCTTAAGCAATGCAGCTTTCCCAGTAAAACAACCAAAAGAAAATGTCTGGGAGACTTTGGCCAATGCATCAGGCCTAGATACCATCTGTCTAACTCATTCAAGGCCAAGGAAACTGTTCTCAACATGTTTGGTCGGTCTACCAGCAGACAAATGGCCACCTTCCAAACACGCTAATCTAAAATTTTCACGATTCGGTTCAAATCCAGTGGAAAGTTGGGATTCTGGGACCAAATCCCTTCCGGAGGCTCCTTATGAACCTCAGGAATATGAAATTCTTCATTCAATAAAGATGGAGTTTTGTGTAGTATTCAGTTCTCCAGGGTTGAAACAAAATAAAGACAAGATAACAGATGACACTCCAAATTACGAAATATATAGAAATGCAACATCTTGGTGCAATTCAACAGTAAAGATGAACACACCGTCCAACCAGGCTCCATTGCAATTGCCACGAGGGATGTTTCTCATTTGTGGGGACAGAATTTGGCCTGCAATCCTCTCAAATGTCAAAGGCGGTCCATGCAGCTTTGGAAAGCTTTCTTTGCTAATGCCTAATGCAAAAATGATAAAAGAATGTAAGAGTAGGGAAAAAAGATTTGTTGAGCAATATAAATCTGATTGTAATGATAAATTTGTAGCTTGGAGTTTTGGACAAAGGTTTTCTGCAGCTCTCCTTTTACCTGGTGCTGCTGCAGGAGCAGCCTTAAGACAATTGGATCAATTAGGCTGTTGGCTAAGTAAGAAGTCTCATGCTGTTTCTCTCGCACTGAGCGATATGTTAACTGATGTTCAGAGTGTGAGACAAGCAACTGCAAAACAGAGCAGCAATTGATTATCTTCTATCAGTGCATGGACACGGATGTGAAGAATTTGAAGGTATGTGTTGTATGTATTTGTCAGATCATTCAAAATCCATCCATGAAAGTATATGGCAATTAGAGAATGGAATAGCTAAACTTGGAGAAGAAATCGGATCATTGTTGAACAATGCGTTCAATTGGTTTGACCTTACACCCTTATGGAGAAAAATTTTGAAGATAGGTTTGTATGTTTTAAGTATTGTTGTAATTCTTTTAGTATGTGTGCCATGTATACTTCACTGTGCTAGACGAGCCACGGACAAAGCTGTCAAGGAAGTGTTTTTGGTATGTGAAAAACGAGGTTCACTCTCCTGTTAGAATTTAAAGAGTTTAATATAAAGAAACACATAAAATAAAGCAAAGGGATAACGGCCGGGTACCTTGGCGCTCTGCCAAGAGCACACCTGATGCTCGAGGTGAGTCCTTTTTATACCATTTTTACTGTCTGTTCTCTATTCATATTAAAACCTTTCCAGGAACTGTTCTGCATGGCCACTCCTTGGGTCCGCCTTTTTAGAGCATGCGTAGTCTTCGGCCTTGCGGTTTTATTTCTTTTGATTCTTGGGGTTGGGCCCGCTAGGTAAGAGTCGATGGTGGGGTGGATCTCTTAATTCTCCAGACAGTCAGGGCTGATTGCAGCTTTGGGCCTCTTTGCCCCCCGGGCAGAGCGGTGATAAGGGCTCTCGGACCCTCCTGGTCACCCGTTCTCCGGGCGGAGTAGCCTTTGGGCCCTTTTGTTCTCTGGACAAAGTGTTGATTAGCAGCTTCTAGGGCCTCATCCTCTGCTCGCTTGGAGGTTATCTTACTTGCTCACACTTGCTAACATTCTTGCTAAAACGAGAGAAAACTACATCCACACAGCAAAAAGCATTTCTGTTATAAACATATATTATAGTATTGGCGTCTCGCAAAGTATTAAGGTAGATATTATATAAGCGAACTGGGAAACTGATCCTTCCACAAAAGGAAAAGATAAAGTAAAAATGATTCAATTCTGCATGAAAGAGTGGGTAAAAAAGGAAATCAGATCTGATCATGTGTACTGGCCAAAATATGGGTCTGATGAGGCATGGATTTGCCAGGCTCTAAATGTATTTGTAAATTCAAAAGAGCCATCTCACCCTGAGGAGAGAGAATATGCTTCTTGCTGGACAGGAGTTACAAAACTTCTGGAAACCAAAGTTTTTAAAATATCAGAAACCCCAGAGGAAAAGCAAACAGAAGAGAAAAGAGGGTGGGACCCTTTAGAAGTATTGCCCCCGCCTCCAGCACCAGAAGCTGCACCCCCCCTCCCAGCTCCGGGGCTTCCCCCGCCGCCAGCACCAGAAGTTGCACCCCCCCTCCCCCAGGCTCCGGGGCTTCCCCCGCCGCCAGGATCAGAAGCTGCCCTCCTCCCCCCGGCTCCGTGGTTTCCCCCGGCAGCCCCCCCTCCGCCGGCTCCGGGAACCTCTCCCCCGGCAGCTCTCCCGCCCCAATGGAGCGGGGGGGGGGGGAGCCCTACCCCCGCCCATGCCGGGGATCCCACCCTTCCCGGGAATCTCGGGAATCCCAGCAGCCTCAATTGAATCAAGAGGAACGTCACACGTCCCGGCTTCAGCCCCCACCTCTCCTGCCTTGAGAAACCCGGCTTTAGTGCCGGTCCCCGCCTCCTGCGCTCCGGAATATTTGGCTTCAGTGCCAGACCCCACCCCCACCCTTTGCACTCCAGAATACTCGGCTTCAGCGCCAGACTCTGAATCTGCCTCTCCTCCCCAGGGGAGTTCGGTGCTTTCTTCCCAAATAAACCCTCTTCTTAACGAAGGAGCACCATACCAGAATACAAGAGGTGCCATTAAGGCTCAGAGGCAGCCCAACAATCCCTCCATTGCTAAACAAACAGAGGGAAGCCGAGAAATTCATTTATTTCCATTAAGAGAAGTACCTATGGGAGGAGGGGGGACCGGCTTTGTGAATGCTCCTCTAACCTCTACAGAGGTTAGGAATTTCAAAAAGGAAATTAAAGGATTATTAGAAGACCCCATAGGTACAGCTGAACAGTTGGACCAGTTCCTAGGTCCCAACATTTTCACTTGGGAAGAAATGCAATCAATAATGAAAATAATATTCTCCCAAGAAGAAAGAGAAATGATTAGAATTGCTGGAATAAATATTTGGGAAAGAGAAAACCAACAAGGTCCACCCGGGGATCAGAAAATGCCCATTACACCTCCTAACTGGAACCAAAATGATGAAGCTGGGAGGGGACATATGAATGATTATTGTAATTTGATAATCAAAGGAATAAAAGAAGGGGCACCTCGAGGACAAAATGTCAGAAAGGCCTTTGAGGGGCAGCAAGGGAAGGAAGAAACCCTGACTGAGTGGCTGGAGAGGCTCCGAAAGAATATGAAACAATACTCTGGGATAGACCCGGAGTCCCTAGCAGGGCAAGCCCTGCTAAGAGTTAACTTTGTCACACATGCCTGGCCAGATATTAGAAAAAAATTGGAAAAAATAGAAGACTGGTATGAGGAGCCATTACAAGACCTAGTAAGGGAAGCTCAAAAGATATATGTCCGGAGGGATGAAGAAAAAGCCAAAGTGGAAGCAAAGATCATGATAGCCACTATGCGAGAGAGTACCTTCCAAAAAAATCTAAATCGAAAGCCCTCAGGTAGCACTCCTAAACGTTCAAGATTCAGAAATGGTAGAAAGGGGAAAAATAAAACTACAGCACAGTCAAGTTCCCAAGAACAGCCCAGGGATGCCTGTTTCTATTGCAAGGAAGAGGGGCATTATAAAAGGGAATGCCCCCACCTGAGGAGGGATCTGAAAATATTTCAAGAGACACACACAGAAGAGAAATAGGGAAGTCATGGGCTCTATTTTTGGGGGGATAAATACCATCTGGAGCCTTTGATAACTTTAAAAGTAGGCCCCCAAGAGGAAGTATTAGAATTTATAGTTGACACTGGGGCAGAAAGGACTTGTGTGATGAATATTCCAAAAGGGTGTGATGTAAGTAATGATATGGTAAAAGTAACGGGAGCAAAGGGGGAAGGATTTAAGGTCCCTGTCATTAAAGATGTGGTTATTGAAGGGGAAACAAAAATAGGGATAGGGGATGTTTTGTTAGTTCCTGGGGCTGGCAGCAATTTATTAGGAAGGGATTTACAAATCCAACTGGGGATTGGGGTCATACCAGAAGAAGGGAGAATGACGGCCAAAGTGTCAAAACTTAGCCAAGAAGATGAAAGAAAAATTAACAGAGAAGTTTGGGCTGGGGAAGGGAATAGGGGTGGACTAGATATTGACCCCATAAGGGTCACAATTGAAAAAGAAGAATGTCCCATTCGTGTACGTTAGTACCCTATATCTTTAGAAGGGAGAAAAGGCTTAAAACCAGTAATAGAAGAATTAATAAAGGATGGGACACTGGAACCTTGTAAATCCCCTCATAATACCCTTATTCTCCCAGTGAAGAAATCTGATGGAAATTATAGATTAGTGCAAGATTTAAGAGAAGTAAACAAAAGAACACGAGCCTGCTACCCTATGGTTCCTAATCCCTACACTCTTTTAAGTAAAATTCCACCTCAACATCAGTGGTTTAGTGTGGTGGATCTTAAAGATGCCTTTTGGGCCTGCCCACTGGCAGAGGAAAGCCAGAATATTTTTGCCTTTGAATGGGAAGATCCAAACACGGGGAAAAAGAACCAATTGAGGTGGACTAAACTGCCACAGGGGTATTGTGAGGCCCCAAATTTATTTGGGCAAGCCTTGGGAGAAATATTACAAACCTTCCCCACTCCCCCAGGAATACAAATTATCCAATATGTAGATGATCTTCTAATATCAGGAGAAGATAAAATTAAAGTTAAAGAAGCTACTATAAAGCTTCTAGATTTTCTTGGGGAAAAGGGACTAAGGGCATCAAAAAGGAAATTACAGTTTGTGGAATCAGAAGTAAAATATCTTGGCCACCTGATAAGCAAAGGTAGCCGAAAACTAAGTCCTGAAAGAATTACAGGGATTTTATCCCTCCCTCCTCCCTCTTCAAAAAAGGAGGTTAGGAGACTGCTGGGGCTACTGGGATATTGCAGACTATGGATTGAGGGATATACACAAGCAGTAAAATTTTTATATGAAAAATTAACATGGGGAGACAATATACAATGGACCAAAGATGATGATAATAAATTAGAAAAACTGAAGTTGAAACTAGCCTCGGTACCAGCCCTAAGCTTACCCTCACTAGAAAAACCCTTTCATTTATATGTGAATGCAGAAAATGGAGTAGCTCATGGTGTATTAGTCCAGGAATGGGGAGGGGTGAGAAGACCAATAGCTTATTTATCTAAACTATTGGACCCAGTAAGCCGTGGCTGGCCGGTATGCATTCAAGCCATAGCAGCTACTGCTATTTTGGTGGAGGAGAGCCGTAAGCTCACCTTTGGAAGTAAACTGATTGTATACACACCCCATGCGGTCCGAAATGTGCTAAATCAAAAAGCTGAAAAATGGTTAACAGACTCCAGGATACTAAAATATGAAGCAATTCTGATTGACAGTAATGATCTAACTATAGAAACAAGCAAAAGCCTCAATCCGGCCCAATTCCTCTATGGAGAACCAAAAGATGACCTGGCACATGATTGCTTGGAAATTATTCAATACCAAACAAAAGTTCGGGAAGATCTAGAAGAACAAGCCCTCTTAGAAGGGGAAAGAATATATGTGGATGGTTCATCCAGATGCTTGCAAGGAAAAAAAATGTCAGGATATGCCTTAGTTGATGGGATAAATATGCAGACCATCGAAAAAGGAAAACTACCTTCAAATTGGTCGGCGCAGTCTTGTGAATTATACGCTCTAAAGAGAGCACTGGAGCATTTAGCACACAAAAAGGGGACCATCTATACTGATTCAAGGTATGCCTTTGGGGTAATACATACCTTTGGAAAGATCTGGGAAGAAAGGGGTTTACTAAATTCAAAGGGGAAGGAACTGATACATGAAGGCCTGATTTCAGAAGTGTTGGAGGCATTAAAATTGCCTGAAGAAATAGCCGTAGTGCATATCAAAGGACACCAAAAAGGGATGACCCCAGAAATAAGAGGGAATAATCTAGCAGACCAAGAAGCCAAAGATGCAGCAGAAAATGGGACTAAACGAATTATGTTAATCCTGACCCCAGAAAGGGGAGAATTGGAAATCCCCAAATTTAGTAAAGAAGAAGAGAAAGAATTATTTAAGATAGGAGGAGAACAAGATCAATCTGGAAAATGGAAACTCCCTGATGGGAGACAGTTACTTAATAAGCCACTCACTAAGAGAATATTAGAAGATATGCATCAAAAAACTCATTGGGGCACTCAAGCTTTGTGTGATCATTTTCTGAGAAATTATGGGTGTATTGGAATCTTTGGGGTAGCAAAACAAATAACTGGGAACTGTACAACTTGCCAAAGGGTGAATAGGAAAATAATGAGAAAAACAACATTAGGAGGCCGCGAGTTAGCTCTGCGACCATTCCAAAGTATCCAAGTAGATTTCACTGAACTTCCTCAAGTACAAAGATGGAAGTTCCTATTAGTAATAGTAGACCATCTAACTCATTGGGTAGAAGCAGTTCCTGCTACCAGAGCTACAGCTAACGTAGTATGCAAAACCCTTCTGGAACAAATTATTCCCAGATATGGAATGGTTAATAAAATAGACTCAGATAGAGGAACACATTTTTCATCCAAAGTCTTACAACAAATAACTCAAGCCTTGGGAATAAAATGGGAATTACATACCCCCTGGCACCCACAAAGTTCAGGCCAAGTAGAAAGAAGGTCTTGGGGTGACCTTATGATGTGTATCCCATATCGCTGCCTATGCCCAGAAATTAATTTTTGGGGCCTTTCTATGCCTCTAAACTGAGCCTGAGAGGGGGAAGAAAAAAAAAAACCTGAGCAAAAACTTTCTCAAAGCAGTTTGCAGCTTGTTCAAGGACACAAAAAAGATAGCAGGTTTGGGTTTTTTTCCCCAGCTGGGGCAGGGGAGCGAGGAAGCACCCGGCTTGCGGCTTTCCAGTCAGCTTTTGGCCAGTTTTTTCCAGCTTCTTGTTCTCCGGAGAGAGACTGAGAGTTGAACTTTTCCTTCTCTGGAATTTCGGATTTTCTCCCATTTTCTACTGGACTGCTTGATTGCTGTAACATCAGAGCACATCGGGAGGCCTTTCCACCGGGCACAGAGGGCCTGGCCCTGGGCCAAGCCCCAGCTCCAAGGAGACCAAAGGGAGGACTCAAACACTTTCCCAGGTTTTTCCTCTACAGCGAAAGATTTTACCATTTAACATTATTTTCCTTTCCCGTGTGTTTGTTAAATAAATAGTTTTATCTTCTTCACTTTCCTTCGAGGAAAATTTATTTTTTCCCGAACCTGGTGGGGGGAGGGGTGGTTGTGCCTTCTCTCGGAGGATATATTTCTAAATTTGGCCAAACCGGAACACAGACTTTGAAAAAAACTTTAACAAAATTAATGATTGAAACTCAAATGTCATGGGTAAAATGCTTACCTTTGGCTCTGTTGAGAGTCCGAACGCAGCCCAGGTCAGATGTGGGAGTATCTCCTTATGAGATGATGTTTGGATTACCCTTCCTTACCACTCAACATGAAACAGCCACTTATGAAGTGGGAGAAGCAAGTGTCAAAAAATATGTCACCACGATTGCCAGAACACTTGAAAATTTGAGGCTGAAAGGAATGATCCCTGAAACCACAACTTTGGAGTTCAAAATTCATAATATCCACCCAGGGGAATGGGTACTGGTAAAAACATGGAAAGAACAATCTTTGACTCCACAATGGGAGGGTCCTTTTCAGGTACTGCTGACGACTGAGGCCGCAATCCGGACCAAGGAACGAGGGTGGATCCATGCCAGCAGAATCAAAGGACCTGTAAAAGAACCTGAAGAGTGGACTGTAATATCCAAACCAGGTGACACCAAATTGATTCTTAAACGGAGGCCAGGTGGCAACGAACTAGAACAATCTAAATAATCCAAGGGATATGCAAAGAATCACACCTAACTGAGAAGTAAAACCCAAATTTATATCAGTGGCCCCTGGACAAATTCTGGGACATCTTGGAGAAGAATATTCTCACTTCAAACAGGAAGGGTTGGGACTGTATCAAACAGGGAACTCTCATATTCTGATTCTAGCCTGTGATTTGTATTGAGAAGGGGGAGAATCACAACTTCCATCAGTGCCACATCATATACCCTGTTTGAATCATTCTAATATGGGGCATGCCAGCCAGGTCAAATATAAGTAATTAATCTGGAGGGAAACTGGCATTTCACATCATCGACACCCTAGTTGTAAAAGGTGTCAAGCACAAATCAGCCCCCTTATCCAGACAAAATCATAAGCAACAAAAGCAATAACTTTGCTCTGCAGATGGGAATTACCAGTGCCTGTTGAATGGGAAATACCTAAGATACAAACAGTTAAAAAAGGTGCCAAAAGAAATTTGCCTAAAAGCTACAAAGGAAGTGACAAGGAAATAGAGGGCAAGACCGGGTTGGCCACTGTACTCGCCACTGAGAAGATCCAATACACCTGCTATGGGTTGCAACCTCATAGGCAAGGGAGGTGGGCGTATAAGCCATGCCGGACCTCTGTTATTCCTTCTTTTGTCACTTATCCTGGTCCCTTTCGGGACACCGGCAAGACCACGTTACAAATGCTATCGAAAGCTCTACATGGAAAGACACCGGGGCTTCTTTCTTATTACTCATACCCATATCAACAGTCACTGTTATGACTTGTCCAAATTAGGTATTTGTATGCATAAAGGGGAAAAATATTGGATTACAGAAAATTTGGAAACAAGTGGAAACAGACTAGGAAGTAATTGTCCAAAAGGAGAAAAATGGATTTGTTTCACAGCTGCCACCAGGGGAACAGTCCAAGATTTGGTAAAAGAACAAGTGGTAAGTAAAAATACAAAGCCAGCACAGCAACCTCGCCCTATATTCACCTCACGCCAGGACCTGTATGCAAAGCTTAAACAACCGTTAAAAGAGGAAAACACCCCAAGGTTAGGAAAAAACCTGTTTGTGGAATTGGGGGAGAGGATAGGTAAAGAACTTAACATAACCAACTGTTGGGTCTGTGGAGGAGCTTTGATGACAGAAGAATGGCCATGGAAAGGTAGCAGCGTAGGCCCGGTAGAACTCCTTAAATGGAACCGGACAAATATAAGAGGGGGGAACCGACCTGAGGGGTGGATTTTAAGTTCAACAGTGATAGGGGAAGAATGCCTCTGGCGAACTGGGAAGAACTTTCTTAATGAAGTAGGAAACACTCCCTGTAAAAGATATAAAGTGAGCAACAAAACTTCCACGTGGTGGGTCCCAGAAAAACCAACTTGGTATTGGGCTCAGAAAAAAGGAAAAGGCTGTATATATGATAATGAAATTGGACTCTTTCAGTGTAATGACACAAGGAAAAATCCTTATTTTGGAATCCCAGAAATATCCAAATTTTGGGAGAATATCGATCAACAAGAAGGTGATTATTGGAAAGCACCAGATGGCTTATTTTGGATATGTGGGGAAAGGGCATACCCAAGACTCCCTTCGTATTGGAAAGGGAGTTGTACATTAGGAATCATTCAACCAGGGTTTTTCCTTTTACCAGAACCAGAGGGAGATCAATTAGGAATACCTGTCTATGAAGACTTCAAAAGAAATAAAAGAGATTTAATTGGAGGATTCCAAAAATGGAAAGATGAGGAATGGCCCCCTGAACGAATATTAGAAACATATGGGCCAGCTACCTGGGCACAAGATGGAAGTTGGGGATATCGAACCCCAATTTACATGCTGAATCGTATCATCAGACTCCAAGCCCTTGTAGAAATCATAACCAATGAAACATCTGAGGCTATGAAATTAATAGTCAGCCAGCAACGCCAAACCAGAGCTGCAATATATCAAAATAGGCTGGCTTTAGACTATTTACTGGCTGAAGAAGGGGGTGTGTGCGGGAAGTTCAATACATTGGAATGTTGTTTAAAAATTGATGACAATGGGGATGCCATTCTAGATATCGCCAACAATATCAGAAAAATAGCCCATGTACCGGTCCAAAAACGGGAATCAATGATGACTGCTAACTGGTGGGATGGCATGTTAGGGAAAGAATGGTGGAAGAAGCTAGGCTTCTTCCTCTTATGTGCTATAGCTGGTCTAATATTTCTCCCTTGCTTGATCCCCTGCTTTATTCGGCTAATCACCAGCGTAGTTCAAGGCATGCAAGTTGTGACAATGCCTGCTGACCCAAAGTTGGCTATGTCTGGAACAGCACAAAAAATTATGGTATTAAAAAAACAAAGTGATATAAAAGACCCTCTCGAAGAAGTCAAATTGATCCGTGAAAAGAACAAACAGACATTAGAAGCCAAGAAAAAAGAATTATTGCTCAAGCCAAATGATTTATAAAATAGAAAAAGGGGGGATTGTTATAAACATATATTATAGTATTGGCTTCTCGCAAAGTATTAAGGTAGATATTATATAATGTTAGAAATGCTTTTTGCTGTGTGGATGTAGTTTTCTCTCGTTTTAGCAAGAATGTTAGCAAGTGTGTGCAAGTAAGATAACCTCCAAGCGAGCAGAGGATGAGGCCCTAGAAGCTGCTAATCAACACTTTGTCCAGAGAACAAAAGGGCCCAAAGGCTACTCCGCCCGGAGAACGGGTGACCAGGAGGGTCCGAGAGCCCTTATCACCGCTCTGCCCGGGGGGCAAAGAGGCCCAAAGCTGCAATCAGCCCTGACTGTCTGGAGAATTAAGAGATCCACCCCACCATCGACTCTTACCTAGCGGGCCCAACCCCAAGAATCAAAAGAAATAAAACCGCAAGGCCGAAGACTACGCATGCTCTAAAAAGGCGGACCCAAGGAGTGGCCATGCAGAACAGTTCCTGGAAAAGTTTTAATATGAATAGAGAACAGACAGTAAAAATGGTATAAAAAGGACTCACCTCGAGCATCAGGTGTACTCTTGGCAGAGCACCAAGGCACCCGGCCATTATCCCTTTGTTTTATTTTATGTGTCTCTTATTGTCTTTATATTAAACTCTTTAAATTCTAACAGGAGAGTGAACCTTGTTTTTCGCAATTTCTAATATTATATAATATCTACCTTCATACTTTGCGAGAAGCCAATACTATAATATATGTTTATAACAGGTTCAAACAGGAGGGGGAGATGTAGGAACCCAGAGTGCCGAGAATATTTCTCTGCCTGTTTTTAAGGGTTCTTACCCCCCTGAACAACACTGTTTTAGCTTCAAACCTTGGAAAAAATTACCAATGATCTGTTGGGGTCTCCTCCCCTGCAGTGTAGCCCTGGGAGAGGGGCCCTGAGGGGACAGACACGGGGTTTCCCTGCCCCTGCTCAGCCTTGTTCCCCATTGGTTGGTTTGTGTTCCCCTGCGCGGGCAAAAGGACCCTTGGTCAGGTGACTGTAACAGTTCCTGGGCAGAGCTCCGGCCATGTGGCTGGAGAAATAAACATCTCTCTGAAACAGCTATCAAGAATCTGTCCGTCCATATATATTTCCTTTCCACGGGACTCCTGGTTTGGTATATGTATGTTGCAGTATCCCCACTGCAACAGTGATCAGACAAGAACTAGAAAATACAGTGGTGTGAATTAGGTGATAGACTACTATGTAAGATTGTCACAGGGTGAAAAATTTAGAGGTTTTGGGCTTCTCTTTGTAGTAAATAGATAAGAATAAAATGTATCAAAATGGAGGATTGCTGTTGTTCTCTAAACCTTCTTCTCCTTCTTCTACTACTCCATGTTCTGCAGTAAAAGTAGTTTGGAATGATTGGATGGAGAATTCCGCAGTTCCTGCCCGTGTTACTGAATAATTGGTAGGAAAGTGAAAATAATATATGTTTTTAGTAACTATTGGTTAAATTATCTTTAAAAGGCCATGTAAATCTTGATAGTTAGACTTCTCTCCTGCTTTCTGTGCTCTATGCTGTACCTGGGTCACGCTAGTGGCTCTGTTCCTCTGATAAGACTTAATAAACAACTATCCGGTAGCATTGAAACTCCAGGAAAAGTCTTGGTTTATCTTTGAAACTCCTTGCAAGGACTTTTAGAAAATTCTCTCCCATCAGGAGGGATTTGATTTATGGCACGGTTCAGTGTCAGTATTATAATAAAATTACAGAGTTTTTATTTTGTACTTTATGCATATTCTTTACAAAGAATATTATTAAAAAATTACTGGCGAGTATTATTGTACCATATTAATGTAAAATTTTTATACATTTTCAAAAATAAATTTTTTAATGAAAAACAAAGCAATCAAACCAAAAGTCCAAAGGAACCCAGCCAAACAATTTGCTTTGGACTGTTCCCTCCTTCTCTCTTTGCTACATTGATAGCGCAATAGTCACAATTTTTCAGCTTGAAATTTATCATGACTAGATTTGATCACAAGAAGATCAGAATATGATCTTCACAGTCAAAACATTGTTAGCCCTAGCAGAGAGTGAAAGCCAAAAAAAAAAAAACAAACAAACACAAGGATAAAATAGGGAAAAAAGAGAAATAGGTCTCTCTCATGGGAGTAAAGCCCAGTTCTCTAAGGATCCAATCAGGGGATTGATTAGACAGTTTAAAACTATTTTTATACTACTGGATGAATTCTAAGTCACAACCACATCACAGTTTTATTTCCAAGAGGCCTGAATGAAGAAAATAATAAAGGGCATGTACTGAACTTCAGTTCCTCTTATGTTTCTATGGTGATAATATGGACCTGTGTTTCTACATTTCAGTACATATAATATTAAATGAGCATTGAAATATCCTCGTGTGATGAGCTGATTGAATGCACAAGCTATTGAAGTAATGATAAGTGTATGAACCAAACTGTGGAAGAGGCTTTTTTGATTTTGAACTCTCAACATGCATAAAATCAATAGATATCTATTTCATAGACTAAAATCCTTTTTTAACCAAAAAGTTCGCCTCAAATATTCAGAGCTTAGACATGAAAAGAGAATCATATGTTTTAAGAGTGGTTGCTTGTTATGGACTAGGAACACTTGTTTTTCAAATCAGGAAGGTGCTTTTCAAATATGACTGTATTTATAACAATTTAGTAGATTGAAGGATAAATTATATGAAATTTTGTAAAAGAAAAAATATGTCAGTGTTCTTTGGAGTGGGGAGGGAAAGATTGTGTGGTTACACGCATATGTATGAAAAGTGGTGCTTTTCTCTTTTGTTTGTAGCAATGCGGGGTTAAAATAACAGTTTTCAATAAGCAGAAAGACTGGACGCATGATCTCTGCTGGGCTTTATTCACAGTATGCATCTGGAGTGCCTCTTTGGGCATCCTGGGTCTCTTAGAGAACAACTGCATACAGTCCCATTTAATTTTTAGAACAAAAGGGAAAATAACCCAGAGATGCCACTTTGTTCTCTTTGGGGAGAACACATCATTATTCACAGGGGAATGATTAATTCACTCTCCCCAGGTTCAACTGGGCTGGTACTCCACGTCAGGGCCCACAATGGAAAACATCAGGCTGCTGCACCAGTCCAGCTCAGGATACCAAGCCTGATTAAGGCAACCCTGAGAGATATGGTTAAAATCAAGAAGGGAAAAGTTTTGAAAGGAAAAAGGCAGGTGATATCACCGTGGTGGTACTGGGCTCCCTCAAGGAGGGGTGTTGCTTGTGGTCAGTCTGTTTTCTGACTGCTTGATCAACAGCTCAGGGTGAAAGGCCATGTGAATCTTTATGCTGTCCCCATGCAGTTAAATATGAAGAGCAGGTTCCAGTGACCTGTTATTTGTTTTCTTGGCCTCCTCACAGCAAACCTTGGGGAGCAAGGTGATGCCCCATGCATATAGGTATCCCCTGCCTGGGCAGATGGCAGGGTCCAAGCATGTCTGTGTCCTGAACAAGTGTGCTTGAGATCTCTCAAAAAATCACCATCAAGGGTATGAGCAAAAGTCAGATTTAATATTAAACTACAAAGCGCAACAGATTTGTTGGCAAGATTCACTCTACTTACAAAGGGCAACTAAGGCACAACAGGGAAAGCACGCAACAACAAAACCAAACAGGCAATCAAAGCAGAAATGAATTGAAACTACCTAGGTGTGTGTGTGTGTCTGTGTGTAAAGACAGTGTAAATAAGGATGAAAAGGAATGTGGCCTAAAGCTTAACACTTAAATTTAACAGTACTTTAACTTAACTTATACCTTAATTTATATTTTAACCTTAAAAATCTAACACAGAAATAACACTTAAAAGCATTTAGCCTAAATTATAGCTATAACTTAACTTCCAGATTTGCTATAGCATATGTGCAAAGGGTATGCATGCAGACAGAAATAGTCAGTGCAAGATAAGGTACCTGTGGAAAAATTTCCCTTGGAGGTCAGTGAAAATACTCACTTTGTATGCTTTTGCATCTCCTGATGGGCAAAGAATCTGGCCTCAAGGAGTGAGGGTATCAGCTCAGGACACGTCATGGTTCAGGGATCCTCCAGGTATAGCAAACCTGAGGGTTTGCTGGCTCTGAGAGGCATCCCACTCAGAGGGAGATTGCTGGTCGCAGGCCCGCTGCGGTCTAGGAGAGCTCAAAGGGCCTCATCTTGGACCGCTGTTTATAGGGTCACAAGAGAGTGGGCTTTAGTCATAACAATGTTTCATCCTGGCCACAGTTTGGGTTGGCTCTTTCAAAGAAAGTGTGAGAAAAGGAATGTTATGCCATTCAGGCCAGAGAAATATTTTCTAAGGCTGGTCATGAGAAAAACAGAAGCTTGTTAGGAGTTCCTGAGAGCAGACAATATTTTTTGATAAGTTAAGAAAGAACTGAGCCCAGGTGATGTTTCCAAGGACAAGGCCTAACAAGCAGGCCTAACAAGCATTTTCTTAGATCACACTGCAGCCTGGAAAGGAGTGGGGGGGGGGGGTAGGATGCACCACCACAGCCTGCCATCCCTTGGCTTTATTAAGAGGCAAACCTTGTTCAAAAGTATATGACAAAAAAACTGCTAGGCCACTTGTTCCTTCCATGTTTTATGCTGGTCGTCTGTATGGTGTGTGGACAGGGCCTTCACCTGGAGTTGGTAGGCAAGATGGAAACTTACCAACAAAAGAAACTGCTACGTTGTCCAATTTTATTTTTTTAAGCACTGAGGAAAGGGATCAGGGAAGGTGGCTGGGGAAGGAAAGCAGGACAGAGACACAGATGATACACCCCTTCACTTATTTTCTCTGAGTTCTCTGGGAAATCACCTGGCCTTGGCCCCAGGACCTGGTGGGTCTGGGACCCTGCGCCACTGTGCTGCATGGCTGCAGTGCCAGACCAGGCACCAGCCCCACAGCCCTTTTCAGGACTTGCAGCATTGCCAGGCCTTAGCTCCCCATTTGCATGCAAATAGCCTGCAACATTCCCCCAGCTTTCAAGAAAAACAGAGGGGACCTGCAGTCCTTGCTAGGATGGAGACTTGTTGAACAATCCCTTAAAAATAGGCAGTGGCCTGATAAACAAGCTGGTAGGACAAACAGGATGGTGTCACCTCCTCTTCCTCTCAGCTTCAAAGTGTGGATTCATTAATCCGTCTCCTTTACTCACCATAACACCACAGGGCTGAGAGATTAATTACTTAAGCTAAATTGGAAGGGGATGGCTCTATATGGGGGCTGATGTTTCAATCAATTCCTCCAGAAGGACCACACAAAAAGAAACTTTTTAGTTTATGATGCTGTTATGCAGAATTTTAATCTAGGGATAGATTTAGCCATGTGTTATCTATTGGGAATTTAACGAAACCCTTATGTATTCAATTGCTTTTTATGCCTGTGATAAACAGCTATTATAGCATTGGCTTTCGCGGGTAGTAAAATGTAAGAAATATTATGTATCAGAATATGTTAGGAAATATTATGTGCAAACATGTTAAGAATAACTTTGCTATGCAGATATTAACTAGTTAACATTATCACTGGGGTCAAAGTTACAAGATGCTTATATAGCTTGAGTTATAAGATACCTATATAATCTGAATCATAACTTTCTATACAATGTAATAGCTAGTATATGGTTAACCGATCGCTTAATGCTTAAATAAATGGAAACTAGCCAGGTGAATAATCTCAAAAATAGACAAGTATAGCTAGATAAGGGAAGAAGCAGGATGTACTAATGAGAAGTTGGTAAAAGTTAAGCCAATTAGCCACAAAGTAAAGAATTTAAACCGGTTAGATCCAGAAAGACATAGGAACACCATAACTGTGCATGCTCCGAAGACAAACAGTTCAAGATATGAGGAAGACCTGAGCCTTCATTGGAGAAGACCCCCGAAGACCCCCACGATCACATTATGCATGCTCTAAAAGGCGGATTGGGGGAGAGAATTGTCACGATCTGCTAATACAAGCGAGGGTCGTGATGATTCGTTTATAGATCTCAGAGTGCAAAAGGACACAAGGGATTTCAGTTTTAATCAGAACAGTGCACCTTTATTAAGTGCCCACAACACGGTATGCGATAGAGGAGAAAAAGAGAGAGAGAGACATAAAGAAAAAGTAAAAGAGTAGAGAGGAAGAAAGGGGGGGGGGTAATAGTTATCAATGGATGAGACAAAGTCCTCGTGGTCTTCTGCCAATAGATTCGTCTTCTTTCTGTGGGAAGATCTCATCTCAGTTATTTTAGAAAGTCCCTTTATAGTCCTTTTCAGAAGCGAGGGGCAACTGGCCAAGAGGTGGGGAAATCTACAGCCATTGTTATGGGGCCCGTTGCTTTGGGAAACAGGTACAAGATAGGTGTACAGGACAGGTCATTCCTTTCCGCTTCAGCGCAGTCCTTCCCACCTGGGCAGCAAGAACGGCGCAGTCCACCGTGACCTGCACTAATTTTCCTCAGGAATGCATACCAGTTCCCAGCGGGCACACCTGCAGGCAACACTTGGCAGACATCCCACCTTAGCCAGGCCAGGAATCCTGTGTTCAGTCTTTGTCCTCGGTGATGATCGTGAGGCAGATGAGGGATCTTCGGACCGTCTCTTACAAGACAATGTTAATCCCTTTTAAAAAATGTAAATTAGTTCTCAGAAAAAAAACTATGCATATGCATTGTGGTTTATTAATATGCATAATGTTAAAGCATATAACCGTATAACCGGGAAGTTTGTGTAAGTGGGTGTGCCTCTGGCTATGAGCCACGCACCCAGCACTGTGATTTTGCTTTAAGTGACCTTCGTCCCCTATTGTCCCTTATTAAATTTATAAAACCCTAAAAAAAGGAGTGGGCTTCGTTTCTCACAATTTGGTGACCCCGACGTGATAAATACCTTGTCTCTGTGATCCTAGGGAGTTGCGAGCGAAAGGCGTCCCTGCTGATTTCAGCGGCTCTCTTGGCTTCTCCTGGAGGTACCGGCGATTGCAGGTTAACACCTTGAGGACAAGAAGGGACACTTAAAGCAAACAGCGGGGATCGAAAGACCCCCCTTCTTTTTAAAGGATCCTCAAAGGCTTCCTAAACCACGGTAAAAAGCCCATAATTCTTGTGCACAAAGACCCCGACAGGAAAAAGGACTTGTAAGTACTGTGTGAGGTGGGGAGGATGGGGGATTGAATGGCGTGTGTGAGAGCCCAGGGATACCGGATTGGATCCCTAATAGAGACAGGGTAGTCTCGGATAACAATAAGGGAGCAAAAAGATTTCCTAGACAGTCCACTAGGAAGTATGGGACAAGGTTATGGGTCCCCAGTTACAAAAAGAATACCAAATTGAGGTTTAGGATTTACAAAGTGTGGGTGGTAATACCCAAAAGACTAGATTGAGGATTCAATATCCAATAGATGGGAAGTGGTGTTGAATCGAGGGCTAGGAAATTATCTTACAGATGGGACATGGTGTTGAATTGGAGGCTAGGAAAATTTCCTACAGATGGGAAGTGGAACACTGAGGGTTAAGAAAATATCATAGAAATCCTATACCCAAACTATTTGAAGTTGGCCAACAACAACATTCAAGACTTGTGGAAACCGACAGCTGCTCTGAAAGTCTCACAGAGCTCGACTTGGACACAATCACTGTGTATCCATGAGAACTTGGTTTGTACCCGTGAGAATTATAGCATCAGCAGAAGCGAGAAACCATAAGCAACAGATGTAGAAAACACAGCTGTCTAGGGAGACTGTTATTTGCTTTACATTGTTTTAGATGGGTGTTAGTTGCAAGTAACCAGTAGTTTTGTGGGGAGTTAATGTAGAAGCCAACAGAGACATAGCACAAGTGCCAAGACATTGTATAAAAGACCCTTTCTAGAAATAAAGGTTGCATTTGCCATCGCCTGGAGTTGTTAATGTATCTATACATGTCGTAACTGCCTCAACTGCAACAAAAACTTAATTAATGAGACTCTCTTAGCTCAGCTGTCAGATCCAGAGGAGACAGATCTCTCGGTCACGACCCTGAATTTTCAGTTCTGCTGTCCTTTGGCTCATGGTGGGAGCAGACACAGATCATATGCCCCAGATTAGAGTATTTTTCTTTGATAAATAATACCCCCGGGTGAATGTTAATAAGTGATATAAAATCAGAAATTGTGATTTACAACATTTAAATTTTGAGAGAAAAAATATTAGGTGTTTAATAGAGTTTGGGTTTTTTTGTAGAGTGAGTACTTTTAGTGTTTTGTGATGAGGTGAATGAGAGTGAAGGAGGTGAGTGGCCAGCATGGAATAAATGTGGAGTTTATTTAAGTAATTGTTGTGACAAATGAGTAGAGAATGGTAGACTGTTATAGATGCAAAGCAATTGTGAGGCTTTATTTGTGTTATATAAATTGTGAATTTGAGGTTTGACCTTGTCATCCAAGGGGAGGTTTACAAAAAGTATCTATTGTGGTTTTGGTGTGTGGAGAGGGGGGAAGTGGTTCCCCAGAAGTGTGTAAAAAGTGCAGAGAAAGTGAGTGGAAGGTGCAGAAAAAGTGTGTAGAAGGTGAAGAAACAAAACAGATTGGCAGAAGGAAGAATAGAGCGGGAGGGGCTGGAGGCCCCAAGGATGGGAGTCCTAGGTGAGCTGAGGGTTGAAGGCCCCGAGGTTGAGCTCCAGTTGAAGTGTGTGAAGTCAAAAGATCCACCTGAAATATCATGAGACAAGTAAGTCAAGTCCCAAGAAAAGCAAAAAGATATTAACCAATATTCCCCCAGACAGTCCACTGGGAATTAAAATAGCAAATTGGGAACATAACACATGTACAAAAGGGAAAGGCATTTTGTATAAAATCAGTGTTTATTTTCCGTGTGTGCTAACAGCTGCTACTGGCTGCTGTGTGTTTGCCAAAGGTTTTCGCTGTGTCTGTGCCTTTACAGCTGTTAAGGTCTGGGTCGTTGCCAGAAATTTTTACTGTTTGCTCTGTTGACAGTTTTAATCCATGTCCCATCCTACTCCGATACCCTATTTCATTAATTTCATTTTTAAGACCCCAATTCCTTGTTTTGTGTGTGGAATACTGTGTCGGTTCGGTGTCCCGTGGTTGTGGGACCCTTGGGTGCATATTGAGTGTTTTAATTGTAAAAGAAAATATTAGTCTGTCACACCTCCTATATCCGCTGTGTGCGCGGTGTTGTGCGTGGAGGTTGAGAGCTGACGAAAATAGGATTTGTATTCTTGCCATAAATTGAAATCACATACAATTAAGGTTACATTAAAATGGGTAGTTCCAGCAGTAAGGAAATAGCCAAAAAGAGCCCTTTAGAGTGTGTTTTAGCCCATTGGAGGGAGTTAGGAGGAATTCCAGGAGATAACTTTAAAAAAAGTGATTTATTAAAATACTGCAACCAATGGTGGCCCCTTTATAGATTAGACAGCAGGGGAAAATGGCCTGTAAATAGAACTTTAAATCACAGTACTTTGTTGCAGTTAATGTTTTTTTTTAAGGAAGGAATTGAAGTAAGATGAAGCAATGTGTGCAGATATTTTTTTCACTCTGAGAAATAAGCCCGAGTGGCAGAGGGAATGCAGCATAAATTTGTCTCTGCAAGACCCTTTGGTTTTAGCATTAGAAAAAGATACCAAGTGGAAGATGAAAAGGTGTTGTTCTGCATGTAGTATAGAGCAGAGGTGTTTGGAGTAAGGGGATAAGCAGGAATGAGAGTGTTATAAATGTCCAGGATTTACAGCTGAAATATCCAAGGCCAGCTGCACACTCATCCAACTGCTCCCCCCCGTCAAGCCCGAGCAGTAGTAAAGATGAAATGGATAATCCTGGGGAGGGAATGAGTTCAGAGACTCCAATAACAACACAAACAAGAAGTAAAATGAAAAGGTTTTGCCTTTAATAGCCCTTCTGAGGGAGGTAATAGGTCTCGGGGGGGGGGGGGGGGGGGGGGGGCGGAAGAAGCGATGTGAGTGAAAGTTCCACTAGTGATCTGAATAGCTGGAGAGAAGTTAGAAATTTTAAAGGAGAGATTAAAAGCTTATTAAAAGATCCTATAAGTCTCTCAGAACAATTTAATCAATTTTTGAGACCAAATATTTATGATTTAACATTGAAGGTAGACAAGAGTTTAAATCCAGCTCAATCTTTATATGGGGAGCCAAAGAGTGATTTAACACACAATTGTTTAGAAGTTATCCAGTATCAAACTGAAGTCCAAGAAGATTGAGCAGAATAGACCCTTCCAGAAGGGGAGAAAGTATATGTGGATACAAAAATGCTGTTAGCAAGGAATTTTCCTGCTTCTTCTAAACCGTCGGATACTTTTCTCTCTCACAGAAGATAATAGCAGAAGTTCTGTAAACTAAGAACACCTGCGACCTTGTAGAACTATGTTTATGGTACAGTAGAAAAATATTTTGACAATGGATGTTTTAGGATTTTAGCCAATCACCCCCAAGGGGTGGCTGATCCTTTGTCCAATTAGACTATGAAGAAAAAAGTCTATAAAAGAGTTTGTAAAATAATTAAATAAATCAATCTTGCTGCATAATTCCTGCCTGCTGGATCTTCTCCTCCTCCCTACGGCTGCGGGACACGGTAATATCGACGGCGGAAATATTTGGGGAGCGCCGGCGCTGCACCGGTCGCTGACACCGCAGCCGCCGCTGCCGCCGCCACTTCCGGGTTTTCCCGCGGCAGCGCTACTTCCGGATCCGGCACCGGCTGCACCACTTCCTGATTCGGAGCCGCGTCTCCCGCGGGCAGTGCGAGTGGTGAGGGCCCGGCGCACCCCGCGCAGCGGGGTGCCTCTGGCATCTGCAGTAGCTGCTTTTGCAAGCTGAGCAGTTCCAACAACTGCCGCGATATATTCGGCAGATCCAATAGCTGCTGTGATATGTGTGGCAGTACCGATAACTGCCGTGAGACATTCGGCAGTTCCATCAACAAAGGCAAATGACGTATTAATAGGTCGACGGCTCGGTTCTGCGACTGCGCAGAACAGTCCAGCGCCAGGGAGGGCAATGGACTACACCCAGACAGTCTCGGTGCAGTCATGCCTGGGGCTACGCCGGCCAAGAAGGTACATCCGTGCGTTCCTGGCGCAGCCAACGCATGAGCAGACAGGCTAGGAGCCACCATGGGGGTCCAAGAGGCTAAGCCGCTAATTCGCGGCCCTGGATAAGCCGTGGCCGCCGCCGAGCTGAGCGGCAAGGCAGGCTGTGTGCCCTCCCGCTGCCCCGACATCCCCGCCTCACCGGTGCGGGGTCCCTGGGGGCCGCGGAGTCCTGCGACTATGCAGGGTGACCCGGCGCAGGCTCTGCCCGTGGAGCCGGGGGGTTTTTTTTGGATCCAGCACCACATGCCCCTGGAGCCCGGTCAGCGGGGTCCCCTTCGGACATTCCTCCATCACTCATCACCGAAATAGGCGAGCCAGCTCTACTGCCACAGTCAAGGTCTGTCAGCAGCATAAATAACGAATGCCAAGTTCGGAATAATTCTAACGATGCTCGGTCCCCAAAGGGGAGCTCATGCCATATGGCACAGCTGAGCTCCTGCCACAGCCCAAAGTCCAGGGCAGTGTCTCTGTCCATGGGAATTCCTTGCAAAGCAGCCCAATCTAATAATTCCTGAAGTGAGTTCTCAGGAATGGAGGTGTGCATTATACTGAAAACACCTTTCCAGACCGTTACCACAGCGTCGGTTTGTGAGCCGCTGTTCGCCATTTTCTCAGTCCCATCGGATCTCCCTGTCCCGGGGGGGGGAAGGGGAACAGCGTACCTTTAGAGAAATACGGCTTGGCTCGCAGTGTGCAGGACACATCACAGCGTGCAGATCACGTCGGTTGCACCAAATGTGGATGGTTCATCTAGATACATACAAGGGAAAAGAATGTCAGGATATGCTTTAGTTGATGGGGAGAGTTTGCAAACCATTAAAAAGGGAAATTACCTTCTAGTTGGTCTACTCAATCTTGTGAATTATATGCTCTAAAAAGAGCACTGGAGTATTTAGCATATAAAAAAGGAACTATATATACTGATTCAAAATATGCATTTGGAGTAGTGCACACTTTTGGGAAAATTTGGGAAGAAAGAGGGTTGTTGAATTCAAAAGACAAAGGGCTGATTCATGAAAGACTTATTGTAGTGGTTTTGGTTCAAAATATTCATTATTTACTCATTTTCCTTCTGTGAGATAAGAATTAGGAGAAAAGCAAAGCAGGCACAAACCTTAAACAGTTGCAGTACAATGAAAGAGTTTTATTACTAATAGAATTAAAAGTAAAGAGACAATAACAAAACCAAATTAAAGCAAATCCCCCCCCCCCTCCAGCCAGCACTTCTCTCCTTTTACCTAGCTCACACAAGGGATAACAGAACATGGGATGTTAGTCAGTGTTCCAGTTCTTGAAAAGTCTCTCTCTTATGCTTAAGGGAAAAAAGGGTTTTTCCTTCAGTTGCACGTGGTTCCCAAACTGCCACTAACAGCAGATCCGCCCGGAAACAAACAATCTGCTGTATGTAGAACATCTCTCCCATGAAAAATCTCACAGTTCCTTCACACTGCAAAACATGGGCCATCACATGGGGTTATTCATCTTTTTAAGGATAAGTTCTTTTGGCCTGCACACAAAGGCTCTTCTTTGCCACAAGTCTCTAACAGCCTCTTACTACTATAAAGCCTGGCATCGGCATTCTTCACAATCTTCACAGGCACACGAAGATACTCCATCCCCCCATGTTCTTCAAATGGATTAAAGAGACAAACAGTTTGTGGTATTACAGTTTCTTACCACGGCATGCAAGAAGGTTTCTTTTAAGCTGCCCGCCAGAATCGCGGCACCGCCCTCTTTTCTCCCAGTCGCCATTTCCAGCTCCGTCCCACATGGCTCACTTCTCTTTCTCTCTGAGTCTGACGCCGCCATGTTGAAGGGTGTTTTTGTTCGGGCTTTACGGTGGGGAAAGCCTCGCTCCCTTTGTGCTGCTGGCTGCGTGGTGTCTTCTTCAGTTCAGCACGAAGTGTGCTGGCTGCAGACAGGAGGCTCTGCCGGCTCCCGTTGACTCCGCCGGCTCCGCATGGAGAGGAGAGGGACCTGCCGGTCCCCAGAAGCCGCGCTAGATGGGTTTAGCTGTGAGCAGTCTATGGCTGGTTTTAGCTGCCTGTGGCTCTGAGGCAGTCCCCCCCCCAGCCACCCAGGGTCCGTGCCACAGCGTTGGGAAAGGGGGAAAGGGGCAGTGGCCCCGGCCCGGCCCGGCCCGGCGGGGCCGGGAGGCCCCGAGCTGCCCCCACCTCCCAGCAAGCGAGCTCCGACCAGAAGGGGAAGTCCCGCCTTTCTGTGCGGTTTAAATATGTAAATTGTGAGAAGCGTAATTGGTCTTAAAGACTGTCCATCAACTCAGGGTCAACCCAATACACTTATTTTGGAAGTTTTAAAAGCACTAAAATTGCCCGAGGACATAGCTGTAGTACATGTCAAAGGACACCAAAAAGGGATGACCCCAGAAATAAGAAGGAATAATTTGGCAAACCAAGAAGCTAGAGATGCAGCAAAAAATAAGAATAAAAAAGTTATGCTGATTTTGACTCAAAGCCAGGGAGAATGAGAAATTCCAAAATTTAATGCAACAGAAGAGAAAGAATTAAGTAAGATAGGGGGAGAGCAGGATCAATCTGGAAAATGGAAACTCCCTGACAGGAGACAACTACTCAATAAGCCCCTGTCTAAAAAAATATTAGAAGTTATGCACCAAAAGACTCATTGGGGTACCCAGGCTTTGTGTGATCACTTTTTAAGGAATTATGGATGCATTGAGGTTTTTGGACTAGCAAAGCAAGTAACTGAGAGATGTATGACTTACCAAAAAGTAAATAAAAAGATTACGAGAAAAACACCATCAGGAAGTCGTGAGTAAGCCATGCAACCATTCCAAAGCATCCAAGTAGACTTTACCGAACTTCCTCAAGTACAGAGATGGAAGTTTCTATTAGTAATAGTAGATCACTTGACTCATTGGGCAGAGGCGATTCCAGCTGTTAGAGCCACAGCAAACTAGTATCAAAAACCTGTTGAGAGTCTTTCTGAAGAATGGCTAAAAAGCAAAGGTCATGATAACACAGGAGGCTTAGTAAAGATGCAGACACTGAGTCCTTGAGCAAGAAGTTGCATAGATAACAGAATGTGCATTCAGATAAGTAAGAAGACAGAAACCATATGGAAGAGGAAGATAAGACCACCGTGTTTGCAGATCCCACGGAATAGCTCCCACCAATGAGGAGCTCAACTTTTGCAATATGTATGAGCTAATTAGTAGTACTATAAGTATGTGTAGTTTATGATAATAATCGAGACTTGCTGAACATCATGCCTTGAGTGCTTGTCTCCCGCGACTCCACCCAACATCTGGCGCCCGAACAGGAGAAGTTGCCCTTGCCTTATGCGACGGGGGAGTTGCGTTGGGGTCGGGTCCCGCAGCTAGACGGACGGCGAAAGAGGTCTCGTATACTGCAGCGATTTCCTCCGCGCCCGAGTGACCGCACAGGCGGGCTCGCCGATACGTGCTGCCGAAGCCTGGAGGGGCTAGCAACGGTACCGTCGTAAGTATGGAAAGGCAAGCAGCACAGGAACTTTTTAAGGCTTTTTTGCTTAAGCGTAATTTTAAAGGGATTGATCTTGATAAAGACCTCCCCGCTCTTTTAACGCATGCGCGCTCTTACGGTTTTTTCGCTGACCCCCACTCCATTCATGAATTAAGTCAGTGGCGCGCGTATAGTGACAAACTCTGGGATCTTGTCTTAGATGACGATAAGCCAGCTAAAAAGATAGCTAAACTATGGAGAGTTGTTTATAATGAACTTTTAATGGTACAGGCAGAAAAGAAAGCCGCAGAAAAGATTAAAGTTGCACAGGACCGTAATCGTCTTTACGGGGAACATGGTCCCTCTCCCTTCTCTGGTCCGCCTAATCCCCCCACCTTTGCTACGGTTCACGTACCCCCTGAGGCTCTTGCCTCTGAGTTGCCTTCCGCACCTCCCCCCCCCCCCCCCCCCCCCCCACCTCCTGCTCCTCCCACGCCTTCCTTGCCGCAGCCTGCTCCTCCGCCCTTGGCTCACCCGTCTCCGCCGGACTGTTCTCGCTCGCGAAACCCCTTTGTTAGCCCTGAGCCTGTCCCTGGGGCAGAGTCTGACCTCGCGGAGGCCATGGCTAGGGGCCATCGAGAACTTTGGGCTGCGGTTGCTCGTGAGGGCTTACAAAAGGGTGATTCTGACATGCTAGCGGCTGCTCAGGACAGCATAGCGTTCCCTGTCTTATTTGTCCCTAATCCGCAAGGGGGCGGCAATATCGCGCAGGTGACTAATCTGGATTGGAAGCTGTTAGCTCAGCTACGAGCAACGGTGGGGAATTACGGTGTCACCAGTGAACCAGTTAAACAGATGCTTGATTATATTTTTAACGCTTTTACCCTTCTTCCTGCTGACATTAAAGGCATTACTAAGCTCATGTATACCCCGCATCAGCGACTGCTTTTTGAGGCTCGCTGGAGGGAGGAGGCAGCTGTTAGTGCAGATCTCGCTAGACCCCAGGGAGATCCGTTAGCAGATATCACTGTAGATGAACTTCTAGGACAGGGTCAACATATGAGGGTTGAGGCTCAGGCTGCACTAGGCCCTGCTAAATTGCGGGAAGCTATGGCAGTTGCTAAGAAAGCTATGGATAAAGTCCGAGCCCCGGGTGGGATCCCTATGTATATGAACATTAAGCAAGGCAGAGAGGAATCTTTAGGCTCTTTTGTTGATAAAGTCATGGAGTCAATCTCAAAAGCTGGGGTGCAAGAGCACATGTACGACCCATTATTAAAACAATGTCTCCTACAAAATGGCAATCAAGCCACCCGTGCCCTTATTACCTCCACCCCAGGGGATTGGATTGTCTAGCAACTTTTAGAGAAAGCTGCGACCATGCCCACTGGCTCGCAACTATTCTTAGCACAAGCCTTAGCAAAATTAGGTGAAGGGCTTAAAGAACAGGCTATTAGCTCTCAAAATCAGGTTATGGCAGCCCTTGCTCCTCTCCAAGCGGCAGCAGCACGTCCCCGCCCAGCTCCAGGTGGCCGCATGAAGTGTTATCGCTGTGGGACACCCAGTCATATTTGTCGCGAATGTACAGCCGCAAGAATTTAGTGACCCAGCGCGAACAGCGGCCGCGCGACGACACAAGTAACCGCTCCAGCACCTCTACCTGTCCCCGCCCAGCGACAAGCGGAAGTCTCGGCCTGGACCTGGCAGCCTCAGTAGATACCGAGTTGCTAACATCAGAAATCCATCGCATTCCCACTGGTGTCATCGGACCTGTGTACATTAATGGCCAAGCTATGGGAGGACTTATTGTAAGTCATTCATCTGCAATTACAATGGGACTCCTAGTAGAGACTGGTCTTGTTGATGCTGACTCCGCTAGAGAAATTTTTATTTTAGCACATACCGATTATCCTCCCGTTAAGATCCCGGCAGGACAAAAGTTAGCACAACTAGTACCATTACCACATCTGGCTTCAAGCATTCCGCCTGTTTGTGATGCACCTAGGTGTCAGCCAAGTCCTGGCTCTACTGGATCTCTGACCTTACTCACTATTGATCTCACCTCCCGCCCACGGAAGCGTTGTCTCCTGCTGCATCAGGCAGAGTCCATCACCTTGGAACCTATCCTCAACCCCCGACGCCCATGCCTTGGGTGCGCTACAAAGACCCCAAGACGGGACTTTGGCAGGATCCTGTAAAAACCTTGTACTGGGGAAGAGGTTACTTATGTGTGTCCACTCCGACAGGTCCCCTATGGGTTCCGGCCAAATGGACTAAGCCTGTTGTCACTGATGAGCAACCCACAACAGAAGAAGAAAAGAAGGGTACAGAGGAAGATCTCACAGATCCTGCAGGAAGTTGAGCAGCGGTTTTGCATTACCTTCCTTGTGGACTCTGAACAGGAGATAGAGGGTTATCTCCTCCCACATTTGCAGAGACACTTTTTGCGCTTTTGCCAGTCTAGTTGCTTTGCATGTAATTGTAATAATCATAAGGCGTGGGTAAGATTGCTTTGCGGAGGCTGTAATTTACAGTGGTGGGTCCACCAGCAACATCTATCAGAAGGGTTTTGGTGTCAGTCTTGCAGTTTTCACTGGCACCGTGAGACGGCTCAAGGAGCATTAGTACAACTCACAGGCAAAAATATCATTGACAGTTTGCAATTAGTTGAAAATCTTGAAGATCTGCGGCTAAGAGAATTAGCGTGGTCAGTACAGCATTTAGCAAAAAAGATCTTAGCCGATAGCTACTCTGTAATTTTGCAATCCTCATGCCAACCAAATATCGGGGTCCCCATTCAGTGGCAAGTTGACCCAAGAAAGTGGGATCATGTTTGCCGGCGGTTTAAGCATCGTGCTGCTAATCGCAGGCTCAGTAATGGGTCACCCCCTTTCCTACCCTCCTAAGGTGTTTGACCCTAGAGATAATATCTGGGTCTCCTTGGCACGTGAATTGAACACCACAACATTCTGTGCCTCCCTAGCCACACCCAGTACCCCATTTTTGACATGCTTAGTTGGAGTACCACTAACAGATAATACATGGCGTAACTTCGTAATCGAGACCCAGAACCAGTTCAAAATTATTAGACCATTAAAATCCACAATGAATATTACTGCTGGCCTACAAGAGTCTGATAGCTGGGATGATAAACTCCCGGTGGGCCCTGAGCCACAAGAGATAGAACTAGTTGATTCTCTTAACGCTACAGCCTGTATTTATATTAATAGTTCACGTAATTTATGCCAAGAGGGCAGCCTTAATGGCTGTCGACTGAATGAATCCAACCCCACCTTGATTTATCCTATTGGCAATGCTTCACAGTGGGATTTAGAATGGTGCAACGTTACCGTGAGAAATCGATCTCTTGCAGCCCCTGGAACGTTTTTCCCTCAAAAGTTACCCAGAGGGTTTTTCCTAATTTGTGGGAATCGTGCCTGGTCAGGTATTCCATCCAGGCCTGTAGGTGGGCCCTGTACCTTTGGCCAACTGAGTCTTGCACTTCCACAGCACCATCCTAATGCTACACACCGAACACGATGGCAGAGGTCTTTAACAGAAACTATAACACCTGAATGTCAGGATGACCTCACGCTATGGAGCAAATCAGAAGTGCTTTTTACCTCCCTTTTTGTTCCTGGTGCAGCTGCGGCACGAGCCCATCGTCACTTAGAAAAACTGGCATGTTGGGTAGTTAAACAGGCAAACGGTACCAGCCGAGTGTTGTCTGAACTTGCAGAAGATCTGAGTTCAGTCCAACACTCCCTGCTTCAGAATAGAGCAGCTATAGATTTTCTACTCTTAGCCCACGGCCATGGCTGTGAAGACTTTGAAAGAATGTGCTGTATGGATCTTGAGGATCATTCTAAGTCCATCCACGCCGAAATTAAGAATTTGATTGAACACTCCCAAAAAATAAAAAAAAAGACTCCGGATTTTTCAGATTAGAAGGACTTACAGAGTGGATGGGCTTAGAAGGATGGATGAAAAGTGTGATTAAATCTTTAATGCTGTTGCTAATAATTGTTTTGCTTGGTTTACTTATGCTTAGCTGTATAATGTCATGTGTAAAAAATTTAATTCTGAAGTCAGTCAATATGACTATGATCATGCAAAAAGAAAACAGGGGAAGTGTTGAGAGTCTTTCTGAAGAATGGCTAAAAAGCAAAGGTCATGATAACACAGGAGGCTTAGTAAAGATGCAGACACTGAGTCCTTGAGCAAGAAGTTGCATAGATAACAGAATGTGCATTCAGATAAGTAAGAAGACAGAAACCATATGGAAGAGGAAGATAAGACCACCGTGTTTGCAGATCCCACGGAATAGCTCCCACCAATGAGGAGCTCAACTTTTGCAATATGTATGAGCTAATTAGTAGTACTATAAGTATGTGTAGTTTATGATAATAAACGAGACTTGCTGAACATCATGCCTTGAGTGCTTGTCTCCCGCGACTCCACCCAACAAAAACCCTTTTGGAACAAATCATTCCTAAGTATGGAATGGTTAACAAAATAGACTAAGACAGGGGAACACACTTTACATCAAAGGTGTTAGAGCAAACAACTCAGGCCCTGGGAATAGAATGGGAGTTACATACCCCACGGCACCTGCAGAGTTCGGGCTGGGTAGAGAGAATGAATCAAACTCTGAAAAAGAGTTTAACCAAACTGATGATTGAAACACAGATGTCATAGATAAAGTGTTTGCCTTTAGCATTACTGAGGGTCTGGACACAACCCAGATCAGACATAGGAGTGTCACCCTATGAAATGATGTTCGGATTGCCTTTCTTGACCTCCCATCAGGAAACTGCCACTTACAAAGAAGGGGAAGCAAAAGTTAAAAATTACGTCACCATAATTGCAGAGACTTTAGAAAACTTGAGATTGGAAGGAATCATCCCTCAAACCGCACCTTTAGATTTTAAAATCCATAATATCCACCCTGGAGAATGGGTATTGGTTAAAACATGGAAAGAACAATCTTCACAATGGAAAGGTCCTTTTCAGGTACTGCTGACGACTGAAACAGCAATCCGGACCAAAGAAAGAGGGTGAATCCACACCAGCCGAATCAAAGGACCTGTGGAAAAACCTAAAAAGTGGACCATAACATTGATGCCTGGTGATACAAAATTGACTCAAGCGGGGATTGGATGGTAATGAACTGAGATGACCCAAATAATCCCCTGAGGATAACAGAAAACTGGGAGGTAAGGAGAAGCATATATGAGTGGTTTCAAGTACCCGCTAGAGAAACTCTAAGGAAACTCAGATACCCTCCCTGGGGAGGGATACTTCCCCTCCAAACAGGAGGATCTAGTTTATATAGCTCTCTGTCTTGGGGTGACTTTGTGATGTGTATCCCACATCACTGCCTTATGCCCAGAAATTAATTCTTGTGCCTTTCTATGCCTTTAAACTGAGCCTGAGAGGGGGAAGGAAAACTGAGCAAAACTTTTTCAAAGCAGTTTGCAGCTTGTTCAAGGTCACACAGAGATAGGGACTTTTTTTTCAGCTGAGGCAGGGAAGCGAGGAAGCACCCAGCTTGCTGCCTTCCGGTCAGCTTTTGGCTGGGTGTTCAGTTTCTTTTTCTCCGGAGAGAGACTGAGAGTTGGACTTTGTTTTTCCTTCCCTGGAATTTCAGATTTTCTCCCTTTTCTGCTGGACTGCTTTAACATCAGAGCACATCGGGAGGACTTTCCACTGGGCACAGAGGGCCTGGTCCTGGGCCAAGCCCCAGCTCCGAGGAGACCAAAGGGAGGACTCTAACACTTTCCCAGGTTTTTTTCTCCACAGCGAAAGATTTTATTATTTAGCACTATTTTCCTTTTCCCGTGTGTTTGTTAAATAAATAGTTTTTATCTCCTTCACTTTCCTTTGAGGAAAATTTATTTTTCCCAAACCTGGTGGGGGAGGAGTGGTTGTGCCTTCTCTCAGAGGATATATTTCTAAATTTGGCCAAACCGGAACATTCTCAAACCCAGAAAATATTTGCTATAGCTTGTGATTTCTATAAAGAAGAAAATCGCTTATATCCTGTTACAGCAGGGATTACTGTAACACAATGTATCAAACCAGGAGTCCCGTGGAAAAGAAATATATATGGACGGATTCTTGGTAGATGTTTCAGAGATGTTTATTTCTCCAGCTGCGTGGCCGAATCTCTGCCGAGGAACTCCCACAATCTGGGACCCGAGGGTCCTTGCCCGCGCAGGGAAACACAGAACAACCAATCGGGAATGAGGCTGACCAGGGGCTCGGGAAACCCTGTGCCTCCCCTCAGGGCCCCTCTCCCAGGGCTACATGGCGGGGGGAGGAGACCTTGACAATATCCCAACCTAAGGGTCAAATTACAGCCACCTCCTGTACCAACGCATATACCGTGCCTTATAGACCCCAATACAAGACATGCTAGATGAGTTATATGTAAATGTACAGATTGTAAATAAAAATGGTATTGTAGCTCTTATAAAAGACACCCACATTTTATGACGTCGCACAAGAGACCTACCAATTTTGAACAGATGGCTGTTATTTGAAGTAGAAATAGTTTAATATGTGGTTGAGAATTATTGATACCGAGTGGGAAGTCCCTGAAGAGCAGTGGGAATCCACAGTATCCAAATGTAAGCAGAGGTTTGATTTATACATGAAAATCAAACCACAATTAGAAAAGGAGATTGAAACCCCTAGATTAGGGAAAAACCTATTTGTAGATTTGGGAGAAAGAATAAGTAAAGAACTAAATGTAATTAACTGCTAGCTTTGTGGAGGGGCCTTAATGAAAGAAGAATGGCCATGGAAAGACAGTAGTCTAGGCCCTGTTGAACTCCTTAAATGGAACAGAACAAATATAAAAGAGGAAAACCAGCCAGAAATATGGATTTTAAGTTCAACAGTAATAGGAGAAGAATGCCTCTGGCGAACTGAGAAAAATTTTCTTAAAAAAGTAGGAAATACCCCCTGTAAAAGATATAAAGCTAGTAATGGGACTTCTACATCGTGGATTCCAGAAGAACCAACACAGTATTGGGCCTGGAAAAAACTTAAGGGGAAGAGTTGCAAATATAATACCAAAGTTGAACATTTCTTGTGTGAAAATGCAGGCAAAAATCCCTATTTTAATATTCCAGAGATATCCAAATTTTGGAAAAACATAAATCAACAAAGTATTGACTATTGGAAAGCACCAGATGGCCTATTTTGGATATATGGGGAAAAAGTTTACCCAAAACTCCCCCCCCAGTGGAAAGGGAGTTGTACTCTGGGAATTATACAGCCAGGATTCTTTCTTTTACCAGGACTGGACGGGGATGATTTAGGGGTACCAGTTTATGAGGCCTTAAAAGTAAAAACAAGGGCAGTAATTGGAGAATCTCAAAAGTGGAGAAATGAAGAATGGCCCCATGAACGAATACTGGAAACGTATGCGCCAGCCACCTTGGCACAAGACAGGAGTTGGGGATATCAAACCCCAATTTATATGCTAAACCATATCATAAGACTCCAAGCAGTTGTGGAAATAATAACAAATAAAACTGCCTTAGCACTGGAATTGATATCAAATCAACAAAAACAATCAAGGGCTGCAGTGTATCAGAATAGATTGGCGTTGGACTGCCTATAAGAAGAAGAAGGGGGCGTATGTGGGAAATTTAATACATCTGATTGTTGCCTGAAAATAAATGATAATGGAGATGCCGTTCTGGATATAGCCAAAGATATCCAAAAAATAGCCCATGTCCCAGTTCAGAAATAAGAATCGATGCTAAAAGCCATCTGGTGGGACAATTTATTGGGAACAGAATGGTGGAAAAAGCTTTGCTTTTTCCTCCTATGTGCAACAGAGGGGTTTATTATTTCTTCCTTTTATGATTCCCTGTTTCATTTGCCTAATCACCAGTGTGGTACAAAGAATGTCAGTAGTGGCAAGGCCTATGGACCCCAAACTAGCTACATCTGGATCAGCACAAAAGATAATGGTGTTCCAGTTTGGTCAAATTTAGAAATAAATCCTCTGAGAGAAGGCACAACCACCCCTCCCCCCACAAGGTTCGGGAAAAAAATAAATTTTCCTCGAAGGAAAGTGAAAGAGATAAAAACTATTTATTTAACAAACACACCGGAAAAGGATAATAATGCTAAATAATAATATTTCGCTATGGAGAAAAAACCTGGGAAAGTGTTAGAGTACTCCCTTTGGTCTCCTCAGAGCTGGGGCTTGGCCCAGGGCCAGGCCCCCTGTGCTCGGTGGAAAGTCCTCCCAATGTGTTCTGATATTGAAGCAGTCCATCAGAAAAGGGAGAAAATCTGAAATTCCAGGGAAGGAAAAACAAAGTCCAACTCTCAGTCTCTCTCCGGAGAAAAAGAAACTGAACAACTGGCCAAAAGCTGACTGGAAAGCAGCAAGCCGGGTGCTTCCTCGCTCTCCTGCCTCAGTTGAAAAAAACAATATCACTATCTCTGTGTGACCTTGAACAAGCTGAAAACTGCTTTGAAGAAATTTTGCTCAAGTTTTCCTCCCCCCTCTCAGGCTCAGTTTAAAGGCATAGAAAGACACAAAATTAATTCCTGGGCATAGGCAGCGATATGGTATACACATCATAAAGTCACCCCAAGACAAAGAAACAGAGTAAAACAAAGGATCTTGACCCCTATGAAGAGGCTAAACTGATTCTTGAAAGGCATGAGTGTATTACTAAGGTTAAAAATAATTATTGCTCAAGCAAATGGTTTAATAAAAAAAGGAGAGATTGTGAAAAACAGCTATTATAGCATTGGCTTTTGAAGATAGTGAAATGTAAGAAATATTATATGTTAGAATATGTTAGGAGATATTATGTGCATGTTAAGAATAACTTTGCTATGCAGATATTTACTAATTAACATTATAACTGGGGTTAAAGTTACAAGATGATTATATAGCTTGAGTTATAAGATACCTATATAATTTGAGTTATAACTTTTTTATACAATGTATTAGCTAGTATATGGTTAACTAATCGCTTCATGCTTAAATAAATGGAAAGCCAGGTGGATAATCTCAAAAATAGACAAGATAAGAGAAGCAGCAGGATGTGCTAATGAGAAAGGAATTCAAACCGGTTGGACCCAGAAAGACCTAGGAACACCATAACTGCGCATGCTCCAAAGACAAAGTTGAAAAGTTCAGAGTGAAGGAGAACTCAAGCCTTCATCAGAGAAGACCCCCGAAGACCCTCACATCATAATATGCATGCTCTAAAAGGTAGACTGGGGGAGGAACTATGTTAATCCCTTCTAAAAAAAAAGGTAAATTAGTTCTCAGAAAAACTATGCATATGCATTGTGGTTTATTAATATGCATAATGTTAAAGCATATAACTGGGAAGTTTGTGTAAGTGGGGGTGCCTCTGGCTATGAGCTAAGCACCCAGCACTGTCCGTTTGCTTCAAATGACCTTTGTTCCCTATTGTCCCTTATTAAATTTATAAAACCCAAAAAAAAAGAGGAGTGGGCTTCGTTTCTCACATCTCTTTTCATTTTTTTTCTCCACTCACATGCAGCCTTTAAACTTGATGCAAGTGCAATTATATTTTCTCCATTTTTATCTGTCAGCGATTCCCACTGTTCATTTATGTTCTCTTGGATTTTTTCCCACTCAAACCAGCGGTGTACTGGAAGAGGATTAACACTGTGCCGCTGTAAATAGTCGGACAAGTCTTTAGTCTGATTTTTTTTAATTGTTTGCCATTATCCTGCTTTGACTATGCCAAAATGTTATGAATGGATGTGGGGGTTTAGACTAGTTCCTGCCTTTTGCCCAGGCCTCCGGCAGCAGGCAGTAGCCTTATAGGGGTGGCCAGCACCCCAAAACCGACTCTTGTTTGCAAATTCTTTAATAATGGCTGATTCTGTCTATTATAGAATTAATTATTTATTTAATAGACACAAAACTAACAGACATAAGACTTAAAACACGCTATTACTACACAGGACATTGGGTGTTTGGCACAACCTCTGGTCAGAGGGAGTTAACACCTATCCTCCCTTACACAAACTGTCTCAGTTGTAAACCCCCCCCACCTCAGGAAGGCCATATACACACAGGACATTCACATGAGAGGCAGCTGAGGTGTCATAAACCATCAAAGACACCCAAAGAACCCCCAGACTGATTCCTGAGGCCTTGAAGCAGGGGACTGTACATGATGCAAAGTGATGCAACAGATCCAGAGCCTGTTGCAAGACACAGTGTCAAACTTGCTTCCCCCCCCCCCCCCAGGGGAGGTCCCTGAGCATTCCCACCTGGCCCAAACATATATTGATCCATTGAACTCTGTGTTTTGCAGGACCTTCACCACCAAGACCAGAAGAAGAGGATCAACGGGATGCAGTTGGGATCCATGGAGTGATGATATTTTCTACTTAATCTCTCTGTCACTATCTTTCTTCTCCCCCCACCACCTCTTTTTCTATTTCTTTCTCTCTCTCACATTTACTGTTAAATAAAATCCATACTATTGACTTCAGTATATGGTCTCCTTTGCACCTTAATTCAAGCAGAGGCATCTCTCTAAAAATTTTAATAACCGGATCATAACAGAAAGAGAGGTAGATAGTCACCACCCTAGGATACAGCATTGTTTCAGCAGGTTTTAAATCCAGGGTAGCAACTGTGGCATGTGGCACACACCCAACTGTCTTTTTATCCGTTCTGGTTCCCTGGAGTCCTCCAAAAGTCTAGCTCCTGCACTTTACACAGATCCAGAATGTTCTTGGCACCATTTTGGGGCTTAAGGTGGCCCCAGGCATTCTACTGCCCCCATGACAGTGCGGACTGGAAACTGACTTTGCAAATACACATGGGCTGTGCAGCAGAGTGCAAGAAGTCTCAAGGAGGGGTGGGGAGGAGCAATGGCCACCCCACCTACACAGAGCTTGCCCTGTTTCCCCACTGCTTTCCCACCTGGTTGTTTTGAGCCAGTCAACCATTCCTCCGGTCTCCTACACTGATGGGTAGAAACTGATGCCCAGGAAGTTCCACCTGAATATGAGGAAGAACTTATTTCCTATGCAGTTGATGTCGAATGATTTTTGCCTTTTTCCTTTCCTCTGTATTCTTTACACATATATTTGTAGCCTATTATTGTATTAGTAGCTAGTCCCAGTACATTTCCCTACCTTTTCCCTAGCCAGAAAGCCAAAACATATTCCAGAGCTCCAAGCCCCGGGGGGCACAAGGCCCCAATCTGTCTCCTACACCTATCCTATCTTGGTTCTTTCTGGGAACCAATGCCAAAAAACAGCTCTTCAAGACACATTTTCATAAACAAAGTTTAGTTTCCATCTGAGGGAGGATTCAGAGAGGGTTGAACCGGAGGAAATTGCAGCACCACGTATGTCTCTAATTGGTGATTTTTGCCAATTATGCTAATTTGCTAAACTTATTAAACCGTATTCACCCGGGGGGGGGTGGGGGGTGGGCATTCTGTGGACACTTTCCATATCTGCCCCTGGAGGCCTCCAATAAAGACCAGACTTTATATTACCTCCTATACTAATATTATCTCAAAGTGTGTTGTTTTATTTCTAGGTTTGTTAAGGCATCACAGTGACCAAGCACTGGAACAGATTGCCCAGAGAGGTTGTGGAGTATTCCTTACTGGAGATATTCAAGAACCATCTGGACACAATCCTGTGCTATGTGCTCTAGGATGACCCTGCTTGGGCCGGGAGATTGGACCAGATGACCCACTGTGGTCCCTTCCAACCTGACCCAGTCTGTGATTCTGTGTGATTCTGTGAAGATGATAAACCTCAATAACCACATACATCCACATGACACTCCTAAATTTGCAAAGACAAGTATATGACTTACAATTCAGTCTTAACACAAGAGCAAAGAAAACTAAGTCTCTGTGAATAAAACAAATTGAACCCAGAAAGGTTCAAAATATACCCCAAAACTTGATTAAAACCAAGTGAGCTTAGATGTTGGTGCCAAAAAAAGATGATATATTTTATTTAATAATGAAAGAGGCAAAGAGAAAGAAAGAAAGAAAGAAAGAAAGAAAGAAAGAAAGAAAGAAAGAAAGAAAGAAAGAAAGAAAAAGAAAGAAAAAGTGTTATGAATGGAGACGAGCTCAAGAGCTTAGACAAGTCCTGCCTTTGACTCAGATTTCTGGCAGTAGCTCTGTTTGGGGTGGCCTACACCCCAGATTGCTCTCACTCGCAAGTTCTTAATAATGGCCAATTAGGTCTATTACAACATGAATTATTTATTTAATAGACACAAATTTAACAGACATAAGACTTTAAACAGACTACTTACCACACAGGAATAAAACAAAAGAACTACTAGTAAATAAAAATACAGTGCGTGACGATAAAGGTACTGTCAGGAAAATTAATCCACAAACAACAGAGGTTTATGTCCAAAAAGGAGACAGAGGAGTCCTGTTACTTTATTCGAATAAAGGGATAGGCCATGGGCCATTTCCCCTGGGGTCTCTCAAATTTTTGGAGGGCGCAGCCTCCTTTTTATCCTAATTTCCCGACCGCATTTCCCTCTCTCTTTCCCCATTGGCTGAGGTACTTGAGAGGTACAGACTTCCCGGAATGCCTAAGGTTCCCTTCTAATGTATAACCCCCCCTTTATTTTTAGTTCTTATTGAATTTTATGGTTTTCCCATTGTTTCTTTCATCTCTCAATATCCAATTTCATTTATCAGCAGACCTATAATTTATTTGTAAAGACAAATCTCTTTCTTTCCATTCATCAATCAGTGGAATCCTTCTCATTGTTTCTTTTATCTCTCAGTACTAGTTTTATCTACCAGCAGGCCCAGAGCTTGTTTGTAAAGACAAGTCCCTCATTCCTTTCAATACCTCCTCTTTTATTTTTTTTAATAATTGTCTTTACAAACTTTTTAGTTATTAGTGACTTAATTTTCTGTTCTTGGGTCTTTTTTGGTTTTGCAGTGACATAATTTTCTGACCTTTTGTAGCCATCTCTGGATCTATAGGCATGGCTACTACCTGCATCCCCTTGATCACATGTTGAATAAGTTGCACTAAGCAGGGGATCATGCATGGTAAAAAGATTAGAGTTGCTACAGCACATAAGAGAAAAAAAGCATTTGTTTAACCTCTAGTCCATCAGCTAACTACAAAAACATGTCCCATTCCCATCCTTTCCATATTTGGACCAGTACATGTCTTAACTTTCTTATTCCTTTTGTTATTTGTTTCACCACTTTTCCACTGTCACCTATTTTCAAACAGCAGTTTGAGTAATTTAATTTTCTACACACTCCCCCTTCTTCTGCTAATAGATAAACTCAAAGATAAAGTCCAGTCACAAACACTTTTTCCCACGTATACACCTCCTGTTCTATTTAAACAATAAATGCTTCTTTCAGAAGAATGAAGTAGCCATGGACTTCCTTCTTCACCCCAAAATCCCATTCATTTAGGTTCGACTGGGCTGGTCACCCATGGCCAGTTTTCAGATCCTCCTGGCCCTCCACAGACCCAACAATTGCTAAGGTTAAAGGTTTTTGCTACTTCTTCTCCTAAGACTAAAAAAATTATTCTCCTACTTTTGGCCCAAACCTAACTGACAATATAAAGGTAAGATTATTAAGAGAAACATTCTAATGATGTAATCTAATATCCTAACCTAATTTTCACTGTCACGTTGTCTTCTGCACCATCTGTGGCGAGTGAAGGCACAGAAACAGCTTAACATGAAGAAAACAATGACAGCAAGGATTAGCCCCCAATGACTGGAGATTCTAAAGATGCTCATACAGACTATTTCAGCAGATGGTCTGTGAGTAGGCACACGGGGCTTCCCCCGATGTCGATGCACAGGCTACTGCTCCTGTCCACTCCTGCGGAGTGTCAGTCGTGGCCTCCAGTCCTTCTCCTCCAGCTGAGATATCCAAATCTCCAGGGCTTCAGAGACCTTGACCTGAGTGTGATGGGTCCACCCGTGTTCAGCTGTCTTGACGGCTGTTTCTGTGGTCAGTAACACATGGGATGGGCTGCGCCACTTCGCCACCAGTGGTGCTTCTTTTCACTTCTTAACTAGGACCCAATCTCCTGGCTGGATGTTGTGAACAGCAAAGTCCAAAGGCAGGGTCTGTGCCAGCTGAGCTTCCTGTCTGTCTTGGGGTGACTTTATGATGTTGTATCCCCTATCGCTGCTCTATGCCCAGAAAATGAATCCTGTGCCTTTCTGTGCCTTTAAACTGAGCCTGAGAGGGGGGGAGAGAGAGAAAAACCAAGCGAACTGTTCAAAACAGTTGTTCAAGGACACAGATACGCACTCCTCTGCGTTCTGCTGCACCTTCTTTCTTTTCAGCCAGCTTTCGGCTCCTTTTCTCTGGAGGGAGACGAAGAGTTGAACTTTGTTTTCCTGGGTCTTCGGTTTTTCCCTTCTTCTCCTCTGGACTGTTTCAACATCAGAACACATCAGGAGAATTTTCCACCGAGGCCCTGGAGGTGGGCCCACACCAACCCAGCTCCAAGGAGGAGGAGAGAGACCACACGTACAGAAGGACTATGAAATCTTCCCAGGTTTCTCTCCACCGCGAGAGGTTTTATTATTTAGCATTATTATCCTTTTCCTGTGTATTTGTTAAATAAATAGGTTTTTTATCTCTTTCACTTTCCTCCGAGGAAAATTTATTTTTTCCCGAACCTGGTGGGAGAGGGGTGGTTGTAACCTGCCTTCTATCAGAGGATATTTTCCTCCAAATTTGTCCAAACCGGCACACTGTGGTGGCCTATTAACCACCTGATTCTGTATGTTCCCCCTGTTTCCTCCCTAGCCTTGGCCACTCCCTCGGTTTCTCCCTATTTGTTCCTGTACCCAAACCCCGCCCAGGGACCTCCCCATGGCCCCTGACAAAACCATCCCGCACCCAGACCATGCTGTTCTCTCTACCTCTGAACATCGCGGGGACAAGATGTGATTAAAGCCATCTCAAACCCTCGTGAGAGACCCTTCTCTACCTTCTTTACCATCCACTGCGTTGTAACGCTGCTAGCTGCTGGAGCCAGATCGCAGGGCTGTCCAAAATGGACTCCGGGATGCAATTAATCACATGGCCCTAGGAAACCAGGAAACCCTCGTTTAGCTTTCAGGCAGCAGCAGCCTGCTAGACAGAGTCCAGCGGTTACAACAACTGTTGAAGAGATTTCACAAGAAACAGTATCCTGGCATCACTTATCTCTACCCCCCCCCCCCCCCCCCCCCCAGGTTGAGAATTACAAGGGTAAGGAATTCCAAACATCAGTTCAAAGGGAGATAATTTAATATCTCCCCTGGGTCTTGCCCTTATTCTTGCTAAAGCCAGTGGTAAGAGCCGTACCCATGGCATCTTAGTTTCTATCACCAGTTTCAGAAGGTGTTTCTTTATTTCTCTATTCATCCTTTCAACCCAGCCCAAGCTCTGGGGGTGCCAGGGGGTATGGATGTTGCATTGTATTCCTAAAGCAGTCATAACCCCTTGAAGAATTTTTCCTGTAAAATGAGTTCCCCTATCTGAGTCTATTGCTTCCACAATCCCATATCTTGGAATTATTTGTTCCAAAAATACTTTAATAACTGATCCTGCAGTTGCTGAAATGGCTGGAAATGCTTCTGGCCACCCTGTTAGCTGACATACTATTACCAGAAGATATTTAAACTTTCCCACTTGGGCATTTTGGTAAAGTCCACCTGGCATCTCTGTAAGGGATGTACAGCCCAAGGCCTCCCTCCCCTGGCAATTTTCTTTATAACCCTGTTATTGGTTTTAGCACAAATCAAGTAAACTTCAATAGCTCGCTTTGCCAGAGTAAAAAGACCCACAGCAGCATACATTTTGAGGAAGGCTTCTGCCAGTCCTCGGGAGCCTCAATAACTCCCTTCATGAAGTTGTTTTAATAACTGTAAGGCCAGAGCTTTTGATATCCACTGTTTACCATCCCTTGTAAACCAATTATCCCCTCTTTCCTCTGTCCCACTCTTTAATTATCTCAAGTTCTTCTGGTGGAAAAGACAGTTTCTCTGGCAGCAGTGAGGTTACTGGGAACAAGGGGAGGATCTTAGAGATTTCTGGCAGCAATGCAGCTTTCCAAGCCTCTTCATCAGCCAGTCGGTTACCTGTTGCCTCCTCTGAGCACCCTGCCTGATGTCCCCTGACATGTATTATTGCCACTCTTTTTGGTAAATTCACCACCTCCAATAGGCGAGAGATTAAGTTCTCAAGAGCTAACATTTTTCTCCTGCTGGTTAATAAACTTCTTTCTTCCCATAGTTTCCTAAATGCATGTATCACCCCATATGCATATTTAGAATCAGTAAAAACATTCACTATCTTGTCCCAGTATAATTCACAGGCTCTCACAAGCCCACACAGCTCTGCTGTCTAAGCTGACCATGTGGGCAATAACCTCCCCCTTTCCTTTAATTCCTGTCCATTAACAATAACATAAGCTGTATCCTGTAACTTGCTTCTCTTCTACCACCCTTGAAGACCCATAAATAAACACATTTTCTCCCTCAGGCTAGGCACTGTCTCGTAAATCTTCCTTAGCCTGGGTCTGGAGATCTATCACTTGAATGCAGTCATGGGTTTCTTCCCGGCCCCCCTCTTTAGGGCCGTTCACACAGGAGGCTGGGTTAAACCCTTCCCCACTTTTCAATTCTAAATCCTCCGGTTCCATTAAACAAGATTCATACTGTAATAACCGAGTGCTGGTCATCCACTTAGAGGCTCTTTCAGTTAACAAAGCTTTAACCTGATATGAAACTTTAACAATCAGATATCCTCCCCTTGTCAGCTTTTGGGCCTCAGTTACCATCAAGGCTGTGGTTGCACATGATAAGGGGAGATGAAGGGTTAAGGAAGTGCTTGCTTAAAATTGCTTGCTAAACATGTACCATATAGCTTGCTTAACATTTATTGTGCTTGTCAAGCAAGATGGAAGGATGCAGGACTAGTGATAAAAAGAAGCAACTGTGACTTAGTTCCTGCTCTTTGGACCCTAAACCCATTGAAACCATCCTAGTGGTTTAGACTAGGGCCAGGAGCCAAGAGAGCATGCGCGACAAGGAAAGGTGAAAAGTGCAGCCCTGAGGAAGACTAGTTTACTTCATCCTGAGACCCCAGCCTATGACCACCAGGAGGCACTGCACATGCTTGAAGCTCACATAATGATGACTAAGGACTATGCAAATAATTTCAGGAAGAGGATATGAATATGTATAAGTGTATTGAGAAACTTAATGCATATGTAACATTTTAGGGGATAAATGTAGAGACAAGTGTTGCTGACGGTGCGCATGCCTTTGGAGGAGAGATCCCCCGTGTGCCTCAGTGCTGAATAAACATACCTACTTTACAACTTACGAGTTGTGGAGTCTTTCTGCATATCATTTTGGTGAGCCAGGCAGGAGGTGCTCTGTTCGGCTGCAGGACTGACTGAGGGGTGGACGTCCTAGGCGTGCCCCAGGTTTTTCCTGGAGGAACTCCGCTCCTTGGCTGCTCACTGTGGGGACAGACAACAGCCTGCCACGGTTGCAGATAAACAGTATGTTGAGGATATAGGTAGCCTGTAAGTTGTACTCTTGGCCAGGGCTGCTGGTAAGTCACGCAGATACGTCTGGTGCCCAGCATAGTCCCTATATTGGGAAGGACAGGGCCTTGCAAGCAACCAGCTAGGGCAGCCGGTGGAAGAGATTCGCTGACCAATGGGCGGCCGCTAGCGATCCTGGGGGTGGATTGAATGAATCCAGAGGGTAAGCAAGGAATGTGTAACGTGTGTGTGGAATGAATGTTGAATTTTGATTGTTTGTTTGTTTTGGAGTGTATTATGATTTTGTGGGGTTGCATGTTTGCATAAATGTTTTGTTTGCGTAAATGTTTTGTTGTTTGTTTGGTGTATGTTATTTTAAGTTGGAATAGTGGCTAGATAGGAGATTAAGGGGACCCTTCTCCCTCAGTGGTTTGGCCATGACCCTTGGGATTTTGTAAATGAGGAAGGTTGTTGGATAACGAGGGGAGACTAACGAGTTTATTTAAAAGGAGGATATAAATCTCCTGCAGGACAAACATTGGCCTTAGACTGGGAACATCCCGCACCAGAACACTTTACCTTTTTTAATTTAACTCTAATAATTGGGATCCCTTGTTTTATGTGTGGCTGTATTAGGACTTTGAACTCACAAATGGGGTGGCACTCTGCATGGGTATTGTTACAGAGTAAACTTTGCAGAAAACGGTGGTATTGCTCTTCTGCCAGGCAACAGGCTGTATGTTTTCAGTGTATTCGGGCACATAACGATCAAGCTGACTCTGAACTTGATATTGTGAAATTTGTGTGTGGGAGGAAGTACCTAGTCTCCGAAGCTTGGAGTGTGTGGGAAGAGGATTGGGAAAAAAACGTGAAAGTCTGTGAAGAGAGGTTTAGGTGGAAGCAAAAAGGGACAATGAGAAAAAGGTAAAAGATGAGATGGGAACTGGCCAAAGCAAGGAGATTTCAAAAGGGAGTCTGCTTGGTTGCATATTAGCACATTGTAGCGGGTTGAGTTCGAAACCGGGCAGAAAACACCAATTAAATGTAGTGGTTTTGGTTCAAAATATTCATTACTTACTCATTTTCTTTCTGTGAGATAAGAATTAGGAGAAAAGCAAAGCAGGCACAAACCTTAAACAGTTGCAGTACAATGAAAGAGTTTTATTACTAATAGAATTAAAAGTAAAGAGACAATAACAAAACCAAATTAAAGCAAATCCCCCCCCCCCCCCCCTCCAGCCAGCACTTCTCTCCTTTTACCTAGCTCACACAAGGGATAACAAAACATGGGATGTTAGTCAGTGTTCCAGTTCTTGAAAAGTCTCTCTCTTATGCTTAAGGGAAAAAAGGGTTTTTCCTTCAGTTGCACGTGGTTCCCAAACTGCCACTAACAGCAGATCCGCCCGGAAACAAACAATCTGCTGTGTGTAGAACATCTCTCCCATGAAAAATCTCACAGTTCCTTCACACTGCAAAACATGGGCCATCACATGGGGTTATTCATCTTTTTAAGGATAAGTTCTTTTGGCCTGCACACAAAGGCTCTTCTTTGCCACAAGTCTCTAACAGCCTCTTACTACTATAAAGCCTGGCATCGGCATTCTTCACAATCTTCACAGGCACACGAAGATACTCCATCCCCCCATGTTCTTCAAATGGATTAAAGAGACAAACAGTTTGTGGTATTACAGTTTCTTACCACGGCATGCAAGAAGGTTTCTTTTAAGCTGCCCGCCAGAATCGTGGCACCGCCCTCTTTTCTCCCAGTCGCCATTTCCAGCTCCGTCCCACATGGCTCACTTCTCTTTCTCTCTGAGTCTGACGCCGCCATGTTGAAGAGTGTTTTTGTTCGGGCTTTACGGTGGGAAAGCCTCGCTCCCTTTGTGCTGCTGGCTGCGTGGTGTCTTCTTCAGTTCAGCACGAAGTGTGCTGGCTGCAGACAGGAGGCTCTGCCGGCTCCCGTTGACTCCGCCGGCTCCGCATGGAGAGGAGAGGGACCCGCCGGTCCCCAGAAGCCGCGCTGGATGGGTTTAGCTGTGAGCAGTCCATGGCTGGGTTTAGCTGCCTGCGGCTCTGAGGCAGCCCCCCCCAGCCACCCAGGGTCCGTGCCACAGCGTTGGGAAAGGGGGAAAGGGGCAGTGGCCCCGGCCCGGCCCGGCGGGGCCGGGAGGCTCGGAGCCCCCCACCTCCCAGCAGGCGAGCTCCGACCAAAAGGGGAAGTCCCGCCTGTCTGTGCGGTTTAAATATGTAAATTGTGAGAAGCGTAATTGGTCTTAAAGACTGTCCATCAACTCAGGGTCAACCCAATACACACATTGGAAAGAGATTGTAGGAACTGGGGGTACAGAAAGTAAAAGGACTCTTGTTAAATATTGTAACCAGTGGTGGCCACTGTACAAACTGGAAGATGGAGCGAAGTGGCCACCTAGTGGAACTTTAGACTATAACACTGTTGCAATTGATGTTATTTTTAAGAAGAGAAGGGAAATGGGATGTGCCCTATGCTGATGTGTTCTTTTCTCTCCGAAACCACCCTGAATGGCAAAGAAACTGTGGAATCAGTCCACCCATAGATCTAATGATATTTGCCCTTGAAAAAGAAAATAAAGCCAGTAAAAGTAAACTTAAGCGGTGCTGCTTGGCATGCAATACAGGCCAGAGGTGTAAAAAATCAGATAAAATTTACCAGGCTCCAGAACAAGAGCAAGAACTAACTGATTTGTTTAAGCCTCCCCCCGGGAGACATGAGGAGCATGCAGACTCGGAAAGAACTCCCACTCCCCTGGGCAGTCCTGTCTCCTCCCAAACAAGGAAGCATGTGTTACAAGCCCCCCTTTGAGCGGCAGTGGGACCCGAAGGGAATACAATGCTGATCAAGGTGCCTTTTTCCACAGTTGATTTGGATGCATGGAAAAAGGTTGCAAAAGATTATCTAAATGATCCAGTAAGTGTAACAAAACATTTAAAATTTATTATGAAACAACATAACCCTGATTGGAGTGACATACAATTGTTGCTGGAAGCAATAACAGAAACAGAAAAACGGTTGATCTTAAAACAGCAGGAGATTTGGCAGAAGATTATTATAAGTCAAGACAGGAGGATGTGAAGGAGGATTTTCCACTCCAAGACCCAAATTGGAACCCGAATAGGTTGGCAAAAATGGCAACGTTACGAGCCTATCAAGAATGGGTCGTAAAAGGAATGGAGAGAACAATTCCTAAAACTGTAAATTGGTCAGCATTGTATGCAGTTAAGCAGAGTCCTTCCAAGTCACCATCCAAGTTCCTGGATTGACTGAGGAATGCGATGCGCTGTAACACACCGCTGGATCTTGGGTCTGAGGTAGGAGTGCAGCAACTAGTATCCCTATTTTTAGACCAATCTACAGGGGATATTAGGCAGCAACTTCAAAAGCTGCAGCCGATGGATGGGAGGAATTTAGAAATTTTATTAGATGAGGCATGGAGAGTGTTTAGTAATCAGGAAGAAGACTATAAGCGAGGAATGAGGAGGCTAGTGGCAGTTGTGGAAGAGGAAGGAAGGGGAAGACATAAGCAGGGACCACCTAGATGTGACCGATAGGTAAAGCTTTGTAAAGGGAAGGCCTGGTAAAATCATGGCTCCGGCCTGTTCCTTAGCCTAAGTAGAAATAGACTGTGGGAGAATGACTCAGCTAGAATAGAGGAAGTGAGGCACACCGCGTGAATGCCTCGTGCCCGCACCATGGTGTATGGTGTTGGTTAAATTTGGTTTGTTGTGCTTTAAAAATATGCAAACTGACAACTGACTAACAGCATAGAAAGGTCGTGCTTTTTGTAAATAAAGTTCCTCCTTTGCACCTGCCTGGGGACTCCTCACTGCTCCGTATTGCTACAACTGGTGCCCAAACGCGGATGACTGCACTACAACAAAGAGTGGACCTCTCCCAGGACCGAAGACCCCAGGCCCCAGGAGTGGCCCCGGCCCGCGACCTACACCGGTTCCCGCAGACCCCCCACAGGGGCCCCAGGCAGCGTCCAAGCCCACGCAAAGGATTCCGACGGCGGCTCCAGGCAGAGCATCCCTACGATGAACTCTGGCGGCGAGCTCCGGCGGCAAATCGGCACGCTTAGACAATCCGAGCAAACTCTCAGCTTCACCTCATCAAACTTCAGCACGCACATTCAACACTTTAAAGTGAGCTGTGGTTAATAATGGGTACTAAGCTGTCCCTTGAGCAGAGACAGACCCTAGAGACAGTGCGGCAGCTTTTATGAAGGCAGAACAGAGACATTTCCGATGCTAAATTACTTTCTTTCCTAGATTGTTGCCTCTCTGGAGGCGTAGCGACCTGGTTCAGGAACGGTACGACGACCACCTCAGGTCGTTCAGGCCATCAACTCGCATACACCAATTTGGTAGACGGCAAATGGCGTTTATTCATGGGTTACACAGGGTTAAATAACCTGGGTTTACCGCGTCACTTCCTTCTGGTCAGGTATTACCTGTAGAGGGGAGGGGCTTTACCTGTCCCGCACAACGCGATATCTTCCGAACGCCTGTCCCTAATCTCCTACATTTCCCCCCCCCCCATCCTAAATTATTCACATTTCCCCCCCCCCATGATTGATTAAAAAACATGCAAAGTATAAATGGTATAAAATTTCAAGAACTAGTAAAAACCTACATAACAAGTTATAAAAAGTGATATAACATTCAGAAAATAAATGCGCTCTAGAGCAATTGCTGGCAGTCAACAAACAGAATGTTAACCTTTTCTAGCCGGCTTTTAACAAATGACACCAATTTGTTTAGTATGCAAGGCCCGAAAATCAGCGTTAGGAGTAACATAGTGAGGGGGCCTATTAGAGTGGAAACAAGGGTGGTCAGCCATGGAGACTGGTTAAACCACGACTCGAACCATCCTTGTTGGGCTTCTCTTTCTCTTTTTCTCTGGGCTAGTCTTTCTCTTAGTTCAGTCATTGAGTCCCGTACAACTCTGGTGTGGTCTGCATAAAAGCAGCATTCCTCTTTCAAGGCGGCACACAGGCCTCCTTGTTGCATGAGCAAGAGGTCTAGTCCTCGCCTGTTCTGCAGGACAACTTCTGAGAGAGAGGAGACAGATTTCTCTAGAAAGGAGATGGATTTTTCAATCCTTTGTAAGTCCTCATCAATAGTCATCTGCAGCTGAGAAAGTCCCTGGTGTTGGGTCACGAGGGCTGAAACACCTGTGGCCGAGCCGGTGGCTCCAAGGCCGAGCAGCATTGCGATCGTGATGCCTGTTATTATTTCTCTCTTGTGGAGCCGGCTAGGTTCTTCAAAAAGGTGGTACATTTCTTCTTCTTGGTGATACAGGACTCTAGGAACAATTAGAACTTGGACACAAAAATCAGCAGAGTTATCGAACTTATCAAGAAGCACACAGGGGCTTATTCCAGATTGCTGGCAAACAAACATTCCTGACGCGGATGGGACCACCCACTTATTGGTCGTTCTGTCAAGTTTGACAAATTCAGTACAGACATTGCCCATTCGTTTTGCTAAGGCTGCACTGCCAAAGCACTTGCCTTGGCCTGTGATCTGAGTAACTCCTCTGCGGGGGATGTTCCACCTGCACTGGTGTGGATTTTGTGCTGCTGAGTAGCCAAAAGGAACATTAAGTGCAATGCCCTCATAAAAAGGGGGTTGCGCGTCATAACACAGCCAGCATGATTCTGTAAAGTTCGGGTTTGATTGATTCAGAGACAAAAAGGTAGCATTCAGTACGCTGAGAAATGGATCGTAAGGAGCTGACTTGGGCATCTGATAGGTACCTAATGGGCCAGGTGGGGTGAGGATAGGATTTCTATTTACCGTAAGAATCTGATTAGGCCCGACTGGTCGGGATTCTGACGGTAGGAGCTTGACAATTTGTACGTTCACCCAATAGTTGTGAGGGGCGCGAACATACACTGTCCACGCTCTACCTGAGGCCCAGCTCTTATGGGCCGGCTGTAGAATTGTCATTCTGTAGTGTGTGCAAGTGTGTCTCGTTCCGTCTTGGGGCAGGTATATACGCTTGTCAAGTGAGAATTTTGGCTCGCGACAGCCTTGGGGTGCATACTTGACTTGGAGGAACTCATCAGGTTGCTGCGGTCGCCATCTATCGCTTGTCACGATAGTCTCACACCCCCAATACCCACAGTAACCGTACCCAGGATAGTTACAGTAGCTTTTACCTGGGTTTGAAGCAGGACACCAATAGGTTTGGTACAGTGAAAAATCACCGAAATTAGGAAATTGCAGATGCGAGGGAAAAATGTCTTTTAGCTTAAACTCGAAAGATGGGCTGTCTGGTGTGATGGTTTCTTTGATTGCTTTGTCGCCCGAAAGGTGGTGTAGGACCCACCTGAATGGCTGGTGAGGGTGATGTTCTGCATCGGCTTGCCCTCTGCCAAGGAGCTGTAAAAGCAAAATTATGCAAAGATACCGTTGTTGCTTGGATTTCACTGGTGTAGGATTCTTGGGTGCTGCTGGGCTGCTCGATGACTTGTCGCTTCCCTCAGGCACTGGGATGTATGGGTCACGGGGGCATCCAAAGATCCAGTCCTGCAAACAAAACCTCACAGCTTTCAGTAGTCTTATTCTGAAGGTCAGGTTTGATAGACTTAAGTGGACACCATTTGACTCTACCATCTTTTTTAACAGCCGCGTACCCTCGCCCTGTGAGCACTAGTCTACAGCCTTGTTCCCATTCCCCCAACTCATTTTTGATTACAACTTGCGGGCCTTCGTCTAGTGCTCGAGTGGCCCAGTGTTTTTGAGCGGGACTATTTGTCTCATCCCCCCTAGGGAATTGGTTCAGTGCTAGCAGGGCAGTTGCCAATATGCGCGCCTGGTCTCCTGGGGGAATAGAATTGGTAAAGCCCTCTGTTTTTGCTAACACTTCTAATTTGGTTTTCAGGGTTTGATTTGCCCGCTCAACAATGGCTTGCCCGGTACTATTGTACGGGATGCCATGTACCAGAGTGATTCCCCACTTTGAAACAAATGTTTGGCTCAATTTTGAGATAAAGTTCGGACCGTTGTCTGTCTTGATCTGCTTCGGAATGCCGAGCCACGCCATAGCTGTTAGCCAGTGTTGGATGGTTGCTTTAGAATCAGTTCTTTGGTGTTGTGTGGCCACGATCATTCCACTATATGTGTCCACAGTCACTGCAAGCCACGCTCAGGGTTTTAGCAGATGGCATAGTGTAAAGTCCGTTTGCCATATTTCTGAGGCTTTAAGGCCTCTGGGGTTAACTCCACTGGACCACAGCGGTGATTTTTGACAGTTGGGGGCATGTGGCTACGATGTGTTTGGCATCAGCAGTCGAAATCCCGCACCTTTTTGCTAGTGCTCTAGCTCCGATGTGGAGAGACTTGTGTAGCTGACGGGCATCTCTCAGTGTCCACAGTCCTTTTGCGGCGGCGTCTGCCTTGTCGTTTCCGATTTGAAAGAATCCTTTAACCGGATTGTGGCTGTTAACGTGGATGACAGATATGGTGCCCTTCCGCAAAGAGAGTGCTTCTTCAAGCATCACAGCTACCGTGGACACTGACACGCCAGGCCCTGACATGGCTAGGCAAAGCTTAGCCACAAACATAGAGTCAGTTACGATGTTGAGGTGCTCTTCTGGGAACAGTCCACACGCCAACACCACGGCAGCCGCTTCGAGTTGTTGGACTGAAAGCGTAGGGTCAGTTGCTTTGATGCACTGCCACTGCCCTCTCGACTGCCACACCGCTGCTGCAGTTGAGGTTAGCGAAGACGCGTCTGTGAAGACCGTCGGTCCCGGTTGTGGTCGGTTGATGACTTTTGGCGGGAGGTCGATGTCAATAATCGCAAGCAGCTGGGTCCACGGGGGTTTTGCGGCATAGCGAACCTCTCCTCCAAAACCGGTGAGGGCTATGGCTAAAAGCTCTGACATTGTCGTTGATTGCGGGGAGAGCTGTTTGTGGAAGGGTAGGTATATTTTGGCAGGTTCCGTGCCCAAGTGCCTTAGGGCAAGCCTTCTCCCTTTCATGATAAGGTTGCCAAGACACTCAACTCCCGGGGAAAATGCACGCGACGGCTTTCCCAAGACCACCCACTGTATCGGTTGGGCTTTGTCAGGGGGCCCCTGGGCTAGCGCTCCTACCCCTCCTTTCTTTGTAAAGTGGACATACAAATCAAGAGGTGCTCCTGGGTCCCACCTGGTAAGCGTACTCACAGACATTTGCTGCTCGATAAAGTCGAGCGAGCTTGTTGCTTCTGGTGTCAGAGCTTTCCGTTCCCATGAGTTTTTTCCTCTCAGGAGGTCATTTAAAGGGTCCATGACCTCGGGAGGAATCAGGATGATGTTGCGGAGCCATTGTAAAGATCCCACCAGCTGCTGCATATCATGGAGCGTCTTGATATCCCTGCGGATCTTTATCTGGAGCGGGGTTATGTAGGAGCTTGTAATTCCCACTCCGAGAAAGGTTACACATGGTCCCTTTTTTATCTTTGCGCTCGCGATTTCAAAGCCATTTGCTTTCAAAGTCTCTGAGACTGTCGACACCAGTCGGTCTACCTGGCTCGTTGATGGCGCGGCGATAAGGATGTCATCCATGTACTGAATGATGGTCGCGGCTGGGTCGCTGCACCGGACTGGCGCTAGTGCTCGGTCTACCGTGATCTGGCAGATGGTGGGGGAGTTGACCATCCCTTGGGGTAACACCTTCCACTGGAAGCGCAGGTTAGGCCGTTGGCTGTTCAGGAAGACGATGGAAAAGGCAAACCGCTCTTTGTCTTCATCATGCAGGGGTATGGAAAAGAAACAGTCTTTAATGTCAAGCACCGTGCAGGGCTGCCCTTTTGGTATCATCGAGTTCATGGGCAGCAAGGTTTGGACTGGACCCATTGGTTGGATTTTTTTGTTCACCTCCCGCAGGTCGTGCAGGAGGCGAAAGCCCTCGCCAGATCGTTTGGGTATTACGAAAACCAGGGTGTTCCATGGGCTTGTGGAGGGCTCTATGTGGTTCCGCTGTAGCTCGCGGCTAACTAGCTCTAGGAGGGCGGTCATTCGAGGCTTTGACAAGGGCCACTGCTCGGTCCACACGGGGTCAACCGATTTCCATACCAGTTTGATGGGCAACGGTGGGTACGCGGCAGTGGCCCTTAGAATAAATTTGTCACCCCGACTTTCAGTAGGGCAAGGGCATCCCTTCCCAACAAGGGTGGACACTTTGGCATAACATATGGGAAAAGGGTGATAGTTTTCTCCGGTCCTCTTTCGGTGCGGAGCGCTATCGCTATCAATTGGGTGCTTTTTTGGGCCCGAGATAGTCCCACAACTCCGCCCACCATGGGGGCCTCCTCCAGTTCCCAATGTATAGGCCAGTATGTTTCTGGGACAACGGTAACATCTGATCCCGTGTCAATCAAAAAGGGGAGACGAATAGCAGAGTCACCTGGGTTGTTATGGAGACAGCAAACTCCCCACACGATCGGCGGGTGGCTGCCCACTTTCATGGCCAGAGCCACCCAGGGGTCTCGCTCCCGGGGGTTTGTTCCTGCCGTGCCTGGAGCACAGACAGGTTTAACTGAGCCATCAGTTGAGCTGTGGAATTGGTCATTTCCCGGGGGGGCTGTGGGTGCGGGAGCTCCATGGCCCATTGGGGATTGACATAGCTGGGCCGCTTCATGTCCCGAGTGGGAGGGAGCTGTGTGCGGCCCGGATGCCCCCTCCCCCTCCCGTTTCCCTGGAGCTTGGATCTGCATTCTCTGGCAAAATGTCCCTTTTTCCCACATGCCCAGCATGGCCCCCTAGGTCGGGTCTGGCGTGGGGGAACTGCTGTTGTTGGAGGCTCTAATTGAGGACAATTCATTACAACGTGGCCTGTCTGGCCACACTTAAAGCATGCCATTACACTGGTTATTGCAGTGAGGACAGCTGCCTGGATTGGGGCCAGATGTTCTTCTTTTGCGACATGCTTAATCATATCTGCAATACTGGACCCGGCTGGTAATGACCGTAAAATGTCCTTGGTGGCAGAGTTGCATTGTTGCCGCAAGCATTCTGCCACGACAGGGCCCTTTGCTTCTGAGGGCAAAGCAGAGGAATCGACTGCTGCTTGGAGGCGGTCTACAAATTGTGTGAAGCTTTCGCTCTCGCTCTGCTTTATTGTGGACCATGGCGATGGTCTGGCAATAACTCTGGAAGCAGAGCGAATAGCTTCTCTGCCAGCACGGGTAGTTGCCATGACTTCGTGGGCCTGTAGGCCCTCGGCCTGCGCCTGGGGTGTGATCATGGTTGGGTCTGTGCCCATTAGCTGCTGTAGGCTGGAGCTGTGGAGGGGGTGGTCTGCCCCAGTTACTAGGGCTAGTTGCTTTGTGCAATTGTCTTCCCACTCCTGTTTGAAAACAATCATCCCTGCCCCATCAAAAATTAATCTGCAGGTTTGTTTGATGTCAAATGGGAGCATGTCATCCCCTCCAAAAAGGCTGTCGATGAGGGTGGAAACCATAGCCGAATTAATCCCTCTGTCTGCAATTGCTTTAACAATTGCTTGTATATCTTTAGGATTTATCTGTGAGTAAGTCCTCTGGTTTCCGCCTTGCCCTCCTACCCGGACCGGGAAAGCTAGCGTGGCTGAAGGGGCCCATTCAGCACAGGCTGTTTTTATCTTTCTCCAGTCTGTAAGCAGGGTACGTTCTTTTTCAAATTTCCCCTTGGCCCGAGTATGAGCGCGGTGGTTATAGCATTTATCTATTCTTAAATAATCTTGGTCGGAGTCGGAGTCGGTTACAGACCATTCGTCGGGCCACCCGCTCCAGCTGTAGTCCGACTCGGAGCCGGAAGTCAACTGACTGGATACTTCCGGGCTCCGGAGCTTTTTCACCGGGCTCCTACCCCGCCCCTTTCTCTTAGGATTGGGCCGTTCCTTCCCCCTGGGCTCGCCCCGCCTCCTGCTGAGGGAGGCCCTTGCTATATATGGGCATGTTTCCAGGCGAGCGCTCTGATTGGCCCTGGTTCCCCCTCCGGGATTCCCCCCCCTTTTCCATTCACGCGCGTCTGCGGTATCTGGCGGCCCTTCTTTGATCCCGCCAGCCGTGTCTGCGTTACCTGGCGCACCTCCCCCGCTCCCGCCGGCCGCGTGTGCGCCCCCCCCATCCCCTCCGGGGTCGGAGCCATTCTGCGGGGCATAGGGTGGGGGTCTGGCCCACGCCGTTTCGGACTCCGCTTTAACGGCAGCCCCCCGTGCCTCCTCCACCAGCCCGCCCCAGAATGACTGCGCCCGCACCTTTCCCTCTGTAGGTAGGGTTGGGCTGGGGGGCTGTGGAGAGGGTCCCTGCTCCTGCGAGCCTGCACGCTCTGCAGGGGTACTTTCATCTGCCGTTTGCGTAGCTGCACCAACTCCCAGCTGAAGTGTGGCTAGCAAACAGTTCCGTGCGGCTTTCCAGGTCTCCTGCTCTTGCAGAGCCTTACGCAAAGCCTGCACGACTTTTCCCCATAGTTTAAGGTATTTCCCCGAACCCGAGGACATTGTTTTGTCGGCTAGAGCCTTGGTGCATTTGTCCCATACTTCTGGGTGGAGTATATCCACCGGTCGGTCTATGACCCCAATTTCCAAAAGCCTCGCAACAGCGAGAGTAAAATCTTTTGGCTTGCAATCAATACCCCATTGCTTATGAATCTGAGATACGACCTTCGCGAGAGCTTCCATCCTCCACGCTGGTCCGGGAGCGTCCTCCCCGCCGGGCTGGTCCAACCACGCCGGCCACCGTTCACCCGTCCAGGCGAATTCCCGATCCCGATTCCGATTCCGGATCCCGGGTTTCGGCACCACTTGTTGCCTCTGTGGAGGTGTAGCGACCTGGTTCAGGAACGGTACGACGACCACCTCAGGTCGTTCGGGCCATCAGCTCGCATACACCAATTTGGTAGACGGCAAATGGCGTTTATTCATGGGTTACACAGGGTTAAATAACCTGGGTTTACCGTGTCACTTCCTTCTGGTCAGGTATTACCTGTAGAGGGGAGGGGCTTTACCTGTCCCGCACAACGCGATATCTTCCGAACGCCTGTCCCTAATCTCCTACATTTCCCCCCCCTCTATCCTAAATTATCCACACTAGATTGGATTTCTACGCATATCAAAGATCTCCCGCCAGCCAGCATTTATCACATCGATGCTTGGCAAACAGTTGGGCAAAAGCTTTTCTATCTTGCAAGTGCAGGTGATGTCTGTGCGTCCAGTCATCTCGCGACTTGGGGAATTATAATAGCAGCTCTCACAGAATCTAATGCAGGTTTGGCTGCCCCACTCCCCTGGGAACCTGTTTCCCCCTCCACACAGCTGCCCTCTTCGGCAGCTGTGTCCCAGGGAGACGCATTCCTGCATAACAGCTCCTGCACATGCCAGTCTCCCCCTGGTCCTAGAGCTCCCTCACTTCCTGCCCTCCCCACCTCTGCCCTGCCCAACCTCGCCTCTGTGCTGCCTACTCCTCCCGTGACCTCTGTGCTTCCCAGCCCTCCCAGCCTCACCTCTCCTACAGCCTCTGCGCCGCCCACGGCTTCTCCCGCAGTACCTCCTCTTTCGCCGCCCGCCCTCTCGGCACACCCCCCCCCCACGGCTGTATCACCAGCCCCCCCTACGGCTGCTTCACAAGCCCCCCTCCATGGCTACTTCACTTCTGCCAATCGCTGTGGCTGACTGTGGCCTCCCGGCCTTGGATGAGGACATCCCTACAGCCGCGGTGAACATCAAGGCCTCTCCAACTAGTCCCCCGCCCTCACAGGGCCTCTGGAATGCTGCAGCTACCCCGCCCCCATGCGGGCCCCCAGGCCAAGCCACCCCCCCACCTAGGCCACTCCAGGACCTGCCAGCCAGCTCTGCTGCCCATCCGGAGACCATTACTTTGAATAGCTATTCAGACACGGCATCTTGTGATGCCCAGGCGGTACAGCAACTGTACCCTACACAAGATCAGGACAGGGTCCCCCCATATCTGACTCCATCCTATAAAGATGCAGAGTACTCTGTCCTGAAGGAGTTGTGCAGACTGGCGCAAGACGCAGGTACGACTTCTGAGAAACTCATTACATATCTACAGACATTAAGTTCTGCCTATATTCTCACTCCTGCTGACTGGAAAAATATGATGAGGATGGTCTTGAAGATGACCCAGTATCTTCTGTGGTTCTCGGTCTACCGTTCGTCTTGCCTGTCTCAGGCAGGGCGTTTGCAGCGGAAGGACACATACAGCCATCCTCTAGCCCTTGGAACACTCCTGTATTCTGCATTCCCAAGAAAAGTGGTAAATGGCGACTGTTGCATGACTTGCAAGCAGTAAATGCAGTCATTGAGCCAATGGGTGCCTTGCAACCTGAACTTCCCTCTCCTGCGATGATACCTCTCGATTGGCCCCTCGTTGTCATAGACTTGAAAGACTGCTTTTTTACCATTCCCTTACACCCTGATAATGCACCTCATTTTGCTTTTTCAGTGCCCACCTGTCACGATCCGCTAATGCAAGTGGGGGTCATGATGGTTCGTTTATCGATCTCAGAGTGTAAAAGGACACAAGAGATTTCAGTTTTAATCAAAACAGTGCACCTTTATTAAGTGCCCACAACACAGTAATGCAATAGAAGAGAGTAAGAGAGAGAGAGAGAAAAACAAAGTAGAGAGGGGGAAAAAGAGGGGCAATAGCTACCAACGGATGAGACGAAGTCCTCGTGGTCTTCTGCCAATAGATTCGTCTTCTTTCCGTGGGGAGATCTCCTCCTTGGTTATTTCAGAAAGTCCCTTTATAGTCCTTTTCAGAAGCGAGGGGCAACTGGCCAAGAGGTTGGGAAATCTACAGCCATTGTTATGGGGTCCGTTGCTTTGGGAAACAGGTACAGGACAGATGTACAAGACAGGTGTACCAGAGAGGTATACAGGACAGGTCATTCGTTTCCACTTCAGCGCAGTCCTTCCCGCCTGGGAAGCAAGAACGGCGCAGTCCATTGTGACCTGCACTAATTTTCCTCAGGAATGCGTACCAGTTCCCAGTGGGCACACCCGTAGGCAACACTTGACAGACAATCCCACCTCAGCCAGGCCAGGACTGCTGTGTTCAGTCTCTGTCTTCGGCGATGATCGTGAGGGAGATGAGGGATTTTCGGACCGTCTCTTACACCACCTCGTGACTCACGATTGTTGTCAAGCGAGCTCCATCAGCACAATTTCGTAGTGTCGTTGTGAAGTCTTCAGGACTCGTCAATGTTGGTAGCATATCCCGGAAAAGGGTAGAGAACATAAGAAAGGAAGGAAAAGAAAAGAAAAGAAAAGAAAAGAAAAGAAAAGAAAAGAAAAGAAAAGAAAAGAAAAGAAAAGAAAAGAAAAGAAAAGAAAAGAAAAGAAAAAGAAGGAAACAAAAGAAAGAAGTAAATAATTTTTTAATCAGAATACACATGTAATTTTTTAATCAAAATACCTCTAATTTCTAATCACATCTTATTTTAATACTCGTGTAGTTCGTCTCGTGTCAACAACCTTGGGGATGTCCACAGTGGATGGGACGTGGACATCTATTATAGATGTCAATTGTGTTAACCGTTTCATCATTCTCCAATTCATGATGTATAAGACTGCTGATAAAGCAAAACCAATCAAGATCAAAATCAACAGAACAATGATGGGATGACACAATTTGTTCAGGACACCTGTAGCAGTAGGTGACCACCCAAAAAGAGTATCCCACCACTCGTGTTCAGCATCTTTCTTTACCCTTTTGTCTCGGTTTTGAAAGACAGGTGTCTGCTAAGGAAGGCAGAAGCCCCTCTTTGAAGTGGCAGATATAACCCCTTTTCCCTCTAAGTTATTATATTTTGAAATCAAGGGCCTTTAGGCAAAGATGTGGGAAACAGGAATAACAGTTCTTTATATATATATATATATATATATATATATATATGTATATAACCAGTCAAACCAAACAACAACAACTATGGCAGTAACAGCAATCACAAACCCAGTCCCAGCCTTCTTGGCTGTCAGGCTATTTCCCCTCGGGTGCAGTTCCGCTCGCAGCTGGCAGGGATCGCTGGTGGCTCCCAGTGAGCAGGGCAGGTGCGATGGTTCCCCCGCGGCTGCAGGGGGCGCTCCGGAGCGAGCTCGGGAAACACGTGGCACTGGTGCCCTGGGATCCCGGGAAGGGAAGGAACAAAGGCTTCACAAACCCCTGGGCAGCCGATCCCGGACTCTCAGGAACAGCAGGCTGGAACGGCAGGCTGGAGCGGCAGGGACGAGCACAAATCCGGGGTGGCAGACAAGATGTATCCAGATGGGAAAAAACCCGCGGAGGCCCAGGCAGGCAGGGCGAGCAGGGCTACAGCGTAGCGAAAGCTCGAAGCAGCAGCGGGGCAGGGCAGGGAAAGCGGCTTTTGGGGTCCCGGCGTTGTTTCCAGCAGGAAGAAAAAAGCGGCCAAAAGAAAGAAGCAGCAGCTCCTTTCTCTGCAGCTTCTCTCTCTGGACGCTCAGAGCGAACTGCCCCCACACCCAGGTGTAGACAAAGGAGTAGCCAGGCCCGCCCCACCCCCCTTTTTGTCTTTCTTAAGTACAGCTATTTGCCCCCTAGCAACATGCATATGGGAGAAAATTCCTTTAACAGGAAAAAAAACTAAGACTAAACTAAAACCCCAACATTATCCACCCCGAATTTTTTCCCATACTAACATGTTACATGAAACTTAACTTTTTTAACCATATAAATCTATGCATCACCCAAATTATATACAAATATACATGCTGATACTGATACAAGTACAGAGCCATGGGTAGTTCACCCTAAAACAAGGTCCCCTTGAGGTAAGCATCGGGTCTCTCCATCCTTTTGCATCACCCACCAGGTGCAACCTGGTCCCTGAGCAAAAACGACCCCACGGATGGGTTTGTCTTTGCTCAAGGCAGACTTTACCCAAACAGTTTTTCCAAGCATACCTCTCATGTGCACCACTGGAACCTTATCCCCGTCTGTTGTTTGTAGGGGTTCGGGTTGGGCAGGGCCTGCTCGGCTGGTGGAGCCTCGGGTGTTAACTAACCAGGTGGCTCTTGCTAAATGCATCTCCCAGTTTTTGAAAGTCCCCCCACCCAGTGCCTTCAAGGTGGTTTTAAGCAGTCCATTACACCGCTCAACCTTCCCAGCTGCTGGTGCATGGTAAGGGATGTGGTACACCCACTCAATGCCATGTTCTCTAGCCCAGGTGTTTATAAGGCTGTTCTTGAAATGAGTCCCATTGTCAGACTCGATTCTCTCAGGGGTGCCATGCCTCCAAAGGACTTGCTTTTCCAGGCCCAGGATGGTGTTCCGGGCAGTAGCATGAGGCACAGGGTGCGTCTCCAGCCATCCAGTGGTGGCCTCTACCATTGTGAGCACATAGCGCTTGCCTTGGTGGGTTTGAGGCAGTGTGATGTAATCAATCTGCCAGGCCTCCCCATACTTGTATTTGGACCATCGCCCACCATACCACAGGGGCTTCACCCGCTTGGCCTGTTTGATCGCAGTGCATGTCTCACAATCATGGATGACCTGGGAGATACTGTCCATGGTTAGATCCACCCCTCGGTCTCGTGCCCACTTATAGGTGGCATCTCTGCCCTGATGACCTGAGGCATCATGGGCCCATCGAGCTAGGAACAGTTCTCCTTTATGTTGCCAATCTAAGTCTATCTGGGACACCTCTATTTTCACAGCCTGATCTACCTGTTTGTTGTTGCGATGTTCTTCATTAGCCCGGCTCTTGGGGATGTGAGCATCTACATGACGGACCTTCACGGATAGCTTCTCTACCCAAGTGGCAATGTCTTTCCACTCTTCAGCAGCCCAGATTGGTTTTCCTCTGCGCTGCCAGTTTGCCTTATTCCACCTTTCCAGCCAACCCCACAGAGCATTGGCTACCATCCATGAATCAGTGTAGAGGTAGAGCTTTGGCCACTTCTCTCTTTCAGCTATGTCCAGAGCTAATTGGACAGCTTTGAGCTCAGCAAATTGGCTCGATCCACCTTCTCCTTCAGTAGCCTGTGCAACTTGTCGTGTGGGGCTCCATACAGCGGCTTTCCATTTCCAGCTAGCGCCTACAATTCGGCAGGAACCATCAGTGAAGAGGGCGTATTGTCTTTCACTCTCTGGTAGCTCATTATATGGTGGGGCTTCTTCGGCACGTGTCACCTGCTCCTCTTCTTCAGAAGATAACCCAAAAGTCTCACCTTCCGGCCAGTTTGTAATTATTTCCAAGATCCCAGGGCGACTTGGGTTTCCAATTCGGGCGCGCTGCGTGATGAGGGCAATCCATTTGCTCCAAGTAGCGTCGGTGGCGTGATGCGTGGAGGGAACCTTTCCTTTGAACATCCAACCCAGCACCGGTAGTCGGGGTGCCAGGAGGAGTTGTGCCTCTGTGCCAATTACTTCTGAGGCAGCCTGGACTCCTTCATAAGCTGCCAGGATTTCCTTCTCTGTGGGAGTGTAGTTGGCTTCAGAGCCTCTGTAGCTTCGGCTCCAGAATCCCAGTGGTCAGCCCCGCGTCTCACCAGGCACCTTCTGCCAGAGGCTCCAGGACAGATCATTGTTCCCATCTGCAGAGTAGAGCACGTTCTTCACCTCTGGTCCTGTCCTGACTGGGCCAAGGGCTACAGCGTGAGAAATTTCCTGTTTGATCTGGGCGAAGGCTTGTTGCTGTTCAGGGCCCCAGTGGAAATCATTCTTCTTGCAGGTAACCAGGTAGAGAGGGCTCATGATCTGGCTGTACTCGGGAATGTGCATCCTCCAGAAACCTATAGCGCCTGGGAAAGCTTGTGTTTCCTTCTTGTTGGTCGGTGGAGACATTGCTGTGATCTTATTGATGACCTCAGTGGGAATCTGACGTCGTCCACCTTGCCACTTTACTCCCAGGAACTGGATCGCTCAGGCAGGTCCCTTGACCTTGCTCTTCTTGATGGCAAAACCAGCTTCCAGGAGAATTTGAATTATTCTCTCTCCTTTCTCAAACACTTCGGTTGCGGTGTTCCCCCACACAATGATGTCATCAATGTACTGCAGATGTTCTGGAGCCTCACCCTTTTCTAGTGCAGTCTGGATCAGTCCATGACAGATGGTGGGACTGTGCTTCCACCCCTGGGGCAGTCGGTTCCAGGTGTACTGCACGCGCCTCCAGGTGAAGGCAAACTGAGGCCTGCACTCTGCTGCCAGAGGAATGGAGAAGAATGCATTGGCAATGTCAATAGTGACGTACCACTTCGCTGCTTTGGACTCCAGCTCATACTGGAGCTCCAACATGTCTGGCACGGCAGTGCTCAACGGTGGAGTCACTTCATTCAGGGCACAATAGTCCACAGTCAATCTCCATTCCCCGTCAGACTTGTGCACAGGCCAGATGGGGCTGTTGAAGGGTGAGTGGGTCTTGCTGACCACCCCTTGGCTCTCCAGCTCGCGGATCATCTTGTGGATGGGGATCACAGCATCTCGATTTGTCCGATACTGCCGGCGGTGCACTGTCGAGGTGGCAATTGGCACTCGTTGCTCTTCCACTTTCAGGAGCCCAACTGCAGAAGGATTCTCAGATAGTCCAGGCAGGGCGTTCAATTGCCTAATGCCCTCTGCCTCCACAGCAGCAATCCCAAATGCCCACCTGAGTCCTTTTGGGTCTTTGTAATAGCCATTCCGGAGGAAGTCTATGCCCAGAATACACGGGGCCTCTGGGCCGGTCACAATCGGATGCTTTTGCCACTCCTTCCCAGTCAGGCTCACCTCAGCTTCCAAAAGGGTCAACTGCTGTGATCCCCCGGTCACCCCAGCGATGGATACAGGTTCTGCCCCCACATGTCCCGATGGCATTAAAGTACACTGTGCCCCAGTATCAACCAATGCATCATATTTTTGTGGCTCTGATGTGCCAGGCCATCGGATCCACACCGTCCAGAAAACCCGGTTCTCCCATGCCTCTTCCTGGCTAGAGGCAGGGCCCCTCTAGCCCTGGTTATCATTCTTTCCCTGGGCGTACATGCTCAAGGTACCTTCAAGGGGATCCGACATATCATCCTCCCTTCTCTAATATCTGGCAGCTTGGTCACGGGAGGCTGAGGCTATCTTCACCTTAGCGGAACCCCCTCGGTTAGTGCCTCCCTCCTTGAGTTCACGCACCCGCGCTGCCAGGACAGAGGTGGGTTTCCCATCCCACCTTCTCATGTCTTCCCCATGCTCACACAGGAAAAACCACAGCTCAGCTCGTGGGGTGTACCCTCTCTCTCTAGCTGGGGGACGACGGGCTCTGACTTGGGGGCCTGTGACTCGCACTGGTGCCACACTGACCCTCCTCATCTCCTCCCTCATCTCCTCCCTCATTTCCTTCCTCATCTCCTTCATGTCCTCTTTGAGGTCCTGGACCACAGCAGAGACATGAGCTTTCAGCGGGCCATTGATCATGCTGTCATAATGCCTGAGCTTGCTGGCAACAGAGCCCACTGTTTCTCGGGTATTGTCAGCATCAATCGTTGCAATGAAGGTGGTGTATTGCGATGGCCCTAGCCTTGCCAGGTTCCACATCATCTGTCCTGTGCACCTGACCTTATCGGGGTCATTCTCATGCTGTCCATCCTTCCCAAAGAGTACCTCTTATACTGCCACCTCTCTTAGCTGTTGGATCCCTTGCTCGAGTGTCTTCCACTGCATTCTATGATGATACTCCTGCATTCTTTCTTTGTGAATGAACCTTTCTCTCACACTCGTTAAGAGCTGCTCCCAGAGAGAGAGGGGCCCTGGCTCCCTCACAAATATCTGGTCCACACCTGGGTCCTGGGTCAACGATCCCAGATACCTTGCCTCACCACTATCCAGTTGCACACTTGTGCCCATAAGGTCCCAAACCCGAAGCAGCCAGGTGGTATAAGGCTCACGCCCCCTTCGCACAATGTCGTTTCGCATAGCACGGAGACTGTCGTGCGACAGGGACTCAGTGATGATTTCTGGCTCTGGCTCTCCTGCTGGTTGTGAGGGCCCTGGTTGCCCATCATCATTAACTGGTCGTACTGATTTGGTCTTACACTTCCTCCTTTGCACAGGGGCGACTGCTGCTGGCTGTGGTTGTCCTTGTGGTTCAGCTGAAGCCTGGACGGTTGTAACATCCATGGGTTCCACTGCTGCACCATCGGGCTCACCCTCTTTTGGGCAGGGAGAGGGTTTTTCACTAGCTGAGGAGGTGGATTCCCTTAGCAATTGGCATATCTCCTGGAGCACCTGGCCCATCTCCTGGCACATCTCCTTGCGCACCTGGCCCATCTCCTGGCATATATCCTGGCACACCTGGCCCATCTCCTGGCATATCCCCTGGCGCACCTGACCCATCTCTTGGCACATCTCTTGCATCCCTTTTGCCAGTACCCCCACCCAGTTTGGGTAGTCCATTTCTGAGGTGGACTGTTGGGCGGTATCAGTCTGTGGGGCGGGGTCTCTAGTGTCTGGGGCTGTGGCAGGCTCTGGCTCTGGGGTAGGATCTCTAGTGCCTGGGGCCGTGTCAGGTTCTGGGGCAGGATAGGGCTCTGGGGTAGGATCTCTTGTGTCTGGGGCCGTGTCAGGTTCTGGGGCAGGATCAGGCTCTGGGGTAGGAACTCTACTCTCTGGGGCCATGTTAGGTTCTGGGGCAGGATCTCTAGTCTCTGGGGCTGGTGTCCGGGTAGATATCCAAGCCAATCTCAACTTATCCTTGAGGGCTAAATAGAGTAGGGCTATCAGCAGCAGATGGTTAGTATTCAGAGGGAATTTAAACCCTTTGAAAATTGATGGGGTGGGCCCAAAGAACTGGTTGAGGGGTTGGGGGAAAACTTCCCCTGGTGTCATTTCCTCACAGAAGGCACCATTGTTAACATAACCCCAAAAACATGTGCTCAGTGTGTGATAGCCGTTTATCCATGTGCCCACATTCCGGAGGAAGTTAAAAACCCATGAATTCCTCACCTTCTCGACCCATAACGCAAGCTGGATAACAGCAATGGTAGCCTTAGTCAGAGGACCCATATTCAAGTAAGGAGCTGCAAAGGGGAAGAATATAGCCACGGCCACATGCCACCCGAACCAGGGTAAACTAGACCACATAGTGCTGCCTAACAAGGTTCCTATATCTGGCACACAAAATTAAGTTATCCAGGAACTGTTATTCCTTTTCCACCTCTCTCTCTTAATGCCCTCGAGCCACAAGTTGGGCACCAAATCTGTCTTGGTTTTGAAAGACAGGTGTCTGCTAAGGAAGGCAGAAGCCCCTCTTTGAAGTGGCAGATATAACCCCTTTTCCCTCTAAGTTATTATATTTTGAAATCAAGGGCCTTTAGGCAAAGATGTGGGAAATAGGAATAACAGTTCTTTACTATATATATATATATATATATATGTATATAACCAGTCAAACCAAACAACAACAACTATGGCAGTAACAGCAATCACAAACCCAGTCCCAGCCTTCTTGGCTGTCAGGCTATTTCCCCTCGGGTGCAGTTCCGCTCGCAGCTGGCAGGGATCGCTGGTGGCTCCCAGTGAGCAGGGCAGGTGCGATGGTTCCCCCGCGGCTGCAGGGGGCGCTCCGGAGCGAGCTCGGGAAACACGTGGCACTGGTGCCCTGGGATCCCGGGAAGGGAAGGAACAAAGGCTTCACAAACCCCTGGGCAGCCGATCCCGGACTCTCAGGAACAGCAGGCTGGAACGGCAGGCAGGCTAGAACGGCAGGCTGGAGCGGCAGGGACGAGCACAAATCCCGGGTGGCAGACGAGATGTATCCAGATGGGAAAAAACCCGCGGAGGCCCAGGCAGGCAGGGCGAGCAGGGCTACAGCGTAGCGAAAGCTCGAAGCAGCAGCGGGGCAGGGCAGGGAAAGCGGCTTTTGGGGTCCCGGCGTTGTTTCCAGCAGGAAGAAAAAAGCGGCCAAAAGAAAGAAGCAGCAGCTCCTTTCTCTGCAGCTTCTCTCCCCGGACGCTCAGAGCGAACTGCCCCCACACCCAGGTGTAGACAAAGGAGTAGCCAGGCCCGCCCCACCCCCCTTTTTGTCTTTCTTAAGTACAGCTATTTGTCCCCTAGCAACATGCATATGGGAGAAAATTCCTTTAACAGGAGAAAAAAACTAAGACTAAACTAAAACCCCAACACCTTTCTAGAACACGATGTATTTATTTCACATTGTGATGAACAGTTACCAAGGTTTTCTGTCCATTTTTCTTGATCTTTTCCAAAATTTCAATTAAATCTTGGTGGAGCAACAATTGCTTTACCAAAGTAAGGTTCATTCCAATGGGGGTAGGCAATAATTGGTGAATCAGTGTGTAATTGGACTGTAAAAGGTGATAAGAAGTAACTGGGGCTAAATATAAAAAATCACATCCTATGATTTTAGTAAAGTTACAAACACAAAAATTTGAATGATTTTTAGTATCTACTACTACATTTTCTACAAATATTTTATCACAAGCAGTTCTTAAGCATGCACATCCATTACCTATATAGACAAGCACTGTTTCAGGAATTTCGTTAGGATGAATTTCAAAATGACAGATATTTTGTTCTGTATCTAAACAAATGTCTTGAGGTCTAATTGCATTACTTTCACAGATAAACCCTTGTTGTTCTCGGACAATACAAGTTTCCAAATTAACAGTTTGCCACTTCTCACCAATTTGACGGGCCCATTCTCTATGCTCGAAAGGATAGAGAACAGCTCCATCATGGTTCAACCCTAATGCAATGACAGGGAATATCAAATGCACTGAAGCATTACGTATGGTTAGTACAAAGGCTGTGGCTGTGTTTGTGAGGGGATCGTAGGTAAAATTTACTAACTTCCACCAGGATTGGAATTCTCTTTCAAAATCAGTGGCACTGTCCCAGATTATTTTCCGAATTTCAGTAGGAAAAGTGCCTTCTTCGCCTTCTCTTATAATTGAGGCAGCAACTGACTGCATCCATAATTGAGCCTGGATGCAGCTGAGAGCCAAAGAAATGTTGTTTTGTGTAGCATCGAGTGCATCAATTATCAATTTGTGGTCATTCACATTTACCTTTTCCCAATTTGGTAATATGTTTGATAACAACCACTGATGGCTTCCCAAGGCTAATAGGGATGACTGTAGTGGTTGTTGTATTTTAGTCAAATCTGTAGTTGTGGCAGCCAATTTATTCATTAGTACTTCTGAATCAATACTATTTAAGATTCCCAATCCTGTTCCCATAACACCGGTTATGTCTCTTTGCGTTCGTTTCTTAGAAGGGTTCCGCTTTCGCAGCCAGGTTGTCCACCCCTCGAAGGAAGTTTGCAGAAAAGGTGAACAAGCTGGCTGAACTTCTGAGACATTGTTTTGCATCAGCAATTTAACTTGTTTGAGGGACCATGCTGGATTCTTCATGTCCCTCGGAGTTCTTCTGTGAAAAGCAAACACAACAGAGTCTGCCACCAAAGGGAGAAAAATTAGAATGATGGAATTATGCAGCGTGTATGTATCCGATGCTCTCTCCCTAGGGCATCAGAGGCTACCCATGCATATTTATTCAGAGGGCTTTTTAGCACTAGTGGTACTTCTCTTAGAGTAGGAAGGTCTACCAAAACAGGTTGTCCAAGGTAGTGTGCAGGATTCTTAGGATCATTTGGTCCCTGTAGTGAGAGCATTCCCAAGGCATTTAAAACACAATATCGGTTCTTTGTTGGAACAATTCCACACCTCTGGGCATCTTTCTTTGTCAGTGCAGAAATTTGTGCTCCAGTGTCAATCAGAAAAGTTACAGGTGCCCGTTTAGGGCCTGTAATAGCTGTGATCATTATATCTCCTGTTTTATTTTTAGTGAGCATTCTCAGGTATACCCATGCTCCGTCTCTTCGCCCACTGACAAGAGACGGAGGGTCTAGTTTCCCTGGTTTTGAGGGAGAGGTCGTTTTGGCTCACTGCACAGACTTTGAGGGAGAGGTTGCTCTGACTCACTGCCCAGATTCTGAGGGAGGAGGGGTGCACTGGGTTGAATTGACGGATTCGGTAGGATGGGTTTTCGGCAGTGCCAGTTAGACACTACCTTACTCAATTTATCTAGGGGTAAGCCGTCCATCACATCTTTGGGGACCCCTTTTTTGATACCTAATAACCACCAATGCTGATGATTAGAGATCCGTTTTACATTCTCTGGTTTTTCACTATGAGGAGCCCAAATGTACCTGACACCTTTTGTTTTGTCTGATTTTTCGTCTGGGATTTTTATAGGTCCATATTTTCTACTGTAATTAATCAGATCTTCTGCAACCTCACTCCATGTCCAAACTTTGCGATCGCCAGCAGGTGAATTCGATTGTGAGCCTGGCAGCTGAGAGGGGGTTGAGTATGGAGTAAACCCAGGATTGGTAGATCTGGTTCGGTCGCTCGGGTTTCCAAGGAATCTATCCAGCCTTTCTACGGGACCTACAGCTGCTATGGTTTTTTGAAGGACAATTGCTGTAGGTTTGAGTGATTCTGGAAGGCCTCGAATTAAAGGGGTCATCAGTTCAGGTTTAACAGGTAATTGCATGGGGGATTCATATCCAGGAGTTAATTTCCTTTTGTGGATCATTTGCAGACAGGCGGCTTTGTGGATGCTTTCTAGAAGTTGATCGGGGATACCAACTATAGCTAAAGGGTCTCCCCTTTCTAAAGGATTGAGTCCCCCAGCCCAGAAAGCTCCGTGCTGAGTCAGGGACCATGTGCCACGTTTGTCTCCTGTTGTCAAGAAAACTCCATGTCCCCAGTATCCACTGGCCTCCAGTTAATTGAATTTGGTCTCCTCCAGTGAGGGACACTCGGAAAACATATTCCGTCTCAGATTCGTGGGGGAGCCGCCCATACTCCTTTTTTAACCTAGCCAATTCAACAGCAGTGTATGGTATTTGTTTAGTGGTGATATGCAGTTCAAGATCTTCATCATTGATATAATTATATTCTGTTTTAATCAGAGGTCTTATACGAGGGCAGCAGTTTTCCCCACAATTTTTTACTAGTATTAGTTCTTTCTGGGGGTATATTTGGTTAATGTGAGGAGTTTCCTTTTCCTCTGTCTCTTTTGGTGAGTCAGTATTCTGTGAATTCTTAAAATATTCCTCTTTTAAAGCAGTCTCTAGCAAATGATTTTTATTCTTCTCTTCATCTAATTGTTTCTGTAAAATCTCCACTAGGTTTTGAAGTGAATCTATGATTGCTTTCTCCTCAGTACATCGCTTTAAGCGATGATCTATAGCCACCGCAAGGCATGCCCCTAAAACAGAGCAGATTATGGTTTTATTTCGGCCAAATTTAAATCTAGTCTCATGTTGTAAAGAACATACTCTATCAGTCACATTATCCAAATTAAACCAGTTATTTTGAGCCCATTCTTCCCCTCCCAGAGAGGGCCGGGCATTATGTTTTGCTAGCAGAGCATAAAACGCAGCTTTAACTTTTGCACTAGGGTTTTCAGTCATTTTATAAAGGGATCAAAACCACCACAGGGAGGTAAAAGTTAATTACACACTGCGACACACACACAGCTTCACTGTGTCTCCCTTCGCTTCCCTGGGTGGGTGAAGAGACCAAATCTGCTTGGGAGGTACTCCTTAAGTTACTTATGGTTGTCTCTTCACTACACCAAGCAGTCCAAATTCACATACACACACACCAAAACAGTTCCCCCTTTTACACTAAGAGATCTTTTGCGAAAAATCTGAAGACAGAGCCCTCAGCTGAGTATGGGGTGCTTTTCACCTAGGCGCGTGCAGTTTGCGGGAAATTCGAGTCGCCCCCCTTGCTTTCTAGACACCGCTCACCCTTTTCGGGGTGTTGGGCTAGGTGCAGCTGGAGTGAAACATCCTTCCCCTACTACAGACTACACACAACCTTGCAACCCCTTCTGTCTGTCAGAGATCCTGTCCGTGACTCCAGTTTAATGTCACGATCCGCTAATGCAAGCGGGGGTCGTGATGGTTCATTTATCGATCTCAGAGTGTAAAAGGACACAAGAGATTTCAGTTTTAATCAAAACAGTGCACCTTTATTAAGTGCCCACAACACAGTAATGCAATAGAAGAGAGTAAGAGAGAGAGAGAGAGAGAGAGAGAAACAAAGTAGAGAGGGGAAAAAGAGGGGCAATAGCTACCAACGGATGAGACGAAGTCCTCGTGGTCTTCTGCCAATAGATTCGTCTTCTTTCCGTGGGGAGATCTCCTCCTTGGTTATTTCAGAAAGTCCCTTTATAGTCCTTTTCAGAAGCGAGGGGCAACTGGCCAAGAGGTTGGGAAATCTACAGCCGTTGTTATGGGGCCCGTTGCTTTGGGAAACAGGTACAGGACAGGTGTACAGGACAGGTCGTTCCTTTCCGCTTCAGAGCAGTCCTTCCCGCCTGGGAAGCAAGAACGGCGCAGTCCATTGTGACCTGCACTAATTTTCCTCAGGAATGCGTACCAGTTCCCAGTGGGCACACCCGTAGGCAACACTTGACAGACAATCCCACCTCAGCCAGGCCAGGACTGCTGTGTTCAGTCTCTGTCTTCGGCGATGATCGTGAGGCAGATGAGGGATTTTCGGGCCATCTCTTACACCACCCTGAACCATGCAGAGCCAATGAAAAGGTATCACTGGACAGTTTTGCCGCAAGGCATGTGCAACAGCCCAACTATATGCCAGAGGGTGGTGGACCTTACTCTGCAACCTGTCCGCTGCCAATTTCCTGAAGCGACTGTGTACCACTACATGGACTTGCAGCTAAAGATCATTCTGTTTTGTGTTCCATACAGGTGGCTGTCGTTCAGGCAGTTCAAGCAGCTGGCTTAGTCGTTGCACCTGAGAAAGTGCAGCAGCAGGCCCCGTGGCATTACTTAGGGTGGAAAATTACTCAGCAGACTATCTGCCCTTAGCCTGTAAAGCTTTCTGTTAAGGATAACCTGACCTTGAATAATTTGCAGAAATTGTTAGGTTCCTTGAACTGGTTACATCCCATTCTAGGTTTATCCACAGAACTTTTGCACTCCCTGTTTGCTTTACTCAGGGGCGATCCTAATCTCAATTCTCCCTGACAGTTGACTCCTGAGGCTAAAAAAGCCCTAGATCGTTGTGTTCAGGCACTGGAAAGTCGTCAGGGCTGGAGATGGGACCCTGATGAACGTGTTTCTCTTACTATAGTGGCTAGCAAGTTTCAACCCTTTGCTGTTGTTTCAGTGGTTTCCTGATGACAGTGATCCCTTGCATGTGCTGGAGTGGCTATTTTTACCTCACATGGCAACAAAAACTGTATGGACTATTCGTGACATGTTTGTGCAGCTAATCATTAAAGGCTGCGAGCTGCTGCAGACGCTCAATGGCCATGATCCACATGTAATCTATGTACCTGCGAACAAAGAAAACTTGTCATGGTTGTTGCCAGAGGACACTAACTTTCAGATTGCACTTGCACACTTTTCGGGACAATTGTGAATCCACTACCCTTCACATCGCCTGTGGATGGAGGTGGGTAGCCTCCCCTTATATGCAAAACGCTGCTGCAGCATGACTCCCGTCGACGGAATGACAGTTTTTACGGATGCATCCAGCAGAACCATCAAAGCTGCAGTAGTATGGTGTCTGGGTTTGAAAAGACAGGTGTCTGCCAAGGAAGGCAGAAGCCTCCCTTGAAATGAAAAATGCAACCCCCTTCCTTCCAAATTATTATAATTTTGAAATTAAGGGGCTTTCAGGCAAAGATATGAGAAATAGGAATAACAGTTCTTTATATATATATAAATGGATAAACAGGAAAACAAACAACAATAACTATGGCAGTAACGGCAAACAGAATCACAAACCCAGTGCCAGCCTTCTTGGCTGTCAGGCACTTTCCCCTTTGGTGCAGTAATGGTCGCAGCTGGCAGGGGTGCTGGTGGCTCCCAGTGATCAGGGCAGGTGTGATGGTTCCCCCGCGGCTGCAGGGGGCGCTCTGGAGCGAGCTCAGAGAGCACACGGTAATGGTGGCTTGGGATCCCAGGAGGGATGGAAGAAAGGCTTCACAAACCCCCTGAGGTAGCCGATCCCAGTGTCTGGCCGGACCCTCGGGAACAGCAGGCTGGAACAGCAGGGACGAGCACAAATCCCAGGTGGCAGATGAGATGTATCAAACTGCGGAGCTGCAGCGGGAACCCTGGGAGGTCTTGGCAGGCAGGGCATGCAGGGCTACGATGTAGCAAAGGCTTGAAGCAATGGTGGGGGCAGGGCGGCCGCAGCCTGGCTCCCAGCAGGGCAGGGAAAGGCGGGCTTGGGAATCCCAGAGTTTTCTCCCTGAGGCACCCAAGCAGATGGTGAACAGGTCCCTCTTTTAGTAAGGTGGGGTGTTAGGGTTCTGGTGCAACAGCTTGTCCAGTGAGCAGGCTCCACTCACTGTAGAAGGAAGGCAGTCAAAAGCAGAAATCCCTCCACAACGATGGCAGCCTCTCTCTCAGTCCGAAGGACGAGAACAACAGCCCACAAGCCCAGGTGAAAGAGTGTAGCCCATTCGACCCCCCCCTCTGTGGCCAGGTCTTTTGTTTCTCCCAAGAACCCAGCAATTTGTTGCCCTGGCAACATATATGGGAAAATTTCCTCAAGAGAAAAAAGAAAACAGAAGGGGAACTCCCAAACCCCCAACATATGGCATGAGGGTGACTCTGCCCAATGGCATAAAAGGGTTCTGACAGTGAAAAATGCTTCAGTGCAAATCCTAGAGTTAGCCGCTATCTGCTGTGCTTTTCAGTTGTTTTCACAGGAACCGCTCAACATTGATTCTGCATATGCTGCTAATGTAGTTGTTTGTTTGGAATCTTCATACTTGCGCTATGTTGATAACCCAGATTTATTTGCAGAGCTGCATACACTGTGGCTTTTGATTAACAACCGGCAGCATGACTTTTATGTGCTTCATGTCTGTTCTCATACAGGTTTACCTGGACCTATCATGGAAGGTAATACTTGTGCTGATCTTACTGTCATGCCAAATGTTGTGCCTAATGAGTTTGCTCAGGCTAAGCTGTCTCATGACTTCTTTCATCAGAATGCATGCTCTTTATGAAAGCAATTCCAATTGACTGACTCACAAGCTCGAGACATTCTGCTTTCCTGCCCTTCTTGCCATAGAGTTGCTCCTGCTCCTTTAGCAGAAGGTGTCAATCCTTGAGGCCTAACTGCTAATTCTGTCTGGCAAAATGATGTTACTCATGTCCCAGAATTTGGTCATTTAAAGTATGCTCATGTAACTGTTGACACTTTCTCACGTTTTTTGATGGCAACTGCCCACACAGGAGAAAAGGCTCATGATGTTACTCGACACTGGCTCACATGCCTTGCTACTTTGGGCCTCCTGGACACTATAAAGACTGACAATGGCCCTGCTTATGCTTCTGAGCTGACTCGCCAGTTCTTACAGCAATGGGGTATCTCCCACAGCACAGGTATCCCTCACTCTCCCACTGGTCAGGCATTTGTTGAACGTGCCCACAGAACACTGAAAACTATGCTTCACAAACAAAAGAAGGGGGAGTTGAAGTGCCCACATGATAAGTTAGCAAAAGCCCTGTATGTTCTCAATTTCCTGAATCAAGATGAAGCTAGCCAAACAGCATGTTAAAGGCAATATTCCTTTGATACAAAGGCTTGTCCCAGGCCTCCGGTGATGGTTAAATATTACGGTAGCCCGCAGTGGTAGGGAGGAGGAGACAGATCCAGCAGGCAGGAATTGTGCAGCAAGATTGATTTATTTAATTATTTTACAAACTCTTTTATAGACTTTTTTCTTCATAGTCTAATTGGACAAAGGATCAGCCACCCCCTGGGATGACTGGCTAGAATCCTAAAACATCCATTGTCAAAATATTTTTCTACTGTACCATAAACATAGTTCTATGTAGGTACAAAAATGCTGTTAGTGAGGATCTTCTTGTTATTTTTCTAAGTCCGTGAGAGACTTTTGTCTCTCACAGAAGAGGTAACAGGGAATGTAAACAATCAAGCCACCTGCAACCTTGGAAAGTCTTGTTTATGGTATAGTAGAAAATATTTTGATAATGGATGTTTTAGGATTTGGGCCAATCACCCCCAAGGGGTGGCTGGTCCTTTGTCCAATTAGACTATGAAGAAAAAAGTCTATAAAAGAGTTTGTAAAATAATTAAATAAATCTTGCTGCACAATTCCTGCCTGCTGGATCTTCTCCTCCTCCTCCTCCCTATGGCTGCGGGACACCGTGATATACCGTAGGAACCAGGCCTGCGGTAATAGTTCTACAAGGTCGCAGGTGTTCATAGTTTACAGAACTCTGCAAATATCTTCGTGAGAGAGAAAAGTATCTCACGGGCCTAGAAAGAAGCAGGAAAATTCCTTGCTAACAGCATTTTTGTATCCACAGTTGAGGACCCAGTAACAGGGCAGTGGACAGGACCTTTAGACTTGTTAACGTGGGGAAGGGGTTATGCTTGTGTCTCCACAGGTCACCACATGAAATGGGTTCCTTCGCAGTGTGTGCGACCATTTGTTGCATCATCCTGATCGGTGAAGGCACTGCGAATGTCATACCCCCTTATCATGGTTTAGCATAGTTTGGTTTTTTAGTAAAGAAGGCTCCATCAGCCATGGAAGTGATTCTCTTGCAAAGAGGTGCTTACATCTTCCTCTACGACCTGACAGAACCTATCAACGGTCTAGTTTGAATATTGGCAAATTTTTAAGCCACTTAAAAAGCTTGACATGCCTCTGTGATCCACATTTAAGAATGAACAGAGCCCGGGAAAGCTCTTGTCTTCCGGCTTTCAGACAGGTAGCAGGGGGGGGCCTGCAGGCAGCCCAGCTGGACCGGGCCAGGCCTTGCACCCCTGTTCCATCTGCGGCTTCCCCAACAGTCCTGCTCCGTGCAGGCGGCGCGGCCCGGCTCTCCACCCCCCCCCCCTCCAGTGCGGCCGAAGAGTCATCTGAAGCTGCCCCGCTGCCCGGCAAAGATCATGTGACCAACAGTGATAAGTGAACTCCAGCTGCAAGGCCCGGGTGAGATTAACCCCTTTTTAGTGCTATAAGTTTCCTCCAGAACAGATGAAGGCTGCAGATGTCAATCCTCTCCTGAGTCAGAGGAAGAGGGAAGGTGAAGGCACGTGAAGAAAACGCCATAAAGACACCAAATTCAGTGAAGCAGGAAGAGCTGAAACCCTGAGGGAGGAAAGTGTTCTGAAGGTTTAGTCTGATATTTTTCTTTCTTTTAGGTCTGTTAATAAACTTCTTTATATTCTTTTAAGTTCTGTGCCTGCTTTGCTTTCTCCTAATTCTTATCTCACAGAAGCAAAATAAATAAGTAATGGATATTTTGAACTGAACCACTACACTCAATTGTTGTTTCTGCCCAGTTATGAACTGAACCCGCTACACCCCTACACTGGACAGCACAAACATGGATCACCCTTGCCAATGCTACGCACACTGCATCTCTATGAGAACTCCTAATGATCCTTTTCGCACATGCTTGGTAGGGGTACCCATTTGTTGGGGTGGCTCAGCCTGCTCTCAGGCTGAAACCATCAAATGTCAGTCAAACCAGGGCCATCCACTGGGTGGATTTCCCCACCCAGGGCAGTGGATCGGAAGGTGGACCAGAAGAGATCTAGGTTACCTCCCCCTGGGTGGCTCCCAATCCTAAATTACCTCCCCCTGTTCCAGAAAATTCTCCCTTTCTTAGTTATTAATTGGTTCCCTGTTATGACTCCTGCCTCCCTGTTTTCCCCATTTGTTCTGAAAAATTGTATCCTCCTCTCTGCTTGTATCCCATTGGTTGTTTTCTTTTTCCCTGCCTTGCTCCACCCCCCCATAAAGGGGTGAGCCCACTTCTTCTCGGCGCTTTTTTCTGGTTCCTGGACCCTCCTGCAAATAAACCTGTTGGAACCCATACCAGAAGCCCCTCCTGCCTTCTTTGCTTTCCGGACTAACGCGGGTCTAATCCATCGGCAGCCTGACGTGCTTCCTCTGAGGAGGAACCAGTGCATGCATCTATCTCACACCTATTCCACTGAGGCTAACGCTGCGTCCCCTCTGCCCGAGGGCACGCCAAGGCTTGTGATTACAAGCCCCCGGTTGCGTTAGGTTGGCGCCCCGAACAGGGACTCACACACGTGCGTTCCTGCATCGTCCTCGCTGCCAGGGGGCTGCTCTGTTTTAAAAGCCGCGCTCCGAGAGGAGGTTGCCAACTCCTGCCAGGAGAGCAGCCTGACCTCAGACACGGGGTTTCCCTGCCCCTGCTCAGCCTTGTTCCCCATTGGTTGGTTTGTGTTCCCCTGCGCGGGCAGAAGGACCCTCGGGTCCGGTGGCTGTGACAGTTCCTGGGCAGAGCTCCGGCCATGAGGCTGGAGAAATAAACATCTCTCTGAAACAGCTATCAAGAATCTGTCTGTCCATATATATTTCCTTTCCACGGGACTCCTGGTTTGATATAGGCATGTTGCAGTATCCCCACTGCAACAGACGGTAACTTTTTGGAACACTGCAGACCGCATCTCTGCCATTTTAGTACCAGCAATTGGTACTGCTCACGCTTGGGCTTCTTTAAATAAGCTTGGCTGCTGGCTTGCAAAGGAAGCTAAAGGCACTAGTGCTGCTCTTTCAGCTATGCTAATGGACGTTTAGTCGGTGCGACATGCAACACTGCAAAGCAGGGTGGCCATTGACTTCTTGCTGTTGGCTCAAAGCCATGGATGCGAAGATTTTGATGGCATGTGCTGCCTGAACTTATGTGATCATTCAGAGTCTATTCCTAAGACTATCAGTAATCTGAAGCAACTTATTAAACAGTTACAGCAACATAATGAGGGTGATTGGTGGGGGGTGTCTTCATGGCTCGACAACCTCGGCTTCGGGCCATGGTTTAAACTCTTAGCAATGTATGGCATAGTTATCCTCGGTGTGTTCTTAATGATTATGATATCTATCCCATGTATTTTATCTTTTGTGAAGCAAATGATCAATAATAGTCTTAATAAGATAATGGCCATACTGGCACAGACAGTTTTAGCTGTGCAACACTTAAAAAACAAAGAAGGGGGAAGTATGACCAATAGGTAAAGCTTTGTAAAGGGAAGGCCTGGTAAAATCATGGCTCTGGCCTGTTACTTAGCCTAAGTAGAAATGGACTGTGGGACAATGACTCAGCTAGAATAGAGGAAGTGAGGCACACCACGTGAATGCCTTGTGCCCGCACCGTGGTGTATTGGTGTTGGTTAAATTTGGTTTGTTGTGCCTTAAAACTATGTAAACTGACAACTGACTAACGGCATAAAAAGGCCGGGTTTTTTGTAAATAAAGTTCCTCCTTTGCACCTGCCTGGGGACTCCTCACTGCTCCATATCGATACACCTAGACAGGGACCATCTCAACTCGGTAAAGACCAAGGCACAATATGCAAGAAATTCGGCCACTAGAAAAATGAGTGCCCAGAGCAAGGACAAAATAATCATCAGGAAAAAGTGTTCTGGGAGAGGGTGGTTGTGCATGTAAAAGAAGACTAAAGGGGACTGGGGGAATCTACCCTGGCGGATCCACTGGTTATAATGAAGCTAGGGGGAAAAGAAAAAGAAGTGGAATTTTTGGTTGATATGGGGGCAACCTACTCGGTTTTAAATAAAGCTTTGATGTCTGTGGGGGACGACTGGCCAATCCGAAAAAGCATATTTTTGCAAACCCTTGAGATATAAACTTGGGAAAAAATGGGGTATTCATAAGTTTTTATATATGCCCAGTTCTCCAAAGGCACTTCTGGGCAGAGACCTGTTAGAGCAATTACAAGCAACTATTAAGTTTAAGAATGGGGAAGTTACTCTGGAGGTAAATTATCAACAATATGCAGAAATATTAAGCCTGATTCTAACAACTATATGTGCTGAGGAGGAAATTAGTGAAGAAATAAAAAATCAAGTTTTCCCTGGGGTGTGGGCTACTAAAGTGCCTGGGAGAGCCAAAACCACACCTCCCATACAGATTAGATTTAAGGAGGAAAAGCAGCCGGTTAGAATTAAACAATACCCCTAAAGAAGGAGGACAGAGAGGGAAATAATCCAGTGACTGAAAACTTTTTGCAGCTAGGACTGTTAAAGGAATGTCAGTCTTGTTAATTTTCTGTTTTCGTTTTGCCTCTGAATCGCAAGTTCTTTTACTCAGAGTTCAGATTGAAACGCAGGAGACAGCAGGCTTTTATTCTAATTTGATGTTTATTAATTCTTATCTATAGCACAGCTGCATGGGATGTGCCTCTTAGTTAACAAGTTGGAAATTGGCCCCGAGTTCTAACTTCCAAGGCCATTTAAAGGTCTAAATCAACCAATTATGAAATGCTAAGTAATATGTTTTTACTTATAATCCAATTACTAACTATTCATGATCCGCAGTGTGAGTTTTTTGACCCACTACCAGAACACCCAGATTTGTGAAGAAGAAGAGAAGAACAAATCCACACCCAAAATCCTCCATATTGTTACATATCTATATTATATCCCAGAAACCTAAATTCTCTAAACCCAGGGTTCCAACATCTCCCCCTCCTGTTTGAACCATGAACACTGCTTTAGCTGCTTTTGTTAAACCATTGTCGGATACACTGAAGTAGACAAGGTATAAGTACCATGATGACTATAATGACAATCAAAACATACATGCCCAATTTCAAGAGCTCTCTCTACAATGGAGTGAGGCTCAACCAATCAAACAGATCATCCGATCATGATTCTCTTTCAACTTCGAGTTTGGTGAAACCTTCTTCTAATTGTTTTTCAACCAGAAATTCAGCATTTGTGGTCCTCTGCAGGGCCCTTTGCAGAAAGGAGAACAAACATGGCACAAGGAGGAAAATGAGAAGGATAACAATTATAATTAGGCCTCCCATCTTTATGAGATCTTTGATCCATTTTTACTGAGCCAAGAATTTCCAATTCTTGAGGTTCATAGGGTGTCTCAGGGAGAAATTTAGTCTAGACACCCCATTCCTCTGTGGGATTCATGAGGAATCGTGGAAGATCTGAAGAGACATTTTTTGATATAGGCCAGTTGTCTACTGGTATACCGACCAAGCAGGTTGAAAATGGCTTTTCTGGACTTGAATAAGTCAAACAAATGGTATCCAAGCCTGAGGCATTGGCTAAGGTCAACCAAACTGTTTTTTTATATTGACTAACTGGCAAAGCTACACCACTAAAAGCAGACAAAACAAACGAAGCCAAAAACAAACTTAACATCTGATTAAACTTCATGTTTCTTTAAAGCTATCCTTTGGCAAAAGATTCTTTTATTAAATTTTATTTTTTTAAATGAATTTTTAAGAATATTCTTTTATATTTTTCAATCTTGTTCAAACATCACCTAATGATGAGGTACCTTTGAAGGTACTTCGTGCCTTCTTTAAAATAAGAAAGTGAGGATTATTTGCCAAAAGAGTTTTACGATATTCTCTTTTTTCATACTCTTTATATTGACATAAAACCCAAAGTTCACAGTTTTAACAATAAAAACAAGAGATTGCAGGTATGAGTTGTAGTGTCTGCATAGTTCACGTCTGTGTACTTTCTTCTTTACTTGTGGGGTTGTCAACGTGTTTCTGCGCATGGTATGGCTTCACATTCTTCACAGGAAGCCATCTGGGTCCTGTACCTGTAGAGAAACAAGCGTACCCTTTGCTCCAGGTTATAAGTGGGAATGGAGCTTTGATTTTCCCTGTCTCTGGATTTCTGATTAAAACTGAAGGGTTAAAACTTTGCTTGTGTGGTGTTGGAAAAATGTCTGATTATTGGCGGATTTGGTTATGCCCAATCAAAATATTGCAAAATCTTTGCCTGCCATTGACAGCAACCTTGATCTGGCTCTGATTACGATCTGAGCTATCATTTCAAGTGTTGTGAAAATTGTTTTTGGAGATCTGTAGGGTAAGAAAATCTCTAAGAAATCGAACTCACGACCTTCAGATTATGAGACTGAGTTCTGCTGCCATTGCTTCTGCCGAATCATCTTAATGAGGAGTTACATGGAGAGCAGCAAGGGTTTTTGTGAGCCTTTGTTCTGCTGCTTCGAGGACTTTCCCAAGTTGTTCCCCTAAGACGTTCACTTGTATTACTGCTACATGTTGAGGAGCTCCTATCTTGCTGCAGGCCTCTATCATTTGAGGCAAGGTTGGCTGTGGATCCTGTAAGGCACTGATTAAGCGCTTGCATTCTTTGTTTGCATTAGCAAAAGCGAGACTTCGTAGCAGATGGGGATGTGCCACTTCATCACTGCATTGTCTTTCTATTGCTTGAGTAAGACGATCTAAGAAAGAAGCGAATGATTCAGATACTCCTTGTTTTACTTCTGTATAAACGCCCTCTGGGATTCCAGTAGGTTGAATTTGCAGAATTGCCTTCCGAGATGCTTCTTTGATGTCTGAAATCACTTCTCGAGGCAAGTCCGCTTGGTCTTCTGGTTTGTCGTGGGGAGCATCACCTGCTATTTCTGCTAATGTAAGAGCTTCATTTACGCCTCCAGCATAAGTCTCTATCAGTTTGGTGAGAGCTCTTCTCCATTTGACTTCCCATAGCATATATTGTGAGTCTGTCAGGAACATAGATGCTATGCATTTACAATCATAAGGCACTAAATCGTAGTTATTGAAGGTGCCTTTCAATAGCTGTTTGAAATATGGAGAACTTAAGCCGCTGTCTTTAATTGCTTGTCTCAAGTCTTTGATGATGTAGTGTGTCAGCAGTATCCATCTGGGATTTGCATTCTTTCTACTATATCTTATTGGCATTGCAATCATTTTTGCTGTTGCCATATTTAAATCTCATTCCTTCAGTGCCTTTCTTCTAATCTCTGTCCAGTTGGTAGTCAGGTGTATTTTATGAAGAATTACCTGGATTATTGTTTGAAAATACTCCTAAATTAGGAGAAAATGCAGCTGATTCTCTATTTGCATTCTGTAGATTGTTTGTATTTTGGGGATTTATGCCTTGTTGTCTCGGTTTTGAAAGACAGGTGTCTGCTAAGGAAGGCAGAAGCCCCCCTTGAAATGGCAGATATAACCCCTTTTCCCTCCAAGTTATTATATTTGAAATCAAGGGCCTTTAGGCAAAGATGTGGGAAATAGGAATAACAGTTCTTTACTATATATATATATATATATATGTATATAACCAGTCAAACAAAGTAACAACGACTATGGCAGTAACAGCAAACACAAACCCAGTGACAGCCTTCTCGGCTGTCAGGCCCTTTCCCCTTGGGTGCAGTTCCGCTCGCAGCCGGCAGGGGCGCTGGCGGCTCCCGGTGAGCAGGGCAGGTGCGATGGTTCCCCCGCGGCTGCAGGGGGCGCTCCGCAGCGAGCTCGGGAAACACGCGGCACCCGTGCCCTGGGATCCCGGGAAGGGATGGGACAAAGGCTTCACAAACCCCTGGGCAGCCAATCCCGGACTCTCAGGAACAGCAGGCTGGAACGGCAGGCTGGGATGGCAGGCTGGAACGGCAGGCTGGAACGGTGGGCTGGAGCGGCAGGGACGAACGCAAATCCCGGGTGGCAGGCGAGATGTATCAAGATGGGAGAACCCCACGCAGGCCCAGGCAGGCAGGGCGAGCAGGGCTACAGCGTAGCGAAAGCTCGAAGCAGCAGCGGGGCAGGGCAGCCACAGCTCGGCCTCCAGCAGGGCAGGGAAAGCGGATTTTGGGGTCCCGGCGTTGTTTCCAGCAGGAAGAAAAGAACGGCCAAAAAGACAGAAGCAGCAGCTCCTTTCTCTGCAGCTTCTCTCTCCGGACGCTCAGAGCGAACTGACCCCACACCCAGGTGTAGACAAAGGAGTAGCCAGGACCGCCCCACTTCCTCTTTGTCTTTCTTAAGTACAGCTATTTGTCCCCTAGCAACATGCATATGGGAGAAAATTCCTTTAACAGAAAAAAAACTAAGACTAAACTAAAACCCCAACACTTGTAAAGATGTTTTTCCTTCTAGCTTCAAAGCTGCATTCATGCTTTCTTCCCCTGTGGAGAAATTCGGTTGTCTTTGTGTCTGTTTATTATATATATTTGAGGGTGCATTAATAGAAGTGGCCACAGGTGGCACTGCAGTTGGAAGATAAGCAACTTGTTGGTCACAAGATGGCGCAGGCGGAAGTACGTGGGCATTGTTTAAGGAAGTGACTAGGGCGCCGCCATTTTGTTGAACTGCAGAAGTAGGCTGGGTGCCGCCATTTTTTTGTACAGCAGAAGTGAGCTGCATGCCGCCATTTTGTAGGAAGCACAAGTCTCGGAACTGTAGCAGGAAGTCTTGGAGCAGATCCCCAGGGATGGATTCTGCAGAATTTTGCATAAAAGCAGGCAACTGAGGGGGACCACGCGCCGCAGAAACAGGTAAAGTATCACATTCTGCTTTTCTCTGGCTTGTCTGGGGCGGTTTTTGTTGTTCTGCCTCCTCCCCCAGCCCTGGGTTGGTCCGCGCCACGGATCGCAGACCGACCAGGGACGAACCCGGGCTTCCCTGCACCCCCTCTGTTATTTGCTTCGCTTTTGCCATATCTGCTGCGCTGGCAATTGTGTTTAACATTTCGGGCAGCTCACAATCTGTTACAAGCTCCTTCTGTTCCCTTTGAGTTTTAGCTGTCACCGGCTGAGGAGAAGGCAGGGCCCCCTCCCGCTCCTGTGTGAGCTGCATAGGCTGCGCGCAAGCTGTATCGCTGTGAGATGCTGCAGGCATCTCGCTGCACTGTTCTATCTGATGTTTGCTTACTATAACTTCATATACCACTCTGCAAATGGGAAGAAGTTTTGCAGCTGGACCATTTCCACGGGAGGCTGCACTATATATTCTTAGATGTACAGCGTCCCAGAGATATGGTGTAAAAAGCAAATTTGGATCAGAATTTGGAAATTCCTGATTAATCCAAGATACAAGGTCTCTTAATTGTTCTTTCAGGACAGCTGTAGGATGTTCTTTTATCATAGATTCTAACCTGTTAAGTGTGTCTCTCTGCAATTTTGACATAACCTTTCCCATTATGAATTAAGAATTAACCCTGAAGCATAAAGACCATACCTGACTTTGCTGTCAGAAGCCTTGTCGGTTCCCTCTTTCCCCGAACTGTGACCACGCCGGTCCTGCTTCCTTTCAGCAGCCACTAGGGATGGCTGAAATAATTAGAAGTTCTCCTCGGTATCCTCCAGTTCTGCAGCTGTCCAGCAGCGCAGTTCTGTTCTTTTCACCAGCAATTAGGAATATCCGAGATCTTTTTTTTCCCCTTGGGGAATATTTCTTTTCCAGCTCACAGATGCTTCTTCTTCTTTTCTCTCGTTTTCTTCAGGGAGTCCAAACTTTGAGTCCTCACACGTGGGCACCAGATATTAATTTTCTCTGTTTTCGTTTTGCCTCTGAATCGCGAGTTCTTTTACTCAGTTTGGATTGAAATGCAGGAGACACCAGGCTTTTCTTCTAATTTGATGTTTATTAATTCTTATCTATAGCACAGCTGCATGGGATGTGCCTCTTAGTTAACAAGTTGGAAAATGGCCCCGAGTTTGTTGCAGTGGGGATACTGCAACACGATGCACCAAACAAGGAGTCCCGTGGAAAAGAAATATATATGGACAGATTCTTGATAGATGTTTCAGAGATGCTTATTTCCCCAGCCGCATGGCCGGAGCTCTGCCGAGGAACTGTTGACAGTCACTGGACTGAGGGTCCTTCCCCGCGCAGTGAAACACAAATCAACGAATGGCGAATGAGGCTGACCAGGGGCTAGGAAACCCCGTGCCTCCCCTCAGGGCCCCTCTCCCAGGGCTACATGGCGGGGGGAGGGACCCCAACATGAGTTCTAACTTCCAAGGCCATTTAAAGGTCCAAATCAACCAATTATGAAATGCTAAGTAATATGTTTTTACTTATAATCCAATTACTAACTATTCATGATCCGCAGTGTGAGTTTTTTGACCCACTACCAGAACACCCAGATTTGAGAAGAAGAAGAACAAATCCACACCCAAAATCCTCCATATTGTTACATATCTATATTATTATATCCCAGAAACCTAAATTCTCTAAACCCAGGGTTCCAACAAGTCTGATTTTAACACCTCTATATTACCCATCCGGAAACCTGATGGGTCATATCGGGTGGTGCAAGATTTGCAAGCTGTTAACAAGATAACCGAGGACCTTTACCCTGTAGTGGCAAATCCCTACATGTTATTAACATGTTTAACACTGGAGTTAACTTGGTTTACTGTTTTAGATTTGAAGGATGCCTTCTTTTGCCTCCCTCTCCACGAAGCCAGCCATAAAATTTTTGCATTTGAATGGGAAAGCACTAAGAGTGGGCGCAAAACCCAGCTCATGTGGACAGTGCTACTCCAGGGGTTTAAAAACAGTCCCACCCTGTTTGGAGAACAACTTGCAAAATATCTGGAGTCCTGGGAAGCCCCACAGGAAGAAGGGAAGCTATTGCAGTACGTGGGCGACCTCCTAATAGCTACCTGGAAAAAAGAGGCTTGTGTGGCTTGGATGGTAAGCCTCTTAAACTTTTTAGGACTCCAGGGATATAGAGCATCTAAGAAAAAGGCTCAGGTGGTAAAACAGAAGGTGATTTACTTGGTGTTCATGTTTGGCCAAATTTAAAAATATATCCCCTGAGAGAAGGCAGGTCACCACCCCTCCCCCACCAGGTTCGGGGAAAATAAATTTTCCTCGAAGGAAAGTGAAGGAGATAAAACTATTTATTTAACAAACACACAGGAAAAGGAAAATAATGCTAAATAATAAAATCTCTCGCTGTGGATAAAAAAACCTGGGAAAGTGTTAGAGTCCTCCCTTTGGTCTCCTCGGAGCTGGGGCTTGGCCCAGGGCCAGGCCCTCTGTGCTCAGTGGAAAGTCCTCCCAATGTGTTCTGATATTGAAGCAGTCCAGCAGAAAAGGGAGAAAATCTGAAATTCCAGGGAAGGAAAAGCAAAGTTCAACTCTCAGTCTCTCTATGGAGAAAAAGAAGCTGAAAAACTGGCCAAAAGCTGACTGAAAAAAACCAGCAAGCTGGGTGCTTCCTTGCTCCCCTGCCGCAGCTGGAAAAAAAAATCACTATCTCTGTGGGACCTTGAACAAGCTGCAAACTGCTTTGAGAAAGTTTTGCTCAGTTTTTCCTTCCCCCTCTCATGCTCAGTTTAAAGGCATAGAAAGGCACAAGAGTTAATTTCTGGGCATAGGGCAGCGATATGGGATACACATCATAAAGTCACCCCAAGACACTTGGGCTATGAGGTCAGCGCCGGACAATGAACTTTGGGGCAAGATCGCAAAGAAGCAATATGCCAAACCCCGAATCCCCAGGTGATAAAGGAATTGCGGACCTTTCTGGGTATGACGGGGTGGTGCAGGTTATGGATCTACAACTATGGATTGCTTGTAAAGCTCTTGGATGCCCTTATCACAAGTGGAAGCAGACACCTCAAGTGGACGAAGGAAGCCACGCAGGCCTTTAACCAGCTGAAAAATGCTCTAATGTCAGCCCCAGCCCTAGGACTCCCAGACGTGAGTAAACCGTTCTTTCTTTTCTCCCATGAAAAGCAAGGGATTGCTTTGGGAATACTAGCACAGGACCTGGGTCCGTATCGGTGAGCAGTTGCTTACTTTTCTAAGCAGCTAGACGCTGAGGCCAAAGGATGGTCTGGATGCCTCAGAGCCATTGCAGCAGTAGTATTAAACATCCAAGAGGCACGTAAATTCACCTTGGGTCAGAAAATAACTGTGCTAGTGTCCCACACTGTGTCTGCAGTGCTGGAGGTGAAAGGCGGACACTGGGTCTCCCCACAAAGGTTCTGTTCCGGTTTGGCCAAATTTAGAAATATATCCTCTGAGAGAAGGCACAACCACCCCTCCCCCCACCAGGTTCGGGAAAAAATAAATTTTCCTCAAGGAAAGTGAAGAAGATAAAACTATTTATTTAACAAACACACGGGAAAGGAAAATAATGTTAAATGGTAAAATCTTTCGCTGTAGAGGAAAAACCTGGGAAAGGGTTCGAGTCCTCCCTTTGGTCTCCTCGGAGCTGGGGCTTGGCCCAGGGCCAGGCCCTCTGTGCCAGGTGGAAAGTCCTCCCGATGTGCTCTGATGTTACAGCAATCAAGCAGTCTAGTAGAAAAGGGAGAAAATCTGAAATTCCAGAGAAGGAAAAGTTCAACTCTCAGCCTCTCTCCAGAGAACAAGAAGCTGGGAAAAAACTGGCCAAAAGCTGACTGGAAAGCCGCAAGCCGGGTGCTTCCTAGCTCCCCTGCCCCAGCTGGGGAAAAAAAACCTGCTATCTTTTTGTGTCCTTGAACAAGCTGCAAACTGCTTTGAGAAAGTTTTGCTCAGGTGTTTTTCCTTCCCCCTCTCAGGCTCAGTTTAGAGGCATAGAAAGGCCCAAAAATTAATTTCTGGGCATAGGCAGCGATATGGGATACACATCATAAGGTCACCCCAAGACAGGTTCCTAAAGTATCATGCTATAATAGTGGAACAAGACAATGTGGAGATAGTGGTAACTAACATTGTCAACCCAGCTTCTTTCCTTAGCAGAAACAACGGGGAGCCAATACACCACGACTGCTTAGAAACCATTGAAGCTATGTATTCCAGTTGTCCGGATTTGAAAGACGCCACTCTAGACAGTGCAGAAACCTGGTTTACCGATGGAAGCAGCTATGTTATCAGTGGTAAACGACATGCTGAGTATGCTGTCACCACGTGCCGAGAGGTAATAGAGTCAGGGCCTCTACCAACAAATACCTCTGCACAAAAGGCTGAAATAATTGCCCTAACCTGTGCCTTGGAAATGGCAAAAGGAAAAAGGATAAACATCTATATGGACTCAAGGTATGCATTTGGAGTTGTACATGCACATGGGGTTATTTGGAAGGAACGGGGACTGCTGAACTCACAAGGAAAAAACATCAAATGTGCAAAGGAAATAATACGGTTATTGGAAGCAGTCCAACTACCCGAAAAAGTGGCAATTATGCATATTAAAGCACATCAAAAGGTGAGCTCAGAATTGGAAGAAGGAAATTAACTGGCGGACAGAGAGGCAAAAGAAGCAGCAAAAGGTGAGGTGACAACTGAGGGAGCTTTAATCCCAGACGGACAAATCTCCCTAGAAGGTAAGACAACCTATAATAAGGAAGACAAAAAGATAATTGAAGATCAAGAGGGGTCATACAATGAGGAGGGGTGGGATATTGCTGCACAAGAGAGGTTGGTTGTTCCCTCTCATCTAGTATGGTCACTGGTGAGGGAGGAGCATCAGAAGACACATTGGGGAGTAGACGCCCTACATAACTACTTGATTAAAAAGACTATTGCCAGGAATTTATATGCTACCATCAAACAGGTAACCCAGCAGTGTGATCTTTGCCTCCAGGCTAACCCCAAGAATATTCCCAAACCAAACTTGGGTCAAATTGGGAAGGGTAATGGACCCGGGCAACAGTGGCAAATTGATTTTTCAGAACTTCCAAGAAAAGGGGGGGTATCAATATTTGTTGGTACTAACAGATACCTTTTCAGGTTGGCCAGAAGCCTTTCCCACCAGAACAGCAAAAGCCCGGGAGGTAACTAGAATATTGCTGCAGGAAATAATACCATGCTTTGGAGTTCCAGCCACAATGTCCTCAGACAGGGGGCCACACTTTATTTCAAAGATGGTGCAACAAATTAGCCATCATTTAGGCATAGATTGGCAGCTCCACACCCCTTACCATTCTCAATCAAGCAGTTAGTGGAGAAGATGAATCACTTGATTAAACAACAAATTGTGAAGCTAGGACAAGAAATCAACCTGGCCTGGCCCTGCCCCAATCTCTCCCGCTTGCCTTGTTACATATTCGAACTAAGCCAAGAGCCAAAGAAGGACTAAGTCCTTTTGAAATGCTCTATGGGAGACCATATGGGGTACAAAAGGGAATGTCCACTCAAATTGGAGAAGAAATGATAACCAACCACCTATATAGTGGCATTAGGCAAACAGAGAAATCGAAAAACAGGTGGTTGGAACCCGAAGTCCAGGTTTAGATGGACCAGTACACGATATTCAGCCTGGAGATTATGTATATGTGTCTTGGTTTGAAAGACAGGTGTCTGCTAAGGAAGGCAGTAGCCTCCCTTGGAATGGCAGATGCAACCCCCTTCCCTCCGAGTTATTATAATTTTGAAATCAAGGGGCGTTTAGGCAAAGATATGGGAAATAGGAATGACACTTCTTTACTATTATATATATATAACCAGTCAAACAAACAACAATAATTATGGTAGTAACAACAAACAATCACAAACCCAGTCCCAGCCTTCTCAGCTGTCAGGCTCTTTCCCCTTGGGTGCAGTTCCGCTCGCAGCCAGCAGGGGCGCTGACGGTTCCCGGTGAGCAGAGCAGGTGCGATGGTTTCCCCACGGCTGCAGGGGGCGCTACGGAGCAGGCTCGGGGAGCATGCGGCACCGGTGGTCTGGGAGCTTCACAAACCCCTGGGCGGCTGGCCCCGGTGTCCGGCCGGACCCTCGGGAACAGTAGGCTTGAACGGCAGGCTGGAGTGGCAGGGACGAGCACAAATCTCGGATGGCAGATGAGATGTATCCAAACGGAGAAGCCCCCCGGAGGTCTAGGCAGGCAGGGCGAGCACGGCTACAGCGTAGCGAAGGCTCGAAGCAGCGGCGGGGCAGGGCGACCACAGCCCAGCCTCCAGCAGGGCAGGGAAGGTGGGGCCCCGGGGATCCTGGGGTCTTTCTCCGCAGAAAGAGAAAACGGCCGCAAAGAACAAGCAGCTTTTCTCTCTCGAACCCAGAGAGCGACTGACCCCACACCCAGGTGAAACAAAAGAGTAGCCAGGCGCACCTCACCCCCAGGGGGTAGCTCTTTGTCTTCCTTAAGTACCCCAGCGATTTGTTGTCTTAGTAACAGTATGGGAGGAAAATTCCTTTAACAGAAAAAAACCCCTAGAACTCTTAAAACCCCAACAATATGTTAAGTCTCTTGCAGAGAAAACTCTGGAGCCACAGTGGGAAGGACTGTTTCAGGTACTCCTTACCACTTTCACTGCAATCAAAATCAAAGAGCAGAACGCCTGCATCCACCATACCAGAGTGAAGAAGACTCATAGATCTCCATGGAAAGTCATGCAAGTCCAACCAGGAAAATTATTTTTCTCACTATCATAATTATAATCCAGGAATGGGAGAGTACCTCTAGCCAGAACAATACTGAGTGGCCTCGGTCCCAAGCTTTTATGCAGTTTACTGGATCCATAGGGAAATATTCTGATTTAAAGGGTTTAAATCTATTAACTGTGGTAATGCATGAAAGTCAAGTGTATGCAAGGCAAGAATGGAAGAAACAAGAAATTTGGCAACTTCAGGGGACTGGAGGAGATGTAGGATGCCAAATGACTAATGGGACTACCCATAAAAAAGCAACCCAAATTAGTGTTTCGACCCCTACAGATAAGCATGAGGAGATCTGTAGTCATTCAAGTGAATTAGATTGTTGGCATAATTTTACATTAGTACAGACCTTTGAGGTGGTTTGTCTCTGGGCCTATGACACCAATGGGCTCTCATTCAAATTTAAAATAAATGCCATAGCTGGGCCTGTTATAACTTACACCAGCACTGAAGCCCAAACCCAAATCACACCACTTAAACCTGAACCCAGAATTTATGAAATTGGCCCATATGTAATAAAGGAACATTACTACCGCAGGCCTGGGCCCTAGGGTATATCACCGTGTCCCGCAGCCATAGGGAGGAGGAGGAGAGAAGATCCAGCAGGCAGGAATTGTGCAGCAAGATTGATTCCTTTAATTATTTTACAAACTCTTTTATAGACTTTTTCTTCATAGTCTAATTGGACAAAGGATCAGCCACCCCTTGGGGTGATTGGCTAAAATCCTAAAACATCCATTGTCAAAATATTTTTCTACTATACCATAAACAAGACTTTTCAAGGTTGCAGGTGGCTTGGTTGTTTACATATTCTGCTACCTCTTCTGTGAGAGAGAAAAGTCTCTCACAGAAAATAGCAAGAAAATCCTTGCTAGCAGCATTTTTGTATCTACAATTCCCTCTTTTTGTTTGATAAGATAACAACTCTACTATTAATCCTAAATAGAAATTTACATCAGTTATTAATTCTAAATATGTCCTTAAGGCTTTAACTATCTGACTCCATAACAAGAAATTTAAAGTTCAGTCTCTGCTTGTGGAAGGACGATCCGAGTCTCTGCTTCTAGAATGAGCATCTCCCTGATGGTTGACATCTTGGTCATCATCAGAAGAGTCATTAGGCTGATGATCTACATTCTGGTCATCATTTGGAGGTTGCCTGTTCTGCCTCTGGTGCCATAGGTGTCATAGGTTAGCTAGCATAGTCCCAGAAGGGATGTCCTTGCTAAGGGGTGCTTACAGCTTCCTCTAGGACCTAATAGAACCTATCAGCTGGCCAGTTTGAATATGGACAATTCTCTAAGCCACTTAAAGTTGTGACTGCCTCTGTGATTCACATTTAAGAATAGAAAAACTCCTCCCCAAGCTCTCTCTCTCGTTTCCGGTGCTGGGACAGGTGGCTGCAGGCCCCGTGTGGGGGCCAGCGGGCCCGGCCAGGCCCTGTTCGGGCCAGGCCGGGCAGGGCCACGGCTGTCCTGGAGTCGATGGACCTGTTCCATCCGTGGAACACCCCCCCCACTGCCTTGCCGTGGGCAGCCAGAGCGGCTTGGCTCTCCCCCCTCTCCAATGCGATAATCGACATTCAACATTCCAGCTGCAAAGCTGCAAGGCCGAGGTGAGATTAACCCTTTTTATTGCTGTGAAGAGCTGAAAACCTGAGGGAAGAGAAAGAGGAGATGCTTAAAGCTGAAATTATGTTGTGAAGCTATGATATATCAGAGTATCCCGTTGTAATTTCATGAAAGCATGGGGGGTGGAGTGTTCAACTTGTAAGCAAAAGCACCTGAGCTGAGATAGGCAGATGCTGACGCAGCTGTAATTTCATGAGAAGTTTGGACAGGGAGAGATGGACCAGATGAGGACTTTTGCTCCAAATGGGAAAGGAGAAACCTCAGTTCCTAGAGATGCTCCCAGAGATAGTCCTAATGATGAAGATGATGAAGACCCTTTGCTCCCAGGGAAGGAGAAGGGCCTCTGTTTTTGTTTCTGAACGGCTCAACCTTAAAATTGTACCCCAAAAACCTTCAAGAGTGGACCCTCGAAAGCAGTTGTGGGAAAAGCTGCAAGTCGGGGGAAGGGACTCACATGCAGGCAGAGAGACCTCTTCCTAAATGGACTGGACAAAGTTATTATGGAAGTGGGCGGCTGTCTAGTGATAATGTTTTCATAGCATGAGCAAGAGAGACTCTTATTTCTAAATGGACTGAACAAGGTTATTATGGAAGTGGTAAACAGACTGAACATCTTAAAGGTTGTCTTTTTACATTGTCAGTGGGAGAAGGCAGGAAGGTGGGGGGAGGAGGAGAGTTCTGAAGGTGTGGTATAATTTTTTTTTCTTCTTTTAGGTCTGTTAATAAACTTCTTTATATTCTTTCAAGTTTGGTGCCTGCTTTGCATTTCTCCTAATTCTTATCTCACAGAAGATAAACATTAATGAGTATTTTGGACCAAACCACTACAGTAGATCAGGGCGAACTCATTTTGAAGGTAGCCACCGTACCCCGGTATCTGTGGAAATGCAAGTATACCCACGGCCCCAAACGATAAGCTCATGTGGGCCTTCCCACTGGTTAGTGACTAAATTCTGCACCCAGAATTTTGCCCGGGGCAGCTGTCTCTCGCTTGCAGACTGCAATGAGAGAAAATGATTCAGAATAACAGGATTATTTGAATTTTGTGGTACTGTAAGGTGATTGATTGTATACAAAGCTTTTGCTAGTCGGCTTTAGTAACCAAGTTCAAAGGTTCCTGTGAGAATCATTGAAAAGCCATAACAGCCCTTAATTGAACTAACTGAGCAGAGTCTGACTCGGATTGGTGTGTTAATCAACCACTGCAAAGGCAGTGTAGGATACTGTGCGCCCTTACACACAGTGACCCCTGCTAAAAAGTTGTCCCAATCTGTACCCCCCCAAGCTGCTAACACATCCCATCCCCAAAGGTTAAGGGAAGTGGTAGTAACATAAGGCCTAATTGTAGCTGTGCGCCCCTCTGAATCCTTCACCATCACAGGCCGTTCACTTAAATAGCTCTGTGTGGTTCCTCCTAATCCTGCGATGGCCAATCCCACTGGGGCTAAAGGCCATGAGGGAGGCCACGCAGAGAAGGAGATGATAGTTACATCAGCACCTGTATCAATCAAACCTCGAAGCTGAATCTGGGGTGGACGGGCGTTCGGCAGGATCAGGGTACATGTCATCTGTGGCCTTTGGTCAGAGATGTCTGCAGTCCAGAAGGCCTGCGGAAGTCCTGTAGATCCACTGCCACTATCTTCGTGAGTTGGTTGTTCTATCCTGGGGACACAAGCCTTAAAAGGCACTAATTTAGCAAGGCAGGTCTTTTCAGGAATAGTTACAGGGGGTTTTTGCGTGGAGACCATAGCGCAAATCTGACCTTTAAAGTCAGCGTCAATAACTCCTGAGTGCACTAAGATTCCTTGATGGGCAACATCAGGTTTTCCCACCAGCATCGCACTGGATCCCTGGGCTAAGGGTCCATATGCATCCAAGGGAGCCTTATAAATACCGCTAGAGTCTAAGATGACTGCGGCTGCAGTGTGGACATCAAAACCATCTGATCCCTGGGTGCCGTCTCTAGGGTGGCTGGGTAGGCCTGTGCCTGTACCTGTGCCACTCTCTGGGGGAGCGACTGCATCGGAGAGCAATTCCCCCTCCTTGCACCCCAGCGGAAGTTTTCCGACAAAGGCCGACTGTTGGCATGAGTCTGGGATCTACAGTAGTCCGAGCAATGCCCTGGTCTGCCACACGTCTTGCACTGGGGGATCGGTGTGTTCTCTTTTTGGCTCGGCTTAGGCCGCTTCCGTTTTTTCGCCTGTTTTGGTTGCTTTGGTTCACAACCAGAAGATGTGTGAACAGGCTGCAGGAACGCAGCCTGTAGCGGGTTGAGTTCGAAACCGGGCAGAAACACCAATTAAATGTAGTGGTTTTGGTTCAAAATATTCATTACTTACTCATTTTCTTTCTGTGAGATAAGAATTAGGAGAAAAGCAAAGCAGGCACAAACCTTAAACAGTTGCAGTACAATGAAAGAGTTTTATTACTAATAGAATTAAAAGTAAAGAGACAATAACAAAACAAAATTAAAGCAAATCCCCCCCCCCCCCCCCCTCCAGCCAGCACTTCTCTCCTTTTACCTAGCTCACACAAGGGATAACAAAACATGGGATGTTAGTCAGTGTTCTAGTTCTTGAAAAGTCTCTCTCTTATGCTTAAGGGAAAAAAGGGTTTTTCCTTCAGTTGCACGTGGTTCCCAAACTGCCACCAACAGCAGATCCGCCCGGAAACAAACAATCTGCTGTGTGTAGAACATCTCTCCCATGAAAAATCTCACAGTTCTTTCACACTGCAAAACATGGGCCATCACATGGGGTTATTCATCTTTTTAAGGATAAGTTCTTTTGGCCTGCACACAAAGGCTCTTCTTTGCCACAAGTCTCTAACAGCCTCTTGCTACTATAAAGCCTGGCATCGGCATTCTTCACAATCTTCACAGGCACACGAAGATACTCCATCCCCCCATGTTCTTCAAATGGATTAAAGAGACAAACAGTTTGTGGTATTACAATTTCTTACCACGGCATGCAAGAAGGTTTCTTTTAAGCTGCGCGCCAGAATCGTGGCACCGCCCTCTTTTCTCCCGCCGCCATGCTCAGCTCTGTCCCATGTGACTCACTTCTCTTTCTCTCTGACTGACACCGCCATGCTGAAGAGTGTTCTTGTTCAGCCTTTACGGTGGGGAAAGCCTCGCTCCCTTTGTGCTGCTGGCTGCGTGGTGTCTTCTTCAGTTCAGCACGAAGTGTGCTGGCTGCAGACAGGAGGCTCTGCCGGCTCCCATTGACTCCGCCGGCCCCGCGTGGAGAGGAGAGGGACCCGCCGGTCCCCAGAAGCCGCGCTGGATGGGTTTAGCTGTGAGCAGTCCATGGCTGGGTTTAGCTGCCTGTGGCTCTGAGGCAGTCCCCCCCCAGCCACCCAGGGTCCGTGCCGCAGCGTTGGGAAAGGGGAAAAGGGGCAGTGGTCCCGGCCCGGCCCGGCGGGGCCGGGAGGCTCCGGAGCCCCCACCTCCCAGCAAGCGAGCTCCGACCAAAAGGGGAAGTCCCGCCTTTCTGTGCGGTTTAAATATGTAAATTGTGAGAAGCGTAATTGGTCTTAAAGACTGTCCATCAACTCAGGGTCAACCCAATACACAGCCAAAGAAGACCTTTTCTGGTTCCCAGATCCCACCTTAGCGCAGGCTTCGACCATGTCTGTTACCTCAGGATCCCCTGGCAAAGCATCTATGATTTTTCTGCACTCTTCTTTTGCGTTATCTCTCACTAACTGCCTTAACAACAACTGTCTTAACCTGTCATCCTCAACCTGCTTCTCAAGAGAAGCAGCAACTTTCTCTGCAAAAGGGAGGAATGACTCTGATTTCCCTTGAATTAATGCAGTATATCGCTGTCTAGGTGCAGAAAACTCTATGGTTTTCAACGGGGTTGTCATGCTGACCTGTTGAGCTTGCTGCAGGACGCTGGAGGACAAAGTGCCCTGTAGACTGGGATCAGAGAAGGGACCAGTCCCCATCAAAGCATCCATTCCCGCTGTCCGTCCAGGATTGGCAGCAGGGAGCTGCATATTCCCTAATGCAGCCTTGTCGGCCAGCTTTCTCCAGGTTTTCTCAAAAACTCCAAATTGTACAGGTTGAAATAGAATTTGACCTAAGTGTCTGATATCAAATGGAGCATGTAAATCTGTATTTATCACCCTCATTATCTGCATAACCTCAGCAGAACCTAGCCCATGTTGTGTCACCTTGGATTTCAGGTCCTGGGCAACTTTCCAAGAAATCACCTCATGCTTGTCATGCTCCCCTGAATTTGGGAGAGCCTTATACACTGGGAAAGCTTGGATCTCCCCTTTTGGGGTGTCAGTACCATCCTGAACTTCTGGCACAGCCTGTGGATGCAGTGTAACAGCTTCCCGATTACCCCCAGAATCCTGAAATCTGTTTGGCATTCCAAGTGTTTCCAATAACCTCCATTCACCCTCCTCCAATGCTCACATTTTAACTGACTCTAAGAAGCGATTGTAGTGGGTCGGACGCACTGTTACCGTGCAGTCCTGAAAGCTCCAGGGGCGAGGCCAGCGCAGCCTTTTCCTTTGCCGCGTGGCTACAGCCGCCTTACGACCTGGGGCCAGAACCTCATCTGCCTTACTTCCCGATGATGAGTCATCAGGCAAAGGCAACTCTGAGACTCTGGGAGCGAACAGAGGTGGGCGGGGAGAGGGGCACTTTGTCTAAGTTCGCTAGAGCCAGAACAGACAGCACAGACTGCAGTTGGCTGAGCTGCAGTTTGAACAGCAGCTTCTTTACGGGATGCCATCTCGGCCAGTCCTGATCGAACCGGTACTGGAGCTGCTGCCGCCGTCTCTGGGGCTACAGCCACACCCGGCTCCACGCTTATCTCTTGCACTGCGGCAGCGTTCGGCACCGTCACTGGTCCTTGCACTGCAGCCGCACCCGGTGCCGCGCTCATAGCTTACTCCCTAGCCACGTTCGGGTTTTCCCGCGGCAGCGCTACTTCTGGGTTCACCGCCGGCCGTGCTGCTCCTTGGTTTGGAGCCGCGGCTCCCATGGGCGGCGCGGGCGGTGCTGGCGGCGCGGGCCCGGCGCACCCCACACGGCAGGGTGCCTCTGTTATCTGCAACAGCTGTTTTTGCAGGCTGAGCAATTCTCCCAACTGCCGGGATATGTTCAGTAACTCTGTCAGCAAAGGCAGATGCTGTATTAAAAGGTCAATGGCTCGGTTCTGCAGCGGTGCAGAAGAGTCCAGCGCCAAGGAGGGCAGCAGACCACACCCAGGCAGTCTCGGTGCAGTCACGCCTGGCTCTACCCCGGCTAAGAAGTTAGATCCAGGCGATTTTGGCTCTGTTGGTGCATACGTAAACGGGCTAGGAGCCGCTCTGGGCGTCCAATTCACTAAGCCGCTAATTCGCGGCCCTGGATAAGCCGTGGCCGCCGCCGAGCTGAGTGTCAAGGCATACTGCGCAACCTCCCACTGCCCCGACACCCCTGCCTCTGTCGGCGCGGGGTCCCTGGGGGCCACAGAGTCATGCGATTGTGCAGGGTGAGGCGGTGCAGGCTCTGCCTGTGAAGCCGGGGGTGTTTTTTCTGATTCACCATCACTTGCCCCCTCGGACATTCCTCCGTCATTCATCACTGAAATAGGCGAGCCAGCTCGGCTGCTACAGTCAAGGTCTGTCAGCAGAATAAATAACAAACGCCAGGTTTGGTATAACTCTAACACTGCAGGGTCCCCAAACAGGAGTTTGTGCCGGACAGCACAGCCAAGTTCCTGCCATAAGGAAAAGTCCAGGGCAGTATCTCTGTCCATGGAAATCCCTTTTAAGGTAGCCCAATCTAATAATTCCCAATATGAGTTTTCAGAAATGGAGGTTTGCAATATGCTAAACACACTTTTCCAGACCATTACCACAGCATCCGTTTGTGAGCCGCTCTTTGCCATTTCTCAGTCACGTCGGACCTCCCGGTCCCGGGGGGAAAGGGGAACAGCGTACCTCTAGAAAAATTCGGCTTAACTCGCAGCAGCAGGGCACGTCAGAGAGTGCAGATCATGTCGGGCAGCACCAAATATTACCGCAGGCCTGGGCCCTAGGGTATATCACCGTGTCCTGCAGCCATAGGGAGAAGGAGGAGAGAAGATCCAGCAGGCAGGAATTGTGCAGCAAGATTGATTCCTTTAATTATTTTACAAACTCTTTTATAGACTTTTTTCTTCATAGTCTAATTGGACAAAGGATCAGCCACCCCTTGGGGTGATTGGCTAAAATCCTAAAACATCCATTGTCATAATGTTTTTCTACTATATCATAAACAAGACTTTTCAAGGTTGCAGGTGGCTTGGTTGTTTACATACTCTGCTACCTCTTCTGTGAGAGAGAAAAGTCTCACACGGACTTAGAAAATAGCAAGAAAATCCTTGCTAGCAGCATTTTTGTATCTACAGAACACAGGCCAATAACAAATGTTGTTTAACCCAAAATGGTCTCCTAAGCGTGTTGAACTGCTAATGCAAACCAGTGTTTCTGAAATTCAACCAGCATGCTCTCCTCTCCTATGAACATCCTTTGAGGGCTGGACAACCTGGCTCCTGAAACAAGTGCCCTTTAGGGGCAGAACGCGAAGGGACTTAACCGGAGTGTTGGGGACAGGATTGGGGGTCCTAAATGGAATTGACTCAGAAATATTAATGAATAAATTTCCCACTGCAACTAGTGACTTGGCAAAATTAAGACAACCCCTGCAATCTTCCCTATTAGCGTTGGGAACCAGCCAATTGCTGTCCTCAAAAGTCTTACCAGAATGGGAAAAGGTGGAGGAACAGGACCACAAACTGATAATAAATGCATTTGGTGTGATCCAAGATAATGTGTCTTTGGCTCTCAGTTGTATACAGGCACAACTATGGGTGCAGTCAGTAGCCGCCTCAATTATAAGAGAAGGTAGTGAAGGCACTTTCCCCATCAAAATTCGGAAAGTTGTTTGGGACAATGCCGCCGACTTAGAAAGAAAGTTCCAGTCTTGGTGGACCCTGGTAAATTTTACCTATGACCCTATCACTAATATAGCCACAACCTTTGTGTTAACCATATGTAACGCCTCAATATACGTAATCCACCCCATTATTGCACTAGGATTAAACCATGAAAAACAGTGCTCTATCCTTCTGAACATAGGGCATGGGCACGAAGGGTGAACAGGAGGTGGCAAACTGTAAACTTGGAGCCTTGTATTACGCGGGAACAACAAGGGTTTATTTGCGAAAGTAGTATAATTGATACTCAAGACATATGCCTTGATACAATGCCTTGATATGCAAGGCATTTGTCACTTTGAAATCCATCTAGACACTAATCAAAAGACTGAACTAGTATATATCGGTCAGAGTTGTGTGTGTCTGAGAACTGCTTGTACTTCTGTAACAATAGATGAAGTGACTATAGATGACAAGAATCATTCCAATTTTTGTATTTGTAATTTTGTTAAGATTGTTGGGTGGGACTTTTCTTATTTAGCACCAGTCGTATCCCATCAGCTGATAAAATCCAATTATACAATGTTTCACAAATTATCACCTGTATCTATTGGGATGAACCTTACATTAGTAAGACAATTAGTGAAACATCAAGATCTGATTAAAATTTTGAAAGAGGTCCAAGAAAATGGGAGAAAAACCTTGATAACAATTCATCAAGACACAGAAGAAATAAACAACGTCCTGCAAAGGGTAAAGCAAGATGCAAGCCACAATTGGTGGGATGTGCTCTTTGGATGGTCACCTACTGTGACTGGCATTCTAAATAAGTTGTCACCCCATTATTGTTCTTTTAATATTATCTCTAGTCAGCCTTGTTTTGTCTTTTATATTGTTTGTTTGGAATTGGAAAATGTTACAGCAACTAACAGTTCTAACTTCTATATCTAATGCACATGGGAAAGTATTAAGGGACACCTTTTGAGCAAGACTGTCAGGTAAGGAATCTTTCTACTAGTAAAAGAATTTACTAACTTTGTAGAAAAGGGGGGACTGAAAAGGGGACATAAAGGGTTAAGGAAGTGCTTGCTTAAAATTGCTTGCTAAACATGTACCATATAGCTTGCTTAACATTTATTGTGCTTGTCAAGCAAGATGGAAGGATGCAGGGCTAGTGATAAAAAGAAGCAACCGTGACTTAGTTCCTGCTCTTTGGACCCTAAACCCATTGAAACCATCCTAGTGGTTTAGACTAGGGCCAGGAGCCAAGAAAGCATGCGTGACAAGGAAAGGTGAAAAGTGCAACCCTGAGGAAGACTCGTTTACTTCATCCTGAGACCCCAGCCCATGACCACCAGGAGGCACTGCGCATGCTTGAAGCTCACATAATGATGACTAAGGACTATGCAAATAATTTCAGGAAGAGGATATGAATATGTATAAGCGTATTGAGAAACAATGCATATGTAACATTTTAGAGGATAAATGTAGAGACAAGTGTTGCTGATGACACGCATGCCTTTGGAGGAGCAATCTCCCATGCGTCTCAGCGCTGAATAAACATACCTACTTTACAACTTACGAGTTGTGGAGTCTTTCCATGTATCACACAGTTCTGCAGACAATGAGGCCAGCCTCTGGCCACTGGGTCTAACAACAGGCCGCTGTGTTCCCCCATGTTCTTGCACCAAAATTCCTTTAGCATGGCCCTGTTTAACATCCACATATAGCTCAAATTCCTTTCCTGAGTCTGGATCAATACACCGTAAACCTCCAGTCAAAATGTGTCCCAAATATTTAACCTTTTTCTCTACCAACTGCACCTTCTTTTCAGATACTCTAAGCCCCTTTTTAGCCAGAAAATTAAGCAGCTTCACAGTAGCCTCTTCAAACACCTTTTCCTGTTCCCCTGATAAAAGCAAATCATCCACATAACTGCAATAACCTGTGGGAACCCAGGGTGCAGAGAATATTTCTCTGCCTGTTTTGAAGGGTTCTACCCCCCCGGACAACACTGTTTTTGACCTTCGTCCTTGGAAAAAATTGCCTACCCTCTGGGAAGAATTAGAATCTACACTGGTGTGAACTAGGTGATAGAATATTATGTAAGATTGTCACAGGGTGAAAAATTTAGAGGATTTGGGTTTGTTAATATAGTAAATAGATAAAAGCAAAAAACTTCAAAATGGAGGATTGTTGTTGTTCTCCAGACTCCAGACCTTCTTCTTCTTCTTCTACTACTCCATATTCTGCGGTAGAAGTAGTCTGGGATGACTGGATAAAGAATTCCGCAGTTCCTGTCTATGTGACCAGACAATTTACTAGACATTGGAAGAAAAGTGAAAATATCTTTCATTTTAAGTTTTCATTGAGTCATTTACCTTTAAAAGGCTGTAACACTGTCCGCATTATTAATTGTTGTCTTCCCTGATGGGGGAGACGTTCAGATTTTTGCCAGGAGAAAAAAGGAGGCGAATGGGACCATGCTTCTCAGTCTCCAGATAGGTGCTTATTAATTCTTATCTAAGGAGTACAAGCCGCTGGCATGGGCTAGACAGAGCATAGAGCAGAGAATGCAGCAAGAAGACAACTTATCAAGATTTCACAGCCTTTTTAAAGGTAAATTACCCAATGAAAACTTAAAACGCAAGATATTTTCACTTTTTTACCAATGTCCAACAAGTTCCTAAATCACGTAGACAGGAACTGTGGAATTCTGTATCCAATCATCCCAAACCACTATTGCTGCAAAATATGGAGTTAGTGAAGAAGGAGAAAGAAGCTTTTAACTACAACTTATCCTCCATTTTGAGGTTTTCTGCTTCTATCTATTTACTATGCAAATAGACCTAAAAACTCTAAATTTTTCACCCTGTGTTAATCTCACATAGTATTCTATCACCTAATTCACACCATTGTAGATTCAAATTCTTCCCAGAGGCTAGGCAAATTTTCCCATGGACAGAGGTCAAAAACAGCACTGTCCGGGGGGTAAAACCTTTCAAAACAGGCAGAGAAATATTCTCTGCATTCTAGGTTCCCACAGGCTGTGTAATCTTGATAATTTGGCATTCTCCTGCATTCTCTGCTCTGTGCTATGTCTGGGTCACGTTAAGTGGCCCTATTTCTCTGATAAGACTTAATAAACAACTATCTGAAAGCAGAGAAGGCTGAAGGTCTCGTTCATCTTTCAGACTCCTGGCAAAGACTCTAAAATTCTCCCCCATCAGGGGAGGCATAATTAAGGCACAGTCAGTGTCATAACCTAACTCCTAAGGTTGGGGTAAACTCTCTTAATATTTTCTGCAAGGCTTGCCCAAACAGAAATGGTGATTGTATATCCCTGCAGGAGGACTGTCCAGGTCAACTGTTGTTTTATCATTTTCCCTTCTTTTTCCTGTTCTCACTCAAAGGCAAAATACTCTTTACTGTCCTCTGTAATCAGACACCCCCAGAAAGCATCCTTCAAATCCAGTACTGAATAATACTGATGTGAAGAAGTGTTTGGGTTTTAGGAGCTCTCCTGGGTTTTTTTTTTTTTCTGTTAAAGGAATTTTCCCCATACATGTTGCTAGGGGGACAAATGTCTGGGTACTTTAGAAAAAGAAAAGAGCTGGCTACTCTTTTGTTTTCACCTGGGTGTGTGGGCAGTCGGTCTCCTGCATTTGGACAGAGAGGGAGGCTGCTTTCTTCGGCTGCTTTTTCTTCTGCTGGAGAAACCCCGGGATCCCAAAGCCCACCTTCCCCGCCCCACTTGGAGCCAGGTTGTGGCCGCCCTGCCCCGCCGTTGCTTTGAGCCTTCGCTACGTTGTAGCCGTGCTCACCCTGCCTGCCCAGACATCCGAGGGGGTTCCCCGTTTGGATACACCTCGTCTGCCACCTGGGATTTGTGCTCGTCCCTGCCATTCCAGCCAGCTTTTCCAGCCTGCTGTTCCCGAGGGTCCAGCCGGACACCGGGATCAGCTGCCCAGGGATTTGTGAAGCTTTTTTGTTCCATCCCTTCCCGGGATCCCAGGGCACAAGTGCTGCGTGCTCCCCAAGCTTGCTCCAGAACGCCCCCTGCAGCCAAGGGGAAACCATCGCACCTGCCCTGCTCATTGGGAGCTGCCAGCACCCCTGCCGGCTGCGAGCGGAACTGCACCCAAGGGGAAAGGGCCTGACAGCCGAGAAGGCTGGGACTGGGTTTGGTGATTGTTTGCTGTTACTGCCATAGTTATTGTTGTTTGTTTGACTGGTTATACACATATAGATATATAATAGTAAAGAAGTGCTATTCCTATTTCCCATATCTTTGCCTAAACGCCCCTTGATTTCAAAATTATAACTTGCAGGGAAGGGGGGTTGCATCTGCCATTCCAAGGGGGGGCTCCCGCCTTCCTTAGCAGACACCTGTCTTTCAAACCAAGACAAGAAGGGATTTGATTCAGGATGGTATAGGGATCTGGAACTGTGGGATGCCTTGGTTTGACAATTTCATTTATTATTCTTAAATCTTGCACCATTCTGTAGGTCCCACCTGTTTTTTTAACTGACAGGATAGGAGTGTTATAGGGAGATATACGTGGCTCTAAAAGACCTGCCTTTAGCAGGGACTCAATGACAGGCTGTAATCCCTTCTTTCCCTCACTTGTGCCCACTCTATCACACACCATATACCAGAGCCAGTCTCTGTCCTTCCACAGTGTCCAAACGGCTCCTCACCCCCCCCGGGGCTCCCGGCGGGCATGGCCGGCAGCCCCACAGGTGGCTGGGGCATCCCGCAACCTCATGCGGCCGGCGGCCACTGCCACCCGTGCCCGGGAGTGGCAGGGTCAGGCAGTGCCCGGTGCTGAGCCCCGGCTTCTCCACAGCCCCTCAGCCCGTGCTCCCAGTGATGCCTTTTCCTGGTCTTAAAATCAAGAGTCATACACGGTTAGAAGGGGAAAAGGGATTTTACCTTGGTATTTATTTTAAGGATCCTTAGGTGTACGCGTCCAAGTCATATGCATCGAGATGCACCCCGCCGAGTCTATCTCTGTCTCCCTCCCCCCCAACATTGGGTATAACATTATAGGTTTTACTAATTAGCATATCTAGCAAAGATTCCCCAATGAGAGGCTCAAGTGAGCCCCCCCTCTCCAAGGAACCTTCCCCTGGATGGTTCTATCTTGGTGTCATAGGTTAGCAAGCATAGTCCCGGAAGGGACGTCCTTGCTAAGGGGTGCTTACAGTTTCCTCTGGGAACTGATAGAACCTATCAGCTGGCCAGTTTGAATATGGACAATTCTCTAAGCCACTTAAAGTTGTGAACACCTCTGTGATCCACATTTAAGAATAGACAAACTCCCCCCCAAGCTCTCTCTCGTTTCCGGCGCTGACACAGGTGGCTGCAGGCCCCGTGTGGGGGCCAGCGGGCCCGGCCAGGCCCTGCTTGGGCCAGGCCGGGCCGGGCCACGGCCATCCTGGAGCCATGGACCTGTTCCAGCCATGGAACCCCCCCCCACTGCCTTGCCGTGGGCAGCCGGAGCGGCTCGGCTCTCCCCCCTCTCCACTGCGATAAGAAAAATTCAACATTCCAGCTGCAAAGCTGCAAGGCCGAGGTGAGATTAACCCTTTTACTGCTGTGAAGAGCTGAAAACCTGAGGGAAGAGAGAGAGAGGAGATGCTTAAAGCTGAAATTCTGTTGTGAAGCTATGATATATCAGAGTATCCTGTTGTAATTTCATGAAAGCATGGGGGGTGGAGTGTTCAACTTGTAAGCAAAAGCACCTGCGCTGAGATAGGCAGATGCTGACGCAGCTGTAATTTCATGAGAAGTTTGGACAGGGAGAGATGAACCAGATGAGGACTTTTGCTCCAAACGGGAAAGGAGAAAACCTCAGTACCTAGAGATGCTCCCAGAGATAGTCTTAACGATGAAGATGATGAAGACCCTTTGCTCCCAGGGAAGGAGAAGGGCCTCTGTTTTTGTTTCTGAACAGCTCAACCTTAAAATTGTACCCCAAGAAACTTCAAGAGTGGACCCTCGAAAGCAGTTGCGGGAAAAGCTGCAAGTCGGGGGAAAGGACTCACACGCAGGCAGAGAGACTCCTCTTCCTAAATGGACTGAACAATATTTGGAAGTGGGCGGCTGTCTCGTTGTGATAATGTTTTCATAGCATGAGCAAGAAGAGACTTCTCTTTCTAAATGGACTGAACAAGGTTATTATGGAAGTGGTAAACAGACTGAACATCTTAAGGGTTGTTTTTTCACATTGTCAGTGGGAGAAGGGAGGAAGGTGGGGGGAGGAGGAGAGTTCTGAAGGTGGTATAATTTTTTTTTCTTCCCTCTTTTAGAGTTGTTAATAAACTTCTTTATATTCTTTCAAGTTTGGTGCCTGCTTTGCATTTCTCCTAATTCTTATCTCACAGCAGATAAACAGTAATGAGTATTTTGGACCAAACCACTACACTAAATTGGTGTTTCCGCCCGGTTGCAAACCGAACCCGCGACACTTGGTTTACAGAATGTGTTCTGGAGAAGACCTTGGGGTCTGGGGCACACTGATCCCTAGCTACGAAGCTTCTAAAATGTTTAGTCTCTTAGCTTGACAAACAAGTCCAAGAATGTAGGCAAAAAGCACTGAGAATACAGAAGTTGTAAAAAGGTATAACAGGGGTATAAAAGAAAAGGCAAAAATCTTCATGGCATCATTTCCCCCCTTTTAGAGACTAACAAAACTCTATCTTGTCTAGTCTCTACTTTACTCTTATTTTTTACCCGCGGAACTGGTTTACACAACTGGCTGCTCCACAGGAAATTACATAGATAATAACTACAATTACAACTATTATGAATATTTCTTTTACCCAGGCCCAGTTTGGTAACCACGAGGTGAGGGTATCAAAAATATGATCAAATTTTAAGGTGTTATTTCTAGAAGCTACTTCATGTAGTGTTGCAATTATTAAAGGATCAGGGGCATGGATCATTGATAGAATTATGGGATCAATAGAAGAACTGTACAAGCAATAGGCCTGGAAGCAAAAGGCCTGTGTGTGAGAAAAAAATCGCCATGAGAAAATTCTTGTGTGAAGAAAACAAGCAGGGCCGGGAACAAAGAGGGAGTTTTGAAACGATGCGGCTGTCCTGATAAGATGTGCTAACCAGGGGACAAGGGGGGTGAACTTTGAATACTTTTAATCATAACATAACTGTAGAAGCTTGCAAATGTAAGTCCAATTATGTAGAAGTAGAAATGAGCTTTGATAAGCTTTAAGCCACTTAGGAGTTGACAAGCTGGTATGCTATATAAGTGCCTTTGGATTGCTAATAAACGGAGTTTTACTCTTATCAACCATATTGATTTGGACTGCATTCCTCCCCCCACTGGAGCCGGGCCTCTCTTCTTTTTTCAATTCCAACAGTGTAGAATTTGAGTTCTCTTCCAAATTTCATCCAAAACTTTCTTAATTCTTCTATTAAAATGCCAATCAATGGCCAGTGACCCTTCCCATCTAGGGGCGGTAACTGAGTACAGATCCAGCAATCACTCTTATTAAGAATTTTGGACACATTTTGGACCACAATCTTATGTAAATCATGGGGTGAACCCTGAACCATGGTTACCAGTTGGGCAAACAGCAAACATGTAAAAAACAGTTTAAATTGCATATTTCTGATTTGTATCAGTCTTTGTCTTCTTGGTGATTTCGGGAGCAGAAGCTTTCTTCACCCTGGAGTAGTGAATCCACGGCCCCTTGCCAGCAACCTTGACCACAGTAAAAGTGGTCAGCAAAACTTGGAATGGTCCCTTCTACTTGGCTTGCAAGGGGTCGCTGTCCCACCACTTGATGTAGACCCAGTCTCCAGGCTGGAACGGATGAGCAGGTATATCTAATCCTATTGGTTTGGATAACACAACGAATCTCTGGAGCTTCTGCAAAGTGGAACTCAGAGACATTAAATATTTCTGCAAATCATTTTTACCTCTCATATGAATTTCCCCCAGGATATGTGGAACCTGGTATGGCCTGCCATATAATATTTCATAGGGACTGATGTTGTCCCTTCGCCTTGGCTGTATGCAGACTCTCAGCAAGGCTATAGGCAGGGCTTGAACCCATGTCATGGATGTCTCTTGACAAATCTTGCAAATCTGGGTTTTGAGGGTCCCATTCATGCGTTCAACTTTGCCACTTGCCTGGGGCCTGTATGGTGTGTGCAGGTCCCAGGTAAGTCCCAGAATCCTGCTAACTTCCCCAACCACTGTTGCAACAAAATGTGGTCCCCTATCTGATGACATTCCCAAAGGAACCCCAAATCTTGGTATTATATGATTGAGCAAAGCTTTCACTACTTCTTTTGCTGTGTTGGTGCGACAGGGGAAAGCCTCAGGCCATCCACTGAAGGTGTCAACCAGTACCAGTATATACCTGCATCCCTCTTTGCATGGCATCTCAGCAAAATCTATTTGCCAATTATCTCCCAGGAGATCTCCTGTCTTTGTCACTCCTAACACAACTCTCTTGCTTGTGTCAGGGTTGTTTTTACAGCAGGTTTCACACTTGCTTGTTACAGATTGTACAATATCAATCATTCCTCTCCCTATCACTACTTTCCGCAAACGTTTTAAAAGATTTTCTGTTCCCCAATGGGTACTTTCATGCTCTCATTGGGCTATTTCCCGAAGGATCAGGGGTGGAACTATGACTTGTCCTACTGGGTTAACAGCCCACCCACCTTCTTTGATTTCAGCCTTAAGGAACTTAATTAATTTGTGACCCCTCTGATTGTATTTTTGGGCAAATGATGACAAATCTATCTCTTTCTGTGGTACCACTGCAAAAATGCCTTTTTCTGCAATCGCCCTTGCTGTTTCATCAGCAAAACAATTTCCCAGTTCAGGGGCTGTTTTCCCTTTTTGATGACCCTTGCAATGCATGATAGCCACTTCCGTAGGCTTCCAAATGCTCTGTAAAAGTGCAAGACTCTGTTTAGCATGCTTAACCTCATTACCTTGAGCAGTCAGCAGGCCACGTTCCTTCCAAATAGCTCCGTGGGCATGCACAACACTGAAGGCATATTTGGAATCAGTCCATATGTTCACCTTCTTCCCCTCACTCAGTTCTAGAGCTCTCATTAGTGCAATGAGTTCAGCTTTCTGTGATGATACATCTGGAGGCAAGGCTTTTGCCTCAGTGATTTTATCTGAGGTGGTTACGGCGTAACCGGTCATCCTTCTACCGTTTTTCATGAAGCTGCTCCCATCAGTGTACAGTTCCCAGTCTGGATCTTTCAAAGGAACATCTTTCAGGTCTGGTCTGCTGGAATAAGTTTCCTCTATTGTCTGCAAACAATCATGCTCAGGCACACTGTCAAGTAATGTGGATGATAAAAACATCCCAGGGTTTACCACAGAAGTTGTCTTTAGAGTAACATCATCCTGTTCTAATAACACAGATTGGTATTTGAGCATCCTGCTAGGGGAGACCCAGTGTCCCCCCTTTTGCTCCAGCACATTTATCACTGCATGGGGTACATACAAAACAATGTGCTGTCCAAGGGTGAATTTACGGGCCTCCTGTATCAGAAGGACTGTTGCTGCCACAGCTTTCAAGTATCCTGGCCAACCCTGGGCTACATTGTCTAGTTGTTTTGAGAAATAGGCCACAGCTCTTCGCTGGTCTCCAAGGTGCTGTGCCAGTACCCCCACAGCAAGATTCAGTCACTCATGTGTAAAGAGTTCAAAAGGTTTAGTCAAGTCCGGCAGTCCCAGAGCTGGGGTTAATATCAAGGAATGTTTCAGCTGTTTAAATGCAGCCCTGGCATTCTCTGTCCACATGACTGTCCCCTTTTCAGCTGCTTTAAGGACCTCATATAAAGGTCTCACCAGTATACCGTAGTTTGATAACCACAGGTGACACCAAGCTACCATTCCCAGGAAGGCCTGCATCTCCCTTACGGTATGGGGCTCTGGAAGTCGACAGATGGCTTCCTTCCGTTCTCTGCTGAGTTGTCAATATCCACGGAAAATTTCCAGGCCCATGTATACTACTGTTTCCCTGGCAACCTGTGCCTTCTCTTTCGAGACCCAATACCCACTTTGGCCTAAAAAGTTCAACAGACTTACAGTGACCTTGATGCAGTCATCTCTTGTCTTGGCTGCTATCAAGATGTCATCAACATACTGGAGAACCGCTCCTCCTGGTTCTTGTTTCCTCCAGTCCTCAAGCTCCTTTGCCAGCTGGTTTCCGAATATGGTTGGGCTGTTTTTGAATCCTTGTGGTAAAACTGTCTAGGTGAGCTGGGTCTTCCTCCCTGTTTCTGGATTCTCTCACTCAAAAGCAAAGAGTTCTTGGCTATTCTTGTGCACAGGAATGCAGAAAAAGGCATCCTTGAGATCTAAAACAGGGAACCACCCTAATTCATTTGTTAGTGTTGTCAAAAGTATGTAAGGATTTGCTACCACTGGGTGTATGTCCTCTGTTATCTTGTTGATTTCCCTCAAATCCTGTACCAACCTGTAGCTTTTACCATCAGCTTTCTTTACTGGCAAGATTGGTGTGTTGTACCTGGATTCACATTCCACTAACAACCCCAATTTGAGAAACTTTTCAATCACAGGTACTAATCCCTTACAAGCTTCTAATTTCAGAGGATATTGTCTTTGCCTTGCTGGTGTAGCCCCTGCTTTGAGTGTGATACTCACAGGTTCAGCTTTTTTGGATCTCCCAGGAGAATCATTGGCCCACACTATTTGAATGACAGCCTCTTCAACTTCTTTGGGAATTTTTCCATGGCATTCCTGTAGAAGTATAGCAGCTGCTTCGATAATTTTAGATTCTGGGATTATAACTTTCACTCCCCCTTCCTTGGAAAACTTAATTTCTGCTTCCAATTTTTCCAGTAAATCTCTGCCCAATAATGGCATTGGGGAATTTGGCATATACAGGAACTGGTGAGTGACCCAGTGTTTTCCCAATTTAAATTTTAAAGGTTGGAGAAGAGGCCTTGTTTCACTTACCCCTGTAGCTCCAATCACATCCACAGTGTCTTGACTCAGTTTACCTTTTAAAGTATTTAACACAGAATATGTTACCCCTGTATCAACCAGAAATTCAACATCATCATTCCCCAGCTTAGCTACAACCGAAGGCTCTGCTGGGGTAGTTACCTTTGGTCCCCGTCAATCCGTATTTACAGTGAGTTCTGGAACTGGGGGCTTCTTTTCTGCTCGTGATGGACACTCATTTTTCCAATGCCCCTGTTTTTTGCAAATTGGGCATTGGTCCCCAGATAGGGGAAATGGGGGACCCCTTTTTGATGTGTCAGATGACTTTTCCTTATCATACCTCTTCTTGTAGTGGGGTTTATGATGTTTATCTTTGTCTGCTAAGTCCCTGTTCTGGTATACCTTCCAGGCTACATTTAACAGTTTACTTATGTCCGGTGGCCCATCTATCTTTTGCAGCTTTTTCTTTATGTCATTAGTAGATTGACCTATAAACAAGTAAGCCAGGTGGATCTGCTGCTCAGGTGAGTCAGGGTCTAAGGTAGTGTATTTTTGTACAGCCTCTTTAAGCCTATTTAGAAACTCTGTGGGGGTCTCATTTGGATTTTGTTTGATCGCATATAACCTAGCCCAATTCACTGCTTTAGGAACTGCACATTTTAACTCAACAATCACCCATTTTTGGTATCGCTTGAGCTTTTCCATTTGTTCTGGGACATTAGGATCCCAGTTAGGGTTTGCTAGGGGATAGATATCATTAACTGACCCTTGGAGATTGCCAGTTGCAATTTGAGTTTCTATAGCAGATATAGCAGCTTTGTTGACCATTTCTCTCTCTGTTTTACCCAATAATTCATCTAGCATAACATTTAGATCACCCCAATCTGGGTTTTGGGATTTTATGGCCATTTCTACACGCATAGCTACTCTCTCTGGGTTGTCCCTGTACTTCCCAATTGAGTTTGTCCACTGCTGTAATTCTCCAAGAGAAAATGGTGCCTTTATATAAATGACTCCTTGATTTCCCATGGCCTGTCTCCGAGGTGCTTCTAATACAAGTTCTTCCTCCCCTCCCCTTTATCTGTTTTGGACCTTGTGTGTTTAGCGACGGGACTGACTGTATTCATAGCTTCTCAGGCTATCCTGTCCCTTCTTCTACCTCCCTCCCCGTGAGAACCATCTGTATCAAAATCATCCCTTTCGCTTTTAATTGAAATTGTTTCATTGGTTTTAAAACTTGTTCCAGGCCAAATGTTGATCAGGAACTTTCTCGCTCTTTGCGGCAGTGGAGGGGTAGGGAGGCAGGGGCTGCAAGCAGGTTCTCCCATCCCTAGCTCTGCACGAGCCGCCTGGGTCGGGGCCATCCCATCTGCCCGCAGCTTCAACACTGCCTGTGCCGCAGGGTGGGGAGAGCGAGCGGCTCCTCCTGTCTCTGGCTCGGAAACTTGCGGTTCTCTGTATTGGGGAATGCCGCCGCGATTGCCCGTGTCCATTTCTACCTTCACTTCTGTGTTCAGGGCACTCGGGGAAAGGCGGCCAGCCTGCCCCTTCCCCTCCCCCTTCCCCGTCTCTGCCTCTGGAAAGGTCAGAGTGCGGTGGCCAGTCTGCACCTTGCCTCTGGGGCGGTCAGGGGGCGGCGGCTAATCCACCCCTTCCCTGCCTCTGGAAAAGTCAGGGGGCGGTGGCCAATTCGCATCTCTCCTACCTCCGCGCCCGCCCTCCGCCCCTGAAGAGGCTGGAGGCAGGGGGGCCCCGCGCCGCTCCTCCGGCTTGGAGCCGGCAGCCTGCTCCCTTCCCTGTCCCCGCTCGGACAGTGACGGGGACAGCGGAGGCGGCGGCGGCAGCGCCACCGCTCCCCCATGCCCCGCCCCCACCTGTGCGGGCTGTCCCGCCGGCGGAGGCGGCGGCGGCGGCGAAGCCACCGCTCCCCCATCTCCCCCCTGTGCAGGCTGCCCCGGCGGTGGAGTCGGTGGCGGCGGTGGTGGGGGAGCCACTGCTCCACCATGCCCCACCGCGCGGGCTGCCCCGGCGGTGGAGTCTGCGGCGGCGGTGGTGGGGGAGCCACTGCTCCCCCATCCCCCGCCCCCACTTGTGCAGGCTGCCCCGCCGGTGGAGGCGGCGGCGGCAGGGCCGCTGCTCCCCCCCCCCCCCTTCGGGCTTCCCCGGCGGTTGAACAGGGCGGGGAGACACCCCCCCACTGCGCAAAGCTAGTGCTACCATATCTGTATCTATCATATCAATTTCTCTGTCTGTATTAGTATACGAGTCAGCTTGCTGCAGCTTTTTCTTTCTCTTTCTCCTCCTCAAAGTCATTTCCATACTACTTTTGTCTACCACATATGCTTCTTCCCTGTTCAAATACATAGTAAAAAGTTCTGCATATCTTACTTCATCAAACCTACGCAATAATCTCAATTCTACCATCAGGTCAGTAATGATGTCATTTTCCAAGCTACCAAAACGAGGCAAATTTCCTTGACTAAAGTCGGCCAAACTCGTGTTGACAACCTAATCAATTCTTGGGTGTCCAGGGTAGTTTTTGCCCTGTCAGCCATCTCCAATGTTTTATTATTAGCTCTAACGGGCTGTTAGGAGGGATTTTCTCATTTTCATCTGAAAAAACATCACCCATGTTTGCTCACAGACAGGAAAACTCTGCCAGAGGGAAGCTTTTAACTCTGTAATTCAGCCTGCAATCCGGCCTCGGAATTCTGACTTCCCAGGCAGTTTATCTAGCTTACTACACAAACTACAACACTTTAAAATACTAAAAAGCAACTAGTTTTAGCAAACAGTAAATGCACGCATGTGAAAATTTGGTATCAAAAGGATTCGAACCCACAGCCTCCCAACGTCCCAACCAACCTCTCAAACCTCTGAGCCACTCCTGCAGCTGTGTAGAGTGCAGCCTCTAGGCTCCTGTGGACTCCACAGAGGGCGTCCCCTCCTTTCCACAGTTTGCACGGGATAAGTTTAAGCTTTCCCCTTTCATGGGCTTCTCTGCCCCCAACCTTTCCACCCCCCTCAGAGATCTCCTTCCCTAGTGCTAGCACAATATAGATCCCCTTTAAACTCACCCTCTCTTTCCGCGCTTCTGCCTTTCCATGCTCGGTCCTAATGTCCTGGTCACAGTCTTAGATTGTTGCTCTGGCCCCTCTGTAATTGGCCAGCAGAGAGACGGACAAAGCAAGATGTGTTCCAACCCAAGACTGCGAGTTTCAAGGTCTTTAGGGTCCCTTTGTGGTTGCCAGTTCCTGATGCCTTTTCCTGGTCTTAAAATCTAGTCAAACACGGTGTCCTGGGTTGCAGTGTATTCTATTACCATCCTCATGAGCCGTTGAAATCAGGTGGGGCAGTGTTTCCTTGCCTCCTCCCCCCAGACTATCTTGCTGTTAATGGCCCATCATTGTCCTGCTGCATGACTCAAAAATAACTCCCTCTGGACTCTCTTCTCTTAATGAGCCTAATCAACCCCTGGCCTCATGACTCATCATCCCATTGTGAGATGCTCCACCCAGAGGGAGGAGCCAAGCATCCCATCGTGGATATAATCTGAGACTGAACACGAGACACCCCTTCCCACTGGATTTCCAGAGGACAGGAGCTACATAGCCACCACTGGACCTTCTGAGGAAGAGCAGACTCTTTCTGCAGGATCACTGCTTTGACAGAACCACATCCATCACTTCAGGAGGACTGCAGCCACCATTTTATCGGACTGCTACCACCACCCTGACTAACAGGGTGCCAGATTGTATCCTGACTCTGTCAGTTTAACCCAGTGTTTTCTGCCTTTTTTTTTTTTTTTATATCCCTCTTAAATTGTTATTCTGACGGTGCCGCCCACGGGTTTGTTTTCAAATTAGTACACACGGTTAGAAGGGAAAAAGGGATTTTACCTTGATATTTATTTTAAGGATCCTTAGGTGCACATGTCCAGGTCGAATGCACCTCAATGCACACCGCAATGCCCCCAAAAGATCTGGTATAACATTATAGATCTTACTAATTAGCATATCTATCAAAAATTCCCCAATGAGAGGCTTGAATGAGCCCCCTCCCCAAGGAACCTTCCCGTGCATGGTTCTATCTTAGTTTACAGAATGTGTTCTGGACAGGACCTTGTGGTCTGGGGCACACTGTCCTCTACCTACGAAGCTTCTAAAATGTTTAGTCTTCTCTCTGAACAAACAAGTCCAAGAATGTAAGCAAAAAGCACTAAGAAGTTGTAAAAAGGTATAACAGGGGTATAAAAGAAAAGGCAAAAATCTTCATGGTGTATTTGTTTGAAAACAAACTGGTGGGAGACACCAAGTCAGAATAACAATTTAATAGGGAAATAAAAAAAGGGGGGGAAGAAAAAAAATAAAAGCGGATAACACTGGGTTAATCTGACAGAGTTAGGACACAACCTGGCACCCTGTTAGTCAGGGTGGTGGTAGCAGTCTGGTTGAATGATGGCTGCAGTCCTCCTGAAGTGGCGATCCTGTAGAAAAAGGGTCTGCTCCTGCTCAGAAGGTCCAGTGGTGGCTATGTAGCTCCTGTCCTCTGGAAATCCAGTGGGAAGGGGTGTCTCTGGTGTTCAGTCTCAGATTATATCCACGATGGGATGCTTGGCTCCTCCCTCTGGGTGGAGCATCTCACAATGGGGTAATGAGTCATGAGGCCAAGTGTTGATTAGGCTCATTAACAGAAGAGAGTCCAGAGGGAGTTATTTCTGAGTCATGCAGCAGGACAATGATGGGCCATTAACAGCAAGATAGTCTGGGGGGAGGAGGCAAGGAAACACTGCCCCACCTGATTTCAACGGCTCATGAGGATGGTAATAGAATACACTGCAACCCAGGACATTATCCACCCCTTATTCTATTGCCATCTACATCATCCCAAATCCATACCTTCTTTAAACTCTACACACACATACATATATACATACAATGAAACCCTACACACAGTTCTCACCTAAGATTAGGTCTCCTTGTTGTACACAACGGGTTTCCCCATCTTTTTGCATCACCCACCAAGTGCAACCAGGTCCTTCAGCAAAGACAATCCCACGGATGGGTTTGTCTTTGCCTGAGGTGGGATTAATCCAGTCTTTCCTAAAATATCTCTCAGATGTACCACAGGGACTCTATCTCCATCCACTGTGTGCAAGGGCTCAGACTTGGCCGGACCAGCTCGATTGATGGACCCTCAGGTATTGACCATCCAGGTGGCCTTTGCTAAGTTCACTTCCCAATTTTTGAAGGTCCCCCCACAAAGTGCCTTTAGGGTGGTTTTAAGTAGTCCATTGCAATGTTCAACTTTTCCAGCAGCTGGTGGATGATAAGGAATATGATATATCCATTCGATACCGTGTTCTCTGGCCCAGGTGTTGATGAGGCTGTTCTTAAAATGAGTCCCATTGTCTGACTCGATCCTGTCAGGGGTGCCATGTCTCCACAGGACATGCTTTTCCAGGCCCAGAATGGTGTTCTGGGCTGTAGCATGAGGCACAGGGTAGGTCTCCAGCCATCCAGTGGTTGCTTCAACCATGGTCAACATGTAGCGCTTGCCTTGGCGGGTTTGGGGAAGGGTGATGTAGTCAACTTGCCAGGCTTCCCCATACCTGTACTTTGACCATCGTCCACCGTACCACAGAGGCTTCACCCACTTGGCCTGTTTGATTGCAGCACAGGTCTCACAACTGTGGATGACCTGTGAGATACTGTCCATGGTAAGGTCCACCCCTCAGTCACGGGCCCATCGGTATGTTGCATCTCTCCCCTGATGACCAGAGGCATCATGGGCCCAACGAGCTAGGAATAATTCTCTCTTGTGCTGCCAGTCCAGATCCACCTGTGATACTTTCACCTTGGCAGCTCGGTCCACCTGCTCGTTGTTGCGATGTTCTTCATTAGCCCGACTCTTGGGTACGCGCGCATCCATGTGTCAAACCTTCGCTGTCAGCTTCTCTACTCGGGCGGTGATGTCCTGCCAAATCTCAGTGGCCCAGATGGGTTTCCTCTGCGCTGCCAGTTGGCTTTTCTCCAGTGAACCAGCCATCCCCACAGAGCATTAGCTACCATCCACGAGTCGGTGTAGAGATAGAGCCTCGGCCACTTCTCTCGTTCAGCAATATCCAAAGCCATCTGGACGGCTTTAAGCTCTACAACCTGACTCAATCCACCTTGTCCCTCGGTAGCTTGTGCAACTCGTCGTGTGGGGCTCCATACTGCAGCTTTCCACTTCCGGTTAGCGCCTGCAATTCGGCAGGAACCATCAGTGAAGAGGGCATAACGTCTTTCAGTCTCCGGTAGCTCATTATATGGTGGGGCTTCCTCAGCACGAGTCACTTGCTCTTCCTCTTCTTCAGAAGATAACCCAAAAGTCTCACCTTTAGGCCAGTTTGTTATATTTTCCAGAATCCCAGGGCGATTTGGGTTTCCAATACGGGCACGCTGTGTGATGAGAGCAATCCATTTGCTCCATGTGGTGTTGGTGGCGTGATGTGTGGAAGGAACCTTTCCCTTAAACATCCAACCCAGCACTGGTAGTAGGGGTGCCAGAAGCAACTGTGCTTTAGTGCCGATTACCTCTGAGGCAGCTTGGACTCCTCCATAAGCTGCCAAGATTTCCTTTTCTGTGGGAGTGTAGTTGGCTTCAGATCCTCTGTAGCTTTGGCTCCAGAATCCCAGTGGTCGGCCCAGAGTCTCACCAGGCACCTTCTGCCAGAGGCTCCAGGACAGACCATGGCTCCCGGCTGCAGAGTAGAGCATGTTCTTCACCTCTGGTCCTGTCCTGACTGGGCCAAGGGCTACCGCATAAGCAATTGCCTGTTTGATCTGGGCGAAGGCTTGCTGCTGTTCAGGGCCCCAGTGGAAATCGTTCTTCTTGCGGGTAACGAGGTAGAGAGGGCTCACGATCTGGCTGTACTCGGGAATGTGCATTCTCCAGAAACCTATGGCACCTAGGAAACCTTGTGTTTCCTTCTTACTGTTTGGTGGAGACATCGCAGTGATCTTGTTGATGACCTCGGTGGGAATCTGGTTTTGTCCATCTTGCCACTTTACTCCCCGGAACTGGATCTCTCGGGCAGGTCCCTTGACTTTACGCCTTTTGATGGCAAAGCTGGCTTCCAGGAGAATCTGGATGATTTTCTCTCCTTTCTCAAATACTTCCTTTGCTGTGTTTCCCCACACGATGATGTCGTCGATGTATTGCAGATGTTCTGGGGCCTCACCCTTTTCCAGTGCAGTCTGGATCAGTCCATGGCAAATGGAGGGACTGTGCTTCCACCACTGGGGCAGTCGGTTCCCGGTGTATTGCACACCCCTCCAGGTGAAGGCAAACTGGGGCCTGCATTCTGCTGCCAAAGGAATGGAGAAGAAGGCATTGGCAATGTCAGTAGTGGAGTACCACTTCACTGCTTTGGACTCTAGCTCATTCTGAAGTTCCAACATGTCCGGCACAGCAGGGCTCAATGGTGGCGTGACCTCATTCAGGCCACGGTAATCCACCGTCAGTCTCCATTCTCCGTTGGGCTTATGCACTGGCCATATAGGGCTGTTGAAAGGTGAATGGGCCTTGCTGACCACCCCTTGGCTCTCCAGTTTACGAATCATCTCATGGAAGGAAACCACAGAGTCTCTGTCGGTGCAGAGTCTCTGTCGATGCCGGCGGTGCACTGTTGCTGTGGCAATTGGCACCTGTTGTTCTTCAACTCTTAGCAGTCCCACGGCAGAGGGGTCATCTGAGAGGCCAGGCAATGTACTCAGTTGTCTGATATCTTCTGTCTCCACAGCAGCTATCCCAAAAGCCCAACGATGTCCTTTTGGGTCCTTGAAATACCCATTTCTGAGATAGTCTATGCCGAGAATGCACGGGGCCTCCAGGCCCGTCACAATGGGGTGTTTCTGCCACTCGTTCCCAGTTAAACTCACTTCAGCTTCCAGTACAGTCAGCTGCTGGGATCCTCCTGTCACCCCAGAAATAGAAATTGGTTCTGCTCCCACATACCTTGATGGCATCAGAGTAAATTGAGCGCCGGTGTCAACCAAAGCCGTGTATTTTTGTGGGTCAGATGTGCCAGGCCATCGGATCCACACAGTCCAAAACACCCGATTCTCCCTTTCCTCTACCTGGCTAGAGGCAGGGCCCCTCTATTCTTGGTCATGTTGCATGTTGCTCCCTTCCGGTGAATATGCTCCTGAGGTCCCTTCAAGAGGATCGGTCATGTTACCATTCCTATGCTGTCTGGAGTTCTGTGCACGAGAGACCGGAGCGGCATTGACTCTAGATGCTCTTCTTGTGGTAATTGTCCCTCTTTTTAGTTCACGTACCCGAGCTGCTAAGGAGGAGGTGGGTTTTCCATGCCACTTACTCATGTCTTCTCCATGTTCCTGAAGGAAAAACCAGAGATTACCTCGTGGGGTGTATCCTGTCTCCCTGGTTGGGGGATGCCGGCTCCTAATGGCAGAGACTCTTCTTGGTTCTGGCAGGATGTGGTAAATCTCTTCCTTAAGTTCCTTTTTCAATTTCTGATGGCCTTCTTCAATCGAGCTCCGGACTTGCTCAGCCAGCCTTGTTTCCACAGATGAGACATGGGTGCGAAACAGGGCTGTGACGGTGTCCTCGTAAATCCTCAGTTTGTTCACCAAGACGCCCACCCTGTCCTCACCTTCCCTCCATTGCAGCGTTGCCAGGTAACGGGAGTACATCTCTGGTCCAAGGCATGCGAAGCTCAACCACATCTGTGATGTGCACTGGACACCATCTGGGCTCTTCGGAAATCTCTCATCTTCTGAGAAAATGATCTCCAGCACAGCCAATTCCCTCAGGCACCGGATACCTTGTTCCATTGTGCTCCATTTTCCTTGGTGCACCTGGAGGTCTTCTTTACAAGGGTACCTGTCCCTTACACTTGTAAGTAGTCGCTGCCAGAGGCTGAGAGTTTCTTGGGTTCTCCCGATCCCCTGGTCAATGACCACATCCCGGGACAGAGATCCCAGCTGCCTGGCCTCACTTCCGTCCAGAATGGTGTCATTGGCTGCAGCGTCCCAGATGCGGAGCAGCCAGGTCAGGATGGACTCATTTGTCTGGCGGGTGAATTCCCTCCGCAGGTCACGCAGCTCACCCAGGGATAGCGACCGAGTGATGATCTCTGGCTCTGCCTCTTCTGCTGGGTGTGAAGGTCCTGCTGCATCCTTGTCAGTCACTATGCGGACTGATTTGCTTTTTGATTTCTTCTTCTGAACGGGGGCAACTGCAATCAGTTTAGGCTGTTCTGGTTCAGTGACAGTTTGTGTGGAGATGCTTACAGCTCCTTTGGTTTTTTCCTCCTCTGTGTCAGTCTGCGTGGACATGGACGCTGTTGTCTTGCGTCTGGGTTCTTTCTCCTCTGTGACAGTCTGAGTAGAGATGGATGCTGTCACTATGCTTTTGGTTCCATTCTTCTTTGCGACAATCTGTGTAAACATTGTGCTTGTTGCTCGTCTCTTTTTTTTTCTCTCATCCTGAGGATGCTGTGCCATAGCTCTCATCCTAAGCATGTGTCTTGGTTTGAAAGACAGGTGTCTGCTAAGGAAGGCAGAAGCCTCCCATGGAATGGCAGATGTAACCCCTTTCCCTCCAAGTTATTATAATTTTGAAATCAAGGGCTTTTAGGCAAAGATGTGGGAAAATTGGAATAACAGTTCTTTACTAATATATATATAACCAGTCAAACAAACAACAATAACTATGGCAGTAACAGCAAACAATCACAAACCCAGTCCCAGCCTTCTCGGCTGTCAGGCCCTTTCCCCTTGGGTGCAGTTCTGGTTGCAGCCGGCAGGGGCGCTGGCAGCTCCCAATGAGCAGGGCAGGTGCGATGGTTTCCCCGTGGCTGCAGGGGGCGCTCCGGAGCGAGCTCGGGGAGCATGCGGCACTGGTGGCCTGGGATCCTGGGGAAGGATGGAACAAAGGCTTCACAAACCCCAGGCGGCTGGCCCCGGTGTCCAGCCGGACCCTCGGGAGCAGTAGGCTGGAACGGCAGGCTGGAACGGTGGGCTGGAGCGGCAGGGACAAGCACAGATCCCAGAGGACAGACGAGATGTATCCAAACGGGGGACCCCTCGGAGGTGGGACAGGCAGGCAGGGCGAGCACAGCTACAGCGTAGCGAAAGCTCGAAGCAGCAGCAGGGCAGGGCGGCCACAGCCCAGCCTACAGCAGGGCAGGGAGAACAGCTTTGGGGTCCCGGCGTTGTTTCCAGCAGAAAGAAAAACGGCCGAAGAAAGAGAACCAGCAGCTCCCTTCTCTGCAGCTTCTCTCTCCGAACGCAGAGAGCGAACTGACCCCACACCCAGGTGAAAACAAAGGAGTAACCAGGCCCGCCCCACCCCCCTCTTTTGTCTTTCTTAAGTACAGCCATTTGTCCCCTAGCAACATGCATATGGGAAAAAATTCCTTTAACAGGAAAAAAACTAAGACTAAACTAAAGCCACAACAGCATGGTGTACACAGTGCAGGTCATAGAGAAAAAAGAGAAAAGAACTGACAAGATGATTTTGCCATCCTTAACATCCACAGGGAACTCAATATTTTCAAAAACTGCTGTGTCTGGTCTGAAAGGCTGGAAAAAAGCATTCTTTAATCCTCGCCCCAGGGGCTGGGTATGATTGTTGAGGCCCCAGATGTAGCAGCCTAAAGTCGGAGAAGCAGACAAAGTTGAGCATATATTCCAAATTATGTTCATTGTCTCAGAGGTTATCATGCAGTAGGCATAATAGACTAATAAAGCAAATTTTATACCATACCCTGGTCTACACAGGAGCATTAAAACTGGTAGATAGTTCCCCATGTGCGGAAAAATATAGAGAGCTAGGTACAAGACCCATGTAAGCATGTTGAACATCATAGTGAGTAGGTGGCTTCTACAATACAAAACTGTAATTCTGACTTTTCTCAGCAGCCCGCCCCACATTGGGCGTCAAATTATGTACTAGTTTGAAAACAAACTGGTGGGAGACACCAAGTCAGAATAACAATTTAATAGGGAAATAAAAAAAGGGGGGAAGAAAAACAATAAAAGCGGATAACACTGGGTTAATCTGACAGAGTTAGGATACAACCTGGCACCCTGTTAGTCAGGGTGGTGGTAGCAGTCTGGTTGAATGATGGCTGCAGTCCTCCTGAAGTGGCGATCCTGTAGAAAAAGGGTCTGCTCCTGCTCAGAAGGTCCAGTGGTGGCTATGTAGCTCCTGTCCTCTGGAAATCCAGTGGGAAGGGGTGTCTCTGGTGTTCAGTCTCAGATTATATCCACGATGGGATGCTTGGCTCCTCCCTCTGGGTGGACCATCTCACAATGGGGTAATGAGTCATGAGGCCAAGTGTTGATTAGGCTCATTAACAGAAGAGAGTCTGGGGGGAGGAGGCAAGGAAACACTGCCCCACCTGATTTCAACGGCTCATGAGGATGGTAATAGAATACACTGCAACCCAGGACACATGGCATCACAACAGGGTAACCACAAAAACATGTCCCATTCCCATCCTTTCCATATTTGGACCGGTACGACCTAATTTTCTTATTTCCTCTGTTATTTGTTTCACCACTTTTCCATTGCCATCTCTTTGCAAACAGCAGTTTGAGTCATTTAATTTTCCACCCACTCTCCCTTCTTCTGCTAATAGGTAATCAAATACCATCTGTCATGGGTTAGCAAACATAGCCTCGGAAGTGATTTTCTTGCAAAGAGGTGCTTACAGCTTCCTCTATGACCCAACAGAACCTATCACCTGGCTAGTTTGAATATGGACAATTTTTTAAGCCACTTAGAATTTTGACCGCCTGTGTGGTCCACATTTAAAAATGGACAAACCCCGGGAGGCTCTCTCTCTTGCTTCTGGACGGAGGACTGGTAACTGCGCTGGGCCCGTGTGGGGCCCAGTGGCCCTGCCAGGCCCTGCTCAGGCCCTGCTGGGACCTGCTCAGGCCAGGTCGGGCCACAGCCATCCTGGAGCCGATGGGCCCTGTTCCCCCCCCGGGCCCCCCCCCCCCCCCCCGCCACAGCCCTGCTATGTGCAGACGGGCCGCTCCCCCTCTCCAATGTGGCCGAAGAATTCAGCTGAAAGCTGCCCACTGCTCGGCAAAGATCATGTGACCAACAGCGATAAGCAAAATTCCAGCTGCAAAGCCCAGGTGAGATTAACCCTTCTAATGCTGTGAAGAGCTGAAAACCTGAGGGAGGAGAAAGAGGAGATGCTTAAAGCTGAAATTCTGTTGTAAAGCTATGGTGGTGATGAACTTATACATCAGAGTACCCGTTGTAATTTCATGAAAGCATGGGAGGTGGAGCGTTCAAACTGTACTTGTGAGCAACAGCGCCTGTGCTGGCATAAGCAAATGCTGAAGCAGCTGTGATTTGAAGAGAAATTTGAACAGGGAGAGTTGGAAGCGATGAGGACTCTTGCTCCACTTGGAAGGAGAAGACCTCTGTTCCTAGAGATACTCCCAGACATAGTCTTAGAGATGAAGATGCTTTTTTTCTCCCAGGGAAGGGGAGGGCCTCTAGTCTTAGAGATGGAAATGCTCCCAGAGATGGGTGAACAGAACTTTTGTTTCTGAACGGCTCAACTTTAAAATGGTACCTCAGTAGCTCAAGATTGGACCCTTGACAGCAGTTGTGGGAAAAGCTGCAAGTCGTGGGAAGGGACTCTCACATGATGCGAGCAGAGAACCAACCCGGGCGGCTGTCTCGTGATACTGAAGCGAGCAGAGAACCAACCTGGGTGGCTGTCTCGTTGTGATAATGTCTCCATAGTATGAGCAAGAGAGACTCCTCTTCCTAAATGAACTGTACAAGGTTATTATGGAAGTGGTAAACGGACTGAACATCTCAAAGGTTGTCTTTTTGCATTGTCAGTGGGAGAAGGGAGAAAGGTGGGGGGAGGAGAAGTGTTCTGAAGGTGTGGTATGATTTTAATGTTTTTTTGTTTTTCCCTCTTTTAGGTCTATTAATAAACTTCTTTATATTATTTCTAGCTTTGTGTCTGCTTTGCTTTTCTCCTAATTCTTACCTCACAGAAGGTAAACAGTAATGAGTATTTTGGACCAAACCACTAAACCATCCGATGTTGAAATACTGCATTTCTCATCTGAGTAGATTGGTCAGCAAGAAGGTCAAGAGCTGTAGCTGTCCGGTTAACTATTATTTCAAAGACACCTTGTAACCTAATTATCTGATTTAAATTATAAATGGGTTCTCTGGCACCCGATATGAATTCATTAGGATTCCAAGTGGCTGGTCCATAATGTTGTATGATTCACTCAGGTGGCCATTCATCTTTTCGCCACTTTTGGGTGCTCCCTCCTGCCAGGGATGCATCAATTGACCGCTTTTCGCTAATCAGATCATCATATACCTTTGCCATGAAGATTTTTGCCTTTTCTTTTATGCCCCTGTTATACCTTTTTACAACTTCTGTATTCCCAGTGCTTTTTGCCTACATTCTTGGACTTGTTTGTCAAGCTAAGAGACTAAACATTTTAGAAGCTTCGTAGCTAGGGATCAGTGTGCCCCAGACCCCAAGGTCTTCTCCAGAACACATTCTGTAAACCAAGATAGAACCATCCAGGGGAAGGTTCCTTGGGGAGGGGGGCTCACTTGAGCCTCTCATTGGGGAATCTTTGATAGATATGCTAATTAGTAAAACCTCTAATGTTATACCCGATCTTTGGGGGCAGTCTCGGTGGGGTGCATTTCGATGCATATGACCTGGACATGTGCACCTAAGGATCCTTAAAATAAATACCAAGGTAAAATCCCTTTTCCTCTTCTAACCATGTATGACTCTTGATTTTAAGACCAGGAAAAGGCATCAGTTGCTGGCGACCACGAAGGGACCCTAAAGACCTTGAAACTCGCAGTCTTGGGTTGGAACACATCTTGCTTTGCCCCTCTCTTTGCCGGCAAATTACAGAGGGGCCGGAGCAACAATCTAAGACTGTGACCAGGACTTTAGGACCCAGCACGGAAAGGCAGAAGCACGGAAAGAGGTGAGTGAAAAGGGGAACGATATTACCGAGATTGCGCTAGCACTAGGGAAGGAGATCTCTGAGGGGGGTGGAAAGGTTGGGGGCATAGAAGCCCACGAAAGGGGAAAGCTTAAACTTTTCCCCTGCCAACTGTGGAATGGAGGGGACGCCCTCCGTGGAGTCCACAGGAGTCCAGAGGCTGCACCCTATGGAGCCGCAGGAGTGGCTCAGAGGTTGGTTGCTTGGTTGGTTGGGACGTCAGGAAGTTGTGGGTTCAAATCCTGTTGAGACCAGATTTTCGCGCACACGCATTTACTGTTTGCTAAACCTAGTTGCTTTGTAGTATTTTAAAGTGGTATTTTGAAGTGTTTGTGTAGTAACCTAGATAAACTGCCCCGGAAATTGGAATTCCGAGGCCAGATTGCAGGATGAATTCTGGAATTAAGAGCTTCCCTCTGGCAGACTTTTCCTGTCTGTGAGCAAACATGGGTGGTGTGAATGAAAAAATCCCTCCTAACAGCCCATTAGAGCTGATAATAAAAGACTGGAGATGGCTGACAGGGCGAAAAACTACTTTGGACTTCTGAGAATTGATCAGACTGTCCACACGGGTTTGGCCGACTTTAAAATTAAGTCAAGGAAATTGGCCTCGCTATGGGAGTTTGGAAAGTAACATCATTACTGACCTGATGGTAGAATTGAGATCATTACGTAGGTTTGATGAACTAAGATATGCAGAACTTTTTACTATGTGTCTGAACAGGGAAGAAGCATGTGTAGTAGAGAAAAGTAATATAGAAAAGACTGAGGAGGAGAAAGGGAAAGAAAAAGCTGCAGCAAGCTGACTCGCATACTAATACGGACAGAAAAATTGATATGACAAATACAGATATGGTAGCACCAGCTTTGCACAATGGGGGGGGGGGGGGGGGGGGTGGGTGTCTTCCCATCCCACCCCGTTCAACCCCCGGGACAGCTCGCACAGGTGGGGGCGGGGGATGGGGGAGCGGTGGCTTCGCCGCCGCCGCCTCTGTCCGAGCGGGGGCAGGGGAAGCGGCTAGCGGCCAGCTCCAAGCCAGAGGAGTGGTGTGGGGCCTCCCCACCCCCAGCCTCGACAGGGGCAGAGGGTGGGCCAGGATGTGGGAGTGATGCGGGTATGCCACCACCCCCTGACCGCCCCAGAGGCAGAGAAGGTGCAGACTGGCCACCACCCCCTGACCTTTCCAGAGGCAGAGACGGGGAAAGGGGAGGGGAAGGGGCAGGCTGGCGACCTTTCCCCGAATACCCCGAACACAGAAGTGAAGGCAGAAATGGACACGGGCAATTGCGGCGTCATTCCCCAATACAGAGAACCGCAAGTTTCCGAGCCAGAGACAGGAGGAGCCGCTTGATCTCCCCACCCTGCGGCGCAGCCAATGTTAGAGCTGAGGGCAGACAGGATGGCCCCGACCCAGGCGGCTCTTGGGCAGCTAGGGACGGGAGAACCTGCTTGCAGCCCCTGCCTCCCTACCCCTCCACTGCCACAAAAAGCAAGACAGTTCCTGATCAACATTCAGCTGGAACAATCTTTAATACCAATGAACCAATTTCAATTAAAAGCGAATGGGGTGATTCTGATACAGATGGTTCTCACGGGGAGGGTGGTAGGAAACTGGGGAGGACAGCCCGAGAAGCTATGAAACCAGTCAGTCCTGTTGCTAAACACACAAGGTTCAAAGCAGATAAAGGGGGGGAGGAAGAACCTGCCTTTGAAGCACCTCTGAGACAGGCTGTGGGAAATCAGGGAGTGATTTATATAAAGACAGGATTTTCCCTCAGAGAATTATAGCAGTGGAAAAACTCAATTGGGAAGTACAGGGACAACCCGGAGAGAGTAGCTATGCGTGTAGAAATGGCCATAAAATCCCAAAACCCAGATTGGGGTGATCTAAATGTTATGCTAGAGGAATTATTGGATAAAACAGAGAGAGAAATAGTCAAAAATGCTGCTATATCTGCTATAGAAACTAAGATTGCAACTGGGAGTCTCCAAGGGTCAGTTAATGATATCTATCCCCTAGCAAACCCTGGCTGGGATCCCAATGTCCCAGAACAGATGGAAAAGCTGAAGCGATACCAGAAATGGGTGGTTGTTGAGTTAACAACGTATTCGGTGTTAAATACTTTAAAAGGTAAACTGAGTCAAAACACTGTGGATGTGATTGGAGCTACAGGGGTAAGTGAAACAAGGCCTCTTCTCCAACCTTTAAAATTTAAATTGGGAAAACACTGGGTCACTCACCAGTTCCTGTATATGCCAAATTCCCTAATGCCATTATTGGGCAGAGATTTACTGGAAAAATTGGAAGCAGAAATTAACTTTTCCAAGGAAGGGGGAGTGAAAGTTATAATCCCAGAATCTAAAATTATCAAAGCAGCTGCTATACTTCTACAGGAATGCCATGGAAAAATTCCCAAAGAAGTTGAAGAGGCTGTCATTCAAATAGTGTGGGCCAATGATTCTCCTGGGAGATCCAAAAAAGCTGAACCTGTGAGTATCACACTCAAAGCAGGGGCTACACCAGCAAGGCAAAGACAATATCCTCTGAAATTAGAAGCTTGTAAGGGATTAGTACCTGTGATTGAAAAGTTTCTCAAATTGGGGTTGTTAGTGGAATGTGAATCCAGGTACAACACACCAATCTTGCCAGTAAAGAAAGCTGATGGTAAAAGCTACAGGTTGGTACAGGATTTGAGGGAAATCAACAAGATAACAGAGGACATACACCCAGTGGTAGCGAATCCTTACACACTTTTGACAACACTAACAAATGAATTAGGGTGGTTCACTGTTTTAGATCTCAAGGATGCCTTTTTCTGCATTCCTGTGCACAAGAATAGCCAAGAACTCTTTGCTTTTGAGTGAGAGAATCCAGAAACAGGGAGGAAGACCCAGCTCACCTAGACAGTTTTACCACAAGGATTCAAAAACAGCCCAACCATATTCGGAAACCAGCTGTCAAAGGAGCTTGAGGACTGGAGGAAACAAGAACCAGGAGGAGCGGTTCTCCAGTATGTTGATGACATCTTGATAGCAGCCAAGACACGAGATGACTGCATCAAGGTCACTGTAAGTCTGTTGAACTTTTTAGGCCAAAGTGGGTATTGGGTCTCGAAAGAGAAGGCACAGGTTGCCAGGGAAACAGTAGTATACATGGGCCTGGAAATTTTCCGTGGATATTGACAACTCAGCAGAGAACGGAAGGAAGCCATCTGTCGACTTCCAGAGCCCCATACCGTAAGGGAGATGCAGGCCTTCCTGGGAATGGTAGGTTGGTGTCTCCTATGGATATCAAACTATGGTCTACTGGTAAGACCTTGGTAGGAGGTCCTTAAAGCAGCTTAAATAGGGACAATCATGTGGACAGAGAATGCCAGGGCTGCATTTAAACAGCTGAAACATTCCCTGATGTGAGCCCCAGCTCTGGGGCTGCCAGACTTGACTAAACCTTTTGAACTCTTTACACATGAGTGACTGAATCTTGCTGTGGGGGTACTGGCACAGCACCTTGGAGACCAGCGAAGAGCTGTGGCCTATTTCTCAAAACAACTAGACAATGTAGCCCAGGGTTGGCCAGGATGCTTGAAAGCTGTGGCAGCAACAGTCCTTCTGATACAGGAGGCCCGTAAATTCACCCTTGGACAGCACATTGTTGTGTATGTACCCCATGCAGTGATAAATGTGCTGGAGCAAAAGGGGAGACACTGGCTATCCCCTAGCAGAATGCTCAAATACCAATCTGTCTTATTAGAACAAGATGATGTTACTCTAAAGACAACTTCTGTGGTAAACCCTGGGATGTTTTTATCATTCACGTTACTTGACAGTGTGCCTGAGCATGATTGTTTGCAGACAATAGAGGAAACTTATTCCAGCAGACCAGACCTGCAAGATGTTCCTTTGAAGGATCCAGACTGGGAATTGAACACTGATGGGAGCAGCCTCATTAAAAACCGTAGGAGGATGACCGGTTACTGTCGGAGTCCCTTCCCCCTGCCATGTAGCCCTGGGAGAGGGGCCCTGAGGGGAGACATGGGTTTTCCCTAGCCCCTGCTCAGCGTCATTTGCTATTGGTTGTTTTGTGTTTCCCTGTGCGGGAAAGGACCCTCGGGTCCCGGATTTTAAGGGTTCCCCAGCAGAGCTTCGGCCATGCGGCTGGAGAAATAAACATCTCTCTGAAACATCTACCAAGAATATATCCATATATATTTCTTTTCCACGGGACTCCTGGTTTCATATATGCATGTTACAGTAATCCCCACTGTAACAGGTTATGCCATAACCGCCTCAGATAAAATCATTGAGGCAAAAGCCTTGCCTCCAAATGTATCATCACAGAAAGCTGAACTCATTGCACTAATGAGAGCTCTAGAACTGAGTGAGGGGAAGAAGGTGAACATATAGACTGATTCCAAATATGCCTTCAGTGTTGTTCATGCCCACGGAGCTATTTGGAAGGAACGTGGCCTGCTGACTGCTCAAGGTAATGAGGTCAAGCATGCTAAACAGAGTCTTGCACTTTTATAGAGCATTTGGAAGCCTACGGAAGTGGCTATCATGCATTGCAACGGTCATCAAAAAGGGAAAACAGCCCCTGAACTGGGAAATCGTTTTGCTGACGAAACAGCAAGGGGGATTGCAGAAAAAGGCATTTTTGCAGTGGTACCACAGAAAGAGATAGATTTGTCATCATTTGCCCAAAAATACAATCAGAGGGGTCACAAATTAATTAAGTTCCTTAAGGCTGAAATCAAAGAAGGTGGGTGGGCTGTTACCCCAGTAGGACAAGTCATAGTTCCACCCCTGATCCTTCGGGAAATAGCCCAGCGAGAGCATGAAAGTACCCATTGGGGAACAGAAAATCTTTTAAACATTTGAGGAAAGCAGTGATAGGGAGAGGGATGACTGATATTGTACAATCTGTAACAAGCAAGTGTGAAACCTGCTGTAAAAACAACCCTGACACAAGCAAGAGAGTTGTGTTAGGAGTGACAAAGACAGGAGATGTCCCAGGAGATAATTGGCAAATAGATTTTGCTGAGATGCCACGCAAAGAGGGATGCAGGTATATACTGGTACTGGTTGACACCTTTAGTGGATGGCCTGAGGCTTTCCCCTGTCGCAGCAACACAGCAAAAGAAGTAGTGAAAGCTTTGCTCAATCATATAATACCAAGATTTGGGGTTCCTTTGGGAATGTCATCAGATAGGGGACCACATTTTGTTGCAACAGTGGTTGGGGAAGTTAGCAAGATTTTGGGACTTACCTGGGACCTGCACACACCATACAGGCCCCAGGCAAGTGGCAAAGTTGAACGCATGAATGGGACCCTCAAAACCCAGATTTGCAAGATTTGTCAAGAGACATCCATGACATGGGTTCAAGCCCTGCCTATAGCCTTGCTGAGAGTCTGCATACAGCCAAGGCGAAGGGACAACATCAGTCCCTATGAAATATTATATGGCAGGCCATACCAGGTTCCACATATCCTGGGGGAAATTCATATGAGAGGTAAAAATGATTTGCAGAAATATTTAATGTCTCTGAGTTCCACTTTGCAGAAGCTCCAGAGATTCGTTGTGTTATCCAAACCAATAGGATTAGATATACCTGCTCATCCATTCCAGCCTGGAGACTGGGTCTACATCAAGTGGTGGGACAGCGACCCCTTGCAAGCCAAGTAGAAGGGACCATTCCAAGTTTTGCTGACCACTTTTACTGCGGTCAAGGTTGCTGGCAAGGGGCCGTGGATTCACTACTCCAGGGTGAAGAAAGCTTCTGCTCCCGAAATCACCAAGAAGACAAAGACTGATACAAATCAGAAATATGCAATTTAAACTGTTTTTTACATGTTTGCTGTTTGCCCAACTGGTAACCATGGTTCAGGGTTCACCCCATGATTTACATAAGATTGTGGTCCAAAATGTGTCCAAAATTCTTAATAAGAGTGATTGCTGGATCTGTACTGTTACTGCCCCTAGATGGGAAGGGTCACTGGTCATTGATTAGCATTTTAATAGAAGAATTAAGAAAGATTTAGATGAAATTTGGATGGGAACTCAAATTCTACATGAAGTAGCTTCTAGAAATAACACCTTAAAATTTGATCATTGTCCTGGGTTGCAGTGTATTCTGTTACCATCCCCATCAGCCGTTGAGATCAGGTGGGGCAGTGTTTCCTTGCCTCCTCCCCCAAGACTATCTTGCTGTTAATGGCCCATCATTGTCCTGCCGCATGACTCATAGATAACTCCCTCTGGACTATCATCTGTTAATGGGCCCAATCAACACCTGGCCTCATGACTCATTACCCCATTGTGAGATGCTCCACCCAGAGGGAGGAACCAAGCATCCCAGCGTGGATATAAGCTGAGGCTGAACACCAGAGAGGGGACCTTTCCACTGGATTTCCAGTGGACAGGAGCTACACAGTCACCACTGGACCTTCTGAGGAGGAGCAGACCCTTCTTTTTTCTACAGGATCGCCACTTCGGGAGGACTGCAGCCACCATTCTACCAGACCACCACCACCACCCTGACTAACAGGGTGCCAGGTTGTATCTTAACTCTGTCAGTTTAACCCAGTGTTATCCGCTTTTATTGTTTTTTGTTTTTCTTTCCCCCTCCTTTTATTTCCCTATTAAATTGTTATTCTGACTTGGTGTCTCCCACTAGTTGGTTTTCAAACTAGTACATAGATTGGCGCCCAATGTGGGGCTGGCTGCTGAGAAAAGTCAGAATTACAATTTCGTATTGTAGAAGCCACCTACTCACTATGATGTTCAACATTCTTACATGGGTCTTGTACCTAGCTCTCTATATTTTTCCGTACATGGGGAGCTATCTGCCGATTGCAATGCTCCTGTGTAGACCAGGGTATGTGTATTGGGTTGACCCTGAGTTGATGGACAGTCTTTAAGACCAATTACGCTTCTCACAATTTACATATTTAAACCGCACAGAAAGGCGGGACTTCCCTTTTTGGTCGGAGCTCGCCTGCTGGGAGGTGGGGGCTCCGGAGCCTCCCGGCCCCGCCGGGCCGGGCCGGGGCCACTGCCCCTTCCCCCTTTCCCAACGCTGTGGCACGGACCCTGGGTGGCTGGGGGGGACTGCCTCAGAGCCACAGGCAGCTCAAACCAGCCATGGACTGCTCACAGCTAAACCCATCCAGCGCGGCTTCTGGGGACCGGCGGGTCCCTCTCCTCTCCATGCGGAGCCGGCGGAGTCAACGGGAGCCGGCAGAGCCTCCTGTCTGCAGCCAGCACACTTCGTGCTGAACTGAAGAAGACACCACGCAGCCAGCAGCACAGAGGGAGCGAGGCTTTCCCCACCGTAAAGGCTGAACAAGAACACCCTTCAGCATGGCGGTGTCAGTCAGAGAGAAAGAGAAGTGAGTCACATGGGACGGAGCTGGAAATGGCGACAGGAGAAAAGAGGGGGGCGGTGCCACGATTCTGGCGCGCAGCTTAAAAGAAACCTTCTTGCATGCCGTGGTAAGAAACTGTAATACCACAAACTGTTTGTCTCTTTAATCCATTTGAAGAACATGGGGGGATGGAGTATCTTCGTGTGCCTGTGAAGATTGTGAAGAATGCCGATGCCAGGCTTTATAGTAGTAAAAGGCTGTTAGAGACTTGTGGCGAAGAAGAGCCTTTGTGTGCAGGCCAAAAGAACTTATCCTTAAAAAGATGAATAACCCCATGTGATGGCCCATGTTTTGCAGTGTGAAGGAACTGTGAGATTTTTCATGGGAGAGATGTTCTACACACAGCAGATTGTTTGTTTCCGGGCGGATCTGCTGTTGGTGGCAGTTTGGGAACCACGTGCAACTGAAGGAAAAACCCTTTTTTCCCTTAAGCATAAGAGAGAGACTTTTCAAGAACTGGAACACTGACTAACATCCCATGTTCTGTTATCCCTTGTGTGAGCTAGGTAAAAGGAGAGAAGTGCTGGCTGGAGGGGGGGGGGGGGGGGGGGATTTGCTTTAATTTTGTTTTGTTATTGTCTCTTTACTTTTAATTCTATTAGTAATAAAACTCTTTCATTGTACTGCAACTGTTTAAGGTTTGTGCCTGCTTTGCTTTTCTCCTAATTCTTATCTCACAGAAGGAAAACAAGTAAGTAATGAATATTTTGAACCAAAACCACTACATTTAATTGGTGTTTCTGCCCGGTTTCGAACTCAACCCGCTACATTAAATGGTGGAGAATGCGGGCAATTAATGGGCACTGTGAGATGAAGATTAATTAGGAGAAAATAATAAGCAGAGCAAGTATAAAGTTATAAAATTAAGAAGAATAATAGAAGAAATTTACTTTGTATAAGTGGTAAATATTCTAGGGGTGGAGGTTTATGTAATTTGTTTTCTTTTATCTCTGGTTTTGCTATTTTAAGTAATTTTTGGATATGTAAATTTTAAGAAGCGAGGGGTGGAATGTATTGGGTTGACCCTGAGTTGATGGACAGTCTTTAAGACCAATTACGCTTCTCACAATTTACATATTTAAACCGCACAGAAAGGCGGGACTTCCCTTTTTGGTCGGAGCTCGCCTGCTGGGAGGTGGGGGCTCCGGAGCCTCCCGGCCCCGCCGGGCCGGGCCGGGGCCACTGCCCCTTCCCCCTTTCCCAACGCTGTGGCACGGACCCTGGGTGGCTGGGGGGGACTGCCTCAGAGCCACAGGCAGCTCAAACCAGCCATGGACTGCTCACAGCTAAACCCATCCAGCGCGGCTTCTGGGGACCGGCGGGTCCCTCTCCTCTCCATGCGGAGCCGGCGGAGTCAACGGGAGCCGGCAGAGCCTCCTGTCTGCAGCCAGCACACTTCGTGCTGAACTGAAGAAGACACCACGCAGCCAGCAGCACAGAGGGAGCGAGGCTTTCCCCACCGTAAAGGCTGAACAAGAACACCCTTCAGCATGGCGGTGTCAGTCAGAGAGAAAGAGAAGTGAGTCACATGGGACGGAGCTGGAAATGGCGACAGGAGAAAAGAGGGGGGCGGTGCCACGATTCTGGCGCGCAGCTTAAAAGAAACCTTCTTGCATGCCGTGGTAAGAAACTGTAATACCACAAACTGTTTGTCTCTTTAATCCATTTGAAGAACATGGGGGGATGGAGTATCTTCGTGTGCCTGTGAAGATTGTGAAGAATGCCGATGCCAGGCTTTATAGTAGTAAAAGGCTGTTAGAGACTTGTGGCGAAGAAGAGCCTTTGTGTGCAGGCCAAAAGAACTTATCCTTAAAAAGATGAATAACCCCATGTGATGGCCCATGTTTTGCAGTGTGAAGGAACTGTGAGATTTTTCATGGGAGAGATGTTCTACACACAGCAGATTGTTTGTTTCCGGGCGGATCTGCTGTTGGTGGCAGTTTGGGAACCACGTGCAACTGAAGGAAAAACCCTTTTTTCCCTTAAGCATAAGAGAGAGACTTTTCAAGAACTGGAACACTGACTAACATCCCATGTTCTGTTATCCCTTGTGTGAGCTAGGTAAAAGGAGAGAAGTGCTGGCTGGAGGGGGGGGGGGGGGGGGATTTGCTTTAATTTTGTTTTGTTATTGTCTCTTTACTTTTAATTCTATTAGTAATAAAACTCTTTCATTGTACTGCAACTGTTTAAGGTTTGTGCCTGCTTTGCTTTTCTCCTAATTCTTATCTCACAGAAGGAAAACAAGTAAGTAATGAATATTTTGAACCAAAACCACTACATTTAATTGGTGTTTCTGCCCGGTTTCGAACTCAACCCGCTACAGTATGGTATAAAATTTGCTTTATTAGTCTATTATGCCTACTGCATGATAACCTCCGAGACAATGAACATAATTCGGAATATATACTCAACTTTATCTGCTTGTCCTACTTTAGGCTGCTACATCTGGGGCTTCAACAATCATACCCAGCCCCTGGGGGGAGGATTAAAGAATGCTTTTTTCCAGCCTTTCAGACCGGACACAGCAGTTTTTGAAAATATTGAGTTCCCTGTGGATGTTAAGGATGGCATAATCTTCTTGTCAGTTCTCTTCTCTTTTTTCTCTATGACCTGCACTGTGTACACCATGCTTAGGATCAGAGCTATGGCACAGCATCCCAAGGATGAGAGGAAAAAAAGAGCCGAGCAACAAGCACAATGTCTACACACATTGTCGCAAAGAAGAAAGGAACCAAAAGCATAGTGACAGCATCCATCCCTACGCAGACTGACGCAGAGGAGAAAGAACCCAGACGCAAGACTGCAGCGTCTATGTCCACGCAGACTGACGCAGAGGAGGAAAAAACCAAAGGCGCTGTAAGCATCTCCACACAAACTGTCACTGAACCAGAACAGCCTAAACCGATTGCAGTTGCCCCCATTCAGAAGAAGAAATCAAAAAGCAAATCAGTCCGCATAGTGACTGATGAGGATGCAGCAGGACCTTCGCACCCAGCAGAAGAGGCAGAGCCAGAGATCATCACTCGGTCGCTATCCCTGGGTGAGCTGCGTGACCTGCGGAGGGAATTCACCCGCCAGACAAATGAGTCCATCCTGACCTGGCTGCTCCGCATCTGGGACGCTGCAGCCAATGACACCATTCTGGACGGAAGTGAGGCCAGGCAGCTGGGATCTCTGTCCCGGGATGTGGTCATTGACCAGGGGATCGGGAGAACCCAAGAAACTCTCAGCCTCTGGCAGCGACTGCTTACAAGTGTAAGGGACAGGTACCTTTGTAAAGAAGACCTCCAGGTGCACCAAGGAAAATGGAGCACAATGGAACAAGGTATCCGGTGCCTGAGGGAATTGGCTGTGCTGGAGATCATTTTCTCAGAAGATGAGAGATTTCCGAAGAGCCCAGATGGTGTCCAGTGCACATCACAGATGTGGTTGAGGTTCGCACGCCTTGGACCAGAGATATACTCCCGTTACCTGGCAACGCTGCAATGGAGGGAAGGTGAGGACAGGGTGGGTGTCTTGGTGAACAAACTGAGGATTTACGAGGACACCGTCACAGCCCCGTTTCGCACTCATGTCTCATCTGTGGAAACAAGGCTGGCTGAGCAAGTCCAGAGCTTGATCGAAGAAGGCCATCAGAAACTGAAAAAGGAACTTAAGGAAGAGATTTACCACATCCCGCCAGAACTAACAAGAGTCTCTGCCATTAGGAGCCGGCGTCCCCCAACCAGGGAGAGAGGATACACCCCACGAGGTAACCTCTGGTTTTTCCTTCAGGAACATGGAGAAGACATGAGTAAGTGGGATGGAAAACCCACCTCCTCCTTAGCAGCTCGGGTACGTGAACTAAAAAGAGGGACAACTACCACAAGAAGCGCATCTAGAGTCAATATTGCTCTGGTCTCTCGCACACAGAACTCCAGACGGTACCGGAATGATAATATGACCGATCCTCTTGAAGGGACCTCAGGAACGTATTCACCGGAAGGGAGCAACATGCAACATGACCAGGAATAGAGGGGCCCTGCCTCTAGCCAGGTAGAGGAAAGGGAGAATCGGGTCTTTTGGACTGTGTGGGTCCGATGGCCTGGCACATCTGACCCACAAAAATACACGGCTTTGGTTGACACCGGTGCTCAATGTACTCTGATGCCATCAAGGTATGTGGGAGCAGAACCCATTTCTATTTCTGGAGTGACAGGAGGATCCCAGCAGCTGACTGTACTGGAAGCTGAAGTGAGTTTAACTGGGAACGAGTGGCAGAAACACCCCATTGTGACGGGCCTGGAGGCCCCGTGCATTCTCGGCATAGACTATCTCAGAAATGGGTATTTCAAGGACCCAAAAGGACATCGTTGGGCTTTTGGGATAGCTGCTGTGGAGACAGAAGATATCAGACAACTGAGTACATTGCCTGGCCTCTCAGATGACCCCTCTGCTGTGGGACTGCTGAGAGTTGCAGAACAACAGGTGCCAATCGCCACAGCAACAGTGCACCGTCGGCAATACCGCACTGACAGAGACTCTGTGGTTCCCATCCATGAGATGATTCGCAAACTGGAGAGCCAAGGGGTGGTCAGCAAGGCCCATTCACCTTTCAACAGCCCTATATGGGCAGTGCGTAAGTCCAGTGGAGAATGGAGGCTGACGGTGGACTACCGTGGCCTGAATGAGGTCACACCACCATTGAGCGCCGCGGTGCCGGACATGTTGGAACTTCAGTACGAGCTGGAGTCCAAAGCAGTGAAGTGGTACTCCACTACTGACATTGCCAATGCCTTCTTCTCCATTCCTCTAGCAGCAGAATGCAGGCCCCAGTTTGCTTTCACCTGGAAGGGTGTGCAATACACCTGGAATCGACTGCCCCAGGGGTGGAAGCACAGTCCCACCATTTGCCACGGACTGATCCAGACTGCATTGGAAAAGGGTGAGGCTCCAGAACATCTGCAATACATCGATGACATCATTGTGTGGGGGAACACAGCAAAGGAAGTGTTTGAGAAAGGAGAGAAAATCATCCAGATTCTCCTGGAAGCTGGCTTTGCCATCAAAAGGAGCAAAGTCAAGGGACCTGCTCAAGAGATCCAGTTCCTGGGAGTAAAGTGGCAAGATGGACGACGTCAGATTCCCACCGAGGTCATCAACAAGATCACTGCGATGTCTCCACCAAACAGTAAGAAGGAAACACAAGCTTTCCTAGGCGCCATAGGTTTCTGGAGGATGCACATTCCCGAGTACAGCCAGATCGTGAGTCCTCTCTACCTGGTTACCCGCAAGAAGAATGATTTCCACTGGGGCCCTGAACAGCAGCAAGCCTTCGCCCAGATCAAACAGGCAATCGCTCATGAGGTAGCCCTTGGCCCAGTCAGGACAGGACCAGAGGTGAAGAACGTGCTCTACTCTGCAGCCGGGAACAATGGTCTGTCCTGGAGCCTCTGGCAGAAGGTGCCTGGTGAGACTCGTGGCCGACCACTGGGATTCTGGAGCCAAAGCTACAGAGGGTCTGAAGCCAACTACACTCCCACAGAAAAGGAAATCTTGGCAGCCTATGAAGGAGTCCAAGCTGCCTCTGAGGTAATTGGCACTGAAGCACAGTTGCTTCTGGCACCCCGACTACCGGTGCTGGGTTGGATGTTCAAGGGAAAGGTTCCTTCCACGCATCACGCCATCGACACCACATGGAGCAAATGGATTGCTCTCATCACACAGCGTGCCCGTATTGGAAACCCGAATCGCCCTGGGATTCTAGAAATTATAACAAACTGGCCGGAAGGTGAGACTTTTGGATTATCTTCTGAAGAAGAGGAAGAGCAAGTGACTCGTGCTGAGGAAGCCCCACCATATAATGAGCTACCGGAGACTGAAAGACGTTATGCCCTCTTCACTGATGGTTCCTGCCGAATTGTAGGCGCTAACCGGAAGTGGAAAGCTGCAGTATGGAGCCCCACACGACGAGTTGCACAAGCTACCGAGGGACAAGGTGGTTCGAGTCAGGTTGCAGAGCTTAAAGCCGTCCAGATGGCTTTGGATATTGCTGAACGAGAGAAGTGGCCGAGGCTCTATCTCTACACCGACTCGTGGATGGTAGCTAATGCTCTGTGGGGATGGCTGGATCGCTGGAGAAAGGCCAACTGGCAGCGCAGAGGGAAACCCATCTGGGCCGCTGAGATTTGGCAGGACATCGCCTCCGAGTAGAGAAGCTGACCGTGAAGATTCGACACGTGGATGCGCACGTACCCAAGAGTCGGGCTAATGAAGAGCATCGCAACAACGAGCAGGTGGACCGAGCTGCTAAGGTGAAAGTATCTCAGGTGGATCTGGACTGGCAGCACAAGGGAGAATTATTCCTAGCTTGTTGGGCCCATGATGCCTCTGGTCATCAGGGGAGAGATGCAACATACCAATGGGCCCGTGACTGAGGGGTGGGCCTTTCCATGGACAGCATCTCACAGGTCATCCACAGTTGTGAGACCTGTGCTGCAATCAAACAGGCCAAGCGGGTGAAGCCTCTGTGGTACGGTGGACGATGGTCAAAGTACAGGTATGGGGAAGCCTGGCAGGTTGATTACATCACCCTTCCCCAAACCCGCCAAGGCAAGCGCTACGTGTTGACCATGGTTGAAGCGACAACTGGATGGCTGGAGACCTACCCTGTGCCTCATGCTACAGCCCGGAACACCATCCTGGGCCTGGAAAAGCAAGTCCTGTGGAGACATGGCACCCCTGACAGGATCGAGTCGGACAACGGGACTCATTTTAAGAACAGCCTCATCAACACCTGGGCCAGAGAACACGGTATTGAATGGATATATCATATTCCTTATCATCCACCAGCTGCCGGAAAAGTTGAACGCTGCAATGGACTACTTAAAACCACCCTAAAGGCACTTGGTGGGGGGACCTTCAAAAATTGGGAAGTGAACTTAGCAAAGGCCACCTGGATGGTCAATACCCGAGGGTCCATCAATCGAGCTGGTCCCGCCGAGTCTGAACCCTTGCACACAGTGGATGGAGATAGAGTCCCTGCGGTACACCTGAGAGGTATTTTAGGAAAGACTGTTTGGATCAATCCCACCTCAGGCAAAGACAAACCCATCCGTGGGATTGTCTTTGCTCAAGGACCTGGTTGCACTTGGTGGGTAATGCAAAAAGATGGGGAAACCCATTGTGTACCACAAGGAGACCTAATCTTAGGTGAGAACAGTGCGTAGGGTTTCATTGTGTATATATATATATATATATATATATATGTATGTGTGTGTAGAGTTTAAAGACGGTATGGATTTGGGATGATGTAGATGGTAATAGAATAAGGGGTGGATAATGTCCTGGGTTGCAGTGTATTCTGTTACCATCCCCATCAGCCGTTGAGATCAGGTGGGGCAGTGTTTCCTTGCCTCCTCCCCCCAGACTATCTTGCTGTTAATGGCCCATCATTGTCCTGCCGCATGACTCATAGATAACTCCCTCTGGACTATCATCTGTTAATGGGCCCAATCAACACCTGGCCTCATGACTCATTACCCCATTGTGAGATGCTCCACCCAGAGGGAGGAACCAAGCATCCCAGCGTGGATATAAGCTGAGGCTGAACACCAGAGAGGGGACCTTTCCACTGGATTTCCAGTGGACAGGAGCTACACAGTCACCACTGGACCTTCTGAGGAGGAGCAGACCCTTCTTTTTTCTACAGGATCGCCACGTCAGGAGGACTGCAGCCACCATTCTACCAGACCACCACCACCACCCTGACTAACAGGGTGCCAGGTTGTATCTTAACTCTGTCAGTTTAACCCAGTGTTATCCGCTTTTATTGTTTTTTGTTTTTCTTTCCCCCTCCTTTTATTTCCCTATTAAATTGTTATTCTGACTTGGTGTCTCCCACTAGTTTGTTTTCAAACTAGTAAAATCATATTTTTGATACCCTCACCTCATGGTTACCAAACTGGGCCTGGGTAAAAGAAATATTCATAATAGCTGTAATTGTAGTTATTATCTGTGTAATTGCCTGTGGAGCAGCCGGTTGTGTAAACTGGTTCTGCGAGTAAAGAATAGAGTAGAGTAGAGACTGGAAAAGGTAGAGTTTTGTTAGTCTCTAAAAGGGGGGAAATGATGCCATGAAGATTTTTTGCCTTTTCTTTTATGCCCCTGTTACACCTTTTTACAACTTCTGTATTCTTAGTGCTTTTTGCCTACATTCTTGGACTTGTTTGTCAAGCTAAGAGACTAAACATTTTAGAAGCTTCGTAGCTTGGGATCAGTGTGCCCCAAATCCCAAGGTTCTCTCCAGAACACATTCTGTAAACCAAGATAGAACCATCCAGGGGAAGGTTCCTTGGGGAGGGGGGCTCACTTGAGCCTCTCATTGGGGAATCTTTGATAGATATGCTAATTAGAAAAACCTATAATGTTATACCCAATCTTTGGGGGCAGTCTCGGTGGGGTGCATTTCGATGCATATGACCTGGACGTGTGCACCTAAGGATCCTTAAAATAAATACCAAGGTAAAATCCCTTTTCCTCTTCTAACCATGTATGACTCTTGATTTTAAGACCAGGAAAAGGCATCGCCTTGATTCTGAACTGATTTCCCTGAACTCGTGGTAACAGAAAGAACAACAATCTGATATACCCCACATAACATATCCCCGACCAGTTTGGAGGTAACCTGCAATAAGCATATTGGCCACAAATCCAGTAATGCCCTTTTAAAGCCCAGGTCCCGTTGGCAAAGGGGCCTTCCCAATTTTCATCATCAATTGGTCTAATGGTCCCCCAACAATAGTTTCCCCACAATAAGAATCACGGTATTTGCATTTCCAAGCTCCCACATGAGGTTTCCACCTGCAGTTACATCCCAGATCTATTTTGTTAGATCTGGACCAGAATTTATTAAAAAGGGTCCGAGTTCCGTTCCAGTGTTGCCACTTCCACTGATAGTCACAGACAACATGTGAGCTACTTGTGGAATTATCTAGTGGGCAGCTTAAAAATAAGTGGTCAAAAAACTTATCCTTCCCCCCTGCTTTACAGCCTTCAAAATCCTTTTGGTAATTATGGAAGGAACACCTTACCCAGCTACCATTAGTGATCTTAACATGCGTTTGATTCCATCTGCCTCGATATCTGTGATGCCTTAGGTTTTAACCTTTATATTTTTCAAATCCTGTACTGCTTCATGTGTGACTCTTAAAGTTTCTTGTAGCCTATTAATTTCTGCTCTCGTGCTAGGTAGACATAACAAAGCTTCTCTGGATCTGCTCTTCAAGGACACTTAGGCTGTCCTAGGCTCAAAAGTATAAACCAAAGAGCCTCTAAAGGGCGGGTAAGCTCTGGGGAAAACTGAATCTTTAATTGGAGAATTAACTCTGCTATGCAAATGAACCAAACCTATAAAAGAGTGAAGAACTCGTGACCTGGGGTCCATCTTGGGGTCCATTTTGAGAATAGCTTCAGGCTCCCCAGGGTGTACCTTTGAAGGCCTTTCAAATAAATACCTCTTTTAATCCTTTACTCCAGTCTAGTCTCTGTTTCTAGGAGACCTCTCAAGGCATCATCTGGAACAATCGTAAGGAGGGCAGTCAGGGGTCCAACAGTCTAAACCCAAAGATAAAGTCCAGTTACAAACACTTTTTCCCACATATACGCCCCCTGTTCTATTTAGAAAATAAATGCCTCTTTCAGAGGAATGAAGCAGCCATGGACTTCCTTCTTTATCCCAAAATCCCGTTCCATTATGGACCTCACTCAGGGTGCTGACCCACCATTTAGGTTCGACTGGGCTGGCCACCCACAGCCGGTTTTCAGATCCTCCTGGTCCTCCACAGACCCAACAATTGCTAAGGCTAAGGGTTTTTGCTACTTCTTCTCCTAAGGTTAAAAATTATTCTCCCAATTTTGGCCCCAACTTAACTGACAATATAAAGGTAAGATTATTAGAAAAAACATTCTAATGGTGTCATCCAATCTCCTAATCTAATTTTTCTTGTCACCTTGTCTTCTGCACCACCTGTGGCGAGTGAAAGCACAGAAACAGCTTATCATAAAGAAAACAATGACAGCGAAGATTAGACCCCAATGACTGGAGATCCGAGAGGAGGGATGCCCATACAGACAATTTCAGCAGACAGTCTGTGGGTAGGCACATGAGGCTTCCCCCGATGTCGACGCACAGGCTACTGCTCCCGTCCACTCCTGCGGAGTGTCAGTCGCGGCTTCCCATCCTTCTCATCGAGCAGAGACGTCCAAATCTCTGGGGCCTCAGAGACTTTGACCCGAGTGTGATGGGTCCACCCATGTTCAGCTGTCTTGATGGCTGTTTCTGTGGTCAGTAACACTTGGAATGGGCCATGCCACTTCGCCACCAGTGGTGCTTCTTTTCACTCCTGTAGCGGGTTCAGTTAGAAAACTGGGCAGAAACACGATTTTAGTGTAGTGGTTTGGTTCAAACTACTCATTACAATTTACCTTCTGTGAGATAAGAATTAGGAGAAAGAAAGGAAGCACAAAACTTAAAAGAATATAAAGAAGTTTATTAACAGACCTAAAAGAAAGAAAAAAACAAAATCATACCACACCTTCAGAACACTTCTCCTCCCCCCACCTTTCCCCCCTCTCCCACTGTAAAAAGACAAGCCTTGAGATGTTCAGTCTGTTTACCAGTTCCATAATAGCCTTGTTCAGTTCATTTAAGGAGAGGAGTCTCTCTTGCTCATGCTATGGAGACATCTCCACAAGAAATTCTCTCATGGCTTCAGTATCACGAGACAGCTGCCCATGTTGGTTCTCTGCTCGCATGTGAGAGTCCCTTCCCCCGACTTGCAGCTTTCTCCATAACTGCTTTCAAGGGTCCAGTCTTGAACTACTGGGGTACCATTTTAAGGTTGAGATGTTCAAAAACAAAAGTTCTCTTCACCTATCTCTGGGAGCATTATCATCTCTAAGAATAGAGGCCCTCCCCTTTTCCTGGGAGACAAGGGTCCTCATCATCTTCATCTCTAGCACTATCTCTGGGAGCATCTCTAGGAACAGAGGCCTTCTCCTTCCAATTGGAGCAAGAGTCCTCATCGCTTCCATCTCTCCCTGTTCAAACTTCTCATCAAATTACATCTGCTTCAGCATTTGCTTATTCCAGCACAGGTGCTTTTGTTCACAAGTTGAATGCTCCACCCCCCCATGGTTTCATGAAATTACAGCGGGTACTCTATCATAGTCTATCACCACCATAGCTTTACAACAGAATTTCAGCTTCTAAGCATCTCCTTTTTCTCTTCCCTCAGGATTTCAGCTCTTCTTTCTTTACTTAATGTCTGTGGCACTTACAGCACTAAAAGGGTTAATCTCACCTGGGCCTTGCAGCTGGAATTTCACTTATGGCTGTTGGTCACATGATCTTTTCTGGACAGCGGGCAGCTTCAGCTGAATCTTCAGCCGCACTGGAAAGGCGGGGGGGGGGAGGGGGGGCCGAGCCGAGCCGTCTGCACGTACCAGGACTGTGGGGGCGGGGGGGTGGGCGGCACGGGTGGAACAGGGCCCATCAGCTGCAGGATGGCTGTGGCCTGGCCTGAGCAGGTCCCGGCAGGGCCCGCTGGGCCCTGCACGGGCCCAGCCCAGTTACCTATCCTCCGGCCGGAAGCAAGAGAGAGCTTCCCAGGGTTTGTCCATTCTTAAATGTGGACCACAGAGGTGGTCAAAATTCTAAGTGGCTTAAAATATTGTCAATATTCAAACTAGCCAGTTGATAGGTTCTGTTAAGTCATAGAGGAAGTTGTAATCACCTCCTTGCAAAAGACTCACTTCTGGGGCTATGCTTGCTAACCCATGACAACTCCTTAACTAGGACCCAATCTCCTGGCTGGATGTTGTGAACAGCAAAGTCCAAAGGCAGGGTCTGTGCCAGCTGAGCTTCCTGTCGAAGAGATTTCACAAGAAACAGTATCCTGGCCACATATTGTTTTAAATATATATCACTTATTTCTACCAGCCCACTAGACTGAGAATTACAAGGGTAAGGAATTCCAAACATCAATTCAAAGGGAGATAATTGAATATCTCTGTTGCTGCCTGTTCCGAGCTTCCCTTCCCCCTCCCCAAGACAAGCCAGGACTTGCCTCTGCCATGTGTTCTGAACTCCTTTTTTCCAAGCGCGAGCAAAACCAAACGTAATTCAAACTCTTTAGCAGTGTCTGATTGGCCAGTCACTCCCGGTCTGCCCCCAGTTCTCCCCTTTCCCCTTCTCCGAATAAAAGAAGGGCACAAGAGGGGGCCCGCCCTCTTTGGCTTTGCACTCCTGCGAACATCTGTGTGTTTCTGTTTCTGTTTGAAAGCTTCTAATTGTGGGAATTAGGCAAGCTGAAGACTATATTTCTCCCTCTTTGCTTCTACTGGTGGGATCAGTTTTGCAGCTACTATTTGCCGCTTTTAGAGCTACTGAAATGCTAGATTGCCCGTGCTACCTCTCTAGGCTGCCCGAGGCTTTCTAAGGCATTGAACTACGAGCGCTAGCCGGTAAAAAGCTGTGAGTATCTCCACATATCTCCCCTGGGTCTTGCCCTTATTCTTGCTAAAGCCAGTGGTAAGAGCCGTACCCATGGCATCTTAGTTTCTATCACCAGCTTCAGAAGGTGTTTCTTTATTTATCTATTCATCCTTTCAACCTGGCCTGAGCTCTGGGGGTGCCAGGGGGTATGGAGGTTCCATTGTATTCCTAAAGCAGTCATAACCCCTTGAAGAATTTTTCCTGTAAAATGAGTTCCCTTATCTGAGTCTATTGCTTCCACAATCCCATATCTTGGAATTATTTGTTCCAAAAATACTTTAATAACTGATCCTGCAGTTGCTGAAATGGCTGGAAATGCTTCTGGCCACCCTGTTAGCTGACATACTATTACCAGAAGATATTTAAACCTTCCTACTCAGGGCATTTCAGTAAAATCCACTTGGCATCTCTGGAAGGGACATACAGCCCAAGGCCTTCTTCCCCTGGCAATTTTCTTTATAATCCTGTTATTGGTTTTAGCACAGATCAAACAACCCTCAATAGCTCACTTTGCCAGAGTAAAAAGACCCACAGCAGCATACATTTTGAGGAAGGCTTCTGCCAGTCCTTGGGAGCCCAAATGACTCCCTTCATGAAGTTGTTTTAATAACTGTAAGGCCAGAGCTTTTGATATCCACTGCTTACCATCCCTTGTAAACCAATTATCCCCTCTTTCCTCTGCCCCACTCTTTTTAATTATCTCAAGCTCCTCTGGTGGAAAAGACAGTTTCTCTGGCAGTGGTGCAGTTATTGGGAGCAAGGGGAGGATCTTAGAGATTTCTGGCAACAGTGCAGCTTTCCGAGCCTCTTCATCAGCCAGTCAGTTACCTATTGCCTCCTCTGAGCACCCTGCCTGATGTCCCCTGACATGTATAATTGCCACTCATTTTGGTAAATTCACCACCTCCAATAGGCGAGAGATTAAGTTCTCATGAACTAATGTTTTTCCCTGCAGTTTAATAAACTTCTTTCTTCCCATAGTTTCCTAAATGCATGTATCACCCCATATGCATATTTAGAATCAGTAAAAACATTCACTATCTTGTCCCGGTATAATTCACAGGCTCTCACAAACGCATACAGCTCTGCCGTCTCAGCTGACCATGTGGGCGGTAACCTCCCCCCTTCCTTTAATTCCCTTCCATTAATGATAGTGTATCCTGCAAATCGTTTCCCTTCTACCATCCTTGAAGACCCATCAATAAACACATTTTCTCCCTCAGGCCAGGGTGTGTCTCACAAATCTTCCCTAGCCCGGGTCTGGAGATCTACCACTTGAACGCAGTCATGGGTTTCTTCTTGGCCCCCCTCTTTAGGGCTGTTCAGACAGGAGGCTTCCCCACTTTTCAATTCTACATCCTCCTGTTCTATTAAACAAGATTCATACTGTAATAAATGAGTGCTGGTCATCCACTTAGAGGGTCCCTCAGTTAACAAAGCTTTAACCTGCTGTGAAACTTAAACAATCAGATACCCACCCCGTGTCAGTTTTTGAGCCTCTGTTACCATCAGAGCTGTGGCTGCACAATTCTGCAGACAATGAAGCCAGCCTCTGGCCACTGGGTCTGACAGCTTAGGAAAATAAGCAACAGGTCACTGTGTTCTCTTGTGCTCTTGCACCAAAATTCCTTTAGCATGGCCCTGTTTAACATCTACATACAGCTCAAATTCCTTTTCTGAGTCTGGAAGAGTTAAGACTGGGGCATTAACCAATTTGTCTTTTAATTTCCTAAAGCTTTACTCTCCTTTGGGTGTCCATACCATGACATTAGGACTGTATTGGATTAAAAAGTCATATAAAGGTCTGGCTAAAACAGAAAAGTCCTCAATCCATGCTCTGCAGTACCCCACCAACCCTAAAAACTGCCGTAGCTCCTTTTTTGTCTGGGGTAATGGTACTTGTAAAATTCCTTGAATTCTTTCTGGATCAATACACTGTAACCCCTCAGTCAAAATGTGTCCCAATATTTAACCTTTTTCTCTACCAACTGCGTCTTCTTTTCAGATAGTCTAAGCCCCTTTTTAGCCAGAAAATTAAGCAGCTTCACAGTAGCTTCTTCAATCACCTTTTCTTGTTCTCCTGATGAAAGCAAATCATCAACATACTGCAACAACCTAACTCCCGAGGGTGGAATAAACTCTCTTAATATTTTCTGCAGGGCTTGCCCAAACAAAAATGGTGACTGTATATCCCTGCAGGAGGACTGTCCAGGTCAACTGTTGTTTTATTATTTTCCCTTCTTTTTCCTGTTCTCACTCAAAGGCAAAATACTCTTTACTGTCCTCTGTAATCAGACACCCCGAAAAAGCATCCTTCAAATCCAGTACTGAATAATACTGATGTGAGGAAGGGATTTGACTCAGGATGGTATAGGGATCTGGAACTGTGAGATGCCTTGGTTTGACAATTTCATTTATTATTCTTAAATCCATCACCATTCTGTAGGTGCCATCTGGTTTCTTAACCGGCAGGACAGGGGTGTTATAGGGAGATATACGGCTCCAAAAGACCTGCCTTTAGCAGGGACTCAATGACAGGCATTAACCCCTTCTTTCCCCCCCTCGAAAGTGGGTATTGCTTTTAAGACACCACTTGTCCTGGTTGCTTCAAAGTAATTTAGAGAGGCTCTATATCTAGTTTTCCGTATTTCCCTGGGGCTGCCCACACTTCTGGGTTTATTTCAGCATAAGCCTTCTCAGACATTTTACACAAAGTTACCACAGTGTTAGACTCTGTGTCATTTTTTACAATACTAATTTGCATTCCCACTTTAGCCATCAAATCCCTTCCCAGTAAATTACAATCACAATTAGGAACAAACAGGAACTCATGCATTTCAAACTTATCCCCCACATCTACTAACAGCGGTTGTATAAAATGCACTTGCTCATCCTTTCTTCTCACCCCTTGAATAATCAAAGATCTTTTTGACAATTTCCCTCCCTTAGGGATAAAATTTAAGGTGGATTGAGAGGCCCCTGTATCTACCAGGAAACGCACCTCTTCTCGATCCAGACCCACCTTAAGAGTTAACAAGGGCTCCAGTGTGGTGGGTCCCTGGTATAATGGGACCCTCAGAAACTTCTAGAAATTCATCTCCATTATCCTCTGGACCTCCTCCTCCTGAGGGTCTGGCTGTTTCTGTGGACATTCCTGCTTCCAGTGTCCTTCTGCCCTGCAGAAGGCATACTGATTCTTCCCCAGTCACTGTTTTGGTCGGCTCTCCCCTGCTGAGGAGGGAATGCCTCTGCCGCACCCTTGTGGCCGACCCTGTCCCCTCTGTCCTGGGGGACCCCTTGGACCCTGCGGTTTATTCCTCTGGGGCTGTAAAAACTCTGCCATCATCTTCACCTTTGCCTTTACTTTTTCCTCATCCCTTCTTACATATATCTGCTGTGTTTTTCTGACCAATTCCTCCAGAGGCTTATCCTGCCACTCTTCATCTTTCTGTACTCCTTTCGTTATATCAGGCCAGGCTTTAGTAACAAATTGTACCTTCAGCAATGTGTCAAAGGCTGACCCCTCAGGATCCCTCCCCCCGTGCTTCTGCAAGGCATCCCTAATCCTCTCCAGCCAATGAGAGGGGCTTTCCTGCTTCTCCTGTTCTAATGACATCGCCTTAGCTGTGTTGTTAGTTCTGGGAGCCGCCGATTTGATTGCCCTAATCAAGTAAGCACGGTAATCATGAAGGCGAGCCAGACTGGCCGGATTATTTGGGTCCCACTGGGGGTCCGCCGGAGGGATGGCATCATCCACCGTAGGTGCGTTAGGCCCAGCCCCCTCTCTGCCTGTGGATGTTCATCCTCCCACAGCTGCCAAGCTTTCTGCAAAATCATTTGTTGCGCATTTCCCAAATATTCCTCTATCTTTTCTCCCACCCCTATGGGATTGTTATGAATGTATTGTGATGTTGGCTTTTTGCATGTTCCTTAATGTTAGAAAATTTTTACCTAGGTTCTGTAATGTAATACATGATATAGAATGTCTATTGTTTATGTAGTCAATTTAGAAAAGATAGGCAGACAAAGTCTTCACATTCCTGGAGTATCTTATCAGAGAAGAAGAAAAACCAGAAACCAGAGAGAGAAGAATTTATGGAGGGAGTAGAGACAGAATGGAGCCAAGGAGGAAGATAAGTCTGATGGGATGATACATAGAAACTCCAAAGAATTTATGAATCATGCATAATTGTGATGAATATGCAATAAGAGATGTACTTTTAAAAATGATCTTTTGGATGTAGACGTGTGCCTTTGGATCTCTGCCAAAGCACCTGGCTGTAATACCCTTTTGCTATTGTCTCCTAGTTGTCCCGTTTTATTAAACTTTTTAAAAAATTTTACAAAGATTGAACCTTGCTTTTCACAATTGGCACCCGAACAGGGACAAGGCCTTGCCTCTGAGATCTCCCAGGGAACCCAGAGCAGGGGGGCGCCCCCGCCTGCTTTTGGCGGCCTCGCTTTGTGTTTCCCGGTGTGGTCAGGGGGGTTTGAAGGTCAAACACCTGGAGGACAAAAGAGGAGACAATAAAGCAAAAAGAAAGGAAAGAAAAGGCTCCCTAAGATACCGAGGTAGTTAAGCATGTAAAAATCTTGTGCACGAAGACTCAGAGAAAGGTGAGTATTTTTTACTTTCCTCTTTTTCTTGGGGGGGGGAGCAAGCAGATACACGGGATGAAAGTGTGTGTATGACACGCGGGCTGGTTACCCCCAGACCTGCAAAGCGAGTGAGGAGCTTCTGAGGCTGCAGTTCTGCTCTCCCATGAGGGAAGAAGTCAGAAAAGACACAAAGCGAAAGATAAAAGGAGTGAAAGAACCCCCAGTTTAACTGGGACTGGGTTTCAGGGAAGGGATTGGATCCCTTGAAGAAAGGGAGTCAAGAGTTTCCTAGTACAAACCACAAGGAAACAAGACAAAAAGTAAAAGACCCCCTAAAGATTTGCCAGGTTGAGGATTGGATCCGAGAGATTTAGGTTTTGAGACTGCCAGATTGAGGATTAAATTCCAAGAAATATGGGTTTAATTCTGCTAAATTGAGGATTAATCCAAGAGATTTAGGTTTTAAGGCTGCTGAATTGAGGGTTGATTCCAAGAGATTCGAGCTTAATTCTGCCAAATTGAGGATTAATCCAAGAAATTTGGGTTTTGAGACTGCTGAATTGAGGGTTGGATCCAATAAATTTAGGCTTAATTCTGCTAAATTGAGGATTAATCCAAGAAACCTGGAACATTGGGCCCATGGGTGGATATTAGCCAACAATTTGAAATTAAAAGGTACCTTAATCTTGTGTGGTTGTGACTGATAGTGCTTGAGAAAAAGAAATTGGAACAATAAAAAGGAGTGAGTGAGAATGAATGAAAATGAATGTGATAGAAATGTTAAACCCTGAAATATAACTTTCTTTTCTAGAGGGAGGCATATTGTATTAAGAGGACAGAACTTTTGTATTCTAGGAGAGGAAAGGGGAAAGAGGGAGTGGGGTCCGAATTGTTGTTTGTTTTGTTGGGTTTTTTTTTATTTAAAAAAAAAAAAAAAAAGTGGGAAACAAAGGCCTGGGAAGGGTGGAAAAGATTCTAAGAAAATGGGACATAAAACAAGTAAGCAAGAATCAGGAAATAAAAAAGGGAATGGAGGCGTGCCAGCAGATACCCCAGGAAAGCCCTCTGGGAGTTATGTCAGCTAACTGGAATACTAACCCAAGTACAAGAAAAAAAGAGCAAAGTCAAAATGATACAGTTTTGTATGTTTGATTGGGCCAAGAAGGAAATAAGATCCGACCATGTTTTCTGGCCCAGGTATGGCTCTTTTGAAGTTTAGATCTGTCAGGCTTTACAAGTATTTATAAATTCAGAAGAACTCTTTAACACAGAAGAAGGCAAGTATGCTTCATGCTGGGTAGGAAACATAGAGCTTAAGGGGATAAGAATTTTTAAGTTCTCAGAGACCCAAGAAAAGGAGAAAAGGGAAAAAAAGAAAGAGAAGGGCTGGGACCCCCTGGAAGCATTTCCCCCTCCATTCCTGCTTGTCCCCCCAAGCCCAGGCTCCTGTTGCGCCACTCACAGCTGCACCGCCGGTCTTGGGGCCCGATGTCCCACCCGTCCTGGCTCCTATGGCATCACCCTTGGCTCTACCACTTGTCCCAGCGGCGGCGGCTCTGCCGGTGGCCCCGGTGTTCCCGCCGCCCCCTCCAGCCCCTGCGGGTCCAGCGGCAGACCAGCCCGCTGCTTTCGGTGTCCCTCCCATCCCTAGTCCGGGTATCTGTTCCATGGCAGCCCAGCCCGCCGCTTTTGGGGCCCCCCCCACCCCTGCCTCTGCCCCAGCCCCTGTGGCAGCCCCAGTTCCGGTTCCGGCCCTGGTTCCGATGTCTGTGGCCGTTCCACCAGCCCCTGTCCCCGCTGCGTTGTCTGCCATGGCTCCACTGAACCAGGCTTCGGCCCCGCGGGCCATGCTTCGTCCACCGGCAGCACAGAGTCCTGCCGCCGTGGCTGCTGTGGACCGTGTGCAGAGAGTCCATGCCAAACTCTGGTATCCGCCGGAGGAACTTGTCCCCTTGGTGGTTCCAGTGGCAGTCCCTTCCTATGCCCCCCCACTCCTGGAGGAATCAGCTTCAGAAAGGACTCCCGCCTCCTACCCCCACTCCCTCACCTGCACCGTTCCCCTGGCAACAACCGCTTCTGCTGTTCCTCTTAAAGAAGAAGCAATACACCAAAGTACGGGGAGCTCAGTTACAGAACAGCCCTCTCCCGACACCCCCCCCAAGACAGGAAAGAAGTATCATAAGAGAAAAAGGACAAGAATTGGGATGGGGAGGTCCTTTTGTTCCCTTTAAGGGAAGTTCCAATGGGAGCTGGGGGAGCAGGATTTGTAAACGTCCCACTCAGTTCTTCAGAGGTTAGAAATTTTAAAAAGAAGATCAAAGGATTATTAGAGACCCTATGGGTACAGCTGAACAATTAGATCAATTTTTAGGCCCAAACATTTTCACTTGGGAAGAGATGCAAGCAATAATGAAAATATTATTTTCTCAAGAGGAACGAGAAATGATTAGAGTTGCGGGTATGAGAATTTGGGAAAGAGAAAACTAGCAGGGACTACCAGGAGACCAGAAGATGCCATTGACACCTCCTGCTTGGAATCACAATGAAGAGGCTGGGCAAAGGAATATGAATGATTACCGTAATTTAGTAATCAAAGGAATAAAAGAGGCAGCACCTTGAGAGCAGAATTTAAAAAGGGCTTTTGAAGAGCAACAGGGAAAGGAAGAGTTTCCAACTGAGTGGTTAGAGACTTAGGAGAAATATGAAGCAATTTTCTGGGATAGATCCCGAGACAGAAGCTGGGCAGGCTTTACTAAGAGTCAATTTTGTCACTCATGCTTGGCCAGATATTAGGAAGAAACTAGAAAAATTGGAAGACTGGCACGAAATATCATTAAATGATTTATTAAAAGAGGCTCAAAAAGTTTATGTCAGGAAAGATGAAGAAAAAGCCAAAGTAGAAGCAAAAATTATGGTAGCCACTATGAGAGAAAGTAACTTTCAAAGGAATCTGAACTCCACAAGGGGAAGGTCCTTTTCAGGTGCTACTGATGACTGAGGCAGTGATCCTGACCAAGGAGCGAGGGTGGATCCATGCCAGCAGAATCAAAGGACCCATGGAAGAACCCAAGGAGTGGACTATAACATCTAAGCCTGGTGATACCAAGTTAAATCTTAAGCGGGAACTGGGTGTTAATGCACTGGGAAGGCCCAAATGATCCAAGAGATACACCAAGAATCACACCTGATTGGGAAATAAGGCCAAGCTTGTATTAGTGGTTTCAAGTGTTGCCTGGACAAGTCCTGAGACACCTCCGATACCCTCCTTGGGGAGGAATACTTCCACTCCAAACAGGAGAATCAGGACTATTTCGATCTGAGAGTTCTTGTATTCTGGCCTTAGCCTGTGACTTATTTAAAAAGGAGGAGGAATTGCCACTTCCAACAGTGCCATACCATATACCGTCTGATTCATCCCGATACTGGACATGCTAGCTGGGTTAAATGTAAATGTCTAGACTGTAAAAAATATTGGTATTGTAGTTCACTAAAACGACACTCTCACTGCATGAAGTGTCGAACGCCAAATCTATTCCCCATCCAGGTAGAGCAAAGAACAGCTGAAACAGTAACCTTGCTTTGTGGATAGGAATTACTAGTGCCCAGTGAATGGGAGATACCTGAGGAACGGCGGGAAGATACAATTAAGAAGTGTCAAAAGCAATTTGCCTGGAAATTAGAGAAAAGGAAGTGACGAGGAAATAGAGGGCAAGACTGAATTGACCACTGCACTTGCCACCAAGAAGATCATATACCCCTGCTGTGGGTAGCAACCCCATAGGCATGGGAGGGGGAGGTATAAGCCATATTGGACCTCTGTTATTCCTTTATCTGTCACTCCTTTTTTGTCTCTTCCCTCTGGGGATACCGACAAAGCCATGCCATAAAGTGTTACCAAAAGCTGTATATGGAAAAGCACCGAGGTTCCTTTTTCATTGCACATACCCATGTCAACAGTCACTGTTAGAACCCATCCACATTAGAAAACTGTATACAGAATGGGAAAAAATACTGGATTGTAGAAAATTTAGGAACAAGTGGTAGCAGGTTGGGAAGTAAATGTCCGAAAGGGGAAAGATGGATTTGTTTCACATATATTGTTGGGACTGAAGTTTCAGGCTTAGTAAAAGAACAACTGATAAACAAGAAGGCAAAGCTAGCACAACAATCTAACTCTATATCGACCCCAATTCAAGACATGTATGTGAAACTCAAACAACAATTAGAAAATGAAAAGGATATCTGAAAATTTGGAAAAAACCTGTTTGTGGAATTAGGGGAAAGGATAGATAAAGAGCTTAATGTAACTAACTGTTGGGTCTGTGGAGAGCCTCTGATGACAGAGGAATGGTCATAGAAAGGCAGTAGCTTAAGCCCAATAGAACTCCTTAAGTGGAATCGGACAAGGATAAGGGGAGAAAACAGACCAGAAGGGTGGGTACTAAGTTCAACAGTGATAGGAGAGGAGTGTCTCTGGCATACCAGGAACAATTTCCTTAACGAAGTAGGAAATACTCCCTGTAAGAGATATAAGGTCAGTAATGGAACTTTTACATGGTGGGTCCCTGAGAAACCAGCTCTGTATTGGACTCAGGAAAAAACAAAGGAAAAGAATTCTGTCTTGGTTTGAAAGACAGGTGTCTGCTAAGGAAGGCAGGAGCCTCCCTTGGAATGGCAGATGTGACCCCCCTTCCCTCCGAGTTATTATAATTTTGAAATCAAGGGGCTTTTAGGCAAAGATGTTGGCTTTTCGCATGTTACATAATTGTTATGAATGTATTGTGATGTTGGCTTTTTGCATGATACTTAATGTTAGAAAAACTTTACCTAGGTGTCCGTTTCCGGGCTTTCACGTGTCGGAGGAAAATAACTTTCAGGGATGGGACTATGCAATTACACGAATTTATTGTTTAAAATAGCAAGCGCATCGGTCAAGGCGTGAGATTTTACAACACCTCTGAGTAATGGCGACTAGTCACAAGATTTAGGGTTACATTGTAATTTATAACTTTCTAATCCAATAGACACTTAAAACGACACTTTGTTTTAGATTTATGACCTATCACCTGTGGCACTTCTCACTGCAATGCAGCTATGTCTTGACCAATAACTTCTCATGTCACATACACACAGATGTCTCTTATACCATCTACATTCTTAACTTAAACTATATAAAATCACACTATTATATTTTAAAACCCGCCACCAAAACACCCAGTGTACAATTTTACTTATAATGATAGGAACACAAGTTTGTAATCCTTTTGCTTAAAGTCTATAAATCTCTGTCAATTAAGCCAGACCTAGTCTCTTCCAGGGTTGTAAATCAAAGCCTCCTTTAATTGCAGGAGTTTCTACTCCTCTGTCTCCCACACCTAGGTTCTGTAATGTAATACATGATATAGAATGTCTACTGTTTATGTAGTCAATTTAGAAAAGATAGGCAGAGAAAGTCTTCACATTCCTGGAGTGTCTTATCAGAGAAGAAGAAAAACCAGAAACCAGAGAGAAGAATTTATGGAGGGAGTAGAGACAGAATGGAGCCAAGGAGGAAGATAAGGCTGATGGGATGATATATAGAAACTCCAAAGAATTTATGAATCATGCATGATTGTGATGAATATGCAATAAGAGATGTACTTTTAAATATGATCTTTTGGATGTAGAGGTGTGCCTTTGGATCTCTGCCAAAGCACCCGGCTGTAATACCCTTTTGCTATTGTCTCCTTGTTGTCCTGTTTTATTAAACTTTTCTTAAAATTTTACAAAGGGTGAACCTCGTTTTTCACAGGATCATCCAAATATGGGGGTAATTCTTTTTTCAACCCTCTTATATGCTGGGTAGTAAGTGGTACAATTACAAACCCAAACCCTCCTCCTTGACCCCCCCAAAGGAACTTGGCGTAGTGGCATCTGGTGGACTCCTGTCTCTTGGGTCCAGGGGGCCTCTGATGTCCTAAATTGAGTTCCTCTTCTAGTTCTAGGGGTTGATACAATATGCTGCTCTCCTCCCCCTGCGTTGTCATTATTCTCAGGTGGGGCCATAGGAACAGCATTTCCCTGCTTCCTTTGCTCCGGAAGTTGAGGATACAGGGGACCTGCAGCTGGCCCTGGGTCAGCTGGCAAAACTGGAGGACAAGATAGGGGAAGGTGCTGAAAAACATCCCAATCCTCACCGTTTTCCTCTTCCTCCCTTTTTTCCTCTTCTCCCTTCTTTTTTAATACATAGATCTCTCCTGTTGCTTGTTTCAACCATATCAATCCACATTCCCTTTCAACCCGTCCTTTCCAGTTCTCTAAATACCACCACAGAACTCAACACAAACGAATTCTATCTGTGTCCATAAGGTGGCCATGTAAACCCCTTTGGCAAATTATACTCTGACCACACAAAATAACAATATCTTACCATCATCTCCATAGTTACCTCTGAGTGAATGCATAATCAATTCCAAGACCTCAGCATTCTCCACAAGGGACACTCTGGGGGTATTATGGGATCGTCATCCCATTTGCCGGGGCCCTTTCCCGGCTTTACCTTTGCAACCTTCCATGGGTGCCCTGTTTTACCTGTGCTGCCCTCTATGGGTGCCCTCTCAGGTTTACCTGTGCTACCCTGTAGGAACCCAGAGTGCCGAGAATATTTCTCTGCCTGTTTTTAAGGGTTTTTACCCCCCTGGACAACACTGGTATAGCTTTAAACCTTGGAAAAAATTACCAACAGTCAGACAACAACTAGAAAATACAGTGGTGTGAATTAGGTGATAGACTACTATGTAAGATTGTCATAGGGTGAAAAATTTAGAGGTTTTAGGCTTCTCTTTATAGTAAATAGATAAGAGTAAAAAATATCAAAATGGAGGATTGTTGTTGTTCTCTAGACCTTCTTCTCCTTCTTCTGTTACTCCATATTCTGCAGTAAAAGTAGTTTGGATTTACTGGATAGAAAATTCTGCAGTTCCTAGTCGTGTTACTGAATAATTGGTAAGAAAGTGAAAATAATGTACGTTTTTAGTAACTATTGGTTAAAATATCTTTAAAAGGCTGTGTAAATCTTGATAATGGGTGTCTCTCGCTCTCACTCCTACTTTTCCTCCTTCTATGCTGTACCTGGGTCACGCTAGTGGCTCAGTTCCTCTGATAAGACTCAATAAACAACTATCTAGAAGCATTGAAACTACAGAAGACGTCTCGCTTTATCTTTTAAACTCCTTGCAAGGACTTTCAACAAATTCTCTCCCATCAGGAGAGACTCAATTTATGGCACAATAAAGTGTCACTACCCTCCATGGATGCCCTCCCAGGTTTGCTCCCCGAAGATCCTATTTTACTCACCGGTGAGATTTTCAGTGGTTCTTCCCTGTGGACTCTTCACCGATCCCCCTGGTCCACCACTCATCTTTCTCCTGGACAGTTTCGGGAACCCAATCAATCACTCGGCGCCGGCCGCCACTAAGGGGAGCTGATCACCGAAACTGGGTGAGGCACGCCTTCAGCTCTGCTCGCTGCCCACGGGCCCCAGATGGTGGAAATATCCTGGACAAGAGCCCCCAAATTGTCAGGAAAATTAATCCACCAACACCAGAGGTTTATGTCCAAAAAGGAGACAGAGGAGTCCTGTTACTTTATTTGAATAAAGGGAGAGGCCGTGCGGCATTCCCCTGGGATCTCTCAAATTGTTAGAGAAGGAAGCCTCCTTTTTATCCTAATTTCCCAGCTGCATTTCCCTCTCTCTTTCCCCATTGGCTGAGGTACTCAAGAGGTACAGACTTCCTGGAATGCCTATGTCATGGGTTAACTAGCATAGTCCCGGAAGTGATGTTCTCGCAAAGGAGTGCTTACAGCTTCCCCCATCACCTGATAGAACCTATCAGCTGGCCAGTTTGAATATGGACAATTCTTTAAGCCACTTAAAATTGTGACCACCTCTGTGATACACACTTAAGAATAGAAAACCCCCCCCACAGCTCTCTCTCTCGTTTCCGGTGCTGGGACAGGTGGCTGCGGGCCCCGTGCGGGGGCCAGCGGGCCCGGCAAGGCCCTGCTCGGGCCAAGCCGGGACAGGCCACAGCCATCCTGGAGTCGATGGACCTGTTCCAGCCGTGGAAACCCCCTCCCCCCCCCCCCCCCCCCCACTGCTTTGCTGTGGGCAGCTGGAGTGGCTTGGGTCTCCCCCCTCTCCACTTCGATAAGCAACATTCAACATTCCAGATGCAAAGCTGCAAGGCCGAGGTGAGATTAACGCTTTTATTGCTGCGAAGAGCTGAAAACCTGAGGGAAGAGAAAGAGGAGATGCTTAAAGCTGAAATTCTGTTGTGAAGCTATGATATATCAGAGTATCCCGTTGTAGTTTCATGAAAGCATGGGGGGTGGAGTGTCCAACTCATAAGCAAAAGCACCTGCACTGAGATAGGCAGATGCTGACGCAGCTGTAATTTCATGAGAAGTTTGGACAGGGAGAGATGGACCACGTGAGGGCTTTTGCTCCAAATGGGAAAGGAGAAAACCTCAGTTCCTAGAGATGCTCCCAGAGATAGTCCTAAAGATGAAGATGAGGAAGACCCTTTGCTCCCAGGGAAGGAGAAGGGCCTCTGTTTTTTGTTTCTGAACGGCTCAACCTTAAAATTATACCCCAAAAAACTTCACGAGTGGACCCTCGAAAGCAGTTGCGGGAAAAGCTGCAAGTCGGGGGAAGGGACTCGCATGCGAGCAGAGAGATCTCTTCCTAAATGGACTGAACAAAGTTATTTGGAAGTGGGCGGCTGTCTCGTTGTGATGTTTTCATAGCACGCGCAAGAAGAGACTTCTCTTTCTAAATGGACTGAACAAGGTTATTATGGAAGTGGTAAACAGACTGAACATCTTAAGGGTTATCTTTTTACATTGTCAGTGGGAGAAGGGAGGAAGGTGGGGGGAGGACAAGAGTTCTGTAGGTGTGGTATGATTTTTTTTCCCCTTCTTTTAGGTCTGTTAATAAACTTCTTTATATTCTTTCAAGATTGGTGCCTGCTTTGCATTTCTCCTAATTCTTATCTCACAGAAGATAAACAGTAATGAGTATCTTGGGCCAAACCACTACACTAAATTGGTGTTTCTGCCCGGTTACAAACCCAACCTGCTACAGCCTAATACCTAAGGTTCCCTTCTAATATATAACCCCCCCGTTTATTTTTAGTTCTTATTGGATTTTATGGTTTTCCCATTGTTTCTTTCATGTCTCAATATCCAATTTCATTTATCAGCAGACCTACAGTTTGTTTGTAGACACAAATATCTTTCCATTCATCAATCAGTGGAACCCTTCTCATTGTTTCTTTTATCTCTCAGTGCTAATTTCATCAATTGTGAAAAACGAGGTTAACTCTTTGTAAAATTCTAAGAAAAATTTAATAAAAGGGACAATTAGGAGACAACAGCAAAAAGGGTATTACGGCCAAAGGCACACTTCTACATCCAAAAGATCATCTTTAAAGTACATTGCTTATTGCATATTCATCACCATCATGCATAATTCATGAATTCTTTGGAGTTTCTAAATATCATCCCATCAGCCTTATCTTCCTCCTTGGCTCCATTCCGTCTCTGCTCCCTCCATAAATTATTTTCTCTGGTTTCGGGTCTTCTTCTTTAATAAGATACTCCAGGAATGAGAAGGCTCTCTCTCTCTGCCCACCTTCTCCAAACCGACTACATAGACATTCTGTACCATGCATTACATCATAGAACCTAGGCAAAGTTTCTCCAACATTAAGTAACATGCAGAAAGCCAACATCACAATACATTCATAACAATTATATAACATGTGAAAAGCCAACATTACAATACATTTATAACAATCAACCAGCCGGCCCAGAGCTTGTTTGTAAAGACAAGTCTCTCGTTCCTTTCAGTCCCCTGCCACCTGCCACAACAAAGTATAAAATCCAATGGATTAATATACATTTGGGCCAGGTGGGAATGGCCACGTGCCTCCCCTGGGGAGGGCAAGTTTGACACTGTCCCTTGCAACACTGAATCTGTTGCATCATGTTGCAGTGCTCTGGTGCAGGGTCTGGGGACCCCTTTGGGGGCCTTCGATTGGCCATGACACCCCGTCTGCTGTCCTTCACGTGGATGTGGCTTTTTCCGGGGTGAAGGGGGCCCACAGCTGAGCTGATCTGCACAGCAGAGGAAGGGTGTTAACTGCCTCGGACCAGAGGCTTTTTTTACCATACACCCAAAACCTCTCCTCCCCCCCTCCTTATGTGTAGGGGGTCTGTGCTAGCCTGGCAGCTGATAGCCCTGGGGCTGTGGTCTCCACCCTGAAGGTGTGAGGCTTAATCCTGTGAATGTATTCTTCTCCCCCAGCCCAGACCTGAGTCACTTTATCTCCATCAAGTGCAGTCCAGGGTCTTAGGGCGTGGTGGTGTTCTCTGCAGCATTTGTTATACAATTTTGCGATAAGAGGCAAAAGTTCTTCATGAAGATGTTTAAGCCATAAACTATAACATTTCAGTCTCCAGCAATGACTAATTATATTTTAGGAATAAAGGAATGCATTGTTGTAGGTTAGGTTTCTCAGTGAATTTTTTTCCATTTGTAATCTGAAAAGACACTGGGAGAAGGAGGGGATGACATCCCGGGGGGGTGATTGAGTTAACAAAAGGTGGAGCTAATAGCCCTGGCATTCCAACTGAATGGCTGAGAGGGGAGGCAAAAACGGGTTTGGCAGCTCTTAGCTGGGTGTGGGCAGTCTGTCCCTGCTGGGAGAGGGGACGGTAATCTTCCGGTTTTGTCTTGGACTTTGCTGCCTGTGCCCGCTGCTTCCGAGAGAGAGAGATAGAGAGAGACAGAGAGAGAGAGTGAGCGAGACAGAGGGTCCCCGGTCGCCCTTGTTGACTGAGACTTCGGCGACTGCCAGCACTGAGGGACCGGCGTCTCTGGCATGAGTTTCAGGGGAGTTCCCCGCCCCGTCTGGGGCCACCATCGACCCTGGGAAGGTTCCGAATTCGCATCAGAGCACCTCCTGCCGGCTGCGAGTGAGCTACTGCACCCTTCGCCTCACCAGAGCTGCCAGCACCTCCTACCGGCTGCGAGTCAGTAACTGCAACCTCTCTGCCTCGCCAGAGTCACCAGTGCCTCCTACACCAAAGGGGAAAAATAGTGCTTAGTGGGTGGAAAACTTCTATTATTGTGTTGTTTGTTCTGTTCTGCCATATATATATTTTCTATTAAAGATCTGTTATTCCTTTTTCTACATTTTTGCCTGGAAGCCCCATAATTTTTGAAGATATACTAATTTGGAGGGAGTGGGTCTTCTTTCCATTCTAGGAAGGTTCCTGCCTTCCTTGGCAGACATTTGTCTTTTAAACCAAGACACACATAAACTTAAATTTGCAGTGTTGGCAGGAGCCCAGCTGCAGGAGCTTGTGATGGGCTTGATCTTTACTCTTCAGTACAGGAGAGCTAAATGCTGATATGGGTGGTCACATTACGTACCTGAAGTTAAGATTCATATAAATCATGAAGAATGTTCCACTAAACGATCACTCGGAAAAGATGTGAAATTATACCTTCTGTGTATGAATGTGGAGAGGAAAATTAATGCTATTTTGTTCAAAACCTGTAAATTACCTAATTCTACAGGCAGCTATTGTAACAGAGTGCTTGCTCCCCTTTCTGTCTTCAGTACTCACTGTCCAAACTGATCTCTAACCCAGTTACCTACTGATTATCAAGCATTGCATACAGCAGGGCAAAAGGATAATAGACAAGAATCTAATGTTTTCAGGAATACGTTCTTGCATATTAACACCAGTTCCAGCACTCATTTGTTGAAATATGGGGAAGCAACTAGAAAACATTCAATTTTCAAAACATGAGTTATTACAGCTTAAGCAAAAAAATACATAGAAGCTACTGAAAATAAAATTCCTCACAAGTTATTCTATATGGATGAGGCTACCTTACAAAAGCACTCTTTCCAAGAGTGAGAGAGGAAAACTAGCCATTCAGTACCAATGGAAATAGTTTAATCCAGTACAAAGTCAATTTATACACAGAATCAAATGGTTACTTAGAGCAATTTGGGTCTGGGAGATAGCATGTTGTAAAACCTAAAACAATGCAACTATTTAATTTAATGAAGTTACTTGATCACAGTTCTCAATTACCTACACAAAGGATTTAAACATAGCTCACAATATATGAGTCAATGCCATGTGATAGACCTTCACTGAAAAGTACATATTGTAAAAAGTAAAGCTAATTAAGTATTAGCAAAGGTCTTCAAGGATGGGGTGAACTGATCGAACTAAAAAATAAGATCTGAGGATCCAGGGTTCAAGTTCCTGTTCGAAAAGAACTGTAGTGGGTTGATCTTAGCTAGATGCCAGGTGCCCACCAAGCCGCTCCATCACTCCCCAGTGGGACAAGAGAGACAAAATAAGATGGAAAAGAACTAGAAGGTTGAGATAAGGCAGTTTACTAAAGCAAAAAAGGAAAAGTGAAAGCTTGCATGCGCATAAGCAAAGGGGAAAAAAATAATTTCTACTTCCCATCAGCAAACAATGTTCAGACACTTCTTGGGAAGCAGGGCTTCAGCATGCAGAGTGGTTGCTCTAGAAGGCAAACACTGTAAAATAATGAATGCCCCCCATTTCTTCTCCCTCCCTTAGCTTTTATATCTCAGCTGATGTCATATGATATGGAACATCCCTTTGGCTAATTTGGGTCAGCTGGCCTCGCTGTGTCCCCTCCAAGGACCTTGCCCCACTCCCAGCCCCTTGATGGATGAGGAAAATGTTAGAGAGACAATGCTAATGCTGTGCCAAGCATTGTTCAGGAGTAGCAAAACCACTGGTGTGTTCTCAGTACCTTTCCAGCTCCCAATGCAAAGCACAGCACTGGGAGGGCTGCTATGGGGAAATGAACTCTAGCTCAGCCAGACCAAATACAATCTCCACCCCTTATTCCAGCCCATTTGCATCATACTCAGATCCCACATAATTTATATATCTTCCAACTGTTCCATTGTATTTATTTCTTTCAGAAACTGGAAAGATTGATATCTCAAGACATCTTGGAATGCGTGTGTGTGTGTGTGAGGAGGTGGGTCAGGCCTTGCTCTGGTGTGGTAGTGCCCTGCTCCCATACCCCCCAGCCCCCAATGTTTGTCAATCATGGCACACTGGAGGCAGCCCCCCCAGTCTTGCCTAACCCAGCCCCTGAGTGGCTGAATGATCAGAAGTCCCACCTGGGAGCAAGGCTCATGAAGGACTGAGGGTTTAAAAGGCTGACCATGAGGGAAGCATGTTGTTCTTTAACCCTACCTTCATCCTGGAGTTTTCTATCTGTTACATCACTAGAACCCAGGAGTTGGTAGCTATATACCTGTTTTTCTATCTCTTTTCTGTCTTTCTGTCTTTCTTCTAAATCTCTTTGCATGGAATGTAACATAAAATGGGTTTATAGGTTGCTAACTTGAATGGGCTAAGTTAATGCTGAAATAAGTGTTTTATGTTGTACTAAATCTTTTGCCAAAGTTCCTTGATTTTCTATATTTTGCCAGTAAAATTTTGTATAATTTTGACCACTTGAGAACATCTGGTCAGTATTTCTCCCATGTGTCTATGTCTTGGTTTGAAAGACAGGTGTCTGCTAACGAAGGCAGGAGCCTCCCTTGGAATGGAAAATGTAACCCCCTTCCTGTGGATACAAAAATGCTGCTAGCAAGGATTTTCTTGCTATTTTCTAAGTCTGTGAGAGACTTTTTCTCTCTCACAAGAGATAGTGGCAGAGTTTTGTAAACAATGAAACACATGCAACCTTGAGAAGCCTTGTTTATACTATAGTAGAAAAATATTTTGAAAATTGATGTTTTAGGATTCTAGCCAATCACCCCCAAGAGGTGGCTGATCCTTGTCCAATTAGACTATGAAGAAAAAAGTCTATAAAAGAGTTTGTAAAATAATTAAATAGATCAATCTTGCTGCACAATTCCTGCCTGCTGGATCTTCTCTCCTCCTCCCTATGGCTGGGGGACACGGTAATATACCCTAGGACATTTTAATACCTTCCCTCCAAATTATTATAATTTTGAAATTAAGGGGCTTTCAGGCAATGATATGAGAAATAGGAATAACAGTTCTTTACTAGTATATATAACAAGGCAATAATACAGAAATACTGTCTTAACCTGACAGAGTCCAGTTAAGACCTGACACCCTGTCAGTCAGGGTGGTGGTAGCAGTCTGATTAAGTAGTGGCTGCAGTCCTCTTTGAAGTGGTTCTGTTGAAGCGGTTATCCTGTGGAAGGGTCTGGTCCTCCTCTGAAGGTCCACTGGTGGTTATATAGCTCTTGTCCTCTGGGAATCCAGTAGGTAAGGCTTCTTGTGGTGTTCCAAACCTCAGATTATATCCAGGTAGGAATGCTTGGTTCCTCCCCCTGTGCAGAGCATCTCCCAATGGGATGATGTAATTTTATGAGTCATGCAGTGAGGCTAGATGGCCCATTAACAGAAGATATCTCCTGGAGGGAGTTACCAGGAATGTGTCATAAAGAACACTGCCCCACCTGGTTTCAACAGATGGTGATAGAATACATACTTTTGGTTACATCTTACATTATAACCTAAGACAGTCTAAACCAGAGTAAAGGAACCTTGGTAAACCCCTAACAATAGCCAGAGATCTGCCAGAATGAACCACGCTTCTCATAGAGATATGATGGAACTCTATTTATTCTATTGTCAGACCCATAGTTATACTCTAATTCCTCAAGCACACATAAGCAAGCTCCATACTATTGGGTTACAGCTACTGTTCACACGGCCTTTAATAGCAAGCGATTGGTTACAGATTAATATGCACATGACTAACTAACGTAAGTCTTTCTCTTTCTATGGTCAGCATCCCCCTCCCCAACATCCTGTCGGCTTGCCACGTCAGCATTGCTCTTCTCTTTTTTCCCTAGTCAAGGACAGTTCACTAATATAGCTTGGATTGTGCACGTATACATGTCCCTGTTCACTCAGCCATTTCTCTACACCTAACATTTAAATGTTCCGGGGTGTTACAATTTCTCATTACTGGTGATGTCTTGAAGGCATCACTGGAATCCCTTCTTACCCACTGTAGTGTTTTGGTTCAAAATATCCATTACTTACTTATTTTCCTTCTGTGAGATAAGAATTAGGAGAAAGCAAAGCAGGCACAAAACTTAAAAGAATATAAAGAAGTTTATTAACAGACCTAAAAGAAAGAAAAAAAATCAGACCACACCTTCAGAACACTTCTCCTCCCCCCACCTTTCTCCCTTCTCCCACTGACAATGTAAAAAGACAACCCTTGAGATGTTCGGTCTGTTTACCAGTTCCATAATAACCTTGTTCAGTTCACTTAGGGAGAGGAGTCTCTCTTGCTCATGCTATGGAGACATCTCCACAAGAAATTCTCTCATGGCTTCAGTATCACGAGACAGCTGCCCATGTTGGTTCTCTGCTCGCATGTGAGAGTCCCTTCCCCCTACTTGCAGCTTTCCCCATAACTGCTTTCAAGGGTCCAAGCTTGAGCTACTGGGGTACCATTTTAAGGTTGAGATGTTCAAAAACAAAGGTTCTCTTCACCCATCTCTGGGAAAATCTTCATCTCTAGGAATAGAGCCCCTCCCCTTTTCCCTGGGAGCAAATGGGTTCTCATCATCTTCATCTCTAAGACTATCTCTGGGAGCATCTCTAGGAACAGAGGTCTTTCTCTTTCCGATTGGAGCAAGAGTCCTCATCACTTCCATCTCTCCCTGTTCAAACTTCTCATCAAATTACATCTGCTTCAGCATTTGCTTATTTCAGCACAGGTGCTTTTGTTCACAAGTACAGTTTGAATGCTCCACCCCCCCCCATGCTTTCATGAAATTGCAACAGGTAGTCTGATATATCATAGTCTATCACCACCATAGCTTTACAACAGAATTTCAGCTTCTAAGCATCTCCTCTTTCTCCTCCCTCAGGTTTTTTTCAGCTCTTCTTTCTTTACTTAATGTCTGCAGGCTTCATCTGTTCTGGAGGAAACTTACAGCACTAAAAGGGTCAATCTCACCTAGGCCCCGCAGCTGGAGTTTGCTTATCGCTGTTGGTCACATGATCTTTGCCGGACAGCGGGCAGCTTCAGCTGAATCTTCGGCCGCACTGGAGAGGGGGTGTAGAGAGGGGCCGCGCCGTCTGCACGTAACAGGGATGTGGGGGGGACCGCGGGTGGAACAGGGCCGCAGTGCTCCAGGATGGCTCTGGCCTGGGCCCGCTGGGCCCCATACAGGCCCAGCCCAGTTACCTGTCCCAGGGCCAGAAGCGAGAGAGAGCTTTCCCGGGGTTTGTCCATTTTTAAATGTGGACCACAGAGGTGGTCAAAATTTTTTAAGTGGCTTAAAAAATTGTCAATATTCAAACTAGCCAGGTGATAAGTTCTGTCAGGTCATAGAGTATCGCGGGTTCCGTTTGTAACCGGGCGGAAACACCAATTTAGTGTAGTGGTTTGGTCCAAAATACTCATTACTGTTTATCTGCTGGGAGATAAGAATTAGGAGAAATGCAAAGCAGGCACCAAACTTGAAAGAATATAAAGAAGTTTATTAACAGACCTAAAAGAGGAAAGAAAAAATTATACCACCTTCAGAACTCTCCTCCTCCCCCCACCTTCCTCCCTTCTCCCACTGACAATGTAAAAAGACAACCCTTAAGATGTTCAGTCTGTTTACCACTTCCATAATAACCTTGTTCAGTCCATTTAGAAAGAGAAGTCTCTTCTTGCTCATGCTATGAAAACATTATCACAACGAGACAGCCGCCCACTTCCAAATATTGTTCAGTCCATTTAGGAAGAGGAGTCTCTCTGCCTGTGTGTGAGTCCCTTCCCCCGACTTGCAGCTTTTCCCGCAACTGCTTTTGAGGGTTCACTCTTGAAGTTTTTTGGGGTACAATTTTAAGGTTGAGCCGTTCAGAAACAAAAAACAGAGGCCCTTCTCCTTCCCTGGGAGCAAAGGGTCTTCATTATCTTCATCGTTAGGACTATCTCTGGGAGCATCTCTAGGGACTGAGGTTTTCTCCTTTCCCGTTTGGAGCAAAAGTCCTCATCTGGTTCATCTCTCCCTGTCCAAACTTCTCATGAAATTACAGCTGCTTCAGCATCTGCCTATCTCAGCGCAGGTGCTTTTGCTTACGAGTTGAACACTCCACCCCCCATATCTTCATGAAATTACAACAGGATACTCTGATATATCATAGCTTCACAACAGAATTTCAGCTTTAAGCATCTCCTCTCTTCCCTCAGGTTTTCAGCTCTTCACAGCAGTAAAAGGGTTAATCTCACCTCAGCCTTGCAGCTTTGCAGCTGGAATGTTGAATCTTTCTTATCGAAGTGGAGAGGGGGGAGAGCCGAGCCGCTCCGGCTGCCCACAGCAAGGCAGTGGGGGGGGTTCCACGGCTGGAACAGGTCCATCGACTCCAGGATGGCCGTGGCCCGGCTCAGCCTGGCCCAAGCAGGGCCTGGCCAGGCCCGCTGGCCCCCACACGGGGCCTGCAGCCACCTGTCCCAGCACCGGAAACGAGAGAGAGCTTGGAGGGGGAGTTTGCCTATTCTTAAATGTGGATCACAGAGGTGGTCACAACTTTAAGTGGCTTAGAGAATTGTCCAAACTGGCCAGCTGATAGGTTCTATCAGTTCCCAGAGGAAACTGTAAGCACCCCTTAGCAAGGACATCCCTTCCGGGACTATGCTTGCTAACCTATGACATAGAGGAAGCTGTAAGCACCTCTTTGCAAGAAAATCACTTCCGGGGCTATGCTTGCTAACCCATGACATGGCTTCAATGTCACAGCAAGACAGCCACCCGGGATGATTCTCTGCTTGCATGTGAAAGTCCCTTCCCTCGTCTTACAGCTTTCCCCACAACTGTTTTCGAGGGTCCAATCTTGAGCTAATGGGGTACCATTTTAAGGATGAGCTGTTCAGAAGCAAAGGTTCTCTTCACCTATCTCTGGGAGCATCTTCATCTCTGGGAACAGAGGTCTTCTTCCCTGGGAGCAAGGGTCTTCATCACTTTCATCTCTCTCTGTTCAAGCTTCTCATCAAATCACAGCTACTTCATCATTTTCTTATTTCAGTGTGGATGCTAAAGAGCAGGAGCAGAGGAATTTTCCAGCTGCTGAAGCATTTTGTGAAATTTTCCTTTCTCATGCCTTAGCTGAGAAATGGTTTGCTATTTTGTAAACTACTTTGCAGGTGCAGGCTGTGGTGGAAATACTGTGGATATTGTTTTGGTTCACTGGGAAAAATATTTTGGAAATGGGTGTTATGCCGTTCAGCCAATCCCTCTGGGAGGTGGATGGTCAAGCATCCAATGGTTTTATGCCACCCTTGTGAACAAAGCTATATAAGCTGAATTATATAATTAAATATAACCATTTCTGGCCTTTGAACCTGATCCTGGACTCGTGTCGTTTCTCGCCGTCCCTTGGGAACAACAGCGACATTTCAGCACAGGTACTTTTGCTCACAATTGCAGTTTGAATGCTCCACCCCCCATGCTTTCATGACATTACAATGGGTACTCTGATGTATCATAGTCCATCACAATAGCTTTACAGCAGAATTTCAGCTTCTAGGTTTGAAGCATCTCTTTCTCCTCTCTCGGGGTTTCAGCTCTTCCTTCTTCACTGACTTTGGTGTCTTTATGGTGTTTTCTTCGCGTGCCTTCACCTTTCCTCTTCCTCTGACTCGGGAGAGGATTGATGTCTGCAGGCTTCATCTGTTCTGGAGAATCTTACAGCACTAAGGGAGTTAATCTCACCTGGGCCTTGCAGTTGGAATTTGCCTTTTGCTGTTGGTCACCTAATTTCTGCCGGGTGGTGGCTGGAGCTTGTTTCTGTGTAGCATTTTATTTCAGCAGCCACACTGGGAGGGGCTGGCTGAGCCACGGGGCCGCCTGCACAGAGAAGGGCTGTGGATGGAACAGGGCCACGCGGCTCCAGCATGGTTGTCTCCCGGCCGGCCTGGCCCACACTGAGGGGGGCTGCGCCAGGTGTCCAGCTAGCAGAAGTGGCTGAGATCTTAGCCAAGCCGCGCCGCGGCCAACCCAGCCGGGCCGCACTTAGAAGGGCCTGGCCCAGCCCTGCTAGGCCGTGTCGCAGGCCCCCAGTTACCTGTCCAAAAGCCAGAAGCAAGAGAGGTTTCCTGGCGTTTGTTCGTTCTTAAATGTGGATCACAGAAGTGTGTCAAGCTTCTTAAGTGGCTTAAAAAGTTGCCAATATTCAAACTAGCCAGTTGATTGATTCTATTGGGTCTAGAGGAAGCTGTAAGCACCTCTTTGCAAAGAATCATTTCCATGGCTGATGGAGCTTTCTAACTAAAAACCCAAACTATGCTAAACCATGACACCCACTGTCATAGGTTAGCAAGCATAGTCCCGGAAGGGATGTCCTTGCTAAGGGGTGCTTACAGTTTCCTCTGGGAACTGATAGAACCTATCAGCTGGCCAGTTTGAATATGGACAATTCTCTAAGCCACTTAAAGTTGTGACCACCTCTGTGATCCACATTTAAGAATAGGCAAACTCCCCCTCCAAGCTCTCTCTCGTTTCCGGTGCTGGGATAGGTGGCTGCAGGCCCCGTGTGGGGGCCAGCGGGCCCGGCCAGGCCCTGCTTGGGCCAGGCTGAGCCGGGCCACGGCCATCCTGGAGTCGATGGACCTGTTCCAGCCGTGGAACCCCCCTCCACTGCCTTGCCGTGGGCAGCCGGAGCGGCTCGGCTCTCCCCCCTCTCCACTTTGATAAGAAAGATTCAACATTCCAGCTGCAAAGCTGCAAGGCTGAGGTGAGATTAACCCTTTTACTGCTGTGAAGAGCTGAAAACCTGAGGGAAGAGAGGAGATGCTTAAAGCTGAAATTCTGTTGTGAAGCTATGATATATCAGAGTATCCCGTTGTAATTTCATGAAGATATGGGGGGTGGAGTGTTCAACTCGTAAGCAAAAGCACCTGCGCTGAGATAGGCAGATGCTGAAGCAGCTGTAATTTCATGAGAAGTTTGGACAGGGAGAGATGAACCAGATGAGGACTTTTGCTCCAAACGGGAAAGGAGAAAACCTCAGTCCCTAGAGATGCTCCCAGAGATAGTCCTAACGATGAAGATGATGAAGACCCTTTGCTCCCAGGGAAGGAGAAGGGCCTCTGTTTTTTGTTTCTGAACGGCTCAACCTTAAAATTGTACCCCAAAAAACTTCAAGAGTGAACCCTCAAAAGCAGTTGCGGGAAAAGCTGCAAGTCGGGGGAAGGGACTCACACGCAGGCAGAGAGACTCCTCTTCCTAAATGGACTGAACAATATTTGGAAGTGGGCGGCTGTCTCGTTGTGATAATGTTTTCATAGCATGAGCAAGAAGAGACTTCTCTTTCTAAATGGACTGAACAAGGTTACTATGGAAGTGGTAAACAGACTGAACATCTTAAGGGTTGTCTTTTTACATTGTCAGTGGGAGAAGGGAGGAAGGTGGGGGGAGGAGGAGAGTTCTGAAGGTGGTATAATTTTTTTCTTTCCTCTTTTAGGTCTGTTAATAAACTTCTTTATATTCTTTCAAGTTTGGTGCCTGTTTTGCATTTCTCCTAATTCTTATCTCCCAGCAGATAAACAGTAATGAGTATTTTGGACCAAACCACTACACTAAATTGGTGTTTCCGTCCGGTTACAAACCGAACCCGCGACACCCACACATACAACAAACTACACCCTTAATACATACCCTAAAACCCTTTCTATACAAAACATACATTTTCATTTACTACTATCCCCCACCCTTTCAAAGATTGATATTATTTTCTCATTTCATGGGCTTCTTCCACCCCTCCAGATCCATGACTTGGACTCCATTCTATCAGGATGGATACTCAGGACAGGAGAAGCAGCATACTTGATATTTGGGCACTGATACTGGCCCAGCTTGGGTCATCATCGCATCCGCCTTGCTCCTTGCACAATTCATTCTTTATCAGTTCATGTCACTCCTGCTACTTTACTTCCTGCAACATACAATTTACACCACGGATTATTTTTCCCCCAAGGTTAAATCTGCTCGAGGCACACACCGGGTCTCCCCATCCTTCTGCATTACCCACCAAGTACACCCTGGTCCTTGGGCAAAGACAATCCCTCAAATGGGTTTGCCTTTTCCCATGGGGGAAGAAATCCACACTTGACTTCCCCAGCCACTTCCCTATGTGTAGTGTAGAGACCTTATCTTATCCCACAGTGTGTAGGGGTTCTTTTGGGCAAGACCAAGGTGGTTAGCAGATCCCCTAGCATTGACCAGCCAAGTGGTTTCTGCTAAATTTGCATCGTAATGCTTCCATGCCCCATTTATGGGGCTGTTAAAGGGTGAGCCAGTCCTGTGGATCGTTCCTTGGCTCTCCAGTCAACGAATTAGTTCATGGATGGGAGTTAGAGTCTCAGTTGCTTGCAATATTGCTGCCAGTGCACTGTCCTGGTAGCAACTGGCTGCTCTTCAACTTGCAGCAATCCTATTATGAAGGGATCTTCTGAGAGGCCAGGCAGGGTGGATAACTTTGATCTTCTCTGTATTCACAATAGCTACACCAAAAGCTCATTGATACCTCTTTGGATCCTTGAAGTGCCCTCTCCTGAGGTAGTCGATTCCAAGGATCCAAGGGGCCTCTGGGCCAGTCACAATGGGGTGCTTTGCCCACTTGTCCTCATGATCATTCTATTCTAAAACATTGTTCAGTACTTGTTTTGCCTGTTACCTCTTCCAATTACTGTCCTTATCTCAAAATCCTCATGACCCCCCAGCATCTCCACCAAAAAGACTGCAGTGGATTGATGTTGGCTAGATTCCAGGAACACACCAAAGCCGCTCTCTCACTCCCCTCTGCAGCTGGATAGGGGAGAGAAAATATAACAAAGGGTTCATGGGTTGAGATAAGGACCGGGAGAGATCACTCAGCAAATACTGTCATAGGCAAAACAGGCTCAAATTTGAGATCTTAATTGAATTTATTGCTAACAAAATCAGAGCAGGATAATAAGAAGCAAAATAAACTTTAAAAACACCTTTCCCCCCCTTCCCAGCTCTACATCCTCCCCCAGCAGTGCAAGGAGACAGGGAATGGGGGTTATGATCAGTTCATCACCTGTCATTTCTGCTGCTGCTCAGGGACAGGAGTCATTCCCCTCTTCCACCGTGGGGTCCCTCCCATGAGAGACAGTTCTCCATTAATTTCTCTGACGTGAATCCATCTCACAAGCAAGAGTCCTCCATGAACTGCTGCAATGTGAGTCCATCCCACAGGCAAAAGTCATCCCCAAACTTCTGCAATGTGGGTCACTTTTCCATGGGGCACAGTCCTTCAAGGACAGGGTGCTCCAGCATGGGGTCCTCTCTCCATGGGCCTCCCACAGGGGTCACAGCCTCCTTTCAGGCATCCATCTGCTCCAACTTCGGTCTCCTCCATGGGGTTCAGGTGGATCTCTGCATCCCCATGGTCCTCCATGGGCTGCAGGGGGACAGCCTGCTTCACAAAGGTCTTTACCACAGGCTGCAAAGGAATCCCAGCTCCGGTGTCTGGAGTACCTCCTCCCCCTCCTTCTGCACTGACCTTGGTGTCTGCATCATTGTTCCTCTCACATGTTCTCACCCTGCTCTTCTCTGGCTGTAATTACAACTGTGAAATAATTTTTGTTTTTCTTTCTTCCTAAATATGTTATCAGAGAGGCATTACCACCATTTCTAATTGGCCCAGCCTTAACCAGTGGCACTTCTGTCTTTGGAGCCACCAGGGATTGGCTCTGCCTGACATGGAGGAAGCTTCTAGCAGCTTCTCACAGAAGCCACTCCTACAGCCCACCCGCTACCAAAGCTTGGCCATGCAAACCCAATACAGATGTATTCCTAAAAACAGTTCTAAATATGGGCTCAACACAAGTGTTGCCAGGTTAAAGCCTTGGGTTCACATTACGGCAATGTTCAACTAGATTAGCATAAATCTTGTATAGATCTTATATTAAAAACTGTTTTAATACTGAACGAAGACAATGCACAGGGGACAAAGTGTCAATTTTGAAGTAAGATTTAAAATAAAGGTCATGTTACAGGTTGCTAGATTTACATCCAAACTGATCCCATCATTGGAAACATGAGGCAACATTTGGTAAAAAATATCTTCCTTTGAAAACTTCCTGGCATTTTGGAAAAGAAACAGGCCAGTCACATATAATTTGGAGGAGAATGTTCTATATTGGTGTTCCGGTTTGGCCAAATTTAGAAATATATCCTCTGAGAGAAGGCACAACCACCCCTCCCCCACCAGGTTCGGGAAAAAATAAATTTTCCTCGAAGGAAAGTGAAGGAGATAAAACTATTTATTTAACAAACACACGGGAAAGGAAAAAAAATGCTAAATAATAAAATCTTTCACTGTTGAGGAAAAACCTGGGAAAGTGTTAGAGTCCTCCCTTTGGTCTCCTCGGAGCTGGGGCTTGGCCCAGGGCCAGGCCCTCTGTGCCCGGTGGAAAGTCCTCCCGATGTGCTCTGATGTTAAAGCAGTCAAGCAGTCCAGTAGAAAAGGGAGAAAATCTGAAATTCCAGGGAAGGAAAAATTCAACTCTCAATCTCTCTCCGGAGAACAAAGCAGCTGAACCGCAGGCCAAAAAAAAAACCCAACTCTCCTGGGAGCAGCCAGCCGGGTGCTTCCTCCCTCCCCTGCTGCAGCTGAGAAACAAATTGCTATCTGTGTGTGACCTTGCACAAGCTGCAAACTGCTTTGAAAAAGTTTTGCTCAGTTTTTTTCCTTCCCCCTCTCAGGCTCAGTTTAGAGGCATAGAAAGGCACAGGAATTAATTTCTGGGCATAGGCAGCAATATGGGATACACATCATAAGGTCACCCCAAGACATTCCACCCCTTATCCCATATTGTTGGCTCAATGCCCAAACTAAGATATTCTAATTCTACACCCACATTAATACATATATTTATATATATATATACACAGCTGTATATGAACAGTGACAGTGACAACCAGCAAGCAGGGTTATACAAGCATTTCACACTACGGGTGGTTTTCATACAACAATCAGATCTCCCTGTGGTACACAACATGTTGTTCCATTTTCTGCATTACCCACCATGTGCAACCAGGTCCCTGAGCAAAGATAACCCCACGGATGGGTTTGTCTGTACTTGAGGCAGAATTGATCCACACAGTCTTTCCTAACAGACCTCTGACATGCACTACTGGGACCTTATCTCCATCTACTGTATGCAGGGGTTCAGATTGGGCTGGACCAGCTCTATTGGTGGAACCTCGGGTGTTAACTAACCAGGTGGCCTTTGCTAGATGCTGTTCCCAATTTTTGAAAGTTCCCCCACCTAGTGCCTTCAAAGTGGTTTTCAACAATCCATTGCACCATTCCACTTTGCCTGCAGCTGGTGCATGGTAAGGGATATGGTACACCCACTCAATGCCATGTTCTCTAGCCCAGGTGTTAATAAGGCTATTCTTAAAATGAGTCCCTGTGCTAGTTTGAAAACAAACCAGTGGGAGGCACCAAGTCAGTATAACAATTTAATGGGGAAGTTAAAGAAAAGGGAAGAAAAAAACTAAAAGAAAACACTGGTTCAAACTGACAGAGTCAAGATACAACCTGAGTCCCTGTTAGGCAGGGTAGTGGTAGCAGTCTGGTTGAATGGTGGCTGTAGTCCTCTGAAGCAGTGATCCTGTAGAAAAAAGGGTCTGCTCTTCCTCAGAAGGTCCAGTGGTGGCTGTGTAGCTCCTGTCCTCTGGAAATCCAGTGGAAAGGCGTTGTCTCTGGTGGTCAGAGTCCCAGATTATATCCACGATGGGATGCTTGGTTCCTCCCTCTGGGTGGAGCATCTCACAATGGGGTAATGAGTCATGAGGCAAAGTGTTGATTAGACTCGTTAACAGAAGATAGTCCAGAGGGAGTTATCTCTGAGTCAGGTGGCAGGACAATGATGGGCAATTAACAGAAAGATAGTCTGGGGGGAGGAGGCAAGGAAACACTGCCCCACCTGGTTTCAACAGCTCCTGAGGATGGTAATAGAATACACTGCAACCCAGGACAGTCCCATTGTCAGATTCAATTCTCTCAGGGGTGCCATGCCTCCAAAGGACTTGCTTCTCAAGGCCCAGGATGGTGTTCCAGGCAGTAGCGTGAGGCACAGGGTAGGTCTCCAGCCATCCTGTGGTGGCTTCTACCATTGTGAGCACATAGCGCTTGCCTTGGCGGGTTTGAGGCAGTGTGATGTAATCAATCTGCCAGGCCTCCCCATACTTGTATTTGGACCACTGCCCACCATACCACAGGGGCTTCACTCGCTTGGCCTGCTTGATCGCAGCACGTCTCACAATCATGGATCACCTGGGAGATACTGTCCATGGTAAGATCCACCCCTCGATCTCGTGCCCACTTATAGGTGGCATCTCTGCCCTGATGGCCTGAGGCATCATGGGCCCATCGAGCTAGGAACAACTCTCCCTTGTGTTTCCAGTCCAAGTCTACCTGTGACACTTCTATCTTTGCAGCCTGATCTACCTGCTTGTTGTTTTGGTGTTCTTCATTAGCCTTACTCTTGGGGACACGGGCATCTACATGGCGGACTTTCACAATCAGCTTTCTTACTTGGGCAGCGATGTTTTTCCACTCTTCAGCAGCCCAGATTGGTTTTCCCCTATGCTGCCAATTAGCTTTTTCCCACTTTTCTAGCCATCCCCACAGAGCATTGGCTACCATCCATGAATCAGTGTAGAGGTAGAGCTTTGGTCACTTCTCTCTTTCAGCAATGTTCAGGGCTAGTTGAACAGCTTTGAGTTCAGCGAGTTGGCTTGATCCACCTTCTCCTTCAGTAGCTTCTGCAACCCGTCGTGTGGGACTCCATACGGCTGCTTTCCACTTTCGTTTCATCCCTATGATGCGACAAGAACCGTCGGTGAAAAGAGTGTAGTGTGTGTCTTCTGATGGCAGTTGGTTGTACGGTGGAGCTTCTTCAGCGCGTGTCACTTGTTGTTCTTCATCAGTGAGACCAAATTTTTCACCTTCAGGCCAGTTTGTGATTATTTCCAAAATCCCAGGGCGATTCAGTTTTCCGATTCAGGCGTGCTGTGTTATGAGAACAATCCATTTGCTCCATGTGGCATTGGTGGCGTGGTGGGTAGAGGGAACCTCTGCTTTGAACATCCACCCCAGCACCGGTAGTTGGGGTGCCAGGAGGAGTTGTGCCTCCATGCCAATTATCTCTGAGGCGGCTTGGATTCCTTCATAGGCTGCCAAGATTTCCTTCTCTGTTGGGGTGTAGTTGGCTTCAGATCCTCTGTAGCTTTGGCTCCAAAATCCCAGTGGTCGACCTCGAGTCTCACCAGACACCTTCTGCCAAAGGCTCCAGGACAGACCATGGCTCCCGGCTGCAGAGTAGAGCATGTTCTTCACTTTGGGTCCTGTCCTGACTGGGCCAAGGGCTACGGCATGAGCGATTTCCTGCTTGATTTGGGCTTGCTGTCTGGTGTGGCTGCAGTCTGAGTGACTGGGGTGTCTGCAGGCTTTGCTGATTTATCTTCCTGCTGCTCTACCGTTACCTGCTGCAGTGTGCGATAGGCATATGCCAAAGCCCAACATATTGCAAAGATCTTTTTCTCAGAATTTTCATTGTATTTCTCTTTCAGATATTTCCCCACCTCAGCTGGTTTCTGAATTTGTTCAGATGGGAAATCCCAAACTATCGGGTCAGAGAATTTCTTTAGGGTTTGGCCAATGTCCTCCCATTCCCCATACCACTCAGGATTTTCCACCTCTGGGTCAGGTGTTTCATCAGTCACCCTGGAAATCTGAGCTCTCATTCCAGACAAGCTGCGAGACATATGGAGGAAGATTACCAGATAAAATACCAGGAAGGTGGTCTCTTTAACATCCAGGGGATACTGAACATTCTCAAAAGATAACCTATCAAATTTAAAGGGAAGGGAAACCCCGTCTCCTCCTCCTCTAACAATCTGAGTGCAATTACTAATAAATTCCCAAAACAGGCTACTTAAGCTAGGACTGGGGTTAGGACGGAGAAACCACCTATCATACACACTTCGAACAGCTGCCTGTACCTCTGTTAACTTCTTATAAATCATTATCACCAAACACAGCAAGATAGAAATCCTGATTCGTCTCCCTCCTCTGTAAAATTTACATATCAGGGACAAGACTGGAGGAAGTTGTGGGTAGGCAAACAACCCTAGGGACCAAAAAAGCACCAGTACCTCAATGAAGCCTAAGGACCAGAAAGACATGAGTACATCAAGCCAGTGAGACATTATGAACGCAACCAGTATGGTGACTACTTTACCCCAACACAGAATAAGTAAATTCAAACCAAAATGTAATTAGCACAGGTTTTTTCACTTTCCTTCGAGCCTCACTTTGGGCGCCACTAAATTTGTTCCGGTTTGGCCAAATTTAGAAATATATCCTCTGAGAGAAGGCACAACCACCCCTCCCCCACCAGGTTCGGGAAAAAATAAATTTTCCTCGAAGGAAAGTGAAGGAGATAAAACTATTTATTTAACAAACACACGGGAAAGGAAAAAAAATGCTAAATAATAAAATCTTTCACTGTTGAGGAAAAACCTGGGAAAGTGTTAGAGTCCTCCCTTTGGTCTCCTCGGAGCTGGGGCTTGGCCCAGGGCCAGGCCCTCTGTGCCCGGTGGAAAGTCCTCCCGATGTGCTCTGATGTTAAAGCAGTCAAGCAGTCCAGTAGAAAAGGGAGAAAATCTGAAATTCCAGGGAAGGAAAAATTCAACTCTCAATCTCTCTCCGGAGAACAAAGCAGCTGAACCACTGGCCAAAAAAAACCCCAACTCTCCTGGGAGCAGCCAGCCGGGTGCTTCCTCCCTCCCCTGCCGCAGCTGGGAAACAAATTGCTATCTGTGTGTGACCTTGCACAAGCTGCAAACTGCTTTGAAAAAGTTTTGCTCAGTTTTTTTCCTTCCCCCTCTCAGGCTCAGTTTAGAAGCATAGAAAGGCACAGGAATTAATTTCTGGGCATAGGCAGCAATATGGGATACACATCATAAGGTCACCCCAAGACAATTGGAAATCACGACAATGAAGTTCTAGCAGATGAATTATGAGTTACTTATGTGGAAACCTGTATACTAAAGACCTCTTATAGCCATGATCTTTGAAAGAGTAAGGAGCAGGAGGAAGGAAGGGAAATGGAAGAGGAACAGGAAGACTCTAGGAACAGATATTATCCTCAGAACCAGAAGAAAGCCTAGCAGAAGTAAGAGTTTGACATTTATGTCCACCTGAAACACAGTACTTTGGTGCTTGTTACACATAAGACAACACTGAAGTCTACAATATAAATAGATCACAGCTTTGTTTTCTTTTTTCTTCACTCTCCCCCTCCCTTTCTCTCTGCCAAGTATTAAACATTTCTATTGGGTTTGTGTGGCAAGGTTTTTTTAGCAGGGAGGCTACAGGGGTGGCTTCTGTGAGAAGCTGCTGGAAGCTTCCCCTTTGTCCAACAGAGCCCGTGCCAGCCAGCTCCAAGATAAACCCACTGTTGGCCAAGGTCAAGCCAGTCAGCAATGGTAGCAGCACCTCTGTGATAACATATTTAAGAAGGGGGAAGAAATTCTGCACTGGAGAAATTGCAGGAAGAGAAGAGGAGAGGAGAGGAGAGGAGAGGAGAGGAGAGGAGAGGAGAGGAGAGGAGAAGAGAAGAGAAGAGAAGAGAAGAGAAGAGAAGAGAAGAGAAGAGAAGAGAAGAGAAGAGAAGAGAAGAGAAGAGAAGAGAAGAGAAGAGAAGGCAACAACTATGCAGACACCAAGGTATCATGGTTTAGGAATAGTATTCCCCAATTTAGTGTTCCCACTGAAACATCCCAGACCATGTGCTGCTCGCTCACTCCCCCATGCCCTCCTCCTTCAGGTGGCTGGAGAGGAAAATGGGAGGCACAAAAAAGTAAAGATCATGGGTTGAGATACGAACAATTTACTGGAAACAGCAATGAAATAAGGAAAATGAACAGTAACAACAATAATAATAACAGAGTGCACAAGAGAGGTAAACAATTCATTCATGATTGCTTACCATGCAGAACCTGGTGCTACCCAACCACATACTCTGACAAACCAGAAAAAAGAAGAGACACCCCCTGCATATGGCATGAGGTGGTATAGAATAACCCCATGGCCCTGGCCACGCCCCTCCTGGCTGCTGCAAAAGTTAACTCTGTCCTGGATGGAACCAGGAAAGAAGGTCAATGTAGAAGGAGGGGCAGGAGGTGCTCCAGGTGCTGGAGCTGAGGTCCCCCTGCAGCCTGTGGTGAAGACCATGGTGAGGCAGCTGTGCCCCTGCAGCCCACGGAGGGCCATGAGGAAGCAGAGGAGATGTAGTCCATGGAGGAGCTGCATGCCGAAGCAGGTGGATGCCAAAATAAGGCTGTGACCCCGTGGGAAGCCTGTGCTGGAGCAGGGTCCTGGGAGGGACCTGTGGACCCATGGAAAGAGGAGCCCACACTGGAGCAGTTTTGCTGGCAGGACTTGTAACCCCATGGGGGACCCACGCTGGAGCAGGCTGTGCCTGAAGGACTGCACCCTGTAGAAAGGACCTGCTCTGGAGCAGTTTGCGAAGAATTGCAGCCCATGGGAAGTACTCATGTTGGACAAGTTCATGGAGAACTGTCTCACATAGGAGGAGTCCTCTCCCCAAGGAGGAAGGAGCAGCAGAAACATGTGATGAACTGATTGCAATCCTTGTCCATCTGCACCACTTGGAGGCATAATTTGGGAATGAATTTAAGCCTGGGAAGAAGGAATCGGTGGAGGGAAGGTGTTTTAAGATTTGATTTTATTTTCTCAGTACACTATTCTGATTTAATTAATAATAAATTCAATTAATTTCCCCAAGTCAAGACTGTTTTGCCTGTGACAGTAATTGGTGAATGATCTCTCCCTGTCCTTATCTCAACCCATGAGCCTTTTGCTATATTTTGTCTTCTGTCAGTTATGGGGGGGAGGGATAGAGCGGCTTTGGTGAGCACCTGGTATCCAGCCAAGGTCAACCCACCACAACATTAAATGCTTATCCTTAGTTTTAGCTCCAGAGTGACTGTAAAACCTCTGAAGCCAAATATCTCTTTTGCCATAAGTGCTGAACTTAATCCAAAACATGAAATATTGTGAAAATCAGTTCTAGTTGGAATATTTAAAATTTACATTCACCTTTGTGCATCAGAGTCTGCAGAAGCCACTGATAACTATAATTTTCTTCTGAAGTGCATTTGATTTAAGCAGTATTTTTGCCCTGTAGTATTAAGACAAATTATTTGACAAAGATATTTTGAAGCTCTGTCCTCACTGACTGTATTTAAGATAGGCCATTAGATCACTCCCTTCAAGAAGTGTGGGGTATGCCCAGCCCTTGCCCTGGAGGGATCTCTGCTGAGGTAAGAGATTTCGCAATTGCCCAGCAGGACTCCCTGGAAAGGCAACCACTTTGGTCACGGTGAGAAAAGACAAACCCACAATCCTTTGGGAGACATTATGCAGATTTCGTCATAACCCATTGGTCTGTTCCCATCCCAGATACCCTGTAACCCATTGGCCTTTATTGATCCCCTGTATCCCTATAAAAGCAAGCCCAATGGGCCCCTGTGGGAGAGAGGGTTCTCATCCCTGGCTCCCCCCTTCGCTGGAGGGGACCCACAATAAAGCTACCTCCCGTGTGGAACCAGCCACACGAGCCTTCTCGTCTCTCTGGTCTGGTTTGTCCTGGAGGCTGCCCTGCAGAGCTGAGCTGGAATCACGAGCTGATAATCACTAAAGAGCTGACAGCTTCTGCATGGGCCCTCCTGCCAGCAGGTGAGGGAAGACACCGGGCCTCGGGAAGGCGATTCCTTTCAGGACCATCTCCCCGGACCGGTCACCTCTTCCTGGGTCAGAGCCGCTGACCCCCCGTCACCAGCTGTAATAACTGGCGCCCGAACAGCCTTGGACCTCGGACTCCAGACCCGGCCTGAGCTGCGTCTTGTTCGCCAAGACAGAACCAGCCATTCGTGTGCTGATCCTCTGAAGATAGACCTATGTTTTAGCAGGCCTTTTGGACGGGGACAGTTCGAGACCCTCACCTCCCACCTAGGACTGAAATCCCTGAGGATCGAACTGCCAGACCATCCCCCCAGCAGACCTTTCTAGGAGCCAGCCCCACCAGAAAACGGGATTTGTAAGTTTAAATTTGGGGGTCTCTTCTTTTTGCGTGCAACTTTAAGTAATTTTGGGGTTTTTTTCTTTTTTCTGCTGAGGGAGGAACTTAGATGGGACATAGGCAAGCTAAACCCAGCCTTTCCCAATCTGAGAGAGACCTATACCCCTTTCTTCTAACCCTTCTCTTAAAATCCGACTTTAAATTCTCTAAAGGCATTCTTTCTAAGAAAAATCTTAAATCTCTCAGCAATTGGATATCTCTAAATTTCCCTGATGCTACCACAGATCCTGTTCTTTCTGATCCGTTCTGGGACAGAGAAGGGAACAAACTGTATTCCTCTCAAGCCTCGGGAAACCTCTCTGTTTCCAAATTCATTCCTTTATTTCATTTATTGGTTAAAATGTGTCGTGCGAAAACCCCCCCTCAGCCAAACCCCTTCTCTGCCCTTCCCCCCTCCCACCCCCCCTCTCCGCCTCCGGCAACGGCCAGCCAGAGCACGGACTCCACCAGCCGCCCCGACCCTGGCCTGGCTGGGGTGCTGGCCCCCCCCACTTCCCTGCCCCGATCCCCTGTTCCTGGCAGTCCTTCCATGCCCGGCCCCCCCCGCTCGCCCCCTCAGTTCCACTGCCACCTCCCAGGCAGCGCACACGGCACCCATCCCAGACCCATCCCCCCTCCCCGGGATGGATGCCTCTGAGCCACCCCCAGCCCCATCTCCCTGTGCCCTTGGTATCTCGCAACCCTCCCCGCACGACACCACCCTTCCCCCTCTCGCACTGGCCTGCGGTGCCTCTGACCCCCCCCACCCCACCACGTCCCACCCCCCCGCGTCCCAGCGCCCCGCTGCACCCCTGCTACACGCGGCCCTGCCCCCCCCCCCCACCCCAGCGCGGCGGCCCCATCCCAGAAAGCCACCCCACCGCCGCTGCACTGTGGGGCATGGAACAAGCATCACGCCCCCCCACCATCATCTGCCCCTCTCGCCGCTGGCGGAACGCAGCTATCCGTGGCACTGCCCCAGGCTATCGCCCATAGAATGGAATCTCCCTCCCCCTTCCCCCACCGCAAATGGCCCTGACACCCTGGCAGGCCCCTGAACACCAGCTCTCTCCTCCCCCAGCTGTATCTTGCGCAATCCCTGCTGATACTCCCCCTCTCCCTGCACCCCCCCCTCCCCCTACCACGGGTTCTTGCGCAATCCCCATCTCCTCCGCTCCTGCCCTAAAACCTACTGCCCCCCCCCCCCCACCCTCTTACAGCCCATCCCGACTCCACACGGAATTGCGAAACTGGCACTACCTGCAACCCGACCTCCCCCCAAACGACCTGCTGCTGTACAACCTCTCCACCCCCATGCTGCCACAACAGAACCCCTTCCCACCCCTCAAACCACCCCCGACACCCTGCTATTCCTGCCCTGGGTAAAGCAAAGCCGGCATTTCAAAAACGCCGTGCTACGCCCCCTGTATCCCGGCCCCGCCCTGCCACAGCTTATCCCTACTGTTCAGATGACAGTAGCAGCAGCTCTGACTCTGAATCTGAGGACCGATGGGCACAGACACGCAGGGAAGCGAACCGGGAAGGAGATTGGGAGTTAGCCCAGAAAATCTCAGCCTTTTCCAGTCATTATAGGGAAAGGGAGGAGGGGTGGTCCAACTACAAAAACATGGGAACCTATCCCATACAAAGAAGTCAAAGAGCTTTGCAGGGCAGCAAAAGAACATGGGAGAGGGTCACATTTCTTTAGAAACTTATTGGAAGCCACTTTCTCTGCCTATACATTAGTACCACATGATATTAAAAACATTATTAACTGCATCCTTTCCCCTGCCGAATATATGTTATGGGAAAGGCATTGGAAAAGACATTTAAAAACACTGTCTGACACTTATGCTAAAGATGCAAATCAGACAGATTGGACAATAGAACAACTGGCTGGAGAAGGTGACCTCCAAAAACCCTTAGATCAAGCTACAACCTTACCTGAAGTAGCATTACAAGACATAGCTATTGCAGCTAAGACATCGCTGTTTCTCACCCCTGATGATTCTGTTCCTACACAATATTCCTCTAACATCAAACAGTCAGCAAATGAAAGCTTCATTCAGTTCATTGATCATTTAAAAGCTAGCTTAGAGAAACAGATAGAAAGTCCAGATGGATGAAAGGAACTTTTGGGCAAACTTGCCATGGTAAATGCTAACGAACAATGTAAGAATATCTTGAGGGCCCTACCCATGGACACAGAACCCACAACAGAAAAAATGATAGAGACCTGTACTAGACACACATCCACAGAGAACACAACGACCCAAGCAGTTGTAAAAGGCATCACAGAGGGAGTTTCCGGTGCATTTGCTGCAGCAGTCTCTAAGGAGAATGCCCGCTGTTTCTATTGTGGCAAACTTGGACACTTTATAAAGGACTGCCCACAAAGGTCACCCACCCAGGACCATCGTGCCGCCTACCAAAGGCACCAGAGACAGCAACAGCACCAGCAGCGTCCAAAAAACTTCTATCGGAGGGCGGTGTCAAGGCCCCGCGCCCAGACAACAAATCAAAGGCCATATTACCCCGCCCCAGCTGTGAACTCCACATCGGACCACCGAGAGCAGACAACTGGACCTCACCCGGCACCATCATCCCAGGCGATCCCAGAACACGTGAGAAGGATCCAACACACGGAGCACTACCAATGGGAACCAGACACCAACTGGTAACATCGCTGCCATTTAACTTTGTTGACAAGTGTTTTTATCATATCCCCACAGGAAAGTATGGACCGCATGACGGCCCATGGGACATTCTTATCCTAAGCGATACCCTCCATGGTCCAGAACAACTCTTTGTATTACCTGAGATACAAATAGTGCACCCTGGACAAGAGATTCTTGTCCAGCTTTGCTGCACGGACACACCTTTCTTTCTCCCACAGGGAACACCGATTGCTCAAGCTTTTTTATTTCCACAGAACCACCTAGAACAGCTTCCTCTCAATCCAACAGCAATGTGGATGGAGATTGTGGGCTCAAACAAACCGACCATCGAGTCCACCTTGTTCTGTAAAGGAGAGAGGGTCTACTGCCCAGGGATGCTGGACACCGGAGCAGACGTGACCATCATCTCCCGCTCCGAGTGGCCAGAGAATTGGGAACTGGAGCCAGTGGCAGGTATGATCTCCGGGATTGGTGGAGTTGCAGTATCCATGAGAAGCAAACAAAATGTTGTCATCGAAGGACCCGAGGGCAAGATAGCTACCACCCGACCATTCGTGGTAAGAGCCCCCATCACCCTATGGGGCAGAGACCTTCTATCCCAGTGGGGTGCCACTCTTACCATTCCCAGCCAGGATTTCTGACTGGGGCCACTGAGAAACGCGCGCTGCCATCTACTCCCCCGCTCACCTGGAAGACTGACAACCCAAAATGGACAAGGCAGTGGCCCCTTGAAAAACTCAGCGTGCTGGAAGCCCTGGTGGAAGAGCAACTTGCCAAAGGTCATATCACCGAGACCACACGCCCTTGGAATTCACCTGTCTTTGTACTGAAAAAGCCTGGCAAGGACAAATGGAGACTACTCCAGGACCTACGAAAGATCAATGAGGTCATTGAAGACATGGGCCCCCTCCAACCCAGCCTGCCATCACCATCGATGCTGCCCCGAGACTGGCTGCTCGCCATCATATGTAGGTACAAAAATGCTGTTAGTGAGGATTTTCTTGTTATTTTTCTAAGTCCGTGAGAGACTTTTCTCTCTCACAGAAGAGGTAGCAGGGAATGTAAACAATCAAGCCACCTGCAACCTTGGAAAGTCTTGTTTATGGTACAGTAGAAAATATTTTGATAATGGATGTTTTAGGATTCTGGCCAATCACCCCCAAGGGGTGGCTGGTCCTTTGTCCAATTAGACTGTGAAGAAAAAAGTCTATAAAAGAGTTTGTAAAATAATTAAATAAATCAATCTTGCTGCACAATTCCTGCCTGCTGGATCTTCTCCTCCTCCTCCTCCCTATGGCTGCGGGACACGGTGATATACTGTAGGAACCAGGCCTGCGGTAATAATCATAGACATTAAAGACTGTTTCTGTAACATCCCGCTCCATCCTCAGGATGCACCACGGTTCGCTTTCTCCATCCCCTCTCTTAACGAACAAGCCCCACTCAGAAGATACCATTGGCTCGTCCTCCCACAAGGCATGAAGAACAGCCCGACCATCTGCCAGTGGTACGTCGCCCACATTCTGTCCCCCATCAGGAGCCTATTCCCAGAAGCAATCATTTACCGCTATATGAATGACATACTAATCTGTGCATCAGAAAAAACTTACTTGGACAGAACTCTTAAAAAGACAATTGAAGCCACAGAAGAAGCAGGGTTCGAGATTCGTGAGGACAAAGTGCAGCACTCCAGCCCATGGACTTACCTTGGCCTCCAGATGTGTGAGAGAACCATCGTACCCCAGCAACTCGTCATCAAAGAGGACCCCAAAACCCTAAGGGACTTACACAGCCTGTGTGGATCCATAAATTGGATACGCCCCCTACTGGGAATCACAACAGAAGACCTCACTCCCCTCTTCAACCTCCTCCGCGGCAGCGAAGACTTGGACTCTCCATGCGCCCTCACACCTGAAGCCCGAGATACCATCACCAAGTCCAAGAAGCCCTGTCTTTACACCAAGCCCATCACGTCGAACCCAGCCTGCCTCTGCAGTTTTGGGTAAAGCTCCCCGTTTACACGGACTGATCTTCCAATGGGACCCTAAACTCAGAGACTCTTTGCTGATACTTGAATGGGTCTTCACAAGCCATCAACCTACAGAGACATTAACCCCCTTCCAAGAAGTAATGGCACATTTAATAAAAAAGGCCAGAACTCGTCTCCGCTCTCTTGCAGGGTGTGAGTTCACATGCATATACTTGCCATTGACCACTGAAGATCTGAAGCAGTTGCTCCAGACCAATGAGAGCCTCCAGTTAGCCCTAGATATCTACACAGGCCAAATTTCCATTCACATGCCAAAACATAGATTTTTCTACCGTGATGCAGCTTTTAAATTGATTCCAAAATTAATCCAAAGTAGAAAACCACTCAAAGCTCTGACTGTCTTTACCGATGGGTCTGGCTCGTCCCATTGGTCAGTCATGACATGGAGGCAACCCAATACCCAAAAATGGGAATCTAGTATCCAAATAGTAGAGGGATCTCCACAGATTGCTGAGTTAGCAGCTGTTGTCAGAGCCTTTGAGAAGTTTAAAGATGAACCATTTAATTTGGTCACAGATTCGGCTTATGTCGCTGGTATAGCTATGAGGGCTGAACATGCTTTTCTAAAGGAGGTCTCCAACCAAAAGTTATACCAATTGGTTTCTACATTAATTCATTTAATCTCGCACAGAAAACAGCCTTACTACATTATGCATGTGAGGTCACACACTGACCTCCCTGGTTGTAAGAGACGGTCTGAAAATCCCTCATCTGCCTCACGATCATCGCCGAAGACAGAGACTGAATACACAGGAGTCCTGGCCTGGCTGAGGTGGGATGTCTGCCAAATGTTGCCTACGGGTGTGCCCACTGGGAACTGGTACGCATTCCTGAGGAAAATTAGTGCAGGTCACAATGGACTGCCCCGTTCTTGCTGCCCAGGCGGGAAGGACTGCACTGAAGTGGAAAGGAACGACCTGTCCTGTACACCTCTCCGGTACACCTGTCTTGTACATCTGTCCTGTACCTGTTTCCCAAAGCAACGGACCCCATAACAATGGCTGTAGATTTCCCAACCTCTTGGCCAGTTGCCCCTCGCTTCTGAAAAGGACTATAAAGGGACCTTCTGAAATAACAGTCCGAGATCTCCCCACAGAAGGAAGATGAATCTATTGGCAGAAGACCACGGGGACTTCGTCTCATCCGTTGGTAGCTATTGCCCCTCTTTTCCCCCTCTACTTTGTTTCTCTCTCTCTCTCTCTCTTACTCTCTTCTATTGCATTACTGTGTTGTGGGCACTTAATAAAGGTGCACTGTTTTGATTAAAACTGAAATCTCTTTGTGTCCTTTTACACTCTGAGATCGATAAACGAACCATCACGACCCCCGCTTGCATTAGCGGATCGTGACATTAAACTGGCATCACGGACAGGATCTGACAGACAGAAGGGGTTGCAAGGTTGTGTGTAGTCTGTAATAGGGGAAGGACACTTCACTCCAGCCACACCTAGCCCGACACCCCGATAAGGGTGAGCGGTGTCTAGAAAGCAAGGGGGGTGACTCGAATTTCCCGCAAACTGCACATGCCTAGGTGAAAAGCACCCCATACTTAGCTGAGGGCTCTGTCTTCAGATTTTTTGCAAAAGATCTCTTAGTGTAAAAGGGGGAACTGTGTTTTTTGGTGTGTGCGTGAATTTGGACTGCTTGGTGTAGTGAAGAGACAACCATAAGTAACTTAAGGAGTACCTCCCAGGCAGATTTGGTCTCTTCACCCACCCAGGGAAACGAAGGGAGACACAGTGAAGCTGTGTAATTAACTTTTACCTCCCTGTGGTGGTTTTGATCCCTTCATAATATGACTGAAAACCCTAGTGCAAAAGTTAAAGCTGCGTTTTATGCTCTGCTAGCAAAACATAATGCCCGACCCTCTCTGGGAGGGGAAGAATGGGCTCAAAATAACTGGTTTAATTTGGATAATGTAACTGATAGAGTATGTTCTTTACAACATGAGACTAGATTTAAATTTGGCCGAAATAAAACCATAATCTGCTCTGTTTTAGGGGCATGCCTTGCGGCAGCTATAGATCATTGCTTAAAGCGATGTACTGAGGAGAAAGCAATCATAGATTCACTTCAAAACCTAGTGGAGATTTTACAGAAACAATTAGATGAAGAGAAGAATAAAAATCATTTGCTAGAGACTGCTTTAAAAGAGGAATATTTTAAGAATTCACAGAATACTGACTCACCAAAAGAGACAGAGGAAAAGGAAACTCCTCACATTAACCAAATATACCCCCAGAAAGAACTAATACTAGTAAAAAATTGTGGGGAAAACTGCTGCCCTCGTATGAGACCTCTGATTAAAACAGAATATAATTATATCAATGATGAAGATTTTGAACCGCATATCACCACTAAACAAATACCATACACTGCTGTTGAATTGGCTAGGTTAAAAAAGGAGTACGGGCGGCTCCCCCACGAATCTGAGACGGAATATGTTTTCTGAGTGTCCCTCACTGGAGGAGACCAAATTCAATTAACTGAACAGGAGGCCAGTGGATACTGGGGACATGGAGTTTTCTTGACAACAGGAGACAAACATGGCACATGGTCCCTGACTCAGCGTGCAGCTTTCTGGGCTGGGGGACTCAATCCTTTAGAAAGGGGAGACCCTTTAGCTATAGTTGGTACCCCTGATCAACTTCTAGAAAGCGTCCACAAAGCCGCCTGTCTGCAAATGATCCATGAAAGGAAATTAACTCCTGGATATGAATCCCCCATGCAATTACCTGTTAAACCTGAACTGATGACCCCTTTAATTCGAGGCCTTCCAGAATCACTCAAACCTACAGCAATTGTCCTTAAAAAACCATAGCAGCTGTAGGTCCCGTAGAAAGGCTGGATAGATTCCTTGGAAACCCGAGCGACCAAACTGGATCTAGCGATCCTGGGTTTACTCCATATTCAACCCCCTCTCAGCCGCCAGGTTCACAATCGAATTCACCTGCCAGTGATCGCAAAGTTTGGACATGGAGTGAGGTTGCAGAAGATTTGATTAATTACAGTAGAAAATATGGACCTATAAAAATCCCAGACAAAAAATCAGACAAAACAAAAGGTGTCAGGTACATTAGGGCTCCTCATAGTGAAAAATCAGAGAATGTAAAACAGATCCCTAACCGTCAGCATTGGTGGTTATTAGGTATCAAAAAAGGGGTCCCCAAAGATGTGATGGATGGCTTACCCCTTGATAAATTGAGTAAGGTGGTGTCTAACTGGCCCTGCCGAAAACCCATTCTACCAAATCCGTCACTTCAACCCAGTGCACCCCTTCTCCCTCAGAATCTGGGCAGTGAGTCAAAGCAACCTCTCCCTCAAGATCTGTGCAGTGAGCCAAAACGACCTCTCCCTCAAAACCAGGGAAACTAGACCCTCCGTCTCTTGTCAGTGGGCGAAGAGATGGAGCATGGGTGTACCTGAGAATGCTCACTAAAAATAAAACAGGAGATATAATGATCACATCTATTACAGGCCCTAAACGGGCACCTGTAACTTTTCTGATCAACACTGGGGCACGAATTTCTGCGCTGACAAAGAAAGATGCCCAGAGGTGTGGAATTGTTCCAACAAAGAACTGATATTGTGTTTTAAATGCCTTGGGAACAACAAAACCTATGAATGTGGCCCTAGTCAAGCTCACTTTGCCAGGAGAGGAAAATCAACTATCTGTTAATATAGTGATTGGAAATATTCCAACTAACTTATTAGGGATGAATGCCCTTGTTGGGAGACAGTGGGAGGATTCAGAGGGTCTTCTGTGGTCTTTTGGCACACCACGTTTTAACGTCAGACTGCTCCAAGACGCACCCTCCCTACCATTCAGCAAAGTAACTAATGTGAAACAATACCCCCTCCCCCTGGGTGCCAAAGAGGGCATCAAGCCAGTGATACAGGAGCTACGAGAACAAGGAGTAATAGTTAATACTCATTCTCCTTTCAATTCTCTGGTGTGGCCAGTGCAAAAGCCTAATGGGAAGTGGAGGCTGACAATAGATTTTCGTAGGCTTAATGCTAACACAGACCCTCTTACAGCAGCAGTCCCAAATCTGGCAGAATTAATAACATTGATTCAAGAAAAGGCTCATTCAATCATGGCAACTATAGATGTCAAAGACATGTTTTTTATGATACCTTTACAGCCAGAAGATATGGACCGTTTTGCTTTCACATGGGAAGGACAGCAATCCACTTTCACTAGGTTTCCCCAAGGGTACAAACACTCTCCTACCCTGGCTCATCACGCTTTAGCCCAAGAGTTAGAAAAAATACCCAAAGCTGACAGTGTGACTGTTTATCAATACATTGATGATATCCTTGTGGGAGGAGATGAAATAGAAGGAGTGAGAGATACCCAACAGAAAATAATCTCCCACTTAGAAAGCCTTGATTTGCAAATTCCCCCAGAAAAAATCCAAAACCCTTCACATGAAGTGAAATTTTTGTGAATTTGGTGGAAAGGAGGTATGACATGTATCCCACCTGATACCCTAATCTCTTTAGATCAGATTAAAATGCCTGAATCCAAAAAATATCTCCAACATGCTTTAGGATTATTAGTATTCTGGAGAAAACACATCCCAGATTTTTCCATAATTGCCAGACCTCTTTACAACCTGTTAAGAAAAGGGATAAAATGGGAATGGACTGCTTCTCAAGAAGAAGCATTGCAGCTGTTGATTTTTGAAGCAACAGCTCACCAAGCCCTGGGCCCTATTCACCCTACAGATCCTTTCCAGGTGGAATGGGGGTTTGCCTCCTCAGGGTTGTCAATACACATATGGCAGCGGGGTCCTGAGGGTCCGATGAGGCCTGTTGGTTTTTACTCCCGTGGTTTCAAAGATGCTGAAAAAAGATACACTACCTGGGAGAAAGGATTGTTTGTGGTTAGCTTAGCTCTCATAGAAGTGGAGAAGATTGCACGACAACAACCAATTGTTTTGAGAGGCCCTTTCAAAGTTATTAAGGCAGTCTCTACTGGGACTCCCCCACCTGACGGGGTGGCCCAGAGGGCCTCAGTAAGGAAGTGGTACGCTCAGATTGAACATTATTGTAGCGTCTTCTCAGTAACTGAAGGAGCTGTAAAAAATCTGGCAATCCAAGACACTGAAAACTTGGGTAGCAGCCAAGACAAACCTGCCTCAGTCATTAAAGTAGCCCCTCCTTTTTCCCCCGAACAGTCAGCAAATTCTTGGTTTACAGATGCTTCTGCCAAGCGAGAAGGAAAGGTGTGGAAGTACAAGGCTGTAGCCCTCCACACTTCCTCAGGTGAACGAATTATCACAGAGGGGGAAGGCAGCGCCCAAGCTGGCGAGCTGATCGCTGTTTGGAGTGTTTTCCAACGTGAGGCACAGAATACTTCTCCTGTCTGTATCTACACCGATTCCTATGCTGTGTTTAAGGGATGTACTGAGTGGCTTCCTTTTTGGCAGCAAAATGACTGGGAAGTTAACAGAATCCCAGTATGGCAAAAGGAAAAGTGGCAAGAAATTCTAAATATTGCAAGTCAAGGGAATTTTGCCATGGGATGGGTAGCCTCTCACCAGACAGATGGAAATCCAGCAGGAGAGTGGAACAATAAAGCTGATGAATTAGCAAGACTAAGTCCTTTGAAAAAGGATCAGATTACAGAGGACTGGGAGCACTTGTTAGAATGGTTGCACGTAAAAAGACAACACACAGGTGCAAAAGATTTGTACAAAGAAGCCCTTGCTCGCGGTTGGCCTGTTACCAGAGAAATGTGTAAAACATGCATATCAGCCTGTGAACAATGCCGCAGACGGCTGGAAAGACACCCTTTGGAAGATGACCCTCTGCATTTAAGAAAGGGTAAAGGCTTATGGGATGCGTGACAGGTAGATTATATTGGCCCCTTTAAAAAGTCAGGAGGTAAACACTTTGTGCTGGTAGGAATGGAGATTATATCTGGGTTAGTCCAGGCCGATGCCTTTAAAAGAGCTACAGGAGAGAACACTGTCAAAGCATTGCAGGGATGGTTTGGAACTTTCCCAAAACCACAAGGAATTCAATCTGATAATGGGTCTCATTTTACTGCCAAAGTTGTACAGGACTGGGCAAAAAGTGAAGGGATTAAATGGACTTTCCACACCCCTTACTACCCTCAAGATAGTGGCATTGTAGAAAGGACCAATGGTCTCTTGAAATGACTTCTGAAACCCCAGGAGGGAAATTGGGATGTTCGGCTATGGGAAGCTGTGAAAGGTGTGAATGATAGATGGGGGGTAAACTGGTGTCCTAAAATCACTGCCTTTTGCCCAACAGCTCCAAGCATAATTCCTTCACTACAGGGACCAAATGATCTTAAGAATCCTGCACACTACCCTGGACAACCTGTTTTGGTAGACCTTCCTACTGTAGGAGAAGTACCACTAGTGCTAAAAAGCCCTCTGAATAAATATGCATGGGTAGCCTCTGATGCCCTAGGGAGAGAGCATCTGATACATACACGCTGGATAATTCCATCATTCTAATTTTCTGCCTTTGGTGGCAGACTCTGTTTGTGTTTACTTTTCACAGAAGAACTCCGAGGGACATAAAGACCACATAAACCATGATAAAACTGGTGATACTTTTCTGCATCTTACCACAACACCAGGGCCAAAAACCAGCTGAGTGGCCATGGTCTGAAGCTACCATTAGATACACTAGCACCCTAGGATCCTATCCCAGAGATCGTCGCCCAAACCTAGCCACTGTAGTACTGCACGACTCTGAGGTATACCATTCAAATGAATGGGGATGGGACTTGAAGGATTGGACTACAACCCTAAATGGAACAATTGGTGAAAGAATTGAGGTAAGATGCAGAAAAGTAGAAGGATCTTTCTCTGAGAAAGCTTCCACCATTACAATTGCCGGGAATTTTCTAAAATCAGATGGGAAAAGTGATTTGCACCCCAACATTACGGCCAAACTCTGCCCTACGATGGAGTGGGCATGTGACAAACAAACCCTCTTCATCCTGTGTTGCCGTCAGAAGAATGTCGGTAACTACACCTTAGACCCCAGTACCAACAATGTGCAAATCACGAAGCTTTGCAAAAATGAACCAAATGACTGCGGGTATAACTTTAACTAAATCAGCCTATGTAACATGCAATTGGCGAAATAACCAGACAGATCAGGCAAGTTTGAAAGGTTTAACTTATAAATTCAAAATAAATGCCGTAGCAAAGACCATACTGAGTGCAGTAATTACGTACCATGGTATAAGTACCTCCCTTATGCTAGATGACAAGAATAACGTTTTTCCTCCATTTATGGTAACCCAAGGTGATGATGTTTCAATATGATGTAGATTAATTGATGGATCTTTTACTAAACCTATACACAGTTATAGCATTGGACCTCACAGCTGTGTTTTGTTTTGTGAAATTCAAAACCAAGATTGTTGGCTAAACTTAACTGCTGTGCAATTTTCCCATAAAGTCATGTGTGGTAAAAACAATACAAAACACTGGGGAGAACTCGATGTCGATGTTGTAGTACCTACCACCCAACCACCGGTTATGCTAAGCCCAAGAATTTTTGAAATCGGACCATATATAATCAGGAAAACAGGCCAACAACAAATATTGTTCAATCCGGCATGGTCCCTTAAACAAGTCAAGTTGCTGATGCAAAATAATGTCTCAGAAGTTCAGCCAGCTTGTTCACCTTTTCTGCAAACTTCCTTCGAGGGGTGGACAACCTGGCTGCGAAAGCGGAACCCTTCTAAGAAACGAACGCAAAGAGACATAACTGGTGTTATGGGAACAGGATTGGGAATCTTAAATAGTATTGATTCAGAAGTACTAATGAATAAATTGGCTGCCACAACTACAGATTTGACTAAAATACAACAACCACTACAGTCATCCCTATTAGCCTTGGGAAGCCATCAGTGGTTGTTATCAAACATATTACCAAATTGGGAAAAGGTAAATGTGAATGACCACAAATTGATAATTGACGCACTCGATGCTACACAAAACGACATTTCTTTGGCTCTCAGCTGCATCCAGGCTCAATTACGGATGCAGTCAGTTGCTGCCTCAATTATAAGAGAAGGCGAAGAAGGCACTTTTCCTACTGAAATTCGGAAAATAATCTGGGACAGTGCCACTGATTTTGAAAGAGAATTCCAATCCTGGTGGAAGTTAGTAAATTTTACCTACGATCCCCTCACAAACACAGCCACAGCCTTTGTACTAACCATACGTAATGCTTCAGTGCATTTGATATTCCCTGTCATTGCATTAGGGCTGAACCATGATGGAGCTATTCTCTATCCTTTCGAGCATAGAGAATGGGCTCGTCAAATTGGTGAGAAGTGGCAAACTGTTAATTTAGAAACTTGTATTGTCCGAGAACAACAAGGGTTCATCTGTGAAAGTAATGTAATTAGAGCTCAAGACATTTGTTTAGATACAGAACAAAATATCTGTCATTTTGAAATTCATCCTAACGAGATTCCTGAAACAGTGCTTGTCTATATAGGTAATGGATGTGCATGCTTAAGAACTGCTTGTGATAAAATATTTGTAGAAAATGTAGTAGTAGATACTAAAAATCATTCAAATTTTTGTGTTTGTAACTTTACTAAAATCATAGGATGTGATTTTTCATATTTAGCCCCAGTTACTTCTTATCACCTTTTACAGTCCAATTACACACTGATTCACCGATTATTGCCTACCCCCATTGGGATGAACCTTACTTTGGTAAAGCAATTGTTGCTTCACCAAGATTTAATTGAAATTTTGGAAAAGATCAAGAAAAATGGACAGAAAACCTTGGTAACTGTTCATCACAATGTGAAAGAAATACATCGTGTTCTAGAAAGGGTAAAGAAAGATGCTGAACACAGGTGGTGGGATACTCTTTTTGGGTGGTCACCTACTGCTACAGGTGTCCTGAACAAATTGTGTCATCCCATCATTGTTCTCTTGATTTTGGTTTTGATTAGTTTTGCTTTATCAGCAGTCTTATACATCATGAATTGGAGAATGATGAAATGGCTAACACAGTTGACATCTATAATAGATGTCCACGTCCCATCCACTGTGGACATCCCCAAGGTTGTTGACACGAGACGAACTACACGAGTATTAAAATAAGATGTGATAAGAAATTAGAGGTATTTTGATTAAAAAATTACATGTGTATTCTGATTAAAAAATTATTTACTTCTTTCTTTTGTTTCCTTCTTTTTCTTTTCTTCACTTTTCCTTCCTTTCTTATGTTCTCTACCCTTTTTCCGGGATATGCTACCAACATTGACGAGTCCTGAAGACTTCACAACGACACTACGAAATCATGCTGATGGAGCTCGCTTGACGACAATCGTGAGTCATGGGGTGGTGTAAGAGACGGTCCGAAAATCCCTCATCTGCCTCACGATCATCGCCGAAGACAGAGACTGAATACACAGGAGTCCTGGCCTGGCTGAGGTGGGATGCCTGCCAAGTGTTGCCTACGGGTGTGCCCACTGGGAACTGGTACGCATTCCTGAGGAAAATTAGTGCAGGTCACAATGGACTGCGCCATTCTTGCTGCCCAGGCAGGAAGGACTGCACTGAAGTGGAAAGGAACGACCTGTCCTGTACACCTCTCCGGTACACCTGTCTTGTACGTCTGTCCTGTACCTGTTTCCCAAAGCAACGGACCCCATAACAATGGCTGTAGATTTCCCAACCTCTTGGCCAGTTGCCCCTTGCTTCTGAAAAGGACTATAAAGGGACCTTCTGAAATAACTGAGTCCGAGATCTCCCCACAGAAGGAAGACGAATCTATTGGCAGAAGACCACGAGGACTTCGTCTCATCCGTTGGTAGCTATTGCCCCTCTTTTTCCCCTCTCTACTTTGTTTCTCTCTCTCTCTCTCTCTCTTACTCTCTTCTATTGCATTACTGTGTTGTGGGCACTTAATAAAGGTGCACTGTTTTGATTAAAACTGAAATCTCCTTGTGTCCTTTTACACTCTGAGATCGATAAACGAACCATCACGACCCCCGCTTGCATTAGCGGATCGTGACACTGGTCCCATTGCCGAAGGGAACAGGAGAGCAGATGCACTGGCCATGCCAGCTGAGACTGCAAACGTCCCTGACATCTTTGCCCAGGCAAAGTTGTCACATGCAGTTTTTCACCAAAACATTCCTGCACTCGTCAGAATGTTCAAGCTTTCAAAAGATCAAGCAAAAGCTATCATTGTAACGTGCCCGAACTGCCAGAACTACCAAATACCATCTATGGGTACCGGAGTCAACCCCCGTGGTCTGAACAGCTGCCAATTGTGGCAAACCAATGTAACCCACTTCCCATCCTTTGGGAGATCCAAATATGTGCACGTGTCAGTTGACACATTTTCTGGGGCAGTGTTTGCTTCAGCCCATGCAGGGGAAAATGCCATCCACGTCATCAAGCATTTTCTCCTTGCCTTCGCCACCCTGGGAGTTCCTGAAGAAATCAAAACAGATAATGGGCCTGCCTACACCTCTCACAAGTTAAAAGATTTCTTCAACCAATGGGGAATAAAACACAAGACAGGCATACCTAGCAATCCCACAGGACAATCCATCGTAGAAAGAACCAACCAAACCCTCAAAAGAGTCCTCAACCAGCAACAGAGAGAAACAGAAATCTTGTCTCCTGTTGAAAGACTCTGTAAGGCTCTCTATGTCATTAACTTCCTAAATGGTACATCATCAGAGCCTGACCCCCCAGTACTCCGCCACTTCTCAAATTCAACCCAAGCTAAGCTCACAGAGAAACCACCAGTGCTGGTGAAGGACCCAGAATCACACCAGGTCTCTGGGCCTTTCCAATTGATTACCTGGGGGAGAGGCTACGCCTGTGTCCAGCTACCATCTGGCCCGAAGTCGTTCCCAAGAAAAAGTATAAAACCATATCTAGGCCCTACAAACACTGCTACCACAAACACCAAGAACTCTCCTGAGACAAATACAGGACCTCCACAAAACCAGACCAGCTCTGCATGGAGTTGAAAATGTCGCCGGATGCCCACCAACCAGGAAAAAGATCGTCCCACCACACGGCAGCAGACGAAACAGAAAGCTGAACAAGAAGCTATGACAAAAAGTCAAGCCGTAGGCCAGACACAGCCTGAAAAAACTGATCCTTAGTTAATATGTTATCACCCCTTGTTACCACAAAATATCCCCTTCCCTCAACCCTTGTCAAACCTCCCTAAACCCCAAAACCTCCCCTCTCACGATGAAGCTAACAGATCTTGCTTATATTCCCTCTCAGAAGACCCATCCCTGTCCAAAGATGAAATGTATCTACGTTGATGCTGTTCTCACCACTGCCTCGATGACCTAAAAGTAGATAATGACCTTTTTGGACGATGGGGAATAACAGGATGGATTGCATCTTTGATTAAGGGAGCTTTGTGGGTATTCATTGTAATTATTACTGTGTTACCTATGTTCTCTTGCCTCCTACGTTGCTGCAGAAAGGCTGCTGGGAATGCCTTTTTAATAAATACAGAAGGGGGAGTTGTGGGGTATGCCCAGCCCTTGCCCTGGAGGGATCTCTGCTGAGGTAAGAGATTTCGCAATTGCCCAGCAGGACTCCCTGGAAAGGCAACCACTTTGGTCACGGTGAGAAAAGACAAACCCACAATCCTTTGGGAGACATTATGCAGATTTCGTCATAACCCATTGGTCTGTTCCCATCCCAGATACCCTGTAACCCATTGGCCTTTATTGATCCCCTGTATCCCTATAAAAGCAAGCCCAATGGGCCCCTGTGGGAGAGAGGGTTCTCATCCCTGGCTCCCCCCTTCGCTGGAGGGGACCCACAATAAAGCTACTTCCCGTGCGGAACCAGCCACACGAGCTTTCTCGTCTCTCTCTCTGGTCTGGTTTGTCCTGGAGGCTGCCCTGCAGAGCTGAGCTGGAATCACGAGCTGATAATCACTAAAGAGCTGACAGCTTCTGCACGGGCCCTCCTGCCAGCAGCTGAGGGAAGACACCGGGCCTCGGGAAGGCGATTCCTTTCAGGACCATCTCCCCGGATCGGTCACCTCTTCCTGGGTCAGAGCCACTGACCCCCCGTCACCAGCTGTAATAAAGAAGGGCAAAATCCATGGCAAACCATACAAATAGGGTTACATCACATGATGAGCAACAGAGCACAAGAGCTTCTGGGTGACCACCTGTCATAGGTTAGCAAAGCATAGTCCCGGAAGTGATGTTCTTGCAAAGAGGTGCTTACAGCTTCCTCTATGACCTGATAGAACCTATCAGATGGCCAGTTTGAATATGGACAATTCTTTAAGCCACTTAAAGTTGTGACCGCCTCTGTGAGGCACACTTAAGAATAGAAACCCTGAGGCAGACTCTCTGTCTCATTTCTGGTGCTGGGACAGGTGGCTGCGGGCCCAGTGGGGGGGCCAGCGGGCACAGCCCAGGCCCTGCTCGGGCCAGGCTGGGCCGGGCCACGGCCATCCTGGAGTTGATGGGCCCTGTTCCACCTGTGGAACCCCCCCACAGCAGGGCTGTGGGCAGCCGGAGCAACTCGGCTCCCGCCCCCCCTCCACTGTGGCCAAGATTTCAGCAAAAGCAGCACCGCTGTCCAGCAGAGGTCATGTGACCAACAGTGATAAGCCACATTCCAGCTGCAAGGCCTAGGTGAGATTAACCCTTTTAGTGCTCTGAAGAGCTGAAAACCTGAGGGAAGAGAAAGTGGAGATGCTTAAAGCTGAAATTCTGTTGTGAAGCTATGATATACCAGAGTACCCATTGTAATTTCATGAAGATATGGGGGGTGGAGTGTTCAACTCGTAAGCAAAAGCACCTGCGCTGAGATAGGCAGATGCTGACGCAGCTGTAATTTCATGAGAAGTTTGGACAGGGAGAGATGGACCAGATGAGGACTTTTGCTCCAAATGGGAAAGGAGAAAACCTCAGTTCCTAGAGATGCTCCCAAAGATTTCTTAGAGATGAAATGCTCCCAGAGATGGGTGAAGAGAACTTTTGTTTCTGAATGGCTCAACCTTAAAATTGTACCTCAAAAAACTTCAAGAGTGGACCCTCGAAAGCAGTTGTGGGAAAAGCTGCAAGTTGGGGGAAGGGACTCACATGCGAGCAGAGAGACTCCTCTTCCTAAATGGACTGAACAAAGTTATTTGGTAGTGGGCGGCTGTCTTGTTGTGAGAATGTGTTCATAGCATGAGCAAGAGAGACTCCTCTTCCTACATGGACTGAACAAGTTTGTTATAGAAGTGATAAACAGACTGAACATCTCAAGGGTTGTCTTTTCACATTGTCAGTGGGAGAAGGGAGGAAGGTGGGGGGAGGAGAAGGTGTGGTATAATTTTTTTTCTTCTTTTAAGTCTGTTAATAAACTTCTTTATATTCTTTCAAGTTTGGTGCCTGCTTTGCGTTTCTCCTAATTCTTATCTCACAGAAAGTAAACAGTAATGAGTATCTTGGACCAAACCACTACACGAAATTGGTGTTTCCGCCCGGTTACAAACCCAACCCGCTACACCACCTAAGTCCTGATTGGAAGGAATAAGGGCTGCCAGGCTGTCTTGGGGTGACTTTATGATGTGCATCCTGTATCGCTGCTCTATGCCCAGAAAATGAATCCTGTGCCTTTCTGTGCCTTTAAACTGAACCTGAGAGGGGAGAGAGGAAAAAACCAAGCTAACTTTTCAAAACAGTTGTTCAAGGACACAGATACATAGTCCTCTGCGTTCTGCTGCTGTGGCAAGAAGAGCAGAGGAAGCACCCTTCTTGCTTTTCAGCCAGCTTTCAGCTCGTTTTCTCTGGAGGGAGGCGGAGAGTTGAACTTTGTTTTCCTGGGACTTCAGTTTTCCCCTTCTTCTCTTCTGGACTGTTTCAACATCAGAACACACCAGGAGAATTTTCCACTGAGGCCCCGGAGGTGGGCCCACACCGACCCAGCTCCGAGGAGGAGGAGAGAGACCACACCTACAGAAGGACTCTGAAATCTTCCCAGGTTTCTCTCCACAGTGAGAAGTTTTATTATTTAGCATTATTATTCTTTTCCCATGTGTTTGTTAAATAAATAGTTTTTATCTCTTTCACTTTCCTCCGAGGAAAATTTTTTTTCCCGAACCTGGTGGGGGAGGGGTAGTTGTAACCTGCCTTCTATCAGAGGATATTTTCCTCCAAATTTGTCCAAACTGGCACACAGGCTAAGGCAGATACCACCAGGCATCCCCCAAAAGCAGCTGCCTGCCTAGGCCAGCCCTATGCTGATCAGAGGCATACCTCATCCCCCACTTGTCCAAATCTCCCTCTCCTCTGGGCTCTCTAAGATATGTGGGATGAGCTGTGCAACTCTCAAACGTGAGCAATTTGAAATGCAGCTTGTAAAGTTACAGAAAACATGAACATCAGAGATGCTTAAACCACCCTTGTGGACTGCAATGCATGCATATCTTCACCCCCAGCCTAAAAGCTGCAGAATGACTTGCCTTCACACTACTTGGCACCAAAATACCTGAGTCTGGACTAGACCACTTTGCAGGAAGTGGCCCAGGTCACCATCTGGCTCCAAACCAGGGGGTTTTGTGCACTTCTTCATTCAAAGTGTTTGTGTTAAGATCTGATTCATGAGAGATGCCTCTGCCCAAATTAAGGTGCAAATAAGACTGTATGCTGAAGTCAATAATACAGATTTTATTTAACAGTAAATGTGAAGTACAGAAATAAATAGAAAAGAGAGGGGGGAAAGAGAGACAGATTAAGCAGAAGATAGTCACCACCCTTCTTCACCCTGGGCTTCTCAGTGGTGGGGGTCCTGAGGTGTCATTAACGTTATTTTGTCAGCGCCTTATTATCCAAGAGATGGGACGATCACGATTATCGCGATTTATTACTTAAAAATCAACAAGGCATCAGTCTCAAAGGCTATGATTTAGTGACAAGTCGCCATAATGGAGAAAGTCACAAGTTTCAGAGTTACATTGTAATTTATAACTTTTTGGTCCAATAAGCAATTAACACGAAACTTTGTTTTGACTTTATAACCTATCACTTTTGGTACTTTTTACTGCATTGTGTCTGTTTCACAACCAATGACTTGTTAGCTCACGTACACACATATACTTCTATTATAATCTAAATTCTTAACTTAAACTATAAAATCACATTACTATACTTAGAACCCTTCATCATATCACCCAATACGTTTTCTTACTTATAACTGTAGAAACACAGGTTTATCATTCTTCTGCTTAAAGCCTGCACAGCTTTGCCACTACATCAACCCAAGTTCTTTCCAGGGCTGTAAATCAAATTTACTAATGCTTGTAGAAGTCTCTGCTTCTCTGTTTCCCACACTGAGGTTGCTCAAAACTTCACTATTTATACATTTTAGCAAACAAAGGAATTAATGCTCATTGGCTACGCACTTCTCTTATTCTATTGGTTAAATGATTCCCTTACTTCTAATGTTAATTAGTCCCATGCTCAGTCTTTCTCTTCTTTTGAGTGTGTGGGTTTCTTGAGTCAGTGGCCATGATTCAGTGGTAGCAATCTGCCCCTGCCGGAATTACCTTTTACCCAGTCGGAGCTGATTTCAGCACAGTTGCTGCATTGGCTTTCCTTGTGGCCCATAAATTCTGCATTCTTTGCGTCCAATAGCAGTGATCCATTCTCCTCTCCCAGCCTGTTAACCTCCCCCTAGGTCTGAGATAACAGACAATAGTACCACCTTTATCTTATCTCAAGTTCCCACTGTGCTGGCTTAATTTACAGTCCAAGTTTCAGGTATTCATATTCAGGAAGTGAGGGGGGGGGGGGGGCTTTGGTGGTCACAGATGCCATCTGTTCCAGAACTTGGGGTGATCTTTGTTTGACCAGCGATATGTGTTGATGTGGTAGGCCCTATGTGGAGCATGAACCAAAGTGGACCACTATGTGAACTCCCAAGTTGACCACTGTCTGAACTTTCAAACATATATAACTTTTCAAAACAACATATGCAATTTTAGGAAGACAGGAGCTTCTACTCAGGCATACCCAGGTGCCTGGCAAGCAGATGGGTGTGCCAGACCACAAAGTTCCAAAAGAAACATCTGGTCACCTACCCTTATACAAGTAACAGTATAAAAGTGACACCCATTTGTAGCAGGATCCAAGACCTCACCTACAAGCGGACGTGCTGTGTACGAATTTCCCAACTACTGGAAGGGTTTCTTGGGTCCTTTGCTGCAACAGGGCTCCCCAGCTGAAGTATGGGCCAGGATGATGGTAATGTGTGGTGGCTGATGAACATACATTACAAGGGACAGAGTTCTCAGTAAAACAGGTCCCTAGTACCACAGGAGCCACTTTGTGTTGGGGGTGGCCAAGGGGGCTTCTCCCAGGATGCTTGTTCTGCTATGTTAATTTATCCCAGTTTGGATTCCCCGGTTGGCTGTTGGCCTCTACCCCTCATCACTCCCCCAGAGCTTCTCCATTGGTCCCCGTTCCCTGGTCCTGCCTTTTCCCCGCCCCCTGATAAAACTGTGAGCTTTGGGATCATGTTTGTATTTGCCTCTTCAACCTTTGACAGTATAGAAGCAATAAATGCTCCTGCTGGAATGCACGCAAATGCCCTTCTCGACTCTTTGCTACTGACTATATTACTGAACCCACCCATGCTTCTGTGGGTGCATGTGGGACCCCACGGAGCCGGGCAGGGATGGTATTAAATGGTGCCCAATGTGGATGGCCTTGGACCATCCCCAACAGCGTCTCCAGTACTTCCTGGATTTAAGTCGCATTCTGAGCAGCCATAGCCCCAAAGAAACCTCTGAGTTCTATCAGGGGCTCAACGGGGGAGACCAACAACCTTCCAGGGAAAGAGAAGACTGGTCTAAAGTCAGTGGACCACCCTCGAGACTTTTATTTGACCCTCTAAGGTAATATGGGTCACTTTTGTATCCTTTTTTGTTAATTTCCTTTTATCTCAAGGGTTGGGAAGAGAGGGAGATGGAGGCAGAGTTCTCTCATCTCCTGAGAGAAGTCTTTCTCCCATGAAGAAGGGGCAGTCAATAACTAACTCATGTAAGCACAAGTTAACTATTGGGAGACAGCAAATGTTAGTTCAGACAGAAGATGGTAATTACAAAGCCTGAGAAGCCGAATTCACCCTAATCTTGTCAAGATAGAGGGGACAAGGAACATCTCAGAGACTGCTGAATCATTCCTCAAAGGACTACGCATGCCCAGGGAGAAAGGTGAAAAGGTCACTGAGAGGATGACTACTGGCCTTCATCAGAAAAGACCCCCGAGGAAGAGGAGAGGTCTTCCTCCAGTGCGACCACCAGGACACACAGCGCATGCGTGGCCCGTGTGCTAATGACTTCCGAGAAATAATTTGTATAACCACACCTGTCCCAAGGAATGTGATGAATATTCATAATTTAACCCTTAATACTGTGTTGTAGAGAGCACCAGGTGTGCGTGTTTGGAGGAGCGATCCCCACACACTCGGCGCGCTGAATAAAACAAATACCCACTTCTCTGACTCTGTCTCTGAAATGTCTCCTGGCCCGGTTGCGGAGTGATTCATCTGGCACCCCCAGATGGGACCCTCTCTGCCCAGCTGCCGGATCCAGGGGTAAGCAGACCTCCCAGTCGCGACCCTGAATTTTCAGGGGGAGCTCAGCTGTCCTTTGGCTCACGGCGGGAGCAGACAAGGACCATCTGCACCAAATTAAGGTATTTGCTATTCCTTTTAAACACAAAATACCTGCAGGTCCAGGGTTCGAGTCCCTGAGGGTGGGTTGAAAGTCCCAAGGAAGACTGGGTCTCCCAAAATTATTCCTGGGCAAGAGGAAAAGTACTTTTAAGGGGTTGGACCCCAACTTTTAAAGGGGTTGGACCCCCCCGGGGTTGGACCCCACTGTGAAAGGTACCTTTAAGGGGTTGGACCCCACTGTCATGCGCTATTGTAGTGCTATTTTTTGTTTTGTCTGTTGCTATTCTGCTGCTGTGTGAGTGAGAGTGGATGAGACGTGCTGTCAAAGTGCAAAGCGAGTGAGGAGCTCTATCTGCGGTTCCGTACCCCGGCGACGGGCTTGGCCAGAGAAAAGCGAAGCGTTTGGCAAAGAGTGAATGAGGATAAATCATATAAACCGTTGGTTTGGAATCCAACCTTATTGTCCGAAGGGGGGCAGATTTTAGAGGAAAAATATTTTAGTTACTGAATTGAGAACACCCAGGCTCCAACACTTTTCTAATATAACCCCAGCTAATTTCCCTTTTAAAATCCCATGCCTAGTGTGGAAACAGTTGTGAAGCTTGGGTTTGTTTTGGTTTTTTTTTTTGTACATGTATTAGAAAGTAGTATTGTCTATTAGAAAGATTGAACAGTGTCCAAGTTGTTGGAGGAGAGAGCTTGGTTTTAGACAAGAGTGGCAGAGTGTGGCTTTGTGGAAGGAAGGAGTTGGTTCTCTGGTTGTGGGGGTTTTTGGCCGCGAAGAGAGAAAAGAGGGGGAGAAAGGACAAAAGAGGCAATGGGATCATCAGAAAGTAAGGAAATAACCCAGAAAAGTCCGTTAGGATGTGTGCTGGCACACTGGAAAGAGCTGGGGGGAGTCCCTGGAGGGAATATGAAAAAGAGCACCCTAATTAAATATTGTAATCAGTGGTGGCCACTCTACAGATTAGATGATGGTGGAAAATGGCCAGAAAATGGCTCTTTAAGATATAACACTCTATTGCAATTAATGTTATTTTTAAGGAGGGAAAATAAATGGGATGAGACCTCCTATGCAGATTGTTTTTTTACCTTAAGACGCAAACCAGAGTGGCAGAAACAATGTGGCATCAATCTGGCACCACAGGACTCTATGGTCCTCCTCCTAGAAAAGGAGGCAAAAGGAAAAAACCACATGAAGAGATGTTGCTCATCATGCAGCATTGGGCAAAGATGTTTAAAGCTCAAAGCTGAGAGGGACCAGGATCCCTTGGAAACCCAGGAGCTAATGGGGTGCAGTGGTGGCACCCTAACATCAGGAACAATGTCCCCAGCACCCCAAACATCCTCAGAGGATAGTGGGGATGAAGGAACAAGCGAGTCTGGCTCAGGAATATCATCCAGAACTAGGAGCAAGACCCCTGTAGAGAAGAAGCTCATAGCACCACTTAGACAAGTGGTAGGGCCAGATGGGGGAATAACAAAAGTTAAAACACCATTTACAGCTTTGGATTTAGATACCTGGAGGGAGGCAGCCAGAATGTATAGAGAAGACCCTGAAAAGGTAGCAAAAAGGTTTGAACTGGTTGTTAGAAATCAAGATATTGATTGGGAAGATATAGACCTCATGCTGTCAGAATTAACTGAGATAGAAAAAGCTGCTGTAATATCCACAGCAAGAACACATGTGCAGGGACAGATAGCTGCTGGGACATTGCATGGAAATGTAGATAACATTTTTCCTACAGGAAATCCACACTGGGACCCCAATGATCCACAAACATACCTGTTCTTAGATACAGGAAATTAGTACACTGGGGGCTTCTAAATGCTATACCTAAAACAGTTAACTGGTCATTGTTATTCAGTATTCACCAAGAAACCACTGAATCCCCAGGTGCATTTATAGAAAAATTAAGGGATAATATGAGAAGACACACTACACTAGACTCAGCTTCTGAAATTGGGCAGCAACAGTTAATATCCTTATTGATGGGGGTATCAGCACCAGATATATGTAGAAAACTGCAAAAGATTGAGGAACCAGATAACCGAAACTTAGAGAAACTTCTGGCAGTGGCATGGGAAGTTTATAAAAACAGGGCACAGCCCCACACAGTCGCAGTGGCCCAGGTCAGGGGACCGGGATTCCCCAGGGGCAGGAGAAGGCGCCCACCCAGAGGAAAAAGGCAGCAATGCCCAGGCTCAGACCAGTGTCTGGTATGCGGTCAGCCCGGGTGCTGGAAACAAGATTGTCCTATGAACCGTGCCGTGACTCCAGCGACACAATCATCAGCGCCGCCGGGACCAGTGACTGTAGCACAGCTGTACCAGGAGTGACGGGGACCGGTGGGTCCCTCCCTAGCTGACCCGCTGGTCAAAGTTAAGCTAGGGGAACAGGAGGTAGAGTTTTTGGTAGATACTGGAGCCACATTCTCAGTCCTGAATCAGACTTTGAGTCCTGTCAGTAATGATTATGTCCAAGTTGTTGGGGCTACAGGGAAAACTGAGAAAGCCTATTTTTTGAGACCCTTAAAATTTACATTAGGCAAAAGGATGGGAATACACCAATTTCTATATCTTCCAAACTCGCCTAAACCCCTGCTAGGCAGAGATCTATTAACCTGGTTACAAGCAAAAATAGAATTCACAGAACAAGGAATGAGACTACAGGTTCCTGAAGAAAACTTAATTTTGGCTTTAAGTTTAGCAAATATCCCTGAAAAAGAAGGAATACCCATAGACAGTGAGATAAGAGATCAAGTAATCCCACTAGTATGGGATGTTAAAATCCCAGGAAGATCAAAATGAGCTTCCCCAGTGGTTATTGAATTATTAGAAGGGGCACAGCCAGTGTCAGTCAAACAATATCCACTAAGGCATGAAGCACGGGTGGGAATAGAACCAATAATTGCCAAATTTATCGATCAAGGGTTGCTGAGAGAGTGTAGGTCCCCCTACAACACCCCAATTCTACCAGTACAAAAGCCAAACGGAAGTTATCGGTTAGTCCAAGACCTGAGGGCAATAAATGCAATAACAAAAACACTGCATCCCATAGTAGCCAATCCTTATACTTTACTTACAAAATTACAAAGTAATTGGGTGTGGTTTTCAGTTTTAGATTTAAAAGATGCTTTCTTTTATCTGCCATTAGCTAAAAGGAGTCAGGAAATTTTTGCCTTTGAATGGGAAAACCCCAAAACAGGGAGAAAAAGTCAGCTCACATGGACTGTATTGCCACAAGGATTCAAAAATAGCCCCACGATATTTGGAGGTCAATTATCCCAAGAACTGGAAGCCTGGACACCGCCACTTGAAGAAGGTACACTTCTGCAGTACGTCGATGATCTACTGATAGCAACAAGGACCCGTGAAGACTGCAAGAACTGGACTGTAAGTCTTTTAAATTTTCTGGGACTAAGTGGATATAGAGTCTCCCCTGAAAAGGCTCAGCTAGTCCTCCAGAAAGTTACATATCTGGGATATGAACTGGCAGGAGGGGAGAGAGCCTTGGGAGACAACAGGAAAGAGGCAATTTGTCAAATGCCCAGGCCAACCACAACCAAAGAACTGAGAACTTTTCTGGGAATGACAGGATGGTGTAGATTATGGATCTACAACTATGGACTCATTGTGAAACCTTTATACCAACTCCTAAAAGAGATTGGGGGAACTCACCTATGCTGGACACCAGAGACTAATAATGCATTTGTAACTCTGAAACGTGAGTTGATGCAAGCTCCAGCATTGGGCATACCAGATGTCACTAAACCTTTTCTGTTGTTCTCACATGAGAGACAAGGACTGGCGCTGGGACTTTTGGCACAGAAGCTGGGACCGTAAAAAAGGCCAGTGGCTTATTTCTCCAAGCAGCTGGACGTGGTCAGCCAAGGATGGCCCGCCTGCCTGCGTGCAGTGGCAGCTGTGATCCTGAACATAGAAGAAGCTCGCAAGTTCACACTGGGCCAGCAGATAACTGTTTTTGTCTCTCACACAGTGTCAGCAGTGCTCACACAGAAAGGAAATCACTGGTTAACCCCATCTCGCTTTCTCAAATACCAGGCTGTCCTAGCAGAATCACAGGATGTGAGTATCCAAGTAACTAATGTTTTAAACCCAGCAGCTTACCTCCGGGGCAAGGCTACTGAGGAGCCTGTACAGCATGACTGCATTGAAACCATGCAGGCAGTTTACTCCAGCCGCCCGGACTTAAAGGACTCTCCACTAGAAAATGTAGAAAACTGGTTCACTGATGGGAGCAGTTATGTCAAGAATGGTAAGCGGCTCGCTGGGTATGCAGTTACAACCACAGACACTGTCATTGAGGCAAAACCATTACCCATGGGGACATCAGCTCAAAAGGCTGAAATAATAGCCCTAATTCGAGCCTTGGCGTTGGCAGAAGGAAAACCTATCAACATTTGGACTGATTCTAGGTATGCTTTTGGGGTGGTACACGCTCACGGGGCTATCTGGAAAGAAAGAGGTTTGTTAACCTCACAGAAGAAAGAAATCAAGCATGCTACTGAAATAATGCAGTTACTGGAAGCAGTGGTAAAACCTTCAAAAGTGGCTATAATGCATTGTAAGGGACACTCCCAGGGTAACACTATCCCTGAACTGGGAAATGCTATGGCAGACAAAACAGCAAAGGCAGTGGTTGGCGGGGATCAAATTCAAGCCCTTGCTCTAATCCCTTCTAACATCCTTATGGGTGAAAAACCCCCACCATATGACACTGATGATTTAAATTGGGTACAAGAAGGAAAGGGACAAATAGGATCTGATGGGTGGGCTAAAATAAAAGATCTCATTGTGATACCCAGAAAACTGCTAAAATTATTCATCCAAAGCGAACATTCTAAGACACATTGGGGAGTTGATGCTTTATATAACCATTTGAAGGACAAAGTGACAGCATCAAAATTGAAGGAAACAATTGAGGACATAACTTCCACTTGTGAAATCTGTCTTAAAAACAACCCAAATGCCACTGTTAGGCTAAGCACAGGAACTATCACTAAAGGAGTTTTACCAGGGGATGTGTGGCAAATTGACTTTTCTGAATTACCTAGGAAGGGGGGATACAAGTACCTTCTAGTCCTCACAGACACTTTCTCAGGCTGGCCAGAAGCTTTCCCTTGTAGAACAAATAAAGCTAGAGAAGTTGTTAAAGCTTTAATACAAGAAATTATTCCACGATTTGGGGTACCCTGAGAAATTCATTCTGATAGAGGATCACACTTTGTAGCCCAGGTGGTGCAGAAAGTGAGTCATTTACTAGGCATACACTGGCAGTTACATACACCATACAGGCCTCAGGCAAGTGGACAAGTGGAAAAGATGAATCACTTAATAAAGCAACAATTAGCCAAAATTTGTCAAGAAACTAATTTATATTGGTATCAGGCTCTGCCCATGGCTTTGCTAAGAATTAGGGTAAAACCATGGCTCAAAGAAAAATTAAGTCCCTTTGAAATTCTGTATGGAAGGCCCTATGGAACAAACGTGATTCACAATGACAGTGTGGCTCTGGTAGGGCAAAGCTACCTAATAGATTATGTAAAGCATTTAGGTCAAAAATTACAGTCAATACGCACTACAGTTGTTAATTGTCAACCACCACCACCTGATAAACCCTTTCATAATGTGAAACCAGGGGACTGGGTTTATGTTAAGTCTCTTTAAGGGGATCCACTCCAGGAGAAATGGGAAGGACCTTATCAGACACTACTGACCACTCATACAGCAATTAAAGTACAAGGAAAACCGACCTGGATCCATTATACCAGGACCAAACCTGCGCCAAAGCCAGAGTGGGAGGCAAGAAGAACAGGATCTCTGCACCTTCAGCTACGAAAAATCAACACAACATGATTTGGACCATACTGGTAACATTGATAATTGGGGCAGATGCATGGGACCAGAATACATACCTTCGATTGCTCAAAGGTGTTGTTGAAAATTTTAATCTAACTGATTGCTGGATATGTTCTCAGCTGCCTGAGAATTCTGCTACAGGCTTTCCTTTGGTTGGGGCAACATTCCCTAATACAACAGAAATCTATGCTGCACTTAGTACTAACAGGCTTTCACATTATGTCAACATATCCCTAGATCAACTTCAGTGGAAGTTGGAGTTTGAAGAGCCAATACTTGGGTCCTCACCAGTATCCTGTGTCCAGAGGTGCTGGGAAGAATCTGTACCTAAAAACTCAGGAGGGAATAAGACAGACTCCAAATGCAGGAACTTAACACTTATAGGCAGCTACCCCAACTGCTCAGAATTCTGGACGTATGGGGGGGCCAACATGTGGAATAAGAATCAAACAAGACAAGGACCAAAGCCCAAGGGTTGGCCGGTGCCCACAGGGCGGGGTTGGTACTGGATATGTGGTCACAGCACCTATAAAGTTTTACCCTTGGGATGGCAAGGCCGCTGTGCCATAGGACCGGTATTTCCCCACATTACTGTTGTTTCTCAACTACAAGGCTTGCTCCGAACTTTTATACGGAGAACCAAAAGGACATCAAACCCCTTAATAGATAGGCCCACTAGATTTCACAGCTTTGCCAGATGGTTTATACCTGGACTCGGAGTAACTGAACTAGAGAAAGCAATAGCGAACCTTTCTGCTACTGTAGAAACCATAATGAATGCCAGTGCAGATGCCATAAGAGCACAGCAAATCAAGATTAAGAGCATCTCACAATTAGCCATACAGAATAGACTTGCATTAGATTTGCTGTATGTCAAAGAAGGAGGAGTATGTACAGTTATAAATACAAGCTGTTGTAGTTATGTTGATTTAGACAAACGAATAGAAGCAGATTTGCAGACAATTCTGGAAAAAACACAGACACTACATCAGATCACCTTAGATGACACTTCTTGGGGGTTTAAAGAGGTATGGGACAAACTTACATCATGGTTACCCAACTTATCCTGGCTTAAACAATTGTTTGTAATAGCTATTTGTGTTATTGCATTCTTACTTACTGTTTGTATTAGTAGTTACTGCTGTATGATACTATGTACTTGGAATCGCGATGCTTATGCTCAATGGCACAAGCATAAACTTAGAAATAAGATAGAGAAGGGTTCTTAATTAAAGACATGCAAGATTTGTAAAGAATTACAAATAACCAAAGAAGAGGGGGGATTGAAGAAGGGGCAGTCAATAACTAACTCATGTAAGCACAAGTTAACTATTGGGAGACAGCAAATGTTAGTTCAGACAGAAGATGGTAATTACAAAGCCTGAGAAGCCGAATTCACCCTAATCTTGTCAAGATAGAGGGGACAAGGAACATCTCAGAGACTGCTGAATCATTCCTCAAAGGACTACGCATGCCCAGGGAGAAAGGTGAAAAGGTCACTGAGAGGATGACTACTGGCCTTCATCAGAAAAGACCCCCGAGGAAGAGGAGAGGTCTTCCTCCAGTGCGACCACCAGGACACACAGCGCATGCGTGGCCCGTGTGCTAATGACTTCCGAGAAATAATTTGTATAACCACACCTGTCCCAAGGAATGTGATGAATATTCATAATTTAACCCTTAATACTGTGTTGTAGAGAGCACCAGGTGTGCGTGTTTGGAGGAGCGATCCCCACACACCCGGCGCGCCGAATAAAGCAAATACCCACTTCTCTGACTCTGTCTCTGAAGTGTCTCCTGGCCCGGTTGCGGCGTGATTCACCCAGTTCTAAGAGTCCTTGTTCGGGAAATTTTTTGTTATACCAGGGAAGGTTTAAAACATTTTGTTCAGTGGTTATTTAAGCAATGGTTAGATGAGCATTTAAAATACTTTGTGCAATGGTTGTTTATGTCGGGAAAAGGTTATTTGCTTTACAAGCTAGCAAAAGCTGTTGATAGTCTTGTGAAACAGTTGGGAAATGTTAACCCCAGTTTAAAAAACCCTTTACCGCTTTCCTCTCCTTGCATCCCTGATCCCTCTGCCCTGCTTCAAGAGAAACCGGGAGATGGATTCTGCCAGAGTGCACAGGTCTGCTACCATCTGCCTGTTCTCTCCCTATCTCCTTTGTTCCCTGCCCAGGGTGGTGCTGGCCAGGCCACCCCGGGTTCTACCCCAAACCTCTTCCCTGTACCCACTTCCCCAGTTTCCTCTACTTAAAATTTGCTCCAAGATTGCGGTGGCAGCAGAATCGGTCCCACAATCCCAGCTGCTAGCTTTATTTTTAATTCTCCCGCTTCCACTACCCTCAAACAAAATGGCGAACGCCACGTGGAAGCCATGGTGGGCTTTTTTCCTGTGAGCGGTCGTCCCCCCCCCCCCACCTGCTCCTGCTTGTGTTACTGCGCGCAGTCCCTCTTCTGTCCCTGGCTCCTCCCATGCGTTGATGCGTGTTGCATCGGGCCCTTCCTCCTCCGCCAAGACTCCCTTCCTAGCCGCAGACCCTGCCTCTCCCTCCTGTGTCCCTGTGCTCTCCATCGGTGGCCCTGCCCATGAAAACCAACCCACCTCACGTTCCCACGGGGCCGAGACCGAGAATGGGGATGGTAGCAGCCAGGGAGACTCCAAGACGCTCGGGGACAGCGGCACCTCCGCGTGCACTGCCCTGCCTTCCTTCCCTCTGCTGCACAGCCACAGTGGGTTTGCAGGTGTGCGCACTAGAGCGCAAAGCACTGTGAGTGCTGCTGCAAAAGCGCGGCGCCCGTAGCAGCTTCGTGAGGGGAAGTTGTGAAGCATTCCCGCCCGCCTGCTCCAAGCCCTGTGCCAGATCAGCCGCTCCCACCAGGCTTGGCTTGCCCCTGAGCGTCAGCTCTGCGCCCCAGCCGAGCTGGCTTCGAGCCCCGGCAGCCCCAGCAGAAGCCGTGAGCAAAGCGGCAGTGACCCCCCCGCAAAGCCCGCGGGGCCGCCCCAGCGCCACGATCCCGGCGCGTTCCTACCAGGGCTTGAGAAGCCCCAAGCCAAAGCTGTAGAGCAGCGCTGGCACCGAGCTACAGTCCCGGGCCAAACATTTCCCACTGAATCAGGGGGATGGGGAAGCAGGGGTTAAAAGATTTGGTTTGTTAGAAACAATGCATATAGCTTGCTCAGCTCTTACTGTGCATACCAAGGCAGGAAGAGAAGTTAAGAGACCACTGATAAGGCGGAAAGGATTCAGACCAGAGACCCAGTTTCTCACTGTTCCGGTTTGGCCAAATTTAGAAATATATCCTCTGAGAGAAGGCACAACCACCCCTCCCCCACCAGGTTCGGGAAAAAATAAATTTTCCTCAAAGGAAAGTGAAGGAGATAAAACTATTTATTTAACAAACACACGGGAAAGGAAAAAAATGCTAAATAATAAAATCTTTTGCTGTGGAGGAAAAACCTGGGAAAGTGTTAGAGTCCTCCCTTTGGTCTCCTTGGAGCTGGGGCTTGGGCCAGGGCCAGGCCCTCTGTGCCCGGTAGAAAGTCCTCCCGATGTGGTCTGATGTTAAAGCAACCAAGCAGTCCAGTAGAAAAGGGGGAAAATCCAAAATTCCAGGGAAGGAAAAAGTCAACTCTCAGTCTCTCTCCGGAGAAAAAGCAGCTGAACCACTGGCCAAAAAAAAAAAATACTGTCCTGGGAGCAGCCAGCTGGGTGCTTCCTCCCTCCCCTGCCGCAGCTGGGAAACAAAATGCTATCTGTGTGTGACCTTGCACAAGCTGCAAACTGCTTTGCAAAAGTTTTGCTCAGTTTTTTTACCTTCCCCCTCTCAGGCTCAGTTTAGAGGCATAGAAAGGCACAGGAATTAATTTCTGGGCATAGGCAGCGATATGGGATATGAATCAGGGGGATGGGAAGCAGGAGAATTAGTTTGTCAGGAACAATGCATCCAGCTTGGTCAGCATATCAGAGCAGGAAGAAAAGATAAGAGACCTCTGATAAAACCAGGGGGAGTCTCAGACAGATCCTGCGAACTAGCTCAAACCAGTCTCAAAGGCCGGGGGTACAAAAGAGCATGCGCCGGGGAGAAAGGTGAAAAGTTCAGGACAAAGAAGACTTCCTGACTTCATCAAAAAGACCCTCGGAAGACCCCTACCAAAACCACCAAACAACACTGCGCAAGCGCAACGCGGATGCAAATGACTTTTGAGTTCATTATAATACGAAGCAAGGCTGGGCGGGGCTAGGTGATGAATATGTACAGGCGTGTTGCGAAACTTAATGAATATGGAACTTGTAACCCGATAAATACCGAGCTGAATGCAGCTGTCGGCACACATGATTTTGGAGGAGCGATCCCCCATGCGTCCCAGCGCTGGAATAAAACATACCTACTTTACTACTTATTTAGTAGTGGAGTTCTTTCCACTCTTCATTTTGGCGAGCCAGGCAGGAGAGACTCTGTCCGGCTGCAGGATCGGCTGAGGAGCGGGCATCCTAGGCGTGCCCTGGGCTTTCCTGGAGGATCTCCGCCCCTCGGCTCGCTCACTGCGGCGGACAGCCAACGACCTGCTGGAACTGCGGATAAACGGTATGTTTTGCATTTAGGGTGCCTGTAAGTCGCACGCGTGGCCAGGGCTGCTGGTAAGCCGCAAGGAGACGTCCCGCGCACAGCGCAGTCCCTGTGAGGGTAAAGGTGGAGCTTGCAAGCAACCAGCTACCGGTGCCGGCAAGGGGGAATCTCCGACCGATAGGGCGGCCGCTAGCGATCCTGGGAGCGGATCGGGTGATTCCAAAGGGGGGGTCCCGCCGAAACTTGTTACCGTGTTGGGAAAATATAAGCAGGACCCTGAAACTTACAAGCGAGTGTTGCGAACATTTTTGCTACTAGTAGCAGGTTTGAATGTTGTTTTGCTGCTTACGTCTGTGTGGACATTGGTTGTTGTCAGACTGCTTTTATGTGTGTAGATGTGTATTAGGTCGCCTATTCGTTTGTAAAACGGGAGTGTGCGTGTTGCCGTGTGTTGTTTGAGAGTGTGATATTGAGACATTTGTTGGGGGGGGAGTGCTTGCTTGTTGAATTTGGAATCGTGGCTGGGAGAACCTCTGCAGAAAGATTAGTGGCTCTTGATTGGGAACAACCAGCAGCAGAGAATTTAGAGTTTGAAAGACCAGACGGCAGAGCCTGTGTTCTCAGTGCTATCAGGGGTACTCTAAAGCTGATTTTGAGCCTGAGATTTTAAAGATTGTGTGTGGGAAGTCGCATTTGGTACCTGAGATTTGGGAGGTTCGGGAAGAAAATTGGGAAAGAAGTGTGAGAGAGTGTGAAGAAAAAAAAAAAAATATTTGGGTGGAATTGAGATAAAACTAGGGGACAGAGATAGAAACTGTTGGGGTTTTAGTTTAGTCTTAGTTTTTTTTCTGTTAAAGGAATTTTCTCCCATATGCATGTTGCTAGGGGACAAATAGCTGTACTTAAGAAAGACAAAAAGGGGAGTGGGGCGGGCCTGGCTACTCCTTTGTCTACACCTGGGTGTGGGGGGCAGTTCGCTCTGAGCATCCGGAGAGAGAAGCTGCAGAGAAAGGAGCTGCTGCTTCTTTCTTTTGGCCGTTTTTTTCTTCCTGCTGGAAACAACGCCGGGACCCCAAAAGCTGCTTTCCCTGCCCTGCTGGAGGCCGGGTTGTGGCTGCCCTGCCCCGCTGCTGCTGCTTCGAGTTTTCGCTACGCTGTAGCCCTGCTCGCCCTGCCTGCCTGGGCCTCCGTGGGGTTCTCCCATCTGGATACATCTCGCCTGCCACCCGGGATTTGCGTTCGTTCCTGCCGCTCCAGCCTGCCGTTCTAGCCTGCCGCTCTAGCCTGCCGTTCCAGCCTGCCGTTCCAGCCTGCTGTTCCTGAGAGTCCGGGATCGGCTGCCCAGGGGTTTGTGAAGCCTTTGTTCCATCCCTTCCCGGGATCCCAGGGCACGGGTGCCGCGTGTTTCCCGAGCTCGCTGCGGAGCGCCCCCTGCAGCCGCGGGGGAACCATCGCACCTGCCCTGCTCACCGGGAGCCGCCAGCGCCCCTGCCGGCTGCGAGCGGAACTGCACCCGAGGGGAAAGGGCCTGACAGCCAAGAAGGCTGGGACTGGGTTTGTGTTTGCTGTTACTGCCATAGTTATTGTTGTTTTGTTTGACTGGTTATATATATATATATATATATATATATATATAGTAAAGAACTGTTATTCCTATTTCCCACATCTTTGCCTAAAGGCCCTTGATTTCAAAATATAATAACTTGGAGGGAAAAGGGGTTATATCTGCCACTTCAAGGGGGGGGGCTTCTGCCTTCCTTAGCAGACACCTGTCTTTCAAAACCGAGACAGATCTTGGCGCCCAACGTGGGGCACGAGGGCATTAAGAGAGAGAGGTGAAAAAAGGAATAACAGTCCTTGGATAACTTTATTTTGTGTGCCAGATATAGGAACCTTGTTAGGCAGCACTATGTGGTCTAGTTTACCCTGGTTCGGGTGGCATGTGGCCGTAGCTTTATTCTTCCCCTTTGCAGCTCCTTACTTGAATATGGGTCCTCTGACTAAGGCTACCATTGCTGTTATCCAGCTTGCGTTATGGGTCGAGAAGGTGAGGAATTCATGGGTTTTTACCTTCCTCTGGAATGTGGGCACATGGATAAACGGCTATCACACACTGAGCACATGTTTTTGGGGTTATGTTAACAATGGTGCCTTCTGTGAGGAAATGACACCAGGGGAAGTTTTCCCCCAACCCCTCAACCAGTTCTTTGGGCCCACCCCATCAATTTTCAAAGGGTTTAAATTCCCTCTGAATACTAACCATCTGCTGCTGATAGCCCTACTCTATTTAGCCCTCAAGGATAAGTTGAGATTGGCTTGGATATCTACCCGGACACCAGCCCCAGAGACTAGAGATCCTGCCCCAGAACCTAACATGGCCCCAGAGAGTAGAGTTCCTACCCCAGAGCCTGATCCTGCCCCAGAACCTGACACGGCCCCAGACACTAGAGATCCTACCCCAGAGCCTGACGCAGCCCCAGACACTAGAGACCCCGCCCCACAGACTGATACCGCCCAACAGTCCACCTCAGAAATGGACTACCCAAACAGGGTGGGGGTACTGGCAAAAGGAATGCAGGAGATGTGCCAAGAGATGGGTCAGGTGCGTCAGGGGATATGCCAGGAGATGGGCCAGGTGCGCAAGGAGATGTGCCAGGAGATGGGCCAGGTGCGCAAGGAGATGTGCCAAGAGATGGGCCAGGTGTGCCAGGAGATGTGCCAGGAGATGGGCCAGGTGCGCAAGGAGATATGCCAATTGCTAAGGGAATACGCCTCCTCAGCTAGTGAAAAACCCTCTCCCTGCCCCAAAGAGGGTGAGTCCGATGGTGCAGCAGTAGAACCCATGGATGTTACAACCGTCCAGGCTTCAGCTGAACCACAAGGACAACCACAGCCAGCAGCAGTCGCCCCTGTGCAAAGGAGAAAGTGTAAGACCAAATCAGTACGACCAGTTAATGATGATGGGCAACCAGGGCCCTCACAACCAGCAGGAGAGCCAGAGCCAGAAATCATCACTGAGTCCCTGTCGCACGACAGTCTCCGTGCTATGCGAAACGACATTGTGCGAAGGGGGCGTGAGCCTTATACCACCTGGCTGCTTCGGGTTTGGGACCTTATGGGCACAAGTGTGCAACTGGATAGTGGTGAGGCAAGGTATCTGGGATCGTTGACCCAGGACCCAGGTGTGGACCAGATATTTGTGAGGGAGCCAGGGCCCCTTTCTCTCTGGGAGCGGCTCTTAACGAGTGTGAGAGAAAGGTTCATTCACAAAGAAAGAATGCAGGAGTATCATCATAGAATGCAGTGGAAGACACTCGAGCAAGGGATCCAACAGCTAAGAGAGGTGGCAGTATAAGAGGTACTCTTTGGGAGGGATGGACAGCATGAGAATGACCCCGATAAGGTCAGGTGCACAGGACAGATGATGTGGAACCTGGCAAGGCTAGGGCCATCGCAATACACCACCTTCATTGCAACGATTGATGCTGACAATACCCGAGAAACAGTGGGCTCTGTTGCCAACAAGCTCAGGCATTATGACAGCATGATCAATGGCCTGCTGAAAGCTCATGTCTCTGCTGTGGTCCAGGACCTCAAAGAGGAGATGAAGGAGATGAGGAAGGAAATGAGGGAGGAGATGAGGGAGGAGATGAGGGAGGAGATGAGGAGGGTCAGTGTGGCACCAGTGCGAGTCACAGGCCCCCAAGTCAGAGCCCGTCTTCCCCCTGCTAGAGAGAGAGGGTACACCCCACGAGCTGAGCTGTGGTTTTTCCTGTGTGAGCATGGGGAAGACATGAGAAGGTGGGATGGGAAACCCACCTCTGTCCTGGCAGCGCGGGTGCGTGAACTCAAGGAGGGAGGCACTAACCGAGGGGGTTCCGCTAAGGTGAAGGTAGCCTCAGCCTCCCGTGACCGAGCTGCCAGGTATTAGAGAAGGGAGGATGATATGTCGGATCCCCTTGAAGGTACCTCGAGCATGTATGCCCAGGGAAAGAATGATAACCAGGGCTAGAGGGGCCCTGCCTCTAGCCAGGAAGAGGCACGGGAGAACCGAGTTTTCTGGACGGTGTGGATCCGATGGCCTGGCACATCAGAGCCACAAAAATATGATGCATTGGTTGATACTGGGGCACAGTGTACTTTAATGCCATCGGGACATGTGGGGGCAGAACCTGTATCCATCGCTGGGGTGACCGGGGGATCACAGCAGTTGACCCTTTTGGAAGCTGAGGTGAGCCTGACTGGGAAGGAGTGGCAAAAGCATCCAATTGTGACCGGCCCAGAGGCCCCGTGTATTCTGGGCATAGACTTCCTCCGGAATGGCTATTACAAAGACCCAAAAGGATTCAGGTGGGCATTTGGGATTGCTGCTGTGGAGGCAGAGGGCATTAGGCAATTGAACACCCTGCCTGGACTATCTGAGAATCCTTCTGCAGTTGGGCTCCTGAAAGTGGAAGAGCAACGAGTGCCAATTGCCACCTCGACAGTGCACCGCCGGCAGTATCGGACAAATCGAGATGCTGTGATCCCCATCCACAAGATGATCCGTGAGCTGGAGAGTCAAGGGGTGGTCAGCAAGACCCACTCACCCTTCAACAGCCCCATCTGGCCTGTGCGCAAGTCTGACGGGGAATGGAGATTGACTGTGGACTATCGTGCCCTGAATGAAGTGACTCCACCATTGAGCGCTGCCGTGCCGGACATGTTGGAGCTCCAGTATGAGCTGGAGTCCAAAGCAGCGAAGTGGTACGCCACTATTGACATTGCCAATGCATTCTTCTCCATTCCTCTGGCAGCAGAGTGCAGGCCTCAGTTTGCCTTCACCTGGAGGCGCGTGCAGTACACCTGGAACCGACTGCCCCAGGGGTGGAAGCACAGTCCCACCATCTGTCATGGACTGATCCAGACTGCACTAGAAAAGGGTGAGGCTCCAGAACATCTGCAGTACATTGATGACATCATTGTGTGGGGGAACACCGCAACCGAAGTGTTTGAGAAAGGAGAGAGAATAATTCAAATTCTCCTACAAGCTGGTTTTGCCATCAAGAAGAGCAAAGTCAAGGGACCTGCTCAAGAGATCCAGTTCCTGGGAGTAAAGTGGCAAGATGGACAACGTCAGATTCCCACTGAGGTCATCAATAAGATCACTGCGATGTCTCCACCAACCAACAAGAAGGAAACACAAGCTTTCGCAGGCGCTATAGGTTTCTGGAGGATGCACATTCCCGAGTACAGCCAGATCGTGAGCCCTCTCTACCTGGTTACCCGCAAGAAGAATGATTTCCACTGGGGCCCTGAACAGCAGCAAGCCTTCGCCCAGATCAAACAGGAAATTGCTCACGCCGTAGCCCTTGGCCCAGTCAGGACAGGACCAGAGGTGAAGAACGTGCTCTACTCTGCAGCCGGGAACAATGGTCTGTCCTGGAGCCTCTGGCAGAAGGTGCCTGGTGAGACTCGTGGCCGACCACTGGGATTCTGGAGCCGAAGCTACAGAGGGTCTGAAGCCAACTACACTCCCACAGAGAAGGAAATCCTGGCAGCTTATGAAGGAGTCCAGGCTGCCTCAGAAGTAATCGGCACAGAGGCACAACTCCTCCTGGCACCCCGACTACCGGTGCTGGGGTGGATGTTCAAAGGACAGGTTCCCTCCACGCATCATGCCACCGACGCTACTTGGAGCAAATGGATTGCCCTCATCACGCAGCACGCCCGAATTGGAAACCCAAGTCGCCCTGGGATCTTGGAAATAATTACAAACTGGCCTGAAGGTGAGACTTTTGGGTTATCTTCTGAAGAAGAAGAGGAGCAGGTGACACGTGCCGAAGAAGCCCCACCATATAATGAGCTACCAGAGAGTGAAAGACAATACGCCCTCTTCACTGATGGTTCCTGCCGAATTGTAGGCGCTAGCTGGAAATGGAAAGCCGCTGTATGGAGCCCCACACGACAAGTTGCACAGGCTACTGAAGGAGAAGGTGGATCGAGCCAATTTGCTGAGCTCAAAGCTGTCCAATTAGCTCTGGACATAGCTGAAAGAGAGAAGTGGCCAAAGCTCTACCTCTACACTGATTCATGGATGGTAGCCAATGCTCTGTGGGGTTGGCTGGAAAGGTGGAATAAGGCAAACTGGCAGCGCAGAGGAAAACCAATCTGGACTGCTGAAGAGTGGAAAGACATTGCCACTCGGGTAGAGAAGCTATCCGTGAAGGTCCGTCATGTAGATGCTCACATCCCCAAGAGCCGGGTTAATGAAGAACATAGTAACAACAAACAGGTAGATGAGGCTGCGAAAATAGAGGTGTCCCAGATAGACTTAGATTGGCAACATAAAGGAGAACTGTTCCTAGCTCGATGGGCCCATGATGCCTCAGGTCATCAGGGCAGAGATGCCACCTATAAGTGGGCACGAGATCGAGGGGTGGATCTAACCATGGACAGTATCTCCCAGGTGATCCATGATTGTGAGACATGCGCTGCGATCAAGCAGGCCAAGCGGGTGAAGCCTCTGTGGTATGGTGGGCGATGGTCCAAATACAAGTATGGGGAAGCCTGGCAGATTGATTACATCACACTGCCTCAAACCCGCCAAGGCAAGCCCTATGTGCTCACAATGGTAGAAGCCACCACAGGATGGCTGGAGACCTATCCTGTGCCTCATGCTACTGCCCGGAACACCATCCTGGGCCTGGAAAAGCAAGTCCTTTGGAGGCATGGCACCCCTGAGAGAATCGAGTCTGACAATGGGACTCATTTCAAGAACAGCCTTATAAACACCTGGGCTAGAGAACATGGCATTGAGTGGGTGTACCACATCCCTTACCATGCACCAGCAGCTGGGAAGGTTGAGCGGTGTAATGGACTGCTTAAAACCACCTTGAAGGCAATGGGTGGGGGGACTTTCAAAAACTGGGAGATGCATTTAGCAAGAGCCACCTGGTTAGTTAACACCCGAGGCTCCACCAGCCGAGCAGGCCCTGCCCAATCCGAACCCCTACAAACAACAGACGGAGATAAGGTTCCAGTGGTGCACATGAGAGGTATGCTTGGAAAAACTGTTTGGGTAAAGTCTGCCTTGAGCAAAGACAAACCCATCCGTGGGGTCGTTTTTGCTCAGGGACCAGGTTGCACCTGGTGGGTGATGCAAAAGGATGGAGAGACCCGATGCTTGCCTCAAGGGGACCTTGTTTTAGGGTGAACTACCCATGGCTCTGTACTTGTATCAGTATCAGCATGTATATTTGTATATAATTTGGGTGATGCATAGATTTATATGGTTATAAAAGTTAAGTTTCATGTAACATGTTAGTATGGGAAAAAATTCAGGGTGGATAATGTTGGGGTTTTAGTTTAGTCTTAGTTTTTTTTCTGTTAAAGGAATTTTCTCCCATATGCATGTTGCTAGGGGACAAATAGCTGTACTTAAGAAAGACAAAAAGGGGAGTGGGGCGGGCCTGGCTACTCCTTTGTCTACACCTGGGTGTGGGGGGCAGTTCGCTCTGAGCATCCGGAGAGAGAAGCTGCAGAGAAAGGAGCTGCTGCTTCTTTCTTTTGGCCGTTTTTTTCTTCCTGCTGGAAACAACGCTGGGACCCCAAAAGCTGCTTTCCCTGCCCTGCTGGAGGCCGGGTTGTGGCTGCCCTGCCCCGCTGCTGCTGCTTCGAGTTTTTGCTACGCTGTAGCCCTGCTCGCCCTGCCTGCCTGGGCCTCCGTGGGGTTCTCCCATCTGGATACATCTCGCCTGCCACCCAGGATTTGCGTTCGTCCCTGCCGCTCCAGCCTGCCGTTCTAGCCTGCCGCTCTAGCCTGCCGTTCCAGCCTGCGATTCCAGCCTGCTGTTCCTGAGAGTCCGGGATCGGCTGCCCAGGGGTTTGTGAAGCCTTTGTTCCATCCCTTCCCGGGATCCCAGGGCACGGGTGCCGCGTGTTTCCCGAGCTTGCTCTGGAGCGCCCCCTGCAGCCGCGGGGGAACCATCGCACCTGCCCTGCTCACCGGGAGCCACCAGCGCCCCTGCCGGCTGCGAGCGGAACTGCACCCGAGGGGAAAGGGCCTGACAGCCAAGAAGGCTGGGACTGGGTTTGTGTTTGCTGTTACTGCCATAGTTATTGTTGTTTTGTTTGACTGGTTATATATATATATATATATATATATATAGTAAAGAACTGTTATTCCTATTTCCCACATCTTTGCCTAAAGGCCCTTGATTTCAAAATATAATAACTTGGAGGGAAAAGGGGTTATATCTGCCACTTCAAGGGGGGCTTCTGCCTTCCTTAGCAGACACCTGTGTTTCAAAACCGAGACAGAAACAACAGCAGCTAAGCGGGGAGGGAGGTCGTTACCCCCCCAGTAGCTATATGGTCAAAGCATAGCCCTGCCTCTCTCCATTTATGTGTCCTATCTGCTTGAGTGACAGAAAGGACTCCCTGCTTTGTGTGTGGATGTAAGAAAACTCCAGCTCCACACCGGCTGTGGATTTTAGCTCAGTGCGAATTTTGTGGAAGTCGGAGATGTTATAATTCTATTTATTCAGCAAACAGAGATCTGTGCCCAGAGTGTGGGGAAAGCAAGGAACATTTTGTGTTGAAACTTTTGTGTGGTAAGGAGCATCACATTCCCAAAATAGTGTAACAGATTGGGAGGAGATAGTAAAGACTTTTGGAGGAAAAAAAAAAAAAAAAAAAAAAGATTTCAAGCAGCAGCAAAGCAGGCTTGGCAGAAGGCACAAGAGAATTTATAAAGAGGACCTATACACTATACAGGTGACTCGAAGGGGGTGGCAAAGTATTTGAGCAAACTCAAACTCTGAATAGGATGGGAACCAGACAAAGTAAGGAAATCCCCAGAGCAAGCCCGCTGGGCTGTATTTTGGCACATTGGAAAGAGATAGTAGGAGCTGGAGGCACAGAAAATAAAAGAACCCTTATAAAATATTGTACCCAGTGGTGGCCACTGTATAAATTAGAAAGTGGAGCAAAATGGCCATCTAATGGAACTTTAGATTATAATGCCTTGCTTCAGTTAATGCTGTTTCTGAGACGGGAAGGTAAATGGGAAGAAGTTTCCTATGCTGACGCATTTTTTTCTCTCCGAAAACACCCTGAAAGGCAGAGAGATTGTGGAATCAAACCCCCCAGTGATCCTATGGTGTTAGCTCTGGAAAAAGAAAACAAAAAGGGCCGAAGAAGAATTAAGTGGTGCTGTTTGTCATGCATCATAGGCCAAAGGTGTACAAAATCAGACAAAGTCTATCAAGCAGCAGCTCAGGGACAAGATGATGATGAATTAACCGATTTGCTTAAGCCTCCCCTTAGGAGACAGGAAGAGGATGCGGACTCGGAAGGAACACCAACACCAAACCCCTCTCCCCCGGGCAGTCCTGTCACGTCCCGAAACAGGAAACAGGTACTGATGGCACCTCTGAGAGAGGCAGTGGCACCTGATGGGGATACAATGTTGATTAGAGTACCTTTCTCTACTGCTGACCTAGATGCATCGTATAACGTTGCCAAAAATTACCGAAGTGATCCAGCAGGTACTGCTGAGCGCTTGCGACTTATAATTAAACAGCATAATCCAGATTGGCCTGATATACAATTATTATTGGGTGGACTAACAGAGACAGAAAGACAGTTAGTTTTGAAAACAGCTCGAGACTTGGCAGAGGACTATTACAAAACACAACAATTAGATACAAAAGATTACTTCCCACTCCAGGAGCCACACAGAAGTCCAAATAGAACAGCTGAATTAGACAAATTAAAATGTTATCAAGAATGGATAGCAAAAGGGGTGGAAAAGGCTATTCCCAAAACCCTAAATTGGTCAGCTTTGTACGCAATAAGACAGGGTCCTTCCGAGTTAACATCCGAATTCCTGGATCATCTGAGGGATTCAATGCGCCGCAATACATTGCTGGATCCTGAGACCGAGGTAGGGGTACAACATCTGGTATCTTTGTTTCTAGGACAATCCACAGGAGATATCAGACGTAAATTGCAAAAAATTCAGGGGCCAGAAGGGAGGAACCTGGAAACTCTATTAGATGTAGCTTGGAGGGTATTCAGTAATCGAGAAGAAAGTTACGAGCAAGGGATGAAGAAATTAGTAGCAGTAGTAAAAGAAGGGAATAGAGAAAAACCTAGACAAGGACCCCCTAGATGAGGACGTTCCAGACAGGGCCCACCCCGGCTAGGTAGAGACCAATGCGCGATTTGTGGAAGGTCCGGTCATTGGAAAAAAGGAGTGCCCAGAAAGAAGGCAAGAAGACCGCCAGAACAGGGGAAACCGAGAGAGGGTGGTTGCATATGTGAAAGAAGATTGAAGAGGACCGGGGGATTCCACCCTAGCAGATCCACTGGTTATAATGAAGCTAGGGGAAAAGGAGAAAGAAATAGAATTTTTGGTGGATACAGGGGCAGCATACCCAGTTTTAAATAAAGCTTTAATGCCTGTGGGGGATGACTCTATTGTGGTACATGGAGCAACTGGCCAATCTGAAAAAGCTTATTTTTGTAAGCCATTGAAATATAAAATCAAGAAACAATGGGGTATTCACAAGTTTTTATATTTACCCAATTCTCCAAAAGCACTCTTGGGAAGAGATTTATTAGAACAATTACAAGCAACCATTATTTTTAGGAATGGGGAAGTTATTCTGGAGGTAAATGACCAACAGTATGTAGAAATACTGAGCCTAATATTAAAAACCAAAGACCCTGTAGAGGAAATTAGGGAAGAGATAATGGGCCAAGTGTTCCCAGGAGTCTGGGCCACAGATGTACCTGGGAGAGCCAAAAATGCAACCCCAATACAGATCAAACTCAAAGAAGGGAGACAACCAGTTAGAATTAAACAGTATCCCCTTAAAAGGGAAGACAGGGAAGGAATTGGCCCAATAATTGAAAAATTCTTACAGTTGGGATTCTTAAAAGAGTGCCAGTCTGATTTCAATACTCCTATCCTGCCTGTCCATAAACCTGATGGATCTTACCGGATGGTACAGAATTTACGGGTTGTTAACAAGATAACTGAGGACATCTATCCTGTGGTGGCAAGCCCTTACACTCTGCTAACATGTTTAACACCAGAGCTAACTTGGTTTACCGTTTTAGATCTAAAAGATGCCTTCTTCTGCCTCCCTCTCCATGAAGCCAGCCAGAAAATTTTTGCATTCGAATGGGAAAGCCCTAAGAGTGGGCGCAAAACCCAGCTCACTTGGACGGTGTTGCCTCAGGGATTTAAGAATAGTCCCACCCTGTTTGGAGAACAGCTCGCAAAAGACATAGAGTCCTGGGAAGCCCCACCAGGGGAAGGGAAGCTATTGCAATACGTGGATGATCTCCTAATAGCTACCCGAACAGAGGAAGCTTGCACAGCCTGGACGGTAAGCCTTTACAACTTCCTGGGACTCCAAGGGTACAGGGTATCCAAGAAAAAGGCTCAGGTGGTGAAACAGAAACTGATCTATCTGGGCTATGAAGTCAGTGCCAGGCAACGAACTTTGGGGCAAGATCGCAAAGAAGCGATATGCCAAAGCCCGAAACCCCAGACAGTGAAGGAGTTACGGACTTTTTTGGGGATGACAGGATGGTGCAGACTGTGGATTTACAATAACGGGCTGCTCATGAAACCACTATATGAGCTCATTACAAAGGAAAGCAGAGATCTCCAGTGGACAAAGGAGGCCACGCGGGCCTTCAGCCAGCTAAAGAATGCTCTCATGTCAGCTCCAGCTCTAGAACTTCCAGACATGAGTAAGCCATTCTTTCTATTTTCCCATGAGAAACAAGGGATCGCCCTGGGAATACTAGCACAGGATCTGGACCCATACCGACGGGCAGTTGCCTATTTCTCTAAGCAGCTAGATGCAGAAGCCAAAGGATGGCCTGGGTGCCTCAGGGCCGTTGCAGCAGTCGTGCTAAACATCCAGGAAGCACGCAAATTCACCTTGGGTCAGAAAATGACTGTGCTGATATCCCACATGGTGTCCACGGTGCTGGAAATGAAAGGTGGGCACTGGGTCTCCCCACAAATGTTCCTGAAATATCAAGCCATCATGGTAGAACAAGATGATGTAGAAATAGTGGTAACTAACATTGTCAACCCAGCTTCCTTTCTCAGTGGAAATCAAGGGGAACCGGGATGCCATGATTGCCTGGAAACTATCGAAACCACCTACTCCAGCTGCTCGGATCTAAAGGATACCCCTTTAGACAACGCAGAGACCTGGTTTACTGATGGGAGCAGCTACGTCATCAGTGGAAAGCGGCATGCTGGGTATGCAGTTACCACCTGCCGCGAGGTGATAGAATCCGGACCCCTGCCAAAAAACACCTCTGCGCAGAAGGCTGAAATAATCACCCTAACCCGTGCCTTAGAGATGGCAAAAGGAAAGAAAATAAACATCTATACAGACTCAAGGTATGCGTTTGGAGTTGTACACGCACACGGGGCCATTTGGAAAGAAAGAGGACTGTTAAATTCACATGAAAAAAACATCAAACATGCACAAGAAATAATGCGGCTGTTGGAAGCAGTCCTCCAGCTTCCTGAGAAGGTAGCAATCATGCACATAAGGGCACATCAAAAGGTGAGCTCAGAATTGGAAGAAGGAAATGAACTGGTGGACAGAGAGGCAAAAGAAGCAGCAAAAGGTGAGGTAACAATAACTGGAGCCTTGATCCCAGAGGGACAACTTTCCCTAGAGGGTAAGCCAACATATAATAAAAAAGACAAGAAATTAATTAAAGATGAAAGGGGTCCATTTAACCAAGAGGGATGGGCTATCACTGCAGAAGGAAAATGGGTTATTCCCTCTCATTTGCTATGGTCATTAGTTAGAGAGGAACACCAGAAAACACACTGGGGAACAAATGCCTTATATAACTATTTAATTGGGAAAATTATCGCCAGAAACTTATACGAAACTGTTGTGCAAGTAACTCGACAATGTAACCTTTGCCTCCAGACTAATCCCAAAAACACCCTGTCTCGGTTTTGAAAGACAGGTGTCTGCTAAGGAAGGCAGAAGCCCCCCTTGAAGTGGCAGATATAACCCTTTTTCCCTCCAAGTTATTATATTTTGAAATCAAGGGCCTTTAGGCAAAGATATGGGAAATAGGAATAACAGTTCTTTACTATATATATATATATATATATGTATATGTATATAACCAGTCAAACAAAACAACAACAACTATGGCAGTAACAGCACACACGAACCCAGTCCCAGCCTTCTCGGCTGTCAGGCCCTTTCCCCTCGGGTGCAGTTCCGCTCGCAGCCGGCAGGGGCGCTGGCGGCTCCCGGTGAGCAGGGCAGGTGCGATGGTTCCCCCGCGGCTGCAGGGGGCGCTCCGGAGCGAGCTCGGGAAACACGCGGCACCCGTGCCCTGGGATCCCGGGAAGGGAAGGAACAAAGGCTTCACAAACCCCTGGGCAGCCGATGCCGGACTCTCAGGAAGAGCAGGCTGGAAACGGCAGGCGGGAACAGCAGGCTAAAGAGGCAGGCTAGAGCGGTAGGGATGAACGCAAATCCCGGGTGGCAGGCGAGATGTATCCAGATGGGAGAACCCCCACGGATGCCCAGGCAGGCAGGGCGAGCAGGGCTACAGTGTAGCGAAAGCTCGAAGCAGCAGCAGTGGGGCAGGGCAGCCACAGCTCGGCCTCCAGCAGGGCAGGAAAAGCGGCTTTTGGGGTCCCGGCGTTGTTTCCAGCAGGAAGAGAAGAACGGCCAAAAAGAAAGAAGCAGCAGCTCCTTTCTCTGCAGCTTCTCTCTCCGGACGCTCAGAGCGAACTGCCCCCACACCCAGGTGTAGACAAAAAAAGTAGCCAGGCCCGCCCCACTCCCTTTTTTGTCTTTCTTAAGTACAGCTATTTGTCCCCTAGCAACATGCATATGGGAGAAAATTCCTTTAAAAGAAAAAAAACCCTAAGACTAAACTAAAACCCCAACACACCCCCAAACCAAAAATGGGCCAGATTGAGAGAGGCCATGGGGCCTGGACAACAGTGGCAAATTGATTTCACAGAACTTCCAAGAAAAGGGGGATATCGATATTTACTGGTGCTGACAGATACTTTTTCAGGATGGCCAGAAGCTTTTCCTACAAGAACCGCTAAGGCTTGAGAAGTAACCAAGGTGTTACTACGAGAAATAATACCATGCTCCGTTGTTCCAGCCTTAATGTCCTCACATAGGGGACCACATTTTATTTCAAGGGTGGTACAACAAACTAGCCGACATTTAGGCATAGACTGGGAACTCCACACTCCATACCCCCCCCCCCCCCCAGTCGAGTGGTCAAGTAGAGAAAATGAATAATTTGATTAAACAGCAAATTGTGAGATTAGGGCAAGAAGCTAACCTACCCTGGCCCCAATCTCTTCCACTTGCATTGTTGCAAATTCGGACCAAGCCCAGAATTAAAGAAAAGCTAAGCCCCTTCGAAATACTTTATGGGAGACCATATGGGGTACAGAAAGGCATATCTACCCAAATAGGGGAAGAGACGCTAACCACCTACATGATTGCTTTAGATAAACAGCTTAGAGAAATTGAAAAACGTGGCTGGAACTCGAAGTCGAGGCTTGGACGGTCCTGTACATGACATTCAGCCTGGAGATTATGTATATGTTAAGCCTCTTACAGAAAAGACTCTGGAACCACAGTGGGAAGGACCATTCCAGGTGCTTCTCACCACTTACACCACGATGAAGATCAGAGAACAGAGTGCCTGGATTCACCATACCCAAGTAAAGAAGGTTCCAGAGGCCCCTTGGAAAGTGACTCCTGGGGATGATGAACTGAAATTGAAGTTTACCTGAACAAAATGAAAATGTTAGGGTGGCACACAAGTATGACCCAGAAAATTGGTTTTTTCACAGTCATAATTGTAACCTTCAGTTGGGAAGTTATTCATAGGAGAGAAGACATATGGTCCCAAGCCTTTATGCGGTTTACTGGACTCATGGGGAAATATTCTGATTTAAAAAATTTAAACCTGTTGACCGTGGTCATGCACGGAAACCAAGTGTATACAAAGCAAGAATGGGAAAAACAAAAAACTTGGCAGCTCCAGGGAACTGTAGGAGAAAAAATCAAGATAGGATGCCGAATGATTAATGGAACTACTCATAGAAAAGCAACTCAAATCAGTGTCTCAACTACTCCTACAGACAAACATCATGATATCTGTCGTCATTCACGCGAAGCAAATTGTGGGTATAATTTTACATTAGTACAGACCGTTGAAGAGGTTTGTCTTTGGGGCCAAGACAGTAATGGGCTCTCATTCAAATTCCAGATAAATGCCATGGCTAGGCCTACTACGACCTACTCTGGCAATCAGATCCAAACCCAGGTCACATCACTTAAGTCTGAGCCAAAGGTTTATGAGATTGGCCCCTATGTAGTGAGGAACACAGGCCAGCAATTACTGCTGTTTAATCCAGAGTGGTCTCTTAAGCGTGTAGAACTACTGATGCAAATTAATATTTCTGACATCCAACCAGCCTGCTCCCCTTTAATTCAAACATCCTTTGAAGGGTAGACAGCCTGGCTGCAGAAGCAAACACCCCTCTAAGGCAGAATGTGGAGAGACCTGACTGGCATGCTGGGAACAGGACTGGGAGTTATAAATGGAATTGATTCAAAGATACTGATGAATAAATTGGCCACAGCGACCAGTGACCTGACCAAATTAAAGCAGCCCCTACAATCCTCCCTATTAGCATTAGGAAACAGCCAGTGGCAAGTCTCAAAAATACTCCCAGACCTAGCAAAATTCAGCAACCTGGACCACGAACTGATATTAAACACACTTGGCACAGCTCAGGACAATGTCTCATTAGCCCTTAGCTGCATACAAGCTCAATTATGGATGCAGTCCACAGCTTCCTTAATTATAAGAGAAGGTAATGAAGGTGTATTTCCTATTGAAATCCGAGAGGCGGTTTGGAACAATGCTACTAAATTAGAAAGAAAGCTCCAATCCTGGTGGACCTTGGTAAATTTCACCTATGACCCAATGACTAACATAGCTACTGCCTTTGTGCTTACGATACGGAATGCCACAGTTTATGTAATTCATCCTATTGTTGCATTGGGACTGAGCTATGAAGTTTTTTACCCCTCTGAACATAGAGTATGGTCTCAGATGGTAGAAGAAAGATGGCAATTGGTAAATTTAGAATCTTGTATCACACAGGACCAACAAGGATTTATCTGTGAAAGTAATACCCTTGATGCTAAAGATATGTCTTGATGTAGAACAAGGCATTTGTCACTTCAAGACCCACCCAGACACTACACCGAAAACTGTACTTGTATATATTGGTCAAGGCTGTGTGTGCTTAAGAACTATCTGCACTTTTATGATGATAGATGACAGTAATATAAATGTAGCTGCCAAGAATCACTCTAATTTTTGTATTTGTAATTTTACCATGATTGTTAGGTGTGACTTTTCGTATTTAGCACCGGTTGTGTCTCATCAATTAATAAGGTCTAACTACACCATTTACCATAAATTGCTACCCACACCTATTGGGATGGACCTAACATTAGTAAAGCAATTAATGAAACATCAGGACCTAATGGAGATTTTAGAAGTCCAAAGGAACAGGAAAAAGACCTTAATCACCATCCATCATGACACACAAGAAATCAGCAGAATCTTGCAAAGAGTAAAACAAGATGCAAGTCATAACTGGTAGGACACGCTTTTCGGGTGGTCACCTACCGCAACTGGTATCCTAAATACGTTATGTCACCCCATCATTGTCTTATTAATCTTGGTTAGCATCTGCCTCGCGCTATCATGTTACTTATTTGGAACTATAGAGTATTAAAAAGGTTATCAGTTTTAACTACTTTGTCAAACACACATGGGAAAGCATTAAGAGATGCCTACCAAAAGAAATCATTAGGAAAAGAATCTATGTATTAGTAAAAGAATTTACTAACTCTTTAGAAAAGGGGGGACTGAATCAGGAGGATGGGGAAGCAGGGGTTAAAAGATTTGGTTTGTTAGAAACAATGCATATAGCTTGCTCAGCTCTTACTGTGCATACCAAGGCAGGAAGAGAAGTTAAGAGACCACTGATAAGGCGGAAAGGATTCAGACCAGAGACCCAGTTTCTCACCTAAAACTAGCTCAAACCAGTCTTGAAGTTTGGACTCCGGCCAGGGGCATAAAGAGCATGCGCCGGGAGGAAAGATGAAAAGTTCAGGATGAGGAAGACTCCTTTCTTCATCAGAGGAAGACTCTTATTCCATCTCAGCGACCCCTGCCCACGACCACCAGACAACACTACGCAAGTGCAACGTGGATGTAAATTACTTTTGGGCTCATTTTAATACAAAGCGAGGCTAGGCGGGGCTAGGTGATGAATATGTATAGTCGTGTTGCGAAACTTAATGAATATGGAACTTGTAACCCGATAAATACCAAGCTGAAAGCAGCTGTCGGCGCGCATGGCTTTGGAGAAGCTATACCCCGTGAGCCCCAGCACTGGAATAAAACGTACCTACTTTACTACTTATTCTGGTAGTGGAGTCTTTTCCGCTCATCACCGGCAGCCCCGCGGGAGCTTTGAAATAAGCCCCGAGGAGCCGCATCTGCAATAAAAAGCAGCATTCAGAGACTCCCTGAGAGGCTTGAGACAGCCTGACGATACTAGAGACAGAGGGGATCTAGTGCCTTTCGAACACAGACTGAAGAAGCTGCGGCAGCTGTGGCAGCTTAGACGGGGCGTGGGCCCAGCCGCTTTTCGCCCCCGTCGCCGCTGCCGCAAAGCCCAGGCCCGCCCGCGACCCCCTGCCGGCTCATGCCTGGCTGCCTCACCTCGCCGAGGCAGGGGCGCGCCCAAGCCAGCCACGCTGCTAGGCCAGGACCGAGCCCCGCGCGGCCGCTTGCAGCGGCTCGCCCTGGTCGCCCACGTGGCGCGGGAGTTGAAAGGACAGTTTGTTGTCGTTTTCAACCTAGAAGACTTAGCTCCCCCCGCTGTGGCAGCGGGCTGGAGGCAGCTCCTGCGAGAACGCTCTGCCCCAGCTCGTCCCGGCCGTTCCTTCACTGCCGCGGCACTGCGGAGCAGCGCCTTCCCCCCCTCCCTCCTCCGCTCTGCGAATGCCCTAAGGCTACCAAGTCGCCGCTGCCGCGGCTCTGTTCCCCCAGCTGCGAGAACCCTGCCCGCCTGGTGCCTTTCACCTCAACCCCAGCCCTGCCCGCAAATTCCACCCCCGTGCTGCATGAGAAGCAGAACAAGAGGGGAGGTAGCAGGACCCAGGCTGTAGGACTCAGACTGTTCCCAAAGAGCCGTGAGAACATCATAGAAGAAGCAGTGGACCTGACCAGCTCGCAAGTGCAGCTAAAGCATGCAGAACAGCAGCCAAAGAAACAGAACAGTGACTTCTCACATTCTGATGCTGAGTGTAAAGATCAAAAGGCTGGAGTGGAGAAGCCAAATGCCACAGATGATACCTGGAAACTGCTTGAGAAAAACTAGCCCTGCACCAGCCCAGCAAACACTGTTCCTGTGGACTCAACGCCAACTAAGATGAACAGGGTGCAGTCAAAAGACCAGACAGCCGCTGCTTGGAAACGGAGATGACGTGAAACAGCATCAATGTCCACCATAGAAACAGACTCACCATCCCGTAACCAGAACTGGAAACAAGACTTCGAACGGATAAGTCAAGACACCTGTGGTGTCTCCCGAGATCTTGCCCCTTCTGTTGCTTTCCCAACAGTTAATATTCCCTACTGCCACCCCTCTGCCTTGCTTTTCCCACAACCACACTCCCCAGTACTCTTATTGAGATATTTTCTGTTAACTTGCACCCCTCTTTTTATTCCCTAACCACGTGTTCCCATACGTTTGTTTAGTTATACCATTCCCTTTTCCCCAGACCTTTAAGTAAAAGAGGGGGGAAGGGAAAGCCCCCCCCCCCCCCCCATTTGAAATGGCAAAATTTTAACTTTGTTTGAAACCCCAACAGAAGCAACTGCCAGAGCCTGGGCCCACATTCACCTCCAGGATGCCCAGCACCCAACGCCTATCACCCTGCTGCCCTCTGGATGCTCCTGGGACCACCAGCAGTGAATGCTTAGACTGTGCCGCAGCCCAAAGAGAACTGTGCTGCTTCAACCTCACCTCTGCCCATGAGAGCATCCATTCCAGCATCCAGAAAGAAAAATCCTCTAAAAGATTTTAGGACTTATTGGGATATTGGGTTGTGGGTGCTTCTGATCATTGTTGTTGTTTTGTGTATGTTTGGTTGTTTGGGACGTTGGGTTTTGGGATCCCTGGGGGAGGCCTTTTTGTTTGATACAGAAAGGAGGAGTTGTGGTAGCCGGTGAGCATACATTACAAGGGACAGAGAGTTCTCAGTAAAACAGGTCCCTAGTACCACAGGAGCCACTTTGTGTTGGGGTGGCCAAGGGGGCTTCTCCCAGGATGCTTGTTCTGCTATGTTAATTTATCCCAGTTTGGATTCCCCGGTTGGCTGTTGGCCTCTACCCCTCATCACTCCCCCAGAGCTTCTCCATTGGTCCCCGTTCCCTGGTCCTGCCTTTTCCCCGCCCCCTGATAAAACTGTGAGCTTTGGGATCATGTTTGTATTTGCCTCTTCAACCTTTGACAGTATAGAAGCAATAAATGCTCCTGCTGGAATGCACGCAAATGCCCTTCTCGACTCTTTGCTACTGACTATATTACTGAACCCACCCGTGCTTCTGTGGGTGCACGCGGGACCACACGGAGCAGGGCAGGGACGTTATTAGTAATGTATTAGGGTAATTGCTGATGTATCTTTTCTTAATCACTAGCTTTAATCTGTAGTAATGATTTGATGGATTTCCATTCTATGCTTATTTCTGTTATTTGCTTATCATCCATGTAATAAATAAGCTTATCTCTAAATAAGTAATTGCTTTGTTCCAATCCCTTCACTAATCACGTTAATAAGCAAAACATGCATACAAGCAGTTGCTTCTTTACATAGTTTGCCACAGTGGGAATTGTTGTCTGGATGCATTACTCAGGATGTTCTGACCAGATCTACCTAGTTAGCACCATCCTGTTGCTCCATTCTGTGCTTATCTCATGGAAAAGTCCTTACAGTTTGAAATAAAGAAAAAGTATTTTTTAAAGCTTTAGGCCGAATTGTGTTTCCACTACATGTGCTTTTCTAATTTGTGATCCCTGAGGTAAAAGGCATAATTTGGACTCAACAGCTGACAACTCACCAGTTATTTGCCTATGGGATAAAGGAAAGCTGGTTCTGTTGTAGCAAGTCTTTGACTTCACTCCAATGTCAGCTCCAGACAGTGCATGGAAAGGAGGGGAGACATATGGCCTTCAAAACCTTACACCCTGACCAACAGTCATACTGATGAGTTAGGAGCTATTTTTAGTTTAAGCACTTTCTCCTTGCAGTGAAACTCACTTCTAGGAGTGATTCCAAGAGACAGTAGCAGGGAAAGGCGGAGAGCAGCAAAGTGGCATAAGTCCTAGCTGAGAGTTTCTGATTTTTGCAGGAGTGAAAGGATCTTATAGACACAAAGCAGGGGGACTTCTACAGTCTGCAAATTTAGGGATTGCAAATTTTCCAGAAGAGGGAGGACAGCAATGATCAGCAAAAAACCTGATGATGCATATGAAAAACAGTCCCTGGATATTCTTATCAGTGTCAATTTAGAACATCTACATATAATTAATTAAAATTAACATCTGCTAGTTTATAAATCAGGAAGTTAAGCAGGCAAAGAACATGGAAATCTCTGCATTTTCTGGTGATCAGTACCCTAGCTGCCCCTCAAACCCCAAAAGGCAGATAAGAAAAGAGCTCTGGCCATCTAGAAATTTATATGGCCCACATGCTAATGACTCAGGAAGAGATCCCTAAGATTCGGGAAGAGATTCCCTTTTGCCCCACTGTATAATAATCTGGGGCACATATATTGTTGATCCATTCTCAGCTGTGTTCAGAACTTAGTTCCTGCCATATCCTTCTGTGAGAGACTAAAATGGTTAATGGCTTAAACATTGTTAAAATCATCAGAGGACTTTTGCCCACTGTAGCAAACTGCAATGAAACAGCTGTTCATCTGCGACCACCGACGCCCACCCCTCCTTGAATATGCCTACTAACTGAAATTTGGAATGTGACAGGAACTTTAGATAGGATAAAAGGGGTACTATTGTCCAATCATCCCAGGTCTGGGGAAAAGAATTGTCCTGGGTAACCCAAAACATTATTGTATTCCATATCTATATGTGCCCAAAAATTGTTACTGTCTCTCTAAGGCCTGGTGGAGCAGCCTGAAGTGGAATCATGGGGCAGGTGGAAGGTGCTGGTCCCCTTTTAAAAGTTGGGGGTTTCTCAGGCAGATCCTCTCTCTGGTCTCGTGGTTTTTGCCTCAGGCAGATCTCACTCTTGCTATTTGTTTTGCCTCTTTTTTTTCCTTGCCTCTTGGATCTTGCTCTTTTGCCTTCGTTCCATCCGGGAGGCAAAGACTCACACTTTCTTTCCAGACTCACAACAGTAGCAACCCGAGAAGCTATTTTGCAATCAAAAACTGTGTCAGAGTCAATCTTGCAATACCAGTCAGTAGTGTGGGGCTAGGGCCAGTCAGGGCCGGGGGATACCATTTTTCAGTGCTTGGGGAGACCATTTCCTACCCTCCCCCGCCAACACGTCAGCAGCTCAGAAACAGCAGCACCAATGCCAGTGGAGTCCAGTAGGTGGCAGAGGGAGGTAACGGCACTGGCACCCGATGAACCGGAGGCTGACACCAGGGAGCCAGAGTTCCCTGAGCAAAGGTTCAGTGTTGCAGTACATGTGGCTGTGGCCACCATGACCAGCGAGGACCCTAAGTCCTGGTGGACAGGCACCAAGGTATAGCACATTCCCCAAGGTTAGGGCGAGTTCCCATAGACCCCTGTGTTCACTATTTACATACTTGATATTGATTGGTTAATGCATTTCCCACCCAATTTTATGTATATGCTTATACATATGTATTTTCCCTGTTTGACTATGCACTAAGTCTAGAAAATTCTTCTCAGCTAGATGCCCTATTGGTTCATTGTTATAAATCCTTCCTCCGAGTTATTCCCATTGGATACCTCCCTGTTAGTCCATCCCATTTGGTGCTGTCCAATTGGTTGTTTCCCTTCTCTCCACCCCTAATCCACCGAGTATAAGAACCCTGGACCCTACCCTCAAATTGTTCTTTGTGCCTGGACCCTTCACTTGCACATGGAATAAACCTCGCTTGTGGAACCTATACAGAGAACCTCTCCCTCTTCTTTGCCTCCGCCGACACTCCTGTTATCTTTTCCTGGGGTTTGCTCCTAGAGCAGAGGACCCAGCCTGCGTGAGCTGCAGCTGCCCACCTGGGGACGTCTGCAGAAAGGACGCTGTGCTGCTTCGGGTAGTCCCCAGCCAGCGTCCCAATTCAGTAATTCTCATCTGCTACTAAAACTGTATGATAAATGAGTGAATGGTAAATGTCTTTCGCATATATGATTTTATAAGCAATGATGGACTATGTAGAAATAGTGTTAAGGTAAAATGTAGTTAAGTAGAAATGAGATTAAGGTAAATTGTAACTTTGAAATAGTTGTAATATGTTAAAAAATGTAGTAATAAACACATGGTAATAAATGTCTTTTGAGTTGAGAAACTACAGAGCCAGGAACCAAGATATCTTAGAGACATGTCTTGGGGTGACCCCAAGACAAAGAAGATAAACCGCATGCATCCCAGGAAGACTGTTATCTCACCAAAACTCACACCTCCCAAGGAAACTGTCAGCTACAAATTAGGCTGGAGACTGGGGAGGCACCAGAGAGAGGGTGCCTGTCTTCAGTTCTGAAGCTATCCAGAGGACTGAAGCAGTGTCGTGCTGGCAGAAGGGGGCAGGGACCGGAGAGGGGGGCAAGTTGAGTGAAGTGTAAATTACTTTCTGGGCTTAATGAATATGTAACAGTTTAAGAGAGTACTTAAGTCCACAGTAAAATAAATGGAGGGTGCCTCTGGCAATATTGCCAAGCACCCCAGAGCTGTGATATGCCTTTGCTCTACTAATAAATGTTCAATATTATATTGCCAAAAATTTAGCTTTTGAATTCATTTTTCTCAATGGTGACCCCTTGTGATAATCTCCGCTAAGACCTGCTTTCTTGCTAGGAAAGCAGGCAGTAATTGGAAACACGTCCTAAATCGTGGAACAAGGCAAATTTTTTTTTTTTTTGTTCTTTTCTCTTTTTTTCTTTCTTTTTGAGCTCAGCTCCCTTGAGGAGAACCGCGGTATATCGCCCATAATTCTTGTACATACGAAGACCCGAACAAGAGAGGAGGACCCTGGTAAGTCTTGTGTGGGGGGCGTGAAGGCGGATTGAATGGTGTGTGCATGAGACGAGGACTGGACAGTCCAGATCCTCGAAGTGAGTGTGGAGCTCTTTTAACCATGTTTTTGTTGTCTCGTGAGAGACACGACCGGTGACCGAGCAAAGCAAAAGAAACATGCTGAATGATCCCCCAAAATGATTCCTTAGTAGTTAAACACCTTGGTAGAAATCCTTATGCAGGAATTCTTAGGAGTTGAATGCCTTGGTAGGAATTCTAGGAGTTAAAACCCATAGAGGTGAGGACTCCTTGGTAAGGGAGCCATTTCCTGGACGGTCCACTGGGAAATCTGATTACAAGTACCTAAAACAGAGGGATTTTGGCTTTGTAGTGCAGATTTATTGGGAGTTTGGTTTTTGAGTTTAGTTCCGTTTGTTTGGCCTGGCAGTATAAGATTCATTGGTGGTTTTATTATTGGTAGACCAGTGTTATTGGTGGTTCAATTCTGTTTGGTTTGGGTTCAGCTTGTGGAAAAAAGTCTTTTGTTTCGGGTTGGGTTTTCTTGGTCCAAACCCGGAACCTGCGGCAATGGTGGCGGTGGCCCCGGTGTTATCCACCGGCGCAGCACCAGTGCTCCAGCCACAAACGGAGACAAGACCAGCGACAGAAGCGGCGGACACGCCCTGGCCGGCGGCGGCACCGCGCGCCGCCGCAGCACAAAAGACAGCCGCAGCTGTGGGCGCGACAGCAGCACCAGAGACGGCCACAGCAGCTCCAGCGCCAGATCGGTCGAAACCGGCCGAGGTCATGTCCCGAAAAGAGGCTGCAGTTCAAACCACAGCGCAGCCAACTGCAGCCTGTGCTGCCAGTTTCTCTTCTGGTCAGTCCGTTCCCCCCTGGCCACCTCTATTCGTTCACAGCACCTCAAAGTTGCCTTTACCCGACGATTCATCATCGAGCAGTGAGGCAGAGGAGGCTTTAGGCAGAGGGCGTAAAGCGGCTGTAGCCAGGCGGTGAAAGAAAAGGCTGCTCCAGTCTCGCCCCTGGACCTTCCCGGACTGCACTGTGACAGTGTGTCCTACCCACTACAACCGTTTCTGGGAATCGCTTAAGATGCGGGCTTTGGAGGAGAGTGACTGGAATTTATTGGAAACACTGGGGATGCCAAGCAGATTTGAAGATTCTGGGAGTAATCGGGAAGCTGTTACACAGCATCCACAGGCTGTGCCAGTAGTACAGGATGGTAGTGACTCCCTCAAAGGGGAGATCCAAGCTTTCCCAGGGTATAAGGCTCTCCCAAATTCAGGCCAGCATGATAAGCATGAGGTGATTGCCTGGAAGGTTGCACAGGATCTACAATCCAAGGTGGCACTACATGGGCTCGGTTCTGCTGAGGTTATGCAAATAATAAGGGTGATAAATACAGATTTGCTTGCTCCATTTGATATCAGACACTTAGGTCAAATCCTATTTCAACCAGAGCAATGTGCAGTTTTTGAAAATACCTGGAGAAAGCTGGCCGACAAGGCTGCATTAGGGAATATGCAGTTCCCTGCTGCCGATCCTAGGCGGGCAGTGGGGACGGATGCTTTGATGGAGACTGGTCCCTTCTCTGATCCCAATCTCCAGGGTACCTTTCCCTCTAGCGTCCCGCAGCAAGCTCAACAGGTCGGCATGGCAGCCCTGTTGAAAACCATAGAGTTGTCTGCACCTAGAAAGTGATATACTGAAATAGTTCAAGGGAGATCAGAGTCATACCTCTCTTTCGTAGAGAAAGTTGCTGCTTCTCTCGAGAAGCAGGTTGACGATAACGGGTTAAGGCACTTGTTGTTAAGGCAGTTAGTGAGAGATAACACAAATGAGGAGTGCAGGAAAATCATAGATGCCTTACCAGGAGAACCTGAGCTCACAGACATGGTCGAGGCCTGTTCTAAGGTGGGATCTGGGAACCAGAAAAGGTCTGCTTTGGCTGTGTTTCTGCAGCCTGTTCACGCATCTTCTGGTCGTGAAGCAAAGCAACCCAAACAGGCGAAAAAAATGGAAGCGGACTAAGCTGAGTCAAAAAGAGAACACACCGATCCCCCAGTGCAAGAGGTGTGGCAGGCCAAGGCATTGCTCGGACTATAGTAGATCCCAGACTCATGCCAATGGTCAGCCTTTGTTGGGAAACTTCCGCTGGGGGACAAGGAGGGGGAATTGCTCTCCGATGCAGTCTCTCCCCCAGAGGGTGGCACAGGTACAGGCACAGGCCTACTCAGCCACCCTAGAGACGGCACCCAGGGATCAGACGATTTTGACGTCCACACTGCAGCAGCAGTTGTCTTAGACTCTAGAGGTATTTATAAGGTTCCCTTGGACGCATATGGACCCTTAGCCCAGGGATCCAGTGCAATGCTGGTGGGAAAACCTGATGTTGCCCATCAAGGAATCTTAGTGCACTCAGGAGTTATTGACACTGACTTTAAAGGTCAGATTTGTGCTATGGTCTCCATGCAAAAACCCCGTCACTATTCCTGAAAAGACCTGCTTTGCTAAATTAGTGCCTTTTAAGTCTTGTGTCCCCAGGATAGAACAACAAACTCACGAAGATAACGGCAGTGGATCTACAGGACTTCCGCAGGCCTTCTGGACTGCAGGCATCTCTGACCAAAGGCCACAGATGACATGTACCCTGATCCTGCCGAACGCCCGTCCACCCCGGATTCAGCTTCAAGGTTTGATTGATATGGGTGCTGATGTAACTATCATCTCCTTCTCTGCGTGGCCTCCCTCATGGCCTTTAGCCCCTGTGGGATCGGCCATCGCAGGGTTAGGAGGAACCACACAGAGCTATTTAAGCGAACGGTCTGTGATGGTTAGGGACCCAGAGGGACACACAGCTACAATTAGGCCTTATGTTACTACCACTTCCCTTAACCTTTGGTGGAGGGACGTGTTGGCAGCTTGGGGGGTACAGATTGGGACAAATTTTTGAACAGGGAAAGCTATTGCTACCTGGAAGGAGAGATCTGAATGGCAGGTGCTGAAAGGCCACGAGTCAGGCTCTGCTCAGTTAGTCGAATTAAGGGCTGTTACCATGGCTTTTCAACGATTCTCACAGGAACCTTTGAATTTGGTTACTGACTCTGCTTATGTAGCAGATATCACCCAACGCTTAGATTGTTCACTTCTGAAGGAGGTGAACAATGCGGCTCTGTTTTCGCTGTTGCAAACCTTGTGGTCTGCAATTCAGGCTCGATTGCATCCCTGTTACATTCTGGACATTCGAAGCCACACTGATTTACCAGGTTTTCTAACACAAGGCAAGGCCAGGGCCTATATGCTGGCCAACCCTGCGTGAGTAGGGCCTCAGCCTGACAAAATTGCACAAGCCAAGGCATCGCATGGTTTCTTCCATCAAAGTGCACATACCCTGCAGAAGCAGTTTCATTTGATGCCAACTGAAGCACGTGATATTGTCAGCACTTGTGGTGACTGTCACAGACTCGCTGGGCCTTTGCCACTGGGGGTAAACCCCAGAGGGCTAAAAGCCTTGCAGATTTGGCAAATGGATGTAACTCACATCCCTGAATTTGATCGGCTGAAATATGCGCACGTGTCTATTGACACTGTCTCCTCAGCTATGTGGGCTTCTGCTCACACTGGAGAGAAGGGCTGTGATGTCATTGCCCCTTGGAAATTGGCTTTCTCAGTCCTGGGCATGTCAGCTTCTGTGAAAACCGATAATGGTCCTGCCTACGCCTCAGAGAAGACACGGCAGTTTTTACACCTATGGGGTGTAGACCATACCTTCGGTATCCCACATTTTCCCACTGGCCAAGCCATTGTCAAACACGCTCATGCTACCTTGAAGCATGTTTTGGAAAAAGAAAAAGGGGAATGCATGGAGGAACCCCACAGAGCTGACTAGAAAAAGCTTTGTATACAATTAATCACCTTACAGTATGTCTCGGTTTGAAAGACAGGTGTCTGCTAAGGAAGGCAGAAGCCCCCTCTTGAAGTGGCAGATATAACCCTTTTTCCCTCCAAGTTATTATATTTTGAAATCAAGGGCCTTTAGGCAAAGATGTGGGAAATAGGAATAACAGTTCTTTACTATATATATATATATATGTATATGTATATAACCAGTCAAATCAAACAACAATAACTATGGCAGTAACAGCACACACGAACCCAGTCCCAGCCTTCTCGGCTGTCAGGCCCTTTCCCCTCGGGTGCAGTTCCGCTCGCAGCCGGCAGGGGCGCTGGCGGCTCCCGGTGAGCAGGGCAGGTGCGATGGTTCCCCCGCGGCTGCAGGGGGCGCTCCGGAGCGAGCTCAGGAAACAGGCGGCACCGGTGCCCTGGGATCCCGGGAAGGGAAGGAACAAAGGCTTCACAAACCCCTGGGCAGCCGATCCCGGACTCTCAGGAACAGCAGGCTGGAAACGGCAAGCGGGAGCAGCAGGCTAAAGCGGCAGGCTAGAGCGGCAAGGACGAACGCAAATCCCGGGTGGCAGGCGAGATGTATCCAGATGGGAGAACCCCACGGATGCCCAGGCAGGCAGGGCGAGCAGGGCTACAGTGTAGCGAAAGCTCGAAGCAGCAGCAGCGGGGCAGGGCAGCCACAGCTCGGCCTCCAGCAGGGCAGGAAAAGCGGCTTTTGGGGTCCCGGCGTTGTTTCCAGCAGGAAGAGAAGAACGGCCAAAAAGAAGAAGCAGCAGCTCCTTTCTCTGCAGCTTCTCTCTCTGGACGCTCAGAGCGAACTGCCCCCACACCCAGGTGTAGACAAAAAAGTAGCCAGGCCCGCCCCACTCCCTTTTTGTCTTTCTTAAGTACAGCTATTTGTCCCCTAGCAACATACATATGGGAGAAAATTCCTTTAACAGAAAAAAAAAACCTAAGACTAAACTAAAACCCCAACACAGTACCACAAAATTCAAATAATCCTGTTATTCTGAATCATTTTCTCTCATTGCAGTCTGCAGGCGACATACAACTGCCCCGGGCAAAAGTCGGGGTACAGAATTTACTTACTAACCAGTGGGAAGGCCCGCATGAGCTTATCGTTTGGGGTCGTGGGTATGCTTGTGTTTCCACAGATACTGGGGTACGGTGGCTACCTGCAAAATGTGTTCGCCCTGACCTATGGTACCAGAGGCAGAACAGGCAACTTCCAAATGATGACCAGAATGCAGACCATCCAAATGGTGACCAGAATGTAGATCATCAGCCTAATGACTCTTCTGATGATGACCGGGATGGCAACCATCAGGCAGATGGTCCTTCCACAAGCAGAGACTGGGATGGTCCTTCCACAAGCAGAGACTGAACTTTAAATTTCTTGTTATGGAGTCAGATATTTAAAGCCCTAAGGACATATTTAGAATTAATAACTCATGTAGATTTCTATTTAGGATTAATAGTAAATTGTTATCTTATAAAAAAAAAATGGGGGAATTGTAGATACAAAAATGCTGCTAGCAAGAAATTTTCCTGCTTCTTTCTAAGCCTGTGAGCTACTTTTCTCTCTCAAGAAGACAGTAGCAGAGTTCTATAAATTATGAACACCTGCGACCTTGCAAAGCGTTGTTTATGGTACAGTAGAAAAATATTTTGACAATGGATGTTTTAGGATTCTAGCCAATTACACCAGGGGGTGGATGATCCTTTGTCCAATTAGACTATGAAGAAAAAAGTCTATAAAAGATTTTGTAAAATAATTAAATAAAGTAATCTTACTGCACAATTCCTGCCTGCTGGATCTCTCTCCTCTCCTCCTTACAGCTGCGGGATACCGTAATATGGGGGTGCTTTGGTAAGTCAGCTGATAAAACTAGGTCTACTGGCATAGCCAGGGCATCAGCTCTGCGATTACCCTCTGCAATAAATCCTGGCAGGTTTGTATGTGATCTCACATGCATGACAAAATAGGGATTCTCTCCGTGGGAAACTAGATAAATTAGCCTTGAGAGCAGATCATAAATTTTCTTGTTTGAAACTTCTTTTTGGACAGTGTGTTCTGCTCTCACAGTTACTCCAGCTTCATATACTGAATCAGTGACCAAATTAAAGGGTTCTTTGAACCTCTCAAATGCTTTAGCAACAGCTGCCAGTTCAGCTACTTGTGGTGATCCCTGGATTACCTTGACGTCAGATTTGCACTTTTGTGTCTTTGGGTCTTTCCAAGTCATGACTGATCTTCTAGTTTTTCCCGAGCCATCAGTAAAAATGGTTATAGCATCAAGGGGTTTTCTATTTTGAATTTCTCAAGGGATAAAAGAAAATGCCAGAATTAACAATTGATGTTTTGGGTAATGATTTGATATTTGTCCTAACTGTCTAATGCAAATTGTAAGTTCATATTATTTTGGAGCAGGTGATCTAATGAGTCTGCTGTTACAGCTAAGTAGATGCATGGAAAGTCACATCCTGCCAGGGTGCAGAGCCTTGTTCTACCCTTCATGATGATTTTTGCCATCAGTTCTTGTGACTTGGTGATGTTCTTAGAAGGTTGGAGTGGGAGGAACACCCATTCAATTATGATGAGGGAGTCCTTCTTCTCCTTGTCCCACTGAAATATGAGGCCGTGAAAGCGTGGTACCTTCCCTAGAATGACAAGCTTAAAGGGTAGGGGAGGCTGATACCTGTGTGCCTGCCTGGTAGAAATTGCCTCTTGTACCTTTTTGAGATACTGCCTTGCCTCTTCTGTCAGGGATCTAGGAGATGTTTGACTGCCTCTTCCTAACAGTAGGTTCATAATAGGAGCCACATCCTCTGTGGTGAGTCCCAAACAGGGTCTTATATAATTCAATGACCCACAGAGCTGTTGCAATTCTACTAATGTTTTTGGATTGTTATTAACAGTGATGGGTGCTGGGGTGATGGAAGTTTCTGTGATTTTGAGTCCGAGGTATTTCCAAGGGCTTGTTCTCTGAATTTTTTCAGGTTGTAATTCAAAGCCCTTGGCCTCTAGGGCCTCAATCACCATGTTAAGTGTTTGCTCAAGATATTGATTATTGGGGCACATATCAACACATCATCCATGTAATGTAGGATGATAGCTTTCTCTGCTTTGGCACGGATGGGAGATAGAATTTTAGCAATATACTCTTGACAGAGACTTGGTGAATTTTTCATACCTTGGGGGAGCACGAGCCATTGGTAACGTTTTATGGGGGCCTCACAATTAATAGAGGGCACGGAAAATGCAAATCAAGGGGCATCTGCAGGGTGGAGTGGAATATGAAAGAAACAATCTTTAATATCAAGGACAGACAAATTCCAATGTTGTGGGAGCATTGAAGGTGATGGCATACCTGGTTGAAGGGGTCCCATGTCTTCAATAACTTCATTGATTTTTCCGGAGATCATGGAGAAGGCACCACCTGTTCTTTCCCGGTTTTTGTATTACAAACATAGGCGAGTTCCAGGGGCTATTAGTTGGAGCGATGCTCCCTTTAGCTAATTGTTCATTTACTAATGTGTGGAGTGCCTCTAAGTTTCCTCTTTTTAGTGACCACTGGTCAATCCACACTGGTTCATCAGTTTTCCAAGTTAATTTTTGTGGATGGCACTCAGCTCCAGTGGCCGCAAGGGAAAATTTTGATGTCTAGGGGTGATATCAATTTTTGTGCCCCACTGAGACATGGCATCTCTTCCCCACAGGGTGGATTTGGTATCTAGGACATATGGACAAAGTGTCGCTATTTGTCCTTCTGGACCTTCAATTTGAATGGTGTTTTTGGATTGCTTCGCAATTTGGGTACCTCCAATCCCTTGTATGATACCCTGAGACTGCAATTCCCATTGCGCCGGCCACTTATCAAATGGAATGACAGACACATCAGCACCTGTGTCTATCATTCCCATGATATTGATTTTATGTGATCCATGATGGAGCTTACATTCCACTATAGGTTTATCGTTTCCCAGAACCTCAGTCCAACAGATGGCTGGGATATGACCATCTGTGGGCAGGTATTTGGGCAGTGGAATGTCTCATGGAATGACTTGACCCTTTGGCATAAAGTATGGTGGACATATACAGTGTACTATTAGGCTAGAACCCCCATTCTGATCCACTTTCATGAGTGTGGGTGTAACCTCTATCTCAGCAGGTGTCTCCTGAGTGTCTCCAATAACAAAAAGGTATGTAAAGTCTAGTATGTGGTCCACATTTAGGAATGTGATTGGTATCGAAGTCTGTTGTTGTTGAAATGGTGTGCTACATCACAGGTTACCTTAAACCTAAGTCCAGGAGTCCATGTTACTTTGTCTGCAGCTCTAGTTCTGTCAGAATGCGGAGCAGCTAGGATGCATTGAATCATTAGTTTCCCTGCTGTTGACCTGGGGAAACAGTCTTTGAAGAGTTTTTAGCAGCAGTTATAATTGCTCTGCAATCCCGAGCCGCATTTCCCTTTTTCTGACAATGGTAGCACACAGGGTTACCTCGATATTGAGTTTCCCCTTTACCCATCACGTTCTCCACAACCTCCCCCACCATCCCCACTTTTTTCAAAAAAGGAGCAGCTGTGTTCAGCTGCACCTTCTTTGTACAAACTTCGAGGATGGTTTCAACAGTTGGGGGTGGACGCAAAGGGAGACTCAGGATCACTTGCTTGCAAGCATCATTCCTATTGGCCTGGAGCAGTTCAAGTAGGAATGCTTGTTGCAGGTCAGGATTAGGGACCTGGGAAAAGATTGCTTCACTCAAAAGATTATAAAACTGTATAATATTTTCAGTTGGCAACTGTTTAATGTTGGTATAATGAGATGTAGGCGTCTGAGACGGTAGTAATGTTAAGGCCTTTTCAGCAGCACATGTGATTTCAATAAGAACTGGACGAGGAATAAACATTGCTTGTTTTTGAGCATTTGACATATTCACTGGATAAATGGTCTAATGTTAGATAATTGTTGTCAAAATCCAGATAATTATCTGGAGTTTGCCACAGAACTTGCAATAAATCAGATAAAATTAGCTTCCACTGTTGTTTCCACAACACAAATTCACCAGGTATGAGAAGAGTTTACATTATTTGTAATCAAATCATGAGGCACTAACAGATGCCTTGAAAAGGTAGCACTTAACAGGCTTTTAAAATAGTGACTATGCATCCCAAACTCCTTAATTGCTTTGTACAAATCTCTGATATTGGAATATGGGAAAGGAGTCCAGCCAGGATTCGCTCTGATGCTGCTATGGGGGAGAGTAGTAACAACTGGAAAGACTTCCTGGTAGCCACGAATTCCCGGATGTAAAAGGGTAGTCACATGACTGTGGGAACTTGAGGCTGGACAATGGGAGGAGTGGAGGGGCAGGGAGTGGAGGGAAGGAGGCAGCAGGAGGAGAGGAGGGGTTGGGGGCAGGGTTGTGGGTGAAGGGGGCGGTGCTACCATGGGGGGCGGGAGCAGTGCCAGCCTCCTGGGCAGGAACAGAGGGAGGGGTGAAACACGACGCTGTGGGGGCGGGATTGAGGGCGGGGGTAGGTTCTGACGCAGGCATGGGAGGGGATGGGGACAAGAAGGAATTTGTAGGATGGAGGTGAAAGGGATTGTGGGAGGTGTAGTTAGGAGATGAGGACATGTGGCATCTGCCGTTATTGGAAACAGACTCGGGGAAAAGGGATTGGGAGGGGGGGGTTTCCCGGGCTGCGAGCACATGGCTATTGCTGTCCCTGGGAACAAAGAGATCAGGGGAGAAGGGATTTTTTTGCGCACTTACAAAATGTGGACAAGAAACCGGGGACAAAGGAGTGGAGAAAAGGGGTTGGAAAGGTCCTGGGATGGGCTCCGAATTCCCGTTCAAGGCAGGGTGCTGAGGAGACACAGGTGGGCCAGGAGGTCACTAGCTCTCCTGCGCTAAAAAGCAGGCTGCTCCAGCCGTGTTTTCTAGCATAGGGGAAGAGGGATCAGGGATGCGGGGATTGGTAGAGGGTATAAGGGAGTTAAAAGGGGTTTTTTGCAGTGGCTTTTTACAGCTGGTGGTGGGGTCCGTGGCTGCGACCCAGGAAGAGATGACCGGTCCGGGGAGATGGTCCCGAAAGGAATTGCCTGCCCGAGGTCTGGTATCTTCCTCTCAGCTGCTGGCAGAGGAGCCCTTGCAGACGCTATCAGCACTTTAGTGATTATCAGCTCGTGATTTCAGCTCAGCTCTGCAGGGCTGCCTCTAGGCCAAACCAGACCGGAGAGAGAGACGAGAAGACCCGTATGGCTGGTTCCGCACGAAGGTAGCTTTATTGGGGGTTCCCTCTGGCGAAGGGAAGGCCAGTGACGAGCTCTCTCCCACAGAGGCGAACTTGTCTTCTTTTATAGGGATACAGGGGATCAGCAAGGGGACCAATGGTTTACAGAGGGTCTGGGATAGACCAATGGGTTACAGAATGATCTGCATAAGGTCTCCCAAAGGATTGTGGGTCTACTTTTCCTCACCATGACTCAAAAGTCCTTTCCAGGGAGTCCTGCTGGGCGATTGCGAAATCTCTTATCTCAGCAGACATCCCTCCAGGGCAGTGGCTGGGCATATCCCACAGCTTTTCCTGTACAGCATTCTTTTCTGGCAAAGTGTGACTTAGTAACAGGAGAGGAAAAAATTTTGAAACTGTTTCATCTCCCGATCGTCTGAGAGAGGAGAGCTTTCTCCCGACACTATCCCAAAATTCAGAAGATCTCATGTCCTCCGAGGTTAGATTAGGAAAGTATTGAAAAAGCCAGCACACAAAAGATTGAACTAAACTTTTAGGGTATTTATGCCCAGTACAAGAAAGGTATCTTTGAACTTGGTAATATATTTCTCTGTGGTGTGCAGAAACTTCAGATCCCATTATGAAAGCAACACCACAATTCCTCAGCCCCAAATCGTGAAAAAAGGAAAAAAAAGAGAAAAACTTTGCACCGAAACCAGCTATAAGACACGAGCCCCCAAACCAGCGGGGAAATACTCACCAGAGCTCTGGATTCACCACAGGAAAGCAGGTCCGGAGAAAAAAAATCAGTGAAAAGGCTCTTCTGCTTTTTCAGCCGTTCCTGTGCCACATGGAGTAGAGGGGGACTTGGCTGGATCTCTGTGCTAGCTACCACACAAAAAGCGACAGCAGGCTGCAGAGTGCTGGCACTGCACGCACAGTGTTTACACTGGATGACACATGGTTCGCTGGGACACCCCAAAAGTCCCTGTAGAACCGAGGTTCAGAGATTTCACATTGGGTGCCAATTGACAAAATGCTCACACCTTGCTCAGTCGTCTAGCTCACTGTTCTGTGCCTTAGAAAGCCCCGAGCTGCCTAGAGAGACAGCATGGGCAATCCAGCGACTCGCTGGCGCTGAAATGCAGCAAGTGATAGCTGTAAAGCTAATGTCAAAAGCAGAAGCAAAGAGGTAGAAATACAGCCCAAACTCTGTGCCTTAATCCTGTTTCTTTATTCTTCCTGTCCCGAGAGAGACAGGAGCAGCTCTACACAGAACGGAGGCAGGAGCAAGAGAGGGGGGAGCCCACTCGGGTCGCTTTTTATTTGGGGGAAGGGAAAGGGGAGAGCTAGGGGTGGACCCGGGGTAACCAGCCAATCGGACTGTGTTTCGGGGGAGTCCGTGCTACTTTCAAGTTTTACCCGTGCTTAGAACAAAGGGGATTCAGAACACATGGTTGAAACAAGTCCAGACCTGTCTGATCAGTCCTGGAGCGGTGCTGCACCTCGGGGGCAGGCAGCAACAACCCACAACAATTCTAAAAGTAGAGGAGGATAAAACAAAGCTGCGGGGAAGTAATTGGGACCCTTTAGAACATCTCCCTCCGCCTTATAATCCCCCCTCCTGGGGAAGCTCCACCACAAGAGGGACCCCTGCCACAGGGAGAGGAAGCCCCACGTAGGGTGGAAAACCCCCAGCCATGCCGCTGAGTTACACGCTCAAGAATAATACAAGAAAGGGGAGTGGAAAAGTTATTTCCTTTAAGAGAGGTTCCTCTGGGGGGTGCACAGGGAGGAAGTGGGTTTGTAAATGTTCCCCTAAACTCTACAGAAGAAAGAAGTTTTTAAAAAAGAGATGAAAGCATTGTTAGAAGACCCCTTGGGTTTGGCAGAACAGTTGGACCAATTTCTAGGGCCAAGCATATACACATGGGGAGAGATGTAGTCCATTATGAGTATATTATTCATCCCAGAAGAACAAAAAATTATTAGAATAGCGGGAATGAGAATATGGGAAAAGGAAAATCAACAAGGAGTCCCCGCTGATCAGAAAATGCCTCTTCAGAGTCCCCAATGGGACCAGAATCAACCTCAAGGTAGACAAAATATGGTGGATTTTCGAAACCTAATCTTAAGAGGAATAAAAGAGGCAGCCCCAAGAGGACAAAATGCAGCTTGGGCATTCGATAGCCGACAAGGAAAGGATTAAGCACCCACAGAATGGTTAGAGAGACTTAGAAGAACAATGCAGCAATTTTCTGGCGTCGACCCCTCTGGTCCAGTGGGACAGGCTGTACTTAAAGTAAATTTTATTACTCATTCCTGGGCAGATATTTGAAAGAATTTAGAAAAATTAGAAGACTGGCAAGACAGGGATTTAGAGGAATTATTAAAAGAGGCTCAGAAGGTGTATGTCCAGAGAGACAAAGAAAAAGCAAAAGCCAAAGCGAGAATCATGATTGCCACTATGAAGGAGGCAGAATCCACAAACAAAGGGGGGGAAACCCAGAAAGGAAAGGGGTTGGGACAGTGCTCGGAAAAGCGGTCAGGGACCCCTTGGGAAACAACAATAGGGAAATCAGAAAGATGCGTGGGAAAGTTTAGTTGTCATTACTGTGGTGCTCCTGGGCACTTAAGGAGGAATTGCCCGAAGTGGGCCAAAGACATGAAAGCTTTTGAAGGGGAAATGGCATAGGGGTGTCAGGGGCTTTTTATACTGGGGATGGAACACCAAACTGAGCCCTTGATAAAATTAAAAATAGGACCCCAGGAAGAAGAAATGGAATTTTTAGTAGATTCCGGAGCCGATAGAACATGTATATTAAAGGTTCCTGAGGAGTGTTGTATAAGTAAAAAGGTTATTAGTGTGATAGGGGCAAAAGGGGAAGGGTTTAAGGTTCCTGTTGGGGTCTCCTCCCCTGCCATGTAGTCCTGGGAGAGGGGCCCTGAGGGGAGGCACCGGGTTTCCCTGCCCCTGGGCAACCTCGTTCCCCATTGGTTGGTTTGTGTTTCCCTGCGTGGGCAGAGACCCTCGGGTTCCGTGACTGTAACAGTTCCTCAGCAGAGCCCCGGCCATGCGGCTGGAGAAATAAACATCTCTGAAACATCTACCAAGAATTCATCCATATATATTTCCTTTCCACGGGACTCCTGGTTTGATATAGGCTTGTTACGGTATCCCCGCTGTAACAAATGGTGGTGAATTGAGAGCAGAACGATCCCCGATTCCTATAGTGACTGATTTGTATGAGTAAACCCTGGAAACTTTGGATTCCTCTTCTTGGTTTTGTTTTGCTATTCCATATCTAAACTATGGAGGAACTGTGGGAAGACTCTTGGCTTGCAGAGCCGCATATGGACATTTATCTTAAACTTTAAAAGATTCTTGAACAACAATTTGTAAATTTTAGCGTGATTCAAGCTCAAAAAGAACTGAAACACTTCCTGGCATGATTGTTTAAGAACTTTTTCTATGTTTCTTGGGATTTAATTCTTACCAAGGAGTTTTGGAACACCGCTTGGACACAGTTAATTTTTGAGTCAAAATACATGCCGATGGAAGAATATTTTCGTGAATATTATTTAATTACCGAGACTGTTGAGCAATGTCAGCTGTGTCCTGGTGAAGGGAAGCCTGGCTCAGGGACCGTGCAGCCTTGGCCACGTGCACCGAGCACTCTGCGAGCAGCAACGAGGCAGTTCCTGCCTGCAGGCGGAGCCACGCGAGCCGCAGTGTCGGTGGCAGAGCGAGGCGCGGTGGGAGCAGGGCGACCCAGCAGTGCCTGCCTGGCCCCACGCAGCGCGTGGTGGAGCGAGCCCCGTGAACGCCCGACCGAGAGGGGCGGAGCGCGGGTGGCAGCTGGCGGCCGTGGCGGTGGAGCGGAGCTGTGCCCAGCCGAAACGCTCGCTGGAGTGGGGCGCGGGGGAGTCGTCACTCGGGGGCCTGGCCGAGATGCAGCGCCTGGCAGTGGCAGCGAAGCTGGGACCAGAGGAGGCGACGCACGGAGAACTGAGCAGCGCGGCCCGGCCCGGCCCGCGCAGCCCCGAAGGCGACCCCGGGAACTGAGCGCCGCAGGCACGAGCAGCTCCGGCGGCATGAGCGGCTCCGGCAGCCCCAGCAGCTCCAACAATTCCAACACGGGAGCGACCGAGAGAGCAAAGACGCAGTGAGACAGAAAACAGCAGCCACTCGGAAAAAGGAAAAGATCATAGTACCTAAGATCTTAGGGATAGTAAAATGACATAATGTTAAGCAAAATTATGGTTTTATAATAAGGTGTGACAACCAGCAAGACATATTAATGCATAGAACTGCTATTAAAAAGAATAACCCTGAAAAATGCATCCCAAGCTTGGGAGATGGAGAGGTGGTGGAATTCAAAGTTATACAAGGTAGAAAAGGGTTACAAGCATCGCAGGTCACTGGGCCTGATGGTGTTCCTGTAAAAGGCAGTATATATGCAAAAAATCGTAGTCATGTTAGACAATATCTCCATTGTAAGCCCCCCCTACAGTCTCCCTTTCCTAATCCCACCTTTCCCTTTTACCCTATGTCCTATTACTCCCAGTGTATTCCAAATCCACTTTTTCATCCATGGTTTCCCTCACAAAACCATACCTTTGCCAATTGTTTCCCCAAAAATCCCTTTCCAATGCCGAGTGGGGGATGAAAAGGGGAGGGAAGAAATTAAACCCTCTCCTGCCTCAGTTTCCCTACAAAGCATGCTCAGAGAGTTCTGTCTCCCTTCTGTCAGCCCTAAGATGTTCCACAGAATCTGTTTGGACATTTAAAGACTCAGGAGGGTGGCTTGTTTTGTTTTGAAACTGTTCTTGTTATGTTTATCCAGTTGTTTTCATTCTCCTTTTATTAAAATAAAAGGGGTGAGGTGTTGGGGTCTCCTCCCCTGCCGTGTAGTCCTGGGAGAGGGGCCCTGAGGGGAGGCACGGGGTTTCCCTGCCCCTGGGCAACCTCGCTCCCCATTGGTTGGTTTGTGTTTCCCTGCATGGGCAGGGACCCTCGGGTCTGGTGACTGTAACAGTTCCTCAGCAGAGCCCCGGCCATGCGGATGGAGAAATAAACATCCCTGAAACATCTAGAAAGAATCTGTCTGCCCATATATATTTCTTTTCCACGGGACTCCTGGTTTGATATAGGCGTGTTACAGTATCCCCACTGTAACAGGTTCCCTTAATCGAAAATGTACATGTAGAAGGCCCTAATCAATTTGCAACTGGAGACTTATTGTTAGTCCTGGGTGCCGGATGGAATTTGCAATTATTATTAGGTATAGGTGTACTCCCAGAAGAAGGACAAATGAGAGCAAAGATTTTAACTAATGAAGACGAGAATAAAATTGAACCTGAAGTGTGGGCATCCAAAAATAATTGAGGAAAGATAGACATGAAGCCAATAGAAATAAGTATAGAAAATCCATCACACCCCATAAGGGTCAGGCAATATGCAGTACCTAAAGAAGGAAGGATGGGATTAAAACCGGTAGTTGACAAATTGCTGCGAGAACGAACTTTAGAAACCTGCATGTCACCTCACCATATCCTGATATTGCTGGTAAAAAAAGCTGATGGAACACATAGGCTAGTCCAGGACCCAAGAGAGGTTAAGAAAAGGACACATACAGGGTTTCCTGTAGTTTCCAACTCTTATACCCTTCTGAACTATATCCCTCCCTGACACACATGGTACAGTGTGATAGATTTAAAAGATGCATTTTGGTCTTGCCCGTTAGCAGAAAGTAGCAGGGACTTCTTTGCATTTGAATGGGAAGATCCCGAGACAAGAAGAAAGCAACAATTACAGTGGACTCAATTGCCCCAGGGATTTACAGAATCTCTGAATCTGTTCTGGCAAGCTTTAGAGGCTCTTCTTATGTCTTTTGAATGAAGTGAAGAGGTACTTATCTTACAATACGCAGACGATTTATTAATATCAGGGTCAGACGAGGAAACAGGTCGGAACACCACTATTAATCTGTTAAATTTTCTTGGGAAAAAAGGGCTATGGGTTTCAAAGGAAAAGCTAGTTTGTAGAACAAGAAGTAAAATATTTAGGACATTGGCTAAGCCAGGGAAGTAAAAAGTTATATCCTGAAAGGGTGCAAGGTATATTATCCCTCCCTCCAACGCAAACCAAAAAGGAAGTTAGGAAGCTATTAGGATTACTGGGGTACTGTAGACAGTGGATTGATGAATATAGCAAAGTGGTAAAATTTTTGTATGAAAAGCTGATCAACGAGGATAATATCTGTTGGACACAGGAAGATGACCAGAAGCTAGAAATAGTAAAAGGGAAGCTGATAGAAACTCCAGTCTTAAGTTTACCAGATGTAATCAGACCCTTTCAGTTGTTTGCTGATTCAAATGAAGGGGTAGCCTATGGAGTACTCACACAGGAATGGGGGGGTCCAAGAAGCCTGTAGCATTTCTGTCTAAATTATTAGATCCTGTGGCCAGGGGGTGGACAGTCTATGTACAAGCTATATCGGCTGTAGCACTGTTAGTAGAAGAAGCTCAGAAGCTAACTTTTAGCGGAACCCTAGCAGTACATACTCCACGTGCCATATGATCAGTATTAAACCAAAAAGCCGAAAAGTGGCTCACAGATTCGAGGATGCTAAAGTATAAAACTATGCTCCTGGAAACTCCAAATTTAACCATCTCCACCAGTAGCCATGTGAATCCTGCTCAGTTTTTGTATGGGGAACCAGAGGGGAAGGTTATTCATGATTGCTTAGAACTAATAGATTATCAAACTAAGATACGGGAAGGCCTAATGGAATGTGAACTACCGGATGGAGAAAAGTTATTTATAGATGGGTCTTCCCGGTGCCAGCAAGGGCAGCAAATGTCTGGGTATGCAGTGGTAGATGGGAGAACTACGGGACTTAAAGAAAAGGGAAAATTGCCTAGTCACTGGACAGCCCAGTCTTGTGAACTGTCTGCCCTTAATAGAGCCTTGAAGTTCTTAGAAGGAAAAGTATGAACAATCTTTACAAATTCAAAATAGGCATATGAAGTAGTACACACTTTTGGGAAAACCTGGGAAGAAAGAGGGTTACTAAATTCAAGAGGAAAAGGGCTGAATCATGACGATTTTAGAAATCTTAGAAGCATTAAGATTGCTGTCTTGGTTGGAAAGACAGGTGTCTGCCAAGGAAGGCAGGAGCCTCTCTTGAAATGAAAAATGCAACCCCCTTCCCTCCAAATTATTATAATTTTGAAATTAAGGGGCTTTCAGGCAAAGATATGAGGAATAGGAATAAAAGTTCTTTACTAATATATATATATATGTATAACAAGGCAAACAAACAATAAGTATGGCAGTAACAGCAAACAGAATCACAAACCCAGTGCCAGCCTTCTCAGCTGTCAGGCCCTTTCCCCTTTGGTGCTGTTACGGTCACAGCCGGCAGGGGTGCTGGCGGCTCCCGCTGAGCAGGGCAGGTGCAATGGTTCCCCTGTGGCTGCAGGGGGCACTCTGGAGTGAGCTTGGGAAGCACTCGGTAATGGTGGCTTGGCCGAGATGGGGAGGGATGGAAGAAAAGCTTCACAAACCCACTGGACAGCCGATCCCAGTGTCCTGCTGGACCCTCGGGAACAGCAGGCTGGAACAGCAGGGACGAGCACAAATCCTGGGTGGCAGACAAGATGTATCAAACTGTGAAGCTGCAGAGGGAACCCCAGGAGGTCTCGGCAGGCAGGGCGTGCGGGGCTACAGAGTAGTGAAGGCTCAAAGCAATGGCGGGGGCAGGGCGGCCGCAGCCCAGCTCCCAGTGGGGCAGGGAAAGGCAGGCTTGGGAATCCCGGGGTTTCTTCCTGAGGCACCTGAGCAGATGGTGAACAGGTCCCTCTTTTAGTAAGGTGGGGTGTTAGGGTCCCAGTGCAACAGCCGCTCCAGTGAGCAAGCTCCACTCACAGTAGAAGGAAGGCAGCCAAAAAAGCAGAAGCCTGCAGTGCTGACGAATCCCCTCCACCACGATGGCAGCCTCTGTCTCCGTCAGAATGCCGAGAACAACAGCCCACAAGCCCAGGTGAAAGAGAGTAGCCCCTTGGACCCCTCCCCTATGTGGCCAGGTCTTTTGTTTCTCCCAAGCACCCAGCAATTTGTCGCCCTGGCAGCATATATGGGAAAAATTCCTCAAGAGAAAAAAGAAAACAGAAGGGGAACTCCCAAAACCCCAACAATTGCCTAAAGAAATAGCTGTTGTACACATTAAAGGACACCAAAAGGGGAGAACCCTAGAGATAAGAGGAAATAATTTAGCAGATCAAGAGGGTAGGGATGCAGCAGAAAATGGAAGTGAAAAAGTTATGTTAATCCTAGCTCCAAGCAATGATGAACCAGATATCCCAAAATTTAGCAAAGCAGAGGAAAAAGAACTTTGTAAGATAGGGGGGGAGCAAGATCAGTCTGGGAAGTGGAAACTCCCTGCCGGGAGGCAGTTACTTAATAAGCCCCTAGCCAGAAAAATATTAGAAGATATGCATCCAAAAACTCATTGGGGAACTCAAGCCTTATGTGATCATTTTTTGAGGAATTATGGCTGTATTGGGATTTTTGGATTAGCCAAACAAGTGACTAAAAATTGTATAACATGTCAGAAGATAAATTTAAAAAGTATGAGAAAAACCACACCGGGAAGGCTCGAGTTAGCCCTGTGGCCATTTCAAAGCATCCAAGTAGACTTTACTGAACTTCCTCAAGTACAGAAATGGAAATTTTTATTAGTACTAATAGACCATTTAACTCATTGGGTAGAAGCTGTCCCAGCTGTTAAGGCTACAGCCAATGTAGTATGCAAAACTCTCCTGGAACAAATTATTCCCACGTATGGAATGGTTAACAAAATAGACTCAGAGGAACACATTTTACATCAAAGGTGTTACAGCAAACCACACGGGCCCTGGGAATGGAGTGGGACTTACATACCCTGTGGCACCCTCAAAGTTTGGGTCAGGTAGAACAAATGAATCAAACTCTAAAAAACACCTTAACCAAACTAATGATTGAAACACAGATGTCCTGGATAAGGTGTTTACCCTTAGTCTTATTAAGGGTCAGGACACAACCCAGGTCAGACCTGGGAGTGTCCCCCTATGAAATGATGTTTGGGCTGCCCTTTCTGACCACACAACATAAAACCGCTTCTTATGAGGAAGGGGAGGCACGTGTTAAAAAATATAACACCACAATTGCCCAAACAATGGAAAATTTGCTAGCGAAAGGAATGACATTAAAATCCATATTATTCACCTGGGGGAATGGGTAATGGTTAAAACGTGGAAGGAGCAGGCTCTGGCTCCACAATGGGAAGGTCCATTCCAGGTGTTGCTGACAACCGAGGCAGCAATCCGAACCAAGGAGCGAGGGTGGATCCATGCCAACAGAATTGTAGAGAATGGCTGAGTGAACAGGGACGTGTACGTGCACAATCCAAGCTATATTAGTGAACTGTCCTTGATTAGAGAAAAAAGAGAAGAGCAATGCTGATGTGGCAAGCCGACAGGATGTTGAGGATAGGGATGCTGACCATAGAAAGACTTAGTTAGTCACGTGCATATTAATCTGTAACAAATCACTTGCTATTAAAGGCCGTGTGAACAGTAGCTGTAACCCAATAGTATGGAGCTTGCTTATGCGTGCTTGAGGAATTAGAGTATAACTATGGGTCTGACAATAGAATAAACGGAGTTCCATCATATCTCTATGAGAAGCGTGGTTCATCCCGGCAGATCTCTGGCTAATCAGAATCAAAGGACCTGTTGACGAACCTAACGAGTGGCCCATAATATCTATGCCAGATGATACAAAATTAACTCTTAAGCGTGGACTGGGGGGGTAATGAACAGGGAAAACTCGAATGATTCACAGAGAAATTTAAGGGCTGTAAATAATGAAGAAATAAAACCAAACCTGTATCAGTGGTTCCAGATACCATCAGGGCAAGTCCTAAGACCCCTGCATTATCCCCCTTGGGGAGGAACAATTCCACTCCAAACCGGACGATGAGGACTGTATCAGACAGAGGGTCCTAATGTGTTTGCATTAGCTTGTGATGTGTATAAAGAAAAAATCTGTACTAGTTTGAAAACAAACCAGTGGGAGGCACCAAGTCAGAATAACAATTTAATAGCAAAATTAAAGAAAAGGAAAAAAAAAAAGAAAAGAAAACACGGGTTCAAACTGACAGTCAGGATACAACCTGACAGGCACCCTGTTAGGGTGGTGGCAGCAGTCCGATAAAATGGTGGCTGCAGTCCTCCTGAAGTGATGGATGTGGTTCTGTGGAAGCAGTGATCCCGTAGAAAGGGCCTGCTCTTCCTCAGAGGGTCCAGTGGTGGCTATGTAGCTCCTGTCCTCTGGAAATACAGTGGAAAGAGTTGTCTGTGGTGTTCAGCATCTCAGATTATATCCAGGATGGAATGCTTGGTTCCTCCCTCTGGGTGGAGCATCTCACAATGGGATGATGAGTCATGAGGCCAGGCATTGATTAGGCTCATTAACAGAAGATAGTCCAGAGGGAGTTATCTCTGTGTCATGTGGTAGGGCATTGATGGGCCATTAACAGAAAGATAGTCTGGGGGGAGGAGGCAAGGAAACACTGCCCCACCTGGTTTCAACAGCTCCTGAGGATGGTAATAGAATACACTGCAACCCAGGACATTATCCACCCCTTATTCTATTACCATCTACATCATCCCAAATCAATACCTTCCTAAAACTCTACACACACACACACACATACATATATATATACGATGAAACCCTACACACAGTTCTCACCTAAGATTAGGTCTCCTTGTGGTACACAACAGGTTTCCTCATCTTTCTGCATTACCCACCAAGTGTACCCAGGTCCTTGAGCAAAGACAATCCCACAGATGGGCTTGCCTTTGCCTGAAGTGGGATTAATCCAAACAGTCTTTCCTAAAATACCTCTCATGTGTACCACAGGGACTCTATCTCCATCCACTGTGTGCAAGGATTCAGATTCAGCGGGACCTGCTCGATAGATAGACCCTCAGGTATTGACCATCCAGGTGGCCTTTGCTAAGTTCACTTCCCAATTTTTGAAAGTCCCCCCACCAAGTGCCTTCAGGGTGGTTTTAAGTAGTCCATTGCAACATTCGACTTTCCCAGCAGCTGGTGCATGATGAGGGATATGATATATCCATTCAATACCGTGTTCTCTGGCCCATGTGTTTATGAGGCTTTTCTTAAAATGAGTCCCCTTATCTGACTTGATCCTCTTAGGGGTGCCATGTCTCCACAGGACTTGCTTTTCCAGGCCCAAGATGGTGTTCCGGGCTGTAGCATGAGGCACAGGGTAGGTCTCCAGCCATCCAGTGGTTGCTTCAACCATGGTCAACGTGTAGGGCTTGCCTTGGCGGGTTTGGGGAAGGGTGATGTAGTCAACTTGCCAGGCTTCCCCATACCTATACTTTGTCCATCGTCCACCGTACCACAGAGGCTTCACCCACTTGGCCTGCTTGATCGCAGCGCAGGTCTCACAGCTGTGGATGACCTGTGAGATGCTGTCCATGGTAAGGCCCACCCCTCAGTCACGGGCCCATTGGTATGTTGCATCTCTCCCCTGATGACCAGAGGCATCATGGGCCCAACAAGCTAGGAATAATTCTCCCTTGAGATAGAGTCTCAGCCATTTCTCTTGTTCAGCAATATCCAAAGCCAGCTGGACGGCTTTAAGCTCTGCAACCTGACTAGATCCACCTTGTCCCTCGGTAGCTTGTGCAACTCGTCGTGTGGGGCTCCATACTGCAGCTTTCCACTTTCGGTTAGCACCTACAATTCGGCAGGAACCATCAGTGAAGAAGGCATAACGTCTTTCAGTCTCCGGTAGCTCATTATATGGTGGAGCTTCCTCAACACGGGTCACTTGCTCTTCCTCTTCTTCAGAAGATAATCCAAAAGTCCCACCTTCAGGCCAGTTTGTTATGATTTCCAGAATCCCAGGGCGATTCGGGTTTCCAATGGGGCTGCGCTGTGTGATGAGGGGAATCCATTTGCTCCATGTGGTGTCAGTGGCTTGATGTGTGGAAGGAACCTTTCCCTTAAACATCCACCCCAGCACCAGTAGTCGGGGTGCCAGGAGGAGTTGTGCTTCTGTGCTGATTACATCTGAGGCAGCTTGAACTCCTTAATAGTCTGCCAGATTTCCTTCTCTGTTGGGGTGTAGTTGGCTTCAGACCCTCTGTAACTTTGGCTCCAGAATCCCAGTGGTCGACCCCGAGTCTCACCAGGCACCTTCTGCCAAAGGCTCCAGGACAGACCATGGCTCCCGGCTGCAGAGTAGAGCACGTTCTTCACCTCTGGTCCCATCCTGACTGGGCCAAGGGCTACTGCATGAGCAATTTCCTGCTTGATCTGGATGATGGCTTGTTGCTGTTCAGGGCCCCAGTAGAAATCATTCTTCTTGTGGGTAACCAGGTAGAGAGGGCTCACGATCTGGCTGTACTCGGGAATGTGCATCCTCCAAAAATCTATGGTGCCTAGGAAACCTTGTGTTTCCTTCTTGTTGGTTGGTGGAGACATTGCTGTGATCTTATTGACGACCTCGGTGGGAATCTGACGCCGTCCATCTTGCCACTTTACTCCCAGGAACTGGATCTCTCGGGCAGGTCCCTTGACTTTGCTCCTTTTGATGGCAAAGCTGGCTTCCAGGAGAATTTGGATGATCTTCTCTCCTTTCTCAAATACTTCCTTTGCTGTGTTCCCCCACACAATGATGTCGTCGATGTATTGCCGATGTTCTGGAGCCTCACGCTTTTCCAGTGCTCTCTGGATCAGTTCATGGCAGATGGTGGGACTGTGCTTCCACCCCTGGGGCAGTCGGTTCCAGGTGTATTGCACACCCCTCCAGGTGAAGGCAAACTGGGGCCTGCACTCTGCTGCCAAAGTAAGGGAGAAAAAGGCATTGGCAATATCAGTGGTGTCATACCACTTTGCTGCCTTGGACTCCAGCTCATACTGAAGCTCCAACATGTCCAGCACGGCAGCACTCAGTGGTGGCGTGACCTCAATCCAGCCACGGTAATCCACCATCAGTCTCCATTCTCCACTGGACTTACACACTGGCCATATAGGGCTGTTGAAAGGTTAACAGGCCTTGCTGACCACCCCTTGGCTCTCCAGTTTACAAATCATCTCATGGACGGGAACCACAGTCTCTGTCGGTGTGGTATTGCTGACGGTGCACTGTTGCTGTGGTGATTGGTACTCGTTGTTCTTCAACTCTCAGCAGTCCCACAGCATAGGAGTCATCTGAGAGGCCAGGCAAGGTACTCAGTTGTCTGATATCTTCTGTCTCTACAGCAGCTATCCCAAAAGCCCAACTGTGTCCTTTTGGGTCTTTGAAATATCCATTTCTGAGATAGTCTATGCCAAGGATGCACGGGGCCTCTGGGCCAGTCACAATGGGGTGTTCCTGCCACTCATTCCCAGTTAAACTCACTTCAGCTTCCAGTACAGTCAGCTGCTGGGATCCTCCTGTCACCCCAGAAATAGAAATGAGTTCTGCTCCCACATACCTTGATGGCATCAGAGTACATTGAGCACCAGTGTCTGTGGATGCTAGCAAGGGCTAGCAGAGCAATTTTCCTGTGAAACTTTTCTTTCTCATAAGAAAGCATTTAGAGAAATCCAGCTTCTCACAGCTTCTCTGTGAAAGCTTTCATTCTCATGCTGTAGGAACCCAGAGTGCCGAGAATATTCCTCTGCCTGTTTTGAAGGGTTTTTACCCCCCTGAACAACATTGTTTTAACCTCCGACCTTGGAAAAAACTGCCTACGATTAGACAAGAATTAGAAAATACAATGGTGTGAATTAGGTGATAGACTACTATGTAAGATTGTTACAGGGTGAAAAATTTAGTGGTTTTGGGCTTCTCTTTGTAGTAAATAGATAAGAGCAAAAAAAAAATCAAAATGGAGGATTGTTGTTGTTCTCCAAACCTTCTTCTTCTTCTTTTACTACTCCATATTCTGCAGTAAAACTAATTTGGGATGACTGGACAAAGAATTCCACCATTCCTGGCCGTGTTACTGAATAATTGGTAGGAAAGTAAAAATAATATACGTTTCTAGTAACCATTGGTTAAATTATCTTTAAAAGGCTGTGTAAATCTTGATAATTGGACTTCTCTCCTGCTTTCTGTGCTCTATGTTATGCCTGGGTCACTCTAGTGGCTCTGTTCCTCTGATAAGACTTAATAAACAACTATCTGGCAGCATTGAAACTCCAGGAAAAGTCTCAGTTTATTTTTTGGAACTCCTTGCAAGGACTTTTTCTGCACCTGCAGGTTGTTGTGAGAACAGTAGAATTGTTTTCAGTCTTGTGAGAATAATATTTGGAAATGGGTGTCTTACTGCTCAACCTATCGCCGGGAGAGGTGGTGGGTCAATAGGCCAATCATGTAATTTGTCTTTTGCGAGCCACGCTATAAAAGGTATGGGTGATTAAACGAGGTTGCTTCGGCCATATCATTTGACCTGTATTTATGTCGTGATTTCGCCGCTCTCTGGGGATAACAGCGACATCTGGTGACCAACCGACGTGTACCAAAGACCGCAAACCAGACTTTAGAAAGGCGCATGCCCCCCCCCACTCCGGGCGCGGGACTGGAGTTTCTCCCGAGCGGCGGCTGGCCTCCCTCTGGGGCCCCGCGGCACACAGACTGAGCCATGGAGCACAAATCCTCTTGGAACTGTGCGGTATTTTCCGCCTTTAAGTCTGTGATACTGACCGCAGGAGCTAACGTAGGAGGTGGCGAGCTCGCTGCGTTAATGGACTGGTCGCTTCTGCATTGATATTATGCAGACACTGATACTGACTTGACCTCGGAAGCCTGGAGACGGCCGGGAGACGCGTTACTCCGGGAATTCGCAGCTGGTAATGACGAGGTGCCTGATTTATTACGCACCTGGGCGGTTTTACACTATATACTGCAAATATGGACAGAAAGACAGGATGGTGCAGCTAACTCAGGCTCTGATGAGTCTGAAGCTATGTGCTTTCTCGGCTCGGGCGAGGAGGACCTCTCGGATGGGGGAGGCGCTCCAAGCAGTGCAGGCGCCCCGAGTAGCGCGGGCGCCCCGAGTAGGGTGGGTAGCATGGTAGAATCACTCCTGGTATCGCCTCGGAGGGGGACTAAGGGTTATCCCTGCCCTCGGAGATATGTTCTTTCGAGGGGCTGTTCACCGATAGCATCCGCGGCGTCTCAGCCTGCCACGGCGCCGGCGGCTGCCGCTCTTTCGCTGGGTTCGGCATCGTCTGCTGTTGCGAGCGCGGCTTCTGCGGGGCCAGCGCTGTTGTCTGCTGCAGCGCAGCTTGCTGCACCCTTGTTACAGGGGCAGTCCGTATTCCCGACCGCGGGCGGGGCGTCTTGGCCCCCCGTGCCCGCGTGTTCGGGGTCTCAGGGCCCCCGTCCGGCTCCTGTGCGGCTCGGATATCCTACGGCTGTTACAGCCGGGGACTCCGCAGCACAGTCCCGGCAGCGGCAGTGGCCGAGTTCCCCGATTCCTGTCTCTATGGAGGAACAAATCTTGGCAGCGCTGCAGGACATAAAATTGGAGCTCGCAGCGCTGCCGGGGATTATAGCAGAGGCGGTTATTCCTGCGCTGGGGCGGGAGCCGGGGCAGATAGTCCCGATGTTGGAACCGGGTGCAGCGCCAGACATTCAGAGCGCACCGCCGGAGCTGGCCACACACATGCTGCCTATGCGAGCGCCGGCCGTACCGCCAGAACCGGCCGCACCCCTAGAGCAGGGTGCGGAGCTGGCGGTCCTGGCGCCTGAGCCGGGGCGGGAGTCCGCGGCGTCCATGGCACTGGCCGCCGCCCTGCCTGCGCCTGGGCGGCAGCGGCCTCTGATTCAGCCTGCAACGTTGCAGGCCCCATTGTCGGGTGCGGCGGCCGTTACTCCTTCCCCCGCCGCGCCGCCTGACGCTGCTTCAGTTTCCGCTGCTGTCCCAGCCGTGAATCCAGCCTTTGTAGTTACCCCGTCTACAGGCCCAGAGTTGCTGTGCCAGTCTCCAGAGGGTTTGGCTGATACACCCCTGGGTGACGAGTAAGCTCCGTTGCTATGGAGACGTCCGCTTCCCGGTGGGAGTCCGTGGCAGAGCTTAGGCACCAGCAGCGAGCGATGCAGAGAGCTCGCAGCTGTCCTTGGGCTTCTCCGGGCTGTGATGGCACTCTAGGTCCCAGAAGTCCAAGATGGGTTTGGGAAGAGATTAAAAGATGTGCCTTGCTAGACGGGGCTTGGGAGGTGCTGGAAAGACTTGGGATGCCTGCTGGGCAGATGGCATCTGAGCGACCTGCTGCCTTATCTGATGATAGTATGCAGGTAGATCAAACAGATGCAACAATGAAGCTAGCTAGTGGCGACATAGGGGGTGTTGCCCAGGTGACACTGATCGTGCCGTAATTATGCCTCTCCTGATGGGAGAGATCTTTTAAAGTCTTTGCCAGGAGTTTGAGAGACAAACGGGACTCAGCCTTCGCTGCTTCTAGATAATTGTTTATTAAGTCTTATCAGAGAAACAGAGTCACTAGTTGACCAGACATAGCACAAAGCAGAGAATGCAGGAGAAAGCCGAATTATCAAGATTACACAGCCTTTTTAAAGGTAAATCAACCAATGGTTATGATGAGCGGAAAAGACTCCACTACTGGAATAAGTAGTAAAGTAGGTATGTTTATTCCAGTGCTGGGACACATGGGGGATAGCTCCTCCAAAACCATGCATGCCGACAGCTGCATTCAGCTTGGTATTTATCGGGTTACAAGTTCCATATTCATTAAGTTTCCCAATATGCCTATACATATTCATCACCTAGCCCCGCCCAGCCTCGCTTCGTATTATAATGAACCCAAAAGTCATTTACATCCACATTGCGTGTGCGCAGTGTTGTCTGTTGGTTTTGGGTAGGGGTCTCCAAGGGTCTTCCCCTGATGAATTCAGGAGTCTTCCTCATCCTGAACTTTTCACCTTTCCTCCCTGCGCATACTCTTTGTACCCCTGGCCCGAGTTCAAGCTTTGAGACTGGTTTGAGCTAGTTTTGGGTTGAGCACAGGATGTCTGTCTGAGACTTCCCCTGCCATTATCAGTGGTCTCTTATCTTTTCTTCCTGCTCTGGTATGCTGACCAAGCTAGATGCATTGTTCCTAACAAATGAATTCTTCTGCTTCCCATCCCCCTGATTCAGTTACTAAAAACATACATTATTTTTATTTTTCTACCAATTATCTAATAACACAGCCAGGAACTGTGGAATTCTTTGTCCAATCATCCCAAACTACTTTTACTGCAGAATATGGAGTAGTAGAAGAAGAAGAAGAAGGTTTGGAGAACAACAATAATCCTCCATTTTGATGTTTTTTGCTTTTATCTATTTACTACATTAACAAACCCAAAACCTCTAAATTTTTCACCCTGTGACAATCTTACATAGTAGTCTATCACCTAATTTACACCAGTGTAGTTTCTAGTTCTTCTCTAAGAGTAGGCAGTTTTTTCCAAGGACGAAGGTCAAAAACAGTGTTGTTCAAGGGGGTAAAATCATTCAAAACAGGCAGAGAAACACTCTCTGGACTCTGGGCTCCCACACCCAGGCTTTCCCAGTGCAGAAAGCTCCTCCTAACTCAGGCCAGACTGACAAGCACGAGAGTATGTCTTGGAAGGTGGTCCAGGATTTGCAGAATAAGGTTGCTCAGTATGGATTAGGTTCCCCTCCGGTCATGCAGGTTATTAGAGTGCTGAATTCTGATCTGCTTTCTCCATTTGATATTAAACATTTAGGTCAGATTTTTTTCCAACCTGTACAATATTCAGTTTTTGAAGCCAATTGGAAAAGGTTGGCTGAGAAGGCCGTAGCTGGGAAGATGCAATTGCCTCAAACTGATCCCAGGCGTCTAGTTCCTGTGGATGGTTTTCTGGGGATCAATGAATTTTGGGACCCTGATATTCAGGCTACCTGGCATCCCCAGATCCTGGAACAAATTCAGAAGGTTGGCATGGCAGCTTTGCAAAAAAGTTTGGATACAGCTGCTCCAAAGACGCGATATACAAAGATATTTCAGGGACCGAAAGAGAACTTTTTGTCTTTTGTAGAAAGGCTTCCTGGAGCCTTAGAGCAACAAGTTGAAGATGACGCCATGAGACAGATGTTGTGCAGGCAGCTGGCGAGAGATAATGCGAATGATGAATGCAGAAAGATCATAGATGCCTTGCCTGGAGAACCCGTAGTAGCACAAATGGTTGATGCCTGTGCTAAGGTGGGATCTGGAGAATATAAGTCTGCTCTAGCAGCAGTCCTGCAGCCTCCTCAAGTAAAGTCTGGTGGAGTAAGAAAGAAACCTAAGGTTGAGGAAAAGCAGAAACAGGTTAAGAATAAGAAGACAGGGAAGGAAAACAGGAGGATTGATCGCTGCAAACAATGCAGGAGGCCAGGTCATTCTTCAGACCACTGCCAGTCTTTCTACCATGTCAGTGGTCGATCCCTGGTATGCCAAGGAAAAAACTCGCGAAGGAGCGCATGGGGAAATTGCACTCAGATACAAATGTTTCCCCAGGTTCCTCCCATGCAGGCCTACTCAGCCAGCTTGCAGCCAGCACCCGGGGTTCAGTTGGGGTGGATGTACATACCACAGCAACAGTCATCTTAGACTCCACTCGGGTTTATAAGGTCCCCTTGGATGTGCATGGACTCCTAGGGCAAGGCCTGAGTGCATTGCTCGTAGGAAGGTCCAGCACCACCGTTCAGGGGATCCATGTACACCTTGGAGTTATAGATGCTGACTATACAGGCCAGATTTGTGCTATGGTTTCTACACCCTCCCCTCCTCTTACTATCCCTGAAAAGACTAGAATTGCTCAACTTGTGCCTTTTAAGTCATGTGTTCCTAGAGCAGAACAACGAAGTCGCGGAGATGGTGGCTTTGGATCCATGGGACCTCTGCAGGTTTTCTGGACTGCTGACATCTCCAGCCAACAGCCGCAGATGACGTGTACCCTAATCCTCCCAGATGCCCAGCCACTCGAGATCCAACTCCGAGGTTTGATCGACATGGGTGCTGATGTGACAATCATCTCCTTCTCTGAGTGGCCTCCCACGTGGCCTCTGGCCCCTGTGGGGTCAGCCATCGCAGGGTTGGGAGGAACCATGAAGAGCTACTTAAGAGAACACCCTGTGCTGGTGAAAAATGCAGAGGGGCAAACAGCTATGGTTCGGCCCTATGTCACTTCAGCTTCGCTTAACCTCTGGGGGCGGGATGTGTTGGCAGCCTGGGGGGTACGGATTGGGACAAATTTTTGATAGGGCCCGCTGTGCTGAAGGGCACAGTGTATCCTATGCTGCCTTTGCGGTGGCTAGTATGCAAATCCATCTGGATTCCTCAGTGGCCCCTGAAAGAAGAGAAATTAGTTGCCCTTCACCAGTTAGTCCAGGAACAATTACAACAGGGACATCTTGAGCCTTCTACTAGTCCCTGGAACACTCCTGGTTTTGTAATTAAGAAAAAATCATGGAAATGGAGGTTGTTACAGGATCTCTGACAAGTCAGTGGAGTGATGGAAAGTATGGGGACATTGCAACCTGGTATGCCCTCACCCACCATGATCCCAGCAGGGTGGGAAATCCAGATCATTTATGTGAAGGATTTTTTCACTATTCCTTTGCATCCTAATGACAAGCCAAAATTTGCTTTTACTGTGCCTGCAGTCAACAATGCTGAACCTGCAAAGAGGTATCAATGGAAGGTTCTACCTCAGGGCATGAAGAACAGCCCGACTATCTGCCAATGGTATGTTGCTCAGGCTTTGTCCTGAGTCCGTGAGCAGTTTCCTGAGGCATGCTGCTACCATTACATGGATGATATCCTGGTGGCTGCATCCACCAAGGACGAGCTGCTGAGGATACAGCCTCGGCTGCTCGCTGCTCTGCATTCTTATGGCTGGGAAGTGGCTCCAGAGAAAGTTCAACAGCATCCTCCTTGGAAATACGTAGGAGTCAAAATTCTGGATCGGACTGTCCAACATCAGGAGGTGCAATTCTCAGATTCTATCAAGACTTTGAATGATGCTCAGAAATTGCTGGGTGACATTAAATGCTTACGTCCTTATCTAGGTGTAGCGGGTTCGGTTTGTAACCGGGCAGAAACACCAATTTAGTAAGTGGTTTGGTCCAAAATACTCATTACTGTTTACCTTCTGTGAGATAAGAGTTAGGAGAAACACAAAGCAGGCACCAAACCTGAAAGAATATAAAGAAGTTTATTAACAGACCTAAAAGAAGGGGAAAAAAAATCATACCACACCTTCAGAACTCTTCTCCTCCCCCCACCTTCCTCCCTTCTCCCACTGAAAATGTAAAAAGACAACCCTTGAGATGTTCAGTCTGTTTATCACTTCCATAATAACCTTGTTCAGTCCATTTAGGAAAAGGAGTCTCTCTTGCCCATGCTATGAACACATTATCACGAGACAGCCGCCCACTTCCAAATAACTTTGTTCAGTCCATTTAGGAAGAGGTCTCTCTGCTCGCATGTGAGTCCCTTCCCCCAACTTGCAGCTTTTCCCACAACTGCTTTCGAGGGTCCACTCTTGAAGTTTTTTGGGGTACAATTTTAAGGTTGAGCCGTTCAGAAACAAAAGTTCTCTTCACCCATCTCTGGGAGCATTTCATCTCTAAGAACAGAGGCCCTTCTCCTTCCCTGGGAGCAAAGGGTCTTCCTCATCTTCATCTTTAGGACTATGTCTGGGAGCATCTCTAGGAACTGAGGTTTTCTCCTTTCCCATTTGGAGCAAAAGTCCTCATTGCTTCCATCTCTCCCTGTCCAAACGTCTCATGAAATTACAGCTGCGTCAGCATCTGCCTATCTCAGTGCAGGTGCTTTTGCTCACAAGCATGAGTTGAACACTCCACCCCCCATATCTTCATGAAATTACAATGGGTACTCTGACATATCATAGCTTCACAACAGACTTGCAGCTTTAAGCATCTCCTCTTTCTCTTCCCTCAGGTTTTCAGCTCTTCAGAGCACTAAAAGGGTTAATCTCACCTCAGCCTTGCAGCTGGAATGTGGCTTATCTAAGTGGAGGGGGGGGGAGCTGAGCCACTCCGGCTGCCCACAGCAGGGCTGTGGGGGGGGTTCTGCGGGTGGAACAGGGCCCATCAGCTCCAGGATGGCCGTGGCCCGGCCCGGCCTGGCCCGAGCAGGGCTTGGGCCGCGCCCACTGGCCCCCGCACGGGGCCGGCAGCCACCTGTCCCAGCGCCGGAAACAAGAGAGGGACTCTGCCTCAGGGTTTACTATTCTTAATTGTGTATCACAGAGGCGGTCACAATTTTAAGTGGCTTAAAGAATTGTCCATATTCAAACTGGCCAGCTGATAGGTTCTGTCAGGTCACAGAGGAAGCTGTAAACACCCCTTTGCAGAACATCACTTCCGGGACTATGCTAGCTAACCCATGACACTAGGACTAACCACAGCACAGCTTTCCCCGCTTTTTGATATTTTAAAGGGGGACCCCGAGTTGAATTCACCTTGCAAATTGACTCCTGAAGTGCGACGAGTGCTGGAGGAGGTGCAGCAGGCTGTTTCTGCTCGTCAGGTTCATCGAGTGGATCCCTCCATTGATATCACTGCTTTTGTTACCAATACAGATTTGCATCCTACAGGTATCATTGGCCAATGGAATAAGCAGCAGCCTGACCCTTTGCATATTCTGGAATGGGTCTTTTTGCCACATCAGCCAAAAAAGATGGCACCTGCATTGTTTGAATTGATTGCTTGTCTGATAATCAAATGCCGTCATCGGTGTTTGCAATTAATGGCAGCGGATCCTGCAATAATTGTGCTTCCAGTGCAGCAGGAACTCTTTGAATGGAGCCTCATGAACAGTGCTCCTTTGCAAAGTGCACTGCAAAACTTTTCGGGGCAAATTGCTTACCACATGTCCAGCCATAAATTATTGCAAATGGCAAAATCGACAAGCCTCATACTATGACCAAAAAATAGTCGGGTGCCAGTGCAAGAACCCACTGTCTTCACCAATGGGTCCGGGAAAACTGGGAAAGCTATTGTTACCTGGAAGGAGGGACCTGAGTAGCAGGTGCTGGAAGGCCATGTGTCAGGTTCAGTCCAGCTGGTTGAATTGAGGGCTGTTACCATGGCTTTTCAGCGATTCTCTCAGGTACCTTTGAATTTGGTCACTGACTCTGCCTATGTGGCAGACATAACTCAACGCATAGATTGTTAGCTTTTGAAGGAAGTGAATAATGCGGCTCTGTTTTCACTATTACAAGCCTTGTGGAGTGAAATTCAAGCTCAGGTGCATCCATATTACATCCTCCATTTTCAAAGTCACAACAATTTGCCAGCTTTTATCACAGAGGGTAATTCTAGGACTGACATGTTAGCTAACCCTGCATGGGTAGCTCCTCAGCCTGATAAAATTGAACAAGCCAAGGCATCGCACAATTTCTTTCATCAAAGCATGCATACTCTGCAGAAGCAGTTTCACCTAGCGCCAACTGAGGCTCGGGACAGTGTCAGCTCTTGTGCTGACTGATGCCTTTTCCTGGTCTTAAAATCAAGAGTCATACATGGTTATAAGGGGAAAAGGGATTTTACCTTGGTATTTATTTTAAGGATCCTTAGGTGCACACGTCCAGGTCATATGCATCGAAATGCACCCCACCGAATGCCCACCCCAAAAGATCAGGTATAACATTATAGGTTTTACTAATTAGCATATTTATCAAAGATTCCCCAATGAGAGGCTCAAGTGAGCCCCCCTCCCCAAGGAGCCTTCCCCTGGATGGTTCTATCTTAGTTTACAGAATGTGTTCTGGAGAGGACCTTGGGGTCTGGGGCACACTGATCCTTAGCTACGAAGCTTCTAAAATGTTTAGTCTCTTAGCTTGACAAATGTGGATAATTCAGGATGGGGGGGGGGGGGAAATGTAGGAGATTAGGGACAGGCGTTCAGAAGATATCGTGTTGTGTGGGACAGGTAAAACCCCTCCCTTCTACAGGTAATACCTGACCAGAAAGAAGTGACGCGGTAAACCCAGGTTATTTAACCCTATGTAACCCATGAATAAACGCCATTTGCCGTCCACCACATTGGTGCTTGCGAGCTGATGGCCCGAACGACCTGAGCTGGTCGTCGTACCGTTCCTGAACCAGGTCGCTACACCTTCTAAGAGGCAACAAGTGGTGCCGAAAGCCCGGGATCCGGAATCGGGATCGGGAATTCGCCTGGACGGGTGAACGGTGGCCAGCGCGGCGGGTCCAGCCCGGCGGGGAGGACGCTCCCGGACCAGCGTGGAGGTTGGAAGCTCTCGCGAAAGTCGTATCTCAGATTCATAAGCAATGGGGTATTGATTGCAAGCCAAAAGATTTTACTCTCGCTGTTGCGAGGCTTTTGGAAATTGGGGTCATAGACCGACCGGTGGATATACTCCACCCAGAAGTATGGGACAAATGTTCCAAGGCTCTAGCCAACGAAACAATGTCCTCGGGCTCGGGGAAATACCTTAAATTATGGGGAAAAGTCGTGCAGGCTTTGCGTAAGGCTCTGCAAGAGCAGGAGACCTGGAAAGCCGCACGGAACTGTTTGCTAGCCACACCTCGGCTGGGAGTTGGGGCGGCTACACAAACGGCGGATGAAAGTAGCCCTGCCGAGCGTGCAGGCTCGCAGGAGCAGGGACCCTCTCCACAGCCCCCAGCCCAACCCTACCTACAGAGGGAAAGGAGCAGGCGCAGTCATTCTGGGGCGGGCTGGTGGAGGAGGCACGGGGGGCTGCCGTTAAAGCGGAGTCCGAAACGGCGTGGGCCAGACCCCCGCCCTATGCCCCGCAGAATGGCACGGACGCCGGAGGGGATGGGGGGAGCGCACACGCAGCCGGCAGAAGTGGGGGAGGTGTGCCGGGAGACACACACGCGGCTGGCACAAGCGGGGGAGGTGAGCAGGGAGACAAACAGGCAGCCGGCGGGAGCGGGGGAGGTGCGCCAGGTAACACAGACGCGGCCAGCGGGATCAAAGAAGGGCCACCAGATAACGCAGACGTGCGTGAATGGAAAAGGGGAGGGAATCCCGGAGGGGGAACCAGGGCCAACCAGACCGCTCGCCCGGAAACATGCCCATATATAGCAAGAGCCTCCCTCAGCAGGAGGCGAGGCAAGCCCAGGGGGAAGGAACGGCCCAATCCTAAGAGAAAGGGGCGGGGTAGGAGCCCGGTGAAAAAGCTCCGGAGCCCGGAAGTATCCAGTCAGTCAACTTCCGGCTCCGAGTCGGACTATAGCTGGAGCGGGTGGCCTGATGAATGGTCCGTAACCGACTCCGACTCCGACCAAGATTATTTAAGAATAGATAAAAGCTATAACCACCGTGCTCCTACTTGGGCCAAGGGGAAATTTGAAAAAGAACGTACCCCGCTTACAGACTGGAGAAAGATAAAAACAGCCTGTGCTGAATGGGCCCCTTCAGCCACGCTAGCTTTCCCGGTCCGGGTAGGAGGGCAAGGCGGAAACCAGAGGGCATTGCACTTAATGTTCTTTTTGGCTACTCAGCAGCACAAAATCCACACCAATGCAGGTGGAACACCCCCCGCAGAGGAGTTACTCTGAGTCAGATCACCGGCCAAGGCAAGTGCTTTGGCAGTGCAGCCTTAGCAAAATGAATAGGCAATGTCTGTACTGAATTTGTCAAACTTGACAAAACGACCAATAAGTGGGTGGTCCCATCCGCGTCAGGAATGTTTGTTTGCCAGCAATCTGGAATAAGCCCCTGTGTGCTCCTTGATAAATTCGATAACTCTGCTGATTTTTGTGTCCAAGTTCTAATTGTTCCTAGAGTCCTGTATCACCAAGAAGAAGAAATGTACCACCTTTTGAAGAATCTAGCTGGCTCCACAAGAGAGAAATAATAACAGGTATAACCATCGCAATGCTGCTCGGCCTTGGAGCCACCGGCGCGGCCACAGGTGTTTCAGCCCTCGTGACCCAACACCAGGGACTTTCTCAGCTTCAGATGACTATTGATGAGGACTTACAAAGGATTGAAAAATCCATCTCCTATCTAGAGAAATCTGTCTCCTCTCTCTCAGAAGTCGTCCTGCAGAACAGGCGAGGACTGGACCTCTTGCTCATGCAACAAGGAGGCCTGTGTGCAGCCTTGAAAGAGGAATGCTGCTTTTATGCAGACCACACCAGAGTTGTACGGGACTCAATGACTGAACTAAGAGAAAGACTAGCCCAGAGAAAAAGAGAAAGAGAAGCCCAACAAGGATGGTTCGAGTCATGGTTTAACCAGTCTCCATGGCTGACCACCCTTGTTTCCACTCTAATAGGCCCCCTCACTATGTTACTCCTAACGCTGATTTTCGGGCCTTGCATACTAAACAAATTGGTGTCATTTGTTAAAAGCCGGTTAGAAAAGGTTAACATTCTGTTTGTTGACCGCCAGCAATTGCTCTAGAGTGCATTTATTTTCTGAATGTTATATCACTTTTTATAACTTGTGTCCTGGGTTGCAGTGTATTCTATTACCATCCCCATCAGCCGTTGAGATCAGGTGGGGCAGTGTTTCCTTGCCTCCTCCCCCCAGACTATCTTGCTGTTAATGGCCCATCATTGTCCTGCCGCATGACTCATAGATAACTCCCTCTGGACTATCTTCTGTTAATGAGCCCAATCAACACCTGGCCTCATGACTCGTTACCCCATTGTGAGATGCTCCACCCAGAGGGAGGAACCAAGCATCCCATCGTGGATATAAGCTGAGGCTGAACACCAGAGACAAGGCCTTTCCACTGGATTTCCAGAGGACAGGAGCTACACAGCCACCACTGGACCTTCTGAGGAACAGCAGACCCTCTTTTCTACAGGATCACCGCTTCAGAGGACTGCAGCCACCATTCTAGCAGACTGCTACCACCACCCTGCCTAACAGGGACTCAGGTTGTATCTTGACTCTGTCAGTTTGAACCAGTGTTTTCTTTTAGGTTTTTTTTCTTTCCTTTTCTTTAACTTCCCCATTAAATTGTTATTCTGACTTGGTGCCTCCCACTGGTTTGTTTTCAAACTAGTACAACTTGTTATGTAGGTTTTTACTAGTTCTTGAAATTTTATACCATTTATACTTTGCATGTTTTTTAATCAATCATGGGGGGGGAAATGTGGATAATTCAGGATAGAGGGGGGGGAAATGTAGGAGATTAGGGACAGGCGTTCGGAAGATATCGCGTTGTGCGAGACAGGTAAAACCCCTCCCCTCTACAGGTAATACCTGACCAGAAGGAAGTGACGTGGTAAACCCAGGTTATTTAACCCTATGTAACCCATGAATAAACGCCATTTGCCGTCCACCACATTGGTGCTTGCGAGCTGATGGCCCGAACGACCTGAGCTGGTCGTCGTACCGTTCCTGAACCAGGTCGCCACGCCTTCAGAGAGGCAACAGACAAACAAGTCCAAGAATGTAGGCAAAAATCACTAAGAATACAGAAGTTGTAAAAAAGGTATAACAGGGGTATAAAAGAAAAGGCAAAAAATCTTCATGGCATCATTTCCCCCCTTTTAGAGACTAACAAAACTCTACCTTGTCTAGCCTCTACTTTACTCTACTCTTTACCCGCAGAACTGGTTTACACAACCGGCTGTTCCACAGGCAATTACACAGATAATAACTACAATTACAGCTATTATGAATATTTCTTTTACCCAGGCCCACTTTGGTAACCAGGAGGTAAGGGTATCAAAAATATGATCAAATTTTAAGGTGTTATTTCTAGAAGCTACTTCATGTAGAATTTGAGTTCCCTTCCAAATTTCTTCCAAATCTTTCTTAATTCTTCCATTTTGATCCACATAAGAACAACAGGTGGTATTGACAATAGCACATACACCTCCTTGTGCAGCAAGTATGAAATTGAGAGCTATCCCGTTTTGCATAACTGCATGGGACAGACTGTCAACTTCCTCCTGTAAGGCTGAAATTGCATCTGCAGTATGCTGCTCAATACGTTCCAAGACAGCCGAGATGTTTACAATTGCTCTCTCCAGTTCAACTACTCCATAAGCGGGTACAAGGGCTCTGATTATGCTATGGAAAAGTGTGGGACGTTCAATGAGGGGATTAAGAGATTTTTTTCTCCTCTCATTTGGTTTTTCAAGATGGTCAAATATTGTTATATTTGGGACCACAGCCCCAATGGCATAAGCCTGGTCTTTGTTCACGGGCATAACTTTCCAGGCCTTATCACTACATATCCAATGCAATCCCATCCCAAATGGCTGAGCCAGTCTCCACCCTGTCAATTTCATCTTTGCCACAATTCTTGGGTCTATTATTTCCCTGAAATGGGTCTTAAGACAATATGAAGGAAGAATGGCTTTTCCTGGGGCGTTTACAATTGCACAAGGAACCTTATAGTTTGCACGCTCTACCAGGCAACTCAGGGTAATGGGGGGCAGAAGGGTGCTATTAATTGGTTCCCACGTTTCAGTGCGGTTCTCTTCCATTAAAATGCTAATCAATGGCCAGTGACCCCTCCCATCTAGGGATGGTAACTGAGTACAGATCCAGCAATCACTCTTATTAAGAATTTTGGACACATTTTGGACCACAGTCTTATGCAAATCATGGGGTGAACCCTGAACCATGGTTACCAGTTGGGCAAACAGCAAACATGTAAAAAACAGTTTAAACTGCATCTTTCTGATTTGCCCCAGTCTCTGTCTTCTTGGTGATTTCGGGAGCAGAAGCTTTCTTCACCCTAGTGAATCCACGGTCCCTTGCCAGCAACCTTGACCACAGTAAAAGTGGTCAGCAAAACTTGGAATGGTCCCTTCCACTTGGCTTGCAAGGGGTCGCTGTCCCACCAATTGATGTAGACCCAGTCTCCAGGCTGGAATGGATGAGCAGCTGTGTCCAATCCTATTGGTTTGGATAACACAACGAATCTCTGGAGCTTCTGCAAAGTGGAACTCAGAGCCATTAAATATTTCTGCAAATCATTTTTACCTCTCATATGAATTTCCCCCAGGATATGTGGAACCTGGTATGGCCTGCCATATAATATTTCATAGCGACTGATGTTGTCCCTTCGCCTTGGCTGTATGCGGACTCTCAGCAAGGCTATAGGCAGGGCTTGAACCCATGTCATGGATGTCTCTTGACAAATCTTGCAAATCTGGGTTTTGAGGGTCCCATTCATGCGTTCAACTTTGCCACTTGCCTGGGGCCTGTATGGTGTGTGCAGGTCCCAGATAAGTCCCAAAATCTTGCTAACTTCCCCAACCACTGTTGCAACAAAATGTGGTCCCCTATCTGATGACATCTCCAAAGGAACCCCAAATCTTGGTATTATATGATTGAGCAAAGCTTTCACTACTTCTTTTGCTGTGTTGGTGCGACAGGGGAAAGCCTCAGGCCATCCACTGAAGGTGTCAACCAGTACTAGTATATACCTGCATCCCTCTTTGCGTGGCATCTCAGCAAAATCTATTTGCCAATAATCTCCTGGGAGATCTCCTGTCTTTGAATCAGGGTTGTTTTTACAGCAGGTTTCACATTTGCTTGTTACAGATTGTACAATATCACTCATCCCTCTCCCTATCACTACTTTCCTCAGATGTTTTAAAAGATTTTCTGTTCCCCAGTGGGTACTTTCATGCTCTCATTGGGCCATTTCCCGAAGGATCAGGGGCGGAACTATGACTTGTCCCACTGGGGTAACAGCCCACCCACCTTCTTTGATTTCAGCCTTAAGGAACTTGATTAATTTGTGATCCCTCTGATTGTATTTTGGGGTAAATTATGACAAATCTATCTCTTTCTGTGGTACCACTGCAAAAATGCCTTTTTCTGCAATCCCCCTTGCTGTTTCATCAGCAAAACAATTTCCCAGTTCAGGGGCTGTTTTCCCTTTTTGATGACCCTTGCAATGCATGATAGCCACTTCCGTAGGCTTCCAAATGCTCTGTAAAAGTGCAAGAATCTGTTTAGCATGCTTAACCTCATTACCTTGAGCAGTCAGCAGGCCACGTTCTTTCCAAATAGCTCCGTGGGCATGCACAACACTGAAGCCATATTTGGAATCAGTCCATATGTTCACCTTCTTCCCCTCACTCAGTTCTAGAGCTCTCGTTAGTGCAATGAGTTCAGCTTTCTGTGATGATACATCTGGAGGCAAGGTTTTTGCCTCAGTGATTTTATCTGAGGTGGTTACGGCGTAACCGGTCATCCTCCTACGGTTTTTCATGAAGCTGCTCCCATCAGTGTACAGTTCCCAGTCTGGATCTTTCAAAGGAACATCTTTCAGGTCTGGTCTGCTGGAATAAGTTTCCTCTATTGTCTGCAAACAATCATGCTCAGGCACACTGTTAAGTAACGTGGATGATAAAAACATCCCAGGGTTTGCCACAGAAGTTGCCTGTAGTAAAAGAGTCTGCTCTTCCTCAGGAAGTCCAATGGTGGCTGTGTAGCTCCTGTCCTCTGGAAATCCAGTGGAAAGGCCTTGTCTCTGGTGGTCAGAGTCCCAGATTATATCCACGATGGGATGCTTGGTTCCTCCCTCTGGGTGGAGCATCTCACAATGGGGTAATGAGTCATGAGGCAAAGTGTTGACTAGGCTCATTAACAGAAGATAGTCCAGAGGGAGTTATCTATGAGTCATGCAGCAGGACAATGATGGGCAATTAACAGATAGTCTGGGGGGAGGAGGCAAGGAAACACTGCCCCACCTGGTTTCAACAGCTCCTGAGGAGGGTAATAGAATACACTGCAACCCAGGACATTATCCACCCCTTATTCTATTACCATCTACATCATCCCAAATCAATACCTTCTTAAACTCTACACACACATACATATATATATATATATATATATATATATACAATGAAACGCTACACACAGTTCTCACCTAAGATTAGGTCTCCTTGTGGTACACAACGGGTTTCCCCATCTTTCTGCATTACCCACCAAGTGCAACCAGGTCCTTGAGCAAAGACAATCCCACGGATGGGTTTGTCTTTGCCTGAGGTGGGATTAATCCAAACAGTCTTTCCTAAAATACCTCTCATGTGTACCACAGGGACTCTATCTCCATCCACTGTGTGCAAGGGTTCAGACTCGGCGGGACCAGCTCGATTGATGGACCCTCGGGTATTGACCATCCAGGTGGCCTTTGCTAAGTTCACTTCCCAATTTTTGAAGGTCCCCCCACCAAGTGCCTTCAGGGTGGTTTTAAGTAGTCCATTGCAACGTTCAACTATTCCAGCAGCCGATGCATGATAAGGAATATGATCTATCCATTCAATACCGTGTTCTCTGGCCCATGTGTTGATGAGGCTGTTCTTAAAATGAGTCCCGTTGTCTGACTCGATCCTGTCAGGGGTGCCATGTCTCCACAGGACTTGCTTTTCCAGGCCCAAGATGGTGTTCCGGGCTGTAGCATGAGGCACAGGGTAGGTCTCCAGCCATCCAGTTGTCGCTTCAACCATGGTCAACACGTAGCGCTTGCCTTGGCGGGTTTGGGGAAGGGTGATGTAGTCAACTTGCCAGGCTTCACCATACCTGTACTTTGACCATTGTCCACCGTACCACAGAGGCTTCACCCGCTTGGCCTGTTTGATTGCAGCACAGGTCTCACAGCTGTGGATGACCTGTGAGATGCTGTCCATGGAAAGGTCCACCCCTCGGTCACGGGCCCATCGGTATGTTGCATCTCTCCCCTGATGACCAGAGGCATCATGGGCCCAACGAGCTAGGAATAATTATCCCTTGTGCTGCCAGTCCAGATCCACCTGTGATACTTTCACCTTGGCAGCTCGGTCCACCTGCTCGTTGTTGCGATGCTCTTCATTAGCCCGTCTCTTGGGTACGTGCGCATCCACGTGTCAAACCTTCACGGTCAGCTTCTCTACTTGGAGGCGATGTCCTGCCAAATCTCAGTGGCCCAGTGGGTTTCCCTCTGCGCTGCCAGTTGGCCTTTCTCCAGCGATCCAGCCATCCTATCCTGGGTTGCAGTGTATTCTATTACCATCCCCATCAGCCGTTGAGATCAGGTGGGGCAGTGTTTCCTTGCCTCCTCCCCCCAGACTATCTTGCTGTTAATGGCCCATCATTGTCCTGCCGCATGACTCATAGATAACTCCCTCTGGACTATCATCTGTTAATGGGCCCAATCAACACCTGGCCTCATGACTCATTACCCCATTGTGAGATGCTCCACCCAGAGGGAGGAACCAAGCATCCCAGCGTGGATATAAGCTGAGGCTGAACACCAGAGAGGGGACCTTTCCACTGGATTTCCAGAGGACAGGAGCTACACAGTCACCACTGGACCTTCTGAGGAGGAGCAGACCCTTCTTTTTTCTACAGGATCGCCACTTCGGGAGGACTGCAGCCACCATTCTACCAGACCACCACCACCACCCTGACTAACAGGGTGCCAGGTTGTATCTTAACTCTGTCAGTTTAACCCAGTGTTATCCGCTTTTATTGTTTTTTGTTTTTCTTTCCCCCTCCTTTTATTTCCCTATTAAATTGTTATTCTGACTTGGTGTCTCCCACTAGTTTGTTTTCAAACTAGTACACATCCCCACAGAGCATTAGCTACCATCCATGAGTCGGTGTAGAGATAGAGCCTCGGCCACTTCTCTCGTTCAGCAATATCCAAAGCCAGCTGGACGGCTTTAAGCTCTGCAACCTGACTCGATCCACCTTGTCCCTCGGTAGCTTGTGCAACTCGTCGTGTGGGGCTCCATACTGCAGCTTTCCACTTCCGGTTAGCGCCTACAATTCGGCAGGAACCATCAGTGAAGAGGGCATAACGTCTTTCAGTCTCCGGTAGCTCATTATATGGTGGGGCTTCCTCAGCACGAGTCACTTGCTCTTCCTCTTCTTCAGAAGATAATCCAAAAGTCTCACCTTCAGGCCAGTTTGTTATAATTTCTAGAATCCCAGGGCGATTCGGGTTTCCAATACGGGCACGCTGTGTGATGAGGGCGATCCATTTGCTCCATGTGGTGTCGGTGGCGTGATGCGTGGAAGGAACCTTTCCCTTGAACATCCAACCCAGCACTGGTAGTCGGGGTGCCAGAAGCAACTGTGCTTCAGTGCCAATTACCTCTGAGGCAGCTTGGACTCCTTCATAGGCTGCCAAGATTTCCTTTTCTGTGGGAGTGTAGTTGCCTTCAGACCCTCTGTAGCTTTGGCTCCAGAATCCCAGTGGTCGGCCACGAGTCTCACCAGGCACCTTCTGCCAAAGGCTCCAGGACAGACCATGGCTCCCGGCTGCAGAGTAGAGCACGTTCTTCACCTCAGGTCCTGTTCTGACTGGGCCAAGGGCTACTGCATGAGCGATTTCCTGCTTGATCTGGGCAAAGGCTTGCTGCTGTTCAGGGCCCCAGTGGAAATCATTCTTCTTGCGGGTAACCAGGTAGAGAGGGCTCACGATCTGGCTGTACTCGGGAATGTGCATCCTCCAGAAACCTATGGCGCCTAGGAAAGCTTGTGTTTCCTTCTTGCTGGTCGGTGGAGACATCGCAGTGATCTTATTGATGACCTCGGTGGGAATCTGACGTAGTCCATCTTGCCACTTTACTCCCCGGAACTGGATCTCTTGGGCAGGTCCCTTGACTTTGCTCCTTTTGATGGCAAAGCCAGCTTCCAGGAGAATCTGGATGATTTTCTCTCCTTTCTCAAATACTTCCTTTGCTGTGTTTCCCCACACGATGATGTCATCGATGTATTGCCGATGTTCTGGGGCCTCACCCTTTTCCAGTGCAGTCTGGATCAGTCCATGGCAAATGGTGGGACTGTGCTTCCACCCCTGGGGCAGTCGGTTCCAGGTGTATTGCACACCCTTCCAGGTAAAAGCAAACTGGGGCCCGCATTCTGCTGCCAAAGGAATGGAGAAGGCATTGGCAATGTCAGTAGTGGTGTACCACTTCGCTGCTTTGGACTCCAGCTCGTACTGAAGTTCCAACATGTCCGGCACAGCGGTTCTCAATGGTGGCGTGACCTCATTCAGGCCACGGTAGTCCACCGTCAGCCTCCATTCTCCACTGGACTTACGCACTGGCCATATAGGGCTGTTGAAAGGTGAATGGGCCTTGCTGACCACCCCTTGGCTCTCCAATTTGCGAATCATCTCATGGATGGGAACCACAGAGTCTCTGTCGGTGCAGTATTGCTGACGGTGCACTGTTGCTGTGGAGATTTGTGGGATATGCCCAGCCACTGCCCTGGAGGGATGTCTGCTGAGATAAGAGATTTCGCAATCGCCCAACAGGACTCCCTGGAAAGGACTTTTGAGTCATGGTGAGGAAAAGTAGACCCACAATCCTTTGGGAGACCCTATGCAGATCATTCTGTAACCCATTGGTCTATCCCAGACCCTCTGTAATCCATTGGTCCCCTTGCTGATCCCCTGTATCCCTATAAAAGACCAGTTCGCCTCTGTAGGAGAGGAGAGCTCGTCCCTGGCCTTCCCTTCGCCGGAGGGAACCCACAATAAAGCTACCTTCGTGCGGAACCAGCCATACGGGTCTTCTCGTCTCTCTCTCCAGTCTGGTTTGGCCTAGAGGCTGCCCTGCAGAGCTGAGCTGAAATCATGAGCTGATAATCACTAAAGAGCTGATAGCTTCTGCAAGGGCTCCTCTGCCAGCAGCTGAGAGGAAGACACTGGGCCTCGGGAAGGCGATTCCTTTCAGGACCATCTGCCCGGACCGGTCATCTCTTCCTGGGTCACAGCCTCGGACTCCACCACCAGCTGTAATAACTGGCACCTGAACAGCCATTTGACCCCGGAGCCCTGGACCTGGCCTGAGCTGAGTCTTGATCGCCAAGACAGAACCAGCCGTTCGTGTGCTGCCCCTCTGAAGATAGACCTACGTTTTAGCAGGCCTTTCGGACGGGGACAGTTCGAGTCCCTCATCTCCCACCTAGGACTGAAGCCCCTGAGGATCGAACTGCCAGACCATCCCCCCAGCAGACCTTTCCAGGAGCCAGCCCCACCAGAAAACGGGATTTGTATGTTTAAACTTGGGGCTCTGCTCTCCCCTTGCGCGCATTTTAAGTTATTTTGGTTTTTTTTCTCTTTTTCTGCTGAGGGAGGAATTAAGATGGGAAGTAGGCAAGCTAAACCCAGCCTTTCCCAATCTGAGAGAGACCTATACCCCTTTCTTCTAACCCTTCTCTTAAAATCTGACTTTAAATTCCGTAAAGGTGTTCTTTCTATGAAAAATCTCAAATCTTTCACTAATTGGATATCTCTAAATTTCCCTGAAGCTACCATCGATTCTGTTCTTTCTGATTCGTTCTGGGACAGTGTGGGGAACAAACTGTATTCCTCTCAAGCCTCTGGAAACCTCTCAGTTTCAAAATTCATTCCTTTATTTCATTTACTGGTTAAAACGTGTCGTGCGAAACCCCCCCCCCCCAGCCAAACCCCTTCTCTGCCCTTCCCCCCTCTCACCCCCCCCTCTCCGCCTCCGGTAATGGCCAGCCAGAGCGCGGACCCAGCCAGCTGCCCCAGCCCTGGCCCAGCAGGGGCGCCGGCCCCCCCCACTTCCCTTCCCCGATCCCCTATTCCCAGCGGTCCCCCCGTGTCCGGACCCCACCGCTCACCCCCTCGGTTCCGCTGTCACCCCCCAGGCAGCGCACGCGGTACCCACCCCAGACTCATCCCCCCTCCCCGGCGTGGATGACTCTGAACCACCCCCAGCCCCGTCTCCCTGTGCCCCTGGTATCCCGCAACCCTCCCCGCACGACACCACCCTTCCCCCTCTCGCACCGGCCCGTGGTGCCTCTGACCCCCCCCACCCCACCGTGTCCCAGTTTCCTGCCGCATCCCAGTCTCCTGCCGCGTCCCTGCTCCACGCGGTCCTGCTCCCCCCACACCCCAGCGCGGTGGCCCTGTCCCAGCAAGCCGCCCCACCGCCGCTGCCCCCCCCCGCACCCACGGAGCAAGCATGGTACAACACGGGACCGGTCCCGCAGAGCTCCGTGCACACATCGTGGGGCACGGAACAAGCGTCACGCCCCCTGCCAGCGTCTGCCCCTCTCACCGCTGGCGGAATGCAGCTATCCGCGGCACCGCCTCAGGCTATCGCCCATAGAATGGAATCTCCCTCCCCCCTTCCCCCACCGCAAATGGCTCTGCCACCCTGGCAGGCGCCGGCACACCCGCTCTCCCCCCTCCCAGCTGCATCTTGCGCAATCCCTGCTGATGTTCCCCCTCTCCCTACACCCCCCCCTCCCCCTACTACGGGTTCTTGCGCAATCCCCATTCCCCCCGCTGCTGCGCTAGAGCCTACTGCCCCCTCCCCCCCACCCTCCTATCGCCCACCCCGACTCCACATGGAATTGCGAAACCGGCACTACCTGCAGCCCCTCCGAAACGACCTCCTGCTGTACAGCCTCTCCATCCACATGCTGCCATAACAGGACCCCTTCCCACCCCTCAAAGCACCCCGGACCCCCCGCCATCCCTGCCCTGGGTAAAGCAGAGCCGGCATTTCAAAAACGCCGTGCTACGCCTGTATCCCAGCCCCGCCCTGCCACGGCCTAACCCTCCTGTTCAGATGACAGTAGCAGCAGCTCTGACTCTGAATCTGAAGATCGATGGGCACAGACACGCAGGCAAGCGACCGGGAGGGGGATTGGGAATTGGCTCAGAAAATTTCAGCTTTTCCAGTCATTATAGGGAGAGGGAGGAGGGGTGGTCCATCTACAAAAACATGGGAGCCTATCCCATACAAAGAAATCAAAGAGCTTAGCAAGGCAGCAAAAGACCATGGGAGAGGGTCACATTTCTTTAGAAACTTATTGGAAGCCACTTTCTCTGCCTATACATTAGTACCACATGATATTAAAAACATTATTAACTGCATCCTTTCCCCTGCTGAATATATGTTATGGGAAAGGCATTGGAAAAGACATTTAAAAACACTGTCTGACACTTATGCTAAAGATGCAAATCAGACAGATTGGACAATAGAACAACTGGCTGGAGAAGGTGACCTCCAAAAACCCTTAGATCAAGCTACAACCTTACCTGAAGTAGCATTACAAGACATAGCTATTGCAGCTAAGACATCGCTGTTTCTCACCCCTGATGATTCTGTTCCTACACAATATTTCTCTAACATCAAGCAGTCAGCAAATGAAAGCTTCATTCAGTTTGTTGATCTTTTGAAAGCTAGCTTAGAAAAACAGATAGAAAGTCCAGATGGACAAAAAGAACTTTTGGGCAAACTTGCCATGGTAAATTCTAACGAACAATGTAAGAATATCTTGAGGGCCCTACCCATGGACACAGAACCCACAATAGAACAAATGATAGAGAGCTGTACTAGACACACATCCACAGAGAACACAATGACCCAAGCAGTTGTAAAGGGCATCACAGAAGGAGTTTCCGGTGCATTTGCTGCAGCAGTCTCTAAGGAGAATGCCAGCTGTTTCTATTGTGGCGAACTTGGACACTTTATAAAGGACTGCCCACAAAGGTCACTCACCCAGGACCATCGCGCCGCCTACCAAAGGCACCAGAGACAGCAACAGCACCAGCAGCGTCCAAAAAACTTCTATCGGAGCGGGGTGTCAAGGCCCCGTGCCCAGACAACAAATCAAAGGCCATACTACCCTGCCGCAGCGGTGAACTCCACATCGGACCACCGAGAGCAGACAGCTGGACCTCGCCCGGCACCATCATCCCAGGCTATCCCAGAACACATGAGAAGGATCCAACACACGGAGCACTACCGATCGGAACGAGACTCCAACTGGTAACATCACTGCCATTTAACTTTGTTGACAAGCGTTTTTATCGTATTCCCACAGGAAAGTATGGACCGCATGACGGCCCATGGGACATTCTTATCCTAAGCGATACCATCCATGGTCCAGAACAACTCTTTGTATTACCTGAGATACAAACAGTGCACCCTGGACAAGAGATTCTTGTCCAGCTTTGCTACACGGACACACCTTTCTTTCTCCCACAGGGAACACTGATTGCTCAAGCTTTTTTACTTCCACAGAACCGCCCAGAACAGCTTCCCCTCAATCCTACAGCAATGTGGATAGAAATTGTGGGCTCAAACAAACCGACCATTGAGTGCAGCTTGTTCTGTAAAGGAGAGAAGGTCTACGGCCCAGGGATGCTGGACACTGGAGCAGACGTGACCATCATCGCCCGCTCCGAGTGGCCAGGGAATTGGGAACTGGAGCCAGTGGCAGGTATGATCTCCGGGATTGGTGGAGTTGCAGTATCCATGAGGATCAAACGAAATGTTGTCATTGAAGGACCTGAGGGCAAGATAGCGACCACCCGACCATTCGTGGTAAGAGCCCCCATCACGTTATGGGGCAGAGACCTTCTATCCCAGTGGGGTGCCACTCTTACCATTCCCAGCCAGGATTTCTGACTGGGGCCACTGAGAAACGCGCGCTGCCATCTACTTCCCCGCTCACCTGGAAGACTGACAACCCAAAATGGACAAGGCAGTGGCCCCTTGATAAAGAAAAACTCAGCGCGTTGGAAGCCCTGGTGGAAGAGCAACTTGCCAAAGGTCATATCACTGAGACTACAAGTCCTTGGAATTCACCTGTCTTTGTACTGAAAAAGCCCGGCACAAACAAATGGAGACTACTCCATGACCTACGAAAGATCAATGAGGTCATTGAAGACATGGGCCCCCTCCAACCCGGCCTGCCATCACCATCCATGCTGCCCCGAGACTGGCTGCTGGCCATCATAGACATTAAAGACTGTTTCTTTAACATCCCGCTCCATCCCCAGGACGCACCACGGTTCGCCTTCTCCATCCCCTCTCTTAACAATGAAGCCCCACTCAGAAGATACCATTGGCTCGTCCTCCCACAAGGCATGAAGAACAGCCCGACCATCTGCCAGTGGTATGTCGCCCACATTCTATCCCCCATCAGGAGCCTGTTTCCAGAAGCAATCATTTACCACTATATGGATGACATACTAATCTGTGCATCAGAAAAAACTTACTTGGACAGAACTCTTAAAAAGACAATTGAAACCATAGAAGAAGCAGGGTTCGAGATTCGTGAGGACAAAGTGCAGCACTCCAGCCCATGGACTTACCTCGGCCTCCAGATCCGTGAGAGAACCATCGTACCCCAGCAACTGTCCATCAAAAAGGACCCTAAAACCCTAAGGGACTTACACAGCCTGTGTGGATCCATAAATTGGATACGCCCCCTACTGGGAGTCACAAATGAAGACCTTGATCCCCTCTTCAACCTCCTCCACGGCAGCAAAGACTTGGACTCTCCATGCGTCCTCACACCTGAAGCCCGAGATACCATCACTAAAGTTCAAGAAGCCCTGTCTTCACCCCAAGCCCATCGCATTGAACCCAGCCTGCCTCTTCAGTTTGCAGTTTTGGGTAAAGCTCCCTGTTTCCATGGACTGATCTTCCAATGGGACCCTAAACTCAGAGACCCTTTGCTGATACTTGAATGGGTCTTCACAAGCCATCAACCTACAAAGAGATTAACCACCTTCCAAGAAGTAATGGCACATTTAATAAAAAAGGCCAGAACTTGTCTCCACTCTCTTGCAGGGTGTGAGTTCACATGCATATACTTGCCATTGACCACTGAAGATCTGAAGCTGTTGCTCCGGACCAATGAGAGCCTCCAGTTAGCCCTAGATAGCTACACAGGCCAAATTTCCATTCACATGCCAAAACATAGACTTTTCTACCGTGAAGCAGCTTTTAAATTGATTCCAAAATTAATCCAAAGTAAAAAACCTCTTAAAGCTCTGACCGTCTTTACTGATGGTTCGTCACATCGGTCTGTCATGACATGGAGACAACCCAATACCCAGAAATGGGAATCTGATATCCAAATAGTAGAGGGATCTCCACAGATTGCTGAATTAGCAGCTGTTGTCAGAGCCTTTGAGAAGTTTAAAGATGAACCTTTTAATCTGGTCACAGATTCGGCTTATGTCGCTGGTATAGCTATGAGGGCTGAACATGCTTTTCTAAAGGAGGTCTCCAACCAAAAATTATACCAATTGGTTTCTACATTAATCCATTTAATCTCGCACAGAAAACAGCCTTACTACATTATGCATGTGAGGTCACACACTGACCTCCCTGGTCCCATTGCCAAAGGGAACAGGAGAGCAGATGCACTGGCTATGCCAGCAGAGACTGCAAACGTCCCTGACATCTTTGCCCAGGCAAAGTTGTCACATGCATTTTTTCACCAAAACATTCCTGCACTCGTCAGAATGTTCAAGCTTTCAAAAGATCAAGCAAAAGCTATCATTGCAACATGCCCGAACTGCCAGAACTACCAAATACCATCTATGGGTACCGGAGTCAACCCCCGTGGTCTGAACAGCTGCCAATTGTGGCAAACTGATGTAACCCACTTCCCATCCTTTGGGAGATCCAAATACGTGCACGTGTCAGTTGACACATTTTCTGGGGCAGTGTTTGCGTCAGCCCACGCAGGAGAAAGTGCCATCCACGTCATCAAGCATTTTCTCCTTGCCTTTGCCACCCTGAGAGTCCCTGAAGAAATCAAAACAGATAATGGGCCTGCCTACACCTCTCACAAGTTAAAAGATTTCTTCAACCAATGGGGAATAAAACACAAGACAGGCATACCTAGCAATCCCACAGGACAATCCATCGTAGAAAGGACCCACCAAAACCTCAAAAGAGTCCTCAACCAGCAACGGAGAGAAACAGAAATCTTGTCTCCTGTTGAAAGACTCTGTAAGGCTCTCTATGTCATTAACTTCCTAAATGGTACATTGTCAGAGCCTGACCCCCCAGTACTCCGCCACTTCTCAAATTCAACCCAAGCTAAGCTCACGGAGAAGCCACCAGTGCTGGTGAAGGACCCTGAAACACACCAGGTCTCTGGGCCTTTCCAATTGATTACCTGGGGGAGAGGCTACGCCTGTGTCCAGCTACCATCTGGCCCAAAGTGGTTCCCAGGAAAAAGCATTAAACCATACTTAAGCCCTACAAACACTGCTCCTACAAACACCAAGAACTCTCCTGAGACAAATACAGGACCTCCACAAAACCAGACCAGCTCGGCATGGAGACGAAAATGTCGCCGGATGCCTACCAACCAGGAAAAAGATCGTCCCACCACACGGCAGCAGACGAAACAGAAAGCTGTACAAGAAGCTACAGCAAAAAGTCAAGCCGTAGGCCAGACACAGCCTGGAAAAACTGATCCCTAGTTTATATGTTATCACCCCTTGTTACCCCAAAATATCCCCTTCCCTCAACCCTTGTCAAACTTCCCTAAACCCCAAAACCTCCCCTCTCACCACAAAGCTAACAAAATCTTGCTTGTATTCCCTCTCAGAAGCCCCATCCCTGCCCAAAGATGAAATGTATCTATGTTGATGCTGTCCTCACCGTTGCCTCGATGTTCTTCGCCGTACCACATGCCTTCAGCTGGCTTGTCCCACAGCCTAGCCATAATGTTTGGGTGACCCTAGCAAAGACACTCAATCAAGACAATCTATGCCTGTCCATGGGCAGCGTAGACAACCCACTCTCTACGTGTCTGGTAGGAATTCCTTTAGTAGCAGATGATTGGCCCATCACTAACTCAGAGCTCCTCTGCACCACAGGTAAGAGGCCCAACCCGGTAGACACTTGGGATGAGTGGACAAAGATTCTGCCAAATGCTCGAGATGAACCCCAAGAACTAAACCTGCTGGGTTCCTCCAAAGCAACATATTGTGTCAAATTTTATTTTAGACTGCAAAGCCAACAATGGCCAGGGATTGACCAAGCAAAAAACACATATAGAAAAGACATATCACCATTTAACAAAGCCTATAATAGTCAAGATTGGTGCAATTACACTAGCCACGTACTCTCTGTGTCCACTCTCCACCCAAAAGTGCTACCCTGGGGAGTCTTTCTTGTCTGTGGTGACAGAGTATGGGCCGGGATCCCCTCAAGCCTCCAAGGAGGCCCCTGTAGCCTCGGCAAGCTTTCTACTCTCACCCCAAATATTACATTGTTACATAATTGGAGACAAACAGACATATCAACACGTCAAAAGAGATCCTTTGCTGAGTTTGACGAAAGTTGTGACAGCCACATTTACAACTGGAATAAGGCAGGACAAGTTGCAGCTTCCGTGTTCACCCCTTGGTTAGCTGCACTCAAGGCCCTTGGGGATATCAATCACCTAGGGTGTTGGCTAAGCAAACAGGCTAATGCGACATCTGCCACCTTGAGCGATCTTTTAAGAGATGAGGAGACTACCAGACACGCAACCCTACAGAATCGAGCAGCAATAGACTACCTACTGCTAGCCCATGGACATGGCTGCCAAGACTTTGAAGGGATGTGCTGCTTCAATCTTTCTTCGCACTCAACATCCATCCAGGCAAACATCCAGAAACTACAAGAACTAGTAAAGGACCTAAAAGTAGAAAAGAGCCTAGACTGGGTCAATGACCTTTTTGGACGATGGGGAATAACGGGATGGATTGCATCTTTGATTAAGGGAGCTTTGTGGGTATTCATTGTAATTATTATTGTGTTACTTATGTTCTCTTGCCTCCTACGTTGCTGCAGAAAGGCTGCTGGGAATGCCCTTTTAATAAATACAGAAGGGGGAGTTGTGGGATATGCCCAGCCACTGCCCTGGAGGGATCTCTGCTGAGGTAAGAGATTTCGCAATCGCCCAACAGGACTCCCTGGAAAGGACTTTTGAGTCATGGTGAGGAAAAGTAGACCCACAATCCTTTGGGAGACCCTATGCAGATCATTCTGTAACCCATTGGTCTATCCCAGACCCTCTGTAATCCATTGGTCCCCTTGCTGATCCCCTGTATCCCTATAAAAGACCAGTTCGCCTCTGTAGGAGAGGAGAGCTCGTCCCTGGCCTTCCCTTCGCCGGAGGGAACCCACAATAAAGCTACCTTCGTGCGGAACCAGCCATACGGGTCTTCTCGTCTCTCTCTCCAGTCTGGTTTGGCCTAGAGGCTGCCCTGCAGAGCTGAGCTGAAATCACGAGCTGATAATCACTAAAGAGCTTCTGCAAGGGCTCCTCTGCCAGCAGCTGAGAGGAAGACACTGGGCCTCGAGAAGGCGATTCCTTTCGGGACCATCTCCCCGGACCGGTCATCTCTTCCTGGGTCACAGCCTCGGACCCCACCACCAGCTGTAATAGCGATTGGCACCTGTTGTTCTGCAACTCTTAGCAGTCCCACAGCAGAGGGGTCATCTGAGAGGCCAGGCAATGTACTCAGTTGTCTGATATCTTCTGTCTCCACAGCAGCTATCCCAAAAGCCCAACGATGTCCTTTTGTGTCCTTGAAATATCCATTTCTGAGATAGTCTATGCCGAGAATGCACAGGGCCTCCGGGCCCGTCACGATGGGGTGTTTCTGCCACTCGTTCCCAGTTAAACTCACTTCAGCTTCCAGTAGAGTCAGCTGCTGGGATCCTCCTGTCACCCCAGAAATAGAAATGGGTTCTGCTCCCACATACCTTGATGGCATCAAAATACATTGAGCACCGGTGTCAACCAAAGCCATGTATTTTTGTGGGTCAGATGTGCCAGGCCATCGGACCCACACAGTCCAAAAGACCCGATTCTCCCTTTCCTCTACCTGGCTAGAGGCAGGGCCCCTCTATTCCTGGTCATGTTGCATGTTGCTCCCTTCCGGTGAATACGTTCCTGAGGTCCCTTCAAGAGGATCGGTCATATTATCATTCCGGTACCGTCTGGAGTTCTGTGTGCGAGAGACCGGAGCAATATTGACTCTAGATGTGCTTCTTGTGGTAGTTTTCCCTCTTTTTAGTTCACGTACCCGAGCTGCTAAGGAGGAGGTGGGTTTTCCATCCCACTTACTCATGTCTTCTCCATGTTCCTGAAGGAAAAACCAGAGGTTACCTCGTGGGGTGTATCCTCTCTCCCTGGTTGGGGGACGCCGGCTCCTAATGGCAGAGACTCTTGTTGGTTCTGGCGAGATCTGGTTAATCTGTTCCTTAAGTTCCTTTTTCAGTTTCTGATGGCCTTCTTCAATCAAGCTCCAGACTTGCTCAGCCAAAAGACTTGTTTCCATGGATGAGACATGGGTGTGAAACGGGGCTGTGACGGTGTCCTCGTAAATCCTCAGTTTGTTCACCAAGACGCCCACCCTGTCCTCACCTTCCTTCCATTGCAGCGTTGCCAGGTAACGGGAGTATATCTCTGGTCCAAGGCGTGCAAATCTCAACCACATCTGTGACGTGCACTGGACACCATCTGGGCTCTTAGGAAATCTCTCGTCTTCTGAGAAAATGATCTCCAGCACAGCCAATTCCCTCAGGCACCGGATACCTTGTTCCATTGTGCTCCATTTTCCTTGGTGCACCTGGAGGTCTTCTTTACAAAGGTACCTGTCCCTTACACTTGTAAGCAGTCGCCGCTAGAGGCTGAGGGTTTCTTGGGTTCTCCCGATCCCCTGGTCAATGACCACATCCCGGGACAGAGATCCCAGCTGCCTGGCCTCACTTCCATCCAGAATGGTGTCATTGGCTGCAGCGTCCCAAATGCGGAGCAGCCAGGTCAGGATAGACTCGTTCGTCTGGCAGGTGAATTCCCTCCGCAGGTCACGCAGCTCACCCAGGGATAGCGACCGAGTGATGATCTCTGGCTCTGCCTCTTCTGCTGGGTGCGAAGGTCCTGCTGCATCCTCGTCAGTCACTATACGGACTGATTTGCTTTTTGATTTCTTCTTCTGAGTGGAGGCAACTGCTATTGGTTTAGGCTGTTCTGGTTCAGTGATGGTTTGCATGGGGACGCTGACAGTGCTTTTGGTCCCTTTCTCCTCTGTGACAGTCTGCGTAGACATGGACGCTGTTGTTTTGCATTTGGTTCCTTTCTCCTCTGTGACAGTCTGCGTAGAAATGGATGCGGTTGCTTTGCTTTTGGTTCCTTTCTCCTCTGTGATGGTCTGCGTAGAAATGGATGCGGTTGTTTTGCTTTTGGTTCCTTTCTCCTCTGTGACGGTCTGCGTAGAAATAGATGCGGTTGCTTTGCTTTTGGTTCCTTTCTGTGTGACGGTCTGTGTAGACATGGTATTTGCTGCTTTGCTCCTTTTTACCTCCTCCTCAAGCAGACGTTGCACCACACTAAGTAGTGTTTTGTTTCTAAGCATGGTGTACACAATGCAGGCCATAGAGAAAAAAAAGAAGAGAACTGACAAGAAGATTATACCATCCTTAACATCCAGAGGGAACTCAATTTCTTCAAAAACTGCTGTGCCTGGCCTGAAAGGCTGGAAGAAACCACTCTCTACTCCTCCCACCAGGGGCTGGGTGTGATTGTTGAAGAGGTCCCAGACATAGGAGCCCAGACTAGGACAGCCAAACAAAATTGAGTATATATTCCGAATGGTATTCATCGCCTCGCAGGTTATTATGCTATAGACATAATAAACCAGTAAAGCAATTCTCATACCATTCCCTGGTTTTAACAGGAGTAATACAACAGGCAGGTAGTTCCCCATGTGAGGAAAAATATAGAGAGCAAGATACAGTACCCATGCAGACCAGCTGAGCACCATGGTGAATAGGTTTCTGTTTATACAAAATTGTAATTCTGACTTTTTCTCAGAGCAAGCCCCCCACATTGGGCGCCAAATTATGTACTAGTTTGAAAACAAACCAGTGGGAGGCACCAAGTCAGAATAACAATTTAATGGAAATTAAAGAAAAGGAAGAAAAAAGTAAAAGAAAAACACTGTCAAACTGACAGAGTCAAGGTACAACCTGACACCCTGTTAGGAACGGTGGTGGTAGCAGTCTGGTAGAATGGTGGCTGCAGTCCTGTGAAGCAGTGATCCTGTAGCAAAAGAGTCTGCTCTTCCTCAGGAAGTCCAATGGTGGCTGTGTAGCTCCTGTCCTCTGGAAATCCAGTGGAAGGGTTGTCTCTGGTGGTCAGAGTCCCAGATTATATCCACGATGGGATGCTTGGTTCCTCCCTCTGGGTGGAGCATCTCACAATGGGGTAATGAGTCATGAGGCAAAGTGTTGATTAGGCTCATTAACAGAAGATAGTCCGGAGGGAGTTATCTCTGAGTCAGGCCGCAGGACAATGATGGGCAATTAACAGAAAGATAGTCTGGGGGGAGGAGGCAAGGAAACACTGCCACACCTGGTTTCAACAGCTCCTGAGGATGGCAATAGAATACACTGCAACCCAGGACACCTGGCAACCTGTGCCTTCTCTTTCGAGACCCGATACCCACTTTGGCCTAAAACGTTCAACAGACTTACAGTGAGCTTTATGCAGTCATCTCGCGTCTTGGCCGCTATCAAGATGTCATCAACATACTGGAGAACCGCTCCTCCTGGTTCTTGTTTCCTCCAGTCCTCAAGCTCCTTTGACAGCTGGTTTCCGAATATGGTCGGGCTGTTTTTGAATCCTTGTGGTAAAACTGTCCAGGTGAGCTGGGTCTTCCTCCCTGTTTCAGGATTCACCCACTCAAAAGAAAAAAGTTCTTGGCTATTCTTATGCACAGGAATGCAGAAAAAGGCATCCTTGAGATCTAAAACAGGGAACCACCCTAATTCATTTGTTAGTGTTGTCAAAAGTGTGTAAGGATTCGCTACCACTGGGTGTATGTCCTCTGTTATCTTGTTGATTTCCCTCAAATCCTGTACCAACCTGTAGCTTTTACCGCCAGCTTTCTTTACTGGCAAGATTGGTGTGTTGTACCTGGATTCACATTCCACTAACAACCTAAATTTGAGAAACTTTTCAATCACAGGTACTAATCCCTTGTGAGCTTCTAATTTCAGATGATATTGTCTTTGCCTTACTGGTGTAGCCTGTCACAGGTTCAGCTTTTTTGGATCTCCCAGGAGAATCATTGGCCCACACTATTTGAATGACAGCCTCTTCAACTTCTTTGGGAATTTTTCCATGGCATTCCTGTACAAGTATAGCAGCTGCTTCAATAATTTTAGATTCTGGGATTATAACTTTTACTCCCCCTTCCTTGTAAAACTTAATTTCTGCTTCCAATTTTTCCAGTAAATCTCTGCCCAATAATGGCATTGGGGAATTTGGCATATACGAGAGCTGGTGAGTGACCCAGTGTTTTCCCAATTTAAATTTTAAAGGTTGGAGAAAAGGCCTTGTTTCACTTACCCCTGTAGCTCTAATCACATCCACAGTGTCTTGACTCAGTTTACCTTTTAAAGTATTTAACAGAGAAAATGTTGTTAACCCAACAAGCACCCATTTCTGGTATCACTTCAGCTTTTCCATCTGTTCTGGGACATTGGGATCCCAGCCAGGGTTTGCTAGGGGATAGATATCATGAACTGTCTCTTGGAGACTCCCAGTTGCAATTTGAGTTTCTATAGCAGATATAGCAGCTTTGTTGACCATTTCTCTCTCTGTTTTATCCAATAATTCATCTAGCATAACATTTAGATCACCCCAATCTGGGTTTTGGGATTTTATGGCCATTTCTACACGCATAGCTACTCTCTCTGGGTTGTCCCTGTACTTCCCAATTGAGTTTTTCCACTGCTGTAATTCTCTGAGGGAAAACTATGTCTTTATATAAATGACTCCGTGACTTCCCACAGCCTGTCTCAGAGGTGCTTCTAATGCAAGTTCTTTCTCCCCCTCTTTACCTGCTTTGAACCTTGTGTGTTTAGCAACGGGAATGACTGCTTTCACAGTTTCTCGGGCTATCCTGCCCCTTCTTCTACCACCCTCTACGTGAGAACCATCTGTATCAGAATCATCCCATTCCCTTTTAATTGAAATTGCTTCATTGGTTTTAAAGATTGTTCCAGCCGAATGTTGATCAGGAACTGTCTTGCTTTTTGCGGCAGTGGAGGGGTAGGGAGGCAGGGGCTGCAAGCAGGTTCTCCCGTCCCTAGCTCTGCAAGAGCCGCCTGGGTTGGGGCCATCCTGTCTGCCCTCAGCTTTAACATTGGCCGCGCCGCAGGATGGGGAGAGCGAGCGGCTCCTCCTGTCTCTGGCTCGGAAGCTTGCAGTTCTCTGTATTGGAGAATGCCACCACAATTGCCCGTGTCCATTTCTGCCTTCACTTCTGTGTTCAGGTTACTCGGGGAAAGGTGGCCAGCCTGCCCCTTCTCCTCCCCCTTCCCCGTCTCTGCCTCTGGAAAAGTCAGGGGGTGGTGGCATACCCGCATCTCTCTCACCTCTGCGCCTGCCCTCTGCCCCTGACGAGGCTGGGGGCGGGGAGGTCCTGTGCTGCTCCGCTGACTTGGAGCTGGCCGGTCGCTCCCTCCCCCGCCCCCGCTCGGACAGCGGCAGAGGTGGCGGAGGCGGCGGCAGCGGCAGAGGCGGTGGAGACGCAGCCCCTCCACCTCCCCTCACGCCGCCACCTGTGAAGGCTGCCCCGGCGGTTGAACAGGGTGGGGAGGCCCCCTCTCACCGCGCAAAGCTGGGCCCATCATATCTGGATTTCTCATATCGTTTTCTCTGTCCGTATTAGTATACGAGTCAGCTTGCTGCCGCTTTTTCTTTCCCTTTCTCCTCCTCAAAGTCATTTCCATATTACTTTTGTCTACTACATATGCTTCTTCCCTGTTCAGATACATAGTAAAAAGTTCTGCATATCTTAGTTCATCAAACCTACGTAATGATCTCAGTTCTGCCATCAGGTCAGTAATGATGCTACCTTCCAAACTCCCATAGCGGGGCCAATTTCCTTGACTTAATTTTAAAGTCGGCCAAACCCGTGTGGACAGTCTGATCAATTCTCGGGTGTCCAAAGTAGTTTTTCGCCCTGTCAGCCATCTCCAGTCTTTTATTATCAGCTCTAATGGGCTGTTAGGAGGGATTTTTTCATTTTCATCTGAAAAAACACCACCCATGTTTGCTCACAGACAGAAAAACTCTGCCAGAGGGAAGCTCTTAACTCCGGAATTCAGCCTGCAATCTGGCCTCGGAATTCCGACTTCCCAGGCAGTTTATCTAGCTTACTACACAAACACTTCAAAACAGTACTTTAAAATACTAAAAAGCAACTAGTTTTAGCAAACAGTAAATGCACGTGTGCGTGCAAAAATCTGGTCTCAAAAGGTTTCGAACCCTCAACCTCCAAATGTCCCAACCAACCAACCAACCTCTGAGCCACTCCTGCCGCTGTGTAGGGTGCAGCCTCTGGGCTCTTGTGGACTCTACGGAGGGCGTCCCCTCCTTTCCACCGTTTGCAGGGGAAAAGTTTAAGCTTTCCCCTTTCGTGGGCTTCTATGCCCCCAACCTTTCCAACCCCCTCGGAGATCTCCTTCCCTAGTGCTAGCACAGTCTCGGTAGTATCGGTCCCCTTTTCACTCACCTCTTTCCGTGCTTCTGCCTTTCCGTGCTGGGTCCTAAAGTCCTGGTCACAGTCTTAGATTGTTGCTCCGGCCCCTCTGTTACTTGCCGGCAAAGAGAGGGGCAAAGCAAGATGTGTTCCCACCCAAGACTGCAATTTTCAAGGTCTTTAGGGTCCCTTCATGGTCGCCAGCAACTAATGCCTTATCCTGGTCTTAAAATCAAGGGTCATACATGGTTAGAAGGGGAAAAGGGATTTTACCTTGGTATTTATTTTAAGGATCCTTAGGTGCACACGTCCAGGTCATATGCATCGAAATGCACCCCGCCGAATGCCCACCCCCAAAAGATCGGGTATAACATTATAGGTTTTTCTAATTAGCATATCTATCAAAGATTCCCCAATGAGAGGCTCAAGTGAGCCCCCCTCCCCAAGGAACCTTCCCCTGGATGGTTCTATCTTAGTTTACAAAATGCGTTCTGGAGAGGACCTTGGGGTCTGAGGCACACTGATCCCTAGCTACGAAGCTTCTAAAATGTTTAGTCTCTTAGCTTGACAAACAAGTCCAAGAATGTAGGCAAAAAGCACTAAGAATACAGAAGTTGTAAAAAAGGTATAACAGGGGTATAAAAGAAAAGGCAAAAAATCTTCTTGGCATCAGACTGTCACAGACTCGCTGCACCTCTGCCATCGGGGGTCAACCCCAGAGGCCTACAGGCCTTGCCGCTTTGGCAGATGGATGTAACACACATCCCTGACTTTGGCAGACTTAAGTATGTGCATGTGTCTATTGACACGTTCTCCTTAGCTGTGTGGGTTTCTGCTCATACTGGGGAGAAAGGCCGCGATGTCATCGCCCGTTGGAAACTCACTTTCACGATTTTGGGCGTACCTTCTGTGAAAACCGATAATGGCCCTGCCTACGTCTGTCAGAAGACATGGCAGATTTTGCACCTATGGGGCGTAGATCATACCTTCGGTATCCTACATTCTCTTACAGGCCAAGCCATTGTTGAACGCAGTCATGGTACTTTGAAGCATGTTCTGGAAAAACAAAAAGGGGGAATTCATGGAGAAACCCCACAGAGCCGACTAGAAAAAGGGTTATATACAATTAATCACCTTACAGTGCTACCAAATTCAAATAATCCTGTTATTCTGAATCATTTTCTCTCATTGCAGTCTGCAGGAGAGACGCACCTGCCTCGAGCGAAGGTCTGAGTGCGGGACCTCCTCACTGAGAAGTGGGAAGGCCCGCACGAGCTTATTGCTTGGGGTCGTGGGTATGCTTGTGTTTCCACAGATACTGGGGTACGATGGCTACCTGCGAGATGCGTCTGCCCTGACCTGCAGCACCAGAAGCAGAACAGGCAACCTCCAAGGCAACCCTGAAATGATGACTAGAATGCAGATCATCCATTGAATGATTCTTCAGATGATGACAAGGATGTCGACCCTCAGCCTGGTCCTTCTACGAGCAGAGACTGAATTTTAAGTTTCTTGTGTTATGGAGTCAGAATGTTATGCAGAATATTAGAGCCCTTAAGGCTACCCAGAAGCAGTACTTTATGAAGAATCCTTAAGGCTGTTTGGAATTAATGACTGGACATATAGCTGGGTTCGCTACATGTATTTCTCATGGCATTGCTGGACAATCCCTCTGCCTGCCTTAAATTGGTATCTGATTTGGATTATGTTTGGTAACTGGCCAGTGCCAAACAGACCCCTTATGGTGTGTTTGTTCTCCTTGGTCCTTTTAAAACAAAAAGGGGGAATTGTGGATGCTAGCAAGGGCCAGCAGAGGAATTTTCCTTTGAAACTTTTCTTTCTCATAAGAGAGCAGTTAGAGAAATCCAGCTTCTCACAGCTTCTCTGTGAAAGCTTTCGTTCTCATGCGAACTGGATGGACAACAGTTTGAGAGAATGTAAACCATTTCTGCACCTGCAGGTTGTTGTGAGAACAGTAGAATTGTTTTCAGTCTTGTGAGAATAATATTTGGAAATGGGTGTCTTACTGCTCAACCTATCGCCGGGAGAGGTGGTGGGTCAATAGGCCAATCAAGTAATTTGTCTTTTGCGAGCCATGCTATAAAAGGTATGGGTGATTAAACGAGGTTGCTTCGGCCATATCATTTGACCTGTATTTATGTCGTGATTTCACCCCTCTCTGGGGATAACAGCGACAAGTGTCAACCAAAGCCATGTATTTTTGTGGGTCAGACGTGCCAGGCCATCAGATCCACACAGTCCAAAAGACCCGATTGTCCCTTTCCTCTACCTGGCTAGAGGAAGGACCCCTCTATGCCCGGTCATGGTACACGTTGCTTCCCTTCTGGTGAATATGCTCCCGAGGTCCCTTCAATAGAATCAGTCATATTATCATTCCTATACCGTCTGGAGTTCTGTGGGCGAGAGACTGGAGCAGTGTTGACTCTAGATGAGCTTCTTGTAGTAGTTGTCCCTTTTCTTAGTTCACGTACCCAGGCTGCTAAGGAGGAGGTGGGTTTTCCATGCCACTTACTCATGTCTTCTCCATGTTCCTGAAGGAAAAACCAGAGATTGCCTCGTGGGGTGTATCCTCTCTCCCTGGTTGGGGGATGCCTGCTCCTGATGGCAGAGACTCTTGTTGGTTCTGGCGAGATGTGGTAAATTTCTTCCATAAGTTCCTTTTTCAGCTTCTGATGGCCTTCTTCAATCAAGCTCTGGACTTGCTCAGCCAGCCTTGTTTCTATGGACGAGACATGGGTGTGAAACGGGGCTGTGATGGTGTCCTCGTAAATCCTCAGTTTGTTGACCAGGGCACCCACCCTGTCCTCGCCTTCCCTCCATTGCAGTGTTGTCAGGTAACGAGAATATATCTCTGGTCCAAGGCGTGCAAATCTCAACCACATCTGTGACGTGCACTGGACACCATCCAGGCTCTTAGGGAATCTCTCGTCTTCCGAGAAAGTTATTTCCAGCACAGCCAATTCCCTCAGGCACCAGATACCTTGTTCCATTGTGCTCCATTTTCCTTGGTGCACCTGGAGGTCTTCTTTACAAAGGTACCTGTCCCTTACACTTGTCAGCAGTTGCCGCCAGAAGCTGAGCGTTTCTTGGGTTCTCCCGATCCCCTGGTCAATGACCACATCCCGGGACAGAGACCCCAACTGCCTGGCCTCACTTCCATCCAGAATGGTGTCATTCGCTGCAGTGTCCCAGATGCGGAGCAGCCAGGTCAGGATGGACTAGTTTGTCTGGCAGGTGAATTCCCTCTGCAGGTCGCACAGCTCACCCAGGGATAGCGACCGAGTGATGATCTCTGGCTCTGCCTCTTCTGCTGGGTGTGAAGGTCCTGCTGCATCCTTGTCAGTCACTATGCGGACTGATTTGCTTTTTGATTTCTTCTTCTGAACGGAGGCAACTGCAATTGGTTTAGGCTGTTCTGGTTCAGTGATGATTTGCGTGGAAACGCTGACAGTGCTTTTGCTTTCTTTCTCCTCTGTGTCAGTCTGGGTAGACATGGACACTGTTGTTTTGCGTTTCGTTTCTTTCTGCTCTGTGACAGTCTGAGTAGACATGGGTGCTGTTATTTTGCTTTTGGTTCCTTTCTCTGTGACAGTCTGTATAGACATGGCGTTTGTTGCTCTGCTCCTTTTTTCCTCCTCCTCAAGTAGTTGTTGCACCACACCAAGTAGTGTTTTGGTTCTAAGCGTGGTGTACACAATGCTGGTCATAGAGAAAAAAGAGAATAGAACTGACAAGAAGATTATACCATCCTTAACATCCAGAGGGAACTCAATATTTTCAAAAACTGCTGTGCCTGGCCTGAAAAGCTGGAAGAAACCACTCTCTACTCCTCCCACCAGGGGCTGGGTGCGATTGTTGAGTGTGGATACAAATATGCAGCTAGCAAGAATTTATCTTGCTTCTTTCCAGTCCCGTGAGATACTTTTCTCTCTCACCGAAGATATTAGCAGAGTTCTATAAGTTATGAAGACCTGCAACCTTGCAAAGCTTTGTTTATAGTACAGTAGAAAAATTTTGACAATGGATGTTTTATGATTTTAGCCAATCACCCCCAAGGGGTGGCTGATCCTTTGACCAATTAGACTATGAAGAAAAAAGTCTATAAAAGAGTTTGTAAAATATTTAAATAAAGGAATCTTGCTGCACAATTCCTGCCTGCTAGATCTCTCTTCTCCTCCCTACGGCTGCGGGATACCATGATAGTTGAGGAGATCCCAGACATAGGAGCCCAGACTAGGACAGCCAAACAAAATTGAGTATATATTCTGAATGGTATTAATCGCCTCGCAGGTTATTATGCTATAGACATAATAAACCAATAAAGCAATTCTCATACCATTCCCTGGTTTTAACAGGAGCAATACAAGAGGCAGGTACTTCCCCACGTGGGGGAAAATATAGAGAGCAAGATATAACACCCATATAGACAAGCTGAGCACCATGGTGAATAGGTTTCTGTTAATACAAAATTGTAATTCTGATTTTCTCTCAGAGCAAGCCCCACATTGGGTGCCAAAAAATTTGTACTAGTTTGAAAACAAACCAGTGGGAGGCACCAAGTCAGAATAACAATTTAATAGGAAAATTAAAGAAAAGGAAAAAAAAAAATAAAAGAAAACACTGGTTCAAACTGACAGAGTCAGGATACAACCTGACAGGCACCCTGTTAGTCAGGGTGGTGGTAGCAGTCCGATAAAATGGTGGCTGCAGTCCTCCTGAAGTGGTGGATGTGGTTCTGTGGAAGCAGTGATCCCGTAGAAAGGGTCTGCTCTTCCTCAGAGGGTCCAGTGGTGGCTATGTAGCTCCTGTCCTCTGGAAATCCAGTGGAAAGGCTTGTCTGTGGTGTTCAGCATCTCAGATTATATCCAGGATGGAATGCTTGGTTCCTCCCTCTGGGTGGAGCATCTCACAATGGGATGATGAGTCATGAGGCCAGGCATTGATTAGGCTCATTAACAGAAGATAGTCCAGAGGGAGTTATCACTGTCATGCGGCATGGCATTGATGGGCCATTAACAGTGTCTTGGGGTGACCTTATGATGTGTATCCCATATCACTGCCTATGCCCAGAAACAAGAATTATGCTTATTTGCAGTACGGTTTGCATGGAAGTGGGACAAGAAGCGTAAAGAGGGCAAGACCGGGTTGGCCTCTGCACCTGCCTTAGGTATAGTCTGGCCATGAGCAGCAACCTCGGAGGGCATGAGACAAGGGGGTATATGCCATACCGGACCTCTGATTACAATCGTGGCGATCATAATTATCGCATGCATCCTTGCATGGGTAACCCCAAGCAATGCAAATCCATCAAATCCCTGCACCAAGTGTAACTCCCTTATACGATGGGGCAGTCGTGCTTCTTATCCAACCTGGCACACGACAGTAAATAATGAATGTTATTATGAAGCATCCCTAGAGACTTGTAATTATTGGAAACACTCGCTATGGGTAGCCAAGTTAAAATCCTCAGGGGGACACTAGCCTGGACCACCGTGTCCGAAGGGACAGTATGTTTGTTTTGTCAATGCAGAAATGTGGGGCATTTCAGACGGTGGGGGTGCACAAGACAAAATTTAAAAGGAACTAAGAAAGCAGCGAATGCAGACTACTAAAAGCTTCTCGAAACAGACTCAGTCACCCCCAATTCTTTCAGACTCCCTCTACAAGACAGTTAAAGAGCAGCTAAAAGAAACACTACCTCTCCTGCTGGTAGGCGAAAATCTGTTTATAGATTTAATGGAATGAATAGCACAAGCACTAAATGTCAGCGACTGTTGGATATGTGGAGGTGCATTAACAACAGAGCTATGGCCCTGGAAGGGAATTAGCCTAAGTGTCCGCGAAATTCTTTTTTGGAACAAAACCAAAATACCTAGAGAACACCGTCCTGAAGGATGGATGCTAAATTCAGGAGTAATGGGTGAAGAATGCATCGGGAGGGAAGGTAAATTAGTGTAACCTGGGTAGGAGTAACCCCGTGTAAAAGAACTCTACTCACAAATGTGACCCATCGTTGGTGGTCACCAAAAACCCCTAATGGCTATTGGAAACTGAATAAATGACCAAATGAAAAATGTAGCACGCGGAAAAACATTACCTTATTCTGGTGTAAGAGTAGCAATGATGACTTTATCAATCCCTTTGCAGGCATGGCAGAGTTACATAATTACTGGAGCCGCAGTAGCAGTGTTAATATGCCATGGGATGCCCCTGATGGGCTCTTTTGGATTTGTGGGAGAAAAGCTTATACTAAAGCTCCCAAAGACTGGAGAGGAGTTTGTACAATTGGAATCATTCAGCCGGGATTTTTTCTATTGCCAAAGGCAGTAGGGAAAAGTTTAGGCATTCCAGTTTATGAAGATTTACAAAGACAAAAGCAAAGCTCAGTAGAAAGTATCTGAAAATGGAGTGGTAATATAGGAAGCACTCAAAGGTGGAAAAATGATGAGTGGCCACCTGAAAGAATAATAGAATATTATGGCCCAACCACCTGGGCTCAAGATGGATCATGGGGATATATGCTAAATAGGATAATAAGACTCCAAGCAGTGGTGGAAATCATTAGCAACAAAACGGCCTCAGCCTTAGAATTAATTACTGAACAGTTATCTCAAACCACTGCAAAGACTTATCAAAACTGTTTAGCCCTTGACTATTTGCTAGCAGAGGAAGGTGGAGTATGTGGCAAATTTAATTCCTCCAATTGTTGCCTGCAAATAACTGATAACGGTCAAGCTATACTCGATACTGCTACTGGCATACGAAAGATTGCACATGTACCAGTTCAAAAATGGGAAAAAATACTAGAAGCTAGCTGGTGGGATAAATTCTTAGGAGCTGCATGGTGGAAAAAACTATTTTTTTCCTCTTGTATGTGACCACTGGGCTGATATTCCTCCCTTGTTTAATTCCCTACTTCATCCGGCTAATCACAAGTGTCGTCCAAGGTATGCAGGTAATTACCATGCCTATGGACTCGGAACAAGCTACTTCTGGAACAGCACAAAGGATAATGATACTGAAGAAACAAACCAGCTCTGGAGCCCCCTTGAAGAAGCCAGGTTAATCTGTAGAAATTTCGAATGCAACTGAAGTTTAAATAAAGATTGTAGCTCAAGCCAACATAATTGACAAAAAGGTGGCATTGTGATAAATGAGTGAATGATGAATGTTGTCTTTTGCATATATGATTTTAACATTTATAAGAGATGATGGACTATGTAGAAATAGTGTTAAGGTAAAATGTAGTTAAGTAGAAACGAGATTAAAGTAAATTGTAACTTTGAAATAGTTGTAATATGTTAAGAAATGTAGTAATAAACACATGGTAATAAATGTCTTTTGAGTTGAGAAACGACAGAGCCAGGAACCAAGATATCTTAGAGAAACAAAGAAGATAAACCGTATGCATCCCAGGAAGACTGTTATCTCATTGAATCAGGGGGAGGAGGGGGAAGTAGAGGTTAAATGATTTTCTAAGAAGCTGTTTGCTTAAAGCATTGCATGCAGCTTGCTCAACACTTATTGTGCCTACCAAAGCAGGATGAGAAGATAGAAGACTATTGATAAAGGGAAAGAATCTTGACCAAAGATCCTGGTTTTGAACCTAAAACTAGCTTAAACCAGCCTTGAAGTTTGGACTTGGGCCAGGGACATAAAGAGCATGCGCAGGGAAGCAAGGTGAAAAGTTCAGAATGAGGAAGACCCTTTACTTCATCCCAGAGACCCCTGCCTACGACCACCAGATGACACTGCACAAGCGCAACGTGGAGGTAAATGACTTTTGGGCTCATTGTAATACAAGGCGAGGCTACGCTGGGCTAGGTAATGAATATGTATAGGCGTATTGGGAAACTTAATGAATATAGAGCTTGTAACCCGATATATACCAAGCTGAATGCAGCTGTTGGTATGCATGACTTTGGAGGAACTATCCCCCATGCGTCCCAGCGCTGGAATAAACATACCTACTTTACTACTTATTCTAGTAGTGGAGTCTTTTCCACATATCATTTTTGCAAGCCAGCCAGGAGAAACTCTGTCTGGCTGCAGGATCGGCTGAGGACCGGACGTCCTAGGCGCCCCAGGGCTTTCTTGGAGGAGCTCTGCCCCTCGGCTCGTTCACTGCAGAGGCAGAAAGCAACCTGCTGGGACTGCGGATAAACGGTATGTTCTGGATTTAGGGCGACTGTAAGTCGTATGCGTGGTCAGGGCTGCTGGTAAGACACGTGGAGACATCCCGCGCACAGTATACTCCCTGTGTGGGTGAAGTTAGAGCTTGCAAGCAGAGCAGCCGGCTACGGGAGCTGGGTTAGGCAGACGGCTACGGAAGCCAGCAAGGGGAATCACCGACCGATAGAGTGGCTGTTAGCAATCCTGAGAGCAGATCGGATGATTCTGGGGGATTTCTGCCAGAACTTGTTGAGGATCGTGTTAGGGAAAATAAATAAGCGGGACCCTGAAGTTATTACAAGTGAGTGTTATGAATATTTTGGCTACTAGTAGCTAGTTTGAATGTTGTTGAGTCCCTTATATGTCTGTGAGGATATTGGTTGTTGTTAGACTGCTTTTACATGTATCTGGCTGTATATTAACTCGCCTGTTTGTATATCGGAGATGTGTATGTTGCCATGTGTTGTTTGAGCATGTTGCATTGAAGCATTTGTTTGGAGCGATGTGTAGCCGGTTCAGTTCATAAACCGGGCTGTTGCAGTGGGGATACTGCAACATGCATATATCAAACCAGGAGTCCCGTGGAAAGGAAATATATATGGACAGACAGATTCTTGATAGCTGTTTCAGAGATGTTTATTTCTCCAGCCGCATGGCCGGGGCTCTGCCCAGGAACTGTTCCAGTCACGGGACCAAGGATCCTTCTGCCCGCGCAGGGAACACAAACCAACCAATGGGAACGAGGCTGAGCAGGGGCAGGGAAACCCCGTGTCTGTCCCCTCAGGGCCCCTCTCCCAGGGCTATACGGCAGGGGAGGAGACCCCAACACCGGGCGGAAACACCAATTAAGTGTAGTGGTTTGGTTCAAAATATCCATTACTTACTTATTTTTCTTCTGTGAGATAAGAATTAAGAGAAAGCAAAACAGGCTCAAACTTAAACGGCTGCAGTACAAAGAAAGTTTTATTACTAATAGAATTAAAAGTAACAAGAAATTAAAGCAAGCCCTCCCCCCCTTCCAGCACTTCTCTCCTTTTATACCCAACTTGCACAAAGGATAACAGAACATGGGATTTTAGTCAGTGTTGCAGTCTTGAAAAGTCTCTCTCTTATGCTTAAGGAAAAAAAAGGGTTTTCTTCTGCTTCACATGGTTCCCAAACTGCCACCAACAGCAGACCCGTCTGGGAAGAAACAATCTGCTGTGGTGTAAAACATCTCTCCCATGAAAAAAATCTCACAGTTCCTTCACACTGCAAAACATGAGCCATCACACGGGGTTATTAATCTTTTTAAGGATGAGTTATTTTGGCCTGCACACAAAGGCTTTCTTCACCACAAGTCTCTAAAAGCCTCTGACTGCTTCTATGTAGCCTGGCATAGGCACTCTTCACAATCTTCATGGGCCACATGTGAATTCTCCATCCCCCCATGTACTTCAAATGGATTAAAGAGACAGTTTGTGATATTACAGTTTCTTACCACGGCATACAAGAAGGTTTTTAAGCTACGTGCAAGAAACGTGGCACTGCCCTCTTTTCTCCCATCACCATTTTCAGCTTTGTCTCACATGACTCACTTTCTCTTTCTCTCTGACTCTGAAGCTGCCATGTTGAAAAGTGTTCTTGTTCAGGCTTTACTATAGAGAAAGCCTCACTGTGCTGCTGGCTGCATGGTGTCTTCTTCAGTTTGGCACGAAGTGTGCTGGCTGCAGACAGGAGGCTACGCCGGCTCCTGTTGAATCCGCTGGCTCCGCGTGGAGAGGAGAGGGACCCGCCGGTCCCAAGAAGCCCCGCTGGATGGGGTTAGCTGTGTGGCAGTCCATGGCTGGTTTTAGCTGCCTGCAGCTCTGGGACAGTTGCCCCCCCAGCGACCCAGGGTCCGTGCTGTGGCATTGGGAAAGGGCGGAGGGGGGCAAGGGCCCCTGCCCGGCCCGGCAGAGCCCGGAGGCTCAGAGGCCCCCCCCATCTTCCAGCAGGCGAGCTGGAACGAAAGGCAATTCCCGCCTTTTCAGGCAGTTTAAATATGTAAGTTGTGAGAAGCGTCATTAGTCTAAAAGACTGTCCATCAACTCAGGTTCAACCTACTACATGATGCTAGATTATTGATCTTTGTGCTAATAGAATTAGAACTGTGGCTAGGCAAGAGGTTAGAAGAACCCCTCCCCCTCAGTAGTTTAGTCCTTATTCTTGGGAATTTGTAAATCCAATAAAACATTAGATAGAGAGAAGAGGCGAATGAGTTCCTTTAGGGACAATATATAGAACCTCTGCAGGAAGATTAGTAGCTTTAGATTGGGAACAACCAGCAGCAGACGATTTAGGTTTTGAAAGAATACATGGAATAGTTTGTTTTTGTAGATGCATTAGAATTTTTCGTTCAGCAAGAGTAGCATGTTGCGTAAGTACCTAACACAGTTTAAAATTTATATGAAGAGGTGGTACTGTTCTTCTGCCAAGCGACAGAGCTTATGCTCTCAGTGTTATCAGAGGCACTCTAGTGAAGTTGATTTTGAGATTTTAAAGTTTGTGTGCAGGAAGTCACATTTGGTACCTGAGGTTTGGGAGGTTCGGGAAGAAAACTGGGAAAGAATTGTGAGAGAAAGTGGTATTGTAATGTAAGAGTGAAGAGAGAGTGGCAGAGAATAGTGAGAAATTTGAGAGGAACTGGTTAGAAGAGATGAAGAAAAAGCAAAAGCAGAGGCAAAGGTGCTGGCAGAAGTTGTAAGAATTGTAGACATTGTGGTTAATAGATTTAAGTGTTTAGTTCCCTTTTCTGCTTGGTGTTTTATGTGGAGCTGTAAAGCTCCTGTTATGTGGTGCTTGTGCAGAACTGAAAGGCTCCTGTTTGGAGGAGACCCATGCCCCTGTGCCTTTTGTGTTTTGTTGTGAAAAGCCAAAATTGGCAGGTTTCAGTCCTGAAGCCAATCCGGAGCTCCTATCTTGTGGGGAACCCCCCCACCAGTCTGTGGTTTATTGTGGAGAACTATAATTGGCAGGTACTAATCCTGAAGCCAATTCTGCAGCCACAGCCTTGTAGAAATAGTGCTGTCCCTATGCAGGCCTAGGTATTTGTCATGCAGCCTCGTCTGTGGGGACTGTAGAGAAACTTTAAGGGAAAATGCCTGTCCTGAGTGACCAGTGAAGAGAAAAAAAAAAAAAAAAAGCAAGCAATTCAAATGCCTGATTCACAGACTGCAACTCTTGCAAAACTTTTTAAGTAGTCTCACTCCCTCTGCTGAAGAATCAATTAGAGGAAACCCCACTGAAAAACCTGTAGGAAACAACAAAAGTGGTGCAACAAGCACTTCATAGAATAAAAACTAAAACTCCACTTGAATAAGTTAATGCAATTAACAACTTGTTTCACCCAGACATATTTTTCATATTTTTTTCAAAGCAGTTTGTTTCTTTTCTCTTTTCTAAGAATGCCAAACATCCCAGCACTGAAGATAAAGCAGTTTGAGAGCAAAAAACTGCAAGCAGCAAAATCACACCTAAATGTGATAACCATTGTTTCATTGTCACTTTGTGTTAGGCCCAAAAAGTTTTACTTCTTTTTTAATAATTGGTCTAGTGGGCCAAATTTTCACTTTTCTTTTATAAGAATCTACCAGCACATGAGATGGAGCTGTATGAAAACCAATGAAATTTAAAGTGTCACCATAATTGTTTGCATTGTCAGTTAGTTAATGTTTGTAATTTGTTTGTGTTTTCATTGCAAGTGACTTGGTGAAGGATCAAATAGAAGTTAAGGAGTTCTACATATTCTTGAGTTTTTCTAACTTCTTTTGTCTTGTTGTAGCTAAGGTCTTATAAATGTATAATTTGCCTCAAACAATTTTATCCTGAGAGTTGGTATAAGAATCTATACATATTTTAAATCCTACAAATATGGACTAACCTTCCCAGCTCTGCCTCAGAAGGCTTCAAAATTATTATAATCTGGCTAAATTTTTTAGATTTTCTAATTAGTGAATTAAAGAATCTTGACAAAACACAAGCAAATGCTACATGAGAAATGATTGGATCCCCCTTCCTAAACCAAGAGGGGTAGCCATAGACTGCAGATAGGACATAAATAAAATACAGAAAAGCCTTCTACCAGCTCTCAAACTAATGTGCTGTTGAATCTCATGCCTTATGTCTTAAGAGGGTATTTTAACTTTGCCTCATGCCTCCTATTTATAGCACATTCTGCAATCTCAGTTGTAGGTGCAGAATGTGATGAAGGCAATTTATGTTTTACATTTAATGTGTCTGAATTCTAATCTTAATATAACATTTTAAAGGTGGTGATACATGTGAGTATCTTCTGTCCAGTGAGAATTTCTTGGAGAAAAAGTATAGCAACCTCACAGTTGTATGATGCATAAGAATAAAAATAGTGAAGCAAAAAAATTGCCTCATAGACAAACGTGTTTATAGGAGATTCTAGAATTTGACAGCTGTTCTATTCATTTATAAAACTCATAAACACTCAAGTCAAAGAGAAGGGAAAACAACCAGTTAGAATTAAATAGTACCCCCTCAAAAAAAGAAGACAAAGAAAGAATTAGCCCAATAATTGAAAAATTCTTACAGTTAAGACTGTTAAAAGAGTGGCAGTCTAATTTTAACACTCCTATCTTGCCGGTCTGTTGCAGTGGGGATACTGCAACATGCATGTATCAAACCAGGAGTCCCGTGGAAAGGAAATATATATGGACAGACAGATTCTTGATAGATGTTTCAGAGATGTTTATTTCTCCAGCCGCATGGCCGCGGCTCTGCCGAGGAACTGTTCCAGTCACCGGACCAAGGGTCCTTCTGCCCGCGCAGGGAACACAAACCAACCAATGGGAACGAGGCTGAGCAGGGGCAGGGAAACCCCGTGTCTGTCCCCTCAGGGCCCCTCTCCCAGGCTCCATGGCAGGGGAGGGACCCCAACACCGGTCCGTAAACCTGATGGGTCGTACCAGGTGGTACAGGATTTACAGGCTGTTAACAAGATAACTGAAGATCTCTATCCTGTGGTAGGGAATCCTTACACTCTGTTAACATGCTTAACACCAGAGCTAACTTGGTTTACCGTTTTAGATCTAAAAGATGCCTTCTTTTGCCTCCCTCTCCATGAAGTCAGCCAGAAAATTTTTGCATTCGAATGAAAAAGCCCTAAGAGTGGGTGCAAAACCCAGCTCACATGGACAGTGTTGCCTCAAAGATTTAAAAACCAGTCCCACCCTGTATGGAGAACAACTTGCAAAAGACGTAGAGTCCTGGGAAGCCCCACCAAGAGAAGGGAAGCTATTGCAGTACGTTGATGACCTTTTAATAGCTACCCGAACAAAAGAAGCTTGCTTAGCTTAGACGGTAAGCCTCTTAAACTTTCTGAGACTCTGTCTTGGTTTGAAAGACAGGTGCCTGCTAAGGAAGGCAGGAGCCTCCCTTGGAATGGCAGATGCAACCCCCCTTCCCTCCGAGTTATAATTTTGAAATCAAGGGGCTTTTAGGCAAAGATATGGGAAATAGGAATAACAGCGCTTTACTATTATATATGTGTATAACAAGTCAAACAAACAACAATAACTATGGCAGTAACAGCAAACAATCACAAACCCAGTCCCAGCCTTCTAGGCTGTCAAGCCCTTTCCCCTTGGGTGCAGTTCTGGTCACAGCCAGCAGGGGTGCTGGCGGCTCCCGGTGAGCAGGGCAGGTGCGATGGTTCCCCCGCGGCTGCAGGGGGCGTTCCGGAGCAAGCTTGGGGAGCACACGGCACTGGTGGCCTGGTATCCCAGAGAGGGATGGGACAAAAGCTTCACAAACCCCTGAGCAGCTGATCCCAGTGTCTGGCCGGACCCTCAGTGACACTGAACCATGCCATAAATCAAGTGCCTCCTGATGGGAGAGAATTTTCTAAAAGTCCTTGCAAGGAGTTTCAAAGATAAACCGAGACTTTTCCTTGATTCTCAGTGCTTCCAGATAGTTGTTTATTCAGTCTTATCAGAGGAACAGAGCCACTAGCATTACCCAGGTACAGCATAGAGCACAGAAAGCAGGAGTGAAGTCTCTCTTTATCAAGATTTACACAGCCTTTTAATGATAATTTAACCAATAGTTGCTAAACACGTATATTATTTTTACTTTCCTAACAATTATTCAGTAACACAGCCAGGAACTGCGGAATTCTCTATCCAATCATTCCAATCTACTTTTACTGCAGAACATGGAGTAGTAAAAGAAGGAGAAGAAGGTTTAGAGAACAACAATCCTCCATTGTGATATTTTTTACTCTTATCTATGTACTACAAAGAGAAGCCCAAAACCTCTAAATTTTTCACCCTGTGACAATCTTACATAGTAGTCTATCACCTAATTCACACCACTGTATTTTCTAGTTCTTGTCTGATCGTTGGTAATTTTTTCCAAGGTTTGAGGTTAAAACAGTGTTGTTCAGGGGGGTAAGAACCCTTAAAAACAGGAAGATAAATATTCTCAGCACTCTGGGTTCCTACACTCGGGGACAGCAGGCTGGAATGGCACAGACGAGCAGAAATCCCAGGTGGCAGACGAGATGTATCCAAACAGGGAACCCCCCGGAGGTCTGGGCAGGCAGGGCGAGCACAGCTACAACGTAGCGAAGGCTTGAAGCAACGGCGGGGGCAGGGCGGCCACAGCCCAGCTCCCAGCAGGGCAGGGAAGGCGGGCTTGGGATCCCGGGGTTTCTCTGGCAGAAGGAAAAGCAGCTGAAGAAAGCAGCCTCCCTCTCCGTCCAAACGCAGGGACCAACTGTCCGCACACCCAGGTGAAACAAAAGAGTAGCCAGATGCACCACACCCCAATGGCTAGCTCTTTTGTTTTTCTGAAGTACCCAGCATTTTGTCCCCCTAGCAACACGTATGGGGAAAATTCCTTTAACAGAAAAAAAACCCCAAAAAAACAGGAGAGCTCCTAAAACCCCAACAGACTCCAAGGGTACAGGGTATTACCGCAGGCCTAGGCCCTAGGGTATATCACCGTGTCCCACAGCCATAGGGAGGAGGAGGAGGAGAAGATCCAGCAGGCAGGAATTGTGCAGCAAGATTGATTTAGTTAATTATTTTACAAACTCTTTATACACTTTTTTCTTCATAGTCTAATTGGACAAAGGATCAGCCACCCCTTGGGGTGATTGGCTAAAATCCTAAAACATCCATTGTCAAAATATTTTTCTACTATACCATAAACAAGACTTTCCAAGGTTGCAGGTGGCTTGGTTGTTTACATACTCTGCTACATCTTCTGTGAGAGAGAAAAGTCTCTCACGGACTTAGAAAACAGCAAGAAAATCCTTGCTAGCAGCATTTTTGTATCTACAACTCCCCCATTTTGTTTGATAAGATAACAACTCTACTATTAATCCTAAATAGAAATCTACATCAGTTATTAATTCTAAAAATGTCCTTAAGGCTTTAACTATCTGACTCCATAACAAGAAATTTAAAGTTCAGTCTCTGCTTGTGGAAGGACCATCTGCCTGATGGTTGACATCTTGGTCATCATCAGACGAGTCATTAGGCTGATGATCTACATTCTGGTCGCCATTTGGATGGTTGGCATTCTGGTCATCATTTGGAGGTTGCCTGTTCTGCCTCTGGTGCCGTAGGTCAGGGCAAACGCATTTTGAAGGTAGCCACCGTACCCCAGTATCTGTGGAAACGCAAGCATACCCACGACCCCAAACGATAAGCTCATGCGGGCCTTCCCACTGGTTAGTGAGTAAATTCTGTACCCAGACTTTTGCCCGGGTCAGTTGTGTCTCACCTGAAAACTGCAATGAGAAGAAATGATCCAGAATAACAGGATTATTTGAATTTTGTGGTACTGTAAGGTGATTGATTGTATACAAAGCTTTTTCTAGTCAGCTTCAGTAACCAAATTCAAAGGTTCCTGTGAGAATCATTGAAAAACCATGATAATAGCCCTTAATTCAACTAACTGAGCAGAGCCTGACTCGAATTGGTGTGTTAATCAACCACCGCAAAGGCAGTGTAGGATATTGTGCGCCCTCACGCACAGTGACCCCGGCTAAAAATTTGTCCCAATCCGTACCCCCCAAGCTGCCAACACGTCCTGCCCCCAAAGGTTAAGGGAAGTGGTAGTAACATAAGGCCTAATTGTTGCTGTGTGCCCCTCTGAGTCTTTCACCACCACAGGCCATTTGCTTAAATAGCTCTGTGTGGTTCCTCCTACTCCTGCGATGGCCGATCCCACAGGGGCTAAAGGCCATGAGGAAGGCCATGCAGAGAAGGAGATGATAGTTACATCAGCACCCGTATCAATCAAACCTCGAAGCTGAGTCAAGGGCGAATGGGCGTTCGGCAGGATCAGGGTACATGTCATCTGTGGCCTTTGGTCAGAGATGTCTGCAGTCCACAAGGCCTGCGGAAGTCCCGTAGATCCACTGCCGTTATCTTCGTGAATCTGTTGTTCTATCCTGGGGACACAAGCCTTAAAAGGCACTAATTTAGCAAGGCAGGTCTTTTCAGGAATAGTTACAGGGGGTTTTTGCATGGACACCATAGCGCAAATCTGTGGGTTTTGCCTTCTTCTTTTTGTTTATTTTTCTTTTGCTTCGGCACTGTGACTGAGCTTGCTGGCTTGGCTTCTTTTGCTGCTTTGCTGTCAGGAAGCCCAAAGCCAGTGCGTGTTCTGCCAGGACCCGGGAACACCCTCGTTTTCCTGTGGGGGGGGTCTTCCCCCCCACCCTCCACACAGCCCGGACACGAAGGACCAGCTAGCACCAGTGAGAAATCCCAGGGAGCCTTTTTCCTATAGTGTTTGGGGACTGGGCTGCTGCTGCACAACCCCTGCCATACCTCTGCCATTGCTCCGTGTTTGTGCTACACTGGCTTTTCACTTCCTGCCTACTGGGAGGTCCCTCTGTTCCCAGCTGCAGAGTTTCTGCTGCCTCTTCCTTTCTACCTCTGGGTGAGCCCACCCTGCTGTTCCAGTTTGCTTCTCCTGAGGTGCCTGCTGATGCCTTTTCCTGGTCTTAAAATCAAGAGTCATACACGGTTATAAGGGGAAAAGGGATTTTACCTTGGTGTCTTGGGGTGACCTTATGATGTGTATCCCATATCACTGTCTATGCCCAGAAATTAATTTTTGGCCTTTCTATGCCTCTGAACTGAGCCTGAGAGGGGGAAGAAAAAAACTGAGCAAAACTTTCTCAAAGCAGTTTGAAACTTGTTCAAGGTCACATAAAGATAGCAGGTTTTTTTTCCAGCTGGGGCAGTGGGGGGGGAGCGAGGAAGCACCCGGCTTGCAGCTTTTCCAGTCAGTTTTTGGCCAGGTTTTTTTCCGGTTCTTCTTGTTCTCCGGAGAGAGACTGAGAGTCGAACTTTTCCTTCTCTGGAATTTCGGATTTTCTCCCTTTTCTACTGGACTGCTTGATTGCTGTAACATCAGAACACATCGGGAGGACTTTCCACCGGGCACAGAGGGCCTGGCCCTGGCCAAGCCCCAGCTCCGAGGAGACCAAAGGGAGGACTCGAACACTTTCCCAGGTTTTTCCTCTACAGCGAAAGATTTTACCATTTAACATTTTTTTTCCTTTCCCGTGTGTTTGTTAAATAAATAGTTTTATTTTCTTCACTTTCCTTCGAGGAAATTTTTTTTTTTTTCCCGAACCTGGTGGGGGGAGGGGTGGTTGTGCCTTCTCTCAGAGTATATATATTTCTAAATTTGGCCAAACCGGAACACTTGATATTTATTTTAAGGATCCTTAGGTGCACACGTCCAGGTCATATGCATCGAAATGCACCCTGCCGAATGCCCACCCCAAAAGATCAGGTATAACATTATAGGTTTTACTAATTAGCATATCTATCAAAGATTCCCCAATGAGAGGCTCAAGTGAGCCCCCCTCCCCAAGGAGCCTTCCCCTGGATGGTTCTATCTTAGTTTACAGAATGTGTTCTGGAGAGGACCTTGGGGTCTGGGGCACACTGATCCCTAGCTACGAAGCTTCTAAAATGTTTAGTCTCTTAGCTTCACAAACAAGTCCAAGAATGTAGGCAAAAAGCACTAAGAATACAGAAGTCGTAAAAAAGGTATAACAGGGGTATAAAAGAAAAGGCAAAAAATCTTCATGTCATCATTTCCCCCCTTTTAGAGACTAACAAAACTCTACCTTGTCTAGCCTCTACTTTACTCTACTCTTTACCCACAGAACTGGTTTACACAACCGGCTGTTCCACAGGCAATTACACAGATAATAACTACAATTACAGCTATTATGAATATTTCTTTTACCCAGGCCCACTTTGGTAACTATGAGGTGAGGGTATCAAAAATATGATCAAATTTTAAGGTGTTATTTCTAGAAGCTACTTCATGTAGAATTTGAGTTCCCTTCCAAATTTCATCCAAATCTTTCTTAATTCTTCCATTTTGGTCCACGTAAGAACAACAGGTGGTATTGACAATAGCACATACACCTCCTTGTGCAGCAAGTATGAAATTGAGAGCTATCCTGTTTTGCATAACTGCACGGGACAGACTGTCAACTTCCTCCTGCAAGGCTGAAATTGCATCTGCAGTATGCTGCTCAATACGTTCCAAGACAGCCGAGATGTTTACAATTGCTCTCTCCAGTTCAACTACTCCATAAGCGGGTACAAGGGCTCTGATTATGCTATGGAAAAGTGTGGGACGTTCAATGAGGGGATTAAGAGATTTTTTTCTCCTCTCATTTGGTTTTTCAAGATGGTCAAATATTGTTATATTTGGGACCACAGCCCCAATGGCACAAGCCTGGTCTTTGTTCACGGGCATAACTTTCCAGGCCTTATCACTACATATCCAATGCAATCCCATCCCAAATGGCTGAGCCAGTCTCCACCCTGTCAATTTCATCTTTGCCACAATTCTTGGGTCTATTATTTCCCTGAAATGGGTCTTAAGACAATATGAAGGAAGAATGGCTTTTCCTGGGGCGTTTACAATTGCACAAGGAACCTTATAGTTTGCACGCTCTACCAGGCAACTCAGGGTAATGGGGGGCAGAAGGGTGCTATTAATTGGTTCCCACGTTTCAGTGCGGTTCTCTTCCATTAAAATGCTAATCAATGGCCAGTGACCCCTCCCATCTAGGGATGGTAACTGAGTACAGATCCAGCAATCACTCTTATTAAGAATTTTGGACACATTTTGGACCACAGTCTTATGCAAATCATGGGGTGAACCCTGAACCATGGTTACCAGTTGGGCAAACAGCAAACATGTAAAAAACAGTTTAAACTGCATCTTTCTGATTCGCCTCAGTCTCTGTCTTCTTGGTGATTTCGGGAGCAGAAGCTTTCTTCACCCTGGAGTAGTGAATCCACGGTCGCTTGCCAGCAACCTTGACCGCAGCAAAAGTGGTCAGCAAAACTTGGAATGGTCCCTTCCACTTGGCTTGCAAGGGATCACTGTCCCACCGCTTGATGTAGACCCAGTCTCCAGGCTGGAATGGATGAGAAGCTGTGTCCAATCCTATTGGTTTGGATAACATGACGAATCTCTGGAGCTTCTGCAAAGTGGAACTCAGAGCCACTAAATACTTTTGCAAATCATTTTTACCTCTCATGAATTTCCCCTGGAATATGTGGAACCTGGTATGGCCTGCCATATAATATTTCATAGGGACTGATGTTGTCCCTTCGCCTTGGCTGTATGCGGACTCTCAGCAAGGCTATAGGCAGGGCTTGAACCCATGTCATGGATGTCTCTTGACAAACCTTGCAAATCTGGGTTTTGAGGGTCCCATTCATGCGTTCAACTTTGCCACTTGCCTGGGGCCTGTATGGTGTGTGCAGGTCCCAGGTAAGTCCCAAAATCTTGCTAACTTCCCCAACCACTGTTGCAACAAAATGTGGTCCCCTATTTGATGACATTCCCAAAGGAACCCCAAATCTTGGTATTATATGATTGAGCAAAGCTTTCACTACTTCTTTTGCTGTGTTGGTGCGACAGGGGAAAGCCTCAGGCCATCCACTGAAGGTGTCAACCAGTACTAGTATATACCTGCATCCCTCTTTGCGTGGCATCTCAGCAAAATCTATTTGCCAATAATCTCCCGGGAGATCTCCTGTGTTTGTCCCTCCTAACACAACTCTCTTGCTTGTGTCAGGGTTGTTTTTACAGCAGGTTTCACACTTGCTTGTTACAGATTGTACAATATCAGTCATCCCTCTCCCTATCACTACTTTCCTCAGATGTTTTAAAAGATTTTCTGTTCCCCAATAGGTATTTTCATGCTCTCGTTGGGCCATTTCCCGAAGGATCAGGGGTGGAACTATGACTTGTCCCACTGGGGTAACAGCCCACCCACCTTCTTTGATTTCAGCCTTAAGGAACTTAATTAATTTGTGATCCCTCTGATCGTATTTTGGGGTAAATGATGACAAATCTATCTCTTTCTGTGGTACCACTGAAAAAATGCCTTTTTCTGCAATCCCCCATGCTGTTTCATCAACAAAACAATTTCCCAGTTCAGGGGCTGTTTTCCCTTTTTGATGACCCTTGCAATGCATGATAGCCGCTTCCGTAGGCTTCCAAATGCTCTGTAAAAGTGCAAGAATCTGTTTAGCATGCTTAACCTCATTACCTTGAGCAGTCAGCTGGCCACGTTCCTTCCAAATAGCTCCGTGGGCATGCACAACACTGAAGGCATATTTGGAATCAGTCCATACGTTCACCTTCTTCCCCTTGCTCTGTTCTAGAGCTCTCATTAGTGCAGTGAGTTCAGCTTTCAGTGATGATACATCTGGAGGCAAGGCTTTTGCCTCAATGATTTTATCTGAGGTGGTTACAGCATAACCGGTCATCCTCCTACCATTTTTCATGAAGCTGCTCCCATCAGTGTACAATTCCCAGTCTGGATCTTTCAAAGGAACATCTTCCAGGTCTGGTCTGCTGGAATAAGTTTCCTCTATTGTCTGCAAACAATCATGCTCAGGCACACTGTTAAGTAACATGGATGATAAAAACATTGCAGGGTTTACCACAGAAGTTGTCTTTAGAGTAACATCATCTTGTTCTAACAATACAGATTGGTATTTGAGCATCCTGCTAGGGGAGAGCCAGTGTCCCCCCTTTTGCTCCAGCACATTTATCACTGCATGGGGTACATACACGACAATGTGCTGCCCAAGGGTGAATTTACGGGCCTCCTGTATCAGAAGGACTGTTGCTGCCACAGCTTTCAAGCATCCTGGCCAACCCTGGGCTACATTGTCTAGTTGTTTTGAGAAATAGGCCACAGCTCTTCGCTGGTCTCCAAGGTGCTGTGCCAGTACCCCCAGAGCAACATTCAGTCGCTCATGTGTAAAGAGTTCAAAAGGTTTAGTCAAGTCCGGCAGCCCCAGAGCTGGGGCTGACATCAAGGAATGTTTCAACTGTTTAAATGCAGCCCTGGCATTCTCTGTCCACATAATTGTCCCCTTTTCAGCTGCTTTAAGGACCTCATATACCAATATACCGTAGTTTGATATCCATAGGAGACACCAACCTACCATCCCCAGGAAAGCCTGCATCTCCCTTACGGTATGGGGCTCTGGAAGTCGACAGATGGTTTCTTTCCATTCTCTGATGAGTTGTCGATGTCCACAGAAAATTTCCAGGCCCATGTATACTACTGTTTCCCTGGCAACCTGTGCCTTCTCTTTCAAGACCTGATACCCACTTCAGCCTAAAAAATTCAACAGACTTACAGTGAACTGGATGCAGTCATCTCGCGTCTTGGCCGCTATCAAGATGTCATCAACATACTGGAGAACCGCTCCTCCTGGTTCTTGTTTCCTCCAGTCCTCAAGCTCCTTTGACAGCTGGTTTCCGAATATGGTCGGGCTGTTTTTGAATCCTTGTGGTAAAACTGTCCAGGTGAGCTGGGTCTTCCTCCCTGTTTCTGGATTCTCTCACTCAAAAGCAAAGAGTTCTTGGCTATTCTTATGCACAGGAATGCAGAAAAAGGCATCCTTGAGATCTAAAACAGGGAACCACCCTAATTCATTTGTTAGTGTTGTCAAAAGTGTGTAAGGATTTGCTACCACTGGGTGTATGTCCTCTGTTATCTTGTTGATTTCCCTCAAATCCTGTACCAACCTGTAGCTTTTAACATCAGCTTTCTTTACTGGCAAGATTGGTGTGTTGTACCTGGATTCACATTTTACTAACAACACCAATTTGAGAAACTTTTCAATCACAGGTACTAATCCCTTGCGAACTTCTAATTTCAGAGGATATTGTCTTTGCCTTACTGGTGTAGCCCCTGCTTTGAGTGTGATACTCACAGGTTCAGCTTTTTTGGATCTCCCAGGAGAATCATAGTTCCACACTATTTGAATGACAGCCTCTTCAACTTCTTTGGGAATTTTTCCATGGCATTCCTGTACAAGTATAGCAGTTGCTTCAATAATTTTAGATTCTGGGATTATAACTTTTACTCCCCCTTCCTTGGAAAACTTAATTTCTGCTTCCAATTTTTCCAATAAATCTCTGCCCAATAATGGCATTGGGGAATTTGGCATATACAGGAACTGGTGAGTGACCCAGTGTTTTCCCAATTTAAATTTTAAAGGTTGGACAAGCGGCCTTGTTTCATTTACCCCTGTAGCTCCAATCACATCCACAGTGTCTTGACTCAGTTTACCTTTTAAAGTATTTAACAGAGAAAATGTTATTAACTCAACAACCACCCATTTCTGGTATTGCTTCAGCTTTTCCATCTGTTCTGGGACATTGGGATCCCAGCCAGGGTTTGCTAGGGGATAGATGTCATGAACTGTCTCTTGGAGACTCCCAGTTGCAATTTGAGTTTCTATAGCAGATATAGCAGCTTTGTTGACCATTTCTCTCTCTGTTTTATCCAATAATTCATCTAGCATAACATTTAGATCACCCCAATCTGGGTTTTGAGATTTTATGGCCATTTCTACACACATAGCTACTCTCTCTGGGTTGTCCCTGTACTTCCCAATTGAGTTTTTCCACTGCTGTAATTCTCCAAGGGAAAACTATGTCTTTATATAAATGACTCCGCGACTTCCCAAAGCCTGTCTCAGAGGTGCTTCTAATGCAAGTTCTTCCTCCCCCTCTTTACCTGCTTTGAACCTTGTGTGTTTAGCGACGGGACTGACTGTATTCATAGCTTCTCAGGCTATCCTGCCCCTTCTTCTACCTCCCTCCCCGTGAGAACCATCTGTATCAGAATCATCCCATTCCCTTTTAATTGAAATTGCCTCATTGGTTTTAAAGATCGTTCCAGCCGAATGTTGATCAGGAACTGTCTTGCTTTTTGCGGCAGTGGAGGGGTAGGGAGGCAGGGGCTGCAAGCAGGTTCTCCCGTCCCTAGCTCTGCAAGAGCCGCCTGGGTTGGGGCCATCCTGTCTGCCCTCAGCTTTAACATTGGCCGCGCCGCAGGATGGGGAGAGCGAGCGGCTCCTCCTGTCTCTGGCTCGGAAGCTTGCAGTTCTCTGTATTGGGGAATGCCGCCGAAATTGCCCGTGTCCATTTCTGCCTTCACTTCCGTGTTCGGGGTACTCAGGGAAAGGTAGCCTGCTTTCCCCTTCCCCTCCCCCTTCCCCGTCTCTGCCTCTGGAAAAGTCAGGAGGTGATGGCTAGTCCACCCCTTCTCTGTCTCCGGGGCGGTCAGGGGGTGGTGGCATGCCTGCATCTCTCCCACCTCCGCGCCCGCCCTCCCCCCCTGTCGAGGCTGGGGGCAGGGAAGCCCCGCACTCCTCCTCTGGCTTGGAGCCGGCCGCTCGCCCCTTCCCCTGTCCCCGCTCGGACAGCGGCGAAAACAGCGGAGGCGGCGGCGGCGGAGCTGCCCCGACCCCCACTTGTGCGGGCTTCCCCACCGGCGGAGGCCGCGGCGGCGGCCGTGGTGGAGCCACGACTCCCCCACTCCGAGCCCCACCTGTGCAGGCTGCCCCGCCGGCGGAGGCAGCGGTGGCAGTGGCGGCGACGGAGCCGCCGCTCCCCCACGCCTCCCCTGTGCGGGCTGCACCGGCGGTTGAACAGGGTGGGGAGACCCCCCCCATTGTGCAAAGCTGGTGCTACCATATCTTTCTCTGTCATATCGATTTTTCTGTCCGTATTAGTATACGAGCTAGCTTGCTGCAGCTTTTTCTTTCCCTTTCTCCTCCTCAAAGTCATTTCCATATTACTTTTCTCTATTACACGTTCCTCTTCTCTGTTCAGATACATAGTAAAAAGTTCTGCATATCTTAGTTCATCAAACCTACGTAATGATCTCAGTTCTACCATCAGGTCAGTAATGATGTTACTTTCCAAACTCCCATAGCGAGGCCAATTTCCTTGACTTAATTTTAAAGTCGGCCAAACCCGTGTGGACAGTCTGATCAATTCTCGGGTGTCCAAAGTAGTTTTTCGCCCTGTCAGCCATCTCCAGTCTTTTATTATCAGCTCTAATGGGCTGTTAGGAGGGATTTTTTCATTCACACCACCCATGTTTTCTCACAGACAGAAAAACTCTGCCAGAGGGAAGCTCTCAACTCCAGAATTCAGCCTTCAATCTGGCCTCGGAATTCCAATTTCCCAGGCAGTTTATCTAGCTTACTACACAAACACTTCAAAACAGTACTTTAAAATACTAAAAAGCAACTAGTTTTAGCAAACAGTAAATGCGCGTGCGCGTGCAAAAATCTGGTCTCAAAAGGATTCGAACCCACAACTTCCAGACGTCCCAACCAAACAACCAACCAACCAACCAAGCAACATCTGAGCCACTCCTGCGGCTGTATAGGGTGCAGCCTCTGGGCTCCTGTGGACTCCACAGAGGGCATCCCCTCCTTTCCACAGTTTTCAGGGAAAAAGTTTAAGCTTTCCCCTTTCGTGGGCTTCTATGCCCCCAACCTTTCCAACCCCTTCGGAGATCTCCTTTTCACTCACCTCTTTCCGTGCTTCTGCCTTTCCGTGCTGGGTCCTAAAGTCCTGGTCACAGTCTTAGATTGTGGCTCCGGCCCCTCTGTAATTTGCCGGCAGAGAGAGGGGCAAAGCAAGATGTGTTCCAACCCAAGACTGCGAATTTCAAGGTCTTTAGGGTCCCTTCGTAGTCGCCAGCAACTGATCCCTTTTCTTGGTCTTAAAATCGAGTCATACACGGTTAGAAGGGGAAAAGGGATTTTACCTTGGTATTTATTTTAAGGATCCTTAGGTGCACACGTCCAGGTCATATGCATCGAGATGCACCCTACCGAGTATGCCCCCAATGATCGGGTATAACATTAGAGGTTTTACTAATTAGCATATCTATCAAAGATTCCCCAATGAGAGGCTCAAGTGAGCCCCCCTCCCCAAGGAACCTTCCCCTGGATGGTTCTATCTTAGTTTACAAAATGCGTTCTGGAGAGGACCTTGGGGTCTGGGGCACGCTGATCCCTAGCTACGAAGCTTCTAAAATGTTTAGTCTCTTAGCTTGATAATCAAGTCCAAGAATGTAGGCAAAAAGCACTAGGAATACAGAAGTTGTAAAAGGTATAACAGGGGTATAAAAGAAAAGGCAAAAATCTTTATGGCATCACCCCAACACCCCCGCCTCTGCCTGCGCGGGTTCCTTGGGGGCCGAGAGCCCTGCGACTGTGCAGGGTGACACGGTGCAGGCTCCAGGGCAGGGTCCACCCGTGGAGCCGGGGGGGTTTTCTCCGGTCCACCACCACACACCCCTGGAGCCAGGTCAGTGGGGTCCCCTTCGGATATCTCTCTGTCACTCGCCACCGAGACAGGCGAGCCAGCTCTGCTGCCACAGTCTAGGTCTATCAGCAGGTTAGATAGAAATCGCCAAGCGCGGAATAATTCTAACACTGCCGGATCCCCAAATGGACAGCACAGCCCATCTCCTGCCATATCCCAAAATCCAGGGCCGTGTCTCTGTCCAGGAAAATGTCACGCAGGGCATCCCAGTCTAATAATTCACAAAGTGAATTCTCAGGAATGGGGGTGTGCATAATACTGAAAACACCTTTCCATACCGTTACCACAGCGTCGGTTTTTAAGCCGCTCTTCACCATTTTCTCAGTCCTGTCAGACATCCTGGTCCCGGGGGGGGGGGAAGGAAACAGCGTACCTCTAGAGAAATTTGGCTTGGCTCGCAGCGTGCAGGACACGTCGCAGTGTGCAGATCACGTCGGCATGCACCAAATATTAACGCAGTAAATATTACCGTATCCCACAGCTGTAGGGAGGAGGAGAGAAATCCAGCAGGCAGGAATTGTGCAGCAAGATTGATTTATTGAATTATTTTACAAACTCTTTTATAGACTTTTTTCTTCATAGTCTAATTGGACAAAGGATCAGCCACCCCTTGGGGGTGATTGGCTAAAATCCTAAAACATCCATTGTCAAAATATTTTTCTACTGTACGATAAACAAAGGTTTGCAAAGTCGCAGGTGTTCATGGTTTATAAACTCTGCGAATATCTTCTGTGAGAGAGAAAAGTATCCCATGGACTTTAAAAAGTAGCAAGAAAAATTCTTGCTAGCAGCATTTTTGTATCCACAGGGAAGGAAGCCTTAATCCATCCCTTCCCGTCTCAGCCAAGCCACCATTAGCACGTGCTCCCCAAGCTTGCGACGGAGTGCCCCCTGCAGCCGCAGAGGAATCATCACGCCTGCCCTGCCCACCGGGCGCTGCCAGCCCCCCTGCCGGCTATGACCATAACTGCACCAAAGGGGAAAGTGCCTGACAGCCAAGAAGGCTGGCACTGGGTTGCTGGTTCTGTTTGTTGTTACTGCCATAGTTATTGGTGTTTGTTTGCCTTGTTTTATATATATATATTAGTAAAGAACTGTTATTCCTATTCCTCATATCTTTGCCTGAAAGCCCCTTAATTTCAAAATTATAATAATTCGGAGGGAAGGGGGTTACATTTTCCATTCCAAGGGAGGCTCCTGCCTTCCTTGGCAGACACCTGTCTTTCAAACCAAGACACTGGAATAGAAAGAAGACCCCTCTATCCAAATTATTATAACTTTCAAATTTCAGGGCTTTCAGGCAAAAAATGCAGAAAAAGGAATAACAGATCTTTACTAGAAAATATATAGAACAGAACAAACAACAACACCATTGCAGAAGCTTTCAATCTGCTAAATACTATTTTCCCCCTTTTGTGTAATTATGACCTCAGCCAGCGGGAGGCGCTGGCACACGTCGGGAGGCAAAACTGCAATGACTCACTCGCAGCCGGCAGGGGGCGCTCCGATTCGAGCTCGGAATCTCCCCGGGTGGTAACAGTAGCGCTGGCATGGGAGGGAGGAAAAGGGGGGTACTTCCCCTGAAAAACTCATGCGGGCTACTGACGGTCTCATTACTGGCAAGCTCGGAACTTCCCAGGGTGTCATGGGCTGTCATCAGCACGGGGGGGAAAGAAGGGGGATGGTCCTCCTGCAAACTCATGTGGGCAGCAGCTGGTCTCACCACTGCCAGCAGCAGCAGGCTCAAGCGGGGGAGGTAGGCAGAGCTGGATCATAGTGCCAAGCTACTGTGCAGAAAGAGATCCAGGTGAGACTGCACTTCTCCCGGTGGCACACCACTCAACAGCTCCAGGTCCCAGAGCAGAAAACACCCCCAGCTAAAACTGCACAATCCTCTATTCCTCTCCCCTCCACAAATGATTCCATTGGTATTTGAGGGCTATTAGCTACTCCTTTGTGTGCTCAATTGCTGGCTATCCACCTAGGAGTTACCCCTTCCCCCTCCCAGTGTCTCCACGATAATAATGGGAATAAATTCAGAGAAGACTAAACCCATAACAACCACGTGCCCACCAAAGCCACTCTATCACTCCCCTCCTGTAAGGAGTTAAAGAGCAGTTACCTGTCTCAAAACACTGTCAAGGCCACAGAAGGAACTTGCCATAAGATAAGCCACCACAGGGGGAACTTAAGCACAGAAGGGAGGAATTTGCAACAGGAAAGTGCTAAGTACAGGCCTGGCAGGGGAGAGATCTGATTAGCACATCCTGGTTAATGCATCTAGACAAAAATTCCTACTGTGGCAAACTGTGGGAAAGGAAGCAACTGCTTATATCACTGGTCAAACAAAGATCACCCTAAGTTATAGGACAGATGGCATCTGCAATCACCAATCACCACTGAAGCCCCCCAAAATCTTGGTGGAATCATGCACAGAAGGAAGACACACCCATCCTCACTTTGCATGTAAATTAGGAATATGCCTCTCTGGATACCTGGAACTCAGACTGCATAAAGGTGGTACCACCAGAAGAATGATCAGGGACCCTCACTACATAGAAGCCCAGGGTTGAGAAGGACCAATGGGTGGTGGATATCTTCTGCTTGATCTCTCTCTCTCTCTTCTTTTCTATTTCTTTCTATCTCTACCTCACATTTATTGGTAAATAAAATCCTTATTCTTGACTTTGGCATATGGTCTTGTTTGCACCTTAATTTGGGTAGAGCATCTCTCACCAACTGGATCTTAACATAAAATTGGTGTCACAGACAGGATACTGTTTTCTAACCCAAAGTGCCAATTGACAATAATACAGATGCCTCTAAAGGAAACTTTGCCACAGGTACCCTCTGAGGGAAATTGTGGTTCCCTCTGACAGAAATATTAGGGACGATGGCTGTCCAGGGTGACCAGTTGTCCTGGTTTGAAAGATAGGTGTCTGCCAAGGAAGGTGGGAACCTCCCTTGGAATTGAAAATATGACCCCCTTCCCTCCAAATTATTATAACTTTGAAATTACGGGGCTTTCAGGCAAAGATATGGGAAAAGGAATAACAGTTCTTTACTAGCATTATATATGTATAACAAGGCAAACAAACAACAACAGCAGCAACAACAAACGGCAAAAAAAGCAGAGAACCAACAACAGCCTTCTTTCGGCTGTCAAGCACTTTCCCCTTTGGTGTAGTTACGGTCACAGCTGACAGGGGCGCTGTTGGTTCCCAGCCAGGCAGGGCAGGTGCAATGGTTCCCCCGTGGCTGCAGGGGATGCTGTGGCATGAGCTCAGCGGCTTCTCCACACGGTTAATGGTGGGTGAGCCGGCAGAAGAGATAGAAAAGGGGCTTCTTTAACAAACTCACAGGGGCATCTGGTCCCGGTGTCCCTCCAGATGGTGAAATGGACTGTAGCAGGAACCTCGGAGCAGCAGGCTGGAATGGCAGATGTGAGCAGATCCCTGGGGGCAGTGAATCGAAGTGTAGCACTAAGCTGCAAGTGGTGGCAGAAGCAGAAGCAGCAAGAGGTCCCGGCGGACGCTGGGTGTCTGGCTAAAGTGTAGCAAAAAACCCCGAAGCAGCATCAGAATAAGTGGTGGCTGGGCAGTGGCAGGCGGGCTTCCACAAGCATCTGCCCCAAGCAGCCAGGAGACCTCCGGAGAGAGGGAGGGGGTTAGGGTCCCCTTCCCAGTGAGGTTGGGTGTTGAAAAGGTCCCAGTTCAACAGCTGCTCTTGGGAGCAGAGGCTCACCCACGGTAAGGACAAGCAGTGAAGGACAAAAACTCCACAGCGGCAGCAAATCCCCCAGGCAGCAGCAGTCTGGCACCAAAACCACAACTGTCTCCATTCTGATCCCGAGAGTGAGAGAGTGGGCAAGAGAGCTGAGCCCAGCCCCTCAGCCCCCCCAGCCAAAATCTCACAGTATCTGTGCCCTTCCCAAGAGAAAGCCCCCCAGCTAAGAGGGTAGCCAACTCCACCCTTCCCCCTCCTCCTCCTCCCAGCACATCTTTTTTCTCTTAAGTATTGTCATTATAATCTCTTAGGCAACAAATGGGAGAAAAGTCCGAGAGAAAGAAAAGGAAAAAGCCTAACCTCCAACACCAGTGCAAAGAAAACATTTTTTTGTCCTTCCTTGAAAAAGTTGATAGTCGTCCCTTTTCCGCAGGGGTGGAGTGGGTACAAGAAAATTGGTATAATGAGCAGGCAGTAGCAGACCACATAACTAGTTCACGAGCCAAAAGAGGGTTGTGACCAGAAAAAGGTAAATCCACTGTTTGTTCTGTACTTGGAGCTGCCTTGACTGCTGCTATAAGAGAAAAATCGCAATGGAATAACAAAGATGCAGAGACCATACACTCTCTGCAACATTCAGTAAAATTGCTGCAAGATCAACTAGAAGAGGAATGGTGCTGCTCTGAAAGGCTCAGAACAGCTCTCATTGAGCATTTGGAAATTATGGATTCTAAAGAAGTCCATAACGAGCCTTTATATCCGCAACAAGATTTAAAAGACGCAAAAAATTGTTTAGACCAATTGATTATGAAAAAATTACAGCTGTTGATTAAAACAGAATATCAATATGAGGGAACAAATTATGCTTTCCCTTGTATAATTACCAAAGAAATACCTTTTACTCCTACTGAATTGGCTAAATTGCAAAAAGAATACAGCAGTACTCAGAAAGAGTCTGAAACAGAATATGTGTGGAGAGTCTCCCTTACAGGAGTAGACTGAATTATGCTGACAGAAACAGAAGCAGAAGGCTATTGGGAACCCCGGGTTTTCTTGACCACAGGAAATAAAAGAGCTCCTTGGTCCCTCACCCAAAGAGCCGCCTATTGGGATGGGGGGGTTAAGTCCCCTGGAGAGAGGTGATCCAATTGCCGTAGTAACTTCTATAGACCAATTGACTGAAAGCATCCAAAAGGCTGCCTGTCTCCAATTAATGCATCAGTGCATACTGGAACCTGATTAAGGCTCCCTGATGACTACACCAGTGGATCCAAACTGCTTGACCCTACTAATATGTGGTCTTCCAGAATCATTAAAGAATCTGGGAATTCACTTGCAAGATCAAATCTGCTCAATGAACATTCCACCCTTGATCAGACATTCTCAGGCAGACTGAGGGAAAAAATGTGGACATGGAGGGAGGTTGCCCAGGAACCTTGCAGGTGTTTTGGACCCCCTAACTCAATGCCCTCTAAATCTGAGTCTAAGACTGCCATCTGCCAGGCTGAGTGGTGAAGTACTGATACTGCTCACCAGGGGAAGGAGGTGAGAAAACCCCTCCCCAGGGGAGCACAACATCAGAAGGAGCAAGCACAACCAAAAAGAGAAAGATGCCCTCTGTATTAAAGGCACACAGAAAGACATTCCCCAAAGCCTTATGGATAACCAGTCTAACACAAATTTGAAGGCATTAGTTGAAAATTGGGCAAATTCTCCATCCAAGGCAAACCGTCCCATGTTCACAAGTCCCCCTGAGGCTGTGTCGTTTGCTCTTCCTACCGCAGATTTAAGCAGGTAGGAGTGGGGAAACTCCTTGGGCTTTCCCCAGTAAGTGAGCTGGGGGATGGGCAATAGAGATACCTTAGAAGGCTCACATCTGGGGACATGATGATAACCTTTCCTATAGGTACCCATTGGACCCCTGTGACTTTTTTAGTTGACACAGGAGTACAGATACCTGCTTTGCAAACCGATGATGCTGTACGGTGTGACATTTTGCCTGATTAAAAGGGACTAATAGTGGCAGATGCATTTGATAACCTGCAGCCACAACCAGCTGCTAAAGTCAAGTCTTGGTTACTGGGAAAAGTCAGCATCACTGAAACATTAATGGTTATTGGTCCATTCCCTGTTAATTTTCTAGGCTTAGACATCTTTAAGGGCAAGTCCTGGACTGATGACAAGGGCAGGCAGTGAACTTTTGGCTCAAATTTTTCATCACTTCGTCTGCTCCCTTTCTGGGAGAAAAACAATTGGGAAGTTAACTGTGTTCCAGTTTAGGAAAGGGGAAAATGGGAGGATATTTTAGGAATTACTAAAGACCACTCCATCTTTGTGGGGTGGGTTGCAGAGTCACTTTGCTGCAAAGGTGGTACAGGATTGTGCCAAGGCTGAGGGTATCCAGTGGGTATTTCACACCCCATCACACTCAGTCCAATGGTATAGTTGAAAGGACCAATGGTCTACTGAAATGGTTTCTCAAACCACATGAACCTGGATGAACAGACCACCTTTGGGATGTAGTGATCAAAATAAATGACTGATGGGGTGTTAATGGATGTCCCCAACTCACTGCCTTTTGTCCAACTGCTCCCACAATAATACCCAACTCATCAGGTCCAGATCATTACAAAGCTCTCTCACACTATCCAGGACAGCCAGTGCTAGTGAAACTCCTCACCATTGGCCAGGTGCCACTGGTTTTGAAAACTCCATTGAACAAATATGCTTGGATAGCAACACATGCTCACAGTAAAGAGCATAAAATTAGTACCAGCTGGATTGCTCCATCCTTTTGACCCAGTTCAAGACCAAACCAAGTTGTTTTCTCTGATCTTTTACAGGTATAAATGTTGCTGCCATGTAGCCCTGGGAGAGGGGCCCCGACATGTAAATCTAAAATCAAAGGAACAAAGAGGAAACCCTTCACATGATTTATACCATATTAGGTCTTGTTTTAACTTTATGAATAATAGCAGCTTTGAGATAGATATATATGTCATTCTTTTTATACATGTGACTAGGTGTGTCCACTACTGAGACCAGGGAGCCAACCTCAGGGAACAGAAGTCATAATCCTATGAACCTTGCATGGGAATTAATTTTGGGGTTTATATGTCTCTGGAATCAGATAATCCAGGGAATTTGTATGGCTCTCCCTATAGCTGCAGAGTAGGGCAGTTTTTTTGAAAACACCCACAGATCTATCAATCAATTTAAGTGAACCCCAACTTCAGAAAAGACCCTATACCTTTATACCTGCCCCCTGGTGGTTAAAAAGTAAACTGCCTTTGAAATAGAGGGCCCATTACCTTTTAATTGAGGGGAAATCTGAGGTCATGGAACACCCGCAGTTCCCCCACCAAGTAGGACTTAATGATACGTATTTTGCATATTATAATAACACAGTAGGATTTTGGGGTTGGGATAGGTGCAGCGTGTCACACATGGAAGTCAATGTCTCACTGAACTGCAGGGAGATTGGCGTACCTGAGATGATCAAGGAAGGTATGCTATTACCAGGAATGTATCAAATTTTGACATCCCTTACTAATAGGGTTCCTTGTCAATCTTTCCCTTGTGATCCTGTCTCGGTTTTGAAAGACAGGTGTCTGCTAAGGAAAGCAGAAGCCCCCCTTGAAGTGGCAGATATAACCCTTTTTCCCTCCAAGTTATTATATTTTGAAATCAAGGGCCTTTAGGCAGAGATGTGGGAAATAGGAATAACAGTTCTTTACTATATATATATATATATATATGTATATGTATATAACCAGTCAAACAAAACAACAACAACTATGACAGTAACAGCACACACAAACCCAGTCCCAGCCTTCTCGGCTGTCAGGCTATTTCCCCTCGGGTGCAGTTCCGCTCGCAGCCGGCAGGGGCGCTGGCGGCTCCCGGTGAGCAGGGCAGGTGCGATGGTTCCCCCGCGGCTGCAGGGGGCGCTCCGGAGCGAGCTCGGGAAACACGCGGGCAATGGCGGCCTGGGATCCCGGGAAGGGAAGGAACAAAGGCTTCACAAACCCCTGGGCAGCCGATCCCGGACTCTCAGGAGCAGCAGGCTGGGAACGGCAGGCAGGAGCGGCAGGCTAGAGCGGCAGGCTAGAGCGGCAGGCTAGAGCGGCAGGGACGAACGCAAATCCCGGGTGGCAGGCGAGATGTATCCAGATGGGAGAACCCCACGGATGCCCAGGCAGGCAGGGCGAGCAGGGCTACAGTGTAGCAAAAGCTCGAAGCAGCAGCAGCGGGGCAGGGCAGCCACAGCTCGGCCTCCAGCAGGGCAGGGAAAGCGGCTTTTGGGGTCCCGGCGTTGTTTCCAGCAGGAAGAGAAGAACGGCCAAAAAGAAAGAAGCAGCAGCTCCTTTCTCTGCAGCTTCTCTCTCCGGACGCTCAGAGCGAACTGCCCCCACACCCAGGTGTAGACAAGAAAGTAGCCAGGCCCGCCCCACTCCCTTTTTGTCTTTCTTAAGTACAGCTATTTGTCCCCTAGCAACATGCATATGGGAGAAAATTCCTTTAACAGAAAAAAACCCCTAAGACTAAACTAAAACCCCAACATTATCCACCCCGAATTTTTTCCCATACTAACATGTTACATGAAACTTAACTTTTTTTCTTAACCATATAAATCTATGCATTACCCAAATTATATACAAATATACATGCTGATAGTGATACAAGTACAGAGCCATGGGTAGTTCACCCTAAAACAAGGTCCCCTTGAGGTAAGCATCGGGTCTCTCCATCCTTTTGCATCACCCACCAGGTGCAACCTGGTCCCTGAGCAAAAACGACCCCACGGATGGGTTCGTCTTTGCTCAAGGCAGACTTTACCCAAACAGTTTTTCCAAGCATACCTCTCATGTGCACCACTGGAACCTTATCCCCATCTGTTGTTTGTAGGGGTTCGGATTGGGCAGGGCCTGCTCGGCTGGTGGAGCCTCGGGTGTTAACTAACCAGGTGGCTCTTGCAAAATGCATCTCCCAGTTTTTTAAAGTCCCCCCACCCAGTGCCTTCAAAGTGGTTTTAAGCAATCCATTACACCGCTCAACCTTCCCAGCTGCTGGTGCATGGTAAGGGATGTGGTACACCCACTCTATGCCATGTTCTCTAGCCCAGGTGTTTATAAGGCTGTTCTTGAAATGAGTCCCATTGTCAGACTCGATTCTCTCAGGGGTGCCATGCCTCCAAAGGACTTGCTTTTCCAGGCCCAGGATGGTGTTCCGGGCAGTAGCGTGAGGCACAGGGTAGGTCTCCAGCCATCCAGTGGTGGCTTCTACCATTGTGAGCACATAGCGCTTGCCTTGGCGGGTTTGAGGCAGTGTGATGTAATCAATCTGCCAGGCCTCCCCATACTTGTATTTGGACCATCGCCCACCGTACCACAGAGGCTTCACCCGCTTGGCCTGCTTGATCGCAGCGCATGTCTCACAATCATGGATAACCTGGGAGATACTGTCCATGGTTAGATCCACCCCTCGGTCTCGTGCCCACTTATAGGTGGCATCTCTGCCCTGATGACCTGAGGCATCATGGGCCCATCGAGCTAGGAACAGTTCTCCTTTATGTTGCTGTTGAGAGTCTTTCTGAAGAATGGCTAAAGAGCAAAGGTCATGATAACACAGGAGGCTTAGAAAAGATGCAGACACTGAGTCCTTGAGCAAGAGGTTGCATAGATAACAGAATGTGCATTCAGATAAGAAAGAAGACAGAAACCATATGGAAGAGAAAGATAAGACCACCGTGTTTGCAGATCCCACGGAATAGCTCCCACCAATGAGGAGCTCGACTTTTGCAATATGTATGAGCTAATTAAAGGTACTATAAGTAAGTGTAGTTTTGAAAAATAAATCGAGACTTGCTGAACATCATGCCTTGAGTGCTTGTCTCCCGCGACTCCACCCGACATCTGGCACCCGAACAGGAGAAGTTGCCCTTGCCTTATGCGATGGGGGAGTTGCGTTGGGGTCGGGTCCCGCAGCTAGACGGACGGCGAAAGAGGTCTCGTATACTGCAGCGATTTCCTCCGCGCCCGAGCGACCGCACAGGCGGGCTCGCCGATACGTGCTGCCGAAGCCTGGAGGGGCTAGCAACGGTACCGACGTAAGTATAGAAAGGCAAGCAGCACAAGAACTTTTCAAGGCTTTTTTGCTTAAGCGTAATTTTAAAGGGATTGATCTTGATAAAGACCTCCCCGCTCTTTTAACGCATGCGCGCTCTTACGGTTTTTTCGCTGACCCCCACTCCATTCATGAATTAAGTCAGTGGCGCGCGTATAGTGACAAACTTTGGGATCTTGTCTTAGATGACGATAAGCCAGCTAAAAAGATAGCTAAACTATGGAGAGTTGTTTATAATGAACTTTTAATGGTACAAGCAGAGTAAAGGGCAGCAGAAAAAATTAAGGCAGTCCATGATAAAAACCGTAATTACGATTCTGCTGCTTCCCTTTACTCCGCTGCCCCTAACCCCCCCACCTTTGCTACAGTCGAGGTTCCGCGTGAGGCATTTGCCTCCGGCCCGGCTTCACACTCACCCTCTGCGCCCCCTGATCCTCCCCTGCAGTCCCCGCCCCCGTCCCCCTCGCAGCAGCCGCGGCAGCCGCAGCAGCCGCCGCCGCCGCAGCCGTCTGTTCCTCCGGATCGCTCTCGTTCGCAAAACCCTTTCCTAAGCCATGAGCCTGTCCCTGGGGCAGATTCTGACCTCGCGGAGGCCATGGCCAAGGGTCATAGAGAGCTGTGGGCGGCTCTCGCTCGTGACGGTTTGCATAAGGGCGATGCAGAGATGCTAGCGGCTGCCCAGGAAAGCTTGGCTTTCCCTGTTCTGTTTGTTCCTAATCCACAGGGAGGCAATATTGCGCAAGTTACTAACCTCGACTGGAAGCTGTTAGCTCAGCTACGAGCAACGGTGGGGAATTACGGTGTAACCAGTGAACCAGTTAAACAGATGCTTGATTATATTTTTAACGCTTTTACCCTTCTTCCTGCTGACATTAAAGGCATTACTAAGCTCATGTATACCTCGCATCAGCGACTGCTTTTTGAGGCTCGCTGGAGGGAGGAGGCAGCTGTTAGTGCAGATCTCGCTAGACCCCAGGGAGATCCATTAGCAGATATCACTGTAGATGAACTTCTAGGACAAGGTCAACATATGAGGGTTGAGGCTCAGGCTGCACTAGGCCCTGCTAAATTGCGGGAAGCTATGGCAGTTGCTAAGAAAGCTATGGATAAAGTCCGAGCCCCGGGTGGGATCCCTATGTATATGAACATTAAGCAAGGCAGAGAGGAATCTTTAGGCTCTTTTGTTGACAAAGTTATGGAAGCCATCTCAAAAGCTGGGGTTCAAGAGCATATGCATGACCCGTTACTTAAGCAATGCCTTTTACAAAATGGCAATCAAGCCACCCGTGCTCTTATTACTTCCACCCCAGGGGATTGGACTGTCCAGCAGCTCCTAGAAAAGGCTGCTACCATGCCCACTGGCTCTCAGCTGTTCTTAGCACAAGCCTTAGCAAAATTAGGTGAAGGGCTTAAAGAACAGGCTATTAGCTCTCAAAATCAGGTAATGGCAGCCCTTGCTCCTCTCCAAGCGGCAGCAGCACGTCCCCGCCCAGCTCCAGGTGGCCGCATGAAGTGTTATCGCTGTGGGACACCCAGTCATATTCGTCACGAATGTACAGCCGCAAGAATTTAGCGACCCAGCACGAACAGCGGCCGCGCGACGACACAAGTACCCGCTCCAGCACCTCTACCTGTCCCCGCCCAGCGACAAGCGGAAGTCTCAGCCTGGACCTGGCAACCTCAGTAGATACCGAGTTGCTAACATCAGAAATCCATCGCATTCCCACTGGTGTCATCGGACCTGTGTATATTAATGGCCAAGCTATGGGAGAACTTATTGTAGGTCGTTCATCTGCAATTACAATGGGACTCCTAGTAGAGACTGGTCTTGTTGATGCTGACTCCGCTGGAGAAATTTTTATTTTAGCACATACCGATTATCCTCCCGTTAAGATCCCAGCAGGACAAAAGTTAGCACAACTAGTACCATTACCACATCTGGCTTCAAGCATTCCGCCTGTTTGTGATGCACCTAGGTGTCAGCCAAGTCCTGGCTCTACTGGATCTCTGACCTTACTCACTATTGATCTCACCTCCCGCCCACGGAAGCGTTGTCTCCTGCTGCATCAGGCAGAGTCCATCACCTTGGAACCTATCCTCAACCCCCGACGCCCATGCCTTGGGTGCGCTACAAAGACCCCAAGACGGGACCTTGGCAAGATCCTGTAAAAACCTTGTACTGGGGAAGAGGTTACTTATGTGTGTCCACTCCGACAGGTCCCCTATGGGTTCCGGCCAAATGGACTAAGCCTGTTGTCACTGATGAGCAACCCACAACAGAGGAAGAAAAGAAGGGTACAGAGGAAGATCTCACAGATCCTGCAGGAAGCTGAGCAGCGGTTTTGCATTACCTTCCTTGTGGACTCTGAACAGGAGATAGAGGGTTATCTCCTCCCACACTTGCAGAGACACTTTTTGCGCTTTTGCCAATCTGCTTGCTTTGCATGTAATTGTAACAATCATAAGGCGTGGGTAAGATTGCTTTGCGGAGGCTGTAATTTACAGTGGTGGGTCCACCAGCAACATCTATCAGAAGGGTTTTGGTGTCAGTCTTGCAGTTTTCACTGGCACCGTGAGACGGCTCAAGGAGCATTAGTACAACTCACAGGCAAAAATATCATTGACAGTTTGCAATTAGTTGAAAATCTTGAAGATCTGCGGCTAAGAGAATTAGAGTGGTCAGTACAGCATTTAGCAAAAAAGATCTTAGCCGATAGCTACTCTGTAATTTTGCAATCCTCGTGCCAACCAAATATCGGGGTCCCCATTCAGTGGCAAGTTGACCCAAGAAAGTGGGATCATGTTCGCCGGCGGTTTAAGCATCGTGCTGCTAATCGCAGGCTCAGTAATGGGTCACCCCCTTTCCTACCCTCCTAAGGTGTTTGACCCTAGAGATAATATCTGGGTCTCCTTGGCACGTGAATTGAACACCACAACATTCTGTGCCTCCTTAGCCACACCCAGTACCCCATTTTTGACATGCTTAGTTGGAGTACCACTAACAGATAATACATGGCGTAACTTCGTAATCGAGACCCAGAACCAGTTCAAAATTATTAGACCATTAAAATCCACAATGAATATTACCACTGGCCTACAAGAGTATGATAGCTGGGATGATAAACTCCCGGTGGGTCCTGAGCCACAAGAGATAGAACTAGTTGATTCTCTTAACGCTACAGCCTGTATTTATATTAATAGTTCACGTAATTTATGCCAAGAGGGCAGCCTTAATGGCTGTCGACTGAATGAATCCAACCCCACCTTGATTTATCCTATTGGCAATGCTTCACAGTGGGATTTAGAATGGTGCAACATTACCGTGAGAAATCGATCTCTTGCAGCCCCTGGAACGTTTTTCCCTCGAAAGTTACCCAGAGGGTTTTTCCTAATTTGTGGGAATCGTGCCTGGTCAGGTATTCCATCCAGGCCTGTAGGTGGGCCCTGTACCTTTGGCCAACTGAGTCTTGCACTTCCACAGCACCATCCTAATGCTACACACCGAACACGATGGCAGAGGTCTTTAACAGAAACTATAACACCTGAATGTCAGGATGACCTCACGCTATGGAGCAAATCAGAAGTGCTTTTTACCTCCCTTTTTGTTCCTGGTGCAGCTGCGGCACGAGCCCATCGTCACTTAGAAAAACTGGCATGTTGGGTAGTTAAACAGGCAAACGGTACCAGCCGAGTGTTGTCTGAACTTGCAGAAGATCTGAGTTCAGTCCAACACGCCCTGCTTCAGAATAGAGCAGCTATAGATTTTCTACTCTTAGCCCACAGCCATGGCTGTGAAGACTTTGAAGGAATGTGCTGTATGGATCTTGAGGATCATTCTAAGTCCATCCACGCCGAAATTAAGAATTTGATTGAACACTCCCAAAAAATAAAAAAAGACTCTGGATTTTTCGGATTAGAAGGACTTACAGAGTGGATGGGCTTAGAAGGATGGATGAAAAGTGTGATTAAATCCTTAATGCTGTTGCTAATAATTGTTTTGCTTGGTTTACTTATGCTTAGCTGTATAATGTCATGTATAAAAAATTTAATTTTGAAGTCAGTCAATATGACTATGATCATGCAAAAAGAAAACAGGGGAAGTGTTGAGAGTCTTTCTGAAGAATGGCTAAAGAGCAAAGGTCATGATAACACAGGAGGCTTAGAAAAGATGCAGACACTGAGTCCTTGAGCAAGAGGTTGCATAGATAACAGAATGTGCATTCAGATAAGAAAGAAGACAGAAACCATATGGAAGAGAAAGATAAGACCACCGTGTTTGCAGATCCCACGGAATAGCTCCCACCAATGAGGAGCTCAACTTTTGCAATATGTATGAGCTAATTAAAGGTACTATAAGTAAGTGTAGTTTTGAAAAATAAATCGAGACTTGCTGAACATCATGCCTTGAGTGCTTGTCTCCCGCGACTCCACCCGACATGTTGCCAATCTAAGTCTATCTGGGACACCTCTATTTTCGCAGCCTGATCTACCTGTTTGTTGTTACGATGTTCTTCATTAGCCCGGCTCTTGGGAATGTGAGCATCTACATGACGGACCTTCACGGATAGCTTCTCTACCCGAGTGGCAATGTCTTTCCACTCTTCAGCAGCCCAGATTGGTTTTCCTCTGCGCTGCCAGTTTGCCTTATTCCACCTTTCCAGCCAACCCCACAGAGCATTGGCTACCATCCATGAATCAGTGTAGAGGTAGAGCTTTGGCCACTTCTCTCTTTCAGCTATGTCCAGAGCTAATTGGACAGCTTTGAGCTCAGCAAATTGGCTCGATCCACCTTCTCCTTCAGTAGCCTGTGCAACTTGTCGTGTGGGGCTCCATACAGCGGCTTTCCATTTCCGGCTAGCGCCTACAATTCGGCAGGAACCATCAGTGAAGAGGGCGTATTGTCTTTCACTCTCTGGTAGCTCGTTATATGGTGGGGCTTCTTCAGCACGTGTCACCTGCTCCTCTTCTTCTTCAGAAGATAACCCAAAAGTCTCACCTTCTGGCCAGTTCGTAATTATTTCCAAGATCCCAGGGCGACTTGGGTTTCCAATTCGGGCGCGCTGCGTGATGAGGGCAATCCATTTGCTCCAAGTAGCGTCGGTGGCGTGATGCGTGGAGGGAACCTTTCCTTTGAACATCCACCCCAGCACCGGTAGTCGGGGTGCCAGGAGGAGTTGTGCCTCTGTGCCAATTACTTCTGAGGCAGCCTGGACTCCTTCATAAGCTGCCAGGATTTCCTTCTCTGTGGGAGTGTAGTTGGCTTCAGACCCTCTGTAGCTTCGGCTCCAGAATCCCAGTGGTCGGCCCCGAGTCTCACCAGGCACCTTCTGCCAGAGGCTCCAGGACAGACCATTGTTCCCGGCTGCAGAGTAGAGCACGTTCTTCACCTCTGGTCCTGTCCTGACTGGGCCAAGGGCTACGGCGTGAGCAATTTCCTGCTTGATCTGGGTGAAGGCTTGCTGCTGTTCAGGGCCCCAGTGGAAATCGTTCTTCTTGCGGGTAACCAGGTAGAGAGGACTCACGATCTGGCTGTACTCGGGAATGTGCATCCTCCAGAAACCTATAGCGCCTAGGAAAGCTTGTGTTTCCTTCTTGTTGGTCGGTGGAGACATTGCTGTGATCTTATTGATGACCTCAGTGGGAATCTGACGCCGTCCATCTTGCCACTTTACTCCCAGGAACTGGATCTCTCGGGCAGGTCCCTTGACCTTGCTCTTCTTGATGGCAAAACCAGCTTGCAGGAGAATTTGAATTATTCTCTCTCCTTTCTCAAACACTTCGGTCGCGGTGTTCCCCCACACAATGATGTCATCAATGTACTGCAGATGTTCTGGAGCCTCACCTTTTTCTAGTGCAGTCTGGATCAGTCCATGACAGATGGTGGGACTGTGCTTCCACCCCTGGGGCAGTCGGTTCCAGGTGTACTGCACGCCCCTCCAGGTGAAGGCAAACTGAGGCCTGCACTCTGCTGCCAGAGGAATAGAGAAGAATGCATTGGCAATGTCAATAGTGGCGTACCACTTTGCTGCTTTGGACTCCAGCTCGTACTGGAGCTCCAACATGTCCGGCACGGCAGCGCTCAGCGGTGGAGTCACTTCATTCAGGGCACGATAGTCCACAGTCAGTCTCCATTCCCCATCAGACTTGCGCACAGGCCAGATGGGGCTGTTGAAGGGTGAGTGGGTCTTGCTGACCACCCCTTGACTCTCCAGCTCGCGGATCATCTTGTGGATGGGGATCACAGCATCTCGATTTGTCCGATACTGCCGGCGGTGCACTGTCGAGGTGGCAATTGGCACTCGTTGCTCTTCCACTTTCAGGAGCCCAACTGCAGAAGGATTCTCAGATAGTCCAGACAGGGTGTTCAATTGCCTAATGCCCTCTGCCTCCACAGCAGCAATACCAAATGCCCACCTGAGTCCTTTTGGGTCTTTGTAATAGCCATTCCGGAGGAAGTCTATGCCCAGAATACACGGGGCCTCTGGGCCGGTCACAATCGGATGCTTTTGCCACTCCTTCCCAGTCAGGCTCACCTCAGCTTCCAAAAGGGTCAACTGCTGTGATCCCCCGGTCACCCCAGCGATGGATACAGGTTCTGCCCCCACATGTCCCGATGGCATTAAAGTACACTGTGCCCCAGTATCAACCAATGCATCATATTTTTGTGGCTCTGATGTGCCAGGCCATCGGATCCACACCGTCCAGAAAACTCGGTTCTCCCGTGCCTCTTCCTGGCTAGAGGCAGGGCCCCTCTAGCCCTGGTTATCATTCTTTCCCTGGGCATACATGCTCGAGGTACCTTCAAGGGGATCCGACATATCATCCTCCCTTCTGTAATACCTGGCAGCTCGATCGCGGGAGGCTGAGGCTACCTTCACCTTAGCGGAACCCCCTCGGTTAGTGCCTCCCTCCTTGAGTTCACGCACCCGCGCTGCCAGGACAGAGGTGGGTTTCCCATCCCACCTCCTCATGTCTTCCCCATGCTCACACAGGAAAAACCACAGCTCAGCTCGTGGGGTGTACCCTCTCTCTCTAGCAGGGGGACGACGGGCTCTGACTTGGGGGCCTGTGACTCGCACTGGTGCCACACTGACCCTCCTCATCTCCTCCCTCATCTCCTCCCTCATTTCCTTCCTCATCTCCTTCATCTCCTCTTTGAGGTCCTGGACCACAGCAGAGACATGAGCTTTCAGCGGGCCATTGATCATGCTGTCATAATGCCTGAGCTTGCTGGCAACAGAGCCCACGGTTTCTCGGGTATTGTCAGCATCAATCGTTGCAATGAAGGTGGTGTATTGCGATGGCCCTAGCCTTGCCAGGTTCCACATCATCTGTCCTGTGCACCTGACCTTATCGGGGTCATTATCATGCTGTCCATCCCTCCCAAAGAGTACCTCTAATATTGCCACCTCTCTTAGCTGTTGAATCCCTTGCTCGAGTGTCTTCCACTGCATTCTATGATGGTACTCCTGCATTCTTTCTTTGTGAATGAACCTTTCTCTCACACTCATTAAGAGCCGCTCCCAGAGAGAAAGGGGCCCTGGCTCCCTCACAAATACCTGGTCCACACCTGGGTCCTGGGTCAATGATCCCAGATACCTTGCCTCACCACTATCCAGTTGCACACTTGTGCCCATAAGGTCCCAAACCCGAAGCAGCCAGGTGGTATAAGGCTCACGCCCCCTTCGCACAATGTCGTTTCGCATAGTGCGGAGACTGTCATACGACAGGGACTCAGTGATGATTTCTGGCTCTGGCTCTCCTGCTGGTTGTGAGGGCCCTGGTTGCCCATCATCATTAACTGGTCGTACTGATTTGGTCTTACACTTCCTCCTTTGCACAGGGGCGACTGCTGCTGGCTGTGGTTGTCCTTGTGGTTCAGCTGAAGCCTGGACAGTTGTAACATCCGTGGGTTCTACTGCTGCACCATCAGACTCACCCTCTTTGGGGCAGGGAGAGGGTTTTTCACTAGCTGAGGAGGTGTATTCCCTTAGCAATTGGCATATCTCCTGGCGCACCTGGCCCATCTCCTGGCACATCTCCTTGCGCACCTGGCCCATCTCCTGGCATATCTCCTGACGCACCTGGCCCATCTCCTGGCACATCTCCTTGCGCACCTGGCCCATCTCCTGGCATATCCCCTGGCGCACCTGACCCATCTCTTGGCACATCTCTTGCATCCCTTTTGCCAGTACCCCCACCCAGTTTGGGTAGTCCATTTCTGAGGTGGACTGTTGGGTGGTATCAGTCTGTGGGGCGGGGTCTCTAGTGTCTGGGGCTGCGTCAGGCTCTGGGGTAGGATCTCTAGTGTCTGGGGCCAGGTCAGGTCCTGGGGCAGGATCAGGCTCCGGGGAAGGAACTCTACTCTCTGGGGCCATGTCAGGTTCTGGGGCAGGATCTCTAGTCTCTGGGGCTGGTGTCCGGGTAGATATCCAAGCCAATCTCAACTTATCCTTGAGTGCTAAATAGAGTAGGCCTATCAGCAGCAGATGGTTAATATTCAGAGGGAATTTAAACCCTTCGAAAATTGATGGGGTGGGCCCGAAGAACTGGTTGAGGGGTTGGGGGAAAACTTCCCCTGGTGTCATTTCCTCACAGAAGGTACCATTGTTAACATAACCCCAAAAACATGTGCTCAGTGTGTGATAGCCGTTTATCCATGTGCCCACATTCCGGAGGAAGCTAAAAACCCATGAATTCCTCACCTTCTCAACCCATAACGCAAGCTGGATAACAGCAATGGTAGCCTTAGTCAGAGGACCCATATTCAAGTAAGGAGCTGCAAAGGGGAAGAACATAGCTACGGCCACATGCCACCCGAACCAGGCTAAACTAGACCACATAGTGCAGCCTAACAAGGTTCCTATATCTGGCACACAAAATAAAGTTCCAAGAACTGTTATTCCTTTTTTTTTTTTCACCTCTCTCTCTTAATGCCCTCAGGCCCCACGTTGGGCGCCAAGATCTGTCTCGGTTTTGAAAGACAGGTGTCTGCTAAGGAAGGCAGAAGCCCCCCTTGAAGTGGCAGATATAACCCTTTTTCCCTCCAAGTTATTATATTTTGAAATCAAGGGCCTTTAGGCAGAGATGTGGGAAATAGGAATAACAGTTCTTTACTATATAAATATATATATATATATATATATATATATATATATATAACCAGTCAAACAAAACAACAACAACTAGGGCAGTAACAGCAAACACAAACCCAGTCCCAGCCTTCTTGGCTGTCAGGCCCTTTCCCCTCGGGTGCAGTTCCACTCGCAGCCGGCAGGGGCGCTGGCGGCTCCCGGTGAGCAGGGCAGGTGCGATGGTTCCCCCGCGGCTGCAGGGGGCGCTCCGGAGCGAGCTCGGGAAACACGCGGGCAATGGCGGCCTGGGATCCCGGGAAGGGAAGGAACAAAGGCTTCACAAACCCCTGGGCAGCCGATCCCGGACTCTCAGGAGCAGCAGGCTGGGAACGGCAGGCAGGAGCGGCAGGCTAGAGCGGCAGGCTAGAGCGGCAGGGACGAACGCAAATCCCGGGTGGCAGGCGAGATGTATCCAGATGGGAGAACCCCACGGATGCCCAGGCAGGCAGGGCGAGCAGGGCTACAGCGTAGCAAAAGCTCGAAGCAGCAGCAGCGGGGCAGGGCAGCCACAGCTCGGCCTCCAGCAGGGCAGGGAAAGCGGCTTTTGGGGTCCCGGCGTTGTTTCCAGCAGGAAGAGAACGGCCAAAAAGAAAGAAGCAGCAGCTCCTTTCTCTGCAGCTTCTCTCTCCGGACGCTCAGAGCGAACTGCCCCCACACCCAGGTGTAGACAAGAAAGTAGCCAGGCCCGCCCCACTCCCTTTTTGTCTTTCTTAAGTACAGCTATTTGTCCCCTAGCAACATGCATATGGGAGAAAATTCCTTTAACAGAAAAAAAACCCTAAGACTAAACTAAAACCCCAACAGATCCCATTTCTCACCTCTTAAAACAACCAGATTATTTTATAGCACCATATGTGCTAAAAGTTATTTTTTCATGGTGTATAGAATTACCCAGTGGGGCAGGAACATTACCTATAAATTCTTCTAACTATATGTAGATTTGGTCGAATGTGGGAACCTAGAATGCAGAGAATATTTCTCTGCCTGTTTTGAAAGGTTTTACCCCCCTGGACAGTACTGTTTTTGACCTCTGTCCATGGGAAAATTTGCCTAGCCTCTGGGAAGAATTTGAATCTACAATGGTGTGAATTAGGTGATAGAATACTATGTGAGATTAACACAGGGTGAAAAATTTAGAGTTTTTAGGTCTATTTGCATAGTAAATAGATAGAAGTAGAAAACCTCAAAATGGAGGATAAGTTGTAGTTAAAAGCTTCTTTCTCCTTCTTCAATAACTCCATATTTTGCAGCAATAGTGGTTTGGGATGATTGAATACAGAATTCTGCAGTTCCTATCTACGTGATTTAGGAACTTGTTGGACATTGGTAAAAAAGTGAAAATATCTTGCATTTTAAGTTTTCATTGGGTAATTTACCTTTAAAAAGGCTGTGAAATCTTGATAAGTTGTCTTCTTGCTGCATTCTCTGCTCTGTGCCATGTCTAGGCCATGTCAGTCGCTTGTACTCCTTAGATAAGAATTAATAAACGCCTATCTGGAGACTGATAAGCATGAAGTCCCATTCGCCTCCTTTTTTCTCCTGGCAAAAATCTGAACGTCTCCCCCATCAGGGAAGACAACAACTAATGACGCAGACAGCGTTAGTCGAGAGACAACCCTATTTTAAAGCCTTTGAAGTACATGAACAAACTTCTTGCCATGGTTTTAAGCCCAGATGGAGATGAAACACCACACAGCCGTTTGCTCGAGCTCCCCTCGCTTCCTGGGGGGCCCCCCCCAGTGGAATGGGGAGGAGAATCGAAGTAAAACATATATGTTGAGATAAAAACAGCTTAATAATTGAAAATAAAGTAAAATAAAATAATAAATAAAATACAATAAATAATAATAATGATAATAAAAACAGTAAAGAACAAGTGATGCACAATGCAATTGCTCACCACTCACTGAGCGATGCCAGATCCCTCCCTTTCCCAAACCCTGATAGGCCATTATGAGTAAGTCCCCCCAGTTTATAGACTGGGCAGGATGTTCTATGGCATGGAATATTCCTTCGGTCAGTTTGGATCACCTGTCCCAGCTATGCTTCCTCCCAGTTTCCTTTGGGAACCTCTTCACTGGCAGAGCATGAAACAAGGAAAAAGTCCTTGATTTAGGATAAAAATGACATAGCAAAAAACCAAAACATCAGTGTGTTATCAACACCATTCTCATTCCGAATCCAAAACACAGCACACAGCTACTGAGAAGAAATTAACCCTACTGTAACTGAAAGCAGGACACCTCCTCAACAAACCTGTTCACACTTGTTCCAGTGTGCAAAGGTAATCAGTTGTTCTACAGGACCTGGAGATCCCCTTGAGACTTGACTGATTGAAAAAAACCGTGTCCTAATACGTGATGTGTATCTGTTGGGGATACCCCTCGATGGGATTTACAAATCAAGACCCAATGTGTAATTCTATGGTTAATTTCATGACATATTGGGCCCACATCCAACAAGGAATACCTCACACCCACTACCCATTAAAGAATATTCTAATCACATCATGTCCCCAAATGTATTTGATAGACTATAATGACACCTGGACTTGCAAGACAAGTAGCTATCCCACACCACTTGGATTAGCTTGGGGATGTTCTAATGGAAAGTTTTACTCACAGGTAAGCCTAACTCAACATGCTGGTCTAAGGTGCAGGATAGTACTCCCATACATTTGCCCAAATCGTGTCTTTCATTATTCAGTGGCAGAAAGGTGTTACAGCCCGCTGCAGAAGGTGAGGATAACCCAGATTCCTGTTAATAGATCCTTTGGGGCAGATTCGAGTGAAACAATACTAAATGATCAGTGTTTGTAAATACATATATGTAGTGTTTATTTTAGAACAATTTGGTTGAAAAGGAAAACAGGTATGTAGACATTTTAGTTATTACCTATAGTAATATGACAATATAAAACCATAAAAATATCACTTAAGAAAATGTTTAAGGAAGAGAGAGGGAAAGGTTAAGAGTAGAAAGATCTCATCATCTGAAGGCCTCGTGACAAGACTTGGTTGTTGCAATTTCAACATCTGTTGGTCAGTCTTGGTCAAAGTGGCAATTGCAGACTAGATTCATCAGGTGGTAGGGAAAGTCCCAAGAAAATGATTAAGAAAATCCCCAAACCACACAACCTATTGTGTTTATATTCACTCAGGTTCAGGTGGGAATGCCCAGGTACCTCCCCTGGGGCAAGGAGATTCACATTGGATGATATAATGTTATGGATCATGGGACAACTGGATGATGTAATATTGTGGATCATGGGATGTTGGGGAGGATGAAAGTTTGGTAAGAAAGTTTCACAGGTATGTAGGCTTGGCAGAAAGATCTCTGAATGTAGAAACTGGGGATGAGATAGAAATGAAAGCAAGTTTTGATATAGAGTAAAAGATGTTTTGCTGAAACACTGATCACTGAATAACTGAGAAGGCAAAGGTTGGAGATGAGTTGGAAGGAGATTTTTAGGAGCAGGACAAAGATATGTGACTACAAACAAAGACATGTTTTTCACCAAGTAAATAAGTCTCAAGAAGAGCATAAGTAAATAGAAAACATGTCTTTACCAAAAAGAGAGATATGGCAGGCAAACAAGAAATGTTGATGTAGCAAGAAGAAGAAAGGTCTAAGAATTTTCCACTGTAAGCTTAAATTGTAACTTACTGTTGTGATTGGATAATAATGACTATAATATGGTGATGGTAGTAGTTATGATAGGCTATAGGCAAATGTAAAGGTATTGTGTATGGTGCTTATTGGTTGTTATGTGTTAAGATACTCAGCAAAGAAAAGTATATAATGCTTTGTAACTTGAACAGAAAGTGGCTTCAGGTATGCCTACAGCTGGAGCTGGCAGCTGTAGGGCTGGCTCGGGATACCCACTCCCTGAAATGCTGTAACTTTGCTTATGCAATAAACAGCTTTCAAGAGAGCCGCCTGAAGTCCAGACATCCTTCGTGAAACTTTCTCCTATAATGGGACACTTCAGGAGACTTTGACACCTTCTAAGATGATACAAATGCCTATTACATCAGCGCAGTTAAATCAATTATGGCCCATTATGGCCCATCAGCAAAGAGGAACACCTTCAGGTTAAGTGTGAATGTCCTGGTACTTACCCAGTAGGGAAGTTATCACAGCTGAGTTCACTTGAGTAAAGACAAAAGACAGTACCCACCTCACAGGGTTTGCCTCTTTCCTTATCTCCCTCAACACCCAGCTGTAGCCTGAGGTGGGGGGTGTGCTCACACTCTGCAGTGGCCAGTTACTTTGCATATTGGCCATTTGCCCCCTGAATGTTAGATCCATCAGCATCCCAGTCTCTCTTCCAGTATCACTTGTGGATACATTCTTGTCTTGGTTTAAGACAATTAAAGGGAAACACCCTAAAATGAATTCTCCCCCTTTGTTTTAACAAATCCCTTTCCACCAATAAGGAGAAACAAAATTCAAGTAGATATAAGTGAAAAAATAACAGTTTTCTAACAAGTGAAACAGCATCAGGCAAAAAAAAAAATCAGTAAATAATCACTAGATACAAAATTACTAAATGTCCCAAACCCCACGGTGTCTCCATTTCAAGACAAATTTCAGGAGAAAGCGCCCTGGAATGAGCGTTTCCTCTAAAGAGAAAGGGCTTCAATAACTCCCTTTTCTTCTGGCAGTGAGGTTGGTGGAACTTCGGGTGTTAACTAGCCAGGTGGCCTTCACTAGATGCATCTCCCAGTTTTTTAGAGTCTCCCCACCTAGTGCCTTCAAGGTGGTTTTAAGCAGGCCATTGTATCCCTCTACTTTAGCAGCAGCTGGTGCATGATAGGGAATATGGTACACCCAATGCCATGTTCTCTAGCCCAGGGGTTTATGAGGCTGTTTTTGAAATGAGTCCTGTTGTCAGATTCAATTCTCTCAGGGGTACCATGCCTCCAAAGGACTTGCTTTTCAAGGCCCAGGATGGTGTTCCGGGCAGTGGCGTGAGGCACAGGGTAGGTCTCCAACCATCCCGTGGTGGCTTCTACCATTGTGAGCACATAGCGCTTGCCTTAGCGTGTTTGAGGCAGTGTGATGTAATCAATCTGCCAGGCCTCTCCATACTTGTATTTGGACCATCGCCCACCATAACACAGGGGCTTCACCCACTTGACCTGCTTGATCGCAGCGCATGTCTCACAATCATGGATAACCTGGGAAATGCTGTCCATGGTTAGATCCACCCCTTGGTCTCATGCCCACCTATAGGTGGCATCTCTGCCCTGATGGCCTTAGGCATCATGGGCCCATCGAGCTAGGAACAACTTTCCCTTGTATTTCCAATCCAAGTCTATCTGTGACACTTCTATCTTTGCAGCCTGATCTACCTGCTCATTGTTTCGGTGCTCCTCATTAGCCTGACTTTTGAGGACATGGGCATCCACGTGATGGACTTTCACAGGTAGCTTTTCTATCCGGGCAACAATGTCTTTCCACTCTTCAGCAGCCCAGACTGGTTTTGCTCTACACTGCCAATTAGCTTTTTCCCACTTTTCCAGCCAACCCCACAGAGCATTGGCTACCATCCACTAATCACTGTAGAGGTAGAGCTTTGACCACTTCTCTCTTTCAGCAATGTCCAGGGCTAGTTGAACAGCTTTGAGTTCAGCGAGTTGACTTGATCCACCTTCTCCTTCAGTAGCTTCTGTGACCTGTCGTGTGGAGCTCCATACAGCTGCTTTCCATTTCCAGTTCATCCCTACGATGCAACGTGACTGTCAGTGAAAAGAGCATAGCATGTTTCTTCTGCTGGCAGTTGGTTGTACAGTGGAGCTTCCTCAGCACGTCACTTGCTCCTGCTCCTCTTCGTCAGTAAGACCAAAGCTTTCACCTTCAGGCCAATTTGTGGCTATTTCCAAGATCCCAGGGCAATTTGGGTTTCCAATATGGGCGCGCTGTGTGATGAGGGCAATCCATTTACCCCATGTGGCACCGGTGGTGTGGTGGGTAGAGGAAACCTTTCCATTAAACATCCAACCAAGCACTGGTAGTCGAGGTGCCAGGAGGAACTGTGCTTCTGTGCCGATTACTTCTGAGGTAGCTTGGACTCCTTCATAGTCTGCCAGGATTTCCTTCTCTGAAGAAGTGTAGTTGCCTTCGGACCCTCTGTAGCTTCAGTTCCAGAATCCCGGTGGTCAGCCTCGAGTCTCCCCAGGCACCTTCTGCCAAAGGCTCCAGGACAGACCATTGTTCTCAGCTGCAGAGTAAAGCACATTCTTCACGTCTGGTCCTGTCCTGACTGGGCCAAGTGATACCGCATGAGAGATTTCCTGCTTGATCTGGGTGATGGCTTGTTGCTGTTCAGGGCCCCAGTGGAAATTGTTCTTCTTGCAGGTAACCAGGTAGAGAGGGCTCATGATTTGGCTGTACTCAGGAATATGCATCCTCCAAAAGCCTATGGCACCTAGGAAAGCTTGTGTTTCCTTCTTGTTCGTTGGTGGAGACATTGCTGTGATCTTATTGATGACCTCAGTGGGAATCTGATGCCGTCCATCTTGCCACTTCACTCCCAGGAACTGGATCTCTCGGGCAGGTCCCTTGACTTTGCTCTTTTTGATGGCAAAACCAGCTTCCAGGAGAGTTTGGATGATCTCTCCTTTCTCAAATACCTCTGTTGCAGTGTTCCCCCACACAATGATGTCGTCAATGTACTGCAGATGTTCTGGAGCCTCACCCTTTTCTAGTGCAGTCTGGATCAGTCCATGACAGATGGTGGGACTGTGCTTCCACCCCTGGGGCAGTCGGTTCCAGGTGTACTGCACGCCCCTCCAGGTGAAGGCAAACTGAGGCCTGCACTCTGCTGCCAGAGGAATGGAGAAAAATGCATTGGCAATGTCAGTAGTGGCGTACCACTTCGTTGCCTTGGACTCCAGCTCATACTGGAACTCCAGCATGTCCGGCACGGCAGCGCTCAGCAGTGGAGTCACTTCATTCAGGGCACGATAGTCCACAGTCAATCTCCATTCCCTGTCAGATTTCCGCATAGGCCAAATGGGGATGTTAAAGGGTTAGTGGGCCTTGTTGACCACCCCTTGGCTCTCCAGCTCATGCATCATCTTCTGGATGGCGATCACAGCATCTTGATTCATCCAGTCCTGCCGGTGGTGCACTGTTGAGGTGGCAATTGGCACTCGCTGCTCTGCTCCCTTCAGAAGCCCAATGGCAGAAGGATTCTTGGGCAGCCCAGGCAAGGTGTTCAATTGCTTAATGCCCTCTGTTTCCACAGCAGCTATTCCAAAAGCCCACTTGAGTCCCTTTGGGTCTTTGAAATAGCCGCTGTGGAAGAAGTCTATGCCCAGAATACACGGGGCCTCTCGGCTGGTCACAACAGGATGTTTCTTCCACTCTTTTCCAGTCAGGCTCACCTCGGCTTCCAACAAGGTCAGCTGCTGCGATCTCCCTGTGTTGGGGTTTTAGTTTAGTCTTAGTTTTTTTTCCTGTTAAAGGAATTTTCTCCCATATGCATGTTGCTAGGGGACAAATAGCTGTACTTAAGAAAGACAAAAAGGGGGGTGGGGCGGGCCTGGCTACTCCTTTGTCTACACCTGGGTGTGGGGTGAGTTCGCTCTGAGCGTCTGGAGAGACAAGCTGCAGAGAAAGGAGCTGCTGCTTCCTTCTTTTGGCCGCTTTTTTCTTCCTGCTGGAAACAACGCCGGGACCCCAAAAGCCGCTTTCCCTGCCCTGCTGGAGGCCGGGTTGTGGCTGCCCTGCCCCGCTGCTGCTGCTTCACGTTTTCGCTACACTGTAGCTCTGCTCGCCCTGCCTGCCTGGGCCTCCGTGGGGTTTTCCCATCTGGATACATCTCGTCTGCCACCCGGGATTTGTGCTCGTCCCTGCCGCTCCAGCCTGCCGTTCTAGCCTGCCGTTCCAGCCTGCCGTTCCAGCCTGCTGTTCCTGAGAGCCCGGGATTGGCTGCCCAGGGGTTTCTGAAGCCTTTGTTCCTTCCCTTCCCGGGATCCCAGGGCACTGGTGCCACGTGTTTCCCGAGCTTGCTCCGGAACGCCCCCTGCAGCCGCGGGGGAACCATCGCACCTGCCCTGCTCACCGGGAGCCGCCAGCGCCCCTGCCGGCTGCGAGTGGAACTGCACCCGAGGGGAAAGGGCCTGACAGCCAAGAAGGCTGGGACTGGGTTTGTGTTTGCTGTTACTGCCCTAGTTGTTGTTGTTTTGTTTGACTGGTTATATATATATATATATATATATATATATATTTATATAGTAAAGAACTGTTATTCCTATTTCCCACATCTTGGCCTAAAGGCCCTTGATTTCAAATATAATAACTTAGAGGAAAAAGGTGTTATATCTGCCACTTCAAGGGGGGCTTCTGCCTTCCTTAGCAGACACCTGTCTTTCAAAACCGAGACACCCTGTCACTCACGAAATAGAAACAGGTTCTGCCCCCACATGTCCCAATTGGATCAACGTACACTGTGCACCAGTGTCAACCAAGGCTTCGTATTTTTGTGGTTCTGATGTGCCAGGCCATCTGATCCATACAGTCCAAAAGATCCAGTTCTCCCATGCCTCTTCCTGGCTAGAAGCAGGGCCCCTCTAGCCCTGGATATCATTCAAAACTGGAGCTACTTCCCTTCTGGTCAAACTCTCTCTCTGAGTATTGCCCTCCTTCAATTCACACACCTGTGCTGCCAGGGCAGAATTGGGTTTTCCATCTCACCTTCTCATATTTTCCCTGTGGTCACACAGGAAAAACCTCAGCTCAGCTCGTGGGCTGTACCCTCTCTCTCTAGCTGGGGGACATCTGCTTCTGATAGCAGGGCCCCTGGTCTATACTGATGAATTTTGGAGAAGGTCCTCTTTAATCTTGTTCTTGAATTTCTGATGGGTCTCCTCAATCTTGTTTTCCATTTTCTATATGCGCTCTGACAGACTTGTTTCCACAGCTGAGATTCTTGCTTGAGTTGGGCTGTGCAGAGTGTCTGCATACGCCTAGAGCCTCCTCACCATAGTATTCACTGCCTTGTCACCATCATTCCACATCATCATTGCTAAAGCAAGGGTATATTCTGGTGGCGCATGTCATGCAAATTTCAGCCACATCACTGGTGTACATTTTACCATGTCTGGGCTCCTAATTGTTTGGTCATCTGAGAAAATGATCTCTATCACTGCCAGTTCTATCAAGCATTGAATCCCTTGTTCCATGGTCTTCCAGGGCTTTTGCTGCAGCTGGAGATCTCGGCACAGGTATTTTTCCCTCATGTTTCTTAAGAGCCATGTCCAGAGACTCAGAGCTTCAGGACCCCCTTGTCATCCTGATGCCATGAAGATTTTTGCCTTTTCTTTTATACCCCTGTTATACCTTTTACAACTTCTGTATTCCTAGTGCTTTTTGCCTACATTCTTGGACTTGATTATCAAGCTAAGAGACTAAACATTTTAGAAGCTTCGTAGCTAGGGATCAGTGTGCCCCAGACCCCAAGGTCCTCTCCAGAACGCATTTTGTAAACTAAGATAGAACCATCCAGGGGAAGGTTCCTTGGGGAGGGGGGCTCACTTGAGCCTCTCATTGGGGAATCTTTGATAGATATGCTAATTAGTAAAACCTCTAATGTTATACCCGATCATTGGGGGCATACTCGGTAGGGTGCATCTCGATGCATATGACCTGGACGTGTGCACCTAAGGATCCTTAAAATAAATACCAAGGTAAAATCCCTTTTCCCCTTCTAACCGTGTATGACTCGATTTTAAGACCAAGAAAAGGGATCAGTTGCTGGCGACTACGAAGGGACCCTAAAGACCTTGAAATTCGCAGTCTTGGGTTGGAACACATCTTGCTTTGCCCCTCTCTCTGCCGGCAAATTACAGAGGGGCCGGAGCCACAATCTAAGACTGTGACCAGGACTTTAGGACCCAGCACGGAAAGGCAGAAGCACGGAAAGAGGTGAGTGAAAAGGAGATCTCCGAAGGGGTTGGAAAGGTTGGGGGCATAGAAGCCCACGAAAGGGGAAAGCTTAAACTTTTTCCCTGAAAACTGTGGAAAGGAGGGGATGCCCTCTGTGGAGTCCACAGGAGCCCAGAGGCTGCACCCTATACAGCCGCAGGAGTGGCTCAGATGTTGCTTGGTTGGTTGGTTGGTTGTTTGGTTGGGACGTCTGGAAGTTGTGGGTTCGAATCCTTTTGAGACCAGATTTTTGCACGTGCACGCGCATTTACTGTTTGCTAAAACTAGTTGCTTTTTAGTATTTTAAAGTACTGTTTTGAAGTGTTTGTGTAGTAAGCTAGATAAACTGCCTGGGAAATTGGAATTCCGAGGCCAGATTGAAGGCTGAATTCTGGAGTTGAGAGCTTCCCTCTGGCAGAGTTTTTCTGTCTGTGAGAAAACATGGGTGGTGTGAATGAAAAAATCCCTCCTAACAGCCCATTAGAGCTGATAATAAAAGACTGGAGATGGCTGACAGGGCAAAAAACTACTTTGGACACCCGAGAATTGATCAGACTGTCCACACGGGTTTGGCCGACTTTAAAATTAAGTCAAGGAAATTGGCCTCGCTATGGGAGTTTGGAAAGTAACATCATTACTGACCTGATGGTAGAACTGAGATCATTACGTAGGTTTGATGAACTAAGATATGCAGAACTTTTTACTATGTATCTGAACAGAGAAGAGGAACGTGTAATAGAGAAAAGTAATATGGAAATTACTTTGAGGAGGAGAAAGGGAAAGAAAAAGCTGCAGCAAGCTAGCTCGTATACTAATACGGACAGAAAAATCGATATGACAGAGAAAGATATGGTAGCACCAGCTTTGCACAATGGGGGGGGTCTCCCCACCCGTTCAACGCCGGGGCAGTCCACAAAGGTGGGGGCGGGGGATGGGGGAGCGGTGGCCGCCGACGCCTCCGCTGTCTCCGCCGCTGTACAAGCAGGGGCAGGGGAGGGGGCGAGTGGCCAGCTCCAAGCCAGAGGAGAGGCGCGGGGCCTACCCGCCCCCAGCCTTGTCAGGGGCGGAGAGCGGGCACGGAGGCGGGAGAGATGCAGGTATGCCACCATCGGCCCCTGACCTTTCCAGAGGCAGAGACGGGGAAGGGGGAGGGGAAGGGGCAGGCTGGCCGCCTTTCCCCGAGTGCCCCGAACATGGAAGTGAAGGCAGAAATGGACACGGGCAATCGCGGTGGCATTCCCCAATACAGAGAACCGCAAGTTTCCGAGCCAGAGACAGGAGGAGCCGCTCGCTCTCCCCACCCTGCGGCGCGGCCAATGTTAAAGCTGAGGGCAGATGGGATGGCCCCGACCCAGGCGGCTCTTACAGAGCTAGTGACGGGAGAACCTGCTTGCAGCCCCTGCCTCCCTACCCCTCCACTGCCGCAAAAAGCAAGACAGTTCCTGATCAACATTCGGCTGGAACAATCTTTAAAACCAATGAACCAATTTCAATTAAAAGGGAATGGTATGATTTTGATACAGATGGTTCTCACGGGGAGGGAGGTAGAAGAAGGGGCAGGATAGCCTGAGAAGCTATGAGAGCAGTCAGTCCCGTCGCTAAACACACAAGGTTCAAAGCAGGTAAAAGGGGGAAGAAAGAACTTGCATTAGAAGCACCTCTGAGACAGGCTTTGGGAAATCAAGGAGCCATTTATATAAAGACATAGTTTTCCCTTGGAGAATTACAGCAGTGGAAAAACTCAATTGGGAAGTACAGGGACAACCCAGAGAGAGTAGCTATGTGTGTAGAAATGGCCATAAAATCTCAAAACCCAGATTGGGGTGATCTAAATGTTATGCTAGATGAATTATTGGATAAAACAGAGAGAGAAATGGTCAACAAAGCTGCTATATCTGCTATAGAAACTCAAATTGCAACTGGGAGTCTCCAAGAGTCAGTTAATGACATCTATCCCCTAGCAAACCCTGGCTGGGATCCCAATGTCCCAGAACAGATGGAAAAGCTGAAGCAATACCAGAAATGGGTGCTTGTTGGGTTAACAACATTTTCTGTGTTAAATACTTTAAAAGGTAAACTGAGTCACGACACTGTGGATGTGATCAGAGCTACAGGGGTAAGTGAAACAAGGCCTTTTCTCCAACCTTTAAAATTTAAATTGGGAAAACACTGGGTCACTCACCAGTTCCTGTATATGCCAAATTCCCCAATGCCATTATTGGGCAGAGATTTATTGGAAAAATTGGAAGCAGAAATTAAGTTTTACAAGGAAGGGGGACTGAAAGTTATAATCCCAGAATCTAAAATTATTGAAGCAGCTGCTATACTTGTACAGGAATGCCATGGAAAAATTCCCAAAGAAGTTGAAGAGGCTGTCATTCAAATAGTGTGGGCCAATGATTCTCCTGGGAGATCCAAAAAAGCTGAACCTGTGAGTATCACACTCAAAGCAGGGGCTACACCAGTAAGGCAAAGACAATATCCTCTGAAATTAGAATCTCGTAAGGGATTAGTACCTGTGATTGAAAAGTTTCTCAAATTGGGTTGTTAGTGGAATGTGAATCCAGGTACAACACACCAATCTTGCCAGTAAAGAAAGCTGATGTTAAAAGCTACAGGTTGGTACAGGATTTGAGGGAAATCAACAAGATAACAGAGGACATACACCCAGTGGTAGCGAATCCTTACACACTTTTGACAACACTAACAAATGAATTAGGGTGGTTCACTGTTTTAGATCTCAAGGATGCCTTTTTCTGCATTCCTGTGCATAAGAATAGCCAAGAACTCTTTGCTTTTGAGTGAGAGAATCCAGAAACAGGGAGGATGACCCAGCTCACCTGGACAGTTTTACCACAAGGATTCAAAAACAACCCGACCATATTCGGAAACCAGCTGTCAAAGGAGCTTGAGGACTGGAGGAAACAAGAACCAGGAGGAGTGGTTCTCCAGTATGTTGATGACATCTTGATAGCGGCCAAGACGCGAGATGACTGCATCCAGTTCACTGTAAGTCTGTTGAATTTTTTAGGCTGAAGTGGGTATCAGGTCTTGAAAGAGAAGGCACAGGTTGCCAGGGAAACAGTAGTATACATGGGCCTGGAAATTTTCCGTGGACATCACCAACTCAGCAGAGAACGGAAAGAAGCCATCTGTCGACTTCCAGAGCCCCATACCTTAAGGGAGATGCAGGCCTTCCTGGGAATGGTAGGTTGGTGTCACCTATGGATATCAAACTACGGTATACTGGTGAGACCTTTATATGAGGTCCTTAAAGCAGCTGAAAAGGGGACAATTATGTGGACAGAGAATGCCAGGGCTGCATTTAAACAGTTGAAACATTCCTTGATGTCAGCCCCAGCTCTGGGGCTGCCGGACTTGACTAAACCTTTTGAACTCTTTACACATGAGCGACTGAATGTTGCTCTGGGGGTACTGGCACAGCACCTTGGAGACCAGCGAAGAGCTGTGGCCTATTTCTCAAAACAACTAGACAATGTAGCCCAGGGTTGGCCAGGATGCTTGAAAGCTGTGGCAGCAACAGTCCTTCTGATACAGGAGGCCCGTAAATTCACCCTTGGGCAGCACATTGTCGTGTATGTACCCCATGCAGTGATGAATGTGCTGGAGCAAAAGGGGGGACACTGGCTCTCCCCTAGCAGGATGCTCAAATACCAATCTGTATTGTTAGAACAAGATGATGTTACTCTAAAGACAACTTCTGTGGTAAACCCTGCAATGTTTTTATCATCCATGTTACTTAACAGTGTGCCTGAGCATGATTGTTTGCAGACAATAGAGGAAACTTATTCCAGCAGACCAGACCTGAAAGATGTTCCTTTGAAAGATCCAGACTGGGAATTGTACACTGATGGGAGCAGCTTCATGAAAAATGGTAGGAGGATGACCGGTTATGCTGTAACCACCTCAGATAAAATCATTGAGGCAAAAGCCTTGCCTCCAGATGTATCATCACTGAAAGCTGAACTCACTTCACTAACGAGAGCTCTAGAACAGAGCAAGGGGAAGAAGGTGAACATACGGACTGATTCCAAATATGCCTTCAGTGTTGTGCATGCCCATGGAGCTATTTGGAAGGAACGTGGCCTGCTGACTGCTCAAGGTAATGAGGTTAAGCATGCTAAACAGATTCTTGCACTTTTACAGAGCATTTGGAAGCCTACGGAAGTGGCTATCATGCATTGCAAGGGTCATCAAAAAGGGAAAACAGCCCCCAAACTGGGAAATCGTTTTGTGTAGGTACAAAAATGCTGTTTGTGAGGATCTTCTTGTTATTTTTCTAAGTCCGTGAGAGACTTTTCTCTCTCACAGAAGAGGTAGCAGGGAATGTAAACAATCAAGCCACCTGCAACCTTGGAAAGTCTTTTTTATGGTATAGTAGAAAATATTTTGATAATGGATGTTTTAGGATTTTGGCCAATCACCCCCAAGGGGTGGCTGGTCCTTTGTCCAATTAGACTATGAAGAAAAAAGTCTATAAAAGAGTTTGTAAAATAATTAAATAAATCAATCTTGCTGCACAATTCCTGCCTGCTGGATCTTCTCCTCCTCCTCCTCCCTATGGCTGCGGGACACGGTGATATACCATAGGAACCAGGCCTGCGGTAATATTTGGTGACCCCGACGTGATTCTGCACTCTCTGACGTGTCCTGCTGCTGCGAGCCAAGCCGAATTCCTGTAGAGGTACGCTGTTCCTTTTACCCCCCCCCCGGGACCGGGAGGTCCAGCAGAACTGCGAAATGGCAAACAGCGGCTCACAGAACGACGCTGTCGTACTGGTCTGGAAAGGTGTGTTTAGCATATTGCGCACCTCCATTCCTGAAAACTCAGTTCGGGAATTATTAGACTGGGCTACTTTAAAAGGGATTTCCATGGACAGAGATACTGCCCTGGATTTTGCCTTATGGCAGGAACTCGGCTCTGCTATCTGACACGAGCTCCCGGCTGGGGAGCCGGCAGCATTAGAATTATACAAAACTTGGCGTTCTTTATTTATTCTGCTGACAGCCCTTGACTGTGATAGCAGGGCTGGATCGCCTGTCTCGGTGATGAGTGACGGAGGAATGTCCGAGGGGGGTCCCGCTGACTGGGCTTCCGGGGCAAGTGATGGTGGATTCGGAAAAACCCCCCCAGCTCCACAGGCAGAGCCTACGCCGGCTCACCCTGCACAATCGCAGGACTCCGCAGCCCCCAGGAACCCCGTGCCGCCAGAGGCGGGGGGGTCAGGGCAGAGGCAGGGCGCACAGCCTGCCTTGCTGTTCGGCTGGACGGCGGCCACGGCTTATCCAGGGCCGCAGATCAGCGGCTTAGCAACTTGGACGCCCAGAGAGCCTCCTAGTTTACTTCCCTATGCACCTGGATCTAATTTAGCCGGCGTTGCGCCGGGCGTGCCCCTCCCGGGACTGCCTGGCTATGGTCCGCTGCCCTCCCTGGCGCTGGACTGTTCTGCGCAGCCGCAGAACCGAACCATGGACCTTTTTATGCAGCATTTGCCCTTTCTGGCAGAGCTACGAAACCTATCCCGTAGGATGGAGGACTTGCTCATCCTGTTAGAGCGGCGAATGCCTGAGCCCGCACCGCAAGCGGCACCAGCGCCGGCCGTGCCGTCCGCGCCGCCCGCGCCCCTCCCGCCAGAAGCGGGAGACGCAGCTCCGAGCCAAGAAACGGCGCGGCCGGCAGCGAAACCGGGAACAGCGCTGCCGCGGGAAAACCCGGAAGCGGCGGCTGCTGAGCGGCAGGCAGAAGCGGCGGCGCCGGGCGCGTCATCAGAGAACAGACCGGCAGCGGCGCCGGGCGCGTCTGCAGAGCGCCGGCCAGAGACGGCGGCGCCGAGCGCGCCCCTGGACCTTTCCGGACTGCACGGTAACAGTGCGTCCGACGCATTATAATCGCTTTCTAGAGTCTCTTAAAGTGCAAGCATTGGGGGAGGGTGACTGGAGGTTATTAGAAATCCTTGGAATGCCAAATAGATCTGAGGATTCTGGGGGTAACCGGGGAGCTGTTACACTCCATCCGCAGGCTGTGCCCGAAGTTCAGGATGGTACTGGTTCCCCAAAAGAGATCCAAGCTTTCCCAGTGTATAAGGCTCTCCCAGATTCAGGAGAGCATGACAAGCATGAGGTAATTGCTTGGAAAGTTGCCCAGGACCTCCAATCCAAGGTGGCACAATATGGGCTAGGTTCTGCTGAGGTTATGCAAATAATAAAGGTGATAAATACGGACTTGCTTTCTCCATTTGATATCAGACACTTAGGTCAAATTCTATTTCAACCTGTACAATTTGCAGTTTTTGAGAAAACCTGGAGAAAGCTGGCCGACAAGACTGCATTAGCACATTTGCAGCTCCCTGCTGCTGATCCTAGACAGACAGCAGGAGTGGATGCTTTCATGGGGACTGGTCCCTTCTCTGATCCCAGTCTACAGGGTAACTTGCCCTCTAGCATCCTGCAGCGAGCTCAACAGGTCGGCATGGCAGCCCTGTTGAAAACCATAGAGTTGTCAGCACCCAGAAAGCGATATACTGAAATAGTTCAAGGCAAATCAGTCATTCCTTTCTTTTGTAGAGAAAGTTGCTGCTTCTCTCGAGAAGCAGGTTGAGGATGACGGGTTAAGACAGTTGTTGTTAAGGCAGTTAGTGAGAGATAACGCAAACGAGGAGTGCAGAAAAATCATAGATGCCTTACCAGGGGATCCTGAGGTAACAGACATGGTTGAAGCCTGTGCTAAGGTGGGATCTGGGAACCAGAGAAGGTCTGCTTTGGCTGCGTTCCTGCAGCCTGTTCATGCATCTTCTGGTCGTGAACCAAAGCAACCAAAACAGGTGAAGAAACGGAAGTGGCCTAAGCCTAGCCAAAAAGAGAACACACCGATGCCCCAGTGCAAGAGGTGTGGCAGGCCAGGGCATTGCACGGGCTACTGTAGATCCCGGACTCATGCCAATGGTCAGCCTTTGTCGGAAAACTTCCGCCGGGGTGCAAGGAGGGGGAATTGCTCTCCGATGCAGTCGCTCCCCCAGAGAGTGGCACAGGTACAGGCACAGGCCTACCCAGCCACCCTAGAGATGGCACCCAGGGATCAGATGGCACCCACAGATCAGACGGTTTTGACATTCACACCGCAGCCGCAGTCGTCTTAGACTCTAGCGGTATTTATAAGGTTCCCTTGGACGCATATGGACCCTTAGCCCAGGGATCCAGTGCAATGCTGGTGGGAAAACCTGATGTTGCCCGTCAAGGAATCTTAGTGCACTCAGGAGTTATTGACGCTGACTTTAAAGGTCAGATTTGCGCTATGGTCTCCACGCAAAAACCCCCTGTCACTATTCCTGAAAAGACCTGCCTTGCTAAATTAGTGCCTTTTAAGTCTTGTGTCCCCAGGATAGAACAAACTCACGAAGATAACGGCAGTGGATCTACGGGACTTCCGCAGGCCTTCTGGACTGCAGACATCTCTGACCAAAGGCCACAGATGACATGTACCCTGATCCTGCCGAACGCCCATTCGCCCTTGACTCAGCTTCAAGGTTTGATGGATACGGGTGCTGATGTAACTATCATCTCCTTCTCTGCGTGGCCTCCCTCATGGCCTTTAGCCCCAGTGGGATCGGCCATCGCAGGATTAGGAGGTGTTGGGTGGAGTCGCAGGAGACAAGCACTCAAGGCATGATGTTCAGCAAGTCTCGATTTATTTTTCAAAACTACACTTACTTATAGTACCTTTAATTAGCTCATACATATTGCAAAAGTCGAGCTCCTCATTGGTGGGAGCTATTCCGTGGGATCTGCAAACACGGTGGTCTTATCTTTCCCTTCCATATGGTTTCTGTCTTCTTACTTATCTGAATGCACATTCTGTTATCTATGCAACTTCTTGCTCAAGGACTCAGTGTCTGCATCTTTACTAAGCCTCCTGTGTTATCATGACCTTTGCTTTTTAGCCATTCTTCAGAAAGACTCTCAACACTTCCCCTGTTTTCTTTTTGCATGATCATAGTCATATTGACTGACTTCAGAATTAAATTTTTTACACATGACATTATACAGCTAAGCATAAGTAAACCAAGCAAAACAATTATTAGCAACAGCATTAAGGATTTAATCACACTTTTCATCCATCCTTCTAAGCCCATCCACTCTGTAAGTCCTTCTAATCCGAAAAATCCAGAGTCTTTTTTTATTTTTTGGGAGTGTTCAATCAAATTCTTAATTTCGGCGTGGATGGACTTAGAATGATCCTCAAGATCCATACAGCACATTCCTTCAAAGTCTTCACAGCCATGGCCGTGGGCTAAGAGTAGAAAATCTATAGCTGCTCTATTTTGAAGCAGGGCGTGTTGGACTGAACTCAGATCTTCTGCATGTTCAGACAACACTCGGCTGGTACCGTTTGCCTGTTTAACTATCCAACATGCCAGTTTTTCTAAGTGACGATGGGCTCGTGCCGCAGCTGCACCAGGAACAAAAAGGGAGGTAAAAAGCACTTCTGATTTGCTCCATAGCGTGAGGTCATCTTGACATTCAGGTGTTATAGTTTCTGTTAAAGACCTCTGCCATCGTGTTCGGTGTGTAGCATTAGGATGGTGCTGTGGAAGTGCAAGACTCAGTTGGCCAAAGGTACAGGGCCCACCTACAGGCCTGGATGGAATACCTGACCAGGCACGATTCCCACAAATTAGGAAAAACCCTCTGGGTAACTTTCGAGGGAAAAACGTTCTAGGGGCTGCAAGAGATCGATTTCTCACGGTAATGTTGCACCATTCTAAATCCCACTGTGAAGCATTGCCAATAGGATAAATCAAGGTGGGGTTGGATTCATTCAGTCGACAGCCATTAAGGCTGCCCTCTTGGCATAAATTACGTGAACTATTAATATAAATACAGGCTGTAGCGTTAAGAGAATCAACTAGTTCTATCTCTTGTGGCTCAGGGCCCACCGGGAGTTTATCATCCCAGCTATCATACTTCAGTAGGCCAGCGGTAATATTCATTGTGGATTTTAATGGTCTAATAATTTTGAACTGGTTCTGGGTCTCGATTACGAAGTTACGCCATGTATTATCTGTTAGTGGTACTCCAACTAAGCATGTCAAAAATGGGGTACTGGGTGTGGCTAAGGAGGCACAGAATGTTGTGGTGTTCAATTCACGTGCCAAGGAGACCCAGATATTATCTCTAGGGTCAAACACCTTAGGAGGGTAGGAAAGGGGGTGACCCATTACTGAGCCTGCGATTAGCAGCACGATGCTTAAACCGCCGGCAAACATGATCCCACTTTCTTGGGTCAACTTGCCACTGAATGGGGACCCCGATATTTGGTTGGCATGAGGATTGCAAAACTACAGAGTAGCTATCGGCTAAGATCTTTTTTGCTAAATGCTGTACTGACCACTCTAATTCTCTTAGCCGCAGATCTTCAAGATTTTCAACTAATTGCAAACTGTCAATGATATTTTTGCCTGTGAGTTGTACTAATGCTCCTTGAGCCGTCTCACGGTGCCAGTGAAAACTGCAAGACTGACACCAAAACCCTTCTGATAGATGTTGCTGGTGGACCCACCACTGTAAATTACAGCCTCCGCAAAGCAATCTTACCCACGCCTTATGATTGTTACAATTACATGCAAAGCAAGCAGATTGGCAAAAGCGCAAAAAGTGTCTCTGCAAGTGTGGGAGGAGATAACCCTCTATCTCCTGTTCAGAGTCCACAAGGAAGGTAATGCAAAACCGCTGCTCAGCTTCCTGCAGGATCTGTGAGATCTTCCTCTGTACCCTTCTTTTCTTCCTCTGTTGTGGGTTGCTCATCAGTGACAACAGGCTTAGTCCATTTGGCCGGAACCCATAGGGGACCTGTTGGAGTGGACACACATAAGTAACCTCTTCCCCAGTACAAGGTTTTTACAGGATCCTGCCAAAGTCCCGTCTTGGGGTCTTTGTAGCGCACCCAAGGCATGGGCGTCGGGGGTTGAGGATAGGTTCCAAGGTGATGGACTCTGCCTGATGCAGCAGGAGACAACGCTTCCGTGGGCGGGAGGTGAGATCAATAGTGAGTAAGGTCAGAGATCCAGTAGAGCCAGGACTTGGCTGACACCTAGGTGCATCACAAACAGGCGGAATGCTTGAAGCTAGATGTGGTAATGGTACTAGTTGTGCTAACTTTTGTCCTGCCGGGATCTTAACGGGAGGATAATCGGTATGTGCTAAAATAAAAATTTCTCTAGCGGAGTCAGCATCAATAAGACCAGTCTCTACTAGGAGTCCCATTGTAATTGCAGATGAACGACCTACAATAAGTCCTCCCATAGCTTGGCCATTAATGTACACAGGTCCGATGACACCAGTGGGAATGCGATGGATTTCTGATGTTAGCAACTCGGTATCTACTGAGGCTGCCAGGTCCAGGCCGAGACTTCCGCTTGTCGCTGGGCGGGGACAGGTAGAGGTGCTGGAGCGGTTACTTGTGTCGTCGCGCGGCCGCTGTTCGCGCTGGGTCGCTAAATTCTTGCGGCTGTACATTCACGACAAATATGACCGGGTGTCCCACAGCGATAACACTTCATGCGGCCACCTGGAGCTGGGCGGGGACGTGCTGCTGCCGCTTGGAGAGGAGCAAGGGCTGCCATAACCTGATTTTGAGAGCTAATAGCATGTTCTTTAAGCCCTTCACCTAATTTTGCTAAGGCTTGTGCTAAGAATAGTTGCAAGCCAGTGGGCATGGTCGCAGCTTTCTCTAAAAGTTGCTGGACAGTCCAATCCCCTGGGGTGGAAGTAATAAGGGCACGAGTGGCTTGGTTACCATTTTGTAGGAGACATTGTTTTAATAATGGGTCGTGCATGTGCTCTTGCACCCCAGCTTTTGAAATTGCCTCCATGACTTTATCAACAAAAGAGCCTAGAGACTCTTCCCAACCTTGCTTAATGCTCATGTACATAGGAATTCCACCCGGGGCTCGGACTTTATCCATAGCTTTCTTAGCAACTGCCATAGCTTCCCGCAATTTAGCAGGGCCTAGTGCAGCCTGAGCCTCAACCCTCATATGTTGACCCTGTCCTAGAAGTTCATCTACAGTGATATCTGCTAACGGATCTCCCTGGGGTCTAGCGAGATCTGCACTAACAGCTGCCTCCTCCCTCCAGCGAGCCTCAAAAAGCAGTCGCTGATGCGGGGTATACATGAGCTTAGTAATGCCTTTAATGTCAGCAGGAAGAAGGGTAAAAGCGTTAAAAATATAATCAAGCATCTGTTTAACTGGTTCACTGGTGACACCGTAATTCCCCACCGTTGCTCGTAGCTGAGCTAACAGCTTCCAGTCGAGGTTAGTAACTTGCGCAATATTGCCTCCCTGTGGATTAGGAACAAACAGAACAGGGAAAGCCAAGCTTTCCTGGGCAGCCGCTAGCATCTCTGCATCGCCCTTATGCAAACCGTCACGAGCGGGAGCCGCCCACAGCTCTCTATGACCCTTGGCCATGGCCTCCGCGAGGTCAGAATCTGCCCCAGGGACAGGCTCATGACTTAGGAAAGGGTTTTGCGAACGAGAGCCATCCGGAGGAACAGACGGCTGCGGCTGCCGCGGCTGCCGCGGCTGCTGCGAGGGGGACGGGGGCGGGGACTGCAGGGGAGGATCAGGGGGCGCAGAGGGTGAGTGTGAAGCCGGGCCGGAGGCAAATGCCTCAGGCGGAACCTCGACTGTAGCAAAGGTGGGGGGGTTAGGGGCAGCGGAGTAAAGGGAAGCAGCAGAATCGTAATTACGGTTTTTATCATGGGCTGCCTTAATTTTTTCTGCTGCCCTTTACTCTGCTTGTACCATTAAAAGTTCATTATAGACAACTCTACATAGTTTAGCCATCTTTTTAGCTGGCTTATCGTCATCTAAGACAAGATCCCAGAGTTTGTCACTATACGCGCGCCACTGACTTAATTCATGAATGGAGTGGGGGTCAGCGAAAAAACCGTAAGAGCGCGCATGCGTTAAAAGAGCGGGGAGGTCTTTATCAAGATCAATCCCTTTAAAATTACGCTTAAGCAAAAAAGCCTTAAAAAGTTCCTGTGCTGCTTGCCTTTCCATACTTACGACGGTACCGTTGCTAGCCCCTCCAGGCTTCGGCAGCACGTATCGGCGAGCCCGCCTGTGCGGTCACTCGGGCGCGGAGGAAATCGTTGCAGTATACGAGACCTCTTTCGCCGTCCGTCTAGCTGCGGGACCCAACCCCAACGCAACTCCCCCATTGCATAAGGCAAGGGCAACTTCTCCTGTTCGGGCGCCAGATGTTGGGTGGAGTCGCGGGAGACAAGCACTCAAGGCATGATGTTCAGCAAGTCTCGATTTATTTTTCAAAACTACACTTACTTATAGTACCTTTAATTAGCTCATACATATTGCAAAAGTCGAGCTCCTCATTGGTGGGAGCTATTCCGTGGGATCTGCAAACACGGTGGTCTTATCTTTCTCTTCCATATGGTTTCTGTCTTCTTACTTATCTGAATGCACATTCTGTTATCTATGCAACTTCTTGCTCAAGGACTCAGTGTCTGCATCTTTACTAAGCCTGCTGTGTTATCATGACCTTTGCTTTTTAGCCATTCTTCAGAAAGACTCTCAACAAGGAGGAACCACACAGAGCTATTTAAGCGAACAGCCTGTGATGGTGAAGGACTCAGAGGGGCACACAGCGACAATTAGGCCTTATGTTACCACCACTCCCCTTAACCTTTGGGGACGGGACGTGTTGGCAGCTTGGGGCGTACGGATTGGGACAAATTTTTAGCAGGGTCACTGTGCGTAAGGGCGCACAGTATCCTACACTGCCCTTGAGGTGGTTAATTAAGACACCAATCTGAGTCAGGCTCTGCTCAGTTAGTTGAATTAAGTGCTGTTACCATGGCTTTTCAACAATTCTCACAGGAACCTTTGAATTTGGTTACTGACTCTGCTTATGTAGCAGATATCACTCAACGCTTAGATTGTTCACTTCTGAAGGAGGTGAACAATGCGGCTCTGTTTTCGCTGTTGCAAACCTTGTGGTCTGCAATTCAGGCTCGATTGCATCCATATTACATTCTGCACATTCGAAGCCACACCAATTTACCAGGGTTTCTAACAGAAGGCAATGCCAGGGCTGACATGCTGGCCAACCCTGTGTGGGTAGGGCCTCAGCCTGACAAAATTGCACGGTTTCTTCCATCAAAGTGCACATACCCTGCAGAAGCAGTTCCATTTAACGCCAAGCGAGGCATGCGACATTGTCAGCGCTTGTGCTGACTGTCACGGACTCGCTGCGCCTTTGCCAGCGGGGGTAAACCCCAGAGGGCTAAAAGCCTTGCAGATTTGGCAAACGGATGTAACTCACGTCCCAGAATTTGGTCGGCTGAAATATGTGCACGTGTCTATTGACACTTTCTCCTCAGCTATGTGGGCTACTGCTCACACTGGAGAGAAGGGCCGTGATGTCATTGCCCATTGGAAATTGGCTTTCTCAGTCCTGGGCGTGCCAGCTTCTGTGAAAACAGATAATGGTCCTGCCTACGCCTCGGAGAAGATGCTGGCAGTTCTTACACCTATGGGGTGTAGACCATACCTTTGGTATCCCACATTCTCCTACTGGCTGAGCCATTGTCGAACGCGCTCATGGTACCTTGAAGCGTGTTTTGGACAAACAGAAAAGGGGAATGCATGGAGAACCCCCACAGAGCCGACTAGCAAAAGCTTTGTATACAATTAATCACCTTACAGTACCACAAAATTCAAATAATCCTGTTATTCTGAATCATTTTCTCTCATTGCAGTCTGCAGGCGACAGACAGCTGCCCCAGGCAAAAGTCTGGGTGCGGAATTTACTCACTAACCAGTGGGAAGGCCCTCATGAGCTTATCGTTTGGGGTCGTGGGTATGCTTGTGTTTCCACAGATACTGGGGTACGGTGGCTACCTTCAAAATGTGTTCGCCCTGACCTACGACAGCAGAGGCAGAACAGGCAACCTCCAAATGATGACCAGAACGCCAACCATCCAAATGGCGACCAGAATGTAGATCATCAGCCTAATGACTATTCTGATGATGACCACGATGTCGACCATCAGGCAGATGGTCCTTCTACAAGCAGAGACTGGGATGGTCCTTCCACAAGCAGAGACTGAAATTTAAATTTCTTGTTATGGAGTCAGATAGTTAAAGCCTTAAGGACATTTTTAGAATTAATAACTGATATAGATTTCTATTTAGGATTAATAGTAGGGTTGTTATCTTTTAAAACAAAAAGGGGGAATTGTAGGTACAAAAATGCTGTTAGTGAGGATCTTCTTGTTATTTTTCTAAGTCCGTGAGAGACTTTTCTCTCACAGAAGAGGTAGCAGGGAATGTAAACAATCAAGCCACCTGCAACCTTGGAAAGTCTTTTTTATGGTATAGTAGAAAATATTTTGATAATGGATGTTTTAGGATTTTGGCCAATCACCCCCTAGGGGTGGCTGGTCCTTTGACCAATTAGACTATGAAGAAAAAAGTCTATAAAAGAGTTTGTAAAATAATTAAATAAATCAATCTTGCTGCACAATTCCTGCCTGCTGGATCTTCTCCTCCTCCTCCTCCCTATGGCTGCGGGACACGGTGATATACCGTAGGAACCAGGCCTGCGGTAATAGTTTTGCTGACAAAACAGCCAGGAGGATTGCAGAAAAAGGCATTTTTGCAGTGGTACCACAGAAAGAGATAGATTTGTCATGATTTACCCCAAAATACGATCAGAGAGATCACAAATTAATCAAGTTCCTTAAGGCTGAAATCAAAGGTGGGTGGGCTGTTACTCCGGTAGGACAAGTCATAGTTCCACCCCTGATCCTTCGAGAAATAGCCCAATGAGAACATGAAAGTACCCACTGGGGAACAGAAAATCTTTTGAAACATTTAAGGAAAGTAGTGATAGGGAGAGGGATGACTGATATTGTACAATCTGTAACAAGCAAATGTGAAACCTGCTGTAAAAACAACCCTGACTCAAGCAAAAGAGTTGTGTTAGGAGTGACAAAGACAGGAGATCTCCCGGGAGATTATTGGCAAATAGATTTTGCTGAGATGCCACGCAAAGAGGGATGCAGGTATATACTGGTACTGGTTGACACCTTCAGTGGATGGCCTGAGGCTTTCCCCTGTCGCACCAACACAGCAAAAGAAGTAGTGAAAGCTTTGCTCAATCATATAATACCAAGATTTGGGGTTCCTTTGGGAATGTCATCAGATAGGGGACCACATTTTGTTGCAACAGTGGTTGGGGAAGTTAGCAAGATTTTGGGACTTACCTGGGACCTGCACACACCATACAGGTCCCAGGCAAGTGGCAAAGTTGAACGCATAAACGGGACCCTCAAAACCCAGATTTGCAAGATTTGTCAAGAGACATCTATGACATGGGTTCAAGCCCTGCCTATAGCCTTGCTGAGAGTCCGCATACAGCCCAGGCGAAGGGACAACATCAGTCCCTATGAAATATTATATGGCAGGCCATACCAGGTTCCACATATCCCGGGGGAAATTCATATGAGAGGTAAAAATGATTTGCAGAAATATTTAATGGCTCTGAGTTCCACTTTGCAGAAGCTCCAGAGATTCGTCGCGTTATCCAAACAAATAGGATTGGACACAGCTGCTCATCCATTCCAGCCTGGAGACTGGGTCTACATCAAGTGGTGGGACAGCGACCCCTTGCAAGCCAAGTGGAAGGGACCATTCCAAGTTTTGCTGACCACTTCTACTGCGGTCAAGGTTGCTGGCAAGGGACTGTGGATTCACTCCTCCAGGGTGAAGAAAGCTTCTGCTCCTGAAATCACCAAGAAGATAGAAACTGATACAAATCAGAAAGATGCATTTTAAACTGTTTTTTACATGTTTGCTGTTTGCCCAACTGGTAACCATAATTCGGGGTTCACCCCATGATTTGCATAAATTTGTTGTCCAAAATGTGTCAAAAATTCTTAATAAGAGTGATTGCTGGATCTGTACTCAGTTGCCACCCCTAGATCGGAGGAGTCACTGGTCATTGATTAGCATTTTAATAGAAGAATTAAGAAAGATTTGCATGAAATTCTGAAGGGATCTCAAATTCTACATGAGGTAGCTTCTAGAAATAACACCTTAAAATTTGATCATATTTTTGATACCCTCACCGCATGGTTACCAAACTGGGCCTGGGTAAAAGAAATATTCATAATATCTGTAATTGTAGTTATTATCTGTGTAATTTCCTGTGGAGCAGCCGGTTGTGCAACCCGGTTCTGTGGGTAAAAAATAGAGTAGAGACTAGACAAGATAGAGTTTTGTTAGTCTCTAAAAGAGGGGAAATGATGCCATGAAGATTTTTGCCTTTTCTTTTATACCCCTGTTATACCTTTTTACAACTTCTGTATTCCTAGTGCTTTTTGCCTACATTCTTGGACTTGTTTGTCAAGCTGAGAGACTAAACATTTTAGAAGCTTCGTAGCTAGGGATCAGTGTGCCCCAGACCCCAAGGTCCTCTCCAGAACACATTCTGTAAACCAAGATAGAACCATGTTGGGGTGGGTCAGCCTGCTCTTGGGCTGAAACCATCAAATGTCAGTCACCAGAAGAGATCACTGAGGTCTAGGTTACCTCCCCCGGGTGGCTCCCAATCCTAAATTACATCCCCCTGTTCCAGAAAGTTCTCCCTTTTGTAGTTATTAATTGGTTCCCTGTTATGACTCCTGCCTCCCTGTTTTCCCCATTTGTTCTGAAAAATTGTATCCTCCCCTCTGCTTGTACCCCATTGGTTGTTTTCCCTTTCCCTGCCTTACTCCACCCCCCCATAAAGGGGGCTAGCCCGCGTCTCCCCGGTGCTTTTTGCTGGTCCCTGATCCCTCCTGCAAATAAACCTGTTGGAACTCACACCAGAAGCCCCTCCCGCCTTCTTTGCCTCCGGGCTAACGCCAGCCTGATCATCGGCTGCCCGACGACGTGCTTCCTCTGAGGAGGAGCCAGCGCACGCACCCATCCCACGCCGATTCCACTGAGCCGTCCAGTGAGGACGCTGTGGAGGTGAACGCTGCGTCCCCTCTGCCCGAGGGCACGCCGGGGCTTGTGGTGACAAGCCCCCGGTTGCTTTAGGTTGGCGCACCGAACAGGGACGACACACACGTGCGTTCCTCCATCGTCCTCGCTGCCAGGAGGCTGCGAGTGTCAGCGATTCGGAGCCGCCGACGCCTCTCGCAGCAGGGCGCTCTGTTTTAAAAGCCGCGCTCCGAGAGTAGCCTGTCCCGGAGGACCCCACCGTGCCTTTTTGTTTCCAGGACTGGAAGCCTGTGTCTTCTTGTGAGTATTCTTGTGATTCCCAGCCCCTGGAAAATTATTTTTAATTTCTCCTTTTTGCCGGTGGTGGGTGAAGTAGAGTCTGAGGTTTAAGATGGGAGCTAAGCTTTCTCAGTCTCAGCGGGAGGTTTATGTCCAAGTTGGGGAGTCCCTGAAGAATTGTGGGTTAAAGTTATCAAAGGGGTTCTTGAAAAGGTTTGTTAAGTGGCTGTTCTGTTATTTTCCCCAGATGTCCCCTGCTAATTTGAAGTCAGCCACGTTTTGGCAATTTGTGGGGGACAAAATATTAGAATTAAACCAAAGGGGAGATTCCTCCGGAGAGAGGTTTCTCTACATGGTCTGGGCTTTGAGAGCTATACACAAAGCTAATCGGAAAATAAAAGCCCCGAATTCTCCCCAGTTCTTCCCAAGTCCCTCTTTCCCCCCCTCGCGTTCCTCATCCCACTACCCCGTCGCTGAGAAGACCAGGAGTTGTAAAATGCCCAGAGGCACAGGGCTGCCACCGTCTCCCTGACTCTCCTCGATCCTCTCAGCCACCCCACCGAAGTAGCTCTGGCCAGGCTGTTTCGGCTTCTACCCAAACCCTCTCTCCTATGCTGTCTTCCCCGGTTGTTCTCCCAAAAAGCGGTTCCCACCTGGAAATGACGGCGAAGGCTTTTCTTCGTCCACCGGTTTGTCCCCTTTCCCTGCTGTTCCTGCACTCCCCCAAAATGGAGGAGACCGCATGGCACAGCCCGCCTTTTTTCCTTCTTCTTCCCAAAATCCTCTTGCCCCCCTCCTCCTTGCCCTGTCCTGGCCCCGCCCCCTCCTAACGTGACGTCTGTGAGCTCCTCCTTCGCGTCGGGTCCTGCCCCCTGCGTCGGGAGTCCCCGCCTTTCCCATGGCCACTCCTCTTTGTCCTCAGCCCCCGCCTACCGGGAGGAGCCTTCTGGTTCCCACGCCTCGTCTTCCGGTTCCCACGCTGTGGAAACCGGAACCGACGCCATCTTGAACCCGGAACCGGGAGCCTCCTCCGGTCCCTTCGCCACTCCGGTTACTTATAACCGAGCTGGCGGCAACCCCACCTGGAAACCCTTTGACCCTGCTGGGCTCAAAGAACTTTGTAAAGCCCAGAAGGAGTTTGGGAGGGAGAGTCCATATTTCCAGAATCTCCTGTGGGCCAGCCTCACTAATACAGTGTTGGTCCCAGCAGACCTCCAAAGCATTTTTTCCTGCTTGCTTTCTCCAGCCGAATTCGAGTTGTGGGATGATGGGTGGAGAAAGCAACTAAGAGAGGTCCTCCCGATCCTGTTGCAAGACCCTAATAACGCAGAGGTTTCCATGGACCACCTTACCGGTGAGGGGTTGCTTGCCAAGCCACAAGACCAGGCCCGAAACACCCCAGAGCCGGTCTTAAATGCTGTTAAACATGCTGCGGAGCAAGCATTTTTAATGATGCCCCTTAAATCGGCGCCTCTACTAAAATTTACTGCAATTCGGCAACTCCCAAATGAACCATTTATTGACTTTATTGACAAATTAAAATTAGTGGTGGAGAAGCAAGTGGAAGATACAAGAATTAGAGAAAGCATAATCACTCAAATAGCAAAAGCTAATGCAAATGAACCTTGTAAGAGAGTGATTATGACCCTTCCACTTGATCCTCCACCAACGTTAAAGCAGATGATTCGGCACTGCACAACCTTAGTTCCAATTGGCCAACCAAATTTAAAAATGAAGGGGAATGTGGTGGGAGCTGCGGGTGCCGCTGAGGCAACGGCACCTCAGGACAAGAGGATGACAAACAGAACCTGGACCTGCCACAGATGTGGCAAGCCAGGACATGTGGCCCGGAACTGCAGAGCTCCAGCCCCAATTAATCAAAGTTCCCGAGCTGTTTCCCCAGGGCAAGTACCATCGCCCACTCCCATGGAGGTACAGCCGGGAAACTGAGGACCCAGTGAGGATCTGCAGCCCCATGTGATGACATAAATAAAGAAGCTGCAACCAGAAAAACTGTGACTGCAGCCACTGCAACCACGATGGACTCCATCACACCTCAACGGGTCCTCGTGAGCTGCAAAGGACTGAAAGACTGCTGCTTGTTTATAATAGGAGACACCACGCGTACACCACCAGAGATCTCAATAACACCAGAGATCGTCCAAGTAGGACTTTTTACAATTAACATCCAGTGTATTCACCCGCCTTTCTTTCTTGCAGCTGGCCAGGTTCTCGCCCAGGCCATCCTCATGCCCAGAAGTTCACCAGAAAACTACAACCCATCTGTCTTCTGGGCTGAGGTGGTAGGGGAGGACAAGCTGATGCTAAGCTGCAGGATTTCATGCCAGGGCTCGGACATCAGCCTAGCAGGGATGATGGACACGGGGGCAGACGTGACGGTCATCGCCTCCAACAACTGGCCGTCACATTGGGGGTTGCAACCAGCAGAAGGTATTGTTATGGGTGTGGGAGGATCTGTGACTGCCCAGAGAAGCAGGACTCTTGTCCAGATTGAGGGTCCAGAGGGGCGGATTGCAACAATTCGTCCATTTGTTATTGACTCTGGGTTTACATTGTGGGGCAGGGATCTCATGTCCCAGTGGGGAGCCCAGGTTGAGATCCCATCTGAACCCCGGGATTTTTAGTAGGGGTCACTGCAGAGCGCCCCACCCAGAAATTGAATTGGCTCACCGATAAAAGGGTCTGGGTGGATCAGTGGCCTTTAAAAACACACCAATTGAGAGCGCTCACTGCACTCGTGGAGGAGCAGCTGGGGAAGGGGAACATTGAGCCTTCCAACAGCGCTTGGAACTCCCCAGTCTTTGTGATCCGGAAGCCGGGGACAGACGAGTGGAGACTCCTTCACGACCTGCGGAAAATTAATGAGGTCATAGAGGACATGGGACCCCTGCAGCCTGGAATGCCATCACCCTCTATGCTCCCTAGGCAGTGGAAGGTAGCAGTCATAGACATCAAGGACTGCTTCTTCCATATCCCCCTGCATCCGGACGATGCACCCCGGTTTGCCTTCTCGGTGCCTTCCCTCAACCGAGAGGCTCCCATGCAGCACTACCACTGGCGAGTTCTGCCGCAAGGCATGAAAAACTCGCCCACCATCTGCCAGTGGTACGTCGCTCGCATTCTGTACCCTGTCCGGAAAAAGGCAGTTAGAGCTGTGATCCTACATTACATGGACAATATTTTGGTGTGTGCGCCCACGCAGCAGTACCTGGACTGTACTCTGGGGGAGGTAATCAGGGCTTTAGAGGCTGATGGATTCGAAATCCATCCCGAAAAGGTCCAGAAGACCTCACCTTTTAAATATCTAGGACTCAAAATTGAGGAGCAGACAGTGGTGCCCCAACCATTAAAGATCAATGATAACCCCAAGACTCTGCAGGAGTTCCATCAACTCTGCAGGTCCATCAACTGGATGAGGCAGCTCCTGGGACTGACGACTGAGGACCTTGCCCCTCTGTTCAACCTGCTTCGTGGGAACGAGGATCTCAAATCCCCGAGGCAGTTGACAGAAGAGGCAAGAAACTCCCTCATCAAAGTCCAGGAGGCGCTGTCATCTCGCCAAGCCCATCGTTATGCCCCAGGTCTGCCCTTTCAATTTATAGTGTTGGGGAAAATGCCATACCTCCATGGGCTGGTTTTCCAGTGGGACAAGGTGCAGAGGGATCCCCTTCTGATTATTGAGTGGGTTTTCCTCTCGCACCAGCTGTCCAAAAGTATTACCACGCCACAGGAGCTCATGGCTCAGTTGGTGATAAAGGCTAGGTCTCGCCTCCGTACCCTTGTGGGGTGTGATTTCACGTGTGTTTACTTGCCACTGACATCCAATGCACTGGACCATGTCCTTCAAAACAACAATCATCTCCAATTTGCCTTTGATAGTTATTCGGGACAAATATCAGCTCACAACCCGAAACACAAATTGTTCAATTCGGCCTTTAAACTAATTCCAAAAGAAATTCAGAGTCGTGAACCCCTCAATGCCCTGAAGATCTTTATGGATGGTTCTGGGGCATCTCACAAGTCTGTCATCGTTTGGAGGAATCCTCACACTCAGGAGTCTGATGTGCAGGTGGTCAAAGGATCACCCCAGGTTGCAGAGCTTGCCGCAGTGGTCAGAGCATTTGAGCGGTTCAACGAACCTTTTAATTTGGTAACAGATTCCTCATATGTAGCAGGAGTGGTGTCCAGAGCAGAAAGAGCATCGCTCAGAGGTGGCAAATCCAAAAACCTATAAATTGCTTTCCAAGCTAATCCAAATTGTCTCCCACTGAAAGCAACCCTTTTACGTAATGCATGTGAGGTCACACACTAACCTGCCAGGATTTATTGCCGAAGGGAACAGGAGAGCAGATGCCCTAGCTATGTCCATCGAGTTAGCGAATCTGCCTTACAGATTCCAGCAAGCCCAGCTGAGCCATGCAATGTTCCATCAAAATGCTCCAGCTCTCATCCAGATGTTCCACCTCACTAGAGACCAGGCGAAAGCCATTGTGGCGACGTGCCCCAACTGCCAAAAACATCAGCTCCCATCATTAGGTCAGGGGGTTAACCCCCGAGGCCTAGGCAGTTGTGAGGTATGGCAAACAGATGTCACCCACTTCCCCCAATTTGGCCGCCAGAAATATATTCACATTTCTGTGGATACCTTTTCTGGTGCAACCTTTGCCTCAGCTCACCGTGGGGAGAGGGCCAAAGATGTCATCAACCACCTGGTACAGGCCTTTGCTGTGTTGGGGACACCAAATAAAATAAAAACTGACAATGGCCTTGCATACATCTCTGCAGAGCTGAACAGATTCATGAGTGAGTGGGGTGTGGATCACATCACTGGCATCCCTCACTCACCCACAGGCCAAGCCATCGTGGAGAGGAAACATCAGACACTAAAAAGACTGCTAGAACAACAAAAGGGTGGCAATGAGATCGTTGCCCCCACCATAAGACTGTCCAAAGCGTTGTTCACTTTGAACTTTTTAAACTGTTCCTATGAGGAACCTGATCCTCCCATCCTGAGACACTTCACAAACTCTGCTAAACATAAACTGACTGAGAGACCTGAGGTCCTAATAAAGGACCCTGACACTTTACAGATACATGGCCCGTACCCCCTGGTCACCCAGGGTAGAGGCTACGGGTGTGTTTCAACCCCAGAAGGACCTAAATGGATCCCTGGAAAGTGGATCAAACCTTTCTTAACAAAGACATCAAAACCAAAGCAGCCTGAAAACGCAGTAGCAACAGCCTGGAAAAGGAGGAGAAACAAGACCTCCTGAATAAACAAGAAATTCTCCTGCCAGGCTGCAAAGACAAACATTCCCCTTCCCACCTTCTCTGTGTTTCCCTCCCCTAAGTGGCCCTTTGTTTTGAAAGAGGGGGAGTCCAAGGGAGCCACTGTTATTTGTTAACTGTATTTGTATTAATTTTATTTATGTTACACTGTTCCTAAAGTTATCTCCCATAACTGTGATGACATCCTACATGCTGCTGTCCCACCTGCTGCTCCAGCTCCTCCTGTACACTGGGAGCTCCAGTAGCTGAATTCCTTCAATTATCATAGACATTGTATGGGGTTTCTTTATGGAGTTGTTAATTTTATTAGCGCTTCCCATTTTTAAGTGTTTGATTTTGAAATCCCTTAAGCCTTTCCCCTCCTTTCAATGTAATAAAGAAGGGGGAGATGTTGGGGTGGGTCAGCCTGCTCTCGGGCTGAAACCATCAAATGTCAGTCACCAGAAGAGATCACTGAGGTCTAGGTTACCTCCCCCTGGGTGGCTCCCAATCCTAAATTACATCCCCCTGTTCCAGAAAGTTCTCCCTTTTGTAGTTATTAATTGGTTCCCTGTTATGACTCCTGCCTCCCTGTTTTCCCCATTTGTTCTGAAAAATTGTATCCTCCCCTCTGCTTGTACCCCATTGGTTGTTTTCCCTTTCCCTGCCTTACTCCACCCCCCCATAAAGGGGGCTAGCCCACGTCTCCCCGGTGCTTTTTGCTGGTCCCTGATCCCTCCTGCAAATAAACCTGTTGGAACTCACACCAGAAGCCCCTCCCGCCTTCTTTGCCTCCGGGCTAACGCCAGCCTGATCATCGGCTGCCCGACGACGTGCTTCCTCTGAGGAAGAGCCAGCGCACGCACCCATCCCACGCCAATTCCACTGAGCCATCCAGCGAGGACGCTGTGGAGGCTAACGCTGCGTCCCCTCTGCCCGAGGGCACGCCGGGGCTTGTGGTGACAAGCCCCCGGTTGCGTTAGAACCATCCAGGGGAAGGTTCCTTGGGGAGGGGGGCTCACTTGAGCCTCTCACTGGGGAATATTTGATAGATATGCTAATTAGTAAAACCTATAATGTTATACCCACTGTTGGGGGAAAGACTCTCACACACACACTCGGTGGGGTGCATCTTGATGCATATGACCTGGACGTGTACACCTAAGGATCCTTAAAATAAATACCAAGGTAAGATCCCTTTTCCCCTTCTAACCGTGTATGACTCTTGATTTTAAGACCAGGAAAAGGCATCAGGGGCAGCGGGGGGGGGCGCGCAGCCCGCCTTGCCGCTCGGCTTGGCAGCGGCCACAGCTTTTCCGGGACCACAGTACAGCAGTCTATCCTCTTGGACACCCATGGCGGCTCCTAGCCCATCTGCGCATGCGTCTGCTGCGCTGAGAACACCCGGATGTACGTTTTTGGCTTGTATAGCCCTGGGCAATGTTGTGCATGCGTTTACTGCACCGAGAATGCCTGGGTGCGGCCCATCACCCTCCATAGTGCCGGACTGTTCTGCGCAGTCGCAGACCCGAGCAGTCGAACTTCTAATGCATCATCTGCCTTTGTTGACGGAACTGCCAAATATCTCACGGCAGTTATCGGAACTGCCACATATATCACGACAGCTATCGGAACTGCTCAGCTTGCAAAAGCAGCTGCTGCAGATGCCAGAGACACCCCGCCGCGCGGGGTGCACCGGGCCCTCACCACCCGCACTGCCCACGACGACCGCGAGAGACGTGGATCCAAACCTGGAAGTGGCACTGCCAGCGGCGAACTTGGAACCCGCAGCGGCGGCCCCGGCCGCAGTGTCACCGACCAGTGCAGCACCCGTGCTCCAGCTTCCTGCAGAGCCGAGACCAGCGACAGAAGTGGCGGACGTGGCGGCCATGCCCCGGCTTGGCAGCAGCGCAGAGCGCTGCCGCAGCTCAAGAGACGGCCTCAGTTCCGGAAGCGACCACAGCGCAGGGGCCAGCGGAGGCGCCGAACTTTGCCGCGGAACAAGAGACGGCAGCGGGTCTGCGCGTGGCTGCAGCCTTGGAGATGGCTGCAGCAGTTCCAGTACCAGTTCGGTCGAAACCGGCCGAGATCGCTTCGTAAAAAGAGGCTGCAGTTCAAACTACAGCGCAGCCAACTGTAGTCTGTGCTGCCTGTTCTGCCCCTGGTCAATCCGTTCCTCCCCGCCCACCTCTGTTCATTCACGGCACCTAAGAGTTGCATTTACTCAGTGACTCATCGTTGGGCAGTGAGGCAGAGGAGGCATTCGCCCTACGTCGGAAAGCGGCTGTAGCCCGGCGGCGAAAGAAAAGGCTGCTCCGGTCTCACCCTTAGACCTTTCCGGACTGCACTGTGACAGTGCGTCCGACCCACTACAATCACTTCTTGGAGTCAGTTAAGATGCGGGCTTTGGAGGAGAGTGACTGGAATTTATTGGAAACACTTGGGATGCCAAGCAGAGTTGAGGATTCTGGGAGTAATCAGGAAGATGTTACACTGCATCCTGATGCTGTGCCAGTAGTTCAGAATGGTAGTGACTCCCCAAAAGGGGAGGTCCAAGCTTTCCCAGTGTATAAGGCTCTCCCAAAATCAGGCGAGCGTGATAAGCATGAGGTGATTGCATGGAAGGTTGCACAGGATCTGCAATCCAAGGTGGCACAACATGGGCTCGGTTCTGCTGAGGTTATGCAGATAATAAGGGTGATAAATACAGATTTGCTTGCTCCATTTGATATCAGACACCTGGGTCAAATCCTATTTCAACCTATACAATTTACAGTTTTTGAGAAAACCTGGAGAAAGCTGGCCGACAAGGCTGCATTAGGGAATATGCAGCTCCCTGCTGCCAATCCTAGATGCGCAGTGGGAATGGATGCTCTTATGGGGACTGGTCCCTTCTCTGATCCCAGTCTACAGGGTACCTTTCCCTCTAGAGTCCTGCAGCAAGCTCAACAGGTCGGCGTCGCTGCCCTGTTGAAAACCATAGTTGTCTGCTCCTAGAAAGTGATATACTGAAATAGTTCAAGGGAGATCAGAGTCATACCTCTCTTTTGTAGAGAAAGTTGCTGCTTCTCTTGAGAAGCAGGTTGATGGGTTAAGGCAGATGTTGTTAAGGCAGTTAGTGAGAGATAATGCAAATGAGGAGTGCAGAAAAATCATAGATCCCTTACCAGGGGAACCAGAGGAAACAGACATGGTCGAGGCCTGCGCTAAGGTGGGATCTGGAAACCAGAAAAGGTCTGTGTTGCCTGTGCTTCTGCAGCCTGTTCACGCATCTTGTGGTCGTGAACCAAAGCAACCCAAACACGCAAGAAAACATAAACGACCTAAGCCGAGCCAAAAAGAGAACACGCCAATCCCCCAGTGCAAGAGGTGTGGCAGGCCAGGGCATTGCTCAGACTATTGTAGATCCCTGACTCATGCCAATGGTCAGCCTTTGTTGGGAAACTTCCGCCAGGGTGCAAGGAGGGGGAATTGCTCTCCGATGCAGTCGCTCCCCCAGAGGGTGGCACAGGTACAGGCACAGGCCTACCCAGCCACCCTAGAGACGGCACCCAGGGATCAGACGGTTTTGACGTCCACACCGCAGCCGCAGTCGTTGTAGACTCTAGCGGTATTTATAAGGTTCCCTTGGATGCATATGGACCCTTAGCCCAGGGATCCAGTGCAATGCTGGTGGGAAAACCTGATGTTGCCCATCAAGGAATCTTAGTGCACTCAGGAGTTATTGATGCTGACTTTAAAGGTCAGATTTGCGCTATGGTGTCCATGCAAAAACCCCCTGTAACTATTCCTGAAAAGACCTGCCATGCTTAATTAGTGCCTTTTAAGTCTTGTGTCCCCAGGATAGAACAACAGGTTCACGAAGATAGTGGCAGTGGATCTACGGGACTTCCGCAGGCCTTCTGGACTGCAGACATCTCTGACCAAAGGCCACAGATGACATGTACCCTGATCCTGCCGAACGCCCATCCGCCCCAGACTCAGCTTCAAGTTTTGATTGATACGGATGCTGATGTAACTATCATCTCCTTCTCTGCATGGCCTCCCTCATGGCCTTTAGCCCCGGTGGGATCGGCCATCGCAGGATTAGGAGGAACCACACAGATCTATTTAAGTGAACGGCCTGTGATGGTGAGGGACCCAGAGGGGCACACAGCTACAATAACACCTTATGTTACCACCACTTCCCTTAACCTTTGGGAACACGACGTGTTAGCAGCTTGGGGGGTACAGATTGGGACAAATTTTTAGCCGGGGTCACTGTGTGTAAGGGTGCACAGTATCCTACACTGCCTTTGCGGTGGTTGACTAACACACCAATCTTGGAGCCGCAGTGGCCCCTACCAAAAGAGATGTTAGACACCCTTCATCAGCTGGTTCAGGAACGGTTACAACAGGGACACATTGAGCCTTCTACTAGTTCCTGTAATACTCCTGTTTTCGTAATTAAGAAGAAATCAGGGAAATGGAGATTGTTGCAGGATCTCCGGAAAGTTAATGCAGTAATGGAAGGTATGGGGGCATTGCAGCCTGGCATGACCTCTCCCACCATGATTCCTATGGGGTGGGACATCCTGATCATTGATTTGAAGGATTGTTTGTTCACAATTCCTTTGCATCCTAATGACAAACACAAATTTCTCTTTACTGTGCCTGCCATTAACAATGCTGAACCTGCTACGAGATACCAATGGAAGGTCCTCCCTCAAGGGATGAGGAACAGCCCAATTATCTGTCAGTGGTGTGTCGCTCAAGCTTTATCCGGAGTTCGCAAGCAGTTTCCCGATGCATGCTGCTACCATTACATGGATGATATCCTGGTGGCAGCATCCACCTGGGATGAGCTGCTGAGAATACAGCCTCAGCTGCTCACTGCTCTGCATGCCTATGGATTAGAGGTAGCTCTGGAGAAAGTTCAACAGCATCCTCCTTGGAAATATTTAGGAGTAAATATTTTGGACCAAACTATCCAACGCCAAGAGGTACAATTCTCGGATTTGATTAAAACCTTGAATGATGCTCAGAAACTGCTGGGTGTCATCAATTGGTTACGACCTTATCTAGGTCTAAGCCCAAAACAACTTTCCCCGCTTTTTAATATATTAAAAGGGGACCCCGATCTGAATTCACCTCGGGAGTTGACTCCAGAAGTGTGATGAGCGCTGCAGGAAGGTCCAACGGGCTGTTTCCACTCATCAAGTTTATCGAGTGGATCCCTCCATTGCTATCACTGTTTTCATTACTATTCCAGACCTCCATCCTACAGGTATGTCACGATCCGCTAATGCAAGCAGGGATCGTGATGGTTCGTTTATCGATCTCAGAGTGTAAAAGGACACAAGGGATTTCAGTTTTAATCAAAACAGCGCACCTTTATTAAGTGCCCACAACACAGTAATGCAATAGAGGAGAGAAAGAGAGAGAAAAAAAAACAAAGTAGAGAGGAAGAAAAGGGGGGGGGGCAATAGCTACCAACGGATGAGACGAAGTCCTCGTGGTCTTCTGCCAATAGATTTGTCTTCTTTCCGTGGGGAGATCTCGGGCTCAGTTATTTCAGGAAGTCCCTTGATAGTCCTTTTCAGAAGCGAGGGGCAACTGGCCAAGAGGTGGGTGTTACAGTGGGGATTACTGTAACACGCATATATCAAACCAGGAGTCCCGTGGAAAGGAAATATATATGGACAGATATGTGGTAGATGTTTCAGAGATGTTTATTTCTCCAGCCACATGGCCGGGGCTCTGGGGGCTCCCTCACTTGCGGTCGCGTGGCTGGGGACCCCGAGACAGGGATGGGGTCTGCGATAAGGCGGGTGCTCCCGAGGGGGCGGGGCACATCCAGCACAGGCACCTCCACTGGTACGGCTGCAGTCACTCGCCCCTGGGATGGTGGCTGCGCGGTCTCGGCCACGGGATAAGTATGATCCTCTGCTTTAGGGGTAATGGGACCATACAAATGCTCCTCAAGAGCTTCACTGATTACAAGGGATACACGGAGAGCTTCTATCGCTAGTCCATGTTCTGTTTGATCCCTTACCTTATCCCAGATCTCGTCCCAAAAACACCCCTGACAGGATCCAGGAGGTTCAATATCAAAAAGTAAGTCTCGAGAAATATAGGAGAACCTTTTGAAAAGCCAGTTAAAAAAATGTTCTAGACCTCCCGGTTCTAATACTTTCTTGTTTTGTTGTTCAAGGATTCCTTTTACTTCTAGATACATTTTTTTCTGTGGCTCAGAGAGCCCCATTTCCCACAATTCTTCCATAGTCCAGAGAGAATATCCAAACCGAGAAGAGAGAGGTCTAGAGTGGTTTTTACTCACGAATTTTCCTCAGGGATCAGTGTCGGCCCGCATTCCTCCACCAGTTTGTTACTGCGGGGATTACTGTAATGCATATATCAAACCAGGAGTCCCGTGGAAAGGAAATATATATGGACAGATTCGTGGTAGATGTTTCAGAGATGTTTATTTCTCCAGCCGCATGTCCGGGGCTCTGCTGAGGAACTCCTCCAGTCACGGGACCCGAGGGTCCTTGGCCACACAGGGAAACACAAACCAACCAATGGGGAATGAGGCTGACCAGGGGCAGGAAAACCCCATGCCTCCCCCCCAGGGCCCCCCTCCCAGGGCTTCATGGCAGGGGGGAGGGACCCCAACAGGTGGGGAAATCTACAGCCGTTGTTATGGGGCCCGTTGCTTTGGGAAACAGGTACAGGACAGGCGTACAGGACAGGTCATTCCTTTTTGCTTCAGCGCAGTCCTTCCCGCCTGGGCAGCAAGAACGGCACAGTCCATTGTGACCTGCACTAATTTTCCTCAGGAATGCGTACCAGTTCCCAGTGGGCACACCTGCAGGCAACACTTGGCAGACATCCCACCTCAGCCAGGCCAGGACTCCTGTGTTCAGTCTCTGTCCTCGGCGATGATCGTGAGGCAGATGAGGGATCTTCAGACCGTCTCTTACACCACCCCGTGACTCACGATTGTTGTCAAGCGAGGTCCATCAGCACGATTTTGTAGTGTCGTTGCAAAGTCTTCAGGACTCATCAATGTTGGTAGCATATCCCGGAAAAAGTGTAGAGAAAATAAGAAAGGAAGAAAAAGAAAAGAAAAAAAAAGAAGGAAACAAAAGAAGGAATAAGTAATTTTTTAATCAGAATACACATGTAATTTTTTAATCAAAATACCTCTAATTTCTTATCACATCTTATTTTAATACTCGTGTAGTTCGTCTCGTGTCAACAACCTTGGGGATGTCCACAGTGGATGGGATATTGGCCAAATCGTGGACATCTAGTATAGATGTCAATTGTGTTAACCGTTTCATCATTTTCCAATTCATGATGTATAAGATTGCTGATAAAACAAAACCAATCAAAATCAAAATCAAGAGAACAATGATGGGATGACACAATTTGTTCAGGACACCTGTAGCAGTAGGTGACCACCCAAAAAGAGTATCCCACCACCTGTGTTCAGCATCTTTCTTTACCCTTTCTAGAACACGATGTATTTCTTTCACTTTGTGATGAACAGTTACCAAGGTTTTCTGTCCATTTTTCTTGATCTTTTCCAAAATTTCAATTAAATCTTGGTGGAGCAACAATTGCTTTACCAAAGTAAGGTTCATCCCAATGGGGGTAGGCAATAATTGGTGGATCAGTGTGTAATTGGACTGTAAAAGGTGATAAGAAGTAACTGGGGCTAAATATGAAAAATCACATCCTATGATTTTAGTAAAGTTACAAACACAAAAATTTGAATGATTTTTAGTATCTACTACTAAATTTTCTACAAATACTTTATCACAAGCAGTTCTTAAGCATGCACATCCATTACCTATATAGACAAGCACTGTTTCAGGAATCTCGTTAGGATGAATTTCAAAATGACAGATATTTTGTTCTGTATCTAAACAAATGTCTTGAGCTCTAATTACATTACTTTCACAGATGAACCCTTGTTGTTCTCGGACAATACAAGTTTCTAAATTAACAGTTTGCCACTTCTCACCAATTTGACGGGCCCATTCTCTATGCTCGAAAGGATGGAGAACAGCTCCATCACGGTTCAGCCCTAATGCAATGACAGGGAATATCGAATGCACTGAAGCATTACGTATGGTTAGTACAAAGGCTGTGGCTGTGTTTGTGAGGGGATCGTAGGTAAAATTTACTAACTTCCACCAGGATTGGAATTCTCTTTCAAAATCAGTGGCACTGTCCCGGATTATTTTCTGAATTTCAGTAGGAAAAGTGCCTTCTTCACCTACTCTTATAATTGAGGCAGCAACTGACTGCATCCACAATTGAGCCTGGATGCAGCTGAGAGCCAAAGAAATGTTGTTTTGTGTAGCATCGAGTGCATCAATTATCAATTTGTGGTCATTCACATTTACCTTTTCCCAACTTGGTAATATGTTTGATAACCACTGATGGGTTCCCAAGGCTAATAGGGACGACTGCAGTGGTTGTTGTATTTTAGTCAAATCTGTAGTTGTGGCAGCCAATTTATTCATTAGTACTTCTGAATCAATACTATTTAAGATTCCCAATCCTGTTCCCACAACACCGGTTATGTCTCTTTGCGTTCGTTTGTTAGAAGGGTTCCGCTTTCACAACCAGGTTGTCCACCCCTCGAAGGAAGTTTGCAGGAAAGGTGAACAAGCTGGCTGAATTTCTGAGACGTTTTATATCAGCAATTTAACTTGTTTGAGAGACCATGCCGGATTCTTCACGTCCCTCGGAGTTCTTCTGTGAAAAGCAAACACAACAGAGTCTGCCACCAAAAGGCAGAAAATTAGAATGATGGAATTATCCAGCGTGTATGTATCCGATGCTCTCTCCCTAGGGCATCAGAGGCTACCCATGCATATTTATTCAGAGGGCTTTTTAGCACTAGTGGTACTTCTCCTACAGTAGGGAGGTCTACCAAAACAGGTTGTCCAGGGTAGTGTGCAGGATTCTTAGGATCATTTGGTCCCTGTAGTGAAGGAATTATGCTTGGAGCTGTTGGGCAAAAGGCAGTGATTTTGGGACACCCGTTTACCCCCCATCTATCATTCACACCTTTCACAGCTTCCCATAGCCGAACATCCCAATTTCCCTCCTGGGGTTTCAGAAGTCATTTCAAGAGACCATTGGTCCTTTCTACAGTGCCGTTAGCTTGAGGGTAGTAAGGGGTGTGAAAAGTCCATTTAATCCCTTCACTTTTTGCCCAGTCCTGTACAACTTTGGCAGTAAAGTGAGACCCATTATCAGATTGAATTCCTTGTGGTTTTGGGAAGTTCCAAACCATTCCTGCAATGCTTTGACGGTATTATCTCCTGTAGCTCTTTTAAAGGCATCAGCCTGGACTAACCCAGATATTATCTCCACTCCTACCAGCACAAAGTGTTTACCTCCTGAGTTTTTAAAGGGGCTAATATAATATACCTGCCACGAGTCCCATAAGCCTTTACCCTTTCTTAAATGCAGAGGGTCATCTTCCAAAGGGTGTCTTTCTAGCCGTCTGCAGCATTGTTCACAGGCTGATATGCATGTTTTACACATTTCTCTGGTAACAGGCCAACCGCGAGCAAGGGCTTCTTTGTCCAAATCTTTTGCACCTGTGTGTTGTCTTTTTACATGCAACCATTCTAATAAGTGCTCCCAGTCCTCTGTAATTTGATCTTTTTTCACAGGACTTAATCTTGCTAATTCATCAGCTTTATTGTTCCACTCTCCTGCTGGATTTCCATCTGTCTGGTGAGAGGCTACCCATCCCATGGCAAAATTCCCTTGACTTGCAATATTTAGAATTTCTTGCCACTTTTCCTTTTGCCATACTGGGATTCTGTTAACTTCCCAATCATTTTGCTGCCAAAAAGGAAGCCACTCAGTACATCCCTTAAACACAGCATAGGAATCGGTGTAGATACAGACAAGAGAAGTATTCTGTGCCACACGTTGGAAAACACTCCAAACAGCTATAAGCTCTCCAACTTGGGCGCTGCCTTCCCCCTCTGTGATAATTCATTCACCTGAGGAGGTGTGGAGGGCTACAGCCTTGTACTTCCACACCTTTCCTTCTCGCTTGGCAGAAGCATCTGTAAACCAAGAATTTGCTGACTGTTCGGGGGGAAAAAGGAGGGGCTACTTTAATGACTGAGGCAGGTTTGTCTTGGCTGCTACCCAAGTTTTCAGGCTCTTGGATTGCCAGATTTTTTACAGCTCCTTCAGTCACTGAGAAGACGCTACAATAATGTTCAATCTGAGCATACCATTTCCTTACTGAGGCCCTCTGGGCCACCCCGTCGGGTGGGGGGGTCCCAGTAGAAACTGACTTAATAACTTTGAAAGGGCCTCTCAAAACAATTGGTTGTTGTCGTGCAATCTTCTCCACTTCTATGAGAGCTAAGCTAACCACAAACAATCCTTTCTCCCAGGTAGTGTATCTTTTTTCAGCATCTTTGAAACCACGGGAGTAAAAATCAACAGGCCTCATCGGACCCTCAGGACCCCGCTGCCATATGTGTACTGACAACCCTGAGGAGGAAAATCCCCATTCCACCTGGAAAGGATCTGTAGGGTGAATAGGGCCCAGGGCTTGGTGAGCTGTTGCTTCAAAAATCAACAGCTGCAATGCTTCTTCTTGAGAAGCAGTCCATTCCCATTTTATCCCTTTTCTTAACAGGTTGTAAAGAGGTCTGGCAATTATGGAAAAATCTGGGATGTGTTTTCTCCAGAATACTAATAATCCTAAAGCATGTTGGAGATCTTTTTTAGATTTAGGCATTTTAATCTGATCTAAAGAGATTAGGGTATCAGGTGGGATACATGTCATACCTCCTTTCCACCAAATTCCCAAAAATTTCACTTCATGTGAAGGGTTTTGGATTTTTTCTGGGGGAATTTGCAAATCAAGGCTTTCTAAGTGGGAGATTATTTTCTGTTGGGTATCTCTCACTTCTTCTATTTCATCTCCTCCCACAAGGATATCATCAATGTATTGATAAACAGCCACATTGTCAGCTTTGGGTATTTTTTCTAACTCTTGGGCCAAAGTGTGATGAGCCAGGGTGGGGAAATGTTTGTACCCTTGGGGAAGCCTAGTGAAAGTGTATTGCTGACCTTCCCATGTGAAAGCAAAACGGTCCATATCTTCTGGCTGTAAAGGTATCATAAAAAACATGTCTTTGACATCTATAGGTGCCATGATTGAATGAGCCTTTTCTTGAATCAATGTTATTAATTCTGCCAGATTTGGGACGGATGCTGTAGCGGGTTGAGTTCGAAACCAGGCAGAAACACCAATTAAATGTAGTGGTTTTGGTTCAAAATATTCATTACTTACTTGTTTTCCTTCTGTGAGATAAGAATTAGGAGAAAAGCAAAGCAGGCACAAACCTTAAACAGTTGCAGTACAATGAAAGAGCTTTATTACTAATAGAACTAAAAGTAAAGAGACAATAACAAAACAAAATTAAAGCAAATCCCCCCCCCCCCCCCCCTCCAGCCAGCACTTCTCTCCTTTTACCTAGCTCACACAAGGGATAACAAAACATGGGATGTTAGTCAGTGTTCCAGTTCTTGAAAAGTCTCTCTCTTATGCTTAAGGGAAAAAAAGGTTTTTCCTTCAGTTGCACGTGGTTCCCAAACTGCCACTAACAGCAGATCCGCCCGGAAACAAACAATCTGCTGTGTGTAGAACATCTCTCCCATGAAAAATCTCACAGTTCCTTCACACTGCAAAACATGGGCCATCACATGGGGTTATTCATCTTTTTAAGGATAAGTTCTTTTGTCCTGCACACAAAGGCTCTTCTTCGCCACAAGTCTCTTAACAGCCTCTTACTACTATAAAGCCTAGCATCGGCATTCTTCACAATCTTCACAGGCACACGAAGATACTCCATCCCCCCATGTTCTTCAAATGGATTAAAGAGACAAACAGTTTGTGGTATTACAATTTCTTACCACGGCATGCAAGAAGGTTTCTTTTAAGCTTCGCGCCAGAATCGTGGCACCGCCCTCTTTTCTCCCGCCGCCATGCTCAGCTCCGTCCCATGTGACTCACTTCTCTTTCTCTCTGACTCTGACGCCGCCATGCTGAAGGGTGTTCTTGTTCGGGCTTTACGGTGGGGAAAGCCTCGCTCCCTCTGTGCTGCTGGCTGCGTGGTGTCTTCTTCAGTTCAGCACGAAGTGTGCTGGCTGCAGACAGGAGGCTCTGCCGGCTCCCGCTGACTCCGCCGGCCCCGCGTGGAGAGGAGAGGGACCCGCCGGTCCCCAGAAGCCGCGCTGGATGGGTTTAGCTGTGAGCAGTCCATGGCTGGGTTTAGCTGCCTGTGGCTCTGAGGCAGCCCCCCCCCAGCCACCCAGGGTCCGTGCCACAGCGTTGGGAGGGGGGGAAAGGGGCAGTGGCCCCGGCCCGGCCCGGCGGGGCCGGGAGGCTCCGGAGCCCCCACCTCCCAGCAGGCGAGCTCCGACCAAAGGGGGAAGTCCCGCCTTTCTGTGCGGTTTAAATATGTAAATTGTGAGAAGCGTAATTGGTCTTAAAAACTGTCCATCAACTCAGGGTCAACCCAATACATTCCACCCCTCGCTTCTTAAAATTTACATATCCAAAAATTACTTAAAATAGCAAAACCAGAGATAAAAGAAAACAAATTACATAAACCTCCACCCCTAGAATATTTACCACTTCTACAAAGTAAATTTCTTCTATTATTCTTCTTAATTTTATAACTTTATACTTGCTCTGCTTATTATTTTCTCCTAATTAATCTTCATCTCACAGTGCCCATTAATTGCCCGCATTCTCCACCATTTAATGTAGCGGGTTGAGTTCGAAACCAGGCAGAAACACCAATTAAATGTAGTGGTTTTGGTTCAAAATATTCATTACTTACTTGTTTTCCTTCTGTGAGATAAGAATTAGGAGAAAAGCAAAGCAGGCACAAACCTTAAACAGTTGCAGTACAATGAAAGAGCTTTATTACTAATAGAACTAAAAGTAAAGAGACAATAACAAAACAAAATTAAAGCAAATCCCCCCCCCCCCCCCCCCCCCTCCAGCCAGCACTTCTCTCCTTTTACCTAGCTCACACAAGGGATAACAAAACATGGGATGTTAGTCAGTGTTCCAGTTCTTGAAAAGTCTCTCTCTTATGCTTAAGGGAAAAAAAGGTTTTTCCTTCAGTTGCACGTGGTTCCCAAACTGCCACTAACAGCAGATCCGCCCGGAAACAAACAATCTGCTGTGTGTAGAACATCTCTCCCATGAAAAATCTCACAGTTCCTTCACACTGCAAAACATGGGCCATCACATGGGGTTATTCATCTTTTTAAGGATAAGTTCTTTTGTCCTGCACACAAAGGCTCTTCTTCGCCACAAGTCTCTTAACAGCCTCTTACTACTATAAAGCCTAGCATCGGCATTCTTCACAATCTTCACAGGCACACGAAGATACTCCATCCCCCCATGTTCTTCAAATGGATTAAAGAGACAAACAGTTTGTGGTATTACAATTTCTTACCACGGCATGCAAGAAGGTTTCTTTTAAGCTTCGCGCCAGAATCGTGGCACCGCCCTCTTTTCTCCCGCCGCCATGCTCAGCTCCGTCCCATGTGACTCACTTCTCTTTCTCTCTGACTCTGACGCCGCCATGCTGAAGGGTGTTCTTGTTCGGGCTTTACGGTGGGGAAAGCCTCGCTCCCTCTGTGCTGCTGGCTGCGTGGTGTCTTCTTCAGTTCAGCACGAAGTGTGCTGGCTGCAGACAGGAGGCTCTGCCGGCTCCCGCTGACTCCGCCGGCCCCGCGTGGAGAGGAGAGGGACCCGCCGGTCCCCAGAAGCCGCGCTGGATGGGTTTAGCTGTGAGCAGTCCATGGCTGGGTTTAGCTGCCTGTGGCTCTGAGGCAGCCCCCCCCCAGCCACCCAGGGTCCGTGCCACAGCGTTGGGAGGGGGGGAAAGGGGCAGTGGCCCCGGCCCGGCCCGGCGGGGCCGGGAGGCTCCGGAGCCCCCACCTCCCAGCAGGCGAGCTCCGACCAAAGGGGGAAGTCCCGCCTTTCTGTGCGGTTTAAATATGTAAATTGTGAGAAGCGTAATTGGTCTTAAAAACTGTCCATCAACTCAGGGTCAACCCAATACAGATGCTGAAAGAGGGTCTGTGTTGGCATTTAGCCTGCGAAAATCTATTGTCAGCCTCTACTTCCCATTAGGCTTCCGTACTGGCCACACCAGAGAATTGAAAGGAGAATGAGTATTAACTATTACTCCTTGTTCTCGTAGCTCCTGTATCACTGCTTTGATACCCTCTTTGGCACCCAGGGGGAGGGGGTATTGTTTCACATTAGTTACTTTGCTGAATGGTAGGGAGGGTGCGTCTTGGAGCAGTCTGATGTTAAAACGTGGTGTGCCAAAAGACCACAGAAGACCCTCTGAGTCCTCCCACTGTCTCCCAACGAGGGCATTCATCCCTAATAAATTGGTTGGGATATCTCCAATCACCATATTAATAGAGAGTTGATTTTCCTCTCCAGGCAAAGTGAGCTTGACTAAGGCCACATTCATAGATTCTGTCATTCCCAAGGCATTTAAAACACAATATCGGTTCTTTGTTGGAACAATTCCATACCTCTGGGCATCTTTCTTTGTCAGCGCAGAAATTCGTGCCCCAGTGTTGATCAGAAAAGTTACAGGTGCCCGTTTAGGGCCTGTAATAGCTGTGATCATTATATCTCCTGTTTTATTTCTAGCGAGCATTCTCAGGTATACCCATGCTCCGTCTCTTCGCCCACTGACAAGAGACGGAGGGTCTAGTTTCCCTGGTTTTGAGGGAGAGGTCGTTTTGGCTCACTGCACAGACTTTGAGGGAGAGGTTGCTCTGACTCACTGCCCAGATTTTGAGGGAGGGGGGGTGCACTGGGTTGAATTGACGGATTCGGTAGAATGGGTTTTCGGCAGTGCCAGTTAGACACTACCTTACTCAATTTATCAAGGGGTAAGCCATCCATCACATCTCTGGGGACCCCCTTTTTGATGCCTAATAACCACCAATGCTGACGGTTAGGGATCTGTTTTACATTTTCTGGCTTTTTGCTATGAGGAGCCCTAATGTACCTGACACCTTTTGTTTTGTCTGATTTTTCCTCTGGGATTTTTATAGGTCCATATTTTCTACTGTAATTAATCAGGTCTTCTGCAACCTCACTCCATGTCCAAAGTTTGCGATCACCGGCAGGTGAATTTGATTGTGAACCTGGCGGCTGAGAGGGGGTTGAGTATGGAGTAAACCCAGGATCGGTAGATCCGGTTTGGTCGCTCGGGTTTCCAAGGAATCTATCCAGCCTTTCTACAGGACCTACAGCTGCTATGGTTTTTTGAAGGACAGTTTCTGTAGGTTTGAGTGATTCTGGAAGGCCTCGAATTAAAGGGGTCATCAGTTCAGGTTTAACAGGTAATTGCATGGGGGATTCATATCCAGGAGTTAATTTCCTTTCGTGGATCATTTGCAGACAGGCAGCTTTGTGGACGCTTTCTAGAAGTTGATCGGGGGTACCAACTATAGCTAAAGGGTCTCCCCTTTCTAAAGGATTGAGTCTCCCAGCCCAGAAAGCTGCGTGCTGAGTCAGGGACCATGTGCCACGTTTGTCTCCTGTTGTCAAGAAAACTCCATGTCCCCAGTATCCACTGGCCTCCTGTTCAGTTAATTGAATTTGGTCTCCTCCAGTGAGAGACACTTGGAAAACATATTCTGTCTCAGATTTGTGGGGGAGCCGCCCATACTCCCTTTTTAACCTAGCCAATTCAACAGCAGTGTATGGTATTTGTTTAGTGGTGATATGCTGTTCAAAATCTTCATCATTGATATAATTATATTCTGTTTTAATTAGACGTCTCATATGAGGGCAGCAGTTTTCCCCACAATTTTTCATTAGCATTAGTTCTTTCTGGGGATATATTTGGTTAATGTGAGGAGTTTCCTTTTCCTCTGTCTCTTTTGGTGAGTCAGCATTCTTTGAATTCTTAAAATATTCCTCTTTTAAAGCAGCCTGTAGCAAATGATTTTTATTCTTCTCTTCATCTAATTGTTTCTGTAAAATTTCCACTAGGTTTTGAAGGGAATCTATGATTGCTTTCTCCTCAGTACATTGCTTTAAGCGGTGATCTATAGCTGCCATAAGGCATGCCCCTAAAACAGAGCAGATTATGGTTTTATTTCGGCCAAATTTAAATCTAGTCTCATGTTGTAAAGAACATACTCTATCAGTCACATTATCCAAATTAAACCAGTTATTTTGAGCCCATTCTTCCCCTCCCGGAGAGGGCCGGGCATTATGTTTTGCTAGCAGAGCATAAAACGTAGTTTTATCTTTTGCACTAGGGTTTTCAGTCATTTTATGAAGGGATCAAAATCACCACAGGGAGGTAAAAGTTAATTACACACTGTGACACACACAGCTTCACTGTGTCTCCCTTCGCTTCCCTGGGTGGGTGAAGAGACCAAATCTGCTTGGGAGGTACTCCTTAAGTTACTTATGGTTGTCTCTTCACTACACCAAGCAGTCCAAATTCACATACACACACACCAAAACAGTTCCCCCTTTTACACTAAGAGATCTTTTGCGAAAAGTCTGAAGACAGAGTCCTCAACTGAGTATAGGGTGCTTTTCACCTCGGTGTGTGCAGTTTGCAGGAAATTCGAGTCACCCCCCTTGCCTTCTAGACACCGCTCACCCTTTTCGGGGTGTCGGGCTAGGTGCGGCTGGAGCGAAACATCCTTCCCCTATTACAGACTACACACAACCTTGCAACCCCTTCTGTCTGTCAGAGATCCTGTCCGTGACATCAGTTTAATGTCACGATCCGCTAATACAAGCAGGGATCATGATGGTTCGTTTATCGATCTCAGAGTGTAAAAGGACACAAGGGATTTCAGTTTTAATCAAAACAGCGCACCTTTATTAAGTGCCCACAACACAGTAATGCAATAGAGGAGAGAAAGAGAGAAAGAAAAACAAAGTAGAGAGGAAGAAAAGGGGGGGGGGGGGAAATAGCTACCAACGGATGAGACGAAGTCCTCGTGGTCTTCTGCCAATAGATTTGTCTTCTTTCCGTGGGGAGATCTCGGGCTCAGTTATTTCAGGAAGTCCCTTGATAGTCCTTTTCAGAAGCGAGGGGCAACTGGCCAAGAGGTGGGGAAATCTACAGCCGTTGTTATGGGGCCCGTTGCTTTGGGAAACAAGTACAGGACAGGCGTACAGGACAGGTGTATAGGACAGGTCATTCCTTTTCGCTTCAGTGCAGTCCTTCCCGCCTAGGCAGCAGGAATGGCGCAGTCCATTGTGACCTGCACTAATTTTCCTCAGGAATGCGTACCAGTTCCCAGTGGGCACACCTGCAGGCAACACTTGGCAGACATCCCACCTCAGCCAGGCCAGGACTCCTGTGTTCACTCTCTGTCCTCGGCGATAATCGTGAAGCAGATGAGGGATCTTCAGACCGTCTCTTACAAGGTATCATTGGCCAGTGGAATGCACAATGGCCTGATCCTTTGCATATCCTAGAATGGGTCTTTTTGCCTCATCAGCCGAAAAGGACTGTGACCACAGTGTTTGAATTGGTCGCTTCTCTGATAATCAAACGCCGTCAATGGTGTTTGCAACTGATGGCTGCGGATCCTGCAGTAATTGTTATTCCGATCTCAAAGGAATACTTTGAGTGGAGCCTTATCCATAGCGCTCCTTTGCAAAGCGCGCTGCAAAACTTTTCACGGCAGATCACTTACCACCTACCCACCCATAAATTACTGCAGTTGGCAAAATCAACCATACTTTCCTTGCGGCCAAGAAATAGTCGAGTGCTGGTGCAAGGACGCACTGTCTTTATGGATGGTTCTGGGAAAACAGGGAAAGCCATTGTTACCTGGAAGGAGGGATTGGAATGGCAGGTGCTGGAAGGCAACAAGTCAGGCTCTGCTCAGTTAGTTGAATTAAGGGCTGTTACCATGGTTTTTCAACGATTCTCACAGGTACCTTTGAATTTGGTTACTGACTCTGCTTATGTAGCAGATATAACCCAACGCTTAGATTGTTCATTTCTGAAGGAGGTGAAAAATGCAGCTCTGTTTTCACTATTGCAAACCTTGTGGTCTGCAATTCAGGCTCAAGTGCAGCCGTATTACATTCTGCACATTCGAAGCCACACCGATTCACCAGGTTTTCTAACAGAAGGCAATGCCAGGGCTGACATGCTGGCCAACCCTGCGTGGGTAGAGCCTCAGCCTGACAAAATTGCACAAGCCAAGCCATTGCACGGTTTCTTCCATCAAAGTGCACATACCCTGCAGAATCAGTTTCATTTAACGCCAACCGAAGCGCGTAACATTGTCAGCACTTGTGCTGACTGTCACGGATTCGCTGCGCCATTGCCAGCAGGGGTAAACCCCAGAGGGCTAAAAGCCTTGCAGATGTGGCTAATGGATGTAACTCACATCCCTGAATTTGGTCGGCTGAAATATGTGCACATGTCTATTGACACTTTCTCCTCAGCTATGTGGGCTTCTGCTCACACTGGAGAGAAGGGCTGTGATGTCATTGCCCATTGGAAATTGGCTTTCTCAGTCCTGGGCGTGCCAGCTTCTGTGAAAACCGATAATGGTCCTGCCTACGCCTCAGAGAAGACGCGGCAGTTCTTGCACCTATGGGGTGTAGACCATACCTTTGGTATCCCACATTCTCCTACTGGCCAAGCCATTGTCGAACGCGCTCATGGTACCTTGAAGCGTGTTTTGGACAAACAGAAAAGGGGAATGCATGGAGAACCCCCACAGAGCCGACTAGCAAAAGCTTTGTATACAATCAATCACCCTACAGTACCACAAAATTCAAATAATCCTGTTATTCTGAATCATTTTCTCTCATTGCAGTCTGCAGGCCAGACACAACTGCCCTGGGCAAAAGTCTGGGTACGGAATTTACTTACTAACCAGTGGGAAGGCCCACACAAGCTTATCGTTTGGGGTCGTGGGTATGCTTGTGTTTCCACAGATACTGGGGTACGGTGGCTACCTGCAAAATGTGTTCGCCCTGAACTACGGCAGCAGAGGCAGAACAGGCAACCTCCAAATGATGACCAGAACGCCAACCATCCAAATGGCGACCAGAATGTAGATCATCAGCCTAATGACTCTTCTTATGAGGACCAGGATATCAACCATCAGGCGGATGGTCCTTCCACACGCAGAGACTGGGATGGTCCTTCCACAATCAGAGACTGAACTTTAAATTTCTTATTATGGAGTCAGATAGTTAAAGCCGTAAGGACATGTTTAGAATTAATAACTGATGTAAATTTCTACTTAATAGCAGAATTGTTATCAAACAAAAAGGGGGGATTGTGGATACAAAAATGCTGCTAGCATGAATTTTTCTTGCTACTTTCTAAGCCCGTGGGATACTTTTCTCTCTCACAGAAGATATTCGCAGATTTTATAAACCATGAACACCTGCGACCTTGCAAAGCCTTGTTTATGGTACAGTAGGAAAATATTTTGACAATGGATGTTTTAGGATTTTAGCCAATCACCCCCAAGGGGTGGCTGATCCTTTGTCCAATTAGACTATTAAGAAAAAAGTCTATAAAAGAGTTTGTAAAATAATTAAATAAATCAATCTTGCTGCACAATTCCTGCCTGCTAGTTTTCTCTCCTCTTCCCTATGGCTGCAGGATACGGTAATATTTACTGCGCTAATACTTCACAAACCCCCTGGGGCAGCCAATCCCAGTGCCCCAGTAGGACCCTCGGGAACAGCAGGCTGGAACAGCAGGGACGAGCACAAAATCCTTGGTGGTAGATGAGATGTATCAAACTCCAGAGCTGCAGCAGGAGCCCCGGGACATCTCAACAGGCAGGGTGTGCGGGGCTACAGTGTAGCTAAGGCTCGGAGCAGCGGCAAAGGAACGTCAGGGGCAGGGAAGCCGCGGCCCGGCTCCCAGCAGGGCAGGGAAAGGCGGGCTTGGGATCCTGGGGTCCCCCCGAGGCACCCAAGCAGATGGCGAAGAAGTTCCCCCTCAGTCAGGTAGGGTGTTAAATAGGGTCCCAGTACAACGGCTGCTCCAGCAAGCAGAGCCCCACTAACGGTAGAAGGAAGGCAGCAGAAGGCAGAATCCCGCAGCAGCGACAAATTCTCCCCACAGCAATCGCAGCTTCTCTCCCCTCCGACCGCTGAGAGAGCAAGAGAGCTAGGGGCTGCACCCAACCCCTTTTTCCCAGTCCAAATCTCACAGCATCTCTGCCCTACTTGAGAAAACCCCAGGTGAAAGAGAGTAGCCAGTTGGACCCCCCCCCCCCCCCCCCCCCGTGCTGTGGCCAGGTCTTTTGTCTTTCTGAAGTACCCATTCTTTAGTGTCTCTTGGCAACACTTATGGGGAAAATTCTTTAAGATAAAAAGAAAAACAAAAGGAGAACTCCTAAAACCCCAACATCCAGGAAGGTTCCCGCCTTACTTGGCAGACATTTGTCTTTTAAAGCAAGACACTGGTATCCAGTCCAGGTCAAGCAACCACATATACATTTAGTCTTGGAAGCCTGGCCTTGCTATGTTGAAGGCAACTGAGAGAAATGGAATATTAAAATGTTAGTCTTTCAGCTGTGTTTTTCCTTCCCAATTCCTTCTCTTTCTCCCTGCAAAATCTGCCTACATTCTCTTGCAGTCGTCCCAAATATGCAAAAGTCTGTGTGTTATTTGGGTCCCGATCAGAAAAAGAGTAGGTTTAGGTCTGAAAAGGAAAAAGAGAACTGTTTTTCATGGAAATTCTGAAAGAGTGTCAGTGACTTTCCTGGTTTTGCCTGGGTTAGAATTAAATTTCTTCAAAGTAGCTGGTATGGGGCTGTATTTTGGATTTGTGCTGAAAACTGTGTTCATAATACAGGGATATTTTAGTTATTGCTGGCCAGGGCTTACACAGACCCAAGGCCTTTTCTGCTTCTCACAAAGCCCCACTGGTGAGAAGGCTGGAGCTGCACAAGAAGTTGGGAAAGGACACAGCCGGGACAGGTGTCTTGGTTGGAAAGACAGGTGTCTGCCGAGGAAGGCGGGAACCTGTCAGAGACTGAAATATTATATTTTATGACTTAAACATTTTCTTAAAGGACTTTTAAAACTGTATTACAAAAGCTGAAGAGAAGACTCCCACACCCTGAATGGGGCCCTGACTGAGGCCTGACACTGCTCGCTGATGAAGATAAGATAAAGTAACAACTCAGGGCTGGAGACATTCACTGAGCACAGGCTTAACACCTCCAAGATGAGGACCACAGCCCCAGGGCTATCAGCTGCCAGGCTCGAACAGACCCTAGCACCAAGGGGTGGAGGGAGGAGAGGCTTTGGGTATCTTGGAAAAACCTCTGGTCAGAGGCGCAGTGACTGCCCATCCTCCACTGTGCAGAGGAGCCCAGCTGAGGGGTCCTCACTGGGGGGAGAAGCTTATCCACAGCAAGAGGGGATGACATGGCCCATCACAGGGGCCCCCCCAAGGGGTCCCCAGACCCTGCACCAGAGCACCAGAGATGATGCAACAGACCCTCAGTGTTGCAAGGGACAGTGTGTCAAGCTGGCCCCTGTAAGAAAGACACGTGGTCGTTCCCACCTGGCCCAAAGTGTATATTAGTCCATGGAATTCTGCACTCTTCAGCGTGTGGTGGCGTGTGGCGGCGTATGGTGGCGTGTGGCGGCATGTAGCAGCGTGGCCACAGCGGCAACGGGGGACCCTCACCACCAGCAGACCAGATCAAGGGGAGCAACGAGACGTCATTGGGACCCTCGGATGGGTGATATGCTTCCATCTAACCCATCACCTCTCCCTGTTCCCCCACCCCCCACGCACACGTCTTTTCTTTCTCTCTTTCTTTTTTCTTCCCTTCTCTTTGCCTCTTTTACTATTAAATAAAATACATCCATTTTTTGGCAACAACATCTAACCTCATTTGGTTTTAATCTCATTTCTGGGAATATTTTGAACCTTCCAGGTTCTTTCCAGTTTATGCTCAGAGACTTAGCTTGCTTTGCTTTCCTGGGTCTAAACCGGATTGTAACAGAACCTCCCTTGGAATGGAAAATATGACCCACTTCCCTCCAAATTATTATAACTTTGAAATTACGGGGTTTTCAGGTGTAGCGGGTTGAGTTTGAAACCGGGCGGAAACACCAATTAAGTGTAGTGGTTTTGGTTCAAAATATTCATTACTTACTTATTTTCTTTCTGTGAGATAAGAATTAGGAGAAAGCAAAGCAGGCACAAACCTTAAACAGTTGCAGTACAATGAAAGAGTTTTACTACTAATAGAATTAAAAGTAGAGAGAAAATAACAAAAAAAATTAAAGCAAATCCATCCCGCCCCCCCCCCCCCCCCCCCCCGTTTCCAGCACTTCTCTCCTTTTATCCAGCTCGCACAAGGATAACAGAGCATGGGATGTTAGTCAGTGTTCCAGTTCTTGAAAAGTCTCTTATGCTTAAGGAAAAAAGGGTTTTTCTTCAGTTGCACGTGGTTCCCAAACTGCTACTAGCAGCAGACCCGCCCGGAAACAATCAATCTGCTGTGTGTAAAACATCTCTCCCATGAAAAATCTCACAGTTCCTTCACACTACAAAACATGGGCCATCACATGGGGTTATTAATCTTTTTAAGGATAAGTTATTTTGGCCTGCACACAAAGGCTTTTCTTCGCCATAAGTCTCTAACAGCCTCTTACTACTTCTATATAGCCTGGCATAGGCACTCTTCACAATCTTCACAGGCCACAAGAGGATTCTCCATCCCCCCATGTTCTTCAAATGGATTAAAGAGACAAACAGTTTGTGGTATTACAGTTTCTTACCACGGCATGCAAGAAGGTATTTTAAGCTACGCGCGAGAATCGCGGCACTGCCCTCTTTTCTCCCGTCGCCATGCTCAGCTTCGTCTCACGTGACTCAGTTTCTCTCTGACTCTGAAGCTGCCATGCTGAAGAGTGTTCTTGTTCAGGCTTTACGGTGGAGAAAGCCTCGCTCCCTTTGTGCTGCTGGCTGCGTGGTGTCCTCTTCAGTTCAGCATGAAGTGTGCTGGCTGCAGACAGGAGGCTACGCTGGCTCCCTTTGACTCCGCCGGCTCCGCATGGAGAGGAGAAGGACCTGCCTGTCCCCAGAAGCCACGCTGGATGGGTTTAGCTGTGAGCAGTCCATGGCTGGTTTTAGCTGCCTGCGGCTCTGGGACAGTCCCCCCCCAGCGACTCAGGGTCCGTGCCGCAGCGTTGGGAAAGGGGGGGAAGGGGCAGTGGCCCCGGCCCAGCCCAGCGGGGCCTGGAGGCTCGGAGCCCTCCCCACACTCCAGCAGGTGAGCTCCGACAAAAGGGGAAGTCCCGCCTTTCTGTGCGGTTTAAATATGTAAATTCTGAGAAGCGTCATTGGTCTAAAAGACTGTCCATCAACTCAGGGTCAACCCAATACATCAGGCAAAGATATGGGAAAAGGAATAACAGTTCTTTACTAGCATTATATATGTATAACAAGGCAAACAAAGAAAAACAATGTTCCGGTTTGGCCAAATTTAGAAATCTATCCTCTGAGAGGGATGCCTTTTCCTGGTCTTAAAATCAAGAGTCATACATGGTTAGAAGGGGAAAAGGGATTTTACCTTGGTATTTATTTTAAGGATTCTTAGGTGTACATGTCCAGGTCATATGCATCGAGATGCACCCCGCTGAGTCTATTTCTGTCTCCCTCCCCCCCAACATTGGGTATAACATTATAGGTTTTACTAATTAGCATATCTATCAAAGATTCCCCAATGAGAGGTTCAAGTGAGCCCCCTCTCCCCAAGGAACCTTCCCCTGGATGGTTCTATCTTGGTTTACAGAATGTGTTCTGGAGAGGACCTTGGGGTCTGGGGCACACTGATCCCTAGCTACGAAGCTTCTAAAATGTTTAGTCTCTTAGCTTGACAAACAAGTCCAAGAATATAGGCAAAAAGCACTAGGAATACAGAAGTTGTAAAAAGGTATAACAGGGGTATAAAAGAAAAGGCAAAAATCTTCATGGCATCAAGAGAAGGCACAACCACCCCTCCCCCACCAGGTTCGGGAAAAATAAATTTTCCTCTACGGAAAGTGAAGGAGATAAAACTATTTATTTAACAAACACACGGGAAAGGAAAATAATGCTAAATAATAAAATCACTCGCTGTGGAGAAAAAACCTGGGAAAATGTTAGAGTCCTCCCTTTGGTCTCCTCGGAGCTGGGGCTTGGCCCAGGGCCAGGCCCTCTGTGCCAGGTGGAAAGTCCTCCCGATGTGCTCTGATGTTAAAGCAATCAAGCAGTCCAGTAGAAAAGGGAGAAAATCTGAAATTCCAGGGAAGGAAAAATTCAACTCTCAGTCTCTCTCCGGAGAAAAAGCAGCTGAACCACTGGCCAGAAAAAACTGTCCTGGGAGCAGCCAGCCGGGTGCTTCCTCCCTCCCCTGCCGCAGCTGGAAACAAATTGCTATCTGTGTGTGACCTTGAACAAGCTGCAAACTGCTTTGAAAAAGTTTTGCTCAGTTTTTTTACCTCCCCCCTCTCAGGCTCAGTTTAGAGGCATAGAAAGGCAAAGAAATTAATTTCTGGGCATAGGCAGCGATATGGGATACACATCATAAGGTCACCCCAAGACAAACAACAAACAAGAAAAAAAAGCAGGGACCCAACAGCCTTCTCTCAGCTGTCAAGCACTTTCCCCTTTGGTGTAGTTATTGTCACAGCTGGCAGGGACGCTGTTGTCTCGCAACCAGGCAGCGGAGATGCAATGATTCCTGGGTGACTGCAGGGGGCGCTGTGGCGCGGGCTCAGCTGCCTCTCCATGCAGTTAATGGTGGGTGAACCGGTGAAAGAGATAGAAAAGGGGCTTCCTTTACAAACTCACAGGGGCAGCTGATCCTAGCGCCCCTCCAGATGGTGAAATGGACTGTAGCAGGAACCTCGGATCAGCAAGCTGGGACAGCAGAGGTGAGCAGACCTTAGGGTCGCAAACAAAATGTAGCAGAAACTCCTCAGCCATAGCAGGAGCCGTGGGGGTTTGGGCAGACATGGGGTATCAGGTTAAAGTCTACCGAAAAACCCAAAGGAGCGGCAGAAGACAGTGGGACTGAGCAGCATCAGCCAAGCTCCCACAGTCAGCTGCCACACGCAGATGGAAGACACACCCTCTGGGAAGGGGGAGGGCCTCAGGGTCCCCTTCCCAGTTGATATGCAGTGAGGACTCTACAACTCGAAGGTTGTAAAGTAGGTATGTTTATTGCAGCGCTGGACACATGGGGGGTCGCCCCCAAAAACCATGTGTGCCAACTGCGGTACTCAGCTTAAAATATATCTGGTTATAAATTGCATATACATTAGGTTACACAATACGCCTATACATATTCATTGTCTGTCTCTGCTTCGTATTATAATTAGCTCAGCATCCTATTACGCCTGCACAGTGCCGCTGGGTGGTCGTGGGCCGGGGTCTCTGGGATGAAGTAAGCAGTCTACCTCAGATTTGAACTCTTCACCTTGCTTCCTTGTGATGCCATGAAAATTTTTGCCTTTTCTTTTATACCCCTGTTATACCCCTGTTATAGCTTTTTACAGCTTCTGTATTCCTAGTGCTTTTTGCCTACATTCTTGGACTTATTTGTTAAGCTAAGAGACTAAACATTTTAGAAGCTTCGTAGCTAGGGATCAGTGTGCCCCAGACCCCAAGGTCCTCTCCAGAACATATTCTGTAAACCAAGATAGAACCATCCAGGGGAAGGTTCCTTGGGGAGGGGGGGCTCACTTGAACCTCTCATTGGGGAATCTTTGATAGACATGCTAATTAGTAAAGCCTATAATGTTATACCCAATGTTGGGGGGGATGAGGAGACACGGGAAGAAGAGAGACACAGAGACACAGGGAAAGACTCGGTGGGGTACATTTCGATGCATATGACCTGGACGTGTACACCTAAGGATCCTTAAGAATAAATACCAAGGTAAAATCCCTTTTCCCCTTCTAACTGTGTATGCCTCTTGATTTTAAGACCAAGAAAAGGCATCAGTTGCTGGCGACTACGAAGGAACCCTAAAGACCTTGAAACTCGCAGTCTTGGGTTGGAACACATCTTGCTTTGCCCCTCTCTTTGCCGGCAAATTACAGAGGGGCCGGAGCAACAATCTAAGACTGTGACCAGGACTTTAGGACCCAGCACGGAAAGGCAGAAGCACGGAAAGAGGTGAGTGAAAAGGGGATCAGTACCACTGAGACTGTGCTAGCACTAGGAAAGGAGGTCTCCGAGGGGGTCGGAAAGGTTGGGGGCATAGAAGCCCAAAAAAAGGGAAAGCTTAAACTTTTCCCCTGCAAACTGTAGAAAGGAGGGGACGCCTTCCAGGAGCCCAGAGGCTGCACCCTACGCAGCCGCAAGAGAGGCTCAGAGGTTGGTTGGTTGGTTGGTTCAGACGCCAGGAGTTGTGGGTTCGAATCCTGTTAAGATCAGATTTGCGCGCGCGCGCATTTACTGCTTGCTGAAACTAGTTGCTTTTTAGTAATTTAAAGTGCTGTTTTGAAGTGTTAGTGTAGTAACCTAGATAAACTGCCTGGGAAACCGGAATTCCAAGGCCAGATTGCAGGCTGAATTCCAGAGTTAAGAGCTTTCCTCTGGCAGAGTTTTCCTGTCTGTGAGAAAACATGGGTGGTGTGAATGAAAAAATTCCTCCTAACAGCCCGTTGGAGCTGATAATAAAACACTGGAAATGGCTGACAGGGCGAAAAACTACCCTGGACACCCGAGAATTGATCAGACTCTCCACACGGGTTTGGCCGACTTTAAAATTAAGTCAAGGAAATTGGCCTCGCTATGGGAGTTTGGAAAATAACATCATTAATGACCTGATGGTAGAATTGAGATCATTACGTAGGTTTGATGAACTAAGATATGCAGAACTTTTTTCTATGTATTTGAACAGGGAAGAAGCATATGTGGTAAACAAAAGTAATATGGAAATGACTTTGAGGAAGAGAAAGGGAAAGAAAAAGCCGCAGCCAGCTGATTCGTATGTTAATACGGACAGAGAGATTGATATGACAGATACAGATATGGTAGCACCAGCTTTGCGCAATGGGAGGGGGTCTCCACCCCCGTTCAACCGCCAGGGCAGCCTGCACAGGCAGGGGGTGGAGGAGCGGCGGCGCCGCCGCCGCCGCCTCCGCCTCCACCACTGCGGCAGCCCGCACGGGGGAGGGCGGGGGAGCGGCGGCTCCGCCGCCGCCGCCGCCGCCGCGGCAGCTGCCTCTGCCTCCGCCGGCGGGGCGGCTTGCACAAGTGGGGACGGGGAATGGGGGAGCAGTGGCTCCGCCACCGCGGCCGCCGCCGCCTCCGCTGTCCCCGCCACTGTCCGAGCGGGGGCAGGGGCGGGAGCAGGCGGCCAGCTCCAAGCCAGAGGAGCGGAGCGGGGCCCCCCCACCTCCAGTCTCTTCAGGGGCGGAGGGCGGGCGCGGAGGCAGAGAAGGGGTGGATTGGCCACTGCCCCCTGACTTTTCCAGAGGCGGAGAAGGTGCAGACTGGCCACTGCTCTCTGACCTCCCCAGAGGCGGAGAAGGGGTGGATTGGCCACCGCCCCCTGACCGGTCCAGAGGCGGAGAAGGAGTGGATTGGCCGCCGCCCCCTGACCGGTCCAGAGGCAGAGACAGAGAAGGGGGAGGGGTAGGGGCAGGCTGGCCGCCTTTCCCCGAGTACCCTGAACACAGGAGGGAAGGTAGAAATGGACACGGGCAATTGCGGCGGCATTCCCCAATACAGAGAACCGCAAGTTTCCGAGCCAGAGACAGGAGGAGCCGCTCGCTCTCCCCACCCTGCGGCACAGGCAGTGTTAAAGCTGAGGGCAGATGGGATGACCCCGACCCAGGCGGCTCTTACAGAGCTAGGGACGGGAGAACCTGCTTGCAGCCCCTGCCTCCCTACCCCTCCACTGCCGCAAAGAGCGAGATGGTTCCTGATCAACATTTGCCTGGAACAAGTTTTAAAACCAATGAACCAATTTCAATTAAAAGGGAATTGTATGATTTTGATACAGATGGTTCTCATGGGGAGGGAGGTAGAAGGAGGGGCAGGATAGCCCGAGAAGCTATGAGAGCAGTCAGTCCCGTCGCTAAACACACAAGGTCCAAAGCAGGTAAAGGGGGGGAGGAAGAACTTGCATTAGAGGCACCTCTGAGACAGGCTGTGGGAAATCGTCGCGGGTTCGGTTTGTAACCGGGCGGAAACACCAATTTAGTGTAGTGGTTTGGTCCAAAATACTCATTACTGTTTATCTGCTGTGAGATATTAGGAGAAATGCAAAGCAGGCACCAAACTTGAAAGAATATAAAGTTTATTAACAGACCTAAAAGAGGGAAGAAAAAAATTATACCACCTTCAGAACTCTCCTCCTCCCCCCACCTTCCTCCCTTCTCCCACTGACAATGTAAAAAGACAACCCTTAAGATGTTCAGTCTGTTTACCACTTCCATAATAACCTTGTTCAGTCCATTTAGAAAGAGAAGTCTCTTCTTGCTCATGCTATGAATGAAAACATTATCACAACGAGACAGCTGCCCACTTCCAAATATTGTTCAGTCCATTTAGGAAGAGGAGTCTCTCTGCCTGTGTGTGAGTCCTTTCCCCCGACTTGCAGCTTTTCCCGCAACTGCTTTCGAGGGTCCACTCTTGAAGTTTTTTGGGGTACAATTTTAAGGTTGAGCCGTTCAGAAACAAAAACAGAGGCCCTTCTCCTTCCCTGGGAGCAAAGGGTCTTCATCATCTTCATCGTTAAGACTATCTCTGGGAACATCTCTAGGGATTGAGGTTTTCTCCTTTCCCGTTTGGAGCAAAAGTCCTCATCTGGTTCATCTCTAGGGACTGAGGTTTTCTCCTTTCCCGTTTGGAGCAAAAGTCCTCATCTGGTTCATCTCTCCCTGTCCAAACTTCTCATGAAATTACAGCTGCGTCAGCATCTGCCTATCTCAGCGCAGGTGCTTTTGCTTACGAGTTGAACACTCCACCCCCCATATCTTCATGAAATTACAACAGGATACTCTGATATATCATAGCTTCACAACAGAATTTCAGCTTTAAGCATCTCCTCTCTCTCTTCCCTCAGGTTTTCAGCTCTTCACAGCAATAAAAGGGTTAATCTCACCTCGGCCTTGCAGCTTTGCAGCTGGAATGCTGAATTTTTCTTATCGCAGTGGAGAGGGGGGAGAGCCAAGCCGCTCCGGCTGCCCACGGCAAGGCAGTGGGGGGGGTTCCACGGATGGAACAGGTCCATGGCTTCAGGATGGCCATGGCCCGGCCCGGCCTGGCCCAAGCAGGGCCTGGCCGGGCCGGCTGGCCCCCACTCGGGACCTGCAGCCACCTGTTCCGGCGCCGGAAACGAGAGAGAGCTTGGGCGGGGGGAGTTTGCCTATTCTTAAATGTGGATCACAGAGGTGGTCACAACTTTAAGTGGCTTAGAGAATTGTCCATATTCAAACTGCCCAGCTGATAGGCTCTATCAGTTCCCAGAGGAAACTGTAAGCACCCCTTAGCAAGGACATCCCTTCCGGGACTATGCTTGCTAACCTATGACAGAAATCAAGGAGCCATTTATATAAAAGTACCATTTTCTCTCGGAGAATTACAGCAGTGGAAAAACTCAATTGGGAAGTACAGGGACAACCCAGAGAGAGTAGCTATACGTGTGGAAATGGCCATAAAATCCCAAAACCCAGATTGGGGTGATCTAAATGTTATGCTAGATGAATTATTGGATAAAACAGAGAGAGAAATGGTCAACAAAGCTGCTATATCTGCTATAGAAACTCAAATTGCAACTGGGAGTCTTCAAGGGTCAGTTAATGACATCTATCCCCTGGCGAACCCTAACTGGGATCCTAATATCCCAGAACAGATGGAAAAGCTGAAGCGATACCAAAAATGGGTGGTTGTTGCGTTAAAATGTGCTGTTCCTAAAGCAGTGAATTGGGCTAAGTTATATGAAATTAAACAAAATCCAAATGAGACCCCCACAGAGTTTCTAAATAGGCTTAAAGAGGCTGCACAAAAATACACTACCTTAGACCCTGACTCACCTGAGCAGCACATCCACCTGGCCTACCTGTTTATAGGTCAATCTACTAATGACATAAAGAGAAAGCTGCAAAAGATAGATGGGCCACCGGACATAAGTAAATTGTTGACTGTAGCCTGGAAGGTATACCAGAACAGGGACTTAGCAGATAAACATCATAAACCCCACTACAAGAAGAGGTATGATAAGGAAAAGTCATTTGAGACATCAAAAGGGGGTCCCCCTTTTCCCTTATCTGAGGACCAATGCGCAATTTGCAAAAAACGGGGGCATTGGAAAAATGAGTGTCCATCGTGAGCAGAAAAGAAGCCCCCAGTTTCGGAACTAACCGTAAATACGGACTGACGGGGACCGAAAGTAACTACCCCAGCAGAGCCTTCGGTTGTAGCTAAGCTGGGGAATGATGATGTTGAATTTTTGGTTGATACAGGGGCAACGTATTCTGTGTTAAATACTTTAAAAGGTAAACTGAGTCAAGACACTGTGGATGTGATTGGAGCTACAGGGGTAAGTGAAACAAGGCCTTTTTTCCAACCTTTAAATTTTAAATTGGGAAAACACTGGGTCACTCACCAGTTCCTGTATATGCCAAATTCCCCAATGCCATTATTGGGCAGAGATTTACTGGAAAAATTGGAAGCAGAAATTAAGTTTTACAAGGAAGGGGGACTGAAAGTTATAATCCCAGAATCTAAAATTATCGAAGCAGCTGCTATCCTTGTACAGGAATGCCATGGAAAAATTCCCAAAGAAGTTGAAGAGGCTGTCATTCAAATAGTGTGGGCCAATGATTCTCCTGGGAGATCCAAAAAAGCTGAACCTGTGAGTATCACACTCAAAGCAGGGGCTACACCAGTAAGACAAAGACAATATCCTCTGAAATTAGAAGCTCGTAAGGGATTAGTACCTGTGATTGAAAAGTTTCTCAAATTGGGGTTGTTAGTGGAATGTGAATCCAGGTACAACACACCAATCTTGCCAGTAAAGAAAGCTGATGTTAAAAGCTACAGGTTGGTACAGGATTTGAGGGAAATCAACAAGATAACAGAGGACATACACCCAGTGGTACCAAATCCTTACACACTTTCGACAACACTAACAAATGAATTAGAGTGGTTCACTGTTTTAGATCTCAAAGATGCCTTTTTCTGCATTCCTGTGCATAAGAATAGCCAAGAACTCTTTGCTTTTGAGTGGGAGAATCCAGAAACAGGGAGGAAGACCCAGCTCACCTAGACAGTTTTACCACAAGGATTCAAAAACAGCCCGACCATATTCGGAAACCAGCTGTCAAAGGAGCTTGAGGACTGGAGGAAACAAGAACCAGGAGGAACGGTTCTCCAGTATGTTGATGACATCTTGATAGCGGCCAAGACACGAGATGACTGCATCAAGCTCACTGTAAGTCTGTTGAACTTTTTGGGCCAAAGTGGGTATCGGGTCTCAAAAGAGAAGGCACAGGTTGCCAGGGAAACAGTAGTATACATGGGCCTGGAAATCTTCCGAGGACATCGACAACTCAGCAGAGAATGGAAGGAAGCCATCTGTCGACTTCCAGAGCCCCATACCTTAAGGGAGATGCAGGCCTTCCTGGGAATGGTAGGTTGGTGTCGCCTGTGGATATCAAACTACGGTATACTGGTGAGACCTTTATATGAGGTCCTTAAAGCAGCTGAAAAGGGGACAATCATGTGGACAGAGAATGCCAGAGCTGCATTTAAACAGCTAAAACATTCCTTGATGTCAGCCCCAGCTCTGGGGCTGCTGGACTTGACTAAACCTTTTGAACTCTTTACACATGAGCGACTGAATGTTGCTCTGGGGGTACTGGCACAGCACCTTGGAGACCAGCGAAGAGCTGTGGCCTATTTCTCAAAACAACTAGACAATGTAGCCCAGGGTTGGCCAGGATGCTTGAAAGCTGTGGCAGCAACAGTCCTTCTGATACAGGAGGCCCGTAAATTCACCCTTGGGCAGCACATTGTCGTGTATGTACCCCATGCAGTGATAAATGTGCTGCAGCAAAAGGGGGGACACTGGCTCTCCCCTAGCAGGATGCTCAAATACCAATCTGTATTGTTAGAACAAGATGATGTTACTCTAAAGACAACTTCTGTGGTAAACCCTGCAATGTTTTTATCATCTACATTACTTGACAGTGTGCCTGAGCATGATTGTTTGCAGACAATAGAGGAAACTTATTCCAGCAGACCAGACCTGAAAGATGTTCCTTTGAAAGATCCAGACTGGGAATTGTACACTGATGGAAGCAGCTTCATGAGAAACGGTAGGAGGATGACCAGTTACGCTGTAACAACCTCAGATAAAATCACTGAGGCAAAAGCCTTGCCTCCAGATGTATCATCACAGAAGGCTGAACTCATTGCACTAACGAGAGCTCTAGAACTGAGTGAGGGGAAGAAGGTGAACATATGGACTGATTCCAAATATGCCTTCAGTGTTGTGCATGCCCACGGAGCTATTTGGAAGGAACGTGGCCTGCTGACTGCTCGAGGTAACGAAGTTAAGCATGCTAAACAAATTCTTGCACTTTTACAGAGCATTTGGAAGCCTACGGAAGTGGCAATCATGCATTGCAAGGGTCATCAAAAAGGGAAAACAGCCCCCGAACTGGGAAATCGTTTTGCTGACGAAACAGCCAGGGGGATTGCAGAAAAAGGCATTTTTGCAGTGGTACCACAGAAAGAGATAGATTTGTCATCATTTACCCCAAAATATGATCAGAGGGATCACAAATTAATTAAGTTCTTTAAGGCTGAAATCAAAGAAGGTGGGTGGGCTGTTACCCCAGTAGGACAAGTTGTAGTTCCACCCCTGATCCTTCGAGAAATAGCCCAACCAGAGCATGAAAGCACCCACTGGGGAGCAGAAAATCTTTTGAAACATTTAAGGAAAGTAGTGATAGGGAGAGGGATGACTGATATTGTACAATCTGTAACAAGCAAGTGTGAAACCTGCTGTAAAAACAACCCTGACACAAGCAAAAGAGTTGTGTTAGGAGTGACAAAGACAGGAGATCTCCCAGGAGATTATTGGCAAATAAATTTTGCTGAGATGCCACGCAAAGAGGGATGCAGGTATATACTGGTACTGGTTGACACCTTCAGTGGATGGCCTGAGGCTTTCCCCTGTCACACCAACACAGCAAAAGAAGTTGTAAAAGCTTTGCTTAATCATATAATACCAAGATTTGGGGTTCCTTTGGGAATGTCATCAGATAGGGGACCACATTTTGTTGCAACGGTGGTTGGGGAAGTTAGCAGGATTTTGGGACTTACCTGGGACCTGCACACACCATACAGGCCCCAGGCAAGTAGCAAAGTTGAACGCATGAATGGGACCCTCAAAACTCAGATTTGCAAGATTTGTCAAGAGACATCTATGACATGGGTTCAAGCCCTGCCTATAGCCTTGCTGAGAGTCCGCATACAGCCCAGGCGAAGGGACAACATCAGTCCCTATGAAATATTATATGGCAGGCCATACCAGGTTCCACATATCCCGGGGGAAATTCATATGAGAGGTAAAAATGATTTGCAGAAATATTTAATGGCTCTGAGTTCCACTTTGCAGAAGCTCCAGAGATTCGTCGCGTTATCCAAACCAATAGGATTGGACACACCTCCTCATCCATTCCAGCCTGGAGACTGGGTCTACATCAAGTGGTGGGACAGCGATCCCTTGCAAGCCAAGTGGAAGGGACCATTCCAAGTTTTACTGACCACTTTTACTGCGGTCAAGGTTGCTGGCAAGGGTCCGTGGATTCACTACTCCAGGGTGAAGAAAGCTTCTGCTCCCGAAATCACCAAGAAGACAGAGACTGATACAAATCAGAAAGATGCAGTTTAAACTGTTTTTTACATGTTTGCTGTTTGCCCAACTGGTAACCATGGTTCAGGGTTCACCCCATGATTTGCATAAGACTGTGGTCCAAAATGTTTCCAAAATTCTTAATAAGAGCGATTGCTGGATCTGTACTCAGTTACCACCCCTAGATGGGAAGGGTCACTGGCCATTGATTGGCATTTTAATGGAAGAAAACCGCACTGAAACATGGGAACCAATTAATAGCACCCTTCTGCCTCCCATTACCCTGTGGCCTGGTAGAGCGTGCAAACTATAAGGTTTCTTGTGCAATTTTAAACGCCACAGGAAAAGCCGTTCTTCCTTCATATTGTCATCAGACCCATTTCAGAGAAATAATAGACCCAAGAATTGTGGCAAAGATGAAATTGACAGGGTGGAGACTGGCTCAGCCGTTTGGGACGGGATTGTATTGGATATGTGGTGATCAGGCATGGAAAGTTATGCCCGTGAACAAAGACCAGGCTTGTGCCATTGGGGCTGTGGTCCCAAATATGACAATATTTGACCATCTTGAAAAACCAAATGAGAGGAGAAAAAGATCTCTTTATCCCCTCATTGAATGTCCCACACTTTTTCATAGCATAATCAGAGCCCTTGTACCCGCTTATGGAGTAGTTGAACTAGAGAGAGCAATTGTAAACATCTCTGCTGTCATTGAACATATTGAGCAGCATACTGCAGATGCAATTTCAGCCTTACAGGAGGAGGTTGACAGTCTGTCCCGTGCAGTTATGCAAAACAGGATAGCTCTCAATTTCATACTTGCTGCACAAGGAGGTGTATGTGCTATTGTCAATACCTCTTGTTGTTCTTATGTGGACCAAAATGGAAGAATTAAGAAAGATTTGGATGAAATTTGGAAGGGAACTCAAATTCTACATGAAGTGGCTTCTAGAAATAACACTTTAAAATTTGATCATATTTTTGATACCCTCACCTCATGGTTACCAAACTGGGCCTGGGTAAAAGAAATATTCATAATAGTTGTACTTGTAGTTATTATCTATGTAATTTCCTGTGGAGCAGCCGGTTGTGTAAACCGGTTCTGTGGGTAGAAAAGTAGAGTAGAGTAGAGTAGAGTAGAGTAGAGTAGAGTAGAGTAGAGTAGAGTAGAGACTAGACAAGATAGAGTTTTGTTAGTCTCTAAAAGGGGGCAAATGATGCCATGAAGATTTTTGCCTTTTCTTTTATACCCCTGTTATACCCCTGTTATAGCTTTTTACAGCTTCTGTATTCCTAGTGCTTTTTGCCTACATTCTTGGACTTGTTTTTTAAGCTAAGAGACTAAACATTTTAGAAGCTTCGTAGCTAGGGATCAGTGTGCCCCAGACCCCAAGGTCCTCTCCAGAACATATTCTGTAAACCAAGATAGAACCATCCAGGGGAAGGTTCCTTGGGGAGGGGGGGGCTCACTTGAACCTCTCATTGGGGAATCTTTGATAGACATGCTAATTAGTAAAGCCTATAATGTTATACCCAATGTTGGGGGGGATGAGGAGACACGGGAAGAAGAGAGACACAGAGACACAGGGAAAGACTTGGTGGGGTACATCTCGATGCATATGACCTGGACGTGTACACCTAAGGATCCTTAAGAATAAATACCAAGGTAAAATCCCTTTTCCCCTTCTAACCGTGTATGCCTCTTGATTTTAAGACCAAGAAAAGGCATCACTTGCACATGCTCTCTGAGGTCCTGGTACAGGTCCAAACCCCAAAGCTGGTTCGTGCTGTAATAAATTCCGAGGCTCAATCTGCTAATTACAATTTTATTTATTAACAGCAAGCAAGCAAGGCAAAAGCAATTACAGCGCTGGGTGGCAGGGGAGTCTCCGCTCCACCAACTGCCGCGCCTTTCGCCAGTTCCAGTTCCTTCTTATACAGTCTCTTTTCCGGTTAAGGTGTCTTTTTCATGGTATTCTGCGCATGTGTGACTTGTTGCTAGGGGGTCTTTTTTTTCCTCCTGGTGGTCGCAGGATGAAGGCTAGTAGTCATCCTCTGGTGTCTTTTGGTTGACCCCTCCTTATATGGTCATTATGCTCAAGGTCCTGGAACTAAAAGCTGATTAAGCAAGTACAGATAGGGATTAGGCAAGCACATATTTGTCTCTGGCTCTTATCTAGGTATAGGCAGCTGGTTTCCTGCTACTTGATATTTAGTGAAGAAAACATCCTGTATCCTTCACAATCCCCCATTTCTCTTCTTTATTCATTTTTGTTCACTGAATCTTTGTAATTCTTGTTTAGCCAGTTCTAATGTTTCTAAGTTTTCTTCTTCAAGTATTCGTTTATACTTAGCTCTAACAAGCATAAGGTGTGCTGCTTCTAAGCGGCTTCTTATTATAGAAATTAGTTTATTAAATATACATGGTCCAAAGGTGAGTCCAAGCACTAACAAAATTAATGGTCCTGCAATGGTTGAAAGCAATGTAGTCAGCCAGGGGGAATGATTAAACCAGTTTTCATACCAGCTTTGGTGTGCTTCCCTGTCTCGTTTCCTTTGTTCTAGCTGTTTTCTTAATTTGTTCATGGTGTTTATTACCACTCCGGTGTGATCGGCATAGGAGCAGCATTCTTCTTTGAGTGCTAACGCAAAGACCCCCTTGTTGTAAAAACAGTAAGTCTAGTCCCCTGCGATTCTGTAGGACCACTTCTGACAATGACCTGACTGACTTGACTAATCCGTCAATTGCTTGCTCTATTTTACTTAAATCTTCGTCTACAGAGATCCTTAGTGCTTTAAACTCTTTTTGCTGGCTAATTCGTGAGGTTATTCCTGTTCCAGCTCCCACTCCTCCTACCGTTAAGAGGGTTGCTATGGTTAGGGCGGTGAAAGGTTCTCTCCTCATCAAGTGGTGTTCAGGGGTGATATGTTGCTTGAAAACATAGTCTTTAGGGTGGTAAGTGATTCTAGGTATGATGGTTACCTGAATACAATAGTCATGAGTATGATTAAAAACTTCAAGGGACAAACAAGGAGTTATTCCTATGCTTTGGCAGACCCATCTGGTATTGGCGGCCGGGATTAACCATGCTGCTGGCTGTCTCTGCTTTGGATTTTTCACTGTGATGTTGCATAAATGTTTTTTTTCTTCGGGAACAGTACCTACACATCGTCCTTGTCCTGATACTTGGGAAAGTGTTATCCCCTGCTCACTCACTTTGTTCTTTTTCCAAGAGCACTGTTTTGGGTTGCTCTCGTTGAGTCTTTGTGGTTTACCTGTTATTCCGACAGTCTCATAAAAAGGAGGCCTGATATTATAGCATAACCAACATCCTTCTGTCAGTTCAGGGCTGGTCTTATTTAAAATGCCAAAGCTGGCTTGCATTAATTTCCATAAGGTGCTGTATTCCCTCAATTCCTTTTGGTCTGATTCAGTTTGATTATAAATAGTCGGTGTTTGAGCAGTGTGGTCTTCCTCTGCCGCTTGATTACCCTGGGACTGAATTTTTATAGGGGGGTTAATAACTACGTTGGGGCCTATGGCTTCAGCACTCGGTGGTATCTCTTCCCTTTTTATTAGAAAGTGCCCACCCCGATCTGTACCGGATTCCCATAATCTGGCTCCCCAGGTTTTTCCTATTGCCCATCCGGAATCCATTTTATTGGTCACATTTATCTGAATTCCGTGACAATTTCCGCCCTGCTTTATTCCTGTGTCTGACCCTACCTCTGGGGGCTGACACCCGCTGGGCCTCCACCCGACCTTGATATATTTGTCTTTTCCTCCTCCAGGGGAAAACCCAAAGGCGACTGTTTCACAGCCCCAGTATGCACAGTAGTAGTGTCCAGGCCAGTTACAATAGGTTTTCCCTGGGTTAGATGCTGGGCAGAAATAAAATCCTTTTTTGTTCAGGCATGGCTTTACTTGTATAAGATCACAGAGTTGACAACTAAAGCTTGGGTTACTTGGCGTAGTTACTGTTTGTATAACCTTCTGATCCTCCCACCGTATTAATGACCATTTAAATGGTTGGTGTGATAGGGATTCTGTTGCGCTAGCTTCATTTAAATACAATGTAAGCACAAGAAGGGTAATATGCCGGGTCAAGCAACGAGCATCACTAAAGGCGTGGGGAGTACAAAAGTATGTTCGAGGATTCCTCCAATTTACACACTGAGACCTGCCCTCCCTCCAGGGATCCTTGCTCTTAATCCTACTTCTGAGGCATTTCCATGAGCGTAGTTTTATTATCCCATTCTGGGGGTTCTTTCTTCCACAGCTTTCTACTCTTCTGCCTCACTCGTCGACTCAGTTGCTTTGAGCCACGAGGGGTACCATCTTCTCGGCAGCAAGAGTATTCTTCAGGAGACCCCTGGGGGCAATTCTGTCGCTCTTTTTGCCTCTTAACATAGGAGTCCCAGTTACAGTTCTTAACCTGAGGTGTATCACACCGGATTCCCTTCAGGTGGGTGCGACAGGTGCAATGAATAATTTCAACTATAAAGGGGATTGGCTCAATAGGATGATAGCAATAATATTTTGGCTCAATCCCCTATGCAAAGATCTTCCACCATTCTTCAGATTTTTTTTTATTAATCCTTCATGCATCACTTTATACTTTAAGATCCAATCAGTTAAGTTCCGCTGGAGCGTCCAGCAAGGAATACAAACCCCTCTAGGGGGAACCCTTCGCCTTACAGTGACTCCACCACTTGTCCCCGCATACTTTACAGATGTAGCATACAAACGGATAACAGTGACACTTGGGGTCCCCACACCTGTAGTGGTTTGGTCCAAAATACTCATTACTGTTTATCTGCTGTGAGATAAGAGTTAGGAGAAATGCAAAGCAGGCACCAAACTTGAAAGAATATAAAGTTTATTAACAGACCTAAAAGAGGGAAGAAAAAAAATTATACCACCTTCAGAACTCTCCTCCTCCTCCCACCTTCCTCCCTTCTCCCACTGACAATGTGAAAAGACAACCCATAAGATATTCAGTCTGTTTACCACTGCCATAATAACCTTGTTTAGTCCATTTAGAAAGAGAAGTCTCTTCTTGCTCATGCTATGAAAACATTATCACAACGAGACAGCCGCCCACTTCCAAATATTGTTCAGTCCATTTAGGAAGAGGAGTCTCTCTGCCTGCATGTGAGTCCTTTCCCCCGACTTGCAGCTTTTCCCGCAACTGCTTTCGAGGGTCCACTCTCTCGTTTCCGGCGCTGGCACAGGTGGCTGCGGGCCCCGTGCGGGGGCCAGCGGGCCCGGCCAGGCCCTGCTTGGGCCAGGCCGGGCCGGGCCACGGCCATCCTGGAGCCATGGACCTGTTCCAGCCGTGGAACCCCCCCCCACTGCCTTGCCGTGGGCAGCCTGAGCGGCTCGGCTCTCCCCCCTCTCCACTGCGATAAGAAAAATTCAACATTCCAGCTGCAAAGCTGCAAGGCCGAGGTGAGATTAACCCTTTTACTGCTGTGAAGAGCTGAAAACCTGAGGGAAGAGAGAGAGGAGATGCTTAAAGCTGAAATTCTGTTGTGAAGCTATGATATATCAGAGTATCCTGTTGTAATTTCATGAAGATATGGGGGGTGGAGTGTTCAACTCGTAAGCAAAAGCACCTGCGCTGAGATAGGCAGATGCTGACGCAGCTGTAATTTCATGAGAAGTTTGGACAGGGAGAGATGAACCAGATGAGGACTTTTGCTCTAAACGGGAAAGGGGAAAACCTCAGTCCCTAGAGATGAACCAGATGAGGACTTTTGCTCCAAACGGGAAAGGAGAAAACCTCAGTACCTAGAGATGCTTCCAGAGATAGTCTTAACGATGAAGATGATGAAGACCCTTTGCTCCCAGGGAAGGAGAAGGGCCTCTGTTTTTGTTTCTGAACGGCTCAACCTTAAAATTGTACCCCAAAAAACTTCAAGAGTGGACCCTCGAAAGCAGTTGCGGGAAAAGCTGCAAGTCGGGGGAAAGGACTCACATGCAGGCAGAGAGACTCCTCTTCCTAAATGGACTGAACAATATTTGGAAGTGGGCGGCTGTCTCGTTGTGATAATGTTTTCATAGCATGAGCAAGAAGAGACTTCTCTTTCTAAATGGACTAAACAAGGTTATTGTTGAGAGTCTTTCTGAAGAATGGCTAAAAAGCAAAGGTCATGATAACACAGGAGGCTTAGAAAAGATGCAGACACTGAGTCCTTGAGCAAGAAGTTGCATAGATAACAGAATGTGCATTCAGATAAGTAAGAAGACAGAAACCATATGGAAGAGGAAGATAAGACCACCGTGTTTGCAGATCCCACGGAATAGCTCCCACCAATGAGGAGCTCAACTTTTGCAATATGTATGAGCTAATTAAAGGTACTATAAGTAAGTGTAGTTTTGAAAAATAAATCGAGACTTGCTGAACATCATGCCTTGAGTGCTTGTCTCCCGCGACTCCACCCAACATCTGGCGCCCGAACAGGAGAAGTTGCCCTAGCCTTATGCGACGGGGGAGTTGCGTTGGGGTCGGGTCCCGCAGCTAGACGAACGGCGAAAGAGGTCTCGTATACTGCAGCGATTTCCTCCGCGCCCGAGCGACCGCACAGGCAGGCTCGCCGATACGTGCTGCCGAAGCCTGGAGGGGCTAGCAACGGTACCGACGTAAGTATGGAAAGGCAAGCAGCACAGGAACTTTTCAAGGCTTTTTTGCTTAAGCGTAATTTTAAAGGGATTGATCTTGATAAAGACCTCCCCGCTCTTTTAACGCATGCGCGCTCTTACGGTTTTTTCGCTGACCCCCACTCCATTCATGAATTAAGTCAGTGGCGCGCGTATAGTGACAAACTCTGGGATCTTGTCTTAGATGACGATAAGCCAGCTAAAAAGATAGCTAAACTATGGAGAGTTGTTTATAATGAACTTTTAATGGTACAGGCAGAAAAGAAAGCCGCAGAAAAGATTAAAGTTGCACAGGACCGTAATCGTCTTTACGGGGAACATGGTCCCTCTCCCTTCTCTGGTCCGCCTAATCCCCCCACCTTTGCTACGGTTCACGTACCCCCTGAGGCCCTTGCCTCTGAGTTGCCTTCCGCGCCTTCCCCCCCCCCACCTCCTGCTCCTCCCACGCCTTCCTTGCCGCAGCCTGCTCCTCCGCCCTTGCCTCACCCGTCTCCGCCGGACTGTTCTCGCTCGCGAAACCCCTTTGTTAGCCCTGAGCCTGTCCCTGGGGCAGAGTCTGACCTCGCGGAGGCCATGGCTAGGGGCCATCGAGAACTTTGGGCTGCGGTTGCTCGTGAGGGCTTACAAAAGGGTGATTCTGACATGCTAGCGGCTGCTCAGGACAGCATAGCGTTCCCTGTCTTATTTGTCCCTAATCCGCAAGGGGGCGGCAATATCGCGCAGGTGACTAATCTGGATTGGAAGCTGTTAGCTCAGCTACGAGCAACGGTGGGGAATTACGGTGTCACCAGTGAACCAGTTAAACAGATGCTTGATTATATTTTTAACGCTTTTACCCTTCTTCCTGCTGACATTAAAGGCATTACTAAGCTCATGTATACCCCGCATCAGCGACTGCTTTTTGAGGCTCGCTGGAGGGAGGAGGCAGCTGTTAGTGCAGATCTCGCTAGACCCCAGGGAGATCCGTTAGCAGATATCACTGTAGATGAACTTCTAGGACAGGGTCAACACATGAGGGTTGAGGCTCAGGCTGCACTAGGCCCTGCTAAATTGCGGGAAGCTATGGCAGTTGCTAAGAAAGCTATGGATAAAGTCCGAGCCCCGGGTGGGATCCCTATGTATATGAACATTAAGCAAGGCAGAGAGGAATCTTTAGGCTCTTTTGTTGACAAAGTTATGGAAGCCATCTCAAAAGCTGGGGTTCAAGAGCATATGCATGACCCGTTACTTAAGCAATGCCTTTTACAAAATGGCAATCAAGCCACCCGTGCTCTTATTACTTCCACCCCAGGGGATTGGACTGTCCAGCAGCTCCTAGAAAAGGCTGCTACCATGCCCACTGGCTCTCAGCTGTTCTTAGCACAAGCCTTAGCAAAATTAGGTGAAGGGCTTAAAGAACAGGCTATTAGCTCTCAAAATCAGGTTATGGCAGCCCTTGCTCCTCTCCAAGCGGCAGCAGCACGTCCCCGCCCAACTCCAGGTGGCCGCATGAAGTGTTATCGCTGTGGGACACTCGGTCATATTCGTCGCGAATGTACAGCCGCAGGAATTTGGTGCAACAAGTGTCAATCCAATACGCACAACTCGAACGCATGCCGTAATAGCAACAAGAAACAGGGAAACCCCCGACCCAGCGCGAACAGCGGCCGCGCGACGACACAAGTAACCGCTCCAGCACCTCTACCTGTCCCCGCCCAGCGACAAGCGGAAGTCTCGGCCTGGACCTGGCAGCCTCAGTAGATACCGAGTTGCTAACATCAGAAATCCATCGCATTCCCACTGGTGTCATCGGACCTGTGTACATTAATGGCCAAGCTATGGGAGGACTTATTGTAGGTCGTTGTATTGGGTTGACCCTGAGTTGATGGACAGTCTTTAAGACCAATTGCGCTTCTCACAATTTACATATTTAAACCGCACAGAAAGGCGGGACTTCCCTTTTTGGTCGGAGCTCGCCTGCTGGGAGGTGGGGGCTCCGGAGCCTCCCGGCCCCGCCGGGCCGGGCCGGGGCCACTGCCCCTTTCCCCCTTTCCCAACGCTGTGGCACGGACCCTGGGTGGCTGGGGGGGGACTGCCTCAGAGCCACAGGCAGCTAAACCCAGCCACGGACTGCTCACAGCTAAACCCATCCAGCGCGGCTTCTGGGGACCGGCGGGTCCCTCTCCTCTCCACGCGGAGCCGGCGGAGCCAGCGGGAGCCGGCAGAGCCTCCTGTCTGCAGCCAGCACACTTCGTGCTGAACTGAAGAAGACACCACGCAGCCAGCAGCACAAAGGGAGCGAGGCTTTCCCCACCGTAAAGCCCGAACAAAAACACTCTTCAGCATGGCGGTGTCAGTCAGAGAGAAAGAGAAGTGAGTCACATGGGACGGAGCTGGAAATGGCGGTGGGAGAAAAGAGGGCGGGGCCGCGATTCTGGCGCGAAGCTTAAAAGAAACCTTCTTGCATGCCGTGGTAAGAAACTGTAATACCACAAACTGTTTGTCTCTTTAATCCATTTGAAGAACATGGGGGGATGGAGTATCTTCGTGTGCCTGTGAAGATTGTGAAGAATGCCAATGCCAGGCTATATAGTAGTAAGAGGCTGTTAGAGACTTGTGGCGAAGAAGAGCCTTTGTGTGCAGGCCAAAAGAACTTATCCTTAAAAAGATGAATAACCCCATGTGATGGCCCATGTTTTGCAGTGTGAAGGAACTGTGAGATTTTTCATGGGAGAGATGTTCTACACACAGCAGATTGTTTGTTTCCGGGCGGATCTGCTGTTGGTGGCAGTTTGGGAACCACGTGCAACTGAAGGAAAAACCCTTTTTTCCCTTAAGCATAAGAGAGAGACTTTTCAAGAACTGGAACACTGACTAACATCCCATGTTCTGTTATCCCTTGTGTGAGCTAGATAAAAGGAGAGAAGTGCTGGCTGGAGGGGGGGGGGGGATTTGCTTTAATTTTGTTTTGTTATTGTCTTTTTACTTTTAATTCTATTAGTAATAAAACTCTTTCATTGTACTGCAACTGTTTAAGGTTTGTGCCTGCTTTGCTTTTCTCCTAATTCTTATCTCACAGAAAGAAAATGAGTAAATAATGAATATTTTGAACCAAAACCACTACATTTAATTGGTGTTTTCTGCCCAGTTTCGAACTCAACCCGCTACAGTCGTTCATCTGCAATTACAATGGGACTCCTAGTAGAGACTGGTCTTGTTGATGCTGACTCCGCTGGAGAAATTTTTATTTTAGCACATACCAATTATCCTCCCATTAAGATCCCGGCAGGACAAAAGTTAGCACAACTAGTACCATTACCACATCTGGCTTCAAGCATTCCGCCTGTTTGTGATGCACCTAGGTGTCAGCCAAGTCCTGGCTCTACTGGATCTCTGACCTTACTCACTATTGATCTCACCTCCCGCCCACGGAAGCGTTGTCTCCTGCTGTATCAGGCAGAGTCCATCACCTTGGAAGCCCTTCTTGACACAGGAGCTGACTCCAGTGTCATCGACCCTGGAAAATGGCCTTCCAATTGGCCCATTTTGCCCGCTACAACTACAGTCACAGGTATCGGAGGTATGAGACTTGCCCAAAAGTCTCCTTTGCTCCACATTGAAGTTGATGGCAAACAAGTGCCGGCTATAATTTCCATCATGCCCCTACCAACAACTGTGGACTGTTTGCTGGGCAGAGATGTTTTGGCTCAATTAGGCCTCGTGCTGACCAACGACCACCATTTACACTAGAGGCCATTGCTTGGACATTCCCGTTGCCACTGACATGGACTACTAACGACCCTGCAGTGGTAAAGCAATGGCCTTTAAAACGGGAAAATTTAGAGCAAGCCCATGCTTTGGTAACCGAACAACTCCAACAGGGCCACCTAAAACCATCTGTCAGTCCTTGGAATACTCCTATTTTTGTCATACGCAAGAAGTCTGGTGCGTTTCGCCTTTTACATGACCTCCGTGCAGTAAATCAACAGATGGAGTTTATGGGGGCACTACAACCTGGTCTCCCCAACCCAGCCATGTTGCCCCAAAACTGGCCTCTTTTAATTATAGATCTCAAAGACTGCTTTTTTACTATTCCATTGCATCCAGATGACACCAAGCGCTTCGCCTTTACCTTACCTGCCCTGAATAAAGGAGAACCAGCTAGACGATTTGAATGGACTGTATTGCCGCAAGGGATGAAAAACTCACCTACTTTGTGCCAACTGTATGTTGATGCTGCCTTACAACCCTTACGGAGACAGATGCCTGATGCCATTATTTATCAGTACATGGATGACATTCTCTTTGCTCAAAGGGATCCCTTCACCCCTGCCCAGATGCAAATTATTGTTGCCTCCTTGGCTGCCTGGTCCCTTGTTGTGGCACCCAACAAAATACAAGTTTCTGCTCCATGGAAATATCTAGGATGGACTATTACCGCTCAAAGAATAAAGCCTCAGAAGTTACATATTCAAGCATCTATTTCAAATCTAAATGAAGCCCAGAAACTTCTAGGAGACCTACAATGGCTTAAACCCATTACAGGAATTCCCAACATGCTATTGGAACAGCTACGTCCTTTGCTAAAGGGCACAGACCCATGTACTCCTGTGACGCTTACGCCGCAACAGTCTAAAGTCTTGCAGCAAATTACATCCTGTATCTCCAGAGGCTTTGTTGACCGTCTAGACCCCGACACCCCCTTATCCTTAACTGTCTGGAACAGCGGAGAACATCTCTTAGGAGCCATTACTCAGCAAAAGAAAACGGGGGACATCTCCGTTCTAGAATGGATTTCGCCCCCCTTGCAGCAAAGAAAAACAGTTACTCCAAAGATTGAAAATTTAGCAACTCTTTTAAAGAAAGGACGTCTACGCACCTGGGAAATTAGTGGCCTTGAACCTGCAGTTATCTACCTCCCCATGGAAAAACCTACCTTAGATTGGTACCTACTCAACTCCTCGCAGCTCACTGAAGCATTGCTCTCTTCTGGAGCAGAAGTTCGCACCGGCCCATTAGCTCCAAAATTACTCAACTGGTTGGGAAACTGGACCTGGATATCCAAACCGTTGCAGCACCAAGGGCCTATCCCTGATGCTCTAACAGTTTTTACTGATGCCGGACGCAGAACCAGGACAGCTGCCGTTGTTTGGCACTATAATCAACAATGGTGCCACCATAAGATTGCAGCTACCCCTACTGATACATTACAAACCTTAGAACTTGTAGCAGTACTGTGGGCCGCCCTTCATTTTTCGGAACCCCTCAATGTCATTTCAGACTCTCTTTATGTTGTAGGAATTGTTTCTAGGATCGAGGACGCTGTCATCAAGGAAGTGAAAAACCAGCGACTTTTTGATCTGTTATTACAACTAAAACGTGCGTTGCGGAACAGATCCCACCCTTATGCAATTCTCCATATACGCAGCCATAAGTGGCAAGAAGGCTTAGGAGAGGGCAATGAGAGAGCAGATCAGATCGTGTCACTCAGTCAGAATGTTCCCAAAAATACTAGGGCTCGAGAAAGTCACAGTATGTTTCACCAAAATGCGAAAGGATTAGTAAGAGATTTCCATATCCCCCTACGTGACGCACGTGCCATAGTAAAAGCATGTCCGTTATGTAGCTTTCATAATGCTGGAGTCGGTTTAGGTATAGGAGTCAATCCTCGGGGACTTAAAGCCAATGAAATATGGCAAATGGACGTCACACATGTCCCCAGTTTTGGGCGCTTGAAGTATGTTCATGTGTCAATTGACACATACAGTCATTTCATATGGGCTACAGCTCAGACAGGAGAACAAGCGAGACATGTTGAACGTCATTTGAATAGCTGCATAGCAGTTATGGGAGTTCCTTTAATAATCAAAACTGATAATGGCCCTGCTTATAGCAGCACCCGCTTTGACAGATATATGCAGAATTGGAGTATTACTCATAAAACAGGCATCCCCCACTCGCCCACAGGTCAGGCTATTGTAGAGAGGGCACATGGTACCCTCAAAACATACCTGCAGAAATATCCTGAATTGTCCAACCCACAAGATAAATTACTAAAATGCCTTTTTGTCCTAAATCACCTTTGTGTGTTTGGTGACAAAGAAGTGCCTCCTGCCATTGTTCATTTTACCTATCCTCAACCCCCGACGCCCATGCCTTGGGTGCGCTACAAAGACCCCAAGACGGGACTTTGGCAGGATCCTGTAAAAACCTTGTACTGGGGAAGAGGTTACTTATGTGTGTCCACTCCGACAGGTCCCCTATGGGTTCCGGCCAAATGGACTAAGCCTGTTGTCACTGATGAGCAACCCACAACAGAGGAAGAAAAGAAGGGTACAGAGGAAGATCTCACAGATCCTGCAGGAAGTTGAGCAGCGGTTTTGCATTACCTTCCTTGTGGACTCTGAACAGGAGATAGAGGGTTATCTCCTCCCACATTTGCAGAGACACTTTTTGCGCTTTTGCCAATCTGCTTGCTTTGCATGTAATTGTAATAATCATAAGGCGTGGGTAAGATTGCTTTGCGGAGGCTGTAATTTACAGTGGTGGGTCCACCAGCAACATCTATCAGAAGGGTTTTGGTGTCAGTCTTGCAGTTTTCACTGGCACCGTGAGACGGCTCAAGGAGCATTAGTACAACTCACAGGCAAAAATATCATTGACAGTTTGCAATTAGTTGAAAATCTTGAAGATCTGCAGCTAAGAGAATTAGCGTGGTCAGTACAGCATTTAGCAAAAAAGATCTTAGCCGATAGCTACTCTGTAATTTTGCAATCCTCGTGCCAACCAAATATCGGGGTCCCCATTCAGTGGCAAGTTGACCCAAGAAAGTGGGATCATGTTTGCCGGCGGTTTAAGCATCGTGCTGCTAATCGCAGGCTCAGTAATGGGTCACCCCCTTTCCTATCCTCCTAAAGTGTTTGACCCTAGAGATAATATCTGGGTCTCCTTGGCACGTGAATTGAACACCACAACATTCTGTGCCTCCTTAGCCACACCCAGTACCCCATTTTTGACATGCTTAGTTGGAGTACCACTAACAGATAATACATGGCGTAACTTCGTAATCGAGACCCAGAACCAGTTCAAAATTATTAGACCATTAAAATCCACAATGAATATTACCACTGGCCTACAAGAGTATGATAGCTGGGATGATAAACTCCCGGTGGGTCCTGAGCCACAAGAGATAGAACTAGTTGATTCTCTTAATGCTACAGCCTGTATTTATATTAATAGTTCACGTAATTTATGCCAAGAGGGCAGCCTTAATGGCTGTCGACTGAATGAATCCAACCCCACCTTGATTTATCCTATTGGCAATGCTTCACAGTGGGATTTAGAATGGTGCAACGTTACCGTGAGAAATCGATCTCTTGCAGCCCCTGGAACGTTTTTCCCTCGAAAGTTACCCAGAGGGTTTTTCCTAATTTGTGGGAATCGTGCCTGGTCAGGTATTCCATCCAGGCCTGTAGGTGGGCCCTGTACCTTTGGCCAACTGAGTCTTGCACTTCCACAGCACCATCCTAATGCTACACACCGAACACGATAGCAGAGGTCTTTAACAGAAACTATAACACCTGAATGTCAGGATGACCTCACGCTATGGAGCAAATCAGAAGTGCTTTTTACCTCCCTTTTTGTTCCTGGTGCAGCTGCAGCACGAGCCCATCGTCACTTAGAAAAACTGGCATGTTGGGTAGTTAAACAGGCAAACGGTACCAGCCGAGTGTTGTCTGAACTTGCAGAAGATCTGAGTTCAGTCCAACACGCCCTGCTTCAAAATAGAGCAGCTATAGATTTTCTACTCTTAGCCCACGGCCATGGCTGTGAAGACTTTGAAGGAATGTGCTGTATGGATCTTGAGGATCATTCTAAGTCCATCCACGCCGAAATTAAGAATTTGATTGAACACTCCCAAAAAATAAAAAAAGACTCTGGATTTTTCGGATTAGAAGGACTTACAGAGTGGATGGGCTTAGAAGGATGGATGAAAAGTGTGATTAAATCCTTAATGCTGTTGCTAATAATTGTTTTGTTTGGTTTACTTATGCTTAGCTGTATAATGTCATGTGTAAAAAATTTAATTTTGAAGTCAGTCAATATGACTATGATCATGCAAAAAGAAAACAGGGGAAGTGTTGAGAGTCTTTCTGAAGAATGGCTAAAAAGCAAAGGTCATGATAACACAGGAGGCTTAGAAAAGATGCAGACACTGAGTCCTTGAGCAAGAAGTTGCATAGATAACAGAATGTGCATTCAGATAAGAAAGAAGACAGAAACCATATGGAAGAGGAAGATAAGACCACCGTGTTTGCAGATCCCACGGAATAGCTCCCACCAATGAGGAGCTCGACTTTTGCAATATGTATGAGCTAATTAAAGGTACTATAAGTAAGTGTAGTTTTGAAAAATAAATCGAGACTTGCTGAACATCATGCCTTGAGTGCTTGTCTCCCGCGACTCCACCCAACAGGTTATTATGGCAGTGGTAAACAGACTGAATATCTTATGGGTTGTCTTTTCACATTGTCAGTGGGAGAAGGGAGGAAGGTGGGAGGAGGAGGAGAGTTCTGAAGGTGGTATAATTTTTTTTCTTCCCTCTTTTAGGTCTGTTAATAAACTTTATATTCTTTCAAGTTTGGTGCCTGCTTTGCATTTCTCCTAACTCTTATCTCACAGCAGATAAACAGTAATGAGTATTTTGGACCAAACCACTACAACACCTTATTTTAACATCCGCGCTACGAATTAGTCCTTCCTCAGTATAATATGGTTCTGGTGCATATTCTACCCGATGTTTGCTCATGAATGATTTTTCTTCTGAATCTTCAATGTCAGGTCTCCGGGGCGGCTGGTCACCTGCCACTCGGGGGTTGGGCCCGTCACTGGTCCTTTGATTCTGCTAGCATGCGTCCATCCTTTTTCTGCTGTTCTAACTGCAGTCTCTGTGGTAAGTAATACAAGATAAGGACCTTCCCACACTGGGAGTAGGGTTGCTTCCTTCCAGGATTTTATCATCACCCAATCTCCTGGCTGTACCCGGTGTAGTTTCAGGTCTAATGGGGGTCTCTGGGCTAGCATTCCCTTTTTCCACAGATTCTCTCTATACTTCATTAAACTTGTGATATACATATTTATATTCTGATCTCTTAGGCTTGGGTGGTCTTGAGGCTCTTCCATATTATAGGGCATTCCATACAACATTTCGAAAGGAGATATTCCCATGTCTGACCTAGGTTGGGTTCGAATGTTCAATAATGCTAGAGGTAGACACTTTACCCATGACAATTTGGTTTCTATCATAAGTTTTGTCAGTTGCTTCTTGATTTCCCCATTCATTCTTTCCACTGTCCCCGAGCTTTGGGGGTGCCAGGGAGTGTGGTAATCCCATTTTATCCCCATTACTGTCATGATTTCTTTGATCACTTTTGACACAAAATGTGGTCCTCTGTCGGAATCAATGGTTTCTATTATCCCGTATCTTGGGATAATATGTTCTAACAAGGTTTTAATTACTACTTGCGCTGTTGCTCTTGCAGTCGGGAATGCCTCTACATAATGGGTTAAATGGTCCACTATTACCAGTAGATACTTATATCTTCTAGTTTTTGGCAACTCAGTGAAGTCTAACTGAATGTTGGCGAATGGCCTATATGCTGTAGGCCGTCCCCTCATTAGGGATTTCCTTAGGTTCGTGTTATTTACCTTTAGGCAAATAACACATCCCCTCACTATCTGTTTTGCTAGATCATTTGCTCCGATACACATATACTTAATGGCAAACTGGTCTACCAATGCCTGTGCTCCCCAATGTGTTTTGCTATGCATTCTCTTCATAATTTCCATGGCTAATGATTTTGGTAGTACGATCCTGTCGTCTTCTGGGAGTCTCCATTCCCCTTCCGAATTTTCTCTCAATCCCATTTTCTGCATCTTTTCTTTCTCTTGGGCGGTAAAACTATAAATCTGCCAAATTTTACCGTGGAAAAGACAATGCTTAGCCCTTGGTGTCTCACAGGCGCATTCTATAGCATCCATACCCCAATTGTCCCAACAAGCATAGCAAGGAGGGTCCTGTAGATTTCCCCTGCAAGTATGGCACTTCCTTCTCTCAGCTGCTGGATCCTCTTTGGGAGTAGGTCGTAATGCTAATAGTGTGGCCCTTTTTGCTTCCTGATCTGCTGCATTATTTCCCCTGCTTTTGAAGTCCAGCCCTCTCTGGTGTCCTTTTAGATGTACAACAGCGATTCTTCTTGGCCCCCTCAAAGCCTGTAACACTTGTTTTATTAGATCTTGATGGACTAAGTCCTTTCCCTGGGAATTTATTAGTCCCCGTTCTTCCCATATTTTCCCAAAAGTGTGCACAACCCCATAGGCATACTTAGAATCAGTGTATATTGTTCCTAACTTATTTTTTAATAATTGCAGTGCTCGTAACACGGCATAAAGCTCACAGGCTTGTGCGGACCAGGATCTATTCAATGGTCCTGATTCTATCACCTTAAACTCTTCCCCTCCTATTATTGCATAACCGGATACTCTTTTTCCATTGATTACTCGAGATGATCCATCTACAAACAATCTATCCCCTTCTTCTAATTCTTCCTCTTCAAGATCTGGTCTTATTTTAGTTTGCTCTTCTATGGTTAACAGGCAATCATGGGCCAATTTAGCTTCATCGGGCTCCCCATACAAAAACTGAGCAGGATTTTGTAGCGTTGTTACCTCCAGGGTTAATTTCGGGGAGTCTAATAGGATCCCCTCATACTTTAAGAGTCTGGCATCAGTTATCCATTTGTCTGCTTTTTGTTGTAGAATTCCTCTAATATTATGAGGGGATAATACCCTTAGTTCTCCATTGAGGGTAATCTTGTTAGCCTCTTCTACCAGGAGAGCACAAGCTATTATTGCCTGCAGGCATGTGGGCCGCCCTTTACTGACAGGATCTAACAATTTTGATAAGTACCCCACAGGTTTGTTTTTTCCAGCCCATCATTGGGTTAGTACTCCATGGGCAGTTCCATTGTCAGCATTTATAAATAAATAGAAAGGTCTTTTTAAATCTGGTAGGCTCAGGACAGGGGCATTGACTAGATCATGCTGCAATACTCCTAGATGTTGGTCATCCTCCTCGCTCCACTTTATTAAACCCTCTTGGCTTAACATCATATAAGAACTTAACCTTGTTACTATAGTTCTCAATCCACTGTCTACAATACCCCACTAGACCCAGTAACTACCTCACTTGTCTTTTGTTCTTAGGGGGTGGTATGGACAGAATCCCTTTCACTCTTTCAGGGTCTATTTTCTTTTCTCCTTTACTCAGATAATGGCCTAAATATCTCACTTCCTCTTCCACAAATTGTAATTTTGCCTTAGATACTTTTAGTCCTTTAACACTGAGAAAATTCAATAGTCTGATGCTTTCTGCTCGTACTTTGTCCTCTGCTCCTCCTGCAATTAAAAGGTCATCTACATACTGAATGAGGACCACTCCTTCTCTAGTCTGATATTCTTGCAGGACTTGCTCTAAGGCTTGTCCAAATAAGTTCGGAGACTCTGTAAATCCCTGGGGGAGCACTGTCCATCTTAATTGCTGTCTCCTATGTGTTACTGGGTCTTCCCACTCAAAGGCAAAATAGTCTCTACTTTTCTCGTCTAGGGGTGTCGCGGGTTCGGTTTGCAACCGGGCGGAAACACCAATTTAGTGTAGTGGTTTGGTCCAAAATACTCATTACTGTTTATCTGCTGTGAGATAAGAATTAGGAGAAATGCAAAGCAGGCACCAAACTTGAAAGAATATAAAGAAGTTTATTAACAACTCTAAAAGAGGGAAGAAAAAAATTATACCACCTTCAGAACTCTCCTCCTCCCCCCACCTTCCTCCCTTCTCCCACTGACAATGTGAAAAAACAACCCTTAAGATGTTCAGTCTGTTTACCACTTCCATAATAACCTTGTTCAGTCCATTTAGAAAGAGAAGTCTCTTCTTGCTCATGCTATGAAAACATTATCACAACGAGACAGCCGCCCACTTCCAAATATTGTTCAGTCCATTTAGGAAGAGGAGTCTCTCTGCCTGCGTGTGCGTCCTTTCCCCCGACTTGCAGCTTTTCCCGCAACTGCTTTCGAGGGTCCACTCTTGAAGTTTTTTGGGGTACAATTTTAAGGTTGAGCCGTTCAGAAACAAAAACAGAGGCCCTTCTCCTTCCCTGGGAGCAAAGGGTCTTCATCATCTTCATCATTAAGACTATCTCTGGGAACATCTCTAGGGACTGAGGTTTTCTCCTTTCCCGTTTGGAGCAAAAGTCCTCATCTGGTTCATCTCTCCCTGTCCAAACTTCTCATGAAATTACAGCTGCATCAGCATCTGCCTATCTCAGTGCAGGTGCTTTTGCTTACGAGTTGAACACTCCACCCCCCATATCTTCATGGAATTACAACAGGATACTCTGATATATCATAGCTTCACAACAGAATTTCAGCTTTAAGCATCTCCTCTCTCTCTCTTCCCTCAGGTTTTCAGCTCTTCACAGCAGTAAAAGGGTTAATCTCACCTCGGCCTTGCAGCTTTGCAGCTGGAATGTTGAATTTTCCTTATCGCAGTGGAGAGGGGGGAGAGCCGAGCCGCTCCGGCTGCCCACGGCAAGGCAGTGGGGGGGGTTCCATGGCTGGAACAGGTCCATGGCTCCAGGATGGCCATGGCCCGGCCCGGCCTGGCCCAAGCAGGGCCTGGCCGGGCCCACTGGCCCCCACACGGGGCCCGCTGCCACCTGTCCCAGCGCCGGAAACGAGAGAGAGCTTGGAGGGGGAGTTTGCCTATTCTTAAATGTGGATCACAGAGGTGTTCACAACTTTAAGTGGCTTAGAGAATTGTCCATATTCAAACTGGCCAGCTGATAGGTTCTATCAGTTCCCAGAGGAAACTGTAAGCACCCCTTAGCAAGGACGTCCCTTCCGGGACTATGCTTGCTAACCTATGACAAGGGGGCATGCCCAAAATGCATCTTTAAGATCAATTACACTATAATACTGATTTTCGGGACCTAATCTGCTCAATAAGGTATAAGGGTTGGCCACTACCGGGAAGCGCTCTACTGTTCTTTTATTTATTTCCCTTAGATCGTGAACTAGTCTGTATGACCCATCTGCCTTTCTTACTGGCAAGATAGGGGTGTTAAAAGGGGACATACAAGGTTCTAAAAGACCTTTACTCAGTAGCCTGTCAACTTCGGGTTTTAATCCCCTTTTTCCCTCTGGAGAAATGGGGTATTGTTTGACCCTTATTGGCACCTCAGGATCTTTAATGGTTACCGAGAAGGGAGGTATTTCGAGTCTTCCCACACTCTCTGGGGTGTACCATACTTCTGGATTAATCTTCTCTTCATCCTCCACTCTCAAGGGACAAAGTCTAACTTTTAATTCTTTATTCACTACTTCTACATTAATGCCTATCTCTATAATTAAGTCCCTTCCTAACAAATTATAATCAGCTTCTGGAACTAATAAAAGGCTCCCTATTCCCATTTTAGATCCTGTTTCTACTAATACATTCTTTATAATGGGGACCTCAATGGGTTCCCCTTTTGCCCCAACCACTTGGGCAGTATCCCGGGAAATTTTGCACCCGGCGGGCAATACTTGTATCGTGGACCGTTCTGCTCCAGTGTCTACCAAAAACTCAAATTCCTGCTGCTGAGGACCTATCTTAATTTTTATCAAGGGCTCCTGATGTTTCCGTGCCCCCAGCAAATAGAGCCCCTGACCCCTCTAATCCTCTTTAAACATCCTCTCATCCTTCAGCCTTTTTCTGCAGTTTCTCTTAAAGTGCCCTCTATTTCCACAATAAAAACACACATTTACATCCCTTTTCTCTACTCGTGTGTCCCCTCCCCCATTTCTCTGGGGCATTTGACACGGTTTGCGAGGAGGGGGAGGATCGTTTCCTCTTGTCTCCCTAACTGCCGCCACCATCATTTTTACTTGCTTCCTGTGATTCTCTTCATCCCTTCTAACATACACTTTTTGTGCTTCTCTCAACAATTCATCTAAACCTCTATCTTGCCAATTTTCTAGCTTTTCCAGCTTTTTCCTGATATCTTCCCATGATTTAGCCACAAACTGTGTCTTCAACAATGCCTGTCCTAGTTGTGTTTCAGGGTCTAAACCCGAGTACATCTGCGGATTCTTTCTCAGGCGCTCTAACCACTCTGTGGGTTTCTCTTCCTTCTTTTGTCTTTCATTGAATGCTTTGTTAATATTCTGCCCTCTAGGCACTGCTTCTCTAATTCCTTGTATTATGATTATTCTCAGATCCTGCATGTGACCTCGGTCTGCCTGCTGCTGGTGATTCCAATTGGGATCCTGCAGAGGCCACTTAGTATCTGCTAAAGGTCCTTGCGCATGTTGTGCGTCCCATATTCGCATTCCTGCCCTCCTAATCATATTCTTTTCCTCGGCCGTAAAAAGAATATTTAATATGGCCTGTAACTCACCCCAAATGTATATACTGGGCCCCAAAAACTGGTCTAACCTTTCTGCCACCCCCAGTGGATCTTCCAGGAGGTTCCCCATCTCCTTCTTGAATTCCCGTACATCATTAGAACTAAGGGGTACTGAGATGAATCCTATTGCGGGTTGAGGACCCGGGCCTCCCATGGGCATTTCCCTTAATGGGTATAAGTTATGTTGTCTGGCCCAGCCCCTAGTCATAGGTCCCTGTTCTTCCTCTCGGGGCTCGGGGTTACCTCCCACCCCCTGGGGCTCCCTTAGAGGTGCATTTGGGGGTTGGGGATCCTGAGGGGGTACATAGGGGGGAGGGATCAAAGGGATGTCTTCTTCCTTATTCTTATCTTTCTTTCGCTTTCCTTCCTTAAGGGGAAACAGGAGCACCTCGCCCCCAGGTGTTGCCGCCCAAACACTAGCATAATCACTCTCTTCCTGACTAAAAGGAGTTTTTGTATTCACGCAGGTGTTAATTTTCTGCTTTACCCATCCTTCAGATGATCCAAATATAGGCCAGAAAACACCCTGGGAAATTTCCTTCCCGCCCCATATTTCTATACAATAATGAATCATTTTAGCTTTATCCTTACCCCCTGTGCTAGGGTAATGTCTCCAATTATCTAACATAAACCCCAGTGGGCTATCTCTAGGCACCGGGGGAAGTTTTATGGGTACGGAGGGCTTGCTTTTCCCCTGTCCCATCTTCTGGAGTGCCCTCAAGTGCGTCTGTGGTGCAGATTCACTTGCTTCCCCTGGTTCGTGGCTCACGCCCTCACGAGCAATGAGAACCGCACTACTGAGGGTCCACACTCGCTTGGAGAATCCGAGCTGCTGGTTCCCCTCTCATGCACACACTCGCAGCACTCCAGGATATCCGACCCAGACCGAACGGATCCTTCCGCACAGATACTCACGCATCCTGCGTCTTCCTCCGGACCTTTGTGCACAAAATTTACAGGGTCTGCCGGCTTCCTTTGCCTAATGCCTTGAATTTAGGTTTGTCGGTGCAACCGAGGTAGGGATCGGGACCATCAGGGCCGCCGACAGATCGGCGGGGCACCTCCCCGGTAGAGCCGTTACCCCGCCGTACAAGTTGCATCCGAGTCACGGCACCAATTTGTAATAAATTCCGAGGCTCAATCTGCTAATTACAATTTTATTTATTAACAGCAAGCAAGCAAGGCAAAAGCAATTACAGCGCTGGGCGGCAGGGGAGTCTCCGCTCCACCAACTGCCGCGCCTTTCGCCAGTTCCAGTTCCTTCTTATACAGTCTCTTTTCCGGTTAACGTGTCTTTTTCATGGTATTCTGCGCATGTGTGACTTGTTGCTAGGGGGTCTTTTTTTCCTCCTGGTGGTCGCAGGATGAAGGCTAGTAGTCATCCTCCGGTGTCTTTTGGTTGACCCCTCCTTATATGGTCATTATGCTCAAGGTCCTGGAACTAAAAGCTGATTAAGCAAGTACAGATAGGGATTAGGCAAGCACATATTTGTCTCTGGCTCTTATCTAGGTATAGGCAGCTGGTTTCCTGCTACTTGATATTTAGTGAACAAAACATCCTGTATCCTTCACAGTGCCGGTTCCAAGGTCTGAAAGCAGGACCTTTGGTCACGGTTTCTTCCTCTTATAAATGGTCTGGCATCCTATCCTTATTCTCCCCTGCATCCCTCCCCTTTGCCTCGCTGGCATAGCAAATGTTCAGCAAGCAATACATTGTTTAGTAAGCAGCTGCAAAGTTTTACAATACTAGAAGTACCCACAGCAATTAACCCCTGTGCTGGTTTGGCCAAATTTAGAAATATATCCTCTGAGAGAAGGCAGGCCACAAACCACCCCTCCCCCACCAGGTTCGGGAAAAAGAAACTTTTTCCTCAAAGGAAAGTGAAAGAGATAAAAACTATTTATTTAACAAACACACAGGAAAAGGATAATAATGCTAAATAATAAAATCTCTCGCTGTTGAGGAAAACCTGGGAAAGTGTTAGAGTCCTCCCTTGGGTTTCCCTCCTCCTCAGAGCTGGGACTTGGCCCAGGGCCAGGCCCTCTGTGCTCGGTGGAAAGTCCTCCTGATGTGCTCTGATATCGAAGCAGTCCAGGAGAAAAAGGGAAAAAATCCGAAATTCCCGGAAATCAAAGTTCAACTCTCTGGAGGGAAAAGAAACGAAAAATGGCTGAACAAGCAAGCAGGGTGCTTTTTCCGCTCCCGATTTCCCAGCTGCAGAATGCCAAAGCCAAAAAAAAAAATGCAGAGAAAGAGAGTGTGTTATCTCTTTCTGCGTCCTTGAGGGTTTTTTCTTCTCTCTCCGCTTAGGCTCAGTTTAAAAGCATAGAAAGGTATATATACAAATTTCTGGGCATAGTGCGGCGATAGGAAATACAACATCAAGTTACCCCAAGACAACCCCTAAAATCTAAGCCTCTTATATCACAGTGAGGTTGGGTGTTGGAAAGGTCCCAGTTCAACAGCTGCTCTTGCACGCAAAGGCTCACCCATGGTAGGAGAAGCAATGGGAAGAAAAAAGCTTCACAGTGGCAGCGAATTCTCTGGGCAACAATGGTCTGGCACCAAACCCCACCTGTCTCCACTCCGATTCCGAGAGAGAGCGAGGAGCTGAGCCCAGCCACCTGACACCCCACCCCACCCCCATCCCCAGCCAAAATCTCCCAGTATCTCTGCACTTCCCAAGAGAAAGCCTCCCACCCGAGAGGCTGCAGAGAGCTGCACCCCTTCCCCCCACCTTGGCCACTTCTTTTTTCTCTTAAGTATCGGTCGTTAATATCTCTGTTGGAGGTTAAGATTTTTCCTTTTTTTTCTTTCAGGGAATTTTGTCCCATTTGTTGCCTAAGAGATGATAACGACCGGTACTTAAGAGAACAAAAGATGTGGCTGGGAGGAGGAGGGGGGGAGAATGGTGCAGCTGGCTAGTCTCTTAGGTGGGGGGTTTTCTCTTGGGAAGTGAAGAGATACCGTGAGATTTTGGCTGGGGGGGGTGAGGGGCTGGGCTCAGTCCTCTCGCTCTCTCGGGATCAGAATGGAGACAAGTGGGGGTTGGTGCCGGACCATTGCTGCCCAGAGGATTCACTGCCACTGCGGAGATTTTTGTCCTCCTGTGAAAAACGAGGTTTACTCTTTGTAAAATTTTAAGAAAAATTTAATAAAAGGGACAATTAGGAGACAACAGCAAAAAGGGTGTTTCAGCCAGGTGCTTTGGCAGAGCCAAAGGCACGCTTTTATGTCCAAAAGATGGTCTTTAAAAGTACATCACTTATTGCATATTCATCACCATCATGCATAATTCATGAATTCTTTGGAGTTTCTATGTATCATCCCATCAGCCTTATCTTCCTCCTCGGCTCCATTCCATCTCTGCTTCCTCCATCAATTCTTCTCTCTGATTTCAGGTCTTCTTTTTCTCTGATAATGAATCACGCCTCAACCGGGCCAGGAGACACTTCAGAGACAGAGTCAGAGAAGTGGGTATTTGTTTTATTCGGCGCGCCGGGTGTGTGGGGATCGCTCCTCCAAACACACACACCTGGTGCTCTCTACAACACAGTATTAAGGGTTAAATTATGAATATTCATCACATTCCTTGGGACAGGTGTGGTTATACAAATTATTTCTCGGAAGTCATTAGCATATGGGCCACGCATGCGCTGTGTGTCCTGGTGGTCGCGCTGAGGAAGACCTCTCCTCTTCCTCGGGGGTCTTTCTGGTGAAGACCAGTGGTCATCTTCCCAGTGAGCTTTTCACCTTTCTCCCTGGGCATGCGTAGTCCTTTGAGGAATGATTCAGCAGTCTCTGAGATGATCCTTGTCCCCTCTATCTTGACAAGATTAGGGTGAATTCGGCTTCTCAGGCTTTGTATATTAACATCTTCTGTCTGAACTAACATTTGCTGTCTCCCAATAGTTGTGCTTACATGAGTTAGTTATTGACGCCCCTTCTTCAATCCCCCCTTTTCTTTGGTTATTTGTAATTCTTTACAAATCTTGCATGTCTTTAATTAAGAACCCTTTTCTATCTTATTTCTAAGTTTATGCCTGTGCCATTGAGCATAAGCATCGTGATTCCAAGTACATAATATCATACAACAGTAACTACTAATACAAACAGTAAGTAAGAATGCAATAACACAAACAGCTATTACAAACAATTGTTTAAGCCAGGATAAGTTGGGTAACCATGATGTAAGTTTGTCTCATACCTCTTTAAGCCTTCAAGATGTGTCATCTAAGATGATTTGATGCAATGTTCGCTTTGGATAAATAATTTTAACAGGGTTTTTTGGGATATGACTATGAGACCTTTTATCTTAGCCCACCCATCTGTGCTCATTTGTTTCTTGTATCTAATTTAAATCATCCGTGTCGTATGGTGGGGTGGTTTTTTTTGTTGTTTTTCGGGGGTTTTTTGGTTTTTTTTGTTTGTTTGTTTGTTTTTTCATCCATAAGGATGCCAGAAGGAATTAGAGTTAGGGCTTGGATCTGAACTCTACAGGCCACTGCCTTTGCTGTTTTGTCTGCCATAGCATTTCTCAGTTCAGGGGTAGTGTTACCCTGGGAGTGTCCTTTACAATGCATTATAGCCACTTTTGAAGGTTTTACCACTGCTTCCAGTAACTGTACGATTTCAGTAGCATGCTTGATTATTTTTTTTTTCTTCTGTGAGGTTAATAAACCCCTTTCTTTCCAGATAGCCCCATGAGTGTGTACCACCCCAAAAGCATACCTTGAATCAGTCCAAATGTTGATAGGTTTTCCTTCGGCCAATGCCAAGGCTCGAGTTAGGGCTATTATTTCAGCCTTTTGAGCTGATGTCCCCATGGGTAATGGTTTTGCCTCAATGACAGTGTCTGTGCTTGTAATTGCATTATCTCACAGTTCTCATCAATTGCCCACATTCTCCACCATTTTGTCGCGGGTTGGGTTTGTAACCGGGCAGAAACACCAATTTAGTGTAGTGGTTTGGTCTAAAATACTCATTACTGTTTATCTGCTGTGAGATAAGAATTAGGAGAAATGCAAAGCAGGCACCAAACTTGAAAGAATATAAAGAAGTTTATTAACAGACCTAAAAGAAGGGAAAAAAAAAGAATTATACCACCTTCAGAACTCTCCTCCTCCCCCCACCTTCCTCCCTTCTCCCACTGACAATGTAAAAAGACAACCCTTAAGATTTTCAGTCTGTTTACCACTGCCATAATAAACTTGTTTAGTCCATTTAGAAAGAGAAGTCTCTTCTTGCTCATGCTATGAAAACAGTATCACAACTAGACAGCCACCCACTTCCAAATATTGTTCAGTCCATTTAGGAAGAGGAGTCTCTCTGCCTGCATGTGAGTCCCTTCCCCCGACTTGCAGCTTGTTCAAGGTCACACACAGATAGCAATTGGTTTTCCCGCATTCGAGGGTCCACTCTTGAAGGTTTTTGGGGTACAATTTTAAGGTTGAGCTGTTCAGAAACAAAAACAGAGGCCCTTCTCCTTCTCTGGGAGCAAAGGGTCTTCCTCATCTTCATTGTTAGGACTATCTCTGGGAGCATCTCTAGGAACTGAGGTTTCTCCTTTCCCATTTGGAGCAAAAGTCCTCATCTGGTCCATCTCTCCCTGTCCAAACTTCTCATGAAATTACAGCTGCGTCAGCATCTGCCTATCTCAGTGCAGGTGCTTTTGCTTATGAGCTGAACACTCCACCCCCCATATCTTCATGGAATTACAATGGGATACTCTGATATATCATAGCTTCACAACAGAATTTCAGCTTTAAGCATCTCCTCTTTCTCTTCCCTCAGGTTTTCAGCTCTTCACAGCAATAAAAGGGTTAATCTCACCTCGGCCTTGCAGCTTTGCAGCTGGAATGTTGAATTTTTCTTATCGCAGTGGAGAGGGGGGAGAGCCAAGCCGCTCCGGCTGCCCACGGCAAGGCAGTGGGGGGAGTTCCACGGATGGAACAGGTCCATCGACTCCAGGATGGCCGTGGCCCGGCCCAGTCCAGCCCAAGCAGGGCCTGTCTGGGCCCGCTGGCCCCCACTCGGGACCTGCAGCCACCTGTCCCAGCATCGGAAATGAGAGAGAGCTTGGGCGGGGGGAGTTTGTCTATTCTTAAGTGTGGATCACAGAGGCGGTCACAACTTTAAGTGGCTTAGAGAATTGTCCATATTCAAACTGGCCAGCTGATAGGTTCTATCAGGTCCCAGAGGAAACTGTAAGCACCCCTTAGCAAGGACATCCCTTCCGGGACTATGCTTGCTAATCTATGACATTGACAAATTGCCTCTTTCCTGTTGTCTCCCAAGGCTCTCTCCCCTCTTGCCAGTTCATACCCCAGATATGTAACTTTCTGTAGGACTAGCTGAGCCTTTTCAGGGGAGACTCTATATCCACTTAGTCCCAGAAAATTTAAAATACTTACAGTCTAGTTCTTGCAGTCTTTACGGGTCCTTGTTGCTATCAGTAGATCATCAACATACTGCAGGAGTGTACTTTCTCCAAGTGGCGGTATCCAGGCTTCCAGTTCCTTGGCTAATTGATTTCCAAATATCATGGGTCTTGAATCCTTGTGGCAATACAGTCCATGTAAGTTGGCTTTTCTCTCTGTTCTGGGGTTTTCCCATTCAAAGGCAAAAATTTCCTGACTGCTTTCAGCTAATGGCAGACAAAAGAGAGCATCTTTTAAATCTAAAACTGAAAACCACACCCAGTCACTTGGTAATTTTGTGAGTAAAGTATCCTCAGGTTCTGAACTAATCAATAACTTTTATTTGGCTTTTGTACTGGTAGAATTGGGGTATTGCAGGAAGATCTACACTCTCTCAACAACCTCTGATTAATAAATTTAGTAATTATTGGTTCTATTCTTACTCATGTTTCATGCCTTAGTGTATATTGTTTAATTGACACTGGTTGTGCCCCTTCCAGTAGTTCAATAATCACTGGGGGAGCCCGTTTTGATCTCTCTGGAATTTCAACATCTCCTACTAATGGGATTACTTGATTTGTTATTTTACTATCTATGGGTATTTCTCTTCCCTTTATCTAATCTTAGTGGTTTAACTTACACTTTAAAGTCCTAGTCAGGTATCTTCAGGAGGCTTTTTTTTTTTGGTTGTAGCTTCTTTACACAGTTTTTGTTATAATAATATTCTTACTTTGCTGTATAATTCTATACATTATGAAGGATTAGTTTTTATGATACAAAACTAACACACAAAACATTTTCATACAAAATGTTCTCATGCAAACATATCTTTACATTAGGGCTATGCTCTGTTTTCCAGGAGACAGATTATAGCACTCTTGTCATTTAATCTTGACACAAATTACAAACTGTGGCTTTATTTTTGGTGGGATTAAAAATGAAATGAATTCTCTTTCAAACTTAGGGGGGTTTTTTTTGTTTTGTTTTGGTTTGGTTTTTTTTTGCCTTCATCCCATTCTGCACCTACAACTGAGATTGCAGAATGTGCTATAAATAGGAGGGGTGAGGAAAAGTTAAAACATCCTCTTAAGACATATGGCGTGAGATTGAACAGCACTTTAGTTTGAGAGCTGGTAGAAGGCTTTTCTGTATCCCTCTTGGTTTAGGAAGGGGGATTCAATCATTTCTCATGTAGCATTTGCTTGTGTTTTGTCAAGATTCTCTAATTCACTAATTAGAAAATCTAAAAAATTTAGCTAGATTATAACAATTTTGAAGCCTTCTGAGGCAGAACCAGGAAGGTTAGTTCATATTTGTAGGATTTCAAATATGTATAAATTCTTATACCAACTCTCAGGATAATATTGGTTGAGACAAATTATACATCTATAAGACTTTAACCACACCATTTTTTGGTAAAAAGACAAAACAAGTTAGACAAAAATTAAACTCAAGAATATATAGAATGCTTTAACTTCTATTTGATCTCTCACCAAGTCACTTGTAATGAAAACACAAACAAATTACAAACATTAACCAACTGAAAATGCTAGCAATTATGGTGACACTTTAAATTTCATTGGTTTTCATACAGCTCCACCTCATGTGCTGGTAGATTCCTATAAAAGAAAAGTGAAAATTTGGTCCACTAGACCGATTATTAAAAAAGAAGTAAAACTTTTTGGGGCTAACACAAAGTGACAGTGAAGCAATGGTTATCACATTTAGGTGTGATTTTGCTGCTAACCATTTCCTTGCTCTCAAACTGCTTTCTTTATCTTTGATGTCGGGACATTTGACATTCCTAGAAAAGAGAAAAGATGAGCTTGATTTTATTGTTTTTGCCTAATCCTTCAGCAGCTAGTTCCGGGTTCATGGGCATCGCAGCTATTTGCATACCTTGTACTACTGAGTGTATTAATCTAATAAAACATGGTATCATGCAGGGTATGAATATCACCCCAGTTACTGAACAAAGTATGAAGAATGCTGCTTTCTTCCACCATGTACCATCAAATACTTGTTCTCACCAAGATGCTTGTAAGATGGAATTCTATTTTTGGACTGGAACATGTGCCACCTTTTTGATCTCAGCTGCGAGGTCTCTGATGGTCTCTCCATAGTCATCAATTTCTATGCAGCGTTCTGATTCATTGAACTTGCCACAGACTCCCCCTTCCTCAGCTAACAAATAATCTAATGCAATTCGGTTCTGGTATACAAAGGCCCGCATCTGAGGATGTTGTTTAGCTAACAGTTCTAGTGCATCCAAGGTATGATTTGAAACCACTTCTACTACAGCTTGGAGCCTTATGAGCCGATTGAGTAAATAGACAGGGGTTCTATACCCCCAGCTCCCATCCTGTGCCCATGTTGCTGGGCCATAATATTGGATTATTCTTTCTGCGGGCCATTCTTCTTCAGCCCATTTTTGACTCCCACCTGCTATAGGTAGTGTTTTCTTTATCCCCCTTTTCTTTCGGCTTAAGGTTTCGTACAAGGGAGCTCCTAACAGGCCACTTTCTGATCTGGGGAGTGTAAAGAAAGAAGGTCGAATCATACCTAGAGTGCATGAACCTTTCCATTTACTGGGCAGTTCGCTGTATGCCTTTTTGCCACATATCCAGCATATACCATCAGGGGCTTTCCATTTTATTCTCGTATTTTCTGGTTCTCTCCAATATTCTTTTAAGTCTTCTAAGGATTGGTAAGGGTTAGCTCCAGATTGTCTGTACTAGCAAAGGTTAACTCGACTATTCCAATCACAATTTGCTTTTCTTTCTTGACTTCAATATCCTGCAGGGGGTTCTGGTTGCCAGATTTTACTTTGGTTATTTGAATATATTGCTAGGGTGGATATACATGGGGTGTATCCCACAAGCTCAGTATATTCATTTCCTTCCCTGCTGATGCAAATTATTCCTATTACTCGTTGGTCTAGAATCCAACCTTCAGGCCTCTGAATAGTCTTTGAGAACTGATTTATCTCTTTTTAGAAGTTGTTCTGGAGCTAAGCCTTCACCCTTCCAAGGCCATTTTTCTGCTGATTTTAGCCCCCCACATATCTAACAGTTGGATAAACTTAACTCAGTAGCAATTTCTTGCATCAGGTCTATGAACAAGTTAGTGTTAGGGGTTGGCTATTCCCAATTATTATACTGCTTTTCTAGTAAGTCTGTACTAGTTTGAAAACAAACCAGTGGGAGGCGCCAAGTCAGAATAACAATTTAATGGGGAAGTTAAAGAAAAGGAAAGAAAAAAAAAACTAAAAGAAAACACTGGTTCAAACTGACAGAGTCAAGATACAACCTGAGTCCCTGTTAGGCAGGGTGGTGGTAGCAGTCTGGTAGAATGGTGGCTGCAGTCCTCTGAAGCGGTGATCCTGTAGAAAAAAAAGGTCTGCTCTTCCTCAGAAGGTCCAGTGGTGGCTGTGTAGCTCCTGTCCTCTGGAAATCCAGTGGAAAGGCCTTCTCTCTGGTGTTCAGCCTCAGCTTATATCCACGATGGGATGCTTGGTTCCTCCCTCTGGGTGGAGCATCTCACAATGGGGTAATGAGTCATGAGGCCAAGTGTTGATTAGGCTCATTAACAGAAGATAGTCCAGAGGGAGTTATCTATGAGTCATGCGGCAGGACAATGATGGGCCATTAACAGCAAGATAGTCTGGGGGGAGGAGGCAAGGAAAACACTGCCCCACCTGATTTCAACGGCTGATGGGGATGGTAATAGAATACACTGCAACCCAGGACATAAGTCGTATTGTTTGCTTAATGCCAATAGTCTCTCTTGTTCTATTCTCTTTTTTCTTATTTCTGATTTTTGTTTTTTAAGCTTTAATGCTACCTGTTTCATAGTGCTTTCTGGGTCCATGCCATCTTTGTCTTAGAAAAGCAAAAGGTATTATCATATTGCAAGCATGCCCTGTCATCATTTTCTTTAAGGAGGTCTAGTATAACAGGTTCGTTGCTCAGGGTCAGTATACCTTGATATTTCAAATTTTGCCCCACCTAGTAAGTTTTTCTACTCATAATACACATGCATAATGTAGAGGTATCATAGCACAGATTGTTAACCGGAAAGCAGGCCACAAAAATGGGTTTCATTTTTTTTTCCTCTTATCCCAACAGTCTGATTACATTGGTTGCAAGTTGGAATAGGTTTTTGTGTGACTTCCCTTTTATATCTATTAAGGTGGTGTCTACTTTTAATAGGAGGTGCCCTTGACTGCCCGTGCTTAGAGCTTGCAACTTGGGGTAGCAGAAAATTACCCCATTTGTTTTACATATTTGGAATCGAGTGCAGTTTATATGACAGGTCTTGCCTTTCTTTCTGATTTCACAGACCTCTGGGACTTGATAGGTATCCTGTTCCTTTAAGAGGCTTGGCAGACACAGCTTACACCTCTCGGTGAGGTTTTCCCTCTCAGTGTAGGACCAGCTATCTGGCTGTAGGTTAGCTGTCTGGTATATGGCTAGGCTCAGAACCATCAGGAATCTCCACATGCATCCCTCTGCCTGTGCCTACGCCCACTGGGTTGCTACCAGTGGCGAGGTGAACGATCTTCTCGGCAGCAGGAATATTGTCCTGGGATCCTGTGGCCAGATCGAGCTGCGTACTGCCTTTTGTACACACCCCACCTAGAGAGTTTAACTGTGTCAGTCCCGCAGGGTACTTTATTTAAAATCTGTGACACTCGACAGTCAGAATCTGTGCCAAAGAGTCCAATTTTCTCCTTACTTCGTATTTGTATAGGTGATACTACTTTAAAGAATCCAATTATATTATACTCAAATTTGTAGCAAGCTATAAAACACGGCTAGTCAAGTCTTGTTCTTCTTCTAAACACTTTGTACACAAATCTCTGGGTATATAGCCCCTTTGGCAATGAGTAACCCAAACCTCGTGACAATATTCGCACTCAGAAGAGACAAACGGGTAACATGTACAACCAATTACGATACAACTTATCTGGTCCCTCCCAGTCATTTGCTGGGCTGACGCAGTTTTATCTTTAAGTCCCCTGGGACAGAAGTGATCCTCCACTCAGGTGTCTCTTCTTGAAGTTCTGTCTTCTTCACTCGAGGAGCGTGCGTCCAGCCTCTCTCTGCTGTCTGAATTGCTGCGTCAGTCCATGCCTTCTCAATCTCTGTAGATTCCTGTTAATTTCTAATAGGTATGGTTGTATTTGCCCATCCTCTATCCCGGGGTGTCCTACTGGCATCCCGTATAACATTTCGAAAGGTGACAGCCCTGTCTCTGAATGCAGCATAGTTCGGATATTTAACAAGGCTAAGGGGAGACATTTTATCCATGTCATTTTTGTTTCCAGCATTAATTTAGATAATTGAGCTTTTAGTGTCTGATTCTTTTTTTTTTTTTTTTTTTCAACTTGACCTGAACTCTGGGGGTGCTAAGGAGTGTGATACTCCCATTGAATTCTCAGAGCTTCAGCCAATTGCTTAATAATTTTTGAGGTAAAATGTGTCCCCTGATCTGAGTCTATATAATCTATCATGCCATATAGGGGTATAATTTCTTCTAATAATATTTTTTTTTTTTATAAGGTTTGGGCTGTACCTCTAGGGGTTGGGAAAGCCTCTACCCAGTGTGTTAATTTATCTACTAAACTAACAGATTTTTTTTTTTTTAATACTTCCCCACTTAAGGCAACTCTGTAAAATTTATTTGGATTTTCTTAAAAGGCTGGTGGGCTGCAGGGCAACTTCTCAACACTGCTCGTTGAGATTTAGCCCGGTTTACTTTTTGGCATGTCATGCATCCTTGTACCTCCTGCTTGGCTAACTCATAAATTCTTACATCCGAGAAATTTTAAGAATTGTTCTGCTAGGGCCCTTGCCCCTCAATGAGTTTGCTGGTGCAGTCTTTTTAGAATTTTTCTACTATATTCCTTTGACAGTAGCTCCCTCCCATCAGGTAACTTCTACTTACCTTTTATTTTTTACTTTTTTTCCCTTATTTTTAAATAGACTTCAATCTCCTTTTTGGAAGGTTATGGGGGGGGGGGGGTATTCTCTGGGTTCTCTTTGCTCGACCTCTGGGGTACTCACCTTTAATAATGTTTCATCTTCGCCTCTTTATCAGCTCCTCGGGTCTGGAACTGCATTCCTGTATGCACTATTGAAATCGCCTCTGGCTCCCTGACAGCTTCCAGGATCTGTTTTATTATGTCCCCATGGATTAATCCTCTCCCTCTGGTGTTAATTAACCCTCTTTCTTCCCAAATTTCCCCAAAAGTGTGTACCACACCAAATGCATACTTGGAGTCTGTAAAAATAGTTCCCCCCCCCCCCCGCCTTTTTTTTCATTAGCCAATGTCCCAGGTATTCTACCTCGGGTTCAGTGAACTGGAGTTTTGATTTGGAGACTTTTAACCGCTTGTCTCCTAAGAAATTTAACAACCTTATAGTGGCTTTTCTCACATCCCTTTCTGCTGGTCCAGCCACCAGCAAGCCATTCACGCACTGAGGCCGCCTGGCTCCCCGAACAAAACCGGCTGAGCAATTGCTCAAGAGCCCGACCAAACAATCTCGGTGAGTCCACAAACCCCTGAGGCAAGGAGGCTCACCCGAGCCGCCGCCCCCAGCGGGTTCCTGGATCCCCCCACCGAAAAGTGAAACAATCCCAGCTTTCTTCTGCCAGAGTACAAGTCCAAAAGGCACCTCTCAAGTCTATCACACTACACCAGGTATCTGAGGGGGGGTGCCACCCAGCAAAGTGCACGGATAAGGGGACCGTGGGGAACAGCGCCTCAGCTATTACTTGCTTTAGTCCCTTTCTCCCTTCTATAGGAAGAGGATATTGTTTAACCCTTAATCAGATCTTCTGGCCTTTTAATCTTGTTATAAACATATATTATAGTATTGGCTTCTCGCAAAGTATTAAGGTAGATATTATAAAATGTTAGAAATGCTTTTTGCTGTGTGGATGTAGTTTTCTCTCGTTTTAGCAAGAATGTTAGCAAGTGTGAGCAAGTAAGATAACCTCCAAGGGAGCAGAGGATGAGGCCCAAGGAGCTGCTAATCAACACTTTGTCCAGAGAACAAAAGGGCCCGAAGGCTACTCCGCCCAGAGAACGGGCGGCCAGGAGAGTCTGAGAGCCGCTATCACTGCTCTGCCCGGGGGGCAAAGAGGCCCAAAGCTGCAATCAGCCCTGACTGTCTGGAAAATTAAGAGATCCACCCTACCATCGACTCTTACCTAGTGGGCCTCACCCCAAGAATCAAAAGAAATAAAACCGCAAGGTCGAAGACTACGCATGCTCTAAAAAGGCGGACCCAAGGAGTGGCCATGCAGAACAGTTCCTGGAAAAGTTTTAATATGAATAGAGAACAGACAGTAAAAATGGTATAAAAAGGACTCACCTCGAGCATCAGGTGTGCTCTTGGCAGAGCACCAAGGCACCCGGCCATTATCCCTTTGCTTTATTTTATGTGTCTCTTATTGTCTTTATAGTAAACTCTTTAAATTCTAACAGGAGAGTGAACCTCATTTTTCACAATTGGGGGCCTCGCCAGGGATCTACACCTCGCCTCTGAAAACCGTGGGAGGATTCAAGAAGCAAAGGGTAAGGCGCCTCCTGCCCAAATTGGCAGGACCCTTGCTTAGCATCCTCTGGCGCGGTTTGGTGGCAGCAGGGCAACACCCGGAGGACAAGAAAGACACAAAAATAAAGCAAATGAAAGAGCGCTCTCGACAAAAATCCCACAGACACTGGAAAAGCAACAGGACTGGTAAGTATTGTCCAAACAAAAAGGGGGTGGTTACGAGAGATGAGTGTGTGTGAATGAGACACAGACTGGTTGCCCCAGATCTGCGAAGCGAGTGTGGCAGTCTCTGAGTGCTGCGGTTCCGTCTTGTTCGCGAGAACAGCGGCCAGCGAGGAGACGAAGCGAGAGATAAGAGGAGTGAAAGAATCTCCCAGGGGCGACTGGGACGGGGTCCCAGGGAAGGGGTTGCAAAGTGGGAGCTACCCCCCCCATATGCTGGGTTGAGGAAAACTCCAAGAGCACCCAGGGTCTAAAAGTACCCCAAGAGGAGTTGGGGTTGGATGCTAGCAGTGCTGAGTTGAGGAAAACTCCAAGAGCACCCAGGGTCTAAAAGTACCCCAAGAGGAGTTGGGGTTGGATGCTAGCAGTGCTGGGTTGAGGGAAATCCAAGAGCACCCAGAATCCTAAGGATTATTTCATACCCATGGGTGGATACTAACAAGTGACTTGAAAAAGGTACCTTATTATTCTGTTGTGAATAGGAATGAGTGAGTGAACAAATATTAAAAAAGAGTGATTGTGTGAATGAAAGACTGTGTAATTAGAAGTTAACTTTGTTTTTAGGGAGGTGGGCTGTAATAAATTTCTTTTGGTTTTTGTACTGTGAAAGGGTGGGTAGTATTTTACAGCAGTGAAGATTGGTGTTTTAAAGGAATGAATTAGTATTTCAAAGGGGGGGGATAAATTAGTATTATGAGTAAGTTGGAATAGAGAACTCCTGGAAAAATGGGACAAGTACCTAGTAAAATAAGTTCAAGGGTGCCAGAGGATATACCCCAAGACAGTCCCCTTGGGGTCATGTAATGAATTCGAGACTCAATGTGCTAATTACAATTTTATTTATTAACAGCAAGCAGGCAAGGCAAAAGCAAATACAGCGCTGGGCGGCAGGGGAGTCTCCGCTCCACCAACTGCCGCGCTTTTCGCCAGTTCCAGTTCCTTCTTATACAGTCTCTTTTCCTGTTAACGTGTCTTTTTCATGGTATTCTGCGCATGTGTGACTTGTTGCTAGGGGGTCTTTTTTTCCTCCTGGTGGTCGCAGAATGAAGGTTAGTAGTCATCCTCCGGTGTCTTTTGGTTGCCCCTTCCTTGTATGGTCATTATGCTCAAGGTCCTGGAACTAAAAGCTGATTAAGCAAGTACAGATAGGGATTAGGCAAGCACATATTTGTCTCTGACTCTTATCTGGGTATAGGCAGCTGGTTTCCTGCTACTTGATATTTAGTGGACAAAACATCCTGCATCCTTCACAGTCAAACTCGCGAACTGGGAAACTGATCCTTCCACAAAAGGAAAAGATAAAGTAAAAATGATTCAATTCTGCATGAAAGAGTGGGTAAAAAAGGAAATCAGATCTGATCATGTGTACTGGCCAAAATATGGGTCTGATGAGGCATGGATTTGCCAGGCTCTAAATGTATTTGTAAATTCAAAAGAGCCATCTCACCCTGAGGAGAGAGAATATGCTTCTTGCTGGACAGGAGTTACAAAACCTCTGGGAACCAAAGTCTTTAAAATATCAGAAACCCCAGAGGAAAAGCAAACAGAAGAGAAAAGAGGGTGGGACCCTTTAGAAGTATTGCCCCCGCCTCCAGCACCAGAAGTTGCACCCCCCCTCCCCCTGGCTCCAGGGCTTCCCCCGCCGCCAGCACCAGAAGTTGCACCCCCCCTCCCCCTGGCTCCGGGGCTTCCCCCGCCGCCAGGATCAGAAGCTGCCCTCCTCCCCCCGGCTCCGGGGTTTCCCCTGGCAGCCCCCCCTCCGCCGGCTCCGGGGGCCTCTCCCCCGGCAGCTCTCCCACCCCAATGGAGCGGGGGGGGGGGGAGCCCTACCCCCGCCCATGCCGGGGATCCCACCCTTCCCAGGAATCTCGGGAATCCCAGCAGCCTCAATTGAATCAAGAGGAACGTCACACGTCCCGGCTTCAGCCCCCACCTCTCCTGCCTTGAGAAACCCGGCTTTAGCGCCGGTCCCCGCCTCCTGTGCTCCGGAATATTTGGCTTCACTGCCACACCCCACCCCCACTATCTGCACCACAGAATATTCAGCTTCAGCGCCGAACTCTGAATCTGCCCCTCCTCCCCAGGGGAGTTCAGTGCTTTCTTCCCAAATAAACCCTCTTCTTAACAAAGGAGCACCATACCAGAATACAAGAGGTGCCATTAAGGCTCAGAGGCAGCCCAACAATCCCTCCATTGCTAAACAAACAGAGGGAAGCCGAGAAATTAATTTATTTCCATTAAGAGAAGTACCTATGGGAGGAGGGGGAACCGGCTTTGTGAATGCTCCTCTAACCTCTACAGAGGTTAGGAATTTCAAAAAGGAAATTAAAGGATTATTAGAAGACCCCATAGGTACAGCTGAACAGTTGGACCAGTTCCTAGGTCCCAACATTTTCACTTGGGAAGAAATGCAATCAATAATGAAAATAATATTCTCCCAAGAAGAAAGAGAAATGATTAGAATTGCTGGAATAAAAATTTGGGAAAGAGAAAACCAACAAGGTCCACCCGGGGATCAGAAAATGCCCATTACACCTCCTAACTGGAACCAAAATGATGAAGCTGGGAGGGGACATATGAATGATTATCGTAACTTGATAATCAAGGGGATAAAAGAAGGGGCACCTCGAGGACAAAATGTCAGAAAGGCCTTTGAGGGGCAGCAAGGGAAGGAAGAAACCCCGACTGAGTGGCTGGAGAGGCTCCGAAAGAATATGAAACAATACTCTGGGATAGACCTGGAGTCCCTAGCAGGGCAAGCCCTGCTAAGAGTTAACTTTGTCACACATGCCTGGCCAGATATTAGGAAAAAATTGGAAAAAATAGAAGACTGGTACGAGAAACCATTACAAGACCTAGTAAGGGAAGCTCAAAAGATATATGTCCGGAGGGATGAAGAAAAAGCCAAAGTGGAAGCAAAGATCATGATAGCCACTATGCGAGAGAGTACCTTCCAAAAAAATCTAAATCGAAAGCCTTCAGGTAACACTCCTAAATGTTCAAGATTCAGAAATGGTGGAAAGGAGAAAAATAAAATCTCAGCACAATCAAGTTTCCAAGAACAACCCAGGGATGCCTGTTTTTATTGCAAGGAAGAAGGACATTTTAAAAGAGAATGCCCCCACCTGAGGAGGGATCTGAAAATATTTCAAGAGACACACACAGAAGAAAAATAGGGAAGTAATGGGCTCTATTTTTTGGGGGGATAAATACCATCTGGAGCCTTTGATAACTTTAAAAGTAGGCCCCCAAGAGGAAGTATTAGAATTTATAGTTGACACTGGGGCAGAAAGGACTGGTGTGATGAATATTCCAAAAGGGTGTGATGTAAGTAACGATATGGTAAAAGTAACGGGAGCAAAGGGGGAAGGATTTCAGGTCCCTGTCATTAAAGATGTGGTTATTGAAGGGGAAACAAAAATAGGGATAGGGGATGTTTTGTTAGTTCCTGGGGCTGGCAGCAATTTATTAGGAAGGGATTTACAAATCCAACTGGGGATTTGGGTCATACCAGAAGAAGGGAGAATGACGGCCAAAGTGTTAAAACTTAGCCAAGAAGATGAAAGAAAAATTAACAGAGAAGTTTGGGCTGCGGAAGGGAATAGGGGTGGACTAGATATTGACCCCATAAGGGTCAAAATTGACAAAGAAGAATGTCCCATTCATGTACGTCAGTACCCTATATCTTTAGAAGGGAGAAAAGGCTTAAAACCAGTAATAGAAGAATTAATAAAGGATGGGACACTGGAACCTTGTAAATCCCCTCATAATACCCCTATTCTCCCAGTGAAGAAATCTGATGGAAATTATAGATTAGTGCAAGATTTAAGAGAAGTAAACAAAAGAACACGGGCCTGCTACCCTATGGTTCCTAATCCCTACACTCTTTTAAGTAAAATTCCACCTCAACATCAGTGGTTTAGTGTGGTGGATCTTAAAGATGCCTTTTGGGCCTGCCCACTGGCAGAGGAAAGCCGAAATATTTTTGCCTTTGAATGGGAAGATCCAAACACAGGGAAAAAGAACCAATTGAGGTGGACTAAACTGCCACAGGGGTATTGTGAGGCCCCAAATTTATTTGGGCAAGCCTTGGGAGAAATATTACAAACCTTCCCCACTCCCCCAGGAATACAAATTATCCAATATGTAGATGATCTTCTAATATCAGGAGAAGATGAAATTAAAGTTAAAGAAGCTACTATAAAGCTTCTAGATTTTCTTGGGGAAAAGGGACTAAGGGCATCAAAAAGGAAATTACAGTTTGTGGAATCAGAAGTAAAATATCTTGGCCACCTGATAAGCAAAGGTAGCCGAAAACTAAGTCCTGAAAGAATTACAGGGATTTTATCCCTCCCTCCTCCCTCTTCAGAAAAGGAGGTTAGGAGACTGCTGGGGCTACTGGGATATTGCAGACTATGGATTGAAAGATATACACAAGCAGTAAAATTTTTATATGAAAAATTAACAGGGGAAGACAATATACAGTAGACCAAAGATGATGATAATAAATTAGAAAAACTGAACTTGAAACTAGCCTCGGTACCAGCCCTAAGCTTACCCTCACTAGAAAAACCCTTTCATTTATATGTGAATGCAGAAAATGGAGTAGCTCATGGTGTATTAGTCCAGGAATGGGGAGGGGTGAGAAGACCAATAGCTTATTTATCTAAACTATTGGACCCAGTAAGCCGTGGCTGGCCAGTATGCATTCAAGCCATAGCAGCTACTGCTATTTTGGTGGAGGAGAGCCGTAAGCTCACCTTTGGAAGTAAACTGATTGAATACACACCCCACGCGGTCCGAAATGTGCTAAATCAAAAAGCTGAAAAATGGTTAACAGACTCCAGGATACTAAAATATAAAGCAATTCTGATTGACAGTAATGATCTAACTATAGAAACAAGCAAAAGCCTCAATTCCTCTATGGAGAACCAAAAGATGACCTGGCACATGATTGCTTGGAAATTATTCAATACCAAACAAAAGTTCAGGAAGATCTAGAAGAACAAGCCCTCTTAGAAGGGGAAAGAATATATGTGGATGGTTCATCCAGATGCTTACAAGGAAAAAGAATGTCAGGATATGCCTTAGTCGATGGGATAAATATGCAGACCGTCGAAAAAGGAAAACTACCTTCAAATTGGTCGGCACAATCTTGTGAATTATACGCTCTAAAGAGAGCACTAGAGCATTTAGCACACAAAAAGGGGACCATCTATACTGATTCAAAGTATGCCTTTGGGGTAATACATACCTTTGGAAAGATCTGGGAAGAAAGGGGTTTACTGAATTCAAAGGGGAAGGAACTGATACATGAAGGCCTGATTTCAGAAGTGTTGGAGGCATTAAAATTGCCTGAAGAAATAGCCGTAGTGCATATCAAAGGACACCAAAAAGGGATGACCCCAGAAATAAGAGGGAATAATCTAGCAGACCAAGAAGCCAAAGATGCAGCAGAAAATGGGACTAAACGAATTATGTTAATCCTGACCCCAGAAAGGGGAGAATTGGAAATCCCCAAATTTAGTAAAGAAGAAGAGAAAGAATTATTTAAGATAGGGGGAGAACAAGATCAATCTGGAAAATGGAAACTCCCTGATGGGAGACAGTTACTTAATAAGCCACTCACTAAGAGAATATTAGAAGATATGCATCAAAAAACTCATTGGGGCACTCAAGCTTTGTGTGATCATTTTCTGAGAAATTATGGGTGTATTGGGATCTTTGGGGTAGCAAAACAAATAACTGGGAACTGTATAACTTGCCAAAGAGTGAATAGGAAAATAATGAGAAAAACAACATTAGGAGGCCGCGAGTTAGCTCTGCGACCATTCCAAAGTATCCAAGTAGATTTCACTGAACTTCCTCAAGTACAAAGATGGAAGTTCCTATTAGTAATAGTAGACCATCTAACTCATTGGGTAGAAGCAGTTCCTGCTACCAGAGCTACAGCTAATGTAGTATGCAAAACCCTTCTGGAACAAATTATTCCCAGATATGGAATGGTTAATAAAATAGACTCAGATAGAGGAACACATTTCTCATCCAAAGTCTTACAACAAATAACTCAAGCCTTGGGAATAAAATGGGAATTACATACCCCCTGGCACCCACAAAGTTCAGGCCGAGTAGAAAGAATGAACCAGACTTTGAAAAAAACTTTAACAAAATTAATGATTGAAACTCAAATGTCATGGGTAAAATGCTTACCTTTGGCTCTGTTGAGAGTCCGAACGCAGCCCAGGTCAGATCTGGGAGTATCTCCTTATGAGATGATGTTCGGATTACCCTTCCTTACCACTCAACATGAAACAGCCACTTATGAAGTGGGAGAAGCAAGTGTCAAAAAATATGTCACCACAATTGCCAGAACACTTGAAAATTTGAGGCTGAAAGGAATGATCCCTCAAACCACAACTTTGGAGTTCAAAATTCATAATATCCACCCAGGGGAATGGGTACTAGTAAAAACATGGAAAGAACAATCTTTGACTCCACAATGGGAGGGTCCTTTTCAGGTACTGCTGACGACTGAGGCCGCAATCCGGACCAAGGAACGAGGGTGGATCCATGCCAGCAGAATCAAAGGACCTGTAAAAGAACCTGAAGAGTGGACTGTAATATCCAAACCAGGTGATACCAAATTGATTCTTAAACAAAGGCCAAGTGGCAATGAACAAGAACAATCTAAATAATCCAAGGGATATGCAAAGAATCACACCTAACTGAGAAGTAAAAGCCAAATTTATATCAGTGGCCCCTGGACAAATTCTGGGACATCTTGAAGAAGAATATTCTCACTTCAAACAGGAAGGGTTGGGACTGTATCAAACAGGGAACTCTCATGTTCTGATTCTAGCCTGTGATTTGTATTGAGAAGGAGGAGAATCACAACTTCCATCAGTGCCACATCATATACCCTGTTTGAATCATTCTGATACGGGGCATGCCAGCCAGGTCAAATATAAATAATTAATCTGGAGGGAAATTGGCATTTCACATCATCGACACCCTAGCTGTAAAAGGTGTCAAGCACAAATCAACCCCCTTATCCAGACAAAATAAAAAGCAACAAAAGCAATAACTTTGCTCTTCAGATGGGAATTACCAGTGCCTGTTGAATGGGAAATACCTAAGATACAAACAGTTAAAAAAGGTACCAAAAGAAATTTGCCTAAAAGCTACAAAGGAAGTGACAAGGAAATAGAGGGCAAGACCGGGTTGGCCACTGTACTCGCCACCAAGAAGATCCAATACACCTGCTATGGGTTGCAACCTCATAGGCAAGGGAGGTGGGAGTATAAGCCATGCTGGACCTCTGTTATTCCTTCTTTTGTCACTTATCCTGGTCCCTTTCAGAACACCAGCAAGACCATGTTACAAATGCTATCGAAAGCTCTACATGGAAAGACACCGGGGCTTCTTTCTTATTGCTCATACCCATATCAACAGTCACTGTTATGACTCGTCCAAATTAGGTATTTGTATGCATAAAGGGGAAAAATATTGGATTACAGAAAATTTGGGAACAAGTGGAAACAGACTAGGAAGTAATTGTCCAAAAGGAGAAAAATGGATTTGTTTCACAGCTGCCACCAGGGGAACAGTCCAAGATTTGGTAAAAGAACAAGTGGTAAGTAAAAATACAAAGCCAGCACAGCAACCTCGCCCTATATTCACCTCACGCCAGGACCTGTATGCAAAGCTTAAACAACAGTTAAAAGAGGAAAACACCCCAAGGTTAGGAAAAAACCTGTTTGTGGAATTGGGGGAGAGGATAGGTAAAGAACTTAACATAACCAACTGTTGGGTCTGTGGAGGAGCTTTGATGACAGAAGAATGGCCATGGAAAGGTAGCAGCGTAGGCCCGGTAGAACTCCTTAAATGGAACCGGACAAATATAAGAGGGGGGAACCGACCTGAGGGGTGGATTTTAAGTTCAACAGTGATAGGGGAAGAATGCCTCTGGCGAACTGGGAAAAACTTTCTTAATGAAGTAGGAAACACTCCTTATAAAAGGTATAAAGTGAGCAACAAAACTTCAACATGGTGGGTCCCAGAAAAACCAACTTGGTATTGGGCTCAGAAAAAAGGAAAAGACTGTGTATATGATGATGAAATTGGACTCTTTCAGTGTAATGACACAAGGAAAAATCCTTATTTTGGAATCCCAGAAATATCCAAATTTTGGGAGAATATCGATCAACAAGAAGGTGATTATTGGAAAGCACCAGATGGCTTATTTTGGATATGTGGGGAAAGGGCATACCCAAGACTCCCTTCACATTGGAAAGGGAGTTGTACACTAGGAATCATTCAACCAGGGTTTTTCCTTTTACCAGAACCAGAGGGAGATCAATTAGGAATACCTGTCTATGAAGACTTCAAAAGAAATAAAAGAGATTTAATTGGAGGATTCCAAAAATGGAAAGATGAGGAATGGCCCCCTGAACGAATATTAGAAACATATGGGCCAGCTACCTGGGCACAAGATGGAAGTTGGGGATATCGAACCCCAATTTACATGCTGAATCGTATCATCAGACTCCAAGCCCTTGTAGAAATCATAACCAATGAAACAGCTGGGGCTATGGAATTAATAGCCAGCCAGCAACGCCAAACCAGAGCTGCAATATATCAAAATAGGCTGGCTCTAGACTATTTACTGGCTGAAGAAGGGGGTGTGTGCGGGAAGTTCAATACATCGGAATGTTGTTTAAAAATTGATGACAATGGGGATGCTGTTCTAGATATCGCCAACAATATCAGAAAAATAGCCCATGTACCGGTCCAAAAACGGGAATCAATGATGACTGCTAACTGGTGGGATGGCATATTGTGGAAAGAATGGTGGAAGAAGCTAGGCTTCTTCCTCTTATGTGCTACAGCTGGTCTAATATTTCTCCCTTGCTTGATCCCCTGCTTTATTCGGCTAATCACCAGCGTAGTTCAAGGCATGCAAGTTGTGGCAATGCCTACTGACCCAAAGTTGGCTATGTCTGGAACAGCACAAAAAATTATGGTATTAAAAAGACAGAGTGATATAAAAGACCCTCTCGAAGAAGCCAAATTGATCTGTGAAAAGAACGAACAGACATTAGAAGCCAAGAAAAAAGAATTATTGCTCAAGCCAAATGATTTATAAAATAGAAAAAGGGGGGATTGTTATAAACATATATTATAGTATTGGCTTCTCGCAAAGTATTAAGGTAGATATTATATAATGTTAGAAATGCTTTTTGCTGTGTGGATGTAGTTTTCTCTCTTTTTAGCAAGAATGTTAGCAAGTGTGTGCAAGTAAGATAACCTCCAAGGGAGCAGAGGATGAGGCCCAAGGAGCTGCTAATCAACACTTTGTCCAGAGAACAAAAGGGCCCAAAGGCTACTCCGCCCAGAGAACGGGCGGCCAGGAGAGTCCGAGAGCCGCTATCACTGCTCTGCCCGAGGGGCAAAGAGGCCCAAAGCTGCAATCAACCCTGACTGTCTGGAAAATTAAGAGATCCACCCTACCATCGACTCTTACCTAGCGGGCCCAACCCCAAGAATCAAAAGAAATAAAACCGCAAGGCCGAAGACTACGCATGCTCTAAAAAGGCGGACCCAAGGAGTGGCCATGCAGAACAGTTCCTGGAAAAGTTTTAATATGAATAGAGAACAGACAGTAAAAATGGTATAAAAAGGACTCACCTTGAGCAACAGGTGTGCTCTTGGTAGAGCGCCAAGGCACCCGGCCGTTATCCCTTTGCTTTATTTTATGTGTCTCTTATTGTCTTTATATTAAACTCTTTAAATTCTAACAGGAGAGTGAACCTTGTTTTTCACAATCTCGATATGAATGGGTGTCATTTCTATTCTGCCTGCCTCTCCTTTGGTATACTAGACTTTCGGATTCACCTTGTCTTTATCTTCTATGGTTAGTTTGTATAAGCTCACTACAAACTGTGACTCCTGAACAATCAAGCTTACCTCCAAAGCCACCATCAAATCTCTTCTTAACAAATTGTAGTTCGCCTCTTCAATCAACAAAACATTACCTAGGCATGTCCTGGTTTCAGATTCGAACTCTACATTTTTAATAACCGGGACCTTAAAGGGTTCCCCTTTTGCTCCGACCACCGTCGGGGTATCTTTGCTTGTACATCAACTCGGCAGTCACTGAACGGTGGTTTGTTTAGCTCCCGAGTCTACAAAAAAATTAGTTCTTGCTTTAGGGGTCTGACTTTTAATTTTATCAAGGGCTTCCTGGACCTTAAATTGAGAAGCCTCTGACAGTACTAGACGTCCTGAAAGATTTTCTCATCTTTCATCCTTCTCCCATGAATCAACCCCTTTTTCTTCTTGTGTGCTAAATATTCCAGTGTGCATAGTCCCCCCATCAACTAAAGCATACCCTGACATTCTTTCTCTGTACACATCTGGAAGAACTGTCTACAGCTATTATTTCTCTTTCTGAAAGGGCTTGTTCCTCGAGATCTGCTCGAACTTTGGTGTTTTGCTTCTCCTTTAAGAGAAACGGCAGAAGCGGTCGTTGCCAGGGGAACGGTGCAGGTGAGGGAGGGGGGGTAGGAGGTGGGAATCCTCTCCGGGGCTGATTCCTCCAGGAGTGGGGGGGGATAAGCGGGAAGTGCCGCTGGAACTGGCAAGGGGACAAGCTCCTCTGACGGACACCAGACCCTGGCGTGGACCGCCCCCCCCCCCCCCCCAGCACGGGTCTACAGCAGCCACGGCAGCAGGACTCCAAGCTGCCGGCAGGCCCAGCGCAGACCGAGGGGCCGCAGCCGGGTTCAATGGAGCTGTGTCAGACAACGCAGCGGGGGCAGGGGCCGGAGGAACGGCCGCGGACATCCGGACCGGGGCCGGAGCCGGGACTGGGGCTGCCAGCGGGGCCGGGGCAGGGGCACGGGCGGGAGGCCGTAAGGGGATGCTGGTCGGCCGCCGGACCCGCAGGGGCTGGAGGGGGCGGCGGGAACACTGGGGCAAGCGGTGGAGCCGCGGGCGGTGCCGTGAGATGTGGAAGGTATCTTTTCAGCTTTATACCGGCTAGCGCTTGTATTTCAATGCCTTAGAAAGCCCCGAGCAGCCTTGAGAGGTAGCAAGGGCGATCTAGCACTTTGGTAGCTCTAAAATCGGTACCTGAACCAGCTGCAGAGCAAATACCATCAGCAGAAGCAAAGAGGGAGAAATATAGCTCCCTGCCCGCTCAATTCCCTGCAGTTAGAAGCTTTCAAACGAGACAGACAACCAGAGATGTTCGCAGGAAAGTCGCTGAGCTGAGTGAGAGCGCGTGGCCTCTCCTCGACCATCTTTTATTAGGAGAAGGGGAAAGGGGAGGACTGGGGGTGGACCCGGGGTGAGCGGCCAATCAGACACTGCTGAAGAGTCTGAGTTACATTTGGCTTTGCCCGCGCTTGGAACAAAGGAGCTCGGAGCACATGTCTTTGGGACGGGGGAGGGGAAGCTCGGAACAGGCAGCAACAATTCCCTATTTTTTTTTTTCTTTAAAGCTGGGTTGTAACTCTTAGTAACTTAAAAGTGCATAGAACAGTAACAAAACAACAGTGCAAAATATAATTGTAATCTATCGTCCTTACAACTCAACAGTACCTAGGATGCCTTTAAACTAGTTCCCCAGTCAAAACTCAGGGGTTTAGTCAGGACATCTATGGTATGGAGTATCAGGATGAAGATTTACAAAATACAGTGCAAAAACCTGAGTGCAACTTAACTTAAGGGATTAACATAAAGATCTGCAGTAGGGGGTTTACATGAAGGTGCAAAATCAGGATTCTTTTTTACGGTGTCTCTTCCAGGAGGCAGTTTTAACCTCCTTAACTTTTGAGGAAGTGACATAAGGTTTTACCCACTTCCCTGGGATCCATCTCAGTCCTTGAGGGGTAGATACACTGGCATACCCACGTCCCCAAGTTACAAGTTTGTACGGTCCTTGGATTTTTTGAGTCTCTGGGTCCCGGATCAGGACTTCTGGATTTTCCTTCAGTTTCTGTCTCCCGGTGTTCTGGAAATGACGATAGATGGGAGGGTTTGGATCCTCAAAGGTGCCATTCAGGAAGTTTATGGTAAACAGTGCTTTGCTGAGTCTGAGGACAGGTGAGTTGAGTTTGGTGGTCCCTGATTGTTGTAGCAGCATTCGCTTGAGGGTTTGATGGGCACGTTCAACAATGCCTTGTCCAGTTGGGGAGTGAGGAATACCTGTAACATGTCGAAATCCCCACTGCTGACGAAAGTTTTTAAACTCCTGAGAGGTGTAGGCAGGTCCATTATCAGTTTTTATCTCCTCAGGTATACCAAGCACAGCAAAAACTTGGACAAGATGTTTTTCAACATCCTTAGCCTTTTCACCTGCATGTGCAGAGGCATACATAGCACCAGAGAAGGTATCAATAGAAACATGAACGTATTTTAATCTCCCAAATTCAGGGAAATGTGTGATGTCCATTTGCCACACTTCACCGCTATTAATGCCTCTGGGATTGACCCCCATGCCCAGTGATGGAAGCTGTAGCTTCTGGCAGTTGGGACATGTTGCCACTATTGCTTTTGCCTGTGTCCGCGACAGATGGAACATGTGGATAAGAGCAGGAATATTTTGATGGTGCATGGTATGGCTCAATTTTGCTTGTTCAAAAACTTGGGGGAGCTTTGGTAAGTCAGCTGATAGAACTATGTCTGCTGGCATAGCCAGGGCATCAGCTCTACGATTACCTTCCGCAATAAATCCTGGCAGGTTTGTATGTGGCCTCACATGCATGACAAAATAGGGATGCTCTCTGTGGGAAACCAGATAAATTAATTTTGAGAGCAAATCATAAATTTTCTTGTTTGAGATTTCTTTTAGGAGAGCATGCTCAGCTCTAACAGTTACTCCAGCTACATATGCTGAGTCTGTGACCAAATTAAAGGGTTCTTTGAACCTCTCAAATGCTCTAACAACAGCTGCTAATTCAGCTACTTGTGGTGATCCCTGGATTACCTCGATGTCAGATTCCCACCTTTGCGTCTTTGGATTTTTCCATGTGACCACGGACTTTTTACTTTATCCTGAGGCACCAGTAAAAATGGTAATTGCATCGAGGGGTTTTCTACTTTGAATCTCTCGAGGGATGAAAGAGAATGGCAGATTAAACATGTCATGTTTTGGGTAATGATTTGAGATTTGGCCTGAGTAACTATCTAATGCAAATTGTAAATTTATATTATTTTGGAGTAGGTGATCTAATGCGTCAGTTGTTACAGGTAAGTAGATGCATGCAAAGTCACATCCTGCCAGGGTGCGGAGACTTGCTCTACCCTTCATGATAATTTTTGCCATTAGTTCTTGTGGCTGTGTGATGGTTTTAGGAGGTTGGAGTGGAAGGAATACCCATTCAATTATGATGAGGGGTTCCTTCTGCTCTTTGTCCCACTGAAATATGAGGCCATGAAAGCGTGGTACCTTCCCTAGAATGACAAGCTTAAAGGGTAGGGAGGGCTGATACCTGTGTGCTTGTCTGGTGGAAATGAGCTCTTGTATCTTTTTAAGAGACTGCCTTGCCTCTTCTGTCAGGGATCTAGGGGATGCTGGACCACCTTCCCCTTTTACTAGGTTTGCAATAGGAGCTACATCCTCTGTGGTGAGTCCTAACCAGGACCTTAAATACTTCAGTGTCCCACAGATCTGTTGCACTGCCTCTAGTGTTTTTGGGTTATTATTAATGGTGACAGGTGTTGGGGTGATAGAGGTTTCTGTGATTTTGAGTCCAAGGGCTTGTTCTCTGCATTTTTTCTGGTTGTAATTCAAAGCCCTTGGCCTCTAGGGCCTCAATCACCATGTTAAGTGTCTGCTCGAGATACTGATTATTGGGAGCACACACCAGTACATCATCCATATAATGCAGGATGATGGCTTTCTCTGCTTTGGCACGGATGGGAGATAGAATTTTAGCAATATACTCTTGGCAGAGAGTTGGGGAATTTTTCATACCTTGGGGAAGCACAAGCCAATGATAACGTTCCATGGGAGTTTCACGATTAAGAGATGGTACAGAAAATGCAAATCGGGGGGCATCTGCAGGGTGGAGTGGAATATGAAAGAAGCAATCTTTAATGTCAAGAACAGCTAAATGCCAATGTTGTGGGAGCATTGAAGGTGATGGCATACCTGGTTGAAGGGGTCCCATGTCTTCAATAACTTTATTAACTTCTCTAAGATCTTGGAGTAGCCTATATTTGTTCTTTCCCAGTTTTTGTATTACAAACACGGGTGTGTTCCATGGGCTGTTAGTTGGAACTATATTTCCTTTAGCCAATTGTTCAGCTACTAATGTTTTGAGTGCCTCTAAGTTTTCTTTTTTTAGCGACCACTGGTTAACCCACACGGGTTCATCTGTTTTCCAAGTTAATTTCTGTGGATGGCACTCTGCTTCAGTGGCCTGCAAGGGAAAATTTTGATGTCTAGGGGTGATATCAATTTTTGTTCCCCACTGAGACATGGCATCCCTTCCCCACAGGGTGAATTTGGTGTCTAGGACATACGGACGAAGTGTCGCTATTTGTCCTTCAGGACCTTCAATTTGGATGGTGTGTTTGGACTGCTTTGCAATTTGGGTACCTCCAATCCCATGTATGATGCCCTGAGATTGCAACTCCCATTGCGTAGGCCACTTATCAAATGGAATGACAGACACATCAGCACCTGTGTCTATCATTCCCATGATACTGATTTTATGTGATTTGTAACGGAGCTTACATTCTATTACAGGTTTGCCGTTTCCCAAAACCTCAGTCCAACAGATGGCTGGGATATGACCATCTGTGGGCAGGTATTTGGGCAGTGGAAAGGCCTGTGCAATGACTTGACCCTTTGGCATAAAGTACGGTGGATATATACATTGTACAATTAGGTTAGAACACCCGTTCCAATCCATTTTCATGAGTGTGGGTGTAACCTCTATCCCAGCAGGTGTTTCCCGAGTGTCCCCAATAACAAAAAGGTATGTAAATTCTGGCATGTGGTCCACATTCTGGAATGAAATGGGTATTACAGTCTGTTTGTTGTTGTAGAAATGGTGTGCTTTATCACAGGTTACCTTAAACCTGAGTCCAGAAGTCCAAGTTGCTTTGTCTGCAGCCCTATTTATGTCTGAACGCGGAGCTGTTAGGACACGTTGAGTCGCTAGTTTCCCTGCTGTTGACCTGGGGAAACAGTCTTTGGAGAGTTTTTATCAGCAGTTATGATTGCTCTGCAATTGCGAGCTACATGTCCCTTTTTTCTGACAACGATAGCATACAAAGTTACCGCGCGATTGATTTTCTCCTGTACCCGTAACATTCTCTACAACTTCCCCAACCATCCCCACTTTTTTCAAAAACGGAGCAGCTGTGTTCAGCTGCACCTTCTTTGTACAGACTTCGAGGATGGATTCAACAGTAGGAGGAGGATACAGCGGGAGAGTGAGAATGACTTGTTTGCAAGCATCATTTGTATTAACTTGGAGAAGTTCGAGTAGGAGCGCTTGTTGGAGGTCAGGATTAGGGACCTGGGAAGAGACAGCTTCGCACAAACGGTTATAAAAGTGAATAATATTTTCATTTGGCAATTGCTTGATGATGGTATAATGAGAATTAGGAGTTTGTAATAACGTTAAGGCCTTTTGAGCAGCACGTGTGATTTCAGTAAGAACTGGACGAGGGATAAGCATTGCTTGTTTTTGAGGATTTGCCATATTACTGTCACCAGATAAAAGGTCTAATGTGATGTAATTGTTTTCAAAATCCAGGTAATTATCTGGAGTTTGCCACAAAAGTTTTAATAAATCAGATAAAATTATTTTCCATTGCTTTTTCCACATCATAAAATCACCAGGTGTGAGAAGAGTTTGCATTAATGTAAGTAAATCATGAGGTACAAGTAAGTGAGTTGCAAAAGTAGCACTTAAAAGGCTCTTAAAATAATTACTCTGCATTCCAAACTCCTTAATTGCCTTGCACAAATCCTTAATATCAGAATAAGAAAGGGGTTTCCAGTCGGGGTTCGCTCCATTGCTAGTACATGAGAGTGTAGTAGAAGCATTTGGAGTTACTTCCTGGTAGGCATGGGTTCCCGGATTCAGAGGGGCAGTCACGGGATTGCTGGAACCTGGGGCGGGACAATGGGAAGCAGGGGCGGGGAGTGGAGGGGCAGGGGCGGGGAGTGGAGGCGGGGACACGGCCGGAGGAGGAGAGGGGCTGGGGGCGGGGCTGTGGGAGGCAGGGGCGGTACTTGAGCCATGGGCGGGCACAGAGGGAGGGGTGAAACACGACACTGTGGGGGCGGGGTTGAGGGCGGGGTCAGGTTGTGAAACGGGAGTGGGAAGGGATGGGGACAAGAAGGGATTTGTGGGATGGGGGAGAAAGGGATTGTGGGAGGTGTAGTTTGGAGAGGAAGGAACATTGCGTTCGCCATTACTGGAGACAAACAAACTCGGAGAAACGGGGTTGGGGGGAGGGGTTTTTTCCCGGGCTGCGAGCACATGGCAATGGCTGCTCCTGGGAACAAAGAGATCAGGGGAGAAGGGGTTTTTACGCGCGCTTGAAACATGAGGGCTAGAAACTGGGGAAAAGGGAGTGGAGAAAAGGGGTTGGAGAGGTCCTGGGACAGGCTCCGGATTCCCATCCAAGGCAGGGTGCTGAGGAAACACGGGTGAGCCAGGAGGACGATAGCTCTCCTGTGCTGAGAAGCAGTCTGCTCTAGCTGTGTTTTCCAGCGTAGGGGAAGAGGGGTCCGGGACACAGGGGTTGGAAGAGGGTATAAGGGAATTAACAGGGGGGTTTTGCAGTGGCTTTTCATGTACTGCCTTTTTCTCCGGCAGAGTATAACTTAGTAACAGGAGAGGAAAGAATTTTGAAACTGTTTCGTCTCCTGCACGCTTAAGAGAGGAGAGTTTTCTCCCCACCTTATCCCAAAATTCAGCAGATCTTATGTCCTCGGAGGTCAGATTAGGAAAGTACTGAAAAAGCCATTGTACAAAAGATTGAACTAGATTTTTAGGGTATTTATGCCCAGTTAAAGAAAGGTAACTTTGAACTTGGTGGTATATTTCTCTATGGTGTGCAGAAACTTCAGATCCCATTATAAATGCACACCAAACCTCAACCTCTTACTCGCCAAAAAGGAGGAAAGAAAAAGAGAAAGTTTACACCGGCACCAGCTTAAGACAGGAGCCCCTAAACCAGCAGGGAAATACTCACCAGAATTCTGGATTTATCACAGGAAAGCAGGTCCGGAGAAAAAAAACACACGAGAAGGGTCTTCTGCTTTCCAGCCGTTCCCTCGCCACGTGGTGTGGGGGAGGTTACAGGCTGAGGCTCTGGGCTCGATGTTACACAAAAAGTAACACCTCGCTACACAGAGCTGGCACGGCAGGACGTGCAGAGCTAACTCCAGCAGACACGAAGCTGCCGGGACACCCTGAAAGTCTCTCAGAACCTGAGTTCAGAGATAGCACGTTGGGCGCCAAATGTGGAAGGTATCTTTTCAGCTTTATACCGGCTAGCGCTTGTATTTCAATGCCTTAGAAAGCCCCGAGCAGCCTTGAGAGGTAGCAAGGGCGATCTAGCACTTTGGTAGCTCTAAAATCGGTACCTGAATCAGCTGCAGAGCAAATACCATCAGCAGAAGCAAAGAGGGAGAAATATAGCTCCCTGCCCGCTCAATTCCCTGCAGTTAGAAGCTTTCAAACGAGACAGACAACCAGAGATGTTCGCAGGAAAGTCGCTGAGCTGAGTGAGAGCGCGTGGCCTCTCCTCGACCATCTTTTATTAGGAGAAGGGGAAAGGGGAGGACTGGGGGTGGACCCGGGGTGAGCGGCCAATCAGACACTGCTGAAGAGTCTGAGTTACATTTGGCTTTGCCCGCGCTTGGAACAAAGGACCTCTGAGCACATGTCTTTGGGAGGGGGGAGGGGAAGCTCGGAACAGGCAGCAACAGTGAGAGCCGGGACAGGCGGGACCTCGGGCTCTAGGACCGGCGGTGCAACAGGAGCCTGGGCTTTGGGGGGGGGGCAATGCTTTCAGGGGGGCTCAACCCCTCTCTTTCTTGTTTTCCTTTTCTCCTTTCCTTGGGTTTATTTCTCCTTTAGGGACAGTCCTCCAATGTTCTAGTATCCAGTCTAGGGACTATTTCTCGGGATTTTAGGTATCCCTTGTTCCTTCCCCCCCTGATTTTTCTTAGGGTTTTCTCGGGATTTTACTCTCTTTCTGTTCCATCTTAAAGAAAAAAAAAAAAAAATTACTTCGCTAGCGTATCTTACCTGGATTTTGTGGAGTCCTCTAAATTCCCGAATTCGGTACCGTGTTGAATTTGTATTTTAATTTCTTACTGGTATAGTAGCCCTCGCAGGGGACCGCCCTGGGGGTTTTCCTCCGGTAAGTGCTCTCAAAATTCTGACTTTTACCTGGACTAAATATGTCCGAGACTAGGGGGCTTACCAGTCCTTGAACTCGATAAAGGACGTACCCTTCCCCCTAGCCGTCCGCGGCCGATCCCCCGAATTTCTCGGTTTATTCGGGCTTGACGTGTGGAAAAGAATTAGGTTTTTCTTTCGCTTCCCCCGCGACCGACCTCTTCCCTCGCGAGAGAGAGGAACTGCGATCTTGGGGTCCGCACTCACTTCGTGATAATATCACGTCTCACACACACGCTCGGCCGCTCCTCACTCAACCACGTGATACTTATGGTCCGTTTTCCTGCGTGGATTCTTCGTGCACGTAGACTTTTATGAGTGAATTACCCTGCCGCGGCTCTGGGGATCCCAACCTTGGTGCCCCCCCCGAGTTCCCTGAGAGCTCGTTTTATTTCCTTTTCTCGATCGAGGCGCCACTTTAAATTAGGTTCGTTGATATGATTGGTCCTCGGGATCCCCTGTCTGGCCAGGCCGCTAGAAAAATTAGCGGGGTGCCTCCTGACCGAAAAAGGGGTCCGCCATACCCCAAATCGCATCATGTCGGGGTCACCATTTGAGGTAAAGAAATTCAGCCAAATTAATTTTAATGAAAAAATAGATTTTATTCCACAGCCAAAAGATCAGTCACATAGAAAGCCACGATCGAGAAAAGCAGCTCCGAGCCCGGGGTCGGAGCTGGGTGAACACACATAGATCTGATCTCTATCGCACCAGACCTCCCAAGTTCACAAATGCTGCTTTGGCTGGTCTCTTCTTATACAGTTTTTGGGTAGAGTCCAAATTAATTCTATTCTTCTCGTATTCATGAAGTTTTCTTGTCCTGGAGTTGGGCTGCACAAAGCCTTTCCTGGGTCTGATGAATTGTCCATCCTGGGTGATGAGTGGGCTATTTCTGCTGATGGATGGGCCATCTCTGGTTCCTGGAACAGTTATTTTTAGTTCCCGGAATGTCCAATTCCTTATCAGATGCGATGTAGATATCAGAGTGTGGTGATCAAGTCGTCATGGTGCAAATGTCCCGGTGATAAGATCCAACCCCACCTAGGTGGAATCCTCACTTATTGTGAAAGAAATACTTTTAGTGTTGTGAAATTTTTCTCTCAGCCAGGCTGGGGAAGCGATTTTGAAACTCGGTCTCTGTAGGGTCTGATTATATTCCAGTTTTATATATAATAGCACGAATTACATACTTTATTTATAACAATGTGTATCCCCTATCGCTGCTCCATGCCCAGAAATTAATTTTGTGCCTTTTTGTGCCTTTAAACTGAGCCTGAGAGGGGGAAGGAAAAAAAACCAGAGCAAAACTTTTCAAAACAATTTGTTTAAGGACACAGAGATACACAGACTCCTCTCTTTGTCCGGCAGCAGCGAGAGTGGAGGGAAGCACCCTGCTTGCTTTTCAGCCAGTTTTTTGATTCTTTTTCTCCTGAGAGAGAGAGAGTTGAACTTTTGTTTTCCTGGGACTTTGGTTTTTTCCCGGGACTTTGGTTTTTTCCCTTCTTTTTTTCTGGACTGTTTCAACATCAGAACACCTCAGGAGAGTTCTCCACCGAGGTCCAGAGGTGGGCCCACGACCCAGCTCCGAGGAGGGGGAGAGAGATCTACGGAAGGACTCTAAAATTTTCCCAGGTTTTCACTCCACAGTGAGAGGTTTTATTATTTAGCAGTATTAACCTTTTCCTGTGTGTTTGTTAAAGAAATAGTTTTTACCTCTTTCACTTTCCTTCGAGGAAAATTTATTTTTTCCCAAACCTGGTGGGGGAGGGCTGGTTGTAACCTGCCTTCTATCAGAGGATATTTTCCTCCAAATTTGCCCAAACCAGCACAGTTTGTAAAGGAAGCCCCTTTTCTATCTCTTCCACTGGCTCACCCACCATTAACCACATGGAGAGGTTGCTGAGCCCATGCCACAGCGCCCCCTGCAGCCGCGGGGAATCATTGCACCTGCCCTGCTTAGTCAGGAGCCAGCAGCGTCCCTGCCGGCTGTGACAATAACTACACCAAAGGGGAAAATGCTTGACAGCTGAGAGAAAGTGGGTTTCTGGTTTTGTTTGTTGTTGCTGCTGTTGTTGTTGTTTGTTTGCCTTGTCACAAATATATACATATATACTAGTAAAGAACTGTTATTCTGTTTCCCATATCTTTGCCTGAAAGCCTCATAATTTCAAAGTTATAATACTTTGGAGGGAAGAGGGTCATATTTTCCATTCCAAGGGAGGTTCCCGCCTTCCTTGGCAGACACCTGTCCTTCAAACTAAGTTTCTTAGGCAGCAGATGGGAGAAAATTCCCTGAGAGGAAAAAAAAAAAAGGAAAACTCCTAACCTCCAACAACAGGTGACCCCAACTGACCAAAGGGATATTCCAGACCATATGGTGTCATACTCAGCAATAAAACTAGGGGGGAGGTTGGCAGGGGAGCAGCTGTATGGGGACATCAACTGGGCATCGGTTGGTTGGTGGTGAGAAATTCTATACATTTGCATCACTTTCTTGGGGGTTATTTCTCTCTCTTTGATATTTTCCTTTTCATCATTATTATTTTGTTTCAAGTATTAAAGTGGTTTTATCTCAACCCATGAGTTTTCTCACTTCTACTCTTCCAATTCTCCCTCCCATCCCAGCTGGGGGCTAGTGAAGAAGCAGCTGCATGGTGCTTAGTTGCCAGCTGGGGTCAAACAACAGTTATTTTTGGCAACCACTGTGGAGCTCAAAGGGTTTGAGATAATGAGGGGTTTGTTGGGGATGTGCTGGATCAATTTTGTAGCTGTTATTGCAGTTTAGCTAGTAATAGACAGGCTCCTGTGCTTACTGTGAGGCTCACTTGCCTGACTGTCCATTAGACTGTTGTGCTTGTTAGTGGCCACTTTTTGCTTTCACGGCTTGCTGTAGTGCTGTGCTGCTTATCATTTTACTCTGCTGTGCCTGGGAGCATTCTGATAACAGCCATGGCAATGCACCAGGGCTGGCAGGTAGCCAGGGCATCATTGCTGTGTCTGTGCTGCTGTACTGGACATGCTGGAACTCCAGTGTGAACTTGAGTTGAGACTGCGATCTGTATATGAGGCCATGTGTGAGAAGGACACCCCGAAGCATCTGTGGTCGTGGTTATCTCTGTGCCACAGACGGTGAACCACTTCAGGAATTGTCCATGCTAGAGACAGTACACCTTGAAGCATCTGTGGCCATGCATGAGGTCATGCTGAAGCACCTCAAAGTGTGTGGCCATGGGTAAGCCCATTGGGCATCTCACCCCCCACAAGAGCTTATCTGTTACTTGTTAACTGGTGAGATAACTCAGGACAAGCTGTCTTGTAGTGAGTTATTTTGGCGCCATGGGGTTAACATTATTCTGGCAGCTCCCAACTGAATATAAACATCTTACTGTTGAAGTGAGATCTGGAAAGATAAGATGGATTTCTGACTGACAGCCACCTCACTTTACAAACTATAAAAACTACACCAAACTTTCACCAAGCAGAAATCTTCTATACATTTTCCTGGAAATGGGTGTAGTTTCTCCCTTAAGCAGGGATGCCTGATTTGCAGTTACTCCTCAGGAGGTTGAGTAAAAAGAATTTGTGTACATAATCGTCATTTTGGTGGTAAGTTACATTTGAGTCTGTAACATACTGGAACATTTAAATGTAAGGGAGTAAACAAGGGTTCCTTTACTCTGGGTGGGTACACAGGAGAAATACCGACCAGATATTCTCAAGAGGTCAAAATTACACAAAAATTTATTGGCAAAATATAGAAAATCAAGGAACTTTGGCAAAGGATTTAATACAACATCCAATTCAACATAAAACACTTAGCATAGAATTAACTTAGCCCATTTAACCTAGCAACCTTTAAACCAGTTCGGTGTTACCTTACCCAAAATGTTCCATGGAAAAGAGAATTTAGAAGGAGAAGAGAAAGAGACAGAAAGACAGAAAATATATAGAAAAACAAACATATAGCTACCAACTCCTGGGTTCCAGCATGGATTCCAAGAAGAGGCAGTCAGGCACATGGCTACCTCATGGTCAGCCTTTTAAACAGCAGGGCCTCTGTGGGCCCTCCCCTCAGGTGGGACTTCCAGTCACTCAGCCACTCAGGAGCTGGTTTAGCACTGCCTCTACAATGTCATTGATTGACAACTCTGCCAGGCTGGGATACAAGCTCTGGGGCTGGGGGGCATGGTGTGTGGAGCAGGGCACCACATCACTTGTTGCAGTGGGGATACTGCAACATGCCTATATCAAACCAGGCGTCCCGTGGAAAGGAAATATATATGGACGGATTCTTGGTAGATGTTTCAGAGATGTTTATTTCTCCAGCCGCATGGCCGGGGCTCTGCTGAGGAACTGTTCCAGTCACAGGACCAAGGGTCCTTCTGCCCGCGCAGGGGAACACAAACCAACCAATGGGGAACGAGGCTGAGCAGGGGCAGTGAAACCCCGTGTCTGTCCCGTCAGGGCCCCTCTCCCAGGGCTACACAGCGGGGGAGGAAACCCCAACACCTCACCCGTTTTATTTTAATAAAAAGGAGAATGAAAACAACTGGATAAACATAACAAGAACAGTTTCAGAACAAAACGAGCCACCCTCCTGAGCCTTTAAATGTCCAAACAGATTCTGTGGAACATCTTAGGGCTGACAGAAGGGAGACAGAACTCTCTGAGCATGCTTTGTGGGGAAACTAAGGCAGGAGAGGGTTTAACTTCTTCCCTCCCCCTTTTCATCCCCCACTCGGCATTGGAAAGGGATTTTTGGGGAAACAATTGGCAATAGCATGGTTTTGTGAGGGAAACCATGGATGAAAAAATGGATTAGGAATACACTGGGGGTAATAGGACATAGGGTAAAAGGGAAAGGTGGGATTAGGAAAGGGAGACTGTAGGGGGGGCTTACAATGGAGATATTGTCTAACATGACTATGATTTTTTGCATATATACTGCCTTTTACAGGAACACCATCAGGCCCAGTGACCTGCGATGCTTGTAACCCTTTTCTACCTCGTATAATTTTGAATTCCACTACCTCTCCATCTCCCAAGCTTGGGATACATTTTTCAGGGTTATTCTTTTTAATAGCAGTTCTATGCACGAATATGTCTTGCTGGTTGTCACACCTTGTTATAAAACCATAATTTTGCTTAACATTATACCATTTTACTATCCCTAAGTTCTTAGGTACTATGATCTTTTCCTTTTTCCGAGTGGCTGCTGTTTTCTGTCTCGCTGCGTCTTTGCTCTCTCTTTCGGTCGCTCCCGTGTTGGAATTGTCGGAGCTGCTGGTGCCTGCGCACTCTTCCCGGGGTCGCGTTCGGGGCTGCGCGGGCCGGGCCGGGCCGCGCCGCTCAGTTCTCCATGCGTCGCCTCCTCTGGTCGCAGCTTCGCTGCCGATGCCAGGCGCTGCACCCACGTCTCGGCTGGACCCCCGAGTGATGACCCCCCCGCGCCCTGCTCCAGCGCGCGTCTCGGCTGGGCGCAGCTCAGTTCTACCGCCACCCCTGCCAGCCGCCGCCCGCGCGCCGCCCCTCTCAGTCGGGTCTTCACGGGGCTCGCTCCACCACACGCTGAGTGCGGCCGGGTGGGCACCGCTGGGTCCCGCTGCTCCTGCCGCGCCTCGCTCCGCCACTGACACTGCGGCTCATGTGGCTCCGCCCGCACGCGGGAACTGCCTCGCTGCTGCTCGCAGAGGGCTCGGTGCACGTGGCCTGGGCCGCACGGTCCCTGTGCCAGGCTTCCCTTCGCCAAGACACAGCTGACATTGCTCAACAGTCTCGGTAATTAAATAATATTCACAAAAATATTCTTCCATTGGCATATGTTTTGACTCCAATATTAACTGTGTCCAAACGGTTTTCCAAAAGCCCTTGGTAAGAATTAAATCCCAAGAAACATAGAAAAAGTTCTTAAACAATCATGCCAGGAAGTGTTTCAGTTCTTTTTGAGCTTGAATTAAGCTAAAATTTACAAATCGTTGTTCAAGAATCATTTTAAGTTTAAGATAAATGTCCATATGCGGCTCTGAGAGCCAAGAGTCTTCCCACGGTTCCTCCATAGTTTAGATATGGAATAGCAAAACAAAACCAAGAAGAGGAATCCAAAGTTTCCAGGGTTTGCTCACACAAATCAGTTGCTTAGGGATCAGGGATCGTTCTGCTCGCAATTCACCACCATTATGTTGCAGTGGGGATACTGCAACACGCATCTATCAAACCAGGAGTCCCGTGGAAAGGAAATATATATGGACAGACAGATTCTTGATAGCTGTTTCAGAGATGTTTATTTCTCCAGCCGCATGGCCGGGGCTCTGCCGAGGAACTGTTACAGTCACCTGACCAAGGGTCCTTCTGCCCGCGCAGGGGAACACAAACCAACCAATGGGGAACGAGGCTGAGCAGGGGCAGTGAAACCCCATGTCTGTCCCCTCAGGGCCCCTCTCCCAGGGCTACATGGCGGGGGAGGAAACCCCAACAATCACTGTCCTGGTTAAAAGGACAGGTGTCTGCTAAGGAAGGTGGGAATCTCCCTCGGAATGGAAAATATGACCCTCTTCCCTCCAAAGTATTATAACTTTGAAATTATGAGGCTTTCAGGCTAAGATATGGGAAACAGAATAACAGTTCTTTACTAGTATATATGTATATATTTGTGACAAGGCAAACAAACAACAACAACAGCAGCAACAACAAACAAAACCAGAAACCCACTAACAGCCTTCTCTCAGCTGTCAAGCATTTTCCCCTTTGGTGTAGTTATTGTCACAGCCGGCAGAGACGCTGCTGGCTCCTGACTAGGCAGGGCAGGTGCAATGATTCCCCGCGGCTGCAGGGGGCGCTGTGGCATGGGCTCAGCAACCTCTCCATGTGGTTAATGGCGGGTGAGCCAGTGGAAGAGATAGAAAAGGGGCTTCCTTTACAAACTCACAGGGGCATCTGATCCTGGTGCCTGTCCAGATGGTGAAGTGGACTGTAGCAGGAACCTCGGAGCAGCGGCTGGAATGATGCCTTAAAGAACCTAGAAATGAAACAACACACTTTCAAGATAATATGAGTATAAGAAGTGTGAAAAACGAGGTTCACTCTCCTGTTAGAATTTAAAGAGTTTAATATAAAGACAATAAGAGACACATAAAATAAAGCAAAGGGATAACGGCCGGGTGCCTTGGCGCTCTGCCAAGAGCACACCTGATGCTCGAGGTGAGTCCTTTTTATACCATTTTTACTGTCTGTTCTTTATTCATATTAAAACTTTTCCAGGAATTGATCTGCATGGCCACTCCTTGGGTCCGCCTTTTTAGAGCATGCGTAGTCTTCTGCCTTGTGGTTTTATTTCTTTTGATTCTTGGGGTTGGGCCCGCTAGGTAAGAGTCGATGGTAGGGTGGATCTCTTAATTTTCCAGACAGTCAGGGCTGATTGCAGCTTTGGGCCTCTTTGCCCCCCGGGCAGAGCAGTGATAGCAGCTCTCGGACTCTCCTGGCCGCCCGTTCTCTGGGCGGAGTAGCCTTTGGGCCCTTTTGTTCTCTGGACAAAGTGTTGATTAGCAGCTCCTTGGGCCTCATCCTCTTCTCCCTTGGAGGTTATCTTACTTGCTCACACTTGCTAACATTCTTGCTAAAACGAGAGAAAACTACATCCACACAGCAAAAAGCATTTCTAACATTATATAATATCTACTTTAATACTTTGCAAGAAGCCAATACTATAATATATGTTTATAACAGAAGTAATATAAAGGCTGGTCTTTATTGGAGGCCTCCAAGGGGCAGATATGGAAAAATGCCCAAATGCCTGCACAGGGTGAATACAGTTTTATATGTTTAGCAAATTAGCAGAACTGAAAAAAATCAACAATTAGAGACATAAGTGGTGAGGTAAGTCCCTCCGGTTCAACCCTTTTCTAAATCCTCCCCCCTCCGATAGAAACTAAACTTTGTTTATGAAAATGTGTCTTGGAGAACTAGTCTCAACCTTGGCTCCCAGGAAGAACCAAGGTAGGATAGGGGCCTTGGACCCCCAACTTGGAGCCTCTGGAATGTGTTTTGTCCTTCTGCCTGTCACGGTAGGGAAAAGTACTGGGGCTAGGTAAGAACTATATTACTTTGCAACAATAGAGATAGAATATATATATGAAGGAAATACAAAAGCAAAAATCATTCTGGCATCAGGATCGGCAGAGGTGGGCACACCCAGGGTGACAAAACAAAATGTAGCAGAAACTCCGCAGCTGTAGCAGGAGCCGTGGCGGTCGGGCAGACACGGGGTGTCAAGTTAAAGTGTAGCAAAAACCCCGATGCAGCAGCAGAAAAACAGCTGGGCTGGGCAGCAGCAGCCGGGCTCCCGCAAACAGCCGGGAGACATTCCTTCCGAGGGGGGCGGGGGTTGGGGAGCTGGGTTTTCCCCTGGGGCACCCGAGTAGATGGTGAGGGTCTTTTCCAGTGAGATCAGGTGTTCTATAAGGTCCCAGTTCAATGGCTGCTCCTACGAGCAAAGCCTCACTCACAGTAGGAGCAGCAGTCAAAGACAGAACTCCACACTGGCAGCGAATTCTTCCCACAGCAACCGCAGCCCGTCTCACCTCCTATCTGAGAGCAAGAGAGAGTGAGGAGCTGAGCCCATTGAGCCCAGCCCCTCACCCCCCAGTCAAAATCTCGAGGTATCTCTGCACTTTCAAAGAGAAAGCCCTGAGCTAAGAGACTGCAGCCAACTGCATCCTTCTTTTGTCTCTCTTAAGTATCATAGTTATCATCGCTTAGACAACAAATGGGAGAAAATTCCCTGAAAGAAAAGAATAAAACAAAAAGAACTACTAGTAGATGACATAAAGCAGTGCACGATATCAAGGTACCTATATTAAAGCTAGCAAAAAAAGTACTATTGGTTAGGAGTCTGTCAGAGACTGGAAAAGATTGATGTCTCGAGACATTTTGGGATGTCTGTGGAGGGGGAGGGGGGAAGGTGGGGCAGGTCAGGCCTTGCCTAGGCGATTGTTGGAGGTTAAGATTTTTCCTTTTTTTTCCTTTTCTTTCTCTCAGGGAATTTTCTCCCATTTGTTGCCTAATTGATGATAACGACGATACTTAAGAGAGACAAAAGAAGGGTGCAGCTGGCTGCAGTCTCTTAGCTCGGGGGCTTTATCTTTAGATGTGCAGAGATACCTCGAGATTTTGACTGAGGGGTGAGGGGCTGTGTGGTGGCCAATGAGCCTACAAAGGACAAAGAGAGTCCGCTGGTGGGACAAGTCCCTAGTACCAAAAGAACCTCCTCAGATTAGGATGACCAGAAAGGCTTCTCCCAGGATGCATTGTTCTGTTATGTTAATCTACCCCAGTTCTGCTTCCCTGGTTGGCCCGTGGCCCCTCCACCCTCTTGTTACCTTATATGTTTCATATCCTAGAAAGTTCTCCACTTCAGGTTCCCCCCATTGGCCTTTTCCCCTTGCCACTCCCCCAGAGCTTTCCCATTGGTCCCCATTCCCTAGTCCCGCCTTTGTACCACCCCCGTGCCCTCAGACCATTAGTTTCTGGTGCTTGCACCACTCCCGTACTTAAGCCTGTGTTCTTCATTGTTCTGGGTCTTTGCCTCTAGAACCCTTAACAGTGTGGAAGCAATAAACTGCTCCTGTGGAAATCTATGCAAAGACCCTTCCTGCCTCTTTGCCATCGACCCATACTACTGAAGCTATCGGTGCGTTTGTGCGTCCACGCGTGTGTGAATGTATGTAGCTGATCCTGCTGAGAGGCTTCACTTTGGAGACGCTTTTAAAGATCGCAACACCTCACGCTCCAGCAAGAGCCCACAGAGCACAAGATAGTGATACGGCTGGGCTCAGCTCCTCGCTCTCTCTTGCTCTCAGATAGGAGGTGAGACGGGCTGCGGTTGCTGTGGGAAGAATTCGCTGCCAGTGTGGAGTTCTGTCTTTGACTGCTGCTCCTACTGTGAGTGAGGCTTTGCTCGTAGGAGCAGCCATTGAACTGGGACCTTATAGAACACCTGATCTCACTGGAAAAGACCTTCACCATCTACTCGGGTGCTCCAGGGGAAAACCCAGCTCCCCGACTGTTGCAGTGGGGATACTGCAACATGCATATATCAAACCAGGAGTCCCGTGGAAAGGAAATATATATGGACAGACAGATTCTTGGTAGATGTTTCAGAGATGTTTATTTCTCCAGCCGCACGGCCGGGGCTCTGCCCAGGAACTGTTCCAGTCACCGGACCAAGGGTCCTTCTGCCCGTGCAGGGAACACAAACCAACCAATGGGAACGAGGCTGAGCAGGGGCAGGGAAACCCCGTGTCTGTCCCCTCAGGGCCCCTCTCCCAGGGCTCCATGGCAGGGGAGGGACCCCAACACCCAACTTACTACTGTGTAGTAAGTAACTTTAATTAAGATTTTTTGTCTGTTATCTCCTGTTTATTTAATAAATAAATCATTTTATAAATAGACTTGGTCTGCCATCCTTAGAACTTGACGGCCAGAGTGATTTCTTAAATTTAAGCTGTTGCCAAAAATCTGAGGCTAAGACAGGGCTTGTCTGAAGCTTCCACTCATCCCATGACACCCATGAAAGAGCAGGTGCACCCATGGAGGGACTGCAGCCATGGATGAGGCCATGTTGGAGCAGTTTTACTTCTGAAGGGACTGTGGTCCATGGATAAAGCTCCACTTCAAGCAGATACACCCCCACAGGACTGTAGTCTGTGGATAAGTCCAAGCTGGAGCAGAGGCAAGGGGAGGAGTTCAATGCAATTTTAAACCCAATGTTCTGGTCCAAAGGGACCTGGGGTGGAAATTGTAATGGAAATAAACCAATTTAAATTGTTGTAACCCATTATCTGAGTTGCATCTTATAGGAATTATAATAGCAGGAACCACCCAAACCACTGGAGGACAAGCTTTACAAGACAGTGCAAGTGCAACAGTGACCCAACCTGATCTGGCTTTGGAGCCAAATAACTCCAGGTAACACACCACCTCTCCTGTCCTGAGAGACCACCAGAACAGATGGAGCCCAAAGTCATGGACTAAGTGAACTCAATGGAGATTTTGTGGAAATTTGTTGATATTTTATGGAGATTTTGCGGGGGTGGTGCATAGACTAAGGGAATGATGTCTGTGTATTATATCAAAGGATGGGAAGGGTAGGGTAGGAGTAAATGAAGTTGTCTTGGATAGTGTGGGACCTGAGCATGACATAAATGGCATGGAATGAGGGGTGGGAAATGTGCTGGTTTTGGCTGGCATACAGTTAAATTTCTTCACAGTATGGGCTGTGTTTTTGATTTGTGCTGAAAAATGTCGCTAATATAGGGATGTTTTCGTTATTGCTGAGCAGTGCTTACACAGAGCTAAGGTTTTTATTGCTCCTCACACCATACATGAGCAAGTAGGCTGGGATGCACAAGAAGTTGTGAGGGGACACAGCCAGGACAATTGCTCACCACCTGCTGATCAATGCCCAGAACCTCCCCAAGTCACAGGTGGCCCCACTTCCGGTTAACTCCCCAATTTATATACTGGGTATGACATTCTATGGTGTGGAATATCCTTCTGGCCGGTTCAGGTCAGCTGTTCTGGCCATGCTTCCTCCTGGCTTCTAGTGCAGCTGCTCCCTGGCAGAGCCTGAGACACTGAAAAACCCTTGACTCAGGTTAAGCACTGCTCAGCAACAACCAAAACATCAGTGTGGTATCAGCATTACTCTGTACTGAATCCAAACCACAGCACTGTGCCACCACTAATGAGAAAATGAACTCTATCCCAGCTGAAACTAGGACAGAAACAGTGTCTCGGTTTGAAAGACAGGTGTCTGCTAAGGAAGGCAGAAGCCCCCCCTTGAAGTGGCAGATATAACCCTTTTTCCCTCCAAGTTATTATATTTTGAAATCAAGGGCCTTTAGGCAAAGATGTGGGAAATAGGAATAACAGTTCTTTACTATATATATATATATATATATATATGTATATGTACATAACCAGTCAAATCAAACAACAACAACTATGGCAGTAACAGCACACACAAACCCAGTCCCAGCCTTCTCGGCTGTCAGGCTATTTCCCCTCGGGTGCAGTTCCGCTCGCAGCCGGCAGGGGCGCTGGCGGCTCCCGGTGAGCAGGGCAGGTGCGATGGTTCCCCCGCGGCTGCAGGGGGCGCTCCGGAGCGAGCTCGGGAAACACGCGGCACCCGTGCCCTGGGATCCCGGGAAGGGAAGGAATAAAGGCTTCACAAACCCCTGGGCAGCCGATCCCGGACTCTCAGGAAACGGCAGGCAGGAGAAGCAGGCTAAAGCAGCAGGCTAGAGCGGCAGGGACGAACGCAAATCCCGGGTGGCAGGCGAGATGTATCCAGATGGGAGAACCCCACGGATGCCCAGGCAGGCAGGGCGAGCAGGGCTACAGCGTAGCGAAAGCTCGAAGCAGCAGCAGTGGGGCAGGGCAGCCACAGCTCAGCCTCCAGCAGGGCAAGAAAAGCGGCTTTTGGGGTCCCGGCGTTGTTTCCAGCAGGAAGAGAAGAACGGCCAAAAAGAAAGAAGCAGCAGCTCCTTTCTCTGCAGCTTCTCTCTCCGGACGCTCAGAGCGAACTGCCCCCACACCCAGGTGTAGACAAAAAAGTAGCCAGGCCCACCCCACTCCCTTTTTTGTCTTTCTTAAGTACAGCTATTTGTCCCCTAGCAACATGCATATGGGAGAAAATTCCTTTAACAGAAAAAAAAAAAAAACCTAAGACTAAACTAAAACCCCAACATTATCCACCCCGAATTTTTTCCCATACTAACATGTTACATGAAACAACTTTTTTCTTAACCATATAAATCTATGCATTACCCAAATTATATACAAATATACATGCTGATAGTGATACAAGTACAGAGCCATGGGTAGTTCACCCTAAAACAAGGTCCCCTTGAGGTAAGCATCGGGTCTCTCCATCCTTTTGCATCACCCACCAGGTGCAACCTGGTCCCTGAGCAAAAACGACCCCACGGATGGGTTTGTCTTTGCTCAAGGCAGACTTTACCCAAACAGTTTTTCCAAGCATACCTCTCATGTGCACCACTGGAACCTTATCTCCGTCTGTTGTTTGTAGGGGTTCGGATTGGGCAGGGCCTGCTCGGCTGGTGGAGCCTCGGGTGTTAACTAACCAGGTGGCTCTTGCTAAATGCATCTCCCAATTTTTGAAAGTCCCCCCACCCAGTGCCTTCAAGGTGGTTTTAAGCAATCCATTACACCGCTCAACCTTCCCAGCTGCTGGTGCATGGTAAGGGATGTGGTACACCCACTCTATGCCATGTTCTCTAGCCCAGGTGTTTATAAGGCTGTTCTTGAAATGAGTCCCATTGTCAGACTCGATTCTCTCAGGGGTGCCATGCCTCCAAAGGACTTGCTTTTCCAGGCCCAGGATGGTGTTCCGGGCAGTAGCATGAGGCACAGGATAGGTCTCCAGCCATCCAGTGGTGGCTTCTACCATTGTGAGCACATAGCGCTTGCCTTGGCGGGTTTGAGACAGTGTGATGTAATCAATCTGCCAGGCCTCCCCATACTTGTATTTGGACCATCGCCCACCGTACCACAGAGGCTTCACCCGCTTGGCCTGCTTGATCGCAGCGCATGTCTCACAATCATGGATAACCTAGGAGATACTGTCCATGGTTAGATCCACCCCTCAGTCTCGTGCCCACTTATAGGTGGCATCTCTGCCCTGATGACCTGAGGCATCATGGGCCCATCGAGCTAGGAACAGTTCTCCTTTATGTTGCCAATCTAAGTCTATCTGGGACACCTCTATTTTCGCAGCCTGATCTACCTGTTTGTTGTTACGATGTTCTTCATTAGCCCGGCTCTTGGGGATGTGAGCATCTACATGACGGACCTTCACGGATAGCTTCTCTACCCGAGTGGCAATGTCTTTCCACTCTTCAGCAGCCCAGATTGGTTTTCCTCTGTGCTGCCAGTTTGCCTTATTCCACCTTTCCAGCCAACCCCACAGAGCATTGGCTACCATCCATGAATCAGTGTAGAGGTAGAACTTTGGCCACTTCTCTCTTTCAGCTATGTCCAGAGCTAATTGGACAGCTTTGAGCTCAGCAAATTGGCTCGATCCACCTTCTCCTTCAGTAGCCTGTGCAACTTGTCGTGTGGGGCTCCATACAGAGGCTTTCCATTTCCGGCTAGCGCCTACAATTCGGCAGGAACCATCAGTGAAGAGGGCGTATTGTCTTTCACTCTCTGGTAGCTCATTATATGGTGGGGCTTCTTCAGCACGTGTCACCTGCTCCTCTTCTTCTTCAGAAGATAATCCAAAAGTCTCACCTTCCGGCCAGTTCATAATTATTTCCAAGATCCCAGGGCGACTTGGGTTTCCAATTCGGGCGCGCTGCGTGATGAGGGCAATCCATTTGCTCCAAGTAGCGTCGGTGGCGTGATGCGTGGAGGGAACCTTTCCTTTGAACATCCACCCCAGCACCGGTAGTCGGGGTGCCAGGAAGAGTTGTGCCTCTGTGCCGATTACTTCTGAGGCAGCCTGGACTCCTTCATAAGCTGCCAGGATTTCCTTCTCTGTGGGAGTGTAGTTGGCTTCAGACCCTCTGTAGCTTCGGCTCCAGAATCCCAGTGGTCGGCCCCGAGTCTCACCAGGCACCTTCTGCCAGAGGCTCCAGGACAGACCATTGTTCCCGGCTGCAGAGTAGAGCACGTTCTTCACCTCTGGTCCTGTCCTGACTGGGCCAAGGGCTACGGCGTGAGCAATTTCCTGCTTGATCTGGGCGAAGGCTTGCTGCTGTTCAGGGCCCCAGTGGAAATCATTCTTCTTGCGGGTAACCAGGTAGAGAGGACTCACGATCTGGCTGTACTCGGGAATGTGCATCCTCCAGAAACCTATAGCGCCTAGGAAAGCTTGTGTTTCCTTCTTGTTGGTCGGTGGAGACATTGCTGTGATCTTATTGATGACCTCAGTGGGAATCTGACGCCGTCCATCTTGCCACTTTACTCCCAGGAACTGGATCTCTCGGGCAGGTCCCTTGACCTTGCTCTTCTTGATGGCAAAACCAGCTTGCAGGAGAATTTGAATTATTCTCTCTCCTTTCTCAAACACTTCGGTCGCGGTGTTCCCCCACACAATGATGTCATCAATGTACTGCAGATGTTCTGGAGCCTCACCTTTTTCTAGTGCAGTCTGGATCAGTCCATGACAGATGGTGGGACTGTGCTTCCACCCCTGGGGCAGTCGGTTCCAGGTGTACTGCACGCCCCTCCAGGTGAAGGCAAACTGAGGCCTGCACTCTGCTGCCAGAGGAATAGAGAAGAATGCATTGGCAATGTCAATAGTGGCGTACCACTTCGCTGCTTTGGACTCCAGCTCGTACTGGAGCTCCAACATGTCTGGCACGGCAGCGCTCAGCGGTGGAGTCACTTCATTCAGGGCACGATAGTCCACAGTCAGTCTCCATTCCCCATCAGACTTGCACACAGGCCAGATGGGGCTGTTGAAGGGTGAGTGGGTCTTGCTGACCACCCCTTGGCTCTCCAGCTCGCGGATCATCTTGTGGATGGGGATCACAGCATCTCGATTTGTCCGATACTGCCGGCGGTGCACTGTCGAGGTGGCAATTGGCACTCGTTGCTCTTCCACTTTCAGGAGCCCAACTGCAGAAGGATTCTCAGATAGTCCAGACAGGGTGTTCAATTGCCTAATGCCCTCTGCCTCCACAGCAGCAATACCAAATGCCCACCTGAATCCTTTTGGGTCTTTGTAATAGCCATTCCGGAGGAAGTCTATGCCCAGAATACACGGGGCCTCTGGGCCGGTCACAATCGGATGCTTTTGCCACTCCTTCCCAGTCAGGCTCACTTCAGCTTCCAAAAGGGTCAACTGCTGTGATCCCCCGGTCACCCCAGCGATGGATACAGGTTCTGCCCCCACATGTCCCGATGGCATTAAAGTACACTGTGCCCCAGTATCAACCAATGCATCATATTTTTGTGGCTCTGATGTGCCAGGCCATCGGATCCACACCGTCCAGAAAACTCGGTTCTCCCGTGCCTCTTCCTGGCTAGAGGCAGGGCCCCTCTAGCCCTGGTTATCATTCTTTCCCTGGGTGTACATGCTCGAGGTACCTTCAAGGGGATCCGACATATCATCCTCCCTTCTCTAATATCTGGCAGCTCGGTCACGGGAGGCTGAGGCTACCTTCACCTTAGCGGAACCTCCTCGGTTAGTGCCTCCCTCCTTGAGTTCACGCACCCGCGCTGCCAGGACAGAGGTGGGTTTCCCATCCCACCTCCTCATGTCTTCCCCATGCTCACACAGGAAAAACCACAGCTCAGCTCGTGGGGTGTACCCTCTCTCTAGCAGGGGGACGACGGGCTCTGACTTGGGGGCCTGTGACTCGCACTGGTGCCACACTGACCCTCCTCATCTCCTCCCTCATCTCCTCCCTCATCTCCTTCCTCATCTCCTTCATCTCCTCTTTGAGGTCCTGGACCACAGCAGAGACATGAGCTTTCAGCGGGCCATTGATCATGCTGTCATAATGCCTGAGCTTGCTGGCAACAGAGCCCACGGTTTCTCGGGTATTGTCAGCATCAATCGTTGCAATGAAGGTGGTGTATTGCGATGGCCCTAGCCTTGCCAGGTTCCACATCATCTGTCCTGTGCACCTGACCTTATCGGGGTCATTATCATGCTGTCCATCCCTCCCAAAGAGTACCTCTAATATTGCCACCTCTCTTAGCTGTTGGATCCCTTGCTCGAGTGTCTTCCACTGCATTCTATGATGATACTCCTGCATTCTTTCTTTGTGAATGAACCTTTCTCTCACACTCATTAAGAGCCGCTCCCAGAGAGAAAGGGGCCCTGGCTCCCTCACAAATACCTGGTCCACACCTGGGTCCTGGGTCAATGATCCCAGATACCTTGCCTCACCACTATCCAGTTGCACACTTGTGCCCATAAGGTCCCAAACCCGAAGCAGCCAGGTGGTATAAGGCTCACGCCCCCTTCGCACAATGTCGTTTCGCATAGCACGGAGACTGTCGTGCGACAGGGACTCAGTGATGATTTCTGGCTCTGGCTCTCCTGCTGGTTGTGAGGGCCCTGGTTGCCCATCATCATTAACTGGTCGTACTGATTTGGTCTTACACTTCCTCCTTTGCACAGGGGCGACTGCTGCTGGCTGTGGTTGTCCTTGTGGTTCAGCTGAAGCCTGGACGGTTGTAACATCCGTGGGTTCTACTGCTGCACCATCGGACTCACCCTCTTTGGGGCAGGGAGAGGGCTTTTCACTAGCTGAGGAGGTGTATTCCCTTAGCAATTGGCATATCTCCTGGCGCACCTGGCCCATCTCCTGGCATATCTCCTTGCGCACCTGGCCCATCTCCTGGCACATCTCCTGGCACACCTGGCCCATCTCCTGGCATATCCCCTGGCGCACCTGACCCATTTCTTGGCACATCTCTTGCATCCCTTTTGCCAGTACCCCCACTCAGTTTGGGTAGTCCATTTCTGAGGTGGACTGTTGGGCGGTATCAGTCTCTGGGGTAGGATCTCTAGTGTCTGGGGCCGTGCCAGGTTCTGGGGCAGGATAGGGCTCTGGGGTAGGATCTCTTGTGTCTGGGGCCATGTCAGGTTCTGCGGCAAGATCAGGCTCTGGGGTAGGAACTCTACTCTCTGGGGCCATGTCAGGTTCTGGGGCAGGATCTCTAGTCTCTGGGGCTGGTGTCCGGGTAGATATCCAAGCCAATCTCAATTTATCCTTGAGTGCTAAATAGAGTAGGCCTATCAGCAGCAGATGGTTAATATTCAGAGGGAATTTAAACCCTTCGAAAATTGATGGGGTGGGCCCAAAGAACTGGTTGAGGGGTTGGGGGAAAACTTCCCCTGGTGTCATTTCCTCACAGAAGGTACCATTGTTAACATAACCCCAAAAACATGTGCTCAGTGTGTGATAGCCGTTTATCCATGTGCCCACATTCCGGAGGAAGCTAAAAACCCATGAATTCCTCACCTTCTTGACCCATAGCGCAAGCTGGATAACAGCAATGGTAGCCTTAGTCAGAGGACCCATATTCAAGTAAGGAGCTGCAAAGGGGAAGAATAAAGCTACGGCCACATGCCACCCGAACCAGGGTAAACTAGACCACATAGTGCAGCCTAACAAGGTTCCTATATCTGGCACACAAAATAAAGTTATCCAAGAACTGTTATTCCTTTTTTTTCACCTCTCTCTCTTAATGCCCTCAGGCCCCACATTGGGCGCCAAGATCTGTCTCGGTTTTGAAAGACAGGTGTCTGCTAAGGAAGGCAGAAGCCCCCCTTGAAGTGGCAGATATAACCCCTTTTCCCTCCAAGTTATTATATTTTGAAATCAAGGGCCTTTAGGCAAAGATGTGGGAAATAGGAATAACAGTTCTTTACTATATATATATATATATATATATGTATATGTACATAACCAGTCAAACAAAACAACAACTATGGCAGTAACAGCACACATAAACCCAGTCCCAGCCTTCTCGGCTGTCAGGCTATTTCCCCTCGGGTGCAGTTCCGCTCGCAGCCGGCAGGAGCGCTGGCGGCTCCCGGTGAGCAGGGCAGGTGCGATGGTTCCCCCGCGGCTGCAGGGGGCGCTCCGGAGCGAGCTCGGGAAACACGCGGCACCCGTGCCCTGGGATCCCGGGAAGGGAAGGAATAAAGGCTTCACAAACCCCTGGGCAGCCGATCCCGGACTCTCAGGAACGGCAGGCTGGAAACGGCAGGCTGGAGCGGCAGGGACGAACGCAAATCCCGGGTGGCAGGCGAGATGTATCCAGATGGGAGAACCCCACGGATGCCCAGGCAGGCAGGGCGAGCAGGGCTACAGCGTAGCGAAAACTCGAAGCAGCAGCAGTGGGGCAGGGCAGCCACAGCTCGGCCTCCAGCAGGGCAGGAAAAGCGGCTTTTGGGGTCCCGGCGTTGTTTCCAGCAGGAAGAGAAGAACGGCCAAAAAGAAAGAAACAGCAGCTCCTTTCTCTGCAGCTTCTCTCTCCGGACGCTCAGAGCGAACTGCCTCCACACCCAGGTGTAGACAAAAAAAGTAGCCAGGCCCGCCCCACTCCCTTTTTTGTCTTTCTTAAGTACAGCTATTTGTCTCCTAGCAACATGCATATGGGAGAAAATTCCTTTAACAGAAAAAAAAACCTAAGACTAAACTAAAACCCCAACAAGCACCTTATGGAAAGTAATGCAAACCAGCATTTTAAATAAGACCAGCCCAGAACTGACAGAAGGATGTTGGCTATGCTATAATATCAAGCCTCCCTTTTATGAGGCTGTCGGAATAACGGGTAAACCACAAAGACTCAACGAGAGCAACCCAAAACAGTGCTCTTAGAAAAAGAACAAAGTGAGTGAGCAGGGGATAACACTTTCCCAAGTATCAGGAAAAGGACGATGCGTAGGTACTGTTCCCGAAGAAAAAAACATTTATGCAACATCACAGTGAAAAATCCGAAGCAGAGACAGCCAGTAGCATGGTTAATCCCGGCCGCCAATACCAGATGGGTCTGCCAAAGCATAGGAATAACTCCTTGTCTGTCCCTTGAAGTTTTTAATCATACTCATGACTATTGTATTCAGGTAACCATCCTACCTAGAATCACTTACCACCCTAAAGACTATGTTTTCAAGCAACATATCACCCCTGAACACCACTTGATGAGGAGAGAACCTTTCACCGCCCTAACCATAGCAACCCTCTTAACAGTAGGAGGAGTGGGAGCTGGAACAGGAATAACCTCACTAATTAGCCAGCAAAAAGAGTTTAAAGCACTAAGGATCTCTGTAGACGAAGATTTAAGTAAAATAGAGCAAGCAATTGACGGATTAGTCAAGTCAGTCAGGTCATTGTCAGAAGTGGTCCTACAGAATCGCAGGGGACTAGACTTACTGTTTTTACAACAAGGGGGTCTTTGCGTTAGCACTCAAAGAAGAATGCTGCTCCTATGCCGATCACACCGGAGTGGTAATAAACACCATGAACGAATTAAGAAAACAGCTAGAACAAAGGAAACGAGACAGGGAAACACACCAAAGCTGGTATGAAAACTGGTTTAATCATTCCCCCTGGCTGACTACATTGCTTTCAACCATTGCAGGACCATTAATTTTGTTAGTGCTTGGACTCACCTTTGGACCATGTATATTTAATAAACTAATTTCTATAATAAGAAGCCGCTTAGAAGCAGCACACCTTATGCTTGTTAGAGCTAAGTATAAACGAATACTTGAAGAAGAAAACTTAGAAACATTAGAACTGGCTAAACAGGAATTACAAAGATTCAGTGAACAAAAATGAATAAAGAAGAGAAATGGGGGATTGTGAAGGATACAGGATGTTTTGTCCACTAAATATCAAGTAGCAGGAAACCAGCTGCCTATACCTATATAAGAGCCAGAGACAAATATGTGCTTGCCTAATCCCTATCTGTACTTGCTTAATCAGCTTTTAGTTCCAGGACCTTGAGCATAATGACCATACAAGGAAGGGGCAACCAAAAGACACCAGAGGATGACTACTAACCTTCATTCTGCAACCACCAGGAGGAAAAAAAGACCCCCTAGCAACAAGTCACACATGCGCAGAATACCATGAAAAAGACACGTTAACCGGAAAAGAGACTGTATAAGAAGGAACTAGAACTGGCGAAAAGCGCGGCAGTTGGTGGAGCGGAGACTCCCCTGCCGCCCAGCGCTGTATTTACTTTTGCCTTGCTTGCTTGCTGTTAATAAATAAAATTGTAATTAGCAGATTGAGTCCCGGAATTCATTACACCCTTTATATTCAAATCCCCCATATTTTACCAATTTCCTCAGACCAGTTCCAGACATTTACAGAAACTACCTACTGCTTTTTGTACTTCATCTCCTGAGAAATGGGTTTAGGGTAGAAAAGATGACTGGAGAATTTGAGATTAAACATGTCTTCATCTTAAAAGTTCAGATAGGTCATTGTTCTGGGTAACCCAAAATGTTCTTGTAGTCCATATCTATCTATGCCCAAAATTGTTGCTGCCTCTTTAAGACCCTGCAGCCAGAAATGGAACTGTGGGGCAAGGGGCTGCCAGTTCCTTTTAAAAGTCAGAGTTGCCCAAGCAGAGCTCTCTTGCCTCTTGGCTCATCTCGTCTCTCTCGTTTCTTGCCTCTTTTGCTTCTTGCCTCTTGGTTTTTGCCATAGAGCTGAGGCAGCATGGACAGAGGCTACCCTTTTGAGTTTTCTTTTGTTTCTTTTGTTTCTTTTCTGAGGGGGTTGCTCCGGATGTTTGGTTTTTTTTCCAAGAGGCTGCATTTCACAGTCTTGGACAGTCTCAGGGCAAATTCTGTGAGTGCCTGTCTGCAGCTGAGGCATCATGACGAGAAGAGCTGAGCAGCCCTCCTCCATGCGGTCACTCCAGCCCACCAGCTGAGGTGAGAAGGCATGATGACTGAGTCGCCCCAGCCAACTGCCCTGCTGTCTCCTGCTGAGAGGAAGGCTAAGTCCCTCCACGAGTTCTAGCCCTTGACCGAGTACCAGCTGCTGGAGTGTGCCAGCCTCCTTTGGGACAACGATGGGACTGCTTCCATTTTCCCTTTGTCTCCCTACACACAGTCTGTGGCAAGACATCCTCCTCTCTCTCTCTCATGGCTGGGGCACCTGGAAGAGATAACTCAGGCCAGATCAGTAGCCCAGCAAGGGGTAACCTCTAGGCACCCAAGAGTCTGAGCCCCAGCCCAGAGTACACATCTTGGTATGAGAGCAGACGTGGGAAGACACGAAAGAAAATAAACATCGGTGACTAAAAGACAAGGTTCTTATGTCTATAAAAGCACATACGAATTATCACAGAGGCAGAAGCCTTCTACACACACGCCCTGAAAACGTGCAAGACTTCTCTCCAGAGTTTGGACACAGATTCTGCAGTTACTTTCCTGGGAATTGAGGGAAAGGATTTCAATGTGTGCTCCATCACAAATTGGATGGTAAGAAACATTGGATCCTAAGTTATATTATTTCTTTGTTAGCTAAAAAATTAATGGTACCTTTAACTTCAAGATGTATTTACTAGTATTTTTGTCTTAGTCCTGTGTAGTAAATAGTCTGTTTAAAGTCTTAAATCTGTTACTTTTGTATCTATTAAATAAATAGTTCATTCTATAATAGACCTAATCAGCCATTATTAAAGAACTTGCAAACGAGAGTGGGTTTTGGGGTGCTGACCACCCCTATAAAGCTACTGCTTGATGCTGGAGTCCTGGGCAAAAGGCAGGGATTTATCTAACCCCTCACATCTATTCATAACACAGTTGTCCATGGAGAGCGCCAGCCTGGGGGGGGTACTCCACCATTTTGAGTTTCTCTCTGTTCCCGGGGAGTCCATGAGATTTCAGCAACTTTGTAACTAGTTTTTATTATTGTTATATTTTGCCTTTTGCTGTTTAATTTTTTTTTTTTTTTTTTTAGGAAACTGTTATTTTTTCACTTATATCTACTCGTATTCACTTCTCCTTATTGATGGAAAGGGATTGGTTAAAGCTGTAAGGGGAGGTAACTCATTTTAGAGTGTCCACCTCCTAAAGTGTTTTAATCTAAGACAAATTTTGGTGCCAAACTAAAGGGTCACAAAAGAGAAAGTGAAAAAAGAAAAATTTTGTCCAAAATATTTGTGTATTGGGTACAGAACTTACTGGTCACCATGCTGCCCAGTCTAATCATGGGGGCTTGGCACCTAAGCTTGTATACTTCTCCATATATGTGGGACAATTTGCCCAAGATATGGATCTTTTTCAGATCAGGGACACAAAACAATATTGCTTTGTTGATATACTCTGTGATATCAGTTTATGTAAAGATAACATCAGAGGCAATGAGAATTATTTGGTATGTGTATTCCTTGCTGTTTGCCTGTCCTGATCTTGACTGCTACTTCTGGGGGTTTATTAATAATTGCACCTAGCTAGTTGAGGGAATAGGAGGGAATGATTTTCCCAGCCTTTCAGCTCCTTCTCCCACTTCAGGTCTAACACACCACCTTTTGAGAATGTTCATTTCCCTCTGAATGTTAAAGACACCATATTTTTGTTGCTAATTCTGCTATGTCTCTTCTACACAGTCTACAACACATTTAGAATCACGTCTGAAATTTCCAGGGAGGTTGCCCAGAGATATGTCCCAGGGGTGGAAAATCCTGAGTGGCATGGGATGTGGAAGGATATAGGCCAGGTTCTGAAGAGATACTCTGCCCCAACAGTTTGGAAGTCTCCCCTCCCCCGAACAAATTCAGAATCCAGCTAAGGTGGAAGAATATCTGAAAGAAAATTGCAATGGCAGCTCCAAAAAGGGGCAGCTCATTGCACTGTGCTGGGCCCTGGCTAATGCTTATGGCATGCTGCTCATTACTGTACAGCAGCAGCTACAGCCAGAGGGAAGAAGAACAAATCTAGACACCACAGTCACTCAGGCTGCAGCTGAACCACAAGGGCAGCTTAAGCCAATACTAGTCACCCTTGTCCAGAAGAGGAAATACAAGACCAAATCCATTCACCCAGTGGATGATGATGGAGAGGCAGGACCCTCACAGACAGCAGAGCAATCAGAACCAGAAATAATCACTGAATCTTTATCCTTAAAAAGTCTCTGAAATCTGAAAAAACACCTCACCAACAACCTGACAAGTCTATATTGAGCTCATTGATCCGAGTCTGGGACATTGCAGGTGATGGTACAATTTTGGACAGTACTGAAGCGAGGCACTTGGGATCTCTGTTGCATGATGTGGGTATTGACCAGGGGATCATAAGGAGGCCCAAACCTCTCAGCCTCTGGATGTGACTCTTAGCAAGTGTGAAGGAGTAATAACTTTTCCAAGAAGATCTTCAGCTGCAGCAAGGCCCTTGGAAGAAAACTGAGCAAGGAATCCAATGCTTGCAAGAACTGGCTGTCATAGAGATCCTTTTCTCAAATGACAGCCAAACCACTAAGAGTCCAGACATGGTAAAATGTACAACACTGATGTGGCTCAAACTCGCACAACTCGGGACACGAGTGTACTCCCTAGCGATGCAGCAATGGAATGAAGAAAACAAGATAGTGGGTGCTATGATAAGAAGGCTCCGCATATATGAAGATACTATCCATACCCCAATATGAGCCCAAGTTTCAGCTGTGGAAACAGGCTTGACCAAGCGTATGTGGAAACTGGAAGAAAGGATTGAAGAGAGCCATCAGAAACCTTCTCCAAGTCTCATCAGTACAGACCAGAACCCCTGCTGTTGGAAGCAGATGTCCCCTGGCGAGGGAGAGACCATACATCCCATGAAGCCAATGCCGAAAGATTTTTTGCCATTTTCTTTTATATATTCCCTGTATTCTTTACACATATATTTGTAGCTCTGTAGCCTACTGTTGTATCCATGGCTAGTTTTCCCAGTACTTTTCCCTGCCCTGATAGGCAGAAAAACAAAACATATTCCAAAGCCCCTATCCTATCTTGGTTCTTTCTGGGAACCAAGGCCAAAAAACAGCTCTCGAGACACATTTTCATCAACAAAGTTTAGGCCTATCTAAGGGAGGAGGATTTAGAAGGGGCTTGAACTGGGGGGGAAATGCATCACCACTTGTGCTCCTAATTGGTGATTTTTGTCAAATATGCTAATTTGCTAAAATTAAAAAACTGTATTCACCCTGTGGGGGGGTGCGCATTTTGTGGACATTTTCCATATATGCCCCTGGAGGCCTCCAATAAAGACCAGCCTATACTAATATTATCTCGAAAGTGTGTTGTTTCATTTCTAGGTTTGTTAAGGCATCAAAGCGACCTGTGATTCTTCCTGCATGAGCATGGGGAAGACATGAGAAGATGGGATGGAAAACTCACTTCTGTCATAGCAGCATGGGTGCATAATATAAAAGAGGAAACTACTAAGAGGGGGAATTCTACAAGAATTAATGCAGCTCCACTTTCCTGTGCCCAAGCTGCTAGGCATAACAGAAGGGAGGATGACATGTCTGATCCCCTTGAAGGGACCTCCAGAATATCTGCCCAGGGAGGGAACACTAGCCAGGACTAGAGGGGCCCTGCCTCTAGCCAGGTAGAGGCCAGGGAAAATGGGGTTTTTTTGGACTGTGTGGATCTGATGGCCTGGCACATCAGAACCACAAAAATACAAAGCTTTGGTTGACGCTGGCGCACAATGTACTTTGATAACATAGGGACATGTGGGGGCACAACCTCTTTATATTGCTGAGGTGACAGGGGGATCTCAGCAGTTGATTCTGTTGGAAGCTGAGGTGAGCTTTACTGGGAAGGAGTGGAGGAAACATCCTATTGTGACTGGTCCAGAGGCCCCGTGTATACTGGGCATAGATTTCCTCCGGAGTGGGTATTTCAAAGACCCAAAGGGACTCAAGTGGGCTTTTGGGATAGCTGCTGTGGAGAGAGAGGGCATTAGGCAATTGAACACCTTGCCTGGACTGTCAGAAAATCCTTCTGCAGTAGGACTCCTGAAGGTGGAGGAACAAAGAGTACCATTTGCCACCTCGACAGTGTACCACCAGCAGTATCAGAAAAATTGAGATGCCGTGATCCTCATCCACAAGATGATCCGTGAGCTGGAGAGCCAAGGGGTGGTCAGCAAGACCCACTCACCCTTCAACAGCCCCATTTGGCCTGTGTGCAAATCTGACGGGGAATGGAGATTGACAGTGGGCTATCGTGGCTTGAATGAAGTGACTCCACCACTGAGCATTGCTGTGCCGGACATGTTGGAGCTCCAGTACGAGCTGGAGTCCAAGGCAGCAAAGTGGTATGCCACTACTGACATTGCCAATGCATTTTTCTCCATTCCTCTGGCAGCAGAGTGCAGGCCTCAGTTTGCCTTCACCTGGAGGGGTGTGCAGTACACCTGAAACTGACTGCCCCAGGGGTGGATGCGCAGTCCCACCATCTGCCATGGACTGATCCAGACGGCACTCGAAAAGGGTGAGGCTCTGGAACATCTGCAGTACATCAATGACATCATTGTGTAGAGGAACACAGCAACGGAGGTATTTGAGAAAGGAGAGAAGATCATCCAGATTCTCTTGGAAGCTGGTTTCACCATCTGTCTTGGTTTGAAAGACAGGTATCTGCTAAGGAAGGCAGGAGCCTCCCTTGGAATGGCAGATGTGATCCCCTTCCCTCTGAGTTATAATTTTGAAATCAAGGGGCTTTTAGGCAAAGATGTGGGAAATAGGAATAACAGTTCTTTACTATTATAGATCTATATGTGTATAACAAGTCAAACAAACAACAACTATGGCAGTAACAGCAAACAATCACAAACCCAGTCCCAGCCTTCTCGGCTGTCAGGCCCCTTCTCCTTGGGTGCAGTTCTGCTCGCAGCCGGCAGGGGCGCTGGCGGCTCCCGGTGAGCAGGGCAGGTGCGATGGTTCCCCCGCGGCTGCAGGGGGCGCTCCGGAGCAAGCTTGGGGAGCACACGGCACTGGTGGCCTGGGATCCCCGGAAGGGATGGAACAAAGGCTTCACAAAGCCCTGGGCAGCCGATCCCGGTGTCCAGCTGGACCCTCAGGAACAGCAGGCTGGAACGGCAGGCTGGAGCGGCAGGGACGAGCACAAATCCCAGGTGGCAGACGAGATGTATCCAAACTGCGGAGCTGCGGTGGGAACCCCCCGGAGGTCTGGACAGGCAAGGTGAGCACAGCTACAATGTAGTGAAGGCTCAAAGCAACGGCGGGGGCAGGGCGGCCATGACGCGGCTCCCAGCCGGGCAGGGAAGGCGAGCTTGGGATCCCGGGGTGTTGCAGTGGGGATACTGCAACATGCATATATCAAACCAGGAGTCCCGTGGAAAGGAAATATATATGGACAGACAGATTCTTGGTAGATGTTTCAGAGATGTTTATTTCCCCAGCCGCATGGCCGGGGCTCTGCTGAGGAACTGTTCCAGTCACCGGACCAAGGGTCCTTCTGCCCGCGCAGGGAACACAAACCAACCAATGGGAACGAGGCTGAGCAGGGGCAGGGAAACCCCGTGTCTGTGCCCTCAGGGCCCCTCTGCCAGGGCTCCATGGCAGGGGAGGGACCCCAACACCTCACCCGTTTTATTTTAATAAAAGGAGAATGAAAACAACTGGATAAACATAACAAGAACAGTTTCAAGACAAAACAAGCCACCCTCCTGAGTCTTTAAATGTCCAATCAGATTCTGTGGAACATCTTAGGGCTGACAGAAGGGAGACAGAACTCTCTGAGCATGCTTTGTGGGGAAACTGAGGCAGGAGAGGGTTTAACTTCTTCCCTCCCCCTTTTCATCCCCCACTCGGCATTGGAAAGGGATTTTGGGGGAAACAATTGGCAAAAGCATGGTTTTGTGAGGGAAACCATGGATGAAAAAATGGATTAGGAATACACGGGGGGTAATAGGACATAGGGTAAAAGGGAAAGGTGGGATTAGGAAAGGGAGACTGTAGGGGGGGCTTACAATGGACATATTGTCTAACATGACTACGATTTTTTGCATATATACTGCCTTTTACAGGAACACCATCAGGCCCAGTGACCTGCGATGCTTGTAACCCTTTTCTCCCTAGCACAATTTTGAATTCCACTACCTCTCCATCTCCCAAGTTTGGGATGCATTTTTCAGGGTTATTCTTTTTAATAGCAGTTCTATGCACGAATATGTCTTGCTGGTTGTCACACCTTGTTATAAAACCATAATTTTGCTTAACATTATACCATTTTACTATCCCTAAGATCTTAGTTACTATGATCTTTTCCTTTTTCCGAGTGGCTGCTGTTTTCTGTCTCGCTGTGTCTTTGCTCTCTCTTTCGGTCGCTCCCGTGTTGGAATTGTTGGGGCTGCTCGTGCCTGCGCACTCTTCCCGGGGTCGCGTTCGGGGCTGCGCGGGCCGGGCCGGGCCGCGCCGCTCAGTTCTCTGTGCGTCGCCTCCTCTGGTCGCAGCTTCGCTGCCGATGCCAGGCGTTGTACCCACATCTCGGCCGGGCCCCCGAGCGACGACCCCCCCACGCCCTGCTCCAGCGCGCGTCTCGGCTGGGCGCGGCTCCGCTCCACCGCCACCGCCACCGCCGCCAGCCGCTGCCTGCACGCCTCGCTCCGCCACCGACACTGCGGCTCGCGTGGCTCCGCCCGCACATGGGAACTGCCTCGCTGCTGCTCGCAGAGTGCTCGGTGCACGTGGCCTGGGCCGCACGGTCCCTGCGCCAGGCTTCCCTTCACCAGGACACAGCTGACATTGCTCAACACTCTCAGTAATTAAATAATATTCACGAAAATATTCTTCCATCGGCATATATTTTGACTCCAATATTAACTGTGTCCAAATGGTTTTCCAAAAGCCCTTGGTAATAATTAAATCCCAAGAAACATAGAAAAAGTTCTTAAACAACCATGCCAGGAAGTGTTTCAGTTCTTTTTGAGCTTGAATCAAGCTAAAATTTACAAATCGTTTTTCAAGAATCTTTTCAAGTTTAAGATAAATGTCCATATGCGGCTCTGAGAGCCAAGAGTCTTCCCACCGTTCCTCCATAGTTTAGATATGGAATAGCAAAGCAAAAACAAGAAGAGGAATCCAAAGTTTCCAGGGTTTACTCACACAAATCAGTCGCTTAGGGATCGGGCATCGTTCTGCTCACAAATCTCCACCATTATGTTGCAGTGGGGATACTGCAACATGCATATATCAAACCAGGAGTCCCGTGGAAAGGAAATATACATGGACAGACAGATTCTTGGTAGATGTTTCAGAGATGTTCATTTTTCCAGCCGCATGGCCGGAGCTCAGCTCAGGAACTGTTACAGTCACCGGACCAAGGGTCCTTCTGCCCGCGCAGGGAACACAAACCAACCAATGGGAACGAGGCTGAGCAGGGGCAGGGAAACCCCGTGTCTGTGCCCTCAGGGCCCCTCTGCCAGGGCTCCATGGCAGGGGAGGGACCCCAACACCGGGGTTTCTCTGGCAGAAGGAAAAAAGCAGCCAAAGAAAGCAGCCTCCCTCTCCATCCAAACACCCAACTGTCCACACACCCAGGTGAAACAAAAGAGTAGCCAGATGCACCCCTCCCCAATGGCTAGCTCTTTTGTTTTTCTTAATTACCCAGCAATTTGTCCCCCTAGCAACACATATGGGGAAAATTCCTTTAACAGAAAAAAACCCAGGAGAACTCCTAAAACCCCAACACCATCAAAAAGAGTTAAGTCAAGGGACCTGCCTGAGAGATCCAGTTCCTGGGAGTGAAGTGGCAAGACAGATGGCATCAGATACCCACCGAGGTCATCAATAAGATCACAGCAATGTCTCCACTGACCAGCAAGAAGGAGCTTTTCTACGTGCCATAAGGTTCTGGAGAATGCATATCCCTGAGTACAGACAGATTATGAGCCTTCTCTACTTGGTAACCTGTAAGAAGAACACTTTCCACTGTGGTACTGAACAGCAACAAGCCTTCGCCCAGATCAAGCAGGAGATTGCTCATGCGGTAGCCCTTGGCCCAGTCAGGATGGGACCAGAAGTGAAGAACGTGCTTTACTCTGCAGCTCGGAGCAATGGTCTTTCCTGGAGCCTTTGACAGAAGGTGCCTGGTGAGACTCAGGGTCAACCACAGATTCTGAAGCTGAAGTTACAGAGAGTCGAAAGCCAGCTACACTTCCACAGACAAGGAAATCCTGGCAGCCTATGAAGGAGTCCAAGCTGCCTCAGAGGTAATCGGCACTGAAGCACAACTCTTCCTGGCACCCCGACTACCACTGCTGTAGGAACCCAGAGTGTCGAGAATATTTCTCTGCCTGTTTTTAAGGGTTTTTACCCCCCTGGACAACACTGGTATAGCTTTAAACCTTGGAAAAAATTACCAACAGTCAGACAACAACTAGAAAATACAGTGGTGTGAATTAGGTGATAGAGTACTATGTAAGACTGTCATAGGGTGAAAAATTTAGAGGTTTTAGGCTTCTCTTTATAGTAAATGGATAAGAGTAAAAAATATCAAAATGGAGGATTGTTGTTGTTCTCTAGACCTTCTTCTCCTACTCCATATTATGCAGTAAAAGTAGTTTGGATTGATTGGATAGAAAATTCTGCAGTTCCTAGTTGTGTTACTGAATAATTGGTAAGAAAGTAAAAATAATGTACGTTTTTAGTAACTATTGGTTAAAATGTCTTTAAAAGGCTGTGTAAATCTTGATAATCAGGCTGTCTCGCTCTCACTCCTACTTTGCCTCTTTCCATGCTGTACCTGGGTCACGCTAGTGGCTCAGTTCCTCTAATAACAAGAGTTTCCTGATGCAGTGATTGGAGATTTATGTTTACCATCTTTTTGGGAGAATATTAATTCTATTTTATATCATTATGCCAGCCTAAAAGACGAAACAGCTCAAAAATTAATACCATTAGGTACAATAATTTCTGAAACGCTTTTGGAGGTGTCACCTCCTGCTTCTGATGAAGAGGAGATGTTTAACACTCCCGCGGAAACTTTGCTGACACCCGTAAGTGCAGCGGGAGATTTTAAACCTCCGCTCGAACCCTCCCCACCCTCAGACGTGGGCGGAGAACGCGATGTTCGTGCGGAAGTCCCCGAAACTCTTGGCACAAGCGGTTATGACTTCCTTCAGGCACCGCAGGCGGGGGGGGGGGAGGGGGGTGCGCGGCCATTCCAAAGGCGGAACGTGAATTTTTGCCGGAATCGAAGTTAAAACTTTTAATCGGTCCGCCAAAGGAGTATGATACTGCAGTTTTAGAGTTCCCTTCGCGCGCGCATGCCCGGGGGGGAGACGGGGGGTCCCCGACCATCTCCCTAAAAATGGAGCCTGCCTCGGAGGGCGTGGTTTCCATCTCGCCCGAATCACCCGTTACGGCGCAAGGCAGAGGCAAGTCCCTACCTCCCGAACCTGGGGTCCTCCCATCAGATGAACCATGTGCACGGGCAGGGGCGGTCCCGGAGCTTCCATCTAGCCCTCCCGCTACCCCCACGCGGCCCGGATTCGCGGCTGCTTCCGCGTTTGAACGGCCCGCCGCGGCGACAGCGCCTGCTTCTGACGTCATCACTCCCGCCGCTGCAGACCCAGTCTTACTTCCGTGTTCGGGAGACCTCGCTTCCACGTCTGCGCCGCGCGGCATTGGCCACCCATCTACAGACACCGCGGTTACCCCGGCAACGCCGCTTATGACTCGAGCCGCTCCTCGCCCCGCCCCCAGCCCTGACCAGGCCGTCAGCCACGCCCCCGCTTCCAGCCGAGACACGCCACCGCCGCCCGGCACCAGCGCTTCTCAGGCCAGCCCGGCCCCGCCCACGATCCCGGCTGCCTGCCCCGCACGCCAGCCACACACGGACGCAGCAGCTGCTACGCCGATACGACTGATAAGCACAGCACCTCCAGCCAGCACTGCAATTCTTTCGGCTACTGCAGTTCCATCCTACAAGCTTTCGGCAGCTACACCTCCTGTCATACATGAAATCCCTATTTGTGCTTGGTCTTTGCATATTAAGTGCTTTAAATAATTAATTTTGAGTTAATTATTTTTAAATTGAATGTTACAATTAGCCCATCAGCCCAGGTACAAAAATCCAGTTCCATTATCAGTGTTTCTATTTGTTTAAAGTTTATTAATAGAGTTGCACCCTTCCCAGTTAAAATTTTCCCAGTTAAAAATCACAAACTTGCCCCTTTTCAAGCTACAAACCACTGGTACACCATAAGAGTTACCTTTCCTGTGTTTACTGTATACTTTTACAAGTGTTCTGAGGTGTGTTGGATGTATTTTAATACTTTTTGTAGGTGTTTTCACTTGCATTTTGATTCCAAGGCCAAAACCCCCCCACCCAGTCTTAATAGCCAGCAGCTATTTCTAGCTACAGAGCCATTACTCTGCAGGCAAGTTCCATGGCAACCTGAATACCTGAATTTTAATGAAGGTATTGTATTCCCTTATCTTTAACTGATACCACCCCCCTTGACAACGATGAGCCATTGGTGGACAGAGATGATCCATCAAAGGGAAAGCACCAATCGCCTTGGACCGAAGGGGCGGGCTGTGGGCGGGCTGTGGGCGGATTGGGGGCGGAGCAAAAAACTATAAAAAGGACGAAGCCGAGAGGCGGGCTCTCTTCTCTCTTCCCCTCTTGCTCTCTCCAGACTAGCTGTGGGAGACATCGGTGCTGGGCATTAAAAGCCTTACCCCTTTTAAGGGGCTTTTAGTAATTTTTTTAAGTCAACCCAGCACTGCAAGTTTTTTTCTCTACCTGAGGTCTAGTGCTGTCTCAGCCAGAAGATCTCAAATCCCTGCGCTCCTGGGGCATACCATCTACCGAGCCATAGGATCCCAAATTTTTATATTTTTCTGATTTCTGTAATTTTTCAATTTTTTCTGTTTTCAATAAATTAATCTTTTTAAGAGTTGTCTCATTTCTCACACCTCCTACCAGCTCTGTGTCAACACAGCCCCCGTCTGCACCACAGCCACAGCCGTGGACACACAGCAGAGACATTTCAACAACTACCGTGTCACCATCACATGTGCCCCCTATTGTCACTCTGACAACACCACTCACAGGATTATCACAACAATCACACGATGTTGAATCACATCTCCCATACAATTTCAATGAAACAAAGACGATTTTATCTCCAGAAGGGACATTGGACTTTCTCAACTATATGTGGACACCTCTTCCATCACAACAGGACCAAGCACGTGTTATTAATAGTGACGTCTCACATCGAGACATTCCACTTCATGCACATTCTTCTCGAATTTCTCAGGGATATTCAGCTGATTTTATGGGACTTTTTCATCCTCAATTGCCTGCTCAACACTTCAGTGAGAAGGATATAGTGACCAGCACAGCTTCAGAAAGCATTCCTCTATCTTCCCAAGCTTCATCTCATTTTTTTACAACGACCAATACAACTCCAACTTCTCATTTACCTTCTTCACAGCTTCATCTTCCACGACAACAGGCATCTGATCCCTCATTTTTCCACCGTCGCTTTCAGCTTTCGGCTGACTTTGTTCGTCATCTTTATCTCCGACTCAGAGAATGTGCAGATGATCTACCTCAAAAGGTTGCAGCACTGGGTCCCCACCCTTCACCCATCCCGCATGGTGCCAGTACCCTACCCAGATCCACTGTACCCTTCCCTTCAGTATCCAGATCACAGCCACCTGCAATGGCAGGTTCAGCCACTCCTCGTTTATTTCCTTACAGTGCACAGCCGCAAATACTGATACCTATTCCTCATCCAGGAGGGGGAGAAGAAAATGGTATGCATGGATTCTTTGGTGAAGAAGAACCTGCATCCTTGCAGTCCAATCAAGCTGCAAGTACACGAGATACTGGTATGGACATGGTTTCACCTAACAAATATGTTTCAATAGATACGTCTGCTACAACAGACTGGTCAAGTATTAGAAAAAAAGAGATTTTAATATAGCTGAAACAGATAGTATTGTAATGCCGGTTATGTATACCAGACAATCTATATCCTCATATATGGCAACCTATGGATCATCAAGTTATCAAAGATTTAATGGATGCAGTAAAGAATGATGGACTGGGAAGTCCATACTTCAAACAACTCTTGAGAGGCACATTTAACAATTACGATTTGGTACCTTTTGACTGTAGAAGCATTGCCTCAATAATATTTACAGATGAACGACTCCTGCTATGGGATGCAAGATGGAGAAGAGCATTTCGTGAGCTGAAAGAAAAATATGCAGGAGGACCACATGCAGCTCTCACGTTAGAGCAATTGGCTGGTGATGAACCTCATGGTAGACCTGAAGATCAGGCAGTGGTTTTGCCTTGAAATGTGCTTATAGATATCAAAGAAGCAGCACAAACAGCAATTTTACAAATTCCACCTACTGGAACCCCAGAAGGCATCTACACAGAAATAAAGCAAGGTCTTGCTGAAAGTTTTACCTCATTCGTCGATCGTCTAAAGCAAGCCTTGGACAGACAAGTCAGTGATGAAGCAGCAAAACCATATCTGCTACAAGGTCTTGCTTTTGCAAACGCTAATACAGAGTGCAAACGTGTAATCAGTGGTATACCTGGTCATGCAACCATAGCAAAAATGATAGAAGCTTGCAGTAAGGTGGGCACACCTCTGCATGTTGCAGCAAACCAAGCAAGTGCTTTTGGGCAAGAACTTGGAAGACTTCTTAGAGAGCAAATAGCAATGCTTCACTCAGATCTGCAATGAAATAACTCCACAGAAGTAATGGCAGCTTCCAAATAAGTATGTTTTATGAATGAAAATCATGCAATGATACCCTCAGGGATCACTGGAACATCTTGGAAGAGACAAGATTTTTTAATAGTAGGCAAGGAAAGATCTAGCATCATAGGGCTCATTGCTTTTTTATCAATTGTTTCAGCAGATCACAATGAAGAGCTAACAGTTTTGATTCAGCCTTTACGTCCTCCACTAGTTATTCCAGAAAATACTCCAATAGCCAAAGCTATTGCGTTACCATCTCATGCCACAGAACAGATCATGCCAGTGACTGATCAACAAGCTTCAGTTGACATTGGAAACCTGGACATTCATGCCAGTTGGATGAAGCAGATAGGCCGTGATCAACCTGTGCTCGTTTGCAGTGTCTACACAACAAGACCTACAAGAAGCTCGTGACAGTGTAATTACAGAAGTCCAAAATGCCGGATTGGAAATTGCTACTTCAAAAATCCAAGGAAATTCACCGTGGAGATATTTAGGATGAAGACTTACAGAGCAAGCAATAAGACCACAGAAAATACAAGTTAGAACTCAAGTTAAAAACCTGTGAGATCTACAATAACTTTTAGAAGAAATCAACTGGATCAGACCAATTTTAGGAATCACAAATGATGAACTTGCACCACTTTTTAATCTCTTGAGGGGAGACTGATATCAATTCGCCTAGAACCCTCTCATCTGAAGCTCAAGAAGCTCTTAGAAAGATTACTGAAGCTCTTCAGCATAGACAAGCACATCGTTTTATACTGAGCCAACCGTTTTTCCTTGCAGTGTTAGGTGAAAAGATGCAATTGTATGGTCTCATATTTCAATGGGACTCATCACAGCAAGATCCTCTATTGATATTAGACTGGATTTTTCTGCCCTATAGATCCCCAAAAACGATTTTCTCAATTTTAGAAATGGCAGCTCAAATTATAATCAGAGCTAGAGCAAGGTTGCTAACAATGGCAGGCAAGGACTTCATGACAATCTATCTGCCTTTGAAAAAGAAATATTTTGATTGGGCAATGCAAAAATCAGATGATTTGCAGGTTGCATTGTTAGATTACTCAGGCATTTGCTGATTTCATTTTCCAAGCCACAAACTGCTACAAGCCAAAATAAGTTTCAGAGAAAAACCTATGATAAGTGAAATGCCATTACATGCAATAGCATTATTTAATGATGGTTTAAGGAAAACACATAGGTTAGTGATAGCATGGCAGAATGCAACTACAAAAGAATGGAAATCAGATATTCAGATAGTACAAGGCTCACCTCAGATAGTGGAATTAGCAGCAGTTGTTCGCGCATTTCATTTGTTTCGAGAACCATTTAATATAATTACAGATTCAGCTTATGTAGTAAATATAATTAAATGAATAGAAGGATCATTTTTGAAAGAAGTTGATAATAAGAATCTGTGTTCTTATCTTTTATGTTTGAAAAAATTAGTAGAACAGAGAGAACACAAATATTTTATCTCTCACACCAGAGCACACTCTTCTCTCCCGGGATTTTTAGTAGAGGGAAATGTATAGGCAGACAAATTGACCATGGTCATTTTAAACACTTTGCCAAACATTTTTAAACAATCAAAACTGAGTCATGCATTTTTTCATCAGAACGCACAAGCACTAATGTGGACATTTCACATTTTTTAAAGCGAAGGCCATCATAAGTGCCTGTCCAGACTATCAGCTTGTGCAACCCCCTGTATCCACAGGAGCAGTCAATCCAAGAGGATTGCAGAGCCTGCAATCATAGCAGAAAGATGTTACAAAATACCCATCTTTTGGAAGATTTAAAAATATTAATGTATCTGTGGACACCTTCTCAGGTGCAGTCTTTTCCTTACATGTAGCCGACATAGCAAAACATGCATATTGACATTTTTTGCAAGCATTTGTAGCATTGGGTGTTCCTCAGGAAATTAAAACAGACAATGATCCAGCTTACAGAGGACAAACCCTCGACATATTTTTGAAAAATTGGGGTGTTCGTTATATATTTGGCATTCCTAATTCTTCTACACGCCAAGCCATCATTGAGAGAACACACCATACCCTAAAATCCCTTTTAGATAAACAGAAAAAGGGGGGAACCAGAGGCTACGCCTCAGATGTGATCGAACAAAGCTTTGTATGTTTTAAACTTCTTGAATAGCTTCTTTTCAGAACCTACTCCACCAATTATCAGGCATTTTTCAAATAGTACCAGGCAAAATTGAGAGAAAATCCTTTACTCTTGATCAAAGATTTAGAGATGGGAAAGATCAAGGGTTCATTTCAACTAATAACTTGGGGAAAAGGATATGCTTGTATCTCAACAGGTGCAGGACCGAAGTGGATTCCAGCAAAAAATATGAAACCTTATCAAGTCCAGAAACAAGCAGGAATCCACTCTGGGAACAAGGAGGCGAGCACGCAGATATGAATCAGTGTCAACACTACTGTCGATGCCGCAGACATAAATTGTTTTTTTGTGCAAGAACTGTGGACTGAGTCTTATGCAAAAAGTGGGAAAGTTAATGGTGTAAATTTTGTATGTAAGAGTGTGTTAGAAGTTGTGTTACAGATCAGAGATTCCTATGTGGGATAAAGCTGTTGAGAATGAAGCTCAATCAGGTATGACATTTGTGCCTTATCATCTCACTGATTGCCTTAAGCAATGCATCTTTCCCAGTAAAGCAACCAAAAGAAAATGTCTGGGAGACTTTGGCCAATGCAACAGGCCTAGACACCATCTGTCTAACTCATTCAAAGCCAAAGAAGCCATTTTCAACATGTTTAGTCAGCTTACCAGCAGACAAATGGCCGCCTTCCAAACACGCTAATCTCAAACTTTCATGATTCGGTTCAAATCCAGTGGAAAGTTGGGATGTTTGGACCAAATCCCTTCCAGAGGCTCCTTATGAACCTCAGGAATTGAAAATTCTTGGTTCAATAAAAATGGAGTTTTATGTAGCATTCAGTTCTTCAGGGTTGAAACAAAATGAAGACAAGATAACAGATGTCACTCCAAATTACGAAATATATAGAAATGCAACATCTTGGTGCAATTCAACAGTAAAGATGAGCATATCGTTCATCCAGGATCCATTACAATTGCCACAAGGGATGTTTCTCATTTGTGGAGACAGAATTTGGCCTGCAATTCCCTCAAATGTCAAGGGCGGTCCATGCAGCTTTGGAAAGCTTTCTTTGCTAACGCCTAACGCAAAAATGATAAAAGAACATAAGACAAGGGAGAAAAGATTTGTTGAGCAATATAAATCTGATTGTAATGACAAATTTGTAGCTTGGAATTTTGGACAAAGATTTTCTGCATCTCTCCTTTTACCTAATGCTGCTGCAGGAGCAGCCTTGAGACAATTGGATCAATTAGGCTGTTGGCTAAGTAAGAACTCTTGTGCTGTCTCTCTCGCACTGAGCGATATGTTAACTGATGTTCAGAGTGTGAGACAAGTGACTGCAAAATAGAGCAGCAATTGATTATCTTCTATTAGTGCATGGACATGGATGTGAAGAATTTGAAGGTAAGAGTTATATGAATTTGTTGTATCATTCAAAATCCATCCATGAAAGTATACAGCAATTAGAGGATGGAATAGCCAAACTTGGAGAAGAAAGCAGATCATTGTTGAATGATTTGTTCAATTGGTTTTATCTTACATTCTTATGGAGAAAAATTTTGAAGACAGGTTTGTATGTTTTAACTGTTGTTGTAATTCTTTTAGTATTTGTACTTTGTATACTCCACTGTGCTAGACGAGCCACTGACAAAACTACCAAGGAAGTGTTTTTGGTTAAAACAGGAGGGGGAGATGTAGGAACCCAGAGTGCCGAGAATATTTCTCTGCCTGTTTTTAAGGGCTTTTACCCCCCTGAACAACACTGGTATAGCTTTAAACCTTGGAAAAAATTACCAACAGTCAGACAACAACTAGAAAATACAGTGGTGTGAATTAGGTGATAGACTACTATGTAAGATTGTCATAGGGTGAAAAATTTAGAGGTTTTAGGCTTCTCTTTATAGTAAATAGATAAGAGTAAAAAATATCAAAATGGAGGATTGTTGTTGTTCTCTAGACCTTCTTCTCCTTCTTCTACTACTCCATATTATGCAGTAAAAGTAGTTTGGATTGATTGGATAGAAAATTCCGCAGTTCCTAGTTGTGTTACTGAATAATTGGTAAGAAAGTAAAAATAATGTATGTTTTTAGTAACTATTGGTTAAAATATCTTTAAAAGGCTGTGTAAATCTTGATAATCAGGCTGTCTTGCTCTCACTCCTACTTTTCCTCTTTCCATGCTATACCTGGGTCACGCTAGTGGCTCAGTTCCTCTGATAAGACTTAATAAACAACTATCTAGAAGCATTGAAACTACAGAAGACGTCTCGCTTTATCTTTTAAACTCCTTGCAAGGACTTTCAGCAAATCCTCTCCCATCAGGAGAGACTCAATTTATGGCACAATAAAGTGTCAAATGGTGCTGGGCGGATGTTCAAAGCAAAGGTTCCCTCTACCCACCATGCCACCGACACCACATGGACTAAGTTGATCCCCCTCATCACACAGTGTGCCCATACTGGAAACCCAAATTGCCCTGGGATCTTGGAAATGATTACAAATTGGCCATAAGGTGAAAATCTTGGTCTGACTGATGAAGAGGAGCTGGAACAGGTGGCATGTGCTGAGTGTCTTGGTTTGAAAGCACAGGTGTCTGCTAAGGAAGGCAAAAACCTCCCTTGGAATGGAAAATATGACCCCCTCCCCTCCAAATTATTATAATTTTGAAATTAAGGGGCTTTCAGGCTGAGATATGAGAAAAGTAATAATAGTCTTTACCAGTTTGTATAACAAGGCAAACAAACAACAACAGTGGCAACAACAACAAACAAAAGAAAGAATAAACCAGAAAATCCCAATAAATAATCTCTTCCCTCTCTTTGAGCAATTTCCCCTTTGGTGTAGTGATGGTCACAGCCGGCAGGGGCACTGGCAGGCTCTCGGTGGGCAGGGCAGATGCAATGATCCTTCCGCGGCTGCAGGGGGCGCTCCGGTGCGAGCTCAGGGACCGTGCAGTCAATGGCAGACAGGCTGGATGGTGACAATGGGCTGCAGCAGGAACTTCGGAGCAGCGGCTGGTACAGCAGGGCCGGCTTGCCCAGGGTAGCAAGCAAGAGGTGGCAGAAACTCCGCAGCTGTAGCTGGAACTGAGGGGAGGCAGGGCTGGAACTGCAGGGTGTCCCAGCAGGGCAGGGGGTGCAGAGCTACAGTGTAGCAAAAACTCGGAGCAGTGGTAAAAAAAAAAACAGCAGGGGAGGGGCAGCGGCAGCCTGACTCCGAGCAGAGCAGGGAAAGGCTCCCTGGGGGGGAAGAGGCCTCAGGATCCCTGGGTTTACCTGTGGGGCACCTGAGCAGAGTCCCTTTCTTTAGTGAGGTAGGGTGTTAATAAGGTCTTACTAGCAGAGCTCCACTTACTGTAGAAGAAAGGCAGCAGGACACAGAACCCTGCAGTGGTGACAAATTCTCCCCACAGCGACCACAGCCTCTCTCCCCTCTGACTGCAGATAGAGCAAGAGAGATAGGGGCTGCACCCAACCCTATTTTGCCAGACCAAATCTCACAGTATCTCTGCCCTCCACGAGAAATCCCCAGGTAAAAGAGAGAATAGCCAGCTGGACCCCTCCCCTGAGCTGTGACCACTTCTTTTGTCTCTCTTAAGTATCCGGCTGTTATTGTCTCCTAGCAACATGTATGGGGGGAAATTCCTTAAGAGAAACAAAACAAAAGGAGAACTCCTAAAACCCCAACAGTTGGGGAAGCTCCACCATACAACCTGTTGCAGCGGGGATTACTGCAACAAGTATATTTCAAACCAGGAGTCCCGTGGAAACCGAAGTATATATGGACAGATTCGTGGTCGATGTTTCAGAGATGTTTATTTCTCCAGCCGCATGGCCGGGGCTCAGCTCAGGAACTCCCCAGTCACGGGACCCAAGGGTCCTTGGCCACACAGGGGAACACAAACCAACCAATGGGGAATGAGACTGACCAGGGGCAGGGAGACCCCGTGTCTCCCCCCCAGGGCCCCTCTCCCAGGGCTCCATGGCAGGGGAGGAACCCCAACATCTCACCCGTTTTATTTTAATAAAAGGAGAATGAAAACAACTGGATAAACATAACAAGAACAGTTTCAAGACAAAACAAGCCACCCTCCTGAGTCTTTAAATGTCCAAACAGATTCTGTGGAACCTCTTAGGGCTGACAGAAGGGAGACAGAACTCTCTGGGCATGCTTTGTGGGGAAACTGAGGCAGGAGAGGGTTAAATTTCTTCCCTCCCCCTTTTCATCCCCCCCTCGGTAGTGGAGAGGAATTGTAGGGAAATGGAATTGTATAGGGAAGCCATGGGGTGAAAAACGGATTAAGAATAAACTGGGGATAGGGTAAACTTAGGAAGGGATTCATATTGGGTATAGGGTAAAAGGGGAAAGTAGGCTGTGGGTAGGGAAATTGCAGGGATGGATATTGTTTATAATTTTGTGCGTAATGGCTGCCTTTGACTGGAATACCCCCAGGCCCAGTAACATTTGCTGCTTGTAAACCCTTCTTTCCTTGCACTATATCAAACTGTACAACCTCCCCATCTCCTACACTTTGCAGGTAATTTTTAGGGTTATTCCTTTTAATGGCAGTTCTGTGGATGAATAAATCTTCCCCTGTATCATCTCGTGTTATAAATCCATAGTTGTTTTTGACATTGTACCATTTCACAGTTCCTGTGACTTTTGTGGCTATAACTCCTCCTATCACGTGCTTGCGTGTTCGTCGTGGCTGCTGGTCCCGCGTGGCCGCTGCCTCGCCGACTCCGACGTCTCGGCCGGGCCCCCATGCTGTGGCTGCTCCGGCGCGTCTGGGCTCTGCGCGGCCCCCCGTTGCCATCGCCGCTGGCTCCGTGCCCTGTGAGTGGTTCTGCTCCGCAAACTCCACGCTGCTTTGGGTGCGGCTCCGTTCCTGCTCGGCGCTGCGCTGCGCGGCTTCTCGTGTCGCTGTGGAAACCGCCGCTTCTCCCTCCGCAGGGCTCTCCGAGCCGTGTGCTCAGAGCGGGCTGCCACGCCGATGCCCGGTTCCTGGCTGCTCGTGGCCCACGGCACCCGCGGCGCCTGCGGCATCTCTCCCTCACTCGCGGTCGCGTGGCCGGGGACCCCGAGACAGGGACGGGGTCTGTGATAAGGAGCGCGCTCCCGAGGGGGCCGGGCACATCCAGCACAGGCACCTCCGCCGGCACGGCTGCAGTCATGTGCTCCCAGGATGGCGGCCGTGCGGCCTTGGCCACGGGATTAGTATGATCCTCTGCTTTAGGGGTAATGGGACTGTTCAAATGCTCCTCAAGGGCTTCCCTGATTGTAAGGTATGCACAGCAAGCTTCTCTTTGATCCCATACTTTATCCCAGATCTCATCCCAGAAACACCCCTCACAAGATACAGGAGGTTCGATATTAAAAAGTAAGTCTCGAGAAATACAGGGGAACCTTTTGAAAAGCCAGATGAAAAAGTGTTCTAGATCTCCCGGTTGCATTACTTTTTTGTTTTGTTGTTCAAGGATTCCTTTTACTTCTAGATACATTTTTCTCTGTGGCTCAGAGAGCCTCATTTCCCACGATTCTTCCATAGTCCAGAGAGACTATCCAAACCAAGATGAGAAGAGAGAGGTCTAGAGTGGTTATTTTACTCACGAATTGTCCTCAGGGATCGGTATCTTGCCCGCATTCCTCCACCAGTTTGTTGCAGCGGGGATTACTGCAACAAGTATATTTCAAACCAGGAGTCCCGTGGAAACCGAAGTATATATGGACAGATTCGTGGTCGATGTTTCAGAGATGTTTATTTCTCCAGCCGCATGGCCGGGGCTCAGCTCAGGAACTCCCCAGTCACGGGACCCAAGGGTCCTTGGCCACACAGGGGAACACAAACCAACCAATGGGGAATGAGACTGACCAGGGGCAGGGAGACCCCGTGTCTCCCCCCCAGGGCCCCTCTCCCAGGGCTCCATGGCAGGGGAGGAACCCCAACACAACCAACTGCCACAACAAGGAACACACTATGCTCTTTTCACTGACAGTTCCTGTCTCATTATAGGGACAAATGGAAAATGGAAAGCAGCCATATGGAGCCCCAAATGACAGGTCGAAGAAGCTACTGAAGGAGAAGGTGGATTGATACAACTTGCTGAACTCAAAGCCATCCAGTTGGCCATGGACATAGTTGAGTGAGAGAAGTGGCCAAAGCTCTAGCTTTACACTGACTTGCAGATGGTAACCAATGCTCTGTGGAGTTGGCTGGAAAGGTGGAAAAAGGCCAACTGGCAGTGTAGAGCAAGACCAATCTGGGCTGTGGAAGAGTGGAAAGACATTGCCACTCAGGTAGAGAAGCTACCTGTGAAAGTCCGCCATGTGGATGCCCATGTTCCCAAGAGTTGGGCTAATGAGGAGCACCGAAACAATTAACAGGTAGATCAGGCTGTGAAAATAGAGGTGTCACAGATAGATTTGGATTGGCAACATAAAGGAGAGTTTTTCCTAGCTGTATGGGCCCGTGATGCCTCAGGCCATCAGGGCAGAGATGCCACCCATAAATGGGCGTGAGACCGAGGGGTGGATTTAACCATGAACCGTATCTCCCAGGTTATCCATGATTGTGAGACATGCACTGTGTTCAGTCAGGCCAAGCGGGTGAAACCCCTGTGGTATGATGGGCGGTGGTGCAAATATAAGTATGGGGAGGCCTGGCAGATTGATTACATCACACTGCCTCAAATCCTCCAAGGCAAGCTCTACGTGCTCACAATGGTAGACGTCACCACTGGATGGTTGGAGACCTACCCTGTGCCTCATGCCACTGCCTGGAACACCATCCTGGGCCTTGAAAAGCAAGTCCTTTGGAGGCACGGTACCCCGAGAGAATTGAGTCTGACAACGGGACTCATTTCAAGAACAGCCTTATTAACACCTGGGTAGGGAACATGGCATTGAGTGGGTGTACCATATTCCCTTACCATGCACCAGCTGCAGGCAAAGTGGAACGGTGCAATGGATTGTTAAAAACCCCCTTGAAGGCACTCGGTGGGGGGGACTTTCAAAAATGGGGAGCTGCATTTAGCAAAGTTCACCTGGTTAATCAACACCTAAGGCTCCACTCACCAAGCAGGCCCTGCCCAATCTGAATCCCTGCATACAGTAGATGGAGATAAGGTCCCAGTAGTGCATGTCAGAGGTCTGTTAGGGATGACTGTTTGGATTAATTCTGCCTTGAGTAAAGACAATCCCATCCATGGTGTTGTCTTTGCTCAGGGACCAGGTTGCACCTGGTGGGTGATGCAGAGGGATGGAGAGATACGATGCATACTTCAAGGGGACCTTGTTTTGGGGTGAACCGCCTGTCACACTGTGCCTGTGTCTAGATCTAGATGTGTACATATATATATATATATATATATATAATTAGGATGATGTGTGTATGTATATTGTTTAAAAGCTTAAGTTTGATGTAATGTGTTGGTATGGGAAAAAATGCAGGGTGGATAATGTTGCAGGTCATATTTTTTCTTTTTCAATTTCCTTTTCCTTTCTTTCTCTCAGGGAATTTTGTCCCATTTGTTGCCTAAGAGATGGGAACGACTGATACTTAAGAGAGACAAAAGAAGTGGCATGGGTGGGGGGAAGAGTGCAGCTGGCTGCAGTCTCTTAGCCAGGGGGCTTCCCCTTGGGAAGTGCAGAAATACCACGATATTTTGGCTGGGAGGTGAGGGGCTGGGCTCAGCTCCCTGCTCTCTCTCACTCTGGGATCAGAAGGGAGATGGCCGGTCTGCAGTTGATGTGAGAAGAATTGGCTGCCACCACAGAGTTCTGTCTTTTACTGCTTCTACCATGAGTGAGGCTTTGCTCGTAAGAGTGGCGGTTGAACTGGGACCTTTTCAAATATCTGATCTCACTAGAAAGGACCCTCATCATCTACGTGGGTGCCTCAGGGGAAAAACCCATGACCTTGACTCCCTCCCCCTGAATCAGGGGGAGGAGGGGGAAGCAGAGGTTAAATGATTTGCTCAGAAGCTGTTTGTTAAAAACAACGCATACAGCTTGCTCAACATTTATTGTGCCTACCTGTCTTGGGATGACTTTATGATGTGTATCCCATATCACTGCCCTATGCCCAGAAATTAACTTTGTGCCTTTCTATGCCTTTAAACTGAACCTGGGAAGAGGAAAAAAAACGGAGCAAAACTTTCAAAGCAGTTTGCAGTTTGTTTCAAGGACACACACACTCCTCTGCTTCTGCGGCAGCAGGAGCGGGAGGAGGCAGAACACTGCTTTTCAGCCAGCTTTCGGCTTTCTTTTTCTCTGGAGGGAAACGGTGATGCCTTAAGAGGCCTCCTAGACACAGAGACTGGACAGGAGTAAAAGAATAAAATAGGTATTTATTTGAAAGGCCTTCAAAGGTACACCCTGGGAGCCACAGGCTACTGCCAAAATGGACCCAAAGATGGACGACAGGTCATGAGTTCTTCACACTTTTATAGGTTTGGTTCATTTGCATATCAGGGTTAATTCTCCAATTAAAGCTTCAGTTCAATGATGTAATTTCCCCTTCGCTTGCCCCCATTAGAAGCTCTTTGGATTATACTTTTTGGGCCTAGGACGGTCTGGGTGACCTTGGAGTGCAGGCCCGGAGAGGCTTTTGTTATGTCTACCCAGCCTGAGAGAGCAGAAACCAACAGGCCACAAGAAACTTCAGAGTTGCACTCTAAGCAGTACAGGATTTGAAAAACACAAAGGTCAAGATCTAAGGCATCAACAGAGAGTTGAACTTTTGTTTTCCTGGGACTTGGTTTTTTTTCCTTTTTTCTCTGCTGGACTGTTTCAACATCAGAATACATCGGGAGGACTTTCCACCAAGGTGGAGGCCCTGGATGAGGGCTCACCTCGTCCCAGCTCTGAGGAGGAGGAGAGAGGCTACCTGTGGAAGGACTCTGAAATTTTCCCAGGTTTTCTCTCTACAGAGAGAGGTTTTATTATTTAGCATTATTATCCTTTTCCTGTGTGTTTGTTAAATAAATAGCTTTTATCTTTCACTTTCCTTCGAGGAAAATTAATTTTTTCCCGAACCTGGTGGGGGAGGGTGGTTTTAACCTGCCTTCTATTAGAGGATATTTTTCCTCTAAATTTGGCCAAACCTGCACACTATCAAAGCAGGATGAGAAGATAGAAGACTATTGATAAAGGAAAAGAATCTTGACCAAAGATCCTGTTTTCAAACCTAAAACTATTTTAAACCAGCCTTAAAGTTTGGACTTGGGCCAGGGACATAAAGAGCATGCTCAGGGAAGCAAGGTGAAAAGTTCAGAATGAGGAAGACCCTTTACTTCAGCTGAGGAAGACCCTTACTTCATCCTAGAGACCCCTGCCCATGACCACCAGACAACACTGCACAAGCACAACGCGGATGTAAATGACTTTTGGGCTCATTGTAATACGAGGCAAGGCTAGGCGGGGCTAGGTAATGAATATGTATAGGCATATTAGGAAACTTAATGAATATGGAGCTTGTAACCCGATATATACCAAGCTGAATGCAGCTGTCGGCACGCATGACTTTGGAAGAATTATCCCCCATGCGTCCCAGCGCTGGAATAAACATACCTACTTTACTACTTATTCTGGTAGTGGAGTCTTTTCTGCATATCATTTTGGCAAGCTAGGCAGAAGAAACTCTGTCCGGCTGCAGGATCGGCTCAGGAGCGGACATCCTAGGCGCCCTGGGGCTTTCCTGGAGGACCTCCTCCCCTCGGCTCGCTCACTGCAGGGGCAGACAGCGACCTGCTGGGACTGCAGATAAAACGATATGTTCTGGATTTAGGGTGCCTGTAAGTCATACACGTGGCCAGGGCTGCTGGTAAGACACGCGGAGATGTCGGGTGCACAGCATAGTCCCTGTGTGGGTAAAATTGGAGCTTGCAAGCAGAGCAGCCAGCTACAGGAGCCGGGAAGGGCAGCCGGGTATGGGAGCCAGCAAGGGGAATCGCCGACCAATAGAGAAGCTGCTAGCAATCCTAAGAGTGGATTGAGTGATTCTGGGGGGATTTCTGCCAGAACTTGTTCATGACTGTATTGGGGAAAATATAGAAGAGGGACCCTGAAGTTATTAAAAGTGAGTGTTATGAATATTTTGGCTACTAGTAGCTGGTTTGAGTGTTGTTGTGCTGCTTATATGTCTGTGTGGGTATTGGTTGTTGTTGGACTGCTTTTATGTGTATCTGCCTGTATATTAACTCGCCTGTTTGTTTGTAGATCAGAGATGTGTATGTTGCCGTGTGTTGTTTGAGTGTTTTGTATTGAAGCATTTGTTTGGAGTGATGCTAGATTATTGATTTTTGTGCTAATAGAATTAGAACTGTGGCTAGGCAAGAGGTTAGAAGAACTCCTCCCCCTCAGTGGTTTGGTCTTGATTCTTGGGAATTTGTAAACCCGATAGAATATTGGATAGAGAGAAGAGGCGAACGAGTTCCTTTAGAGGTGTCATGGGTTAGCTAGCATAGTCTCGGAAGTGATGTTCTTGCAAAGGAGTACTTACAGCTTCCCCATCACCTGACAGAACCTATCAGCTGGCCAGTTTGAATATGGACAATTCTTTAAGCCACTTAAAATTGTGACCGCCTCTGTGATACACACTTAAGAATAGAGAAACCCCCCCCCCACAGCTCTCTCTCTCTGGTTTGCAGTGCTGGGACAGGTGGCTGCGGGCCCCGTGTGGGGGCCAGTGGGCCTGGCCCGGGCCGCACCATGGCCATCCTGGAGTCGATGGGCCCTGTTCCACCCGCGGAAACCCCCCACAGCGCTGCTGTGGGCAGCCAGAGCGGCTCAGCTCCCCCCCCCCACTGTGATAAGCCACATTCCAGCCACAAGGCCAAGGTGAGATTAACCCTTTTAGTGCTGTGAAGAGCTGAAAACCTGAGGGAAGAGAAAGAGGAGATGCTTAAAGCTGAAATTCTGTTGTGAAGCTATGATATATCAGAGTATCCCATTGTAATTTCATGAAGATATGGGGGGTGGAGTGTTCAACTTGTAAGCAAAAGCACCTGTGCTGAGATAGGCAGATGCTGACTCAGCTGTAATTTCATGAGAAGTTGGGACAGGGAGAGATGGGCCAGATGAGGACTTTTGCTCCAAATGGGAAAGGAGAAAACCTTAGTTCCTAGAGATGCTTCCAGAGATAGTCCTAAAGATGAAGATGAGGAAGACCCTTTGCTCCCAGGGAAGGAGAAGGGCCTCTGTTCTTAGAGATGAAATGCTCCCAGAGATGGGTGAAGACAACTTTTGTTTCTGAACAGCTCAACCTTAAAATTGTACCCCAAAAACATCAAGAGTGGACCCTCGAAAGCAGTTGTGGGAGAAGCTGCAAGTCAGGGGAAGGGACTCACATGCGAGCAGAGATATTCCTCTTTCTAAATGGACTGAACAAAGTTATTTGGAAGTGGCCGGCTGTCATACATGAAATCCCTAATTGTGCTTGGTCTTTGCATATTAAGTGCTTTAATTAATTAATTCTGAGTTAAATATTTTAAATGTTAAAATTAACCCATCAGCCCAGGTACAAAAATCAAGTTCCATTATCAGTGTTTTCAACTGTTCAAAGTAGTTTATTAAGAGAGTTGCACCCTTCCCAGTTAAAAATTCCCCAGTTAAAAATCCCCAACTTATGCTCCCTTTTCAAACTTCAAACCACCTGTACACCATAAGAGTTATCTTTCCTGTGTTTACTGTATACTTTTACAAGTGTTTTAAGATATGTTGGATGTATTTTAATACTTTTTTAGGTGTTTTTACTTGCACTTTGGTTCCAAGGCTAACTCCAAAAACCCCAGTTCTAACAGCCAGTAGCTATTTTTAGCCCCATAGCCGTTACACTGCAGGCAACCTGAATGGCAACCTGAATTTTAATGAAGGCATTTTAGCACCCTTATCTCAACTAATACCACCCCTCTGACAACGATGAGCCATTGGTGGACGGAGATGATCTGTCAAAGGGAAGGCACCAATCACTTTAAACCGAAGGGGCGGGCTGTGGGCGGACTGGGGCGGAGCAAAGGCACTATAAAACAATGAGACAGGCTTCAAAGAATCAGACAGAGAGAGTGTCCCCTGCAGGCTAGCTGTGGTGGGCATCAGTGCTGGGCATTAAAAGCCTTACTCCTATTAAGGAGCCTTTAGTAACTTTTTTACTTTTGGACCAGCCAAAAGCCAGCCCAGCACTGCAAGTCCTTTTTTTCTCTACCTGAGGTCCAGTGCTGTCTCAGCCAGAAGATCTCAAATCCCTGCGCTCCTGGGGCATACCATCTATCGAGCTGTAGGATCCCAAATTTTTATATTTTTCTAATTTCTGTAATTTTTCAATTTTTCTGCTTTCAATAAATTATTTTAATTTTTATTTAATTAAGAGTTGCCTCATTTCTCACAGCAACTGTCTCCTTGTGATAATGTGTTCATAGCATGAGCAGAGAGACTCCTCTTCCTAAATGGACTAAACAAGGTTGTTATGGAAGTGATAAACAGACTGAACATCTCAAGGGTTGTCTTTTTACATTGTCAGTGGGAGAAGGGAGGACGGTGGGGGGAGGAGGAGAGTTCTGAAGGTGTGGTATAATTTTTTTTTCCTCTTTTAGGTCTGTTAATAAACTTCTTTATATTCTTTCAAGTTTGGTACCTGCTTTGCATTTCTCCTAATTCTTATCTCACAGAAGATAAACAGTAATGAGTATCTTGGACCAAACCACTACACTAAATTGGTGTTTCCACCCGGTTACAAGCCCAACCCGCTACAAGAGGGAATATATAGAACCTCTGCAGGAAGATTAGTAGCTTTAGATTGGGAACAACCAGCGGCAGAGGTTTAGGTTTTGAAAGAATACATGGAATAACTTGTTTTTGTGGATTCCTTAAAACTTTTCGTTCAGTGAGAGGGTGGCATGTTGCGTGGGTACTAATACAGGGTAAAATTTGTAAGAAGAGGTGGTACTGCTCTTCTGCCAGGCGGCAGAGCTTATGCTCTCAGTGTTATCGGAGGGACTCTAGTGAAGTTGTGCCGACTTTCGGGTGGGGGAAGCCATGCAGACAATCAATGTGATTGGTAAGCAAGCTTCGTTTATTAGCAATACAGAGGCACTTATATAGTATTGAATACAAGCTTATCAGTTCTTTAATTAGTTTAAACTTACAAAAGCGCATTCTTACTTCTACATAATTGGGTTAGATAAAAGACTACATTTGGCAAGCTTCTATTATTTATGTTTTGTCTTGAGAGATCAAAAATCTTCCTCCCTTCTCATGGTCAGTATATCTTATCAGCACAGGACTGTACCTCCTTAAAACTCCCTTTTTGTTCCCAGGCCTGTTTCTCACGCAGGCATTTCTCATGGAGGCTTTTTCTCATGCAGGCCTTTGCTTGCAGGCCTTTGCTTTGTACAGTTCTGTTATTAATTTGCTCCCTTTATCAATAATCCATGTCCCTGATCCTCTAATCATTCTGCTACAAAGTTGATTTTGAGACTGAGATTTTAAAGTTTGTGCGTAGGAAGTCGCATTTGGTACCTGAAGTTTGGGAGGTTCGGGAAGAAAACTGGGAAAGAACTATGAGAGAGTGTGAAGAAAGGTTTGGGTGGAAGAGAGATAAAACTAGGAGAAGGAGATAGAAACAACAGTGGCTAAGCAGGGAGGGAGGTCATTGCCCTCCTCTATCCCTCAACAGTTATATGGTAGGAGTATAGTCCCCGCCTCTTTCCGTTCATTTGTCCTACCTGCATGAGTGATAGAAGGAATTCCTTGCTTTGTGTGTGGGTATAAGAAGACTTCAGCCCCACACCAGCTGTGGTTTTTAGCTCAGTGCGGATTTTGTGGAAGTGGGAGATATTACGATTCTATTTATTTAGCAGACAGAGATCCGTGCCAGGAGTGCTGGGAAAGCAAGGACCATTTTTTTTTAAAACTTTTGTGTGGCAAAGAGCATCACGTTCCTGAAAATAGTAGTGTGCTAGAAAAGGATTGGGAGGAAGTAGTAAAGGCTTTCGAAGAAGATTTTAAGTGACAGTGAAGCAGGCCTGGCAGAAAGCATAAGAGAATTTATAAAGAGTGGCTTATACACTATATGGGTGACCTGGAGTGGATGGCACAGTATTTGAGTGAACTCAAACTCTGAACAGGATGGGAACCGGACAGAGTAAGGAAATCTCTAGAGTGAGCCCACTTGGCTGTGTTTTGGCACATTGGAAAGAGATAGTAGGAACTGGAGGCACAGAAAATAAAAGAACACTTGTAAAATATTGCACCCAATGGTGGCCACTGTATAAATTAGAAGGTGGAGCAAAGTGGCCACCTAATGGAACTTTAGATTATAATACCTTGCTACAGTTAATGCTGTTTTTGAGATGGGAAGGCAAGTGAGAAGAAGTTTCCTACACGGACACATTTTTCTCTCTCTGAAATCATCCTGAACGGCAGAGAGATTGTGGAATTAAACCCCCCAGTGATCCTATGGTGTTAGCTCTGGAAAAAGAAAATAAAAAAGGCCGAGGAAGAATTAAGCGGTGTTGTTTGTCATGCAGTATAGGTCAGAGATATACAAGGTCAGACAAAGTCTATCAAGCAGCAGCTCAGGGACAAGATGATGATGAATTAACCGATTTGCTTAAGCCTCTCCTTAGGAGACAGGAAGAGGATGCGGACTCAGAAGGAACACCAACGCCAACCCCCTCTCCCCCGGGCAGTCCTGTCTCATCCCAAACCAGGAAGCAGGTATTGATGGCGCCCCTGCGAGAGGCAGTGGCACTTGATGGGAATACAGTGTTGATTAGAGTACCTTTCTCTACTGCTGACCTGGATGCATGGTATAAAGTTGCCAAAAATTACTGAAGTGATCCAGTGGGTACCGCTGAACGCTTGCGACGCATAATAAAACAGCATAATCCAGATTGGGATGATATACAATTACTATTGGGTGGACTAACAGACATGGAGAAGCAGTTAGTTTTGAAAACAGCAAGAGATTTGGCAGAGGCTTATTACAAAACGCAACAATTAGATGTAAAAGATTACTTCCCACTCAAGGAACCACACTGGAGTCCAAATAGAACAGCCGAATTAGAGAAATTAAAAAGTTATCAAGAATGGATAGCAAAAGGGGTGGAAAAGGCCATTCCCAAAATCCTAAATTGGTCAGCTTTGTATGCAGTGAGACAGGGTCCTTCCGAGTCACCTTCTGAATTCCTGGATCGTCTGAGGGACGCAATGCGCCGCAACACATCGCTGGATCCTGAGACCGAGGTAGGGGTACAACAGCTAGTATCATTGTTTCCAGGACAATCCACAGGAGATGTCAGAGGTAAATTGCAAAAACTTCAGGGACCAGAGGGGAGGAACCTGGAAACTCTATTAGATGTAGCTTGGAGGGTATTCAGTAATCGAGAAGAAAGTTACAAGCAAGGGATGAAGAAATTAGTAGCAGTAGTAAGGGAAGGAAATAGAGAAAAACCTAGACAGGGACCCCCCCAGACAAGGACCTCTCAGACAGGGCTCACCCCAGCTAGGTAAAGACTAATGAGTGATTTGTAGAAAGTTCAGTCATTGGAAGAACCAGTGCCCAGAAAGAAGACAAGAAGACCGCCAGAACAGAGGAGACCAAGAAAGAGGGAGGGTGGTTGCACATGTGAAAGAAGATTGAAGAGCCCCAGGGGATTCTACCCTAGCAGATCCACTGGTTATAATGAAGCTAGGGGAAAAGGAAAAAGAAATAGAATTTTTGGTTGATACAGGGGCAGCATATTAGGTTTTAAATAAAGCTTTAATGCTTGTGGGAGGTGACTACATTGTGATACAAGGAGCACCTGGTCAATCTAAAAAAGCATATTTTTGCAAGCCACTGAAATATAAATTTGGGAAACAAGGGGGTATTCACAAATTTTTATATTTATCCAATTCTCCAAAAGCACTTTTAGGAAGAGATCTATTGGAACAATTACAAGCAACCATTATTTTTAGGAATGGAGAAGTTATTCTGGAGGTAAATGACCAACAGTATGCGGAAATACCAAGCCTAATATTAACAACTAAAGGCTCTGCAGAGGAAACTAGAGAAGACATAACAAGTCAAGTGTTCCCAGGAGTCTGGGCCACAGATGTACCTGGCAGAGCCAAAAATGCAACCCCAATACAGATCAAACTCAAAGAGGGAAAACAACCAGTTAGAATTAAACAATACCCCCTCAAAAAGGAAGACAGAGAAGGAATTAGCCCAATAATTGAAACATTCTTACAGTTAGGACTGTTAAAAGAGTGCCAGTCTGATTTAAACACTCCTATCTGCCTGTCCATAAACCTGATGGGTCATATCAGGTGGTACAGGATTTACGGGCTGTTAACAAGATAACTGAACATCTCTATCCTGTGGTGGCAAACCCTTACACTCTGTTAACATGCTTAACACCAGAGCTGACTTGGTTTACTGTTTTAGATCTAAAGGATGCCTTCTTTTGCCTCCCTCTCCATGAAGTCAGCCAGAAAATTTTTGCATTCGAATGGGAAAGCCCTAAGAGTGGGCGCAAAACTCAGCTCACATGGACGGTGTTGCCTCAAGGATTTAAGAACAGTCCCACCCTGTTTGGAGAACAACTTGCAAAAGACGTAGAGTCCTGGGAAGGCCCACCAGGAGAAGGGAAGCTATTGCAGTACGCAGATGACCTTTTAATAGCTACCCAAACAGAGGAAGCTTGCGTAGCTTGGACGGTAAGCCTCTTAAACTTTCTGAGGGTCCAAGGGTACAGGGTATCTAAGAAAATGGCTCAGGTAGTGAAACAGAAAGTGATCGACCTGGGCTATGAAGTCAGTGCCGGGCAATGAACTTTGGGGCAAGATCACAAAGAAGCGATATGCCAAACCCCGAAACCCCAGACAGTGAAAGAGTTACGGACTTTTCTGGGGATGAAAGGATGGTGCAGATTGTGGATTTACAATTACGGGCTGCTCGTGAAACCGCTATACGAGCTCATTACAAAGGAAAGCAGAGATCTCCAGTGGACAAAGGAGGCCATGCGGGCCTTCAGCCAGCTGAAGAATGCCCTCATGTCAGCTCCAGCTCTAGGACTTCCAGACATGAGTAAACCATTCTTTCTATTTTCCCATGAGAAACAAGGGATTGCCTTGGGAATACTAGCACAGTGTTGGGGAAGATGAAACAGGAAAGCCTTATAAATATGATTGCCTGACAAAAGATTTTGGGAATATGAAAACTATAAGCGACATCGAAATAAAAGCCACCTTTGAGATACCAAATCTTAGTTACTGAACAACTGGAAAACAATGGTATGGCCGACTGAAGGTAATCCCCTCTTGATTGAACAATACCCTCTGCTTGCAGGCAGGTCCAAGGGTCAGAGCAGACCCTACTAGCTCAGCAGAAGGGGTCCAAAGAGTAGTTTTTAGAAGTTAAGATGTAACACTCTATGGTAATATAAGAACTCTTATAGGCTGTATGTAAATGCTATAGGATTTGTATCTTGTATTAGATTGGTTAGTGACAATTAGAATATTCAGTACAGAAGATGATTTATTGTATTGTAACCAGGACTTCAGACTCTCTTACTATACACTCTCTTAATACAGACTCTTACTATGGACTCTTACTAGACTCTCTTACTCTACACTCTCTTACTATTCACTCTTACTACTACTTCCACTCTCTCTCTCTTTACTTACCCGTTTACTCTCTTGCTCTCTTGGGCCTGCTCAGAGCTGCCAGCTGCAGCTCTAAGCAGTGCCCCTGTACCCACGCTCTTTGCAATAAACCGCATGTTCCAAGATCTGACTACAGAGATCTCTCGTCTCCATCCGTCTACGCCTGGTCCAGACTGAACCCCAAGCTCCCCAAGAACCTACAGTCTGGCGCCCATCGTGATTGCCGAACCCCCCTGCACCTACAGCACAGGACCTGGGCCCATACCTGACATGGAACCGTGCCATAAATCAAATCTCTTCTGATGGGAGAGGGAGTTTTAAAAGTCCTTGCAAGGAGTTCGCAAAAACAAACAGAGACTCTTCCTCGATTTTCACTGCTGCCAGATAGTTGTTTATTAAGTCTTATCAGAGGAACAGAGCCACTAGCGTGACCCAGGCATAACATAGAGCAGCGAAAGAAAGAAAGAAGTGTGTGTTTATCAAGATTTACACACCCTTTAAAAGATATTTTAACCAATGGTTACTAGAAAAGCATATTATTTTTACTTTCTTACCAATTATTCAGTAACACGGCCAGGAACTGCGGAATTTTTTGTCCAATCATCCCAAATTACTTTTACTGCAGAATATGGAGTAGTAGAAGAAGGAGAAGAAGGTTTAGAGAACAACAACAATCCTCCATTTTGATATTTTTTACTCTTATCTATGTACTACAAAGAGAAGCCCAAAACCTCTAAATTTTTCACCCTGTGACAATCTTACATAGTAGTCTATCACCTAATTCACACCGCTGTATTTTCTAGCTCTTTTCTGATTGTAGGCAGTTTTTTCCAAGGTTGGAAGTTAAAACAGTGTTGTTCAGGGGGGTAAAGCACCCTTCAAAACAGGCAAAGAAATATTGTCGGGACTCTGGGTTCCTACAATACCGATGGGAAGTTGCTTATTTCTCTAAGCAGCTAGATGTAGCAGCCAAAGGATGGCCTGGGTGCCTCAGAGCCATTGCAGCAGTCGTGCTAAACATCCAAGAAGCACACAAATTCACCTTGGGTCAGAAAATGATTGTGCTGGTGTCCCACACAGTGTCCGTGGTGCTGGAAGTGAAAGGCGGGCACTGGCTCTCCCCACAAAGGTTCCTGAAATATCAAGCCATCATGGTGGAAGAAGATGATGTAGAAATAGTGGTAACTAACATTGTCAACCCAGCTTCCTTTCTCAGTGGAAATCAAGGGGAACCGGTATGCCATGATTGCCTGGAGTCTATCAAAGCCACCTACTCCAGCCACCCGGACCTGAAGGATACTCCTTTAGAAGATGCAGACCTGGTTTACTGATGGGAGCAGTTATGTCATCAGTGGAAAGCGGCATGCTGGGTATGCAGTTACCACCTGCCGGGAGGTGATAGAATCCGGACCCCTACCAACAAATACCTCTGCACAAAAAGCTGAAATAATCGCCCTAACCCGTGACTTAGAGATAGCAAAACGAAAGAAAATAAACATCTATACAGACTCAAGGTATGCATTTGGGGTTGTACACCAGACGGGGCCATTTGGAAAGAAAGAGGACTGTTAAATTCACAGGGAAAGAACATCAAACATGCACAAGAAATAACACGAGTGTCGGAAGCAGTCCAGCTACCTGAGAAGGTAGCAATCATGCACATAAGGGCACATCAAAAAGTGAGCTCAGAATGGGAAGAAGGAAATTAACTGGCAGACAGAGAGGCAAAAGAAGCAGCAAAAAGTGAGGTAACAACAACTGGAGCCTTGATCCCAGATGGACAACTTTCCCTAGAGAGTAAGCCAACATATAACAAAAAAGACAAGAAATTGATTAAAGATGAAGGGGGAACATTTAACCAAGAGGGATGGGCTATCACTGCAGAAGGAAAATTGGTTATTCCCTCCCATTCGCTATGGTCACCAGTAAGAGAGGAGCACCAGAAAACACATTGAAGAACAAATGCCTTATATAACTACTTAATTGGGAAAATTATCGCAAAAAATTTATACAAAACCATTGTGCAGGTAACCTGACAGTGCAACCTTTGCCTCCAAACTAATCCCAAAAATACCCTCAAACCAAAAATGGGTCAAATTGGAAGGAGCCATGGGCCTGGACAGCAGTGGCAAATTGATTTTACAGAACTTCCAAGAAAAGGGGGGTATCGATATTTTCTACTGTTGAAAGATACTTTTTCAGGATGGCCGGAAGCTTTTCCTACTAGAACCGCTAAAGCTCGAGAAGTAACCAAAGCATTACTACAAGAAATAATACCACACTTCGGAGTTCCAGCCACAATATCTTCAGACAGGGGACCACATTTTATTTCAAGGGTAGTACAACAAATTGGCCGACATTTAGGCATAGATCGGGAACTCCACACTCCATACCATCCCCAGTCGAGTGGTCAATGAATCATTTGATTAAACAGCAAATTGTGAGACTAGGGCAAGAAGCTAACCTACCATGGCCCCAATCTCTTCCACTTGCATTGTTATGAATTCGGACCAAGCCCAGAATTAAAGAAAAGCTAAGTCCCTTCGAAATACTCTATGGGAGACCATATGGGGTACAGAAAGGAATATCTACCCAAATTGGGGAGGAGATGTTAACCACCTATATGATTGCTTTAGACAAACAGCTTAGAGAAATTGTAAAACATGGCTGGAACCTGAAGTCAAGGCTTGGATGGTCCTGTACATGACATTCTGTTCCAGTTTGGCCAAATTTAGAAATATATCCTCTGAGAGAAGGCACAACCACCCCTCCTCCACCAGGTTCGGGAAAAATAAATTTTCCTCGAAGGAAAGTGAAGGAGATAAAACTATTTATTTAACAAACACACGGGAAAGGAAAATAATGCTAAATAATAAAATCTTTCGCTGTGGAGGAAAAACCTGGGAAAGCGTTAGAGTCCTCCCTTTGGTGTCCTCAGAGCTGGGGCTTGGCCCAGGGCCGGGCCCTCTGTGCGCAGTGGAAAGTCCTCCCGATGTGCTCTGATGTTAAAGCAATCAAGCAGTCCAATAGAAAAGGGGGAAAATCTGAAATTCCATGGAAGGAAAAATTCAACTCTCAGTCTCTCTCCGGTGTGGAAGGTATCTTTTCAGCTTTTTACCGGCTAGGCTAGTGGTTTAATGCCTTAGAAAGCCTCGAGCAGCCTAGAGAGGTAGCACGGGCGAACTAGTATTTTAGTAGCTCTAAAATCGGTACCTGTATCAGCTGCAAAGCAAATACCATCAGCAGAAGCAAAGAGGGAGAAATATAGCTCCCTGCTCGCTCAATTTCCCACAGTTAGAAGCTTTCAAATGAGACAGACAACAAGAGATGTTCACAGGAAGGTAGCTGAGCCAAGAGAGGGCGGGGCCTCCCTCGATCGTCTCTTTTATTAGGAGAAGGGGAAAGGGGAGGACTGGGGGCGGAACCGGGGTGAGCGGCCAATCAGACACTGCTAAAGAGTTTGAGTTACATTTGGTTTTGCCCGCGCTTAGAACAAAGGAGCTCAGAGCACGTGGCAGAAGGAAGTGTCTTTGGGAGGGGGAGGGGAAACTCAGAACAGGCAGCAACACTCCGGAGAACCAAGCAGCTGAACCACTGGCCCAAAAGAAAACCAGTCCTGGGCGCAGCCAGCCGGGTGCTTCCTCCTTCCCCTGCCGCAGCTGGGAAACAAATTGCTATCTGTGTGTGACCTTGAACAAGCTGCAAACTGCTTTGAAAAAGTTTTGCTCAGTTTTTTCCTTCCCCCTCTCAGGCTCAGTTTAGAGGCATAGAAAGGAACAGAAATTAATTTCTGGGCATAGGCAGCAATATGGGATACACATCATAAGGTCATCCCAAGACACATTCAGTCTGGACATTATGTATATGTTAAGTCTCTTACAGAAAGAATTCTGGAACCACAGTGGGAAGGACCATTCCAGATACTTCTCACCGCTTAGACCACAATTAAGATCCAAGAACAGAGTGCCTGGATTCACCATACTCGGGTAAAGAAGGCTCCAGAGGCCCCTTGGAAAGTGACCCCTGGTGATGATGAACTGAAATTGAAGTTTACCCGAACAAAATGAAAATTTTATGGAGGCACGCAAGTATAACCCAGAAAATTAGGTTTTTTCAGTCATAATTGTAGCCTTAAGTTGGGAAGTTATTCATAGGAGAGAAGACATATGGTCCCAAGCCTTTATGCAGTTCACTGGACTCATGAGGAAATATTCTGATTTAAAGGATTTAAACCTGCTGACTGTGGTCATGCACGGAAACCAAGTGTATACAAAGCAAGAACGGGAAAACCAAAAAACTTGGCAACTTCAGGGAACTGTAAGAGAAGAAATCAAAATAGGATGCTGAATGATTAATGGAACTACTCATAAAAAAGCAACCCAAATTAGTGTTTCAACTACTCCTACAGACAAACATAATTAAATCTGTAGTCATTCAAGTGAAGTAGACTGTTGGTATAATTTTACATTAGTACAGACCATTGAAGTAGTTTGTCTTTGGGCCCAGAACAGTAATGGGCTCTCATTCAAATTCCAGATAAATACCATGGCTAGGCCTGCTACAGCCACTGCTAGGAATCGAATCCAAACCCAAGTCACACCACTTAAGCCTGAACCAAAGATTTATGAGATTGGCTCCTATGTAGTGAGGAATACAGGCCAGCAATTACTGCTGTTTAATCCAGAGTGGTCTCTTAAGCGTGTAGAACTACTAATGCAAATTAATATTTCTGACATCCAACCAGCCTGCTCCCCTTTAATACAAACATCCTTTGAAGGGTGGACAGCCTGGCTGCAGAAGCAAACACCCCTCTAAGGCAGAATGCAGAGAGACCTGACTGGCATGCTGGGAACAGGACTGGGTGTCCTAAACAGAATTGATTCAGAGATACTGATGAATAAATTTGCCACAGCAACCAGTGACCTGACCAAATTAAGACAGCCCCTACAATCCTCCCTATTAGCATTAGGAAACAGCCAGTGGCAAGTCTCAAAAATACTCCCAGACTTCGCAAAGACCAGCAACCTGGACCACGAACTGATATTAAACACACTTGGTGTAGCTCAAGACAATGTATCATTAGCCCTTAGCTGCATACAAGCCCAATTATGGATGCAGTCAATAGCTTCCATAATTATAAGAGAAGGAAATGAAGGCGTTTTCCTTATTGAAATCCGAGAAGCTGTTTGGAATAATGCTACTAAGTTAGAAAGAAAGCTCCAATCCTGGTGGACCTTGGTAAATTTCACCTATGACCCAATGACTAACATAGCTACTGCCTTTGTGCTTACTATACGGAATACCACAGTTTATGTAATTCATCCTATTGTTGCATTGGGATTAAACCATAAAGGGACAGTTTTTTACCCCTCTGAACATAGAGTATGGGCTCGGATGGTAGGAGAAAAATGGCAAACGGTGAATTTAGAATCTTGCATCACACGGGAACAACAAGGATTTATCTGTGAAAGTAATACACTTGATGCCAGAGACATATGTCTTGATCCAGAACAAGGCATGTGTCACTTTGAGGTCCACCCAGCCACTTCACCAAAAACTGTACTTGTATATATTGGTCAAGGCTGTGTGTGGTTAAGAACTATCTGCACTTTTATGATGATAGATGACAGTAATATAAATGTAGCTGCCAGGAATCACTCTAATTTTTGTATTTGTAATTTTACCAAGATTGTTGGGTGTGACTTTTCGTATTTAGCACTGGCTGTGTCTCATCAATTGATAAGGTCTAACTACACCATATACCATAAATTGCTACCCACACCTATTGGGATGGACCTCACATTAGTAAAGCAATTGGCAAAACATCAGGACCTAATTGAGATTCTAGAAGAAATTCGAAAAAACGGGAAAAAGACCTTAGTCACCATCCATTATGACACACAAGAAATAAGCAGAATCTTTCAAAGAGTAAAACAAGATGCAAGTCATAACTGGTGGGACCCAAGCAGTTGTAAAAGGCATCACAGAGGGAGTTTCCGGTGCATTCGCTGCAGCAGTCTCCAAGGAGAATGCCCGCTTTTTCTACTGTGGCGAACTTGGACACTTTATAAAGGACTGCCCACAAAAGTCACCCACCCAGGACCGTCGTGCCACCTACTAAAGGCACCAGAGACAGCAACAGCACCAGCAGCATCCAAAAAACTTCTATCGGAGCGCAGTGTCAAAGGTGTCAAGGCCCCGCGCTCAGACAACAAATCAAAGGCCATACTACCCCGCCCTGGCTGCAAACTCCACATCAGACCACTGAGAGCAGACAACTGGACCTCACCCAGCACCATCATCCCAGGCGATCCCAGAACACATGAGAAGGATCCAACACACGGAGCGCTACCGATGGGAACCAGACGCCAACTGGTAACATCACTGCCATTTAACTTTGCTGACAAGTGTTTTTATCGTATCCCCACAGGAAAATATGGACCGCAGAACGGCCCATGGGACATTCTTACCCTAAGTGACACCATCCATGGTCCAGAACAACTCTTTGTATTACCTGAGATACAAACAGTGCACCCTGGACAAGAGATTCTTTTCCAGTTTTGCTTCACGGACACACCTTTCTTTCTCCCACAGGGAACACCAATTGCACAAGCTTTTTTACTTCCACAGAACTGCCCAGAAGAGCTTCCTCTCAATCCAACAGCAATGTGGATAGAGATTGTGGGCTCAAACAAACTGACCATCGAGTGCAGCTTCTTCTGTAAAGGAGAGAGGATCTACCGCCCAGGGATGCTGGACACCGGAGCAGACGTGACCATCATCGCCTGCTCCGAGTGGCCAGGTGTTGGGGTTTTAGTTTAGTCCTAGTTTTTTTTCCTGTTAAAGGAATTTTTTCCCATATGCATGTTGCTAGGCGACAAATTGCTGTGCTTAAGGAAGACAAAGGACCTGGCTGCTCTTTTTGTTTCACCTGGGGGTGTTGGCAGTACGCTCTCAGCATTCGGAGAGAGACGCTGCAGCTTCTTTTTCGGCCGCTTTTCTTTCTGCGGAGAAAGGTCCCGGGATCCCCGGCCCACCTTCCCTGCCCCGCTGGAGGCTGGGCTGTGGCTGCCCTGCCCTGCCGCTGCTTCGAGCCTTCGCTGCGTTGTGGCCGTGCTCGCCCTGCCTAGACCTCCGGGGGGTTCTCCGTTTGGATACATATCGTCTGTCCTCCGGGATTTGTGCTCATCCCTGCCACTCCGGCCTGCTGCTCCGGCCTGCCGTTCCAGCCTGCTGTTCCCGAGGGTCCAGCCGGATGCTGGGGCCGGCTGTCCGGGCGTTTGTGAAGCCTTTGTTCCAACCTTCCCCGAAACCCCAGGCCACTGGTGCCGCGTGCTCCCCGAGCTCGCTCCGGAGCGCCCCCTGCAGCCGCGGGGAAACCATTGCACCTGCCCTGCTCACTGGGAGCTGCCAGCGCCCCTGCCGGCTGTGAGCAGAACTGCACCAAAGGGGAAAGGGCCTGACAGCCGAGAAGGCTGGGACTGGGTTTGTGATTGTTTCCTGTTACTGCCATAGTTATTGTTGTTTGTTTGATTGGTTATATATATAATAGTAAAGAACTGTTATTCCTATTTCCCACATCTTTGCCTAAAAGCCCTTGATTTCAAAATTATAATAACTCGGAGGGAAAGGGGTTACATCTGCCACTTCAAGGGAGGCTTCTGCCTTCCTTAGCAGACACCTGTCTTTCAAAACCAAGACACCAGGGAATTGGGAACTGGAGCTAGTGGCAGGTATGATCTCCGGGATTGATGGAGTTGCAGTATCCATGAGAAGCAAACAAAATGTCATCATCGAAGGACCCAAGGGCAAGACAGCCACCACCCAAGCATTCGTGGTAAGAGCCCCCATCACCCTATAGGGCAGAGACCTTCTATCCCAGTGGAGTGCCACCCTCACCATTCCCAGCCAGGATTTCTGACTAGGGCCACGGAGAAACGCGCGCTGCCATCTACTCCCCCGCTCACCTGGAAGACTGATACCCAAAATGGACAAGGCAGTGGCTCCTTGAAGAAGAAAAAAGCACCCTGGAAGCCCTGGTGGAAGAGCAACTCGCCCAAGGTCACATCACCGAGACCACAAGCCCTTGGAATTCCCCTGTCTTTGTGCTGAAAAAGCCCGGCAAGGACAAATAGAGACTACTCCATGACCTACGAAAGATCAATGAGGTCATTGAAGACATGGGCCCTCTCCAACCTGGCCTGCCATCACCATCGATGCTGCCCCGAGACTGGTTGCTTGCCATCATCGACATAAAAGACTGTTTCTTTAACATCCCGCTCCATCCTCAGGATGCACCACGGTTTGCCTTTTCCATCCCCTCTCTTAACGAACAAGCCCCACTCAGAAGATACCACTGGCTTGTCCTCCCACAAGGCATGAAGAACAGCCCGACCATCTGCCAGTGGTATGTCGCCCACATTCTGTCCCTGTAGCGGGTTGAGTTCGAAACCGGGCAGAAACACCAATTAAATGTAGTGGTTTTGGTTCAAAATATTCATTACTTACTTATTTTCCTTCTGTGAGATAAGAATTAGGAGAAAAGCAAAGCAGGCACAAACCTTAAACAGTTGCAGTACAATGAAAGAGTTTTATTACTAATAGAATTAAAAGTAAAGAGACAATAACAAAACAAAATTAAAGCAAATCCCCCCCCCTCCAGCACTTCTCTCCTTTTACCTAGCTCACACAAGGGATAACAGAACATGGGATGTTAGTCAGTGTTCCAGTTCTTGAAAAGTCTCTCTCTTATGCTTAAGGGAAAAAAGGGTTTTTCCTTCAGTTGCACGTGGTTCCCAAACTGCCACTAACAGCAGATCCGCCCGGAAACAAACAATCTGCTGGGTGTAGAACATCTCTCCCATGAAAAATCTCACAGTTCCTTCACACTACAAAACATGGGCCATCACATGGGGTTATTCATCTTTTTAAGGATAAGTTCTTTTGGCCTGCACACAAAAGCTTTTTCTTCGCCACAAGTCTCTAGCAGCCTCTTACTACTTCTATATAGCCTGGCATAGGCATTCTTCACAATCTTCACAGGCACACGAAGATACTCCATCCCCCCATGTTCTTCAAATGGATTAAAGAGACAAACAGTTTGTGGTATTACAGTTTCTTACCACGGCATGCAAGAAGGTTTCTTTTAAGCTGCGCGCCAGAATCGCGGCACCGCCCTCTTTTCTCCCGTCGCCATGCTCAGCTCCGTCCCACGTGACTCACTTCTCTTTCTCTCTGACTCTGAAGCCGCCATGCTGAAGAGTGTTCTTGTTCGGGCTTTACGGTGGGGAAAGCCTCGCTCCCTTTGTGCTGCTGGCTGCGTGGTGTCTTCTTCAGTTCAGCACGAAGTGTGCTGGCTGCAGACAGGAGGCTCTGCCGGCTCCGCATGGAGAGGAGAGGGACCCGCCGGCCCCCAGAAGCCGTGCTAGATGGGTCCAGCTGTGAGCAGTCCATGGCTGGTTTTAGCTGCCTGTGGCTCTGAGGCAGTCCCCCCCAGCCACCCAGGGACCGTGCCGCAGCGTTGGGAAAGGGGGAAAGGGGCAGTGGCCCTGCCCGGCCCGGCGGGGCGGGGAGGCTCGGAGCCCCCCCACCTCCCAGCAAGCGAGCTCCAACAAAAGGGGAAGTCCCGCCTTTCTGTGCAGTTTAAATATGTAAATTGTGAGAAGCGTAATTGGTCTTAAAGACTGTCCATCAACTCAGGGTCAACCCAATACTGTCCCACATCAGGAGCCTGTTCCCGGAAGCAATCATTTACCACTATATGGATGACATATTAATCTGTGCATCAGAAAAAACTTACTTGGACAGAACTCTTAAAAAGACAATTGAAGCCATAGAAGAAGCAGGGTTCGAGATTTGTGAGGACAAAGTGCAGCACTCCAGCCCATGGACTTACCTCGGCCTCCAGATCTGTGAGAGAACCATCGTACCCCAGCAATTCACCATCAAAGAAGATCCCAAAACCCTAAGGGACTTACACAGCCTGTGCGGATCCATAAACTGGATACGCCCCCTACTGGGAGTCACAACAGAAGACCTCACTCCCCTCTTCATCCTCCTCCGCGGCAGCGGAGACTTGGACTCTCCACATGCCCTCACGCCAGAAGCCCGAGATACCATCACCAAAGTCCAGGAAGCCCTGTCTCCACGCCAAGCCCATCGTGTTGAACCCAGCCTGCCTCTCCAGTTTGCAGTCCTGGGTAAGGCTCCCCGTTTGCATGAACTGATCTTCCAATGGGACCCTCAACTCAGAGACCCTTTGCTGATTCTTGAATGGGTTTTCACAAGCCATCAACCTACAGAGACATTAACCACCTTCCAAGAAGTAATGGCACATTTAATAAAAAAGGCCAGAACTCGTCTCCGTTCTCTTGCAGGGTGGGAGTTCACATGCATATACTTCCACTGACCACTGAAGATCTGAAGCAGTTGCTCCGGACCAATGAGAGCCTCCAGTTAGCCCTAGATAGCTACATAGGGCAAATTTCCATTCATATGCCAAAACATAGATTTTTCTACCGTGATGCAGCCTTTAAATTGATTCCAAAATTAATCCATAGTAGAAAACCTCTCTGCCTCTGCGTCCTTTTTGGAGCAGTTCCCACTTTGCCCGGTCAGCTCTGGATGCAGCAGGCTGCGGGGACCAGCCTCCGGAATCCAGGAGACCAGAGGTCTGGCTCGTGGGTCCTTCCACAGGACTGCGGCAATAGAGGCAGGTGGTGGAAGAAGGAGGCAGGCTCAATTGTGGATGAAATCCGGAAGGTTTATTGTGTCTCCGAACAGGGGACCTCGCCCCCCAGGGGTGTCCAGCAATGAGCCACCCTGAACGCACCTGCCAGGGGTTTTATGGGGGGATGGCAACAGGGGAGGGATGACAAAGGCATCGAATCAGGGAAGGAGAAGGATGGGTCTGCGGGATGAAGGACACACAAGGGAACCTATCTTGGGAAAGGAAGGGAGGGATCCTCCCCCCAAGACCAATCACTCGACGCCCCTGCCAGAACTTTCTAGAAGCTTGGGAGGGGTGCCGAAGAGATTGGCAGGGGTCTGGGAGGAGACAAATAGAGAAAGCAGGGTTATGAACACGAAACCAGGAGGGTATAAACTGGGATGGTACAGTAATACAAAACCCAAAGGGGAGACCCGGACTGAACCAAACAAAACACACTCCCACATCTCCCCCTTTTTTGTTTTTTAAGATGGTTTAAAGTTCGGCTGGGGATAATATTCAGAGTCAGGATAAAAGACCTCGAACTCTTGCCACTCAGGAGCCGTAGGTTCGAGCTCCGGTTCTTGCAGGGTCTCTGCATCCGGGAGTACCTCGGCTCGGTCAATATCCGTAGGGGAGGGGGAGCTTGTAATCAACTTTACTAACATTCTTTTGAGGAGTTCAAACAAAATTAGGGCAACCAACAAAACAAAAAGAAAAATCAGTCCAGATCGGAAAACAGATCCTGCCCATCCAGATAGTCCCCATTTGCTGAAGATGTCGCCGAGCCAGTCACCAGTTTCTTTCCGAATTTGCATCACCATGGCCTGCATCTTGTCTGTGGATGTTCTCTGCCCTTGATGTAAACATATGTGGTCTTGGCCCATGGTTTGCGCCAGGACTGACTGCACGTTTGCTGCCGGTTGGGGAACTATCCACGGCGACGCAGGCCATGGGAGCAGCTGCAGGATGACAACAAGCTGCAGGCTTCTGGCGATGGCTCGGATGGACGGTGCAGGATCCATTTCTGTAGTCTCTAAACTAGAAAGAAACTCAAAAGGAAGAATATCAAAATTGGGAAGAATACCTGGGGGTGAACTTAGGGTCCAAAGGGGCGTAGGATTAACCCACCCCAGTTTTAGGGGGTGCTTGACTCCTTCCTCCGGTGGGCTGGGAAATACACGGTTTCACCCATTTTGATGGGATCCACCTGGGGCCCTCGGGGGTGGATATGCATGCATATCCCTTCCCCCATGTAAGTAGTTCATGACGGCCCTGTATTTCCCGAGTCTCCGGGTCTTTAACCAACACCGGAGGCCTTTCTTTCATTTGCAGCTGCTGAGACCGCCTGAAGTGCCGCACGATCGGTGGATTCAGGTTCTCAAAGGCACAGTTGAGGAAGTTTAGTGTAAACAGTGCCCTTGAGAGCCTGACAGCTGGGGATTCTAATTTCTTTGAGGACCTTTGCCTTTGTAGCATCCTCTTGATATTTTGGTGAGCCCTCTCGACTATCGCTTGACCTGTCGGGGAATAGGGGATGCCTGTCTTGTGCTCTATTCCCCATTGCTGTAGGAAGCTCCTGAACTCCTTGGAGGTGTAGGCTGGGCCGTTATCGGTTTTAATAACTTTGGGGATGCCCAGGGTAGCAAATGCCTGCACTAGGTGCCTTATGACATCGCTAGCCCTTTCCCCTGTGTGGGCAGAGGCAAAGACAGCTCCAGAGAAGGTATCTACTGACACATGTACATACTTCATTCTGCTGAAAGAAGCGACATGTGTCACATCTATCTGCCACACCTCACAACTATTAAGGCCACGGGGGTTTGCGCCGGTGCCAGTGGCGGGAAGAGCTAATTGGTGACATTCAGGACACGCTGCCACGATCGCTCTGGCCTGGTCGTGCTTCAAATTGAACTGCTGAACAAGGGCAGGCGCATTCTGATGGAACAACTGATGGCTGATTTTGGCCTGCTCAAATACATTTGGAATCGGGGCCATCACAGCTGGCGCAGCGAAGGCGTCTGACTTCCTGTTGCCTTCCGCGATGAACCCGGGCAGGTCCATGTGTGACCTGACGTGCATCACGTAAAATGGTTGCTCTCGGTGGGAGACTAGGCTAACCAATTTTGAGAGCAATTCATACAAGGCTGTGTTGGAGACCTCTCGCAATATGGCATGTTCAGCTCTGGAGACTACCCCTGCTACATATGCAGAGTCAGTTATCAAATTAAAGGGTTCGGGGAATCTTTCAAAAGCCCTGACGACTGCATCTAACTCAGCAACTTGAGGTGATCCTTCCACCTCCTTAATATCAGCCTCCCACCGCTGAGTTTGGGGGTCTTTCCAAGTCATGACTGACTTGTGGGACGCCCCAGACGCATCAGTGAAAACGGTCAAGGCCTTTAAAGGTTCCTTGCTCCCAACACTCTTTGTATTTAATTCAAATTGGATTTCCAAATTAAAACTTTTGTGGGCTGGCCTGTGTAAGAAAATTTGGCCTGTGTAGCCCTCCAGAGTGAACTGCAAAGCTTCACAATCATGAAGCAAGCTCTCCAACATTGCCTTGGTAATTTGGCCCCTTTGTGTCCTGATTGGTACGTGAATGCAGTCGAAGTCACATCCTGATAACTCCCTGATCCAGACTCTAGCCTTCCGGATCAGTTCAGCCATCAGCTCTTGTGGCCGTGTCATTCTTTTGGACCTATGATGACTGAGAAAGACCCACTCTATTATCAAGAGGGGGTCCCTCTGGTCCTGGTCTTCCTTACTCTTCCTCTTGTCCTCCCATTCGAAGACAACCCCATGCAGGTGTGGCAGATTACCCAGGATGATAAACCTGAATGGCAAGTCAGGCCTGTACCTGCTTGCCTGCCTGGTGGACATCAGGTGTTGCACCTTCTCCAAGGCTGTCCGTGCCTCTGGGGTAAGCGTCCGGGGAGAACTAAGCTCCTCTCCCCCTTTCAACAAATCGAAAAGGGCGGCTAGGTCTTCAGTGGACAGACCCAGCCACGGCCTTACCCAGTTTAAGGACCCACACAGTTTGTGGACATCCGCCAATGTCTTAATATCTGTTTGAATTGCCAATTTTTGTGGCACAATGGTCCGCTTTGTAATTTCAAGGCCCAGGTATTTCTAAGGTGGCATCCTTTGAATTTTTTCACTTTGGAGCTCGAACCTTGCAGCAACCAATGCTCCGACTGTCAGGTCAAGCACACTTGCAAGCATGTCATCATCGGGGGCACACACGAGGACATCATCCATATAATGAAGGATGATGGCCTCCTTTGAGGCTGCGCGAACTGGGGCAAGCAAGGAAGAGACATACCATTGGCAGATGGTCGGGCTGTTCTTCGTGCCCTGTGGCAACACCTTCCAATGATATCTCTTTCTTGGGGCTCCTCGGTTGATGACCGGAACCGAGAAGGCGAAACGTGGGGCATCGTCAGGGTGTAGAGGAATTTGGAAAAAACAATCTTTAATGTCAATCACAGCCAAATTCCAATTTTGGGGAAGCATTGTTGGGGACGGCATCCCTGGTTGGAGAGAGCCCATGTCCTCAATTTCATCATTAATTTGGCGAAGGTCCTGGAGGAGCCGCCATTTGTCTTTGTTGGGTTTTTTAATTACAAAGACAGGGGAATTCCAGGGGCTGTTGGTTTCCACGATATTCCCCTTCCTGAGCTGCTCCTCCATGAGCTTCTCGAGCGCCTCTAATTTCTCACTGTAGAGCGGCCACTGTTCTACCCATACTGGCCGGTCCGTTTTCCATGTCAATTTCTGGGTAGGGCGCTCCTCAGTGACCGCTGCGCAAAAATTCTGCGGGGGGTCAGGAATGTCAATGGTGACTCCCCACTGCTGCATGAGGTCTCTCCCCAAGAGAGGTTCCTTGTAATCCAATACGAATGGACGTATATTGGCCAATTGTCCGCTCGGCCCCTTAATTGTACGACGCTTTTAGACTGTTTAGCCAATTGGATGCCCCCAACACCTTGTACGTGCCCTGCCACGTTTTGCAGTTCCCAATGTGTCGGCCATTCCTGTGTGGGAATGATCGTCACATCTGCCCCTGTGTCCAGAAGTCCCTTGAGGTGAAGGACTTCTTCCCCTCTGCTGATTTTACAGTCTACCTTCAGCTTCCCTGTCCCTATTACATGAGTGGCACACACCATTGGGTGTGGCCCTCCTGCAGGGATAGCCTGGGCGACCATCTGCCCTCTGGGCAGAAACAGAGGTGGACGGACACAGCGCAGACAGAGAACGGGTCGTTCGGGACTAGATGTCATTAGCCCCGGAGCGACTTCGATCTCGGGTCGTGTGCAGTTAACATCTCTGACATACCTGTCAGGGCTCTGATCTCCCGCCCCCAGCTCACCACCGGTGCTCACCGGTGCGGCGTGCCACTCGCTATTCCTCAGGAGGAGCGGTGTCAACAGCTGCAACCTGAAAGAACCGTCGGAAAAGGAAGTCAAGTTTGGCTGAAGTGTCATATCCGGTGATTTTGTGTCATTGCTATCTGCCCTCCCCTGTCCCTCCTCCTCCTTGCGTCCCGTCCCTTTTTTGTCTTCACGCGGGGCGGGCACGCTCCTCATTCAGTTTTTTTGTTCCCGGCCCTCAAGCCCCCCCGACTCTTGTTCTCTTTGATAGAACTGTCTCTTGAGTGGACAATCTTTCTCCAATGCCCGGGCTGGTCGCAGAGGAAGCAGGTGTTCTTGGTCTGCTGTTGAGGCCGCTTCTGGCTGTTCTTTGCCGGAGGTGGTCTGTTGCTTCGGCCCGCGGTCCTCTTCTGGTCCGCAGCAGTATGGTGTGTTGCTGTTCCCACCGAAATCGTTCCCCGGGATTGCTGCTTATCCGAGCCGGCAGGTTGTAGGGGTGGCGCCTTCGCAGCGCAAACCTCTAACATGGCCTGTATCGTCAGCGGAGGGTCCAGGGGGAGACTCAGGATGGCCGCCTTGCACTGCGGGTTGGCGTTGACCATTGCCATCTCTGTGATGAACTCCTCTCTGGCCGCCGGCTGCTTAACCTGCAACTCTACGGCTCGGGTTAATCGCTCCACAAACCTTAGGAACGATTCAGTGGGTTGCTGACGGACCTGCGAGTACGTTAGCACAGGTGCGTCCGGCCTCAGGCCAAGGAATGCCTTACCGGCCAGTTCCTTGACCTGCTGCAGCACCTCTAGGGGCAGACTCTGGGCCTGCTTCGGCACCAACGCCCATTCTCCCTTGCCACTCAGATGGTCCATCGTTATTTCCTGATTGTCAGCATCAACGGCCATATCCGAACTTTGCAGAAGCATCGGAAGGAGTCGACGGAGCTCCTTTTCCCATGCTGATTTCCAGAGCAGAAACTCTACTGAGGAAAGCAAGCACGAGAAAAGCTGACGCAAATCAAAAGGCATCATTACTGCTCCGGAGAGATTTGCCCTTAAAAGACTGCGAAAATATTCGCTTTCTCTCCCGAACTCCTTCTGCGCCTTGCAAAGCTCCTTTATTGTTTGATGGGAGAGGGGTTCCCGACTGGCATGGGTCATTCCCCCTCTCCGGGACCTCTGATAAAGAACCGGAGAGGCTGAAGGAATGGGGTCCAGTTCCGGGTTCCGGTCCTCAGGCCCCTCCCCTTCCGGCCACTCACCGTGGGAACCGGAAGGCCAAGCGTGGGAACCGGAAGCAGGAAGCGGGTGGCAACCAGACACGGACCTACAACAACTTCTAGGGGCGGAGCACGGGGGCGTGCACTGATGACAGGTGGGAGGGGCAACAGGGGTGGACCCAGCTTGGGTGTGGGAGGAGTTAGGGTACTGGGAGGGGTCATGACGAAAGGGGTTGGAACTTGAGAGAAAGGGGTTTTGGGATGAAGAAACGGGGGGAGGGCAAGAGGGGGTTTCTGCCATGTGGCACCCGCCATCTTGTCCTCGTCGGGCAGGGAATCCATTTTCTAAATTCTCAATATAACTAAAGCGAACACGGGGTCGAGCAACTGGGGAAGTCGGGGAACGGGATAAGCCCCGGGCAGTCTGGCCAGGACTGTCTGGGCGGGGGGGCCGAGAATCCCGAGGAAAGCCAGGGAGTCGGTGGCAACCCTGCGCAGCATCGCGGTTTGCTTCCTTCAGGACGCCCGGTTTAGGGGACACGGGTTTAGGAGAAGGCTTAGGGGTAGCAACTGGGGAACCGGGGGCAGGCTGTGCTTCCCTCTCCCTTTTTTGATTTAAAGCAGACCGAATTTGTAGGTATAACAAAGAAAACTTATCTAAATCCTTTTCTTTTGCCAATTGAGATTGCGCCAATGTTGCTCCCACGGCGTTCCAAAAGGGATCGCTTAAAACCGAACTGTGGGAGCACTGAGGGAAGTGCTGGAACAGCCACCGCACAAACCGTTTTAAGCACCCTTTAGAAAAACGTTTCCCCCCCCCCCCCCCCCCCCCCCCCCCAGGAGTCCCACAACTTGGAAAAATACTCCCTTTTGTGCTGTGGACAATTTTGCGCCCATAATCCACAGCACAACGTCTGGAGCTTTAAAAATAAACCAACCCTTGGACACTAGCTCCCACCAGAAACCAGAGGCGACCGGACCACAGTCGCCCCGGGGCTGCGCAGCCTACCCTGGGCTCCTACAAGCCGCGGACCGTGCGAAGCCATTCACCACGCCCTGTGCGCGGCCGGGCGGGCACCGCCGGCTCCCGCCGGGTCCCGCCGCGCCTCGCTCCGCCGCCGACACTGCGGCTCACGTGGCTCCGCCCGCACGCGGGAACTGACTCGAAAGGCTTTACGGTAAGTTCCCCCCCCCGGGGAAATACTTACCTGCTGGTGTCCAGGCGAGCTCCAAGCGTCCCGATTTCCACCGAGGACGACTCTGCTGGCGCGGGCGGAGCTACTGTCCTCCTCCCCAGGAGCACAGCTCACTAAAATGGAGCCTGCTGCAACTGGGGTAGCTTGACATCCCAAGGACGCACTTGGAAGTCCAATCAGTCCCTTCCGTGGGGTCCGGTGGAAGCAGGGGCCCCGTGACGGGCGCCAAGCTGCCTCTGCGTCCTTTTTGGAGCAGTTCCCACTTTGCCCGGTCAGCTCTGGATGCAGCAGGCTGCGGGGACCAGCCTCCGGAATCCAGGAGACCAGAGGTCTGGCTCGTGGGTCCTTCCACAGGACTGCGGCAATAGAGGCAGGTGGTGGAAGAAGGAGGCAGGCTCAATTGTGGATGAAATCCGGAAGGTTTATTGTGTCTCCGAACAGGGGACCTCGCCCCCCAGGGGTGTCCAGCAATGAGCAACCCTGAACGCGCCTGCCAGGGGTTTTATGGGGGGATGGCGACAGGGGAGGGATGACAAAGGCATCGAATCACGGAAGGAGAAGGATGGGTCTGCAGGATGAGGGACACACAAGGGAACCTATCTTGGGAAAGGAAGGGAGGGATCCTCCCCCCAAGACCAATCACTCGACGCCCCTGCCAGAACTTCCTAGAAGCTTGGGAGGGGTGCCGAAGAGATTGGCAGGGGTCTGGGAGGAGACAAATAGAGAAAGCAGGGTTATGAACACGAAACCAGGAGGGTATAAACTGGGATGGTACAGTAATACAAAACCCAAAGGGGAGACCCGGACTGAACCAAACAAGACACACTCCCACACCTCTCAAAGCTCTGACTGTCTATACCGATGGGTCTGGCTCGTCCCATTGGTCTGTCATGACATGGAGGCAACCCAATACCCAAAAATAGGAATCTGTTATCCAAATAGTAGAGGGATCACCACAGATTGCTGAGTTAGCAGCTGTTGTCAGAGCCTTTGAGAAGCTTAAAGATGAACCTTTTAATCTGGTCACAGATTCGGCTTATGTCGCTGGCATAGCTATGAGGCCTGAACATGCTTTTCTAAAGGAGGTCTCCAGCCAAAAGTTATACCAATTGGTTTCTACATTAATTCATTTAATCTCCCACAGAAAACAGCCTTCCTATATTATGCATGTGAGGTCACACACTGACCTCCCTGGTCCCATTGCCGAAGGGAACAGAAGAGCAGACGCACTGCCCATGCCAGCAGAGACTGCAAACGTCCCTGACATCTTTGCCCAGGCAAAGTTGTCACATGCATTTTTTCACCAAAACATTCCTGCCCTCATCAGAATGTTCAAGCTTTCAAAAGATCAAGCAAAAGCTATCATCACAACATGCCCGAACTGCCAGAACTACCAAACACCATCTATGGGCACTGGAGTCAACCCCCGTGGTCTGAACAGCTGCCAATTGTGGCAAACTGATGTAACCCACTTCCCATCCTTTGGGAGATCCAAATACGTGCACGTGTCAGTTGACACATTTTCTGGGGCAGTGTTTGCATCAGCCCATGCAGGAGAAAGTGCCATCCACGTCATCAAGCATTTTCTCCTTGCCTTCGCCACCCTGGGAGTCCCTGAAGAAATCAAAACAGATAATGGGCCTGCCTACACCTCTCGTAAGTTTAAAGATTTCTTCAACCAATGGGGAATAAAACACAAGACAGGCATACCTAGTAATCCCACAGGACAATCCATCATAGAAAGGACCCACCAAACCCTCAAAAGAGTCCTCAACCAGCAACGGAGAGAAACAGAAATTTTGTCTCCTGTTGAAAGACTCTGTAAGGCTCTCTATGTTATTAACTTACTAAATGGCACATCATCAGAGCCTGACCCCCCAGTACTCTGCCACTTCTCAAATTCAACTCAAGCTAAGCTCACAGAGAAGCCACCAGTGCTGGTGAAGGACCCAGAATCACACCAGGTCTCTGGGCCTTTCCAATTGATTACCTAGGGGAGAGACTACGCCTGTGTCCAGCTACCATCTAGCCCGAAGTGGTTCCCAGGAAAAAGTATAAAACCATACCTAGGCCCTGCAAACACTGCTTCCACAAACACCAACAAGAACTCTCCTGAGTCAAATACAGGACTGACACTTCACCGTGCCATAAATCGAGTCTCTCCTGATGGGAGAGAATTTTCTGAAAGTCCTTGCAAGGAGTTTGAGAGCTAAACCGAGACGTCTCTTTTAGTTTCAATGCTTCCAGATAGTTGTTTATTAAGTCTTATCAGAGGAACAGAGCCACTAGCTTGACCCAGGTACAGCATAGAAGGAGGAAAATAGGAGTGAGACCAATTATCAAGATTTACACAGCCTTTTAAAGATATTTTAACCAATAGTTACTAAAAACATACATTATTTTCACTTTCTTACCAATTATTCAGTAACACAACTAGGAACTGCAGAATTTTCTATCCAATCAATCCAAACTACTTTTACTGCAGAATATGGAGTAGTAGAAGAAGGAGAAGAAGGTCTAGAGAACAACAACAATCCTCCATTTTGATATTTTTTACTCTTATCCATTTACTATAAAGAGAAGCCTAAAACCTCTAAATTTTTCACCCTATGACAATCTTACATAGTAGTCTATCACCTAATTCACGCCACTGTATTTTCTAGTTGTTGTCTGACTGTTGGTAATTTTTTCCAAGGTTTGAAGCTAAAACAGTGTTGTTCAGGGGGGTAAGAACCCTTAAAAACAGGCAGAGAAATATTCTCGGCACTCTGGGTTCCTACATCTCCCCCTCCTGTTTGAACCAAAAACACTTCCTTGGCAGCTTTGACAGTGGCTCGTCTAGCACCGTGGAGTATACAAGGTACAAACACTAAAAGAATTACAACAATAATTAAAACATACAAACCTGTCTACAAATTTTTTCTCTATAAGGGTGTAAGGTAAAACCAATTGAACAAATCATTCAACAATGATCAGCTTTCTTCTCCAAGTTTGGCTATTCCATCCTCTAATTGCCATATACTTTCATGGATGGATTTTGAATGATCCAACAAATTCATACAACACTGTCCTGGGTTGCAGTGTATTCTATTACCATCCTCATGAGCTGTCGAAATCAGGAGGGGCAGTGTTTCCTTGCCTCCTGCCCCCAGACTATCTTTTTGTTAATGGCCCATCATTGTCCTGCTGCATGACTCAGGGATAACTCCCTCCGGACTATCTTCTCTTAATGAGCCTAATCAACACTTGACCTCATGACTCATTACCCCATTGTGAGATGCTCCACCCAGAGGGAGTAACCAAGCATCCCATTGTGGATATAATCTGGGACTCTGAACACCAGAGACACCCCTTTCCACTGGATTTCCAGAGGACAGGAGCTACATAGTCACCACTGGACTTTCTGAGGAAGAGCAGACCCTTTTACTGCAGGATCACCGCTTCAGAGGACTGCAGCCACCATTCTACCAGACTGCTACCACCACCCTGCCTAACAGGGACTCAGGTTGTATCTTGACTCTGTCAGTTTGAACCAGTATTTTCTTTTACTTTTTTCCCTTTTCTTTAATTTTCCCCATTAAATTGTTATTCTGACTTGGTGCCTCCCACTGGTTTGTTTTCAAACTAGTACAAAAACATACCTTCAAATTCTTCACATCCATGTCCATGCACTAATAGAAGATAATCAATTGCTGCTCTATTTTGCAGAGTCGCTTGTCTCACACTCTGAACATCAGTTAACGTATCGCTCAGTGCGAGAGAGACAGCATGAGTGTTCTTACTTAGCCAACAGCCAAATTGATCCAGTTGTCTCAAGGCTGCTCCTGCAGCAGCATCAGGTAAAAGGAGAGATGCAGAAAATCTTTGTCCAAAATTCCAAGCTACAAATTTGTCATTACAATCAGATTTATATTGCTCAACAAATCTTTTCTCCCTTGTCTTATGTTCTTTTATCATTTTTGCGTTAGGCGTTAGCAAAGAAAGCTTTCCAAAGCTGCATGGACCGCCCTTGACATTTGAGGGAATTGCAGGCCAAATTCTGTCTCCACAAATGAGAAACATCCCTTGTGGCAATTGTAATGGATCCTGGTTGAACGATATGCTCATCTTTACTGTTGAATTGCACCAAGATGTTGCATTTCTATATATTTCGTAATTTGGAGTGACATCTGTTATCTTGTCTTCATTTTGTTTCAACCCTGGAGAACTGAATACTACACAAAACTCGATATTTATTGAACCAAGAATTTCCAATTCCTGAGGTTCATAAGGAGCCTCCGGAAGGGATTTGGTCCAAACATCCCAACTTTCCACTGAATTTGAACCGAATCGTGAAAGTTTTAGATTAGCATGTTTGGAAGGCGGCCATTTGTCTGCTGGTAGCCCGACTAAACATGTTGAAAATGGCTTCTTTGGCCTTAAGTGAGTTAGACAGATGGTATCTAGGCCCGATGCATTGGCCAGAGTCTCCCAGACATTTTCTTTTGGTTGTTTTACTGGGAAAGCTGCATTGCTTAAGGCAATCAGTGAGATGATAAGGCACAAATGTAATACCTGATTGAGCTTCATTCTCAACAGCTTTATCCCACATAGGAATCTCTGATCTGTAACACAACTTCTAACACACTCTTACATACAAAATTTACACCATTAACTTTCCCACTTTTTTCATAAGACTCAGTCCACAGTTCTTGTACAGAAAGACATCTGATGTCTGCGGCATCGACAGTAGTGTTGACACAGATTCACATCTGCGTGCTCGCCTCCTTGTTCCCGGAGTCGATTCCTGCTTGTTTCTGGACTTGATAAGGTTTCACATTTTTTGCTGGAATCCACTTCGGTCCTGCACCTGTTGAGACACAAGCATACCCTTTGCCCCAAGTTATTAGTTGAAATGAACCCTTGATCTTTCCCATCTCTAAATCTTTGATCAAGAGTAAAGGATTTTCTCTCAATTTTGCCTGAGTACTATTTGAAAAATGCCTGATAATTGGTGGAGTAGGTTCTGAAAAGGAGGTATTCAAGAAGTTTAAAACATACAAAGCTTTGTTCGATCGCATCTGAGGCGTAGCCTCTGCCTCCCCCCTTCTCTGTTTATCTAAAAGGGATTTTAAGATATGGTGTGTTGTCTCAATGATGGCTTGGCCTGTAGAAGAATTAGGAATGCCAAATGTATAACGAACACCCCAATTTTTCAAAAATGTTTCAAGGGTTCGTCCTCTGTAATCTGGATCATTGTCTGTTTTAATTTCCTGAGGAACACCCAATGTTACAAATGCTTGCAAAAAATGTCAACATGCATGTTTCGCCATTTCGGCTATATGTAGGGGAGCAAAGACTGCACCTGAGAAGGTGTCCACAGATATATGAATATTTTTAAATCTCCAAAAAGAGGGGTATTTTGTAACATCTGTCGGCCATAATTGCAGGCTCTGCAATCCTCTTGGATTGACCGCTCCTGTGGATACAGGGGGTTGCACAAGCTGACAGTCCAGACAGGCACTTATAATGGACTTGGCTTGATCTTTAGAAATGCGAAATGTCCACATTAGTGCTTGTGCGTCCTGATGAAAAAATGCATGACTCAGTTTTGCTTGTTCAAAAATGTTTGGCAAAGTGTTTGAAATGGCCATGGTCAATTTGTCTGCTTGCGCATTTCCCTCTACTAAAAATCCCGGGAGAGAAGAGTGTGCTCTGGTGTGAGAGATAAAATATTTGTGTTCTCTCTGTTCTACTAATTTTTTCAAACATAAAAGATAAGAACACAGATTCTTATTATCAACTTCTTTCAAAAATGATCCTTCTATTCATTTAATTATATTTACTACATAAGCTGAATCTGTAATTATATTAAATGGTTCTCGAAACAAATGAAATGCGCGAACAACTGCTGCTAATTCCACTATCTGAGGTGAGCCTTGTACTATCTGAATATCTGATTCCCATTCTTTTGTAGTTGCATTCTGCCATGCTATCACTAACCTATGTGTTTTCCCTGAACCACAATGTAATTAACGTTATTGCGTCTAATGGTATTTCACTTATCATAGGTTTTCCTCTGAAACTTATTTTTGCTTGTAGCAGTTTGTGGCTTGGAAAATGAAATCAGCAAATGCCTGAGTAATCTAACAATGCAACCTGCAAATCATCTGATTTTTGCATTGCCCAATCAAAATATTTCTTTTTCAAAGGCAGATAGATTGTCGTGAAATCCTTGCCTGCCATTGTTAGCAACCTCGCTCTAGCTCTGATTATAATTTGAGCTGCCATTTCTAAAATTGAGAAAATCGTTTTAGGGGATCTGTAAGGCAGAAAAATCCACTCTAATATCAATAGAGGATCTTGCTGTGATGAGTTCCATTGAAATATGAGACCATACAATTGCATCTTTTCACCTAACACTGCAAGGAAAAACGGTTGGCTCAGTATAAAACAATGTGCTTGTCTCTGTTGAAGAGCTTCAGTAATCTTTCTAAGAGCTTCTTGAGCTTCAGATGAGAGGGTTCTAGACGAATTGATATTACAGTCTCCCCTCAAGAGGTTGAAAAGTGGTGCAAGTTCATAATTTGTGATTCCCAAAATTGGTCTGATCCAGTTGATTTCTTCTAAAAGTCGTTTTAGATCTCGCAGATTTTTAACTTGAGTTCTGACTTGTATCTTCTGTGGTCTTATTGCTTGCTCTGTAAGTCTCCATCCTAAATATCTCCACGGTGAATTTTCTTGAATTTTTGAAGTAGAGATTCCTAATCCGGTATTTTGGACTTCTGTAATCACACTCTCATGAGCTTCTTGTAGCTCTTGTTGTGTAGAGGCTGCAATGAGCAGATCATCCATATAATGAATGATCATTGCTTTTGGATGTTTCTTCCGTGCTGGATATAAGGCTCGTGCCACAAACCATTGACAAATGGTTGGAGAATTTTTGAGACCTTGTGGAAGAACAACCCAAAGATATCTTTGCAGAGGTTCTTGTCTGTTGATGCTTGGAGCAGAAAATGCAAATCAAGGAGCATCCTCTGGATGAAGTGGGATGTTGAAGAAACAATCTTTGAGATCAGTGATTACAAGTGGCCAATCTCTCGGAATCATCGAGAGAGATGGAGCGCTGCAGTGACCTCTATTAAAAATTCACTTCTATCTTTGTTCCCCATTGTGATGTCTCTTCTCCATACTGTGATGGGCTTCTGCACAATGAAAGGACGAATGATTGCTGTTTTTCCTCCGGGTCCTATAGCAACAATTGCATACTCACTCTGCAAGCATAGGGTATTTCCTCCTATACCTGAAAGCAAGTTCAGAGGTGCTTTCAAGCGCCATTCTTTGGGCCAAAAGAGAAAAGAGATGACTGTAACATCTGCACCAGTGTCCAATATTCCCTTGATTGAAATTGTCTTGTCTCCACATGTTAAGCTGCAAACGAGCACAGGTCGATCACGGCCTATCTGCTTCATTCAACTGGCATGAATGTCCACGTCTTCAATGTCAACTGAAGCTTGTTGATCAGTCACTGGCATGATCTGTTCTGTGGCATGAGATGGTAACGCAATAGCTTTGGCTATTGGAGTATTTTCTGGAATAACTAGTGGAGGACGTAAAGGCTGAATCAAAACTGTTAGCTCTTCATTGTGATCTGCTGAAACAATTGATAAAAAAGCAATGAGCCCTATGATGCTAGATCTTTCCTTGCCTACTATTAAAAAATCTTGTCTCTTCCAAGATGTTCCAGTGATCCCTGAGGGTATCATTGCATGATTTTCATTCATAAAACATACTTATTTGGAAGCTGCCATTACTTCTGTGGAGTTATTTCATTGCAGATCTGAGTGAAGCATTGCTATTTGCTCTCTAAACAGTTTTCCAAGTTCTTGCAGCTTTTGAATAACACGTGCTTGGTCCTGTTGTGATGGAAGAGGTGTCCACATATAGTTGAGAAAGTCCAATGTCCCTTCTGGAGATAAAATCGTCTTTGTTTCATTGAAATTGTATGGGAGATGTGATTCAACATCGTGTGATTGTTGTGATAATCCTGTGAGTGGGTGTTGTCAGAGTGACGATAGGGGGCACATGTGATGGTGACACGGTAGTTGTTGAAATGTCTCTGCTGTGTGTCCACGGCTGTGGCTGCGGTGCAGACGGGGGCTGTGTTGACACAGAGCTGGTAGGAGGTGTAGCTGCCGAAAGCTTGTAGGATGGAACTGCAGTAGCCGAAAGAATTGCAGTGCTGGCTGGAGGTACTGTGCGTACCGGTTGTATCGGCGTAGCAGCTGCTGCGTCCGTGCCTGGCTGGCGTGCGAGGCGGGCGGCCGGGACCGGGAATGGGGCGGGGCTGGTCCGGGAAGCGCTGGTGCCGGTCAGTGGGGGCGTGGCTTGGCTGGAGCCGGAGACGTGGCTGACGGCCTGGCCAGGGCTGGGGCTGGGGCCTGGAGCGGCTCGAGTCACAAGCGGCGTTGCCGGGGTAACCGCGGTGTCTGTAGATGGGTGGCCAATGCCGCGCGGCGCAGGCGTGAAAGCGAGGTCTCCCTAACGCGGAAGTAAAGCTGTGTCTGCAGCGGCGGGAGTGATGACGTCAGAAGCAGGCGCTGCCGCCGCGGCAGGCAGTTCAAACGCGGAAGCGGCCGCGAATCCGGGCCGCGTGGGGGTAGCGGGAGGGACAGATGCAAGCTCCGGGACCGCCCCTGGCCGCGCGCATGGTTCATCTGATGGGAGGACCCCAAACCCGGGAGGTACGGACCTGTCCCTGCGTTGCGCCGTAACGGGTGGTTCGGGCGAGATGGAAACCACGCCCTCCGAGGCAGGCTCCATTTTTAGGGAGATGGTCGGGGACCCCCCCTCTCCCCCCCGGGCATGCGCGCGCGAAGGGAACTCTAAAATTGCAGTATCATGCTCCTCCGTCGGACCGATCAGAAGGTTTAACTTCGGTTCCGGCAAAAATTCCCGTTCCGCCTTTGGAATGGCCGCGCTCCCCCCCCCCCCCCCCCCCCCCCCGCCGCCTGCGGTGCCTGAAGGGAGTCATAACCGCTTGTGCCAAGAGCCTCGGGGACTTCTGCACGAACATCGCGTTTTTCGCCCGTCTCTGAGGGTGGGGAGAGTTCGAGCGGGGGTTTAAAATCTCCCGCTGCACTTACGGGTGTCAGCAAAGTTTCCGCGGGAGTGTTAAACATCCCCTCTTCGTCAGAAGCAGGAGGTGCCACCTCCAAAAGCGTTTCAGAAACTATTGTAGCTAATGGTATTAATTTCTGAGCCGTTTCATCTCTGAGACTGGTGTAATGAGATAGAATAGAACTAATATTCTCCCAAAAGGATGGTAAATAGAAATCTCCAATCACTGTATCAGGAAACTCTCTCTTTATCCAGGATACCAAGCATCGTATTTCTTGTAGAAATGCTGGTAAGGGGTGGTTTCGAACTAAGTTTGCCTCCAGTTGGGAAGGAACTGCACCCATATTTTGTTTCGTGGTCTAGTTTTGGACAGCTTACCTTGTTTTTGATAGATGTTATGGGCTTGGGAAATCCCAGTCCGAGTTCCGTCCAGCAGTTCACGGCTCCTCCTCCCCCCTGTGCACCGAGGTTCGGAGATCCTGGAATTTCAAGGCCGACCCCGCGGGGTTTTCTTTTCGTCTGGTCTTGGTTGCACGCTGGTGTCCAAAAGGGTCTGGGTCGTTCCGTTCCGACGAGGCCGAACACGGGGCACCATTTCACACTTTACCGTGCCATAAATCGAGTCTCTCCTGATGGGAGAGAATTTTCTGAAAGTCCTTGCAAGGTGTTTAAAAGATAAACCGAGACGTCTTCTGTAGTTTCAATGCTTCTAGATAGTTGTTTATTAAGTCTTATCAGAGGAACTGAGCCACTAGCGTGACCCAGGTACAGCACAGAAGGAGGAAATGTAGGAGTGAGAGCAATTATCAAGATTTACACGGCCTTTTAAAGATATTTTAACCAATAGTTACTAAAAACATACATTATTTTTACTTTCTTACCAATTATTCAGTAACACAACTAGGAACTGCAGAATTTTCTATCCAATCAATCCAAACTACTTTTACTGCAGAATATGGAGTAGTAGAAGAAGGAGAAGAAGGTCTAGAGAACAACAACAATCCTCCATTTTGATATTTTTTACTCTTATCCATTTACTATAAAGAGAAGCCTAAAACCTCTAAATTTTTCACCCTATGACAATCTTACATAGTAGTCTATCACCTAATTCACACCACTGTATTTTCTAGTTGTTGTCTGACTGTTGGTAATTTTTTCCAAGGTTTGAAGCTAAAACAGTGTTGTTCAGAGGGGTTAGAACCCTTAAAAACAGGCAGAGAAATATTCTCGGCACTCTGGGTTCCTACACAGGACCTCCCCAAAACGAGACCAGCTCTGCATGGAGACGAAGATGTTGCCGAATGCCCACCAACCAAGAAAAAGATCGTCCCACCACATGGCAGCAGACGAAACAGAAAGCTGAACAAGAAGCTATGGCAAAAGTCAAGCCGTAGGCCAGACACAGCCTAGAAAACTGATCCTTAGTTTATATGTTATCACCCCTTTTACCCCAAAATATCCCCTTCCCTCAACCCTTGTCAAACCTCCCTAAACCCCAAAACTTCCCCTCTCACCACAAAGCTAACAAATCTCACTTATATTCCCTCTCAGAAGCCCCATCCCTGTCCAAAGATGAAATTTATCTACGTTGATGCTGTCCTCACCGCTTCCTCGATGACCTAAAAGTAGATAAGAGTATAGACTGGGTCAATGACCTTTTTGGACGATGGGGAATAATGGGATGGATTCCATCTTTGCTTAAGGGAGCTTTGTGGGTATTCATTGTAATTATTACTGTGTTACTTATGTTCTCTTGCCTCCTACGTTGCTGCAGAAAGGCTGCTGAGAATGCCTTTTTAATAAATACAGAAGGGGGAGTTGTGGGGTATGCCCAGCCCCTGCCCTGGAGGGATGTCTGCTGAGATTGTGTAATCCCCAGCAGGACTCCCTGGAAAAGCAACCACTTCTTTAGTCACTTCGAGAAAAGTCAGACCCAGAATCCTTTAGGAGACCCTATGCAGATCCTTTGTAACCCATTGGCCTTTACCCATCCCCTGTATCCCTATAAAAGCTAGCCCTCTGCCCCTGTGAGAGAGAGAGCTGTCGTCCCTGGCTTTCCCCTTCGCCGGAGTACGGACCAACAATAAAGCTACCTTCCGTGTGGAACCAGCCACACGAACCTCTCATCTCTCTCTCTGGTCTGGCTTGGCCTGGAGGCTGCCCTGCAGAGCTGAGCTGGAATCACAAGCTGATAATCACTAAAGAGCTGACAGTCTCTGCAAGGGCCCTCCTAGCCAGCAGCTGAGGGAAGACACCGGGCCTCAGGAAGGCGTTTCCTTTTGGGACCATCTCCCTGGACCAGTCACCTCTTCCTGGGTCAGAGCCACTGACCCCTTCACCAGCTGTAATACTAGGCCATCGAATCCACATAGTCCAATATACCTGGTCATTCCTTTCCTCCTCCTGGCTAAAGGCAGGGACCCTCTATTCCTTTTCCTGGTCAGACTATTCACTATCTGATCTTTGTGATGCCAGATCAGAAGTTCCCTCTCCGGGGTTGAAGGAAATTATTTTAGTTGTTTTATGTCTGGGAGATCGCTGATTGTCTTCTTGTCTCTCTGTGGCAACTACACTGACAGTCTTGGGTGACCCCTCCTTAACAGCTCTCTTCCCTCTCAGTTCATGGACACTGGCTTCCATCTTAGAGGTGGGTTCACTATCCCACTTCCTCATGTCCTCCCCTGGTCATGCAGAAAGAACCAGAGTTCATTATGTGGCCTGCGCTTGGGGCTTCCCTTCCCTCTGACCGGGGTAGGAGAGGAGTGATCTCTTGGGCTGCCCCTAAAAGCTGGGGTGCCGGCTTGTAGGGATGAGGAAGTACCCAGAGTTTTCTCTACATTTTTGAGCCAGGATGATGCCATCTCTACAGTTGGTGTATCCATTTGCGAGTAAAACAGTGCTGCCAAGCTGCTGGAATATGATGCAGGGGCGCTTTGAAGCACCTTCCTCCACATGACCAGTGTGCAAGGGTCTTCCTCTGGATCTTTAGAGATTCTGTCATTTTTTAGATCACTATAGACGACTTCCAGCACTGCTAATTCTCTCAAGTACAGGATACCTTCATATGCAGTGGTCCACTTTCCTGGGGAGTTCACAAGATCTTCCTTAAATGGATATCTTGCCCTCATGCTTCAGAGAAGCCGCCTCCAAAGGCTGCAAATTGCTCTTTCTTTTCCAATTCCTCTTTCAATTTCCCAATCTTTAGCAAGGGATCCCAGCTGTTTGACTTCATGACCTTCTGACTGCTGACTGTTGGCCCCCTTATCCCAGCATCAAAGCAGCCAGGCAGAAATCTGCTCACCTGGCTGGTGGCTGTAATCTTTTTGCAAGTCTCAAAGTTCTCATGAGGTCAGGGACCGGGTAACTTCGGTTTCCTGTTTGATTTGCCTCAGTCCTTTCTATATCTTTGTTGAAGGGCCTGCCTCTTGATCTAACCCCTCCTCCTCCTCCTCCTCCATCCCTTACTAATCGATAATATGGACCTGTAACTCGCCTTTTCCATTTCTTCTTTTTCACTACTGGAGTATTTAGTGTAGTTGCTGTGGTTTTGTGAGAGTGAAATGTTATGGTTAATGGCTCGAGAAAAATGAATTCAGGAGCTGAATTTTTAGCACTATAATATTGAACATTTATTAGTAGAGCAAAGGCATATCACAGCTCTGGGGTGCTTGGCAATATTGCCAGAGGCACCCTCCATTCATTTTACTGTGGACTTAAGTACTCTCTTAAACTGTTACATATTCATTAAGCCCAGAAAGTAATTTACACTTCACTCAACTTTCCCCCCTCTCTGATCCCTGCCCCCTTCCGCCAGCACTGCCGCTGGCCCGGTCCTCTGCATAGCTTCAGAATTGAAGACAGGCATTCTCTCTCCAGTGCCTCCTAAGTTTCCAACCTAATTTGTAGCTGACAGTTTCCTTGGGAGGTGTGAGTTTTGATGAGATAACAGTCTTCCTGGGATGCATGCGGTTTATCTTCTTTGTTTCTTTAAGAAGTCTTGGTTTCTGACTGTAGTTTCTCAACTCAAAAGACATTTATTACCATGTGTTTATAACTACATTTCCGAACATATTACAACTTACCAATTACAATTTACCTAAATCTCGTATTTACTTAACTACATTTTACCTTAACACTATTTCTACATGGCACATTATCACTTATAAATGTTAAAATCCTATATGCGAAAGACAACATTTATCATTCACTCATTTATCACAGGCTTAAACATTGTTTTGAAGGACTTTTTGCCCATTATGGGTGTCAGGAAAATTAATCCACAAACACCAGAGGTTTATGTCCAAAAAGGAGAAAGAGGAGTCCTGTTACTTTATTTGAATAAAGGGATAGGCCATGGGGCATTTACCCTGGGGTCTCTCAAATTTTTGGAGAGCGCAGCCTCCTATTTATCCTAATTTCCCGACCGCATTTCCCTCTCTCTTTCCCCATTGGCTGAGGTACTTGAGAGGTACAGACTTCCTGAAATGCCTAATACCTAAGACTCCCTTTTAATGTATAAACCCCCTCTTTATTTTAATTCTTATGGAATTTATGGTTCTTCCCTGTTATGAATGTATTGTAATGTTGGCTTTTCTCATGTTACTTAATGTTAGAAAAACTTTACCTAGGTTCTGTAATGTAATACATGATATACAATGTCTATTGTTTATGTAGTCAATTTAGAAAAGATAGGCAGAGAAAGTCTTCACATTCCTGGAGTATCTTATCAGAGAAGAAGAAAACCAGAAACCAGAGAGAAGAATTTATGGAGGGAGCAGAGACAGAATGGAGCCAAGGAGGAAGATAAGGCTGATGGGATGATACATAGAAACTCCAAAGAATTTATGAATCATGCATGATTGTGATGAATATGCAATAAGAGATGTACTTTTAAAGACGATCTTTTGGATGTAGAGGTGTGCTTTTGGCTCTCTGCCAAAGCACCCAGCCATAATACCCTTTTTGCTATTGTCTCCTAATTGTCCCTTTTATTAAACTTTTTTAAAAATTTTACAAAGAGTGAACCTCGCTTTTCACAATTGGTGGCCCATACGGGGAAAAAGGCCTTGCCTCTGAGATCTCCCGGGGAACCCAGAGCGGGGGGGCACCCCCACCCACTTTTGATGGCCTCGCTTTGTGTTTCCGGTGTGGGTCTGGGGGTTTGCAGGTCAAACACCCGGAGGACGAAAGAGGAGACAATAAAGCAAAAAGAAAGGAAAGAAAAGGTCCCCAAGATACCGCGGTAGTTAGGCACGTAAAAATCTTGTGCACAAAGACTCAGAGAAAGGTGAGTATTTTTTTCTTTCCTCTTTTTCTTGGGGGGGGAGCAGATACAGGGGATGAAAATGTGTGTATGAGACGCGGGCTGGTTACCCCCAGACCTGCGAAGTGAGTGAGGAGCTTCTGAGGCTGCATCTCTGCTCTCCCGTGAGGGAAGCAGTCAGTAAAGAGGCAAAGCGAAAGATAAAAAGAGTGAAAGAACCCCCAGTTTAACTGGGACTGGGTTTCAGGGGAGGGATTGGATCCCGTGAAGAAAGGGGGCCAAGAGTTTCCTAATACAAACCACGAGGAAATGAGACAAAAAGTAAGAAAGCCCCTAAAAATTTGCCAAGTTGAGGATTAAATCCAAGAAATTTAGGTTTTGAGACTGCCGGATTGAGGATTAAAATTCAAGAAATCCGGGTTTAATTCTGCTAAATTGAGGATTATTCCAAAAAATTTGGGTTTTGAGACTGTTGAATTGAGGATTGGATCCAAGAAATTTGGGCTTTATTCTGCTAAATTGAGGATTAATCCAAGAAACCTGGAATATTGGGCCCATGGGTGAATATTAGCCAACAATTTGAAATTAAAAGGTACGTTAATCTTGTGTGGTTGTGACTGATAGTGCTTGAGAAAGATATATTGGAACAATAAAAAAGAAGTGAGTGAGAATGAATGAAAATGTATGTGATAGAAATGTTAAACCCTGAGGTATAACTTTATTTTTTTGAAGGGAGGCATATTGTGTTAAGAGGTGGGAACTTCTGTATTCTGAGGAAAAGGGGAAAGGGAAGGTGGGGTCTGGATTGGTTAAAAAAAAAAAAAAAAAGAAGTGGAAAACAATGGCCTGGGAAGGATAGATAATGAATCAGGGGGATGGGAAGCAGGAGAATTAGTTTGTTAGGAACAATGCATCCAGCTTGGTCAGCATACCAGGGCAGGAAGAAAAGATAAGAGACCATTGATAAGGGCAGAGGGAGTCTCAGACAGACATCCTGCGCTCAACCCAAAACTAGCTCAAACCAGTCTCGAAGCTGAAACCCAGGCCAGGGGTACAAAAGAGCATGCGTAGGGAAGAAAGGTGAAAAGTTCAGGATGAGGAAGACTCCTGACTTCATCAAAAAGACCCTCGGAAGACCCCTACCAAAGCCACCAAACCACACTGCGCAAGCGCAACGCGGATGTAAATGACTTTTGGGTTCATTATAATACGAAGCGAGGCCGGGCGGAGCTAAGTGATGAATATGTATAGGCGTGTTGCGAAACTTAATGAATATGGAACTTGTAACCCGATAAATACCGAGCTGAATGCAGCTGTCGGCACGCATGGCTTTGGAGGAGTGAGCCCCCGTGCGTCCCAGCTGGAAATAAACATACCTACTTTACTACTTCTTTAGTGGTGGAGTTCTGTCCGCTCTTCAATAAGATTCTGAGAAAATGGGACATAAAACCAGTAAGCAAAAATCAGGAAATAAAAAAAGGAATAGAGGCGTGCCAGCAGAGATACCCCAGGAAAGCCCTCTGGGAGTTATGTTAGCTAACTGGAATACTAACCCAAGTACAAGAAAAAAGAGCAAAGTCAAAATGATGCAGTTTTGTATGTTTGATTGGGCCGAGAAGGAAATAAGATCTGACCATGTTTTCTGGCCCAGGTATGGCTCTTTTGAAGTTTGGATTTGTCAGGCTTTAGAAGTATTTGCAAATTCAAAAGAACCCTTTAACACAGAAGAAAGCAAGTATGCTTCATGCTGGGTGGGAAACATAGAGCCTAAGGGGATAAGAATTTTTAAGTTGTCAGAGACCCCAGAAAAGAAGCAAAGGGAAAAAAAGAAAGAGAAGGGCTGGGGCCCCCTGGAAGCATTTCCCCCTCCATTCCCGCTTGCCTCCCCCCCAAGCCCAGGCTCCTGTTGCACCACTCGCAGCTGCACCGCCAGTCTTGGGGCCCAAGGTCCCGCCTGTCCTGGCTCTTATGGCACCACCCTCGGCTCTACCACTTGTCCCAGCGGCGGCTGCTCCGCCGGTAGCCCCGGTGTTCCCGCCGCCCCCTTCAGCCCCTGCGGGTCCTGTGGCAGCCCAGCCCGCCGCTTTTGGGGTTCCCCCCACCCTTGCCCCTGCCCCGGCCCCGGTGGCGGCCCCGGTCCCGGCTCTGGCTCCAGTTCTGATGTCCGCAGCCGTTCCACCAGCCCCTGCCCCCACTGCGTTTTCTGCCATGGCTTCATTGAACCCAGCTTCGGCCCCGCGGGCCACGCTGAGTCCGCCAGCAGCACAGAGTCCTGCTGCTATGACTGCTGTGGACCCCGTGCAGAGAGTCCACACTAAAATCTGGTATCCACCAGAAGAACTTGTCTCCTTGGTGGTTCGAGTGGCAGTCCCTGCCTACGCCCCCCCACTCCTAGAGGAATCACTTTCGGAGAGGACTCCCATGTCCTACCCCCACTCCCTCACTTGCACCGTTCCCCTGGAAACGACCGCTTCTGCTGTTCCTCTTAAGGAGGAAACAACATACCAAAGTACGGGGAGCTCAGTTACAGAACAGCCGTCTCCCAACACCCCCCAAGAAAGGAAAGAAGTATCATAAGAGAAAAAGGACACAAGAATTGGGATGGGGAGGTCTGTTTGTTCCCTTAAAAGGGAAGTTCCAATGGTGTCTGGGTTTTGAAAGACAGGTGTCTGCTAAGGAAGGCAGAAGCCCCCCCTTGAAGTGGCAGATATAACCCCTTTTTCCCTCCAAGTTATTATATTTTGAAATCAAGGGCCTTTTGGCAAAGATGTGGGAAATAGGAATAACAGTTCTTTACTATATATATATATATATATATATATATGTATATGTATATAACCAGTCGAACAAAACAACAACAACTATGGCAGTAACAGCACACACAAACCCAGTCCCAGCCTTCTCGGCTGTCGGGCCCTTTCCCCTCGGGTGCAGTTCCGCTCGCAGCCGGCAGGGGCGCTGGCGGCTCCCGGTGAGCAGGGCAGGTGCGATGGTTACCCCGCGGCTGCAGGGGGCGCTCCGGAGCGAGCTCGGGAAACACGCGGCAATGGCGGCCTGGGATCCCGGGAAGGGAAGGAACAAAGGCTTCACAAACCCCTGGGCAGCCGATCCCGGACTCTCAGGAACAGCAGGCTGGAAACGGCAGGATAGAGCGGCAGGCTAGAGCGGCAGGCTGGAGCGGCAGGGACGAACGCAAATCCCGGGTGGCAGGCGAGATGTATCCAGATGGGAGAACCCCCACGGATGCCCAGGCAGGCAGGGCGAGCAGGGCTACAGCGTAGCGAAAACTCGAAGCAGCAGCAGCGGCGGGGCAGGGCAGCCACAGCTCGGCCTCCAGCAGGGCAGGAAAAGCGGCTTTTGGGGTCCCAGCGTTGTTTCCAGCAGGAAGAGAAGAACGGCCAAAAAGAAAGAAGCAGCAGCTCCTTTCTCTGCAGCTTCTCTCTCCGGACGCTCAGAGCGAACTGACCCCACACCCAGGTGTAGACAAAAGCAGTAGCCAGGCCCGCCCCACTCCCTTTTTTGTCTTTCTTAAGTACAGCTATTTGTCCCCTAGCAACATGCATATGGGAGAAAATTCTTTTAACAGAAAAAAAAAAAACCTAAGACTAAACTAAAACCCCAACAAATGGGAGCTAGGGGAGCAGGCTTTGTAAACGTCCCCCTCACTTCTTCAGAGGTTAGAAATTTCAAAAAAGAGATCAAAGGACTATTGGACGATCCTATGGGTACAGCTGAACAATTAGATAAATTTTTAGGCCCAAACATTTTCACTTGGGAAGAGATGCAAGCAATAATGAAAATATTATTTTCTCAAGAGGAACGAGAGATTATTAGAGTTGCGGGTATGAGAATTTGGGAAAGAGAAAACCAGCAGGGACCAACAGGAGACCAGAAGATGCCATTGACACCCCCTGCTTGGAATCACAATGAAGAGGCTGGGCAAAGGAATATGAATGATTACCGTAATTTAGTAATCAAAGGAATAAAAGAGGCAGCACCTCGAGGGAAAAATTTAAAAAGGGCTTTTGAAGGGCAACAGGAAAAGGAAGAGTCTCCAACTGAATGGTTAGAGACACTTAGGAGAAATATGAAACAATTTTCTGGGATAGATCCCGAGACAGTAGCAGGGCAGGCTCTACTAAGAGTCAGTTTTATCACTCATGCTTGGCCAGATATTAGGAAGAAACTAGAAAAATTGGAAGACTGGCACGAAATATCATTAAATGATTTATTAAAAGAGGCTCCAAAAGTTTATGTCAAGAGAGATGAAGAAATAGCCAAAGTAGAAGCAAAAATTATGGTAGCCACTATGAGAGAAAGAAACATGCAAAGGAATCTGAAGTCTCCAGATACCACTCTATTACCACAGGCCTGGGCCCTAGGGTATATCACCGTGTCCCACAGCCATAGGGAGGAGGAGGAATGAAGATCCAGCAGGCAGGAATTGTGCAGCAAGATTGATTTATTTAATTATTTTACAACCTCTTTTATAGACGTTTTTCTTCATAGTATAATTGGACAAAGGATCAGCCACCCCTTGGGGTGATTGGCTAAAATCCTAAAACATCCATTGTCAAAATATTTTTCTACTATACCATAAACAAGACTTTTCAAGGTTGCAGGTGGCTTGGTTGTTTACATAACTCTGCTACCTCTTCCGTGAGAGAGAAAAGTCTCTCACGGACTTAGAAAATAGCAAGAAAATCCTCGCTCGCAGCATTTTTGTATCTACAATTCCCCCTTTTTGTTTTATAAGAGAACAACTCTACTATTAATGCTAATTAGAAATTTACATCAGTTATTAATTCTAAATATGTCCTTAAGACTTCATCTATCTGACTCCATAACAAGAAATTTAAAGTTCAGTCTCTGCTTGTGGACGGACCGTCCCAGTCTTTGCTTGTAGAAGGACCGTCTGCCTGATGGTCGACAACTTGGTCATCATCAGAATAGTCATTAGGCTGATGATCTACATTCTGGTCACCATTTGGATGGTTGGCGTTCTGGTCATCATTTGGAGGTTGCCTGTTCTGCCTCTGGCGCCGTAGGTCAGGGCAAACGCATTTTGAAGGTAGCCACCGTACCTCACTATCTGTGGAAACACAAGCATACCCACGACCCCAAACGATAAGCTCATGCAGGCCTTTCCACTGGTTAGTGAGTAAATTCCATAACCAGACTTTTGCCCGGGGCAGCTGTTTCTCGCCTGCAGACTGCAATGAGAAAAAATGAATCAGAATAACAGGATTATTTGAATTTTGTGGTAGCATCAGGTGATTAACTGTATACAAAGCTTTTTCTAGTCGGCTTCAGTAAGCAAATTCAAAGGTTCCTGTGAGAATTGCTGAAAAGCCCTGATAACAGCCCTTAGTTCAACTAACTCAGCAGAGTCTGACTCGGATTGGTGTGTTAATCAACCACTGCAAAGGCAGTGTAGGATACTGTGCACCCTTACACACAGTGACCCCTGCTAAAAATTTGTCCCAATCTGTACCCCCAAACTGCCAACACGTCCCGTCCCCAAAGGTTAAGGGAAGTGGTAGCAACATAAGGCCTAATTATAGCTGCGTGCCCCTCTGAGTCCTTCACCACCACAGGCCGTTCGCTTAAATAGCTCTGTGTGGTTCCTCCTACTCCTGCGATGGCAGATCCCACAGGGGCTAAAGGCCATGAGGGAGGCCACTCAGAGAAGGAGATGATAGTTACATCAGCACCCGTATCAATCAAACCTCGAAGCTGAGTCCGGGGCGGATGGGCGTTCGGCAGGATCAGGGTACATGTCATCTGTGGCCTTTGGTCAGAGATGTCTGCAGTCCAGAAGGCCTGCAGAAGTCCCGTAGATCCACTGCTGCTATCTCCGTGAATTTGTTGTTCTATCCTGGGGACACAAGACTTAAAAGGCACTAATTTAGCAAGGCAGGTCTTTTCAGGAATAGTTACAGGGGGTTTTTGCGTGGAGACCATAGCGCAAATCTGACCTTTAAAGTCAGCGTCAATAACTCCTGAGTGCACTAAGATTCCTTGATGGGCTACATCAGGTTTTCCCACCAGCATCGCACTGGATCCCTGGGCTAAGGGTCCATATGCATCCAAGGGAGCCTTATAAATACCGCTAGACTCTACGACGACTGTGGCTGCGGTGTGGACGTCAAAACCGTCTGATCCCTGGGTGCCGTCTCTAGGGTGGCTGAGTAGGCTTGTGCCTGTACCTGTGCCACCCTCTGGGGGAGCGACTGCATCGGAGAGCAATTCCCCCTTCTTGCACCCCGGTGGAAGTTTCCCGACAAAGGCTGACCATCGTCATGAGTCTGGGATCTACAATAGTCTGAGCAATGCCCTGGTCTGCCACACCTCTTGCACTGGGGGATCGGTGTGTTTTCTTTTTGGCTCGGCTTAGGCTGCTTCCATTTTTTCGCCTGTCTTGGTTGCTTTGGCTCACTATCAGAAGATGTGTTAACAGGCTGCAGGAACGCAGCCAAAGCAGACCTTTTCTGGTTCCCAGATCCCACCTTAGCACAGGCTTCAACCGTGTCTGTTACCTCAGGATCCCCTGGAAAGGCATCTATGATTTTTCTGCACTCCTCATTTGCGTTATCTCTCACTAACTGCCTTAACAACAACTGCCTTAACCCGTCATCTTCAACCTGCTTCTCGAGAGAAGCAGCGACTTTCTCTACAAAAGAGAGGAATGACTCTGATTTCCCTTGAACTATTTCAGTATATCGCTTTCTAGGCGCAGACAACTCTATGGTTTTCAACAGGGCAGCCATGCCGACCTGCTGAGCTTGCTGCAGGATGCTAGAGGACAAAGTACCCTGTAGGCTGGGATCAGAGAAGGGACCAGTCCCCATCAAAGCATCCATTCCCGCTGTCCGTCTAGGATAGGCAGCAGGGAGCTGCATATTCCCTAATGCAGCCTTGTCGGCCATCTTTCTCCAAGTTTTCTCAAAAACTGTAAATTGTACAGGTTGAAATAGAATTTGACCTAAGTGTCTGATATCAAATGGAGCAAGCAAATCCGTGTTTATCACCCTTATTATTTGCATAACCTCAGCAGAACCTAGCCCATGTTGTGCCACCTTGGATTGCAGGTCCTGGGCGACTTTCCAAGCAATCACCTCATGCTTGTCATGCTCCCCTGAATTTGGGCAAGCCTTATACACTGGGAAAGCTTGGATCTCTCCTTTTGGGGAGTCACTACCATCCTGAACTTCTGGCACAGCCTGTGGATGCAGTGTAACAGCTCCCCGATTACCCCCAGAATCCTCAATTCTATTTAGCATTCCAAGTGTTTCCAATAACCTCCAGTGACCCTCCTCCAATGCTCGCATCTTAACTGACTCTAAGAAGCGATTGTAGTGGGTCGGACGCACTGTTACCGTGCAGTCCTGAAAGGTCCAGGGGCGAGACCGGCGCAGCCTTTTCCTTCGCCGTGCGGCTGCAGCCGCCTTACGACCTGGAGCCAGAACCTCATCTGCCTCACTTCCCGATGATGAATCATCAGGCAAAGGTAACTCTGAGACGCTGGGAGCAAACAGAGGTGGATGGAGAGGCGCACTTTGGCTAAGTTCGCTAGAGCCAGAACAAACAGCACAGACTGCAGTTGGCTGCGCTGCAGTTTGAACAGCGGCTTCTTTACGGGATGCCATCTCGGCCAGTCCCGACCGAACTGGTACTGGAGCTGCTGCCCCCCTCTCTGGGGCTACAGCCGCGCCCGGCGCTGCACTCGCCTCTTGCTCCGCAGCAGCCCTCGGCGCCGTCTCTGGCCCTTGCGCTGCAGCTGCGCCCGGTGCCCTGCTCGTCGCTTGCTCCGCGCCGGCACTCGGCGCCGCTGCCGAAACCGCTGCTGTTTCTCGCTCCCCGGCCACGTTCAGCGCCACCGCCCTCGGCCTCCGCTGTCCAGCTGCGGCCGCTTCTGGTTTTTCCCACGGCAGCGCTGCTTCTGGGTTCACCGCTCGTCGCGCCGCGTCTCTCGCGGGCGGCGGGGGCGGTGCTGGCGGCGCCAGCCCGGTGCACCCCACACGGCAGGGTGCCTCTGTTATCTGCAGCAGCTGTTTTTGCAGGCTGAGCAATTCTCCCAGGTGCCGGGATATGTTCTGTAACTCTGTCAGCAAAGGCAGATGCTGTATTAAAAGGTCGATGGCTCGGTTCTGCAGCGATGCGGAATAGTCCAGCGCCGAGGAGGGCAGTGGACCACACCCAGGCAGTCTCGGTGCAGTCATGCCCGGCGCTACGCCGGCTAAGAAGGGACATCTGGGCGATTTTGGCTCTGTTGGTGCATAGGCAAACGGGCTAGGAGGCGCTCTGGGGGTCCAATTCGCTAAGCCGCCAATTCGCGGCCCTGGATAAGCCGTGGCTGCCGCCGAGCTGAGCGGCAAGGCATACTGCTCGACCTCCTGCTGCCCCGATATCCCCGCCTCTGTCGGTGCGGGGTCCCTGGGGGCTGCGTAGCCCTGCAATTGTGCAGGGTGAGGCGGCGCAGGCTATGCCTGTGGAGCCGAGGGTGTTTTTTTGGATTCACCATCATTTGCCCCCTCGGACATTCCTCCGTCACTCATCACCGAAATAGGCAAGCCAGCCCTGCTGCTACAGTCGAGGTCCGTCAGCAGAATAAATAACGAACGCCGGGTTTGGTATAATTCTAAGACTGCAGGGTCCCCAAACGGGAGTTCGTGCCAGACAGCACAGCTAAGTTCCTGCCATAAGGCAAAGTCCAGGGCAGTATCTCTGTCCATGGAAATCCCTTTTAAGGTAGCCCAATCTAATAATTCCCGAACTGAGTTTTCAGAAATGGATGTGTGCAATATGCTAAACACACCTTTCCAGACCATTACCACAGCGTCCGTTTGTGAGCTGCTCTTTGCCATTTCTCAGTCCTGTCAGACCTCCCGGTCCCGGGGGGGGAAGGGGAACAGCATACCTCTAGAAAAATTTGGCTTGACTCGCAGCAGCAGGACACGTCAGAGAGTGCAGATCACGTCAGGCAGCACCAAATATTACCGCAGGCCTAGGCCCTAGGGTATATCACCGTGTCCCACAGCCATAGAGAGTAGGAGGAGAAAAGATCCAGCAGGCAGGAATTGTGCAACAAGATTGATTTATTTAATTATTTTACAAACCTTTTATAGACTTTTTTCTTCATAGTCTAATTGGACAAAGGATCAGCCACCCCTTGGGGTGATTGGCTAAAATCCTAAAACATCCATTGTCAAAATATTTTTCTACTATACCATAAACAAGACTTTTCAAGGTTGCAGGTGGCTTGGTTGTTTACATAACTCTGCTACCTCTTCTGTGAGAGAGAAAAGTCTGTCACCGACTTAGAAAATAGCAAGAAAATCCTTGCTAGCAGCATTTTTGTATCTACAGTGACCCTTATGGGGTCAATGTTCAGTCCTCCTCTATTCCCTCCTCCAGCTCAAACCTCCTTGTTAATTTTTTTTTCATCTTCTTGACCAAGTTTTAAAATTTTAACCGTCATTTTCCCTTCTTCTGGTATAACTCCTATGCTCAACTCCACCTGCAAATCCCTCCCTAATAAAGTGATACCTGCCCCAGGGACTAATAAAACATCCCCCATCCAAATTCTAGTTTCCCCTTCGATTACCACATCTTTTATGACAGGAACTGTCAAACTTTCTCATTTTGCCCCTGTTACTTTTGCAATATCTTTACTTATACTACAACCTTTTGGAGTATTCACTAGGCAGGTTCTTTTGGCCCCTGTATCAACCACAAATTCTAACTCCTCCTCCTGGGGACCGACTTTTGAAGTTATCACAGGCTCTAGATGGTATTTGTCCCCCAGAAAAGAGAGCTGGTGACATCCCTATTCCTCGTCTGGGCCTATTTCTCGGAAAGTTTTCACATCCGTCCTTAAGTGAGGGCATTATCGTCTAAAATACCCTTCCTCTCCACAGTAATAGCAAGCAGTTTTAGAATGCTCCTGGGTTTTTGTTTGTACTGTGTTCCTGTTTTTCCCCTTTTCCCCTTTTCTAAAGCCCGAATTTCTAGGAGCGGTGTAGATACAAAATGCTGCTAGCTCCATTTGATATCAGACACTTAGGTCAAATTCTATTTCAACCTGTACAATTTACAGTTTTTGAGAAAACTTGGAGAAAGATGGCCAACAAGGCTGCATTAAGGAATATGCAGCTCCCTGCTGCCTATCCTAGACGGACAGCAGGAATGGATGCTTTGATGGGGACTGGTCCCTTCTCTGATCCCAGCCTACAGGGTACTTTGTCCTCTAGCATCCTGCAGCAAGCTCAGCAGGTCGGCATGGCTGCCCTGTTGAAAACCATAGAGTTGTCAGCACCCAGAAAGCGATATACTGAAATAGTTCAAGGGAAATCAGAGTCATTCCTCTCTTTTGTAGAGAAAGTCGCTGCTTCTCTCGAGAAGCAGGTTGAGGATGACGGGTTAAGGCAGTTGTTGTTAAGGCAGTTAGTGAGAAATAACGCAAACGAGGAGTGCAGAAAAATCATAGATGCCTTTCCAGGGGATCCTGAGGTAACAGACATGGTCGAAGCCTGCGCTAAGGTGGGATCTGGGAACCAGAAAAGGTCTGCTTTGGCTGCGTTCCTGCAGCCTGTTAACACATCTTCTGATAGGGAACCAAAGCAACCAAAACAGGCGAAAAAACAGAAGCAGCCTAAGCCAAGCCAAAAAGAAAACACACCGATCCCCCAGTGCAAGAGGTGTGGCAGACCAGGGCATTGCTCAGACTATTGTAGATCCCAGACTCATGACGATGGTCGGCCTTTGTCGGGAAACTTCCACCGGGGTGCAAGAAGGGGGAATTGCTCTCCGATGCAGTCGCTCCCCCAGAGGGTGGCACAGGTACAGGCACAAGCCTACTCAGCCACCTGTAGTGGTCTGGTCCAAAACACTCACCACTGTTCATCCGCTGCGAGACAAGAACCAGGAGAAATGCAAAGCAGGCACCAAACTTGAAAGAATATAAAGAAGTTTATTAACAAACCTAAAAGAGGGAAAAAAAATTATACCACCTTCAGAACTCTCCTCCTCCCCCCACCTTCCTCCCTTCTCCCACTGACAATGTAAAAAGACAATCCTTAAGATGTTCAGTCTGTTTACCACTTCCATAATAACCTTGTTCAGTGCATTTAGAAAGAGAAGTCTCTTCTTGCTCATGCTATGAAAACATTATCACAATGAGACAGCTGTCCACTTCCAAATATTGTTCAGTCCATTTAGGAAGAGGAGTCTCTCTGCCTGCGTGTGAGTCCTTTCCCCCGACTTGCAGCTTTTCCCGCAACTGCTTTCGAGGGTCCACTCTTGAAGTTTTTTGGGGTACAATTTTAAGGTTGAGCCGTTCAGAAACAAAAACAGAGGCCCTTCTCCTTCCCTGGGAGCAAAGGGTCTTCATCATCTTCATCGTTAGGACTATCTCTGGGAACATCTCTAGGGACTGAGGTTTTCTCCTTTCCCGTTTGGAGCAAAAGTCCTCATCTGGTTCATCTCTCCCTGTCCAAACTTCTCATGAAATTACAGCTGCGTCAGCATCTGCCTATCTCAGCGCAGGTGCTTTTGCTTACGAGTTGAACACTCCACCCCCCATATCTTCATGAAATTACAACAGGATACTCTGATATATCATAGCTTCACAACAGAATTTCAGCTTTAAGCATCTCCTCTCTCTCTTCCCTGAGGTTTTCAGCTCTTCACAGCAGTAAAAGGGTTAATCTCACCTCGGCCTTGCAGCTTTGCAGCTGGAATGTTGAATTTTTCTTACCGCAGTGGAGAGGGGGGAGGGCCGAGCCGCTCCGGCTGCCCACGGCAAGGCAGTGGGGGGAATTCCACGGCTGGAAAAAGGTCCATCGACTCCAGGATGGCCGTGGCCCGGCCCGGCCCGGCCCAAGCAGGGCCTGGGCTGGGCCCACTGGGCCCCACTCGGGCCCCGCGGCCACCTGTCCCAGCACCGGAAACGAAAGAGAGCTTGGAGGGGGAGTTTGCCTATTCTTAAATGTGGATCACAGAGGTGTTCACAACTTTAAGTGTCTTAGAGAATTGTCCATATTCAAACTGGCCGCTGCTAGGTTCTATCAGTTCCCAGAGGAAACTGTAAGCACCCCTTAGCAAGGACATCCCTTCCGGGACTATGCTTGCTAACCTATGACACCACCCTAGAGACGGCACCCAGGGATCAGATGGTTTTGACGTCCACACCTCAGCCGCAGTCGTCGTAGAGTCTAGCGGTATTTATAAGGCTCCCTTGGATGCATATGGACCCTTAGCCCAGGGATCCAGTGCGATGCTGGTGGGAAAACCTGATGTAGCCCATCAAGGAATCTTAGTGCACTCAGGAGTTATTGACGCTGACTTTAAAGGTCAGATTTGCGCTATGGTCTCCACGCAAAAACCCCCTGTAACTATTCCTGAAAAGACCTGCCTTGCTAAATTAGTGCCTTTTAAGTCTTGTGTCCCCAGGATAGAACAACAAATTCACGGAGATAGCAGCAGTGGATCTACGGGACTTCTGCAGGCCTTCTGGACTGCAGACATCTCTGACCAAAGGCCACAGATGACATGTACCCTGATCCTGCCGAACGCCCATCCGCCCCGGACTCAGCTTCGAGGTTTGATTGATACGGGTGCTGATGTAACTATCATCTCCTTCTCTGAGTGGCCTCCCTCATGGCCTTTAGCCCCTGTGGGATCTGCCATCGCAGGAGTAGGAGGAACCACACAGAGCTATTTAAGCGAACGGCCTGTGGTGGTGAAGGACTCAGAGGGGCACGCAGCTATAATTAGGCCTTATGTTGCTACCACTTCCCTTAACCTTTGGGGACGGGACGTGTTGGCAGCTTGGGGGGTACGGATTGGGACAAATTTTTAGCAGGGGTCACTGTGTGTAAGGGTGCACAGTATCCTACACTGCCTTTGCAGTGGTTGATTAACACACCAATCCGAGTCAGACTCTGCTGAGTTAGTTGAACTAAGGGCTGTTATCAGGGCTTTTCAGCAATTCTCACAGGAACCTTTGAATTTGCTTACTGACTCTGCTTACGTAGCAGATATAACCCAACGCTTAGATTGTTCACTTCTGAAGGAGGTGAACAATGCGGCTCTGTTTTCACTGTTGCAAACCTTGTGGTCTGCAATTCAGGCTCGAGTGCATCTGTATTACATTCTGCACATTCGAAGCCACACCAGTTTACCAAGTTTTCTAACAGAAGGCAATGCCAGGGCTGACATGCTGGCCAACCCTGTGTGGGTAGGGCCTCAGCCTGACAAAATTGCACAAGCCAAGGCATCACACGGTTTCTTCCATCAAAGTGCACATACCCTGCAGAAGTAGTTTCATTTAACGCCAACCAAAGCGGGTGACATTGTCCATGCTTGTGCTGACTGTCATGGACTTGCTGCGCCTTTGCCAGCGGGGGTAAACCCCAGAGGGCTAAAAGCCTTGCAGATTTGGCTAATGGATGTAACTCACATCCCTGAATTTGGTCGGCTGAAATATGTGCACGTGTCTATTGACACTTTCTCCTCAGTTATGTGGGCTACTGCTCATACTGGAGAGAAGGGCTGTGATGTCATTGCCCATTGGAAATTGACTTTCTCAGTCCTGGGCGTGCTGGCTATTGTGAAGACCGATAATGGTCCTTCCTGTGCCTCAGAGAAGACGCGGCAGTTCTTGCAACTTTGGGGTGTGGACCATACCTTTGGTATCCCACATTCTCCTCCTGGCAAAGCCATTGTCGAACGTGCTCATGGTACCTTGAAGCGTGTTTTGGACAAACAGAAAAGGGGAATGCATGGAGAAACCCCACTGAGCCAACTAGAAAAAGCTTTGTATACAATCAGTCACCTTAAAGTACGACAAAATTCAAATAATCCTGTTATTCTGAATCATTTTCTCTCATTGCAGTCCGCAGGAGGGAGACAACTGCCCCAGGCAAAAGTCTGGGTACAGAATTTACTTACTAACCAGTAGGAAGGCCCGCATGAGCTTATCGTTTGGGGTCGTGGGTATGCTTGTGTTTCCACAGATACTGGGGTACGGTGGCTACCTTCAAAATGCGTTTGCCCTGACCTACGGCACCAGAGGCAGAACAGGCAACCTCCAAATGATGACCAAAACGCCAACCATCCAAATGGTGACCAGAATGTAGATCATCAGCCTAATGACTCTTCTGATGATGACCAGGATGTCAACCATCAGGCAGAGCATCCTTCTACAAGCAGAGACTGGGATGGTCCTTCCAAAACCAGAGACTGAACTTTAAATTTCTTGTTATGGAGTCAGATTTTTAAAGCCTTCAGGACATATTTAGAATTAATAACTGATGTAGATTTCTATTTAGGATTAATAGTAGGGTTGCTATCTTATAAAACAAAAAGGGAGAATTGTAGATACAAAAATGCTGCTGGCAAGGATTTTCTTGCTATTTTCTAAGTCCGTGAGAGACCTTTCTCTCACAGAAGAGGTAGCAGTTATGTAAACAACCAAGCCACCTGCAACCTTGAAAAGTCTTGTTTACGGTACAGTAGAAAAATATTTTGACAATGGATGTTTTAGGATTTTAGCCAATCACTCCAAGGGGTGGCTGATCCTTTGTCCAATTAGACTATGAAGAAAAAAGTCTATAAAAGAGTTTGCAAAATAATTAAATAAATCAATTTTGCTGCACAATTCCTGCCTGCTGGATCTTCTCTCCTCCTCCTCCCTATGGCTGCGGGACACGGTGATATACCCTAGGGCCTAGGCCTGCGGTAATAGGTCACGATTGAGAAAGAAGAATGTCCCATACATGTACATCAGTACCCTCTATCCTTAGAAGGACGAGAAAGCTTGAAAACAGTAATAGAAGGACTAATAAAGGATGAGACATTAGAACCTTTTATATCTCCTCATAACACCCCTATTCTACCAGTAAAAAATCCAGATGGGACTTATAGATTAGTGGAAGACTTACGGGAAGTTAATAAGAGGACTCGAGCTCATTATCCTGTGGTACCCAATCCCTATACTCTCCTAAGTCCCACAACAGCATCAGTGGTTTAGTGGATTTAAAAGATGCTTTCTGGACCTGCCACTTGCTGACGAAAGCCGAGATATTTTCACCTTTGAATGGGAAGATCCAAATACTGGGAGAAAGCAGCAACTAAGATGGACAAGATTACGACAGGGGTTAACAGAATCTCCAAACCTATTTGGACAAGCTTTAGAAACAATATTACAAGCTTTCCCTACTCCACCAGAAATACAAATCATCCAGTATGTGGATGACCTCTTATTATCTGGGGAAGCTGAAAGTGAAGTCAGGGAAGCAATGATAAAACTTCTGAATTTTCTTGGAGAAAAGGGGTTAAGAGTATCAAAAGGGAAACTGCAATTTGTAGAATCAGAAGTAAAATATCTTGGTCACTTAATAAACAAGGGAAGTCTAAAATTAAACCCTGAGAGAATCAAAGGGATTCTCTCCCTTCCCCCTCCCTCTTCAAAGAGAGAAATTAGAAACCTACTTGGATTATTGGGATATTGTAGACTGTGGATCGAAGGATATACACAAGCTGTAAAATTTCTGTATGAAAAGTTGACAGAAGGAGATGATATAAAATGGACCAAAGAGGATAATAGTAAATTAGAGGAATTGAAATTAAAACTCGCCTCAGTGCCAGCTTTAAGCTTACCCTCATTAGAAAAGCCCTTTCATCTGTATGTGAACGTGGAAAGTAGAGTAGCTCATGGAGTTCTGGTTCAGGAGTGGGGAGGAGTGAAGAGACCAATAGCTTACTTGTCAAAGATGTTAGATCTAGTAAGCCATGGCTGGCCAATATGTATTCAAGCTATAGCAGCTACTGCAATCTTGGTAGAAGAAAGTTGTAAGTTTACTTTTGGGAGCAAGCTAATAGTGTGCACACCTCATGCAGTTTGAAATGTGCTAAATCAGAAAGCTGAAAAATGGTTAACAGACTCTAGGATGCTAAAATATGAAGCAATTCTGATAGATAGTGATGATTTGACACTAGAAGTGAACAAGAGTCTGAATCCAGCTCAATTTTTATATGGAAAGCCAAAAGATAACCTGACACATAACTGCTTAGAAATTATCCAATACCAAACCAAAGTTCGAGAAGATCTCGAGGAACAAGCCCTTTCAGAAGGAGAAATAATATATGTAGATGGTTCTTCCAGATGTGTACGTGCTCCAGTTTTATTGTTTACTTACACCAAGTTATACTTTGCAAAGTTCACGCCCCTTTCCCACGAGAAAGCCTCTAAGCAGCGGGGGAGCTGACTAGTGTATATCTTTTCCCAAGGCTGTTCAAGGCTGCCGGCTAGCAGGTGCCTTGCAAGCCTATCTTCAGCCTGAGGCCCCGTCAGGGGTATTTCTGCAACAACCCTGGGGTGCCCAAGCTCTCCTGGGGTATCATATGCCCCCGTTCCACAAGGAATTCCTCTACATTAGTTGACAGGGGGACTATGCAAACCATTGAAAAAGGAAAATTACCCTCAAACTGGTCAGCTCAAACTTGTGAATTATATGCCCTAAAAAGGGCACTGGAATATTTAGCACGTAAGAAGGGAACTATATATACTGATTCAAGGTAAGCTTTTGGAGTAGTACATACCTTTGGAAAAATTTGGGAAGAAAGGGGATTACTTAATTCAAAGGGAAAGGGATTGATACATAAAGGACTTATTTTAGAACTTTTAGAGGCATTAGAATTACCTGAAGAGATAGCTGTAGTACATATTAAAGGACACCAAAAAGGAATGACCTCAGAAATAAGAAGAAATAATTTGGCAGATCAAGAAGCTAAGGATGCTGCAGAAAACAGGATAAAAAGGGTTATGCTAATTTTGACCTCAAAGAACGAAAAATTGGAGACTCCAAAATTTAGTGAAACAGCTGAAAAAGAATTAAGTAAGGGGAAAGCCAGATGAATGTGGGAAATGGAAACTTCCTGGCGGAAGGCAGTTACTTAATAAATCACTCACCAGAAAAATACTAGAAGACATGCATCAAAAAACTCATTGGGGTACCAAGGCTTTGTGTGATCACTTTCTAAGGAATTATGGGTGCATTGGAATTTATGGGTTGGCTAAACAAATAACTGAAAGATGTATGGTTTGCCAAAAAGTAAATAAAAAGGTGATGAGAAAAACAACCTCAGGAGGTCTTGAGTTAGCTCTCCGACCATTTCAAAGTATCCAAGTGGACTTTACCGAACTTCCCCAAGTACAGAGGTGGAAATTCATGTTAGTAATAACAGACCATCTTACCCATTGGGTGGAAGCTGTTCCCACTGTCAGAGCCACAGCCAATGTAGTATGTAAAACCCTCTTAGAACAAATTATTCCTAGTTATGGAATGATTAATAGGATAAACTCAGATAGAGGGACACACTTTGCATCAAAAGTTCTACAGCAACTAACTCAAGCCTTGGGGATAAAGTGGGAACTACATACTGTTGAGAGTCTTTCTGAAGAATGGCTAAAGAGCAAAGGTCATGATAACACAGGAGGCTTAGAAAAGATGCAGACACTGAGTCCTTGAGCAAGAGGTTGCATAAATAACAGTGTGCATTCAGATAAGAAAGAAGACAGAAACCATATGGAAGAGAAAGATAAGACCACCGTGTTTGCAGATCCCACGGAATAGCTCCCACCAATGAGGAGCTCAACTTTTGCAATATGTATGAGCTAATTAAAGGTACTATAAGTAAGTGTAGTTTTGAAAAATAAATCGAGACTTGCTGAACATCATGCCTTGAGTGCTTGTCTCCCGCGACTCCACCCAACATCTGGCACCCGAACAGGAGAAGTTGCCCTAGCCTTATGCGATGGGGGAGTTGCGTTGGGGTCGGGTCCCGCAGCTAGACGGACGGCGAAAGAGGTCTCGTATACTGCAGCGATTTCCTCCGCGCCCGAGCGACCGCACAGGCGGGCTCGCCGATACGTGCTGCCGAAGCCTGGAGGGGCTAGCAACGGTACCGACGTAAGTATGGAAAGGCAAGCAGCACAGGAACTTTTCAAGGCTTTTTTGCTTAAGCGTAATTTTAAAGGGATTGATCTTGATAAAGACCTCCCCGCTCTTTTAACGCATGCGCGCTCTTACGGTTTTTTCGCTGACCCCCACTCCATTCATGAATTAAGTCAGTGGCGCGCGTATAGTGATAAACTTTGGGATCTTGTCTTAGATGACGATAAGCCAGCTAAAAAGATAGCTAAACTATGGAGAGTTGTTTATAATGAACTTTTAATAGTACAAGCAGAGTAAAGGGCAGCAGAAAAAAATTAAGGCAGTCCATAATAAAAACCGTAATTACGATTCTGCTGCTTCCCTTTACTCCGCTGCCCCTAACCCCCCCACCTTTGCTACAGTCGAGGTTCCGCCTGAGGCATTTGCCTCCGGCCCGGCTTCACACTCACCCTCTGCGCCCCCTGATCCTCCCCTGCAGTCCCCGCCCCCGTCCCCCTCGCAGCAGCCGCGGCAGCCGCAGCAGCCGCCGCCGCCGCAGCCGTCTGTTCCTCCGGATCGCTCTCGTTCGCAAAACCCTTTCCTAAGCCATGAGCCTGTCCCTGGGGCGGATTCTGACCTCGCGGAGGCCATGGCCAAGGGTCATAGAGAGCTGTGGGCAGCTCTCGCTCGTGACGGTTTGCATAAAGGCGATGCAGAGATGCTAGCGGCTGCCCAGGAAAGCTTGGCTTTCCCTGTTCTGTTTGTTCCTAATCCACAGGGAAGCAATATTGCGCAAGTTACTAACCTCGACTGGAAGCTGTTAGCTCAGCTACGAGCAACGGTGGGGAATTACGGTGTCACCAGTGAACCAGTTAAACAGATGCTTGATTATATTTTTAACGCTTTTACCCTTCTTCCTGCTGACATTAAAGGCATTACTAAGCTCATGTATACCCCGCATCAGCGACTGCTTTTTGAGGCTCGCTGGAGGGAGGAGGCAGCTGTTAGTGCAGATCTCGCTAGACCCCAGGGAGATCCGTTAGCAAATATCACTGTAGATGAACTACTAGGACAAGGTCAACATATGAGGGTTGAGGCTCAGGCTGCACTAGGCCCTGCTAAATTGCGGGAAGCTATGGCAGTTGCTAAGAAAGCTATGGATAAAGTCCGAGCCCCGGGTGGGATCCCTATGTATATGAACATTAAGCAAGGCAGAGAGGAATCTTTAGGCTCTTTTGTTGACAAAGTTATGGAAGCCATCTCAAAAGCTGGGGTTCAAGAGCATATGCATGACCCGTTACTTAAGCAATGCCTTTTACAAAATGGCAATCAAGCCACCCGTGCCCTCATTACTTCCACCCCAGGGGATTGGACTGTCCAGCAACTTTTAGAGAAAGCTGCGACCATGCCCACTGGCTCGCAACTATTCTTAGCACAAGCCTTAGCAAAATTAGATGAAGGGCTTAAAGAACAGGCTATTAGCTCTCAAAATCAGGTTATGGCAGCCCTTGCTCCTCTCCAAGCGGCAGCAGCACGTCCCCGCCCAGCTCCAGGTGGCCCCATGAAGTGTTATCGCTGTGGGACACCCAGTCATATTCGTCGCGAATGTACAGCCGCAAGAATTTAGTGACCCAGCGCGAACAGCGGCCGCGCAACGACACAAGTAACCGCTCCAGCACCTCTACCTGTCCCCGCCCAGCGACAAGCGGAAGTCTCGGCCTGGACCTGGCAGCCTCAGTAGATACCGAGTTGCTAACATCAGAAATCCATCGCATTCCCACTGGTGTCATCGGACCTGTGTACATTAATGGCCAAGCTATGGAAGGACTTATTGTAAGTCGTTCATCTGCAATTACAATAGGACTCCTAGTAGAGACTGGTCTTGTTGATGCTGACTCCGCTAAAGAAATTTTTATTTTAGCACATACCGATTATCCTCCCGTTAAGATCCCGGCAGGACAAAAGTTAGCACAACTAGTACCATTACCACATCTGGCTTCAAGCATTCCGCCTGTTTGTGATGCACCTAGGTGTCAGCCAAGTCCTGGCTCTACTGGATCTCTGACCTTACTCACTATTGATCTCACCTCCCGCCCACGGAAGCGTTGTCTCCTGCTGCATCAGGCAGAGTCCATCACCTTGGAACCTATCCTCAACCCCCGACGCCCATGCCTTGGGTGCGCTACAAAGACCCCAAGACGGGACTTTGGCAGAATCCTGTAAAAACCTTGTACTGGGGAAGAGGTTACTTATGTGTGTCCACTCCGACAGGTCCCCTATGGGTTCCGGCCAAATGGACTAAGCCTGTTGTCACTGATGAGCAACCCACAACAGAGGAAGAAAAGAAGGGTACAGAGGAAGATCTCACAGATCCTGCAGGAAGTTGAGCAGCGGTTTTGCATTACCTTCCTTGTGGACTCTGAACAGGAGATAGAGGGTTATCTCCTCCCACATTTGCAGAGACACTTTTTGCGCTTTTGCCAGTCTAGTTGCCTTGCATGTAATTGTAATAATCATAAGGCGTGGGTAAGATTGCTTTGCGGAGGCTGTAATTTACAGTGGTGGGTCCACCAGCAACATCTATCAGAAGGGTTTTGGTGTCAGTCTTGCAGTTTTCACTGGCACCGTGAGACGGCTCAAGGAGCATTAGTACAACTCACAGGCAAAAATATCATTGACAGTTTGCAATTAGTTGAAAATCTTGAAGATCTGCGGCTAAGAGAATTAGCGTGGTCAGTACAGCATTTAGCAAAAAAGATCTTAGCCGATAGCTACTCTGTAGTTTTGCAATCCTCGTGCCAACCAAATATCGGGGTCCCCATTCAGTGGCAAGTTGACCCAAGAAAGTGGGATCATGTTCGCCGGCGGTTTAAGCATCGTGCTGCTAATCGCAGGCTCAGTAATGGGTCACCCCCTTTCCTACCCTCCTAAGGTGTTTGACCCTAGAGATAATATCTGGGTCTCCTTGGCACGTGAATTGAACACCACAACATTCTGTGCCTCCCTAGCCACACCCAGTACCCCATTTTTGACATGCTTAGTTGGAGTACCACTAACAGATAATACATGGCGTAACTTCGTAATCGAGACCCAGAACCAGTTCAAAATTATTAGACCATTAAAATCCACAATGAATATTACCACTGGCCTACAAGAGTATGATAGCTGGGATGATAAACTCCCGGTGGGCCCTGAGCCACAAGAGATAGAACTAGTTGATTCTCTTAACGCTACAGCCTGTATTTATATTAATAGTTCACGTAATTTATGCCAAGAGGGCAGCCTTAATGGCTGTCGACTGAATGAATCCAACCCCACCTTGATTTATCCTATTGGCAATGCTTCACAGTGGGATTTAGAATGGTGCAACATTACCGTGAGAAATCGATCTCTTGCAGCCCCTGGAACGTTTTTCCCTCGAAAGTTACCCAGAGGGTTTTTCCTAATTTGTGGGAATCGTGCCTGGTCAGGTATTCCATCCAGGCCTGTAGGTGGGCCCTGTACCTTTGGCCAACTGAGTCTTGCACTTCCACAGCACCATCCTAATGCTACACACCGAACACGATGGCAGAGGTCTTTAACAGAAACTATAACACCTGAATGTCAGGATGACCTCACGCTATGGAGCAAATCAGAAGTGCTTTTTACCTCCCTTTTTGTTCCTGGTGCAGCTGCGGCACGAGCCCATCGTCACTTAGAAAAACTGGCATGTTGGGTAGTTAAACAGGCAAACGGTACCAGCCGAGTGTTGTCTGAACTTGCAGAAGATCTGAGTTCAGTCCAACACGCCCTGCTTCAGAATAGAGCAGCTATAGATTTTCTACTCTTAGCCCACGGCCATGGCTGTGAAGACTTTGAAGGAATGTGCTGTATGGATCTTGAGGATCATTCTAAGTCCATCCACGCCGAAATTAAGAATTTGATTGAACACTCCCAAAAAATAAAAAAAGACTCCGGATTTTTCGGATTAGAAGGACTTACAGAGTGGATGGGCTTAGAAGGATGGATGAAAAGTGTGATTAAATCTTTAATGCTGTTGCTAATAATTGTTTTGCTTGGTTTACTTATGCTTAGCTGTATAATGTCATGTATAAAAAATTTAATTTTGAAGTCAGTCAATATGACTATGATCATGCAAAAAGAAAACAGGGGAAGTGTTGAGAGTCTTTCTGAAGAATGGCTAAAGAGCAAAGGTCATGATAACACAGGAGGCTTAGAAAAGATGCAGACACTGAGTCCTTGAGCAAGAGGTTGCATAAATAACAGTGTGCATTCAGATAAGAAAGAAGACAGAAACCATATGGAAGAGAAAGATAAGACCACCGTGTTTGCAGATCCCACGGAATAGCTCCCACCAATGAGGAGCTCAACTTTTGCAATATGTATGAGCTAATTAAAGGTACTATAAGTAAGTGTAGTTTTGAAAAATAAATCGAGACTTGCTGAACATCATGCCTTGAGTGCTTGTCTCCCGCGACTCCACCCAACAACATACCCCATGGCACCCACAAAGTTCAGGACGGGTAGAGAGGATGAACCAAACTTTAAAGAGAACCTTAACTAAATTAATAATTGAAACTTAAATGTCGTGGGTAAAATGCCTACGTCTGATTTTATTGAGGGTTCAGGCACAACCCAGGTCAGACCTGGGAGTGTCACCTTACGAAATGATGTTTGGGTTACCCTTTTGGACCACCCAACATGAAACTGCTACCTATGAAGTAGGGGAAATGAGTGTTAAAGGATATGTCAACACAATTGCAAGGACTCTTGAAGATTTGTGGTTTAAAGAGATAATCCCTCAAACCACACCTTTGGACTTTAAAATCCATAATATCCATCCGCGGGAGTGGCCAGTAGTAAAAACATGGAAAGAGCAATCTTTAACTCCACAATGGGAAGGTCCTTTTCAGGTGCTACTGACGACTGAGGCAGCGATCCGGACCAAGGAGCAAGGGTGGATCCATGCCAGCAGAATCAAAGGACCCGTGGAAGAACCTAAGGAGTGGACTATAACATCTAAGCCTGGTGACACCAAGCTCACTCTTAAGTGGGAACTGAGTGGTAATGCACTGGGAAGACCCAAATGATCCAAGACATACACCAAGAATCATACCTGATTGGGAAATAAGGCCAAGCTTATATCAGTGGTTTCAAGTGTTGCCTGGACAAGTCCTGAGACACCTCCGATACCCCCCTTGGGGAGGAATACTTCCACTCCAAACAGGAGGATCAGGACTATTTCAGTCTGAGAGTTCTCATATTCTGGCCTTAGCCTGTGACTTATTTAAAAAGGAGGAAGAATTGTCACTTCCAACAGTGCCATACCATATACCCTGTCTGATTTATCCCAATACTGGACATGCTAGCTGGGTTAAATGTAAATGTCTAGGCTGTAAAAAATATTGGTATTGTAGTTCACTAAAACAACACTCTCATTGCATGAAGTGTTGAACGCCAAATCTATTCCCCATCCAGGTAGAGGAAAGAACAGCTGAAATAGTAACCTTGCTTTGTGGATGGGAATTACTAGTGCCTGGTGAATGGGACATACCTGAGGAATGGTGGGAAGCTACAATTAAGAAGTGTCAAAAGCAATTTGCCTGGAAATTAGCGAAAAGAAAGTGACGAGGAAATAGAGGGCAAGACCGAATTGACCGCTGTACTTGCCACCAAGAAGATCATATACCCCTGCTGTGGGTAGCAACTCCATAGGCATGGGAGGTGGAGGTATAAGCCATATTGGACCTCTGTTATTCCTTTATCTGTCACTCCTTTTTTGTCTCTTCCGTCTGGGGATACCGACAAAGCCATGCCATAGGTGTTACCGAAAGCTGTATATGGAAAAACACCGAAGTTCCTTTTTCATTGCGCATACCCATGTCAACAGTCACTGTTAGAACCCATCCAAATTAGGAAACTGTATACAAAATGGGAAAAAGTACTGGATTGTAGAAAATTTAGGAACAAGTGGTAGCAGGTTGGGAAGTTGTAGCAGGTTTAGTTCAGAAACTGGGTGAAAACACCAATTTAGTGTAGTGGTTTGGTCCAAAATACTCATTACTCTTTACCTTCTGTGAGATAAGAATTAGGAGAAACGCAAAGCAGGCACAAAACCTGAAAGAATATAAAGTTTATTAACAGACCTAAAAGAAGGAAAAAAATTATACCATGTGGGATATGCCCAGCCACTGCCCTGGAGGGATGTCTGCTGAGATAAGAGATTTCGCAATCGCCCAGCAGGACTTCCTGGAAAGGACTTTTGAGTCATGGTGAGGAAAAGTAGACCCACAATCCTTTGGGAGACCCTATGCAGATCTTTCTGTAACCCATTGGTCTATCCCAGACCCTCTGTAACCCATTGGTCCCCTTGCTGATCCCCTGTATCCCTATAAAAGACCAGTTTGCCTCTGTAGAGGAGAGAGCTCGTCACTGGCCTTCCCTTCGCTGGAGGGAACCCCAATAAAGCTACCTTCGTGCGGAACCAGCCATACGGGTCTTCTCATCTCTCTCTCCGGTCTGGTTTGGCCTAGAGGCAGCCCTGCAGAGCTGAGCTGAAATCACGAGCTGATAATCACTAAAGAGCTGATAGCTTCTGCAAGGGCTCCTCTGCCAGCAGCTGAGAGGAAGATACCAGACCTCGGGCAGGCGATTCCTTTCGGGACCATCTCCCCGGACCGGTCATCTCTTCCTGGGTCGCAGCCACGGACCCCACCACCAGCTGTAATAGCTGGCGCCCGAACAGCCATTGGACTCCGGACCTGGCCCGAGCTGCGTCTTGATCACCAAGACAGAACCAGCCGTTCGTGTGCTGCTCCTCTGAAGATAGACCTACGTTTTAGCAGGCCTTTCGGACGGGGACAGTTCGTGTCCCTCATCTCCCACCTAGGACAAAGTCCCTGAGGATCAAACTGCCAGACCATCCCCCCAGCAGACCTTTCCAGGAGCCAGCCCCACCAGAAACGGGATTTGTAAGTTTAAACTTGGGGCTCTGCTCTCCTCTTGTGCGCATTTTAAGTTATTTTGGGTTTTTTTCTCTTTTTCTGCTGAGGGAGGAACTAAGATGGGACAAAGGCAAGCTAAACACAGCCTTTCCCAATCTGAGAGAGACCTATACCCCTTTCTTCTGACTCTTTTAAAATCTGACTTTAAATTCTGTAAAGGTGTTCTTTCTAAGAAAAATCTCAAATCTTTCAGTAATTGGCTATCTCTAAATTTCCCTGAAGCTACCATCGATTCTGTTCTTTCTGATTCGTTCTGGGACAGTGTGGGGAACAAACTGTATTCCTCTCAAGCCTCGGGAAACCTGTCAGTTTCCAAATTCGTTCCTTTATTTCATTTACTGGTTAAAACGTGTCGTGCGAAAACCCCCCCTCAGCCAAACCCCTCCTCTGCCCTTCCCCCCTCCCACCCCCCCTCTCCGCCTCTGGTAATGGCCATCCAGAACTCGGACCCCGCCAGCTGCCCCGGCCCTGGCCCGGCTCGGGCGCCGGCCCCCCCACTTCCCTTCCCCGATCCCCTGTTCCCGGCGGTCCCCCCGTACCCGGCCCCCACCGCTCGCCCCCTCGGTTCCGATGTCACCCCCCAGGCAGCGCACGCGGTACCCACCCCAGACTCATCCCCCCTCCCCAGCGTGGATGACTCTGAACCCCCCCCAGCCCCGTCTCCCTGTGCCCCTGGTATCCCGCAACCCTCCCCGCGCGACACCACCCTTCCCCCTCTCGCACCGGCCCGCGGTGCCTCCGACCCCCCCCCACCCCACCGCGTCCCACGCCCCCGCGTCCCTGCTCCACGCGACCCTGCCTCCCCCCGCACCCACGGAGCAAGCATGGTACAACACGGGACCGGTCCCGCAGAGCTCCGTGCACACCCTGTGGGACACGGAACAAGCGTCACGCCCCCCGCCAGCGTCTGCCCCTCTCGGCGCTGGCGGAACGCAGCTATCCGCGGCACCGCCTCAGGCTATCGCCCATAGAATGGAATCCCCCTCCCCCCTTCCCCCACCGCAAATGGCCCTGCCACCCTGGCAGGCGCCGGCACACCCGCTCTCCCCCCTCCCAGCTGCATCTTGCGCAATCCCTGCTGATGTTCCCCCTCTCCCTGCACCCCCCCCTCCCCCTACTACGGGTTCTTGCGCAATCCCCATTCCCCCCGCTGCTGCGCTAGAGCCTACTGCCCCCCCCCCCACCCTCCTATCGCCCACCCCGACTCCACATGGAATTGCGAAACCGGCACTACCTGTAATCTGCCCCCCCAAATGACCTCCTGCTGTACAACCTCTTCACCCACTTGCTGCCATAACAAGACCCCTTCCCACCCCTCAAAGCACCCCCGACCCCCCGCCAATCCCGCCCTGGGTAAAGCAGAGCCGGCATTTCAAAAACGCCGCGCTACGCCCCCTGTATCCCAGCCCCGCCCTGCCACGGCCTATCCCTTCTGTTCAGATGACAGTAGCAGCAGCTCTGACTCTGAATCTGAAGACCGGTGGGCACAGACACGCAGGGAAACAAACCGGGAGGGGGATTGGGAGTTGGCTCAGAAAATTTCAGCTTTTCCAGTCATTATAGGGAGAGGGAGGAGGGGTGGCCTATCTACAAAAACATGGGAGCCTTTCCCATACAGAGAAATCAAAGAGCTTAGCAAGGCAGCAAAAGACCATGGGAGAGGATCACTTTTCTTTAGAAACTTATTGGAAGCCACTTTCTCTGCCTATACATTAGTACCACATGATATTAAAAACATTATTAACTGCATCCTTTCCCCTGCCGAATATATGTTATGGGAAAGGCATTGGAAAAGACACTTAAAAACACTGTCTGACACTTATGCTAAAGATGCAAATCAGACAGATTGGACAATAGAACAACTGGCTGGAGAAGGTGACCTCCAAAAACCTTTAGATCAAGCTACAACCTTACCTGAAGTAGCATTACAAGACATAGCTATTGCAGCTAAGACATCGCTGTTTCTCACCCCTGATGATTCTGTTCCTACACAATATTTCTCTAACATCAAACAATCAGCAAATGAAAGCTTCATTCAGTTTGTTGATCGTTTGAAAGCTAGCTTAGAAAAACAGATAGAAAGTCCGGATGGACGAAAAGAACTCTTGAGCAAACTTGCCATGGTAAATGCTAACGAACAATGTAAGAACATCTTGAGGGCCCTACCCATGGACACAGAACCCACAATAGAACAAATGATAGAGACCTGTACTAGACACACATCCACAGAGAACACAATGACCCAAGCAGTTGTAAAGGGCATCACAGAGGGAGTTTCCAGTGCATTTGCTGCAGCAGTCTCTAAGGAGAATGCCCGCTGTTTCTATTGTGGCGAACTTGGACACTTTATAAAGGACTGCCCACAAAGGTCACTCACCCAGGACCATCGCGCCGCCTACCAAAGGCACCAGAGACAGCAACAGCACCAGCAGCGTCCAAAAAACTTCTATCGGAGCGCGGTGTCAAGGCCCCGTGCCCAGACAACAAATCAAAGGCCATACTACCCTGCCGCAGCGGTGAACTCCACATCGGACCAACGAGAGCAGACAGCTGGACCTCGCCCGGCACCATCATCCCAGGCGATCCCAGAACACATGAGAAGGATCCAACACACGGAGCGCTACCGATCGGAACCAGACGCCAACTGGTAACATCACTGCCATTTAACTTTGTTGACAAGCGTTTTTATCGTATTCCCACAGGAAAGTATGGACGGCATGACGGCCCATGGGACATTCTTATCCTAAGTGATACCATCCATGGTCCAGAACAACTCTTTGTATTACCTGAGATACAAACAGTGCACCCTGGACAAGAGATTCTTGTCCAGCTTTGCTACACGGACACACCTTTCTTTCTCCCACAGGGAACACCGATTGCTCAAGCTTTTTTACTTCCACAGAACCGCCCAGAACAGCTTCCCCTCAATCCGACGGCAATGTGGATAGAGATTGTGGGCTCAAACAAACCGACCATTGAGTGCAGCTTGTTCTGTAAAGGAGAGAGGGTCTACCGCCCAGGGATGCTGGACACTGGAGCAGACGTGACCATCATCGCCCGCTCCGAGTGGCCAGGGAATTGGGAACTGGAGCCAGTGGCAGGTATGATCTCCGGGATTGGTGGAGTTGCAGTATCCATGAGGAGCAAACGAAATGTTGTCATTGAAGGACCTGAGGGCAAGATAGCGACCACCCGACCATTCGTGGTGAGAGCCCCCATCACCTTATGGGGCAGAGACCTTCTATCCCAGTGGGGTGCCACTCTTACCATTCCCAGCCAGGATTTCTGACTGGGGCCACTGAGAAACGCGCGCTGCCATCTACCCCCCCCGCTCACCTGGAAGACTGACAACCCAAAATGGACAAGGCAGTGGCCCCTTGATAAAGAAAAACTCAGCGCGCTGGAAGCCCTGGTGGAAGAGCAACTTGCCAAAGGTCATATCACTGAGACTACAAGTCCTTGGAATTCACCTGTCTTTGTACTGAAAAAGCCCGGCACAAACAAATGGAGACTACTCCATGACCTACGAAAGATCAATGAGGTCATTGAAGACATGGGCCCCCTCCAACCCAGCCTGCCATCACCATCCATGCTGCCCCGAGACTGGCTGCTGGCCATCATAGACATTAAAGACTGTTTCTTTAACATCCCGCTCCATCCCCAGGATGCACCACGGTTCGCCTTCTCAATCCCCTCTCTTAACAATAAAGCCCCACTCAGAAGGTACCATTGGCTCGTCCTCCCACAAGGCATGAAGAACAGCCCGACCATCTGCCAGTGGTATGTCGCCCACATTCTATCCCCCATCAAAAGCCTGTTTCCAGAAGCAATCATTTACCACTATATGGATGACATACTAATCTGTGCATCAGAAAAAACTTACTTGGACAGAACTCTTAAAAAGACAATTGAAACCATAGAAGAAGCAGGGTTCGAGATTCGTGAGGACAAAGTGCAGCACTCCAGCCCATGGACTTACCTTGGCCTCCAGATCCGTGAGAGAACCATCGTACCCCAGCAACTCTCCATCAAAAAGGACCCTAAAACCCTAAGGGACTTACACAGCCTGTGTGGATCCATAAATTGGATACGCCCCCTACTGGGAGTTACAAATGAAGACCTTGATCCCCTCTTCAACCTCCTCCACGGCAGCAAAGACTTGGACTCTCCATGCATCCTCACACCTGAAGCCCGAGATATCATCACTAAAGTTCAAGAAGCCCTGTCTTCACGCCAAGCCCATCGCATTGAACCCAGCCTGCCTCTTCAGTTTGCAGTTTTGGGTAAAGCTCCCTGTTTCCATGGACTGATCTTCCAATGGGACCCTCAACTCAGAGACCCTTTGCTGATACTTGAATGGGTCTTCACAAGCCATCAACCTACAAAGAGATTAACCACCTTCCAAGAAGTAATGGCACATTTAATAAAAAAGGCCAGAACCCGTCTCCGCTCTCTTGCAGGGTGTGAGTTCACATGCATATACTTGCCATTGACCACCGAAGATCTGAAGCTGTTGCTTCGGACCAATGAGAGCCTCTAGTTAGCCCTAGATAGCTGCACAGGCCAAATTTCCGTTCACATGCCAAAACACAGACTTTTCTACCGTGAAGCAGCTTTTAAATTGATTCCAAAATTAATCCAAAGTAGAAAACCTCTTAAAGCTCTGACCGTCTTTACTGATGGTTCATCACATCGGTCTGTCATGACATGGAGACAACCCAATACCCAGAAATGGGAGTCTGATATCCAAATAGTAGAGGGATCTCCACAGATTGCTGAATTAGCAGCTGTTGTCAGAGCCTTTGAGAAGTTTAAAGATGAACCTTTTAATCTGGTCACAGATTCGGCTTATGTCGCTGGTATAGCTATGAGGGCTGAACATGCTTTTCTAAAGGAGGTCTCCAACAAAAAATTATACCAATTGGTTTCTACATTAATTCATTTAATCTCGCACAGAAAACAGCCTTACTACATTATGCATGTGAGGTCACACACTGACCTCCCTGGCCCCATTGCTGAAGGGAACAGGAGAGCAGATGCACTGGCCATGCCAGCAGAGACTGCAAACGTCCCTGACATCTTTGCCCAGGCAAAGTTGTCACATGCATTTTTTTCACCAAAACATTCCTGCACTCATCAGAATGTTCAAGCTTTCAAAAGATCAAGCAAAAGCTATCATTGCAACGTGCCCGAACTGCCAGAACTACCAAATACCATCTATGGGTACCGGAGTCAACCCCCGTGGTCTGAACAGCTGCCAATTGTGGCAAACTGATGTAACCCACTTCCCATCCTTTGGGAGATCCAAATACGTGCACGTGTCAGTTGACACATTTTCTGGGGCAGTGTTTGCGTCAGCCCATGCAGGAGAAAGTGCCATCCACGTCATCAAGCATTTTCTCCTTGCCTTCGCCACCCTGGGAGTCCCTGAAGAAATCAAAACAGATAATGGGCCTGCCTATACCTCTCACAAGTTAAAAGATTTCTTCAACCAATGGGGAATAAAACACAAGACAGGCATACCTAGCAATCCCACAGGACAATCCATCGTAGAAAGGACCCACCAAAACCTCAAAAGAGTCCTCAACCAGCAACGGAGAGAAACAGAAATCTTGTCTCCTGTTGAAAGACTCTGTAAGGCTCTCTATGTCATTAACTTCCTAAATGGCACCTCATCAGAGCCTGACCCCCCAGTACTCCGCCACTTCTCAAATTCAACCCAAGCTAAGCTCACGGAGAAGCCACCAGTGCTGGTGATGGACCCTGAAACACACCAGGTATCTGGGCCTTTCCAATTGATTACCTGGGGGAGAGGCTACGCCTGTGTCCAGCTACCATCTGGCCCGAAGTGGTTCCCAGGAAAAAGCATTAAACCATACTTAGGCCCTACAAACACTGCTACTACAAACACCAAGAACTCTCCTGAGACAAATACAGGACCTCCACAAAACCAGACCAGCTCGGCATGGAGACGAAGACGTCGCCGGATGCCCACCAACCAGGAAAAAGATCGTCCCACCACACGGCAGCAGAAAAAACAGAAAGCTGAACAAGAAGCTACAGCAAACAGTCAAGCCGTAGGCCAGACACAGCCTGGAAAAACTGATCCCTAGTTTATATGTTATCACCCCTTGCTACCCCAAAATATCCCCTTCCCTCAACCCTTGTCAAACTTCCCTAAACCCCAAAACCTCCCCTCTCACCACAAAGCTAACAAAATCTTGCTTGTATTCCCTCTCAGAAGCCCCATCCCTGCCCAAAGATGAAATGTATCTACATTGATGCTGTCCTCACCACAGCCTTGATGACCTAAAAGTAGACAATGACTTTTTGGACGATGGGGAATAACGGGATGGATTGCATCTTTGATTAAGGGAGCTTTGTGGGTATTCATTGTAATTATTATTGTGTTACTTATGTTCTTTTGCCTCCTACGTTGCTGCAAAAAGGCTACTGGGAATGCCCTTTTAATAAATACAGAAGGGGGAGTTGTGGGATATGCCCAGCCACTGCCCTGGAGGGATGTCTGCTGAGATAAGAGATTTCGCAATCGCCCAGCAGGACTTCCTGGAAAGGACTTTTGAGTCATGGTGAGGAAAAGTAGACCCACAATCCTTTGGGAGACCCTATGCAGATCTTTCTGTAACCCATTGGTCTATCCCAGACCCTCTGTAACCCATTGGTCCCCTTGCTGATCCCCTGTATCCCTATAAAAGAAGACAAGTTCGCCTCTGTGGGAGAGAGCTCGTCACTGGCCTTCCCTTCGCTGGAGGGAACCCCAATAAAGCTACCTTCGTGCGGAACCAGCCATACGGGTCTTCTCATCTCTCTCTCCGGTCTGGTTTGGCCTAGAGGCAGCCCTGCAGAGCTGAGCTGAAATCACGAGCTGATAAAGAGCTGATAGCTTCTGCAAGGGCTCCTCTGCCAGCAGCTGAGAGGAAGATACCAGACCTCGGGCAGGCGATTCCTTTCGGGACCATCTCCCCGGACCGGTCATCTCTTCCTGGGTCGCAGCCACGGACCCCACCACCAGCTGTAATAATACCACCTTCAGAACTCTCCTCCTCCCCCCACCTTCCTCCCTTCTCCCACTGACAATGTAAAAAGACAGCCCTTGAGATGTTCAGTCTGTTTACCACTTCCATAATAACCTTGTTCAGTTCACTTAGGGAGACGAGTCTCTCTTGCTCATGCTATGGAGACATCTCCACAAAAAATTCTCTCATGGCTTCAGTATCACAGGACAGCCGCCCATGTTGGTTCTCTGCTCGCATGTTAGAGTCCCTTCCCCCGACTTGCAACTTTCCCCACAACTGCTTTTGAGGGTCCAACCTTAAGCTACTGGGGTACCATTTTAAGGTTGAGCTGTTCAAAAACACAAGTTCTCTTCACCCATCTCTGGGAGCATTTTCATCTCTAAGAATAGAGGCCCTCCCCTTTTCCTGGGAGACAAGGGTCCTCATCATCTTCATCTCTAGCACTATCTCTGGGAATATCTCTAGGAACAGAGGTCTTCTCCTTCTGATTGGAACAAGAGTCCTCATCACTTCCATCTCTCCCTGTTCAAACTTCTCATCAAATTACAGCTGCTTCAGCATTTGCTTATTCCAGCACAGGTGCTTTTGCTCACAAGTACAGTTTGAACACTCCACCCCCCATGCTTTCATGAAATTACAACGGTGTAGGAGATTAGGGACAGGCGTTCAGAAGATATCGCGTTGTGCGGGACAGGTAAAGCCCCTCCCTTCTACAGGTAATACCTGACCAGAAGGAAGTGACGCGGTAAACCCAGGTTATTTAACCCTGTGTAACCCATGAATAAACGCCATTTGCCGTCTACCAAATTGGTGTATGCGAGCTGATGGCCCGAACGACCTGAGGTGGTCGTCGTACCGTTCCTGAACCAGGTCGCTACGCCTCCCTAGAGGCAACAAGTGGTGCCGAAAACCCGGGATCCGGAATCGGAATCGGGAATTCGCCTGGACGGGTGAATGGTGGCCGGCGTGGCTGGACCAGCCCGGCGGGAAGGACGCTCCCGGACCAGCGTGGAGGATGGAAGCTCCCGCGAAGGTCGTATCTCAGCTTCATAAGCAATGGGACATTGATTGCAAGCCAAAAGATTTTACCCCCGCTGTTGCGAGGCTTTTGGAAATTGGGGTCATAGACCGACCGGTGGATATACTCCACCCAGAAGTATGGGACAAATGTACCAAGGCTCTAGCCGACCAAACAATGTCCTCGGGTTCGGGGAAATACCTTAAATTATGGGGAAAAGTCGTGCAGGCTTTGCGTAAGGCTCTGCAAGAGCAGGAGACCTGGAAAGCCGCACGGAACTGTTTGCTAGCCACACCTCGGCTGGGAGTTGGTGCAGCTACGCAAACGGCAGATGAAAGTACCCCTGCAGAGCATAGAGGCTCGCAGGAGCAGGGACCCTCTCCACAGCTCCCCAGCCCAACCCTACCTACAGAGGGAAAGGTGCGGGCGCAGTCATTCTGGGGCGGGCTGGTGGAGGAGGCACGGGGGGCTGCCGTTAAAGCGGAGTCCGAAACGGCGTGGGCCAGACCCCCACCCTATGCCCCGCAGAATGGCGCCGACCCCGAAGGGTATGGGGGGGGCGCACACGCGGCCGGCGGGAGCGGGGGAGGTGCGCAGGGAGATACACACGCGGCCAGCGGCAGCGGGGGTGGTGCGCCGGGAGACACACACGCGGCCGGCACAAACGGGGGAGGTGCGCAGTGAGACACACACGCGGCCAGCGGCAGCGGGGGTGGTGCGCCAGGTAACGCAGACGCGGCCGGCGGGATTAAAGAAGGGCCGCCAGATACTGCAGACGCGCGTGAATAGAAAAGGGGGGGAATCCCGGAGGGGGAACCAGGGCCAACCAGAGCGCTCGCCCGGAAACATGCCCATATATAGCAAGAGCCTCCCTCAGCAGCAGGCGGGGCGAGCCCAGGGGGAAGGAACAGCCCAATCCTAAGAGAAGGGGGCGGGGTAGGAGCCCGGTGAAAAAGCTCCGGAGCCCGGAAGTATCCAGTCAGTCGACTTCCGGCTCCGAATCGGACCACAGCTGGAGCGGGTGGCCTGACGAATGGTTCGTAACCGACTCCGACTCCTACCAAGATTATTTAAGAATAGATAAATGCTATAACCACCGCGCTCCTACTTGGGCCAAGGGGAAATTTGAAAAAGAACGTGCCCCGCTTACAGACTGGAGAAAGATAAAAACAGCCTGTGCTGAATGGGCCCCTTCAGCCACGCTAGCTTTCCCGGTCCGGGTAGGAGGGCAAGGCGGAAACCAGAGGACTTACTCACTGATAAATCCTAAAGATATACAAGCAATTGTTAAAGCAATTGCAGATAGAGGGATTAATTCGGCTATGGTTTCCACCCTCATCGACAGCCTTTTTGGAGGGGATGACATGCTCCCATTTGACATCAAACAAACCTGCAGATTAATTTTTGATGGGGCAGGGATGATTGTTTTCAAACAGGAGTGGGAAGACAATTGCGCAAAGCAACTAGCCCTAGTAACTGGGGCAGACCATCCCCTCCACGGCTCCAGCCTACAGCAGCTAATGGGCACAGACCCAACCATGATCACACCCCAGGCGCAGGCCAAGGGCCTACGGGCCCACGAAGTCATGGCAACTACCCGCGCTGCCAGAGAAGCTATCCGCTCTGCTTCTAGAGTTATTGCGAGACCATCGCCATGGTCCACAATAAAGCAGAGCGAGAGCGAAAGCTTCACACAATTTGTAGACCGCCTCCAAGCAGCAGTCGATTCCTCTGCTTTGCCCTCAGAAGCAAAGGGCCCTGTGGTGGCAGAATGCTTGCGGCAACAGTGCAATTCTGCCACCAAGGACATTTTACGGTCATTACCAGCCGGGTCCAGTATTGCAGATATGATTAAGCATGTCGCAAAAGAAGAACATCTAGCCCCAATCCAGGCAGCCGTCCGCACTGCAATAACCAGTGTAATGGCATGCTTTAAGTGTGGCCAGGCAGGCCACGTTGTAATGAATTGTCCTCAATTAGAGCCTCCAACAACAGCAGTTCCCCCACGCCAGACCCGACCTAGGGGGCCATGCTGGGCATGTGGGAAAAAGGGACATTTTGCCAGAGAATGCAGATCCAAGCTCCAGGGAAATGGGAGGGGGAGGGGGCATCCGGGCCGCACACAGCTCCCTCCCACTCGGGACATGAAGCGGCCCAGCTATGTCAATCCCCAATGGGCCATGGAGCTCCCGCACCCACAGCCCCCCCGGGAAATGACCAATTCCACAGCTCAACCAATGGCTCAGTTGAACCTGTCCGCGCTCCAGGCACAGCAGGAACAAACTCCTGGGAGCGAGACCCCTGGGTGGCTTTGGCCATGAAGGTGGGCAGCCACCCGCCGATCGTGTGGGGAGTTTGCTGTCTCCATAACAACCCAGGTGACTCTGCTATTCGTCTCCCTTTTTTGATTGACACGGGATCAGATGTTACCGTTGTCCCAGAAACGTACTGGCCTATACATTGGGAACTGGAGGAGGCCCCCATGGTGGGCAGAGTTGGGGGACTATCTCGGGCCCAAAAAAGCACCCAATTGATAGCGATAACGCTCCGCACTGAAAGAGGACTGGAGAAAACTATCACCCTTTTCCCATATGTTATGCCAAAGTGTCCACCCTTGTTGGGGAGGGATGCCCTTGCCCTACTGAAAGTCAGGGTGACAAATTTATTCTAAGGGCCACTGCCGCGTACTCACCGCTGCCCATCAAACTGGTATGGAAATCGGTTGACCCCGTGTGGACCGAGCAGTGGCCCTTGTCAAAGCCTCGAATGACCGCCCTCCTCAAGCTAGTTAGCCGTGAGCTACAGCGGAACCACATAGAGCCCTCCACAAGCCCATGGAACACCCCGGTTTTCGTAATACCCAAACGATCTGGCGAGGGCTTTCGCCTCCTGCAGGACCTGCGGGAGGTGAACAAAAAAATCCGACCAATGGGTCCAGTCCAAACCTTGCTGCCCATGAACTCGATGATACCAAAAGGGCAGCCCTGAGCGGTGCTTGACATTAAAGACTGTTTCTTTTCCATACCCCTGCATGATGAAGACAAAGAGTGGTTTGCCTTTTCCATCGTCTTCCCGAACAGCCAACGGCCTAACCTGCTCTTCCAGTGGAAGGTGTTACCCCAAGGGATGGTCAACTCCCCCACCATCTGCCAGATCACGGTGGACCGAGCACTAGCGCCAGTCTGGTGCAGCGACCCAGCCGCGACCATCATTCAGTACATGGATGACATCCTGATCGCCGCGCCATCAACAAGCCAGGTAGACCGACTGGTGTCGACAGTCTCAGAGACTTTGAAAGCAAATGGCTTTGAAATCGCGAGCGCAAAGATAAAAAAGGGACCATGTGTAACCTTTCTCGGAGTGGGAATTACAAGCTCCTACATAACCCCGCTCCAGATAAAAATCCCCAGGGATATCAAGACGCTCCATGATATGCAGCAGCTGGTGGGATCTGTACAATGGCTCCGCAACATCATCCTGATTCCTCCCGAGGTCATGGACCCTTTAAATGACCTCCTGAGAGGAAAAAACTCATGGGAACAGAAAGCTCTGACACCAGAAGCGACAAGCTCGCTCGACTTTATCGAGCAGCAAATGTCTATGAGTACGCTTACCAGGTGGGACCCAGGAGCACCTCTTGATTTGTATGTCCACTTTACAAAGAAAGGAGGGGTAGGAGCGCTAGCCCAGGGGCCCCCTGACAAAGCCCAACCGATACAGTGGGTGGTCTTGGGAAAGCCGTCACGTGCATTTTCCCCGGGAGTTGAGTGTCTTGGCAACCTTATCATGAAAGGGAGAAGGCTTGCCCTAAGGCACTTGGGCATGGAACCTGCCGAGATATACCTACCCTTCCGCAAACAGCTCTCCGCGCAATCAACGACAATGTCAGAGCTTTTAGCCATAGCCCTTGCTGGTTTTGGAGGAGAGGTTCGCTATGCCGCAAAACCCCCATGGACCCAGCTGCTTGCGATCATTGACATCGATGTCCTGCCGAAAGTCATCGACCGACCACAACCGGGACCGACGGTCTTCACAGACGCGTCTTCGCTAACCTCAACTGCAGCAGCGGTGTGGCAGTCGGGAGGGCAGTGGCAGTGCATCAAAGCAACCGACCCTACGTTTTCAGTCCAACAACTCGAAGCAGCTGCCATGGTGTTGGCGTGTGGACTGTTCCCGGAAGAGCACCTCAACATTGTGACTGACTCTATGTTTGTGGCTAAGCTTTGCCTAGCCATGTCAGGGCCTGGCGTGTCAGTGTCCACGGTGGCTGTGATGCTTGAAGAAGCACTCTCTTTGCGGAAGGGCACCATATCTGTCATCCACGTTAACAGCCACAATCCGGTTAAAGGATTCTTTCAAATCGGAAACGACAAGGCAGACGCCGCCGCAAAAGGACTGTGGACACTGAGAGATGCCCATCAGCTACACGAGTCTCTCCACATCGGAGCTAGAGCACTAGCAAAAAGGTGCGGGATTTCGACTGCTGATGCGAAACACATCGTAGCCACATGCCCCCACTGTCAAAAATCACCGCTGTGGTCCAGTGGAGTTAACCCCAGAGGCCTTAAAGCCTCAGAAATATGGCAAACGGACTTTACACTATGCCATCTGCTAAAACCCTGAGCGTGGCTTGCAGTGACTGTGGACACATATAGTGGAATGATCGTGGCCACACAACACCTAAGAACTGATTCTAAAGCAACCATCCAACACTGGCTAACAGCTATGGCGTGGCTCGGCCTTCCGAAGCAGATCAAGACAGACAACGGTCCGAACTTTATCTCAAAATTGAGCCAAACATTTGTTTCAAAGTGGGGTATCACTCTGGTACATGGCATCCCGTACAATAGTACCGGGCAAGCCATTGTTGAGCGGGCAAATCAAACCCTGAAAACCAAATTGGAAGTGTTAGCAAAAACAGAGGGCTTTACCAATTCTATTCCCCCAGGAGACCAGGCGCGCATATTGGCAACTGCCCTGCTAGCACTGAACCAATTCCCTAGGGGGGATGAGACAAATAGTCCCGCTCAAAAACACTGGGCCACTCGAGCACTAGACGAAGGCCCGCAAGTTGTAATCAAAAATGAGTTGGGGGAATGGGAACAAGGCTGGAGACTAGTGCTCACGGGGCGAGGGTATGCGGCTGTTAAAAAAGATGGTAGAGTCAAATGGTGTCCACTTAAGTCTATCAAACCTGACCTTCAGAATAAGACTAATGAAATCTGCGAGGTTTTGTTTGCAGGACTGGATCTTTGGACGCCCCCGTGACCCATACATCCCTGTGCCTGAGGGAAGCGACAAGTCATCGAGCAGCCCAGCAGCACCCAAGAATCCTACACCAGTGAAATCCAAGCAACAACGGTATCTTTGCATAATTTTGCTTTTACAGCTCCTTGGCAGAGGGCAAGCCGATGCAGAACATCACCCTCACCAGCCATTCAGGTGGGTCCTACGCCACCTTTCGGGCGACAAAGCAATCAAAGAAACCGTCACACCAGACAGCCCATCTTTCGAGTTTAAGCTAAAAGACATTTTTCCCTCGCATCTGCAATTTCCTAATTTCGGTGATTTTTCACTGTACCAAACCTATTGGTGTCCTACTTCAAACTCAGGTAAAAGCTACTGTAACTATCCTGGGTACGGTTACTATGGGTATTGGGGGTGTGAGACTATCGTGACAAGCTATAGATGGTGACCGCAGCAACCTGATGAGTTCCTCCAAGTCAAGTATGCACCCCAAGGCTGTCGCGAGCCAAAATTCTCACTTGACAAGCGAATATACCTGCCCCAAGACGGAACGAGACACACTTGCACACACTACAGAATGACAATTCTACAGCCGGCCCATAAGAGCTGGGCCTCAGGTAGAGCGTGGACAGTGTATGTTCGTGCCCCTCACAACTATTAGGTGAACATACAAATTGTCAAGCTCCTACCGTCAGAATCCCGACCAGTCGGGCCTAATCAGATTCTTACGGTAAATAGAAATCCTATCCTCACCCCACCTGGCCCATTAGGTACCTATCAGATGCCCAAGTCAGCTCCTTACGATCCGTTTCTCAGCGTACTAAACGCTACCTTTTTGTCTCTGAATCAATCAAACCCGAACTTTACAGAATCATGCTGGCTGTGTTATGACGCACAACCCCCTTTTTATGAGGGCATTGCACTTAATGTTCCTTTTGGCTACTCAGCAGCACAAAATCCACACCAGTGCAGGTGGAACACCCCCCGCAGAGGAGTCACTCTGAGTCAGATCACAGGCCAAGGCAAGTGCCTTGGCAATGCAGCCTTAGGAAAACGAATGGGCAATGTCTGTACTGAATTTGTCAAACTTGACAAAACGACTAATAAGTGGGTGGTCCCATCCGCGTCAGGAATGTTTGTTTGCCAGCAATCTGGAATAAGCCCCTGTGTGCTCCTTGATAAATTCAATAACTCTGCTGATTTTTGTGTCCAAGTTCTAATTGTTCCTAGAGTCCTGTATCACCAAGAAGAAGAAATGTACCACCTTTTTGAAGAACCTAGCCGGCTCCACAAGAGAGAAATAATAACAGGCATAACCATTGCAATGCTGCTCGGCCTTGGAGCCACCGGCGCGGCCACAGGTGTTTCAGCCCTCGTGACCCAACACCAGGGACTTTCTCAGCTGCAGATGACTATTGATGAGGACTTACAAAGGATTGAAAAATCCATCTCCTTTCTAGAGAAATCCGTCTCCTCGCTCTCAGAAGTCATCCTGCAGAACAGGCGAGGACTGGACCTCTTGCTCATGCAACAAGGAGGCCTGTGTGCCGCCTTGAAAGAGGAATGCTGCTTTTATGCAGACCACACTGGAGTTGTACGGGACTCAATGACTGAACTAAGAGAAAGACTAGCCCAGAGAAAAAGAGAAAGAGAAGCCCAACAAGGATGGTTCGAGTCATGGTTTAACCAGTCTCCATGGCTGGCCACCCTTGTTTCCACTCTAATAGGCCCCCTCACTATGTTACTCCTAACGCTGATTTTCGGGCCTTGCATACTAAACAAATTGGTGTCATTTGTTAAAAGCCGGCTAGAAAAGGTTAACATTCTGTTTGTTGACCGCCAGCAATTGCTCTAGAGTGCATTTATTTTCTGAATGTTATATCACCTTTTATAACTTGTTATGTAGGTTTTTACTAGTTCTTGAAATTTTATACCATTTATACTTTGCATGTTTTTTAATCAATCATGGCGGGGGGGAAATGTGGATAATTTAGGATGGGGGGGGAAATGTAGGAGATTAGGGACAGGCGTTCGGAAGATATCGCGTTGTGCGGGACAGGTAAAGCCCCTCCCCTCTACAGGTAATACCTGACCAGAAGGAAGTGACGCGGTAAACCCAGGTTATTTAACCCTGTGTAACCCATGAATAAATGCCATTTGCCATCCACCACATTGGTGTCTGTGAGCTGATGGCCCGAATGACCTGAGGTGGTTGTCGTACCGTTCCTGAACCAGGTCGCTACACCTCCCTAGAGGCAACACAACGGGTACTCTGATATATCATAGTCCATCACCACCATTGCTTTACAACAGGATTTCAGCTTTAAGCATCTCCTCTTTCTCCTCCCTCAGGATTTCAGCTCTTCTTTCTTTACTTAATGTCTGCAGCACTTACAGCACTAAAAGGGTTAATCACACCTGGGCCTTGCAGCTGGAACTTCGATTATCACTGTTGGTCACATGATCTTTTCTCGGACAGCAGGGCAGCTTCACCTGAATAATTGGCCGCACTGGAGGGGGGGCGGCGGCAGGCCGTTCCATCTGCACATAGCAAGACTGGGGGGGGGCGTGGGTGGAACAGGGCCCATCGGCTCCAGGATGGCTATGTCCCAACCCGGGCCCGGCCCGAGCAGGTCCCAGCAGGCCCGCTCGGCCCTGTACGGGCCCAGCCCAGTTACCTGTCCCCTGGCCGGAAGCAAGAGAGGTAGCTTCCCGGGGTTTGTCCATTCTTAAATGTGGACCACTGTTGCAGTGGGGATACTGCAACATGCATATACCAAACCAGGAGTCCCGTGGAAAGGAAATATATATGGACAGACAAATTCTTGATAGCTGTTTCAGAGAGATGTTTATTTCTCCAGCCGCATGGCTGGAGCTCTGCTGAGGAACTGTTACAGTCACAGGACCAAGGGTCCTTTTGCCCGCGCAGGGGAACACAAACCAACCAATGGGGAACGAGGCTGAGCAGGGGCAGGGAAACCCCGTGTCTGTCCCCTCAGGGCCCCTCTCCCAGGGCTACACGGCAGGGGAGGAGACCCCAACACCTCACCCGTTTTATTTTAATAAAAAGGAGAATGAAAACAACTGGATAAACATAACAAGAACAGTTTCAAGACAAAACAAGCCACCCTCCTGAGTCTTTAAATGTCCAAACAGATTCTGTGGAACATCTTAGGGCTGACAGAAGGGAGACAGAACTCTCTGAGCATGCTTTGTGGGGAAACTGAGGCAGGAGAGGGTTTAACTTCTTCCCTCCCCCTTTTCATCCCCCACTCGGCATTGGAAAGGGATTTTTGGGGAAACAATTGGCAAAAGCATGGTTTTGTGAGGGAAACCATGGATGAAAAAACGGATTGGGAATACACTGGGGGTAATAGGACATAGGGTAAAAGGGAAAGGTGGGATTAGGAAAGGGAGACTGTAGGGAGGGCTTACAATGGAGATATTGTCTAACATGATTATGGTTTTTTGCATATATACTGCCTTTTACAGGAACACCATCAGGCCCAGTGACCTGCCATGCTTGTAACCCTTTTCTACCTTGTATAATTTTGAATTCCACCACCTCTCCATCTCCCAAGCTTGGGATGCATTTTTCAGGGTTATTCTTTTTAATAGCAGTTCTATGCAGGAATATGTCTTGCTGGTTGTCACATCTTGTTATAAAACCATAATTTTGCTTAACATTATACCATTTTACTATCCCTAAGATCTTAGCTACTATGATTTTTTCCTTTTCTCGAGTGGCTGCTGTTTTCTGTCTCGCTGCGTCTTTGCTCTCTCTTTCGGTGGCTCCCGTGTTGGAATTGGAGCTGCTGGGGCTTGCGCGCTCTTCCTGGGGTCGCGTTCGGGGCTGCGCGGGCCGGGCTGGGCCACGCTGCTCAGTTCTCCGTGCGTCGCCTCCTCTGGTCGCAGCTTCGCTGCTGATGCCAGGCACTGTACCCACGTCTCGGCCGGGCCCCCGAGCGACGACCCCCACGCGCCCTGCTCCAGCGCGCGTTTCGGCTGGGCGCTGCTCCGTTCTACCGCCACCGCCGCCCGCGCGCTGCCCCTCTCGGTCGGGCGTTCCCGGAGCTCGCTCCACCACACGCTGCGCGCGGCCGGGCGGGCACCACCGGGTCCTGCCGCGCCTCGCTCTGCTGCCGACACTGCAGCTCGCGTGGCTCCGCCCGCACGCGGGAACTGCCTCGCTGCTGCTCACAGAGCACTCGGTGCACGTGGCCTGGGTCGCACGGTCCCTGCGCCAGTCTTCCCTTCACCAGGACACAGCTGACATTGCTCAACAGTCTCGGTAATTAAATAATATTCACGAAAATATTCTTCCATCGGCATATATTTTGACTCCAATATTAACTGTGTCCAAACGGTTTTCCAAAAGCCCTTGGTAAGAATTAAATCCCAAGAAACATAGAAAAAGTTCTTAAACAACCATGCCAGGAAGTGTTTCAGTTCTTTTTGAGCTTGAATCAAGCTAAAATTTACAAATCGTTTTTCAAGAATCTTTTCAAGTTTAAGATAAATGTCCATATGCGGCTCTGAAAGCCAAGAGTCTTCCCACGGTTCCTCCATAGTTTAGATATGGAATAGCAAAGCAAAACCAAGAAGAGGAATCCAAAGTTTCCAGGGTTTACTCACACAAATCAGTCGCTTAGGGATCGGGGATCGTTCTGCTCTCAATTCACCACCATTATGTTGCAGTGGGGATCCTGCAACATACATATACCAAACCAGGAGTCCCATGGAAAGGAAATATATATGGACAGACAAATTCTTGATAGCTGTTTCAGAGAGATGTTTATTTCTCCAGCCGCATGGCTGGAGCTCTGCCGAGGAACTGTTACAGTCACAGGACCAAGGGTCCTTTTGCCCGCTCAGGGGAACACAAACCAACCAATGGGGAACGAGGCTGAGCAGGGGCAGGGAAACCCCGTGTCTGTCCCCTCAGGGCCCCTCTCCCAGGGCTACACGGCGGGGGAGGAGACCCCAACAGACCACAGAGGCAGTCAAAATTCTAAGTGGCTTAAAAAATTGTCTATATTCAAACTAGCCAGTTGATAGGTTCTGTCAGGTCATAGAGGAAACTGTAAGTACCTCTTTGCAAGAACATCACTTCCTGGACTATGCTTGCTAACCCATGACAGAAGTAAATGTCCAAATGGATTTGATTCACATATATTGTTGGGAGTAAAGTTTCAGGCTTAGTAAAAGAACAACTGGTAAACAAAAAGGCAAAGCTAGCACAGCAATCTAACTCTATATCAACCCCAATTCAAGACACGTATGTGAAACTCAAACAACAATTAGAAAATGAAAAGGATATCTCAAAATTTGGAAAAAAACCTGTTTGTGGAATTAGGGGAAAGGATAGGTAAAGAGCTTAACGTAACCAACTGTTGGGTCTGTGGAGGGCCTCTGATGACAGAAGAATAGCCATGGAAAGGCAGTAGCTTAAGCCCAATAGAACTCCTTAAGTGGAATCGGACAAAGATAAGGGGAAGAAACAGACCAGAAGGGTGGGTACTAGGTTCAACAGTGATAGGAGTGTCTCTGGCATACCAGGAACAATTTCCTTAATGAAGTAGGAAATATTCCCTGTAAGAGATATAAAGTCAGTAATGGGACTTTTACATGGTGGGTCCCTGAGAAACCAGCTCTGTATTGGACTCAGAGAAAAACAAAGGAAAAGAATTGCAAGTACAATAATAAGGTCAAACTCTTTCAATGCAATGATACAAACAAAAATCCTTATTCTGGGATCCCAGACATTTCAAAATTTTGAGAAAATATAAATCAACAAAAATTTGACTACTGGAAGGCACCAGATGGCCTATTTTGGATATGTGGAAAAAGGGCATATGCAAAGCTCCCCTCTCGGTGGAAAGGGAGTTGTACCCTGGGAATCATACACCCAGGATTCTTTCTTTTACCAGAGCCAGATGGAGATCAGCTAGGAATACCAGTGTATGAGGATCTAAAAAGAAATAAAAGAGAATTGATTGGAGGATCTCAAAAATGGAGAGATGAGGAATGGCCTGCTGAGTGCATAATTGAAACATATGGGCCAGCCACCTGGGCACAAGATGGGAGTTGGGGATATTGAACCCCAATTTACATGCTGAATAAGATTATAAGACTCCAAGCAGTTATAAAAATAATAACAAACCAAACTGGTCAGGCATTGGAATTACTAGCTAGCCAACAAAGCCAAACAAGAGCTGCAGTGTATCAGAATAGGTTGGCTTTAGACTATCTATTGGCTGAAGAAGGAGGTGTTTGTGGAAAATTTAATACATCAGATTGTTGTTTGAAGATAGATGACCATGGGGATGCCATCCTAGATATAGCCAAAAATATCAGAAAAATAGCCCATGTACTGGTCCAAAAGTGGGAATCCGCACTAAAACTTAGCTGGTGGGATAATGTATCGGGAATAGAATGGTGGAAGAAGCTAGGTTTCTTCCTTTTATGTGCCACCGCAGGCTTGATATTTCTCCCTTGCTTGGTCCCCTGTTTTATTCGATTAATATCTACCGTGGTCCAAGGCATGAAAATAGTACCAATGCCTGTGGATCCAAAATTGGCTACATCTGGAACGGCACAAAAGATCATGGTGTTGAAGAAGCAAAATGATATCAAAGACCCCTTTGAAGAAGCAAGATTGATTTGTGAAAAAAATGAGCAAATAATAAAGGCTAGAAAACAAGGGATACTGCTCAAGCCAAATGATCTGTAAAAAAAGGAAAACGAAGGTATTGTTATGAATATATTGTTGTTATAAATAAAGTATGTAATTCGTGCTATTATGTATAAATCTGGAATGTAATCAGACTATGTAGAGACCCAGTTTCAAAATCCTGGCTGAGAGAAAAATTTCACAACACCAAAAGTAGTTCTTTCACAATAAGTGAGGATTTCACCTAGGTGGGGTTGGATCTTATCACCGAGACATTTGCACCATGACGACTTGATCACCACACTCTGATATCTACATCTCATCTGATAAGGAATTGAACATTCTGGGTACTAAAAATAACTGTTCCAGGAACCAGAGATGGCCCATCCATCACCAGAAATGGCCCACTCATCACCCAGGATGGACAATTCATCAGACCCAGGAAAGGCTTTGTGCAGCCCAACTCTGGGACAAGAAAACTTCATGAATATGCTAAAATTACAAGAAGAATAGAATTAATTCGGACTCTGACCAAAAGCTGTATAAGAAGGGACCAGCCGAAGCAGCAGTCGTGAACTTGGGAGGTCTGGTGCGATAGACATCAGATCTATGCGTGTTCACCCAGCTCCGACCCTGGGCTCGGAGCTGCTTTTCTCGATCGTGGCTTTCTGTGTGACCAATCTTTCGGTCGCAGGATAAAATCTATTTCTTTATTAAATTTAATTTGGCTGAATTTCTTTACCTCATTGTGATGTTGGCTTTTCGCATGTGTACAAGTTTGAAAACAAACTAGTGGGAGACACCAAGTCAGAATCACAATTTAATAGTGAAATAAAAGGAAAGAAAAAATAAAGGCAGAAAACACTGGGTTAAACTGACAGAGTCAGGATACATCCTGACACCCTGTTAATCCGGGTGGCGGTAGCAGTCTGGTAAAATGGTGGCTGCAGTCCTCCTGAAGCAGTGATCCTGTAGAAAAAGGTCTGCTCTTCCTCAGAAAGTCCAGTGGTGGCTATGTAGCTCCTGTCCTCTGGGAATCCAGTGGAAAGGATGTCTCTGGTGTTCAGAATCTCAGATTACATCCAGGGTGGAATGCTTGGTTCCTCCCTCTGGCTGGAGCATCTCACAATGAGATGATGAGTCATGAGGCCAGGTGTTGATTAGGCTCATTAACAGAAGATGGTCCAGAGGGAGTTATCTCTAAGTCAGGCGGCAAGGCATTGATGGCCCATTAATCAGAAGATAGTCCGGAGGGAGGAGGCAAGGAAACACTGCCTCTCCTGGTTTCAACCGCTCATGAGGATGGTAATAGAATACACTGCAACCCAGGACAGCATGTTACATAATTGCTATGAATGTATTGTGATGTTGGCTTTTCTAATGTTACATAATGTTAGAAAAACTTTACCTAGGTTCTGTAATGTAATACATGATATACAATGTCTATTGTTTATGTAGTCAATTTAGAAAAGATAGGCAGAGAAAGTCTTCACATTCCTGGAGTATCTTATCAGAGAAGAAGAAAACCAGAAACCAGAGAGAAGAATTTATGGAGGGAGCAGAGACAGAATGGAGCCAAGGAGGAAGATAAGGCTGATAGGATGATACATAGAAACTCCAAAGAATGTATGAATCATGCATGATTGTGATGAATATGCAATAAGAGATGTACTTTTAAAGACGATCTTTTGGATGTAGAGGTGTGCCTTTGGCTCTCTGCCAAAGCACCCAGCCATAATACCCTTTTTGCTATTGTCTCCTAATTCTCCCCTTTTATTAAACTTTTTAAAAAATTTTATAAAGAGTGTACCTCGTTTTTCACAATTAGCATACTCATATTTGCATAAAGCTTTGTCATGGTTATGTAACAATTTGTTGCTTCCATGCATGCGTCAGTTCCTTCTGGTGTGGTCGTCAGTCTTCTGGTGGTCTTTGATGAAGACTTCTGTAGTCTTCCTTGCATTTGAACTTTTTACCTGTCTTCAACACATGCTCTGTGCTCTTATTTTTCAGTCTAACTGTTTTTAGCTAACTTTGCAATTTGCAACTTCCGTTAAAACTTGCTATCTTGCTTGCTTTTCTTGTACATTTACAATATCTTGTTACAATATTATTTTTGGTTAACCTTTTGTTACATATACACTGGCTTATCATCTAGGTTTCAAATCCCCCCTTTCTTTTTACTTTTCTGAATCCCTTCACATTTTATAATTTGTTCGGATTTTGAAAATATATCCCTCTTTCTACTCAGTCTCTACGTTTATGATGTTTCTGATGCCTTAGGTTTTAACCTTTATATTTTTCAGATCCTGTACTGCCTAGTTTGTAACACTTAAACTTCATATAGCCTGTTAGCTACTGTTCCCTCATTCTGGTTAGACGTAACAAACCCTCTCTAGGTTTGCACTTCAAGGACACCCTGTGTTTCCAGGCCCCAAAATATGTAAACTAAAGGCTTTGAACAGGGGGGGCAAACTTGGACTAATTACTTCATTGCCTGAGATTGTAATTAGAGAATTAACCCTGATATGCAAATGGACCAAACTTATAAAAGTGTGAATAACTCGTGACCTGGAGTTCATCTTGGGTGTAGCCTCTTGACTGCCCAAGGTGTACCATTGAAGGCCCTTCAAATAAATACCTGCTTTTATTTTCTTAATCTTGTGTAGCCTCTATTTTCAGGTAGCCATTTCAAGGCATCAGTTCTGGCACCCCAGAAAGGGACAAGGAGGCTTCTGGAAAATCCTCTGGACTGAGAGAAAGACCCATCACAGCTACCCACCCGCTGCCAGCACTTTGGGGGGGCAGTTGCAACAGTCCAGGAGGCGTCAGAGTCCAAGAATCCTCCAAATTCAACACAGAGGCACGGGAGTGAGTGAGTAAAACTGGTATTTTGTCGTTAGCACCTGGGTTTGGTGTTAAGAGATCTCTTATAGTTTTGTTCAGTGTGTACAAGGATCTACGAGGATCCAAGGGGGGGTTTTAGTCCGTTTGTTGTTTCTCCTCCATTCGCTGTTTGCTTGTGAGAAGTAGGGAAGGATGCTTTCCAAAAACGGAGCTTTAGCACTGCAGTGACAAGTGTTGACGTGAAGCCGACAGTAGCGCAATGGGTTAAACTGCTGGCACTGTGGATCCAGGGGCTGTGAGTTCGAGTCCTGTGAGTTCCTCGTTCTTGCTCTCTCTCTTTCTGCTTATTAGCGTCTGATTAGGTTGCTTTGCTTTATTCCTGTGATTTTTCCTGTATATAAGTGCAGACATGGGGTGTATCTTCTCACGTGAAGACATGACTCAAATACACAGAGATTCCCTCCTGGGCTTGATATTGAAAAACTGGCAAAAGTTAACCAGGAAAAATCCATTGCTTTCAAAACCTGAGTTGATCAGACTGTCTGAAATAATTTGGCCCACTTATGAATTAAAAAAGAATGAGGCGTGGCCCAAATTTGGAAGTTTAGATGAGGAATTAATATCAAATTTGATATCTCACATACGCCAGGACTGGTATTTCACCGAGTTTGAGTATGCAAGGCTTTTTATGCTTTTATCATGTAATGAAAAGCTACAGGGACCTAAGAAGGAACAGGATGCAATGCTTTTAAGAAAGAAGGAGAAAAAAGATAAAAAGAAAGAGCCCACACTCAGTCCACTATTACGGTATCCCGCAGTGGTAGGGAGGAGAAGAGAGATCCAACAGGCAGGAATTGTGCAGCAAGATTGATTGATCTATTTAATTATTTCACAAACTCTTTTATAGACTTTTTTCTTCATAGTCTAATTGGACAAAGGATCAGTCACCCCTTGGGGTGATTGGCTAAAATCCTAAAACATCCATTGTCCAAATATTTTTCTACTGTTCCATAAACAAAGTTCTGCAAGGTCGCAGGTGTTCACAGTTTATAGAACTCTGCTAATATCTTCCATGAGAGAGAAAAGTATCTCACGGGACAGGAAGGAAGCAAGAAAAATTCTTGCTAGCAGCATTTTTGAATCCACAATTCCCCCTTTTTGTTTTATAATATAACAATTCTACTAGGTATCAATCTTAAATAGAAATTTACATCAGTTATTAATTCTAGATATAGCCTTAAGGGCTTTAACTATCTGACTCCATAACAAAAAATTTAAAGTTCAGTCTCTGCTTGTTGAAGGGCCATCCGCCTGACGGTTGACATCCTGGCCATCATCAGAAGAGTCATTAGGCTGATGATCTACATTCTGGTCGCCATTTGGATGGTTGGCATTCTGGTCATCATTTGGAGGTTGCCTGTTCTGCCTCTGGTGCTGTAGGTCAGGGCGAACGCATTTTGCAGGTAGCCACCTGTAAGAGACGGTCCGAAAATCCCTCATCTGCCTCACGATCATCGCCGAAGACAGAGACTGAACACAGCAGTCCTGGCCTGGCTGAGGTGGGATTGTCTGTCAAGTGTTGCCTATGGGTGTGCCCACTGGGAACTGGTACGCATTCCTGAGGAAAATTAGTGCGGGTCACAATGGACTGCGCCGTTCTTGCTGCCCAGGCGGGAAGGACTGCGCTGAAGCGGAAAGGAATGACCTGTCCTGTATACCTCTCCGGTACACCTGTCTTGTACGTCTGTCCTGTACCTGCTTCCCAAAGCAATAGACCCCATAACAATGGCTGTAAATTTCCCAACCTCTTGGCCAGTTGCCCCTCGCTTCTGAAAAGGACTATAAAGGGACTTTCTGAAATAACCAAGTAGGAGATCTCCCCACGGAAAGAAGAGGAATCTATTGGCAGAAGACCACGAGGACTTCGTCTCATCCGTTGGTAGCTATTGCCCCCTCTTTTTCCCCCTCCCTACTTTGTTTTTTTCTCTCTCTCTCTCTCTTACTCTCTTCTATTGCATTACTGTGTTGTGGGCACTTAATAAAGGTGCACTGTTTTGATTAAAACTGAAATCTCTTGTGTCCTTTTACACTCTGAGATTGATAAACGAACCATCACGACCCCCGCTTGCATTAGCGGATCGTGACACCACCGTACCCCAGTATCTGTGGAAACGCAAGCATACCCATGACCCCAAACGATAAGCTCATGCAGGCCTTCCCACTGGTTGGTGAGTAAATTCCATACCCAGACTTTTGCCCGGGGCAGTTGCGTCTCGCCTGCAGACTGCAATGAGAGGAAATGATTCAGAATAACAGGATTATTTGAATTTTCTGGTACTGTAAGTTGATTAATTGTATACAAAGCTTTTTCTAGTTGGCTCAGTGGGGTTTCTCCATGCATTCCCCTTTTTGTTTTTCCAGAACATGCTTCAAAGTACTATGAAAGTGTTCGACAATGGCTTTGCCAGGAGGAGAATGTGGGATACCAAAGGTATGGTCCACACCCCAAAGTTGCAAGAACTGCCGCGTCTTCTCTGAGGCACAGGAAGGACCATTATCGGTCTTCACAATAGCCAGCACGCCCAGGACTGAGAAAGTCAATTTCCAATGGGCAATGACATCACAGCCCTTCTCTCCAGTATGAGCAGTAGCCCACATAACTGAGGAGAAAGTGTCAATAGACACGTGCACATATTTCAGCCGACCAAATTCAGGGATGTGAGTTACATCCATTAGCCAAATCTGCAAGGCTTTTAGCCCTCTGGGGTTTACCCCCGCTGGCAAAGGCGCAGCAAGTCCATGACAGTCAGCACAAGCATGGACAATGTCACCCGCTTTGGTTGGCGTTAAATGAAACTACTTCTGCAGGGTATGTGCACTTTGATGGAAGAAACCGTGTGATGCCTTGGCTTGTGCAATTTTGTCAGGCTGAGGCCCTACCCATGCAGGGTTGGCCAGCATATCAGCCCTGGCATTGCCTTCTGTTAGAAAACCTGGTAAATCGGTGTCGCTTCGAATGTGCATAATGTAATACGGGTGCGCTCGAGCCTGAATTGCAGACCACAAGGTTTGCAATAGTGAAAACAGAGCGGCATTGTTCACCTCCTTCAGAAGAAAACAATCTAAGCATTGGGTTATATCTGCTACGTAAGCAGAGTCAGTAAGCAAATTCAAAGGTTCCTGTGAGAATTGCTGAAAAGCCATGGTAACAGTCCTTAAAACGACAAACTGAGATGAGCCTGACTCGTGGCCTTTCAGCACCGGCCATTCAGATCCCTCCTTCCAGGAAACAATGGCTTTCCCTGTTCAAAAATTTGTCCCAATCCATACCCCCCCAAGCTGCCAACATGTCCCGTCCCCAAAGGTTAAGGGAAGTGGTAGTAACATAAGGCCTAATTGTAGCTGTGCGTCCCTCTGGGCCCCTCATCACCACAGGCTGTTCGCTGAAATAGCTCTGTGTGGTTCCTCCTACTCCTGCGATGGCCGATCCCACAGGGGCTAAAGGTCATGATGGAGGCCACGCAGAGAAGGAGATGATAGTTACATCCGCACCTGTATCAAACAAACCTTGAAGCTGAGTCCGGGGTGGACGGGCGTTCGGCAGGATCAGGGTACATGTCATCTGTGGCCTTTGGTCAGAGATGTCTGCAGTCCAGAAGGCCTGCGGAAGTCCCGTAGATCCACTGCCGTTATCTTTGTGAGTTTGTTGTTCTATCCTGGGGACACAAGACTTAAAAGGCACTAATTTAGCAAGGCAGGTCTTTTCAGGAATAGTGACAGGGGGTTTTTGTATGGAGACCATAGCATGAATCCTACCTGTAAAGTCAGCATCAATAAGTCCTGAGTGCACTTGGATTCCTTGATGGGTAATGTGAGGTTTTCCCACCAGCATCGCACTGGATCCCTGGGCTAAGGGTCCATATGCATCCAAGGGAGCCTTATAAATACCGCTAGAGTCTAATAGGACTGCTGCTGAGGTGTGGACGTCAAAACCATCTGATCCCTGGGTGCCGTCTCTAGGGTGGCTGAGTAGGCCTGTGCCTGTACCTGTGTCACCCTCTGGGGGAGCGACTGCATCGGAGAGCAATTCCCCCTCCTTGCACCCCAGCGGAAGTTTCCCGACAAAGGCAGACTGTCAGCATGAGTCAGAGATCTACAATAATTCGAGCAATGCCCTGGTCTGCCACACCTCTTGCACTGGGGGATCGGTGTGTTCTCTTTTTGGCTCGGCTTAGGCCGCTTCTGTTTTCTTGCGTTTGGGTTTCTTTGGTTCACGTCCAGAAGATGCATGAACCGGCTGCAGAAGCGCAGCCAAAGCAGACCTTTTCTGGCTCCCAGATCCCACCTTAGAGCAGGCCTCAACCATGTCTGTGAGCTCAGGTTCTCCTGGAAAGGTATCTATGATTTTTCTGCACTCCTCTTTTGCATTCTCTCTCACTAACTGCCTTAACAACTGTCTTAACCCATCATCCTCAACCTGCTTCTCGAGAGAAGCAGCGACTTTTTCCACAAAACAGAGGAATGACTCTGACCTCCCTTGAATTATTTCAGTATATTGCTATCTAGGAGCAGACAACTCTATGGTTTTCAACAGGGCAGCCATGCTGACCTGTTGAGCTTGCTGCAGGACGCTAGAGGGAAAGGTACCCTGGAGATTGGGATCAGAGAAGGGACCAGTGCCCATAAGACCATCCGTCTCCACTGCACGTCTAGGATCGTCAACAGGGAGCTGCATATTTCCTAATGCAGCCTTGTCGGACAGCTGTCTCCAGGTATTTTCAAAAACTGCACATTGCACAGGTTGAAATAGGATTTGACCTAAGTGTCTGATATCAAATGGAGCAAGCAAATCCGTGTTTATCACCCTTATTATTTGCATAACCTCAGCAGAACCGAGCTCATGTTGTGCCACCTTGGATTGCAGGTCCTGGGCGACTTTCCAAGCAATTATCTCATGCTTATCACGCTGGCCTGAATTTGGGAGAGCCTTATACCCTGGGAAAGCTTGGATCTCCCCTTTGAGGGAGTCACTGCCATCCTGAACTACTGACACAGCCTGTGGATGCAGTGTAACAGCTTCCCAAGTACTCTCAGAATCCTCAAATCTGCTTGGCATCCCCAGTGTTTCCAATAGATCCCAATCGCCCTCCTCCAGAGCCCGCATCTTAAGTGATTCCCAGAAACGGTTCTAGTGGGTCGGACGCACTATCACAGTGCAGTCTGGGAAGTTCCTGGGGCAAGACTGGAGCAGCCTTTTTTTCGTCGCCCAGCTACCGCAGCTTTACGCCCTGGGCCTTATGCCTCCTCTGCCTCACTGCCTGATGACAAATCATCGGGTATGAGCAGCTTTGAGGAGCCGTGAACGAACAGAGGTGGGCGGGGAAGAATCGACCTATCGGAAGAGGAACTGATAGCAAAGGCTGCAGTCGGCTGTGCAGGGGTTTGATCCGCAGCCGTCGTCGGGGATGCAATCCCAGGTGGTTTCGACCTATCCGGCGCTGGGGCTACTGTGGCCATCTCTGGTGCTGCTGTCGCACCCAGAGCCGCTGCCGGCCGGGGCACAGCCTCCGCGACTGCTGCTTCTTTCGCTGCTCTTGGCTCCGCTGGCGGCTGGGGAGCTGGCACCGTGCCAGTCACTGACACCACGACTGCCGCTGCCACTGGTTCCGGGTTGGGAGCAGCTGGCCGCGCCACTTCCGAGTTCACCGCGTCTCTCACGGGTGGTGCAGACAGTGCGGGCGGTGTGGGCAGCGGCTGCAACAGCTGCTTCTGCAAGCTGAGCAGCTCCGCCAGCTGCTGTGATATGTTCGGCAGCTCTGTCATCAAAGGCAGATGCCGTATTAAAAGGTTGACTTCTTGGTTCTGCTTTTCCACAGCATTGTCCAGCGCTACGCCAGCCAAAGGCGTCCATCAGGGCAGCCTCGGCGTGGCAGGCACCTGCGCAGATGGCCTAGGAGCCGCCATGGGGGCCCAAGATGCGAGCCCACTAAACCGTGGTGCTGCAAATGCGGTGGCCGCTGCGGAGGCGAAAGGCAGGGCGGGCTGTGCGCTATCCTGCTGCCCTGACACCCCTGCCAGTTGCTCTGCCAGCGTGGAGTCCTCGGGGGGTGAGGGGTTCCGCGGCAGCGCATCATGACCCTGTGCAGGCTCCGCGGCATCCCCCGCCTGTGGAGCCAGGGGGGTTTTTTCAGATATCTCTCCATCACATGCCTCCGAAATGGACGAGCCCGCTGTGCTGCGACATTTAAACAATATAAACAAAATTGCCCAATCAAAATTTATAAAGAAATGACATTTATTATGCGACCGAAATATCGGTTTCAAAAGCCACTATCGAGAAAAGCAGCCCCGAGCCCGGGGTCGGAGCTGGGTGAACAGGCATAGATCTGATCTCTATCGCACCAGACCTCCCAAGTTCACAAATGCTGCTTTGGCTGGTCCCTTCTTATACAGTTTTTGGGTAGAGTCCGAATTAATTCTATTCTTCTCGTATTCACGAAGTTTTCTTGTCCCGGAGTTGGGCTGCACAAAGCCTTTCCTGGGTCTGATGAATTGTCCATCCTGGGTGATGAGTGGGCTATTTCTGCTGATGGATGGGCCATCTCTGGTTCCTGGAATAGTTATTCTTAGTTCCCGGAATGTCCGATTCCTTATCAGATGCGATGTAGATATCAGAGTGTGGTGATCAAGTCGTCATGGTGCAAATGTCCCGGTGATAAGATCCAACCCCACCTAGGTGAAATCCTCACTTATTGTGAAAGAAATACTTTTAGTGTTGTGAAATTTTTCTCTCAGCCAGGCTGGTGCAGGGATTTAGAAACTCGGTCTCTGTAGGGTCTAATTACATTCCAGTTTTATATATAATAGCACGGATTACATACTTTATTTATAACAAACTCTATCACCAGCTTGACCAAACCCTGCCAAGCGCGTAGTAATTCTGGCACTGACAAATCCCCAGAAGGAAATTCACGAAATAGAGCAGACCTGAGCTCCTGCCACCACCCAAAGTCCAGGGCGGTCTCCGAGTTCGGTAAGAATCCATGCCTGATAGCCCAGTCTAATACCTCACAGAGTGAGTTCTCAGAAACAGAGGTGTCTTTTGAACTGAAAACACCTCTCCAGGTTGATAACACAGAGTCGGTTTTTAAACTGCTGTTCGCCATTTTCTCAGTCCCATCGGACATCCCGGTCCGGGGGGGGGAACAACAGCGTACCTCTAGAAAAATGCAGCTTGGCTCGCAGTGTGCGGGGCACGTCGGAGTTCACCAAATATTATGGTATCCCACAGTGGTAGGGAGGAGAAGAGAGATCCAACAGGCAAGAATTGTGCAGCAAGATTGATCTATTTAGTTATTTTACAAACTCTTTTATAGACTTTTTTCTTCATAGTCTAATTGGTCAAAGGATCAGCCACCCCTTAGGGTGATTGACTAAAATCCTAAAACATCCATTGTCCAAATATTTTTCTACTGTACCATAAACAAAGCTCTGCAAGGTCGCAGGTGTTCATAGTTTATAGAACTCTGCTAATATCTTCCATGAGAGAGAAAAGTATCTCATGGGACTGGAAGGAAGCAAGAAAAATTCTTGCTAGCAGCAATATTGTATCCACAGTCCACCGTGTGGGAGGGGTAGGGAGGAGGTGGAAGCAGACCTATTGGCTGCCGCGCTGAGACCGGGGCCGCCTACCGTTCTGGCCCCTCCCCCACCCCGGCCGTTGGAGGAGGGGGGGGGGGGGGGGGGACATGGCTTTGATAAACGCCCCACCTGTAAAAGAGGAGGGGGAGTGGCTCTGGCGGCCAGGGATGGTGCCGGCGGGGGTGTACCCGCTGGCCCCCTTTTGGATGCACTTCCTGTTTCCGCTCCCCCCCCTCCTGGGTTTGGGGAGCAAGGGGAGGAGACAGCCAGTTTGTGCAGCCCACGGTACTGCCCCTAGAGGTGGAGCCGGAGGGCAGACCCTCCCATAGAGAGGATGGGGACAGAGCCTCCCACAAAGAAGGCAGAGAGGGCACCTCGAATCAAGGGGGTGGCACCTCTGCCACTCTCTGAGGTAACAACATGCGCTTGAGTTTCCACGGCAACACTGCTCACCTGGAGACCGGCTCAGGGGATGACATCATCAGAGTGAGCCGAGCTGAAGTTCCAAGGCGCAGCAGATTCTGTCCAACGGACAGCAGTATCGGCTCGGGTAGCTCCTCCAGAGAGGAGGATGAGAGAAGAGCTATTTAGATCAGACGAAAGAGGGGAAGGATAGCAAGAAGAGCCATAAGAGAACGAAGTCCTATAGCCAAAAGGACCAGATCTAAAAGGTTTTACAGGCTGCTCTGAGACAGGTAGTCGGTAACCAAGGCCCCATATATATAAAAACCCCGTACTCTCTTGTAGAGTTAGAACAGTGGAAGGTCACTGTTGGAAAACATAAAGAAAATCCAGATAAAGTAGCCAATTTGGTAGCAAGGGCAATTGACACACAGAACCCTGACTGGAATGATTTGAAATCTATGATGGACACATTGCTTGATCACACTGAGAGAGAGATGGTTAACAAAGCTATTATAACTTCTGTAGAGTCACATATTGCAAGCAGATCTATCCAGGGCACAGTTGCTGAGGTTTTCCCTTTGACTGATCCAGGGTGGGACCCTAATGTACCAGAACAAATGGCAAGACTAAAACAATACCAGAATCTCAGAGTGTATGGGTTAAGACATGGTGTCCCTAAGGCTCTAAATTGGTCTAAGCTTTACAAAGTAAAGCAAAATCAAGATGATTCTCCCACTGATTTTTTAAATAGGCTGAGAGAAGCTGCAATCAAATATACAAACCTAGATCCTGATTTGACTGAAGGGAAAGCACATCTAACTCTCCTGTTTATAGGTCAAGCTGCAAATGATATAAGAAGAAAGCTGCAAAAGTTAAACAGGGTTCAGGACATGAGTAAAATGTTAGAGGTAGCCTGGAAGATGTATCAGGACATAGACCCAAGTGACAAAGTTTGACACCATCCTAGCAAGAGGGTTAGTCAGGAGAAGCCATCTAAGAAAACTTTTTCCCCTATGGACAAAGATCAGTGTGCCTTTTGTAAGAAGAAGGGACATTGGAAAGTCGACTGTCCAATGTTGAAGAAGAAATCCCCAGTTCCCCAACTAATTGTGGGAAAAGGCTCAGAGTGACGGGGACCGAAGGCCTCTCCCCCAGCAGAGCCTTTGGTTATAGCTAAGCTGGGGAAAGACAATATTGAATTTGTGGTAGAGATTGGAGCAGCGTATTCTGTGTTAAATACTTGTAGCGGGTTGGGTTTGTAACCAGGCAGAAACACCAATTTTGTGTAGTGGTTTGGCCCAAAATACTCATTACTGTTTATCTTCTGTGAGATAAGAATTAGAAGAAACACAAAGCAGGCACCAAACATGAAAGAATATAAAGAAGTTTATTAACAGACCTAAAAGAAGAGAAAAAAAAAAAAATACCACACCTTCAGAACTCTTCTCCTCCCCCCACCTTCCTCCCTTCTCCCACTGACAATGTAAAAAGACAACCCTTGAGATGTTCAGTCTGTTTATCACTTCCATAATAACCTTGTTCAGTCCATTTAGGAAGAGGAGTCTCTCTTGCTCATGCCATGAACACATTATCACAACGAGACAGCTGCCCACTTCCAAATAACTTTGTGCAGTCCATTTATAAAGAGGAGTCTCTCTGCTTGCATGTGAGTCCCTTCCCCCAACTTGCAGCTTTTCCCACAACTGCTTTAGAGGGTCCACTCTTGATGATTTTGGGGTACAATTTTAAGGTTGAGGCATTCAGAAACAAAAGTTCTCTTCACCCATCTCTGGGAGCATTTTATCTCTAAGAACAGAGGCCCTTCTCCTTCCCTGGGAGCAAAGGGTCTTCCTCATCTTCATCTTTAGGACTATCTCTGGGAGCATCTCTAGGAACTGAGGTTTTCTCCTTTCCCATTTGGAGCAAAAGTCCTCATCTGGTTAATCTCTCCCTGTCCAAACTTCTCATGAAATTACAGCTGCATCAGCATCTTTCTATCTCAGCGCAGGTGCTTTTGCTAACAAGCACAAGTTGAACACTCCACCCCCCATATCTTCATGAAAATACAATGGGTACTCTGGTATATCATAGCTTCACAACAGACTTTCAGCTTTAAGCATCTCCTCTTTCTCTTCCCTCACGTTTTCAGCTCTTCACAGCACTAAAAGGGTTAATCTCATCTAGGCCTTGCAGCTGGAATGTGGTTTATCGCAGTGGAGAGGGGGGTTCCAAGCCGCTCTGGCTGCCCACAGCAGCGCTGGGGGGGGGGGGGGGGGGGGGGTTCCGCGGGTGGATCAGGGCCCATCGGCTCCTGGATGGCCGTGGCTCAGCCCGGCCTGGCCGGAGCGGGACCTGGGCCGGGCCCACTTGCCCCCGCACGGGACCCACAGCCAACTGTCCCAGCACTGGAAACGAGAGAGTCTGCCTCAGGGTTTCTATTCTTAAGTGTGGATCACAGAGGAGGTCACAACTTTAAGTGGCTTAAAGAATTGTCCATATTCAAACTGGACAGCTGATAGGTTCTATCAGGTCACAGAGGAAGCTGTAAGCACCCATTGCACTTCCGGGACTATTCTTTGCCAACCCATGAAAATACTGTAGAAGGGAAACTTGAGTCAAGATACTGTTCATGTCATTGGGGCAACAGGGGTAAGTGAAACACGGCCTTTCTTCCAACCTTTAAAATTCAAACTGGGGAAGCACTGGGTAACTCATCAATTCCTTTTTATACCTAACTCCCCTAAACCATTGCTAGGGAAGGATTTACTGGAGAAATTGGATGCGGAAATTAAATTTAAAAAGGGAAGGAGTTATAATTCCTGAATCTAAATTTGTTGAAGTTGCCACACTTTTTATACAGGACAGATATGGTGAAATCCCCATTGAAGCTGAAAATGCTGTCAATCCAATAGTGTGAGCCAGTGATGTCCCAGGAAGATCCAAACGAGCAGAACCAGTGAGTATTGCACTCAAACCAGGAGCCACACCAGTAAGGCAAAAACAATACTCTTTGAAATTGGAAAGTCGTAGAGAATTGGCACCTATAATCGAAAAATTCCTCCAACATGGGTTATTAGTGCAATGTGAGTCCAGGTATAACACGCCCATTGTTTCAGTAAAAAAAGCTGATGGTAAGAGCTATCGATTAGTGCAAGATTTAAGAGCAATTAACAGAATTACAGAGGACATACATCCAGTGGTAGCAAAATCCCTATAACCTTTTGACCACACTGACAGAGAAATTAGGGTGGTTTACTGTTGTAGACCTGAAGGATGCCTTTTTCTGCATTCTTGTGCATGAAAACAGCCAGGAGCTCTTTGCTTTTGAGGGAAAATCCTGAAACAGGGAGAAAAGTCCAGCTTACTTGGACAGTCCTACCCCAGGGTTTCAAGAATAGCCCAACAATATTTGGGAACCAGCTAGCAAAGGAATTGGAAGATTGGAGGAGACAAAAGCCAGGAGGGGTTATTCTTCAATACGTTGATGACATCTTGATTGCAGCTAAAACGCAAGATGACTGCATCCAACTCACTGTAAGCTTGTTAAACTTTTTGGGACAGAGTGGGTACAGAGTTTCCAAAGACAAGGCACAGATCACCAAGGAAGCAGTAGTTTACTTGGGACTTGAGATCTTCCGTGGACACTGACAGCTCAGCAAAGAATGGAAAGAAGCCATCTGCTGACTTCCAGAGCCCCATGCCGTGAGAGAGATGCAAGCTTTCCTGGGAATGGTCGGATGGTGCCGACTTTGGATACCGAACTACGGATTACTCGTAAGACCCCTGCGTAGAGCATTAAAAGCAGCCGAAAAGGGAATCATTACATGGACTGAGAGCACAAGAGCTGCATTTAAACAGCTGAAACACTCTCTAATGTCAGCTCCAGCATTGGGTTTACCAGACTTGACTAAAGCTTTTGAACTTTTTACACACGAGAGACTTAATGTGGCACTGGGCGTATTAGCACAGCGCCTCGAAAGCCAATGCAGGGCTGTGGCCTACTTTTCCAAACAGCTAGACAATGTTAGCCAAGAGTGGCCTGGGTGTTTGAAGGCCATGGCGGCTACTGTCATCCTGATTCAAGAGGCCCGGAAACTCACCCTTGGACAACACATTGTAGTGTATGTGCCACATGCAGTAGCAACAGTACTGGAACAGAAAGGAGGACATTGTCTGTCTGGCAACCAGATGCTTAGATATCAGTCACTGCTGTTGGAACAGGGTGATGTTACCCTGAAAACAACTTCTGTTGTTAACCCTGCCATGTTTCTGTCCTCCACCTTAATTGACGGTGTGCCTGAGCATGACTGTTTGCAGACAGTCGAGGAGGTCTATTCCACCAGACCAGACCTGAAGGATGTGCCCCTATGTTGGGGAATTGTAGATACAAAAATGCTGCTAGCAAGGATTTTCTTGCTATTTTCTAAGTCCGTGAGAGACTTTTCTCTCTCACAGAAGAGGTACCAAAGAATGTAAACAACCAAGCCACCTGCAACCTTGAAAAGTCTCGTTTATGGTATAGTAGAAAAATATTTTGACAATGGATGTTTTAGGATTTTAGCCAATCACCCCAAGGGGTGGCTGATCCTTTGTCCAATTAGACTATGAAGAAAAAAGTCTATAAAAGAGTTTGTAAAATAATTAAATAAATCAATCTTGCTGCACAATTCCTGCCTGCTGGATCTTCTTCTCCTCCTCCTCCCTATGGCTGCAGGACACGGTGATATACCCTAGGGCCCAGGCCTGCAGTAACAGTGTTTTAGGAGTTCTTCTTTTGTTTTTTCTTTTTCTCTTAAATAATTTTCCCATACTGTTGTTAGGAGACAAATTACTGAGTACTTGAGAGACAAAAAGACCTGGCCACAGAGGGAGGGGTCCAACTGGCTACTCTCTTTCACCTGAGGTTTTCTCCGGTAGGGGAGGGATGCTGTGAGATTTGAACTGGGAAAAAAGGGATTGGATACAGTCCCTAGGGCTCTTGATCTCCCAGCGTTTGGAGGGAAAAAAATGCTGCCGTCGTTTTGGAGAGAATTCGTCACTGCTGCAGGTTTCCGCTTTCTGCTGCCTTCCTTCTACCATGAGTGGAGCTTGCTCGCTGGAGTGGCTGTTACACTGGGACCTTAACACCCTACCTCATTAAAAGAGGGACCTTTCCACCATCTGCTTGGGTGCCTCAGGGAAAACCCCGGGATCCCAAGCCTGCCTTTCCCTGCCCCACTGGGAGCCAGGCCACGGCTGCCCTGCTCCCGCCGTTCCTTTGCCATTGTTTTGAGCCTTCACTACACTGTAGCTCTGCACGCCCTGCCTGCTGGGACGTACCGAGGTTCCCACTGCAGCTCCAGAGTCATATACATCTCATCTGCCACCTGGAATCTGTGCTCATCCCTGCTGTTCCAGCCTGCTGTTCCCAAGGGTCCAGCCGGACACCGGGATCAGCTGCCCAGGGGGTTTGTGGAGCCTTTGTTCCACCCCTTCCTGGGATCCCAAGCTGCTATTGCCGTGTGCTCCCTGAGCGTGCTCCGGAGCGCCCCCTGTGGAAGGTATCTTTTCAGCTTTATACCGGCTAGCGCTTGTATTTCAATGCCTTAGAAAGCCTCGAGCAGCCTAGAGAGGTAGCACAGGCGATCTAGCACTTTAGTAGCTCTAAAATCGGTACCTGTATCAGCTGCAAAGCAAATACCATCAGCAGAAGCAAAGAGGGAGAAATATAGCTCCCTGCTCGCTCAATTCCCTGCAGTTAGAAGCTTTCAAATGAGACAGACAACCAGAGATGTTCACAGGAAAGCAGCTGAGCTGAGAGAGAGGCGGAGCCTCCCCTCAACCATCTTTTATTAGGAGAAGGGGAAAGGGGAGGACTGGGGGTGGACCCGGAGTGACCGGCCAATCAGACACTGCTAAAGAGTCTGAGTTACATTTGGCTTTGCCCGCGCTTGGAACAAAGGAGCTCGGAGCACATGGGCAGGAGCACATGTCTTTGGGAGGGAGGGGAAGCTCAGAACAGGCAGCAACAATTCCCTATTTTTTTTGATTTAAAGCTGGGTTGTAACTCTTAGTAACTTAAAAGTGCATAGAACAGTAACAAAACAACAGTGCGAAATATAATTGTAATCTATCGTCCCTACAACTCGACAGTACCTAGGATGCCTTTAAACTAGTTCCCCAGTCAAAACTCAGGGGTTTAGTCAGGACATCTATGGTATGGAGTATCAGGACGAAGATTTACAAAATACAGTGCAAAACCTGAGTGCAAACCAGTGCAACTTAATTTAAGGGATTAACATCAAAATCTGCAGTAGGGGGTTTACATGAAGGTGCAAAATCGGGATTCTTTTTACGGCGTCTCTTCCAGGAGGCAGTTTTAACCTCCTTAACTTTTGAGGAAGTGACATAAGGTTTTACCCATTTCCCTGGGATCCATCTCAGTCCTTGAGGGGTAGATACACTGGCATACCCACGTCCCCAAGTTACAAGTTTGTATGATCCTTGGATTTTTTGAGTCTCTGGGTCCCGGATCAGGACTTCTGGATTCTCCTTCAGTTTCTGTCTCCCGGTGTTCTGGAAATGACAATAGATGGGAGGGTTTGGATCCTCAAAGGTGCCATTCAGGAAGTTTATGGTAAACAGTGCTTTGCTGAGTCTGAGGACAGGTGAGTTGAGTTTGGTGGTCCCTGATTGTTGTAGCAGCATTTGCTTGAGGGTTTGATGGGCATGTTCAACAATGCCTTGTCCAGCTGGGGAGTGAGGAATACCTGTAACATGTCGATATCCCCACTGCTGACGAAAGTTTTTAAACTCCTGAGAGGTGTAGGCAGGTCGATTATCAGTTTTTATCTCCTCAGGTATACCGAGCACAGCAAAAGCTTGGACAAGATGTTTTTCAACATCCTTAGCCTTTTCACCTGCATGTGCAGAGGCATACATAGCACCAGAGAAGGTATCAATAGAAACATGAACGTATTTTAATCTCCCAAATTCAGGGAAATGTGTGACGTCCATTTGCCACACTTCACCGCTATTAATGCCTCTGGGATTGACCCCCATGCCCAGTGATGGAAGCTGTAGCCTCTGGCAGTTGGGACATGTTGCCACTATTGCTTTTGCCTGTGTCCGCGACAGATGGAACATGGGGATAAGAGCAGGAATATTTTGATGGTACATGGCATGGCTCAATTTTGCTTGTTCAAAAACTTTGGGGAGCTTTGGTAAGTCGGCTGATAGAACTATGTCTACTGGCATAGCCAGAGCATCAGCTCTACGATTACCCTCTGCAATAAATCCTGGCAGGTTTGTATGTGATCTCACATGCATGACAAAATAGGGATGCTCTCTGTGGGAAACCAGATAAATTAATTTTGAGAGCAAATCATAAATTTTCTTGTTTGAGATTTCTTTTAGGAGAGCATGCTCAGCTCTAACAGTTACTCCAGCTACATATGCTGAGTCTGTGACCAAATTAAAGGGTTCTTTGAACCTCTCAAATGCTCTAACGACAGCTGCTAGTTCAGCTACTTGTGGTGATCCCTGGATTACCTTGATGTCAGATTCCCACTTTTGCATCTTTGGATTTTTCCATGTGACCACGGACTTTTTACTTTTCCCTGAAGCATCAGTAAAAACGGTAATCGCATCGAGGGGTTTTCTACTTTGAATCTCTCGAGGGATGAAAGAGAATGGCAGATTAAACATGTCATGTTTTGGGTAATGATTGGAGATTTGGCCTGAGTAACTATCCAATGCAAATTGTAAATTTATATTATTTTGGAGTAGGTGATCTAATGCGTCAGTTGTTACAGGTAAGTAGATGCATGCAAAGTCACATCCTGCCAGGGTGTGGAGCCTTGCTCTACCCTTCATGATAATTTTTGCCATTAGTTCTTGTGGCTGTGTGATGGTTTTAGGAGGTTGGAGTGGAAGGAATACCCATTCAATTATGATGAGGGGTTCCTTTTGCTCTTTGTCCCCCTGAAATATGAGGCCATGAAAGCGTGGTACCTTCCCTAGAATGACAAGCTTAAAGGGTAGGGAGGGCTGATACCTGTGTGCTTGTCTGGTGGAAATGAGCTCTTGTATCTTTTTGAGAGACTGCCTTGCCTCTTCTGTCAGGGACCTAGGGGATGCTGGACCACCTTCCCCTTTTACTAGGTTTGCAATAGGAGCTACATCCTTTGTGGTGAGTCCTAACCAGGACCTTAAATACTTCAGTGTCCCACAGATCTGTTGCACTTCCTCTAGTGTTTTTGGGTTATTATTAATGGTGACAGGTGTTGGGGTGATAGAGGTTTCTGTGATTTTGAGTCCAAGGTATTTCCAAGGGCTTGTTCTCTGCATTTTTTCAGGTTGTAATTCAAAGCCCTTGGCCTCTAGGGCCTCAATCACCATGTTAAGTGTCTGCTCGAGATACTGATTATTGGGAGCACACACCAGCACATCATCCATGTAATGTAGGATGATGGCTTTCTCTGCTTTGGCACGGATGGGAGATAGAATTTTAGCAATACACTCTTGGCAGAGAGTTGGGGAATTTTTCATACCTTGGGGAAGCACAAGCCAATGATAACATTCCATGGGAGTTTCACGATTAAGAGATGGTACAGAAAATGCAAATCGGGGGGCATCTGCAGGGTGGAGTGGAATATGAAAGAAGCAATCTTTAATGTCAAGAACAGCTAAATGCCAATGTTGTGGGAGCATTGAAGGTGATGGCATACCTGGTTGAAGGGGTCCCATGTCTTCAATAAACTTATTAACTTCCCTATGATCTTGGAGTAGCCTATATTTCTTCTTTCCCGGTTTTTGTATTACAAACACGGGTGTGTTCCATGGGCTGTTAGTTGGAACTATATTTCCTTTAGCCAATTGTTCAGCTACTAATGTTCTGAGACCCTCTAAGTTTTCTTTTTTTAGCGACCACTGGTTAACCCACACGGGTTCATCTGTTTTCCAAGTTAATTTCTGTGGATGGCACTCTGCTTCAGTGGCCTGCAAGGGAAAATTTTGATGTCTAGGGGTGATATCAATTTTTGTTCCCCACTGAGACATGGCATCCCTTCCCCACAGGGTGAATTTGGTGTCTAGGACATACGGACGAAGTGTCGCTATTTGTCCTTCAGGACCTTCAATTTGGATGGTGTGTTTGGACTGCTTTGCAATTTGGATACCTCCAATCCCTTGTATGATGACCTGAGATTGCAACTCCCATTGCGTAGGCCACTTATCAAATGGAATGACAGACACATCAGCACCTGTGTCTAACATTCCCATTATACTGATTTTATGTGATTTGTGATGGAGCTTACATTCTATTACAGGTTTGTCGTTTCCCAAAACCTCAGTCCAACAGATGGCTGGGATATGACCATCTGTGGGCAGGTATTTGGGCAGTGGAAAGGCCTGTGCAATGACTTGACCCTTTGGCATAAAGTACGGTGGATATATACATTGTACTATTAGGTTAGAACACCCGTTCTGATCCATTTTCATGAGTGTAGGTGTAACCTCTATCCCAGCAGGTGTTTCCCGAGTGTCTCCAGTAACAAAAAGGTATGTAAATTCTTGCATGTGGTCCACATTCTGGAATGAGATGGGTATTACAGTCTGTTTGTTGTTGTTGAAATGGTGTGCTTTACCACAGGTTACCTTAAACCTGAGTCCAGAAGTCCAAGTTGCTTTGTCTGCAGCCCTATTTATGTCTGAACGCGGAGCTGTTAGGACACGTTGAGTCGCTAGTTTCCCTGATGTTGACCTGGGGAAACAGTCTTTGAAGAGTTTTTATCAGCAGTTATAATCACTCTGCAATTGCGAGTTACATGTCCCTTTTTCTGACAACGATAGCAGATAAAGTTACCACGCGATTGAGTTTCTCCTGTACCCGTAACATGCTCTACAACTTCCCCAACCATCCCCACTTTTTTCAAAAAGGGAGCAGCTGTGTTCAGCTGCACCTTCTTTGTACAGACTTCGAGGATGGATTCAACAGTAGGAGGAGGATACAGCGGGAGAGTGAGAATGACTTGTTTGCAAGCATCATTCGTATTCACTTGGAGCAGTTCGAGTAGGAGCGCTTGTTGGAGGTCAGGATTAGGGACCTGGGAAGAGACAGCTTCACACAAACGGTTATAAAAGTGAATAATATTTTCATTTGGCAATTGCTTGATGGTGGTAAAATGAGAATTAGGAGTTTGAGATGGTAATAACGTTAAGGCCTTTTCAGCAGCACGTGTGATTTCAGTAAGAACGGGACGAGGGATAAGCATCGCTTGTTTTTGAGGATTTGCCATATTATTGTCACCAGATAAAAAGTCTAATGTGATGTAATTGTTTTCAAAGCCCAGGTAATTATCTGGAGTTTGCCACAAAATTTTTAATAAATCAGATAAAATTATTTTCCATTGCTTTTTCCACATCATAAAATCACCAGGTGTGAGAAGAGTTTGCATTAATGTAAGTAAATCATGAGGTACAAGTAAGTGAGTTGCAAAAGTAGCACTTAAAAGGCTCTCAAAATAATTACTCTGCATTCCAAACTCCTTAATTGCCTTGCACAAATCCTTAATATCAGAATAAGGAAGGGGTTTCCAGTCAGGGTTTGCTACATTGCTAGTACAAGAGAGTGTAGTAGAAGCATTTGGAGTTACTTCCTGGTAGCCATGGGTTCCCGGATTCAGAGGGGCAGTCACAGGATTGTGGGAACCTGGGACAGGACAATGGGAAGCAGGGGCGGGGAGTGGAGGGGCAGGGATGGGGAGTGGAGGCGGGGACACGGCCGGAGGGGGGAGGGGTTGGGGGCGGGGTTGTGGGAGGCAGGGGCGGTACTTGAGCCATGGGCGGGCACAGAGGGAGGGGTGAAACACGACGCTGTGGGGGCGGGGTCAGGTTGTGAAACGGGAGTGGGAAGGGATGGGGACAAGAAGGGATTTGTGGGGTGGGGGAGAAAGGGATTGTGGGAGGTGTAGTTTGGTGATGAAGAAACATTGCATCCGCCATTATTGGAGACAAACAAACTCGGAGAAAAGGGGTTGGGGCGAGGGGGTTTTTCCCGGGCTGCATGCACATGGCAATGGCTGTCCCTGGGAACAAAGAGATCAGGGGAGAAGGGGTTTTTACGCGAGCTTGAAACATGAGGGCTAGAAACTGGGGAAAAGGGAGTGGAGAAAAGGGGTTGGAAAGATCCTGGGACGGGCTCCAGATTCCCATCCAAGGCAGGGTGCTGAGGAAACACGGGTGAGCCAGGAGGACGATAGCTCTCCTGTGCTAAAAAGCAGTCTGCTCTAGCTGTGTTTTCCAGTGTAGGGGAAAAGGGGGCTGGGACACAGGGGTTGGAAGAGGGTATAAGGGAATTAACAGGGGGCTTTTGCAGAGGCTTTTCATGTACTACTTTTTTCTCCAGCAAAGTATAACTTAGGAGAGGAAAGAATTTTGAAACTGTTGCGTCTCCTGCACGCCTCAGAGAGGAGAGTTTTCTCCCCACCTTATCCCAAAATTCAGCAGATCTTATGTCTTCGGAGGTCAGATTAGGAAAGTACTGAAAAAGCCATTGTACAAAAGATGGAACTAGATTTTTAGGGTATTTATGCCCAGTTAAAGAAAGGTAGCTTTGAACTTGGTGGTATATTTCTCTATGGTGTGCAGAAACCTTAGATCCCATTACGAATGCAGCACCACAAACCTCAACCCGTAATCACAAAAAGGAGAAAAAAAAGAGAAAGTTTGCACCGGAACCAGCTTAAGACGGGAGCCCCTAAACCAGCAGGGAAATACTCACCAGAATTCTGGATTTACCACAGGAAAGCAGGTCCGGAGAAAAAAAGCATGCGAGAAGGGTCTTCTGCTTACCAGCCGTTCCCTCACCACGTGGTGTGGGGGAGGGTACAGGCTGAGGCTCTGGGCTCGATGTTACACAAAAAGTAACAGCTCGCTACACAGAGCTGGCACAGCAGGACGTGCAGAGCTAACTCCAGCAGACAAACAGCTGCCGGGACACCCTGGAAGTCTCTCAGAACCAGAGTTCAGAGATAGCACATTGGGTGCCAAATGTGGAAGGTATCTTTTCAGCTTTATACCGGCTAGCGCTTGTATTTCAATGCCTTAGAAAGCCTCGAGCAGCCTAGAGAGGTAGCACAGGCGATCTAGCACTTTAGTAGCTCTAAAATCGGTACCTGTATCAGCTGCAAAGCAAATACCATCAGCAGAAGCAAAGAGGGAGAAATAGAGCTCCCTGCTCACTCAATTTCCTGCAGTTAGAAGCTTTCAAATGAGACAGACAAGAGATGTTCACAGAAAGGTAGCTGAGCTGAGAGAGAGGGCGGGGCCTACCTCAATCGTCTCTTTTATTCGGAGTAGGGGAAAGGGGTGGACTGGGGGTGGACCCGGGGTGATCGGCCAATCAGACACTGCTGAAGAGTTTGAGTTACATTTGGTTTTGCTCGCGCTTAGAACAAAGGAGCTCAGAGCACGTGGCAGAGGCAAGTGTCTTGGGGAGGGGGAGGGGAAGCTCAGAACAGGCAGCAACAGGGTGGAGTTTTCAACTCCTAAGCAAAAGCACCCGTGCTGAGATAGACAGAAGCGGCGGTGGCTGCGGAGCGGCGGGCAGGAGCGGCGGAGCCAGGCGCGTCCGCAGAGCGCGGGCCAGAGACAGCGGGGCTGAGCGCGCCTGGGAAGCACGAAACAGCAGCAGAAGCGGCGACCACGCCGAACGCGGCTGCTGTGCGAGAGACGAGCGCGGCGCCGAGTGTGGTGCTGAGCGCGGCACCGGCCGCAGCACCGAGCGCAGCCATAGCCCCAGAGTCGGCTGCAGCTTCAGTACCGGCTCGGTCGGGACTGGCCGAGACGGCCTCCCATAAAGAAACTGCTGTAAAAACTGCCGCGCAGCCAGCTGAAGTCTGTGCTGTCTGTTCTGGCTCTAGCGAACTTAGCCAAAGTGCCCCTCCTCCCCGTTCATTTCTGTTCATTCCCAGCACCCCAAAGTTGCCTTTGCCTGATGATTCCTCGTCAGGCAGTGAGGCAGATGAGGTTCTGGCCCCAGGTCATCAGGCGTCTGTGGCTGCGTGGCGAAGGAAAAGGCTGCGCCGGTCTCGCCCCTGGACCTTTCAGGACTGCACGGTAACAGTACGCCCAACGCATTATAATCGCTTCCTAGAGTCTATTAAGATGCAAGCATTGGAGGAGGGTGACTGGAGGTTATTAGAAATCCTTGGAATGCCAAATAGATCTGAGGATTCTGGGAGTAACCGGGGAGCTGTTACACTCCATCCGCAGGCTGTGCCAGAAGTTCAGGATGGTACTGGTTCCCCAAAAGAGATCCAAGCTTTCCCAGTGTATAAGGCTCTCCCAGATTCAGGGGAGCATGACAAGCATGAGGTAATTGCTTGGAAAGTTGCCCAGGACCTCCAATCCAAGGTGGCACAATATGGGCTAGGTTCTGCTGAGGTTATGCAGATAATAAGGGTGATAAATAGAGATTTGCTTTCTCCATTTGATATCAGACACTTAGGTCAAATTCTATTTCAACCTGTACAATTTACAGTTTTTGAGAAAACCTGGAGAAAGCTGGCCGACAAGACTGCATTAGCAAATTTGCAGCTCCCTGCTGCTGATCCTAGACAGACAGCAGGAGTGGATGCTTTGATGGGGACTGGTCCCTTCTCTGATCCCAGTCTACAGGGTACCTTGTCCTCTAGCGTCCTGCAGCAAGCTCAACAGGTCGGCATGGCTGCCCTGTTGAAAACCATAGAGTTGTCAGCACCCAGAAAGCGATATACTGAAATAGTTCAAGGGAAATCAGAGTCATTCCTCTCTTTTGTAGAGAAAGTCGCTGCTTCTCTTGAGAAGCAGGTTGAGGATGACGGGTTAAGACAGTTGTTGTTAAGGCAGTTAGTGAGAGATAACGCAAACGAGGAGTGCAGAAAAATCATAGATGCCTTTCCAGGGGATCCTGAGGTAACAGACATGGTCGAAGCCTGCGCTCAGGTGGGATCTGGGAACCAGAGAAGGTCTGCTTTGGCTGCGTTCCTGCAGCCTGTTCACGCATATTCTGGTCGTGAACCAAAGCAACCAAAACAGGTGAAGAAACGGAAGCGGCCTTAGCCGAGCCAAAAAGAAAACACACCGATCCCCCAGTGCAAGAGGTGTGGCAGGCCAGGGCATTGCTTGGGCTACTGTAGATCACGGACTCATGCCGATGGTCGGCCGTTGCCGGGAAACTTCCGCCGGGGTGCAAGGAGGGGGAATTGCTCTCCGATGCAGTCGCTCCCCCAGAGAGTGGCACAGGTACAGGCACAGGCCTACTCAGCCACCCTGGAGACGGCACCCAGGGATCAGACGGCACCCAGGGATCAGACGGTTTTGACGTCCACACCACAGCCGCAGTCGTCTTAGACTCTAGCGGTATTTATAAGGTTCCCTTGGATGCATATGGACCCATAGCCCAGGGATCCAGTGCAATGCTGGTGGGAAAACCTGACGTTGCCCATCAAGGAATCTTAGTGCACTCAGGAGTTATTGATGCTGACTTTAAAGGTCAGATTTGCGCTATGGTCTCCATGCAAAAACCCACTGTAACTATTCCTGAAAAGACCTGCCTTGCTAAATTAGTGCTTATTAAGTCTTGTGTCCCCAGGATAGAACAACAAACTCACAAAGATAACGGCAGTGGATCTACGGGACTTCCGCAGGCCTTCTGGACTGCAGACATTTCTGACCAAAGGCCACAGATGACACGTACCCTGATCCTGCCGAACGCCCGTCCACCCCGGACTCAGCTTCAAGGTTTGATTGATATGGGTGCTGATGTAACTATCATCTCCTTCTCTGCATGGCCTCCCGCATGACCTTTAGCCCCGGTGGGATCGGCCATCGCAGGATTAGGAGGAACCACACAGAGCTATTTAAGCGAACGGCCTGTGGTGGTGAAGGACTCAGAGGGCCACACAGCTACAATTAGGCCTTATGTTGCTACCACTTCCCATAACCTTTGGGGACGGGATGTGTTGGCAGCTTGGGGCGTACGGATTGGGACAAATTTTTAGCAGGGGTCACTGTGCGTAAGGGCGCACAGTATCCTACACTGCCTTTGCAGTGGTTGATTAACACACCAATCCGAGTCAGACTCTGCTCAGTTAGTTAAGGGCTGTTACCATGGCTTTTCAGCGATTCTCACAGGAACCTTTGAATTTGGTTACTGACTCTGCTTATGTAGCAGATATCACCCAACGCTTAGATTGTTCACTTCTGAAGGAGGTGAACAATGCGGCTCTGTTTTCGCTGTTGCAAACCTTGTGGTCTGCAATTCAGGCTCGAGTGCATCCGTATTACATTCTGCACATTCGAAGCCACACCAATTTACCAGGGTTTCTAACAGAAGGCAATGCCAGGGCTGACATGCTGGCCAACCCTGCGTGGGTAGGGCCTCAGCCTGACAAAATTGCACAAGCCAAGGCGTCGCACAGTTTCTTCCATCAAAGTGCACATACCCTGCAGAATCAGTTTCATTTAACACCAACCGAGGCGCGCAACATTGTCAGTGCTTGTGCTGACTGTCACGGACTCGCTGCGCCTTTGCCAGCGGGGGTAAACCCCAGAGGGCTAAAAGCCTTGCAGATTTGGCAAACGGATGTAACTCACATCCCTGAATTTGGTCGGCTGAAATCTGTGCACGTGTCTATTGACACTTTCTCCTCGGCTATGTGGGCTACTGCTCACACTGGAGAGAAGGGCCGTGATGTCATTGCCCATTGGAAATTGGCTTTCTCAGTCCTGGGCGTGCCAGCTTCTGTGAAAACTGATAATGGTCCTGCCTACGCCTCGGAGAAGACGCGGCAGATTTTACACCTATGGGGTGTAGACCATACCTTTGCTATCCCACATTCTCCTACTGGCCAAGCCATTGTCGAACGTGCTCATGGTACCTTGAAGTGTGTTTTGGACAAACAGAAAAGGGGAATGCATGGAGAAACCCCACAGAGCCGACTAGCAAAAGCTTTGTATACAATTAATCACCTTACAGTACCACAAAATTCAAATAATCCTGTTATTCTGAATCATTTTCTCTCATTGCAGTCTGCAGGCGACATACAACTGCCCCAGGCAAAAGTCTGGGTACGGAATTTACTCACTAACCAGTGGGAAGGCCCTCATGAGCTTATCGTTTGGGGTCGTGGGTATGCTTGCGTTTCCACAGATACTGGGGTACGGTGGCTACCTTCAAAATGCGCTCTCCCTGACCTATGGCACCAGAGGCAGAACAGGCAACCTCCAAATGATGGCCAGAACGCAAACCATCCAAAGGCGACCAGAATGTAGATCATCAGCCTAATGACTCTTCTGATGATGACCAGGATGTCAACCATCAGGCAGATGGTCCTTCTACAAGCAGAGACTGGGATGGTCCTTCTACAAGCAGAGACTGAACTTTAAATTTCTTGTTATGGAGTCAGATAGTTAAAGCCTTAAGGACATATTTAGAATTAATAACTGATGTAGATTTCTATTTAGGATTAATAGTAGGGTTGTTATCTTATAAAACAAAAAGGGGGAATTGTAGGTACAAAAATGCTGTTAGTGAGGATCTTCTTGTTATTTTTCTAAGTCCGTGAGAGATTTTTCTCTCTCACAGAAGAGGTAGCAGGGAATGTAAACAACCAAGCCACCTGCACCCTTGGAAAGTCTTGTTTATGGTATAGTAGAAAATATTTTGATAATGGATGTTTTAGGAATTTGGCCAATCACCCCCAAGCGGTGGCTGGTCCTTTGTCCAATTACGCTATGAAGAAAATAGTCTATAAAAGGTTTGTAAAATAAATAAATCAATCTTGCTGCACAATTCCTGCCTGCTGGATCTTCTCCTCCTCCTCCCTATGGCTGCAGGACACGGTGATATACCGTAGGAACCAGGCCTGCGGTAATAGAGGGGGAAATGCTTCCAGGGGGTCCCAGACCTTCTCTTTCTTGTTTTCCCTTTGCTTCTTTTCTGGGGTCTCTGACAACTTAAAAATTCTTATCTCCTTAGGTTCTATGTTTCCCACCCAGAATGAAGCATACTTGCCTTCTTCTGTGTTAAAGGATTCTTTTGAATTTGCTAATACTTCTAAAGCCTGACAGATTCAAACTTCAAAAGAGCCATACCTGGGCCAGAAAACATGGTCAGATCTTATTTCCTTCTCGGCCCAATCTAACATACAAAACTGTATCATTTTGACTTTGCTCTTTTTTCTTGTATTTGGGTCAGTATTCCAGTTAGCTAGCATAACTCCCAGAGGGCTTTCCTGGGGTATCTCTGCTGGTATGCCTCTATTCCTTTTTTTATTTCCTGATTCTTGCTTGCTGGTTTTATGTCCCATTTTCTCAGAATCTTATCTACCCTTCCCAAGCCTTTGTTTCCCACTTTTTTTTTTTTTTTTAAACAATTCGGACCCCACCCCCTCTTTCCCCTTTCCTCTCCTAGAACACAGAAGTTCCCTCCTCTTAATACAATATGCCTCCCTCCAGAAAATAAAGTTATATTTCAGGGTTTAACATTTCTATCACATACATTTTCATTCATTCTCAGTCACTCCTTTTTATTGTTCCAATATCTCTTTCTCAAGCACTATCAGTCACAACCACACAAGATTAAGGTACCTTTTAATTTCAAATTGTTGGCTAATATTCACCCATGGGCCCAATGTTCCAGGTTTCTTGGATTAATTCTCAATTTAGCAGAATTAAGCCCAAATTTCTTGGATCTAATCCTCAATTCGACAGTCTCAAAACCCAAATCTCTTGGAATAATCCTCAATTTAGCAGAATTAAGCCCGGATTTCTTGGATTTTAATCCTCAATCCGGCAGTCTCAAAACCCAAATCTCTTGGATCCCATCCTCAACTTGGCAGAATTGAGCCCGAATCTCTTGGATTCAACCCTCAATTCAGCAGTCTTAAAACCCAAATTTCTTGGATTCAATCCTCAATTTGGCAGAATTAAACCCGGATTTCTTGGATTTTAATCCTCAATCCGGCAGTCTCAAAACCCAAATCTCTTGGATTCAATCCTCAACCTGGCAAATCTTTAGGGGCTCTCTTACTATTTGTCTCGTTTCCACGTGGTTTGTACTAGGAAACTCTTGACTCCCTTTCTTCAAGGGATCCAATCCCTCCCCTGAAACCCAGTCCCAGTTAAACTGGGGGTTCTTTCACTCCTTTTATCTTTCACTTTGCCTTTTTACTGACTGCTTCCTTCACGGGAGAGCAGAACTGCAGCCTCAGAAGCTCCTCACTCGCTTTGCAGGTCTGGGGGGTAACCAGCCCGCGTCTCATACACACATTTTCATCCCCCATATCTGCTCCCCCCCCAAGAAAAAGAGAAAAAAAAAATACCTTTCTCTGAGTCTTCGTGCACAAGATTTTTACGTGCTTAACTACCGCAGTATCTTAGGGAGCCTTTTCTTTCCTTTCTTTTTGCTTTATTGTCTCCTCTTTCATCCTCTGGGTGTTTGACCTGCAAACCCCCCGACCCACGCCAGGAAACACAAAGCGGGCAGGGGCGCCCCCCCCCGCTCTGGGCTCCCTGGGAGATCTCAGAGGCGAGGTCTTTTTCCCCGTACGGGCCACCAATTGTAAAAAACAAGGTTCACTCTTTATAAAATTTTAAAAAAAGTTTAATAAAAGGGACAATTAGGAGACAATAGCAAAAAGGGTACTATGGCTGGGTGCTTTGGCAGAGAGCCAAAGGCCCATCTCTGCATCCAAAAGAGGGTCTTTAAAAGTACATCTCTTATTGCATATTCATCACAATCATGCATGATTCATAAATTCTTTAGAGTTTCTATGTATCATCCTATCAGCCTTATCTTCCTCCTTGGCTCCATTCTGTCTCTGCTCCCTCCATAAATTCTTCTCTCTGGTTTCTGGTTTTTCTTCTTCTCTGATAAGATACTCCAGGCATGTGAAGACTTTCTCTGCCTATCTTTTCTAAATTGACTACATAAACAATAGACATTGTATATCATGTATTACATTACAGAACCTAGGTAAAGTTTTTCTAACATTATGTAACATGCGAAAAGCCAACATCACAATACATTCATAACACTAATGATATGTTGCAATTGTGACGTTGGGTGGAACGACCTTTAAAATGTAACCGTAGGCTAAAGAAGAGCGAGTGAATTTGTGGTGGAGTGATCCCCTTCACTCCCAGCGCTGAATAAACAAATACCTGCTCTATAGCCATCTGACTATAGAGTTTCATTTTCTTGCCTAGTTTTGGGCATCATGACATAAAGGTGTGAGAAATGAGACAACTCTTAAAAAGATTAATTTATTGAAAACAGAAAAATTGAAAAATTACAGAAATTAGAAAAATATAAAAATTTGGGATCCTATGGCTCAGTAGATGGTATGCCCTAGGAGTGCAGGGATTTGAGATCTTCTGGCTGAGACAGCACTAGACCTCAGGTAGAGAAAAAGAACTTGCAGTGCTGGGCTGACTTTAAAAAAAATTACTAAAAGCCCCTTAAAAGGGGTAAGGCTTTTAATGCCCAGCACCGACATCTCCCACAGCTAGTCTGGAGAGAGCAAGAGGGGAAAAGAGACCCCGCCTCTCCGCTTTGTCCTTTTTATAGTTTTTGCTCCGCCCCCAGTCCGCCCACAGCCCGCCCCTTCGGTCCAAAGCGATTGGTGCTTTCCCTTTGATGGATCATTTCCGTCCACCAATGGCTCATCGTTGTCAGGGGGGGTGGTATTGGTCGAGATAAGGGAATACAATGCCTTCATTAAAATTCAGGTATTCAGGTTGCCATGGAGCTTGCCTGCAGAGTAATGGCTCTGTAGCTAAAAATAGCTGCTGGCTATTAAGACTGGGTGGGGTTTTGGCCTTGGAATCAAAATGCAAGTGAAACACCTACAAAAAAGTATTAAAATACTTCCAACACACCTCAAAACACTTGTAAAAGTATACAGTAAACACAGGAAAGGTAGCTCTTATGGTGTACCAGTGGTTTGAAGTTTGAAAAGGGCAAGTTAGTGATTTTTAACTGGGAAAATTTTAACTGGGAAGGGTGCAACTCTCCTAATAAACTACTTTGAACAATTGAAAACACTGATAATGGAACTGGATTTTTGTACCTGGCCTGATGGGTTAATTGTAACATTCAATTTAAAAATAATTAACTCAAAATTAATTAATTAAAGCACTTAATATGCAAAGACCAAGCACAAATAGGGATTTCATGTATGACAAAGGTAAAGCAGTGAGTTCTCATGTAAACATCTTTTCTGTTTGACAGTAGAAATGAACAGACTTGTTTTCTTGTAAGAAAACCCTATGAAGAGCTCTAATGACCAAAATGGGGTAACCCTTGTTTTGGTTTAGAGACAAATTTAGGAGAAAACTCTAGAATGAGTGTTTCCTTTGAAAAAAAAGGGCTTCAGGAACCCCTTTCTGCCAATGAGAATATGAATACCAGTGGATGAAAGTGGAAAAAAAACCCCCAACTGTTTATTGACAAACAAAATGCCTGCATGTAACAGGAAAAACATCAGTAAATGCTAGATACTGAACCTTCAGAACCTTACCCCCCCCCCCCCCCCCCACACACACACACCCACAGCAGAACAAAAAGACCCCAAAATGCCAGGGGAAGAAACAAACCGATTGGCCACATGGCAGGGGGAACAAAATGGCACTCGGCTTTTGTCTCAGGGAAGGAAAAAAGGTTCACGCAGCAGCTTGGGCAAAACAGATGGGAACCTGTTGAACCTCTGGCATTGGTTTTCTCCTCACAGCAGATGAAGCTGGTGTATTTTGGTGTCCTTTCTCTAGTTGGTTCAGCTTTTCCCGAGGTCTGGGGCTGGGCGGAGTGCTCCTCGCAGGTCCTGGTCAACCGTCTCCCAGCGATTGTCTGATCTTGGACCAAAAGCAAGCTGAACAGTTCAATAAAAAAACCAAAAGCCACTGAAGGATTGCTGCTGCAGTCTCTCCAGGCCAGGGAAAGAGGAAAAAGAAACTTCTTGCTTAAGCTAACAAAAAACCAAGCTAGCTAAGCAACAAACCATCCACCCTGCACTGAGCACACCCGGGAGTGAGGCTTTGAACAAAACCCGCGCAAGAAGCCCCAAGGCTTCCCCCTCTCCCGGACCTACCTTAAAGCTACAGCTACCATTTATGGGCAAAAAGCAGACGATCGGGAATAGAGTATCATCATAAAATCACCCAAGACAACTTTCTACAGACAGGGTTTGCACAGTGTGCTGCTCCCTGATCAGAGGCCCATTCAATGCTGCACAACTCAGGGTTCCCACTGTATGAAGGGACATAACATTATCTATACTATCTTCTCCCTCTTTATAGTTTTAGCTCTAATAAATAGCATTTTAAATGATACATTACAGAGTCTAAGTGCTTTTCTTGCCAGCATCATCATGAACCGGCACCTCCTGGTGCAAAACACCCTCTTCCCTCTCTACTTCCAAATCCCTATCCCCCCAATCCCCTTCTGCCCTCTCCCCCACCCCTCCCTCTTTGCACCTCACCATATTCTCTCCCCTTTATCCCCAACACTCCTTTTCCTTTACCCCTCCCCTCTTCACCACAACCCCCTCTCTCTACTACCCCCTCTTGCCCTTCTCTTCAACCCCACACCCTGTGCTTCTTCCCCTCTCCCTCCCCTCTTACCTTCTCTCCATTCTTCCCCCCTCTCACTTCCTGTCCACCTTCCAATTTCTCCCCATTTTCCCCATTTCCCTCTTCCTCTTAGCCCTCTCCCCATCCCCTTTTCCTTCCCCCAATCACCCCTCCCCCATCTGATCGATTCTTCACCCTCCCATGATAGGTGGTTTAGAATCATAGAATCATTAAGATTGGAAAAAGCCTTTAAGATCATCAGGTCCAACTGTCAACCCAGCACCACCACCATGTTCACCACTAAACCCATGTCCTTAAATGCCATATCCACATGTTTTTTGAATGCTTCCAGGGATGGTGACTCCACCACTTCCCTGGGCAGCCTGTTCCAATGCTTTACAATCCTTTCTGTGAATTTTTTTTCCCTAATATCTAATCTAAACCTCCCCTGGTGCAACTTGGGGCCATTTCCTCTCATTTTGTCACTTGTTACCTGGGAGAAGAGACCAACCCTCCACCTGGCTACAACCTCCTTTCAGGTAGTTGAAGAGCAATAAGGTTTCCCTCAAGCCTCCTTTTCTCCAGGCTGAACAACTCCAGCTTCCTCAGCCAGTCCTCATAAGACTTGTGGTCCAGACCCTTCACCAGCTTCATTGTCCTTCTCTGGACATGGTCCAACACCTCAATGTCTTTCTTGTAGTGAGAGGCCCAAAACTGAACACAGTACTTGAGGTGTGGCCTCACCAGTGTGGAGTACAAATGGACAATCACTTCCCTGGTCCTGCCGGCCACACTATTTCTGATACAAGCCAGGATGCCATTGGCCTTCTTGGCCACCTGGGCACACCCTGGCTCGTGTTCAGTTGGCTGTCAACCAGCACCTCTAGGTCCTTTGCAGCCAGACAGTTTTCCAGCCACTCATCCCATTTTACTTTTACAATTTCTTTTCTAGACTAATATCTTTTTGCAAAAGAAAAAAAGTTGTGGAGAAAGCAAATAGAATTCTGAAAGTCACAAACTTTTTCTTTTTCATCATTCTTTATAAGGTTCTGCCTCCTCCCTTCCCAACTATGAGGCTCTCACTTCACTGTCACAGTAATCAGGCATGCTGCTGTTACCTTAAACCTCTTATGGGAAAGCTCCTGCAGCAGTCAGGAGCTGTGCAAGGTTTGGAGCTCCCCCTCCCCATTCTGAAACACACATCCCTATCCTTTGTAGCCTAACACTAGTAAGAGGCAGAGTGGAAAAAAATGCACAGAAAAGTATGGGAATATCCCACTAAAATTACTTAGTTCACTTATGACAAATCAGTATGTTACTGTGGCCACAAGGTCGCCCACTTTTCACCTCTCAGCACTTTGCAGCCTAAGCAGAAATACTGAAAATTATCAAGACTAGGTAAGACCCACACATGTGCAATACGGTACCTGTTGCAGGCAGGCCGGCATTTACCTTTTTCAGCTGATTGAGAAGTTACCCGAGCACCCTCAGTTTCAGGAGTCGGGCAGCCAGGACGGGGCAGGAAGCATCAGGGCATGTGTCACTGCTCGCTGCACCTCCCCAAATGACAGAGAGTGCTTTGCAAGCCACACTGGAAAGGAGAGGGAATGGGAAGTAGTATGAACCACCTCGCTGAGCTTATCCCCTTCCTCAAGGCTGCCGTCGGGTTGCTGCCATTTCTCGCTCTCTGGCGTCTTTACTAGGGGACGAGGGAGATCTCCGTGCACCCGCAGAGGCGCAGCCCCACCACTACAGCGGTGTGTTCTATGACAGGGTCAAGCAGGGGGGCTCTTCTGTCTGCCTCCCGCGGCACATGGGCAATTGTAAGAGGCCAAAATGGTGAAGGAGGCTGTGTCTCTGGTGAATACCAGGAGAAAGAAGTCTCTCCTAATTTAGAGGAAGAAGGGGAGAGACCCATCCAGTTACACGTAAGCTACGCTCAACTCCGCGGCTTTCTCTGTGCTGGGTGGTGCCGATCCTCCTTTCTATTGGCTGCGTACTTACTCTTCCTTCCTGTTTGCAGTAGCAGTGGCTATCGGACAGAGAAGGAATAAAGAAAAAAGAGAGAAAGAATTGAAAAACCCAAACAAACAGGTAGAGAAGGAAAGAAACTGAGAGACCTTGATCTTAGGGCGGGAAAGAGCTGAGGGGTGCGAGCAGTGTTTTTACAGTAACAACAGAAGAGGGAATAGAGGCGGGAACTCAGGAAACGGGGTGTGGATTAAAGCGGCGGAAGAGGAAGAGGGGCCTACGATTCACTGTATCGTGGCGTCTGGGAAGTCACTGCTGGTGGATCCGCCCCCCCGGAGGGAGGGAGGAAGAGAGAGAGGGAGGTGGAGAGACACAGACAGGCCGGCCGGCCGGCTGGCTGGCTGAGGCCGTTGAAACAAATACCTTTTGGCTTCCCGCCCCCCCCCCCACCCCCACCCACCATTTCTTTCCCTTTTTTGCTGCTTGTTCGCTTTGCGTTTGGGGGTCAGTGCCTAAGGCGGAAGAGACCTGGCCTAAAGCAACGCCTGAGCAGCCCAGCGGGAGCCTAGGGACAGGCCTGGGCAGCAGCCTCAAGATTAGGATGTCCCGACATGAAGGTGAGAGACCCAAAACCGCGGTGGGGAGGAGGGAGGGATGTCCTTGAGCCCTGTACGGCCTCGCTTGCCGCTGTGTGAGGTGGGTCAACATGGCGGCACCGTCGCTGAGAGCGAGGCCTGTGGAGTCGGTCGCGAAAAGTGGCCATGGTGGGAGGAGGAAGGCGGCGGCCAAGCATGGCTTTGTAATGTTGCGGGAGGGGATGCCGTGGTCGTGTACTTTATGGGTAGGCTCTGAGTCCTTTTTCTGTCGCCACTAAGCACACATGCCAGGCCTGTGCTTGCTGAGGTTGAAGGGCCTACTGCAGCTTGAAGCGGGCCTGGTCTCTACCACTGCTCACTAGCCCGCGACTCAGGCCTTGCCTCGCCCCGGACAAGGAGTGTGTCCGAGGCAGATAATAGAGGGTAGGACACAGGAGAGCTGTTTATTTTCACTTCTCTTACTTTTACCTCACTGTTTAAAAGATGAGCCTGAGAGGTGGGCCTGAAGGAGTCTGTTTTGGGGGAAAGGAGGAAGCTGTGTGGGGGATGGGCATCAGAGTGGCTTGCTGATGTGCCCTGGGAGTTCTGAATGGCATGATGTGAAGGGAGAAGGAGTGCATAAGAAGAGGAGGTGGGCTTGGCATGATATGCTCCCTGTGAGGGGAAGTACCCTCACGTTTCTTAGGGTATGGAGGAGGGGGAAAAGGGATTGCGGGGTATAAGGCTCGGGGAGAGCAGTGCTTGGCGGGAGGCGACGCAAGAAGGGTGGCCTGGCATCTAGGAGAAGTGGATTGGGGTGTGGTCTACTTGGGTATAATGAAGATGGGGAAGGGGGTTGCATGGCAGGTGTAGAAGGAATTTATGCAGGTAATTTGCTGTGGTGTTGGGATTGGGAGAGTTTGTCTTGTTCAGGTGTTGTTTGTATTTTGGTAGCTTTGGCAGGTTGAGGAGTAATATATTCTTTTCAAGTTTTATATTTAAAAGGAGGAAACATGCCAATCTAATAGCATCTTTTGTAGAGGTCATAATCTATGTATTTTGTGTGTTTGTCCTTGTTCTTTTTTTTTTTGGTGGATTTTTGTTTGGTTGGGTTTTTTTTTGCTTTGGGTATATGAAGGGTATAGTTAAGGATTAATAAAAAAAGTGAGGAGAATGGAGAGAAAAAGGAAAGAAGGGAATTTATGTAGGGAGGAGGTATTTGTAAATAAACCTGCTTGGTTTTCTACCCTTTTTTACTGGTAGTTGCACTAATAAAAAATATTATGTAGAAGTTCTACCTTATATCTTGAAAGGATAATTTTTGCCTTTGTTAGGAACTAAATTTAGCACCTGTCTCCATACATAATTTTGATTCTCCTAGAGCTGTGAGAATAATCTTTTTAAAAGGAATTGAGATATCTTTATTTAATCTTGATGTTTTGAAAGCAATGTGCTGGAAGACTCCAATTTTTGGGAGTAACACTGACTTCTAGATGGAGGATTGGTATGATGGCTATTTGGTGTATAGCTAGAGCATTTTGTTAGTGTGCCTGCTTGCCTAAGACCAGACTTGCCCAAATCTACTAACCCTTTTTTCTAGTAAAGGTACCAAATCCTCTTGTTTCTTTTCTGATTAAGATGTGGTGTATTGTGTGTGTTTGTTGTTTGTTTTTGGTGGTTTTGTTAGTTTTTTTTTTGTTTTTGGTTTTTTGTTTTGTTTTGTTTTGTGTTTTTGTTTTTTGCTGCTGTTTGTTGTTTTTGGGGGTTTTTTTTCCAAAGAGTGTGTGAGGGGGTTGTTGGAGATAATGCAGATAATGAGGCAAATGTGAACAGCAAGAAGTAAAATAAGGGTTAGTGAAAAGGTTTTGTGGCTTTGTTGGAAAAAGTACTCTGTAAACTGCTTCTGTGATAGATATCCATGGTATGTGATTTAAAGCAGGGTAGTAGGATGCAGACTTGTTAGATTACACTGGTTAAAGCCACAAAAGTAGTATGATGTGTTGCAATGTTTTATTAAAAGAGAATTTTAAAAAACGTGTTCCTGATTGATAGAGGTTATGCTTTGATTTTTTTCTGGTGTATGTTTTGTTTGTAGTGAGGGGAATAATGTTTTCCTTAGTCTTATCAGCAGAAATTTAAATATGGAAATAATGTTAAGCATGGTTTTGTTAAAAACTGGAAATGGGTATATCGGTGTCCTTTGAAGTTGCAGATTTTTAAAAATGAAAATAGTTATCTTCTGATAAACTGTTGATGGTAATGTTACATTGTTGACATAAGTATCCTTCTATATTAGGAAGGAAAAACTTCAAAGCTGAAAAGATAAAGCTGCAGCAACAGTTGTACTTTTGTGATAGATTTTATAGGAACCTGGTTTGTCTTGAGTTTTCTTAATGCTTTTCTTTATTCTTCATTTAACACGTTAATTTTATATTCGTTATAAGGTTAGGATAAGTTGCCTTGGTATAGGGTCTGTGGTTGGCTGAAAGTTCTCAATCCATAAGATGATGGAAGTTGTTCTTGCAAGGATAAGGTATAGGAGAAAAGTGAGCTTCGGATGTGTTAATAAATTGTATCACTGCTCTGTGTTGTTTTTTTTTTTTTTTTTTTTTTTGTCAAAATGGCTTGGTTTTGCCAGAATCAGTTTTGTGATGGGGAAGGGTGTATTTGAAAAGATAAATGCTGGAGAACTTGGAATTCCAATGTCTCAGGCCTCTTAAATAAGTATCTGATGGAGGTATAAGCTTACTTTTAATCAGGGTCTCTTGGTGCTTTCTTTACTTTGTGGAGAGAAATTAAGTCCTGTTGTGATAAGAAGTTGGTTGGGAGACAGGAAAAGAGAAAGTAAATTTAACTGTTGACCTTTTGCCATTGACTGCTACATACCTTCCAAAGTGAAATGGGTATAGAACTGGAGAAGTTATCCAGAGTGGAGGATGTGAGGGAGGAGAATAGTAGGATAGAAATGTTTGCAAATAGGACAGTTATTTGAGCTGGAGTGATTAGAAGGTCTTCCAAGCAACTTTAGAAAGATCTAATGCTCAATAATGAGTGACACAAGGTGAACGAAATTAACTTGTGTTGAGAGGAAAAGCAATATGGAAAAACTAACTTTTTGTGTACCTTTGTGTTTACTTCACTGGTATCAACTTGGGAAAGGTTGTGGGGTATCAGTGTAGATAATCATGCTTGTTTTTACTGCTACTGTGTTTGATAGTGAGATATGAAAAATGTTACTGCATTCAAGAAGCTGTTCAGAACAGCAAGGTTGTCAAGTTGAGTACTCAGGATTTGGGATGTGCCAGAACTAGATTGCACAGAGATTGCCTAATTCAGCCCTCTTTGAGCACATGCACTGTGAAATTAAATAGCCACATATTATCTTTGTTCTACTCTGCCTTGTCAAGAGTGTAAAGGGAAGGAGGCTGTTGTATGTAGGGGAGGACCAGATGAGACATAGAAAGAAAGTATTTCTGAGAGTTCAGAAGTGAGTACAAACAGTTGCTTGACTCATACCTTTTACAGTCTTTGGTTCAAGGTTGGAGCCCTTTTTGAAGATGTCAAAGTACCTTGAGGGTTTTATTCAAGTGATTAGGTTTGTTCTTTCTTCGTGGCTTGCTTGATTGCAGCACTTTTTATATTCATGAATAACCTGCGTGATGGCTTCCATGGTCAGGTCCACCCCTTGATCACGAGCCCATCTGTATGTTGCATCCCTTCCTAGATGTCCTGATGTTTCATGGGCCCATCGGGCTATAAATAGCTCACCCTTCCGCTCCCAGTCCAAGTCTACCTGAGCTATTTCAGTCTTGGCAGCCTTATCTATCTGTTCATTGTTTTGATGTTCTTCAGTGGCATGACTTTTGGGCATGTGAGTATCTACATGACGTACCTTTGGAGTCACGTTTTCTACCCATGCAGTGATGTCCTGCCACAATGCAGGAGCCCAGATGGGTTTGCCTGTGTTGCCAATTGGTATTCTTCCATTTCTGTAGCCACCCCCGTAGAGCATTAGCCACCATCCAGGACTCAGGCCACTTTTCTCTCTCAGCAATCTCTAGGGCAATTTGGATGGTTTTCACTTCTGCAAACTGACTTGACTTTATCATAGGTGCCTTATAAGTAAAGGCTATTCTTAAAGTAGTTCTGTGACCCTCATGGGTCAAACTAGTATTGGTAGGTGTTGCTATAGACATTTCAGATAGCTGCCTGAAGGAATGGGATCTTCAGAGCACAAATTATTAGGCATAGCACATGGCATCATATTGAAGAAATTTTATTTAAATGGTGTTTTCACATATATGGGTGGGCTTTATACTATGTAATGGTGTGAGAGTTACTCTTTTTGTTTTTTGTATCCTGGAAGCAGGAATGATTTAAGCAGTGTGACCAGAAACCTGAATAAGGAGCTCATCTCTGATAGGATTGTTGAGAATCATATGTAAAAATATGACAGTCTATTCAGGAATTAAAAAGTCCCAACACAGCAGTTTGAAATAATAATTGGTTGGGGGTACAGAACCCAATAATTCGTTGGGGGGTGCTATGATGAATGTTTTCTGAGTAACTGTATCAGATGAGCAGCTAATGGCTTCTGTTTGTGATGCTTGTATTGAATTTCATGTTAAACTTGCTCAAAACACATTCCCTTTCCTCAAATGTTCTTTGCTAATTAATGCTTTTGAAAACAATGGATTTTTTTAAACTCTGTAGAATAATGAGTTAAACCTCTATAAACTTCAAGAAGCTGCCTGCATTCTTTTTTGTGACAGTAAGGACTTGAGTCTCAGCTGTTTCATGCAGTTATAGTAGTCTATACTGCTTTTGTTTCTTTTGGCTCAAATGAGGCAATACCTTTGAATCATTAGATTTGTATAGTTCAATAAAAAATAAATTAAAAGTTCAGGAGGTTAGAGAAGTTGCATATAAATAGTAGGGTTGGGAATCCTTTTGTTTTCTACCTGTGGTTATGCTAAGGCCTCTGCAAATGGTGAAGAAAAGCAGACCTGTTCGTAGGCTCTAACTTGAAGAAGCTTGAACTATTTTTGTAAAATACATTCTGTGGTCAATATTACAACTGCTACACTAGGGCCTTTGCTTTACCATACCACTCTTTGACAGGCTAATGCAGGATTAAAAAAGTTTTGGACATCTGTTGGTATTGTCAGGAGGCTGGTATGTATCACGGTGTCCCACAGTGGTAGGGAGGAGAAGAGAGATCCAACAGGCAGGAATTGTCCAGCCAGATTCCTTTATTTAATTATTTTATAAACTCTTTTATAGACTTTTCTTCATAGTCTAATTGGTCAAAGGATCAGCCACCCCTTGGGGTGATTGGCTAAAATCCTAAAACATCCATTGTCCAAATATTTTTCTACTGTGCTATAAACAAAGCTTTTTAAGGTTGCAGGTGTTCATAGCTTATAGAACTCTACTAATATCTTCCTTGAGAGAGAAAAATATCTCATGGTACTGGAAAGAAGCAAGAGAAATTCTTGCTAGCAGCATATTGTATTCACAGGTATGAGGTGCTGAGCTATTTCTGAATGAGTGTTCTGCAAAGCAACATTACCAATGCTGTAAGGTGGTTACTGCTATGGCATGTGTGGCAGTACATAGGAGGAAAACAATTCATGCTTAGGATCTCCTGCAGGAGCCAGCATGGGCTAAGATGTTAAAAAGTTTCTTTAAAGTAGTACTAGGTATATGCAAGTTCTGTGTTACAGGTAGACTTACTCTATAGGCTAGAGCGCCTTTCCAAATGCTACCTTCTTAAAAATTGCTCTGAAATGAATTTATGGAATATCAACATTGTGTATGTGTATACATAATTTCTTAGGCTAGAGAACTGTGTTGTCTTGATGTGGTAAAACAGTAGGGTGATAGAGTGGTATGTTTCTGTCATGTATTCTTAAAAGGAAACATGAGAATACGGCACATGGGTGAGACTATCTTACATGCAGCATCAAATCAAAGAATACTTTGGGTTGGAAAGGATTTTAAACTTAAAGATCACGTAGCCCAACTCCCCTGCCATGGGCAGGGACATCTTTCACTAGATCAGGCTGCTCAAAGCTTCATCCAGTCTGACCCTGAATGCTTCCAAGGATGGAGCAACCTTCCAACTTCTCTGGGCAACCTGTTCCAGTGTCTCACCACCTGCTTTCAGTTCAAAACTGTTGCTCCTTGTTGTGTCACTACAGGCCTTGGTAAAAGTCTCTTTAAGTCCCCTTTAACTATTGAAAGACCATGATAAAGTCTATCCCAACTCTCAGCCTTTCTTCATAGGAGAGGTGTTTCAGCCCTCTGAACACTTTTGTGGCCCTCTTGGACCTGCTCTAACAGTTGTGTGTCTATCTTTTACTGGGGACCCCAGAGCTGGACACAGTACTCCAGGTGGGGTCTCACAAGAGCAGAGGGGGAGAATCATTTCCCTTAACCCACTGGCCAGGCTTCTTTTAATGCAGCCCAGGATACAGTTAACTGGCTTTTTGAGCTGTAAGCACATGCTACTAGCTCATGTCCAATTTTTTATCCACTAGTACCCTCAACTCCTCTGTAGTACTGCTCTCAATCCATTTATTTCCCAGCCTGTATTGATCCTGGGGATTGCCCTGACCCAGGTACAGGACCTTGCATTTGGCCTTGTTGGACTTCATGAGGATTCCATAGGCCAACTCCTCAAGCCTCTCAAGGTCCCTCTGGATGGCATCCCTTCCCTCTAGGGAATCAACTGCACCACTCAGCTTGGTGTCATCTGTAAACTTCCTGAGGGTGAACTCAGTCTCAGTATCAATGTTATTAATGAAGATATTAAACAATATTGGTCCCAATAAAGATCCCTGAGAGAAGCCACTTGTTACTGTTTTCCACTTGGACATTGAGTCACATTTTATGTGCATCTCATGTTTTTAAAGAAGGTGCTAACTACTGGAGGTCCATTTCTTGTGAGGGTGAGCATTTCCTCACAGGCATTTGATGATTTCAGATTGCTCATAAATCTACTGAGCAAAAATGAGTCTTTTGAATGGCCGTTGTGGTTTAGGAATGGTACTCCCCAATTTAGTACTCCCACTAAAACCACACTGCTGCTCGCTACCCCCCCCCCCCCCCCTTTTCCCCTGCCTCCTGGAGGTGGCTGGAGGGGAGAATTGGCAGTACAAAAGGCAAAGATCATGGGTTGAAATAAGAACAATTTACTGGAAACAGCAATGAGATAAGAAAGGAACAGTAACAATACTAATAACAAAAGTATACAGAAGAGAGAGTGATTCACATGCAAAAATAAAAAAAAGAGCTTACCATGGAGCTCAAAACAATAAACAATGTCTGACAGCTTTCCCCACTGTTCCGGATTGGCCAAATTTAGAAATCTATCCTCTGAGAGAAGGTACAACCACCCCTACCCCATCAGGTTCGGGAAAAATAAATTTTCCTCAAAGGAAAGTGAAAGAGATAAAAGCTATTTATTTAACAAACACACGGGAAAAGGATAATAATGCTAAATAATAAAATCTCTCGCTGTGGAGAAAAAACCTGGGAAAGTGTTAGAGTCCTCCCTTTGGTCTCCTCGGAGCTGGGGCTTGGCCCAGGGCCAGGCCCTTTGTGCCCGGTGGAAAGTCCTCCCGATGTGCTCTGATGTTAAAGCAGTCAAGCAGTCCAGTAGAAAAGGGAGAAAATCTGAAATTCCAGGGAAGGAAAAATTCGACTCTCAGTCTCTCTCCGGAGAAAAAGCAGCTGAACCACTGGACAAAAAAAACCTGTCCTAGGAGCAGCAAGCCGGGTGCTTCGTCCCCCCCCCTTGCCACAGCTGGGAAACAAATTGATATCTGTATGTGACCTTGAACAAGCTGCAAACTGCTTTGAAAAAGTTTTTCTCAGTTTTCCTTCCTCCTCTCAGGCTCAGTTTAGAGGCATAGAAAGGCACAGGAATTAATTTCTGGGCATAGGCAGCAATACGGGATACACATCATAAGGTCACCCCAAGACACCCACCAACACAGTTTTTTTGACTGGAAGGAAGGAACCCTTTCTCTTTGGAAGGCTCAGGGTCCTGGCCACACCCCCTCCCAGCTACTGAAAAAAACAATTAACCCTGTCCTGGCCAAAACCAGGACAATGGCATTTGAATTAAGCTCAATAGAAAACAAGATAGAGCTTATAGACTAAGTTTTCTAAATTTAAAGTTGGAAGTGTTTGCTCTTCAGTGTTTCAGCTGTCATATCTCTTTCCCTGAGATACTTCTCTACTGTTACCTCATGGTTTTTTTCTGTATTTTTAGTGTGTCCCCTCCGTTTATTATCTAGGTTTACTTCCCGAGCCTCTGATTTCCTTTCTACTTCCTAGTGGTCAGTACATGTACAAACATACTATGCTTGCAGCAAGAGAATACTGGACCTTTCGTTTGAACTAACTTACAGCATTGTTTTTCCTCTTAGCTTTTATATGCAGATCAGAGACACATGCTTTTACTGTTTTGTGACATTATTGTGATTTCTGGACTGTTATTTTCATATCCTAGCTTCTATAGGCAGTTTTTACCATGTTGCCCAGTTTTGAACCTCAATCAAATCTATATTCTCTCCTGTTATTTATCAGAACTACTTGGTCTTATTTTGCTACCTAGCAGATTTTTAAGCCTAAAGTGATAACTTGTATCTCAGTTGTTATCCAATTTCTTTAGCTAAATATTAGATTTAAAAAATCTTGCTTCTATGAATAACTGAACAAGACTAAAATATAGTGACTTAAAGATCAAGGGGAATCTTAGATAATTGTGATTTTTTTTTTTTTTAATGTGGTCATCATATAAAAGGCATAATTGACAGAGTAGCTGTTTCTTGATTTCTAGCTATATTTTAAATTTCCTAATTATCAATAATTTTGTAAGCTTTTCTAATAGACAGGTCACTGAAGTCTTAATTGTCTTGGTGAAGATTTGTCAAACTTCTGTTACTATTGTTGACCCCTCAACCTGTTAAAATAATATTAAATAATATTATACTATTTTGTGCCTTTTCTTTTAGTAGTTGTACCTTGGGGTCTGAGTATATAGTTAGGAATCATGAGACCTGGATTTTGATGCTCTCTTTGCTTGTGTCTCAATCTATGGAGTGGGATACATGTGCATTGATGCAATGATTTATTAACTACAATGTTGCATCATATATTTCAATGTAATGGTATAATAAAGTTTGTATTTTCAGAAAGCTAGTTCAGCATTGTCCCGGTTTGAGACAAATTCGGAGGAACATCCAAATTTGAACGTCCTCTGATAGAAGGCAGGTTACAACCATCATTCCCCCACCAGGTTTGGGAAGAAAAAATTTCCTCAGAGGAAAGTGAAGGAAAAAAACCCTATTTATTTAACAAACACACGTGAAAAGAATAATAATGCTGAATAATAAAACCTCTCACTGTGGAGAGAAACCTGGGAAGATTTCAGAGTCCTTTCTGTGGTCTCTCTCTCTGTCCTCTTTGGAGCTGGAGTTTGGTGTGGGCCCCCATCCGGGCCAACGGTTTAGGGTCTCCCAGTGTGTTCTGGTATTGTTGAACAGTCCAGAAGAGAAGAAGAAGAAACCAAAGTCCCAGGAAAACAAAGGAGCTTAACTCTCTGTCTCTCTCTTCCGAGAAAAGGAGCCAAGAGCCGGGAAAAGCAGGAAGGTGCTTGCCTCCGCTCTTGCTGCTGCAGAAAGTAGCAGCTATCTCTGTGTCCTTGGAGCACAAAATGCTTTGAAAAGCTCCTCTGGCTTTTTTTTTTTTTTCCTCACACCCAATTTTAAAGACACAGAAAGGCACAGGAATCATGTCTGGGCATAGAGCGGCGATAGGGGATACACATCATAAAGTCACTCCAAGACAAGCATATAAAGGAATATCTCTGTAGCATAGAATCACTTAAATTTAGGAAAAAGGCTTTTTTTATTTTGAGTTTAATGTTTTAATTTTTAAAACTGAGTATGTATGTTTTGTTCAGTTAGTCAATTACTAAATTTGGGATCCTGTACTAAGCTTTATGAAAGGGATTTATGTTGAGAATAAAACCACAGTGACTATTTTATGGGAACTACTTTGGAGTCATTATCCCCCAAATAAAAATGCTTTAAGTAGTGGTCTTAATGTGTTTTCAGTTTCTAGACATGCAGAAATAGATGTTTGTTGGTTTTTATGTGATTCTTCTGTTTTTTAGAAATGAAAGTGAATTCTCTCTTCTTGTAATGCAATTTCCTAATATGATTTGGAGGCTAATGAAATTGTATTTCTTATTTGTTCTCTACAGTATGTTGATTTGCTGCTGTCTGGTGTTGACAGAATTAGGAATTTGCTTTTCCCCAACTGTAGGTAGTGATGTATCTTCTAACTGCATTAGACTAAAAATGAAGCTGCATAATGTTTTTGTTGTGGATCAGATTTTTATTTTCAGAGGATGGGTTTTCACACATACTCTAATTTAAAAAAGCATAATAGTTTCACTTAAATGTTAATTTATAGTGAAAAAAATGAATTATGAAAGGTTCCTCACCAAAGTAAGTGGAGGGTGATGGTAGTTGGAAACCTCTTGTGGGAGAGTGAGGCACTCATCTGCTAGCCTGACTTGCAGTCTTGGGAGGCTTGTTGCCTATCAGGGACCTGGATTTGGACAGTGGCAGAAAGAGCAAAGACTCATCTATCCATTTTTGCTCATACATGTTGATGCCAATGATAATGCTAGGGTGATCTTGAGTGTATCAAGAGTCTTTATAGAGATGCGGGGAGCCCAGAACACTGTCTGAGCATGCAGGGATGGAGTTAGGAAAGCCTGAGATCAGCTGGAGTTGCAACTAGAGAGGGATGTGGGGGACAGCAGGAAGGGTTACATGGACAGCAAAAGGCCCAGTTTTCTTCTCAATGAACATGTAAAAGGCTGAGGTAACTGGGTACTAGATGCCACTCTGCCTTAGTGTTATGGTTTAACTATGGGCCATTCACTTGAGAGTTGGACTTGATGATCCTTGTGGGTCCCTTCCAACTTAGAATATTGTGTGATTCTGTGAAGAATCATCAATGTTCTATAAGATTAGCCTTAAATTAAGAGAAAGGGGAAACTCCAGCTGGCAACTAAGTACCACACAGCAGCTTGCTCACTCTCCCCCTGCAGCGGGGTGGGAAGGAGAACTGGGGGTAAAAAAAGGTAAAACTTGTGGGTTGAAATAAGAACAGGTTAATAATTGAAATAAAATATAATAATTAACTGTAATGAAAAGGAGGGGGAGGGGAATAAAACCCAAGAAACACAAGTGATGCACAATACCATTGCTCACCACCTGCTGACCGATGCCCAGCCAGTCCTCGAGCAGTGATTAGCCACTCCCAGCTCTATGTTACGGAACATCCCTTTGGCCAGTTTAGGTCATCTGTCTTGGCTGTACTCCCTCCCAGCTTTTTGTGCACCTGCTCACTGGCAGAGCATGAGACACTGCAAAGTCCTTGACTAAGGGTTAGCACTGCTGAGCAACAGCCAAAACATCTGTGTGTTATCAACATTATTCTCATACTGAATCCAAAACCCAGCACTGTACCAGCTACTAAGAAGAAAGTGAACTCTTTTCCAGCTGAAACCAGGACTCTTGGTTTTCACTGGTAAGATCTGCCTTCTGGCCTCTCAGGTACCAGAGCCTAGTGACAGTCTGCAGGAGTGAAATATTACCCACAGTAGACAAGGATTAAGTTAGGGACCACTTAAGCCAATTGCAGAGTTACAAGTCTGTGGGACCAGATGAAATGCCCCTGAGGGTGCTGAGGAAACTGGCTCATGTTACTGTGAACCCACTCCATCTTCTCTGAAAGGCCATGGTGATTGGCGGATGACTTGGGGAGGAAAAAAACCAAACATTACTTCAATTTCCAAGAAGTAGGATCTGGGAAACTACAGGCTGGTTAGCCTTGCTTCAGTCTTTGGAAAAGTTAAGGAACAAATCCTCCTGGAAGTCATGTCTGAGAATATAAAGTGCAAGAAGGTGATTGCGAGCAGCCAGCACGGGTTTATCAAGGGTAAGTTGTGCCTGATTGCTCTCCCTGCATGACTGTCTGTGTGGACAAGGGGAAAACTGGTATATGTTGACTTTAGAAACACTTGACGTGGTCTGCATGCCTCACAAATTTGGTGAAGTGGATGATAAGGTGGGTGGAAAACTAGCTGGACTGTGTAATGGTTTAAAAAAACCCCCAAAACCCAACAAACTGCTTGAGACCCTCCTTCCCTCCCCCATGACAGTGGAGGGGAAAACAAAGAAAACAAGACCGCGAGAAGTTTAAAACAAGTCAGAATTTTACTTAGGTGAAACTTGCAAACAACAGAACAATACAGAGGAAAATGGTTTACCTACAGAACCTGCAAAGGCAAAATGCCACCTGCCCCCCCCCCCCCCCCAGCAAAAACAAAAATGCCGTGCGGCTCTGGAGAACAAAAAAAGTACTGTGCCAAACAAATTTCTACCGTTTAACACCTCCAGACAGACAAAACAACGGGGAACAGGGGCAGAACAAAACCTGGAAGGTATGAAAGGACTTACTCTGCAAAGATGATGACTTGGGTTCTCGCGTGGCAGTGGCTGGCAAAAGCTGCAAGCAGCCCCCAACGGCAGCTGTGGCAGCCCCAGCAGTGGTGGTGTACGACACCTCTCCTGGTGCTAATCAGCCGTGTGGTCCTAACCCCCGGTCCCACATGCACTCTCCTGCCTCTGCAGCAGCAAAAATGGCCGACCTTCCGTTTCTGTCTGTGGGTCTTAGAGACAGTCCACTAAAGATGACGTAGAGGGGGTGTAGCATACACAATTTGGACTCTGCCTCCTTTCCCTGTAACTAGAACACATTCCACCCCTTATTCTATACCATCTATATCATGCTCAAATTAATACCTATAAAAATATATGCATATATATATATATATGAACTATACACTAGCACAAGTATTATTTCGGTAGTCACTGACCATCCCCCAAGATTTGGGTCGAGTTCATTTTGTCCTCGACTGGTGTTTATGGTATACAGTGGCAGTATCAACAACCAGTTGATAGGCAAGTCAACATTACAGAGGGTTCTCACACAAAATCAAATCCCTTTGAGGTACACATCGTGTTTCCCCCTCCTTCTGCATTACCCACCAAGTGCATTCTGGTCCTTGAGCAAAAAGAATGCCGTGGATGGGTTTGCCTTTGCTTGAGGCAAGACTAATCCAAACTCTTTCCTAACATATTTCTCATACACACCACAGGGACTTTATCTGCATCTGCTATATGCGGGGGTTCTGATTGGGCAGAGCCAGTTCAACTGGTAGAGCCTCTAGCATTAACTAACCTGGTGGCCTTCACTAAATGCAGTTGGGGTGTAACAGGCCTCGGATCCTTTGTATCCCCAACTCCAGAACCCCAGGGGTTGTCCTTGATTCTCCTCCAGTACTTTCTGCCAGAGGCTCCAGGAAGGACCATTATCCCTGGCTGTGGTATAGAGCACATTCTTCACATCCTGTCCTGTCCTGACTGGCCCAAGGGCTACTACATGGATAATCTCCTGTTTAATTTGTTCAAAAGGTTGTTGTTGTTCAGGGCCCCATTTGAAATAATTTTTCTTCTGTGTCACAAGATAGAGAGGGCTTACAGTCGTACTGTAGTCTGGGATATGCATCCTCCAAAACCCCACGGCACCTAGGAAAGCCTGTGTTTCCTTCTTGTTGGTTGGTGGGAACATAGCAGCTATCTTATTAATCACATCCATTGGAATCTGATGATGTCTTGCCATTTTACTCCTAGGCACTGAGTTTCCTGGGCAGGTCCCTTGACTTTACTTTGTTTTATGGCAAAACTGTCTTTGAGGAGGATTTGGATTATCTTCTCCCCTTTCTCAAATACTTCCTCTGCTGTGTTCCCCCATATGATGATGTCATGGATGTACTGCAAGTGTTCTGGAGTCTCACCCTTTTCCAGTGCAGCCTGGATTAGTCCATGGCAAATAGTGGGACTATGTTACTACACCTGGGGCAGTCGATTCCAGGTATACTGCACGTCCCTCCAGGTGAAAGCAAACTGTGGCCTGCACTCTGCTGCTAAAGGAATGGAGAAAAACGCATTAGCAATGTCGATGGTGGTACCACTTAGCTGCCTTGGACTCTACTTCATACTGAAGTTTGAGCATGTCCAGCACAGCAGCACTTAGCGGTGGTACGACTTTGTTCAGGCCACAATAGTTTACTGTCAGTCTCCACTCTCCATTGGACTTATGCACTGGACATATAGGACTGTTAAAGGGTGAGTGAGTCTTGCTGACCACTCCCTGGCTCTCCAGTTCACAAATCATCTTATGGATAGGAATCATGGAATCTCGGTGCAGTATTGCTGACGATGCACTGTTGCAGTAGCAATTGGAGCCCGTTGTTCTTCAATCCTCAGCAGTCCCACAGCGGAAAGGTCTTCTGAGAGACCAGGCAAGGTATTCAGCTGTCTAGTTTCTTCTGTCTGCACAGCAGCTATCCCAAAAGCCCAACAGTATCTTTTTGGGTCTTTGAAATACCCACTTCTGAGGTAATCTATGCCAAGGATGCATGGGGTCTCTGGACCAGTCACAATAGGGTGTTTTTGCTACTCCTTTCCAGTCAAGCTCATTTCAGCTTCCAGTACAGTCAGCTGCTGGAATCCCCTGTCACTCCAGAGATGGAGTTAAATTCTGTTCCCACATATCTTGATGGCATCAGGGTACATTGTGCGCTGGCGTTAACTAGAGCCTTATACTCTTGTGGGTCTGATGTGCCAGGCCATCGGATCCACACAGCCCAATAGATCCAATTGTCACTTTACCTGGCAAGAGGCAAGGCCCCTCCAGTTCTAGTTATGGTACTCATTGCTCCCTCCCTGTAAATATGACCTGGAGGTCACTTCCAGAGGATTGGACATGACATCATCCCTTCTATTCTGCCTAGGGGCATGTCCATGGGACACTGGAGCAACATTTATCCTTGATGAGTTTCCTATGGTAGTTGTTCCTCCTTTCAACTCAGGTACCCTTGCTGTTAGGGCAGAGGTGGGTTTTCCATCCCATCTCCTCATGTCTCCTCCATGTTCATGCAGGTAAAACCACAGATTGCCTCTCTCCCTGGCCTGGGGGTGCCTGCTCCTAATAGCAGAGACTCTGGTCTGTATTGGCGAAACATGGAAAGTTTCTTCCCTAAGCTCCTCTCTGAGTTTCTGGTGGCCCTCTTCAATTTTCTCTTCCCAGTTCTGGACATGCTCGGCCAGTTCTGTTTCCATGGCTGAGACATGGGCCTGTAATGGGGTGGCAATAGTGTCTTCATATATCCAGAGTTTGATAGCCAAAGCACCCACTCTGTCTTCTCCCTCCTTTCATTGCAGCGATGCCAAGTAGAGGGATTATATCTTTGGCCCGAGCCATAAAAATTTCCGCCACATGTGTGATGTATGCTGGATGCAGTCCAGACTTTTAGGGAATTGCTCATCATCTGATGTCACATGGACTGCTGCTGTCTACAGCCCGGGCTAGCTCCAGCGGTGTGTGACAGGAGTGGGGAGCAGCTGGAGGCACAGAGCTTTAAAGCTGCTCCTCTGAAGCCTCTGCTCTACCCTGCAGAGCACCGGCTCCAGACACTGTAGCAGCCAGCAGCCCCCGACGAGGGGAGAGAGAAAAAGTAGCAAGGAGGCTTGCCCCGGGGGCTAATCCAACTTTATTGAAGGGTCTCCTCTGAGGACAAGCCCTGCCTGCAGTGCGCCCATGCCTTACAAAGGGGGGGTGAACAAGGGGAGTACACCAACTAGGGACCGATACGTGGATTAGGAGGGAGGGATGCTGAAGGGATGAACTCACATCTGGTCCAATGGTCTTGGTGGGTGGAGGAAGAGGGGTCACATGCCCCAATGGGATGTCGAAGTTTAGGGGATTTCCAAGAGGGGAGGTATCCGAGGGGGCAGGATCTCAGGGGACTGATGGGGGCCATATAAGGGTAATTAGGGAGGGCTCAGGTGATAGACACCGAACCTTCAGGAACAACAGGAGGGGTTTGGGTGATTGATAGGGAGAGAGCCAGAACAGGGGGAGGAGAACAACCATATAGGGAGCTCTGGGGGAGCGGCTTGGGTCTGGGGCAAACCAACTGGGAGTAGGAGTGGGGAAGGTAGGGATGAACCACTGGGGTACAGAAAACATATGAAAATACAATAAAAACCTCGCATCACCACATCTCCCCCTTTTTTTGTTTTTAAAATTTAAAATTATTTTCTTGTTCACACAACCAGTCTGGTGGAGTTGCTGCTGTCTCTTCTGTGACTTCTGTATGGTTGACTTGGGGGAGTGCGGTGGCGTTAACAGAAAGGCAAAATCTTTTCAATAAACTGAATAGAAAGAAGACTAATAAAACGACAAAAATAACCCAAAAGAAGTCTTTGATAATTGAAGAGGCCCAACCAGAAAGTCCCCACTGGTCCAGCCAGCTCTCAAACCATCCTTTTGATTCCTGTCTGATTTGTTTGACCATGTCCTGCATTTTCCTCAGCATCGCACGTATGTCTGGGGCTTGTGATGACAAGTTCATGCAGCAAAGACCCTCAAACTCTGCGCATTCATGGTGGTGGAGTAGCAGCAGATAGTCTATGGCAGCCCGATTTTGCAATGTCGCCTTCCTGGTTATTTCTTCATCTTCGAGGAGGTCACTGATGGCGGCTGAAGTCAAATTGGCTTGTTTAGCCACCCAGCACTCTAGGGTGCCCAATTCCCCTAGAGCTTTTGCCGCAGCTACCCAAGGTAAAAAGAGGGACACGGCGGATCTTTTTAGGTGTGACCAATGAAAAATTTCGGAGTCGCAATTTTCGTCCAAATTTTTTATTATCTCTCTTTTTGCGAGCCAATCTTGTTTTGTTTTGCCAATTTTTAATTTGGAACATGTTGGGGGTAAACAGCGACAGTCGCCCGAATGTGCATGGCCCTCCAAGAAGGTGAGAGGGGATGCCTGCCCAAGCACGATCACTGCAGATAAGGAACACCCCCTTTGGTAACTGCCGGGGTGCTCCATCCAGGGTGGAGGCCATTTTAACATGGGCAATGCCTCTACACCACTGGGCGGCTTGGTATTTCTGATCGTGCTGGACAACAGAAATATAAGACTCTTTCTGAGTCTTGTGGTTAAACATAAACTGAACACAAAATGGGGCGGATGAAGAGCTGACAATCTCGAACCCAGCAGGCTTCTCGGGTAGCTTTGGAAGATCCCCAACCCAGTCCCGCCAGAGGACTAGGGGGTTTTTCACTGGGGTCTGCACGGTCCTGATGATAGAGGATCGAGCTACCCGATGAGTCTGCTGGTTCAAATTTTCTTGGATGGAAAGCAAACGGGGAGGGTACTCAGAAATATTTAAGGGAATCCCCACCAGGCAGGTCGACATAGGGTTGTCTGCGGCTGCCATAGGCAAATATGATCTTGCCTGAGGGTCTTTGCTAGGAGCGCCCAGACGTTGGTCTTTGGTTGAGGGATGACCCACGGCGACGCTGGGAAGGCCAGGACGAACAGGATGAGCAGGTGGGGAAGGTCTTGCATTTTCTTTCTGGTTGGAGACTTTTTAACTAAAAACAGGATTAAAAATCATTAGCAAGGAAATCAAAACATAAGCATGAAAACTCAGGGATAAATAGGGATTCAGGGAAGTCTTTAGGATGGTGATGCCGCTTCCTCCTCCCGGTGCACACGTCTACCTGGGGGTCTCACCCACTTTTGTGGGATCCACCTCACTCCCAGGGGTGTGGATACGCAAGCGTACCCACGACCCCATGTGACCAGCTTGTATGGCCCCTCAACCTTACCGCTCTCTGGATCTTTTATGAGGACCAGCGGATGCTCACGCAGAGGGTAGTTGCTGTGTGGGCCGAAGTGTCTTGCCACTGGCGGGTTCATGTTGTTAAACGAGCAATTCAAAAAATTGATCACAAAGAGAGCTTTGCTTAGCCGATCCTGTGGGGAAAGCTCTCTACTGCTTGCCCATTGGTGCTTCAAGGTGGTTTTGAGCATTTGGTGAGCCCGCTCAACCACCGCTTGACCAGTCGGGGAGTAAGGGATGCCCTTCTTATGTCTTACTCCCCACTCGTCCAGGAACTCCTTGAAAGCCTCGGATCTATATGTGGGGCCATTATCAGTTTTGATTTCCTTGGGGACCCCCAAGACTGCAAACGCCTGGAGGAGGTGTTTCCTGGCATGTTCAGCCTTTTCTCCTGCATGGGAAGAGGTGTAGACTGCTCCGGAAAAGGTATCTATACTAACATGAACATACTTTAGTCGGCCGAATTCGGGAAAGTGCGTGATATCCGTTTGCCACACCTCACAGCTAGCCAACTGTCTCGGTTTTGAAAGACAGGTGTCTGCTAAGGAAGGCAGAAGCCCCCCTTGAAGTGGCAGATATAACCCTTTTTCCCTCCAAGTTATTATATTTTGAAATCAAGGGCCTTTAGGCAGAGATGTGGGAAATAGGAATAACAGTTCTTTACTATATATATATATATATATATATATATATATATGTATATGTATATAACCAGTCAAACAAAACAACAACAACTATGACAGTAACAGCACACACAAACCCAGTCCCAGCCTTCTCGGCTGTCAGGCTATTTCCCCTGGGGTGCAGTTCCGCTCGCAGCCGGCAGGGGCGCTGGCGGCTCCCGGTGAGCAGGGCAGGTGCGATGGTTCCCCCGCGGCTGCAGGGGGCGCTCCGGAGCGAGCTCGGGAAACACGCGGGCAATGGCGGCCTGGGATCCCGGGAAGGGAAGGAACAAAGGCTTCACAAACCCCTGGGCAGCCGATCCCGGACTCTCAGGAGCAGCAGGCTGGGAACGGCAGGCAGGAGCGGCAGGCTAGAGCGGCAGGCTAGAGCGGCAGGGACGAACGCAAATCCCGGGTGGCAGGCGAGATGTATCCAGATGGGAGAACCCCACGGAGGCCCAGGCAGGCAGGGCGAGCAGGGCTACAGCGTAGCAAAAGCTCGAAAGCAGCAGCAGTGGGGCAGGGCAGCCACAGCTCGGCCTCCAGCAGGGCAGGGAAAACGGCTTTTGGGGTCCCGGCGTTGTTTCCAGCAGGAAGAGAAGAACGGCCAAAAAAGAAAGAAGCAGCAGCTCCTTTCTCTGCAGCTTCTCTCTCCGGACGCTCAGAGCGAACTGCCCCCACACCCAGGTGTAGACAAGAAAGTAGCCAGGCCCGCCCCACTCCCTTATTGTCTTTCTTAAGTACAGCTATTTGTCCCCTAGCAACATGCATATGGGAGAAAATTCCTTTAACAGAAAAAAAACCCTAAGACTAAACTAAAACCCCAACACCAACCCTCTGGGGTTCACCCCAGTGCCTAAAGAGGGGAGGGCTGACCGCTGACAATGTGGGCACATATCCACAATGGCGTTTGCCTGACTACGCGTCAGGTGGAACTGACGGACCAGCCCCGGCACGTTTTGGTGGAACATTTGATGGCTCAGTTTCGCCTGCTCGAAAACTTTTGGCATCCTGGCCATCTCTGCGGGGGCAGCGAGGGCATCTGCTCTCTCATTGCCCTCGGCTATCGGGCCTGGCAAGTCTGTGTGCGACCTCACATGCATCACAAAGAATGGGTGCTCTCGGTGGGAGATAAGATACACTAACTTCGAGAGCAACCGGAAGAGATATTTGTTTGAGACCTCTTTCAAAATAGCATTTTCTGCTCTTGCTACCACTCCTGCGACATAGGCCAAATCTGTTACCAGATTGAATGGCTCAGGGAACCTCTCAAAGGCTCTGACGACAGCAGCCAACTCAGCAATTTGAGGGGAACCCTCAACGTACTCAATGTCTGCCTCCCACTGCTGAGTTTGGGGGTCCTTCTACATCATCCCTGACCTGTGGGATCCCCCGGACGCGTCCGTAAAAACTGTCACAGCCTCTAGAGGATGCCTGCTTCTGATATTTTTTGGGAACAGAATAAACTGTTCCTGGAATAATTTGTGAGCAGGAGCGTGGACAGAAATCTGTCCTGTGTAGCTATCTAAAGCTATTTGAAGGGTCTCATTCTCAGCTAGTAGCTGCTCGAACATCTCTTTGGTCAGTTTGGTGGAGGACAATTTGTCCTGCTCCAAACGGACTGGCAAGTGGATTCATGAGAAGTCACACCCAGCCAATTCCCGAAGCCTCGCCCGAGCCTTCCGGATCAACTGGGCCATCAGTTCCTGGGCCTTCGTGATGGTTTTGGACCTGGTATTGCTCAGAAACACCCACTCGATGATAAGGAGAGGGTCTTTCTGGCCCCGGTCCCACTGGAATATGAGCCTGTTGAGGTAGGGCAACCTTCCCATGACGATGAATTTGAAGGGCAGTTCCAATTTGCAACGATGCGCCTGCCTCTCACGCATCTTAACCTCTACCTTTTCCAAGGCAGCCCTTGCCTCTGGGGTCAAGGTCCTAGGAGAACTCAGCTCCTCCTTCCCTTTCAACAAATTGGAAAGGGGGGCTAGGTCTTTGGTGGTAATCCCTAGCCAGGGCCTGATCCATCCTAAAGTGCCACACAGTGAGTGGAGGTCCACCAATGTTTGGGGATCACTTTTAATGGCCAATTTTTGAGGAACAATGGTCCTCTTAGTGATCTCTAACCCCAAATATTTCCAAGGGGGCATCTTTTGAACTTTGTCTTCCTGGAGAGTGAATCCAGCAGATGTCAAAACATTGACGACTTGGTCAAGGGTGTCTTGAAGTATCTGGTCATCGGGAGCGCACACTAGCACATCATCCATATAATGCAGGATGATGGCTTCTCTCATGGTGGCACGAATCGGGGACAGCAATGAAGCGATGTACCACTGGCAGATGGTAGGGGAGTTCTTAATGCCCTGAGGAAGAACTTGCCAGTGGTACCACTTCATTGGGGCTTCTCGGTTGGTGGTGGAACCGAGAAGGCAAACCGTGGAGCATCGGCAGGGTCCAGAGGAATTTTAAAGAAACAATCTTTGATGTCAATAACAACCAAATTCCAATGTTGGGGGAGCATTGCTGGGGAAGGCATTCCTGGTTGAAGAGGCCCCACGTCCACAATGACCTTGTTGATTTCCCGAAGGTCGCGGAGGAGTCTCCACTTGTCCTTCCCCAGCTTCTTGATGACAAAAACTGGAGAATTCCAAGGGCTAAAAGTTGGCTCGATGTTTCCAAGAGCCAACTGCTCCTCCACAAGTTCGGTGAGCGCCTTCAATTTCTTTCTTTCTAGCGGCCACTGATTCACCCAAACCGGAGAATCAGTTGTCCAATCTAACTTTTGAGTGGGGCGCTCCACAGTGGCCGCAATTAAAAATCCTGAGGGGTTTTCGGGATCTCTAATCTAACCCCCCATTGGGACATGGCGTCCCGTCCCCACAAGGGCGCCTGGTAATCAGTCACGAATGGGCATAGAGTAGCCAATTTCCCGTCCGGTCCCTCAATTTGTACAATCCTCTTTGAAATCTGAGACAATTTTGTCCCTCTGATACCCTGGATTCTTCCTGCCATGGGTTGCAATTCCCAATGTGATGGCCATTCCCTGCGGGGAATGATCGTGACATCTGCCCCCATGTCCAGCAGGCCCTCCAAACAGATTGCGTCATTGCCTTGCCGGACATTGCAGTAAATAATGGGTTTATTTTCCCCCACCACTTCTGCCCAGTAGACATCTGGTGTTTTGCTGTCTACTGTGATTCCCAATGGTATGGAGATAGCCTGGGCGATGACTTGCCCCTTGGCTAGATAGAAGGGTGGGTTGATGCACCGTGCCACCAGCAGAAGTCATGCCAGGTCATTCGTGAGAATGGCCGGGCACACCTCTAGCTCTTGAGGTGTGTGCTTAGTGTTTCCGATAGCCATGTACTTACAGCTTCCCCCTGAAGGCACCAATCCTCCTTCCAGTGGTTCCACTGCAACTACCGTCCACTGATCTGATCTTAACAAGTGGTCTGTTGCCGTCCCTAGAGACAGCGGTGGTTGAGGGCGCCAGGTTTTGCCGGGATTCTGCGCTGTAGAGGGAAAACCCGTATAAGAGTCACATCCGATTTTTATGTCACATCTGGTGAGTGGAGTTGTTCCTGATTCCCCCCCATTCCCCGCAGGTCCTGCCTCATTTTTGTCTCCACGCTAGGCAGGACCGCGCTGCGTGCCTAGTTTTTTTTTTGGCACAGCACCGGGCGCCGATGGTGTTGGCGCTCTTCCTCCCCTTTCCCTTGCTGCATCTGTCACCCTTTTGGGGCGGAACCTAGTGAGGTGCCCCACCCCCTGACAGTAAAAACATATAATTTCCCCCTTTAGTCTTTGTGGTGTTTGTGATTGTGCTGGAGTTTGTGGGTGGACTGCCATGGCCGTTGTTGGAATGGGCCGTTGAGGTGGTGGTCTGGCATCCATTGTGGAGGCCTTCTTCATGCAGGCCTCCACGAGTGCAGGGAGCGTTGGCTCGGGGTACACTGGCAGCCCGGCGATCACCCTCTTGCATGCTTCGTTGGCGTTCTCTTTGGCCACCTTGAGGATGATCGTCAGGTGCATGGCCTGATTCTCTACTTGCCGCTCTACCTGCACCCTTATCTGGTCCACAAACTCAATAAAAGACTGATTAGGGGCTTGTCTGATATTTAAATAACTTTTGGGGGCTTCTGAGGTAGGTGTGGGAAGGGAAAGGAAAGCCTTCTCCGCTGCTGCCATGATCTTTTCTAGGACGGCCTTGGGTAAAACCCGGGCCTGCTCCCTAGGCTCTCTGTAGTCCTCCTCGCCACACAGGTGGTCCATTGAAAGAGTCAATTCGTCGGCGTCAACAGCCATGCTTTGGTCTCTCCAGAGGTCCAGAATGAGTGCCTGCAAGGACCACTTCCATGCCTGCTCCCACAGCATGTACTCTGTAGGGGTGAGCAGGCATGCAAACAGGTCCTTGATGTCCCAAGGGACCAGGTCATTGGAGGAAAAGGTGGCCTTTAGAAGGCCTTTGAAATGCTCACTTTTCCTCCCAAATTCCTTCTGGGCCTTGCAGAGTTCTTTTTTATCTTGGTAGGAGAAAGGCCTCCATTCCCGAAGGCCTCCCCCTATCCCACCAAATGAAACAGGCGTGGCGTGGTAGACTGCCCCCGGTTCCGGGTTCTGGGCCCCAGGCTTACCGCATCTGGTCCTGGTAGCGTGGGAACCGGATGCCAGGGTGTGGGAACCAGAAGTCGGAAGCGAGGAGGCAGGGTCAGCAGAGAAGGAGGAGGGAACAGGGGCAGGGCTTGCTTCCGCCCCGGAAAAGGCGGACCGGTCCTGGAGCACCTCCCACGAGGGAGGAGGGAGGGGCTCAGGGTCTTGGGAAAAGGGGTGTGGTGAAGGGCAGGGGGGAGGTTCCGGGGAGGTGGAGGTAGGGGAGGAGTTTCGGGAACAAGAAGCACAAGGGGGGGGGCCGACCATGCGGTCCCCTCCATCTTGTGTCCTTTGGGGGCCAGTTTGAGGGTTCGGGAGGGATGGGAGTGAGGGACTAGGAGATGGGTAGGGGGACGGTAATGGGGTTCGGGAGCAACGGGAAGGACGAGGGGAAGGATAGGGAGACTCTCGGGAGAACCGGGGAGATCGGGAGGAACAGGGGGATGGGTAAGGGGAATAATTAGAATCGGGGGTAGAGGGATCCGAACTGGGGATATTGAATCTAACAACTTTGGGGGATGGAACTGGGGTAGAGGGCTTGAGGATAGAAGCCTTGGCCGGCTGGCCCTGCCAACCAAGACCAGGGGACTGGGCGATTCGCGAGGAGCCAGGGAGACTGGCACTACTGCGGCTACCCTGCCAGGTTGCTCCTTGAAAACCACCCAGAGAGGGATTAGGGGAAGGGGTAGAGGTATAGGGAAGAACAGGGGAAGAACTGAGGGGCTCTTTTTCCATTCCCCTGCTTTAAGTGTAAGCCGGATTAAAACATATAATGGTATTAATTCGGATGCCTGGGTGTCCCCCTCATTCACCTTTTGAGTGATCATTGCTCCCACCACGTTCCAGAAGGGGACCGAGGCCACATCTCCTGGGGACACCCGTGGGAGATGGAAAGAGAGCCAACGAACGAATTTCTTTAATAACCCCTTTTTAAACTTCCCCCCCCCCCCGGAGTCCCACAACTTGGAGATAAATTCGCCGCTGCTGTGCCGACAACCATGCGCCCATTTGAAAAAACTGGGGGCCAAACACTCTTAAAAACAAAACTGTCGGCACAGTATACCTTACCCACAGCAAAACAACAAGGAAAAGGAACAGAAAAAAAAAGGTCCGGGAGCTCTCAGGGATTCACACTCTCAGGGGTACACACTCTAACCCCCCCCCCCGCACAACCAGCTGAGGCCCCTCTTTTGTCCCCTGGCCAATAGGGACACTCACTCACAAAGCTCCGTGGATGGGGTGCTGCAGGTTAGGTCCTCTCCCCGGGAAGCGATCCCTCTGGCGCTGAGGGGTTGCCGCTTCCTGCCCCGGAGGTGCCACCCGGCAAAAACGGGGCTGCTGGCGCACCAATGGATTTGCAGAAAAAATCCTCGGCGTGGGGTCTCGGACCTCAGGGAGACCTCACGTTGGGTGTCGGCTGTCACATGGACTGCTGCTGTCTACAGCCCGGGCTAGCTCCAGTGATGTGTGACAGGAGTGGGGAGCAGCTGGAGGCACAGAGCTTTAAAGCTGCTCCTCTGAAGCCTCTGCTCTACCCTGCAGAGCACCGGCTCCAGACACTGTAGCAGCCAGCAGCCCCCGACGAGGGGAGAGAGAAAAAGTAGCAAGGAGGCTTGCCCCGGGGGCTAATCCAACTTTATTGAAGGGTCTCCTCTGAGGACAAGCCCTGCCTGCAGTGCGCCCATGCCTTACAAAGGGGAGGTGAACAAGGGGAGTACACCAACTAGGGACCGATACGTGGATTAGGAGGGAGGGATGCTGAAGGGATGAACTCACATCTGGTCCAATGGTCTTGGTGGGTGGAGGGAGAGGGGTCACATGCCCCAATGGGGCGTCGAAGTTTAGGGGATTTCCAAGAGGGGAGGTATCCGAGGGGGCAGGATCTCAGGGGACTGATGGGGGCCATATAAGGGTAATTAGGGAGGGCTCAGGTGATAGACACCGAACCTTCAGGAACAACAGGAGGGGTTTGGGTGATTGATAGGGAGAGAGCCAGAACAGGGGGAGGAGAACAACCATATAGGGAGCTCTGGGGGAGCGGCTTGGGTCTGGGGCAAACCAACTGGGAGTAGGAGTGGGGAAGGTAGGGATGAACCACTGGGGTATAGAAAACATATGAAAATACAATAAAAACTTCGCATCACCACAATCTGAAAAAATTATCTCCATCACAGCTATTTCTCTTGGGCACCGGATACCTTGCTCCATAGTGCTCCACTGGCCTTGCTGCACATAGAGGTCTTCTCTGCAAAGGTATATTTCCCTCATTTTACAGGAGTTGCCTTCAGAGGCTGAGATTTTCTTGCTTTTTTCCAATCCTCTGGTCAATAACCACGTTCCAGGACAGGGATCCCAGTTGCCTGGCTTCACCACCATCTCAGTTTGTATCATTGGCTGTGGCATCCCAGATTCAGAGCAGCCAGGTCAGATTCATCTGTCTGACAGGTGAACTCTTTACGCAGCTCACGTCACTCACCCAGGGACATGGATTGAATGATTGTATCTTCCACTGGTTGTGAAGGTTCCTCCTCCCCTTCATCACTCACTATGTGAACTGATTTGGTCTTGGTTTCCTCTTTGAATGGGGGTGACTGCTAGTGGCTTGGGCTTTCCTTCTGGTTCAGCTGCAGGTCTTAAGGAGACAGTCCACTAAAGATGTAGAGGGGGTGTAGAACACACAATTTGGACTCTGCCTCCTATCTCTGTAACTAGGACAGACTGCTAGATTTGGAGGGTTGTGATCAACAACGCAAAGTCCAACTGGTGGCTAATTACTAGTGGTATTTCTTAGAGATGGATATTGGGGCCAATTCTGTTTAATGTTTATGAACAACCGGATAACGCAACTTTGTCCCCTCTCTACAAGTTTGCAGATAAGACCAAATAGTGGGAAGTAGTCAATATGTTATAAGGCTGGGCTGTTATTCAGAAGGACCTCAACAGGCTGGAGAAATGGTCTGGTAGACATCTCATGTAGTTCAACAAGGACAAATGCCATATCCTGCATCTGGGGAGGTAAACATCCCACAACAGTTCAGGCTGAGCACCAACTAGCTAGAAAGCAGCTTTGCAGAAAAGGACATGAGGGTCCTGGAGGATAAACTGAATATGAGACAGCAGTATGCTCTTCTAGTGAAGGTCTAGCAAATACTGGGCTGTTTCAGCAAGTGTAGTAGCAGCTCGAGGGAAGAGATTGTTTCCTTCTATTAAGCTGTGGTGGTTTGACCCTGGCTGGATGTCAGGAATCCACCAAAGCCACTCTATCATTCCCCTCAGTTGGGCAGGGGAGAGAAAATATAACAAAAAGTTCATGAATTAAGATAAGGACAGGGAAAAATCACTCACCAATTACCATCATGGGCAAAACAGACTTGTCTTGGGGAAATTAATTGAATTTATTACCAGTTAAAATCAGAGCAGGATAATGAGAAGTAAAACAAATCTTAAAAACACCTTCCCTCCACCCCTCTCTCCTTCCCAGGCTCTACCTCCTTCCCCCCCCTACCCCAGTGGCACAGGGAGGCAGGGACTGGGGGTTATGGTCAGTTCATCACAGGTGGTTTCTGCTGCTGTTTCCTCTTCAGGGAGAGGAGCCCTTCCCCTTCTCCAGCTTAGGGTCCTTTCCATGGGAGACAGTCCTCCACAAACTTTTCCAACATGAGTCCTTCCCACGGGCTACAGTTCTTCATGAACTGCTTCAGTGTGGGTCCCTTTTCATGGGGGGCAGTCCTTCAGGCACAGCCTGCTCCAATGCCCCATGTGGTCCCAAGTCCTACCAGGAAACCTGCTCTAGTGTGGGCTCCTCTCTCCATGGGTCTGCAGGTCCCTGCCAGGACCCTGCTCCAGCATGGGCCCCCCATGTATTCATAGCCTCTTCTCAGGCATCCACCTGCTCCAGCATGGGTCTTCTCCAGGGGCTGCAGATGGATCTCTGCATCCCCATGGATCTCCATGGGCTGCAGGGGCACAGCTGCTTCATCATGGCTTTCACCATGGGCTTCAGGGGAATCACAACTCCTGTGCCTGGAGCACCTCTTCCCCCTCCTTTTCCACTGACCTTGGTTGTTCCTCTCACATATTCTCAATCTGCTCTTCTCTGGCCACAATTCTGTGCAATAACTTTTTCTTTTTTTCTTAAATATGTTATCACAGAGGCGTTACTACCATCTCGGATTGGCTTGGCCTTGGCCAGGGACGGGTCCATCTTGGAGCTGGCTGGCATTGGCTCTTTTGGAAATAATGGAAGCTTCTGGCATCTTCATACAAGCCACCCCTATTAGCCCTCTGCTACCAAAACCTGGCCACGCAAACCCAATGCACCAGCATTTGGGACTCCAGGTGTGATCTCATGTCCAGTTCTGGGCTCCCTAGTACAAGACAGACATGGACATGTGGTGTGGTTGGCATGCCTGAGGGATTGGATTCCATCCAGAGGGACCTGAACAAGCTCGAGAAGTGGTCATATATGAACCTCATGAGGTTCAACAAGGCCAAGTGCAAGGTTCTGCACCTGGGTTGGGGCAACCCTTGGTATCAATCCAGGCTGGAGGATGAACAGATCGAGAGCAGCCTTGCTGAGAAGGACTTGGAGGTGCTGGTGGATGAGAGGTTGGAAATGAGCTGGCAATGTGAACTTGCAGCCCAGAAACCAGCCATGTCCTGGGCTGCATCCAAAGCAACGTGGCCAGCAGGTCAAGGGAGGTGATTGTGCCCCTCTACTCTGTTCTGCTCTGGTGAGACCCCACTTGGAGTGCTGCATCCAGCTCTGGAGTCCTCAGTACAAGACATGGACCTCTTAGAGTAAGTCCAGAGGAGGGCCACAAAAGTCATCAGAGGGCTGGAGCACCTCTCCTATTAGCAAAGGCTGAGACAGTTTGGATTGGTTAGGCTGGGCTCTGGGGAGACCTTATTGTGGTCTTTCAATACTCAAGGAGGGGCTTATAAGAAAGACTGAGAAAGCCTTTTTAGCAGGGCCTTTTTCACTAGGACAAGGGGTAATGGTTTTTAAATAAAAAAGGCTAAATTTAAATGCTTCCCCATCCCTGGAAATGTTCAAGGTTAGATTGGATGGGACTCTGAGCAACCTGATCTAGTTAAAGATGTCCCTGTTCATTGCAGGGGGGGTTGGACTAGATGATCTTTAAAGGTCACTTCCAATCCAAATGAGCAGCATCTCTGTATTCTTCCCATGTCATTTGACCTTGCCTCCACTGGCCATACACATTCTTCTTTTGCCTTATTTCCAAGAGAAGATTCCTGTTCAGCCAAGCTGGCCTTCTGCCTTGCCTGCTTGACTTCCAGCATTTGGGAATCGCCTGCTCCTGTGCCCTTAGGATGTGATGTTTAAAAAGTGACCAGCACTGATGGACCCCAGCACCTGCAAAAACATTTTCCATAGGGATCTTACTCACTAGTTCCCTGAGCAGCCTGAAGTCTGCTCTCCTTGTGTCTGGGGTTGAGGTTTTGCTGGCACTTTTCCTTCTGTCACTAGAGATTTTAAAATCGACTGCTTTGTAGTTGCTGTGGCCAAGATGGCTGCCAATCACCTCTTCACTCACAAGATCCACTCTGTTGACAAGCAGTAGGTCAAGGAGGGCATCTTTCTAAGGCAGCTTCCTTAGGACCTGTTCCATGAAGTTGTCATCCAGGTTTTTAAGAAATCTTCTGGCCTGGGTTGTGTGATGATCCCAGTTAATTTCTGTCAAGTTGAAGTCCCCCATAAGGACAAGGGCAGTTGACTTGGAAGTGTCCCTTAGTTGCTCAAAGAATAATTCATCGGTGTCATTGTCGTGGCTAGGAGGTCTGTAGTAGACTCCCATGATAACATCTGCATTATTTGTTTGCCCCTTGATTCTTACCCAGAGGCTCTCAACTGTGCCATTGCCAACTGTGAGCTCCATACATTCTAATCCTTCTATTACATAGAGTAGCACCCCTAGCCTCACCTTCCCTACCTATTCCTCCTGAAGAACCTGGAACTGTCCAACAGGGCACTTCAGTCACAGGACTCATCCCACCAGGTTTCACTTATGCCAATGATGTCAAATCTCTGGGACTGGGCCAAAGCTTCGAGCTCCTTTTGTTTGTTCCTCATGCCGTGTGCATTGGTATAGAAACATTTCAGGTGTGGTACATTGTAGACAACACCTCGTGAAGCAGATTGAGGGATCCCATTAGTGCTTGTTTCCTCAAGTTTTGGCACACTGTCCCATCACTCAGCACTGGTGAGCCTGGTTTTGTCCCTTTCCCCCTTCCAATCTAGTTTAAAGCTCTATCAATGAGCCCCGCTAGCTCCTGTGCTAGCTCTCTTTCCCCTCTGAGAAAGGTGTATCCCACCAGGTGTCAGTAGACCAGGTGTTAAGTAGATCACCCCATGGTCAAAAACACCAAAATTTTTTCGCTGACACCAACCTCGGAGCTACACAGTGACCTGATGGATCTGCCTATTCCTATCAATATTATTCCTTGTTACCAGAAGATTCAAGGAAATCACTATCTGTGCTCCTGATCTTTCTACCAATCGCCCCAGGGCCCTGAAGTCTCTTTTGATTGCCCTCAGACTTCCCTTTGTTATTTTGTTGATGCCAGCTTGAACAGCCAATAGGGGATAGTAATCAGAGGGCCTTACTAGACTGGAGAGTTTTCCAGTAATGTCCCTTATCCGAGCCCCTGGGAGACAGCAGACTTCCCTGTGAGTTGGGTCCGGTCTGCATATTGGACCCTCTGTTCCCCTTAGAAGGGAGTCTCTTATTACAACTACTCCTCTTAACAGAGGATATCGTGATGTGAGTACAGGTAGGGTTGCTTTAGGAGGGCCCTCTATCCCAGAAGGACCTTCGCCCACCTCATCAGTTGTCTGGCCTTCTAGTTCCAGGGCCTCATACCTGTTGTAGAAGGTGCCAGTCCTACTTGTCAAATTCTGAGGAGGAACCTTCCTTCTGGTACATGCGACCTGCTTCCAGCCTTTGTCTTTAACAGAACCTTGACTAATTACTCTGCAGGGTTTTGAGTCCACCTGCTTCTCCACTACGATGGAGGCTTCAGACTCCTGAGAGTCTTGAGACTGTAGCGCCTCTGAAAATAACTGTTCAATCTCTTGCTTGTTCGTTCGAATATTATGTATCCTGTTCGCTTCCTCCTGTAGCTCCTTCACCTGGTGACACAGCTCAACCACAGCACACCTTCTGCAAAAGAACTGCTTGTCTGCCCCAGCCTCACAGAGAGGCATCAAGCACTCCCAGCAACCTGTGACCTGGAGAGCTGCATCTACCATCAGCAGGTCTGTCTGTAGGCCTCTTGGCATGGCTGGGTCAGTGACTCCAGCAGCTACAAGGGATTGAGCTCTATGGCATGTCAACACCATAACTGAGGAAGCTTACACTAGTACACTAATAAGGCTGGGGATGAAAGGATCTCTTTATGCTCTTCTCCACCAGCTACCACATCTGTTTGCTGCCTCTTGGCTGCTTCCAAATGGTCAGAGAGGAGCCCTTCCTGCTCGTCCTTCCTGCGCAAAGTGCTGTGCAAACTGCCATGCAATGCCTTCACTGCATGCCATGCCCCTTTTTTCCCACTCCTGTTCACTATGCTCTGGATTGCTCGCATTCCCTAGAGGCATTTAAATCTCCCTTGGATGCTGTGTTGGTTTTACACAGCCTGTTTTTTGGTAGTGGGGAGGCCACAGAGGTGACTTCTGTGAGAAACTGCTAGAAGCTTCCACCATGTCCGGCAGAGCCAATCCCTGATGGCTCTGAAGATGGACATGCTGCTGGCCAAGGCTGGGCCAATTACACATGATGGTAATGCCTCTGTGATAACATATTTAAGAAAAAAATCAAAACAAATTTGTCACGCAGTTGTAATTTTCCAGCCAGGGAAGAAGAGGAGGTGAGAACATGTGAGGGAAACAACATGGAGACACCAAGGTCAGTGAAGAAGGAGGGGGAGGAGGTGCTCCAGGCACCAGAGCAGAGATTCCTCTGCAGACCGTGGTGATGACCATGGTGAAGCAGTCTGTCCTCCTGCAGCCCATGGGGATCCACAGGGGATGCAGAGATGCAGCCCATGGGGGAGATGCCCATGCAGGAGCGGGTGGATGCCTGGAGGAGGCTATGATCCAGTGGGAGACCCGGTGAAGAGAGGGGGCCCCTGCTTCCAGGCTGGAGCAGCCTTTCCTTGGAGGACTGCACCCTGTGGAAGAGTGACCCATGACACAGCAGCTTTGGGACAACTGTTTGCCCATAGGAGGAACTCACGTTGCAGCAGTTTTGGGAGCACTGCTGCTCATGAGAGTGGACCCACATTGTTCAGGTTCATGGAGAACTGTCTCCCGTGGGAGGGACCCCACGGTCTCACAGGGGAAGGACTTCTCTCCCTGAACAGCAGAAGAAGAACTCAGGTGATGAACTGACCAAAACCCCCACTCCCTGTCTCCCTGCGCTGTCAGTGGGAAGAAGGGAGGGGCTGGGGGAAGAAAAGGTGTTTTTAAGGGCTTATTTTACTTCTCATTATCCTCCTCTGACTTTGTTAGTAATAAATTCACTTTGTACCTCTAAGTTGAGCCTGTTTTGCCCTTGGAGTGTTTTCTCCTGGTCCTTGTCTCAACTCGTGAACCCTTTGTTTAAATTTTTTCTCTCCTTTGTCCAGCTGTAGCAGGGGAGGGTGAGTGAGCGGCTCTCGTGGGTGACTGGCATTTGGCCAGGGTCAAACCAGGACAGATGCTTCTGGCAGCGCCCCCTCTTCATCTGATTGGCTGCTGGGGGCTTCCAGGTTCACATGAGGCTCGAGGCTGCTGCTCATGTGTTCCTGAGCTGGCGACCCCCCTGTACAGCCTGATCTAACCCTTACCCCTGGATTTACCTCAGTTGCTGATGCTGCCGCTGTCATCTCACTGACTATGGCATGTAAAAATTATGCAAGACTGGAAGGGGATCATATATTTTGGATACTTCCTGTGTATGCCAACAGGAAAGAAATTAGAAACTTTAAATCATGAAACCATTGGGATGACCCTTGCTTATGAGACCAAGAGAAAGCAAGATGGATGTGTGGTATGACAGGCAGATGTTTGGGTTGTGTATTTGGAGAAAGTACAAGGTGATAGCTAAGAAGCACATGCACCGGCGAGTTAAAGAAAGAAGTTGGGGAGATGAGCGGAACAAGATTAAAGCTTGACTGAAGTAGGCATTAAAGTTCTTGAAGCTTTTTATTATAAAGACTGTACAATTCCTATATTAAAGATAGTATGTTCCTAGTATTGCTTTTCCTTGTAAACAATTGTAGTTTCTGTGGGTTTGTTAACTGACTGAAAAGAGAGATTCTCTGTGATGATGAGTGGGAGTGGTTGTGAAGCCATTTTCTTTGTTATGTTTCCATCATAAGGAAATGTTTGAGAATTCCTCAAGGTAGAATGTGGGTAATATTTAAATGATCTGGCATAGGGGTTTTTATGTTCTACTATAAATTTTTACTTTTTCCAAAACACTTGTATTATTTTGGGTTCAGACAAACCCTTAGTTTTGCAAGTCAGACCATTGTCTGGACGTGAGACCTGCTGAGAGGAATCAACAGAAGAGGCTCCCCTTATATTACTGTGCAGACTCTGGGGGATGGGGAGGGGGTGTGTGCATTTTGCCTTCAGGGATATAGGACTCATAGTTTGCAGGGGAAGAGCATTTTGGGATTGTACAAGACTTAGTATATGGTACTTAAGGGAAGGTCCAAAGGCAATGGAAGGGTGGTATCAAGATGGATTGGAGAGGAATAAGCATAGGAAAATAGAGGGATAAGGGGATAAAATGCCCAGTCATGTTGCTGATCAGTACACTTGTCTGGCCATGCCCTATGCCTGATCAACTCAGTCTGTCTTCTCTTATCAAATGCCTCAACTAGTCTTCTTAGATGAGGAGGTTCTCTATTTTGCATGCGTGCATAGTGGTCTAAATGCCAACAGAAGGGATCATGGAATTGTAGGGGCTCCTGAGCCTGAGGTCTCAGCAACTGGAGTGTCTTCCAGTTGTGTAGGTGTGTGTAATAGCTAGTGAAATTCAAGCTGGACTAGCCAGAAAATAGGATGAGAGGCTTGGGAGACAGATATTGGAGAGGTGGTAAGTCTGTGGCAGTTACTGGAGAGACCAGAGGGTCTCAGACAGAGCTATTGGAAAGGCCATAAGTCCAGATGAGCCACTGGAGTGACCTATTTGTGTGTGCATGTGTCTGTGTGAGGCAACTGGAAGACCAGGGAATCCAGGTGACAGCTACTGGATAGATTGAGTGTCTAAGGCCAGTTACTGGAGGAACCCAGTGTGTGTGTGTTTGCATGTGCACATGTATGAGGTCTGAGTACCAACAGCTGGAGTGGGGCTGCAGGCCTTGAGAGTTCTCATGTATTACCGCAGGCCTGGTTCCTAGGGTATATCACCGTGTCCTGCAGCCATAGGGAGGAGGAGGAGAGAAGATCCAGCAGGCAGGAATTGTGCAGCAAGATTGATTTATTTAATTATTTTACAAACTCTTTTATATACTTTTTTCTTCATAGTCTAATTGGACAAGGAACAGCCACCCCTCGGGGGTGATTGGCTAAAATCCTAAAACATCCATTGTCAAAATATTTTTCTACTATACCATAAACAAGACTTTTCAAGGTTGCAGGTGGCTTGGTTGTTTACATTCTCTGCTACCTCTTCTGTGAGAGAGAAGAGTCTCTCACGGGCTTAGAAAATAGCAAGAAAATCCTCGCTAGCAGCATTTTTGTATCTACGCTCATGCCCAGTTGCCAGGAATGGGGCTAGCTACTGGAGGGATTCATATTGTGCATATGTATGTATTTTCCATTAATGAACTTTCATCCTGATGAGCCAGAGAGAGGAACAGGCCATTAGTGCTGTTTGTGAGAGTGCTGCTTTATTTTTCTGTATTGCTCTGTGTGGCTGGCTTTGTATGCATGTATTGTGTGCAAGTGTGCCTATTTGAAATACACGCTCACTTAGTTTTGCTACTTTTTTGACCTGGCACTGTGGTAGCCTTGCCTGTACTGAGCTACCAGCTTCAGCACCTCCTAATAGAGTGTACCTTTTAAATAAAATATCCAGTTTCCACCTAGCCTTGTGTAAAGGTAAGAGTTTACAAGGAAAAATGAGTTATACTATTTGTTAAAGAAGAGTTCAGACCCTGGATTCTGAGGCAGAGTCAGTTTATTTCAGCTCAAGCTGGGTCCCTCCAGAGAGGGACTCTGAACAAAGAAATCCTTGGGCCTTTATACCCTTAAAGTCTGTGCACCTGATCTTCACATGCACTGTGTGCACCCCTTGGTCCAATGGTGATTTATGGTCTGGGATCTTCTAGCACCTCATTGGATCCTTTCTCCATGTCCACGTGGGCAGACCATTAGCTGCTCTTATATTCCAGTTTGGGCCAGCCTTTGGGCCCTCTTCTCAGTACCAGGGTCTCAGCCCCTTACATGAAGGTATCCAGTCTTTCTCTATTTCCTCCCCCGTTTAGCCATTCATGCTAACAAATGGAATTCATTTGAAGTTCACTGTCTTGGGGTGACCTTATGATGTGTATCCCATATCGCTGCCTATGCCCAGAAATTAATTCCTGTGCCTTTCTATGCCTCTAAACTGAGCCTGAGGGGGGGAAGGAAAAAACTGAGCAAAACTTTTTCAAAGCAGTTTGCAGCTTGTTCAAGGTCACACACACGTAGCAATTTGTTTCCAGCTGCGGCAGGAGAGGGAGGAAGCACCCGGCTTGCTGCGCCCAGGACAGTTTTTTTTTGGCCAGTGGTTCAGCTGCTTTGTTCTCCAGAGAGAGACTGAGAGTTGAATTTTTCCTTCCTGGAATTTCGGATATTCTCCCTTTTCTACTGGACTGCTTGATTGCTTTAACATCAGAGCACATCGGGAGGACTTTCCACTGGGCACAGAGGGCCTGGCCCTGGCCCAAGCCCCAGCTCCGAGGAGACCAAAGGGAGGACTCTAACACTTTCCGAGGTTTTTTCTCCACAGTGAGAGATTTTATTATTTAGCATTATTTTCCTTTCCCGTGTGTTTGTTAAATAAAGTTTTATCTCCTTCACTTTCCTTTGAGGGAAATCTATCTTTTCCCAAACCTGGTGGGGGAGGGGTGGTTGTGCCTTCTCTCAGAGGATATATTTCTAAATTTGGCCAAACCGGAACATTCACCTATGCCAAGTTTTGAGCAGGGCCCACTCGTGCTAAGCTGTGAGCAAGTGTCGTGGGTTGGGTTTGTAACCGGGCAGAAACACCAATTTAGTTGTAGTGGTTTGGTCCAAAATACTCATTACTGTTTATCTGCTGTGAGATAAGAATTAGGAGAAATGCAAAGCAGGCACCAAACTTGAAAGAATATAAAGAAGTTTATTAACAGACCTAAAAGAAGGGGAAAAAAAATTATACCACCTTCAGAACTCTTGTCCTCCCCCCACCTTCCTCCCTTCTCCCACTGACAATGTAAAAAGACAACCCTTGAGATGTTCAGTCTGTTTATCACTTCCATAATAACCTTGTTCAGTCCATTTAGAAAGAGAAGTCTCTTCTTGCTCGTGCTATGAACACATTATCACAACGAGACAGCCGCCCACTTCCAAATATTGTTCAGTCCATTTAGGAAGAGGTCTCTCTGTTCGTATGTGAGTCCCTTCCCCCGACTTGCAGCTTTTCCCGCAACTGCTTTCGAGGGTCCACTCTTGAAGTTTTTTGGGGGGTACAATTTTAAGGTTGAGCCGTTCAGAAACAAAAAACAGAGGCCCTTCTCCTTCCCTGGGAGCAAAGGGTCTTCATCATCTTCATCGTTAGGACTATCTCTGGGAGCATCTCTAGGAACTGAGGTTTTCTCCTTTCCCGTTTGGAGCAAAAGTCCTCATCTGGTTCATCTCTCCCTGTCCAAACTTCTCATGAAATTACAGCTGCGTCCGCATCTGCCTATCTCAGCGCAGCTGCTTTTGCTTACAAGCTGAACACTCCACCCCCCATATCTTCATGAAATTACAACGGGATACTCTGATATATCATAGCTTCACAACAGAATTTCAGCTTTAAGCATCTCCTCTCTCTCTTCCCTCAGGTTTTCAGCTCTTCACAGCAATAAAAGGGTTAATCTCACCTCGGCCTTGCAGCTGTGTGGTTTATCGCTGTTGGTCATCTGACCTCTGCTGGACAGAGGTGCCTCTTTGCTGAAATCTTGGCCGCAGTGGAGGGGGGGATTCCGAGCCGCTCTGGCTGCCCACAGCCCTGCTGGGGGCGTCATCCTGGAGCCGTGGCCCGCCCTGGCCTGGCCCGAGCAGGGTCTGGGCCGGGCCCACTGGCCCCCGCTTGGGCCCCACAGCCACCTGTCCCAGCGCCAGAGATGAGAGAGAGCTTGGGGGGGGAGTTTGTCTATTCTAAAGTGTGGATCACAGAGGCGGTCACAACTTTAAGTGGCTTAAAGAATTGTCCATATTCAAACTGGCCAGCTGATAGGTTCTATCAGGTCCCAGATGAAACTGTAAGCACCCCTTAGCAAGGACATCCCTTCCGGGACTATGCTTGCTAACCTATGACAGCAAGTTACAATTAAACTTAAACCTACAGAATTAATTTCTAATATTCTATAAGTAAACTTATTTTAATCTCCAACAATCCCCGCTTTGGTTTTATCCAGCATGCCTGCTAATATTTTAGACAGAGCTCCTAGAATTTCTCAAAGTGCCTATTCATTTTCAATATTTTCATGTATAATCTTAATGTAAGTGATAGACATAACAAAATCAAACAAGACTATCATGGGATGCAACATAAAGTTAGCAATTTCTGTGGCTGTCAGTGACCAGCCTTCTTACAAGTGAATGGTGAATCCAGGAATCTTTTCATGCAACTTTAATTTCATAATAAGGACACAGTAATACAAGGTAAGGACCTTCCCATTTCAGTTCAAATTTATTCTTTCTCTGATAATTTTTTACCCATACTTGATCTCCATGTTGAATATCATATACTTTTATTTCAAGTGGCACTCCCTGATACCAATAAGCTTGTCACCTGTAAGTTTCAAAGGTTTGTTGCGTGTACAATATCTATTGTGTCACTCATTCATCTCCATCTAATAGGCTGATCCTTCCCAGGATATAAGTCCCAGGCACTGCCAAATGTCTTCCAAACAATATTTCTGCCAGACATAGTCCTATGGGTTGCTTGGGTGCAATTCTTATGTTCCATAAAACTAGATTTAGATCCTCTGTCCATTTTAATCCTGTGCACATGCATACTTTGGCTAAGTTTTCTTTCATTGACTTATTCATCCTCTCTGCTTTCCCTGACAATTGGGATTGGTAAGGAGTATATAATTGTTGTAAAATACCCAATGCATTAAGTATTTGAATGCATATAGCTGCTCCAAAATGTCAGCCTCTATCTGAATCTACTATTTCTGGAACTCCATACCTAGGAATGATTTCCTTCAGTAAAATTTTTACTATGGTTCCTGAATCTTCCTTTTGGGTAGGAAAAGCTTCCACCCACCCCATTAATTACTCCGCTATCACCAACAAATGCTTATATGCTAATGATGATGGCATGTCTGCATAATCATGTACTGAAAAGGAAAGTATGCTGGGGATTATACACCCTTATGTATGCTCAGGGGTCTTGGTAACAATTAATTGTGGACAAATTTTGCATCCCCCCACAATCCTTTTTTGCAGCAGCATAAATTCCCAGTGCTGCCCACATTCATGGTACTTGGTCTGTGATGTTTTCAGTGCCACTGTGAGATTCATCATGGAACCATCTAACAATGACCAATAAATACCTTTTTCAGTAAAACAGACTTTCCTCCTATTGTCCACACTTCATCTCTCTTGGACAGCTTCTCACTTCTCCCAGTTTCTTTTCTCCTTCAGTCTTACCTCTTTAGATAATTCAGTTATACCTGGTAAGTTCAGTCCTTCCAGATTTGGAGTCACAAGCATAAAAAGCAGTACCTACTGTCTGGCTGCTGCTTTTGCTGTAGCATTGGCCAAGGCATTTCCTTGGGCGACTGGATTGTCTTTCAGGGTATGGGCTGCACAATGTATCACTAATATTTGCTCTGGCAAATGTATAGCCTTGTCTTGGTTTGAGACAAGTTTAGGAGGAAGATGCTCTGGAATGAATGTTTCCAATAGCCAGAGATCTGCCGGGATGAACCACGCTTCTCATAGAGATATGATGGAACTCTATTTATTCTATTGTTAGACCCATAGTTATACCCTAATTCCTCAAGCACACGTAACCAAGCTCCATACTATTGGGTTACAGCTACTGTTCACGCAGCCTTTAATAGCAAGCGATTGGTTACAGATTAATATGCACGTGACTAACTAACATAAGTTTTTCTCTTTCTATGGTCAGCATCCCCCTCCCCAACATCCTGTCGGCTTGCCACATCAGCATTGCTCCTCTCTTTTTTCCCTAGTCAAGGACAGTTCACTAATATAGCTTGGATTGTGGATGTACACATGTCCCTGTTCACTCAGCCATTTCTCTACAATTCCCCCTTTTTCTTCTTGCACAAGCCAAGCCCGATGAACAACTTTCTCTAAACCTTTCTGTATGCACCCAAAACCACAACAAATTATTATTGCTACAATTACTAGTGTAGCTAGCAGACGTAATCCTTCTTGAAGCAGGTTTCCCAACCATCCTGTCAGACCGAGCAAGGACAGCCACTCAGAGAAGCTGTCTGTATGGATCTGTATCCTTTGAAAAGCATCTTGCAGTTCTGAGAGCTGTCGATGGATACTCTGGGAATGGTCTGACAGGTTCATACAACACATACCTTCAAACTCTTTGCAACCATGGCTGTGAGCTAGCAATAAAAAATCAATTGCAGCTCGATTTTGTAGTACAGCATGCCTAATGCTATCTACATCAGTTAAAAGCTCATTTAATATATGGGAAGTCCTATTAAATTCCTTTTCTGACCAACAGGCCAACTTTTTCAGCTTGTTATAGCCATGAGCTGCAGCACCCCCTGGGTTAAAAATAGCCAATGGTATAAATGCACTCAAACTCATAATGTTTACCTTATCATTACAATCTTTATCAAACGTGGAAACACTACCCTGGTATCTATTTCGCATTTCCATTTTTCCAACTTTCTGATGCCGTAATGTTTTTCCATGCTTATATAGAAGGGGCAAACATAGCTTTCCCAGGTAGCAAGGACCCCCAATTGGACTATGCGGAATCCCATTCCATGCTCTATCTCCGCATATCAAAAACACTCCAGGAGGTAAAACAAAAAAATAGACTCAGCTCCTCCCAACGTGGCCGGCACGTTCCAGCCTCTGATGGAGTGTCCTGATACGTTCAGTTTCAATGGAAAGGAGGCCATGCCCTGTCGTGCCTGGTAGTCCTCCCAAGGATCTCCAAAGAAGAAAACCCCAGACCCATTTTCATATTGCATTGGAGACACCACATTGGAACAGTTGGTCCATGGCATTACATTAACAAGTGTACTGGGAAAGAGGGACCCATAAAGCTGTAGCTCTTGAAGAGGCAAGGTTGCATTTTTTGTTACATTGGCAACAATACGGGTTTGCTGCAAGGAGTGCCGATAACTAGACCAACAACCTAAGCACTCTCCCTGGTTTCTTTTGCTTTGCATTTGTTGCTCCACTTCCTCATTGATTTTCCCTATATCTGTCACCCATTTTTGAAACGTGTCTTCGAATGAGATCCATGGCACGCCAATTAGACATGTGCGAAATGGATCCACTGCCGACCCCATGGCCAGACAGAAGTCCGTCTGGTTCGCCTGGTGAGCCCATGTTACCCACATGTTTTCTCTTTCTGACACTGAAGTTATCACAGCTTTACTCAGGGTGAAAGTACTTGAGAGGAGGGGCCACATATAGGGCACCATGCCTGGGTTACAGTGGTCTTTTTACTCACTTGCAGACGTCTGATGGCTTTCTTCCCTGCCCACACTTCCAAGCTTAGTAAAAACTCGTGTGGATCCCTAAATGAGCTAACTCTAATCTGTTGTGATGGAATTCCGAGCACGATAGACACACACTGCCTAAAACTTCTTGTCTCAGGCACTTGATAACATTCTTGGCATAAACTACCTCGCTTATCTACATTCCAAGTTCCCCTAGTAAGCTCTTCCCCACAGTCCCCACAGGGCAAGCGCAAGCACAAGCTACTATAACAGCGTAAACAATTTCTGCGGCGATTAGCATGCACATTCGGTGACTGTTCCCAGACTCAGAGTGATTGTCCAAATGTGAGGTTGTCAGCCACCAAGCGAAGGTTCACTTCCCAAAGGTTGGGAACATCTGCTGTACGTGCCACGTCCTGGCTCAGTCGGTCACGCACTCGCTGGAGCTGCTTTTGTCGACAACAGGACTGGGAGCAGGCTTGGTCCATCTGCTAGGAACCCATATTGGTCCAGTATCTGTGGAAACACAGCTATAACCTCGACCGTTAAATAACAATGGAGCTGGCCCCTCCTATTGTCCCATCCGTGGGTCTTTATAACAAATTTGTACCCCTGGGGTAGCTTGTAACTTAATATGGCTGTTATGTGTGACTATGGGGGTCTGTTCGGCATCTCCTGCCAAACTCAAAAAATTTAGAATGAACAGTACCTGTTGCAACCTAATTACAGGATCTGTTTGCTCGGTACCCTTCTGTTTAGCTAAGTACTCCTTGATTGTCCGATGGGCCCGTTCTACAATATCCTGTCCTGTAGACACATGAGGAATGCCGGTACTATGCTTAACACCCCATAGCTGTAAAAACTTCTGCACTCGACCCCCCACGTAAGCAGGCCCATTATCAGTTTTCAAGGAGTCTGGTTCACCCATGATGGCAAAACATGCAGTTAGGTGGCGAATCACATGAATTGCCTTCTCTCCTGCCTGTGCAGTAGCCCATATAATTTTAGAAAAGGTATCTACAGTGACATGCACGTATTTTAAATGCCCAAATTCAGGCACATGTGTGACATCCATCTGCCACAGTTCGCATGCCTGCAGCCCTCTTGGGTGCACTCCAAGGCCTAAGCTTGAGCCATGCTGGCTACACTGTGGGCAGGCCCTCACAATCCCGTGTGCATCAGTGTTAGTAATGCGGAACTGTCTTTGCAAGGCCTTTGCGGATTGGTGGAATATAGCATGACTGTTATGGGCTGCTGCAAAAGAGTCCTGAGGTGCCTTCAATAGCGGGCTAACCAAGGCATCGGCTCGGGCATTGCCTTCGCCTAATCCTCGGTCGGAGAGGTGACTTCTGATATGCAGTATGCTGCATGTCTCAGTCCGATCATGGATCGCTTGCCGCACTTTAAAGAACAACTGTCCGAGTTGTGGGTTGCTGGGTGGTTTAATCAAAGCGTCCTCGATTCTCATCACTACACCCACCACGTATAGTGAATCGGATACTACATTCAATGGTTCTATTCTCCACTGTATTAGTGCCCACGCTACTGCAGCTAATTCAAGTGTCTGTAACGAGTCCTGATCAGTTCCATACAGCAGGTGATGCTTCCATGTGGTCCCCTCTAGCCACGTGCAGGCAGCTTTTCTTTGTTTGCCTGCATCAGTAAATACCGTACGTCCCTCTACAGGACGCTTGGACACCTTTGCAGTCTCAAGCCACAGTTGTTTTCCTAACATTTGGAGTCGTGCATCCTTTGGGTACCGATCAATAACATCTCCGGGGTAGGCCAGTAATGCCACTTGTAGCGGTTCAGTGTTGTAACATCCATTCTTTCGACTCTGCTTTCAGAGGTAAAGCTATGAATGCAGGTTCCATAGCACCAATTTCAAGAGTCCTAGTCCTGGCTTTGCAAATCAAGTGGGCAATTGCAGCTGTTCTGGCCCAAATGCTCATTGGAGGCGTGTGTGACGTAAACACCCATTCCAATAGGGCAGATTTGTCGTCTGGAGTTTTTGGTCGCTTTGTTGTCGCTTTGTCGGGTGCTTGTGCTTGTTGTTGTCGCTGCAGCCTGGCACTACAGATTGTGTTATCAACCGGGTTGTTTCCCCCCTTTTCTTTTTGCCAGGCTGGCCATTGACAGAGCATTGCAAAAGGGGAAACCTCTTGGTTAAATACAAGCACCCCTATGGGTTCATCTGGGAAGCAGCGATCAGCAAAGGCACCTGTTATCTTGTTCCCAAGATGCTGCAAACAGCGGCACTGGTCGTCGCTAAGATGGACAGGGCATTGAGGAGAAGTACCTCGTAATAGGGGCATTAGTGAAGCTATTTCATCATTCCAGAGCCCTGTTATGTTGTGTACCCATTGTAAGTCACCAATTAAGGTCTGAGCATCATGTAGGCTGGTGACATCAGTGGCAAGAGTCACTTTTTGAGGGCGTATGGAGCTAGAGGTGAGCACCCATCCCAAATACTTCCAGAGTCTTGATCGTTGCACTTTTTCTGGTGCCACTGCAAGATCTCTGTTCTGTAGCAATCAAGTGATGTAAGAAACATCTTCATCAGTAAAGGGTCGTTGCCGACAAAACAGAATATCGTCCACGTAATGGTAGATAATGGTGGCAGAAAAGTGCTCTCAAACTGGTTCCAATGCCCAATGCACGTATAACTGGCACATAGTGGGAGAGTTTTTCATGCCTTGAGGCAGGACAATCCATTCATATCTTTCTGTTGGGGCGCTTTTATTGACAGAGGGCACTGTGAAAGCCAAGAGCACAGTATCTTCGGATCGCAAGGGAATAGTGAAAAAACAGTCCTTAAGATCAATAACCAAAATTTCCCAGTCTCGAGGCAACATAGTAGGAGATGGCATGACAGGTTGGAGGGCACCCATAGGCCACATTTGTTCATTTACCGCTCGTAGATCATGCAAAAGGCGCCATTTCCCGGATTTTTTGGGAATTACAAAGATAGGTGTATTCCATGGACTGATGGAGGGCTTTATGTGGCCTGTTTGCAACTGTTCATGTATCAGGTGCTTGGCGATCTGGAGCCGCTCTTCATTTAAAGGCCACTGCTCTACCCATACACATTTATCTGTTTTCCATGGAATTCTTGGGGTAGGCGGCTGATCTGCAGTGGCCGCACCTAAAAAGGTGTTGGCACATTTAATGTGGCCCTTATCTGGCTGAGGATGTCTCGTCCGATGAGACCTCCCAAGCCCCCTGGAAGGGTCATGGCATATGGGCAAAGAGTAATTTCTTGCCCTTCTGGCAACTTCATCTTTATTGCTTGCAGACTGCGCATGGGGATGGTTCCTCCCCCTACGCCTTGTACTGCACCAATTGCAGGGCACAGAGGCCACCGTCGAGGCCACTTGTCTCTGCTGATGATTGTAACATCAGCTCCTGTATCCATCATTGCAGTAATTTGATGTGCCTCGGTGTCATTTAACATGGTAATAGTGACCATGGGCCGAACTTTCATTTGCTGTACAAGATTGACCACTGTTTCCCCGGTGGACCCAAAGCCACGGTCTTTGCGATAAGGACGAGTATGAATTTCTTCTCCTGCGGGCTTGTCTATAAACATGAGCTGAGCAATCCATTGTCCCGCTTTAATGGTAAGAGGGGGAAACAAGGTATAAGCACAAATCATAATTTCTCCGGTGTAATCAGCATCAATGACCCCTGGTAAGACTATTAGTCCAGCAAGTCCTGTCGATGATCTCCCTAATAGCAATGCTCCAAATGAACTGTCCACTTCTACCACGGGGCCAAAAACACCCATGGGAATTTTGTGGACAGTGCTGTCCTTTAAGGTGATATTCACTGCTGCTGCCAAATCAACTCCCAGGCTTCCCCTGGTGGCGGGGGGGGGAAGGTCTTGGACGCTGATGCCTGGCTGACTGCTTGTGTCAGAGCGCAGTAAGGCCTCGCGCTGGATTTCCCGTTTTTTGGCCTCTTGCATATGGTTGTGGAATGGGTATCCTTTTGGCATTGGTCACACCATACAGGCACCTTACAAATGCGACAAAAATGTCCCTTTTGGCCACAGCGAAAGCAAGTTCCTGACTCTTCTCCTTGTGATTTAATTCCCATCTTTGTAACTGCAGTGGCCAGGAGCTTCGTAGCAGGTTTTATGGCCTCTGCTGCCATACTGGCCATAACTTGTCCTTGTTGCTGTTGTACCGCTCGATTGGCTAGCTCGAGCATATCACTCACTTCCGCGCCCTTTGGAAGGGTGGCGAGGACACGTTTCGTATTTGGATTGGCTCCTTCAAATGCCAACAACTTAAACATACTCTGCTTTGCGTCCTCTGTCATGTCTGATTGGCTGGCCAGAGCTTGCCAAAGCCTGTCGATGAAATGCGAGTATCCTTCGGAATGGCCTTGTCGGATGGTGGCGAAGCTGGGTTGAGGCCGGGAATCAGGTACTGCGCTGAAGGCTCGGCAGGCAAGCTGCGCTGACAGATGATGCACGGGCAGCGGGTATTGAAGTTGCACTTGCAAATGTCCATATACTCCAGACCCGGTCAACATGTCTGGGTTGATACCGTATAGAGGTTCATTCTGCTGTCGCGGACGATTGGCCTCCATCTGTGCTAGTCTTTTCCACTCTCGCTCCCAGTGAAGGAACTGGGAGGGTGTCAACAGGAGCCTTGCCAGGTTAGTGCTGTCTATAGGAGAGTTGGTATCTGCTGTAAAAATCCAATCCAAGGCCATGCGGGAAGCCTCAGATTTTATTCCATGATCTGTTACAGACTTCTTGGCTTGTTGTAAAATTTTCCAGCAATGCTGCTCATATTGTTGTTCACCATTCTGGAATATAATGGGGCATGCAATTTGCCCTGCTGCTTCCCAGTCTCCCTCCAGGATAGCATCCTTTATAATTCCAGACCACCTCTGTCCCAATCGAGAAGTAGTGGGAGCGCCTGTGGCATAGGGTGGAGGTGGTGAGTAATCAAAGTCGGGAGGTGGAGCAGAGGGCTCAACTTGAGCCCATTCCTGTAGTTGCAGGGCCGTCTGGGCCACACCCTTTTGGGACTCAGTGGGACCCTGTTGTGGCTCGTGCTTCTGATGGAGCTTTTCTTCCATAGAAGACAGAGCACAGTCAAAATGTTGTTTCATTTGATTCATTGCCTCTTCTACTTGACGAGCCCATCTTTCCAACGCTTGTGGGTTCACACAAGATCCTGGGGGATGAGCACGTAGCTCATTTGTCACCTCTGTCATTGGTATGTCATCATCTGGCAGAGGAACAGTCTGTGGCTCCGGCCGAAAAGCAGTCTGTGGCTCCGGCAGGGAAAGAGTCTGTGGCTGAGAAACAGGCTGCGGCTGAGAAACAGGCTGCGGCAGAGAAACAGTCTGTGGTCTGGGATGGACCTCTGCTGGCAGTGGAGGTGGAGGGGGCAGGCAAGCAGGGTAGAGACGCTGCTGACAAGAAGGACTGCCCGTTGCTCCGCCCACTGACTGGTTGACTGTAACTTCCGCGTTTGCCTGCAGTTTGCTCTGAGGCACGGTGGTGGTAACTTCCTCTTTTGGCTCCAATTGCAAGAGCTCTTTCTCCTGCTCCCACAAGAGCTCACTGACAGTCTCAAAGTGCTTTTCTGCTTTCTGCCCTTTTATCGCGCTCGGGCTTTTAAACAGTCCACTCAGCCCACTGTGCTGCGTAGTTCGGACAGGAGCGACAACCCCAGCTGGTGTTGCAATTGCCTCCACTGCAGCCGCAGCTACTTTTGACTCGGCTTGCATATTTTTCAAGGCATTTATAACAGTTCTCCAGGTGGGCCCTAAGTTTGTAATTTCTTTCCCTTTTCCCTGGATAGTACAGTCCCAGAGGTGATCCCCTACTTCCCTCCACTCGGCTGCATCAAAGAGGAGGGGGGGGACTCGCAAATGTCCATGCTTCCGCGCCCATAAAACGAGCTTATTTAGATCCTTTTCCTTGACCTCCTCCCCTCGCTTAGCGAGGATACTGAGGAGTAATTTCCGTCCTGCTGCAAACTCTAAATCCATGCTAGCAGGGTATCACGGAGGGAAGGTAGCGACCCTTCTTACCGGCCTGACCAACATCCTTTGACTCATGGTCGACACTCTCCACCCGCAGTATCTCTGTCGCTCGTCGTCGTCAGCCTCCTTTTGGTGATCAGCGAGCGTATCTTCCTCGAAGGAACTGTCCCTGTTTGGGTGCCAGAAATAGCCAGAGATCTGCCGGGATGAACCACGCTTCTCATAGAGATATGATGGAACTCTGTTTATTCTATTGTCAGACCCATAGTTATACTCTAATTCCTCAAGCACGCGTAAGCAAGCTCCATACTACTGGGTTACAACTACTGTTCACGCAGCCTTTAATAGCAAGCGATTGGTTACAGATTAATATGCACGTGACTAACTAAGTTTTTCTCTTTCTATGGTCAGCATCCCCCTCCCCAACATCCTATTGCTTGCCACATCAGCATTGCTCCTCTCTTTTTTCCCTAGTCAAGGACAGTTCACTAATATAGCTTGGATTGTGCATGTATACATGTCCCTGTTCACTCAGCCATTTCTCTACAGTTTCCTCTAGAAGATAGGATACGGCACTCCCTCCCCCACCAATACAAAAGAAATTTCTTGGAGGATGTACTAGTTTGAAAACAAACAAGTGCGAGGCACCAAGTCAGAATAACAATTTAATGGAGAAATCAAAGAAAAGGGAAAAAATAAAAGAAAACACTGGTTCAGACTGACAGAGTCAAGATACAACCTGACACCCTGTTAGGCAGGGTGGTGGTAGCAGTCTGGTAGAATGGTGGCTGCAGTCCTCTGAAGTGATGGTCCTGTAGAAAAAGGGTCTGCTCTTCCTCAGGTCCAGTGGTGGCTGTGTAGCTCCTGTCCTCTGGAAATCCAGTGGAAGGGTTGTCTCTGGTGTTCAGCATCTCAGCTTATATCCACGATGGGATGCTTGGTTCCTCCCTCTGGGTGGAGCATCTCACAATGGGGTAATGAGTCATGAGGCCAAGTGTTGATTAGGCTCATTAACAGAAGATAGTCCGGAGGGAGTTATCTCTGAGTCATTCGGCAGGACAATGATGGGCAATTAACAGAAAGATAGTCTGGGGGAAGGAGGCAAGGAAACACTGCCCCACCTGATTTCAACAGCTCATGAGGATGGTAATAGAATACACTGCAACCCAGGACATTATCCACTCCTTATTCTATTACCGTCTACATCATCCCAAATTAATACCTTCCTTAAACTCTACACACACACATACATATATATACAATGAAACTCTACACACAGTTCTCACCTAAGATTAGGTCTCCTTGTGGTACACAACGGGTTTCCCCATCTTTCTGCAATACCCACCAAGTGTAACCAGGTCCTTGAGCAAAGACAATCCCATGGATGGGTTTGCCTTTGCCAGAGGTGGGATTAATCCAGTCTTTCCTACAATACCTCTCAGGTGTACCACAGGGACTCTATCTCCATCCACTGTGTGCAAGGATTCAGGCTCGGCAGGACCAGCTTGATTGATGGACCCTCGGGTATTGACCATCCAGGTGGCCTTTGCTAAGTTCACTTCCCAATTTTTGGAGGTCCCCCCACCAAGTGCCTTTAGGGTGGTTTTAAGTAGTCCATTGCAGCGTTCAACTTTTCCAGCAGCTGGTGCATGATAAGGAGTATGATATATCCATTCGATACCGTGTTCTCTGGCCCAGGTGTTGATGAGGCTTTTCTTAAAATGAGTCCTGTTGTCCGACTCGATCCTGTCAGGGGTGCCATGTCTCCACAGGACTTGCTTTTCCAGGCCCAGGATGGTGTTCCGGGCTGTAGCATGAGGCACAGGGTAGGTCTCCAGCCATCCAGTTGTCGCTTCAACCATGGTCAACACGTAGCGCTTGCCTTGGCGGGTTTGGGGAAGGGTGATGTAGTCAACTTGCCACGCTTCCCCATACCTGTACTTTGACCATCCTCAACCATACCACAGAGGCTTCACCTCTGTTCTAGTTTGAAAACAAACTAGTGGGAGACACCAAGTCAGAATAACAATTTAATAGGGAAATAAAAGGAGGGGGAAAGAAAAAAAACAATAAAAGCGGATAACACTGGGTTAAACTGACAGAGTTAGGATACAACCTGGCACCCTGTTAGTCAGGGTGGTGGTAGCAGTCTGGTAGAATGCTGGCTGCAGTCCTCCCGAAGTGGCGATCCTGTAGAAAAAGAAGGGTCTGCTCCTCCTCAGAAGGTCCAGTCGTGGCTGTGTAGCTCCTGTCCTCTGGAAATCCAGTGGAAAGGCCTTCTCTCTGGTGTTCAGCCTCAGTTTATATCCACGATGGGATGCTTGGTTCCTCCCTCTGGGTGGAGCATCTCACAATGGGGTAATGAGTCATGAGGCCAAGTGTTGATTAGGCTCATTAACAGAAGATAGTCCGGAGGGAGTTATCTCTGAGTCATGCGGCAGGACAATGGTGGGCAATTAACAGAAAGATAGTCTGGGGGGAGGACGCAAGGAAACACTGCCCCACCTGATTTCAACGGCTGATGGGGATGGTAATAGAATACACTGCAACCCAGGACATTATCCACCCCTTAGTCTATTACCATCTACATCATCCCAAATCAATACCTTCTTTAAACTCTACACACACACATACATATATATATATATATACAATGAGACCCTACACACCGTTCTCACCTAAGATTAGGTCTCCTTGTGGTACACAATGGGTTTCCCCATCTTTTTGCATTACCCACCAAGTGCAACCAGGTCCTTGAGCAAAGACAATCCCATGGATGGGTTTGCCTTTGCCTGAGGTGGGATTAATCCAAACAGTCTTTCCTAAAATACCCCTCAGGTGTACCGCAGGGACTCTATCTCCATCCACTGTGTGCAAGGATTCAGGCTCGGCAGGACCAGCTTGATTGATGGACCCTCGGGTATTGACCATCCAGGTGGCCTTTGCTAAGTTCACTTCCCAATTTTTGAAGGTCCCCCCACGAAGTGCCTTCAGGGTGGTTTTAAGTAGTCCATTGCAGCGTTCAACTTTTCCGGCAGTTGGTGCATGATAAGGAATATGATATATCCATTCGATACCGTGTTCTCTGGCCCAGGCGTTGATGAGGCTGTTCTTAAAATGAGTCCCGTTGTCCGACTCGATCCTGTCAGGGGTGCCATGTCTCCACAGGACTTGCTTTTCCAGGCCCAGGATGGTGTTCCGGGCTGTAGCATGGGGCACAGGGTAGGTCTCCAGCCATCCAGTTGTCGCTTCAACCATGGTCAACACGTAGCGCTTGCCTTGGCGGGTTTGGGGAAGGGTGATGTAATCAACCTGCCAGGCTTCCCCATACCTGTACTTTGACCATCGTCCACCGTACCACAGAGGCTTCACCCGCTTGGCCTGTTTGATTGCAGCACAGGTCTCACAACTGTGGATGACCTGTGAGATGCTGTCCATGGAAAGGTCCACCCCTCGGTCACGGGCCCATCGGTATGTTGCATCTCTCCCCTGATGACCAGAGGCATCATGGGCCCAACGAGCTAGGAATAATTCTCCCTTGTGCTGCCAGTCCAGATCCACCTGTGATACTTTCACCTTGGCAGCTCGGTCCACCTGCTCGTTGTTGCGATGCTCTTCATTAGCCCGACTCTTGGGTACGTGCGCATCCACGTGTCGAACCTTCACAGTCAGCTTCTCTACTCGGGCGGCGATGTCCTGCCAAATCTCAGCGGCCCAGATGGGTTTCCCTCTGCGCTGCCAGTTGGCCTTTCTCCAGCGATCCAGCCATCCCCACAGAGCATTAGCTACCATCCATGAGTCGGTGTAGAGATAGAGCCTCGGCCACTTCTCTCGTTCAGCAATATCCAAAGCCAGCTGGACGGCTTTAAGCTCTGCAACCTGACTCGATCCACCTTGTCCCTCGGTAGCTTGTGCAACTCGTTGTGTGGGGCTCCATACTGCAGCTTTCCACTTTCGGTTAGCGCCTACAATTCGGCAGGAACCATCAGTGAAGAGGGCATAAGGTCTTTCAGTCTCCGGTAGCTCATTATATGGTGGGGCTTCCTCAGCACGAGTCACTTGCTCTTCCTCTTCTTCAGAAGATAATCCAAAAGTCTCACCTTCAGGCCAGTTTGTTATAATTTCTAGAATCCCAGGGCGATTTGGGTTTCCAATACGGGCACGCTGTGTGATGAGGGCGATCCATTTGCTCCATGTGGTGTCGATGGCGTGATGCGTGGAAGGAACCTTTCCTTTGAACATCCAACCCAGCACCGGTAGTCGGGGTGCCAGAAGCAACTGTGCTTCAGTGCCAATTACCTCTGAGGCAGCTTGGACTCCTTCATAAGCTGCCGAGATTTCCTTCTCTGTGGGAGTGTAGTTGGCTTCAGACCCTCTGTAGCTTCGGCTCCAGAATCCCAGTGGTCGGCCACGAGTCTCACCAGGCACCTTCTGCCAGAGGCTCCAGGACAGACCATTGTTCCCGGCTGCAGAGTAGAGCACATTTTTCATCTCAGGTCCTGTTCTGACTGGGCCAAGGGCTACCGCATGAGCGATTTCCTGCTTGATCTGGGCGAAGGCTTGCTGCTGTTCAGGGCCCCAGTGGAAATCATTCTTCTTGCGGGTAACCAGGTAGAGAGGGCTCACAATCTGGCTGTACTCGGGAATGTGCATCCTCCAGAAACCTATGGCGCCTAGGAAAGCTTGTGTTTCCTTCTTGCTGGTCGGTGGAGACATCCCAGTGATCTTATTGATGACCTCGGTGGGAATCTGACGTTGTCCATCTTGCCACTTTACTCCCAGGAACTGGATCTCTTGAGCAGGTCCCTTGACTTTGCTCCTTTTGATGGCAAAGCCGGCTTCCAGGAGAATCTGGATGATTTTCTCTCCTTTTTCAAACACTTCCTTTGCTGTGTTTCCCCACACAATGATGTCATCAATGTACTGCAGATGTTCTGGAGCCTCACCCTTTTCCAATGCAGTCTGGATCAGTCCATGGCAAATGGTGGGACTGTGCTTCCACCCCTGGGGCAGTCAGTTCCAGGTGTACTGCACACCCTTCCAGGTAAAAGCAAACTGGGGCCTGCATTCTGCTGCCAAAGGAATGGAGAAGAAGGCATTGGCAATGTCAATAGTGGCGTACCACTTCGCTGCTTTGGACTCCAGCTCGTGCTGAAGTTCCAACATGTCCGGCACAGCAGCGCTCAATGGTGTCGTGACCTCATTCAAGCCACGGTAGTCCACCGTCAGTCTCCATTCTCCACTGGACTTATGCACTGGCCATATAGGGCTGTTGAAAGGTGAATGGGCCTTGCTGACCACCCCTTGGCTCTCCAGCTCATGAATCATCTCATGGATGGGAACCACAGAGTCTCGGTCGGTGCGGTATTGCCGGCGGTGCACTGTTGCTGTGGCGATTGGCACCTGTTGTTCTGCAACTCTTAGCAGTCCCATGGCAGTGGGGTCATCTGAGAGGCCAGGCAATGTACTCAGTTGTCTGATATCTTCTGTCTCCACAGCAGCTATCCCAAAAGCCCAACGATGTCCTTTTGGGTCCTTGAAATATCCATTTCTGAGATAGTCTATGCCAAGAAAGCACGGGGCCTCTGGGCCAGTCACGATGGGGTGTTTCTGCCACTCGTTCCCAGTTAAACTCACTTCAGCTTCCATTACAGTCAGCTGCTGGGATCCTCCTGTCACCCCAGAAATAGAAATGGGTTCTGCTCCCACATACCTTGATGGCATCAGAGTACATTGAGCGCCGGTGTCAACCAAAGCCGTGTATTTTTGTGGGTCAGATGTGCCAGGCCATCGGACCCACACAGTCCAAAAGACCCGATTATCCCTTGCGTCTACCTGGCTAGAGGCAGGGCCCCTCTATTCCTGGTCATGTTGCATGTTGCTCTCTTCCGGTGAATACGTTCCTGAGGTCCCTTCAAGAGGATTGGTCACGTTATCATTCCTATGCCGTCTGGAGTTCTGTATACGAGAGACCGGAGCGGCGTTGACACTAGATGCGCTTGTTGTGGTAGTTGTCCCTCTTTTTAGCTCACATACCCTGGCTGCTAAGGAGGAGGTGGGTTTTCCATGCCACTTACTCATGTCTTCTCCATGTTCCTGAAGGAAAAACCAGAGGTTACCGCGTGGGGTGTATCCTCTCTCTCTGGTTGGGGGACGCTGGCTCCTAATGGCAGAGACTCTTGTTGGTTCTGGCGGGATGTGGTAAATCTCTTCCTTAAGTTCCTTTTTCAGTTTCTGATTGCCTTCTTCGATCAAGCTTCGGACTTGCTCAGGAAGCCTTGTTTCCACAGATGAGACATGGGTGTGAAATGGGGCTGTGATGGTGTCCTCGTAAATCCTCAGTTTGTTCACCAAGACACCCACCCTGTCCTCACCTTCCCTCCATTGCAGCGTTGCCAGGTCACGGGAGTACATCTGTGGTCCAAGGCGTGCCAACCTCAACCACATCTGTGACGTGCACTGGACACCATCTGGGCTCTTAGTAAATCTCTCGTCTTCTGAGAAAACCATCTCCAGCACAGCCAATTCCCTCAGGCACCGGATACCTTGTTCCATTGTGCTCCATTTTCCTTGGTGCACCTGGAGGTCTTCTTTACAAAGGTACCTGTCCCTTACACTTGTAAACAGTCACCGCCAGAGGCTGAGAGTTTCTTGGGTTCTCCCAATCCCCTGGTCAATGACCACATCCCGGGACAGAGATCCCAGCTGCCTGGCCTCACTTCCGTCCAGAATGGTGTCATTGGCTGCAGCATCCCAAATGCGGAGCAGCCAGGTCAGGATGGACTCATTTGTCTGGTGGGTGAATTCCCTCCGCAGGTCTCGCAGCTCACCCAGAGATAGCGACCGAGTGATGATCTCTGGCTCTGCCTCTTCTGCTGGGTGCGAAGGTCCTGCTGCATCCTCGTCAGTCACTATGCGGACTGATTTGCTTTTTGATTTCTTCTGAATGCGGGCAACTGCAATTGGTTTAGGCTGTTCTGGTTCAGTGACAGTTTGCTTGGGGACGCTGACAGTGCTTTTGGTTTCTTTCTCCTCTGTGTCAGTCTGCGTAGAGAGGGACACTGTTGCTTTGCGTTTGGTTCCTTTCTCCGCTGTGTCAGTCTGCGTAGACATGGACGCTGTTGTTTCGCATTTGGTTTCTTTCTTCTCTGTGACAGTCTGTGTAGACATGGTGTTTGTTGTTCTGCTCTTTTTCCCTCCCTCATCCTGAGGATGCTGTGCCATAGCTCTGATTCTGAGCATGGTGTCCACGGTGCAGGCTGTACAGAGAAGACAAAGCAGAACTGGCAGCAAGTTTATGCCATCTTTGACATCCAGAGGGAATTCAATATTTTCAAAAACTGCTGTGCCTGGCCTGAAAGGCTGGAAGAAACCACTCTGTACTCCTCCCACCAGGGGCTGGGTGCGATTGTCAAGGAGATCCCAGACATAGGAGCCCAGACTAGGACAGCCAAACAAAACTGAGTATATACTCCTAATGGTATTCATCGCCTCGCAGGTTATTATGCTGTAGACATAATAAACCATTAAAGCAATTCTCATACCCTTCCCTGGTTTTAACAGGAGTAATACAACAGGCAGGTAGTTCCCCATGTGAGGAAAAATATAGAGAGCAAGATACAGTACCCATGTAGACAAGCTGAGCACCATGGTGAATAGGTTTCTGTTAATACAAAATTGTAATTCTGACTTTTTCTCAGAGCCTGCCTCACATTGGGTGCCAAATTATGTACTAGTTTGAAAACAAACCAGTGGGAGGCATCAAGTCAGAATAACAATTTAATGGGGAAATTAAAGAAAAGGAAAAAAATAAAAGAAGACACTGGTTCAGACTGACAGAGTCAAGATACAACCTGACATCCTGTTAGGCAGGGTGGTGGTAGCAGTCTGGTAGAATGGTGGCTGCAGTCCTCTGAAGTGATGGTCCTGTAGAAAAAGGGTCTGCTCTTCCTCAGGTCCAGTGGTGGCTGTGTAGCTCCTGTCCTCTGGAAATCCAGTGGAAGGGTTGTCTCTGGTGTTCAGCATCTCAGCTTATATCCACGATGGAATGCTTGGTTCCTCCCTCTGGGTGGAGCATCTCACAATGTGGTAATGAGTCATGAGGCCAAGTGTTGATTAGGCTCATTAACAGAAGATAGTCTGGAGGGAGTTATCTCTGAGTCATGTGGCAGGACAATGATGGGCCATTAACAGAAAGATAGTCTGGGGGAAGGAGGCAAGGAAACACTGCCCCACCTGATTTCAACAGCTCATGAGGATGGTAATAGAATACACTGCAACCCAGGACAGAGGAAAGTGAAAAAACCCTATTTATTTAACAAGCAGAGTGCCCGCAGAGCACGGGGAGCAAAAATTGATAACTGTTAGGATATTAAACCTCCTCAATGCTGAGAAAGCTGGTGGATTTAGAGTTCCCTCTGTAGCTGGCTCGGCCCCTTCTGAGGTCCCAGGCCAGGATGCAGCATCCCCGCAGCCTCCCTGCCGGTCCACGGGGTCGGATGATCTGGTTCTCGGATCACAGCTAAGCCAAACATTTCCAGGAGGAGAAGCTACAGAAGTTACTGGAGGATTTCTGTATGCAGTCCTGGGAAAACTTTTTGCCTCAGCTCACAAGCTGGCTAGAAGAAGGAATTGTAACTCTTTCCCACTGCAAGCAGAGCCGAGCAACGCAGGGGAGTGTGTATGAGTCCTTGAACACAAACTGTGCTGAAGAATTTGCCTGGCTTCCCTGCCCCCTTTCCTCGGATCCAGCTGAAAGCTGCGGGACCCATTTCTGGGCATAAAGCAGATGATAAGGGAATACAGTATTGTCATAAAATCACCCCAAGACAAGCCTCTAGCAGTTTCCTTATCTCTTTTCCATTTGCCACTTCTTTTCCTGCTGTAGTCAGAAATTCTCTCTCCTTCTGTAGCATCCCTATGGTATGACACACTCCAAAAGCATATCGTGAGTCAGTGTAAATATTCACTCACCTGTTTTTACCTTGTTTCGCTACTTGTATAAAGGCTATCAGTTCTGCACCTTGTGCACTTATTTCTGCTAGCAAGGCTTTGGACTCTCTTACACCTTCATCATCCACAACTATGTATTCCATCACACGCTTTCCATCCTGGTAATAAGAGGATCCATCCACATACAGGGTTAAATCAAGGTTTAACATAGGTTCATCTTTTATATCCTCCCGTGGTTTGCTAGGTATCATAATGACTTTTCTACAGTCTTAGTTTGGAGTACCATCTTCTGGCAATGGCAAGAGCGTAGCAGGGTTCAAGGGATTACAGTGCCTTAAAATTATATTGTCTGCCATCAGTAAAATAAGCTCATACATGTGAGTTCTTTGTGGTGATAGGGCCTGAGTTGCATATTAATTCAACAATATTTCCACCTCCTGTGGCACGAGTACATACAGCTGATGTCCTAAAATCCAAGAATGGCTCTTTTCTACCATCTCAGCTGCTGTGACTATAGCCCTAGTACATTGAGGAGTACCAGATACAACAGGATCTAACTTAGCTGAATAATACGCTATAGTCCTCTGATGATGTCCGAGTTGCTGTGTATTTACACCACTAGCTACTCCCTTTCTCTCATGTCTATGCAAATAAAAAGGCTTAATATAGTCTTGCAAATGTAATGCCAGTGCAGTCATTAAAGCTTTCTGGACAGTTCCAAATGCTTGCTTTCTTTCTGGGCCCCATGTCAAAGGTTCCAATTCTTCCTACTTTGTGGCTTCAGTTAAGGGTTTAATTAACTCTCCCCACCCCAGAATCCGTGGTCTACAGAATCCTACTTGATCTAAATAAAATCCTTACCTGCTTTTTTGTCACTGGCTGGGGTAAATTTATGATCGCTTGAATTTTGTCTGGATCTATTAACCTCTGCCCTTCTCTTAGGATGAATCCCAAATACTTCTGTTTAGCACAGCTGTAATTTAGATAGGAATGCAGTGTCCTTTCTCAGACAATTCTTTACATAACTGGTATATACTTGTTACGATCCAGTTTAAACCCAGAAGAGCAAAGAAAACTAAGTCTCCGTGTATAAACCGGAAAAAACTTTAAAGGTTCAAAATATACCCAAAAATGAGATTAAAACCAAACGAGGTTAGATGTTGGTGCCAAAAATTTGATATGTTTTATTTAATAGTAAAAGAGGCAAAGAGAAAGAAAAAGAAAGAAAGAAATAGAAAAAGAAATGTGCCTGGGGGGGGTGGGGAGGACAGGGAGAGAATGACAGGGGTTAGGTGGAAGCATATCACCCATCCAGGGGTCCCAACGACATCTTGTTGCTCCCCTCCATCTGGTCTTCTTGGTGGTGAGGGTGCCCCATCGCTGCTGTGGCCACGGCCACGCCGCCACACGCCAGAGTACAGAATCCCGTGGATTAATATATGCTTTGGGCAGGTGGGAACGCCCATGTGCCTCCCCTTGCAGGGGCTAGCTTGACACTGTCCCTTGCAACACTGAGGGTCTGTTGCATCATTTCTGGTGCTCTGGTGCAGGGTCTGGGGACCCATTTGGGGGGGGCCTTTGATGGGCCATGTCACCCCCTCTGCTGTGGATAAGCTTTTTTCCCATGTGAAGGCCCCCTCAGCTGTGCTCCTCTGCACAGTGGAGGATGGGCAGTCACTGCCCCTCTGACCAGAGGCTTTTCCAAGATACCCAAAGTCTTTCCTCCCCCCACCCTTTGGTTGGAGGGTCTGTTCGAGCCTGGCAGCTGATAGCCCTGGGGCTGTTGTCTCCACCTTGGAGGTGTTAAGCTTGTGCTTTGTGAATGTCCCTAGCCCTGAGTTGTTACTTTATCTTATCTTCATCTTCGAGCGGGTCCAGGGCCTCTCAGAGCCCCATTCAGGGTGTGGTAGCTTTCTCTGAAGCTTTTGTAATACAGTTTTAAAAGTCCTTCATGAAAATGTTTAAGTCATAAACTATATTTCAGTCTGACAATACTGTACACTTATCTTTTGAATTACTATCAATAAATCATCCACATACTGTATTAACACTGAATCTCTGGGTAGTTGTACATCTTCCAAATCTGTTTTCGATATTTGTGAAAATATAGTTGGTGCTCCACCAAAGCCTTGAGGCAACCTTGTCCAAGTTAACTGGTTCCCTTCCAAAATGAAAGCAACCAGTAGCCGGCTTTTTTCTTCCATTGGAATACTAAAAAATGCAGCAGTTAAATCTATGACCACAAATACCCTTTCCCAGTGTGGAATTTGTAAGAAAATGGTTGATGGATCTGGTACCCCTGGATGTAACACTATCACATGCTCATTAATTTTTCTTAGGTCCTGTATAAATCTCTATCCTGGACTACCCTCTTCATCGATTCTGGTTGTGGTAACTGGTAATAATGGGGTATTATAAGGGGATTCATATTCTCTTAGAATACTCTTTCTTAAAACCACATCAATTAGGTTTTGAATACTTGGACGTGCTTTCCTGGGGATAGGATACTGCTTTACTGCAGGTGGAACACCCCCCTTGGCTTTTATCTGCACTGGTTATGCTGACTGCAATAGTCCTATATCTGTGCTTGTCTGGCTCCACAATAACTTTGGGACTTTTCTCAATTCTGAGGGTATTCCAAAAGCATTTCTGGTTACACCTTCTTTCAGTTTTTCTTTTATCACATTAATTCTCATAACATCTAAATCTATTCCTTCTGGTGCCAACCTTATTTCTACATCCAAAGCCTGCAACAGATCTCTTCCCAGGAGACACACAGTTGAGTCCTCAGCTATTACAAATCTTCCCCATGTACTTTTACTTCCAAATCCTCTGCTTCTATCCTGAAAAATTTTTGTCAACACTGTTGCCAATAAATTCACTTTCTGTTCCTTCTTCCTTTTCACCTTCCATTCTTCCACCTTTTTCCTTTATTTGCTTCTATCATATACAAATATGGACACACTCTATTTTTTAACATTTACACTTTTACTGTACTAGATTTCCTAGATTTCATCTAGGTTCTTTTTACTTGTAGATCACAAAAGCTGAGAATAAAGCATATGAGCCTCTATATATGCATTTAAACTTGAAACAAGTCTAAACACCTTTGCTACTTCCCCAAGCTAAGTCTCTGGGGGACCAGTGATAATGGTTGTAAAATGTTAACACTTGGGTAGTATTTGGTAGAGCTGCGGGTTGCATAACAGTGGAATTAGGCACTGCTTGCAGGGATATGGGGTACAGCCCTGCAGTTTATGGCAGTGGCGGGGGAAAGAAGCAGGAGCAATCAAGGCATCACAAGCAGGAAATAAAGCAGCTGTGATTTGTGGAGGGGGAGGAGGAGTGTCATAGGTTAGCAAGCATAGTCCCGGAAAGGATGTCCTTGCTAAGGGGTGCTTACAGCTTCCTCTGGGACCTGATAGAACCTATCAGCTGGCCAGTTTGAATATGGACAATTCTTTAAGCCACTTAAAATTGTGACCGCCTCTGTGATACACACTTAAGAATAGACAAACTCCCCCCCAAGCTCTCTCTCGTTTCCGGCGCTGGGACAGGTGGCTGCGGGCCCCGTGCAGAGGCAAGTGGGCCCTGCTCAGGCCCTGCTTGGGCCAGGCCACAGCCATCCTGGAGTCGATGGGCCCTGTTCCACCTGGGGAACCCCCCCCCCCCCCCACTCCCCCACTGCCTTGCTGTGGGCAGCCAGAGTGGCTTGGCTCTCCCCCCTCTCCACTGCGATAATCCACATTCCAGCTGCAAGGCCTAGGTGAGATTAACCCTTTTAGTGCTGTGAAGAGCTGAAAACCTGAGGGAAGAGAAAGAGGAGATGCTTAAAGCTGAAATTCTGTTGTGAAGCTATGATATATCAGAGTATCCCGTTGTAATTTCATGAAGATATGAGGGGTGGAGTGTTCAACTTGTAAGCAAAAGCACCTGCGCTGAGATAGGCAGATGCTGACACAGCTATAATTTCATGAGAAGTTTGGACAGGGAGAGATGGACCAGATGAGGACTTTTGCTCCAAACGGGAAAGGAGAAAACCTCAGTTCCTAGAGATGCTTCCAGAGATAGTCCTAAAGATGAAGATGAGGAAGACCCTTTGCTCCCAGGGAAGGAGAAGGGCCTCTGTTCTTAGAGATGAAATGCTCCCAGAGATGGATGAAGAGGACTTTTGTTTCTGAACGGCTCAACCTTAAAATTATACCCCAAAAAACTTCAAGAGTGGACCCTCAAAAGCAGTTGTGGGAAAAGCTGCAAGTCGGGGGATGGGACTCACATGCAAGCAGAGAGACCTCTTCCTAAATGGACTGAACAGAGTTATTTGGAAGTGGGCAGGTGTCTCGTTGTGATAATGTTTTCATAGCACGAGCAAGAAGAGACTTCTCTTTCTAAATGGACTGAACAAGGTTATTATGGAAGTGGTAAACAGACTGAACATCTTAAGTGTTGTCTTTTTACATTGTCAGTGGGAGAAGGGAGGAAGGTGGGGGTAGGAGAAGAGTTCTGAAGGTGTGGTATAATTTTTTTTCTTCTTTTAGGTCTGTTAATAAACTTCTTTATATTCTTTCAAGTTTGGTGCCTGCTTTGCGTTTCTCCTAATTCTTATCTCACAGAAGATAAACAGTAATGAGTATCTTGGACCAAACCACTACAACACAGTACTCCAAGTGGGGTCTCATGAAGGCAGAGTATAGGGGGTAAATCCCCTCCCTCGACCTGCTGGCCACACCTCTCTTGATGCAGCCTGGGATGTCGTTGGCCTTCTGGGCTGTGAGTGCACACTGTTGGCTCATGTCCAGGTCTCCCTGGATGGCATCCCATCCTTCTGTTGGGTCAACTGCAGCACTCAGCTTCGTGTAATCTGCAAACTTGCTGAGCGTGAGCTCGATCTCACTGTCTGTGTCATTGATGAAGATATTGAAGAGCCCCGGTCCAAAGACAGAGCTGAGGGGCACCACTTGTCACCAGCCTCCACCTGGACATAGAGCCATTGACCACAACTCTCTGGCTGCATCCATCCAGCCAACCAATTCCTTATCTACCAAGTAGTTCACCCTTCAAATTCCTGTCTCTACAATTGGGAGATAAGGATGCCGTGTAGGACCGTGTCAAAGGTCTTACAGAATTCTAGGTAGATGACATTGCTTGGTCTTCCCTTGTCAACCATTGCAGTCACTCCATCATAGAAGGTCACCAGATTGGTCAGGTACGATTTGCCCTTAGTGAAGCCATGCTGGCTGTCTTGGATGCCCTCCTTGCCTTGCATGTGCCTTAACATTGCTTCCATGAGGATCTGCTCCATGATCTTCCCAGGCACACCCAGAGGTGAGGCTCGCAGGTCTGCAGTTCCCCAGATCTTCCTTTCTCCCCTCTTTAAAAATGGGAGCGATGGTTCCCTTTTTCCAGTCACTGGGGACTTTGCCTGACTGCCACGACTTTTCAAAAATGATGGAGAGTGGCTTGGCAAGAACATCAGCCAGGTCCCTCATGACCCTGCGATGCATCTCATCAGGCCCCATAAACTTGTGGCTATTCAGCTTCATCAAGTGGTCTCAAACCTGCTCTTTGCTTACAGTGGGAGGGCCTTTGCTACTCCAACCCCCACTTAGAGGTTCAGGGACTTGAGACACAGGAGAAACCTGGCTGCCAGTGAAGACTGAGGTGAAGAACTATCATTTGCAACCAGTTCTCCCTTCTCATTTATTGGGGGTGGTGTGTACACTCTCCTTGGCCTTTGTTTTCTGACCTATGTACTTTTAGAACCCCTTCTTGTTATGCTTTACCTTCATCCTGGTTTGAAGGAGAGGTGTCTGCCAAGGAACCTCCCCTGGAATGGAAAATGTGACCCCCTTCCCTCCAAATTATTATAACTTTGAAATTATGGGGCTTTCAGGCAAAGATATGGGAAAAGGAATACCAGTTCTTTTTCAGAATACATATATATATATCACTTGGCAAACAAGCAACAACAACAGCAGGAACAACAAACGAAAACAGAAACCCAACAACAGCCTTCTCTCGGCTGTCAAGCAATTTCCCTTCCCATGTAGTTATGGTCACAGCCAGCAGGGGCGCTGTTGGCTCCTGGCCACACAGGGCAGGTGTGATGATTCCCCCGCGGCTGCAGCAGACTCTGTAGCACGATCTCAGCCGCCTCTCTGCATGTGGATAATGGCGGAAAGCTGGCAGAAGAGATAGAAAAAGGACTTTCATTACAAACCCACAGGGTCATCCGATCCCGTGCCCCTTCGGATGGCAAAATGGACTGTAGCAGGAACTCTGGAGCAGTGGCTGGAATGGCAGAGGTGGGCAGACCCCAGGGTGGCAAACAAAATGTAGTAGAAATTCCACAGCCATAGCAGGAGCTGCAGGGGTTCGGGCAGACATGGAGTATCAGGTTAAAGTGTAGCGAAAAACCCGAAGCAGCGGCAGAAGACAGTGGGGCTGGGCTGCGGCAGCTGGGCTCCCTCAAGCAGCTGGGAGAGGCTCCCTCGAAGGGGGGAGGGTCTCAGGGTCCCAGGTTTTCCCCTGGGACACCCAAGTAGATGGTGAGGGTCCTTTTCTAGTGACATTGGGTGTTCAATAAGGTCCTAGTTCAATGGCCACTCTTACGAGGAAAGCGTCACTCACGGTAGAAGCAGTAAAAGACGGAACTCCATGGTGGTAGCGAATTCTTCTCACAGCAACTGCAAACTTGCCGTCTCTCCCTCTGATCCAAGATTGAGAGAGAGTAGCCAAGTCCAGCCCCTCACCCCCCAGCCAAAATCTCGTGGTATCTCTGCCCTTCCCAAGAGAAACCCCCTCAGCTATTAGTGCAGCCAGGTGCATCCCGCTCTCTCCTCCTTGGCTACATATATTGTCTCTCTTAAGTACCGCTGTTATCATCTCTTAGGCAACAGATGGGAGAAAATTCCCTGAGAAAAAGAAAAAAAAAAGAAAAAAAATCTTAACCTCCAACATTATCTACCTCAAACTTTTTCCCATACCAACGTTACATCAAACTTAAACTTTTAAACTATATACATACATGCATTACTCTAATTATATACATATATGCATCTAGATCTAGATAGGGGCACAGTGTGACAGGCAGTTCACCCTAAAACAAGGTCTCCTTGAGGTATATATCGTGTCTCTCCATCTTTCTGTATCACCCACCAGGTGCAACCTGGTCTCTAAGAAAAGACAACCCCACAGATGGGTTTGTCTTTGCTCAAGGCAGAATTAATCCAGTTTTTCTGTGTTTGGTGCTCAAGGCATGAGCTCTGGCATGCCCCAGGTCAGAGGCAGTCCAGCTGCGTTACTTCCACGCGTCGCTGAAGCTGGGATTGACTGGCATTACGCAGCCCCAGCCCCGCAGTGGGCTGGGTCACACCAACATTTTTCCTAGCATACCTTTCCAATGCACCACCAGAACCTTTTCTCCATCTGTTGTATGCAGGGGTTTAGATTAGGTAGGGCCAGATCAGTTGGTGGAACCTCTGGTGTTAACTAACCAGGTGGCCTTTGCTCCCAATTTTTGAAAGTCCTCCCACCCAGTGCCTCCAAGGTGGTTTTTAGCAGTCCGTTGCACCGCTCAACTTTCCCAGCAGCTGGTGCATGATAAGGAATATGGTACACCCATTCAATGCCATGTTCTCTAGCCCAGGTGTTTATAAGGCTGTTTTTGAAATGAGTCCCATTGTTGGACCCAGTTCTCTCAGGGGTACCATGCCTCCAAAGGCCTTGATTTTCGAGGCCCAGAATGGTGTTGTGGGCAGTAGCATGAGGCACAGGGTAGGTCTCCAACCATCCCATGGTGGCTTCTACCACTGTGAGTACATCAGACTTGCCTTGGCGGGTTTGAGGTAGTGATGTAGTCAACCTGCCAGGCCTCCCCATACTTATATTTGGATCATCCCGCTCCATACCACAGGGGTTTCTCCCGCTTGGCCTGCTTGATCCCAGGGCACGTTTCACAATTATGGATAACCTGGGAGATATGGTCCATGGTTAGATCCACCCCTCGGTCTCGTGTCCACTTATAGGTGGCATCTCTGCCCTGATGGCCTTAGGCATCATGGGCCCATCGAGCTAGGAACAACTCTCCCTTGTGTTGCCAATCCAAGTCTATCTGTGACACCTCTATTTTTGCAGCCTGATCTACCTGTTTGTTGTTTCGGTGCTCCTCATTAGCCTGACTCTTGGGGGCATGGGCATTTACATGGTGGACTTTCACAGGTAGCTTTTCTACCTGAGTGGCAATGTCTTGCCATTCTTCAGTAGCCCAGATTGGTCTTCCTCTGCGCTGCCAATTAGCTTTTTCTCACTTTTCTAACCATACCCACAGAGCATTGGCTACCGTCTACAAATTGTTGTAAAGGTAGAGCTTTGGCCACTTCTCTCTTTCGGCAATGTCCACGTCCAATTGGATGGCTTTGAGTTCAGCAAGCTGGCTCGATCCACCTTCTTCAGTAGCTTCTGTGACCTGTTGTGTGGGGCTCCATATGGCTGCTTTCCACTTTCAGTTCATCCCTATTATGTGACAGGAACTGTCAGTGAAATGAGCATAGCGTGTTTCTTCTGCTGGCAGTTGGTTTACAGTGGAGCTTCCTCAGCACATGTCACTTGTTCCTGCTCCTCTTTGTCAGTAAGACCAAAGTTTTCACCTTCAGGCCAATTTGTAATTATTTTCAAAATCTCAGGGTGATTTGAGTTTCCAATATGGGCATACATGCTGTGTGATGAGGGCAATCCATTTACTCCATGTGGCATCGGTGGCGTGGTGGGTAGAGGGAACCTTTGCTTTGAACATCCACCCAGCACCGGTAGTCGGGGTGCCAGGAGGAGTTGTGCTTCAGTGCTGATTACCTCTGAGGTGGCTTGGACTCCTTCATAGGCTGCCAAGATTTCCTTCTCTGTTGGAGTGTAGTTGGCTTCTGACCATCTGTAACCGGCTCCAGAATCCGAGTGGTCAACCTTGAGTCTCACCAGGCACCTTCTGCCAAAGGCTCTGTCACCGAAACTGCGGGAAAACAAAAACCCTCCAACAACATCTTTAATGTTTGAGAGTCAAGGCATTACTTTATTATCTGGCCAGGACGTACCACAGAAATAATCTCATCCACACATAGCCCGGGTGTGCAGAGAGAATCATTCCATGACACATGACCTTTACTAGATTTTTCACGTTTTATACAGTCAAAACTCATATAAACTAATTTGCACAGTGTTCATTGGTCTCAAGTTGTGTAATTCTTAGTATTTGGTCTCCTATTGGATCCGGATTTCTTCACTTCTGATGTTAATTAGATCTTCATTCCTTGATTTTCCTATCAGTCTTTTCCAGAGGAGATGTCTCCAATTCTGCCAGAGGCAGAGTCTGGGGTAGATGTTTGTAGTTGGCTGCTGATGTTCAGTTGATGTTATATCTATGGCCTTATCTCTTTGGGGCTACTCCCAGTCTGTTGAAATGCTAAGCCCATCAGGCCTCACCTAGAAAAACAATGCCCTGGAAAGAAGCTTCAGTTCCCTTCCCCTGGGGCAAAGGTGAACAAACCTGGCTAAAGTTATACATAAAAAATTTTTAAACTGGTGTGTTTTTCAACAGCTCCAGGACAGACCATTGTTCCTAGATGTAGAGTAAAACACATTCTTCACCTCTGGTCCCATCCTGACTGGGCCAAGGGCTACCGCATGAGCAATTTCCTGTTTGATCTGGGCAAAGGCTTGCTGCTGTTCAGGGTCCCAGTGGAAATCGTTCTTCTTGCAAGTAACCAGGTAGAGAGGGCTCACAATCTGGCTGTACTCAGGAATGTGCATTCTCCAAAAACCTATGGTGCCTAGGAAAGCTTGTGTTTCTTTCTCGCTGGTTGGTGGAGACATTGCTGTGATCTTATTGATGACCTTGGTGGGTATCTGACAGCATCCATCTTGCCACTTCACTCCTAGGAACTGGGTCTTTTTTAGGCAGGTCCCTTGACTTTGCTCTTCTTGATGGCAAAGACAGTTTCCAGGAGAATCTGGATGATTTTCTCTCCTTTCTCAAGTAATTCCATTTCTGTGTTCCCCCACACAATGATGTCATCGATGTACTGCAGGTGTTCTGGAGCCTCACCCTTTTCCAGTGCAGTCTGGATCAGTCCATGGCAATTGTGGGACTGTGCTTCCACCCCTGGGGCAGTCAGTTCCAGGTGTACTGCACACCCCTCCAGGTGAAGGCAAACTGAGGCCTGCACTCTGCTGCTAGAGGAATAGAGAAAAATGTATTTGTAATGTCAGTAGTGGCATACTACTTAGCTGCCTTGGACTCCAGCTTATATTGGAGCTCCAACGTCCGGCACAGCAGCGCTCAGCGATGGGTCACCTCATTCAAGTCACGATAATCCACAGTCAATCTCCATTCTCCTTCCGATTTGCGCACAGGCCAGATGGGGCTGTTGAAGGGTGAGTAGGTCTTGCTGACCACCCCTTGGCTCTCCAGCTCACAAATCATCTTGTGGATGGGAATCATGGCATCTCAATTTGTCCGATACTGCTGGCGATGCACTGTCGAGGTGGCAATTGGTATTCATTCCTCCACCTTCAGGAGTCCTGCTGCAGAAGGATTTTCTGACAGTCCAGGCAGGGTGTTCAATTGCCTAATGCCCTCCCTCTCCACAGCAGCTATTCCAAAAGCCCACCTGAGTCCCTTTGGGTCTTTGAAATACCCACTCCAGAGGAAATCTATGCTCAGAATACATGGGGCCTCTGGACCAGTCACAATAGGATGTTTCTTCCACTCTTTTCCTGTCCGGCTCACCTCACCTTCCATCAGGTTCTTGCTAGCTATTCAGGTGCATGGCAGGGCTTCCTCCGGCCATAGGAGGTGCGATTAAAAGAAGGCTCTAGGGAGTGTGGTGACCCAGAGCGTGCTGACCCGGAGGGGGCAAACAGGGCTGTGGCACATCTCTGAGGGCGTGGCACGGCAGTTTGTGCAGCAGTTTGGGAAGGCAGGGCAAGCAAGCAGGGTTGCAGGCATTCTCCTGCTATAGTGGCGTTTTATTTTGCTAGATTTTTGGTTGGGTGTTTTGGGGGGGTTTTTTGTGTTTGTTTTTTTCTTTTCAGCAATGGTCTCTAAATGATCAAAAGCTATAGCTAGTAAAAGTGTACAAAGCCAAACAGAACCCTCCAAGAAGGATGCATCTGTCCAGACCCCTTTCTGTATGGAGTGTTTGAGCCTGTCAGTAGTACCAGGGGATGGTGCAAAAGATGCCTGCCTGCAGTGCAAACAGGTGAATGATCTCCTCTGTCTGGTGGCTGAGCTTAAGGAGGAAGTAGAAAGACTAAGGAGTATTAGGGAAAGTAAAAGGAAAATAGACTGGTGGAGTTTCACCCTTCCATCCCTGAGAGAAGCCCACGAGGAGTCAGAGGACTCCCATGCCTCCTACCATCAGGAAGAAGGAGGAGACCTAGTTGATGAAGGGGAATGGAAATGGGTCCCTCCTCAGGGAGGTAATAAAAATTCCTCCCGACCCCCATCACCTACCCAGGTGCCACTTCAGAATAGGTATGAGGCCCTGGATCCAGGGGGTCAGCCAGGTGACATCGAAGAAAATAATCTGCCTGGAGAGCCTCCCAATTACACTTCATCTGTCAGATGGATCACTACCTGTAGCATTAAAAAGAAAAGAAGGGTAGTCGTAGTAGGTGACTCCCTTCTGAGGGGAATAGAGGGCCCTGTGTGTCACCCAGACCCATCCCACAGGGAGGTCTGCTACCTGCCTGGGGCCTGGGTATAGGATATCACCAGGAGATTCCCTGGGCAGATTCAGCCCTCTGATTATTACCCACTGCTGATACTCCAGGCTGGCAGTGATGAGACTGAAAAGAAGAGCACCAGGGCAATTAAAAGGGACTTCAGGGCTCTGGGTCAAGTGGTTGATGGGGCAGAAGCACAGGTGGTGTTCTGCTCAGTCCCTTCAGTGGCAGGGACAAATGATGAAAGGAACAGGAGAACCCACATTATCAACAAGTGTCTTAAAAGCTGGTGTCATCGGCAGAATTTTTGGTTCTTTGATCAGGGGGCAACTTTCATGGCACCTGGCCTGCTGGAGCCAGATGGGGTCCATCTATCTGTTAAGGGCAAAAGGATTTTAGCCCATGAATTGGCAGAACTCATTGAGAGGGCTTTAAACTAGGTTTGAAGAGGGAAGGGGATGCAGCTGGGCCCTCCAGAAACAAGCCCAAGGGGGGTAAGCCAGAGTCAGGGGTAAAATCAGCAGCCCAGCTGAAGTGCATGTACACTAATGCACGCAGCATGGGTAACAAACAAGAGGAGCTGGAAGCCATGGTACAGCAGGAAAGCTATGATGTAGTCGCCATCACGGAAACGTGGTGGGATGACTTGCATAACTGGAGTGCTGCAATGGATGGCTACAAGCTCTTCAGAAGAGACAGGAGAGGGAGAAGAGGTGGCTCTTTATATTAGGGAGGCTCTTGACACCATGAAAATTGAGACTAATGGTGATAAAGTCGAGTGCCTATGGGTAAGAATCAGGGGGAAGGCCAACAAGGCTGACATCCTGGTGGGAGTCTGTTATAGACCACCCAACCAGGAAGAAGAGGTGGATAACTTATTCTACAAGCAGATGGAGGATGTTTCAAGATCACCAGCCCTTGTTCTTGTAGGTGACTTTAAGCTGCCAGACATCTGCTGGGAACTTAACACAGCAGAGAAGAGGCAGTCTAGGAGGTTCTTAGAGTTTGTGGAGGACAACTTCCTGTCACAGCTGGTGAGTGAGCCTACCAGGGGAGGGACTACACTAGACCTGCTGTTTGCAAACAGAGATGGGCTGGTGGGAGATGTGGTGGTTGGAGGCCGTCTGGGACACAGCGATCATGAAATTATAGAGTTTTCAATATTTGGTGAAACAAGCAGGGGCATCAATAAAACTTCCACACTGGACTTCTGGAGGGCAGACTTTGGCCTATTCAAGAGACTTATTCAGACAGTTCCTTGGGAAGCAGCCCTTAAGAACAAAGGAGTCCAGGAAGGATGGGCATGCTTCAAAACAGAAATCTTTAAGGCACAGGAACAGACTGTCCCAATGTGCCAAAAGATGAGTTGACGAGGAAAATTACTGGCCTGGATGGGCAAGGAGCTTTTGAAGGAACTAAGGAAAGAAAAGAGGGTGTATCACCTTTGGAAGGAGGGTCAGGTATCTCAGGAAATGTTTAAGGGGGTTGCCTAGGGCATGTAGAAAAAAAATTAGAGAGGCAGAAGCCCAGTTAGAACTCAATCTGGCAACTTCTGTGAAGGACAATAAAAAATATTTTTATAAATACATTAATGGCAGAAGGAAGGGCAAGGACAACCTCCATTCTCTATTAGATGCAGGAGGGAATTTAGTAACTAAAGATGAGGAAAAGGCAGAGGTACTTAGCACCTTCTTTGCCTCAGTTTTCAACAGAAAGACTGGTTGTCCTTAGGACAACTGTCCTCCCGGGCTTGTAGATGGTGTCAGGAAGCAGAATAGCTCCCTGGTTATCCAGGAGGAAGCAGTCAGAGACCTGCTGAGCCACTTAGATGCTCATAAATCTATGGGACCAGATGGGATCCATCCTAGGGTGATGAGGGAGCTGGCAGATGAGCTTACGAAGCCACTCTCCATCATTTACCATCAGTCCTGGCTCACTGGGGAGGTCCCAGATGACTGGAAGCTGGCCAATGTGATGCCCACCCACAAGAAGGGCTGGAAGGAGGATCTGGGAAACTACAGACCAGTCAGCCTGACCTCGGTACCTGGCAAGGTTATGGAACAGATCATCGAGTGCCATCACACGGCACCTACAGGATGGCACAGTATCAGACCCAGCCAGCATGGGTTTAGGAGGGGTAGGTCGTGCTTGACCAGCCTCATCTCCTTTTATGACCAGGTTACCTGCCTGGTGGATGCAGGAAAGGCTGTGGATGTTGTCTATCTGGACTTCAGCAAAGCCTTTGACATTGTCTTCCACAGCATACTCCTGGAAAAGCTGGCAGCCCACAGCTTGGACAGGAGCACTCTTTGCTGGGTTAAGAACTGGCTGGGTGGCCAGGCCCAGAGAGTGGTGATGAACGGTGCTGCATCCAGTTGGCAGCCAGTCACTAGTGGGGTCCCCCAGGGATCAGTGCTGGGGCCAGTCCTGTTTAATATCTTCACTGATGAGCTGGATGAGGGGACTGAGTCTACCATCAGTAAATTTGCAGGTGACACCAAGCTGGGAGCATGTATCGATCTGTTGGAGGGTAGGAGGACTCTGCAAAGGGACCTGGACAGTCTGGATAGATGGGCCGAGTCCAATAAGATGAAGTTTAACAAGTCCAAGTGCTGAGTCGTGCACTTTGGCCACAACAACCCCCTGCAGCGCTATAGGCTGGGGACAGTGTGGCTGGACAGTGCCCAGGTAGAAAGGGACCTGGGGATACTGGTCGACAGCTGACTGAACATGAGCCAGCAGTGTGCCCAGGTGGCCAAGAAGGCCAATGGCATCCTGGCCTGTATCAGGAATAGTGTGGCCAGCAGGACCAGGGAAATCATTCTTCCCCTGTGCTTGGCAGTGGTGAGGCCTTGAGTACTGTGTCCAGTTCTGGGCTCCTCAATTTAGGAAGGATGTTGAGATGCTTGAACGTGTCCAGAGGAGGGCAACAAGGCTGGTGAAGGACTTGGAACATAAGCCCTATGAAGAACGGCTGAGGGAGCTGGGGTTGTTTAGCCTGGAAAAAAGGGGACTCAGAGGTGACCATATCACTCTCTACAACTACATGAAAGGTGGTCGTAGTCAGGTGGAGGTCGGTCTCTTCTCCCAGGCAACAACTGACAGAACGAGAGGACACAGTCTTAAGCTGAGCCATGGGAAGTTTAGGTTAGACGTTAGAAAAAAATTCTTCACTGAAAGAGTGATTGTGTACCAGAATCGTCTGCCCAGGGAGGTGGTGGACCCACAGTCCCTGGACGTGTTTAAAAAAAGACTGGACATGGCACTCAGTGCCATGGTTTAGTTGACGAGGAGGTGTTAGGCCATAGGTTGTACTAGATGATCTTAAAGGTCTTTTCCAACCTAGTTCATTCTGTGTGATTCTGTGCTGCGGTCCCCCTGTCACCCCAGCAATAGAAACAGGTTCTGTCCCTGCATGTCCCGATGGGATTAACGTGCACTGCACACCAGTGTCGTCCAAGACCTTGTATTTTTGTGGTTCTGATGTGCCAGGCCATCGGATCCACACAGTCCAAAAGACACGATTCTCCTGTGCTTCTACCTGGCTAGAGGCAGGGCTCCTCTAGCCCTGGTTATCATTCCCTCCCTGGGCATACATTCTAGAGGTTTCTTCAAGGGGATTGGACATGTCATCCTCCCTTCCGTTTTGCCTGGCAGCTTGGCTATGGGAAACTGGAGCTACTTTCCGTCTGATGGAACTCCCTCTCTTAGTATTGTCCTCCTTCAGTTCACACACCCATGCTGCCAGGGCAGAAGTGGGTTTTTGTCTTGGTTTGAAAGACAGGTGTCTGCCAAGGAAGGCAGGAGCCTCCCTTGAAATGGAAAATCCAACCCCCTTCCCTCCAAATTATTATAATTTTGAAATTAAGGGGCTTTCAGGTAAAGATATGAGGAATAGGAATAACAGTTCTTTACTTATATATATATAAAACAAGGCAAACAAACAACAATAACTATGGCAGCAGCAACAAACAGAACCAGTAACCTAGTGACAACCTTCTTGGCTGTCAGGCACTTTCCCCTTTTGGTGCAGTTACGGTCACAGCCGGCAGGGGCGCTGGCGGCTCCTGGTGAGTAGGGCAGGTGCGATGATTCCCCCGCGGCTGCAGGGGGCGCTCTGGCGCAAGCTCGGGGAGCATGCACTAATGGTGGCTTGGCCGAGCTGGTAAGGGATGGAAGAAAGGCTTCACAAACCCCCAGGGGCAGCCGATCCCGGTGCCCCAGCAGGACCCTCAGGAGCAGCAAACTGGAACGGCAGGAATGAGCACAAAATCCCAGGTGGTAGACAAGATGTATCAAAACTCCTGAGCTGCAGCAGGAACCCTGGAATGTCTCGGCAGGCAGGGCGTGCGAAGCTACAGTGTAGCGAAGACTCGGAGCAGTGGCAAAGGAATGGCAGGGGAGGGCAGCCACGGCCCGGCTCCCAGCAGGGCAGGGAAAGGCGGGCTCATGGTCCCGGGGTTTTCCCCTGAGGCACCCGAGCAGATGGTGAAGAAGTTCCTCTTTTAGTAAGGTAGGGTGTTAAATAGTGTGGAAGGTATCTTTTCAGCTTTATACCGGCTAGCACTTGTATTCCAATGCCTTAGAAAGCCTCGAGCAGCCTAGAGAGGTAGCATGGGCGATGTAGCACTTTAGTAGCTCTAAAATCAGTACCTGTATCAGCTGCAAAGCAAATACCATCAGCAGAAGCAAAGAGGGAGAAATATAGCTCCCTGCTCGCTCAGTTTCCTGCAGTTAGAAGCTTTCAAATGAGACAGACGACAAGAGATGTTCACAGGAAGATAGCTGAGCTGAGAGAGAGGGCGGAGCCTCCCCTCGACCATCTCTTTTATTCGGAGAAGGGGAAAGGGGCGGACTGGGGTCGGACCCAGGGTGACCGGCCAATCAGACACTGCTAAAGAGTTTGAGTTACATTTGGTTTTGCCTGCACTTAGAACAAAGGAGCTCGGAGCACATGGGCAGGAGCACGTGTCTTTGGGAGGGGGAGGGGAAGGGGAAGCTCAGAGCAGGCAGCAACAAACTAGGGTCCCAATGCAACGTCTGCTCGAGTAAGCAGAGCTCCACTCAACCATAGAAGGAAGGCAGCAGAGGGCAGAACCCTGCAGTGGTGATGAATTCTCCCCACAGCGACCGCAGCTTGTCCCCTCTCCAAACACCTTGAGAGCAAGAGAGCTAGGAGCTCCACTCAACCCCTTTTTCCCAGTCCAAATCTCGAGGCATCTCTGCCCTACACGAGAAAACCTCAGGTAAAAGAGAGTAGCCAGCTGGACCCCTCCCTCTGTGGCCAGGTCTTTTGTCTCTCTTAAGTATCCAGTCCTTACTGTCTCCTGGCAACACCTATGGGGAAAATTATTTAAGAGAAAAAGAAAAACAAAAGGAGAACTCCTAAAACCCCAACAGTTTTCCATCCCACCTTTTCATATTTTCCCAATGGTCACACAGGAAGAATCACAGGTCAGTTCATGGGGTGCACCCTTCCTCTCTAGCTGGGGGACATCTGCTTCTGGTTACAGGACCTGTGGTTGGAACTGACAAGATTTGGAGGTCCTCTTTAATCCCCTTCCTAAATTTCTGATGAGTCTCCTCAATCCTGTCTTCCATTTTTTGTATGTGCTCTGACAGACTTGTTTCCTCAGCTGAGATTCTTGCTTGAGTTGGGCCTTGCACAGTGTCTGCATATGCCCAGAGCCTACTCACCATAGTATTCACTGTCTTGTCCCACTCATTCCACTTCATCGTTGCTAAAGCAGAGGCGTAATCTTGTGGCCCGAGTCGTGCAAGTTTTAGCCACATCACTGGTGTGCATTTTACCATGTCTGGACTCCTAATTGTTTGGTCATCTAAGAAAACTATCACCAACAGTTCTCTCAAGCATTGAATCCCTTGTTCTATGGTCTTCCATGAGGTTTGCTGCAACTGGAGATCTCGGCACAGGTATCTTTCCTACACACTTCTTAAGAGACATGTTCAGAGGCTGAGAGCTTTGGGCCCCCTTGTCATCCCTTGGTCAATACCCACATCATGTGACAGAGATCCCAAATGCCTCACTTCAGTGCCGTCCAAAATTGTATTATCGCCTGTGGCGTCCCATATTTGGACTAACCAACTTAATGTAGATTCATCAGGCTGTCTGGTTTAATCTTTTCTTAGGCTATGAAGGCTCTCTATGGACAGAGACTCTGTAATAATTTCTGGTTTGGATTCCTCTGCTGTCTGTGAGGATCCTGGCTCCCCATCATCATTCACTGGGCGAATGGATTTGGCTTTGTGTTTCCTTCTCTGGACAGGGGCAATTGCTATTGGCTTAGGCTCCCCATCTGGTTTAGCTGCAGCCTGAGTGACTGGGATGTCTGCTGATTCATCCTCCTGCCCATCTGGCTGTGTCTGCTGCCTTACAGTATCTAGCAGTGTGTGGTAAGCATTAGCCAGGACCCAGCACATTGCAATGAGCTTTTTCTTCTCATTAGAGTTGTCATTGCAATTTTCTTTTAGATATTTCCCCACCTCAGCTGGATTCTGAATTTGTTCAGGGGGGAAGTTCCAAGCTATCGCGTCAGAGAATTCCTTCAGGGTTTGGCCTATGTCCTCCCACACATCATACCACTCAGAATTTTCCATGACTGGGGCAGGTGTCTGGACAGCCTCTCTGGAAATCTCAGCCCTGATTCTAGACAAGCTGCAAACCATATAGAGGAAACCTACTAGATAAAACTGTTTATCAGTCCACATGTGTACTTGTGTATTGGTAATTAACAGTAGAAAAACTGAAAAAGTCTTGCTATTTTCTAAGGTAAAATGCATCAAAAACTTTATTTAAAAATAAGTCAGATTATTTTTCTTTTGTGATCACTTCCATGAGGCCATTCTGAAGAAGGTACAGGAAAACTTTCCATTGAATAGGAAATAATTTTAAAAGCTTTTAAAAAGTTATTGTTGCATCATGTAAATCAGAACTTAATGAATAAGCTTGAATCCTTTTCACAACTTGTTTATTCGTTTGCCCTTTCTGTTCCCTGCTTATAATTGGACCCCTCCTGAGTGTGTGTTTTTCCTCAAAACCTGAGATTGATTAGGATGCATTCAATTCACTTTGGCATTGTTATCTTTCAGTGTTCTGGGGGTTTTTTTGTGTTTTTTTTTTTTTTATTTTTTAAGGTGTAGAGAGGCAAACTCCTAAAATTTTAATTAATGCAGTGTATGGGTTAAAAAACCACAGCTGAATTTCTGAGGCTTTTTTTTTTCTTGATGCTTTTCTCTCCTGTTACATAAAAGGGTATGAAAGTAGTGTGTTATGCCACCTGCTGTCAGGTTATCAAAATGAAAATGTGGTATTTTAGAATGATATGAAGAAATACTAGCTGGGAGAGATGTTGTGAGAATTGTCTATATGTAATTTAACTTTGCTCCCTGGACCTGACATCACAAGTAGTAGTGGTGACTTGTGTTAATACTAGATTTTTATCTGATAATGGAGTTTATAATTAGGAAATGACCATTGGGATATTTGCAGTTTTGAGATCTTGATGATCTTCCTCTACTAGTCCTCTTGGAGTCAATGTTGGTGCTTTCTTCCAAGAACATTGTTTCTATAACATTTTCTGCATTTGCACTGAGCTATGAAAAGCTTGTTTAAATTGATCCTAAAGGAGGACTTCGATCAAAATATCGCATGTGTTGTACACACTAGTTATTATCATGAAGGCCTTTAATTTACTACTGCAATGATGGAAGTTTTTGTGGGCCTTGACAGATGAAAAGATGATGATGTTTCCTTTGCCCTTATCTAAATTAACAGCAGAGAACTGAAATGACACAGACAAAATTGCAAAAACCTTTAGAAGATAATTAAGTTTTTCCTGACCCAGGCAGTGTGACTGATTGATTTACAGTACAAAGTTTGAACTTTCGAAAGGTAGAAGCTGAAGAGATGATACAACATAAAATTAAGATGTATTCAAAGTTATTCTGTACTTCGAAATAGAAGACCTAAATTTTTGCTCTCGGATATGTTTATATTGTGAAAAATGGTTGTGGCGTTCTTCATAATTTAATTATTAGAAAGTATAAAAATAAACACAAAAGCCAGGGAGGGGTGGTATTATGTGGTGGTGGTGGTGTGTGGTTTTGTGTGACTTGCGGGATGGTCTGCTGTGGACTTTGTTTTGTTGTTTTCACAAAGTATACTATTTAACCTTGAGAATGTTTTGAACCAAGCTTTCAAACAGTGGAAAAAAGTGATTAAAAAGAATTTATATCCTAACAAATTATCATTTTGAGTGCTTGACTGGTTTTTATTTTACTTTAACTTTCACTTTGGATGATTACTGCCTTTTTAAAGATATAAATATGCTTAAAATTGAGTGTTATTGTGCATCAGCTCCATAAAAGCTTCTTGGTTAAATTCCTTTCATTGTTGGGGGCTATAGCAACAATCTGTGTCATTAAACCATTGTGAAATTATTGTTGTTTTCAAGCAATTTTCTTTGTTCACAGGTGTCAGCTGTGATGCATGTTTAAAAGGAAATTTTCGAGGTCGCAGATACAAGTGTTTAATTTGCTACGATTACGATTTGTGTGCAACTTGTTATGAGAGTGGTGCAACAACAACGAGGCATACAACTGACCATCCAATGCAGTGCATACTAACAAGAGTAGATTTTGGTAAGTAATAATTTAATTTATATTAAAGCTGTTTGCAGTAGTTAAAAACTTGTATTTTATTTCACTACTTGGGAACTTTTGTCCCTCCAAATAGCATGCTGAAAATCATAGCAAATTCCTGTATCCTGATACAAAGCTTGTTCTGTCTTTGGTTCTAGCATATGAAATATGTTTTATTCTTTTGGGTTAAGTGTTTTGGCACACAGCAAATTATCAGACTATTAAATATATATATCTGATAAAACGAATTGCTCCTAAATTAACTTTCAATTCGAAAGGTGCAACAAAACTACATGCACCCACCCCTCCTTTCCCCAATATGTTGTACCAGAAAGTACCATGGTGAAGAAGAGAAATAATAGTGAGAGTTTAGGGAAAATGTTGTTTTGTAGTTACATCAGGGGATGTTAATGCAGTCAAGGATGGTAAGCTGTACTGAATGTGGAAGGCTAGTGGCAAGGGCTAGGAAGTAGTCCTCTAAATTACTGGGTTTTTTCCCTGAGTCATTTCTATCACATCATATTTATAACACAAGTGTTGTGATTCAGGAGATACTTTCATAGCAAATCTTTGCATTTAAAACATTGAATGTTTATTTCTTCACATACCTGTTTTAAGCCTACAAGGCTCACGTTTTAATAAAAACTGTTTGTAGTGATTCTTGATTCTTGATAGGCTGGAGAGTTGGGTGGAGAGAAACCTAATGAGGTTCAACAAGGGCAAGTGTAGGGTCCTGCACCTGGGGAGGAATAACCCCAAGTACCAGTACAGGTTGGGGGCTGACCTACTAAAGAGCAGCACTGCAGAGAAGGACCTGGGAATCTTGGTGGATGCCAAGTTAACCATGAGCCAGCAGTGTGCCCTGGGACCAGAAGGGCCAATGGGATTCTGGGGTGCATTAGGAAGAGTGTGGCCAGCAGGTCGAGGGAGGTGATCCTGCTCCTCTACTCAGCCCTAGTGAGGCCACGTCTGGAGTGCTGTGTCCAGTTCTGGGCTTCTCAGTACAAAAAAGACAAAGAGCTACTGAAGAAGGTTCAGCAGAGGCCACAAAGATGATTAGGAATCTGGAGCATCTCTCTTATGAGGAGATACTGCAGGAGCTGGACCTGGTTAGTATGGAGAAAACTGAGGGGATCTCATTAATGCATATAAATACCTCAAAGGCAGGTGCCAAGAGGATGGTGCCAGACTGATCAGTGGTGCCCAGTGACAGGACAAAGAGCAATGGCCATAAACTAAAACAGAAGAAGTTCCACCTCCACATGAGGAAGAAAGTCTTTCCATTGAGAATGGCAGAGCACTGGAACAGACTGCCCAAGAAGGGCATGGAGTCTACCTCTCTGGAGACATTGAAAACCCGCCCAAATGTGTTCCTGTGTAACCTGCTCTAGGTGACCCTGACTTGGCAGGTTTGGACTAGATGACCTCCAGAGATCCCTTCCAAACCTAACAATTCTGTGATTGTAGTGTAGACATTGTTGTTGAAGTTTTAAATTTTTTAGTAATTTTTTAGCTTTTTGATTTAAAAAAAGTATTGAATATACACATTATGCTATTTCCTATATGCATTTAAAACTCAAAACAGCTGAATATACCAATATATAGCTTCTTTCTCAGGTCTCTCTGAGCAGAGAAGTATCTCGTTCATGTCTAATTCTCCAGTAGCTGCTTGCCCTAAGCCTGCCTTGTAATGACTTTGAAATCTGTGCTCTGAGAATCCAGAGTTTGGAAAGATGTAGCGGGTTGAGTTCGAAACCAGGCAGAAACACCAATTAAATGTAGTGGTTTTGGTTCAAAATATTCATTACTTACTTATTTTCCTTCTGTGAGATAAGAATTAGGAGAAAAGCAAAGCAGGCACAAACCTTAAACAGTTGCAGTACAATGAAAGAGCTTTATTACTAATAGAATTAAAAGTAAAGAGAAAATAACAAAACAAAATTAAAGCAAATCCCACCCCCCCCCCCAGCACTTCTCTCCTTTTACCCAGCTCACACAAGGATGACAGAACATGGGATGTTAGTCAGTGTTCCAGTTCTTGAAATAGTCTCTCTCTTATGCTTAAGGAAAAAAGGGTTTTCCTTCAGTTGCACGTGGTTCCCAAACTTCTACTAACAGCAGACCCGCCCGGAAACAATCAATCTGCTGGGTGTAGAACATCTCTCCCATGAAAAATCTCACAGTTCCTTCACACTGCCAAACATGGGCCATCACATGGGGTTATTAATCTTTTTAAGGATAAGTTATTTTGGCCTGCACACAAAGGCTTTTCTTCGCCACAAGTCTCTAACAGCCTCTTACTACTTCTATATAGCCTGGCATAGGCACTCTTCACAATCTTCACAGGCCACACGAGGATTCTCCATCCCCCCATGTTCTTCAAATGGATTAAAGAGACAAACAGTTTGTGGTATTAGAGTTTCTTACCATGGCATGCAAGAAGGTTTCTTTTAAGCTGCGCGCGAGAATCGCAGCACCGCCCTCTTTTCTCCCGTCGCCATGCTCAGCTTCATCTCATGTGACTCACTTTCTCTTTCTCTCTGACTCTGAAGTCGCCATGTTGAAGAGTGTTCTTGTTCAGGCTTTACGGTGGAGAAAACCTCGCTCCCTCTGTGCTGCTGGCTGCATGGTGTCTTCTTCAGTTCAGCACGAAGTGTGCTGGCTGCAGACAGGAGGCTCTGCCGGCTCCCGTTGACTCCGCCGGCTCCGCATGGAGAGGAGAGGGACCCGCCTGTCCCCAGAAGCCGTGCTAGATGGGTTTAGCTGTGAGCAGTCCATGGCTGGTTTTAGCTGCCTGCGGCTCTGGGACAGTTCCCCCCAGCGACCCAGGGTCCATGCCGCAGCGTTGGGAAAGGGGGAAAGGGGCAGTGGCCCCGGCCCGGCCCGGCGGGGCCAGGAGGCTCGGAGCCCCCCCACCTTCCAGCAGGCGAGCTCCGACAAAAGGGGAAGTCCCGCCTTTCTGTGCGGTTTAAATATGTAAATTGTGAGAAGCGTAATTGGTCTTAAAGACTGTCCATCAACTCAGGGTCAACCCAATACAAAAGACAAATTTAAATATACAAATCTAGTTTTGAAAAACATATAATTGAAGTTTCTAGATATTCCTTCTTAAACTTTACTTTTCTGCTTATTCACAAGGTTAAAATATTTGTGTAACACTATATATTATTTCAATGTTCTGGTCACTATTTGAGATATATGGTTTAAATGTATTTGTTCCCTGATGACAGTTATTCTTGTATATTACATATAGGGTTAAATGACAGCATCATCATAAACATTGTGTACATGATTCATAGGGAAAAGAGGGCTGATATATACTTGCTTATGGAGCTATAAGTTAACATTCAATGTTAACTTTTAAGTTCTTCCAACCATCTTGTGAATGTTCTGTGCATCTAGAAAACATCTAGGAAACCACAATATTTTTCTTTGAAAGTCTCTAAGTAAATACACCTTTGGATTAGAGTGTGTTACTCATATAATTTTTTTAATTCCACGAGAGATACATGTGGACAAGTAGAGGCTTGTCTTGAACAGGGAGTGTTCCCCAAGCAACTGACCCCAGACCTGTCGCAGTTGAGATGGACACGACACTCACGGATCACACACACCAACTCCATTCAGAAGGCAAAAAGCATCTTTAATTCTACAAAGCCTCTTTTATACAGTTTCTTGGCACTTGTGCTGTGTTCCCATTGGCTTCTACGCTAACACCCTACAAAACTACTGGTTACTTGCAACTAACACCCATCTAAAACAATCTAAAGCAAATATCAGCTTCCCTAGACCAGCTGTGCTTTCTACATCTGTTGTCTATGGTTTCTTGCTTCTGTTGATGCTATAATTCTCATGGGTACAAACCAAATTCTCAAGGGTACAAAGTGATTGCATCCAAGTCGAGCTCTGTGAAACTTTCAGAGCAGCTTGTCGGTTTCCACAGTTCCCCCCTTTTTGTTTTCGACCAGAAATCCCATTTTAACAATTCTGATAAAGCAAGCGAGGTGGCACTAGTCTGTTTAGGAAGCTACTCCTGGGATTAAAGAGAAGCTAAAACACGTTTTTCTAATTGCCAAAAATCTAAGGTGCTATCGTAGTCTCTTGCAAAGGAGTGAAAGGACTGTTTGTCACGAGTTGTATGCGTTTGATTTAAAGGCATAGTTAAATTTGGCACAAGCATAGTAAGGCAGCCAATGGTGCATGGACCACCAATAGCATGTGAAGGTAATGCAGGCCACGCGTGATTTCCACAAATGAAGAATACTCCTCGAGGCAATTTGCGTGAACATTTGTCTGAAGGGGCTTGACAATATATAACGTTGTCATGATTTAAAACTGTCCAATTGTATCATGCTGAGACATTCTGAAATACGGGGTTTTCAGGTGACACATTTTGAATAGCATTAGAAAATGAATCACCTTTGCACCTGTGAAGCCATTATCCTATTAAGACTGTTACTGGTTATCTGCAGGTCACAGGATAAGATACATGGAATACAGATCACAATCAATAAAACCCATCAAGAACAATCATGTCACTGACAAAGAGATTGGCAGCATAGGAAAATAAAAGATAGTGTCCAATGTTCCCAGAGAGAGAGCTGCTTCTTCTTCTGGACTTGGCAGTAAATGGCTACTGTTCCAAAGCTCATATGGCTGGAGCTCAGGGGCTGTGCTGTTTAGACAGGAGAGAGTCCATTAGCTGGAAATGCTGACTTTGACATTACTGAATGTCTTTTTGGAAGAATGGAACAGGGAATAGCTGAAGAAGGTCAGCAGGAAAACAGTAACGTGATGGTAGATGAAGTAGGACACAAGGCTTCTGTTGGCAGGCTGCCTCCATAAGCTCCCAGGCCTAGCCATGTTCCTGGCAGTCCTACCTCTGCTCCTGCTTTAGCCACGGGGGCTGGATGGTGAATAGGTCATCTTTCCTCTCGCTGGGCCTCATTTTCTTGAAGGCGACTGATGTTTGTCAGGTCAGGCAGGTAACCACGTTAGACCTGTTGGCAATAAAACACATGCGTACCTTCTCTCGTAGGTTAGTAAATCAGCTAGGCCTTGTCATTACACACCCAATTGTGGATTCTTAAGTAAAGCCTTTTTAGAAATTTGTATCACACATGCAAATCTTCAGACTGGCATCGCTCTGCTGGGGATCAAATTGATGATCTGCCTGCAAAAACTTTTAGCGTAAATATTGCATTATCCAAATGCTCCTGGGGAGACATATTCCCCCTTTTTGTTTTGTGATAACCTGCGCGTCTCTCACTGTAAATGTGAAGGCAACATAAAAGCAAGCGAATACATGTAATGAGACAGTAAAGTCACACTGAGCAAGAACAAACAGGATAATACATATAATCTACAGCACATGGCAAAAGGATAGTAACTTAGAACAATACACTTTCAATTGCCTAAATACTGTACCATCACCCAGAGTCTGCAGTAGCTGGCGAGCTCCATTTCACAATGAGGACCTGGAGAACTTTCCCGGGCAAGGTTCTCAAGTTTACCTCAAAAGGGGGTCTCTCCCCCTCCTCTCTGCACTAAAAATACTCTATTAATAGATTTATCAGTCATTCATTGTACACATTGGAACAAACAAGGCACCATTATTAGTATTATTATTATGACTACTAAAATGTATAGATTTGTTGTAAGACATTTCTTTAACCATGGTGTTAAATCCCATCCACTAAACAAATCATCCCAGCCAAGTTCCATCATCAACTCTTATTTTTGACACACCCTCTTTAAGTTGTTGTATGCTCTTATAAATAGACTCTGAATGGTCAGATTCATACAACACATCCCTTCAAAGTCCTCACATCCATGTCCATGGGCTAACAAAAGAAAATCAATTGCTGCTCTATTTTGCAAAGTTGCATGCCTCACACCTTTGACATCTGCTAAGAAGCCACTCAACGCAAGGGACGTAGCATTAGATTGTTTACTCAGCCAACATCCCAACTGATCTAACTGCTTTAATGCAACTGCTGAAGCAAGTGGCGGCAAAAGAAGAGATGCTGTAAACCTTTTTCCAAAACCCCATGGATTGAAATCATCTTTACACTCTGGTCCATATTGATGGGTAAAAGATCTTTTTCCTCTGTGTCTCATGCTGGCAATTGTCTTCATATTAGGAGTTAACAATGTAAGCTTCCCTAAAGTACACGGACCACCCTTGATGTTTGAAGGGATAGCAGGCTCCACAAACAAAAAACATTCCTCTTGGTAATTGAAGAGGAACAGAACTAAGTGTAGATGGAACTACAGAAGTATCATTACACCAAAAGGTGTGATTCTTATACACAGGGTGATGTGGAGAGACATCTCTCACCACTGACTGATTGCTCTCTGTAGAACTGAATTTGACACAGAATTTTACAGAACCAAGGAGTTCTAATTCTTGAGGTTCAACAGAGGTTTTAGGAAGATAGGGTGTCCACCAACTGCATGTATTTACTGGAGTATAGTATTCCCATACTTTTGACCCAGTGAAGGTGCCTTGTATATCTTTATCAACTCTTTTTGGTATTGGCCAATTTTCTACTGGTATACTGACTAAGCAAGTTGAAAATGGATTTTCTGGAGTTGTAGTAGACAAGCACAGAGTATCCAAACCTGAAACATTAGCTAAAGTCACCCAAACATTGGTTCTAGGTTGATTAACTGGCAAAGCTACACTACTAAAAGCAAACAAAACAAACAAAGCAAAAAACAAACTTAACATCTGATTAAACTCCATGTTTCTGTAAAGCTATCTTTTGGCAAAAGACTTTTTTTCTTAAATTTTAATTTTCAAATGAATTTCTAAGAATATTCTTTTATATTTTCTCAGTCTTGTTTGAACATCACCTAATGATGAGGCACAAAGAACTTTACGATATTCTCATTTTTCACACTCTATATTGACATAAAACCCAAAGTTCACAGTTTTAGCAATAAAAACAAGAGATTTCAGGCATGAGTTGTAGTCTCTGCGTAGTTCATGTCTGTGTACTTTCTTCTTTACTTGTGGGGTTGTCAACATGTTTCTGCACGTGGTATGGCTTCACGTTCTTCGCAGGAAGCCACCTGGGTCCCGTACCTGTAGAAACACAAGCAAATCCTTTGCCCCAGGTTATTAGAGGAAATGGACCTTCGATTTGTCCTGTTTCTGGATTTCTAATTAGAACTAAAGGACTTTCCTTTAATTTTGCATGTGTGCTGTTAGAAAAATGCCTAAATATTGGAGAATCAGGCCCTGCAGAAGAACTATTCAAAAAATTATAAACATACAAGGCTTTACTCAATCGCATCTGTGGTGTTGCCTGTGCTACATCTCCTTTTTGCTGATCTAAAATACATTTTAAAGAATGATGTGTCCTTTCAACAATTGCCTGACTCGTGGGAGAATAAGGAATACCAAAATTGTGGCGAACACCCCAATTAATTAAAAATGTGGCTATTTTTTGAGCTGTATAAGCAGGATTATTTTCTGGTTTTATTTCTTGAGGTACCCCTAGTGAAGCAAAAGCCTGCAAAAAATGCTGACATGCATGACTTGCTGTTTCTCCTGTGTGTACCAAAGCAAAAACTGCATTGGAAAATGTATCTACTGACAGATGGATATTTTTATATTTTCCAAAAGATGGGTATTTGGCGATATCTGCTTGCCACAATTGCAAGCTCTGCAGTCCTCAAGGGTTAACCTCTCCTGTGGAAACAGGGGGCTCCACCAGTTGACAGTCTGGGCAGGTATTTATGATTGCTCTAGCCTGATCTCTAGAAAGATGAAACATTCGCATAAGTGCTTGTGCATTCTGATGAAAAAAGGCGTGACTCAGTTTCACCTGTTCAAAAATATTTGGTAGGGTGTTTACTATGGCTACTGTTAATTTCTCAGCTCTGGAGTTGCCTTCTGTCAGAAATCCTGGAAGCGATGGGTGAGCTCTAATATGGGAGACAAAATATTGATTAGTTCTGCTTTGCACAATTGTATAAAGACATGTAAGATAACGACACAGAGCATCATTACTAACATCTTTCAAAACTGATCCTTCTATTCTTTTAACTATATTAGCAACATAAGCAGAGTCTGTAATCAAATTAAAAGGTTCCTGAAAAAGCTGAAATGCTCTGACTACTGCTGCAAGTTCAACCACTTGTGTTGAACCTTCTATTGTTTGGGTATCTGATTTCCATTCTTTAGTTTCTGGGTCTTGCCATACTACTACTGACTTCTGTGTTTTTCCTGACCCATCAGTAAATATCATCACCGCATTTAAAGGCACTTCACTTAATAGAGGTTTTTCTCTAAAGCTTAACTTTGCCTGTAATAACATATGGCTAGGAAAATAAATAGAACAGGTACCTGAATAATTCAACAATGCAATTTGCGGATCTTCTGATTTTTGTAATGCCCAGTCAAAATACTGCTTCTTCAAAGGTAAATAAATTATTGCAAAATCTTTGCCTGTCATAGCTAACAGCCTTGTTCTACCTCTGATTATAATTTGTGCTAACATCTCCATTGTCGTGAAGATTGTTTTTGGAGACCTGTAAGGCAAAAAGACCCATTCTATTGTTAGCAAAGAATCTTTTGCAGAGGCATCCCATTGAAATATAAGACCATACAACTGCATTTTTTCGCCTAATACTGCAAGAAAAAATGGTTGTGAAGCAATACAACGGTGTGCTTGTCTTTTCTGAAATGCTTCTGCTACTCTGTCAAGAGCTTTTTGAGCCTCAGGTGTGAGAGTCCTTGGAGACGTAATGTCACAGTCTCCTCTTAGCAAGTCAAAAGCTGGAGCAAGTTCATCATTGGTGATCCCTAACGTAGATCTGATCCAATTTATTTCTCCCAAAAGCTGTTGCAAATCCTGTAAGGTATTAATTTTAATTCGAAGCTGTATTTTCTGTGGCATTATTGCTTCTTCTGTCATTTTCCATCCCAAATATTTCCACGGTGGAGTTTCCTGTATTTTTGATGTAGAAATCTTAAGGCCAGCATTTTTAATCTCTGTAACAACACTGTCACGAGCTTCCTCCATCTCCTTTTGTGTTGGTGCTGAAATCAATAGATCATCCATGTAGTGTAGAATCTTTGCTTGGGGATGTTTTTCTCTAGCTGGAGATAAAACTTTTGCCACAAACCATTGACATATAGTAGGTGAATTTTTCATTCCCTGAGGAAGCACAACCCAATGATACCTTAACAGTGGTTCTTGTCTATTAATACTTGGGACAGAGAATGCAAAATGTGGGGCATCATCTGGGTGGAGTAGAATATTGAAAAAACAGTCTTTTAAATCAATGATAACTAAAGGCCAGTCTCTTGGGATCATAGAGAGAGAAGGAAGTCCAGGCTGGAGAGGTCCCATATCTTCAATCACTTCGTTAATCTTTCTGAGATCATGTCATCTGTATCAGCTTGTGGTGCTGCTCTGAAATTGCTTACAGTAAGAGCATTAAGTGTTTTTGTAAGTCTTTTGTCCATCACTTCAGCTTGAGTGATAATAGCTCTTTCAAGCCTTTCTCCTAATGTATCAGTTTGAACCGTGGCTATATGCTGTGCAGTACCAATTTTACTGCAAGCTTTGATCATGTCTGAAAGGTTTGGCTGTAACCCTGCCAGGGCTCTAATAGTTCGCTGACATTCTTCATTGGCATTTATATAAACAAGATTCTGTAATAATATTGGGCATGCCACATCATTGTCACACTGGCGCTCTAAAGCCTGAGTCAGTCTATCTATAAAAGAAGAGTAAGACTCAGTCGGACCTTGCTTTATTTGTGTATAGGCACCTTGTGGACTACCCACAGGTTCAACCTGCAAAAGTGCCTTTCTGGCCGCATCTTTGATATCACCAAGGACCCCTCTCACCAGGTTTGCTTGATCTTCTGCCCTATTATGAGGTGGGTCCCCTGCCAGGTGTGCAAGCATAAGGCCTGCGTTGGGACCTCCTGCATAACTCTCTATGAGTTTTTCGAGGAGTCTGCACCATCTTAAGTCCCACAATATGTACTGTGAATCAGTCAGAATCATTGAAGAAATATTTTTATAGTCAAAAGGTGTCAAGTCCAAATGGTCGAAAATCCCCTTTAACAACTGTTTGAAATAGGGAGAACCTAAACCACACTCCTTTATAGCCTTCCTTAAGTCCTTAATGTCATCATGTGAGATAGCCTCCCATCTGGGGTTAGCTCCTGCTCTTCCATATCTCGCCGGCATTGCTAAAAGCGGTTTACAAGTGAGATCACCCTCCTTAATTACTTTATGATGCATAGTATTCCAATCTGCCAGAGAGGGCTTCTTTCCAGGATTCCTTTCTTTGTAAGAAGAAAAGGAATTCCGCATTTTGGCAGAAGAAAGCCAATTTATATCTTGAAGGTCTAAATCAAATCCACCTTCTGATGTAGAAAATTTATCCTAAATTTGCATATCTGCCCTCGGATTAAGATTTTCAGGGTTTAATTCCACAGCATCCATTTTTTTTTCTGTCATTTCCGGAGTCTCCCCCCCCTCCTGCTTGTGGGCAGACTTCCCCCCCCCCCCTCGGGTGCAATATTACAAGCAGCCAAAGGTGGCGTAAAAGATGACTGTGCCTGTTGCGCAGTTAAAATTCCAAAGATAGAGGCATCAGTAGAAGGATTGTTAAATATCTCTATTAGCACTCGACATGTAGGGAGCAGAGAAGCTGCAATTTTATCTCTTTTAGTAGCCAGGTCAAAAAGCCGAATTCCAACTGAGTCCCACACCGATTTATGAAGAGGAGCTATCAAGTCATCTTCTGAAAAGTTTTTAAGCACCCAAAGTAATAAATCTTTTAGTTCCTGCTTCGGAACTGACCTGGAATGTAACCTTATTAAAGTCTTTAGCTTAGTATAAACATCTCTTTGTTCTTTTGAGATATTTTGACCCATCTCACATTCCCTCGGTCCTCACCTGCCTCTCTTCGCAAGGTGAATCCTTCTACCAGTCCTCAGTGAGATGTCAAACCAGCGATATCTTTTAAGCTTCCTTTCAGCTTTAATTAGGTCCTGGATCACCCTTCCTTTCAGGGTACAATTAATACTTTTCTTATGTCAACCGGGGCATCTTCTGACCTTTCTTCCATAAATTCTCCTCACAGAGGCACCAATTTTCAGAGCCTGATCCAAAGAGATGGGACCATCACGGCTATCATGATTTATTACTTGAAAAATCAAACAAGGCATCAGTCTCAGAGGCTGTAGATTTAGTAACAAGACGCCATAATGGAAGACAGTCGCAAGTTTCAAAGTTACATGGCAATTTATAACTTTTTGGTCCAATAAGCAATTAACACGAAGCTTTGTTTTGACTTTATAACCTATCACCTTTGGTATTTTTTACTGCATTGCGTCTGTTTCTCAACCAATAACTTGCTAACTAATGTACACACATATACTTCTATTATAACATTTGAATTCTTAACTTAAACTATAAAATCACATTACTATACTTAAAAGCCCTTCACCATATCACCCAATACATATTTTTACTTATAACTATAGAAACACAGGTTTATGATTCTTCTGCTTAAGGTCTGTATACCTTTATCATTACATCAACCCAAGCTCTTTCTAAGGCTGTAAATTAAACTCATTAATGCCTGTGGAAGTTTCTACTCTTCTGTTTCCCACAGGAGTCCAGCTTTTAGAAGCCCAAATCAGCAAGTCAAAGTGACTCAATTACGTTTTTAGTGCAGAAACACCTGGGTCTGTAGGTATGCCTCCAGACCAGGTAGGGCCAGGGCTTGGCCAGAGCCAAGGCCTTAACTGGAAGGGTTTCCCTAACATATCCTATAAACAGACCTGTAGTAATGGCAGCTGGGAAAGTTTCTTAAAAAGATACATATCTTACAGATAGCTATACAACAGTATGTGAAAGTTTGTAAAACAGTCGATTTTGTCATTTATCCTTAGCTAAGTAGTCAATGGTACCATAAACCAACTGCAAACTACTAAAGAAACCACATGTGTAACATCAAATTATATCTTCTGGATAATGCCCTTTATGAAAAGTCAGTGAATTCACGCTATTATATTAAGAGCATAAGACATCTACAGTAACTTATTCTAAGAAATCGAGAGTATACTTCTCTACACATCTATGCATATAAGATAATAAGGCAAAGCACTGAACAGCTTACAATCAATAATATCCATAACTTGCAATTGTTACTCATCCTTCTCTGCAACTTATGAAAGATAAAACAGCAAAGATTGTCATGAATAATCATCTTAATTAAGCAATGCAGAACATTCATACCCATAGAATTTGCAATTAATTTAAGGATTTAACAAGCTGAATCCTCACATATTTTTACAACTTATTATCTTATATTCATAAAGTCACCAATCCTTTATCATAATTGTTTCAATCTGTTCATTCTTATCTCTGTAGCAAAAGAACTATCATTCAATTTAAATGAGCATATTTCAGCAGAAGCTAAACTTCACTTAAAATAAATGTTACTCAAAAGTAACAGAAAGTAAACTGAACAGAACTTAGTTAACATCACTGAAGCTGAACAGAAATTAACTTTAATATAACTCAAACTTACAAGACTTTTAAAATAACAAAACTTAAACTGAACATACTTAGACTTGACTTTGCTTAAACTTAACAACACTTTAAACTAACAGAACCTTAAATGTAACAGAATATCAAATTAACAGAACTTAAACTTGACATGACTTAAATTTAACAACAGGTAAACTTAGTAGAACTTAGCCTTAGCATCATTTAAACTGTACAAACTTACACTTAGCAAAACTTAATATTAGCAGCACTTAAATTTAACAAAACTAAAGTCAGAGTGGAGAGTGTTCCTTTAAAGGTGTCAAATACAGCAGAATGTAACTCATCTTGACTTCATCAGTGCAAGAAAGCTACCAAAAATTTTGTCACATATCAGCTAAAAAACAATAAGCAAGCAGACAACTGATTTGTAAATGGAATAATAGTAACATGGATTTACTATAGAGATCATAATGGTGTGGCAAATACGTTGTGATTTGACATAATTCAGCTGTGAGAATAGCTCATGGTAGCAAGAAACATTATTGGAAACATCCATTCACAGTCAGGACCTTTTTGGTATAAGCACAATTTTGCAGGATTTCTTACTCACACAAGCAGTTGTAATATTAAAGAAATTTGCAAGAAGATTCATTCAAACTGCATGGTTAAAAAAGCCCATCCACACTTTCAGGCTGCATAAGGAATGCTAGAACTTTGCTAGCTTCAAACAGCCATTAATCATGAACAGATCTGATGCTACCAGGAAAATTTAAAGAAGTCTGGCAGGAGTCTAATTTCTTTTGTCCATCACATTCTTGAATAACTCTCTGACAACTGAGGAAGTTGCAGACAAGCTGCATGGCAGTACCACTTCACAATGTCTGTTAAATGAACCTCTATAGCATATTTATAAAAATAAGTGCATCAAAATTCATGATGCTGACGTATCGTAACTCTGATGAGTTCACAAGCATTGTTCAGTATTTTTTCTCAGAGGCACCTCAGGAAGTTATTTTTTGCAGAAGTCTTTCAACGTGGAGACAAATGAAAGAACAATCTGGGCATGTTTCACTCTCAGAGAGAAGCCAAAGCAAGCAGCACCACTCCTCCTGGCTGCAAGCTTGGCAGAAAACTTACAAGGAAAGAAAGTTCTCTTTTTGTACCAACCAAACTATTTGGAACTATTTTAAATGAACCATTTAGCATTAGCTTCCCAGGTTCAGTTTCTATGAAGCATTCTGTGACATTACATCAGTAAGAAATGGTGGCTAGTTTGGAACTATTTTTTGCTGAATTATGGATACAAGGCTTATAGAAATTCATTACATCTCTCCATATACTCACTTGTCCTTTTAAAGGGCCTTTTCCTTAACAAGACAAGTAAATCCCAAGTTGCTTCACACCAACTGCATCAATACTGAAATTCCTGTTGACTCTTTTCTTGTGATGACAGGGATTGCAGACCTAGAAGTAAAATCATCTCACCCTCTTGAAGGACCCCATTTCATGCAGTGAACCTTTCACTTTAGAGAGTAACTTCATCAGGAATTAGACTCCCTGTCCCTGGCAGAAAGGGCTTATGTACCTTGCAAGATCAGGTTTTTGAATGAAGAAATCCATTGTACGCAGGAAATGACAAACAGTAAAAGTTAAATGACAGCGGCAGGAACCAGGGCTTTTGGAGACTTCTCTGGTTTTGCAAAGCAATGGTTCTTCCCAAGAACAATCCCGAGCTGGGCAGAGCCTCACTCACACCCTCGCTGGTGCCCAGCGGCTGCGGTTGCATAGAGGATTCCAGTGCTGCCCTGTGACCTCAGCACAGCTCTGCACCTTGAGTTGTTACCATTTGATATCCAAACTGTTCGTGCTTTGATTTACTGCACTGTACGTCGTGTGCAAAGTGTCTTGGACCTTCTTGGAGTCCATGCCCTCCAGCCAGTCCTGGTACATCTTCTGTATGTGCAGGTTGGTTTCTGGCAGCCTGAGGGGAATCACAGTGTACACCTCTTCCATCTGGGCAAGCAGGGCTCTGTCTGGTTTGCCATCCTCAGTCTGTGCCTGGCCCTTTCCATTTAGGCACCCTCCTGGGCAAGCAAGGACTTCTACAAAATGGTATAAAAACTTTCCTTTTTTCAACTTCAGGGCCATGTTTTGGATATTTCTAAAGCCATAAGCTGCTGCAAAATGCAGCACTGTCTCCCCATCCTTTTCAAGGGTAACTTCTTCAAAGTCCTTGTTCTTTAATGCTTTGTAGGTTATCTCCTTGACATCCATGCCAAAAAGCTCCTTTGCAGCATGTTTAAAAATGTGCTCCAGGTAACCATCAGATCTCCTCCCATCATGCCTTACTACATCTCTTTTCTTTAGGTCATCAAACAAACTATGTACAGCTACTTCAGTCACATCTTTCATAGACACATTTTTCTGTTCCATTATTTGGACAATTTCACCTGATGTCAGGACACAATCAACTTCTGGTGAATTATACAAGGCAGTGTTGATGCCTTAAGGGGCCACCTAAAAACAAAGACTAGACAGGAGTAAAGGAATAAATGTAGGTGTTTATTTGAAAGGCCTTCAAAGGTACCCCCTGGGGAGCCAGAGGCTATTGCCAAGATGGACCCCAAGATGGGCGACAGGTCAAGAGTTCTTCACACTTTTATAGGTTTGGTTCATTTGCATATCAGGGTTAATTCTCCAATTAAAGCTTCAGTTTAATTATGTAATTCCCCTCAGCTTGCCCCCCTTTCAGAGGCTTTTGGTTTACACATTTTGGGCCTAGGACAGTCTGAGTGTCCTTGGAGAGCAGGCCTGGAGAGGCTTTGTTATGTCTACCTAGCACAAGAGAGCAGAAATTAACAGGCTACAAGAAACTTCAGAGTTACACACTAAGCAGTGCAGGATTTGAAAAATATAAAAGTTAAAACCTAAAGCATCAGTGTAGACAGTACATCCACACCACTTAACCTTGAATCTCTCCAATAAACAATCCTGTCAGAATTTACAGCTTAACGCAACCGGGGGCTTGTCAGCACAAGCCCCTGCGTGGCCTCAGGCAGAGGGGACGCAGCGTTAGCCTCCACAGCATCCTCGCTGGACGGCTCAGTGGAATCAGCATGAGATGGGTGCGTGCACTGGCTCCTCCTCAGAGGAAGCACATCCGGCAGCCGATGATCAGGCTGGCGTTAGCCCGGAGGCAAAGAAGGTGGGAGGGGCTTCTGGTGTGAGTTCCAACAGGTTTATTTGCAGGAGGGACCAGGGACCAGCAAAAAGCGTTGAGGAAATGCGGGCTAGCCCCCTTTATGGAAGGGGTGGAGTAAGGCAGGGAAAGGGAAAACAACCAATGGGGTACAAGCAGAGGGGAGGATACAATTTTTCAGAACAAATGGGGAAAACAGGGAGGCAGGAGTCATAACAGGGAACCAATTAATAACTACAAAAGGGAGAACTTTCTGGAACAGAGGGAGGTAATTTAGGATTGGGAGCCACCCAGGGGGAGGTAACCTAGACCGCAGTGATCTCTTCTGGTGACTGACATTTGATGGTTTCAGCCCGAGAGCAGGCTGAGCCACCCCAACATCTCCCCCTTCTTTATTACATTGAAATGAGGGGAAAGGCTTAAGGGATTTCAAAACCAAACACTTAAAAATGGGAAGGGCTAATAAAATTAACAACTCCATAAAGAAACCCCCATACAATGTCCTTGATAATTGAAGGAATCCGGCTACTGGAGCTCCCAGTGTACAGGAGGAGCTGCAGCAGCAGGTGGGACAGCAGCATGTAGGATGTCATCATGCAGTTATGGGAGATAACTTTAGGAACAGTGTAACATAAATAAAATTAATACAAATACAATTAACTTAAATAACAATGGCTCCCTTGGACTCCCCCTCTTTCAAAACAAAGGGCCACTTAGGGGAGAGAAACACAGAGAAGGTGGGAAGGGGAATGTTTGTCTTTGCAGCCTGGGAGGAGAATTTCTTGTTTATTCAGGAGGTCTTGTTTCTCCTCCTTTTCCAGGCTGTTGCTACTGCGTTTTCAGGCTGCTTTGGTTTTGATGTCTTTGTTAAGAAAGGTTTGATCCACTTTCCAGGGATCCATTTAGGTCCTTCTGGGGTGGAAACACACCTGTAGCCTCTACCCTGGGTGACCAGGGGGTACGGGCCATGTATCTGTAAAGTGTCAGGGTCCTTTATTAGGACCTCAGGTCTCTCAGTCAGTTTATGTTTAGCAGAGTTTGTGAAGTGTCTCAGGATGGGAGGATCAGGTTCCTCATAGGAACAGTTTAAAAAGTTCAATGTGAACAATGCTTTGGACAGTCTTATGGTGGGGGCAGCGATCTCATTGCCACCCTTTTGTTGTTCAAGCAGTCTTTTTAGTGTCTGATGTTTCCTCTCCACGATGGCTTGGCCTGTGGGCGAGTGAGGGATGCCAGTGATGTGATCCACACCCCACTCACTCATGAATCTGTTCAACTCTGCAGAGGTGTACGCAGGGCCATTGTCAGTTTTTAATTTATTTGGTGTCCCCAACACAGCAAAGGCCTGTACCAGGTGGTTGATGACATCTTTGGCCCTCTCCCCACGGTGAGCTGAGGCAAAGGTTGCACCAGAAAAAGTATCCACAGAAACGTGAATATATTTCTGGCAGCCAAATTGGGGGAAGTGGGTGACATCTGTTTGCCATACCTCACAACTGCCTAGGCCTCGGGGGTTAACCCCCTGACCTAGTGATGGAAGCTGATGTTTTTGGCAGTTGGGGCACGTCACCACAATGGCTTTTGCCTGGTCTCTAGTGAGGTGGAACATTCGGATGAGAGCTGGAGCATTTTGATGGAACATTGCATGGCTCAGCTGGGCTTGCTGGAATCTGTTAGGCAGATTCGCTAGCTCAATGGGCATAGCTAGGGCATCTGCTCTCCTGTTCCCTTCGGCAATAAATCCTGGCAGGTTAGTGTGTGACCTCACATGCATTACGTAAAAGGGTTGCTTTCGGTGGGAGACAATTTGGATTAGCTTCGAAAGCAATTTATAGGTTTTTGGATTTGCCACCTCTCTGAGTGATGCTCTTTCTGCTCTGGACACCACTCCTGCTACATATGCAGAATCTGTTACCAAATTAAAAAGTTCGTTGAACCGCTCAAATGCCCTGACCACTGCGGCAAGCTCTGCAACCTGCAGTGATCCTTCGACCACCTGCACATCAGACTCCCACTTCTGAGTGCAAGGATTCCTCCAAACGATGACAGACTTGTAAGATGCCCCAGAACCATCCGTAAAGATTGTCAGGGCATTGAGGGGTTCACGACTCTGAATTTCTTTTGGAATTAGTTTAAAGGCCGAATTGAACAATTTGTGTTTCGGGTTGTGAGCCGATATTTGTCCCGAATAACTATCAAAGGCAAATTGGAGATGATTGTTGTTTTGAAGGAGATGGTCCAGTGCATTGGTTGTCAGTGGCAAGTAAACACATGTGAAATCACACCCCGCAAGGGTACGGAGGCGAGACCTAGCCTTTATCACCAACTGAGCCATGAGCTCCTGTGGCGTGGTAATACTTTTGGACGGCTGGTACAAGAGGAAAACCCACTCAATAATCAGAAGGGGATCCCTCTGCACCTTGTCCCACTGGAAAACCAGCCCATGGAGGTATGGCATTTTCCCCAACACTATAAACTGAAAGGGCAGACCTGGGGCATAACGATGGGCTTGGCGAGATGACAGCGCCTCCTGGACTTTGATGAGGGAGTTTCTTGCCTCTTCTGTCAACTGCCTCGGGGATTTGAGATCCTCGTTCCCACAAAGCAGGTTGAACAGAGGGGCAAGGTCCTCAGTCGTCAGTCCCAGGAGCTGCCTCACCCAGTTGATGGACCCGCAGAGTTGATGGAGTTCCTGCAGAGTCCTGGGGTTATCACTGATCTTTAACGGTTAGGGCACCACTGTCTGCTCCTCAATTTTGAGTCCTAGGTATTTAAAAGGTGAGGTCTTCTGGACCTTTTCGGGATGGATTTCGAATCCATCAGCCTCTAAAGCCCTTGATTACCTCCCCCAGAGTCCAGTCCAGGTACTGCTGTGTGGGCGCACACACCAAAACATCGTCCATGTTGTGTAGGATCACAGCTCTAGCTGCCTTTTTCCGGACAGGGGACAGAATGCGAGCGGCATACCACTGGCAGATGGTGGGCGAGTTTTTCATGCCTTGCGGCAGAACTTGCCAGTGGTAGCGCTGCATGGGAGCCTCTCGGTTGAGGGAAGGCACCGAGAAGGCAAACCGGGGTGCATCGTCCGGATGCAGGGGGATATGGAAGAAGCAGTCCTTGATGTCTATGACTGCTACCTTCCACTGCCTAGGGAGCATAGAGGGTGATGGCATTCCAGGCTGCAGGGGTCCCACGTCCTCAATGACCTCGTTAATTTTCTGCAGGTCGTGAAGGAGTCTCCACTTGTCTGTCCCCGGCTTCCGGATCACAAAGACCGGGGAGTTCCAAGCGCTGTTGGAAGGCTCAATGTTCCCCTTCCCCAGCTGCTCCTCCACGAGTGCAGTGAGCGCTCTCAATTGGTGTGTTTTTAAAGGCCACTGATCCACCCAGACCCTTTTATTAGTGAGCCAATTCAATTTCTGGGTGGGGCGCTCCGCAGTGGCCCCTACTAAAAATCCCGGGGTTGAGATGGGATCTCAACCCGGGCTCCCCACTGGGACATGAGATCCCTGCCCCACAATGTAAACCCAGAGTCAATGACAAATGGACGGACTGTTGCAATCCGCCCCTCTGGACCCTCAATCTGGACAAGCGTCCTGCTTCTCTGGGCAGCCACGGATCCTCCCACACCCATAACAATACCTTCCGCTGGTTGTAACCCCCAATGTGACGGCCAGTTGTTGGAGGCAATGACCATCACGTCTGCCCCCGTGTCCATCATCCCTGCTAGGCTGATGTCCAAGCCCTGGCATGAAATCTTGCAGCTTAGCATCGGCTTGTCCTCCCCTACCACCTCAGCCCAGAAGACAGATGGGTTGTAGTTTTCTGGTGAACTTCTGGGCATGAGGATGGCCTGGGCGAGAACCTGGCCAGCTGCAAGGAAGAAAGGCGGGTGAATACATTGGATGTTAATTGTAAAGAGTCCTTGTGATCCTACTTGGACGATCTCTGGTGTTATTGAGATCTCTGGTGGTGTACGCGTGGTGTCTCCTATTATAAACAAGCAGCAGTCTTTCAGTCCTTTGCAGCTCACGAGGACCCGTTGAGGTGTGATGGAGTCCATCCTGGTTGCAGTGGCTGCAGTCACAGTTTTTCTGGTTGCGGCTTCTTTATTTATGTCATCACGCGGGGTCGCAGATCCGTGCTGGGTCCTCAGTTTCCCGGCTGTACCTCCATGGGAGTGGGCGATGGTACTTGCCCTGGGGAAACAGCTCGGGAACTTTGATTAATTGGGGCTGGAGCTCTGCAGTTCCAGGCCACATGTCCTGGCTTGCCACATCTGTGACAAGTCCAGGTTCTGTTTGTCATCCTCTTGTCCTGAGGTGCCGTTGCCTCAGCGGCACCTGCAACTCCTACCACATTCCCCCTCGTTTTTAAATTTGGTTGGCCAATTGGAACTAAGGTTGTGCAGTGTCGAATCATCTGCTTTAACGTTGGTGGAGGATCAAGTGGAAGGGTCATAATCACTCTCTTACAAGGTTCATTTGCATTAGCTTTAGCTATTTGAGTGATTACGCTTTCTCTAATTCTTGTATCTTCCACTTGCTTCTCCACCACTAATTTTAATTTGTCAATAAAGTCAATAAATGGTTCATTTGGGAGTTGCCGAATTTCAGTAAAATTTAGTAGAGGCGCCGATTTAGGGGGCATCATTAAAAATGCTTGCTCCGCCGCATGTTTAACAGCACTTAAGATCGGCTCTGGGGTGTTTCGGGCCGGTCTTGTGGCTTGGCAAGCAACCCCTCACCGGTAAGGTGGTCCATGGAAACCCCTGCGTTATTAGGGTCTTGCAACAGGATTGGGAGGACCTCTCTTAGTTGCTTTCTCCACCCATCATCCCACAACTCGAATTCGGCTGGAGAAAGCAAGCAGGAAAAAATGCTTTGGAGGTCTGCTGGGACCAACATTGTATTAGTGAGGGTGGCCTGCAGGAGCTTCCAGAAATATGGACTCTCCCTCCCAAACTCCTTCTGGGCTTTACGAAGTTCTTTGAGCCCAGCAGGGTCAAAGGGTTTCCAGGTGGGGTTGCCACCAGCTCAGTTATAAGTAACCGGAGTGGCGAAGGGACCAGAGGAGGCTCCCGGTTCCGGGTTCAATATGGCGTCGGTTCCGGTTTCCACAGCGTGGGAACCGGAAGACGAGGCGTGGGAACCAGAAGGCTCCCCCCGGTAGGCGGGGGCTGAGGACAAAGAGGAGTGGTCACAGGAAGGGCGGGGACTCCCGACGCAGGGGGTGGGACCCGGCGCGAAGGAGGAGCTCACAGACATCACGTTAGGAGGGGGCGGGGCCAGGACAGGGCGAGGAGGAGGAGGGGCAAGAGGATTTTGGGAAGAAGAAGGAGAAAAGGCGGGCTGTGCCATGCGGTCTCCTCCATTTTGGGGGAGTGCAGGAACAGCAGGGAAAGGGGACAAAACAGTGGACGAAGAAAAGCCTTCACCGTCATTTTCAGGGCAATAAAACTGGGAACCGCTTTTTGGGAAAACAACCGGGGAAGAGGGCATAGGAGAGCGGGTTTGGGTAGAAGCCGAAACAGCCTGGCCAGAGCTACTTCGGCAGGGCGGCTGAGAGGATCGAGGAGTCAGGGAGACGGTGGCAGCCCTGTGCCTCTGGGCATTTTACAACTCCCGGTCTTTTCAGCAACGGGGTAGTGGGATGAGGAATGTGAGGGGGGGAAAGAAGGACTTGGGAAGAACTGGGGAGAATTCGGGGCTTTTCTTTAATTTTTCGATTAGCTTTGTGTATATCTCTCAAAGCCCAGAGCATGCAGAGAAACCTCTCTCCGGAGGAATCTCCCCTTTGGTTTAATTCTATTATTTTGTCCCCCACAAATTGCCAAAACGTGGCTGACTTCAAATTAGCAGGGGACATCTGAGGAAAATAAAAGAACAGCCACTTAACAAACCTTTTCAAAAACCCTTTTGATAACTTTAATCCACAATTCTTCAGGGATTCCCCAACTTGGACATAGACCTCCTGCTGAGGCTGAGAAAGCTTAGCTCCCATCTTAAACCTCAGCCTCTACTTCACCCACCACCGGCAAAAAGGAGAAATTGAAAATAATTTTCCAGGGGCCAGGAATCACAAGAATACTCACAAGAAGACACAGGCTTCCAGTCCTGGAAACAAAAAGGCACGGTGGGGTCCTCCGGTACAGGCTGCTCTCCTGGCAGGAGTTGGCAGCCTCCTCTCGGAGCGCGGCTTTTAAAACAGAGCGCGCTGCCGTGAGAGGCGTCGGCGTCTCCGAATTGCTGACACTCGCAGCCTCCTGGCAGCGAGGACGATGCAGGAACGCACGTGTGTGTCGTCTCTGTTCGGTGCGCCAACCTAACGCAACCGGGGGCTTGTCACCACAAGCCCCGGCGTGCCCTCGGGCAGAGGGGACGCAGCGTTAGCCTCCACAGCATCCTCGCTGGACGGCTCAGTGGAATCAGCATGAGATGGGTGCGTGCACTGGCTCCTCCTCAGAGGAAGCACGTCGGGCAGCCGATGATCAGGCTCGCGTTAGCCCGGAGGCAAAGAAGGTGGGAGGGGCTTCTGGTGTGAGTTCCAACAGGTTTATTTGCAGGAGGGACCAGGGACCAGCAAAAAGCGCCGAGGAGACGCAGGCTAGTCCCCTTTATGGGGGGGGGGGGGGGGGGAGTAGAGTAAGGCAGGGAAAGGGAAAACAACCAATGGGGTACAAGCAGAGGGGAGGATACAATTTTTCAGAACAAATGGGGAAAACAGGGAGGCAGGAGTCATAACAGGGAACCAATTAATAACTACAAAAGGGAGAACTTTCTGGAACAGAGGGAGGTAATTTAGGATTGGGAGCCACCCAGGGGGAGGTAACCTAGACCGCAGTGATCTCTTCTGGTGACTGACATTTGATGGTTTCAGCCCGAGAGCAGGCTGAGCCACCCCAACAACAGCTTACTGAAAATAAAAGTTACTTTTAACAAAAGCTAAAAATGTTCCTGAACCGAGGAGGGAGCTGGCAGCGGAAAAGCCTCTTGTGTAGGAGCTGCCGCCAATGAAGCTGTGGCAGGAGAGGCATTCTGCAGAGCAGCTGCTGTGGGGGAGGCTCCCTGGGCCGTTTCGGTCGCAGTAGTACAGCAGGCAGCAACCGAGGGACCGCGACATCGCTCCACTCATCTGCAGACAAAGGTGGACAAAGTGGATCTGTGGGAGCAAAGGGGGAAAGGCAGCCTGCACAGGACTCACGACTCACTTCGGCTCGCACCCCGCTACACAGTTCACTGCCAGTTTCAGCTGTGTCTGTTGCCGTGGAGCCATTTGCCCCTCCTTTCTGCTCTTTCACCCTGCTCAGACCCTCCGCATCTGCAGAGTTCTGCCGTTGCGAGTCCCACTTTTTTTTACAGCTTTCAAGGTTTCCAGCACCACCCTCCGAGTAATCATCAAATTTTTGGCAGTCTCATTCACACTAAATGCATTTGCAGAGGTAGCTTCTATACTTTATCTCTTGCACCATAGGAGCAGAGCCTTCAACAGGTGCCTGTCTTATTTAATACCCTGTTTAGCTAGCAATGATGTCTAAATATTTACAATAGATCTCTCTTCCTTAGATACTTGGGATCCCATTTTTATCCTCTCAGCAGCTCACCTTTCAAACAGGTTGAATAAGTAGTAGCAGCCCGGGCTTATCACAGCTTTACCGCCGTTTTCATCTGCTGAGGTGTCCGTCTCCAGCCACTAGACTGTGGCTTGGCTGCGTGATACAGCTGTAGAGTTGGCGTATCACGTCATAGTCACCAGATGTCACAGTTGAGACAGACGCAACACTCACAGATCACACACACCAACTCTGTTCAGAAGGTAAAAAGCATCTTTAGTTCTACAAAGCCTCTTTTATGCAGTTTCTTGGTACTCGTGCTGTGTCCCCATTGGCTTCTACGTTAACACCCTACAAAACTACTAGTTACTTGCAACTAACACCCATCTAAAACAATCTAAAGCAAATATCAGCCTCCCTAGACCAGCTGTGCTTTCTATATCTGTTGTTTATGGTTTCTCGCTTCTGTTGATGCTATAATTCTCACAGATACAAACTGAATTCTCAAGGGTACAAAGTGATTGCATCCAAGTCAAGCTCTGTGAAACTTTCAGAGCAGCTTGTCGGTTTCCACACAGACCCACTGAAAGAGACAGCAAGAGGCAGAGCCTGCAGCAGGAAGCACAAGAGATTTAAGCAGGCAAAAATAATCAGTCCAGCTGACTGCAATGAATGAGCATATATATTCCTAGTAGGCAGGCACACAGCAGCAGCAGCATGGTGGTCACCTGGCAAAAAGCAGTGTCCTCTGCTTCTCCTGATCTTCTAGCATCTGGAAAACCAATGGAGACATACAGACAGAGCTCCTATTCAAGGATGCAACCATGCAGGTTTCTGGCTGTGGGATGTCTGAAGGGATATTCCTAGAGATGGAAAGTGATTGCAAGCAAGACTGTAGGAGCTGTGACCAGATTGATGAACTGCTCTGCTTCGTGGCTGAGCTTCAGGAGGAGTTGAGCAGCAGACTGAGTATTCAAGAGTCTGAGGGAGATTCATCAATGGAGCTGTACTCTGCCAACTAGGATGTACAGAAGCCAACTCAACATGGCCACTATGGGGGCAGGTCCAGGATCTGCTTTGTGCCAGAAGGAAGGCAGTATCACAAGGGATAAGGAAAGGTAGAAGAAAGTTACAGCACGGAGCAGTAAGAGAAAGTAACCTCCTTACACTCTAAGTTACTCTCTCACATACCGGTATAGAACAGGTACAAAGCCATGGGTATGGTAAATGAAGCTCATAATGAGAAAGAGGAGGAACCTGTGCAAGCAGTTTTGTCAAGGTCAGAGAGACCAAGCCCTCGCAACAAAACCTGTATTAAGACCAGCGCCAAGAAGAAACAACATCAAATTATGGTCAGTGATTCCCTCCTGTGTGGAGCAGAAGCACTTGTTCGCAGACCAGACGCTCTTTCCAGGGAAGCTTGCTGCCTCCCTGAGACCTGAATTAGGGATGTTGCCAAAAGATTGAAGAGTAATTCAACCTTCAGACTACTATCCATTCCTGCTCTTTCAACAATGTACAAACAATGTCACAAAAAAAAAAGTAAAGTAAATCAAAAGAGACTTTAGAGCCCAGGGAAGAATGCTAAAAAGTTCATGTACTAGTTTGAAAACAAACCAGTGGGAGGCACCAAGTCAGAATAACAATTTAATGGGGAAATTAAAGAAAAGGAAAAACTAAAAGAAAATACTGGTTCAAATTGACAGAGTCAAGATACAACCTGACATCCTGTTAGTCAGGGTGGTGGTAGCAGTCTGGTAGAATGGTGGCTGCAGTCCTCTGAAGTGGTGATCCTGTAGAAAAAGGGTCTGCTCTTCCTCAGGTCCAGTGGTGGCTGTGTAGCTCCTGTCTTCTGGAAATCCAGTGGAAGGGTTGTCTCTGGTGTTCAGCATCTCAGATTATATCCAGGATGGAATGCTTGGTTCCTCCCTCGGTGGAGCATCTCACAATGGGGTAATGAGTCATGAGGCAAAGTGTTGATTAGGCTCATTAACAGAAGATAGTCCGGAGGGAGTTATCTCTGAGTCATTCATCAGGACAATGATGGGCCATTAACAGAAAGATAGTCTGGGGGGAGGAGGCAAGGAAAACACTGCCCCACCTGATTTCAACAGCTCATGAGGATGGTAATAGAATACACTGCAACCCAGGACAGTTCAGGAGCACAGGTAGTGTTTTCCTCAATCCTTCCAGTAATGGAAAGAGACTTTGGAAGAGCAGGCAAGCCCAGGATATCAATACCTGGCTCCAGGACTGGTGCCTGTACCAAAACTTTGGGGTTTTAAACCATTGAAGACAATGTATGCTGGGGCCTGATGGGATCCACCTGTCCTAAATGGGACAAATGGGTCTGTGAGCTTAAGCTGCTGGCACTAATCGAGAGAATTTTTAAACTAGAATCAATGTGGGAAGGAGATACCTACTGCAGTCCTGTTGGTAAGCCAAAGATGGGCATAAAAAGGTTGAGAGTCTGTGGGTAAAAATCAAGGACCGGGCCAACAAAGGACACCTGGTATTGGGGGTCTATTAGATGCCAACTGATCAGGGGGATCCTGTCGACAAGGCCTTCTTATTTCAGCTACAAGAAGCATCGCGCTCGCAAGCTCTCATCCTGATGGGGGATTTCAGATTTCAACCACCCAGACTGGGAAAGCAATACAGCTGTCTGTAAGCAATCCAGGAGACTCCTGGAGTGTGTAGCGGACAACTTCCTGGTCCAGGTATTAGACAAACCAACCAGAGGTGAGGCATTACTGGACCTGATGCTCACCACTGCAGATGAGCCCATTAAAGAGGTTAAGACTGGAGGCAGCCTGGGCTGTAGCGACCACGCCCTGGTTGAGTTTGTGATCTCAAGGAGCGTGAGCCTGGCAAGGACCAAAGTCAAGGCCCTGAACTTTGCAAGACAGAGCTTCCAGTTGTTTAAGGAGTTGGTGAATGAGGTACCCTGGGTAACTGTCCTTAAGGACAGAGGGGCTGACCAGAACTCGCAACTCTTTAAGGCTACTTTACTTAAGAGTGCAAGAACTCCCTATCCCAGTCTTTAGGAAATTGAGCAAGGCAGGGTGGAAACGGGCATGGCTGGGCAAGGATCTGTTCCTCAAACTGAGGAGTTAGAAGGAAATGCACAGCCAGTGGGAGCAAGGACAGGTGACCTGGGTAGAGGAAAGAGACAGGGTTTGGATGAGTAGGAATGGGGTCAGGAAAGCTAAGGCAAAAATGGAATGGAACTTAGCAAGGGAGGTGAAGAATAACAAGAAGGGGTTCTAAAAGTACATAGGTCAGAAAACAAAGGCCAAGGAGAGTGTACACACCACCCCCAATAAATGAGAAGGGAGAACTGGTTGCAAATGATAGTTCTTCACCTCAGTCTTCACTGGCAGCCAGGTTTCTCCTGTGTCTCAAGTCCCTGAACCTCTAAGTGGGGGTTGGAGTAGCAAAGGCCCTCCCACTGTAAGCAAAGAGCAGGTTTGAGACCACTTGATGAAGCTGAATAGCCACAAGTTTATGGGGCCTGATGAGATGCATCGCAGGGTCATGAGGGACCTGGCTGATGTTCTTGCCAAGCCACTCTCCATCATTTTTGAAAAGTCGTGGCAGTCAGGCAAAGTCCCCAGTGACTGGAAAAAGGGAACCATCGCTCCCATTTTTAAAGAGGGGAGAAAGGAAGATCTGGGGAACTGCAGACCTGCGAGCCTCACCTCTGGGTGTGCCTGGGAAGATCATGGAGCAGATCCTCATGGAAGCAATGTTAAGGCACATGCAAGGCAAGGAGGGCATCCAAGACAGCCAGCATGGCTTCACTAAGGGCAAATCGTACCTGACCAATCTGGTGACCTTCTATGATGGAGTGACTGCAATGGTTGACAAGGGAAGACCAAGCAATGTCATCTACCTAGAATTCTGTAAGACCTTTGACACGGTCCTACACGGCATCCTTATCTCCCAATTGTAGAGACAGGAATTTGAAGGGTGAACTACTTGGTAGATAAGGAATTGGTTGGCTGGATGGATGCAGCCAGAGAGTTGTGGTCAATGGCTCTATGTCCAGGTGGAGGCTGGTGACAAGTGGTGCCCCTCAGCTCTGTCTTTGGACCGGGGCTCTTCAATATCTTCATCAATGACACAGACAGTGAGATCGAGCTCACGCTCAGCAAGTTTGCAGATTACACGAAGCTGAGTGCTGCAGTTGACCCAACAGAAGGATGGGATGCCATCCAGGGAGACCTGGACATGAGCCAACAGTGTGCACTCACAGCCCAGAAGGCCAACGACATCCCAGGCTGCATCAAGAGAGGTGTGGCCAGCAGGTCGAGGGAGGGGATTTACCCCCTATACTCTGCCTTCATGAGACCCCACTTGGAGTACTGTGTTGTAGTGGTTTGGTCCAAGATACTCATTACTGTTTATCTTCTGTGAGATAAGAATTAGGAGAAACGCAAAGCAGGCACCAAACTTGAAAGAATATAAAGAAGTTTATTAACAGACCTAAAAGAAGAAAAAAAATTATACCACACCTTCAGAACTCTTCTCCTACCCCCACCTTCCTCCCTTCTCCCACCGACAATGTAAAAAGACAACACTTAAGATGTTCAGTCTGTTTACCACTTCCATAATAACCTTGTTCAGTCCATTTAGAAAGAGAAGTCTCTTCTTGCTCGTGCTATGAAAACATTATCACAACGAGACACCTGCCCACTTCCAAATAACTCTGTTCAGTCCATTTAGGAAGAGGTCTCTCTGCTTGCATGTGAGTCCCATCCCCCGACTTGCAGCTTTTCCCACAACTGCTTTTGAGGGTCCACTCTTGAAGTTTTTTGGGGTATAATTTTAAGGTTGAGCCGTTCAGAAATAAAAGTCCTCTTCATCCATCTCTGGGAGCATTTCATCTCTAAGAACAGAGGCCCTTCTCCTTCCCTGGGAGCAAAGGGTCTTCCTCATCTTCATCTTTAGGACTATCTCTGGAAGCATCTCTAGGAACTGAGGTTTTCTCCTTTCCCGTTTGGAGCAAAAGTCCTCATCTGGTCCATCTCTCCCTGTCCAAACTTCTCATGAAATTATAGCTGTGTCAGCATCTGCCTATCTCAGCGCAGGTGCTTTTGCTTACAAGTTGAACACTCCACCCCTCATATCTTCATGAAATTACAACGGGATACTCTGATATATCATAGCTTCACAACAGAATTTCAGCTTTAAGCATCTCCTCTTTCTCTTCCCTCAGGTTTTCAGCTCTTCACAGCACTAAAAGGGTTAATCTCACCTCGGTCTTGCAGCTGGAATGTGGCTTATCTAAGTGGAGGGGGGGGGAGCTGAGCCACTCCGGCTGCCCACAGCAAGGCAGTGGGGGGGGGGGGGGGGGGGGGGGGGGGGGTTCCCCAGGTGGAACAGGGCCCATCGACTCCAGGATGGCTGTGGCCTGGCCCGAGCAGGGCCTGAGCAGGGCCCACTTGCCTCTGCACGGGGCCCGCAGCCACCTGTCCCAGCACCGGAAACGAGAGAGAGCTTGGGGGGGAGTTTGTCTATTCTTAAGTGTGTATCACAGAGGTGGTCACAATTTTAAGTGGCTTAAAGAATTGTCCATATTCAAACTGGCCAGCTGATAGGTTCTATCAGGTCCCAGAGGAAGCTGTAAGCACCCCTTAGCAAGGACATCCTTTCCGGGACTATGCTTGCTAACCCATGACACAGGTCCACATCTTTCTTGTGCTGAGGACCTCAGACTTGGACACGTCATAGGTTAGCAAGCATAGTCCTGGAAAGGATGTCCTTGCTAAGGGGTGCTTACAGCTTCCTCTGGGACCTGATAGAACCTATCAGCTGGCCAGTTTGAATATGGACAATTCTTTAAGCCACTTAAAATTGTGACCGCCTCTGTGATACACACTTAAGAATAGACAAACTCCCCCCCAAGCTCTCTCTCGTTTCCGGTGCTGGGACAGGTGGCTGCAGGCCCCGTGCAGAGGCAAGTGGGCCCTGCTCAGGCCCTGCTCGGGCCAGGCTGGGCCAGGCCACAGCCATCCTGGAGTCGATGGGCCCTGTTCCACCCACGGAACCCCCCCACAGCCTGGCTATGTGCAGACGGGCGGCTCCCCCTCTCCAGTCTGGCCAAGATTCAGCTAAGGCTGCACTGCTGTCCTGCAGAGGTCATGTGACCAACAGTGATAAGCAACATTCCAGCTGCAAGGCCTAGGTGAGATTAACCCTTTTTAGTGCTATGAAGAGCTGAAAACCTGAGGGAAGAGAAAGAGGAGATGCTTAAAGCTGAAATTCTGTTGTAAAACTATGATATATCAGAGTACCCATTGTAATTTCATGAAGGCATGGGGGGTGGAGCGTTCAACTTGTACTCATGAGCAAAAGCACCTGCGCTGAGATAGGCAGATGCTGACACAGCTATAATTTCATGAGAAGTTTGGACAGGGAGAGATGGACCAGATGAGGACTTTTGCTCCAAACGGGAAAGGAGAAAACCTCAGTTCCTAGAGATGCTTCCAGAGATAGTCCTAAAGATGAAGATGAGGAAGACCCTTTGCTCCCAGGGAAGGAGAAGGGCCTCTGTTCTTAGAGATGAAATGCTCCCAGAGATGGGTGAAGAGAACTTTTATTTCTGAACGGCTCAACCTTAAAATTATACCCCAAAAACTTCAAGAGTGGACCCTCGAAAGCAGTTGTGGGAGAAGCTGCAAGTCGGGGGGAAGGGACGCGAATGCGAGCACAGAACCAACCTGGGAGGCTGTCTCGTTGTGATAATGTTTTCATAGCACGAGCAAGAAGAGACTTCTCTTTCTAAATGGACTGAACAAGGTTATTATGGAAGTGAGAAAAAGACTGAACATCTCAAGGGTTGTCTTTTTACATTGTCAGTGGGAGAAGGGAGGAAGGTGGGGGGAGGAGAAGAGTTCAGAAGGTGTGGTATGATTTTTTTTTCTTCTTTTAGGTCTGTTAATAAACTTCTTTATATTCCTTCAAGTTTGGGGCTTGCTTTGCGTTTCTCCTAATTCTTATCTCACAGAAGATAAACAGTAATAAGTATATTAGACCAAACCACTACACTAAATTGGTGTTTCTGTCCGGTTACAAACCAAACCTGCTACAATCTATTAGAGCGGGTCCAGAGGAGGCCACGAAGATGATCCGAAGGCTGGAGCACCTCTCCTATGAAGACAGGCTGAGAGTGCTGGGATTGTTCAGTATGGAGAAGAGAAGGCTCAGGGGAGACCTCATTGAGGCCTTCCAGTACTTGAAGGGGGCTTCTAAAAAAGAGAGAGCAAGTTTTTACATGGGTAGATAGTGATAGGACAAGGGGGAACAGTTTTAAACTGACAGAGGGCAGGTTTAGATTAGATGTTAGGAAGAAATTCTTTACTCAGAGGGTGGTGAGGCACTGGAACAGGTTGCCCAGAGAGGCTGTGGATGCCCCATACCTGGAAGTGTTCAAGGCCAGGTTGGATGGGGCCCTGAGTAATCTGATCGAGTGACTGACATCCCTGTCCATGGCAGGGGGGTTGGAACTAGATGATCTTTATGGTCCCTTCCAACCCAAACCATTCTGTGATTCTGTGGTAATCTGTGCTTGAAACCTTGTTCGAGTTCTGGGTTGTGATGGGGCAATGAACCAAGTAAATTGATGTCAGGGATAGCTTGGACATCTAGTGAAATTAGTGTGCAATTGTATAAGTCTGTAAGAATACTTGCCAGGATCTTCAGGGGATGGGCAGGGGGGCTGCGGAGGTGGCTTCTGTGACAAGGCACCAGAAGCTGCTCCCATGTCAGACAGAGCCAATTACAGCTGGCTCCAAGACAGACCTGCCACTGGCCAAAGTCGAGCCAATCAGCAGTGCTGGTGGAGCCTCTGTGGTAAAATATTTAAGAAAGGGTAAAAAGCACTGTGCGGCAGCTGTGAGGGAAGAGTGAGAAAAATGCGAGAGGAACAACCTTGCAGACACCAAGGTCAGTGAAGAAGCAGGGAGATGAGTTACTCCAGGCTCTGGAGCAGATGTTCCCCTGCAGCCTGTGGTGGACCACATCAGAGCAGCCCTGCAGCCTGTGGAGGGCCAGGCACCGGAACAGGCTCCTGGCAGGAACTGCAGCCTGTGGAGAAATAGCCTATGTGGGAGCAGGTTTTTATGGCAGAATCTGTGGCCAATGGGTGACCCATGAGAGAGCTGTCTGTTCCTGAAGGACTGTACCCTGTGGAAAAGGACCCATGTTGGAGCAGTTTTGTGAAGGACTGAATCCTGTGTGAGGGACCCCCCCACTCTGGAGCAGGGGAAGAGTGTGAGGAAGAATTAGTGTCAGAGATGAAGTGTTTTGAACTGACTGCGACCCCTTATTCCCCATCTGCCTGCACTTCTTGCAGGGGAAGGAGGTACAAGAATCATGAGTGAAATTGAGCCTGGGAAGGGTGGAGGGGGAATGTGGTTTTAGTTTTGTCTTTGTTCTTTACTATCTTACACTATTTTTATTTGCAATAAATTAATTTTCCCCATGTAAGAGTCTGTTTTGCCCCTGACAATAACTGGTAAGCAATCTCCATGTCTTTATCTTGGCCCATGAGCTTTTCCATTTTATTTCCTCTCCATGTCCTGTTGAGGAAGGGGAGAGTGAGAGAACCTGGTGGGCACTTGGTGTCCAGCCAAGGTCAACCTGCCACACCTGATCAATTATTTTGGTGCTTAGCAGCCTTGAAATGCTGTGAAATATATACTAATGAGAGGTTACTGGAGGAGCTTTAGTCATGGCCTTGAATTTTGAGAGACTTGGACCAGTATAGGGACTCATGTGAGACTGCTGGAAATTAATAAGAAGCACTAGTGACTTTCAGCTTCACCTGTGTTTGTGTTTATGAGCCTAGTTGTCTCACTTCTTCTGTAAGTCAATGCACAGTCTACTATTTCTGAGTGAGGAAGGTGAAATTCTGAACGGTGACAGTTGCATTGTTTTTCAGTTCCTAGAGTGATTGTGGGAAAAGATGCTTGTTACACATTGTATTGGGTCTGACTGAGGTAAAGCTTGCAGCCCTCCCAGTGCTGTGCTTTGCATTAGTAGCTGGAAGGGTGCTGATAACAGAGCAGTGTTTTGGCTACTGCTGAGCAGCGCTGCCCCTCTGACATTCCTTCCCCCCATCAAAGGGCATGGGAGTGGGCAAGATCCTGGGAGGGAACACAACCAGGCCAGCTGACCCAAATCAACCAAAGGGATATTCCATACCATATGACGTCAGCTCAGATATATAAGCTGAGAGAGAGAGGAGGAAGGGGGTGGGGGGCATTCCTGAGCTTCCAATGTTTGCTTTCTGGAGCAACCGTTACACGTGCTGAAGCCCTGCTTCCCGGGAAGTGCCTGAACATCGCTGCTAATGGGAAGTAGAGATTGACCTCTTTTTTTTTCCCCCTTTAGCTTTTGCATGTGCAAATCTCTGCTTATTCTTTTTCTTTTACTGTAATAAAACTGCTTTATCTCACCCTGCTGCCTGTTCTCCATCTTACTCTCTCCCCTGTCCCAAAGGGAAAGGGAGTGATAGAGCAACTTAGTGGGCACCTGGCACCCAGCCAGGGTCAACCCACTACAGACATAAACTTTAAAATGCTGAATGGGCACAAACATCGGTATGCTGTCCTGGCAAAGGACAGAAAGCATTGCAATAGGTCTATTAAAGAACAGGGATGTACATATCTAGTACTCTCTATAGAAATTATACTTTTTGACAGAACAGCAAAGAAGTTCAGAGCAGATTTCCCAGTTTTGGTTGATTTACCAAAATATGAATATCGATCTAATATCGATATCCAACTGAGACGGACAAAAACTCTCTAACAGTTTAGAGTTAGAAAGTGTATGTTTTATTTGGTGCCAGGCACTGCGTGGGATAGCTCCCTATGACACAGGGCCCTGATACAAGCAAACATGACACTTCTTATTTCCAAATATTATGAATATCCAAAATACAAATGCATATTCATAACATTAACACCTCCCATTCTCCGCTTCGTATGGAAATGAGCTTAAATGTCATTAAGCATGAGTAGTGTGTCCTGAATTGAGTCGGTGGTCTTGAATTGGGTCAGTGGTCCTAAAAAAGATGAAGTAACTAATCTTCCTCATTTTGACCTTTTTGCCTTTCTGAACTTTAACAATCCTAATTACTTTAGTGACCTTTAAGTTTCTTCTTGCATGACTTTTGGACGGGTTCCCACAAAAGGAGGAAATTGGTGATTGTCCTTGCTCTCTACACCAACTTTATCAATGTTTCTACTCCTCGTTCTAAGCACAGCTAAGCAAACATGCAAATGACAGATCATCAGTTATTTGGTAATCAGTTACTAACATCTTAAAACCCATTTCAGGTCCAGCTCTATTTTAATTAATTCTTGCTGGGCCCAAATTCCTTCCTATTCTAACTAATTTTAACATAGCTAGCCTATACCTAAAATCTTTATGTTTCTTCTAAATCTATGTTTCATGGTGTTTCTGAAAAAGAACTGCTGGCAGCGAGCCCCAGACTCTACATACTAAGCTGAGGATGCTTTATGATTTGTATTATGTGGAAGCATATGGTTTTCTCACTGTTCCTGCCATTTTCAAGGAGTTAACTAGGCAAATAAGGTAATACAATTTCCCAGGAAAATCATATTAAGAACTTATGTTACTTCTGTTTAAGTTCCCATGGTGTAAGTTCATCTCAGCTGCTTATAAGGGCACAAGATCAAAACCCTCCAGCTACCTTTTGCAAAAATGTGAGCTGCTTACATGAAGTTAAGCTTTAAAATGCCAAGTTTGAGGTTTGGATAGATTGACTATATTGTAGCTTGAGGCTTTACTATTAGAAGTTGATTCATTTAGCCAGAGATTAGCTCCCCATATTGTTAAACACTGGTTCAGCTATGGCACCAATATCAACATATGAAGTGCTGGTGTCACCGAATCATTTTAAATTACAGTATTTAACACAGATTTGCTGTGAGAGCACAGTGCATCTACAGTGATTTTACCTGTAATACAAGCTCACCTATGGTAAAAACAAGGATGGGGAGAAAAGTGATGGTTCACCAGCACCATCAGACTTAGTTTTCTAACATTCAGGAAGAGCAATGTTGTTTGCTAGTATAAAAATCATGTAGTCTGTTTATTGTTTTGGAAGTTGAGTGTTGCAGCGGGGATACTGCAACACGATGCACCAAACAAGGAGTCCCATGGAAGAGAAATATATACGGACAGATTCTTGGTAGATGTTTCAGAGATGTTTATTTCTCCAGCCGCGTGGCCGGGCTCTGCCGAGGAACTCTCTAGTCACGGGACCTGAGGGTCCTTGCCCACGCAGGGGAACACAAACCAACCAATGGGGACGAGGCTGACCAGGGGCTAGGAAACCCTGTGCCTCCCCTCAGGGCCCCTCTCCCAGGGCTACATAGCGGGGGGAGGGACCCCAACATTTCACCCGTTTATTTTTAACAAAAAGAGATTTAAAACTTAACATTGAAAACAACTGGATAAACATAACAAGAACAGTTTTAAAACAATACAAGCCACCCTCCTGAGTCTTTAAATGTCCAAACAGATTCTCTGGAACATCTTAAGGCTGACAGAAGGGAGACAGGACTCTGAGCATGCTTTGTGGGGAAACTGAGGCAGGAGAGCGTTTAATTTCTTCCCTCCCCCTTTTCATCCCCCACTTGGCACTGGAAAGGGATTTTTGGGGAAACAGTTGGCAAAGGTATGGTTTTGTGAGGGAAACCATGGATGAAAAAATGGATTGGGAATACACTGGGGGTAATAGGACATAGGGTAAAAGGGAAAGGTGTGATTAGGAAAGGGAGACTGTAGGGGGGGCCTACAATGGAGATATTGTCTAACATGATTACGATTTTTAGCATATATACTGCCTTTTACAGGAACACCATCAGGCCCAGTGACCTGCGATGCTTGTAACCCTTTTCTACCTAGTACAATTTTGAATTCTACCACCTCTCCATCTCCCAAGCTTGGGATGCATTTTTCAGGGTTATTCTTTTTAATAGCAGTTCTATGCACGAATATGTCTTGCTGGTTGTCACATCTTGTTATAAAACCATAATTCTGTTTAACATTATACCATTTTACTATTCCTAAAACCTTGACTACTATGATCTTTTCCTTTTTCCGAGTGGCTACTGTTTTCTGTCTCGCTGCGTCTTTGCTTTCTCTTTCGCTCGCTCCCGTGTTGGAATTGCTGGAGCTGCTGGGGCTGCCGGGGCCGCCGGAGCTGCTCGTGCCTGCGCGGTCTTCCCGGGGTTGAGTTCGGGGCTGCGCGGGCCGGGCTGGGCCGTGCCACTCAGTTCTCCGTGCGTCGCCTCCTCTGGTAGCAGCTTCGCTGCCGATGCCAGGCGCTGCACCCACGTCTCGGCCGGGCCCCTGAGTGATGACCCCCCCGCGCCCTGCTCCAGCACGCGTTTTGGCTGGGCGCAGCTCTGCTCCACCGCCACCAGCCACCAGCTGCCGCCCACGTGCCACCCCTCTCGGTTGGGCATTCACGGGACTCGCTCCACCACACGCTGCACGGGGCCGGGCAGGCACCGCTGGGTCACGCCACTCCCGCCGCGCCTCACTCCACCGCCGACACTGCAGCTCATGTGGCTCCGTCCGCACGTGGGAACTGCCTCACTGCTGCTCGCAGAGCACTCGGTGCACGTGGCCGCGGTCACACGGTCCCTGAGCCAGGCTTCCCTTCGCCAGGACACAGCTGACATTGCTCAACAGCCTCAGAAATTAAATAATATTCATGAAAATATTCTTCCATTGGCATGTATTTTGACTCAAAAATTAATTGTGTCCAAACGGTCTTCCAAAAGTCTTTGGTAAGAATTAAATCCCAAGAAACATAGAAAAAGTTCTTAAACAACCATGCCAGGAAGTGTTTCAGTTCTTTTTGAGCTTGAATTAAGCTAAAATTTACAAATCGTTTTTCAAGAATCATTTTAAGTTTAAGATAAATGTCCATATGCGGCTCTGAGAGCCAAGAGTCTTCCCACAGTTCCTCCATAGTTTAGATATGGAATAGCAAAACAAAACCAAGAAGAGGAATCCAAAGTTTCCAGGGTTTACTCACACAAATCAGTCGCTTAGGGATCGGGGATTGTTCTGCTTGCAGTTCACCACCATTTGTTACAGCGGGGATACTGTAACACGATGTATCAAACCAGGAGGCCGTAGAAAGAAATATATACAGACAGATTCTTGATGGCTGTTTCAGAGATGTTTATTTCTCCAGCCGCATGGCCGGGCTCTGCCGAGGAACTCTTACAGTCACGGGACCGAGGGTCCTTGCCCGCGCAGGGAACACAAACCAACCAATGGGGACGAGGCTGACCAGGGGCTAGGAAACCCCGTGCCTCCCCGCATGGCCCCTCTCCCAGGGCTACATGGCAGGGGGAGGGACCCCAACAGTTGAGTCATTGAACAGCTTTATAGTAGTCATATACACTTTGTGCAAAAGGAAAATGCTTATTTTGATTAATAATTAATGATATTGACAATGATTACACACACATAAGTGTATATATATGAAGAAGTTTTATAAATAAAGTAATGAGCTATCCTGCTTGAACATAACCCTTCCTAAAATATCATCTTTTTCCAGATTTGTATTATGGTGGAGAAGCTTTCTCTGTAGAGCAGCCACAGTCCTTTACTTGTCCTTATTGTGGAAGGATGGGTTATACAGAAACATCTCTTCAAGAACATGTTGCTTCTGAACACGCAGAAACATCAACAGAGGTGGTAAGCCGCTTCAGCGTTGTTTTTAAATGACAATTAAAGTATATGAAAATTTCCAGAAAATGAGGTGGTTTTTCTCTTGACGTATGTGTTAATTTAAATGCTGACTAGGAAGGTATGTACCATACATACATACACACTATGCTGGTGTTTTCCCTTTTGACTCCTTGAACTATTAACAGTGCCTACATCATTACCTTTACCTCTCTATAGAATTTCTCACAGCACTCTCTCATCAGTCTAAGTTATGCAGCCAAGTCCCTAGATCCTTGGTGCGCAGGCCACTAAATCCTGGTGTTACAGAAAAGGTTAAACCTTTGTAAAAATAAAAACTTTTTAAAATATTGATATATTGATTTTCAATATATTGGGGTTTTTTTTATAAAGTGGCCCTTGCTTTTTCCCTCAACCCTTCCACTTGATTTTTCTGATTTCAACTGGCCATTGGTGCAGAGCAATTACACACCATATAATAGCCTACTACAACTTCTGTTCTGCTTCTGTTTTTTTCAGTAAGCTTTCTCCTCAAGTCTTTACATCTAGATGTTACCGTTGCTTGCGCCAGAAGGTCTGAAATTTTTCTGAAATACGAGGTCACTTCTTTGCTATGGAAACAATAAAATAATAAGTAACTTGGATTTTTATACTATTAGAAATAGTTTGTTCTCAACCCTCATTAGAGTGTTGAGAAACTACATGCTTGCACTGCTTTGTGTTCAGACAATTTTCTTTTCTAAAAAGTCCATAGCCCTGTTTTTAGATTTCCCTTTATGGTGCAGGTGTATGTTTTGTATTTTTTTCTAACACCCACTTCACTAATTCAACAGTTTTGTGTCTTATCAATCCTAAGTTAAATTCTTGACCAAGAAGTTTGAGTATCTTTCCAGCAGTAGGGAATATATTCATATTTGTGTGTGAACACTGTTTATGCCTGAGGAATGTATGATTACAGAAGGACATTCAGGGAGCTGTTGTCTAGTTATTTTTGTTGTAGATCCCTATAAAAATGTGCATGCTTGAAGAAAATTTTTTTGAGAACTTATGTGGGAGAAGGAGAATCTCTCTGCTAAGGGCCTTATATCAAGGAGTAGTAGAAGAATTAAAACTGGTGTAAGACCCCCAAAAACTCTCTTGACGAACCTCTTAAACGGGCTTACGGTTTTTCATGTACTCTGAGTTAGACGTATGGGAGAAATACCAACAAGATATTCTCAAGAGGTCAAAACAACAAAAAAAAACTTTACTGGCAACTTCAGAAAATCAGAGAACTTTGGCAAAAGTTTAGAGCAACATTCAATCAACATAAAGCACTTCACAAAGCATCAACTTCAGCCCATTCAACTTAGTAAACTCCAAGCCCATCTGATTTTAAGTTAGTCAAAACTCCAAGAAGAGGGAATTAGAAGAAGAAAGAGAAAGAGAGAAGAAATATAGAAAAGAACACACATAGCTGCCACTCCTGGTTCCAGTAGTGTTCAGCTGATAGAAATTCCAAGACGAGGTAGGGTCAAGACGTGTGCTTGCCTCATGCTTCGGTTTAAGTACCCTTTGGCTTTCCTGGGCCCTTCCCTCAGGTGGGACTTCTGGTCACCTGGCCACTCTGGGGCTAGATTGAGGCTCCAGGGATGGGGTGTGGAGCATTGCCTCCAGTGTGCCAGTGATTTGCAGCCACTGTGGGGCTGGGATACAGGCCCAGGGGAGGTTGGGGTGTATGGGGCAGTGCATTGCCTCACCACACCAAAGGCAAGGCCTGACCTGCTCCTTCCCCTCACAGACGCACCCAAAATGTTTTGAGCCAGCGATGTCCTCCAGTCTCTGTCTTGGGGTGACTTTATGATGTGTATCCCATATCGCTGCCTATGCCCAGAAATTAACTTTGTGCCTTTCTATGCCTCTAAACTGAGCCTGAGAGGGGGAAGGAAAAACTGAGCAAAACTTTTTCAAAGCAGTTTGCAGCTTGTTCAAGGTCACACAGAGATAGCAACATTTTTTCTCCCAGCTGCGGCAGGGGAGGGAGGAAGCACCCGGCTTGCTGCTCCCCAAGTCAGTTTTTTGGCCAGTTGTTCAGCTTCTTTTTCTCTGGAGAGACACTGAGAGTTGAATTTTTTTTTCCTTCCCTGGAATTTCGGATTTTCTCCCTTTTCTGCTGGACTGCTTCAATATTGGAACACATTGGGAGGACTTTCCACCGAGCACAGAGGGCCTGGCCCTGGGCCAAGCCCCAGCTCCGAGGAGACCAAAGGGAGGACTCTAACACTTTCCCAGGTTTTGTCTCCACAGTGAGAGATTTTATTATTTAGCATTATTTTCCTTTTCCCGTGTGTTTGTTAAATAAATAGTTTTATCTCTTTCACTTTCCTTTGAGGAAAATTTATTTTCCCCGAACCTGGTGGGGGAGGGGTGGTGACCTGCCTTCTCTCAGAGGATATATTTCTAAATTTGGCCAAACCGGTACAAGTCTCTCACAACTGGTCAACCTGTTCTGAGACTCAAAAGTGTATTGGTCTTTCCTAAAAACATATGAATTATTGGTGTATAGTTTTTCATTTTTAGATTTAAAACTGCAGTAATTATTATTTCTCCATCAAGTGATTAAGGAGAATGGTCAGAAATGTGGGACAAGTTCAGATGGATGTGGCTGGAATTATGATGATTGTTACTGTTGATACTGGGTTTCAAAAACAGGGGTTTTTTTTAGGATTACAGCTCTGAAAATGGTAAGAAATGCAATCAGATATCATCTTTGAATCAAGTTTTAGAATGAAGACATCCCTTTTTTGCTACTCAGTCACACTTAGCGGATTAATTTTGTATTTAGTAAGGCAGCAACTAGACTGAAGTGAAAGGACCGGGATGGGGTGGGTCAACCTTGGCTGGCTGTCAGGTACTCATCAAGCTGCTCTCTCTCACCTCCCTCCCGAGCAACAGGATGGGTAGAAAATATGGCAAAATGATCATTGGTCAGAATAAGGAGGGGCATTACTCAGCTCCTCGACATTGGCTGCAGCTTTCTTCAGAGCACATCCACCTGATCTGATGTGGGGTCCTTCAAGGGCTGCAAGGGGACAACCTGTGTCACCATGGTCTTCTTCACGGGCTGCAGGGGAATCTTTGCTCTACTGCCTATAGCACCTCTTCCCCCTCCTTCTCCACTGACCTTGGTGCCTGCAGGGTTATTTTTCTCATATTTCCTCACTCCTCACAGCTGCTGCTGTGCAGCTTTTTTACTTTCTTAAATATATTATTACAGAAATGCTACCACCATCACTGATTGGCTCATCTTTAGCCAGGGGCAAGTCTGTCTTGGAGCTGATTGGAACTGGCTCTGTTGGCCATGGGGACAGCTCCTGTTGTCTTCTCAAGCCAAAAAGTCTTTAATGTGTAGAGCAAAAAAGGGAGCATGGCACAGATCAGATAAACTAATATTGAGAACAGATAAGTTAATATTATGGTCAGCAGTGGTTAAACAGCTATAATAATTATATGTTCCCTCTAATATGCTCTGGTCAAATGTGTCATTATCTCAAACCCTTTGAGTCCTAGTTTGCATGCCAAAAATACTGGTCATGGTTTAATCCCAGCTGGCAACTGGCACACATAGCTGCTTGCTCACTTCTCCCCTGCACCTAGGGGGATGGGATGGGATGGGATGGGATGGGATGGGATGGGATGGAGGGGGGGGAGAGAATAAGAAGGGTAAAAGTGCAAAATCCTGTGGGTTGAGATAATAGGGAAAGCAAAATCTGCCTATGCAAGCAAAGCAAAATAAGGAATTAATTAATTCCTTCCCATTGGCAGGCAGATGTTTAGCTATCTCCAAGAAAGCAGGGCTCCATCACATGTAATGATTTCTTGGGAAGACAAACACTGTAACTCTGAACCATTCTCCTTTCTTCCCTGTATTTTTTATTGCTGAGCATGATGGCATATGGTATGGAATATCCCTTTGGTAAGTTGGGATCAGCTGTCTCAGCTGTGTCCCCTCCCAACTACTTGTACATCCCCAGTCTACCTGCTGTTGGGGCAGTGTGAGAGACAGAAAAGGACTTGATGATGTTTGATAACTGTTCAGCAATAGCTAAAACATCAGTGTGTTATCAACACTCCTTTGGTCACAAAACCAAAGCATAGCACTGTATGGGCTACTATGAAGAAATTTAACTCTATCCCAGCCAAAACCAGTATACTTGTATACATGGGGAGGTGATGGTAATTAGGGAACAGATCCAGAAACTGTCAACTGTGATGTTTGGATGTGGAAGGTATCTTTTTAGCTTTTTACCGGCTAGGCTAGTGGTTTAATGCCTTAGAAAGTCTCGAGCAGCCTAGAGAGGTAGCACAGGCAATCTATCACTTTAGTAGCTCTAAAATCGGTACCTGTATCAGCTGCAAAGCAAATACCGTCAGCAGAAGCAAAGAGGGAGAAATATAGCTCCCTGCTCGCTCAATTCCCTGCAGTTAGAAGCTTTCAAAACAAACAGACAACAAGAGATGTTCACAAGAAGGTAGCAGAGCCAAGAGAGGGCGGGGCCTCCCTCGATCGTCTCTTTTATTCGGAGAAGGGGAAAGGGGAGGACTGGGGGCGGACCCGGGGTGAGCGGCCAATCAGACACTGCTAAAGAGTTTGAGTTACATTTGGTTTTGCCTGCGCTTAGAACAAAGGAGCTCCAAGCACATGGCAGAGGCAAGTGTCTTTGGGAGGGGGAGGGGAAGCTCAGAACAGGCAGCAACATTTGGAGCCTAACTAGCTTAAGGCTTTTTAATAATATCCTGGATTTCATTCCAAGTAATATGGTGATTTGTTAATTTTAAGGGATGTTTAGAGCATGTCTGCCTTATCCAGCTCAGGACTCCCTTCTGCTTAACTGCTGAAGCCCAGCCTGGGGACCTAGGGCCCGTGTCCAGGCTGAGGGATGCAGCTGCCACTTTCCCGTTTGCAGGTTCAACCACTACTGAAGCCAAGCACATATTTTGGAGACCTGTACACACACGGAGGACACTGACACATGGCCCATCACACAGATGACCACAGACACAGTGCTGCCTTCAACAGCACCTACACGTAGGACTTGCATAAAACAAGTATAGTCAGCCAAGTTCTCTCCTTCCTCTTCACCTGGTAGAGATAAAAGGTTGCTGCTAGTGAAGGTACACGATACTCTCTAGATTCACAAGCACACACGTGTTCACTGTGATCCCTTGAGTACTGGCATGGCCCTCTTTGGCCAGTACCCCTGCCTGGATCCCAGGCACTCTTACCTGTTTCACAGGTCTCTTATTTTCCAGCTAGTACAGCTTGATGCTCACTAGCAAACACTCACGCACTCATCTCACAAGCACTCCACATTCGCAAGTCCCCCTGGGCATACTAGCAGACTCTTGCCTGCTTCATACTACTGCCTAGACTTGAGGCTCCTCTCTACTCATTTGCTAGGTCCAGATTGAAGTTAGCTAGCCAATACACACACACACCAGGTTTGGGGAAGATGCAGACAACCACTCCCTTTTCCCCAGCAGCTGGTACCAGGCACCACATGGGCTGTGACTGGTTGTCCTGCTTCAGCTACCAGTGCTGGACCCCTCACTCATGCTGATTTCCCCCCTGTCAGCTGTGTTTTGAGACACATACTGTTCCTGCCCCAGTGGCTGGAGGCAGAGACCATGACTCACTCTGGTAGCTGATCTTAAGACCCCACCCAGTCCAGTAGCCAACCCCACAGGCACCCCTGGTCTGACTGGAGTAGCTGGCACCAAATACACTTATGACAGCCCCCCCAGTAGCGGGCACTCCAGGCACAAAGTTTGTAGTACCCACCCTAGGTCTAGAGAGCCATGGCCCCTCCAACTACTGATACTTGTTCCAGTAGCTGACACCACAAGCCACAGGGACACCTACAGCCCTAGTCTGACTCAAGTATCTGGCACCAAGTTTTGTTCATACATACACAGATCTCACCAGTAGCTGGCACTTAGTCCTTGCAGCATACATACACATGGGATAGACAGTGAGATTATGCAGAGATTGTTAAAATTTAATAAGAAGATATAGGAAGACAGGGCAGACTGTGGTGATCAGGCTCAGTCAGACAAACATACTGACCACCTCTGTTTTACATGTGACCAGTCCACTTTATACACATTTCTGTCTACCCTCCCCTTTGTTCCTCCTGGCTCTCCCTTCCCCCTGCATTTCTCTTCATAGGTTTGTATGGTTCTATTGATTCCCTCACCCCTCCCAGTTGGGGTCTTCCCCCTAATTTACAGTCTTATCGGTTGCAAAGTCCAGGTGGATATCCTTGGAAGAATAGTTAAGACCTAGCATATACTGTGTCCAAGTTTCTCCCTTCTGGCTTATTAACATGTGATCTGTCAAGCTTTGAGGCTGGCCTGCAAAACTGTTGCAAAGGACTTTTAAGGCACACTTCTCTCAGATGGTTGCAGTCATTGGGGGAAAAAACAAAATAATAAATGAAGGTTGCTATGACAGTAAGTGTCCCAAGACTTTTTTTAAATGTAGGTTTACGCTTAAGAGAAAAACAAAACCATAATGCTATCTCCCAAAGTACTTGGTAGGAATAAGGAGTTTGCCAAATTTCTACTTGTGTTACTGCAGTGGGTGGTCTCAGTTGTGATACTTTATTGAATATTCACATCTGGTTTCAGTCTCCTTCCTACACTTCACTGGTGAGATGAATGAGAAGTCACTTGGGGATTCAAAGAGCAGTAAATGAACTTGATAATGTCATATATAGGTACATTCAAGCAGTAATCCTGTGTAATTAGACTTACTGTCTGCTGCAATTGACATATAAAGACAATTTTGAAAGCTGAAACATTGCAGATAGGATTTAAAAATTTTACTTTTTGCTTTCCATGGTATTATTAAAAGCATAATTACAAGGAAAAGTGAGACTTAAAAAGATGCTCCAATTAACAGCTGTGTTTGAACACATTTACTGTTTTAAATTATGTCTGTTTAGGTGTAGGATTAGAATGTGATATTTAAAGTATAAGAATCCATGTCAAGTGATCAATTCTGAATTGTGTTTTGTGATTTGTGTAAAGTTGGTTGTGTTTGGTTTTTTTTTCTCACTTTGTTGTTTCAGATCTGTCCAATATGTGCAGCATTACCTGGAGGGGATCCTAATCATGTCACAGATGACTTTGCAGCTCATCTTACACTGGAACACAGAGCTCCTAGAGATTTAATATCCTTTATTAAGTTGAGGGAAAAGGGATAGACTGTTCCTTATGATAGCTGTAACTAGTTGTTCTGACTTCTGTAGTCAAGTGGCTACATCGGTTTAGCTTATTTTTTAGAATTCACATTTAGTTATAGGGGAACTATACGTCTGAATTATATATATATATATATATATTTATATCCATCAGACTGTGAATAGGCTTTAGGTGTTGCTTGATAATGTGGGTGTGTGTTTTTGTTTTATTCTTGATAGCGAAAGCTTTTAAAGATCTTTCTGACACCCAGTTGCTTCTTTCTGCAATTTTTACCCTTCTCGGCCATTAGTTCTGATGCCATTTTGTGTCTGGGAAAACAGCAATCCAGATGCAATAGTGTTTTATAGATAATTCCAAGATGAAAGCAGATTTCACCAAAAGCATATGTGTCAGAAAATGCTTTGGACTTTGAAATCGAGGGATCTTAAATATTTGATTTGTTTTATTAACTGTATTTCAATAGGGTAGTTTCGGCCTGTTATTTATTGACTTTTTGAAATATATAACTAGAAGACCTATCAGGAGACTTCCTAGGGATTAGGGCTATCTTTGTTAACTGCAAATTGTAGTGCTATAACTACTCTCAATGACTGAAGAGCTCAAACTGTCAGTTTCTTTGCACTTTTAAGTACAATTTTCTTTCTGTTACTTGGTCTTAAGAATAGTAATGTGGCTTGTTTCTTGCTGTACAAATACAACATAATTTCAGAAGATACTCTTACTTCATGGAAGTACAGGCCATCATAAAAAGCTCATTAAGTGATCTTTCTGTATCTCATTTTAAAAAATGCACTCCTAGTATAATTTGATAGTGCCCTTTTTTGTTCAGGGCTTCTTAAAACAAATAAAATTAAGGCCTAACAACTCAAGTTCGTTATATCTACTGCTAGCAACATTAGAGGAAATGGTTTCTCTTTGGTTGTTGTCTGTATTTAAATTTTTTAGCATTTAAATTGTCAGCCCAATTACACAGTGAAATTGACTTCCTATTGAAGTGGATGAGGTGTTGGATTAGAATTCATGCTTCTGGAGCTTTTACTTCCCCTCCCACATCGATGATGTCAGATAACTTTTAATTGGAAAATGTATGTTTATTACTAGCTACATAAGAGCTAGAAAAATCAGAATAATCTTTTCCGTTACTGAGTAAGGCCACAATGTCAGTCATCACAAAACTGATGGGAGGAGTCTATATAAATAATTATAGGAAATGCATATGTAAGTCTCTGTACAACACTATTTTAGCAACCAGTGTTGCTAATCACAAAAATTTATAGAGTTTCTGGACTAATTGCTCCATGTTGGGTGCTATTTCACATCTTCTGACAGCTAAGACTAAAAGGAAGAAATGGGGAAGAGATTTCCTCCTGCCCAGTTGCTATCAGTTTAGGAAAGGATATAGTCTTCTGTGTAGCAGTTAGAAGGGTGTTTAAAGCTGTTTTAAATGGCTGCACATATTTCTTGTGAAGAATCCTGTGCAAACACTGCAAGATACCATCCTTATCCCTAGAGACTCTGAACAGCTCTTTAAATTCCAGTTTCTTTCTTAAACAATTTTCAACTGTTTTACTGTTTAAAACATGACTTTAGTCCTGACCTTGTAAATGGTTCTAGCTTGGTTGTTTTCAGTATATGTTTGCAATGAGTTAAGATTTTCAAATGCTTTTTTAACCCCAGCATAGTTGGGTGAGACATCAATATACTCTTGACTAGTATATTTAAATAACATTGTTTTTCTTGAAAACACTTTGAAAGGTACAGTGAGCAAGCTACTATGATACTTTTGTAAATGAGACCAAGGCTGGACTTTTTCAAAGGATTTATATTAAGGATGTTCCAGTTATCTTATTTTCCAAGTTTACTTTTTAAAAAGCCCAGAATCGGGGCATTTTTCTGTCAGATATAGCTATGGAAAGCTTCCCAAACTACCTGAGAGCAGTAGTCAATCAGTAAAATATTAGTGACAATGTTCTGTCACTACCAGTATCCAGTATCAACAGATTCAAAGGAGGAACAAACCAATCTGTGCTAGAGAACTATATTTTGTCCCAAGGAGATTTTCCCCCCATCCTAAATCCTGCAAGTGAAATGTTTTTATGCTCTATAGTATAATAGATTTAAAAGAGTCAATTATTCCTGGAAGTATTTATTATAGAAACTGGACATTCTTACTTGCCAAAAGAAGTCTTAATTTTTCAGTCTTAAATTTTTCAATTCAGTAATATCATGAGGAAATTAATTCTACACCATATTTATGTGTTGTGGGATAAGACATTGGGCACCAGTCTGCTCCAGATAATAGATTTTATACAAGTGATAAGCATACTATTTTTGAAAATAAGAAAATTGGAGATAAGGTGAGCTAAAGCTACTAGTTTAGAAATTGGAAAAATATGATATGTATAAGTACATTATTTCCTAGCTTAGTAGTTAATTGCACTAGTGCTTCTTAAGGTAAAAGGAAACTTTACCTAGACTGTCTTGGGAGAACACATTTGTGTGGTAAGAATAGCAATAAAATTTTGTAGATTATTTTCAGTATTTAAATACCCTTCTTTCCCAATTTTGATGTTAAAATTCTTATGTCTTTTGAGTAATGTGTTCTGCTGAATATGCATCATCAGTTGTAGCATTACCAGTAGAAACTTTGATCCATAAGGCAGAAAATCCATCCTGACATTTCTTAAACATGATAAAAAGCCTGGGAAAGGTGAATTTGGTGCAAGGAGCCTTGGGTGCCTTGAGTTCACATCTATAGATCTGACTGGTACCATAGCTATGATTACATTGTGCTTATAAAGTTGAATCATTGTTTTATGAATGAGGAATGTGTTGCTCAGTTATTCAATCTAGTAAATGTTCTTGCTGTTTAATAATTGATAGCAATAGACTTTTCTTAACTGCTTGGTTATGATGAATCTAGTGGTGTTCGGCATGTACGTAGAATGTTTCACCCAGGCCGAGGTTTGGGAGGCCCCCGTGCACGTAGATCAAACATGCACTTTACTAGCAGTTCCAGCGGTGGGCTTTCATCTTCTCAGAGTTCATATTCTCCAAGCAATAGAGAAACCATGGATCCTATAGCTGGTAAGAGCTGTAACCACTGATTTTAGATCAGAGTCCTTAAATAGACTTTGAAACAAAGTCCAGGATGATAATGGTTGTCTTGTTTTTCTGTTGGTTTGGGGTTTTTTTTAAATGCTTCCCAATGTCATAATTGATGGGTATTTACTGATGAAAAGTATCCTTAATTGGATTGTCTCCAGGGACTAAACCTGGAACTTCTGAAATTAAAAACACTGCCCCTTTAGCTTGTGCTTTTAGAGACTTCCAGGCTCATTCCCATGACTGACCTGTTCACAGATGGTATCAAAGAACGGTTGACATTTGAAAGGACCTTTTTAAGATCACCTACTACAACCCCATCCAACTTTCCCTCCCCCCCTGCCCCCAAGCAAGGCCACCTAGAGCAGGTTGCTCAGGACCATGTCCAGTCAGGTTTTGAATATTCTTACCAATGGACTCCACAACCTCTCTGGACAGCCTTTTATAGTTTGGTCACCCTCACAGTAAAAAGTGCTTTCTTGTGTTCAGATGTATTTCTTTTTTTTTTAATTTCTGCCCATTGCATCTTGTTCTGTCAGTGGGCAATACAGTGTCTGGCTTCCTTTTCTTCATTTCCTCCCATCGAGTATTTATATACACTGTTAAGATTCCTTCCCCTTGAGCCTTTTCTTTTCCAGGCTGAAGAGTCCTAGGTCTCTTAGCCTCTCCTCATATGACATGTATGCATGTATTTTTGAATTTTTGAGTGGATGGACAGCAGGATGGGGACTAGGGGAGCAAAGTCCCTCTCACTGTAAGTAAAGATCAGGTTCATGACCACCTGAGGAACCTGAACGTACATAAGTGTATGGGACCTGATGAGATGCATCCTAGAGTCCTGAGCAAATTGGCTGATGTAGTTGCCAAGTCACTCTCCATGATATTTGAAAAGTCATGGCAGTCAGGTGAAGTCCCCAGTGATTGGAAAAAGGGAGACATCACACCCATTTTTTAGAAGAGTAAAAGGGCAGCAAGTCTCAGGCCAGGTGCCACAGCACATGCACCAGTGTAAAAGATGACTTCTAGGAAGAAAGTGTTACTTAAAGTCATCATCATTGGAGACTCTGGGGTGAGAAAGACATCACACATGAACCAGTATGTGAACAAGCAATTCAGTAACCAGTACAAAGTTACAATAGGTGCAGGCTTCCTGACAAAAGAGGTCATGGTGGATGACAGGCTCGTGACAATGCAGATATAGGATATAGCACTCCAGGAACAATTTCAGTCTCTGGGAGTTGCCTTCTACAAGGGAGCAGACTGCTGCATCCTGGTGTTTGATGTCATGGCCCCCAACACATTTAAAACCCTAGACAGCCCAAGGGATGAATTCCTCATTCAGGCCAGTCCAAGAGATCCTGAGGATTCCTTTTTTTGTGCTGGGAAACAAGATTGACCTAGAAAACAGACAAGTCACCACAAAACAGGTGCAAGCCTGGTGTTACAGTAAAAACAACATCCCTTACTTTGAAATCAGTGCCAAGGAGGCCGTTAATGTGGAACAAACTTTCCAGGTGATTGCATGAAATGCACTTAAACAGGAAACAGAAGTGGAGCTTTACGATGAATTCCTCAAACCCATTAAACTAGACAAGAATGACTGAATGAAGGCTTCTGTGGAGAGTTGCAGCTGCTGAGGGGAAAGGGAGGGGTTGAGCACAGTCCTTCACAAATGAATATCATACTTAGGCCTTCAAACACACAGTCCCTCTTCTGTGTTTAAAATGAAATTTTAAAAAAAATTTCCATCTCCAGCTGCTAAAATCTACCCATCTCCCATAAGCATCTGAGTCCCACACTTCAGAGCTCATGTCCCCACATCATCCACATCACACTTCATGGTAACAGACCTTTCTCTTAGTTTAGAATGGAAACTCTCATATATGTTTGGAACTGAATTTAATTCCAGGTGTCCAATGGAGAGAAACTGTTTACAGGTAATCTGTGTAACAATTTACATACATTTTTAACTGTCTCGTGTTTTCCACTGTGAAGGCTGCAACTGGAAAGGCTGATTACCCATAGTTCATTGCAAGCTCAGCACTCAGTCTGACTAGGTTGAGTTTTGTATCTCTGTTAATGCTTGTTGCTTTTAACTAATCAGATCTTTTTACAGTATCCATGTATTATGTAATGCTTCCTTAGGAAAAATCTTATAACACATGTTAATATATGCAACCAATTAATTTTTTTTTAAAAAAGAGAATCCTGGGAACTCCTGACCATTCATCCTCATCTCTGTGCCTGGTAAGGTCATGGAACAGATCCTACTGGAAGCTATGTCAAGGCATATGGAAGGCAGGGATTAGACACAGACAACATGCCCTAGGCAAGGGCAAATCATGCCTAACTAATCTACTGGCCTTCTCTCATGGAGGGACTGCATTAGTGAACAGGGGAAGAGCTACGGATGTCATCTATCTGGACTTTTGTAAGGCCTTTGATGCTGTCCCTCACAACATTCTTGCCATAAATTGGAGAGAGATGGGTTTGACAGGTGGTCTGTTAGATAAGGGACTGGCTGGATGGCTGCATCCAAAGAATTTCAGTCAATGGCTCAATGTCCAAGTGGAAATCAGTCACAAGTGGTGTTCCTCAAGGGTCCGTATTGGGACTAGTACTATTTAATATCTTTATCAATGATGCAGAGGGATTGAGTACATCCTCAGCAAGTTTGCAGATGACACCAAGCTGAGTGGTGCAGGTGATTCCCTAGAGGGAAGGCATGCCATCCAGAGGGGCCTTGAGAGGCTTGAGTAGTGGGGCCATGGGAACCTCATGAAGTTCAACAAGGCCAAGTGCGAGGTCCTGCATCCAGTGTGCGTCCAGCTCTGGGGACAGCAGTACAAAAAAGACGGACTTCATGGACCTGTTAAAGTGGGTCTAGATGAGGGTCACAAAAATGATCAGAGGGCTGGAATACCTCTCCTATGAAGAAAGGCTGAGAGAGTTTGGGTTGTTTATCCTGGAGAAGAGAAAGCTCCAGGGAGACCTTATTGCAACCTTTCAAGATATAAAGGGGGCTTATAAGAAAGACAGAGTTGTTGGGGTTTTTTTATGAGGGCCTGTAGTGACAGGACAAAGGGCAGCAGTTTTGAACTGAAGGAGGATAGGTTTAGATTGGACATAATGAAGACTTTTTTTTACGATGTGGGTAACTCATCATAACTGGGACAGGTTGCCTAGGGAAGTTGTGGATGCCCCATCATTGGAAGTGTTCGAGGTCAGGTTGGATGGGGCTTTGAACAACCTGATCTAGTGAAAGATGTCCCTGCCCATGGCAGGGGGGTTGGACTTGATAGTCTAATGTAAAATCTTAGAGATATCAATCTTACACTCATATAGTGAAAAATTATAAGTGTCTATCTTAGTTCTCTCTGTATCTTCCAATTGAGTAGATTCAGACAGCAGTAAGATATCTTACAAAGTATTCTTTTCCAGTCTGAACAAAAGAAGTTCTCCCACTCTTTCCTCCTGTAATATGTTCCAGCCTTCTGATCATCTGGGTGGACCTCCACTGGATTTGCTCTGTTATGTCCATATGTTTCTTGTCCTGGGGAGGCTAAAACTGAACACAGAACTCTGGATGTGGCTTTGCCCCAGTGCCAAATAGAGGGAAAAAAATCACTTCCTGAGACCTGCAGGCTGTATTCCTGCTACTAAAAGTATCCCAGCAAAAGAGGATGAAAAGTTTTCTGTCATCTTAATGACTTAAGTTAGGTTGTGGGTCTTTAAAGCACTAGAGTTGGTGCAAGAAGGGAGGATGTTTGTGTGTCCTGGAGTCTTGGAGTGCAACACTTCCTCTTACCAATGCAATGGGTATTAGTTTAGCTGAGTTAAACATGAAGTGGCTGCCTTGGTTTATTTCAGCCTCACAAGACCTTCCCATTTAGGAGCATGTGTAATAAAATGGTACTCCTTTGAGTCTTGTCTTTTTTCCTTTTTTTTCTTTTTTTTTTTTTTTTTTTTTTGGTCAATGTTTTTCCATTCAGAGAATGTAGTGCAGCCTGGCTGGGTGTCTGTGTCATGCCAAGCCTGTGTCTCAAATTCACAAATTCACATCTGCTACTAGGGTTCTGTTAAGCTGTACTCAAAGTGATCTTACAAACAGCAAGGAAAAATATGTCTTACCTGGCAGTGTTATAAGTCTTCCTTTGTATTGGGGTAATAATTAGTACATACTACCAGAAGTTAGAACTTGTGCTTGTAACAGACATGTACACATTATTTATTTATTTTTCTCCTTGTGGTGGTTATCAGTAATTAGTGAAATAAAATATTATTGGTAGCTGATAGTGATATGGTTAGCTGTGCTGATTAAAAGTGACTTGAGCATTTACTGTTGGCATTCCAAGTGTTCCAGATGCAAAGAACTACTGCATTGTGCTTTATTTCCCTAAGAAAAGCCTAGTTTCAAAGGATTATATAATGAAAGTGAGATGGAAGGAAAATTTTCATGACCTGTAATAATGACTTGCAGCTTTAACGAGGATTGGATGGATAGGGAAAAAGGTAATCTACTACTTCTGCCCTCCTTGTATCATACACAACAAAGTAGTACTCACAACTTTGTGTGGAATATAATATGTAGTAAATTGCTGGGCAATAACTTAATATTAATGTTTATTTTGGGAAATGCTTAGCATGGACATAATTTGTCACAGTCTTGAACTTTGAAAGAAAGGAATCCAGGCTCGATTTAACTTTTTTATCATTAGAATTTCTCTTTTTTCAGCAGAGGTCAAAAGTTGCACCAAAAAAACCCTCCTGCAGTCAAATATTTTTCATATAATACAGCATTTAAAAAGTCTTTCTGAATTAAATATTTTCTAAAAATGTCTGAAATTATGCTATAGTTATTTGTCTTTTCTTCAGCACAGCTTCCCTCTGGAATATGCATTGAAGGTGCATAAAGCCACCAACTGAAGTCAGAATTGAAGGGGTTAATAACTATTTTGACTAACTTGAAGATAAAATTTTAGAGAATTCTTGCACAGGATATTGCTTATATGATATTCCCCATAGGTTAACTCTTATCAGTTTAAAAAGCTTTAAGCTTTGACTCTTTTTTTATACATAGTTCTTTAGATAATCTTCCCATGGGTTTGGAGACACTGGGTGCTTGTAATGGATAGCTCATGAAGCTTTTCAAATCAATACAATTTGTTCATGAATTTCATCAATGAAAGCTTTTAGAAAGCAAAGGAATTGATATACTGGTATTCAGGACATAATTATGCTGTTGTGTGATATGTATTTAAGCAGATTTCACTGTAGAAACTTCTCTCTTTTCTGGCAGAGCTTTTATCTCAGTTATCAGGCGTGAGACGTTCTGCAGGGCAGCTCAATTCTTCTGGCCCTTCTGCTTCTCAGTTACAGCAGCTGCAGATGCAACTGCAGTTGGAAAGACAGCATGCACAGGCAGCAAGACAACAACTGGAAACTGCACGCAATGCAACTAGACGCACTAACACAAGCAGCATACCCACCACTCTTACACAATCTATAGCAGCAACCAATACATCTAACACAGAAAACAATCATCAGACTATACAGAATTCCCAGTTTCTTCTTATGAGGTAATTTGGTTCATGGTATTAACTCTTCTTCCATTTCTGTTTTCCTTGGTCTTGTTATGGACATAGAGTTCAGTAAAACTACTGCCAGATCACTAATGAAGTTTGTAGTTGAGATACTATGCTTTTGTTTGCATTTGTGACATCATCTTTTCAACCCTGCTGTTTGTTCCTAGGCAATGAATAAATATTACTTGTTGTTTCTCAATTTGAAGAGAAACATATGGGATATTGCCTTGTTAACCTGTGTTTGTTTACCCTACTACTTCTGATAAGACAAGAGCCTTTACAATATGTTTCAAACTTTTATGCTGATAATGTGAGGGGAGAGAACTTTAAAGTTTTATGTAATAGGAAATGAATCTTTAATGAAGGCTGAAGGTTGAATAAAGGTTTATTTTGGATGAAAAAAACAAGGATTGTGCTATTAATAACCAGCATGCATATCTGTTTCAGAAAGTATAGTTAGATCCTACAGTTCTATAGAACAGAATAGTTCAGTTGGAAGAGACCTATAATGATCATCTAGTCCATTCTACTATAGAAGAATTGCCCACTCATTCCAGCTCTTTTTGGAGGTTTAGAATATTGATTTTCTGGATTCAAGGGGGAGGATGTTTTTCAGTTGCACGTTGAGAAAGAACAAAAGCATTTAAACAGTTTCTGTGTCTAGAAACTGGGCTTGGGACAAGTTATTGCTGTCATGCTGATTTCTATCAAAACTTGTGATAATATCTCAATCCAAAGCTTTTTGAAAATCATAACTTTAAGGAAAGTATCTGCAAATGTCAGTCACTGATCTTGTGAGCTAGGATAAAACTGAAACAAGCAATTCTCTTGCTTCTAATAGGTGATGGTGCATGGACTGATAAGTGAAGGGAATGATGCACTGTGCTTTTGGAATCTCTGGGCATTATGTGTGTAGTAATGTATTTTGTGTCATGCTTGCATTTAGAAGTTGTCCTGGGGACAAAATGAGCACTTAAGAGATGACTAGAAAATTTTAATGCCCCTTAAAACAAAATCCCTCTGAGGGGAAACAAACTTCAGAAATAGATGTTTTTTTTTTCCTTCAGCCTTAGAATCTACTTCTATGAAGGATTTTTTGGAAGCATCTAGGAACAAGTTTGTTAAATGTTTGTATTCTTACATCAGGAGTGCCAGATATTGTCAGATTTGTACATGTCAAAAGAAGTGCAGCAGTACCTAGGTTGTTTCTCAAAGGAATGGCTTTCAGATGTTATTCAACATGCATCAGTCCAACTGTTTAGGCAATTAGTGAAAGCCCATTTTGTTGCTGATACTACTAAGCCTGTCTTATTTTTCTGTGTTTCTCTACAGGTTGAATGATCCTAAGATGTCAGAAGCAGAGCGTCAATCAAAAGAAAGCGAACAGGCAGATCGCAGCTTGTTTGTTCAAGAGCTTCTATTGTCCACTTTGATGCAGGAAGAAAGTTCCTCCTCAGATGAGGATGAACGGGGAGAGATTGCTGATTTTGGTGCTATGGGCTGTGTAGATATTATGCCTCTAGATGTTGCTTTAGAAAACCTAAATTTAAAAGAGAATAATAAAGGAAATGAGCCTCCTCTTTGATGGCATCCCACTTTGCAGACAATGTCCTCTGTGCTGTATTTGCCAATGAAAGTGGACAACAACTATCTTGGGTTTGTTTTGGTGATTGTAATTTCAGGTCTGTCACTCTTGTTACATTGTGTACATTCAAAGGAAAAGAGAAAAGATATATACGATAATCATTTCCACTTAACCAATTTTTACTTTTAGCAGATAAATATAGGTTGCAGTGCAGAGAAAAAAAGCTCTGTGTCCTGTAGCTTGACGTGCAAGAAAGCTCTCCTAATACTCCACATTCAAACTGAAGAGGAAAAAATGAAAAAGTCTCTAATGAAGCTGCTGTGTGTATTTATGAATATTAATGAATAAAACTTGCTTGGATGGTTTACCTTAACTACTGCATGATTTTTATTACAGTGTGCATGAGTTTTAGTGACCTTGTCATTTTAAAAAGCCTAAGTACAAGGAGTAAAACTATAAAACACCAAAGCTTTCCCATTATTCAAAGGTAATGTGACCAAAAAAAAAAGATTAATGCTCACTAGCAGTTTGCAGCCATGAAATAGTCTTTGAGTAACACATGATTTTATGTGCTCTCCCTGCATATTAATGAAAACTCTGCAATGGGCTATATTTTTGCTTACATAGTGTAACGTTTTGCTGTATTGTGACCACCATGTTGCCCTGTAAGACATCATATCCAAGTGGAATTGAACTTTGTAGTCATCTGTAGGAGACAAAAAACAAGAGCCACTACTGGAATCTACTACAAAGGGCTTCTGTGTGCCCTAACACCAAATTTTGTTCAATTTTCTTTAAAGTTTTCCTTTTTGTGTTAAATATACCTTATTTAGGTATAAATTATTCATATATTCACTGGTGGGGGGTGTGTGCTAACCTGGATTATGTTGTTTTAGTTTTAAGATTTCATAGTCCTTATAATTTTGAGTTATGTATTTTCTTCATAGTTTACAGAGACTCCTTAGTATTAGGAGAGATTGAGGATTTGACTTCCCAGATATCTCCATATATTACAATTTGGATTCTTAATGCTAACTGCCTATCAACCTTGGTGAAAGAAACATGACACTTGGTCTGGATGAGATTTGGGTTTTGAATAGAAACACAATGGGTTGCAAACTAAGCATGGGATGGGCTCAGCAGTCTGGCCTTAGCACACAAAGGTAATATTTTAATAGTGATTCTACAGAGAAAGTACCAGCATGATTGCTCATTTGACATGCAATGAGGCTGGAAGAACTGTGAGCTTTGACAGTACCTCTAACTTGTCTATCTCCCTCTGTCTTTAAAAGAAATGAGAGCCTTTTTTTAACCTGTCTTGGATATATTAAGGGTATGGACTGTTACAGATTACTTATGGACACTGTAGCTTCCCTCAAAAGCCAAGTGTCTACATGTGCATGCATTTCTGTCTTGGGGCCCCTGTCTGTTCACAGAATTGTGGAATGGCTGAGGTTGGAAGGGGCATCTGAAGGTCCCCTGGTCCAACCTCCCTGATCAAGCAGTGCCTCCTAGAGCTGGTTACCCAGGATCATGTCCAGGAGGCTTTTGAACATCTCCGAGGAGGGAGATTCCACAACTCCACTGGGCAGCCTGTTCCAGAGCTCAGTCACCCTCACAGTGAAAAAGTGTTTCCTGATTCTCAGATGGAACCTCCTATGTTACAACTTGTGCTCATTGTCTCTTCAATAACTCAACAATATGATATTGACATAGTATATAGAATAAAGGGAAAAGACAGAGTACAGAACCACACTGCATTTTCAGGGGTTATTACATGAATGTTCACATCTAGATTAATAGGTTGCGGTCCCACCACAGAATCCATTGGTATAAACAATTCCATTTTCCCTGTGGCTAATATTTTGGGAGAGACACCATCTGAAAGAATTTCAGTCTTCACTGTGTTTTGTACTGGTGGTGTACAGTCATGCTATTTTGGCCTGTGATTCTTCCATTTTCTTGCAGTGCCCAAACTACAGCTTAAATTCATTTTTCCATCAGAGTATAATGTATAGCAGTCTTGTACTCCCTTGGTCCAAAATACTACAGATTTTTTTCAACTTTTCATCCCAGTCATCTGCCGCAATCCCCACAAGGCTATATCATCCAGAATTGTTACTTCTAATTCAAAAGAATATCCTTGCCTACGAGTGTGTAATTGAGCATGTTCAATCAAAGCATTTTGGCAGGCATTGGAGGCTTCTTGTTGTTGCTTGGTCCATTGCCAAACAACTTTCTTCCTAGTCCATTTCTGGTGGTTTTGCATTTGCCAGGCAGTGCCTTGATGTGAGGTGGCAGGTGGGGTGGAGGAGGAAGAATTTTTTTGCATAGGCTCTAAATTTGCCAAGGACAAAATATTTCTGATGCTGTGATCCCATTTATTTCTGATGATGGAACACCAGCTTGCACAAGATCATTCCATATTTGTTTACTTGTCACCTGTGAGGTAAGTCTTTGGTTTTGTTGACTTATTTTCATTCACCACCCACACAGCTGGTTCCAAAATTAGAGCCCAGATTTCCCTCAAGGTATTTGCTAGGGTACCTATATTACCAGTATCACTCATGACTGCTGCTAGAATCAAGGGTTTCTCTGAAACAGGCGTCCCTCTCAAAAGCTGCATTTTTATACTTTTCATTACTGCTACCCCATCCAGACTAGATCCTGTAATAAGAACATGATCCATCCCTATCTGCCACAAGAAACTAATACCTCCTTCCATTGTACACCAATTTCCAAAGAACAGCACTAATTCGGCAGCATCTGCATATGCTGTTAAAACTGCTGCATCCAACCTTTTGTATAGCGTAGGTCCAGCAGCATCCTGCCCATCAGGACCCCTGATATTTTGTAATTGAGCATATCCCCATTGTATCTGGTCCTGACTGCATGTAGGGCTTAATAGATCTTTTTCACATATTAATAAGTGGAAAGACACAGTGCCACTATCCAAAGCTCACAAAATCCATGCCAGTATGCCTTGCCCACTCTTCTGCTGGTAGACCTCTAAAAATTCCCTTAACTCTTTCGGACTATAAGTGCATGTGATCTGTACCCCTTTGTCTGGCAGATCCCTCTGCCCCTCCACTTATATGAGGGGTCATGCTTCTACCATGTCCCTATCTGCTAAATCTGGCTCGAACTCAATCTCAGAGTCGGAGGACTTACTCCAGATATTTCTATCTGACTCCTTGCAATCCCATCAAGATTTCATAGTGAGAACACGAACTTGAGAAATTGAAACCTTTCTTTTCCCATCTCTGTGCCTTCATTTGTTAGCAATACAAGCTGCCAGCTGTTCTGCAGTGCACTGCTGCTCATAGTGCCGCTCTGATTGAGCAGTAATTACTTCTTGTGCAATCGTCTTTGAATCCTGTAAAGTCCCGACTTTCTTTTTCCAACTCTCTTACTTTGCTCTGCAATGCTATAACCTCACGGTTGAGAGCTCTAAGACCGGTAGCTAATAGCCATCCCAATTGTAGAAGCCCAGAAGACAAGGGGCTAATGTGTATGTCTCAAACACCAATCGCTGGATGACTGTGGAGCCAACCAAGGATTGTTGGTAATAACACACTGTGAGAAAGAACAGGATGTGGCTGGAGAAGGGGCCATACGGAGGTAGGGCAGCACTTTTCCTGGACAAATGTACTTGTTCTAGTTCCTGGAGATAGGCACAACACAGCACAGCGCAAGCACAGGAATAAGGCTGAGAAGTGGGCATGGAACATAGGGGGGGGAATAAATACCACCCAAGACCTCCAAAGCCCTCCAACACATTTTCTGAAAGGTCTGAAAGAACGGACTGTGCATGATAACTAATTTGCATAGAAAGTGAGAAGCTTATCTCCAGGCTGGGGAAAACCTATCTATAAAAAGGTACCCCCACAAAGTATAGGCAGCATCCCCAAGACCTTGGACATCCCATCAGCTGGATCAATGCTGGAACCAGGAATAGTCCGTCCTTCCTTCCCTCCCTTCCTTCCTTCCTTCCTTCCTTCCTTCCTTCCTTCCTTCCTTCCTTCCTTCCTTCCTTCCTTCCTTCCTTCCTTCCTTCCCTGATGCTCATCACCTGCATTGAAGAGAACCATCTACATACAGTAACTGATGGGTGCAACAAATATTAGGAGTGAAGAACAAAGAACGAAATCCTATATGTTACCATTACAACATAGAATAAATGAACTCCTGGAAATAAAACCAGAATGTATTTAGAGAATTTTCTTAAATGTCTTAGCATAATTTTAGAGGTTTAAATGTACCACAAATTCAGGAGAATACAGAATTTCTACAAATTTGGAAGTTCTCAGAGAACAAAATATTTATTTGGTCTTACCTCACAATTGTTATGAACAGCAGTGAAGCATAGATTCAAAATAACTCCTTTCTGCTTCTACATATACAGTCTTGCAAAGCTGAATAGGATTTTTTTTTCTTGGAGAGAACCCAGGAAAACACTTTCTTTTATATTTATTTATTTATATGTGCATACACATACACACAAACTTCAACATGAGTGGAACAAACCATTTTAAAACACTCACCAGTCAGCAAACATAACAGCAGCTGATAAAAAAAAAAGCAGATAGGAATAATTTTTAAGAAAGAATAAAAGAAAGCCTGCAAAAATTCCATTTCCCTCCTGAATGCCAAGCATCAAGAATAGGAGCAGTCTTTGTACGTAGGAGAAGATGGATAGGGGGTTGGGGTTGGAGTTAGGATTTTGTTGTTTCTTTTAGGGTTTTGTTGGGGGGGAGTGTTGTTTGTTTTCTACTTTTTTTTTTTTTTTTAATCATCAACATCCTAAAAGAGATAGCAAAGAATGAAGCTAGGCTACTCTTATTACCAATATTAAGTTTTTTGGCTGCAAATACATTTCACAATGATATCATAGGATAATGGTACATGTAGATGCAAATATATTAACTGTGACAAATTTGATATACAGCCTGTCAGGCTTTTCATATGATAAGGCTTCATAGAAATTTTAAAGACTCTGTTATTATATATTTTCCCAGATTTTTTTTAAAAAATTTGCACAATCAAAAAGGCAAAGAGTACATAAAAGATACTAAAAAAAAACATGAACAAAGTACTCTAGCACAATCAGAAACCATGATAAAATCCCTTTTTGAACTGAGAAAAAACTGTTTACAAGGGTGTTGTGGTTTGACACTGGCCAAACACCAGGCACCCATGAAATACTCTCACCCACCCTTCCCTGCCACAGCTGGGCAGAGGAGAGAAAAAAATTAATGAAGGGTTCATGAGTTAAGGACCAGGAAAAAACACTCCAAGAGCAAAACAGGCTCAGCTTAGAGGTACAAAGTGAATTTATTGCTAACAGAGTCAGAGGAGGATAATGAGAAGTAAAATGTCCTTAAAACACCTTTTCTTCCCCCAACCCCTCCCTTCTTCCCACCGACAGTGCAGGGGGACGGGACTGGGGGCTTTTGGCCAGTTCATCTTCCACTGCTCAGGGAGAGAAGTCCTTGCCCGTGAGACTCTGGGGTCCCTCCCATGGGAGACAGTTCTCCGTGAACCTCTACAACATGGGTCCACTCTCAGGAGCAGCAGTCCTCCCAAAACTGCTGCAACGTGAATTCCTCCCACGGGCAAACAGTTGTCCCAAAGCTGCTGCAGTGTGGGTCACTTCCACAGGGTGCAGTCCTCCAAGGACAGGCTGCTCCAGCCTGGAAGCAGGGGCCCCTCTCCACCGGGTCTCCCACTGGATCACAGCCTCCTCCAGGCATCCACCTGCTCCTGAGTGGGCTCCTCCCCCACAGGCTGCGGATGGATCTCTGCATCCCCTGTGGATCCCCATGGTCTGCAGGGGGACAATCCGCTTCACCATGGTCATCACCATGGCCTGCAGAGGAATCTCTGCTCTGGTGCCTGGAGCACCTTCTCCCCCTCCTTCTTCACTGACCTTGGTGTCTCCATGTTGTTTCCCTCACATGTTCTCACCTCCTCCTCTTCTCTGACTAGAAAAAAACCTGTGCCCACTTTGTTTTGTTTTCTTCTTAAATATGTTATCACAGAGGCATTACCAACCTCTCAAATTGGCCCAGACTTGGCCAGCAGCATGTCCATCTTCAGAGCCATCAGGGATTGGCTCTGCCAGACATGGTGGAAGCTTCTAGTAGCTTCTCACAGAAGCCACCTCTGTGCCGCTGCCCCCCCCCCCCCCCAACAACAACCAGGCCATGCAAAACCAACACAAAGGGACAAAAAGATAGGACACTGATTGAGTTACCAGAAATGTCATCTGCAACAGAAGTGGCCTGACAGTGTTTTGCCGAGAACCGTCAAGAAACTACACAATCCAAATCCAAGGAGAAAAGGAATTATTTTATTATTTACATGCTAGGTTATCTATCTTTGTATGTGAGAGAGCATGGTATGAATGGTCGCTTGACCAGCCACCCCCTAGAGGAACTGGCGGAGGTTCTCTAACACCCATTCAAAATATTTTTTCCCAGAGTAGAAACACAAGACTGGAAAACAAACCCAGGTGCAAGATATAGAGTTAGTTTACAAAACCGTCTTTCACTGTTTCTCAGCTAAAGCATGAGAAAGAAAAACTTCACAAAATGCTTCAGCAGCTGGAAAATTCCTCTGCTCCTGCCTTTTAGCATCTACAATTCCCCCTTTTTGTTTAAGACCAAAAAGGTCACATTTGTAATCCTCTGCTGGATCCCTTGCAGCAAGGAGAACAAACACAGCATAAGGGGTCCATTTGGTAGCCGCCAGTTACCAAACAGAATTCAAATCAGATGCCAATTTAAAACAGGCAGAGAGATTTTCCAGTAGCGCCAAGGGAAATACATCAAGCAAACCCAACTCTATATCAACAATTACAGTTCTACATTGTTGCTGCCTGTTCTGAGCTTCCCCTCCCCCTCCCAAAGACACTTGCCTCTGCCATGTGCTCTGAACCCCTTTGTTCTAAGCGTGGGCAAAACCAAATGTAACTCAAACTCTTTAGCAGTGTCTGATTGGCCGGTCACCCTGGGTCCGCCCCCAGCCCTCCCCTTTCCCCTTCTCTGAATAAAAGAGAAGATCAAGGGAGGCCCCACCCTCTTTTGGCTCTGCTACCCTTTCTGCGAACATCTCTTGTCGTCTGTTTCTTTGAAAGCTTCTAACTGTGGGAAATTGAGCGAGTCCAGAGCTATATTTCTCCCTCTTTGCTTCTGCTAGAAGTAGTTGCTTTGCAGCTGATACAGGTACCGATTTTTGAGCTACTAAAATACTAGATTGCTTGTGCTACCTCACTGGGTTGCTCGAAGCTTTCTAAGGCATTGAACTACTAGCTCTAGCCGGTAAAAAGCTGAAAGTATACCCCCTCACTACATCAGCTTAATTCTACATAACCTTAAGAGCTTTACATCAGTTACTGACTCTAGACAGATATCCTTAAGGGCTCTAACATTCTGACTCCATAACAAAGAAAGTTCAGTCTTTACTAGTAGAAGGACCGTCCCAGTCTCTGCTAGTAGAAGGACCGTCCGACTGATGGTCGACATCCTGGTTGTTGGGGTTTTAGTTTAGTCCTAGTTTTTTTCCTGTTAAAGTAATTTTTTCCCATATGCATGTTGCTCGGGGACAAATGGCTGTACTTAAGAAAGACAAAAAGAGCTGCCCATTGGGGGTGGGGTGGGCCTGGCTACTCCTTTGTTTCACCTGGGTGTGGGGTCAGTTCGCTCTCGGCGTTCGGAGAGAGAAGCTGCAGAGAAAGGAGCTGCTGGTTCTTTTTCTTCGGCCGTTTTTCTTTTCTGCTGGAAACAACGCTGGGATCCCAAAGCTGTTTTCCCTGCCCTGCTGGAGGCTGGGCTGTGTCCGCCCTGCCCTGCTGCTGCTTCGAGCCTTCGCTACGCTGTAGTCGTGCTTGCCCTGCCTGCCCGACCTCCGGGGGGTTCCTCGTTTGGATACATCTTGTCTGTCCTCTGGGATCTGTGCTCGTCCCTGCCACTCCAGCCTGCCGCTCCAGCCCGCCGTTCCAGCCTGCCGTTCCAGCCTGCTGTTCCCGAGAGTCCGGCCAGACACCGGGATCGGCTGCCCAGGGGTTTGTGAAGCCTTTGTTCCATCCTTCCCCAGGATCCCAGGCCACCGGTGCCATGTGCTCCCTGAGCTCGCTCCGGAGCGCCCCCTGCAGCCGCGGGGAAACCATCGCACCTGCCCTGCTCACCGGGAGCCGCCAGCGCCCCTGCCGGCTGCAAGTAGAACTGCACCCAAGGGGAAAGGGCCTGACAGCCGAGAAGGCTGGGACTGGGTTTGTGATTGTTTGCTGTTACTGCCATAGTTATTGTTGTTTTGTTTGACTGGTAATATATATAATAGTAAAGAACTGTTATTCCTATTTTCCCACATCTTTGCCTAAAAGCCCTTGATTTCAAAATTATAATAACTCGGAGGGAAAGGGGTAACATCTGCCGTTCCAAGGGAGGCTTCTGCCTTCCTTAGCAGACACCTGTTTTTCAAACCAAGACACTGGTCATCATCAGAAAGATCATTCGATTGATGATCTACATTCTGGTCATCATTTGGAGGTTGCCTTGGACGTTGCCTGTTCTGCTTCTGGTGCCACAGGTCAGGGCGAATGCATCTTTCAGGTAGCCATCGTACCCAGGTATCTGTGGAAACGCAAGCATACCCCAAGCAATAAGCTGATACGGGCCTTCCCACTTGTTAGTGAGCAGGCCCCATACCCAGACTTTTGCTCAAGGCAGGTGCGTCTTGCCTGAAGACTGTGATGAGAGAAAATGATTCAAAATAACAGGATTATTTGAATTTGGTGGCACTGTAAGATGATTAATTGTATAAAAAGCTTTTTCTAATCGGCTCTGTGGGGTTTCTCCATGCATTCCCCCTTTTTGTTTCTCTAAAAAACTCTTCAAAGTGCCTTGAACGTGTTCAACAATGGCTTGGCCAGTAGGAGAATGCGGAATACCCAAAGTATGGTTCTCACCCCATAGGTGCAAAAACTGCTGCGTCTTCTGAGAGACATAGGCAGGGCCATTATCGGTCCTCACAGAAGAAGGCACACCCAAAATCGATAAACCCAATTCCCAATGGGCAATGACATTGTGACCATTCTCTCCAGTATGAGCAGATGCCCACATAGCTGAGGAGAAAGTATCAATAGACACATGCACATACTTAAATCTGCCAAATTCAGAAATGTGTGTTACATCAGTCTGCCAAACCTGCAAGGCTTTTAGGCCTCTGGGGTTTACCCCCACTGACAGAGGTGCAGCGAGCCCGTGACAGTCAGCACAAGCGCTGACAATGCCTCGAGCCTCAGTTGGCGTCAAATGGAACTGCTTTTGCAAGGTATGTGCACTTTGATGGAAAAAACTGTGCGATGCCTTGGCTTGTGCAATTTTGCCAGGCTAAGGCACTACCCACGCAGGGTTAGCTAGCATATCACCCCTGGCATTACCTTCTGGTATGAAACCTGGCAAATTGGTGTGACTCCAAATATGCAGAATGTAATATGGGTGAACTCGAGCTTGAATTGCACACCACAAAGTTTTCAATAATGAAAACAGAGCCGCATTATTGACTTCCTTCAGAAGTGAAAAATCTAAGTGTTGAGTTATATCTGCTATGTAAGCAGAATCAGTGACCAAATTCACAGGTACTTGAGAGAACTGCTGAAAAGCCATGGCAACAGCCCTCAGTTCAACCAGTTGGGCTGAGCCTGACTCGTGGCCTTCCAGCACCTGCTACTCAGATTCCTCCTTCCAGGTAACAATAGTTTTCCCGGTTTTTCCGGACCCATCTGTGAAGACAGTGGGTCCTTGCACTGGCACCCAACTATTTTTTGGCCGCAAGGTGAAGCTTGTTGATTTTGCCAATTGCAGTAATTTGTGGCTGGGCAGATGATAAGCAATCTGTCCCGAAAAATTCCACAGTGCACTTTGCAAAGGAGCACTGTTAGTAAAGCTCCACTCAAAGTGTTCCTGCTGTACTGGAAGACCAATTGTTGCAGGATCCGCTGCCATTAATTGCAAACACCGTTGGCGGCATTTGATTATCAGACAAGCGATCAATTCAAACAATGTGGGCGCTGTCTTTTTTGGCTGATGTGGCAAAAAGACCCATTCCAGAATATGCAAAGGGTTGGGTCACTGTTTATTCCATTGGCCAATGATACCTGTAGGATGAGGATCTGGAGTGGTAATTGTCTTGGGGTGACCTTATGATGTGTATCCCATATCGCTGCCTATGCCCAGAAATTAATTATTGGCCTTTCTATGCCTCTGAACTGAGCCTGAGAGGGGGAAGAAAAAAACTGAGCAAAACTTTCTCAAAGCAGTTTGCAACTTGTTCAAGGTCACATAAAGATAGCAGGTTTTTTTTTCTCAGCTGGGGCAGGGGAGCGAGGAAGCACCCGGCTTGCGGCTTTTCCAGTCAGCTTTTGGCCAGTTTTTCCAGTTTCTTGTTCTCCGGAGAGAGGCTGAGAGTTGAACTTTTCCTTCTCTGGAATTTCGGATTTTCTCCCTTTTCTACTGGACTGCTTGATTGCTGTAACATCAGAGCACATCGGGAGGACTTTCCACTGGGCACAGAGGGCCTGGCCCTGGCCCAAGCCCCAGCTCCAAGGAGACCAAAGGGAGGACTCGAACCCTTTCCCAGGTTTTTCCTCTACAGCGAAAGATTTTACCATTTAACCTTTCCTTTCCCGTGTGTTTGTTAAATAAATAGTTTTATCTTCTTCACTTTCCTTCGAGGAAAATTTTTTTTTCCTGAACCTGGTGGGGGAGGGGTGGTTGTGCTTTCTCTCAGAGGATATATATTTCTAAATTTGGCCAAACCGGAACAGTAATGAAAACAGTGATAACAATGGAGGGATCCACTCAATAAACCTGGCGAGCAGAAACAGTCTGTTGTAGCTCCTCCAGCGCTTGTCGCCCTTCAGGAGTCAATTTTCGAGGTGAATTCAACTTGGGGTCCCCCTTTAAAATATTAAAGAGCAGGGAAAGTTGTGCTGTGATTAGCCCTAAATAAGGACGTAACCAATTGATGACACCCAGCAATTTCTGAGCATCATTCAAGGTCTTAATAGAATCGGAGAATTGCACCTCGGTGTTGTATGGTTTGATCCAGAATTGTGACTCCTAAATATTTCCAAGGAGGATGATGTTGAACTTTCTCCAGAGCCACTTGCAATCCATAAGAATGCAGAGCATCGAGCAGCAGAGGCTGTATCCTCAGCAGCTCGTCCCGAGTGGATGCTGCCACCAGGATATCATCCATGTAATGGTAGCAGTATGCCTCAGGAAACTGCTCACAAACTCCAGACAAAGCCTGAGCAACATACCATTGGCAGATAGTCGGGCTGTTCTTCATGCCCTGAGGTAGAACCTTCCATTGATATCTCTGCACAAGTTCAGCATTGTTAACTGCAGGCACAGTAAAAGCAAATTTTGGATTGTCATCCAGATGCAGAGGAATAGTCAAAAAGCAATCCTTCAAATCAATGATCAGGGTTTCCCACCCTGCTGGGATCATGGTGGGTGAGGGCATACCAGGATGTAATGACCCCATACTTTCCATCACTGCATTGATTTGTCAGAGATCCTGTCACTATCTCCATTTCCCTGATTTTTTCTTAATTACAAAAACAGGAGTGTTCCAGGGACTAGTAGAAGGCTCAAGATGTCCCTGTTGCAATTGTTCCCAAAATAACTGGTGAAGGGAGACCAATTTCTCTTCTGGTAGGGGCCACTGGGGTATCCAGATGGGTCCGTTCACTAGCCACCGCAAAGGCAGCGTATATACTCTGCTCTCTTCAGCACAGTGGCCCCCATCAAAAATTTGTCCCAATCCGTACCTCCCAGGCTGCCAACACATCCCGCCCCCAGAGGTTAAGAGGAGCTGCAGTGACATAGGGCCAAACTGTAGCTGTTTGTCCCTCTGCATTTTTTATCACCACAGGCCGTTCACTTAAATAGCTCTTTGTGGTTCCTCCCAACCCTGCGATGGCTGATCCCACAGGAGCTAAAGGCCACGCAGGAGGCCACGCAGAGAAGGAGATGATTGTCACATCAGAGCCCGTGTCGATCAAACCTCGGAGCTGAATCTGGGGCGGATGGGCATCTGGCAGGATTAGGGTACACGTCATCTGTGGCTTTTGGCTGGAGATGTTTGTGGTCAAGAAGATCTGCGGAAGTCCCGTAGATCCAAAACCACCATCTCCACAACTTCGTTGTTCTGTTCTGGGGACACATGACTTAAAAGGCACAAGTTGAACAATACGCATCTTTTCAGGAATAGTAACGGGGAGGTGGGTGTGGAAACCATAGCACAAATCTGGCCTGTAAAATCAGCATCAATAACTCCTGGGTGTACAAAGATCCCTTGAAGGGTGACACTAGATCTGCCCACAAGCAATGCGCTGAAACCTTGACCTAGGGGTCCAAATGCATCCAAGGGAACCTTATAAACACGACAGGATTCTAAGACTACTGTTGCTGAGGTGTGCACATCCACCCCGGCTGATCCCTGGGTGCTGGCTCTAAGCTGGTTGAGTAGGCCTGTGTCGGCGGAGGCACGCCCTGGGGAAACATTTGTGTCTGAGTGCACATCCCCTTTGCGCTCCTGTTCAAGTTTCCCAAGCGTGTCAGAAGTCGACCGTTGGCATGGTACATAGATTCACAGTATTCTGCAGAATGACCTGGCCTACTGCATCTCCTGCATTGAACAGCTCCCCTGTTCTCCTTATTTCTCTGCTTTTTGCTAATCTGGTTCTGTTTGCTCTCAACCTTAAGTTGCCTGTTCCATCTACCAGAATTTAATTGAAGAGGCCGTAGAACTGCAGCCAGAGCAGATTTATGCTCTCCCGATCCCACCTTAGAGCAGGCTTCAACCATGGCTGTTAGTGAGGGCTCCCCTGGCAAAGCATCAATAATCCTTCTGCACTCATCATTGGCATTATCTCTGGCCAGTTGCCTGCACAGCATCTGCCTCAAGGTCTCATCTTCGACTTTCTTCTCAAGGGCTGCAGCAATCTTTTCCACGAAAGATAAGAAATGTTCTTTCTGTCCCTGAGAAATTTTTACATATCTTGTTTTACGAGCAGCCATGTCTATGCCTTTTAATAAAGCTCCCATGCCAATACTTTGAGCCTGTTCAAGGACCAGAGGATCCCATCTAGCTTGGAGATCAGGATTAGAAAAGGCACCGTCCCATAAGAGCATCCACTCCAACTCCCAATCTGGGATGATTTGGAGGCAACATATTCTGAGCTGCAGCCTCGTCAGCCAGCCTTCTCCAGTGGTTTTCAAAAACTGTATATTGCACAGGTTGAAATAACACCTGAGCTAAATGCTTAATGTCAAGCGGAGAAAGGAGCTCAGTATTCAGCACTCTAATAACGTGCATGACTTCAGGAGACCCAAGACCGTATTGTGCTACTTTGGCTTGCAGGTCCTGGACTACTTTCCAAGCAATGATATAATGTTTGTCAGGCTGGCCTGAGTTGGGGACAGTTTTCTGTAGAGGAAATGCCTGAATAATTCCCTCTGAAGGTGCATTATCATCTTGTGTTGCCGTTGCACCTTCCTGGGGTGCTGCAGCAACCTGCACAGATTCCATCTGAGGTATCGGCTCTACCACCTCGTTTTCCCCAGGCATGCCTACTTTCTCTATTAGATCCCAGTATCCTTCCTCCAGGACAGGCAGTTTAACCGCCTCCCAAAAGTGCTTCGGATTTCTCAGCCGGACAGTTACCTTGCAGTCCAAGAGTGTCCAAGGACGGCTTTGTGACAGCTACATTCCTGATTGCCTGCTTCCAGTCACAGGCGTAGCAGCGGAGGATGTCGACGATTGTGTGAACCATAATGGTGTGGCTAGCTGCGGCCCTGCAGCTTGAGATGTTCTTGTTTTGTCTTGGGGTGACTTTATGAAGTGTATCCCATATCGCTGCCCTATGCCCAGAAATTAATTTTCTGCCTTTCTATGCCTTTAAACTGACCCTGAGAGGGGGGAGGAAACCCTAAGCAAAACTTCTTCAAGGCAGTTTGCAGCTTGTTCAAGGTAACACAGAGATACTTTTTTTTCAGCTGTGTCAGGGGAGCAAGGAAGCACCTGGCTTGATGCTTTCCAGTCAGCTTTTGGCCAGTTTTTCAGCTTCTTTTTCTCTGGAGAGACACTGAGAGTTGAACTTTTTTTTCCCCTGGTGTCGGGGTCTCCTCCCCCTGCAATGTAGCCCTGGGAGAGGGGCCCTGAGGGGAGGCACGGGGTTTCCTGAGCCCCTGGTCAGCCTCGTCCCCATTGGTTGTTTTGTGTTTCCCTGCGCGGGCAAGGACCCTCGGTCCCAGGACTGGGAGAGTTCCTCGGCAGAGCCCGGCCATGCGGCTGGAGAAATAAATATCTCTGAAACATCTACCAAGAATCTGTCCTTATATACTTCTTTCTACGGGCCTCCTGGTTTGATACATTGTGTTACAGAATCCCCGCTGCGAGCAGAATTGCGAGCAGAATGATCCCCGATCCCATAGCGACTGATTTGTGTGAGTAAACCCTAGAAACTGTGGATTCCTCTTCTTGGTTTTGTTTTTCTATTCCATATCTAAACTATGGAAGAACCGTGGGAAGACTCTTGGCTGTCAGAGCCGCATATGGACATTTATCTTAAACTTGAAATGATTCTTGAAAAACGATTTGTAAATTTTAGCTTAATTAAAGCTCAAAAGGAACTGAAACATTTCCTTTCATGGTTGTTTAAGAACTTTTTCTATGTTTCTTGGGATTTAATCCTTACCAAAGACTTTTGGAACACCGTTTGGACACAATTAATTTTTGAGTCAAAATATATGCCAATGGAAGAATATTTTTGTGAATATTATTTAATTACCGAGACTGTTGAGCAATGTCAGCTGTGTCCTGGCGAAGGGAAGCCTGGCGCAGGGACCGTGCGAACCAGGCCATGTGGACCGAGCGCTCTGAGAGCAGCAGCGAGGCAGTTCCCGCGCGAGGGCAGAGCCACGCGAGCCGCAGTGTTGGCGGTGGAGCGAGGCGCGGCGGGAGCGGTGCGACCCAGCAGTGCCTGCCTGGCCCCGCGCAGCGCGTGGTGGAGTGAGCCCCGTGAACGCCTGACCGAGAGGGGCAGCGCACAGGCGGCAGCTGGCAGCTAGCGCCGGGGGAGCGGAGCCGCACCCAGCCAAAACACACGCTGAAACAGGGCGCGGGGGGGTCATCGCTCGGGGGCCCAGCCGAGATGCAGCGCCTGGCATTGGCAGCGAAGCTGCTACCAGAGGACGCGACGCACAGAGAACTGAGCGGCACGGCCCGGCCCGGCCCGCGCAGCCCCAAACGTGACCCCTAGAAGACCGCGCAGGCATGAGCAGCTCCATCGGCACCGGCAGCCCCAGCAGCTCCAGCAATTCCAACACGGGAGCGAGCTAAAGAGAAAGCAAGAACGCAGCGAGACAGAAAACAGTAGCCACTCGGAAAAAGGAAAAGATCATAGTAACTAAGATCTTAGGGATAGTAAAATGGTATAATGTTAAACAAAATTATGGTTTTATAACAAGGTGTGACAACCAGCAAGACATATTCGTGCATAGAACTGCTATTAAAAAGAATAACCCTGAAAAATGCATCCCAAGCTTGGGAGATGGAGAGGTGGTGGAATTCAAAATTATACAAGGTAGAAAAAGGTTACAAGCATCGCAGGTCACTGGGCCTGATGGTGTTCCTGTAAAAGGCAGTATATATGCAAAAAATCGTAGTCGTGTTAGACAGTATCTCCATTGTAAGCCCCCCCTACAGTCTCCCTTTCCTAATCCCACCTTTCCCTTTTACCCTATGTCCTATTACCCCCAGTGTATTCCTAATCCATTTTTTCATCCATGGTTTCCCTCACAAAACCATACCTTTTGCCAATTGTTTCCCCAAAAATCCCTTTCCAGTGCCGAGTGGGGGATGAAAAGGGGGAGGGAAGAAATTAAACGCTCTCCTGCCCCAGTTTCCCCACAAAGCATGCTCAGAGAGTTCTGTCTCCCTTCTGTCAGCCTTAAGATGTTCCAGAGAATCTGTTTGGACATTTAAAGACTCAGGAGGGTGGCTTGTATTGTTTTAAAACTGTTCTTGTTATGTTTATCTATTACCGCAGGCCTGGTTCCTACGGTATATCACCGTGTCCCACAGCCATAGGGAGGAGGAGGAGAGAAGATCCAACAGGCAGGAATTGTGCAGCAAGATTGATTTAATTATTTTACAAACTCTTTATAGACTTTTTTCTTCATAGTCTAATTGGACAAAGGACCAGCCACCCCTTGGGGGTGATTGGCCAAAATCCTAAAACATCCATTGTCAAAATATTTTCTACTATACCATAAACAAGACTTTTCAAGGTTGCAGGTGGCTTGGTTGTTTACATTCCCTGCTACCTCTTCTGTGAGAGAGAAAAATCTCTCACAGACTTAGAAAATAACAAGAAAATCTTCTCTAGCAGCATTTTTGTACCTACAATTCCCCCTTTTTGTTTTATAAGATAACAACTCTACTATTAATCATAAATAGAAATCTACATCAGTTATTAATTCTAAATATGTCCTTAAGGCTTTAACTATCTGACTCCATAACAAGAAATTCAAAGTTCAGTCTCTGCTTGTGGAAGGACCATCCCAGTCTCTGCTTATAGAAGGACCATCCCAGTCTCTGCTTGTAGAAGGACCATCTGCCTGATGGTTGACATCCTGGTCGTCCTCAGAAGAGTCATTAGGCTGATGATCTACATTCTGGTCGCCATTTGGATGGTTGGCGTTCTGGTCATCATTTGGAGGTTGCCTGTTCTGCCTCTGGTGCCGTAGGTCAGGGCGAATGCATTTTGAAGGTAGCCACCGTACCCCAGTATCTGTGGAAACGCAAGCATACCCACGACCCCAAACAATAAGCTCATGAGGGCCTTCCCACTGGTTAGTAAGTAAATTCCGTACCCAGACTTTTGCCCAGGGCAGTTGTGTGTCGCCTGCAGACTGCAATGAGAGAAAATGATTCAGAATAACAGGATTATTTGAATTTTGTGGCACTGTAAGGTGATTAATTGTATACAAAGCTTTTGCTAGTCGGCTCTGTGGGGTTTCTCCATGCATTCCCCTTTTCTCTTTGTCCAAAACACGCTTCAAGGTACCATGAGCGCGTTCGACAATGGCTTGGCCAGTAGGAGAATGTGGGATACCAAAGGTATGGTCTACACCCCATAGGTGCAAAAACTGCCGTGTCTTCTCCGAGGCGTAGGCAGGACCATTACCGGTTTTCACAGAAGCTGGCACGCCCAGGACTGAGAAAGCCAATTTCCAATGGGCAATGACATCACGGCCCTTCTCTCCAGTGTGAGCAGTAGCCCACATAGCCGAGGAGAAAGTGTCAATAGACACGTGCACATATTTCAGCTGACCAATATCTGGGATGTGAGTTACATCCGTTTGCCAAATCTGCAAGGCTTTTAACCCTCTGGGGTTTACCCCCACTGGCAAAGGTGCAGCGAGTCTGTGACAGTCAGCACAAGCACTGACAATGTCGCGCGCCTCAGTTGGCGTTAAATGAAACTGCTTCTGCAGGGTATGTGCACTTTGATGGAAGAAACCGTGCGATGCCTTGGCTTGTGCAATTTTTTCAGGCTGAAGCCCTACCCACGCAGGGTTGGCCAGCATGTCAGCCCTGGCATTGCCTTCTGTTAGAAACCCTGGTAAATTGGTGTGGCTTCGAATGTGCAGAATGTAATACGGATGCACTCGAGCCTGAATTGCAGACCACAAGGTTTGCAACAGCGAAAACAGAGCCGCATTGTTCACCTCCTTCAGAAGTGAACAATCTAAGCATTGGGTTATATCTGCTACATAAGCAGAGTCAGTAACCAAATTCAAAGGTTCCCGTGAGAATCGCTGAAAAGCCATGGTAACAGCCCTTAATTCAACTAACTGAGCAGTCTCACTCAGATTGGTGTGTTAATGAACCACCACAAAGGCAGTGTAGGATACTGTGCGCCCTCACGCACAGTGACCCCTGCTAAAAATTTGTCCCAATCCGTACGCCCCAAGCTGCCAACACGTCCCGTCCCCAAAGGTTGAGCGGTAGCAACATAAGGCCTAATTGCAGCTGTGTGCCCCTCTGAGTCCTTCACCATCACAGGCCGTTCACTTAAATAGATCTGTGTGGTTCCTCCTAATCCTGCGATGGCTGATCCCACCGGGGCTAAAGGCCATGAGGGAGGCCATGCAGAGAAGGAGATGATAGTTACATCAGCACCCGTATCAATCAAACCTCGAAGCTGAATCCGGGGTGGACGGGCGTTTGGCAGGATCAGGGTACATGTCATCTGTGGCCTTTGGTCAGAGATGTCTGCAGTCCAGAAGGCCTGCGGAAGTCCCGTAGATCCACTGCCGCTATCTTTGTGAGTTTGTTGCTCTATCCTGGGGACACAAGACTTAAAAGGCACTAATTTAGCAAGGCAGGTCTTTTCAGGAATAGTTACAGGGGGTTTTTGCATGGAGACCATTGCGCAAATCTGACCTTTAAAGTCAGCATCAATAACTCCTGAGTGCACTAAGATTCCTTGATGGGCAACGTCAGATTTTCCCACCAACATTGCACTGGATCCCTGGGCTATGGGTCCATATGCATCCAAGGGAACCTTATAAATACCGCTAGAGTCTAAGACGACTGCGGCTGCGGTGTGGATGTCAAACCCGTCTGATCCGTGGGTGCTGTCTGATCCCTGGGTGCTGTCTCTAGGGTGGCTGCGTAGGCCTGTGCCTGTACCTGTGCCACTCTCTGGAGGAGCGACTGCATCGGAGAGCAATTCCCCCTCCTTGCACCCCGGCAGAAGTTTCCCGGCAACGGCCGACCATCGGCATGAGTCCGGGATCTACAGTAGCCCGTGCAATGCCCTGGCCTGCCACACCTCTTGCACTGGGGGATCGGTGTGTTCTTTTTTTGTCTCGGCTTAGGCCGCTTCCGTTTCTTCACCTGTTTTGGTTGCTTTGGTTCACGACCAGAAGATGTGTGAACAGGCTGCAGGAACGCAGCCAAAGCAGACCTTTTCTGGTTCCCAGATCCCACCTGAGCGCAGGCTTCGACCATGTCTGTTACCTCAGGATCCCCTGGTAAGGCATCTATGATTTTTCTGCACTCTTCATTTGCGTTTTCTCTCACTAACTGCCTTAACAACAACTGTCTTAACCCGTCATCCTCAACCTGCTTCTCGAGAGAAGCAGCGACTTTCTCTACAAAAGAAAGGAATGACTCTAATTTGCCTTGAACTATTTCAGTATATCGCTTTCTGGGTGCTGACAACTCTATGGTTTTCAACAGGGCAGCCATGCCGACCTGTTGAGCTTGCTGCAGGATGCTAGAGGACAAGGTACCCTGTAGACTGGGATCAGAGAAGGGACCAGTCCCCATCAAAGCATCCACTCCTGCTGTCTGTCTAGGATCAGCAGCAGGGAGCTGTATATTCCCTAACGCAGCCTTGCCAGCCAGCTTTCTCCAGGTTTTCTCCAAAACTGTAAATTGTACAGGTTGAAATAGAATTTGACCTAAGTGTCTGATATCAAATGGAGAAAGCAAATCTGTATTTATCACCCTTATTATCTGCATAACCTCAGCAGAACCTAGCCCATATTGTGCCACCTTGGATTGGAGGTCCTGGGCAACTTTCCAAGCAATTACCTCATGCTTGTCATGCTCCCCTGAATCTGGGAGAGCCTTATACACTGGGAAAGCTTGGATCTCTTTTGGGGAACCAGTACCATCCTGAACTTCTGGCACAGCCTGAGGATGGAGTGTAACAGCTCCCCGGTTACCCCCAGAATCCTCAGATCTATTTGGCATTCCAAGGGTTTCTAATAACCTCCAGTCACCCTCCTCCAATGCTCGTATCTTAACTGACTCTAAGAAGCGATTGTAGTGGGTCGGACGCACTGTTACCGTGCAGTCCTGAAAGGTCCAGGGGCAAGACCGGCTCAGCCTTTTTCTTCGCCGCGCGGCTACAGCCGTCTGATGACCTGGGGCCAGAACCTCATCTGCCTCACTGCCTGACGATGAATCATCAGGCAAAGGCAACTCAGAGCCGCTGGGAGTGAGCAGAAATGGACGGAGAGGGGCACTTTGACTAAGTTCGCTAGAGGCAGAACAGACAGCACAGACTGCAGTTGACTGTGCTGCAGTTTGGACAGCAGTTTCTTTACGGGAGGCCCTCTCGGCCAGTCCCGACCGAACCGGTACTGGAACTGCTGCCGCCGTCTCTGGGGCTACGGCCGTGCTCGGCGCCGCGCTTGTCTCTTGCACAGTGGCTGCGTTCGGCGCGGTCGCCGCTTCCGCTGCTGTTTCTCGCTCCCTGGCCGCGCTTGGTGCCGCTGTCCCCGCGGCTGTTTCGTGCTCCCTGGCCGTGCCCGGCGCCGCCGTCGCTGGCCGCGTCTCCGCAGCCGCCGCTGCTTCCGGGTTTTCCCGCGGCAGCGCTGCTTCCGGTTTCGCCGCTGGCCGCACTGTTTCCTGGCTCAGAGCCGCGTCTCCCGCGGGTGGCGCGGGCGGTGCGGGCTCGGCACGCCCCGCACGGCAGGGTGCCTCGAGCATCCGCTGCTCTAGCAGGCTGAGTAGGTCCTCCATCCTTCGGGATAGGTTCGGTAACTCTGTCAGAAAAGGCAGATGCTGCATTAAAAGGTCGATGGCTCGGTTCTGCGACTGCGCAGAACAGTCCAGCGCCAAGGAGGGCAGCGGACCACACCCAGGCAGTCTAGGGGCAGGCATGCCCGGCACTACAACGGCTAAGAAGTTAGATCCAGGTGCATACAGAACCGAGCTAGGAGCCGCTCTGGAGGTCCAGTTGGCTAAGCCGCTGATTTGCGGCCCTGGATAAGTCGTGGCCGCCGCCCAGCCGAACGGCAAGGCAGGCTGTGCGCCCTCCCGCTGCCCCGACCCCCCCACCTCTGGCGGCACGGGGTTCCTGGGGGCTGTGGAGTCCTGCAATTGTGCAGGGTGAGCCGGCGCAGGCTCTGCCTGTGGAGCCGGGGGGGGTTTTCCGAATCCACCATCATTTGCCCCAGAAGCCCAGTCACTGGGGTCCCCCTCGGACATTCCTCTGTAACTCATCACCGAAATAGTCGAGCCAGCTCTACTGCTACAGTCAAGGTCTGTCAGCAGAATAAATAACGAACGCCAGGTTCGGTATAATTCTAACGCTGCTGGGTCCCCAGTCGGGAACTCGTGTCGGACAGCACAGCCGAGTTCCTGCCATAAGGCAAAGTCCAGGGCAGTATCTCTGTCCATGGAAATCCCTTTTAAGGTAGCCCAGTCTAATAATTCCCTAACTGAGTTTTCAGGAATGGAGGTGTGCAATATGCTAAACACACCTTTCCAGACCATTACCACAGCGTCGGTTTGTGAGCCGCTGTCTGCCATTTCTCAGTCCTGTTGGACCTCCCGGTCCCAGGGGGGAAGGGGAACAGTGTACCTCTAGAAAAATTCGGCTTGGCTCGCAGCGTGCAGGACACGTCAGAGAGTGCAGATCACGTCGGGAAGCACCAAATATTACCGCAGGCCTGGTTCCTACGGTATATCACCGTGTCCCGCAGCCATAGGGAGGAGGAGGAGAGAAGATCCAACAGGCAGGAATTGTGCAGCAAGATTGATTTAATTATTTTACAAACTCTTTATAGACTTTTTTCTTCATAGTCTAATTGGACAAAGGATCAGCCACCCCTTGGGGGTGATTGGCCAAAATCCTAAAACATCCATTGTCAAAATATTTTCTACTATACCATAAACAAGACTTTCCAAGGTTGCAGGTGGCTTGGTTGTTTACATTCCCTGCTACCTCTTCTGTGAGAGAGAAAAATCTCTCACGGACTTAGAAAATAACAAGAAAATCCTCGCTAGCAGCATTTTTGTACCTACATTTATCCAGTTGTTTTCAATGTTAAGTTTTAAATCTCTTTTTGTTAAAAATAAACAGGTGAAATGTCGGGGTCCCTCCCCCCCCTGCAATGTAGCCCTGGGAGAGGGGCCCTGAGGGGAGGCACGGGGTTTCCTAGCCCCTGGTCAGCCTCGTCCCCATTGGTTGTTTTGTGTTTCCCTGCGCAGGCAAGGACCCTCGGTCCCGGGACTGGGAGAGTTCCTCGGCAGAGCCCGGCCATGCGGCTGGAGAAATAAATATCTCTGAAACATCTACCAAGAATCTGTCCTTATATACTTCTTTCTACGGGCCTCCTGGTTTGATACATTGTGTTACAGAATCCCCGCTGTAACACCCTGGAATTTCGGATTTTCTCCCTTTTCTGCTGGACTGCTTCAATATCAGAACACATCGGGAGGACTTTCCACTGAGCACAGAGGGCCTGGCCCTGGGCCAAGCCCCAGCTCCGAGGAGGAAAGGGAGGACTCTAACACTTTCCCAGGTTTTGTCTCCACAGCGAGAGATTTTATTATTTAGCATTATTATCCTTTCCCCGCGTGTTTGTTAAATAAATAGTTTTTATCTCTTTCACTTTCCTTCGAGGAAAATTTATTTTTTCCCGAACGTGGTGGGGGAGGGCTGGTTGTAGCCTGCCTTTGGCCAAACCGGCACATGTTTGTAGCGGTACCGGTGTGTGTTGGGGCACTGCCGCCGCCGGAGCCGCTGCTGGAGCCACCGCGGCTTCCGCGTTTGCCACTTCCGGGTTCGGCACTTCCGTGTTCGCCGCCTCCGTTTTCTCTGCCGGGGCCGCGGCCACCGCGCTGGTTTGTGTAGCCAGATCGGGTCGTCCTGGCGCAGGCCAGGCAGCAACTGCCTCCCGTAACAGAGCCGGCAGCGCTGCCAGCTGTTGCGACATGTTTTCTATAGCCGCGGTAAGTTCAGCCATCGGCAGCTGCCCCGTCTGCGCCTGCGCAAGGGGTTGCCCGGGTAACGGCGCCTGCGCAGAAACGCCAGGCGCCGCTAATGCCTGCGCAGTGCTAGGACATCCCAGGCGCATGCGCAGAATATCCAGGCGCTTGGGGGCGCACTTATGGAATATATCACATAAGCGCCAGTGGTGGGCGGCCATGCTGCTGTCGTGGTTCTTAAAAGTGGCTGTGGCAGAGACGTTGCGGGCATGCCGGGCAGCGCTGCCTGGGCTGGCAGCGGGGGTAGAAAGGGCAGTGCCGGAGCCGAATGCGTGGCGGTCGCCGGTGCGCCTCCCGCCGCCGCCTGTGGCGGAATCTCAGCCGCCGTGCCTGGCTGTGGCAACGGTGGAGCTGTAGGTATTACAGATCTTTCTATAGCAGCTGAAATAGGTGGCTGCGCGATTGTCTGCGGTGCGGAAGAGGGAGGAGCAACTCCTGGGGCAAAAAGTGGGGGATGCTCCGGTTTTTTGCATTTCTCAGTTAATTCTGCTAGCTGTTCTGCAGGCGAGGGGTATTTCGGCTTCACAAAGTCACGCGGGGATGGATATTTAGGCGGAACATAGTTCCGGGGTGAAAGGTACTACCCCTGTGCCGTCTCCACGCTTTCCTCCGCTCTGTTATCCGGTTTCTCTGCTACCGGAGCTGCGGAAGCCACCGCAGGTTCCGGCTGTGGCACCGGGGATGGCGCGGGCGACCGCCCCAGCGATGGGGCTGGCGATGGCTCCAGGGATGGGACCGTGGACTCAGTACCCACTCTGCTCTGAGTGTCTAACCCTTCAGAAACCGTTTCCCCGTCAGAGTTCTCCAACATGGGCTGTTCCTTTCCGCCGTATTTCGCATAAAAACCTTTCAAGGCATCAAATAAGAAGCGCCAAGCACGAACCAGTTCAGACACCTCAATAGCTCCGTATGTGAATTCATGAAGTAATTTATCCCCCAACTGTCTCCAAGTTTCCAAGCTAAACATGACATCAGGTCCTGCCGAGAAACCATGCTCTGCTGCCCAGCTCAAGACCTTGCATATATTCTGATCCGAAATTTCAGCATTATGTGCATCTAAAACAGCTTTCCAGGCAGCAAGGACCGTGCTGTCCATTAAATCTTTATGCGTCCTCATTTCAATTTTAAAGTTCTGTCCCCGTACCCCGGGGCGGGGGGGAAGGGAGGGTTTTTGCGTACCTTCGAAGCGCTGCAAAGCTCAGTTCGTCTCTTTTAAGTTCGGTTGCAGTTGTAGTACACATCACGGGTCACCAGATGTCGCTGTTTTACCAGGAACCGGCGAGAAATGACACAATCCAAATCCAAGGAGAAAAGGAATTATTTTATTATTTACATGCTAGGTTCTATATCTTTGTACGTGAGAGAGCATGATATGATTGGTTGCTTGACCAGCCACCCCCTAGAGGGATTGGCTGAGGTTCTCTAACACCCATTCAAAATATTTTTTCCCAGAGTAGAAACACAAGATTGGGAAACAAACCCAGGTGCAAGATATAGAGTTAGTTTACAAAACCGTCTTTCACTGTTTCTCAGCTAAAGCATGAGAAAGAAAAAGTTCACAAAATGCTTCAGCAGCTGGAAAATTCCTCTGCTCCTGCCTTTTAGCATCCACAGTGGCCTGGATCACAGGGCAATTTTCTTTCTATAAGCAAGGCTTCTTTACCTTGCTATTGCTGACTGGACATAACCAGGTGTCTTGGGTTACACTGTAAGGTGTAACCAAAAGTATGTATTCTACTAACATCTACATGAGCTGTTAAAATGGGTGGAGCAGCATTTCTTAATCTTTGCCATGACTCAGCTGTGATCACTCCTTCTGGGGAAGCAGCAGCCACCCTGAGGGAGCCATCTCTGCTAATGGGCCATCAAGGACTGTGGAAATACTCACAGCTTTTACCAGCTAGGCTCGTAGTTCAATGCCTTAGAAAGCCTCAAGCAGCCTAGAGAGGTTGCACAGGCGATCTAGCATTTCAGTAGCTCTAAAAGGTGGCAAATGGTAGCTGCAAAGCTAATACCACTAGTAGAAGCAAAGAGGTAGAAATATAGCCCTTGGCTTATGCCTTAGTCCTGCAATCAGATGCTTTCAGAGACAGAGATACACAGGAGTTGTTCGCAGAAGGGAGCTGAGCCAAAGAGGGCGGGCCCACTCTGAGCTCTCTCTTTTATTCACGAGAGGGGGAAGGGGAGAGCTAGGGGCGGACCTGGGGTAACTGGCCAATCAGACACTGCTCCAGAGTCTGAGTTACTTTCGGTTTTGCCCACGCTTTAGAACAAAGGAGATTCAGAGCACATGGCCGTTTGACCAGTCTCTGGGAGGGGGAAGGGCGACCTTGGAGCAGGCAGCAACAAAGGACTCCCCAGAATGACTCATAGAATTACATCATCCTAATGTGAAATGCCCTGCCCTGAGGGAGGTACCGAACATTTCTACCCTTATATAATCTGGGGCTTGGGACACCACGATACCACCACTGGATTCCCAGAGGACAGGAGCTCTCAATAACCACCACTGGACCTCCAGAGAAGGACCAGACCTTTCTACAGGATCACCGCTTTGACAAGACTACATCCATCACTCCAATGGGCCTGCAACCACCATTTAATCAGACTGCTACCACCACCCTGACCAACAGGGTGTCAGGTCGTATTCTGACTTTGTCAGTTTAAGCCAGTGTTTCTATACTATTGCCTTTATTGTAATTTTCCTATTAAATTGTAGTTCTGACTTGGAATCTCTTGCAAGATATTTGTGTGGAGTTAATTCTTCCCGCTGGTTTGCTTTCAAACTAGCACACCAGGGTAAGATCTCCTTGTGCTTGCAGCTTGCCTTTGTCTAGCTAGGAAGAACTTTCCTGAGCCTGTACTAGCAAGTCTGTCTTCTGCTGCTTTTTTATGCAGTCATTCCCTGTAAAGAAAAACTTATTAATGAATAGCAATAAATAATGATGAACAACTCATTTACAATTCATTATTCATTATTTCTTCTTCACAAATAAGAACTAACCTGGTTTGAATTTCAAGCATTATATTTTCAAGAATGGGGTTAAGACAGTCTTCCTTTCCAATGTTTGCATTTTATCATCATGAAAGTTTGCAGTAATTCTTGAAAAACCAGACTGCCAGTGTGCCAGGTCTTGAACGTGTATTTCCACACATGAACACATGGTGCTATGAAAACCTTTTGGAAAGCAAACCCCCTGCCTTTCCCCCGCTCCTCCCAGAAGTTGAGCTAGAAGAGTACTTTTCAATTATATTCACCGTCTGTGAAAATACCAACTTAATAGAAGTGGTGAGACCATATTTTGGTGTTGGTGGATACCAAGCTGAACTTTCTTGTGCTAAAGAATGCCAACAGCATTCTGGGTTCCATAAGGAAGAATGTTGCCAGCAGGTTGAGGAATGTGGTCCTTCCCCTCTACTCAGCACTGGTGAGTCCACATCTGGAGTCCTGTGTCCAGTTCTGGGCTCCCCAGTACAAGAGAGACATGAATATGATGGAAAGAGTCCAGAAAGGGGCCACAAAGATGATTCAGGGACTGAAGCATCTTTGATACAAGGAGAGGCTGAGAGAGCTGGGACTGTTTAGTCTGGAAATAAGAAGGCTCAGGGGGATCTCATCAATATCTACAAATACCTGAGGAGAGGGAGACAGGCTCTTTTCAGTGATGCCCAGTGAGAGGACAAGAGGCAACAGACACAAATGGAAACACAAGAGGCTCCCTCTGAACATAAGCAAACTCTTCTTGACTGTGAAGGTGTTTGAAGACTGGAACAGGTTGCCCAGAGAGGTTGTGGAGCCTCCATCCTTGGAGAGATTTAAAACCTATCTGGACATGGCCTTGGACAACTGTCTCTAGGTGGCTCTGAGCAGGGGAGTTGGATCAGATGATCACCAAAGGCCTTTCCAATCTTAGCTATTCCATGATTCTCTGTTTTTGAGAGAATTTGTGTCTTTAGCAGAAGCTAGCAGCTATGAAATATTCCCACTATTGAATATGAGGAAAAAGAAGATAATCACATACTGACTGGAAGAACCTGACCAGTATGAGATGGTAGAAACTATGGTGGACTCTTGTTGGGGTTTTAGGAGTTCTCCTTCTGTTTTCTTTTTCTCTTAAAGAATTTTCCCCATACATGTTGCCAGGGGGACAAATTACTGGGTGCTTAAGAAAAACAAAAGACCTGTCCACAGCAGAGGGGTCCATCTGTGTGGCAGCTGGTGTGGGGTCTGTAGCTCAGACCCAGGAAGCTGTAACCGGTTCGGAGAGATGGTCCTACGAGGAACCGTCTTCCCGGGGCCTGTGAAGCTTTCCCTCAGCCACTGGAGTGCCTTTGCAGAGAGCAAGCTAACAGCTCTTTTAGTGGTTTTCAGCTAGTGATTTCAGCTCCTGCTCTGCAAGGCAATGTCCAGGCCAGACCAGGAAAGAGAGATGAGAGGCCCGTGTGGCATTCCCGCATAGGTGGCTTTATTGTAATGCACCCGCGAAAGGGGACCAGTGACAGGCTCACTCTCTCTACTGAGCTAGCCGGGCTTCTTTTATGGGGATATGGAGGTGGGTGTGAGAGGGTAAAAGCCAATGGGTTACAAAGGCTCTACATAGGGTCTCCCAGAGGATCATGGTTCTGTGTCCTCTCTCGCCGTAACTGAAAAGGTGCTGCCTTTTCCAGGGCGATTTTGCTGGGAGGTTATGCAACCTCCTTATCAGCAGGCCTCTCTCCAGGGCAGGGGCTGGGCATATCCCACACATCAGGCTACTCTCTTTCACCTGGGCTTGTGGGCTGTTAGTTCCTGGCATTTGGATGGAGAGAGAGGCTGGAAGGAATTCGTCAGCACTGGAGATTTCTGCTTTTTCGGCTGCCTTCCTTCTACCGGAGAAACCCCGGGATTCCCAAGCCTGCCTTTCCCTGCCCCGCTGGGAGCTGGGCTGTGGCTGCCCTGCCCCCGCCATTGCTTCGAAACTTCGCTACTTTGTAGCCCTGCACGTCCTGCCTGCCGAGACCTCTGGGGGTTCCCACTGCAGCTCCGGAGTTTGATACATCTCGTCTGCCACCCGGGATTTGTGCTCATCCCTGCTGTTCCAGCCTGCTGTTCCCGAGGGTCTGGCCAGACACTGGGATCAGCTGCCCAGGGGGTTTGTGAAGCCTTTGTTCCATCCCTTCCCGGGATCTCAAGCCGCCATTACCGCGTGCTCCCCAAGCTTGCTCCAGAGCAGCCGCGGGGGAGCCATCACACCTGCCCTGCTCACCGGGAGCTGCTAGCGCCCCTGCTGGCTGCGACCATAACTGCACCAAAGGGGAAAGGGCCTGACAGCTGAGAAGGCTGGCACTGGGTTTGTGGTTCTGTTTGTTGTTACTGCCATAGTTATTGTTGTTTGTTTGCCTTGTTATACACATATAGATCTATAATAGCAAATAACTGTTATTCCTGTTCCTCATATCTTTTCCTGAAAGCCCCTTAATTTCAAAATTATAATAACTTGGAGGGAAGGGGGTTGCATTTTTTTTTCTTCCATTTCAAGGGAGACTCCTGCCTTCCTTAGCAGACACCTGTCTTTCAAACCAAGACAGATCTTGGTGCCCAATGTGGGACCTGAGGGCATTAAGAGAAAGGGGTGAAAAAGGAATAACAGTTCCTGGGTAACTTAATTTTGTGTGCTGGATATAGGAACCTTGTTAGGCAGCACTATGTGGTTTAGTTTACCCTGGTTCAGGTGGCACGTGGTCGTGGCTATATTCTTCCAATTTGCAGCTCCTTACCTAAACATTGGTCCTCTGACTATGACTACCATTGCTGTTATCCAGTTTGTGCTATGGGTCGAGAAGGTGAGGAATTCATGGGCTTTTAACTTCTTCCGGAATGCGGGCACATGGATAAACGGCTATCACACACTAAGTGCATGTTTTTGGGGTTATGTTAAAAATGGTGCCTTCTGTGAGGAAATGACACTAGGAGAAGTTTTCTCCCAACCCCTCAACCAGTTCTTTGGGCCCACCCCACCAACTTTCGAAGGGTTTAGATTTCCTCTGGATACTAACCAAGGGGTGCTGATAGGCCTACTCTATTTAGCACTCAGAGATAAGTTGAGATTGACTTGGATAACTACCCAGACACCGGCCCCAGAGACTAGAGATCCAGCCCCAGAGACTGACACGGCCCCAGAGACTAGAGATCCTGCCCCACAGCCTGACCCTGCTCCACAGCATGATACTGTCCAACAGCCCACCTCAGAAATGAACCACCCAGATTTAGTGGGGGCACTGGTGGAGGAGGTGCTAAAGATTTGCCAGGTGCTGCGGGAATACACCTCCCCAGCTAGTGAGAAACCTTCTCCCTGCCCCGAAGCAGGAGAGTCTGATGGTGCAGCAGCGGAACCCACGGTTGTTACAACCGTCCAGGCTCCAGCTGAACCACAAGGGCAATCACAGCCATCAGCAGTCGCCCCTGTGCAGAGGAGGAAGTATAAGACCAAATCAGTACGACCAGTTAATGATGGGGAACCAGGGCCCTTGCAACCAGCAGGGGAGTCAGAACCTGAAATCATCACTGAGTCCCTGTCATACGACAGTCTCCATAATATGCGAAAAGACATTGTATGGTGGGGGCGTGAGGCTTATACAACCTGGTTACTTTGGGTTTGGGACTGTATGGGTACAGGCGTGCAACTGGATAGTGGCGAGGCAAGGTATCTGGGATCGTTGACCCAGGACCCAGGTATGGATCAGATATTTGTGAGGGAGCCATGGCCCCTTTCTCTCTGGGAGTGGCTTTTAATGAGTGTGAGAGAGAGGTTTGTTCACAAAGAGAGAATGCAGGAGTACCATCATAGAATGCAATGGAAGACACTTGAAGGGATCCAGCAGCTAAGAGAAGTGGTGGTATTAGAGGCACTTTTTGGGAGGGATGGACAGCATGATAATGACCCCGACAAGGTCAAGTGCACAGGGCAGATGTTGTGGAACCTGGCAAAGCTAGGGCCACAGCAATACACCACCTTCATTGCAACAATTAATGCCCAGGACAACCGAGAAACAGTGGGTTCCGTTGCCAACAAGCTCAGAAAATATGAGAGTATGATCAAGGGCCCGTTGAAAGCTCATGTCTCTGCCGTGGTTAAGGACCTCAAAGAGGAATTTAAAGAAGAGATTAGGGGGATGAGGGAGGAGATGAGGAAGATCAGTGTTTCACCAGTGCGAGTCACAGGCCCCCAAGTCAGAGCCCATCGTCCCCCGGATAGAGAGAGAGGGTACACCCCATGAGCTGAGCTGTGGTTTTTCCTGTGCGAGCATGGGGAAGACATGAGAAGGTGGGATGGGAAACCCACTTCTGTCCTGGCAGCACAGGTGCGTGAACTCAAAGGGAAAGACACTAACCGAGGGGTTCTGCTAAGGTGAAAGTAGCCTCAGCCTCCCGTGATCGAGCTGCCAGGTATTACAGAAGGGAGGATGATATGTCGGATCCCCTTGAAGGGACCTCTAGCATGTACGCCCAGGGAAGGAATGATAACCAGGGCTAGAGGGGCCCTGTCTCTAGCCAGGAAGACCCACGGGAGAACCGGGTTTTCTGGATGGTGTGGATTCGATGGCCTGGCACATCAGAGCCACAAAAATATGATGCGTTGGTTGATACTGGTGCACAGTGTACTTTAATGCCATCAGGACATGTGGGGGCAGAACCTGTTTCTATCGCTGGGGTGACCGGGGGATCACAGCAGTTGACCTTTTTGGAAGCTGAGGTGAGCCTGACTGGAAATGAGTGACAAAAGCATCCGATTGTGACCGGCCCAGAGGCCCCATGTATTCTGGGCATAGACTTCCTCCGAAGCAGCTATTACAAAGACCCAAAATGACTCAGATGGGCGTTTGGAATAGCTGCTGTGTTGCAGCGGGGATTTCTGCAACATGTATAGACAGCGAGGCCCATGGAAAGAAATAGGGACCGATTCTTGATAGATGTTTCAGAGATCTTTATTCCTGTCATAGATTAGCAAGCATAGTCCCGGAAGGGATGTCCTTGCTAAGGGGTGCTTACAGCTTCCTCTGGGACCTGATAGAACCTATCAGCTGGCCAGTTTGAATATGGACAATTCTCTAAGCCACTTAAAGTTGTGACCGCCTCTGTGATCCACATTTAAGAAGAGGCAAACTCCCCCTCCAAGCTCTCTCTCATTTCCGGCGCTGGGACAGGTGGCTGCGGGCCCCGTGTAGGGGCCAGCGGGCCCAGCCAGGCCCTGCTTGGGCCAGGCCGGGCCGGGCCACGGCCATCCTGGAGTCGATGGACCTGTCCCAGCCGTGGAACCCCCCCCACTGCCTTGCCGTGGGCAGCCGGAGCGGCTCAGCTCTCCCCCCTCTCCACTGCGATAAGAAAAATTCAACATTCCAGCTGCAAAGCTGAAAGGCCGAGGTGAGATTAACCCTTTTATTGCTGTGAAGAGCTAAAAACCTGAGGGAAGAGAGAGAGGAGATGCTTAAAGCTGAAATTCTGTTGTGAAGCTATGATATATCAGAGTATCCCGTTGTAATTTCATGAAGATATGGGGGGTGGAGCGTTCAACTCGTGAGCAAAAGCACCTGTGCTGAGATAGGCAGATGCTGATGCAGCTGTAATTTCATGAGAAGTTTGGACAGGGAGAGATGGACCAGATGAGGACTTTTGCTCCAAATGGGAAAGGAGAAAACCTCAGTTCCTAGAGATGCTCCCAGAGATAGTCCTAATGATGAAAATGAGGAAGATCCTTTGCTCCCAGGGAAGGAGAAGGGCCTCTGTTTTTGTTTCTGAACGGCTCAACCTTAAAATTGTACCCCAAAAACTTCAAGAGTGGACCCTCGAAAGCAGTCGCGGGAAAAGCTACAAGTCGGGGGATGGGACTCACATGCAGGCAGAGAGACCTCTTCCTAAATGGACTGAACAATATTTGGAAGTGGGCGGCTGTCTCGTTGTGATAATGTGTTCATAGCATGAGCAAGAAGAGACTTCTCTTTCTAAGTGGACTGAACAAGGTTATTATGGAAGTGGTAAACAGACCGAACATCTTAAGGGTTGTCTTTTTACATTGTCAGTGGGAGAAGGGAGGAAAGTGGGGGGAGGAGGAGAGTTCTGAAGGTGGTATAATTTTTTTTTTTCCCTCTTTTAGGTCTGTTAATAAACTTCTTTATATTCTTTCAAGTTTGGTGCCTGCTTTGCATTTCTCCTAATTCTTATCTCACAGAAGATAAACAGTAATGAGTATTTTAGACCAAACCACTACAATTCTCCAGCTGCATGGCCGGGGGACTCCCGAAGAACTCAGCAATCACGGGACCACCCGGATCTTTGCCAGGCAGGGGAACACAAAACAACCAATGGGGAACAGGATTAGGACACATGTGACCAGGGAGCAGGGAGACCCTGTAGATCATGCCCCTACCCCGGGGTCCCCTCTCTCAGGACTCCATGGCAGGGGGGAGGAACCCCAACATCTCTGCTGTGGAGGCAGAAGGCATTAGGCAATTGAGCACTCTGCCTGGACTATCAGAGAATCCTTCTGCAGTTGGGCTCCTGAAAGTGGAAGAGCAACAAGTGCCAATTGCCACCTCGACAGTGCACCGCCGGCAGTATTGGACAAATCGAGATGCTGTGATCCCCATCCACAAGATGATCCGCGAGCTAGAGAGCCAAGGGATGGTCAGCAACGCCAACTCACCCTTCAACAGCCCCATTTGGCCTGTGCACAAGTCTGACGGGGAATGGAGATTGACTATGGACTACTGTGGCTTGAATGAAGTGACTCCACCGCTGAGCGCTGCTGTGCCAGACATGTTGGCGCTCCAGTATGAGCTGGAGTCCAAAGCAGCAAAGTGGTATGCCACTATTGACATTGCCAATGCATTTTTCTCCATTCCTCTGGCACCAGAGTGCAAGCCTCAGTTTGCCTTCACCTGGAGGGGCGTGCAGTACACCTGGAACCGACTGCCCCAGGGGTGGAAGCATAGTCCCACCATCTGCCATGGACTGATCCAGGCTGCACTGGAAAAGGGTGAGGCTCCAGAACATCTGCAGTACATTGATGACATCATTGTGTGGGGGAACACGGCAACAGAGGTATTTGAGAAAGGAGAGAAAATCATCCAAATTCTCCTGGAAGCTGGTTTTGCCATCAAAAAGAGCAAAGTCAAGGGACCTGCCCAGGAGATCCAGTTCCTGGGAGTAAAGTGGCAAGATGGACGGCGTCAGATTCCCACTGAGGTCATCAACAAGATCACTGCGATGTCTCCACCGACCAACAAGAAGGAAACACAAGCTTTCCTAGGCGCCATAGGTTTCTGGAGAATGCACGTTCCCGAGTACAGCCAGATCGTGAGCCCTCTCTACCTAGTTACCTGCAAGAACGATTTCCACTGGGGCTCTGAACAGCAACAAGCCTTCGCCCAGATCAAGCAGGAAATCACTCATGCCGTAGCCCTGGGCACAGTCAGGACAGGACCAGAAGTGAAGAACATGCTCTACTCTGCAGCCGGGAACAATGGTCTGTCCTGGAGCCTTTGGCAGAAGGTGTCTGGTGAGACTCGAGGCTGACCACTGGGATTCTGGAGCCGAAGCTACAGAGAGTCCAAAGCCAACTACACTCCCACAGAGAAAGAAATCTTGGCAGCTTATGAAGGAATCCAAGCTGCCTCAGAAGTAATCGGCACAGCGGCACAACTCCTCCTGGCACCCCGACTACCGGTGCTGCAGTGGATGTTCAAGGGAAAGGTTCCTTCCACGCATCACGCCACCGACGCTACTTGGAGCAAATGGATCGCCCTCATCACGTAGTGTGCCCAAATTGTAAACCTAAGTCGCCCTGGGATCTTGGAAATAATTAAGAATTGGCTGGAAGGTGAGACTTTTGGGTTATCTTCTGAAGAAGAAGAGGAGGAGGTGACACGTGTCGAAGAAGCTCCACCATATAACGAGCTATCGGAGAGTGAAAGACGATACGCCCTCTTCACTGATGGTTCCTGCCAAATTGTAGGCACTAGCTGGAAATGGAAAGCCGCTGTATGGAGTCCCACATGACAAGTTGCACAAGCTACCAAAGGAGAAGGCGGATCAAGCCAACTTGCTGAACTCAAAGCTATCCAATTAGCTATGGACATAGCTGAAAGAGAGAAGTGGCCAAAGCTCTTCCTCTACACTGATTCATGGATTGTTGCCAATGCTCTGTGGGGTTGTCTGGAAAGGTGGAAGAAGGCCAACGGGCAGCGTAGAGGAAAACCAATCAGGGCTGCTGCTGAGTGGAAAGCCATTGCCACTCGGGTAGAGAAGCTACCTGTGAAAGTCCGTCACTTAGATGCTCATGTCCCCAGGAGTAGGGCTAATGAAGAACATCTGTCCTGGGGTGACTTTATGATGTGTATCCCATGTCGCTGCTCTATGCCCAGAAATTAGCTTTGTGCCTTTCTATGCCTCTAAACTGAGCCTGAGAGGGGGAAGGAAAAACTGAGCAAAACTTTTTCAAAGCAGTTTGCAGCTTGTTCAAGGTCACACAGAGATAGCAGTTTTTCCCAGCTGCCGCAGGGGAGCGAGGAGGCACCCAGTTTGCTGCTTTCCAGTCAGCTTTTGGCCAGTTTTTTTCAGTTTCCTTTTCTCCGGAGAGAGACTGAGAGTTGAACTTTGCTTTTCCTTCCCTGGAATTTTGGATTTTCTCCCTTTTCTACTGGACTGCTTTCAACCTCAGAGCACAGCAGGAGGACTTTCCACCGAGCACAGAGGGCCTGGCCCTGGGCCAAGTCCCAGCTCCGAGGAGACCAAAGGGAGGACTCTAACACTTTTTCCCAGGTTTTGTCTCCACAGCGAGAGATTTTATTATTTAGCATTATTTTCCTTTTCCCGTGTGTTTGGTAAATAAATAGTTTTATCTCCTTCACTTTACTTCGAGAAAAATTTATTTTTTCCCGAACCTGGTGGGGGAGAGGTGGTTGTGCCTTCTCTCAGGGGATATATTTCTAAATTTGGCCAAACCAGAACAACATCGTAACAACAAACAGGTAGATCAGGCTGCGAAAATAGAGGTGTCACAGGTAGACTTGGTTTGGCAACATAAAGGAGAGTTGTTCCTAGCTTGATGGGCCCATGATGCCTCAGGCCATCAGGGCAGAGATGCCACCTGTAAGTGGGCATGAGACCGAGGGATGGATCTAACCATGGACAGTATCTCCCAGGTGATCCATGATTATGAGACATGCGCTGCGATCAAGCAGGCCAAGTGGGTGAAGCCCCTGTGGTATGGTGGGCGATGGTCCAAATAGAAGTATGGAGAGGACTGGCAGATTGATTACATCACACTGCCTCAAACCCGCCAAGGTAAGCGTTATGTGCTCACAATGGTAGAAGCACCTGGATAGTTAACACCCGAGGCTCCACCAGCTGTGCAGGCCCTGCCCAATCTGTACCCCTACAAACAACAGACGGGGATAAGGTTCCAGTGGTACACATGAGAGGTATGCTTGGAACAACTGTTTTGGTTAATTCTGCCTCAAGCAAAGACAAACCCCTCCATTGGGTTGTCTTTGCTCAGGGACCAGGTTGCACCTGGTGGATTGTCGCAGTGGGGATACTGCAACATGCATATATCAAACCAGGAGTCCCGTGGAAAGGAAATATATACGGACAGACAGATTCTTGATGGCTGTTTCAGAGATGTTTATTTCTCCAGCCGCATGGCCGGGGCTCTGCCGAGGAACTGTTACAGTCACGGGACCAAGGGTCCTTCTGTCCGCACAGGGAACACAAACCAACCAATGGGGAACGAGGCTGAGCAGGGGCAGGGAAACCCCGTGTCTGTCCCCTCAGGGCCCCTCTCCCAGGGCTACATGGCAGGGGAGGGACCCCAACATAGAGTCTCCCCTGAAAAGGCTAGCTAGTCCTCCAGAAAGTTACATATCTAAGGTGTGAACTGGCAAGAGGGGAGAGAGCCTTGGGAGACAACAGGAAAGAGGCAATTTGTCAAATGCCCAGGCCAACCACAACCAAAGAACTGAAAACCTTTCTGGGAATGACAGGATGGTGTAGATTATGGATCTACAACTATGGACTCATTGTGAAACCTTTATACCAAGTCCTAAAAGAGATTGGGGGAACTCACCTATGCTGGACACCAGAGACTAATAATGCATTTATAACTCTGAAACGTGAGTTGATGCGAGCTCCAGCATTGGGCATACCGGATGTCACTAAACCTTTTCTGTTGTTCTCACATGAGAGACAAGGACTGGCACTGGGACTTTTGGCACAGAAGCTAGGACCGTACAAAAGGCCAGTGGCTTATTTCTCCAAGCAACTGGACATGGTTAGCCAAGGATGGCCCACCTGCCTGTGTGCAGTGGCAGCTGTGATCCTGAATATAGAAGAAGCTCGCAAGTTCACACTGGGCCAGCAGATAACTGTTTTTGTCTCTCACACAGTGTCAGCAGTGCTCACACAGAAAGGAAATCACTGGTTAACCCCATCTCGCTTTCTCAAACACCAGGCTGTCCTAGCAGAATCAGAGGATGTGAGTATCCAAGTAACTAACATTTTAAACCCAGCAGCTTACCTCCAGGGCAAGGCCGCTGAGGAGCCTGTACAGCATGACTGCATTGAAACCATGGAGGCAGTTTTTACTCCAATCGCCCGGACCTAAAGGACTCTCCACTAGAAAATGTAGAAAACTGGTTCACCAATGGGAGCAGTTATGTCAAGGATGGTAAGTGGCTCGCTGGGTATGCAGTTACAACCACAGATGCTGTCATTGAGGCAAAACTGTTACCTGTGGGGACATCAGCTCATAAGGCTGAAATAATAGCCCTAACTTGAGCCTTGGCGTTGGCCGAAGGAAAACCTATCAACATTTAGACTGATTCAAGGTATGCTTTTGGGGTGGTACACGCTCACGGGGCTATCTGGAAAGAAAGAGGTTTATTAACCTCACAGAAGAAAGAAATCAAGCATGCTACTGAAATCATGCAGTTACTGGAAGCAGTGGTAAAACCTTCACAAGTGGCTATAATGCATTGTAAGGGACACTCCCAGGGCAACACTATCCCTGAACTGGGAAATGCTATGGCAGACAAAACAGCAAAGGCAGTGGTTGGCGGGGATCAAATTCGAGCCCTAGCTCTAATCCCTTCTAACATCCTTATGGGTGAAAAACCCCCACCATACGACACTGATGATTTAAATTGGATACAAGAAGAAAAGGGACAAATAGGATCTGATGGGTGGGCTAAAATAAAAGATCTCATTGTGATACCCAGAAAACTGCTAAAATTATTCATCCAAAGTGAACATTGCATCAAATCACCTTAGATGACACTTCTTGGGAGTTTAAAGAGGTATGAGACAAACTTACATCATGGTTACCCAACTTATCCTGGCTTAAACAATTGTTTGTAATAGCTATTTGTGTTATCGCATTCTTACTTACTGTTTATATTAGTAGTTACTGTTGTATGATATTATGTACTTGGAATCATGATGCTTATGCTCAATGACACAAGCATAAACTTAGAAATAAAATAGAGAAGGGTTCTTAATTAAAGACATGCAAGATTTGTAAAGAATTACAAATAACCAAAGAAAAGGGGGGATTGAAGAAGGGGCAGTCAATAACTAACTCATGTAAGCACAAGTTAACTATTCGGAGACAGCAAATGTTAGTTCAGACAGAAGATGTTAATTACAAAGCCTGAGAAGCCGAATTCATCCTAATCTTGTCAAGATAGAGGGGACAAGGATCATCTCAGAGACTGCTGAATCATTCCTCAAAGGACTACGCATGCCCAGGGAGAAAGGTGAAAAGTTCACTGAGAGGATGACTACTGGTCTTCATCAGAAAAGACCCCCGAGGAAGAGGAGAGGTCTTCCTCAGCACGACCACCAGGACACACAGCGCGTGCATGACCCATATGCTAATGACTTCCGAGAAATAATTTGTATAACCACACCTGTCCCAAGGAATGTGATGAATATTCATAATTTAACCCTTAATACTGTGTTGTAGAGAGCACCAGGTGTGTGTGCTTGGAGGAGCGATCCCCACACACCCGGCGCGCCGAATAAAGCAAATACCCACTTCTCTGACTCTGTCTCTGAAGTGTCTCCTGGCCCGGTTGCAGCGTGATTCAACTCATGCTTGGCCAGATATTAGGAAGAAACTAGAAAAATTGGAAGACTGGCACGAAAGATCATTAAATGATTTATTAAAAGAGGCTCAAAAAGTTTATATCAGGAGAGATGAAGAAAAAGCCAAAGTAGAAGCAAAAATTATGGTAGCCACTATGAGAGAAAGTAACTTTCAAAGGAATCTGAACTCCACAAGGGGAAGGTCCTTTTCAGGTGCTACTGATGACTGAGGCAGTGATCCGGACCAAGGAGCGAGGGTGGATCCATGCCAGCAGAATCAAAGGACCCGTGGAAGAACCTAAGGAGTGAACTATAACATCTAAGCCTGATGATACCAAGTTAACTCTTAAGTGGGAACTGGGTGGTAATGCACTGGGAAGACCCAAATGATCCAAGAGATACACCAAGAATCACACCTGATTGGGAAATAAAGCCAAGTTTATATCAGTGGTTTCAAGTGTTGCCTGGACAAGTCCTGAGACACCTCCAATACCTCCCCTGGGGAGGAATACTTCCACTCCAAACAGGAGGATCAGGACTATTTCGGTCTGAGAGTTCTCATATTCTGGCCTTAGCCTGTGACTTATTTAAAAAGGAGAAGGAATTTCCACTTCCAACAGTGTCATACCATATACCCTGTCTGATTCATCCCAATACTGGATATGCTAGCTGGGTTAAATGTAAATGTCTAGACTATAAAAAATATTGTAGTTCACTAAAATGACACTCATTGCATGAAGTGTCAAACGCCAAATCTATTCCCCATCCAGGTAGAGCAAAGAACAGCTGACATAGTAACCTTTTTTTGTGGATGGGAATTACTAGTGCCTGGTGAATGGGTGATACCTGAGGAACTGTGGAAAGTTACAATTAAGAAGTGCCAAAAGCAATTTGCCTGGAATTTAGCGAAAAGGAAGTGACAAGGAAATAGAGGGTAAGACTGAATTGACCACTGTACCTGCCACCAAGAAGATCATATACCCCTGCTGTGGGTAGCAACCCCATAAGCATGGGAGGGGGAGGTATAAGCCATATCGGACCTCTGTTATTCCTTTATCTGTCACTCCTTTTCTGTCTCTTCTCTCTGGGGATACTGACAAAGCCATGCCATAGGTGTTACCGAAAGCTGTATATGGAAAAACACCGAGGTTCCTTTTTCATTGCACATACCCATGTCAACAGTCACTGTTATAACCCATCCACATTAGGAAACTGTATACAAAATGGGAAAAAGTACTGGATTGTAGAAAACTTAGGAACAAGTGGTAGCAGGTTGGGAAGTAAATGTCCAAAAGGGGAAAGATGGATTTGATTCACATATATTGTTGGGAGTAAAGTCTCAGGCTTAGTAAAAAAACAACTGGTAAACAAAAAGGCAAAGCTAGCACAGCAATCTAACTCTATATCAACCCCAATTCAAGACATGTATGTGAAACTCAAACAACAATTAGAAAATGAAAAGGATATCTCAAAATTTGGAAAAAAACCCCTGTTTGTGGAATTAGGGAAAAGGATAGGTAAAGAGCTTAATGTAACTAACTGTTGGGTCTGTGGAGGGCCTCTGATGACAGAGGTAGCTTAAGCAGTAGCTTAAACCCAATAGAACTCCTTAAGTGGAATTGGACAAGGATAAGGGGAGAAAACAGACCAGAAGGGTGGGTACTAAGTTCAACAGTGATAGGAGAGGAGTGTCTCTGGCGTACTGGGAACAATTTCCTTAACAAAGTAGGAAATACTCCCTGTAAGAGATATAAGGTCAGTAATAGAACTTTTACATGGTGGGTCCCTGAGAAACCAGCTCTGTATTGGACAGAGAAAAACAAAGGAAGAGAATTATAAGTACAATAAAAAGGTCAAACTCTTTCAATGCAATGATACAAACAAAAATCCTTATTTAGGGATCCCAGACATTTCACAATTTTGAGAAAATATAAATCAACAAAAATTTGATTACTGGAAGGCACCAGATGGCCTATTTTGGATATGTGGAAAAAGGGCATATGCAAAGCTCCCCTCTCGGTGGAAAGGGAGTTGTACCCTGGGAATCATACACCCAGCATTCTTTCTTTTACCAGAGCCAGATGGAGATTAACTAGGAATACCAATGTATAAGGATCTAAAAAGAAATAAAAGAGAATTGATTGGAGGATCTCAAAAATTGAGAGACAAGGAATGGCCCACTGAGTGCATAATTGAAACATATCGGCCAGCCACCTGGGCACAAGATGGGAGTTGGGGATATGGAACCCCAATTTACATGCTGAATCGGATTATAAGACTCCAAGCAGTTGTAGAAATAATAATGAACCAAACTGGTCAGGCATTGGAATTACTAGCTAGCCAACAAGGCCAAACAAGAGCTGTGGTGTATCAAAATAGGTTGGCTTTAGGCTATCTATTGGCTGAAGAAGGAGGTGTTTGTGGAAAATTTAATACATCAGACTGTTGTTTGAAGATAGATGACCATGGGGATGCCATCCTAGATATAGCCAAAAATATCAGAAAAATAGCCCATGTACCAGTCCAAAAGTGGGAATTTGCACTAAAACTTAGCGGGTGGGATAATGTATTGGGAATAGAATGGTGGAAGAAGCTAGGTTTCTTCCTTTTATGTGCCGCAGCAGGCTTGATATTTCTCCCTTGCTTGGTCCCCTGTTTTATTCGATTAATATCTACCATGGTCCAAGGCATGCAAATAGTACCAATGCCTGTGGAACCAAAATTGGCTACATCTGGAACGGCACAAAAGATCATGGTGTTGAAGAAGCAAAATGATATCAAAGACCCCTTTGAAGAAGCAAGATTGATTTGTGAAAAAAATGAGCAAATAATAAAGGCTAGAAAACAAGGGATACTGCTCAAGCCAAATGATCTGTAAAAAAAGGAAAAGGGAGGTATCGTTATGAATGTATTATGATGCTGGCTTTTTGTATGTTATATAATTGTTATGAATGTATCGTGATGTTGGCTTTTTGCATGTTACAGAATGTTAGGAAAACTTTACCTAGATGATATAGAATGTCTATTGTTTATGTAGTCAATTTAGAAAAGATAGGCAGAGAAAGTCTTCACATTCCTGGAGTATCTTATCAGAGAAGAAGAAAACCAGAGAGAGAAAAATTTATGGAGGAAGCAGAGATGGAATGGAGCCAAGGAGGAAGATAAGGCTGATGGGATGATACATAGAAACTCCAAAGAATTTATGAATCATGCATGATTGTGATGAATATGCAATAAGAGATGTACTTTTAAAGACAATCTTTTGGATGTAGAGGTGTGCCTTTGGATCTCTGCCAAAGCACCCGGCCGTAATACCCTTTTTGCTATCGTCTCCTAATTGTCCCTTTTATTAAACTTCTTTTAAAATTTATAAAGAGTGAACCTCGTTTTTCACATGTAGAAATAGTGTTATGGTAAAATATAGTTAAGTCGAAACGAGATTAAGGTATATTGTAACTTTGAAATTGTTGTAATATGTTAAGAAATGTATTAATAAACACATGGTAATAAACATCTTTTGAGTTGAGAAACTACAGAACCAGAAACCAAGACATCTTGGAGAAACAAAGAAGATAAACCGCATGCATCCCAGGAAGACTGTCATCTCATCAAACACCTCCCAAGGAAACTGTCAGCTACAAATTAGGCTGGAGACTGGGGAGGCACCGAAGAGAGGGTGCCTGTCTTCAATTCTGAAGCTATCCAGAGGACCGAGGCGGCCAGAGGACCGAGGCGGACGGAGAGAGGGGCAAGTTGAGTGAAGTGTAAATTACTTTCTGGGCTTAATGAATGTGTAACAGTTTAAGAGAGTACTTAAGTCCACAGTAAAATGAATGGAGGGTGCCTCTGGCAATATTGCCAAGCACGCCAGCGCTGTGATATGCCTTTCTTCTAATAATATATTGCAAAAAAAATTTAGCTCTTCAATCCATTTTTTTCAATCAGTAAACACCCTTCCCCCATTTGGCCCAGGGGTATCCTGTAAATCTTCCCTAGCCCAGGTTCCTTTGTCACAGCCCTGTTTAACATCCACATGATATGCGGAAAAGACTCCACTACTGTAATAAGTAGTAAAGTAGGTATGTTTATTCCAGCGCTGGGACGCAGGGGGATAATGCCTCCAAAGTTGCAGGTACCAACAGCTGCATTCAGCTTGGTATATATCGGGTTACAAGTTCCATATTCATTAAGTTTCCTAATACGCCTATACATATTCATTACCTAGCCCCGCCTAGCCTCGCCTCATACTATAATGAGCCCAAAAGTCATTTACATCTGCATTACACTTGCGCAGTGTCATCTGGTGGTCGTGGGCAGGGGTCTCTGGGATGAAGTAAGAGTCCTCCTCAGATGAAGTAAAGTCTTCCTCATTCTGAACTTTTCACCTTGCTTCCCTGTGCATGCTCTTTATGTTCCTGGCCCAAGTCCAAACTTCAAAGCTGGTTTAAGTTAGTTTTAGGTTTGAAAACAGGATCTTTGGTCAAGATTCCTTCCCTTTATCAATAGTCTTCTATCTTCTCACCCTGCTTTGGTAGGCACAATAAGTGTTGAGCAAGCTGCATGCATTGTTTTTAACAAACAGCAAATCATTTAACCTCTGCTTCCCCCTCCTCCCCCTGATTTACACAGACAATTCCAATTCCTTTTCTGAGTCTGGCTAAAGTTTTGCCGTCTTTCTCATGTCCATACCACAACATTGGGGCTGTGTTTAAAAAGTCTCATAATAAAAAGTCCCTCAATCGAGGTCCTGCAATATGATAAGTCTGATCAAAGGTTAACTCATGTAAGCACAGTTAACTATTGGGAGACAGCAAATGTTGATCACAAGACCTAAGAAGCAGGATTCACCTTAATCTTGCCAAGATAAGAGGAACAAGAGTTTACTTGAGACCAACACAGAAACCGCTGAATCATTCTACAAAGGACTGCGCATGCTCCAGAAAGAAAGGTGAGAAGTGCATTGTGATGAAGACTACCGATCATCAGAAAGACCCCCGAGGAAGAAGAGGAGCCTTCCACAGTGAGACCACCAGGACACACCACGCATGTGTGACACATATGCTAATGGTATTAATGACTTCTGAGAACTAATTTGTATAACCACTCCTATCACAAGGAATGTGATGACTATTCATGAATTTTTCCCATAATATTGTGTTGTAGGAAGTGCCGGTGTGTGTGTGTGTGTTTGGAGGAGTGATCCCCCATGCACCCAGCACTGAATAAAGCAAATACCCACTTCTTGGACTCTGTCTCTGAAGTGTCTCTTGGCCCAATTAAGGGCGATTCAAATACTCTATTAATCCTAAAAATTGTCACAGTGTGATAGATACATATTATAATATTGGCTTTCTGCAAATGTTAAAATGGATGCTATGTGTATAATGCTAAAGTAGCTTTGTTATAAAGATGTAGTTTTGTAACAATAACTAATGCCTTTATTTCTGTCATTAACTAAACTTAGACATAATAGTAAAATAGTTAATATAGTTATGCTTGTGGTAATTGAACTGTCTGCTTGGTTGGATAACATCCAATGAACGTATGAGGAAGACCCCTGCTACTGATATGCCAACTATCGGCAACTACCATCTGCAGAAGCCCACTCTGGGGATGTTAATAAAAACTGAATAGAACCACAGCCAAGAAATGTGCATGCTCTAAAAAGGCAGATCCAAGGAGGAGCCATGCTGAACAGTTCCTGGAACGTAAACTAGTTTTGGGGAAAGTTTGAATATCCATAATTGCTTATGAATATGCATTATGCTGATGCAATAGGAAAGGTATGTAAAGAGTGTCTCCACAATAGCTGATGTGCTCTTGGCTGAGTACCAAAGAACCCAGCACTGTGATTTTTGCTTTATTGTCTTTGTCCCTTATTGTCCTTTATTAAACTTTTAAATCCTAACAGGAGAATGAACCTCATTTTTCACAACAGCTTCCCTTCAGTCCCGGGCAATGGCACCGCCAAGATCCCTTGGACCCCCTCTGGGCCAACACACCCCAAGCCTTCAATCAAAATATGCCCCAAACATTCAACCTTTCTGTCTATCACCTGTGCCCTTCCTTCAGACACTCCAAGCCCTCCTCCAGCCAGAAAATTAAGCACTTTCACAGTGGCTTCCCCTACCACCTCCTCCCATTCTTCTGACAGGAGCAAGGCCTTCACATACTGCAATAACTTAATTCCTAGGGATGGAGTAAATTCATTTAATATCTTGCCCAAATAAGACCAGTGCTTCTATCCCTATGGAAGGACCATACATGTCTTTACTATTTTCCCTTCTCCCTCTTGTTCCCACTCAAAAGCAAAATACTGTTTACTATGCTCTGTAAGTGGGCATCCCCAGAAAGCATCGTTTAAATCAAGTACTGAATAGTAGCAGTGTGAGGAGAGAACCCAGCTCAAGATGGTACAAGGATCTGCGACTGTGGAGTGCCCAAGCTCAACAGTCCCACCCACTATTCTCAGGTCCTGCACCATAACTGGCAGGATAGGAGTGTTATAGGGAGACATACACAGTTCCAAAAGACCTGCCTTTAATAGAGACCCAGTATCAGGCTCCAACCCCTTCCTTCCCTCCCTTGAAAGAGGGTATTGCTTTTTAGACACCAGTTGTCCAAGTCACCTCAGAGTAATGTCGAGAGGCTCCATATCCAGTTTTCCACATTCCCCTGGGAAAACCCATGAGGGGTTTTGCAGCTGTGAGCTGGCAGAAGGGGGTTTACCCCTCGTGTGCCAACACAAAGAAGCCCGGAGGTCAATGCTGAAACCCCTCTGGAAGGCAGCACTCAGTGCACAACACACAATGAAAAGGGGTAGAGCTCCTCACCCAAAAGGGGCTGTATCTTCCTGTTGCTTTTAAGCAGGCACGCAGGCGAAGGCAAAGAAGAAAGAGAGGGGATTCTCCATATGTGTTCCCCGCAGGTTTATTCTGGTGAAAAGGCAGGGATGAAGAGGCCAATTGGTAGGAGGGTCCAGGGATTTTATACTGGGTACAGAATAGGCGGGGAGAGGGATCTCAGCCAATGGGATAGGGGCAAGTAGGCAGGGTTGACAGCAAGGGAACCAATGGGAACAACACATAGGCGGGACTTAGGGAAGGATCCAATGGGGTGTCGAGGAACATTCTAGAACTGCTACATATTAAAGAAGGGAAATGAATATACATAACTTCATACATAAAACAGGGAGGGGAAAACATTAACCATTTGGGAGAAAACATGCAAAAGGCAGAACAAAGGAATCATGGGTTCTCACCATGACTGTAAAGTTACATGCTAAACTTGGGTTGCTGACCACCACAACTGGTTGTCTGAGTTCTCCTCAGGAGACAGAGTGGCTGGAGCCACTTGCACTACTATATCCCCACACTTCTGGGTTTACTTTAGTATAAGCTTTATCAGATAATTTACACAGTGTCATAACAGCGCTAGCCTCCCCATCACTCCTCACAACACTAACCCACATTCCCAACTCAGTAATCAAATCCCCTTCTAGCAAACCACAATCACAACTAGGAGCATAGTCATGCATTTCAAACCCATCTTCCGCATTCACTAATAGTGTTTGAATAAAATGCACCTGCTCATCTTTCCCACTTATCAAAAGAATATATGGACCATTGTTCCCCCTTTGGCATAAAATTCAAATTAGACAGAGAGGCTCCTGTGTCTACTAAAAAATACACTTCTTGGTCCAGACCCACTCTGCATGCTATCAAGGGCTCCAGTGTAGTGAGCCCCCCTTTTACAAAGGGCACATTGATTCCTTCCCAATCACTGTCCTGGTGGCTGCCCCCTTCCCTTTGGTCCTGGGGCTCCCTGCACTTTTTTTTCCCATTGGGGGTGGTAAAAACTGCCATTATTCTTGCCTTTACCTTTACCTTTTCCTCATCCCTTCTTGCTGTGAAAAACGAGGTTCACTCTTTGTAAATTTTAAAAGAAGTTTAATAAAAGGGACAATTAGGAGACAATAGCAAAAAGGGTATTACAGCCAGGTGCTTTGGCAGAGATCCAAAGGCACACCTCTACATCCAAGAGATCGTCTTTAAAAGTACACCTCTTATTGCATATTCATCACAATCATGCATGATTCATAAATTCTTTGGAGTTTCTATGTATCATCCCATCAGCCTTATCTTCCTCCTTGGCTCCATTCCATCTCTGCTCCCTCCATTAATTTTTCTGTCTCTGGTTTCTGGTTTTCTTCTTCTCTGATAAGATACTCCAGGAATGTGAAGACTTTCTCTGCCTATCTTTTCTAAATTGACTACATAAACAATAGACATTCTATATCATGTATTACATTGCAGAACCTAGGTAAAGTGTTGGGGTGGCTCAGCCTGCTCTCGGGCTGAAACCATCAAATGTCAGTCACCAGAAGAGATCACTGAGATCTAGGTTACCTCCCCCTGGGTGGCTCCCAATCCTAAATTACCTCCCTCTGTTCCAGAAAGTTCTCCCTTTTGTAGTTATTAATTGGTTCCCTGTTATGACTCCTGCCTCCCTGTTTTCCCCATTTGATCTGAAAAATTGTATCCTCCCCTCTGCTTGTACCCCATTGGTTGTTTTTCCTTTCCCTGCCTTGCTGCACTCCCCCCATAAAGGGGCGAGCTTGCTTCTTCTCGAGGCTTTTTTCTGGTTCCTGGACCCTCCTGCAAATAAACCTGTTGGAACCCATACCAGAAGCCCCTCCCGCCTTCTTTGCCTCTGGGCTAATGCGAGCCTAATCCATCGGCCGCCCGACGTGCTTCCTCTGAGGAGGAGCCAGCGCACGCACCCATCTCACGCCTATTCCACTGAGCCGTCCAGTGAGGACGTTGTGGAGGCTAAAGCTGCGTCCCCTCTGCCCGAGGGCATGCCGAGGCTTGTGATAACAAGCCCCCGGTTGCGTTAGGTTGGCGCCCAAACAGGGACTCACACACGTGCATTCCTGCATTGTCCTCGCTGCCAGGGGGCTGCGAGTGTCAGCGATTCGGAGCCACCGACGCCTCTCGCAGCAGTGCGCTCTGTTTTAAAAGCCGAGCTCTGAGAGAAGGTTGCCAACTCCTGCCAGGAGAGCAGCCTGTCCCGGAGGACCCCACCGTGCCTTTTTGTTTCCAGGACCGGATGCCTGTGTCTTCTTCTCGTGTGTGTAAGCATTCTTGTGATTCCCGGCCCCTGGGAAATTATTTTTAATTTCTCCTTTTTGCCGGTGGTGGGTGAAGTTGAGGCTGAGGTTTAAGATGGGAGCTAAGCTTTCCCAGCCTCAGCGGGAGGTTTATCTCCAAGTTGGGGAGTCCCTGAAGAATTGTGGGTTAAAGTTATCAAAGGGGTTTTTGAAAAGGTTTGTTAAGTGGCTCTTCTTTTATTTTCCCCAGATGTCCCCTGCTAATTTGAAGTCGGCCACGTTTTGGCAATTTGTGGGGGACAAAATATTGGAATTAAACCAAAGGGGAGATTCCTCCGGAGAGAGGTTTCTCTACATGGTCTGGGCTTTGAGAGATATACACAAAGCTAATTGGAAAATAAAAGAAAAGCCCCGAGTTCTCCCCAGTTCTTCCCAAGTCCCTCCTTCCCCCCTTGTGTTCCTCATCCCACTTACCCCGTCGCTGAGAAGACCGGGAGGTGTAAACTGCCCAGAGGCACAGGGCTGCCACCGTCTCCCTGACTCTCCTTGATCCTCTCAGCCACCCTGCCGAAGTAGCCCTGGCCAGGCTGTTTCGGCTTCTACCCAAACCTGCTCTCCTATGCCGTCTTCCCCAGTTGTTCGCCCAAAAAGCGGTTCCCAGTTTTATTGCCCTGAAAATGATGGCAAAGGCTTTTCTTCATCCACTGTTTTGTCCCCTTTCCCTGCTGTTCCTGCACTCCCCCAAAATGGAGCCTGCCTTTTCTCCTTCTTCTTCCCAAAATCCTCTTGCCCCCCCTCCTCCTCGCCCTGTCCTGGCCCCGCTCCCTCCTAAAGTGACGTCTGTGAGCTCCTCCTTCGCGTCAGGTCCCGCCCCCTGCATCGGGAGTCCCCGCCCTTCCTGTGGCCGCTCCTCTTTGTCCTCAGGCCCCGCCTACCGGGAGGAGCCTTCTGGTTCCCATGCCTCGTCTTCCAGTTCCCACGCTGTGGAAACCGGAACCGACGCCATCTTGAACCCGGAACCGGGAGCCTCCTCCAGTCCCTTCGCCGCTCCGGTTACTTATAATCGAGCTGGTGGCAACCCCACGTAACGTTATTTATATATAACGTTATAATATATTATAATATAACCCACGTGGTTTAAACGTTATTCATCGATGAGCAGATGGTGAAAAGGTCCCTCTTTTAGTAAGGTGGGGTGTTAGGGTCCCGGTGCAACAGCCGCTCCAGCAGGCAGGCTCCACTCACTGTAGAAAGAAGGCAGCCAAAAGCAGAAGCCCGCAGCAGACGAAATCCTTCCACAACATGGCAGCCTCTTTCCCCATCCGAACGCCGAGAACAACAGCCCACAAGCCCAGGTGAAAGAGGGTAGCCCGTTGGACCCCTCCCTCTGTGGTCAGGTCCTAGGTTTCTCCTAAGGACCCAGCAATTTGTCACCCCGGCAACATATATGGGAAAAATTCCTCAAGAGAAAAAAGAAAACATAAGGGAACTCCCAAAAAAACCCCAACATTATCCATCCTGAATTTTTCCCATACTAGCATGATACATCAAACTTAAACCTTTTAACCATATACACACATGCATCACCCAAATTATATACATATATACATGCTGATACAGATACAAGTACAGTGCCATGGGTAATTCACCCTAAAACAAGGTCCCCTTGAGGTATGCATCGGGTCTCTCCATCCTTTTGCATCATCCACTGTTGGGGTCCCTCCCCTGCCATGTAGCCCTGGGAGAGGGGCCCTGAGGGGACAGACACAGGGTTTCCCTGCCCCTGCTCAGCCTCGTTCCCATTGGTTGGTTTGTGTTCCCCTGCGCGGGCAGAAGGACCCTTGGTCCCATGACTGTAACAGTTCCTGGGCAGAGCCCCGGCCATGCGGCTGGAGAAATAAACATCTCTGAAACAGCCATCAAGAATCTGTCTGTCCGTATATATTTCCTTTCCATGGGACTCCTGGTTTGATATATGCATGTTGCAGTATCCCCACTGCAACATAATGGTGGAGATTTGTGAGCAGAACGATCCCCGATCCCTAAGCGACTGATTTGTGTGAGTAAACCCTGGAAACTTTGGATTCCTCTTCTTGGTTTTGTTTTGCTATTCCATATCTAAACTATGGAGGAACTGTGGGAAGACTCTTGGCTCTCAGAGCCGCATATGGACATTTATCTTAAAATTAAAATGATTCTTGAACAACGATTTGTAAATTGTAGCTTGATTCAAGCTCAAAAAGAACTGAAACACTTCCTGGCATGGTTGTTTAAGAACTTTTTCTATGTTTCTTGGGATTTAATTATTACCAAGGGCTTTTGGAAAACCGTTTGGACACAGTTAATATTGGAGTCAAAATATATGCCGATGGAAGAATATTTTCGTGAATATTATTTAATTACCGAGACTGTTGAGCAATGTCAGCTGTGTCTTGGCGAAAGGAAGCCTGGCGCAGGGACCGTGTGGCCCAGGCCACGTGCACCGAGTGCTCTGCGAGCAGCAGCGAAGCAGTTCCCGCGTGCGGGTGGAGCCACACGAGCCGCAGTGTCGGCGGCGAAGCGAGGCGCGGCGGGACCCGGCGGTGCCCGCACGGCCCCGCGCAGCGCGTGGTGGAGCGAGCCCTGTGAACGCCCGACCGAGAGGGGCGGTGCGCGGGCGGCGGCTGGCGGCGATGGCGGTAGACCGGAGCCGCGCCCAGCCGAGACGCGCGCTGGAGCAGGGCGCGGGGGGGTCGTCGCTCGGGGGCCCGGCCGAGATGTGGGTACAGCGCCTGGCATCGGCAGCGAAGCCGCGACCAGAGGAGGCGACGCACGGAGAACTGAGCGGCACGGCCCGGCCCGGCCCGCGCAGCCCTGAATGCGATCCCGGGAAGAGCGTGCAGGCACCGGCAGCCCCGACAATTCCAACATGGGAGCGACCGAAGGAGAGAGCAAAGACGCAGCGAGACAGAAAACAGCAGCCACTCAGAAAAAGGAAAAGATCATAGTAACTAAGATCTTGGGGATAGTAAACTGGTATAATGTTAAGCAAAATTATGGTTTTATAACAAGGTGTGACAACCAGCAAGACATATTCGTGCATAGAACTGCTATTAAAAAGAATAACCCTGAAAAATGCTTCCCAAGCTTGGGAGATGGAGAGGTGGTGGAATTCAAAATTGCGCTAGGGAGAAAAGGGTTACAAGCATCGCAGGTCACTGGGCCTGATGGTGTTCCTGTAAAAGGCAGTATATATGCAAAAAATCGTAGTCGTGTTAGACAGTATCTCCATTGTAAGCCCCCCCTACAGTCTCCCTTTCCTAATCCCACCTTTCCCTTTTACCCTATGTCCTATTACCCCCAGTGTATTCCTAATCCGTTTTTTCATCCATGGTTTCCCTCACAAAACCATGCTTTTGCCAATTGTTTCCCCAAAAATCCCTTTCCAGTGCCGAGTGGGGGATGAAAAGGGGGAGGGAAGAAGTTAAACCCTCTCCTGCCTCAGTTTCCCCACAAAGCATGCTCAGAGAGTTCTGTCTCCCTTCTGTCAGCCCTAAGATGTTCCACAGAATCTGACTGGACATTTAAAGACTCAGGAGGGTGGCTTGTTTTGTCTTGAAACTGTTCTTGTTATGTTTATCCAGTTGTTTTCATTCTCCTTTTATTAAAATAAAACGGGTGAGATGTTGGGGTCCCTCCCCTGCCATGTAGCCCTGGGAGAGGGGCCCTGAGGGGACAGACACGGGGTTTCCCTGCCCCTGCTCAGCCTCGTTCCCCATTGGTTGGTTTGTGTTCCCTGCGCGGGCAGAAGGACCCTTGGTCCCGTGACTGTAACAGTTCCTCGGCAGAGCCCCGGCCATGCGGCTGGAGAAATAAACATCTCTGAAACAGCCATCAAGAATCTGTCTGTCCGTATATATTTCCTTTCCACGGGACTCCTGGTTTGATATATGCATGTTGCAGTATCCCCACTGCGACAACTCTACATCTACTTAGTCCCAGAAAATTTAAAAGACTTACAGTCCAGTTCTTGCAGTCTTCACGGGTCCTTGTTGTTATCAGCAGATCATCGGCGTACTGCAGAAATGTACCTTCTCCAAGTGGCGGTGTCTAGGCTTCCAGTTCCTTGGCTAATTGATTTCCAAATATCATGGGTCTTGAATCCTTGTGGCAATACAGTCCATGTAAGTTGGCTTTTTCTCCCTGTTCTGGGGTTTTTCCATTCAAAGGCAAAAATTTCCTGACTGCTTTCAGCTAATGGCAGACAAAAGAGAGCATCTTTTAAATCTAAAACTGAAAATCACACTCAGTCACTTTGTAATTTTGTGAGTAAAGTGTCCTCAGGTCCTGAACTAATCAATAACTTCCATTTGGCTTTTGTACTGGTAGAATTGGGGTATTGCAGGAAGATCTACACTCTCTCAACAACCTCTGATTAATAAATTTAGTAATTATTGGTTCTATTCTTACTCATGTTTCATGCCTTAGTGTATATTGTTTAATTGACACTGGTTGTGCCCCTTCCAATAGTTCAATAATCACTGGGGGAGGCCGTTTTGAGCTCTCTGGAATTTCAACATCTCCTACTAATGGGATCACTTAATTTATTTTACTATCTATGGGTATTTCTCTTCCCTTTATCTAATCTTAGTGGTTTAACTTACACTTTTAAAGTCCTAGTCAGGTATCTTTAGGAGGCTTCTTTGGTTGTAGCTTCTTTATACAGTTTTTGTTATAATAATATTCTTACTTTGCTGTATAATTCTATACATTATGATTAGTTTTTATGATACAAAACTAACACACAAAACATTTTCATACAAAATGTTCTCATGCAAACATATCTTTACATTAGGGCTATGCTCTATTTTCTAGGAGACAGATTATAGCACTCTTGTCATTTAATCTTGACACAAACTACAAACTGTGGCTTTATTTTGGTGGGATTAAAAATGAAATGAATTCTCTTTCAAACTTAGGGGGTTTTTTTTGTTTGTTTTTTTGGGTTTTTTTTGGTTTTTTTTTTTGTTGTTGTTTTTTTGGTTTTTTGTTTTTTTACTAAGTCCACCCCAGGAGTAGAGAGGTGACTAACAAATTAACCAAGGAAAGACAGCAAAACACTTTCCCCATAGGTTTCTCTACAGCCCCCGCAGATGAGGCTGCATGACAAATACCTGGGCCTGCACAGGGACAACACCATCCCCACAAGGCTGCAGGATTAGAATCTGCCAATTCTAGTTCTCCACAATAATCCACAGACTGGTGGCGAGGCTCCCCACAAGATAGGAGCTCCGGATTCGCCTCAGGACTGAAACCTGCTAATTTTGGCTTTTCACAACAAAACACAAAAGGCACAGGGGCACGGGTCCCCTCCAAACAGGAGCCTTTCAGTTCTGCACAAGCACCACATAACAGGAGCCTTACAGCTCCGCACAAAACACCAAGCAGAAAAGGGAACTAAACACCCAAACCTATTAATCACAATGTCCACAATTCTTACAACTTCTGCCATCACCTTTGCCATTGCTTTCGCCTTTTCCTCATCTCTTCTTACATACACTTGCTGCACTTTTCTAACCAGTTCCTCTCAAATTTCTCACTATTCTCTGCCACTCTCCCCTTACTCTAACATTATCTGCACTTTCATTGCTCTTTCTAGTCTGATACCAAGCTCTCTCTTCTGGCAGCTTGGACACCACCCACTCCATCTAGTAGAAGTACAATACCACTTTCTAATACATGTACACAAATACAAGCTTCACAACTGTTTTCATACACTAAACACGGGATTTCAAAAGGGAAATCAGATGGAGCTACATTAGAAAGGTGTTGGGGGTCTGGATGTTTTCAATTCAATAGCTAAAATTTTTTTCTCCTCTAAAATCCACCCCACTTCAGACAGTAAGGTTGAATTCCAAACCAACGGTTTATATGATTTATCCTCATTCACTCTTTGCCAAACGCTTCACTTTTCTCTGGCCGAGCCCGTCGCCGGGATACGGAACCGCAGATAGAGCTCCTCACTCGCTCCGCACTTTGACAGCACGTCTCATCCACTCTCACTCACACAGCAGCAGAATAGCAACAGGCAAAACAAAAATAGCCGTACAATAGCGCATAACAGCGGGGTCCAACCCTTTAAAGGTACCTTTCACAGTGGGGTCCAACCCCGGGGGGGTCCAACCCCTTAAAAGTTCCTTTCCTTTTGCCCAGGACTAACTTTGGGAGACCCAGTCTTCCTCGGGACTTTCAACCCACCCTCAGGGACTCGAACCCTGGACCTGCAGGTATTTTGTGTTTAAAAGGAATAGCAAATACCTTAATTTGGTGCAGATGGTCCTTGTCTGCCCCCGCCGTGAGCCAAAGGACAGCTGAGCTCCCCCTGAAAATTCAGGGTCGCGACTGGGAGGTCTGCTTACCCCTGGATCCGGCAGCCGGGCAGAGAGGGTCCCATCTCGGGGTGCCAGATGAATCACGCCACAACCGGGCCAGGAGACACTTCAGAGACAGAGTCAGAGAAGTGGGTATTTGCTTTATTCGGCGCGCCGGGTGTGTGGGGATCGCTCCTCCAAGCACACACACCTGGTACTCTCTACAACACAGTATTAAGGGTTAAATTATGAATATTCATCACATTCCTTGGGACAGGTGTGGTTATACAAATTATTTCTCGGAAGTCATTAGCATATGGGTCATGCACGCGCTGTGTGTCCTGGTGGTCGTGCTGAGGAAGACCTCTCCTCTTCCTCGGGGGTCTTTTCTGATGAAGACCAGTAGTCATCCTCTCAGTGAACTTTTCACCTTTCTCCCTGGGCATGCGTAGTCCTTTGAGGAATGATTCAGCAGTCTCTGAGATGATCCTTGTCCCCTCTATCTTGACAAGATTAGGGTGAATTCAGCTTCTTAGGTTTTGTAATTAACATCTTCTGTCTGAACTAACATTTGCTGTCTCCGAATAGTTAACTTGTGCTTACATGAGTTAGTTATTGACTGCCCCTTCTTCAGAGTGCCAAAATTGACTCTTAGTAAAGCCTGTCCAGCTACTGTCTCGGGATCTATCCCAGAAAATTGTTTCATATTTCTCCTAAGTCTCTCTAACCATTCAGTTGGAGACTCTTCCTTTCCCTGTTGCCCTTCAAAAGCCCTTTTTAAGTTCTGCCCTCAAGGTGCTGCCTCTTTTATTCCTTTGATTATTAAATTACGGTAATCATTCATATTCCTTCACCCAGCTCCTTCATCGTGATTCCAAGCAGGAGGTGTCAATGGCATCTTCTGGTCTCCTGGTAGTCCCTGCTGGTTTTCTCTTTCCCAAATTCTCATACCCGCAACTCTAATAATTTCTCGTTCCTCTTGAGAAAATAATATTTTCATTATTGCTTGCATCTCTTCCCAAGTGAAAATGTTTGGGCCTAAAAATTGATCTAATTGTTCAGCTGTACCCATAGGATCGTGTAATAATCCTTTGATCTCCTTTTTAAAATTCCTAACCCGTGAAGAAGTGAGGGGGACGTTTACAAATCCTGTTCCTCCAGCTCCCATTGGAACTTCCCTTAAAGAGAACAAACGGACCTCCCCATCCCAATTCTTGTGTCCTTTTTCTCTTATGATACTTCTTTCCTGTCTTGGGGGGTGTCGGGAGAGGGCTGTTCTATAACTGAGCTCCCCGTACTTTGGTATTTTGCTTCCTCTTTAAGAGGAACAGCAGAAGCGGTCGTTGCCAGGGGAACAGTGCAGGCGAGGGAGTGGGGGTAGGAGGCGGGAGTACTCTCTGAAGCTGATTCCTCCAGTAGTGGGGGAGCGTAGGCGGGGACTGCCACCGGAACCACCAAGGGGACAAATTCTTCCGGCGGATACCACAGTTTAGCGTGGACTCTCTGCACACGGTCCACAGCAGTCATGGCGGCAGGACTCTGTGCTGCCGGCGGACCCAGCGTGGCCCACGGGGCCAAAGCCGGGTTCAATGGAGCAGTGGCAGAGAACGCAGCGGGGCAGGGGCTGGTGGAATGGCCGCAGACATCGGAACCGGGGCCCGGGCCGGAACTGGGGCTGTCACCGGGACCGGGGCAGAGGCAGGGGCGGGGGGGGGGGCCCAAAAGCGGCGGGCTGGGCTGCCGCAGAACAGATACCCAGGCTAGGGACGGGCGGGACACCGAAAGCGGCGGGCTGGGCTACCACTGGACCCGCGGGAGCTGGAGGGGGAGGCGGGAATGCCGGGGCTACCGGCGGAGCTGTGGCAGACAACGCAGCGGGGGCAGGGGCTGATGGAACGGCCATGGACATCGGAATCGGGGCTGGAGCCGGGGTAGGGGCGGGGGAGACTCCAAAAGCAGTGGGCTGGGCTCCCACAGGACCCGGAGGGAATGAAGGGGGCGGCGGGAACACCGGGGCTACCGGCGGAGCCGCCGCCGCTGGGACAAGTGGTGGAGCCATAAGAGCCAGGACGGGTGGGACATCGGGCCCCAAGACCGGCGGTGCAGCTGCGAGTGGCACAACAGGAGCCTGGGCTTGGGGTGGGGCAAGCGGGAATGAAGGGGGCAATGCTTCCAGGGGGTCCTAGCCCTTCTCTTTCTTGTTTTCCCTTTTCTCCTTTTCTTGGGTCTCTGATAACTTAAAAATTCTTATCCCCTTAGGCTCTATGTTTCCCATCCAGCATGAAGCATACTTGCCTTCTGTGTTAAAGGGTTCTTTTGAATTTACAAATATTTGTAAAGCCTGACAGATCCAAACTTCAAAAGAGCCATACCTGGGCCAGAAAACATGGTCAGATCTTATTTCCTTCTCGGCCCAATCTAACATACAAAACTGTATCATTTTGACTTTGCTCTTTCTTCTTGTACTTGGGTTAGTATTCCAGTTAGCTAACATAACTCCCAGAGGGCTTTCCTGGGGTATCTCTGCTGGCACGCCTCCATTCCCTTTTTTATTTCCTGATTCTTGCTTGCTGGTTTTATGTCCCATTTTCTCAGAATCTTATCTACCCTTTGCAGGCCTTTGTTTCCTTTTTTTTTTTTTTTTTAATTAAAAAGCAACAATTCAGACCCCACCCCCTCTTTCCCCTTTCTTCTCCTAGAATACAAAAATTCCCTCCTCTTAATACAGTATGCCTCCCTCCAGAAAATAAAGTTATATTTCAGTTTAACATTTCTATCAAATACATTTTCATTCATTCTCACTCCTTTTTATTGTTCCAATTCTCAAGCACTATCAGTCACAACCACACAAGATTAAGGTACCTTTTAATTTGAAATTGTTGGCTAATATTCACCCATGGAGCCAATGTTCCAGGTTTCTTGGATTAATCCTCAATTTAGCAGAATTAAGCCTAAATTTCTTGGGTCCAACGCTTAATTCAACAGTCTCAAAACCCAAATTTCTTGGAGTAATCCTCAATTTGGCAGAAGTAAGCCCGGATTTCTTGGATTTTTAATCCTGTTTTAGGGTGACTTTATGATGTGTATCCCATGTCGCTGCCTATGCCCAGAAATTAACTTTGTGCCTTTCTATGCCTCTAAACTGAGAGGGGGAAGGAAAAAACTGAGCAAAACTTTTTCAAAGCAGTTTGCAGCTTGTTCAAGGTCACACAGAGATAGCGGTTTTTTTCCAGCTGCGGCAGGGGAGGGAGGAGGCACCCGGCTTGCAGCTTCCCAGTCAGCTTTTGGCCAGTGGTTCAGCTTCTTTTTCTCTGGAGAGAGACTGAGAGTTGAATTTTTTTTTCCTTCCCTGGAATTTCGGATTTTCTCCCTTTTCTGCTGGACTGCTTCCATAATAGAACACATCAGGAGGACTTTCCACTGAGCGCAGAGGGCCTGGCCCTGGGCCAAGCCCCAGCTCCAAGGAGACCAAAGGGAGGACTCTAATGCTTTCCCAGGTTTTTTCTCCACAGCGTGAGATTTTATTGTTTAGCATTATTTTCCTTTTCCCGTGTGTTTGGTAAATAAATAGTTTTATCTCCTTCACTTTCCTTCGAGGAAAATTTATTTTTTCCCGAACCTGGTGGGGGAGGGGTGGTTGTGCCTTCCCTCAGAGGATATATTTCTAAATTTGGCCAAACCAGAACAAATCCTCAATCCGGCAGTCTCAAAACCTAAATTTCTTGGATTCAATCCTCAACCTGGCAAATTTTTAGGGGCTTTCTTACTTTTTGTCTCGTTTCTTCGTGGTTTGTACTAGGAAACTCTTGGCCCCCTTTCTTCGAGGGATACAGTCCCTCCCCTGAAACCCAGGCCCAGTTAAACCGGGGGTTCTTTCACTCCTTTTATCTTTAGCTTTGCCTCTTTACTGACTGCTTCCCTCGCGGGAGAGCAGAACTGCAGCCTCAGAAGCTCCTCACTCGCTTTGCAGGTCTGGGGGTAACCAGCCCGTGTCTCACACAGATTTTCATCCCCCGTATCCCCTCTCCCCCCCCCCCCCCCCACCCCGCCCCCCCGCAAGAAAAAGAGGAAAGAAAAAAATACTCACCTTTGTCTGAGTCTTCGTGCACAAGATTTTTACGTGCTTTACTACCGCGGAATCTTAGGGAGCCTTTTCTTTCCTTTCTTTTTGCTTTATTGTCTCCTCTCTTGTCCTCTGGGTATTTGACCTGCAAATCCCCCTGACCCACGCTGGGAAACACAAAGCGAGGCCGCCAAAAGCAGGCGGGGGCGCCCCCCCCCGCTCTGGGTTCCCCGGGAGATCTCAGAGGTGAGGTCTTTTTCCTCATATGAGCCACCAATTGTGAAAAACGAGGTTCACTCTTTATAAATTTTAAAAGAAGTTTAATAAAAGGGACAATTAGGAGACAATAGCAAAAAGGGTATTACGGCCAGGTACTTTGGCAGAGATCCAAAGGCACCCCTCTACATCCAAAAGATCGTCTTTAAAAGTACACCTCTTATTGCATATTCATCACAATCATGCATGATTCATAAATTCTTTGGAGTTTCTGTGTATCATCCCATCAGCCTTATCTTCCTCCTTGGCTCCATTCCATCTCTGCTCCCTCCATAAAATTTTTCTCTCTCTGGTTTCTGGTTTTTCTTCTTCTCTGATAAGATACTCCAGGAATGTGAAGACTTTCTCTGCCTATCTTTTCTAAATTGACTACATAAACAATAGACATCCTATATCATCTAGGTAAAGTTTTTCTAACATTCTGTAACATGCAAAAAGCCAACATCACGATACATTCATAACAATTATATAACATACAAAAAGCCAACATCACAATACATTCATGTGAAAAACGAGGTTCACTCTCCTGTTAGAATTTAAAGGGTTTAATATAAAGACAATAAGAGACACATAAAATAAAGCAAAAGGATAATGGCCGGGTGCCTTGGCACTGTGCCAAGAGCACACCTGATGCTTGAGGTGAGTCCTTTTTATACCATTTTTACTGTCTGTTTTCTATTAATATTAAAACTTTTCCCTGAGCTGTTCTGCATGGCCATTCCTTGGTTCCACCTTTTTAGAGCATGCGTAGTCTTCTGCCTTGTGGTTTTATTTCTTTTGATTCTTGGGGTTGGGCCCGCTAGGTAAGAGTCGATGGTAGGGTGGATCTCTTAATTCTCCAGTCAGGGCCGATTGCAGCTTTGGGCCTCTTTGCCCCCCGGGCAGAGCAGTGATAACGGCTCTTGGACTCTCCTGGCCGCCGTTCTCCGGGCGGAGTAGCCTTTGGGCCCTTTTGTTCCCTGGACAAAGTGTTGATTAGCAGCTCCCCGGGCCTCATCCTCTGTTCGCTTGGAGGTTATCTTACTTGCTCACACTTGCTAACATTTTTGCTAAAAAGAGAGAAAACTACATCCACACAGCAAAAAAGTATTTCTAACATTATATAATATCTATCTTTATACTTTGCGAGAAGCCAATATTATAATATGTTTATAACAATTCATAACATACATAGTACTTTATCACTTATAAATGTTAACATCCTATATGCGAAAGACAACATTTTTCATTCACTCATTTATCACATTGATGGATCTTCAAGAGTAATAGGAGGAAAACAATTTAAAGCATATGCTATAGTAAAAGGAAGGGAATTGCAAGAAGAGGGGAAGTTACCATGCCCATGGTCAGCACAGACCACAGAATTGTATGCCTTTGTGAGAAATGAGACAACTCTTAACAAAAAATTAATTTATTGAAAACAGAAAAATTGAAAAATTACAGAAATTAGAAAAATATAAAAATTTGGGATCCTATGGCTCAGTAGATGGTATGCCCCAGGAGCGCAGGGATTCGAGATCTTTTGGCTGAGACAGCACTAGACCTCAGGTAGAGAAAAAGAACTTGCAGTGCTGGGCTGACTTTAAAAAAATTACTAAAGGCCCCTTAAAAGGAGTGAGGCTTTGAATGTCCAGCACTGACGTCTACCACAGCTAGCCTGCAGAGAGAGAGAGGAAGAGGCCCTGCCTCTCTGCCTCGTTGTTTTTATAGTGTCTTTGCTCTGCCCCCAGTCCGCCCACAGCCCACCCCTTCGGTTTAAAGTGATTGGTGCTTTCCCTTTGATAGATCATCTCCGTCCACCAATGGCTCATCGTTGTCAGAGGGGTAGTATTAGTTGAGATAAGGGAGCTGAAATGCCTTCATTAAAATTCAGGTATTCAGGTTGCCATGGAGCTTGCCTGCAGAGTAATGGCTCTGTGGCTAAAAATAGCTGCTGGCTGTTAGAACTGGGGTTTTTGGCCTTGGAACCAGAATGTAAGTGAAAACACCTAAAAAAGGTATTAAAATACATCCAACACATCTTAAAACACTTGTAAAAGTATACAGTAAACACAGGAAAGGTAACTCTTATGGTGTACAGGTGGTTTGAAGTTTGAAAAGGGAGCATTAAGTTGGGGATTTTTAACTGGGGAATTTTTAACTGGGAAGGGTGCAACTTTCTTAATAAACCACTTTGAACAATTGAAAACACTGATAATGGAACTTGATTTTTGTACCTGGGCTGATGGGTTAATTTTAAGATTCAATTTAAAAATATTTAACTCGAAATTAATTAATTAAAGCACTTAATATGCAAAGACCAAGCACAAATAGGGATTTCATGTATGACACCTTAATAAAAGGCTGCAAATTGTATCAAGTAAACGTGGTGGATATATTTACACATTCAAAGTATGCATGTGGGGTGGTACACGTGTTTGGAAAACTGGGAGGAAAGAGGTTTATTAACCTGCAGGGGAAAAACGTTAGCTCATGAGAACTCAATTACTCGCCTGTTGGAGGTGGTGATTTTACCAAAAGTAGAAATAAAACATGTTAGGGGACATCAGGCAGGGTACTCAGAAGAGACAATAGGTAATTGACTGGCCAATGGAGATAGTCAGAAAGCAGCGCTTTTGCCGGAGGTCTCTGGGATCCTCCCTTTATTCCCTGTAGCTCAGCCGTTGCCAGGGATGAGGGGAGGAAGTGGTGGTGGTGCTGTCTTTTCCACCAGAGGAGTTGGAGATAATTAAACGTCGTGGGGCAGAAGAAAGAGGAGAAAATTGATTTACAAACGACAGTTAACAGTGGATGCCAGGAGCTTTGACCCTGTAAATATTATAACAACTCCATGGGGGGAGTCATTGGGGCTCTCGAGGACTGGCAGAGACCTTCCTCAAGATGTACTGCCTTGGGTCTTTTTGGTTTTTTAGCAAAACAAGCTATTGAGGGGTGCCTTGCTAAAGCTAATAGCCAGACTACAAAGGAGATTGCAAGGCAGGAAGGTGACCTTGGGCTATACGTCCTTTCCAAGGATGTCAGGTGTATTTTGCTGAGATGCCCTGGGTGAGAGGGCTTAAATATCCTGTGATATGCCAGCTGGCAGGGTGGCCAGAGGCGTTTCTGGTCACTTCAGTAACTATTGGATCAGTTATTAAAGTATTTTTGGAACAAATAATTCTGAATATGGGATTGTGGAGGCAGTGGACTCGAATGAGAGAACTAATTTTACAGGGGAATCCTTCAAAGGATTATGATTGCTTTGAGAATTCAGTGGGACCTCCATACCCCCAGCACTCTGAGAATTCAGGTCAAGTAGAAAGGATGAATGGAGAAATAAAGATACACCTTTTTGTCAGGAAAATTAATCCACAAACACCAGAGGTTTGTGTCCGAAAAGGAGACAGAGGAGTCCTGTTACTTTATTCGAATAAAGGGAGAGGCCATGGGGCATTCCCCTGGGGTCTCTCAATTTGTTAGAGGATGCAGCCTCCTTTTTATCCTAATTTCCCGGCCGCATTTCCCTCTCTCTTTCCCCATTGGCTGAGGTACTTGAGAGGTACAGACTTCCCGAATCTCTTAATACAGACCCCCTTCTAATGTATACCCCCTCTCCTTTTTCTTTTCCTATGGAATTTATGGTTCTTGCCATTGTTTCTTTCGTCTCTCAGTATCTATCTTTACCTATCAGCAAACCCACAGTTTGTTTGTAAAGACAAATCACTCCTTTCATCAATCAGTGGAATTCTTCCCATTGTTTCTTTGACCTCTCAGTATCTAGCTTTTACCTGTCAGCAGACTCACAGCTTGTTTGTAAAGACAAATCTCTCATTCCTTTCATTTTGAAGCTGGTGACAGAAACTAAGATGCCATGGGTACGGCTTTAGCTATTAGCTTTGGCAAGAATAAGAGCCAAACCTGAGGAGATACTAAATCATTCCCCTTTGCATTAATGTTTGGGATTCTTACCCCGTTAATTTTCAATGTGGCAGGGAGGTGAAGAGGTATGTTTAAACCAGTATGTGGCCAGAATACTGTCTCGTGAAAGCTCTTTGACAGGAAGCCCAGTTAGCACAGACACTGCCTTTGGACTTTGCTGTTCATAACATCCAACCAGGACAGCAGGAACAGCAGTCAGGACAGCTGAACACAGGTGGACCCATCATACTCGAGTCAAGGTCTCTAAAACCCGAGAGATTTGGACTTCTTAGCAGGAGGACAAGGATGGGAGACCTCAGCTATCAGTAGCCATGGATCATCTAGAAGGACCTATAGTGATTAGTGGGCTAATATGAACTATCATTGTCTACTTTATGCTAAGTTGTTTCTCTGTATTTATTTGCCACACCTGGTGCAGGGACCAGATGTGGAAAAGTTGGGAGGGGGTGTTTTAAATGTTAATTTTTATATCATGCCAGGCAGTTAAAAAAAAGTTGTTAATAACTAAAGTGTATAAAGACAAATTGGGAAATAAAAAGAGGAGGGATTGATAGGAAAGATGTGTGCTAATGTCTTTACAAACAATTCCATAGGTGAGGGTATGGGCGTTAACGTCTTTGAAACGGGTCTTAATGTCTCTACCAACTTCAAGTGGCATATTTGTTACAGAACTCAGACAGTTTCACTCCTGAAATAGACAAATGGGTCGGCATAAGCCTGAGTTTCTGAACTTTGGGGGAAAATGACAGGTTCAAGGGGGAATATGTGGCAGGCGGTTCGGGAAGGCTGTACCTTCCTAGTACCTCAGCCAATGGGGAAAGGAAGAGGGCAACATGCGGCCGGGAGTTTAGGATAAAAGGAGGCTGCGCCCTCTGAACCCTTGAGAAAGATAACCCCGCAGGCGTGTGCCCCAGTGGACTCCCTCTATTCGAATAAAGTTGCTGAACTCCTCTGTCTCTTTTATGGACACTGGCTTTTCATATCGTGATTTTCCGCACATAGATATTTTAAGTTAATTTCAGACATAATGTACAGAAACATGCACTTAACAATGAATGCTGCTATAGAACCCATGCCTTAAGGGCTACATTTCAAATCCAGCAGTCGGCCTTTAAAAAAGACCTCCATAAAGAATAAGTTGTTTCAGTTTCTCCTATCAGTATTACTAAACTATTTTTGAAGTACAAGGACTATCGTGCTATCAGTATCCCCCTACATCTCTTTCCTAGCAGAAAACACTAGCAGTCCTCCTCAAGAAACAAGCAGCTTTTTGGCCCTAAATCAGTAGGTAAAAAGAGGGGTGGGGACAGAGGCATAGGACAAACCCCAAACCCACAGTTCCTTTTACAGTAGGAATCGCTTAGGCTCATCTCAAATCATAATTGCTCGGTTTTAAGGAAACCTTAAAGAAAACCCTACTAAAGCTTGACTGGTTTGTAAGAATAGGTTAGCTTCTTAAAAGACGCAGATCATTAAAAAGAAAAAACAAAACACATTCTCCAGTATATTGACTTGTGCAGCTTTTCCCCTGCTAAAATATTTTAAAAACACAAACCATATACGCAGTGTAGAAGTGCATAGAAAAAAAATCCTGCACCCATGTTTTTTCTTAATTTGCGTTTTTGTTTGACCCTTTTTTCTAGGTTGCTGATTTCTCCGTTTAATTTATGTTCAGCCATTCCCAAGGAAATGCCAATTCTACATGTATGTTTATTTACTGGGAAAAATGGCATACTCCTTTACCCTAGTCAAAAGCAGGTTTTAGGTGTTTTCTAGGGATTGATTATAGCTCTGCTAAGTAGGTCATCTCTTAGCTCCTTGCCCTCTCCTATTACATTGTAAGTGTAGCTCCTTATTATGACAGGAATTACCCCATATGGTTCAAAAATATGAGAAAAATAAAATGTTCAAGACACAAGCCCCGCAAAGTGAAATAATCCATTTACTCTGGATCAATCACATTGAGATCTACAAAGCTCTTTTGAATTTCTTTTTTTTTTGCTTTTATTTAGGAAGCGAAAATAAAACTTGTAAACTATAAATACAAATGCCAAGGTATTACATGAAATATCCAGGAGGTACTTTATTATTTTTTAATTTCTCACAAATACTTCCTATGGGATTCAAGAAACAGGGAAACCAAAGAAACTTAGTCTGTATACAATGAAAATCAAGTTAGATATTGCCAATTTGTCAATTCATAAAAGTTTCTGACAAAAATGAGAGCTCTGAAAAGTACAATTCATTCATTTCACCAACTGCTATTTTTAATGATATCTGCATGAAGCAAGCTGTGTAGAACCAGGTGTATTTAATCCACAACTCAGTGGCACCACAGTTTTAAAATATTTTTGTCACCTATATATATATACTGCAGAGGGTCAAAAACATGAAAAAAAGGTCAAATTTTACACAACGTTTGCATTAATATTTTTTTACTTTTTTTTCCCCAAATAGCAAAGCCAAGCCAGTTTTCACACTGTTTCTTTAATTTGCCAAAAACATGTAACTCCATCTATATCAAAGAAGCAGAAGAGCAAGCTTAACAGCAACTTTCATTTACGCATTTTCTTGTGGGGGGGGAAAAAGGGTGTATCCATTTTAGGTATTACCTTACATATATAAAAAAAATGTCCACCAATAATAGGTTTACTAAATTTATTTAAAAATTGTAAAATACATCTTAAAAAAGAACATTACATTCTGCACACTGCCCTCAAAGGATGCCAGAGACATGTGAACAACCAGTCCTTTCCCCCCCTTAAAAAAAAAAAATTAAAAAAATTACAGTGTACATAAAGCAGGGTGTTCACAATAGTTACAGGGGAAAAAAAAAACCATTACAATTTACCACCACTGAACAAAAATAAAATCCACTCTTTGCTGCTGTTTCAAAATTTCAGTGTTAGTCTTGTGCAACCTTTTCCTACCCCAAATATTTGTAATGAACTAAAACATTACATCTGGCGAAAAGCAGATTCCACTACACCTCAAATGCAGAACACCTATGAAGCAGAGGAATGTTGGCTATTTAAACAGAAGCAGATATTAAAAAAAAAAAAAAAAAAAAAGGTGCAGGACTCCTTCAGTTCTTCACTAGTCTTAGAAAAACTTTCCAGAATACTGCTTCACACTATAAAAAAGAAAAAATAATCTTGCATTAGAATCCTTCAACATCTGCATACTGCTTCACACTATAAAAGAAAAAGAAAAAAGCATGTATTAGAATGATTGACCATACATCTTGCATCAATATTTACAATGGCATTCTTAAAGATTAAACTACAAATCCCCAATACTATTTAAAGTAAATAATTTTAAAAGGTTAATGACTAATAATTATAGGCATATAATTATTTAAAGCACATTTAAATATTAGTAATCTAAAGCCAAACATTCAAGTAAACATTAAAAAATGCTATGATAGCCAACATGTTATTAAAGCAAAGCTAAGTAAACTACGTCCAAAACTGTTAATATTCAGAAGAAGAGAAAGTAATGCCAGCAAGGTGTGAAATGCTGCATAACAGCACCAATTGATTTCAACTTGTCCTGTAGAGGCATGGCCTGTGCCATATGGCAGACTGTGATTTGTTGTCGGTTATCTAAAAACAACAAAATCACTAGTCTTCCACACAGAACTAGACCAACATCCACTGAAATCTTCTATATTTTCTACAGGTTCTATATAATTAATTACAAGTAATTTTTTTGCAGCAATTTTCACCAGAGAAATGAGAGGACTGCTTGGCTAAGGTGTCTTCCATCAAGATTAGTTTTGAGGGAATTTTCATTTTCATTACAACAGAGAAAAAAGAATCAACGCAGACCTATCACTAGAGAAGTTAGGTTCAATAGTTACTTAAATCCTGTCTTCTAAAAACTATATTACAGAGACGAGCTTTAGAATGTAGTAGTAGGAAAGTCAGTTTAAAAATGACAGTAAGGACAGCATTAAGCTTCAACTTGCCTGTTCTGCAGTAAATACTGAGCATTTTGTATCTGGTCCTGTGTTCCTGTAATAGTTATTATTCGATCTTCTGAGCCTTCTAGTGGTTCATCGATTTTGATTGAAGCTCCAGACTCATGACGTATTTGTTTGATTCTCTGGCCTCCCTTTCCAATAATAGAACCTGCCAACTAGGGGAGAAAATAAAGCATTCATTTCTTGATATAACTTTCTCTGCACAGTACTGTTCAAGTAGCTTCCATCCATTTAGTTTTAAGAGTTACAATGGAAGCTTACTCTTTTACAGCCTCAAAGCAGTCACTGTAATGTATATTATATAAACACAGGTGGGATAAAGTTGGAAGAACCAAGTGTTTGTAAAAAGAAATTATGTAGACCATCTCTATTACTGAATATTAACAATTAAAAGATAGTTCAATGCAATCTCTAAAGTCAAGACAAAACAAACATCCTTAAGAATAAACTTTTGATGATTTAGAAACACTTGCTTTATATTAAAAGTACTTGACAAGCACCCCAAATACTTCTGATTTACTTACATAGCCTAAGAAAAGGCTGTGACTTTTTATTTATTTATTCAAACACAATTGGAAAGCAAGTCAGTTTCACTTACATCTTTGGGAATCGTTACTTGTGTTGTGATGATGGGTCCACCAAGATCTCCATATGAACCACGGCCCCCTGTGTAAGAATAGTCTGATTTAAACATATGCATCAAGCCTCTTACTGACTAAATGAAGTGCATGTCAAAGTTCTCTGTAAAAACTTACCATATCCAGAGCCACCCTCAAACTATAAGAAAAAGAGAGAGAAAAACATTAAATAGTAAAACCAGCTGTGATTCATTAACATGTTTTCATCTCAAGCATCATACTGTTAATTTTGAGCCTATTTTATGCAAAAATCCTAACCCACAACCTTAATTTAAGTGTCATTAAAGACAAAGTGGGGAAGAGGGCAGACCAGGAACAAGGGGTCAGGGGGAATATCCCACAAGACTCTTTTAGCTAGCTCTGTTAAAATCTCTAAGAATGTCATTAAGATCTGGCCATACCAATTTACCAAGCAACCTTATCAATTCAGTTGGTAAACAGCTCTTGATGCTGATCTACTCCTGACCTTTGAACTAAACTAGCATTCAAATCCAAAGATAAGAGTTCAGCCTTATTACTACTACCTATACAGCTCAGGAGAAATTAAAGTTTCAGTTTGGGACAAGACATTTACCTGGTAACTGTCAACCCTCCTACTCCATCTTGAGGAAAAACCAATTCAACTCTAATAACTTTATAACTTGTCTCTCCATTCAGACTATGCTACAATCCTTTGCATCTTAGAAGGGACAATTGCGACACTAATTACTACTGTTCTGCTAAAACTGTCATATAACAAATCCAAAACACTGTAATGCAGCACTCGTGACTGCTTTTATTTTTAGGACTGGTACTTGATATCAAGTGCTTAATTTGACCTAATGCCTTTTATATGCACACACACTCATTTTAATCTTCCTGTAGAAGCAGAAATAGATGTGCACACTTCTCTAGAATTCAACTGATAACACTGAAATACAGGAATCTGTGTGAACTACTTGTTTGCAGAAGTTGTAATGCAATAACTTTTTCCAAAACAAAAACCAAACACCTGTCGGGTTTTTAGAGCCACATCAAAATGGAAGCTATTCAGAAAAAGTTGTTCATCTGTTTCTAAGCAACCTGTGTTGTGCAATCACATTGCTTAGCAATACAGACCATAATACAATATAAAAAGAGCTTGTAGTGGAGTGCAAAATACAAAACAATGAAGGACACTGCTTAGAACTTAATTCAGAGACTGATCAGAGCTGCATATTCCACACATACTCTTCTACCTATTTCTGCTGATATTTTGCACAGGGAATCTATTTTTCAGGCTAACTTGTAATAAACAATCATTTTCTTGATCCTTTCTGCTACTTCTCCTCCCCAGACTACAAGACAGCAAATTAATTTGACAGCAGATGAGTAATTCTAACTGCAATGTTTATGTAAACTAGGAACTAACATTTAATATTTGGTGGCACTTTGCCATCTTCTACACAGCATAAACACTTGCTGATGCCCTTTGAACTTTCCTCCCTAAACCCTCTAAGAGTAAGAAGTTTGATAAACACAAATCAAATGGAATACTTTCAAATATATGGATAGGTAATGCACAAGTTTATCCAGAACTATAAGTAAAGAATTACTTTTAGCATTCCTCATTTGAAACAGGGGAAAGCACAACATGATGAAGTTAAAATAGAACATATTCCTAAATAGATGCACCTACAGGGTGCTGACAAAGCAAGAGTTACAGTGAAAGTTACAACTTAGAAACAGTAAAATAGGGTACAAAAAGAGACAATACAACAGAAAAGCTTCTCTTGGTTGTGCTGCTGCATGCTTCCATTGTGGAACATTAACTGCCTGTATAGGATTCACTGTTCAGGACATAAACTGCTAATAACCTGAGTTACAATGGCAGCTTTAGGGATTTTTCAAAGGTGCAAGCTGCTGCTAACCACATTCAATCTCAAAAAATTCCAGTTATCAATTTAAATTATTTTCCTCAAAAATAAACTATTAAGGTAGTCAAATAAAAGCATGAGCACACTCACCAACTCTGGTGGCTGCATGTCATCACAGGCATCTACATGACACTGCATCATCTTCCAGGGACAATGTAATAGAAGGAAAAGAGGAAATGAATCCAAATGAAGTCCGTGTTATGGAGGTTTATAGGTAACTTGGCAAACACACACACAGCAATATAGAGAAACATTTTTCTGCACTACTTAAACTACTATAAAGGCTCAAAAGTAAATAACATAGACCAGTTACAAGATTTACTCCCTTTTATTGCTAGGGAACTGTTACTGGTCACACTTCCTTTTTTCCTTGTTTCTGTGGTGTAAACAGATTTTCCTCTTACACAAAGGATGTCAGACAGTTAAGGGCAGAATAAAGCTTGAACAGTTGGTTGCTTGTTTTTTTTACCTCTAAGTACTAGAACTGTACTATATAGTAAAAGATGTTACTCTCAGATACCAAAACCTTCTACTTCTCTCATGCATAAAAACATAACAGGAAAGGCATTTAATAAAACAAGTAACTGTCATTGATATATCTATGTCACCAATGGGTCAAGCAGGAAGGACATAGCTTCTCATATTTTGTTAATTATTTTCCATATACCTCACATAGCCAACAGCTAAACTAATAATCTACTACTGCCTAATTATATTGGAAATCAAATTACTTTTTAAAAGTGTGATATATAGCATCTCTTTCCTTCAGTCTTCTATAACAAATGTTGGGGAAAAAAATCAACAAAATTATAAAAATACGATTTGTAGTATCCACTTCAAATTACTATTAAGGCAAAGGCCTTTACTGAGTTAAAACACAACATGACATGAATGGCACACTAAAAAAAGGACAACACCACTGATTAATTATTCTTTAAGGAACTAAGGGACACCTCCAAATCAACTGCCCTTGGCCTTTTGGGGGACTTCATCTTGCTGGATGTTAACTGGATCACCACACAGCTGGTACAACCAGGGCCAGAAGATTCCTAAAACACCTGGATGACATCATGGTACAGGTACTAGGGGAACCAACTAGGAAAGGTGCCTTCCTTGATTTGTTGCTCATTAACAGAAAGGAGCTCAAGAGTGAAGTGATAATTGGTGGCCATCTTGGCCACAGTGACCATGAAGCAATCAAATTTAAAATCTCTGGTGAAAAGAAAAAAAGTGCCAGCAAAACTTCGACCCTGGACATGAGGACAGCAGACTTCAAGCTTCTCAGTGAACAAGTAAGGTCCCCTGATAAAATGCTTTGGAAGGTGTTGGGGTCCATTAGTGCTGGCCACTTTTTAAGTACCACTTCCTAAGGGCACAGGCAATTCCCAAATGTCAGAAGTCAAGCAGGTGAGGCAGAAGGCCAGCTTGGCTGAGCAGGGATAATTTTCTGGAGCTAAGGCAAAAGAGGAAGGTATATGCCCAGTGGAAGCAAGGTCATGTGACATGGGAAGAATACAGAGATGCTGCTTGCCCCGGTAGGGAGAAAATTTGGGCAGCCAAAGCTCAACTGAAATTGAAGCTGCCAGAACTGTGGGGGACAATAAAGCTTTTAAAAATATATCAGTAGCAAAAAGGAGACCATAAATAACATTGGCCTGTTACAGGATAAGGATGGTTACCTCACAAACAGAGACAAAGCAAACATTTTTAATGCAGTCTTTGCCTCTGTCTTCAACTCAGAAGACAGACCAAGGAGGTCCCAATGCCCTGAGCTGGAGGACCATGACTGCAAGAATGATCAACTCCCAGTTGACCCTGAAGTTGAGCAGGATCTGCTGCTCCAGGTGGATCCCTATAAATCTACGGTGGCTGATGGGATTCATCCAAGAGTACCCAAAGAGCCGGCTAATGTCATTGTGAGACTTCCCTCAATGATTTGTGAACGATCTTGGGAATCTGGAGGTCCCAGCTAACTGGAAGCCGGAAAAGGTTGTCCCAATTTTCAAGAAGGATGACCATGGAAACTACAGGCCTGTCAGTCTCACTTCAGTGCCTGGTAAAGTTATGGAGATCATTCTGGGAGTTATTGAAAAACACCTGATAGATAATGACTGCATTGCAGTCATTGGTTACAGCCAGTACAGCTTCATGAGGTGAAGGACCTGCGTGACAAACTTGATTTCTTTTTATGACAAGGTAACCCACCTACTTGATCAAGGGAAGCCAGTTGATGTGATCATTTTGGATTTCAGTAAAGCTTTCAATACTGTCTCTCCCAAGATCCTTCTGGACAAAATGTCCAGCACACGTCTGAATAACCATGCCATGCAATGGGTGAGCAACTGGCTCACGGGTCAGGCACAAAGGCCAACAACACTAAAGTGGGAGGATCTATTGACTCTAAAAGCAGGGAGGCCCTGCAGAGAGACCTCGACAAATCAGAGGCCATCAACAACCATATCAAGTACAACAAGGGAAAGTGCTGGATTCTGCACCTGGGATGGGACAACCCTGGATGTACAGACTGGGGAAAGAGATGCTGGAAAGCAGTACCACATAAAGGGACCTGGAGGTCCTGCTTGATGGCAAGTTTAACATGAAGCAGCAGTGCCTTGGCAGCCAGGAGGGCCAACCATATCCTGGGGGGCATCACCAGGTCAAGGGAGGTGATTGTCCCGCTCTGCTCTGCACTGGGGTGGCTTCATCTCAAGTCCTGTGTGCAGTTTTGGGTGCCAGACTAGAAGATATTAAGCTATTAGAGAGTGTCCAAAGGCAGACTATGAAGATGGTGAAGGGCCTTGAGGGGAAGCCATAGGAGGAGCAGCTGAGGTCGTGGGAGAAGGGAAGAGTGAGGTGATACCTCATTGCAGTCCACATCTTCCTCAAAAGGGGAAGTGGAGGGGCAGCACTGATCTCTGGTGACCAGTGACAGGACCCGAGAAAACAGCACAAAGCTGTGTCAGGGGAGGATACCAGGAAGAGTTCTTCACCCAGAGGGTGGTTGGGCACTAGAAGCCAGGGCACTGGTCACGGCCCCAAGGCTGCCAGAGCTCAAGGAGCGTTTGGACAATGCTCTCAGGCACAGGGTGGGATTGTTGGGGTGTCCTGTGCAGAGCCAGGAGTTGGACTTGATGATCGTTGTGGGTCCCTTCCAACTCAGGATATTCTGTGATTCTATGAAAATATAAGTGCTCCTTTAAAAATGGTTCCTAAAATACTAGGTGCATACAATTTTCTTCTCTACAGATTAATTTGTGCTAGTTACTACTAGCAACCAATGCAAATGAAATGAAAACCAAATACAACATTGACTGGATAAGACAAAGTGATTAGTATGAATAAGAATTTATTGCCTTTTGCATGCAATTGAAAAATACACATGTAATACTAACTGATGGCAAATTCCTTGGCCCAGAAGAGCAAAATTTGAAATTTTGTTAATTTTAGTATTTATGTAGATGTGTCAAACATCTTTTTCTTCACTTTTTTTTAACATGCTCCTTAATATCAAACCTCTTTAAACATGAAGTATGTTTAATATTTTTTTAGAGTATGTACCTCTATTGAAGTGCTAATACAGACACATGTATATATATATACACATATATATAATGATTTAGCAGTAGGAATCATTTGAATGGGGAAAACCAGATGAGATGTTTGAACATACACTACAACAGACACTGATTTAGCTCTTGATTAACTTCAATTTAAAAATATTTTGATAGCATTAGGAATCGACCATTATAGAAAAAAAAAAAAAAAAAAAAAAAGGGGGGGAAGAGGGTGATTAAATAGCTTTATATGTACTTCTCCACCTTATTTTTTCCCTGGTATGTTTTTGTGCATTTGTATATCTAAAGCACCCATGGGGATGGGGGTGTTTAAAAAGTAATAGTGGAAATGCATTTGTGTTTTCTTGGCTATCAAAATAGCTGTCATGGTCCATAGGCATTTGATTTGGAGTACTTATAGCCTAAAATATATACCACTGTAAATAAGAGAAACAATGCATGTATGTTTTTTAGTAAAATGCTTCAGAATAAATTATATATATACACACAATTATTTTTTCCTCCCATCTTCAAATTTACAAGACTATCAGTCTTGTTACATCTCAGAAAATTCAAGTTTCACCATCCAGTCTTGATTCACCATCTTACAAGTCTGAACTTTCCCACTTTTAGAGAAAAGATCTGGCAGAAAATGAGGATTTCTGTAGATTCAACATCTCCAAGATGTTGGTCTGAAGAGACTATTCTTGCCTTTTAATGTATTTATGTAAAATGGCAGTCCTGCTCTCTGAAAGTTGCCTTTCCCATGCATTACTTCACAAACCACAATGATGTTGGTTTACTCTAAATGTTTTGTTACAGAATGGTTTCTATGTGAAATGCATATCAGCTCAAGACCTTATATTTCTGGCATGACACTGAGCTTTAGCCTCACAATCCATGGAAAGACTTCTCATGTGCTTATACAATTAAGGATACTGGGATTATGGCTAGCCAAAACTAGAAATTAAATACAATCTGTGTCAGAAAGCAGACCTCATTGTAGGCTATGAAACTCATGCATAAAGCAGCCAAAGCCATGAGCAGCTCCACTGTGAAGAGGAAATAGAATTGCTTTTCAGAACATGGAAAATGAGCAGAGATGACTCCTATTTATTTGTAGAAACTCATGTCAAGAAAGCCAAGGTCAACCTGATCAAAGTCAGATTAGAGTTCAAACAGATTTTTCTATTCTAAATGGAATGGAACAGAACTAGAACACACTATTGCCCAAGCTGAAGACTGTGCTCAACCACATACCCAAGGAAGGGCAGATTGCTCTGTTTATATGCCCTGACATTGGTTTTACCAGCTGCAAATAAGAAAACACAAAACCTGAGCTTTGAAAACATGAAAATACAAATAAGTGATCTTAGAGGTCTAGTTCATGACTCCTAGTTTCTTAAGATCCTGAGTAGCATAGACAACTTGCTGTTTTTTATGTTGTGGGTTTTTTTTATTGTGGGTTTGTTTACTTCTTTTTTGGGCGGGTGGGAGTGGTCTGTGGTTTTAATAATTTTAAATGCAAGTCTTTAGTTTCAATATTTCTGCTAGGCTTCTGGTGCCTCAATTTTGACATTCTTTCAATATGTACTTCCAGTATGTGTTACTGGAAGTAATTGCCTCTTCCTCCCAGGAGGCACCAATGTGTAAATCTCATTTAGGTAGCCCATTTCATAGCTCCTCTACTTTCTCTTCCATTCATTTAAAATAAAATAATCTCATCTAACCTGTCACCTTAAAGAATGTGCCAAACAGAGCCAGAGGAGGGGAAAAAAAAAAAAAAAAAAAAAGAAGAGATTGAGAGATTGTTAACCAGAGGTTTACCTCCCAGATACCTAGGATTTCTCTTCCCAGGAAAGAGGATACAATAAAGGATACAATAAACAACTACCATGAAGTCATATTTCAGAGTACAACATGGAAGAATATCTTTACGCATTTTTTAATTCTCCCCACCTCCCAACATGGTTGAAATGTATCTAATTTCATTTAAAGTTCATCTTAACAGTGGTCCTGGCTCCAAAACATTTGAAATTATAGTAGATTTTTTTTCAGACAAATCGGCATAAAGAACTGAATTAAAAAAGCAATTATCTGCCAGACCAACTAGAGCCCTTTAGAGATATTATCCATGTTCTCTTAAATTTTGTTAACATCTGTTGGAAAACATTGTTCTGACATGCTTTCTTAATCTGAAAAGCCTCCCAAATTCTATTTGTCATCCTGATTAAAAAGAGAGTCTACAAGATGGTCTGTGTAATAAAACCTGCAGGGACTGTGCTCTACCAACTTTCTATTCCATTGTTGATGGTAGGCAGGGAAAAACAACCAACCAAACAAAAAAAAAAAAAAAATCCCACAAACCAAAACCACACAGCAGATCACATCCCAAATACTCTTTACAACTCAAACAGTTGTATTCTTGGGGAGACCATTTGTATGGCCAAAACATTTTGGAGATATCAAAGTTTATCAGAAGCACGCGTGTTCCACACTTAAATATATGTATTCAAGAAGTTTCCTCAAAGTGCTAACTGTATTTACTAAACAAAACAAATTTTAACTCCTACCATTCCATCATAACGGTCTCCAGGTCTACCTCTTCGGTCATAAGACATAAGATCTCTAAAATGAGAAAAAGCAGCAGCACATGACTCATGTTATGAACTAGTTTATATATTCTAATTCAAGTTTTAACGATTTGCATACAATTATGAATTTCTAAATGCTTTAGCCTAGTTCTGAATGACACAGTTACAGAACTACTAGTCCTGATAATACTGCAGAAATAATTAAATTCAAATACTTTTCAAAATTTTCTGGTGCAATACACACTCAATCCTGCATAATCACTACCAACATTGAGTGTGAAACAAGTCCTGGAAACATGAGCACAATTCAGTAAATGTTACTCAACTTGTACAATGCATTTATGCAACAGCTTACCCGCCACGAGGAGGTGGTGGAGGAGGAAGAGGAAGATTACGAGCTCTGCTGCCACCTCTGCCACCACGGCCTGGTGGCGGTGGTGGAGGTCCTCTGCGAGGGCTCATATCATCATAATCTCTTCTTGATGGAGGCATAGGTCGTCCGCCACGACCAGGAGGCATTCGATCAAAGCCTCCTCTTCCACGCATGGGAAAGCCTACTGGACGTCCCCTTCTATCATCAAACATCATTGTGAAGCCACCATAGTCATATGTTTCATCATAGAAATTGGGATCATAAGGCTGGGCCCGTCCTTTAATTGGAGACTAAGACACACACAAAAACAAAACCACCACCCCTCCCACCAGTTAGCGCTGATACAACTATATTTCATTAAATTAATATATTAAATATATAAATATGAATTTATACATGCTGAATATGTTCTTTATTTCACAATACTCATAAGCAAGGCAGGGGTAGTGATATGCTTCCTGACAGCTTAACTATGATAGAGAAATTGCTGTTATTGATGGGTGGCACATACATTTGTTTCACTTGCTCCCCAATTTAAATTTTCTTATTTTACTGATATGTAAAGCATGACTAAGTCCCTTGGTACCAAAAATGTCTTCTCTCTCCAATAAGGTACACTCCAATTCTAGCAAGTAGGAATAACTTCAAAAGGTGCTAACAGTCCAACACTTATTTTGTTACTGGAGAAGAGGCACTGAATTAAAAATAGAAATAGAAAGATATAATTTTTCAGCCAAATCCTCCTGACTTTCACGAATACCAGTGAAAGAATAACTTTAAGAGACATTACCTCAGAGATAAGATCCAAGATAATCTTGATACATTCCACAACTCTATCAGGTTTTCCACCAATAAGCACCACTCTATCAGTGGAATGAGGACAACATTCTTGAAAGAGCTTAATGGTGGTTTGAGTGTTCTGTTGAATAGAAGAAAAGCAACCTCCAAAATCTTCAAATAGAAGTATTTTAAACAATTTTATAAACTTACTGAAAAAAAAATGGGTAAGACACACACTAAAACATTTTAAAAGAAACAATCAAACCAAATCATTAAACTTCTAGTCACTTTAAGTGAATGCTTGGCTTCTGAGTTTTTGCAACAAATTTAATCTTAAAATATTATATTTTTAAGACCTGCAGTGGCATCACTTTGTATGAAATGCTAGTGAAAAATTTAGATTTTTGAAATCTTTCAATTATGGCTCATCTACACGGTTATTTAATCAAATACAAGCAAAAGGACCACATATTCATTATGAGCTTACAGGTTATATAAGCCTTCATGTAATAAAAACATGCTTTGGATGCAAGAAAGCAATGCTGCTAGGATTATGTCTATTCATCTTGCCTTCCCCTCATTCCACACAAATAGTAGCTTATGCCTAAACTGACCTGGAATTGCCTTTGACAAAATGTGAGGAAAGGACAGAAAAGAACACTCTAGATTGATAGAGACCACTAGCTTTTTAAAACAAAACCTCATTCCTTCACAAAGGAAACTGTAGTCTTCAAGGTAGTGAAACTTAAAAAAAAGCAAAAACTAAACAAACAAAACCCTAAGAAAACCCCACCATACTTTTTTATAACAGTATTCAAACATCTATTAAATTATCATTAAAGAGTTTATGGAGATGCATCCACACTAAATAGTTTTCCATATTCAACACCACAGATATAGCCTATTCAGCAGTTCATTCTAGAAGGCGTGATGAACGGCATTTTAATTTTAAAAAGTATCCTTTATTTATAAAGATTACTGCTAATACACTTAAAAGCTTTATAAGTAGTTCTGGGCTCTATCACCAACAGCTACTTCATGTATGAAATATGTTCTTAATCATAGATCACAGATGAAGCTTACACTCACTGCTTATGAACACAAATACCTAATTTGTTTATAGAATAAAAGCAGAATCTGAAAAGAATAGGAAACAGTACCTCTCTGAGTTCTTTGATTTTAGCACCCTTGACACCAATAATTCCTCCTGCTAGACTTTGGTGAATTAGAAGTCTTAATTCACAGTCAAAGTCGCTACCTTTGTAGTGCTGGTACTGTAAGATGCATACAAGAATAAAATATTAGTCAGGGGAAAAAAAAAAATTGAAAAATCCAAATACTAATTTTGATTTTCTTTGTTAAGATTTTTCTCCAAACAGCATGGCATGACTTAATTTACTGCTGAACTGTAATATGGTATTTGCTACCCCCCCCCAAAAAAAAAAAAAAAAAAAAAATCACATATTTTAAAGTAATTTGCCTCAACACAAGGTGATGTCAAATTAGCTTTCTTTATTTCTTTTATTATTATTGCTGTTATATAGAATTTTAATATATCCAACAGTGCAACACACTTGATTACAAAGCAAAGGCAGAATGGAAATTATAATAGAGCTACTTCAAATTGGGAACTAGTAAGAAAACAGGTGGTTTGAAGGGGAGGAAGCTGTTCCAAATATTAATTTTTTAAGAAGAAATTTTCTCTGTCCCCTATAAAAAAAAATGCCAACACATACATTGAGAGCTATAGGTCTTCTTTCAAAAAAAGGCTGGGTTTAACTTTCTAATTTAATATATTAAAAATATGATGCAATCATCTAGAATTATCTTGTTTTAAAATCTAAATTTTTATCTCTGAAAAAGAAACAAACCTAAGAGACATACCTCTTCCAAAGTAGGGATAATCTTCTTCAAGATTTCTCCAATTGTCTCTGTATCTGCACTTATACTCAAGATACTGTTAGAGGCCGTAGCGTCAGAAAACAGAGAAGGTGGAAAGTAGCAGAAATAAGTTTAGTATTCATAATCATACACAAAATTCTAACAAGATTGACTACACAGAAGACCTTACAATTAATATTCCCCATTTAAAGTAAACTTGTTCACTGGATTTACAACACATGCATCTTTGTTTATATCCAATATATATGCATGATGAATACAAGAATTTAAGGATAGGTAGGTCTTGCAGAGAGAGCAAGAGAACTCACAAGAGCTTTTGGAAGGGCTCAGACAGATTAACCAGGCAAGAAATTGATCCAAAACTTAAAGTATGAGTGAATATTCACTTTCCCCACCACCACTAATTTAGTATACCCTTACCATTACATTGGGAAAACTAGCACACCTTTTTGTAGAAAAGGTGGGGATATGTAAGTAGTCAACATTATATCTGGAGTAAGCTTGAGACACCAGATAGAAATTAGATTGCTAATGGGCTCTGCAAGAAATGGAATATAAATACAAGGGGAAAAACCCCAAAACAAATCAAATACACAACCCCACAAACAAACAAAAACGTAACACAAATGAGAAGTGAACTAGAGTTAGTATTTCAGCAGAAATAATTATGAACGGACAATGCTGGGGGGAGAAAGGTGGGCCACAAAGACCAGAGCAAGAGACTCCTGAATCAATTTGATTTATAATACAGTAAATATACAACACTTGAAGCTGTGCTCTTTCCAATGAAATAAAATTAGTGGATTGTTTGGGTGGCCAACTCACGTAAAAGTTCAGTGACAAAAAGACTTAATGGGGAAAATAAGACAGAAAACTTTAAAAAAAAACAATACACGGTCTATAAGGGGATACTATTTATATCAAAGGCAGGTAATAAAAGACATTTCTCTCTTTCTAATCAGGCAGTGAGGCATAAACTGTTGGGACATACCGCTCGGGGCCACTGCTGTCTGGGACTGAAACACTTGCATTGTACTGCATTGGTCATTGGCGTTCGTGGATGTTGGCATTGGGCATGGGCATTCAATCAGAAGTTGTCAAGTATGGTACCCGTTTGGCAACAAGCACATTTTTGGGCATAGCCAACCAGGGTTTTCACATGGGCGTTCAGGGGCGGATGGGCCAACGTCATGGTGGGCAACGCAGGGGCAAGTCGATCCAGTACATGGGTAACGGAGATATATGGCCAAAAAACAAGGAGAGGGAAAAGGGGGAAAAGCAATAAATTTTAATTTAATACAAACTATACTTATTACTCTCAGTTAATGAAGCAAGTTTAAGTTGTTTTGAAGACTAACACAATAATGAATTGCTACATCAACTGTGGTTGAACAGTATGGATCTTCACAAGTTATGTTATCTGACTAAACTTCATTTTACTTTTAACAATGATGTTTCAGTAGCAGGCTGGCTCATGAATGTAGACACAAAAATTGTTGAGATTCATATTACTGAAACCTTGGGCAAGTTGGGAAAGTTAGTATTCCAGACCAGTTAAATTATCTGGAGTAAGGTGATGTGTTTATTTACTTAAAACAAACAAAACCACTAGCTGCCAAAGTTTGTTTGCATGATTCCTGACCATTTCAGTTTAATCCTCAATTCTAGTTGCTATAGTTTGTGACCTTAGATGGAACTGATTTTGCAATGATATATTAGCAAATATTGTGTTGAACACAGTCTTGCCTGAAAAAAATTGCCAAAATTGTAGCTGATGCTAAGTACAGGAGTGTAAACAAATGGAATTTAAGAAGCATTGCCAAGTTTTATAAATACATAACATTTACACTGAATGTGTGTCTAATCACAAGAGTCAACCCACATAAAATATGAATAGGTAAATAAGTAATGACCACTTAAAAATGCTTCCAGCTAAAATAAAATGTTTCTTTACTGTTCTATACCTGTATCTAAATCGTGCAACCTTAACTTCAATGTTTTTGTGCTTTATGTCCACACTGTTAAAATAAAAACAGATGGACCATTATGTTTTGGGGTTTTTATGAAAGGAAGTTCAAGAATCCTTTTATCGCTGGATTAAGCCAGCCACCAGTGATAGTTTTCAATAGCACTATAATGGATTCACACATATAGGAAATGGTATAGTTACAGGTTTTAAGTTTTGCCAACATTTCTAATTATAGATGTAAACTCATTTTAAGTGTGCAATTTAGAGGAACCCTGTTTGAAAGCAAAGAGGTTTAATATAAACCTCTCCTCCCACATAACTTGAGCTGGGCTTCAATTAAAACACAAATTGAAAAACCAAAGTTATCTTCTCCAACAATCATTATAAGTGGCTTATTGGATTATTGTTGTCTAGGTTTGAATTTCTCAATTTCTAGAAATGTATGCAATCAAGTTTTCAATGCAGTGCTCTGGAAGAATTGGTGTTAAATTAATTCAAATTCATGTATACTCACATCTGTACGAAGTGCCTTAATATTTTTGCCACCTTTTCCAATCACTGCTCCAGCATTCTGGAAAATAGTTTTCAGAAGTTACATTAGGCTAATACAGCACAGAGTATTTTTTTGAACCAAAGACTAACAATGTATCTGTTTCTGCATTACCTTGTGGGATGCATTTAAGGGTGGGGTGAGGCTTGTTTCCTTTTGAAAGGTTCAAATTAAATCAAAACAAACTGATGTGGTTTTAACATGGGGAAAAAAAAGTCAAAAAAAGGTCAATGCAGAGATAAAAATACTCAGCAATATTTTTTCAATTCCAAATTTAAGTTTCTAGGCAATTCCGCCTGTATTCTCATAGAATCATATGTGGACAAGCAGATGAATAAAAAAGTGGTTGGATGACTGGTAATAGTTAATGGATCTTATTGCACCTAGAGGCTGGTAAGAAGTAGGGTACCACAGAGGTCTATCCTGGGATCTGTCATGTTTAACATAGAATGGTTTGGGTTGGAAGGGACCTTAAAGATGATCTAGTTCCAACCCCCCCACCATGGGCAGGGATGTCACTCGCTAGATCAGGTTGCTCAGGGCCCCAACCATCTCATAGCTAGAATATGACTGAAAAAATAACTTATGGGATTCCATGCATGGTATGTAGGGCAACAACTTTGCTAGTTTATTTGATCACTTTTTTAATGTTTGCAAATTTCACTTTCCCACTCCAAACATTTGAGCAAATGCTACTTTTGATTGAAGCCTATGTAACTCAACTGACCACTCAGGTAGGTACAGTCTGAAGAATGCAAAACCAATATAAACAATTACTAATCTCCAGTTGCTAAAATTAACAGGAATAAACTCAAGATATTCAAGAGGGGAAATTGTAAAACTAATTTTTTACCAGGCTATTTCAAGAACTACATGCAAAATTATTGCTTTTACTATGCAGTTCATACATGATGCTAACAGCACTCCACATAACTTGACTATTCATTAGAAATGCCATGTAGAGTTAAGGTAACATTCCCCTACCCCAACACAAGACTGAGTTACTTCAGACAGCACAAACATCTGCAACAACTGGAAATACTAAAGGAGATTCATAAATAGCAGTTTTACTGTGACAATTTATACTAGCCAATGAAGCAATTGCAATCCACGAAACATTACTCCCTTATTTCCTACTGTTGATACATATAGATTTACTAAATCTGGAGAAATTACTAAAATCTTGAGGAAGTCCTCATCTTGCGTCTCATATTTAATTTACAATCATAAGCTGATCATTCTCTAAACTGCTTGCTTTCTAAAGATGAATACACAGTCATTACCCTGGAAACAATTATGGTCTATTCAAACATGAGAAGTGGCTTATAATTTCTGTCTTTATTTTTTCAATGAGTACATTTTTTTAAAATCAAAGAAGTCCCATAGATCATTAGACTCATCCTTGAAAAAAATTATTGAAGATTGCAATATACTTCACTATCATTCATGCACACTTACAAATATTCCTAATAAATTTTAAATAAAGCACAAGTTTTTTCTAAACATACACCACAACGTACACTGTCACCACTGTCTTAAGCAATGGTATAACCAGGAACATAGCAATACTAAAAAAGCATACTTTGCTTTGAAGCAAGATGCGCAATTCAACCATCTCATCCGTATTCCGAGACCTTTTGAAGGCCTGTTCTTCTTCCATATCTTCTGCAGGACGTTTGCCTGTAGACAGGTCCATAGGGGGGAAAACACAAATATATATTTAACTTTCTAAGTCACGATAAAACTGTATATCAAGTTATGCACTGTATTCCTAGTGAAGCATTCCCTCCCATTAGCCCAATGCTAACTTCTGACATCTACCCTGAGCATCTATATCACAGAAACAGGTTTCTACTTCATCAGTCTACATATCAATTAATAAGTGAAGACTCATTCAAATTTATAAACTACAGTTGAAATGAGAATTTTGCAAACTTAGTGAAAAAATAGCACTGTTTACAACAGTGCTGCATCATCTACTTAGTATTTCTTTTACAACTGGGAAAACCTTAAAGCACAAAAGACTAAAAGTAGTTTGTCCAATACTGAAATACTGGTGAAACAGTAGGAAAGCAGTATTTCAAATCACTTTAAAAAACTGGCCTGGATCAATAGTAATGCTCTAACTCTTCTTCACTAATTATGTCCAAGAGGTTTTTCATTTAGCTAATATTTAGAAATATTTCACATATATATACATTCCTTCAAACAAACAACTGCAATAAATAAAATACAGTAATAGATATGCCTAACAGTATCTTTGCGTGATCACATTGTTCATACAAGTACTGAGTATTTAGCTATCAAATAATTTCAAATCTTTACTTATAACTTTTAGCTACTTATACCATGACTAAAATACTCCCAAAGAAAACTTAAATATTCATGATACAAAAATCACATAAAACCACATGGGACATTTAAAAATTGAAAGATTAAATGAAGCATTTGATACAGTTAAAGCATTCCAAAATAGTTAGAAACACCAAGAATCAAAAAGTTTCCTTTCCCCAAAAATAAAATAGCCCTTTAAAAAATTTACCATTTGTCTCTGTGTTGGTAAAGGTCTCCTCCTGTTGTTCAGTCTCCATTACCTTTTATTCTTAGGAGTGAAGGTAAAACCTGTTGCAGAATAAAAAAGAGCTAATACATTATTTTGTGGGGGGAAAAGGCTAATTGTACATCATACTAATGGGAAAAGCAAGAAGAAATGCCTGCTTTTAGAACTTACCAGTTTGATATATACTTGCAGAGTTCAAAACTCAAGTGTTCTGGGCAGGATATCAAAACCCTACTGCTTCAGAAACCTATGAAAACAGCATAGATCAGACTCTGTTCACTTACAGGTCTAATTCTTGCTACAACTGAAAACGGGGCTTTGACCTGAGATTTTGCTGCAAAGCTTTTCTTTATAAATGAAAAAACAAGGCCAAACATATCATCAAGAGAAGAAATAATAATCAAGTACAAAAGCTTACAGATACACAATTACACTCTGAATTATTCCAACCTTGCTCATTTTCAAGCATTTGCTAGTTTTAAGCAATCACATTTATTGAAAATGATTTTCAGATATTTAAAGTGAATAATTATCTGGTTCCTTCTTTTAGGATGTTGTAGAACATATCTTGAATTTCCTTTTTAGGAGATGCTATGTTTCAATCTGCTAATTGTTTAGTTCTAAATTTAGACTAAACAATTTAGACAAAAAGTTATAAAATTAATGTTGGTAATTAGAATAAGTTTTCTATCAACTTACTAGCATGCCTTCCATTCAATATAACAGATGAACAAAACATTACACACAAGCCACACTTGAAAAAATTTGTTAAAAATAGCACACTGTAATGTATAACCTCTGCATACATGTATGAGGAATCTCAAAAACAGACAAACTTTTTTGATCTTGTGAAACAGGTACCTCTTACAAGATCTATTTTTGCTGAGTCCACGTGAGAATACTTGTAAAACAAATTAAAGTCCAGGCAGAAAAATTTTGCACCTTATTACAAAATTAATTTGTACAGATAACAGCCAAACAAAGAACGCTATTTTCCCTCCTTTGGATTTTATTGCTCAACTTTCATAGCCTGAACAAACAGTTGATACACATATCCACGAAGAAAAAGTGAGGTATGTTTAACTTTTTAAAGCATCCTTTTAATCATCCGTTAATTTGTAAGTTACCCTTTTTTTGCAGGCTAACAGCAAGCACTGCCGGTAGGCATGCACTCTTTTACAGTCACTGCTGAGACACCACCTTCCCAGCACATGCTAGTATTTCCAGGCCCCTAATTTGAGCTAATAGAAAAAGCGCCGCCTAAAGAATAGCCAAGTCTCAAAACAGACGCTGCTAGAACGCAGGGATGGGGGCGTGAAGAGAAATTTCACCAGGTTCAAATGGCTAACCCTTCCAGACCCTATTCAATTTATGACCCTCCCAAAAATTCTAGAGCTGCAGGGGGAAGTGCAATATACTGTTCAGGACAAGATGCTCTCGACTAGTTACTGTGCTCTTTTGTGCAAAACGAATTTGCAGGATTAAATTGACTAACACAACATTTTAAAAAACATCTAAAGAATAAAGCAGTCACGGACATGAGTAGAGGGCTGGGAGATGTCGGCGTGTCTCTATCCCGCTCCCTCCGGGACTAAGGGCCCTTCCCGCCTGGACGCCTCCCCTTCTTCCCTCCCGCAGCCCACGCGCCAGTCTGCTCGGGCTGATGTTCACCTTTACCCCTCACACAGTTTCTAAAACCAGCCAGCCGCCAAGCGCTCAAAATCCCAGCTCACTCCCTAGGAGGGGGAAAGGCGCCGTTACATAACCCCCAAAGTCTGAGACCCACCTCCGTGGTGGCGGGGACGAGCAGAAATGGCGGCCGCTGTAATAGCGCCTACACACTGCTAGGCGGAGCCGTGAGCCGACAAACCACCACCACGCGGTCACAAGGTTTCCCCCACTCTGACCAGGGAGACACAAAGGAGGCACTCACAAGAGGCCCTCACCCGAGCTCAAGCAGGGCCAACAGAGTGCAACAGCCCTGCCACGAGAACTCCGGCATGGCCCCTAAAAGCAGGCTCTGCTACAGAACGCTCCCAAATCGTTTTGGCACGGCTGCTTCCGCATAGGCCGCAGCAGAGAGTGCCCTCACTCGTCTTCCTCTCTGCCCACCATAATTCCCAAAAACTCACCCCATCCACAGTTACCCAAGGTAGGCGCCAGAAAGCGGTGGCGACCGCCCCCCCGGCCTTAGCACGCACCCGCTAGTCCGACCTGCCTCCACCACATCGCTCCTCCGGGAGCGGCACCAGTTGGGCCGCCGTGCTCGCACTAAGGCCACCGAAACGCGACGGCTGCCAGCAGAGACACGAATCATCCTTTTCGCCCTTCCCCTAGGGCAGATGGAGCCCCTTGGGTCCGCAGGTGGCGCAAAACCACTCTACATTAGCTAAGGAGGAGTCACTCCCGGCCCCCTCCTTCTCCACGCAGCAATCCCCAGACCTAACCAATTCCGCCGTCCCGCGCTCTCCCTGCGAGAGTCCAAGAAAATCCTGGAGCCCAGCGGCAACAGGCCTCCCGTGTTTTTGTGTCACACAACAGGGTCGGGAAGGGTGCGATCAACAGCTTAATTTCCTTCAACCCAGCTTAATCCATCCCCCCTATCCCACCCCCAATGCAAGCAACACCCCCTTCAAACCGCGCTTACCTGCACTCACCACGTACGGAAGAGAAAGGTAAGCAGCTCCTACTACCTACACACATCCACTAGCACTGCCAGATGACTGGCCCAACCACCTCCTCTCCTCCCCCCATGGGGGACCCGCTGCGACCCCGTTGGGTAAGGCAACTGCCCATCAGGGCAGGGATGGCCTCTAGTTCGCCCCGCCCTCCGTGTAGACCACGGCGAGACAGGCCTGAGTATCACGAGGAGTACTATCCACCCTGCACTGCCGCAGTGTGCCTAGGTTGTTTGTTTGTTTTACCTGCCTGACAGGAGCCACGAGAAGAGCGGCAAGAACAGTGGAGATAATAGAAGGCAGTAAAGGAGAGCGACCTCAGAGGTTTTTTGAGAAAATGGCGCCTGCGAAAACTCCGTCTTGTGCTTGTTCCCTAGCACTAGAGGAGGCGGGGCAGTGTTCTTGCGATGCTTAAAGCCGCGCGTGGCGCCACGCCTCCTATTGGCTGTTGAGTTGCGCGGCGTTTTTGGGGGTTGTGTACAGAGAGCAGGTGTATTTTCGTCTTCCTTCCCACCTACAACTCAGGTGATGGGAAGTGGGCTGCCCTGCTGGTTCTGCCCGCCCGCTCGTTCGGCACCGCTCCTGGCTCAGATAAGTGTATGGGGTGGCTCGGCTAAGGGTAGGGTGTGGGGGAAGGGGCTTGGGCTCTGGTCAGCCTGTTTGAGGAGTAGGGAGGTATGTGTCGTCCTTAATGTGACTCTGGTGGGACGGGCCATCTCGTCTTAGCATCCATCGCTGTCCACTGCAGCTTGTCGGTGTCCGCAGGGATGTGGGATGATAGCTGGCCTTACTGTCCCCGGGGGTCTTGGCACAGGGTAGCAGCACCAAGCGGGTGACAGGCTTAGGACTGCATGGACGACATGAGAAACTTATCGAAAATGGCGTGACATGCTAGAGATTAGACCAGTTGATGAGTAAACAAATGGGTTATTTCCTGTAACTGTACCATTTTTTCCAAGTGGTAGAGTTTTAGAGCAAACTTAAAAGCAGGATATTTTTTTCTTAGCTGCGGGTTATAATGTCAGAAGACAAAAATGTTGGTTTTTTACTCTTCTTACAGTAATTTTTCTTTGGTGTAATTCTGTAGGGAGGTTGAGTTCCTTGGTCATCCCCCTTTAGGGGATAAATAGGTTCTAAATGCAGTTATACAATTTAAGTGTGCATAGATGCTTCCAAAACTATCAAGAAGCTAGAGCTTATTAACCACTGATTTTCTTGAAACAATGACCACCAAAATTTGGTGCTATTGCAGCCAAATCCTGGACTGGGTCTCTAGATAACATTGATAGATCAGGCTAGCTTTCTGTTGTCAGTTCCAAAGCTTTAACATGATTAAAGTGTAAAAATCACCTCTATGATACAAATACAGACCCCAAGCAGTTTATATTGTAAATGAGGCTCCTCACTTGTGTTCTTAATAGCGCTAATGAGATGGGAGGATAATTTCCAATTCTGAAATGTAGATGTTTTATTTTAACTCTTAATAGAAAGCTCACATGCAGTAATGGGTTCAGGGGTATAAAGACAAAAATTTCTGGTGGCTCAGTTTATCTCAAGGTAGATTTTGCTGATGATGTTCTAACAAGTTTGATTGGATATTCACTGCCTGAAATGAATATGTTGAAAAAGATACCATTTCACATCCAAAGCTAAAGCATGGTTTAGAGAAATGTCAAAGATGACTGATAGGTCTCTGATGACTATAGAGTTGAATCCTTTTTCAGTCTAAAGCCACTGTATTAATTCTATAGGATGCAGATGCAAGGCATCTAGAAAAATTGAAGAATTGTTTGAATAAATAACATGCACAAACTTGTATTTCAGGCAAAATTTTCCCTGAAAGACTACTGAAAATTAAAATTTAAAGTTAAGTGGTATGCCTTTTTTCTCTCAAGCATTAGCGGAAAAGTGAGAGGAGATGTCTTAGCAGGTAGGAATTTATGAGTTTGTTTCTTATGGTGATAATATTGAAATAAACTTTTGAACTTTTTTGGCTTGATTTAAAATATTAATGTATCACTCTTATTCTGCAAAATCTTCTATCTTCTCAACTGGTGATCTGGGTTAAAAGACTGTCAGGAAACAGATAATAAAGAACAAATCAGGGCATTCTTATACTTTTTTCAAGGATGATTATTTACCTGATTTTTAAAAGGTAGCTATAGGACATGACCAGCCTTGTCTTAAAGTGGTTGAATACATTTAAACAATCACTGTTTAGATGCAGTCACTTCCAGTAATGCCAAGAACCTAAAGTGTAGAGAAATTAAAGATTATTTCCTAAATATTCATGTGAGGAAAAAGTATATATCTCAATGGAATTAAAAGCTATGTAGTTATTTAAAAAAAACAAACCGAACCCCTCCAACTGTTTCTAACATCACTTACTAGCAGAAAAGAATTATTGTATCATACACGGAATCTATTTTTTGGCAAGTTAAGCATTACTAATAATTTTGAACCCACAGCCATCCTTATTCATTAGCTCTTCATGTTTACTAGTCTAACCTTTTTACAGTGTAGTCAAATAGTAGTTGTGTTCCAAAGATGATGTACATGTATACTTACATTTGCCTTAATTTTGAAGTTTTTTATTTTCTGCTTTTAGATTGTATTAAAAAAAAAACAAAACAAGCCTAACAAAGTATAAATGAAAACATTTTGGTGGAAGCTCTTTAGTCACTTTCAAAGGATAATCTATACTTTACTCTGTGTATAGAGTATCAGAAATGGTTTGCTTGAGTTTTGTTCTTTCCTTGATTTTCTTTTCTTTTTTTTTTTTTTTGCAAAGAATGTAAAATCAGTAGTTAGAAGAGGAGTTGGTTTGGGGTTTTTTTGGTTTTTATTTGACTGTATCTTCTTTGGAAGCCTTTTTGTCATCTAAATAATAGATGTTAGACCATGGGAAAATGGAGGGAAGTAGAAGAGGGGAAAGTTTTGTAAAGCATGAGCCTTTAAAGGCTTTATTTCATACAGGTAATAAATATATTAATTCCTTGGTCTTTTACCTTCTCCTCCCTTTTTTTTCTTAAAAGAAAACTTGAGCAAGCCATGACTCTGCAAGGCATCTTTGGGTTCTTATTTTCTGAGAGGCTGTATTGGATCTGGCTGGGATGGAGTTAACTTTCCTCATGGGTGCTGTGCTTTCTATTTGTAGCTAGAATGGTATCCATAACACAGGGATGTTTTGGCTACCACTAAGCAGTGCTCGCACACCATCAAGGCTGTCTCTCCAACCCTGCCCTGCCCTCAAAGGCTGACAGGCTGGGGAAGGGATTGGGAGGGGACAGAGCCAGGCCAGCTGACCCAAAGTGACCAAAGGGATCTTCCATACCAGATGATGTAATGGCCAGCATTAAAAGTGAAAAGGAAGGGAGGGGGGCATTCTTTATTAAGGTGTTTGTCTTCTGAAGGAACTGCTATGCATACTAAAACCCTACTTCCCAGGAAGTGGCTGGATATCACCTGCTCATGGGAAGTAGAGAATAAATCCTTTTGTTTCCTTTACTTCTGCATGCAGCCTTTGCTTTTCTTCATTAAACTGCCTTTATCTCAACTCAAAAGTTTCACCATCTTATTTTCTCCCCATCCAGCAGAGGAAGGGAAGTGAGAGAGTGGCTTGGTGGGCACCTGGCTGCCAGTGAAGGCCAACCCACCACAGTGGCTGTTGGAGTCTGTGCATGATTTAGAACTGTAACAGAAAAAGCTTTTGTCTGGTGAGAGGTTTGATTTCTTTAGACTTGCTTCCATTTGGCTGGACATCCAGCAAGGTTTACTATTCTTCAGTTATTAGCTATAGAGTAGAATAATTCAGTTGGAAAGAACCTACAACAGTCATCTAGTCCAACTGCCTGATCACTTCAGGACTGACAAAGTTAAAGCATGTTCATAAGGGCATTGTCCAAATGCCTCTTAAACACTGACAGACATGAGGCATTGACCACCACTCTGGGAAGCCTGTTCTGGTGTTTGACGAACCTCTTGGCAAAGAAATGCTTTTTAATGTCAAGTCTGAACCAGGTGCAGTTTGAACCATTCCCCCACATCCTGTCATTGGATACCAGACAGAAGAGCTCAGCACCTCTCTCTCTGCTTCCCCTCCTCAGGAAGCTGCAGAGAGCCATGAGGTCACCCCTCAGCCTCCTTTTCTCCAAACTAGACAAACCCAGAGCCCTCAGCAGCTCCTCACAGGACATTCCTTTCAGCCCTTTCAGCAGCTTTGTTACCCTCCTCTAGATGCATTCAAGTACCTTCACATCCTTTTTAAATTTTACAGCTCAGAATTGCACACAGTACTCAAGGGGAGGCCAAAGCACTGCTAAATACAGAGGTGATAATCACCTCTTTTGACCAGCTGGTTATACTGCATTGTTATAGGTTAGCAAGCTGAGTCTCGGAAGTGATGTCCTTGCCAAGGGGTGCTTACAGCTTCCCCCCATGACCTGACAGAACCTATCAGCTGGCCAGTTTGAATATGGACAATTCTTTAAGCCACTTAAAGTTGTGACCACCTCTGTGATACACACTTAAGAATAGACAAACTCCCCGCCAAGCTCTCTCTCGTTTCCGGTGCTGGGACAGGTGGCTGCGGGCCCCATGCGGGGGCCAGCAGGCCCGGCCAGGCCCTGCTCGGGCCAGGCCGGGCCAGGCCACGGCCATCCTGGAGTCGATGGACCTGTTCCATCCGTGGAACCCCCCTGTACTAGTTTGAAAACAAACCAGTGGGAGGCACCAAGTCAGAATAACAATTTAATGGAAATTAAAGAAAAGGGAAAAAAAAAAAAAGTAAAAGAAAACAGTGGTTCAAACTGACAGAGTCAAGGTACAACCTGACACCCTGTTAGGCAGGGTGGTGGTAGCAGTCTGGTAGAATGGTGGCTGCAGTCCTCTGAAGCAGTGATCCTGTAGTAAAGGAGTCTGCTCTTCCTCAGAAAGTCTAATGGTGGCTGTGTAACTCCTGTCCTCTGGAAATCCAGTGGAAAGGGTTGTCTCTGGTGTTCAGAGTCCCAGATTATATCCACGATGGGATGCTTGGTTCCTCCCTCTGGGTGGAGCATCTCACAATGGGGTAATGAGTCATGAGGCAAAGTGTTGATTAGGCTCATTAACAGAAGATAGTCCGGAGGGAGTTATCTCTGAGTCATGTGGCAGGACAATGATGGGCAATTAACAGCAAGATAGTCTGGGGGGAGGAGGCAAGGAAACACTGCTCCACCTGGTTTCAACAGCTCCTGAGGATGGTAATAGAATACACTGCAACCCAGGACACCCCCCCACTGCTTTGCCATGGGCAGCCGGAGCGGCTTGGCTCTCCCCCCCTCTCCACTTCGATAAGCAACATTCAACATTCCAGCTGCAAAGCTGCAAGGCCGAGGTGAGATTAACCCTTTTATTGCTGTGAAGAGCTGAAAACCTGAGGGAAGAGAAAGAGGAGATGCCTAAAGCTGAAAGTCTGTTGTGAAGCTATGATATATCAGAGTATCCCGTTGTAATTTCATGAAGATATGGGGGGTGGAGTGTTCAACTCATAAGCAAAAGCACCTGTGCTGAGATAGGCAGATGCTGACGCAGCTGTAATTTCATGAGAAGTTTGAACAGGGAGAGATGGAAGTGATGAGGACTTTTGCTCCAAATGGGAAAGGGGAAAACCTCAGTCCCTAGAGATGCTCCCAGAGATAGTCCTAACGATGAAGATGAAGAAGACCCTTTGCTCCCAGGGAAGGAGTAGGACCTCTGTTTTTGTTTCTGAACAGCTCAACCTTAAAATTGTACCCCAAAAACTTCAAGAGTGGACCCTCGAAAGCAGTTGTGGGAAAAGCTGCAAGTCGGGGGAAGGGACTCACATGCGAGCAGAGAGACTTCTCTTCCTAAATGGGCTGAACAATATTTGGAAGTGGGCGGCTGTCTCCTTGTGGTACTGTTTTCATAGCACGAGCAAGAAGAGACTTCTCTTTCTAAATGCACTGAACAAGGTTATTATGGAAGTGGTAAACAGACTGAACATCTCAAGGGTTGTCTTTTTACATTGTCAGTGGGAGAAGAGAGGAAGGTGGGGGGAGGAGGAGAGTTCTGAAGGTATGGTATAATTCTTTTTTTCCCTCTTTTAGGTCTGTTAATAAACTTTATATTCTTTCAAGTTTGGTGCCTGCTTTGCATTTCTCCTAATTCTTATCTCACAGAAGATAAACAGTAATGAGTATTTTGGACCAAACCACTACATGCATTTAATGCACCCCAGAACATGGTTTTCCCTCTTGGCTGCCAGGGCTCATTGCTGACTCCAATTGGGCCTGCTGTCAACCAGCACCCCCAGATCCCTTTCTGCAGGGCTGCTCTCCAGCCATTAGTCTTCCAGTCTATACTTGTGCTTGGTGTTTCTCTGTCCCAGGTGCAGAACCCGACATTTGTTCTTATTAAATTTCATGCCACTGATGATTGCCCAATGCTCCAGTCTATCTAGATCCCTCTACAAGGCCTCTGGTCTCTGGCAAGAGTCACCAGCACACTTGCTAATGGTGCATTCATCTCCTGTATCCAGATAATTGATAAATATATTGAACAGAACTGGGCTTAGAACTGAGCTTTGAGGAATGTTGCTGGTGACCAGTCACCAGCCATATGTATCCCCATTCACTACAGCCATTTGAGCCCTGCCCTTCAGCCAGTTCTTCACTCAGTGCTGTGTGTACCTACTCATACCACAGTTGGACAACTTGTCCATAAAGATGCTGTGAGGGTCAGTATCCAAATCCTTCCAATAATCCGAAAAACTACATCTACCACCTTCCCTTCATTCTACTAGACAGGTGACCTTATTGTAGAAGGATATCAGATTAGATAGACAGAACTTTCCTTTTGTGAACCCATGTTGACCGTGCCTGATGACTGCATTGTCTTTTACATGTCTTTCAATAGCACCCAGTATGATAATCTCCATAATTTTTCCAGGTACTGGAGTTAGCCTAACAGGTCTGTAGTTTCCTGAGTCTTCCCTCAAGCCCTTTTTGTAAACTGGAATAATGCTGGCTAGCTTCTAGTCAGCAGGGACCTCCCCAGACTCCAAAGACCTTTGGTCAGGGTCCTGCTGATCAAGAGGGGTCCTGCTGTAACATCCACTAGCTCTTTCAGTACTCTAGGATGAATCCTATCTGGCCCCATGGACTTATGAACATTCAACTGATACAGCTGGTACCTTACATTTTCAGTGTGCACAAATGGAAAGTCACTGTTCCTGCAGTTGTGGTCCTCCAACTCAGAGGACTGGGCAGCCCAAGATTTATGAATATTATTAAAGACTTATCATTAAATGTATTCACTCTCAAATTGTAAAATAAGGCAGTGGCTAGACCAAAGATGTGGTAAGATTCCAAATAAACTAGGTTGGCCCAACCAGCTTGAGAATTTGCCTAATCCTTCCAGATACCAATTTGGCCACAGTGATACATGTGTTTATAACCCAGTAACTTGTTTCTTGTTGAATGAAGGTAACATCCTAAGGAAGCAACAGTTAGTTGTAATAATATCATCTTAAAGTACCAGTTAGGAATATTAAAGGATAAAGGGTTTCCAGTCTAGGACCATTACTGTGATTTTGTACTTCAAAAAATATAATTTTTTAGGTCATATCAGAAGGAAAATCTTCACAGAAGTTGAGTATGGAGCACTTTCAGATAGAACATTAAATATAACATTTATAAAGAAATATAACCCCATTTCTTAATATCTTTTGTGTGGGATGCATTACAAGCTGATTCCTTATATACCCTGCACCAGCACCAATCCCATGAGCGGTTGTATGAGGTGTCTCAGCCCTGCCTTGGAACCACCCCTCTGCCCAGCTCTGCTGCCCAAAGGTGGCCCCTGAGCACTTGCATTCCAGGATGGCTACAAGACAATGCTGTGGCTGTTTATCTCATCACCAGGGGAAACTTCACTCCCTTACAGGGAGTCCTTCTGTCTCTGGCATTCCCGCTTCCAGACGGTTCAACCCCTTCTGCAGTAGGGCCTTCTTGCCCTCCATGGCAGATCATTTCTTGGTCACAGATTATCACTGCCAAGCACTTACAATTTGACTTTCCCCTTCACTTGCTATAATAATCTCAAACATTTCTGTTTAGAATAAAATTTTAGTAACTTTAAGCTTTTCTTTGTAGGTAGAGTGATTTACAGTACAGTGGATTTGAGTTATCTGATGTCAAGCAAACTTAAATGTGTTTACCTGTGAGGAAAGGGCAAAGAGGACTCTAATAAGTAATTACTACTTCTTATTTCTAATCCACTTCTATTCAGTGTCATCCTAGAAGGAACACAGTGCTAGAAATAATGTCAGCAAACTGAAGGGGAGCCTGACCACAACTCTTTTAATGCAACATAAGAGGTAGAAATTTACTACAATTCTGCTTTTCATATTAATGTATGTGTAGCAGATTTTTGTACCAGCGTATCACATTTTAATCTTTTGTCCATGAGGAATTTTTCCCTGTTCATGTCATGTTTTCTAACAGTGTTATATACATAATATACTTTATCTCTGTAGCTAGTTAGTAGAAACCAGGAGCTACAACCCAAAAAGCAAGAATAGGATGACACCATAAATCCAACCAAACAAGGAGATAACACAGTAACAAGCTGCTAATAAAGCCTAAGAAGAATTTTACTTGGACTTTGTGATAACCTTTAATCATTGACATAGTAAAATACCTGTCCATTGGCTGTAGAAGCCCCTTGCTCACATAAGCCCCTTCCCCATAGAGCATAGGCAGTAAAATACTTTGGTACTGTATCTTTAAATGGAGACAAAGCCAATGGCTATAGCTTTAGATTGTGGGTATAGGGAAAATGTTAATCTTTCACTGTTTGTAGTGTATAAAAGCGGGTACCTGGCATATTGAGGGTGTGCTGGCTTTGTGGATTTACCACCTAGCATCATTCTTTTGCAAACCTCCTCACTGGCAAAGCCTGAGACAAGAAAAAAGTCCTTGACCTAGAATAAACACAACTTAGCATAAAACTAAAACATTGGTGTGTTATCAACACCATTCTCATTCTGAATCCAAAACACAACACTGTAACAGCTACTGAGAAGAAATTAACTCCATCCCAGCTGAAACCAGGACACCTGCATATCCCCCCAGTTAGGGTTATGAGTCAGCACAACAGTTTCCAAAAGCTGATACATTCCTTCAGGATCCTTTCCAATTCAATAAATCCTAAGTAGTAAAATGAACATGTACATAGGTTGCCTTTCTATTCCTACAGCCTGCCTTAAGGGGCCTGTATAATTGGACACTGTCCCCTCTTTATATACCAGTTATAGGGCTAAAATCCTCACTTCCCCTTTCTGCCCTCTTTTGTTCCCATAGTAAGGAGGTGGCACACTCTAGGGGCCATTCAGAGGAGCTGTCGGTACCAAAAATTGCGCATCCTCTTCTTCCCTATCCCCCCTGCAACATACAATCCCTTTTCTCCTTCTCCTTGATACATAGCATTAACATATCTCCTCCCAAATTGTACTTTTTCTGACTATTTGAATCTCTACAATTTCATAAAAGCATTGACATAAAAACCCTCATCCCATTTACCAGGTCAGTGACAAAACAACACCAACTGTAAGATAATATTAAACTGCATCAACACATTTTCCCCATCCTCCAATTTATAAGGTGGCCACCACTGATTACAGTATCTCATAATTTTATCTTTAGTCATTGGATCTCCCCAAGCTTATTCCAATTTTTCAAAATACAACCGATAGGGCTACAGGGAGGAATTGTAGATTGGCTCAATCCCATACTTAATAATATTTAAGTTACCCACTTCCTTTACCCTTAAGTCCAGACCTCCAATTGTTACACCACTCTGATCCCACTGATAGATTAAGGCCCACTGTTGAGTGTTGTCATGTGGCTTATGTGAGGACTGAAGCCTATAAAACTATAGCTTTTGAATTTTTTTTTCCCTCTGCAGAAGAAATGAAATATGATACTCACCAGTCCAAGAATTCAGCCCCCTTTCACCCTTGCTCAAATATATCTGAAGTGTTGCACCTTGGATTCACTTACCACCCCAACTCTGGAGAGGATTTGGTGGAGTCCCTGATCAACTGGTCAGTGGGCACTGGCATCCTGTCTGATCTGATTCTCCATTGCCTTAAGATTTAGGTGGAATTTGGCTGACTGAAAAAAGAGAAAGACCTGATCATTTCCTGCAATAGTCCCACATTTCATGCAATAGCCAAACATCCATATAAGTCAGCATTGACATTGAATGAAGCCATAAGATTTCTCTTCCCCTGTTTTCATGCTTGCACACCATCTTTGTGCTGGGCTTGATGCCTGAGATGGCCACCTAAAAACAGAGATGACAAGAATAAGGGAATAAAGGTAGGTATTTATTTGAAGGGCCTTCAGGGCACACCCTGGGAAGTTAAAAGGCTATACCCAAGATGGACCCTGAGTCACGAGTTCTTCACACCTTTATAGGTTTGGTTCATTTGCATATCAGGGTTAATTCTCCAATTAAAACTTCAGTTAATGATGTAATTTCCCCAAGTTTACCCCCCTTCTTAATAGGTTAGTTTACACATTTTGGGCCTAGGACAATCTGGGTGTCCTTGGAGAGCAAGCTTGGAGAGGCTTGTTATATCTAACTAGCATGAGAGAACAGTAGTTAACAGGCTACAAGAAACTTCAGAGTTACACACTTGGCAGTACAGGATTTGAAAAATATAAAAGTTAAAACCTAAGGCATCATTCCCCCCCTTTAAAGGCTTGACAAGGCCTCTCCCTTGTCGAGACTCTATTCTAAATATTCTAAATATATACTAATAATATGTGCCTAACAGCAGTATACATCTAACAATAGTATATATACAAGAATTATAATTACAACTACTATAAACAATTCTTTAATCCAGGGCTAGTTTGGTAACCATGAAATCAGGGTGTGGAAGATATAATCAGAGTTCAGTGTGTTATCTTTGAATGTTATCTAATGTAAGATCTGAGTTAGTTCTCAAATTGTAAACAAATTTGCTGACTTCTCCACTTTGGTTTACATGTCAATTGTTAGCTCTGTATCCAAATGAATGTCTTTGGATACACTTTGGACTAGAATCATATGCAAATTTTGGTTCCAAACCCGAGTCAGGGTTACCAACTGTGTAGATAATAAGCACAGGAAAAAATCATTTAAACTACATCATCTTTGTTTGTATCAGTCTCTGTTTTCTCAGTTGTTTCAGGAGCAGAAGCCTTCTTAACTCTGGAGTAGTGAATCCAGGGTCCTTTGCCAGCGATTTTGATTGCGGTGAGGGTGGTCAGCAAAATCTGGAATGGTCCTCTCCACTTGGCGTGTAGAGGATCACTGTCCCACCACTTAACATAGACCCAGTCTCCAGGCTGGAATGGATGGGCAGGTGTGTCCAGTCCTATGGGTGTTACAGTGCTGATTACTGTAACATGCATATATCAAACCAGGAGGCCATGGAAAAGAAATATATATGGACAGATTCTTGGTAGATGTTTCAGAGGTGTTTATTTCTCCAGCCGCATGGCCGGAGCTCTGCCGAGGAGCTCTTACAATCCCGGGACCCCAGGGTCCTTACCTGCGCAGTGAAACACAGAACAACCAATCGGGAACGAGGCTGACCAGGGGCTCGAGAAACCCCGTCTCTGTCCCCTCAGGGCCCCTCTCCTAGGGCTACGTGGCAGGGGGAGGAGACCGGGACACATGGGTCTGGATAACACGATGTAATTCTGGAGCTTCTGCAAAGTAGAACCTAAAGCCATTAGATATTTCTGCAAATCAAGTTTTCCCCTGATATGAATTTCACCCAGAACATGTGGAATTTGATATGGCCTGCCATACAGTATTTCATAGGGACTGATGTTATCCCTCCGCCTCGGTTGTATGCGGATCCTCAGTAAAGCTATAGGCAAGGCCTGAACTTGTGTCATGGATGTCTCTTGACAAATTTTTCTAATTTGTTTTTTAAGGGTTCCATTCATGCGTTCAACTTTACCACTTGCTTGGGGTCTGTAAGGTGTATGCAGATCCCAAGCAATTCCCAAAATCCAACTAACTTCTTGAATCACTGTTGCAACAAAATGTGGTCCCCTGTCTGAGGACATACCCAGAGGAATCCAAACCTTGGTATTATATGATTAAGCAAAACTTTCACCACCTCCTTGGCTGTGTTAGTGCGACAGGGGTAAGCTTCAGGCCATCCAATGAAGGTGTCAACCAATACCAGTATGTACCTGTATCCTTCTTTGCGTGGTAACTCAGCAAAGTCTATTTGCCAGTAATCTTCAGGAAGATCCCCTGTCTCTGTTACTCCTAACACAATTCTTTTTCTCGTATCAGGATTGTTTTTGCAGCAGATTTCACACTTGCTCCCTACTGATTGCACAATAGCTGCCATTCCCTTTCCTATTAGTACCTTTTTTAGATGTTTCAGAAGGTTTTCAACCCCAAAATATGTGCTTTCATGTTCTCTTTGATCTAGCTCTCAAAGGATCAGAGGTGGGACTACAACCTGTTTCACTGGTGTAACAGCCCATCCATTATCTGTGATCTTAGCCTTAAGAAACTTAATTAACTTGTGATCTGCCTGATCATATTTTGGGGTGAGCCCTGAAAAATCTCTTTTTGTGGAATTACTGCAAGAACACCTTTTTCTGCAACTCCTTTTGCTGTTTCATCAGCAAAGCGATTTCCCAATTCTGGAGTGGTATTCCCTTTCTGGTGACCCCTACAATGCATGATGGCTACTTCTGTGGGTTTTCTGATACTAAGAGGGCAAGGATTTGTTCAGCGTGTTTGACCTGGTTACCTTGAGTGTTCAACAGTCCTCTCTCCTTCCAGATGGCTCCGTGGGCATGGACAACACTAAATGCATATTTAGAGTCAGTCCATATATTTACCTTCTTTCCTTCGCTCAGGTCCAGGGCCCTTGTCAGTGCAATCAGTTCAGCTTTCTGCGATGACACATCTGCTGGCAGGGCCTCCGCCTCAATCACCTTGTTCTGGGTTGTTACTGCATAACCTGTCATTCATTTAACATTTCTCATGAAGCTGCTCCCATCTGTAAACAGCTCCCACTCTGGATTTTCTAGGGGTATGTCCTTCAGGTCTGGTCTGCTGGAATAGACCTCAATTGTCTGCAAACAGTCATGCTCAGGCACATCGTCAATTAAGGCAGAGGACAGAAACATGGCAGGGTTAACAACAGAAGTTGTTTTCAGGGTAACATCATCCTGTTCCAACACCAGTGACTAATATCTAAGCATTCGGTTGCCGGACAGCCAATGTCCTCCTTTCTGTTCCAGTACTGCTGCTACTGCATATGGCACATACACTACAATGTGTTGTCTAAGGGTGAGTTTCCAGGCCTCTTGTATCAAGATGACCGTAGCCGCCACGGCCTTCAAGCACCCAGGCCACCCTTGGCTAACATTGTCTAGCTGTTTGGAAAAGTAGGCCACAGCCCTGCATTGGCTTCCGAGGCGCTGTGCTAATACGCCCAGTGCCACATTCAGTCTCTCGTGTAAAAAGTTCAAAAGGTTTTGTTAAGTCTGGTAAGCCTAATGCTGGAGCTGACATTAGGGAATGTTTCAGCTGTTTAAATGCAGCTCTTGTGTTCTCAGTCCATGTAATGATTCCCTTTTCGGCTGCTTTTAATGCTCGATACAGGGGTTTCACCAACAATCCATAATTTGCTATCCACAAATGACACCAACCTACCATTCCCAGGAAGGCTTGCACCTCTCTCATGGTGTGCAGCTCTGGAAGTTGGCAGATGGCTTCTTTCTGTTCCTTGCTGAGTTGTCAGTGTCCACAAAAGATCTCAAGTCCCAAGTAAACTACTGATTCCTTGGCAATCTGTGCCTTGTCTTTAGAAACTCTATTACCGCCGGCCTCGTTCCTACGGTATATCACCATGTCCCACAGCCATAGGGAGGAGGAGGAAGAGAAGATCCAGCAGGCAGGAATTGTGCAGCAAGATTGATTTATTTAATTATTTTACAAACTCTTTTATAGACTTTTTTCTTCATAGTCTAATTGGACAAAGGACCAGCCACCCCTTGGGGCTGATTGGCCAAAATCCTAAAACATCCATTATCAAAATATTTTCTACTATACCATAAACAAGACTTTCCAAGGTTGCAGGTGGCTTGGTTGTTTACATTCCCTGCTACCTCTTCTGTGAGAGAGAAAAGTCTCTCACGGACTTAGAAAAATAACAAGAAGATCCTCACTAACAGCATTTTTGTACCTACAATTCCCCCTTTTTGTTTTATAAGATAACAACCCTACTATTAATCCTAAATAGAAATCTACATCAGTTATTAATTCTAAATATGTCCTTAAGGCTTTAACTATCTGACTCCATAACAAGAAATTCAAAATTCAGTCTCTGCTTGTGGAAGGACCATCCCAGTCTCTGCTTGTAGAAGGACCATCTGCCTGATGGTCGACATCTTGGTCATCATCAGAATAGTCATTAGGCTGATGATCTACATTCTGGTCGCCATTTGGCTGGCTGGCGTTCTGGTCATCATTTGGAGGTTGCCTGTTCTGCCTCTGGTGCTGTAGGCCAGGGCGAACGCATTTTGAAGGTAGCCACCGTACCCCAGTATCTGTGGAAACGCAAGCATACCCACGACCCCAAACGATAAGCTCATGAGGGCCTTTCCACTGGTTAGTGAGTAAATTCCGCACCCAGGCTTTTGCCCGGGGCAGTTGTGTCTCGCCTGCAGACTGCAATGAGAGAAAATGATTCAGAATAACAGGATTATTTGAATTTTGTGGTACCATAGCACAAATCTGACCTTTAAAGTCAGCATCAATAACTCCTGAGTGCACTAAGATTCCTTGATGGGCAACGTCAGGTTTTCCCACCAGCATCGCACTGGATCCCTGGGCTAAGGGTCCATATGCATCCAAGGGAACCTTATAAATACCGCTAGAGTCTAAGACAACTGCGGCTGCGGTGTGGATGTCAAACCCATCTGATCCGTGGGTGCTGTCTGATCCCTGGGTGCTGTCTCTAGGGTGGCTGGGTAGGCCTGTGCCTGTACCTGTGCCACTCTCTGGGGGAAAGACTGCATCGGAGAGCAATTCCCCCTCCTTGCACCCCGGCAGAAGTTTCCCGGCAATGGCTGACCATCGGCATGAGTCCGGGATCTACAGTAGTCCGAGCAATGCCCTGGCCCACCACACCTTTTGCACTGGGGGATCGGTGTGTTCTCTGTTTGACTCGGCTTAGGCCGCTTCCGTTTCTTCACCTGTTTTGGTTGCTTTGGTTCACAATCAGAAGATGCGTGAACAGGCTGCAGGAACGCAGCCAAAGCAGACCTTCTCTGGTTCCCAGATCCCACCTTAGCGCAGGCTTCGACCATGTCTGTTACCTCAGGATCCCCTGGTAAGGCATCTATGATTTTTCTGCACTCCTAGTTTGCGTTATCTCTCACTAACTGCCTCAACAACAACTGTCTTAACCCGTCATCCTCAACCTGCTTCTCGAGAGAAGCAGCAACTTTCTCTACAAAAGAAAGGAATGACTCTAATTTGCCTTGAACTATTTCAGTATATCGCTTTCTGGGTGCTGACAACTCTATGGTTTTCAACAGGGCAGCCATGCCGACCTGTTGAGCTTGCTGCAGGATGCTAGAGGACAAGTTACCCTGTAGACTGGGATCAGAGAAGGGACCAGTCCCCATCAAAGCATCCACTCCTGCTGTCTGTCTAGGATCAGCAGCAGGGAGCTGTATATTCCCTAATGCAGCCTTGCCAGCCAGCTTTCTCCAGGTTTTCTCCAAAACTGTAAATTGTACAGGTTGAAATAGAATTTGACCTGTCTGATATCAAATGGAGAAAGCAAATCTGTATTTATCACCCTTATTATCTGCATAACCTCAGCAGAACCTAGTCCATATTGTGCCACCTTGGATTGGAGGTCCTGGGCAACTTTCCAAGCAATTATCTCATGCTTGTCATGCTCCCCTGAATCTGGGAGAGCCTTATACACTGGGAAAGCTTGGATCTGCCCTTTTGGGGAGTCAGTACCATCCTGAACTTCTGGCACAGCCTGCGGATGGAGTGTAACAGCTCCCCGGTTACCCCCAGAATCCTCAGATCTATTTGGCATTCCAAGGATTTCTAATAACCTCCAGTCACCCTCCCCCAATGCTTGCACCTTAAGAGACTCTAGAAAGCGATTATAATGCATCGGACGCACTGTTACCGTGCAGTCCGGAAAGGTCCAGGGGCGAGACCGGCGCAGCCTTTTTCTTCGCCGCGCGGCTACAGCCACCTGACGACCTGGGGCCAGAACCTCATCTGCCTCACTGCCTGACGAGGAATCATCAGGCAAAGGCAACTTTGGGGTGCTGGGAGTAAACAGAAATGTACGGGGAGGGGGGGGCACTTTGGCTAAGTTTGCCAGAGCCAGAACAGACAGGACAGACTGCAGCTGGCTGCGCGGCAGTTTTTACAGCAGTTTCTTTACGGGAGGCCGTCTCGGCCAGTTCTGACCGAGTCGGTACTGAAGCTGCAGCCGATTCTGGGGCTACGGCTGCGCCCGGCGCCGCGGCCGGCACTGCGTCCGTCTCTCGCACAGCAGCCGTGTTCGGCGCAGTCGCCGCTTCCGCTGCTGTTTCGCGCTCCCCGGGCACGCTCGGCGCCGCCGTCTCTGGCCGGTGCTCCACGGACGCGCCCGGCGCCGCTGCTGGCCCGCGCTCTGCGGACGCGCCCGGCGCCGCCGCTTCTGCCCGCCGCTCAGCAGCCGCCGCCGCTTCCGGGTTTCCCTGCGGCAGCGCTGTTCCCGGTTTCGCCGCCGGCCGCGCCGTTTCTCGGCTCGGAGCTGCGTCTCCCGCTTCTGGTGGGGGGGGGCGCGGGCGGCGAGGCCGGCGCTGGTGCCGCTTGCGGCGCGGGCTCGGGCATTCGCCCCTCTAACAGGCTGAGCAAGTCCTCCATCCTACGGCATAGGTTTCGTAGCTCTGACAGAAAGGGCAGATGCTGCATAAAAAGGTCCATGGTTCGGTTCTGCGACTGCGCAGAACAGTCCAGCGCCAAGGAGGGCAGTGGACCATAGCCAGGCAGTCCCGGGAGGGGCATGCCCGGCGCAACGCCCGCTAAGTTAGATCCAGGTGCATAGAGAAGCGAACTAGGAGGCTCTCTGGGCGTCCAAGTTGCTAAGCCGCTGATCTGCGGCCCTGGATAAGCCGTGGCTGCCGTCCAGCCGAACGGCATGGCAGGCTGTGCGCCCTGCCTCTGCCCTGACCCCCCCGCCTCTGGCGGCGCGGGGTCCCTGGGGGCTGCGGAGTCCTGAGACTGTGCAGGGTGAGCCGGCGCAGGCTCTGCCTCTGGAGCCGGGGGGGTTATTCCAAATCCACCATCACTTGCCCCGGAAGCCCAGTCAGCGGGGCCCCCCTCGGGCATTCCTCCGTCACTCATCACCGAGATAGGCGATCCAGCCCTGCTATCACAGTCAAGGTCTGTCAGCAGAATAAATAACGAACGCCAGGTTTTGTATAATTCTAACGCTGCCGGCTCCCCTGTCGGGAACTCGTGTTGGACAGTGCATCCGAGCTCTTGCCACAAGGAAAAGTCCAAGGCAGTATCTCTGTCCATGGAAATCCCTTTTGAAGCAGCCCAGTCTAATAATTCCCGAACTGAGTTTTCAGGAATGGAGGTGCGCAATATGCTAAACACACCTTTCCAGACCAGTACGACAGCGTTGTTCTGTGAGCCGCTGTTCGCCATTTCTCAGTTCTGTCGGACCTCCCGGTCCCGGGGGGGAAGGAACACCGTACCTCTAGAGGAATTCGGCTTGGCTCGCAGCAGCAGGACACGTCAGAGAGTGCAGATCACGTCGGGCAGCACCAAATATTACCGCCGGCCTCGTTCCTACGGTATATCACCGTGTCCCGCAGCCATAGGGAGGAGGAGGAGAAGATCCAACAGGCAGGAATTGTGCAGCAAGATTGATTTATTTAATTATTTTACAAACTCTTTTATAGACTTTTTTCTTCATAGTCTAATTGGACAAAGGACCAGCCACCCCTTGGGGCTGATTGGCCAAAATCCTAAAACATCCATTATCAAAATATTTTCTACTATACCATAAACAAGACTTTCCAAGATTGCAGGTGGCTTGGTTGTTTACATTCCCTGCTACCTCTTCTGTGAGAGAGAAAAGTCTCTCACGGACTTAGAAAAATAACAAGAAGATCCTCACTAACAGCATTTTTGTACCTACAAAACTCTGTATCCACTCCGTCCCAAAAAGTTTAACAAGCTTACAGTGAGTTTGATACAGTCATCTCGCGTTTTAGCTGCAATCACGATGTCATCAACATATTGAAGAATAACCCCTCCTGACTCTTGTCTCCTCCAGTCCTCCAATTCCTTTGCTAGCTGGTTTCCAAATATTGTTGGGCTATTCTTGAAACCCTGGGGTAGGACTGTCCAAGTAATGATTTTTTAAATCTCGATATCCACAGACAAAAGACCCTCTAACTAATTAAAGTTAGAAAGTGGTATGTTTATTCAGGCACCGGCAGGCGGCATGGGATTAGCCTCCCAAAGACATGCCAGCAAAGTACAAGGTTCTTCGTTCTCTATTTATTACTCAAAGTTTTACATCTTCTACATATGTATGACCTCAGCACCTCCCATCCTCCGCTTTGTATTAAAATGAGATCATTAGTCTTTCACGCATGCGCAGTTTCTCTCTTGAATTGGGTTGGTGGTCTCGAATTGGGTCAGTGGTCCTGAAAGATGAAGTCAGGAATATCTTCCTCACAGTGACCTTTTTACTTTCTTACTGTTGGCAGGCCTTCATGACTTCTTGGTGCAGCCCAAGATCTCTTACTTTTGATTAATTATTACGAAACCCAGGTGCTGTTCTTGGTTCTATTAGTTTCAATTTGTTTTGATGACAGTTCATTTATTCTGTTTCTTTCTATAAACAAAACTTAAAACAAAAATATAATGGCAAATAATACATCACTTAGCTCTAGCTTAGGCATCTACTAATCATTAACTTATCTTTTGTTTTTCTACTTTGTATCTTAATCAATACAAATTTCTTCTAACTCTTAGCTAAAATTTTAACCTTTTAAAACTTTGACTCAATAAGCTGACTTTTCCTGTTGGGGAAGATGAAACAGGAAAGCCTTATAAATATGATTGCCTGACAAAAGATTTTGGGAATATGAAAACTATAAGCGACATCGAAATGAAAGCCACCTTTGAGATACCAAGTCTTAGTTACTGAACAACTGGAAAACAATGGTATGGCCGACTGAAGGTAATCCCCTCTTGATTGAACAATACCCTCTGCTTGCAGGCAGGTCCAAGGGTCAGAGCAGACCCTACTAGCTCAGCAGAAGGGGTCCAAAGAGTAGTTTTTAGAAGTTAAGATGTAACACTCTATGGTAATATAAGAACTCTTATAGGCTGTATGTAAATGCTATAGGATTTGTATCTTGTATTAGATTGGTTAGTGACAATTAGAATATTCAGTACAGAAGATGATTTATTGTATTGTAACCAGGACTTCAGAGACTCTTACTATAGACTCTTACTATTCACTCTTACTACGCTCTCACTCTTACTATAGACTCTTACTATTCTCTCTTACTATTCTCTCTCTTTACTTACCCACTTACTCTCTTGCTCTCTTGGGCCTGCTCAGAGCTGCCAGCTGCAGCTCTAAGCAGTGCCCCTGTACCCACGCCCTTTGCAATAAACCGCATGTTCTAAGATCTGACTACAGAGATCTCCCGTCTCCATCCGTCTCCGTCCCAACCGTCTGAACCCGCACCGAGTACCCCCCGAGCTCCCCCCAGACAGAGAACCCGCATTTCCTCCCTGTTTCAGGATTTTCCCACTCAAAAGCAAAAATCTCCTGGCTGTTTTTATGCACAGGAATGCAGAAAAAGGCATCCTTCAGGTCTACAACAGTAAACCACCCTAATTCATCTGTCAGTGTGGTCAAAAGTGTATAGGGGTTTGCTACAACCTGGTGTATGTCCTCTGTAATTTTGTTAATTGCCCTCAAATCTTGTACTAATCAATAACTCTTAGTGACATGGTGACGGGGGGTGGTGGAAAGAGTGCCACGTCTGTCCCAAAAGCATGCCTTGTCGGACACACTCTGACACACCGGAGTTGGTGGATACACGCAGCCACTCACACACACAAAGCCAGATAGCTTCTGCAGCATCTCTGGAGGCAAAGAGGTGGGAGGGGTCCTTTGTATAGAGTTCCAAGGGGTTTATTGAGGTCCACGCTTGGAGGGATCCAGGGACAAAGAACACAGAACACTGAGGGGTCCAGGGTTTTATACGGGGCGGTACCAGGGGTGGGCAGAACATTAGAGACCAATCATTTGAGGGCCAAGGGGTGGAGAGAATGTGGGGTGACAGAACAGTAACCAATGGGGAAGGCGAGGGGTGGAACAAGAGAACCAGGAACCAATGGGGTATCGAGGAAAGGAGAACTATCTAGAACATGGACTTAAAAAGGGATAAAGGGGGTGGTGGGCCAACAGGCCAACCAACCGAGGGTAATTAACATAGGGAAGCAAGGTCTTGTGGGATCTCGCCATGACCTGAAAGGTGGCCTTAGACCTCTGAGCCTGCCCACCAGTGGACCTCCACTGTTTTGGGGCCCTGTGGCTCCCTGGCCAATCCCGTGGTGGACGGAACCATTGCAACATCTTACCATCAGCTTTCTTCACTGAAAGGATTGGCGTGTTATACCTGGACTCACATTGCACTAATAACCCATGGTGGAGGAATTTTTCAATTATAGGTGCCAATCCTCTACGACTTTCTAATTTCAAAGGGTACTGTTTTTGTCTTACTGGTGTGGCACCTGGTTTGAGTGTAATACTCACTGGTTCTGCCTGTTTGGATCTTACTGGAACATCACTGGCCCACACAATTGGATTGACAGCATTTTCAACTTCAATGGGGATTTCACCATATCTGTCCTGTATAAAAAGTGCGGCAACTTTGACAAATTTAGATTCAGGAATTATAACTCGTACCTCCTTTCCTTTTTTGAATTTAATTTCAGCCTCCAATTTCTCCAGTAAATCCCTCCCCAGCAATGGTTATGGGGAATTAGGCATATAAAAGAATTGATGAGTTACCCAGTGCTTCCCCAGTTTAAATTTTAAGGGTTGGAAGAAAGGCCATGTTTCAGTTACCCCTGTTGCCCCAATGACATGAACAGTATCTTGACTCAGTTTCCCTTTTAAAGTATTTAACACAGAATACGCCGCTCCGGTATCTACCAGAAATTCAATGTCATCTTTCCCCAGCTTAGCTATAACTGAAGGCTCTGCTGGGGGAGAATCCTTTGGTTCCCATCACTCTGAGTCTTGTCCCACTATGAGTTGGGGAACTGGGGGTTTCTTCTTCAATGTCGGACAGTAATTTTTCCAATGTCCTTTCTTTTTGCAATAAGCGCACATATCTTTGTCCATAGGGGAAGAAGTTATCTTAGATGGCTTCTCCTGACTAATCCTCTTGCTAGGACAGTGTCTAACTCTGTCACTTGGATCTCTGTCCCGGTACACCTTCCAGGCTACTTTTAACAATTTACTTATGTCCTGAACCCCATCTAACTTTTGCAGCTTTCTTCTTATATCATTTGTAGCTTGACCCATAAACAAGAGAACTAGGTGTGTTTTCCCCTCAGCTGAATCAGGACCTAGATTTGTATATTTGATAGCAGCTTCTCTTAACCTATTCAAAAAATCGTGGGAGATTCATCATAATTTTGCTTTACTTCATAGAGTTTTGACCAATTAAGAGCTTTAGGGACACCATGTTTTAACCCATATACGATGAGATTTGCTATACTTCATTCTACAGAGTCTATAATAGCTTTCTTAACCATCTGTCTCTCAGTGGGATCAAGCAATGTCTCTATCATAGATTTCAAATCACTCCAGTCAGGGTTCTGTGTGTTAATTGTCCTTTCTACCAAATTAGCTACTTTATCTGGATTTTCTTTATATTTTCCGACAGTGGCCTTCCATTCTTCTAACTCTACGAGAGTATGAAAAATGAGGCTTACTTCTGTAAAATTTTTTAAAAAAGTTTTATAAAAGGGTGTCATGGGTTAGCAAGCATAGTCCTGGAAGTGATGTTCTTGCAAAGGGGTGCTTACAGCTTCCTCTGTTACCTGACGGAACCTATCAGCTGGCCAGTTTGAATATGGACAATTCTTTGAGCCACTTAAAATTGTGACCGCCTCTGTGATCCACACTTAAGAATAGACAACCCCCCCCCACAGCTCTGTCTCGTTTCCGGTGCTGGGACAGGTGGCTGCAGGCCCCGTGCAGGGGCCAGCAGGCCCGGCCCAGGCCCTGCTCGGGCCAGGCCGGGCCAGGAGACAGCCATCCTGGAGCCGATGGGCCCTGTTCCACCCGCGGAACCCCCTCACAGCCCTGTTGTGGGCAGCCAGAGCGGCCTAGCTCCCCCTCTCCAGTGCGGCCAAGATTCAGCTGAAGCTGCACCGCTGTCATGTGACCAACAGCGATAAGCAACATTCCAGCTACAAGGCCTAGGTGAGATTAACCCTTTTAGTGCTATGAAGAGCTGAAAACCTGAGGGAGGAGAAAGAGGAGATGCTTAAAGATGAAATTCTGTTGTGAAGTTATGATATATCAGAGTACCCCATTGTAATTTCATGAAGGCATGGGGGGTGGAGCATTCAACTTGTACTTGTGAGCAAAAGCACCTGCACTGAGATAGGCAGATGCTGACGCAGCTGTAACTTCATGAGAAGTTTGAACAGGGAGAGATGGAAGTGATGAGGACTTTTGCTCCAAATGGGAAAGGAGAAAACCTCAGTTCCTAGAGATGGTCCCAGAGATAGTCCTAAAGATGAAGATGAGGAAGACCCTTTGCTCCCAGGGAAGAAGGGCCTCTGTTCTTAGAGATGAAATGCTCCCAGAGATGGGTAAAGAGAACTTTTGTTTCTGAACGGCTCAACCTTAAAGTTGTACCCCAAGAAACTTCAAGAGTGGACCCTCGAAAGCAGTTGTGGGAAAAGCTGCAAGTCGGGGGAAGGGACTCGCATGCGAGCAGAGAACCAACCTGGGCGGCTGTCTCGTTGTGATAATGATTTCATAGCATGGGCAAGAGAGACTCCTCTTCCTAAATGGACTGAACAAGGTTATTATGGAAGTGATAAACAGACTGAACATCTCAAGGGTTGTCTTTTTACATTGTCACTGGAAGAAGGGAGAAAGGTGGGGGGAGGAGAAGTGTTCTGAAGGTGTGGTATAATTTTTTTTTTCTTCTTTTAGGTCTGTTAATAAACTTCTTTATATTCTTTCAAGTTTGGTGCCTGCTTTGCCGCTGGGACCCCGGGCAGCTGAGGGGGCGGAGGAGGAGGTGGCAGGGCCGGGATTGGATGGCCCAGGCCTCAGAGCTGGAGTTACTAGGTTCGCTTCCACCTCTTCCTTGACCCCACACAATGGGTCCAAGGAAGGTTCTCCCTTCCCAACCTTTTTCCCTTTTTTCTTTAAAAGCAGTATGTGCTCCTTTTTAGATCTTTGTAACTGGGACACAACCAAAAAAAGCCTCACACAATCAAGTTCTAAGAAACAGCGGTCTTTATGAAGGCGAGATATCAAATTCGATATTAATTTCTCATGTAAGCTACCAAACTCAGGCCATCTTTGATTGTTGTCTAATTTATAAGATGGCCAGATTAGTCTGGAGAACCATATTAATTCCGGTTTTGTAAGGGATTTATATTTGCCAGTCACTTTTTGCCAGTTTTCTAGTACTAAGATCAAAGGCGTGTCCTGCGGTACTTCAGTCCCTGCAGGAGAGATTGCAGCCCATTGTTTATAAGCATAAACAGAAAAAACAGAAAAGATAACAGAATTAAAGCAAAGCAATCTAATTGCACACTAATAAGCTGAGAGACAAAACAAGGAGAAGCAGGATTCAAACTCACAAGCCCGGGCTTTCTAAGGGCTACTGGCAGGGGCTAAAACCACTGCACCACCACTGGCTCTGAGTCAAATAGCTGTCACTGCAGTACTAAGCCCTCTCATGAGGTGACAGGCTAACGGAGGGGGAAATGATGCCATGAAGATTTTTGCCTTTTCTTTTATACCCCTGTTATACCTTTTACAGCTTCTGTATTCCTAGTGCTTTTTCCCTACATTCTTAGACTTGTTTGTCAAGCTAAGAGACTAAACATTTTAGAAGCTTCGTAGCTAGGGATCAGTGTGCCCCAGACCCCAAGGTCCTCTCCAGAACACATTCTGTAAACCAAGATAGAACCATCCAGGGGAAGGTTCCTTGGGCAGGGGGGGCTCACTTGAGCCTCTCATTGGGGAATCTTTGATAGATATGCTAATTAGTAAAACCTATAATGTTATACCCAATGTTGGGGGGAGTGGAAGGGAGACATAGAGATATAGAGACACAGAGACACAGAGAGAGGGACACAGGGATAGACTCGGCGGGGTGCATTTCGATGCATATGACCTAGACGTGTACACCTAAGGATCCTTAAAATAAATACCAAGGTAAAATCCCTTTTCCCCTTCTAACCGTGTATGCCTCTTGATTTTAAGACCAAGAAAAGGCAACAAAACAAGTAGAAGCAGGATTCAAACTCACAAGCCTGGGCTTTCTAAGGGCTGCTGGCAGGGGCTAAAACCACTGCACCGCCACTGGCTCTGAGTCAAATAGCTGTCACTGCAGTGCTAAGCCCTCTCATGAGGTGACAGGCTAACGGAGGGGGAAACAAACGAACTGGAACTCCCTTGGACTCTCTCAAGTCCCCAAACACAAGAAACGAAGGGGGAATCAACAAACGAACTAAAACCCCCTTGGACTCTCTCGAGTCCCCAGACAAAACTATAAGAGATCTCTTAACACCCAACCCAGGTGCTAATAACAAAATACCACCTTTATTCACTTACTCACGTGCCTCTGTGCTGAATCTGGAGAACTTTTGGGCTCTTGGGTTCTGCCACCTCCTGGACTGTGGCAACTGCCCCCCTGGAGTGCCGAAAAGGGGGGGGGGGGGGGAGCTGAGATGGATCTTTCTCAGTCCCAGAGGATTTCTGAAAGCCTCGTTGTCCCATCTGGGAGTGCAAAAAAACCTGATGCCTGAGATGGCCACCTAAAAACAGAGACTAGGCAAGAATAAGGGAATAAAGGTAGGTATTTATTTGAAGGGCCTTCAGGGCACACCCTGGGAAGTTAAAAGGCTATACCCAAGATGGACCCTGAGTCACGAGTTCTTCACACCTTTATAGGTTTGGTTCATTTGCATATCAGGGTTAATTCTCCAATTAAAACTTCAGTTAATGATGTAATTTCCCCAAGTTTACCCCCCTTCTTAAGAGGTTAGTTTATATATTTTGGGCCTGGGACAATCTGGGTGTCCTTGGAGAGCAAGCTTGGAGAGGCTTGTTATGTCTAACTAGCATGAGAGAACAGTGAATCGTGCTGTAACCGGGCCAGAAGACACTTCAGAGACAGAGTCAGAGAAGTGGGTATTTGCTTTATTCGGTGCACTGGGTGTGTGGGGATCGCTCCTCCAAACACACACACACCGGTGCTCGCAACAACACAGTATTAAGGGTTAAATTATGAATATTCATCACATTCTTTGGGACAGGCATGGTTATACAAATTATTTCTCGGAAGTCATTAGTATCATTAGCATATGGGCCATGCATGCGCTGTGTGTCCTGATGGTCGCGCAGAGGAAGGCCTCTCCTCTTCCTCGGGGGTCTTTCTGATGAAGATCAGTAGTCTTTCTCACAGTGCACTTTTCACCTTTCTCCCTGGGCATGCGTAGTCCTTTGAGGAATGATTCAGCAGTCTCCGAGATAATCCTTGTCCCCTCTATCTTGACAAGATTAGGGTGAATTCAGCTTCTTAGGCTTTGTAATTAACATCTGCTGTCTGAACTAACATTTGCTGTCTCCCAATAGTTTTGTGCTTACATGAGTTAGTTATTGACTGCCCTTTCCTCAGAACTCCTAAAACCCCAACATGTGGTAACCAAAACTGCCGCCAGGACCCAATGTGAGGCCACACTAGTGCAGAGCAGGACAATCACCTCTCCTGACTGGCTGGCAATACTCTGTCTGGTGCCCCCCAGGACAGAGTTGGCCCTCCTGGCTGCCAGGGCACTGCTGACTCATATTCAACTTTCCGTCCACCAGGACCCCCAGGTCCCTTTCCACAGTGCTGCTTTCCAGCCTCTCATTCCCCAGTCTGTTCACACATACAGGGTTGTCCCATCCCAGGTGAAGAATCCAGCACTTGTCTGTGGAAGGTATCTTTTCAGCTTTATACCGGCTAGCGCTTGTATTTCAATGCCTTAGAAAGCCTCGAGCAGCCTTGAGAGGTAGCAAGGGCGATCTAGCACTTTAGTAGCTCTAAAATCGGTACCTGAATCAGCTGCAGAGCAAATACCATCAGCAGAAGCAAAGAGGGAGAAATATAGCTCCCTGCTCGCTCAATTCCCTGCAGTTAGAAGCTTTCAAATGAGACAGACAACCAGAGATGTTCACAGGAAAGTAGCTGAGCTGAGAGAAAGGCGGAGCCTCCCCTCGACCATCTTTTATTCAGAGAAGGGGAAAGGGGAGGACTGGGGGCGGACCCGGGGTGAGTGGCCAATCAGACACTGCTAAAGAGTCTGAGTTACATTTGGTTTTGCCTGCGCTTGGAACAAAGGAGCTCGGAGCACATGGGCAGGAGCACGTGTCTTTGGGAGGGGGAGGGGAAGCTCGGAACAGGCAGCAACAATTCCCTATTTTTTTTCTTTAAAGCTGGGTTGTAACTCTTAGTAACTTAAAAGTGCATAGAACAGTAACAAAACAACAGTGCAAAATATAATTGGAATCTATCGTCCCTACAACTCGACAGTACCTAGGATGCCTTTAAACTAGTTCCCCAGTCAAAACTCAGGGGTTTAGTCAGGACATCTATGGTATGGAGTATCAGGACAAAGATTTACAAAATACAGTGCAAAACCTGAATGCAAAACAGTGCAACTTAACTTAAGGGATTAACATCAAAATCTGCAGTAGGGGGTTTACATGAAGGTGCAAAATCAGGATTCTTTTTACGGCGTCTCTTCCAGGAGGCAGTTTTAACCTCCTTAACTTTTGAGGAAGTGACATAAGGTTTTACCCATTTCCCTGGGATCCATCTCAGTCCTTGAGGGGTAGATACACTGGCATACCCATGTCCCCAAGTTACAAGTTTGTATGATCCTTGGATTTTTTGAGTCTCTGGGTCCCGGATCAGGACTTCTGGATTTTCCTTCAGTTTCTGTCTCCCGGTGTTCTGGAAATGACGATAGATGGGAGGGTTTGGATCCTCAAAGATGCCATTCAGGAAGTTTATGGTAAACAGTGCTTTGCTGAGTCTGAGGACAGGTGAGTTGAGTTTGGTGGTCCCTGATTGTTGTAGCAGCATTCGCTTGAGGGTTTGATGGGCATGTTCAACAATGCCTTGTCCAGTTGGGGAGTGAGGAATACCTGTAGCATGTCGAAATGTGTGACGTCCATTTGCCACACTTCACCACTATTAATGCCTCTGGGATTGACCCCCATGCCCAGTTGTATTGGGTTGACCCTGAGTTGATGGACAGTCTTTAAGACCAATTACGCTTCTCACAATTTACATATTTAAACCGCACAGAAAGGCGGGACTTCCCCTTTGGTCGGAGCTCGGCTTGCTGGGAGGTGGGGGGCTCCGGAGCCTCCCGGCCCCGCCGGGCCGGGCCGGGGCCACTGCCCCTTTCCCCCTCTCCCAACGCTGTGGCACGGACCCTGGGTGGCTGGGGGGGGACTGCCTCAGAGCAGCAGGCAGCTAAAACCAGCCATGGACTGCTCACAGCTAAACCCATCCAGCGCGGCTTCTGGGGACCGGCGGGTCCCTCTCCTCTCCATGCGGAGCCGGCGGAGTCAACGGGAGCCGGCAGAGCCTCCTGTCTGCAGCCAGCACACTTCGTGCTGAACTGAAGAAGACACCACGCAGCCAGCAGCACAGAGGGAGCGAGGCTTTCCCCACCGTAAAGCCCGAACAAAAACACTCTTCAGCATGGCGGCGTCAGAGTCAGAGAGAAAGAGAAGTGAGCCATGTGGGACGGAGCTGGAAATGGCGACTGGGAGAAAAGAGGGCGGTGCCGCGATTCTGGCGGGCAGCTTAAAAGAAACCTTCTTGCATGCCGTGGTAAGAAACTGTAATACCACAAACTGTTTGTCTCTTTAATCCATTTGAAGAACATGGGGGGATGGAGTATCTTCGTGTGCCTGTGAAGATTGTGAAGAATGCCCGATGCCAGGCTTTATAGTAGTAAGAGGCTGTTAGAGACTTGTGGCGAAGAAGAGCCTTTGTGTGCAGGCCAAAAGAACTTATCCTTAAAAAGATGAATAACCCCATGTGATGGCCCATGTTTTGCAGTGTGAAGGAACTGTGAGATTTTTCATGGGAGAGATGTTCTACACACAGCAGATTGTTTCCGGGCGGATCTGCTGTTGGTGGCAGTTTGGGAACCACGTGCAACTGAAGGAAAAACCCTTTTTTCCCTTAAGCATAAGAGAGAGAGACTTTTCAAGAACTGGAACACTGACTAACATCCCATGTTCTGTTATCCCTTGTGTGAGCTAGGTAAAAGGAGAGAAGTGCTGGCTGGAGGGGGGGGGGGGGTGGATTTGCTTTAATTTTGTTTTGTTATTGTCTCTTTACTTTTAATTCTATTAGTAATAAAACTCTTTCATTGTACTGCAACTGTTTAAGGTTTGTGCCTGCTTTGCTTTTCTCCTAATTCTTATCTCACAGAAGGAAAACAAGTAAGTAATGAATATTTTGAACCAAAACCACTACATTTAATTGGTGTTTTCTGCCCGGTTTCGAACTCAACCCGCTACACCAGTGATGGAAGCTGTAGCCTCTGGCAGTTGGGACATGTTGCCACTATTGCTTTTGCCTGTGTCCGCGACAGATGGAACATGCGGATAAGAGCAGGAATATTTTGATGGTACATGGCATGGCTCAATTTTGCTTGTTCAAAAACTTGGGGGAGCTTTGGTAAGTCGGCTGATAGAACTATGTCTGCTGGCATAGCCAGAGCATCAGCTCTACGATTACCTTCCGCAATAAATCCTGGCAGGTTTGTATGTGGCCTCACATGCATGACAAAATAGGGATGCTCTCTGTGGGAAACCAGATAAATTAATTTTGAGAGCAAATCATAAATTTTCTTGTTTGAGATTTCTTTTAGGAGAGCATGCTCAGCTCTAACAGTTACTTCAGCTACATATGCTGAGTCTGTGACCAAATTAAAGGGTTCTTTGAACCTCTCAAATGCTCTAACGACAGCTGCTAATTCAGCTACTTGTGGTGATCCCTAGATTACCTCGATGTCAGATTCCTACTTTTGCGTCTTTGGATTTTTCCATGTGACTTTTTTACTCTTCCCTGAAGCATTGGTAAAAACGGTAATCGCATTGAGGGGTTTTCTACTTTGCATCTCTCGAGGGATGAAAGAGAATGGCAGATTAAACATGTCGTTTTGGGTAATGATTGGAGATTTGGCCTGAGTAACTATCTAATGCAAATTGTAAATTTATATTATTTTGGAGTAGGTGATCTAACGCGTCAGTTGTTACAGGTAAGTAGATGCATGCAAAGTCACATCCTGCCAGGGTGCGGAGCCTTGCTCTACCCTTCATGATAATTTTTGCCATTAGTTCTTGTGGCTGTGTGATGGTTTTAGGAGGTTGGAGTGGAAGGAATACCCATTCAATTATGATGAGGGGTTCCTTCTGCTCTTTGTCCCCCTGAAATATGAGGCCATGAAAGCGTGGTACCTTCCCTAGAATAACAAGCTTAAAGGGTAGGGAGGGCTGATAGCTGTGTGCTTGTCTGGTGGAAATGAGCTCTTGTATCTTTCTGAGAGACTGCCTTGCCTCTTCTGTCAGGGATCTAGGGGATGCTGGACCGCCTTCCCCTTTTAACAGGTTTGCAATAGGAGCTACATCCTCTGTGGTGAGTCCTAACCAGGACCTTAAATACTTCAGTGTCCCACAGATCTGTTGCACTTCCTCTAGTGTTTTTGGGTTATTATTAATGGTGACAGGTGTTGGGGTGATAGAGGTTTCTGTGATTTTGAGTCCGAGGTATTTCCAAGGGCTTGTTCTCTGCATTTTTTCAGGTTGTAATTCAAAGCTCTTGGCCTCTAGGGCCTCAATCACCATGTTGTCTGCTTGAGATACTGATTATTGGGAGCACACACCAGCACATCATCCATGTAATGTAGGATGATGGCCTTCTCTGCTTTGGCACGGATGGGAGATAGAATTTTAGCAATATACTCTTGGCAGAGAGTTGGGGAATTTTTCATACCTTGGGGAAGCACAAGCCAATGATAATGTTCCATGGGAGTTTCACGATTAAGAGATGGTACAGAAAATGCAAATCGGGGGGCATCTGCAGGGTGGAGTGGAATATGAAAGAAGCAATCTTTAATGTCAAGAACAGCTAAATGCCAATGTTGTGGGAGCATTGAAGGTGATGGCATACCTGGTTGAAGGGGTCCCATGTCTTCAATAACCTTATTAATTTCCCTAAGATCTTGGAGTAGCCTATATTTGTTCTTTCCCGGTTTTTGTATTACAAACACGGGTGTGTTCCACAGGCTGTTAGTTGGAACTATATTTCCTTTAGCCAATTGTTCAGCTACTAATGTTTTGAGTGCCTCTAAGTTTTCTTTTTTTAGTGACCACTGGTTAACCCACACGGGTTCATCTGTTTTCCAAGTTAATTTCTGTGGATGGCACTCTGCTTCAGTGGCCTGCAAGGGAAAATTTTGATGTCTAGGGGTGATATCAATTTTTGTTCCCCACTGAGATATGGCATCCCTTCCCTACAGGGTGAATTTGGTGTCTAGGACATACGGACGAAGTGTCGCTATTTGTCCTTCAGGACCTTCAATTTGGATGGTGTGTTTGGACTGCTTTGCAATTTGGGTACCTCCAATCCCATGTACGATGCCCTGAGATTGCAACTCCCATTGCGTAGGCCACTTATCAAATGGAATGACAGACACATCAGCACCTGTGTCTAACATTCCCATTATACTGATTTTATGTGATTTGTAACGGAGCTTGCATTCTATTACAGGTTTGTTGTTTCCCAAAACCTCAGTCCAACAGATGGCTGGGATATGACCATCTGTGGGCAGGTATTTGGGCAGTGGAAAGGCCTGTGCAATGACTTGACCCTTTGGCATAAAGTACGGTGGATATATACATTGTACAATTAGGTTAGAACACCCGTTCTGATCCATTTTCATGAGTGTGGGTGTAACCTCTATCCCAGCAGGTGTTTCCCGAGTGTCCCCAGTAACAAAAAGGTATGTAAATTCTGGCATGTGGTCCACATTCTGGAATGAGATGGGTATTACAGTCTGTTTGTTGTTGTTGAAATGGTGTGCTTTACCACAGGTTACCTTAAACCTGAGTCCAGAAGTCCAAGTTGCTTTGTCTGCAGCCCTATTTATGTCTGAACGCGGAGCTGTTAGGACACGTTGAGTCGCTAGTTTCCCTGATGTTGACCTGGGGAAACAGTCTTTGAAGAGTTTTTATCAGCAGTTATAATCGCTCTGCAATTGCGAGCTACATGTCCCTTTTTCTGACAACGATAGCATATAAAGTTACCACGCGATTGAGTTTCTCCTGTACCCGTAACATGCTCTACAACTTCCCCAACCATCCCCACTTTTTTCAAAAAGGGAGCAGCTGTGTTCAGCTGCACCTTCTTTGTACAGACTTCGAGGATGGATTCAACAGTAGGAGGAGGATACAGCAGGAGAGTGAGAATGACTTGTTTGCAAGCATCATTCGTATTAACTTGGAGAAGTTCGAGTAGGAGCGCTTGTTGGAGGTCAGGATTAGAGACCTGGGAAGAGACAGCTTCACACAAACGGTTATAAAAGTGAATAATATTTTCATTTGGCAATTGCTTGATGGTGGTAAAATGAGAATTAGGAGTTTGATATGGTAATAATGTTAAGGCCTTTTCAGCAGCATGTGTGATTTCAGTAAGAACTGGATGAGGGATAAGCATCGCTTGTTTTTGAGGATTTGCCATATTATTGTCACCAGATAAAAGGTCTAATGTGATATAATTGTTTTCAAAATCCAGGTAATTATCTGGAGTTTGCCACAAAATTTTCAATAAATCAGATAAAATTATTTTCCATTGCTTTTTCCACATCATAAAATCACCAGGTGTGAGAAGAGTTTGCATTAATGTAAGTAGATCATGAGGTACAAGTAAGTGAGTTGCAAAAGTAGCACTTAAAAGGCTCTTAAAATAATTACTCTGCATTCCAAACTCCTTAATTGCCTTGCACAAATCCTTAATATCAGAATAAGGAAAGGGGTTTCCAGTCAGGGTTAGCTCCATTGCTAGTACAAGAGAGTGTAGTAGAAGCATTTGGAGTTACTTCCTGGTGGCCATGGGTTCCCGGATTCAGAGGGGCAGTCACATGACTGTGGGAACCGGGGACGGGACAATGGGAAGCAGGGGCGGGGAGTGGAGGGGCAGGGGCGGGGACACGGCCGGAGGAGGGGAGGGGTTGGGGGCGGGGTTGTGGGAGGCAGAGGCGGTACTTGAGCCATGGGCGGGCACAGAGGGAGGGGTGAAACACGACGCTGTGGGGGCGGGGTCAGGGGCGGGGTCAGGTTGTGACACAGGAGTGGGAGGGTATAGGGACAAGAAGGGATTTGTGGGGTGGGGGGAGAAAGGGATTGTGGGAGGTGTAGTTTGGAGAGGAAGGAACATTGCGTCCGTCATTACTGGAGACAAACTCAGAGAAAAAGGGTTGGGGGGAGGGTTTTTCCCGGGCTGCGAGCACATGGCAATGGCTGTCCCTGGGAACAAAGAGATCAGGGGAGAAGGGGTTTTTACGCGCGCTTGAAACATGAGGGCTAGAAACTGGGGAAAAGGGAGTGGAGAAAAGGGGTTGGGAAGGTCCTGGGACGGGCTCCGGATTCCCATCCAAGGCAGGGTGCTGAGGAAACACGGGTGAGCCAGGAGGACGATAGCTCTCCTGTGCTGAGAAGCAGTCTGCTCTAGCTGTGTTTTCCAGCATAGGGGAAGAGGGGTCCGGGACACAGGGGTTGGAAGAGGGTATAAGGGAATTAACAGGGGGGTTTTGCAGTGGCTTTTCATGTACTGCCTTTTTCTCCAGCAAAGTATAACTTAGGAGAGGAAAGAATTTTGAAACTGTTGCGTCTCCTGCACGCCTCAGAGAGGAGAGTTTTCTCCCCACCTTATCCCAAAATTCAGCAGATCTTATGTCTTCGGAGGTCAGATTAGGAAAGTACTGAAAAAGCCATTGTACAAAAGATTGAACTAGATTTTTAGGGTATTTATGCCCAGTTAAAGAAAGGTAACTTTGAGCTTGGTGGTATATTTCTCTATGGTGTGCAGAAACTTCAGATCCCATTATGAATGCACCACCAAACCTCAACCCCTTACTCGTCAAAAAGGAGGAAAAAAAAGAGAAAATATACACCGGCACCAGCTTAAGACAGGAGCCCCTAAACCAGCAGGGAAATACTCACCAGAATTCTGGATTTATCACAGGAAAGCAGGTCCGGAAAAAAAAAAATGCGAGAAGGGTCTTCTGCTTACCAGCCGTTCCCTCACCACGTGGTGTGGGGGAGGGTACAGGCTGAGGCTCTGGGCTCACTGTTACACAAAAAGTAACAGCTCACTACACAGAGCTGGCACGGCAGGACGTGCAGAGCTAACTCCAGCAGACAAACAGCTGCCGGGACACCCTGGAAGTCTCTCAGAACCAGAGTTCAGAGATAGCACGTTGGGCGCCAGATGTGGAAGGTATCTTTTCAGCTTTATACCGGCTAGCGCTTGTATTTCAATGCCTTAGAAAGCCTCGAGCAGCCTTGAGAGGTAGCAAGGGCGATCTAGCACTTTAGTAGCTCTAAAATCGGTACCTGAATCAGCTGCAGAGCAAATACCATCAGCAGAAGCAAAGAGGGAGAAATATAGCTCCCTGCTCGCTCAATTCCCTGCAGTTAGAAGCTTTCAAATGAGACAGACAACCAGAGATGTTCACAGGAAAGTAGCTGAGCTGAGAGAAAGGCGGAGCCTCCCCCTCGACCATCTTTTATTCAGAGAAGGGGAAAGGGGAGGACTGGGGGCGGACCCGGGGTGAGTGGCCAATCAGACACTGCTAAAGAGTCTGAGTTACATTTGGTTTTGCCTGCGCTTGGAACAAAGGAGCTCGGAGCACATGGGCAGGAGCATGTGTCTTTGGGAGGGGGAGGGGAAGCTCAGAACAGGCAGCGACACTTGTCTTAGATAAACTTCATACAGTTTACATACAATGCCACTCCACCTGCCTTTTCTGCCTTGCATATCTCCCCTGAGAAGCCTGTAACCATCCAACATGGCACTCCAATCACAGCACTCATCCCACCAGGTTTCACTTATGCCAATGATGTCAAATCTCTGGGACTGGGCCAAAGCTTTGAGCTCGTTGAATTTTTTCCTCATGCTGCCTGCAATACTGTAGAAACATTTCAGGTGTGCTTTGTAGTAGCCAACACCTTGTGAAGCAGATTGAGGGAGCCCATTAGTGCTTGTTTCCTCAAGTTTTGGCACACCCTCCCATCGCTTAGCACTGCCAAGCCTGGTATTTTCTCTTCCCCCCCTTCCAAGCTAGGTTAAAGTTCTGTCAATGAGCCCCACTAGCTCCTGTGCTAGAACCCCTTTTCCCCTCTGAGAAAGGTGCATCCCATCAGGTATCAGTAAACCAGGTGTTAAGTAGATCATCCCATGGTCAAAAAACATGAAATTTTTCTGATGACACCAGCCTCGGAGCCATGTGTTGATCTGATGGATCTGCTGGCTTCTTTTACTATTATTCCTTGCTACTGGAAGGACTGAGTAAAACACTACCTGTGCTCCTGATCATTCAACCAATTGTCCCGAGGCCCCGAAATCCCTTTTTATTGCCCTCAGATTTCTCTTTGTTCTTTCATCACTACCAACTTGAAAAACCAAAAATGGATAATAATCAGAGGGCCTTACTAGACTGGAAAGTTTTCCAGTAATGTCCCTCACTGTACTAGTTTGAAAACAAACCAGTGGGAGGCACCAAGTCAGAATAACAATTTAATAGGGTGATGCCATGAAGATTTTTTGCTTTTCTTTTATACCCCTGTTATACCTTTTTTACAACTTCTGTATTCTTAGTGCTTTTGCCTACATTCTTGGACTTGTTTGTCAAGCTAAGAGACTAAACATTTTAGAAGCTTCGTAGCTAGGGATCAGTGTGCCCCAGACCCCAAGGTCCTCTCCAGAACACATTCTGTAAACTAAGATAGAACCATCCAGGGGAAGGCTCCTTGGGGAAGGGGGCTCACTCAAGCCTCTCATTGGGGAATCTTTGATAGATATGCTAATTAGTAAAACCTATAATGTTATACCTGATCTTTTGGGGGTTGCATTTTTGCAGGGTACATTTCGGGGCATTTGACCTGGATGTGTGCATCTAAGGATCGTTAAAATAAATACCAAGGTAAAATCCCTTTTCCCCTTCTAACCATGTTTGACTATTGATTTTAAGACCAGGAAAAGGCATCAAGGGAAATAAAAAAAAAAAAATAAAGGCAGAAAAAACTGGGTTAAACTGACAGAGTCAGGATACAACCTGACACCCTGTTAGTCAGGGTGGCAGTGGCAGTCCAATAAAATGGTGGCTGCATGTCTTCCTGAAGTGATGGATGTGGTTCTGTCAAAGCAGCGATCCTGTAGAATGGGCCTGCTCTTCCTCGGAAGGTCCAGTGGTGGCTATGTAGCTCCTGCCCTCTGGAAATCCAGTGGAAAGGGTTGTCTCTGGTGTTCAGAATCTCAGATTATATCCAGGATGGAATGCTTGGTTCCTCCCTCTGGGTGGAGCATCTCACAATGGGATGATGAGTCATGAGGCAAGGTGTTGATGGGCTCATTAACAGAAGATGGTCTGGAGGGAGTTATCTCTGAGTCATGCGGCAAGGCATTGATGGGCCATTAACAGAAAAATAGTCTGGGGGGAGGAGGAAAGGAAACACTGCCCCACCTGGTTTCAACAGCTCATGAGGATGGTAATAGAATATACTGCAACACAGGACCCTTACCCAGCACATGTGAGACAGCAAACTTCCTTGTGAGCTGGGTCTGCTCTACATATCAGGCCCTCCATTCCCCTTAGAAGGGAGTCTTCTATTACAACTATCCTTCTTTTAACAGAGGAGGGTGTGATGCAGGGGGTTTATTGTGCTGCCTTAGGTAGTCCCTCTATCCCAGAAGGACCTTTGCCCACCTCATCAGTTGTCTAGCCTTCTAGTTCCAGAGCACCCTACCTGTCGTAGAAGGTACCAGTCCTACTTGTCATTGTCAAGTTTTCAGTAGGAGGAACCTTTCTCCTAATATGGGCTTCCAGCCTTCATCTTTAACAGACCCTTGACTAACTACTTGACAGGGTTCCAAGTCCACCTGCATCTCCACTACAACAGAGTTTCAAGACTCCTGAGACTATAGCATCTCTGAGAATAACCTATCAATCCCTCAGTCACTTTCTCTAATACTGCAGAGCACATTCACTTTCTCCTGTAGTTCCTTCACCTGGCAACACAGATCATCGACAACAGCACACCACATGCAAAAGGAATGATTGGCAGGCCTAGCCTCAGTCATGAGTCTCTTTGCTGCTCCTCTATTGGCTGCTCCTGGATGCTCAGCGAGGAGCCCTTCCTGCCCATACAAACTGCCCTGCCATGTCACACCCTAGTCACCTCCCTTAGTCACTAACACTCCCCAGAACCATTTAAATCTCCTGCGCTGCTCCTGGCAACGCCCCTTCCTCCCCTGATTGGCTCATGAGGGCTTTCAGGTCCTGACAGGGCTCGAGGCTGCTACTCGGGTGTCCCTGAGCTCAGGAACTTCTCTGTACAGCTCGATCTAACCCTCTCCCCTGGACTTACCTCAGTCGCCACCGCTGCTGCTGCCTCACTGACTTCCTCCCACCCCCACCTTCTTCCCAAGCTCAACTTCACTCCCAACTCTTTTACTTCCTCCCCTGAGAGGTGCTGGGGGATGGGGAATGGGAACTGCGGTCAGTTCATTACTTTTTGTGTCTGCCACTCCTTCCTTCCTCATGCTTTTCCCCTGTTCCAGCATGGGGTCCCCACCACAGGATACAGTCCTTCAGTAACATCTTCAATGTAGGTCCTTCCCACGAGTTGCAGTTCTTCACAAACTGCTCTAGCACAGATCCCTTCCACAGGATGCAGTCCTTCAGAAACAGACTGCTCCAGCGTGAGTCCTCTACAGGGTCAAAGGTTCTGCCAGAAAACCTGCTCCTCTGTGGGCTTAAAATATGGACTTCACTTCTGTGGATGAGTGCACAAATAATGTCTGTATAATAATAATGTTTATATCTGAGTCATAACAAGATATTACCCTATTTTTTAAATAGACTCAAATGGTGGTGGTAATTTCATTTTTAATTTTTTCCCCAGTAAAAGAACACATGGTGTGCCTCAGCATAATTAGAACCCAATTTTTCCCACTGCACTTAGTTCAACCCGGTGAGTACAGGCCTAATTGTAGTAGTTCCCCCATTTCTCTGTTAGGAGCAGACCTTCCTTTTACATATATATGTGTCCTAATTTCTGTAACTTGCATGTGTAAAGAACCAACTAGTTCTATATAAGCAGTCATTACAAGATAGATGACCATGCTAGATTTTGTAGCATTATTTTCAACTGTGAATAATAGCTATAGGGGATGTACTAGTTTGAAAGCAAACCAGTGAGAGATCCCAAGTCAGAATTACAATTTAATAGGAAAATTAAGATAAAGGCAATAATACAGAAACACTGGCTTAAACTGACAGAGTCAGGATACAACCTGACACCCTGTTGGGCAGGGTGGTGTTAGCAGTCCGATTAAATGGTGTCTGCAATCCTGTTGAAAGGATAGATGTGGTTCTGTTGAAGCAGTGATCCTGTAGAAGGGTCTGGTCTTCCTTTGAATGTCCAGTGGTGGTTATGTAGCTCTTATCCTTTGGGAATCCAGTAGGCAAGACTGACTGTGGTGTTCCAAACCTCAGATTATATCCAGGATGGAATGCTTGGTTCCTCCCCCTGGGCGGAGCATCTCACAATGGGATGATGTAATTTTATGAGTCATGCAGTGAGACTTGATGGCCCATTAACAGAAAATATCTCCTGGAGGGAGTTATCAAGGATGTGTCATGGAAGAGATAAAGAACACTGCCCCACCTGGTTTTAACAGCTTGTGAAGATGGTGATAGAATACATACTTTTGGTTACATCTTACATTGTAACCTAAGACAGGGAGAAGAAGGATTCTGCTCAATGCTGATTTTCCCTGATGCTTTTTAAACTATGCATTTATCTGTTCTTCATTTTTCAAAGTATCTTCCCCAGATATGCAGTTATAATTCAGCAATATAATGTATATTTCTGCATTAGTAAATACCTGGTAACTATAATTGTGGCCTGAGTATTCAATTGTGGCTAAAAAAAAATCTCAGGATACTTGTTGATTTTATCACAGCCTCCAAATTTGGATCACAGACATAATGTGAGAAATATTTTTGTCCTTTAATGAGCCCACCTGCAGCTCCAAATAGACTATTATATTGCCTATGACTCTGAGAAGGGATTTTTCAGAAACATTTGGAAAAGGATAGTGATGATCACAGCAGATAAGGGGTTGGGTGGAGCTGAAACAGAATTTGGAATTTAAGGAATAGGACAGTTTTAGGGTTACTGATGCCAGGGAGGAAGACTGCAGGTCTATATTATACCTGTTTATTCTAAGCTATTTCAAGGAGAGGAAGTAGATAAGTAGGTGAAAACAGTATTTAGTACCAGTATAATGGCAGCTTTTAAAAATATTACTAGATCTGTTGGAGTTCATGTTAGAAACAGATGTAGACTTAGTTGCCACCACATTTATCAGCACATAAATGCTGATTTATATATGTACAAACACAAAGCTATATAAGTATGTACATCTGTATATAAATACAACTCCCTGTTGTTCATAAAAAATCTCAATAAATTAAAATTTGTTGGTTTACTGAGATTATTAATTTAATAATTTTAAAATAGAAAGGGGACACAATACAAAATTTGCATTTAAAAATTCAGCAAAATATAATCTAGCATGTATGTTATGACGACTGTTTTTAATTTTGGCATAAGACATCACTTAGTTTCCACAGCTGTGAAAATACTTTGTTGCCTTAAGGGAGAAGTATGAATCTTAAGTAACTACCATTAAATACATTGCTATGAAATACCTAAATGGGGATATCATAGATACCTAGATAATTTATGTTTACGCTTTGAATTCTTTTGGTTTTTAGATTTTTAGGTTCAGTGTTTCTCACAATAAGATTTTTTCAGAGTTGTCAGAATTCACTGTGTGAGAAAATCAGCCAACTCTCAACCCAAGGGAGTATGGGCTTTGGACTAGGTGTTCAATTACAGTAGAGTTTAGCTAATGAGTGCAAAACTGCAGTGGTTAGAATGTTATCTTGGTTTAAAAGACAAATGTCTGCCAAGGAAGGTGGGAACCTTCCTGGAATGGAAAGACAACTGCTCCCCCAAAATTATTGTAACTTCAAAATTACAGGGCTTCTAGGCAAAAACGTGGGAAAAGGAAACACAGTTCTTTAGTAGCATATATATATAATAGAACAGAACAAACAACAAAACAATAACAGAAGTTTCCCACCCGTTAAGCACTGTTTCCCCTTTGGTGTAGTTACGCTGGTGGCTCCAGTGAGGCGGCAGCTGCGGTTACTTACTTGCAGCCGGCAGAGGGCGTTAGCGGGCTCTGGCGAGGCAGAAGGCTGCTCACTCGGGGCCAGCAGGGGGCGCTCCGATGTAAGAACGGGAGCTCCCCAGGTGGTGATGCCGGCTCAGATGAGAGAGGGGGGAAAAGATGACTCCCCCAGGCACACCAGCAAGTGGCGATCGGTCTTTGGCACCACTAGCAGCAGCCAGTACACGCTGGGAAGGGAGGCAGGGTGTGCAGAAAAGAGATCCGGCTGGAGCTGCTTCCGGGGGTGGGGGGGAAAGAAGGGACGACTCCTCCAGGCACTCACGTTGTACAGAAAATCACGCTATGAAAAGCCAGTGTCCACAAAGGAAACAGAGGAGTCCTGCAACTTTATTCGAATAAAGAGAGGCCACTGGGGCACACACCTGTGGGGTTATCTCTCGAGGTTTTGGAGGACACAGCCTCCTTTTATGCTAAACTCTTGGCCACATGTTGCCCTCTTCCTTTCCCCATTGGCCGAGGTACTAGGAAGGTACAGCCTTCCCGAACCGCCTGCCACATATTCCCCCCTAGAACCTGTCATTTTCCCTCAATGTTCAGAAACTCAAGCCTGTGCAGACCCACTTGTCTGTTTCAGGAGTCAAGCTGTCCGGGCTCTGCAACAAACATGCTGCCCAAACTTAGTAGAGACATTAAGACCCATTTCAAAGATGTTAACACCTATACCTTCACCCATCGAATTGTTTGTAAAGACATTAGCAGGCATCTTCTCTCTCAACTTCCCTCTCAAGTGGACTGTGCTGGTCTCCAGAGGCAGCCAGCCGCCAAAGTCTCAGTCAATGGGGCAGCCGGGACTCACTCTCTCTTGCAAGCAATGGGCTTACAAGCAGGCGGCAGGGAGAGCCCCACAGCAGTGTTGAAACTGCTGTGCAGAAAAAGTTCAAGGCCAAAACCTCATGACCGTCTCTGCTCCCAGCCAGGAAAGAGAACTGCCCCCCTCCTTCCCCCCGCCGCCCCCCCAGCTAAGAAGTGCTAAACCTCCATTCCCCAACCCAACAAAGAAGCAGCTGATGTTTTGTAAAATAATTTGGGTTTTGGAACTGACTGTCCCCTACTTTGATATTTTGACAGTTTACTTGAGCTATAGAGGGTAATATACCTCAGATGCCTCAATTCAGGCAAAGCTCCAGAAGGAGGCATGAGCTCCCTAGGTCTGGTGCTGCAGACAGTGCCTGGTTCAGGTGGAAGTGACCTACCTCCTCATCTGCAGGGAGGTTGTGCTGGCCAAAGAGCTGCATTACCAACTTAAGGAGATAAGTGAACAGACTGCACAGCATCAGGGAAGACAATAATAAAGACAAGATTTTCACAGAAACCCTGCAGAGATCAAAGCCTGAACCCCCAACTGCACAAAACCAGAGTTAGCCAGAGACTGTGTTCAACTGTGGGACAAATAGAGACATGGAGAGGGCTGGAAGCAGTTGGCTTCTAGTATCAGGAGGATGACTCCCGTTCTGGCTGCAGATCTGCAATTGCAGACTAGGCTCAGTACCCTGGTAGCAGGTGAGAGGCAGAAAGCCTTGTCTGGAGAAGCGTCAGTAGCGTCTGAGCCTGAATCCTCCAGGAGCACCAGGAGGAAGCAGTGAGTGATAGTGGGTGATTCCCTTCATCAGGGGACAGAGACCACCACCTGTTGACCTAACTTGCTGTCTAGGGAGTATTGCTGTTTGCTGGGGACTTATATCTGGAATGTTGTAAAGAAACAGACAAGGCTTTTCCAGCCCTTGGACTATTCCTCCCTGCTGCTCATCCCTGTGAATAACAACAATACAACCAAGGGAGACCTTCCTTGAGCATATTGAGTGATTGCATGGCTCTGGGGAATGAGGGTCAAGGGCATGAGGGCTCAGGTTCCATTTCATCTATACAGTTGGTGAAGGGGGAAGGCTTGGAGAAGAGCTGATGGACCCTGCAAGTCAACACCTGGTTGCACATCTGGTTTGGGGTGAAACCTAAGTGGTATGTAACAAAAGGTTAACCACAAGTAATATTGTAACAAGATGTGCAGGTAAAGCAAGCAAGATAGCAGAGCAAGTGAGATAACATGCGCCATCAAAAGCAAGATAGCAAGTTTTAACGGAACTTGCAAACTGCAAAATTGGCTAAAAACAAGTTAGACTGAAAAACAAGAAGCACTAGGCATGCGTTGTAGACAGAGGTAAAAAGTTCAAACGCGAGGAAGACTACAGAAGTCTTCATCAAAAGACCACCAGAAGACTGACGACCACCACAGAAGGAACTGACACATGCACGAAGGCAACAAACTGTTATAAAACCATGACACAGCTTTATGCAAATACGAGTATGCTAATGATATGTTGTAATCGTGACATTGCGCAGAAGGACTTTTATAATGTAACTGAAGGCTAAAGAAGATTGAGTGAGTTTTTGGCGGAGAGATCCTCCTCACTCCTGGCGCTGAATAAACAAATACCTGCTCTATAGGCATCTGACTATTGAGTTTTATTTTTTTGCCTAGTTTTGGGCATCAGGGGTTTGGCTTTTATGACCTACTTTGTGGACTGAGAACTGCTAGGAAGAGATGGTGTTGGAAATTATATAAAGTTTAAAAAATTTTTAATGTAGCTTTAGTCAGTTTTGCTTGCCTTTGCCCCAGGGGAAGGGAATTGAAGTTTCTTTTCAGGGGACTGGTCTACCAGGTGAGATCTGATGAGCTTAACATCTCAACAGACTGGGAGTAGCACAGAAGATACACAAAATATAACGACCATCAATGACCATTAAACATCACCCCTGGCATGGTCAGAGACACCTTGTCTGGGAAAAGAGAGATAAGAATGAGGACCGAATTAGCATCGGAGATGAAGAAATCAGTATCCAATAGGAAACCAAATACTAAGAACTGCACAACTTGGGACCAATGAACATTGAACCAATGAATTTCTATGGATTTTGACTGTATAAAATATGTGAAAAATTAGTAAAATTTATGTGCGATGGAATGATTTTCTCTGCACACCCAGGCTATGTGTGGATCAAATTATTTCTGTTGCACATCCTGGCCAGAACACCATCCTGTCCAGAATAAAGTAATGCCTTGATTCTCTAACACTAAAAATGTTGTTAGAGGGTTTTTGTTTTTCCTGCAGTTTCGGTGACAGTGGGATCCACATAGCAAAGCAGTGCAAAAGCATCTTTGTCAACAGGCTGGCCAACCTGGTGAGGAGAGCTTTAAACTAAGAATGATGTAGAGGTGTCATGGGCAGAATTGGAGCTACAGACAAAGTTTATAAGAGAAGCCCTCCCGTTGAGTCATGAGGTGCAGAAAGGATCCCCTTGCTTTCTAAACTTTCTCAGAGAGGAGTCTGGGTGCAGCTGGATCAAATCTGTCCACATTTGCGGACAACACTAAGTTGGGTTAGAGTGTCGATCTGCTGGAAGGTAGGAAGGCTCTGCAGAGGGACCTGGAGAGGCTGGATGGATGAGCCAAGACCAACAGTATGAGGTTCAACAAGTCCAAGTGGGTCCTACACTTTGGCCACAACAATCCCCTGCAGCGCTACAGGCTGGGGACAGAGTGGCTGGAAAGCCATTCAGCAGAAAATGACCTGGTGGTACTGGTCAACAGCCATCTGAACATGAGCCAGAGTGTGCCCAGGTGGGCAAGAAGGCCAATGGCACCTGGTCTGTATCAGCAATAGTGCAGACAGCAGGACCAGGGCAGTGATCATTCCCCTGTATTCAACACTGGTGAGGCTGCACTTTGAATAGTGTGTTCAGTTCTGGACCCCTCAATTCAGGAAGGACATTGAGGTGCTGGAGTGAGTCCAGAGAAGGGCAACAAAGCTGGTGAAGGGTCTGGAACACAAGTCCTGTGAGGAGCACCTTGGGGAGCTGGAGTTGTTTAGCCTGGAGAAGAGGAGGCTAAGGGGTGACCATATGACTCTCTACAACTCCCTGAAAGGAGGTTGTCGCCAGGTGGGGGTCAGCCTCTTCTCCCAGACAACTAGTGACAGGACAAGAGGACATGGCCTCAAGCTGCGCTAGGGGAGGTTCAAGTAGGACATTAGGAAGATCTTCACTGAAAGGGTAATTAAACATTGGAATGGACTGTCCTGTAGCAGCATGTATTTGCTTGTTCATAATCACTTCCAAGATTCCTGGATGACTGAGGTGACTGAGCTTATTGTGTGATCAGTGTGACTCACTCTAAATAGCATCAATTGCATGATGTGTAGAGGAGATAGAGGAGACCCTCCCTTTGAACACTGAAACCCAACACAGGTAACTGGGGTGCCCGGAGGAGGAGCTGTGCTTCAGTGCCAATCACTTCTGAAGCAACTTGAACCCCTTCATAAGCTGCCACTATCTCCTTTTTATTTGGAGTATAGTGGTCTTCAGATTCTCTGTATCCCCGACTCCAAAACCCCAGGGGTCAACCTTGAGTCTCCCCTGGCACTTTCTGCCAGAGGCTCCAGGAAGAACCATTCTCCCTGGCTGTAGAGCACATTTTTTACATCTTGCCCCGTCTGAACTGTCCTGAGGGCTACAGCATGAACCGTCTCCTGTTTGATTTGTTCAAAGGCTTGTCATGGCTCAGGGCCCCATTGGACATCACTCTTTTTCTGGATCCCTTGATAAAGATGGCTGACAATCAAACTGTAATTTGGAATGTGAGTTCTCCAAAATCCCACACCACCTAAGAAAGCTTGTGTTTCTTTCTTATTAGCTGGTGGAAACCTTGCTGTTATCTTGTTAATCACATCCATTGGGATCTGATGATGTCTATCTTGCCATTTTATTCCTAAAAACTGGATCTCTTGTGCAGGTCCCTTTATGGGAAAACCAGTTTTCAGAAGGATTTGGACTATTTTCTTCCCTGTCTCAAAAACTACTTCTGCTGTAATCCCCCACACAATATTATCAATATATTGCAGGTGTTCTGGAGCTTTACCCTTTTCCAGTACAATCTGGATCGGTCCATGGCAAATGGTGGGGCTGTGTTTCCACCCCTAGGGCAGTCGATTGTACTGGACACCTCTCCAAGTGAAAGCAAACTGTGGCCTGCACTCTGCTGCCAAAGGGATTGAGAAAAAGTGGTGTCCCCCAGGAATTTGTGTTGGGCCCAGTTCTGTTTAATATCTTTATTGATGATCTGGATGAGGGGATTGAGTACCATTAGCAAATTTGCAGATGACGCACAAGTTGGGTGTGAGTTTGTCCTGGGTTGCAGTGTATTCTATTACCATCCTCATGAGCCGTTGAAATCAGGTGGGGCAGTGTTTCCTTGCCTCCTCCCCCCAGACTATCTTTCTGTTAATGGCCCATCATTGTCCTGCCACATGACTCAGAGATAACTCCCTCCAGACCATCTTCTGTTACTGAGCCTAATCAACACTTGGCCTCATGACTCATTACCCCATTGTGAGATGCTCCACCCAGAGGGAGGAGCCAAGCATCCCATCCTGGATATAATCTGAGATGCTGAACACCAGAGACAACCCTTTCCACTGGATTTCCAGAGGACAGGAGCTACATAGCCACCACTGGACCTTCTGAGGAAGAACAGACCCTTTTCTGCAGGATCACTGCTTCAGAGGACTGCAGCCACCATTCTACCAGACTGCTACCACCACCCTGACTAACAGGGTGTCAGGTTGTATCTTGACTCTGTCAGCTTGAACCAGTGTATTAGTTTATTTTTTCCTTTTCTTTAATTTCCCCCTTAAATTGTTATTCTGACTTGGTGCCTCCCACTGGTTTGTTTTCAAACTAGTACAGAGTGTCAATCTGCTGAAGGGTAGGAGGGTTCTGCAGAGGGACCTGGAGAGGCTGGATAGATGGGCCAAATCCAAAATTATGAGGTTTAACAAGACCAAGTGCTGAGTCCTGAACTTTGGTCACAACAACCCCCTGCAGCCCTACAGGTTGGGGACAGAGTGGCTGAATAGCAGCCAGGCAGAAAGGGACCTGGTGGTACTGATTGACAGCAGGCTGAACATGAGCTAACAGTGCGCTCATGTGGCCAAGAAGGCCAATGGCATCCTGGCCTGTATCAGTGTGCCGGTTTGGACAAATTGGAGGAAAAATATCCTCTGATAGAAGGCAGGTTACAACCATCCCTCCCCCACCAGGTTCGGGAAAAAAGAAATTTTCTTCGGAAGAAAGTGAAAGAGATAAAAAAACTATTTATTTAACAAACACACAGGAAAAGGATAATAATGCTAAATAATAAGACCTCTCGCAGTGGAGAGAAACCTGGGAAAATTTCAGAGTCCTTCTGTAGGTGTAATCTCGGTCTTCCTCCTTGGAGCTGGGTCGTGGGCCCACCTCCAGGACCTCGGTCAAAAATTCTCCCGATGTGTTCTGATGTTGAAACAGTCCAGAAGAGAAGAAGGGAAAAACCATGTAGCGGGTTCAGTTCAAAACCGGGCAGAAACACCAATTAGAGTGTAGTGGTTCGGGTCAAATATCTATTACTCACTTATTTTGCTTCTGTGAGATAAGAATTAGGAGAAAGAAAAACAGGCACAAAACTTAAAAGAATATAAAGAAGTTTATTAACAGGCCTAAAAGAAAGAAAAAAAAATCAGACTAAAACTTCAGAACACTTTCCTCCCCCCACCTTTCTCCCTTCTCCCACTGACAATGTAAAAAAAAACAACCCTTGAGATTTTCAATCAGTTTACCACCTCTATAATAATCTTTTCCAGTTCACTTAGGGAGAGGAGTCTCTCTTGCTCATGCTATGAAGACACCTCCACAAGTTCTCTCATGGCTTCAGTATCACAGCAAGAGAGCTGCCTGGGTTGGTTCTCTGCTTGCATATGAAAGTCCCTTCCCTCGACTTACACCTTTCCCCACAACTGTTTTCAAGGGTCCAATCTTGAACTAATGGGGTACCATTTTAAGGTTGAGCTGTTCAGAAGCAAAGGTTCTTTTCATCTAACTCTGGGATCATCTTCATCTCTAGGAATAGAGGCCCTCCTCCTCCCCCAGGAGCAAGGGTCCTCATCAAATTACAGCTACCGTCATTTGCTTATTTCAGCACAAGTACTTCTGCTCACAATTACAGTTTGAATGCTCCAACCCCCAATGCTTTCATGAAATTACAATGAGTACTCTGATATATCATAGTCCATCACCATAGCCTTACAAAGGAACTTCACCTTCTAAGCTCGAAATATCTCCTTTTTCTCCTCCCTCAGGGTTTCAGCTCTTCCTTTTTCACTGACTTTGGTGTCTTAAAGCATTGATTTGGGAGAGGATTGATGTCTGCCGGCTTCATCTGTTCTGGAGGAAACTTACAGCACTAAAAGGGTTAATCTCGCCTGGGCCTTGCAGCTGGAGTTTGCTTATCACTGTTGGTCACAGTAGTATACAGGCATTTCACATTACATGTGGTTTTCACCCAACAATCAGATCTCCCAGCAGTACACAACGTGTTGTTCCATCTTTCTGCATTACCCACCATGTGCAACCAGGTCCCTGAGCAAAAACAACCCCATGGATGGGTTTGTCTGTACTCGAGGCAGAATTAACCCAGTCTTCCTAACAGACCTCTGACATGCACTACTGGGACCTTATCTCTGTCTACTGTATGCAGGGATTCAGATTTGGCTGGACTAGCTCTATTGGTGGAACCTCAGGTGTTAACTAACCAGGTGGTCTTTGCTAAATGCTGCTCCCAATTCTTGAAAGTTTCCCCACCCACTGCCTTCAAGGTGGCTTTCAACAATCCATTGCACCATTCCACTTTGCCAACTGCGGGTGCATGGTAAGGGATATGGTACACCCACTCAATGCCATGTTCCCTAGCCCAGGTGTTGATAAAGCTATTCTTGAAATGAGTTCCATTGTCAGATTCAATTCTCTCAGGGGTACCATGCCTCCAAAGGACTTGCTTTTCCAGGCCCAGGATGGTGTTCCGGGCTGTAGCATGAGGCACAGGGTAGGTCTCCAGCCACCCAGTGGTGGCTTCTACCATTGTGAGCACGTAGTGCTTGCCTTGGTGTGTTTGAGGCAGTGTGATGTAATCAATCTGCCAGGCCTCTCTATACTTGTATTTGGACCACTGCCCACCATACCACAGCGGCTTCACTCACTTGGCCTGCCTGATGGCAGCACGTCTCACAATCATGGGAGTACCTGGAAGATACTGTCCGTGGTTAGATCCACCCCTTGGTCTCGTGCCCATCTCTGCCTTGAAGGCCTGAGGCATCATGGGCCCATCGAGCTGAGAACAACTCTCCCTTGTGTTTCCAATCCAAGACTATCTGTGACACTTCTATCTTTGCAGCCTGATCTACCTGTTCATTGTTTCGGTGTTCCTCATTAGCCCTACTCTTGGGGACATGGGCATCTACAGGCAGACTTTCACAAGTAGCTTTCTTACTCGGGCAGCGATGTCTTTCCACTCGTCAGCAGCCCAGATTGGTTTTCCCCTACACTGCCAATTAGCCTTTTCCCACTTTTCCAGCCATCCCTACAGAGCATTGGCTACCATCCATGAATGAGTGTAGATGTAGAACTTTAGCTACTTCTCTCTTTCAGCAATGTCCAGGGCCAGTTGAACAGCTTGAGTTCAGAGAGTTGGCTTGATCCACCTTCTCCTTCAGTGTTGAGAGTCTTTCTGAAGAATGGCTAAAAAGCAAAGGTCATGATAACACAGGAGGCTTAGAAAAGATGCAGACACTGAGTCCTTGAGCAAGAAGTTGCATAGATAACAGAATGTGCATTCAGATAAGAAAGAAGACAGAAACCATATGGAAGAGAAAGATAAGACCACCGTGTTTGCAGATCCCACGGAATAGCTCCCACCAATGAGGAGCTCAACTTTTGCAATATGTATGAGCTAATTAAAGGTACTATAAGTAAGTGTAGTTTTGAAAAATAAATCGAGACTTGCTGAACATCATGCCTTGAGTGCTTGTCTCCCGCGACTCCACCCAACACTTCAGTAGCTTCTTCAACCCATTGTTTGGGACTCCATACAGCTGCTTTCCACTTTCGTTTCATCCCTACGATTCGACAAGACCGTCGGTGAAAAGAGCGAAGCATGTGTCTTCTGATGGCAGTTGGTTGTACGGTGGAGCTTCTTTATCATGTGTCACTTGTTCTTCTTCATCAGTGAGACCAAAGTTTTCACCTTCAGGCCAATTTGTGATTATTTCCAAAATCCCAGTGTGATTCAGTTTTACGATACGGGCGCGCTGTGTGATGAGGGCAATCCATTTGCTCCATGTGGCACTGAGGGCATGGTGGGTGGAGGGAACCTTTGCTTTGAACATCCACCCCAGCACTGGTAGTCAGGGTGCCAGGAGGAGTTGTGCCTCAGTGCCGATAACCTCTGAGGCGGCTTGGATTCCTTCATAGGCCTACTGCAGATGGGTTCTGTGATAGTCCAGGCAAAGTGTTCAATTGCTTAATGCCCTCTGCCTCCACAGCAGCTTTTCCAAAAGCCCACTTGAGTCCCTTTGGGTTTCTGAAATACCCACTTTGGAGGAAGTCTATGCCCAAAATGCACGGGACCTCTGGGCCAGTCACAATGAGATATTTCTTCCACTCATTTCCAGTCAGGCTCACCTCAGCTTCCACCAAGGTCAAATCTTGTGATCCACCTGTTACACCAGCAATAGAAACAGATTCTACTCCCACATGTTGCGATGGGATTATTGTGCACTGCGCACCAGTGTCAACCAAGGCATCATATTTTTGTGGTTCTGATGTACCAGGCCAATGAATCCACACAGTCCAAAAAACATGGTTTTCCCCGGCCTCTACCTGGCTAGAGGCAGGGCCCCTCTATGCCTGGTTATCCTTCTTTCCCTGGGCCTGCATCTTAGGGGTTCCTTCATGGGAATCGGACATGTCATCTTCTTTTCCATCATTTCCGGCAGTTTGGCTACAGGCAACTGGAGCTATCTCCTTTTTGGTGGAACTTCCTTTCTGAGACTTGCCATCTTCAATTCATGCACTCGTGCTGCCAGAGCAGAAGTGGGTTGTCTATCCCACCTCCTCATGTTTTCCCCACTATCACACAGGAAATCCCACAGCTCACTTTGTGGGATGTATCTTCTCTCTCTCTCTGGGGCATGTCTGCATTTGGTATCAGAATCACTGATCTGCGCCGCCGAGATTTGGAGAAGGCCCTCTTTAATCTCCTTCTTGAGTTCCTGGTAATTCTCCTCCATCTTATCTTCCAATTTCTGCATACATGTTTCCACAGCTGCGATTCTTGCATGTGTTGGGCCATGCATGGCATCTGCATATGCTCGGAGCTTCATCCCCATATCCCACATGGTCTCATTCGCACCGTAGTTCAGTTTCATTATTGCTAATGCAGAAGCATATTCTTGTGGCCCAAGTTGTATGAGTTTTCGCCACATCACTGCGTCAACTCTGACCCTGTCTGGAGTCCTCAATCCTGGGTCATTCGTGTAGACAATCTCTACCACCGCTAGTTCTCTCAAGCATTGGATCCTTTGTTCTATAGTCTTCCACTGGGTTTGTTGCATATAGAAGTCATCTGCGCACAGATATCTTTCATTCACGCCTGTCAAACCCATGTCCAGAGACTGACAGTCAGCCCTCCTTATTATCGCTTGGTCGATAGCCGGATCGCATGACAGGGATCCCAAATGCCTCGCTTCAGCACCATCCAGCATTATATCATCACCTGCAGCATCCCAAATACAGACCATCCAACTTATTATGGATTCATCAGACCATCAGGTGTAGTCCTTTCTTAGGATATGAAGGTTCTTTATGGACATGGACTCAGTAATGGATTCTGTGCCTGAGTCAGTTGGTGGCTTTGAGGTTCCTTCCCCTTTTGCCTCTGGGTTGGGGTCTGTGGCTCAGACCCAGGAAGCCGTGACGGACCCAGAGAGAGTGTCCCGCAAGGGACAGTCTCCCAGAGGTCTACAGCATTCCTTCCGCCCCCAGGGTGCCTCCGCAGAAGGGTGCCTGTCTCAGCAGGCTGTCAGCTCTCTAGTGATTTCAGCGAGAGTGATTTCAGCTCTTGTTTTTCGAGGCAACCCCAGGCCAGACCAGGAGGAGAGAGACAAGAAGCTCATTTAGCAGTTCTGCATGAGGCAGCTTTATATAGTCCCGCACCTCCCGAAGGGGAGGCTAGGGACGAGCTCTCCAATCTCAAAGGGGGAGTAGGGTAGATCTTATAGGGATACAAGGGTGGGTGTGAGAGGGTAGAAGCCAATGGGTTACAAAGAATCTACATAGGGTCTCCCAGAGGATCATGGTTCTTGTTTTCTTTCACCCTCACCAAGAAGTGCTGCCTTTTTCAAGGGGATCTTGCTGGGAGGTTATGCAATCCTTCCAAGGCAGGGGCTGGACATACCCCACAGCTCCCCCTTTTGTATTTAGTAAAAAGGCATCTCCAGCAGCTCTTCTGCAGCAACGTAGGAGGCATGAAAACATAAGTAACACGATAAGAATTACAATGAATATCCACAAAACACCCTTAACTAAAGATGCAATCCATCCTGTTAATCCCCATCGTCCAAAAATTTCATCGACCCAGTATAGGCTCTTTTCTACTTTTATGTCTTTTACTAGCCCTTGTAGTTTCTGGATGTTCGCCTGGATGGATGTTGAGTGCGAAGAAAGATTGAAGCAGCACATCCCTTCAAAGTCTTGGCAGCCATGTTCATGGGCAAGCAGTAGGTAGTCTATCGCTGCTCGATTTTGTAGGGTTGTGTGTCTGGTAGTCTCCTCATCCTTTAAAAGATCGCTCAAGGCAGTAGATGTTCCATTGGCCTGCTTCCTTAGCCAACACCCTAGGTGATTTATATCCCCAAGGGCTTTAAGTGCGGCTAGCCAAGGAGTGAACACGGAAGCTGCGACTTGCTCTCCCATATTTAAATTGTAAATGCAGCTGTCACAACTTTCGTCAAATTCAGCAAAGGATCTCTTTTGGCGTGTTGATACGTTTGTTCGTCTCCAGTTATGTAATAATGGAATATTTGGAGTGAGGGTAGAAAGCTTCCCAAGGCTACAGGGACCTCCTTGGAGATGTGAGGGGATCCTGGCCAATACTCTGTCGCCACAGACAAGAAATATCTCTTGGGGTAACACTTTGGGGTGGAGAGTGGACACAGAGAGTGTGTGACTGGTGTAATTGCACCAATCCTGATTATTACAGACTTTGTTAATTGGTGATATGTCTTTTCTGTATGTGTTTTTTGCCTGGTCAATTCCTGGCCAATGTTGGCTTTGCTGTCTAAAGTAAAATTTGACACAATATGTTGCTTTAGACGACCCCAACAGGTTCAATTCTTGGGGTTCATCTCGGGCATTTGGCAAAATCTTTGTCTGCTCGTCCCAAGTGTCTACCAGGTTGGGCCTCTTACCTGTGGTGCGGAGGAGCTCTGAGTTAGTGATGAGCCAGTCATCTGCTACTGAGGGAATTCCTACCAGACACACAGAGAGTGGGTTGTCTACGCTGCCCATGGACAGGCACAGATTGTCTTGTTTGAGTGTCTTTGCTAGGGTCACCCAAATATTATGGCTAGGCTGTGAGACAACCCAGCAGAAGGCATGTGGTATGGCGAAGAGCATCCAGGCAGTGATGAGGACAGCATCAACGTAGATAAATTTCATCTTTGGACAGGGATGGGGCTTCTGAGAGGGAATATAAGTGAGACTTGTTAGCTTTATGGTGAGAGGGGAGGGTTTTAGGGTTTAGGGAGGTTTGGCAAGGGTTGAGGGAGGGGGATATTTTGGGGTAAAGGGGGTGGTAACATATAGACTAGGGATAAATTTTTTCAGGCTGTGTCTGGCCTATGGCTTGACTTTTGCCATAGCATTTTGTTCAGCTTTCTGTTTCGTCTGCTGTCGTGTGGTGGGACGGTCTTTTCTCTGGTTTGTGGTCATTCAGCAACATCTCCATCTCCATGCAGAGCTGGTCTGGTTTTGGGGAGGTCCTGTATTTGACTCAGGAGAATTCTTGTTGGTGTTTGTGGGAGCAGTTTTTGCAGGGCTTAGGTATGGTTTTATATTTTTTCCTGGGAACCATTTCGGGCCAGATGGTAGTTGAACACAGGCGTAACTTCTCCCCCAGGTAATCAGTTGGAAAGGCCCAGAGACCTGGTGTGTTTCTGGGTCCTTCACCAGCACTGGTGGTTTCTCTGTGAGCTTAGCTTGGGTCGAATTTGAGAAGTGGCAGAGTATTCGGGGGTCAAGCTCTGATGATGTACAATTTAGGAAGTTAATGACGTAGAGAGCCTTACAGAGTCTTTCAACAGGAGACAAAATTTCTGTTTCTCTCCGTTGCTGGTTGAGGACTCTTTTGAGGGTTTGGTGGGTCCTTTCCACGATGGATTGCCCTGTGGGATTGCTGGGTATGCCTTTTTTGTGTTTTATCCCCCATTGGTTGAAGAAATCTTTCAACTTCGGGGAAGCATAGGCAGGCCCATTATCTGTTTTGACTTCTTCAGGGACTCCCAGGGTGGCAAAGGCAAGGAGAAAATGGTTGATGGTGTGGATGGCATTTTCTCCTGAGTGGGCTGATGCAAACACTGCCCCAGAAAAAGTGCTGACCAACACGTGCACATATTTAGATCTCTTAAAGGATGGGAAGTGGGTTACGTCAGTTTGCCATAATTGGCCGCTGTTCAGACCGTGGGGGTTAACTCCAGTACCCATAAATGGTATTTGATAATTTTGGCAGTTCGGGCACGTTGCGACGATAGCTCTCACTTGGTCTTTCGACAGCTTGAACATTCTGATGAGGGCAGGCACATTTTGGTGATAAAATGCATGTGACAACTGCCTGGGCGAAGATGTCGGGGACGTTTGCAGTCTCTGCTGGCATGGCCAGTGTGTCTGCTTTCTTGTTCCCTTCTGCAATGGCACCTGGGAGGTCGCTGTGTGACCACACATGCATAGTATGATAAGGTTGCTTTCTGTGGGAGATTAAATTAATTAATGTAGAAATCAATTGGTATAATTTTGGATTGGAGACCTCTTTGAGAAAAGCATGTTCAGCCCTCATAGCTATGCCAGCAACATAAGCTGAATCTGTGACCAGATTAAAGGGTTCGTCTTTGAATTTCTCAAAGGCTCTGATGACGGCTGCTAACTCTGCAATCTGTGGAGATCCCACTACTATTTGGATATCAGACTCCCATTTCTGAGTCTTGGCATCTTGTGAAGTCATTACTGATTTGTGGGATGACCCAGCGCCATCGGTAAAGACAGTTAAAGCTTTGAGAGGTGTCTGACTTTGGACTAATTTTGGGGTCAGATTAAAGGCTGCATCATGATTGAAAAGTCTATGTTTTGGCATGTGGATGGAAATTTGGCCTGTGTAGCTATCTAGGGCGAACTGTGTTGGGGAAGATGAAACAGGAAAGCCTTATAAATATGATTGCCTGACAAAAGATTTTGGGAATATGAAAACTACAGGCGACATCGAAATGAAAGCCATTTTTGAAATACCAAGTCTTAGTTACTGAACAACTGGAAAACAATGGTATGGCCGACTGAAGGTAATCCCCTCTTGATTGAACAATACCCTCTGCTTGCAGGCAGGTCCAAGGGTCAGAGCAGACCCTACTAGCTCAGTAGAAGGGGTCCAAAGAGTAGTTTTTAGGAGTTAAGATGTAACACTCTATGGTAATATAAGAACTCTTATAGGCTGTATGTAAATGCTATAGGATTTGTATCTTGTATTAGATTGGTTAGTGACAATTAGAATATTCAGTACAGAAGATGATTTATTGTATTGTAACCAAGACTTCAGTCATTCTCTCTCACTACTTCTTCACTCTCATTCCTCTCACTCTCTCTCTCTTTACTTACCCGCTTACTCTCTTGCTCTCTTGGGCCTGCTCAGAGCTGCCAGCTGCAGCTCTAAGCAGTGCCCCTGTACCCACGCCCTTTGCAATAAACTGCATGTTCCAAGATCTGACTTCAGAGATCTCTCATATCCGTCCGTCTCCGTCTCCGGCCGAACCTGCACCCAGCACCCACAGTCTGGCGCCCATCGTGATTGCCGAACCCCCCAATAACCTACAGTCTGGCGCACAACGTGATTGAAGGCCCGGTTCAGCTTTCTCCATCTCTGGGAGACTTCTCCATGGACGGTAACTAAAAGACCAGTTATAGCCACCTAGAACGTGTCGTGAGCATGGCATACCGTTGCTGCGCATCGTAAAAGCCGGAGCTCTATAATTCTGCCGAGGCAGCCCTCGAGCACGGGGATTACCTGGAGCTCTTGGAGGGAATTGCCTGGCAGTCCTCGAGCACAGGCGGCCACTGCTGTGCAGCGGCTCCTTGGAGCTCTTTGAGGAAGTTTGCCGTGGCACCCCTCGAGCACGGACACGCTGCTAAGCAGTGCCGACCGGAGCTCTAGGGAGGGACCCTGCCACGCGCCCTGAGCACAGGCGAGTAGTGCTCAGCACCGCCCGCACTGGAGCTCTCAGTTCGGACCCACCCGTGAGATCCTGAGCACGGAAAGCCGTTGCCATGCGACGCCTAAAACCGGAGCTCTGAGAAAGGACCCAAAAGCAGCGTCCTGAGCGCCGAGTGGAGTGCCTGGCCAGCCCCCCACGACGGACCTCTGACTAAGGACACTGCTTCTGCGACATCATCTAAGTGAGTATCATTCTGGTCTAATAATGGAACAAACGCACTCTGCCCATGACAGAGATCTCTATAAGCAACTTAAACATTTACTAAGCTCTGGTTCAAGACAATTACCTAAACAGGAGCTAAAAAACCTCTTAGAATGGACTCTGATTAATTTCCCAAATGCTGACTGTTCAGCAGTCCACACCAGAGACTTTTGGGACTCAGTGGGAATCAAATTATTTAATGCCATATCACGCTGGGACAAGAGTACCGCAGAACTCATCCCGGCTTGTGCAGCGTTAATGGAACTATTTGCCGCGCCCCCCCCACCGCCGCGCAGCTCCGCCCCACCTCCTCGCCCGCCGCCGCCTCAATCGGCCGTGCCAGAGTCACGGAGTGAGTCCCCCACGGCCCCCCCGCCTCCTCGCCCGCCGCCGCCTCAATCGGCCATGCCGGAGTCACAGAGCCAGTCCCCCGCGGCCCCGCCGCTTCCTCGCCCGCCGCCACCGAGATCGGCAGCGCCACTCCCGAGCTCTGCCGTGCCATCGCTGCCCCCGCCGGGCCCCATCCCCGCGCCGCAGCCGCCCCCGCCGGGGTCCCCCGACACCGCGCAGCCGTATCCCTCCGCGCAGCGCAGCCTCGCCTCAGAAGCCGCGAGCAGGGGGGGAATGGATGGGAATGATGCAGCTCCAGTAGCAGGGGAGACAGAGAGCCCCTCTGCCGGAGCTGATGCTTTAAATCTAACACAAGTAAACCCTGAAAAGCAGCCAGATTTGTTTGCAATGAGCCCCAGAGTCCCGCCAGCGAGCAGCAGGGATCTTGCAACCCAGAAAGAGAAAACGAGTTCTGAGAGTTTGTCAGCGCTACCTTCTGAATCAAAAAATCCTCCAAAATGCTCAAATTATTCTCAATTAACAGATTGGCATGAAATAAGACTCCAAATCTATAAAGATGAAAGTCTTAGTCTATTAGCTAAGCCTGTGATAGCTAGCCAACAGCCTGACAGTCCTAAAACGTGGGCTCCCATCCCCACTCTCGAAATTAAAGAACTAAAAAAGGCTGTAAGATACAGTGGCATTTGCTCACCGTATCTTAAACAACTGCTAAAAAGTACCCTAAAAGGAACACATCAAACTTTAAAACGCATTTTAAATCAACAGAAAGGGGGAAAAGCCCAGGCTACACCTCAAAGAAGGTTGAATAAAGCCTTGTATGTTTTTAATTTCTTGAACAGCTCTGCAGAAGAGCCTGACCCCCTCATTTTCAGACATTTCTTAAACAACAAAAAAGCAAAACTGAAAGAACACCCCCCAGTTTTAATTAAAAATTTAGCATCAGGAAAAATAGAAAGACCATACAATCTTATAATGTGGGGAAAGGGATTTGCATGTCTCTCCACAGGTGAAGGAACCAAGTGGATTCCAGCAAAGAACGTGAAGCTGTACCACACATCAAAGCCTGTTGTCGGTTCCACTTCAGCCAGTGACCCTGCAAGTGGAAGCCAGGAAGCAAGCACCCAGACCTGAAGTGCGCAGAATCACCAGAAGAAAGCAAGCTGCCAAAAACGGCTCAAGAAAAGAATGGAGTTTTAGTATTATTTGTGTAGATGCATGTTGCTTTTATTCTTATGTTTTAGTTTTTGCAGTGAAGCTTTACCTGTAAATCAACCAAAGACAAATGTTTGGGTTGCTTTTAGCCAAGTCCGCAGGCTCCGACACCATCTGTTTATCCAACAAAAGCCGTGACAAACTTTCTCAACTTATTGAGTGCCTTTCCCAGAAGGTTTTGGTACAGTTACAAAACCTAAGGGACCTAGCTAACCAAATTACAACAGATAACCCGTCTTGGCTAGACAGTTTGTTTGATGGTTGGAGCTTTGCACCCTGGCTAAGGGAACTCTGAAAAATAGGCTTGATTATTCTAGTAGTAATAATTATAGTTTTAGTAGCAGTACCTTGTATACTTCAGTGTGTGCAAAAAATGACAAGTAGGACTGTGTCTAATATCTTAGTTGTTCATCAGAACAGGGGAGATGTTGGGGAAGATGAAACAGGAAAGCCTTATAAATATGATTGCCTGACAAAAGATTTTGGGAATATGAAAACTACAGGCGACATCGAAATGAAAGCCATTTTTGAAATACCAAGTCTTAGTTACTGAACAACTGGAAAACAATGGTATGGCCGACTGAAGGTAATCCCCTCTTGATTGAACAATACCCTCTGCTTGCAGGCAGGTCCAAGGGTCAGAGCAGACCCTACTAGCTCAGCAGAAGGGGTCCAAAGAGTAGTTTTTAGGAGTTAAGATGTAACACTCTATGGTAATATAAGAACTCTTATAGGCTGTATGTAAATGCTATAGGATTTGTATCTTGTATTAGATTGGTTAGTGACAATTAGAATATTCAGTACAGAAGATGATTTATTGTATTGTAACCAAGACTTCAGTCATTCTCTCTCACTACTTCTTCACTCTCATTCCTCTCACTCTCTCTCTCTTTACTTACCCGCTTACTCTCTTGCTCTCTTGGGCCTGCTCAGAGCTGCCAGCTGCAGCTCTAAGCAGTGCCCCTGTACCCACGCCCTTTGCAATAAACCGCATGTTCCAAGATCTGACTTCAGAGATCTCTCGTATCCATCCATCTCCGTCTCCGGCCGAACCTGCACCGAGTACCCCCCAAAGCTCCCACAGTCTGGCACCCATCGTGATTGCCGAACCCACATCAAGCACCTACAGAACTGGAGGCTCTCATTGGTCTGGAGCAACTGCTTCAGATCTCCAGTGGTCAATGGCAAGTATATGCATGTGAACTCACACCCTGCAAGAGAGCGGAGGCAAGTCCTGGCCTTTTTTATCAAATGTGATATTACTTCTTGAAAGGTGGTTATTGTCTTTGTAGGTTGATTGTGATGCCATGAAGATTTTTTGCCTTTTCTTTTATACCCCTGTTATACCTTTTTTGCAACTTCTGTATTCTTGGTACTTTTTGCCTACATTCTTGGACTTGTTTGTCAAGCTGAGAGACTAAATATTTTAGAAGCTTTGTAGCTAGGGATCAGGGTCCCCCAGACCCCAAGGTCCTCTCCAGAACACATTCTGTAAACTAAGATAGAACCATCCAGGGGAAGGCTCCTTGGGGAGGGGGGCTCACTCGAGCCTCTCATTGGGGAATCTTTGATAGATATGCTAATTAGTAAAACCTATAATGTTATACCCGATCTTTTGGGGTGGGCATCTGCGGTGTGCATTTCGATGCATATGACCTGGACTTGTGCACTGAAGGATCCTTAAAATAAATACCACGGTAAAATCCCTTTTCCCCTTCTAACCATGTACAACTCTTGATTTTAAGACCAAGAAAAGGCATCAATTGCTGGTGACCACAAAGAGACCCTAAAGACCTTGAAACTCGCAGTCTTGGGTTGGAACACATCTTGCTTTGCCCCTCTCTTTGCTGGCAAATTACAGAGGGGCCGGAGCCACGATCTGTGACCAGGACTTTAGAACCCAGCACGGAAAGGCAGAAGCATGGAAAGAGGTGAGTGAAAAGGGGATCGATATTTCTGAGATTGTGCTAGCACTAGGGAAGGAGATCTCCGAGGGGGTTTGTAGGTACAAAAATGCTGTTAGTGAGGATCTTCTTGTTATTTTTCTAAGTCCGTGAGAGACTTTTCTTTCTCACAGAAGAGGTAGCAGGGAATGTAAACAACCAAGCCACCTGCAACCTTGGAAAGTCTTGTTTATGGTATAGTAGAAAATATTTTGATAATGGATGTTTTAGGATTTTGGCCAATCAGCCCCAAGGGGTGGCTGGTCCTTTGTCCAATTAGACTATGAAGAAAAAAGTCTATAAAAGAGTTTGTAAAATAATTAAATAAATCAATCTTGCTGCACAATTCCTGCCTGCTGGATCTTCTCCTCCTCCTCCTCCCTATGGCTGCGGGACACGGTGATATACCGTAGGAACCAGGCCTGCGGTAATAGGGGTTGGAAAGGTTGGGGGCAGAGAAGCCCATGAAAGGGGAAAGCTTAAACTTTTCCCCTGCAAACTGCGGAAAGGAGGGGACGCCCTCTGTGGAGTCCACAAGAGCCTAGAGGCTGCACCCTACGCAGCCGCAGGAGTGGCTCAGAGGTTGGTTGGTTGGGACATCGGGAGGCTGCGGGTTCGAATCTTGTTGAGACCAGATTTTCGCGCATGCACATTTACTGTTTGCTAAAACTAGTTGCTTTTTAGTCTTTTAAAGTGCTGTTTTGAAGTGTTTGTGTAGTAAGCTAGATAAACTGCCCGGGAAGTCGGAATTCTGAGCCCGGATTGCAGGCTGAATTCTGGAGATAAGAGCTTCCCTCTGGCAGAGTTTTTCTGTCTGTGAGCAAACATGGGTGGTGTTTTTTCAGATGAAAATGAAAAAATCCCTCCTAACAGCCCATTGGAATTGATAATAAAACAATGGAAATGGCTGACAGGGCAAAAAACTACTTTGGACACCCGAGAATTGGTCAGACTGTCCACACAGGTTTGGCCGACTTTAAAATTAAGTCAAGGAAATAAGCCTCACTATGGGAGCTTGGAAAGTAACATCATTACTGACCTGATGGTAGAACTGAGATCATTACGTAGGTTTGATGAACTAAGATATGCAGAACTTTTTACTATGCATCTGAACAGGGAAGAAGCATATGTAGTAGACAAAAGTAATATGGAAATGACTTTGAGGAGGAGAAAGGGAAAGAAAAAGCCGCAGCAAGCTGACTCACATACTAATATGGATAGAGAAATCGACATGAAAGATCTAGATATGGTAGCACAAGATTTGCGCAATGGGGGGTGTCTCTCCCCCCGTTCAACCGCCGGGGCAGCCTGCACGGGGGGGGTGGGGGACAGAGGAATGGGGCATCTGGTGGGAGTGGGGGCGGGGGTGGGGGAGCGGCGACTCCGCCGCCACCGCCTCTGCCGCCGGCGGGGCAGCCCGCAAAGGTGGGGGTGGGGACGGGGGGTGGGAGGGGGGTGGCTCTGCCGCCTCCACCTCTGCTGCCTGCGCCACCACCACCTCTGCCGCCGCCTCCGCTGTCTCCGCCGCCGACCGAGCGGGGGCTGGGGAGGGAGTGAGCGGCCAGCTCCAAGCCAGAGGAGTGGCGCGGAGCCTCCCCCCCCTCAGCCTCGTCAGGGGTGGAGGGTGGGCACGGAGGTGGGAGAGATGCGGGTATGCCACCACCCCCTGACCGCCCCGGGGGCGGAGAAGGGGCAGGTATGCCACCACCCCCTGACCGCCCTAGAGGCGGAGAAAGTGCAGACTGGCCACCCCCCCCGACTTTTCCAGAGGCAGAGACGGGGAAGGAAGAGGGGAAGGGGCGGGCTGGCCACCCTTCCCCGAGTACCCCGAACACGGAAGTGAAGGCAGAAATGGACACGGGCAATTGCGGTGGCATTCCCTGGTAAGGAGAACCTCAAGTTTCCAAGCCAGAGACAGGAGGAGCTGGTCGCTCTCCCCATCCTGCGGCGCGAGGAATGTTAAAGCTGAGGGCAGACAGGATGGCCCCAACCCAGGTGCCTCTTACAGAGCTAGGGACGGGAGAAGCTGCTTGCAGCCCCTGCCTCCCAGCCCCTCCACTGCCGCAAAAAGCGAGACAGTTCCTGATCAACATTCGGCTGGAACAATCTTTAAAACCAATGAAGCAATTTCAATTAAAAGTGAATGGGATGATTTTGATACAGATGGTTCTCACAGGGAGGGAGGTAGAAGAAGGGGCAGGATAGCCTGAGAAGCTATGAAAGCAGTCAGTCCCGTCGGTAAACACACAAGGTTCAAAGCAGATAAAGGGGGGGAGGAAGAACTTGCATTAGAAGCACCTCTGAGACAAGCTGTGGGAAATCAAGGAGTGATTTATATAAAGACACCATTTTCCGTCGGAGAATTACAGCAGTGGAAAAACTCAATTGGGAAGTACAGGGACAACCCAGAGAGAGTAGCTATGCATGTATAAATGGCCATAAAATCCCAAAACCCAGATACGGGTGATCTAAATGTTATGCTAGATGAATTATTGGATAAAACAGAGAGAGAAATGGTCAACAAAGCTGCTATATCTGCTATAGAAACTCAAATTGCAATTAGGAGTCTCCAAGAGTCAGTTAATGACATCTATCCCCCAGCAAACCCTGGCTGGGATCCCAACGTCCCAGAACAGATGGAAAAGCTGAAGCGATACCAAAAATGAGTGGTTGTTGAGTTAATAACATATTCTGTGTTAAATACTTTAAAAGGTAAATAACGCAACCGGGGGCTTGTCACCACAAGCCCCGGCGTGCCCTCGGGCAGAGGGGACGCAGTGTTAGCCTCCACAGCATCCTCGCTGGACGGCTCAGTGGAATCGGCGTGGGATGGGTGCGTGCGCTGGCTCCTCCTCAGAGGAAGCACGTCGTCAGGCAGCCGATGATCAGGCTTGCGTTAGCCCGGAGGCAAAGAAGGCGGGAGGGGCTTCTGGTGTGAGTTCCAACAGGTTTATTTGCAGGAGGGATCAGGGACCAGCAAAAAAGCGCCGAGGAGACGCGGGCTAGCCCCCTTTATGGGGGGATGGAGTAAGGCAGGGAAAGGGAAAACAACCAATGGGGTACAAGCAGAGGGGAGGATACAATTTTTCAGAACAAATAGGGAAAACGGAGGCAGGAGTCATAACAGGGAACCAATTAATAACTACAAAAGGGAGAACTTTCTGGAACAGGGGGAGGTAATTTAGGATTGGGAGCCACCCAGGGGGAGGTAACCTAGACCGCAGTGATCTCTTCTGGTGACTGACATTTGATGGTTTCAGCCCGAGAGCAGGCTGAGCCACCCCAACATCTCCCCCGTCTTTATTACATTGAAATGAGGGGAAAGGCTTAAGGGATTTCAAAACCAAACACTTAAAAATGGGAAGGGCTAATAAAATTAACAACTCCATAAAGAAACCCCAAACAATGTCCTTGATAATTGAAGGAATCCAGCCACTGGAGCTCCCAGTGTACAGGAGGAGCTGCAGCAGCAGGTGGGACAGCAGCATGTAGGATGTCATCATGCAGTTATGGGAGATAACTTTAGGGACAGTGTAACATAAATAAAATTAATACAAATACAATTAACTTAAGTAACAATGGCTTCCTTGGACTCCCCCTCTTTCAAAACAAAGGGCTACTTAGGGGAGAGAAACACAGAGAAGGTGGGAAGGGGAATGTTTGTCTTTGCAGCCTGGGAGGAGAATTTCTTGTTTATTCAGGAGGTCTTGTTTCTCCTCCTTTTCCAGGCTGTTGCTACTGCGTTTTCAGGCTGCTTTGGTTTTGATGTCTTTGTTAAGAAAGGTTTGATCCACTTTCCAGGGATCCATCTTGGACCCTCTGGGGTGGAAACACACCTGTAGCCTCTACCCTGGGTGACTAGGGGGTACGGGCCACGTATCTGTAAAGTGTCAGGGTCCTTTATTAGGACCTCAGGTCTCTCAGTCAGTTTATGTCTAGCAGAGTTTGTGAAGTGTCTCAGGATGGGAGGATCAGGTTCCTCATAGGAACAGTTTAAAAAGTTCAAAGTGAACAACGCTTTGGACAGTCTTATGGTGGGGGCAGCGATCTCATTGCCACCCTTTTGTTGTTCAAGCAGTCTTTTTAGTGTCTGATGTTTCCTCTCCACGATGGCTTGGCCTGTGGGTGAGTGAGGGATGCCAGCGATGTGATCCACACCCCACTCACTCATGAATCTGTTCAACTCTGCAGAGGTGTACGCAGGGCCATTGTCAGTTTTTATTTTATTTGGTGTCCCCAACACAGCAAAGGCCTGTACCAGGTGGTTGATGACATCTTTGGCCCTCTCCCCACGGTGAGCTGAGGCAAAGGTTGCACCAGAAAAAGTATCCACAGAAACGTGAATATATTTCTGGCAGCCAAATTGGGGGAAATGGGTAACATCCATCTGCCATACCTCACAACTGCCTAGGCCTCGGGGGTTAACCCCTTGACCTAGTGATGGAAGCTGATGTTTTTGGCATTTGGGGCACGTCGCCACAATGGCTTTCGCCTGGTCTCTAGTGAGGTGGAACATCCGGACGAGAGCTGGAGCATTTTGATGGAATATTGCATGGCTCAGCTGGGCTTGCTGGAATCTGTTAGGCAGATTCGCTAGCTCGATGGACATAGCTAGGGCATCTGCTCTCCTGTTCCCTTCGGCAATAAATCCTGGCAGGCCAGTGTGTGACCTCACATGCATTACGTAAAAGGGTTGCTTTCGGTGGGAGACAATTTGGATTAGCTTCGAAAGCAATTTATAGATTTTTGGATTTGCCACCTCTCTGAGTGATGCTCTTTCTGCTCTGGACACCACTCCTGCTACATATGCGGAATCTGTTACCAAATTAAAAAGTTCATTGAATCCGTCAAATGCTCTGACCACTGCGGCAAGCTCTGCAACCTGCGGTGATCCTTCGACCACCTGCACATCAGACTCCCACTTCTGAGTGCAAGGATTCCTCCAAGTGATGACAGACTTGTGAGATGCCCCAGAACCATCCGTAAAGATCGTCAGGGCATTGAGGGGTTCACGACTCTGAATTTCTTTTGGAATTAATTTAAAGGCCGAATTGAACAATTTGTGTTTCGGGTTGTGAGCTGATATTTGTCCCGAATAACTATCAAAGGCAAATTGGAGATGATTGTTGTTTTGAAGGAGATGGTCCAGTGCATTGGTTGTTAGTGGCAGGTAAACACATGTGAAATCACACCCCGCAAGGGTACGGAGGCGAGACCTAGCCTTTATCACCAACTGAGCCATGAGCTCCTGTGGCGTGGTAATACTTTTGGATGGCTGGTGCAAGAGGAAAACCCACTCAATAATCAGAAGGGGATCCCTCTGCACCTTGTCCCACTGGAAAACCAGCCCATGGAGGTATGGCATTTTCCCCAACACTATAAACTGAAAGGGCAGACCTGGGGCATAACGATGGGCTTGGCGAGATGACAGCGCCTCCTGGACTTTGATGAGGGAGTTTCTTGCCTCTTCTGTCAACTGCCTCGGGGATTTGAGATCCTCGTTCCCACAAAGCAAGTTGAACAGAGGGGCAAGGTCCTCAGATGTCAGTCCCAGGAGCTGCCTCACCCAGTTGATGGACCCGCAGAGTTGATGGAGCTCCTGCAGAGTCCTGGGGTTATCACTGATCTTTAATGGCTGGGGCACCACTGTCTGCTCCTCAATTTTGAATCCTAGATATTTAAAAGGTGAGGTCTTCTGGACCTTTTCGGGATGGATTTCGAATCCATCAGCCTCTAAAGCCCTGATTACCTCCCCCAGAGTCCAGTCCAGGTACTGCTGTGTGGGCGCACACACCAAAACATCGTCCATGTAGCGTAGGATCACAGCTCTAACTGCCTTTTTCCGGACAGGGGACAGAATGCGAGCGACATACCACTGGCAGATGGTGGGCGAGTTTTTCATGCCTTGCGGCAGAACTCAGCATTGGTAATGCTGCATGGGAGCCTCTCGGTTGAGGGAAGGCACCGAGAAGGCAAACCGGGGCGCATCGTCCGGATACAGGGGGATATGGAAGAAGCAGTCCTTGATGTCTATGACTGCTAGCTTCCACTGCCTAGGGAGCATAGAGGGTGATGGTATTCCAGGCTGCAGGGGTCCCATGTCCTCAATGACCTCGTTAATTTTCCACAGGTCATTAAGGAGTCTCCCCTTGTCTGTCCCCGGCTTCCGGATCACAAAGACCGGGGACTTCCAAGTGCTGTTGGAAGGCTCAGTGTTCCCCTTCCCCAGCTGCTCCTCCACGAGTGCAGTGAGCGCTCTCAATTGGTGTGTTTTTAAAGGCCACTGATCCACCCAGACCCTTTTATTAGTGAGCCAATTCAATTTCTGGGTGGGGCGCTCCGCAGTGGCCCCTACTAAAAATCCCGGGGTTGAGATGGGATCTCAACCCGGGCTCCCCACTGGGACATGAGATCCCTGCCCCACAATGTAAACCCAGAGTCAATAACAAATGGACGGACTGTTGCAATCCGCCCCTCTGGACCCTCAATCTGGACAAGCGTCCTGCTTCTCTGGGCAGCCACGGATCCTCCCACACCCGTGACAATACCTTCTGCCGGTTGCAACCCCCAATGTGACGGCCAGTTGTTGGAGGCGATGACTGTCACGTCTGCCCCCATGTCCATCATCCCTGCTAGGCTGATGTCTGAGCCGTGGCATGAAATCTTGCAGCTTAGCATCGGCTTATCCTCCCCTACCACCTCAGCCCAGAAGACAGATGAGTTGTAGTTATCTGGTGAACTTCTGGGCATGAGGATGGCCTGGGCGAGAACCTGGCCAGCTGCAAGGAAGAAAGGCGGGTGAATACATTGGATGTTAATTGTAAAGAGTCCTTGTGATCCTACTTGGACGATCTCTGGTGTTATTGAGATCTCTGGTGGTGTACGCGTGGTGTCTCCTATTATAAACAAGCAGCAGTCTTTCAGTCCTTTGCAGCTCACGAGGACCCGTTGAGGTGTGATGGAGTCCATCGTGGTTGCAGTGGCTGCAGTCACAGTTTTTCTGGTTGCGGCTTCTTTATTTATGTCGTCATGCGGGGCCGCAGATCCGCGCTGGGTTCTCAGTTTCCCGGCTGTACCTCCATGGGAGTGGGCGATGGTACTTGCCCTGGGGAAACAGCTCGGGAACTTTGATTAATTGGGGCTGGAGCTCTGCAGTTCCGGGCCACATGTCCTGGCTTGCCACATCTGTGACAAGTCCAGGTTCTGTTTGTCATCCTCTTGTCCTGAGGTGCCGTTGCCTCAGCGGCACCTGCAACTCCTACCACATTCCCCCTCGTTTTTAAATTTGGTTGGCCAATTGGAACTAAGGTTGTGCAGTGTCGAATCATCTGCTTTAACGATGGTGGAGGATCAAGTGGAAGGGTCATAATCACTCTCTTACAAGGTTCATTTGCATTAGCTTTTGCTATTTGAGTGATTATGCTTTCTCTAATTCTTGTATCTTCCACTTGCTTCTCCACCACTAATTTTAATTTGTCAATAAAGTCACTAAATGGCTCATTTGGGAGTTGCCGAATTTCAGTAAAATTTAGTAGAGGCGCCGATTTAGGGGGCATCATTAAAAATGCTTGCTCCGCCGCATGTTTAACAGCATTTAAGACCGGCTCTGGGGTGTTTCGGGCCTGGTCTTGTGGCTTGGCAAGCAACCCCTCACCGGTAAGGTGGTCCATGGAAACCCCTGCGTTATTAGGGTCTTGCAACAGGATTGGGAGGACCTCTCTTAGTTGCTTTCTCCACCCATCATCCCACAACTCGAATTCGGCTGGAGAAAGCAAGCAGGAAAAAATGCTTTGGAGGTCTGCTGGGACCAACACTGTATTAGTGAGGGTGGCCCGCAGGAGATTCCAGAAATATGGACTCTCCCTCCCAAACTCCTTCTGGGCTTTACAAAGTTCTTTGAGCCCAGCAGGGTCAAAGGGTTTCCAGGTGGGGTTGCCGCCAGCTCGGTTATAAGTAACCGGAGTGGCGAAGGGACCAGAGGAGGATCCCGGTTCCGGGTTCAATATGGCGTCGGTTCCGGTTTCCACAGCATGGGAACCGGAAGACGAGGCGTGGGAACCAGAAGGCTCCCCCCGGTAGGCGGGGGCTGAGGACAAAGAGGAGTGGCCATGGGAAGGGCGGGGACTCCCGACGCAGGGGGCGGGACCCGGCGCAAAGGAGGAGCTCACAGACGTCACGTTAGGAGGGGGCGGGGCCAGGACAGGGTGAGGAGGAGGAGGGGCAAGAGGATTTTGGGAAGAAGAAGGAGAAAAGGCGGGCTGTGCCATGCGGTCTCCTCCATTTTGGGGGAGTGCAGGAACAGCAGGGAAAGGGGACAAACCGGTGGACGGAGAAAAGCCTTCACCGTCATTTCCAGGGCAATAAAACTGGGAACTGCTTTTTGGGAGAACAATCGGGGAAGAGGGCATAGGAGAGAGGGTTTGGGTAGAAGCCGAAACAGCCTGGCCAGAGCTACTTCGGCAGGGCGGCTGAGAGGATCGAGGAGTCAGGGAGACGGTGGCAGCCCTGTGCCTCTGGGCATTTTACAACTCCCGGTCTTCTCAGTGAAGGGGTAGTGGGATGAGGAACGCGAGGGGGGGAAAGAGGGACTTGGGAAGAACTGGGGAGAATTCGGGGCTTTTCTTTTATTTTCCGATTAGCTTTGTGTATATCTCTCAAAGCCCAGACCATGTAGAGAAACTTCTCTCCGGAGGAATCTCCCCTTTGGTTTAATTCTAATATTTTGTCCCCTACAAATTGCCAAAACGTGGCTGACTTCAAATTAGCAGGGGACATCTGGGGAAAATAAAAGAAGAGCCACTTAACAAACCTTTTCAAAAACCCCTTTGATAACTTTAATCCACAATTCTTCAGGGATTCCCCAACTTGGACACAGACCTCCTGCTGAGGCTGAGAAAGCTTAGCTCCCATCTTAAACCTCAGCCTCTACTTCACCCACCACCGGCAAAAAGGAGAAATTGAAAATAATTTTCCAGGGGCCAGGAATCACAAGAATACTCACAAGAAGACACAGGCTTCCAGTCCTGGAAACAAAAAGGCACGGTGGGGTTCTCCAGTACAGGCTGCTCTCCTGGCAGGAGTTGGCAGCCTCCTCTCGGAGCGCGGCTTTTAAAACAGAGCGCGCTGCCGCAAGAGGCGTCGGCGTCTCCGAATCGCTGACACTCGCAACCTCCTGGCAGGGAGGACGATGCAGGAACGCACGTGTGTGTCGTCCCTGTTCGGGCGCCAACCTAACGCAACCGGGGGCTTGTCACCACAAGCCCCGGCGTGCCCTCGGGCAGAGGGGACGCAGTGTTAGCCTCCACAGCATCCTCGCTGGACGGCTCAGTGGAATCGGCGTGGGATGGGTGCGTGCGCTGGCTCCTCCTCAGAGGAAGCACGTCGTCAGGCAGCCGATGATCAGGCTTGCGTTAGCCCAGAGGCAAAGAAGGCGGGAGGGGCTTCTGGTGTGAGTTCCAACAGGTTTATTTGCAGGAGGGATCAGGGACCAGCAAAAAAGCGCCGAGGAGACGCGGGCTAGCCCCCTTTATGGGGGGATGGAGTAAGGCAGGGAAAGGGAAAACAACCAATGGGGTACAAGCAGAGGGGAGGATACAATTTTTCAGAACAAATAGGGAAAACGGAGGCAGGAGTCATAACAGGGAACCAATTAATAACTACAAAAGGGAGAACTTTCTGGAACAGGGGGAGGTAATTTAGGATTGGGAGCCACCCAGGGGGAGGTAACCTAGATCTCAGTGATCTCTTCTGGTGACTGACATTTGATGGTTTCAGCCCGAGAGCAGCCTGAGCCACCCCAACAGGTAAACTGAGTCAAGACACTGTGGATGTGATTGGAGCTACAGGGGTAAGTGAAACAAGGCCTTTTCTCCAACCTTTAAAATTTAAATTGGGAAAACACTGGGTCACTCACCAGTTCCTGTATATGCCAAATTCCCCAATGCCATTATTGGGCAGAGATTTATTGGAAAAATTGGAAGCAGAAATTAAGTTTTCCAAGGAAGGAGGAGTGAAAGTTATAATCCCAGAATCTAAAATTATCGAAGCAGCTGCTATACTTGTACAGGAATGCCATGGAAAAATTCCCAAAGTAGTTGAAGAGGCTGTCATTCAAGTAGTGTGGGCCAATGATTCTCCTGGGGGATCCAAAAAAACTGAACCTGTGACTATCACACTCAAAGCAGGGGCTACACCAGTAAAGCAAAGACAATATCCTCTGAAATTAGAAGCTCACAAGGGATTAGTACCTGTGATTGAAAAGTTTCTCAAATTTGGGTTGTTAGTAGAACGTGAATCCAGGTACAACACACCAATCTTGCCAGTAAAGAACGCTGATGGTAAAAGCTACGGGTTGGTACAGGATTTGAGGGAAATCAACAAGATAACAGAGGACATACACCCAGTGGTAGCAAATCCTTACACACTTTTGACAACACTAACAAATGAATTAGGGTGGTTCACTGTTTTAGATCTCAAGGATGCCTTTTTCTGCATTCCTGTGCATAAGAATAGCCAAGAACTCTTTGCTTTTGAGTGGGAGAATCCAGAAACAGGGAGGAAGACCCAGCTCACCTGGACAGTTTTACCACAAGGATTCAAAAACAGCCCGACCATATTCGGAAACCAGCTGTCAAAGGAGCTTGAGGACTGGAGGAAACAAGAACCAGGAGGAACAGTTCTCCAGTATGTTGATGACATCTTGATAGCGGCCAAGACATGAGATGACTGTATGAAGCTCACTGTAAGTCTGTTGAACTTTTTGGGCCAAAGTGGGTATCGGGTCTCAAAAGAGAAGGCACAGGTTGCCAGGGAAACAGTAGTATACCTGGGCCTGGAAATTCTCCATGGACATCGCCAACTCAGCAGAGAACGGAAGGAAGCCATCTGCCGACTTCCAGAGCCCCATACCATAAGGGAGATGCAGGCCTTCCTGGAGATGGTAGGTTGGTGTCGCCTGTGGATATCAAACTACGGTATACTGGTGAGACCTTTATATGAGGTCCTTAAAGCAGCTGAAAAGGGGACAATCATGTGGACAGAGAATGCCAGGGCTGCATTTAAACAGCTGAAACATTCCTTGATGTCAGCCCCAGCTCTGGGACTGCTGGACTTGACTAAACCTTTTGAACTCTTTACACATGAGCGACTGAATGTTGCTCTGGGGGTACTGGCACAGCACCTTGGAGACCAGCGAAGAGCTGTGGCCTATTTCTCAAAACAACTAGACAATGTAGCCCAGGGTTGGCCAGGATGCTTGAAAGCTGTGGCAGCAACAGTCCTTCTGATACAGGAGGCCCGTAAATTCACCCTTGGGCAGCACATTGTCGTGTATGTACCCCATGCAGTGATAAATGTGCTGCAGCAAAAGGGGGGACACTGGCTCTCCCCTAGCAGGATGCTCAAATACCAATCTGTGTTGTTGGAACAGGATGATGTTACTCTAAAGACAACTTCTGTGGTAAACCCTGCAATGTTTTTATCATCCATGTTACTTGACAGTGTGCCTGAGCATGATTGTTTGCAGACAATAGAGGAAACTTATTCCAGCAGACCAGACCTGAAAGATGTTCCTTTGAAAGATCCAGACTGGGAACTGTACTCTGATGGGAGCAGCTTCATGAGAAATGGTAGGAGGATGACCGGTTATGCCGTAACCACCTCAGATAAAATCATTGAGGCAAAAGCCTTGCCTCCAGATGTATCATCACAGAAGGCTGAACTCATTGCACTAATGAGAGCTCTAGAACTGAGTGAGGGGAAGAAGGTGAACATATGGACTGATTCCAAATATGCCTTCAGTGTTGTTCATGCCCACGGAGCTATTTGGAAGGAACATGGCCTGCTGACTGCTCAAGGTAATGAAGTTAAGCATACTAAACAAATTCTTACACTTTTACAGAGCATTTGGAAGCCTACAGAAGTAGCTATCATGCATTGCAAGGGTCATCCAAAAGGGAAAACAGCCCCCAAACTGGGAAATCGTTTTACTGATGAAACAGCCAGGGGGATTGCAGAAAAAGGCATTTTTGCAGTGGTACCACAGAAAGAGATAGATTTGTCATCATTTACCCCAAAATACGATCAGAGGGATCACAAATTAATTAAGTTCCTTAAGGCTGAAATCAAACAAGGTGGGTGGGCTGTTACCCCAGTAGGACAAGTCGTAGTTCCACCTCTGATCCTTCGGGAAATAGCCCAACGAGAGCATGAAAGTACCCACTGGGGAACAGAAAATCTTTTGAAACATTTGAGGAAAGTAGTGATAGGGAGAGGAATGACTGATATTGTACAATCTGTAACAAGCAAGTGTGAAACCTGCTGTAAAAACAACCCTGACACAAGCAAAAGAGTTGTGTTAGGAGTGACAAAGACAGGAGATCTCCCAGGAGATTATTGGCAAATAGATTTTGCTGAGATGCCACGCAAAGAGGGATGCAGGTATATACTGGTACTGGTTGACATCTTCAGTGGATGGCCTGAGGCTTTCCCCTGTCGCACCAACACAGCAAAAGAAGTTGTAAAAGCTTTGCTTAATCATATAATACCAAGATTTGGGGTTCCTTTGGGAATGTCATCAGATAGGGGACCACATTTTGTTGCAACAGTGGTTGGGGAAATTAGCAGGATTTTGGGACTTACCTGGGACCTGCACACACCATACAGGCCCCAGGCAAGTGGCAAAGTTGAACGCATGAATGGGACCCTCAAAACTCAGATTTGCAAGATTTGTCCAGAGACATCCATGACATGGGTTCAAGCCCTTCCTATAGCCTTGCTGAGAGTCCACATACAGCCAAGGCGAAGGGACAACATAAGTCCCTATGAAATATTATATGGCAGGCCCAACCAGGTTCCACATATCCCAGGGGAAATTCATAAGAGAGGTAAAAATGATTTGCAAAAGTATTTAATGGCTCTGAGTTCCACTTTGCAGAAGCTCCAGAGATTCGTCGTGTTATCCAAACCAATAGGATTGGACACAGCTGCTCATCCGTTCCAGCCTGGAGACTGGGTCAACATCAACTGGTGGGACAGCGACCCCTTGCAAGCCAAGTGGAAGGGACCATTCCAAGTTTTGCTGACCACTTTTACTGCGGTCAAGGTTGCTGGCAAAGGACCGTGGATTCACTACTCCAGGGTGAAGACAGCTTCTGCTCCCGAAATCACCAAGAAGACAGAGATTGATACAAATCAGAAAGAGGCAGTCTAAATTGTTTTTTGCATGTTTGCTGTTTGCCCAACTGTTAAGCATGGTTCCGGGTTCACCCCATGATTTGCATAAGACTGTGGTCCAAAATGTGTCCAAAATTCTTAATAAGAGCGATTGCTGAATCTGTACTCAGTTACCGCCCCTAGATGGGAAGGGTCACTGGCCATTGATTGGCATTTTAATGGAAGAATTAAGAAAGATTTGGATGAAATTTGGAAGGGAACTCAAATTCTACATGAAGTAGCTTCTAGAAATAACACCTTAAAATTTGAGCATATTTTTGATACCCTCACCCCGTGGTTACCAAACTGGGCCTGGGTAAAAGAAATATTCATAATCGTTGTAATTGTAGTTATTATCTATATAATTTCCTGTAGAGCAGCCGGTTGTGTAAACCGGTTCTGTGGGTAAAAAATAGAGACTAGACAAGATAGAGTTTTGTTAGTCTCTAAAAGGGGGGAAATGATGCCATGAAGATTTTTGCCTTTTCTTTTATACCCCTGTTATACCTTTGTCCTGGGTTGCAGTGTATTCTATTACCATCCCCATCAGCCGTTGAAATCAGGTGGGGCAGTGTTTCCTTGCCTCCTCCCCCCAGACTATCTTGCTGTTAATGGCCCATCATTGTCCTGCCGCATGACTCATAGATAACTCCCTCTGGACTATCATCTGTTAATGAGCCCAATCAACACCTGGCCTCATGACTCATTACCCCATTGTGAGATGCTCCACCCAGAGGGAGGAACCAAGCATCCCAGCGTGGATATAAGCTGAGGCTGAACACCAGAGAGGAGGCCTTTCCACTGGATTTCCAGAGGACAGGAGCTACACAGTCACCACTGGACCTTCTGAGGAAGAGCAGACCCTCTTTTCTACAGGATCACCGCTTCAGAGGACTGCAGCCACCATTCTAGCAGACTGCTACCACCACCCTGCCTAACAGGGACTCAGGTTGTATCTTGACTCTGTCAGTTTGAACCAGTGTTTTCTTTTAGTTTTTTTTCTTCCCTTTTCTTTAAACTTCCCCATTAAATTGTTATTCTGACTTGGTGCCTCCCACTGGTTTGTTTTCAACCTAGTACATAATTTGGCGCTCAATGTGGGCCCAGCTCTGAGAGAAAGTCAGAATTACAATTTTGTGTTAACGGAAACCTATTCACCATGGTGCTCAGCTTGTCTACGTGGGTACTGTATCTTGCTCTCTATATTTTTCCTCACATGGGGAACTACCTGCCTGTAGTATTACTCCTGTTAAAACCAGGGAATGGTATGAGAATTGCTTTAATGGTTTATTATGTCTACAGCATAATAACCTGCGAGGCGATGAATACCATTCGGAGTATATACTCAGTTTTGTTTGGCTGTCCTAGTCTGGGCTCCTATGTCTGGGATCTCCTCAACAATCGCACCCAGCCCCTGGTGGGAGGAGTAGAGAGTGGTTTCTTCCAGCCTTTCAGGCCAGGCACAGCAGTTTTTGAAAATATTGAATTCCCTCTGGATGTCAAAGACGGCATAAACTTGCTGTCAGTTCTGCTTTGTCTTCTCTGTACAGCCTGCACCATGTACACTGTCGCAGCGGGGATTACTGCAACAAGTATATTTCAAACCAGGAGTCCCGTGGAAACCGAAGTAGATATGGACAGATTCGTGGTAGATGTTTCAGAGATGTTTATTTCTCCAGCCGCATGGCCGGGGCTCAGCTCAGGAACTCCGCGGTCACGGGACCCGAGGGTCCTTGGCCACCCCGGGAAACACAAACCAACCAATGGGGAATGAGACTGACCAGGGGCAGGGAGACCCCGTGTCTCCCCCCCAGGGCCCCTCTCCCAGGGCTACATGGCAGGGGAGGGACCCCAACATCTCACCCGTTTTATTTTAATAAAAGGAGAATGAAAACAACTGGATAAACATAACAAGAACAGTTTCAAGACAAAACAAGCCACCCTCCTGAGTCTTTAAATGTCCAAACAGATTCTCTGGAACATTTTAGGGCTGACAGAAGGGAGACAGAACTCTCTGGGCATGCTCTGTGGGGAAACTGAGGCAGGAGAGGGTTTAATTTCTTCCCTCCCCTTTTTCATCCCCCCCTCGGTACCGGAGAGGAATTGTAGGGAAATGGAATTGTATAGGGAAACCATGGGGTGAAAAACAGATTAGGAATAAACTGGGGATAGGGTAAACTTAGGAAGGGGTTCATATTGGGTGTAGGGTAAAAGGGGGAAGTAGGCTGTGGGTAGGGAAGCTGCTGGGATGGATATTGTTTATAATTTTGTGCATAACGGCTGCCTTTGACGGGAATACCCCCAGGCCCAGTAACATTTGCTGCTTGTAAACCCTTCTTTCCTTGCACTATATCAAACTGTACAACCTCCCCATCTCCTACACTTTGCAGGTAATTTTTAGGGTTATTCCTTTTAATGGCAGTTCTGTGGATGAATAAATCTTCGCCTGTATCATCTCGTGTTATAAATCCATAGTTGTTTTTGACATTGTACCATTTCACAGTTCCTGTGACTTTCGTGGCTATAACTCCTCCTATCATGTGCTTGCGTGTTCGTCGTGGCTGCTGGTCCCGCGTGGCCGCTGCCTCACCGGCTCCGACGTCTCGGCCGGGCCCCCGCGCTGTGGCTGCTCCGGCGCGTGTCTGGGCTCTGCGCGGCCCCGCGTCGCCATCGCCGCTGGCTCCGTGCCCTGTGAGTGGTTCCACTCCGCAAACTCCACGCTGCTTTGGGTGCGGCCCCGTTCCGGCTCGGCGCTGCGCTGCGCAGCTTCTCGTGTTGCTGTGGAAACCGCGGCTTCTCCCTCCGCAGGGCTCTCCGAGCCGTGTGCTCAGAGTGGCCTGCCACGCCGATGCCCGGTTCCTGGCTGCTCGTGGCCCACGGCACCCGCGGCGCCTGCGGCATCGCCCCCTCACTCGCAGCCGCGTGGCCGGGGACCCCGAGACAGGGATGGGGTCCGCCATAAGGGACGCGCTCCCGAGGGGGCCGGGCTCATCCAGCACAGGCACCTCCGCCAGCATGGCTGCAGTCATGTGCCACAGGGATGGCGGCCGCGCGGCCTCAGCCATGGGATAAGTATGATCTTCTGCTTTAGGGGTAATGGGACCGTTCAAATGCTCCTCAAGGGCTTCCCTGATTATAAGGTATGCACGGCAAGCTTCTCTTTGATCCCATACTTTATCCCAGATCTCATCCCAGAAACACCCCTCACAAGATACAGGAGGTTCGATATCAAAAAGTAAGTCTCGAGAAATACAGGGGAACCTTTTGAAAAGCCAGATGAAAAAGTGTTCTAGATCTCCCAGTTGCATTACTTTTTTGTTTTGTTGTTCAAGGATTTCTTTTACTTCTAGATACATTTTTCTCTGTGGCTCAGAGAGCCCCATTTCCCACGATTCTTCCATAGTCCAGAGAGAATATCCAAACCAAGATGAGAAGAGAGAGGTCTAGAGTGGTTATTTTACTCACGAATCTTCCTCAGGGATCGGTATCTTGCCCGCATTCGTCCACCAGTTTGTCGCAGCGGGGATTACTGCAACAAGTATATTTCAAACCAGGAGTCCCGTGGAAACCGAAGTAGATATGGACAGATTCGTGGTAGATGTTTCAGAGATGTTTATTTCTCCAGCCGCATGGCCGGGGCTCAGCTCAGGAACTCCGCGGTCACGGGACCCGAGGGTCCTTGGCCACCCCGGGAAACACAAACCAACCAATGGGGAATGAGACTGACCAGGGGCAGGGAGACCCCGTGTCTCCCCCCCAGGGCCCCTCTCCCAGGGCTACATGGCAGGGGAGGGACCCCAACAGTACACCATGCTTAGGATCAGAGCCATGGCACAGCATCCTCAGGATGAGGGAGGGAAAAAGAGCAGAGCAACAAACATCATGCCTACGCAGACTGACACAGAGGAGAAGGGAACCAAAAGCACTCTCAGTCTCCCCATGCAAACCGTCACCGAACCAGAACAGCCTAAACCAATTGCAGTTGCCCCCGTTCAGAAGAAGAAATCAAAAAGCAAATCAGCCCGCATTGTGACTGACGAGGATGCAGCAGGACCTTCGCACCCAGCAGAAGAGGCAGAGCCGGAGATCATCACTCGGTCGCTATCCCTGGGTGAGCTGCGTGACCTGCGGAGGGAATTCACCCGCCAGACGAACGAGTCTATCCTGACCTGGCTGCTCCGCATCTGGGACGCTGCATCCAATGACACCATCCTGGACGGAAGTGAAGCCAGGCAGCTGGGATCTCTGTCCCGGGATGTGGTCATTGACCAGGGGATCGGGAGAACCCAAGAAACTCTCAGCCTCTGGCGGCGACTGCTTACAAGTGTAAGGGACAGGTACCTTTGTAAAGAAGACCTCCAGGTGCACCAAGGAAAATGGAGCACAATGGAACAAGGTATCCGGTGCCTGAGGGAATTGGCTGTGCTGGAGATCATTTTCTCAGAAGACGAGAGATTTCCTAAGGGCCCAGATGGTGTCCAGTGCACGTCACAGATGTGGTTGAGGTTCGCACGCCTTGGACCAGAGATATACTCCCGTTACCTGGCAACGCTGCAATGGAGGGAAGGCGAGGACAGGGTGGGCGTCTTGGTGAACAAACTGAGGATTTACGAGGACACCGTCACAGCCCCGTTTCGCACCCATGTCTCATCCGTGGAAACAAGTCTTTTGGCTGAGCAAGTCCGGAGCTTGATTGAAGAAGGCCATCAGAAACTGAAAAAGGAACTTAAGGAAGAGATTTACCCAATCTCGCCAGAACCAACAAGAGTCTCTGCCATTAGGAGCCGGCGTTCCCCAACCAGGGAGAGAGGATACACCCCACGAGGTAACCTCTGGTTTTTCCTTCAGGAACATGGAGAAGACATGAGTAAGTGGGATGGAAAACCCACCTCCTCCTTAGCAGCTCAGGTACGTGAACTAAAAAGAGGGACAACTACCACAAGAAGCGCATCTAGAGTCAATATTGCTCCGGTCTCTCGCACACAGAACTCCAGACGGTACCGGAATGATAATATGACCGATCCTCTTGAAGGGACCTCAGGAACGTATTCACCGGAAGGGAGCAACATGCAACATGACCAGGAATAGAGGGGCCCTGCCTCTAGCCAGGTAGAGGAAAGGGAGAATCGGGTCTTTTGGACTGTGTGGGTCCGATGGCCTGGCACATCTGACCCACAAAAATACACGGCTTTGGTTGACACCGGTGCTCAATGCACTCTGATGCCATCAAGGTATGTGGGAGCAGAACCCATTTCTATTTCTGGAGTGACAGGAGGATCCCAGCAGCTGACTGTACTGGAAGCTGAAGTGAGTTTAACTGGGAAAGAGTGGCAGAAACACCCTATCGTGACTGGCCCGGAGGCCCCGTGCATTCTCGGCATAGACTATCTCAGAAATGGGTATTTCAAGGACCCAAAAGGACATCGTTGGGCTTTTGGGATAGCTGCTGTGGAGACAGAAGATATCAGACAACTGAGTACATTGCCTGGCCTCTCAGATGACCCCTCTGCTGTGGGACTGCTGAGAGTTGAAGAACAACAGGTGCCAATCGCCACAGCAACAGTGCACCGCCGGCAATACCGCACCGACAGAGACTCTGTGGTTCCCATCCATGAGATGATTCGCAAACTGGAGAGCCAAGGGGTGGTCAGCAAGGCCCATTCACCTTTCAACAGCCCTATATGGCCAGTGCGTAAGTCCAGTGGAGAATGGAGGCTGACGGTGGACTACCGTGGCCTGAATGAGGTCACGCCACCATTGAGCGCCGCTGTGCCGGACATGTTGGAACTTCAGTACGAGCTGGAGTCCAAAGCAGCGAAGTGGTACTCCACTATTGACATTGCCAATGCCTTCTTCTCCATTCCTTTGGCAGCAGAATGCAGGCCCCAGTTTGCTTTTACCTGGAAGGGTGTGCAATACACCTGGAATCGACTGCCCCAGGGGTGGAAGCACAGTCCCACCATTTGCCACGGACTGATCCAGACTGCATTGGAAAAGGGTGAGGCTCCAGAACATCTGCAATACATCGATGACATCATTGTGTGGGGAAACACAGCAAAGGAAGTGTTTGAGAAAGGAGAGAAAATCATCCAGATTCTCCTGGAAGCTGGCTTTGCCATCAAAAGGAGCAAAGTCAAGGGACCTGCTCAAGAGATCCAGTTCCTGGGAGTAAAGTGGCAAGATGGACGGCGTCAGATTCCCACTGAGGTCATCAATAAGATCACTGCGATGTCTCCACCGACCAACAAGAAGGAAACACAAGCTTTCCTAGGCGCCATAGGTTTCTGGAGGATGCACATTCCCGAGTACAGCCAGATCGTGAGCCCTCTCTACCTGGTTACCCGCAAGAATAATGATTTCCACTGGGGCCCTGAACAGCAGCAAGCCTTCGCCCAGATCAAGCAGGAAATCACTCATGCGGTAGCCCTTGGCCCAGTCAGAACAGGACCAGAGGTGAAGAACGTGCTCTACTCTGCAGCCGGGAACAATGGTCTGTCCTGGAGCCTCTGGCAGAAGGTGCCTGGTGAGACTCGTGGCCGACCACTGGGATTCTGGAGCCGAAGCTACAGAGGGTCTGAAGCCAACTACACTCCCACAGAGAAGGAAATCTTGGCAGCCTATGAAGGAGTCCAAGCTGCCTCAGAGGTAATTGGCACTGAAGCACAGTTGCTTCTGGCACCCCGACTACCGGTGCTGGGTTGGATGTTCAAGGGAAAGGTTCCTTCCACGCATCACGCCACCGACACCACATGGAGCAAATGGATCGCCCTCATCACACAGCGTGCCCGTATTGGAAACCCGAATCGCCCTGGGATTCTAGAAATTATAACAAACTGGCCTGAAGGTGAGACTTTTGGATTATCTTCTGAAGAAGAGGAAGAGCAAGTGACTCGTGCTGAGGAAGCCCCACCATATAACGAGCTACCGGAGACTGAAAGACGTTATGCCCTCTTCACTGATGGTTCCTGCCGAATTGTAGGCGCTAACCGAAAGTGGAAAGCTGCAGTATGGAGCCCCACACGACGAGTTGCACAAGCTACCGAGGGACAAGGTGGATCGAGTCAGGTTGCAGAGCTTAAAGCCGTCCAGCTGGCTTTGGATATTGCTGAACGAGAGAAGTGGCCGAGGCTCTATCTCTACACCGACTCATGGATGGTAGCTAATGCTCTGTGGGGATGGCTGGATCGCTGGAGAAAGGCCAACTGGCAGCGCAGAGGGAAACCCATCTGGGCCGCTGAGATTTGGCAGGACATCGCCACCCGAGTAGAGAAGCTGACCGTGAAGGTTTGACACGTGGATGCGCACGTACCCAAGAGTCGGGCTAATGAAGAGCATCGCAACGAGCAGGTGGACCGAGCTGCTAAGGTGAAAGTATCTCAGGTGGATCTGGACTGGCAGCACAAGGGAGAATTATTCCTAGCTGGTTGGGCCCATGATGCCTCTGGTCATCAGGGGAGAGATGCAACATACCGATGGGCCCATGACCGAGGGGTGGACCTTTCCATGGACAGCATCTCACAGGTCATCCACAGTTGTGAGACCTGTGCTGCAATCAAACAGGCCAAGCGGGTGAAGCCTCTGTGGTACGGTGGACGATGGTCAAAGTACAGGTATGGGGAAGCCTGGCAGGTTGATTACATCACCCTTCCCCAAACCCGCCAAGGCAAGCGCTACGTGTTGACCATGGTTGAAGCGACAACTGGATGGCTGGAGACCTACCCTGTGCCTCATGCTACAGCCCGGAACACCATCCTGGGCCTGGAAAAGCAAGTCCTGTGGAGACATGGCACCCCTGACAGGATCGAGTCGGACAACGGGACTCATTTTAAGAACAGCCTCATCAACACCTGGGCCAGAGAACACGGTATTGAATGGATATATCATATTCCTTATCATGCACCAGCTGCCAGAAAAGTTGAACGCTGCAATGGACTACTTAAAACCACCTTAAAGGCACTTGGTGGGGGGACCTTCAAAAATTGGGAAGTGAACTTAGCAAAGGCCACCTGGATGGTCAATACCCGAGGGTCCATCAATCGAGCTGGTCCCGCCGAGTCTGAACCCTTGCACACAGTGGATGGAGATAGAGTCCCTGCGGTACACCTGAGGGGTATTTTAGGAAAGACTGTTTGGATCAATCCCACCTCAGGCAAAGGCAAACCCATCCGTGGGATTGTCTTTGCTCAAGGACCTGGTTGCACTTGGTGGGTAATGCAAAAAGATGGGGAAACCCATTGTGTACCACAAGGAGACCTAATCTTAGGTGAGAACGGTGCGTAGGGTTTCATTGTATATATATATATATATATATATATGTATGTGTGTGTAGAGTTTAAAGAAGGTATTGATTTGGGATGATGTAGATGGTAATAGACTAAGGGGTGGATAATGTCTTGGGTTGCAGTGTATTCTATTACCATCCCCATCAGCCGTTGAAATCAGGTGGGGCAGTGTTTCCTTGCCTCCTCCCCCCAGACTATCTTGCTGTTAATGGCCCATCATTGTCCTGCCGCATGACTCATAGATAACTCCCTCTGGACTATCATCTGTTAATGAGCCCAATCAACACCTGGCCTCATGACTCATTACCCCATTGTGAGATGCTCCACCCAGAGGGAGGAACCAAGCATCCCAGCGTGGATATAAGCTGAGGCTGAACACCAGAGAGGAGGCCTTTCCACTGGATTTCCAGAGGACAGGAGCTACACAGTCACCACTGGACCTTCTGAGGAAGAGCAGACCCTCTTTTCTACAGGATCACCGCTTCAGAGGACTGCAGCCACCATTCTAGCAGACTGCTACCACCACCCTGCCTAACAGGGACTCAGGTTGTATCTTGACTCTGTCAGTTTGAACCAGTGTTTTCTTTTAGTTTTTTTTCTTCCCTTTTCTTTAAACTTCCCCATTAAATTGTTATTCTGACTTGGTGCCTCCCACTGGTTTGTTTTCAAACTAGTACAACCTTTTCACAACTTCTGTATTCCTAGTGCTTTTTGCCTACATTCTTGGACTTGTTTGTCAAGCTAAGAGACTAAACATTTTAGAAGCTTTGTAGCTAGGGATCAGTGTGCCTCAGACCCCAAGGTCATCTCCAGAACATATTCTGTAAACCAAGATAGAACCATCCAGGGGAAGGTTCCTTGGGGAGGGGGGGCTCACTTGAGCCTCTCATTGGGGAATCTTTGATAGATATACTAATTAGTAAAACCTATAATGTTATACCCAATGTTGGGGGGGGAAGAGGAGAGACACAGAGAACAGGGACAGAGACACAGACTCGGCGGGGTGCATCTCGATGCATATGACCTGGATGTGTACACCTAAGGATCCTTAAAAATAAATACCAATGTAAAATCCCTTTTCCCCTTCTAACCATGTATGACTCTTGATTTTAAGACCAGGAAAAGGCATCACTTGAATAAGTTAATGCAATTAACAACTTGTTCCACTCAGACATATTTTTCTTTTTTTCTTTTTGAGGAAGTTTGTTTCTTTTCTTTTTTCTAAGAATGTCAAACATCCCGGCATCAAAGATAAAGCAGACTGAGAGCAAGGAAACTGCAAGCAGCAAAATCACACCTAAATGTGATAACCATTGCTTCACTGTCACTTTGTGTTAGCACCAAAAAGTTTTACTTCTTTTTTTAATAATTTGTCTAGTGGGCCAAATTTTCACTTTTCCTTTATAGGAATCTACCAACACATGAGATGGAGCTGTATGAAAACCAATGAAATTTAAAGTGTCACCATAATTGCTAGCATTTTCAGTTGGTTAATGTTTGTAATTTGTTTGTGTTTTCATTGCAAGTGACTTGGTGAGAGATCAAATAGAAGTTAAAGCGTTCTACATATTCTTGAGTTTAACTTTTGTCTAACTTGTTTTGCCTTTTTTCTGAAAAATGATGTGGTTAAGGTCTTATAGATATATAATTTGCCTCAACTGATATTATCCTGAGAGTTGGTATAAGAATTTATACATATTTGAAATCCTACAAATATGGACTAACCTTCCTAGTTCTGCCTCAGAAGGCTTCAAAATTATTATAATCTGGCTAAATTTTTTAGATTTTCTAATTAGTGAATTAAAGAATCTTGAAAAACACAAGCAAATGCTACATGAAAAATGATTGAATCCCCCTTCCTAAACCAAGAAGGGTAGCCATGGACTGCACATAAGACATGAATAAAATACAAAAAAGCCTTCTACCAGCTCTCAAACTAATGTACTGTTGAATCTCATGCCATATGTCTTAAGAGAGTATTTGAACTTTGCCTCACGCCTCCTATTTATAGCACATTCTGCAATCTCAGTTGTAGATGCCGAATGTGATGAAGGCAATTTATTCACTAAAATTAAAAAAAAAAAAAACAAAAATCCAAACAAACAGACAAACAAGACTGAAAGAAGATAAATACCCATAGACAGTGAAATAACAGGTCAAGTGATCCCATTAGTATGAGATGTTGAAATTCCAAGGAGACCTATTAGAACAATAACAGGCAACCATTACATTTAAGAATGGGGAAATTATTCTGGAGGTAAATGACCAACAGTACCTGAAAATACTGAGCCTAATATTAACAACTAAAGGCTCTGCAGAGGAAATTAGAGAAGAGATAACGAGTCAAGTGTTCCCGGGAGTCTGGGCCACAGATGTACCTGGGAGAGCCAAAAATGCAACCCCAATACAGATCAAACTCAAAGAAGGAAAGCAACCAGTTAGAATTAAACAATATCCCCTCAAAAAGGAAGACAGAGAAAGAATTAGCCCACTAATTGAAAAATTCTTACATTTAGGACTGTTAAAAGAGTGCCAGTCTGATTTTAACACTCCTATCTTGCCTGTCCGTAAACATGATGAGTCGTACAGGGTGGTACAGGATTTATGGGCTGTTAACAAGATAACTGAGGATCTCTATCCTGTGAAAGCGAATCCTTACACTCTATTAACAGGCTTACCACCATAGCTAACTTGGTTTACCGTTTTAGATTTAAAGGATGCCTTCTTTTGCCTCCCTCTCCATGAAGTCAGCCAGAAAATTTTTGCATTCGAATGGGAAAGCCCTAAGAGTAGGCGCAAAACTCAGCTCACATGGACAGTGTTGCCTCAAGGAATTAAGAACAGTCCCACCCTGTTTGGAGAACAACTTGCAAAAGACCTAGAGTCCTGGGAAGCCCCACCAGGAGAAGGGAAGCTATTGCAGTATGTAGAAGACCTTTTAATAGCTACCCGAAAGGAGGAAGCTTGCGTAGCTTGGACAGTAAGACTCTTAAACTTTCTGGGGCTCCAAGGGTACAGGGTATCTAAGAAAAAGGCTCAGGTGGTAAAACAGGAAGTGATCTACTTGGGCTATGAAGTTAGTGCCCAATAATGAACTTTGGGGCAAGATCGCAAAGAAGCGATATGCCAAACCCCGAAACCCCAGACAGTGAAAGAGTTACGGACTTTTCTGGGGATGAGAGGATGGTGTAGATTGTGGATTTACAATTACAGGCTGCTCGTGAAACCGCTATACGAGCTCATTACAAAAGAAAGCAGAGATCTCCAGTGGACGAAGGAGGCCACGCAGGCCTTCAATCAGCTAAAGAATGCCCCCATGTCAGCTCCAGCTCTATGACTTCCACATGTGAGTAAGCCATTCTTTCTATTTTCCCATGAGAAACAAGGGATCGCCCTGGGAATACTAGCACAGGACCTGGGCCCATACCGACGGGCAGTTGCCTATTTCTCTAAACAGCTAGACGCAGCAGCCAAAGGATGGCCTGGGTGCCTCAGAGCCGTTGCAGCAGTCATGCTAAACATCCAAGAAGCACGCAAATTCACCTTGGGTCAGAAAATGACTGTGCTGGTGTCCCACACAGTGTCCGCGGTGCTGGAAGTGAAAGGCGGGCACTAGCTCTCCCCACAAAGGTTCCTGAAATATCAAGCCATCATGGTGGAACAAGATGATGTAGAAATAGTGGTAACTAACATTGTCAACCCAGCTTCCTTTCTCAGTGGAAATCAAGGGGAACCAGTACGCCATGATTGCCTGGAAACTATTGAAGCCACCTACTCCAGCCGCCTGGACCTGAAGGATACCCCTTTTGACAACGCAGAGACCTGGTTTACCGATGGGAGCAGTTATGTCATCAGCAGAAAATGGCATGCTGGGTATGCAGTTACCACCTGCTGGGAGGTGATAGAATCCGGACCCCTGCCAACAAACACCTCTGCACAAAAGGCTGAAATAATCACCCTAACCCGTGCCTTAGAGATAGCAAAAGGAAAAAAAAAATAAACATTTATACAGACTCAAGGTATGCGTTTGGAGTTGTACACGCACACGGCGCCATTTGGAAAGAAAGAGGACTGTTAAATTCGCAAGGAAAGAACATCAAAGATGCACAAGAAATAATGCGACTGTTGGAAGCAGTCCAGCTACCTGAGAAGGTAGCAATCATGCACATTAAGGCACATCAGAAAGTGAGCTCAGAATTGGAAGAAGGAAATGAACTGGCGGACAGAGAGGCAAAAGTGTAGATACAAAAATGCTACTAGCAAGGATTTTCTTGCTAGTTTCTAAGTCCGTGAGAGACTTTTCTCTCTCACAGAAGAGGTAGCAGAGTTATGTAAACAACCAAATCACCTGCAACCTTGAGAAGCCTTGTTTATGGTATAGTAGAAAAATATTTTGACAATGGATGTTTTAGGATTTTAGCCAATCACCCCCAAGGGGTGGCTGATCCTTTGTCCAATTAGACTATGAAGAAAAAAGTCTATAAAAGAGTTTGTAAAATAATTAAATAAATCAATCTTGCTGCACAATTCCTGCCTGTTGGATCTTCTCTCCTCGTCCTCCTTATGGCTGCGGGACACGGTGATATACCCTAGGGCCTAGGCCTGCGGTAATACAAAAGAAGCAGCAAAAAGTGAGGTAACAACAACTGGAGCCTTGATCCCAGATGGACAACTTTCCCTAGAGGGTAAGCCAACATATAACAAAAAGGACAAGAAGTTGATTAAAGATGAAGGGGGAACATTCAACCAAGAGGGGTGGGCTATCACCGCAGAAGGAAAATTGGTTATTCCCTCCCATTTGCTATGGTCACTAGTAAGAGAGGAGCACCAGAAAACACATTGGGGAACAAATGCCTTATATAACTACTTGACTGGGAAAATTATCGCTAGAAATTTATACGAAACTGTTGTGCAGGTAATCGGACAGTGTAACCTTTGCCTCCAGACTAATCCCAAAAATACCCTGTCCTAGGTTACAATGTAAGATGTGCCCACAAGCATGTATCCTATCACCATCTTCATGAGCTGTTAAAACCAGGTGGGGCAGTGCTCCCTGCCTCCTCCCTCAAGACTATGTCCTGTTAATGGCCCATCAGTGCCTTATCTCATGACTCATCATTCCACTGTGAGATGCTCCACCCAGAGGGAGAAACCAAGCATCCCATCCTGGATATAAACTGCGATTTTTGAAGACCACAAGCAGCCTTTTTCCCACTGGATTTTCCAGAGGACAAGAGCTACATACCTACCACTGGACCTTCTGAGGAAGACCAGATCTTTCTACACAGGATCACCGCTTCAACAGAACCACATCCATTCACTTCAGGAGGACTGCAGCCACCACCTTATCGGACTGCTACTGCTACCCTGACTAACAGGGTCAGGTCGTATCTGACTCTGTCAGTTTAAATCAGTTTTTTCCCTGCCTTGTTTTATATATATAAATATAAAAGTAAAGAACTGTTATACCTGTTTCCCATATCTTTGCCTGGAAGCCCCTTGATTTCAAAATTATAGTAATTTGGAGGGAAGGGGGGTTGCATCTTCCATTCCAAGGGAGGCTCCTGCCTTCCTTAGGCAGACACCTGTCTTTCAAACCAAGACACCCCCAAACCAAAAATGGGTCAAATAGGAAGGGGCCATGAGTCTGGACAGCAGTGGCAAATTGATTTTACAGAACTTCCAAGAAAAGGAGGTATCGATATTTGCTAGTGTTGACAGACACTTTTTCAGGATGGCCAGAAGCTTTTCCTACTAGAACCACTAATGCTCGAGAAGTAACCAAAACATTACTACAAGAAATAATACCGCGCTTTGGAGTTCCTGCCACAATATCCTCAGACAGAGGACCACATTTTATTTCAAGGGTGGCACAACAAATTAGCTGTCATTTAGGCATAGATTGGGGACTCCACACTCCATACCACCCCCAGTCAAGTGGTCAAGTAGAGAAAATGAATCATTTGATTAAGCAGCAAATTGTGAGACTAGGGCAAGAAGCTAACCTACCCTAGCCGCAATCTCTTCCACTTGCATTGTTACGAATTTGGACCAAACCCAGAATTAAAGAAAAGCTAAGTCCCTTCAAAATACTTTATGGGAAACCATTTAGGGTACGGAAAAGAATATCTACCCAAATAGGGGAAGAGACACTAACCACCTATATGATTGCTTTAAACAAACAGCTTAGAGAAATTGAAAAAGATGTGGCTAGAACCTGAATTCGAGGCTTGGATGGTCCTGTACATGACATTCAGCCTGGAGATTATGTATATGTTAAGTCTCTTACAGAAAGAACTCTGGAACCACAGTGGGAAGGACCATTCCAGGTACTTCTCACCACTTACACCACTGTAGAGAAATGGCTGAGTGAACAGGGACATGTGTATGTGCACAATCCAAGCTATATTAGTGAACTGTCCTTGACTAAGGAAAAAAAGAGAGGAGCAGTGCTGATGTGGCAAGCTGACAGGATGCTGCGGAGGGGGATGCTGACCATAGAAAAAGACTTAGTTAGTCGCCTGCATATTAATCTGTAACCAATCGCTTGCTATTAAAGGCTGTATGAACAGTAGCTGTAACCCAATAGTATGGAGCTTGCTTATACGTGCTTGGAGAATTAGGGTATAACTATAGGACTGACAATAGAATAAACGGAGTTCCATCATATCTCTATGAGAAGCGTGGTTCATCCTGGCAGATCTCAGGCTATTCACCGTGATTAAGATCAGAGAACAGAGTGCCTGGATTCACCATACTCGGGTAAAGAAGACTCCAGAAGCCCCTTGGAAAGTGACCCCTGGTGATGATGAACTGAAAATTGAAGTTTACCCGAACAAAATGAAAATGTTAGGGAGGCATGCAAGTATAACCCACAAAATTGTTTTTTTCACAGTCATAATTGTAGCCTCCAGTTGAGAAGTTATTCATAGGAGACAAGACATATGGTCCCAAGCCTTTATGCAGTTTACTAGACTCATGGGGAAATGTTCTGATTTAAAGGATTTAAACCTGCTGACTGTGGTCATGCACAGAAACCAAGTGTATACAAAGCAAGAATGGGAAAAACAAAAAACTTGGCAACTTCAGGGAACTGTAGGAGAAGAAACCAAAATAGGATGCCGAATAATTAACAGAACGACTCATAAAAAAGCAACCCAAATTAGTGTTTCAACTACTCCTACAGACAAACATAATTAAATCTGTAGTCATTCAAGTGAACTGGATTGTTGGTATAATTTTACATTAGTACAGACTGTTGAAGTAGTTTGTCTTTGGGCCCAGGACAGTAATGGGCTCTCATTCAAATTCCAGATAAATACCATGGCTAGGCCTATTACAACCTATGCCAGCAATCGAATCCAAACCCAGGTGACACCACTTAAGCCTGAACCAAAGATTTATGAGATTGGCCCCTATGTAGTGAGGAACACAGGCCAGCAATTATTGCTGTTTAATCCAGAGTGGTCTCTTAAGCATGTAGAACTACTAATGCAAATTAATATTTCTGAGATCCAACCAACCTGCTCCCCTTTAATTCAAACATCCATTGAAGGGTGGACAGCCTGGCTGCAAAAGCAAACACCCCTCAAAGGCAGAATGCGGAGACACCCGACTGGCATGCTGGGAACAGGACTGGGGTTCATAAATGGAATTGATTCAGAGATACCGATTAATAAATTGGCCACGGCAACCAGTGACCTGACCAAATTAAAATAGCCCCTACAATCCTCCCTATTAGCATTAGGAAACAGCCAGTGGCAAGTCTCAAAAATACTCACAGACTTCGCAAAGAGCAGCGACCTGGACCACAGACTGATATTAAACACACTTGGTGTAGCTCAAGACAATGTATCATTAGCCCTTAGCTGCATACAAGCCCAATCATGGATGCAGTCAACAACTTCCTTAATTATAAGACAAGGAAATAAAGGTGTTTTCCCTATTGAAATCCGAGAAGTTGTTTGGAATAATGCTACTAAGTTAGAAAGAAAGCTCCAATCCTGGTGGACCTTGGTAAATGTCACTTATGAGCCAATGACTAACATAGCTACTGCTTTCATGCTTGTTATATGTAATGCCACAGTTTATGTAATTCATCCTATTATTGCATTGGGACTAAACTATGAAGGAACAGTTTTTTACCCCTCTGAACATAGAGTATGGGCTCGGATGGTAGAAGAAAAATGGCAAACGGTAAATTTAGAATCTTGCATTACACGGGAACAACAAGGATTTATCTGTGAAAGTAACACAATGCCAAAGACATGTAGATACAAAAATGCTGCTAGCAAGGATTTTCTTGCTATTTTCTAAGTCCGTGAGAGACTTTTCTCTCACACAGAAGAGGTAGCAGGGAATGTAAACAACCAAATCACCTGCAACCTTGACAAGTCTTGTTTATGGTATAGTAGAAAAATATTTTGACAATGGATGTTTTAGGATTTTAGCCAATCACCCCCAAGGGGTGGCTGATCCTTTGTCCAATTAGACTATGAAGAAAAAAGTCTATAAAAGTGATGCCTTTTCCTGGTCTTAAAATCAAGAGTCATACACGGTTAGAAGGGGAAAAGGGATTTTACCTTGGTATTTATTTTAAGGATCCTTAGGTGTACACATCCAGGTCATATGCATCGAGATGCACCCCGCCGAGTCTATCTCCCTAACATCGGGTATAACATTATAGGTTTTACTAATTAGCATATCTATCAAAGATTCCCCAATGAGAGGCTCAAGTGAGCCCCCCCCTCCCCAAGGAACCTTCCCCTGGATGGTTCTATCTTGGTTTACAGAATATGTTCTGGAGATGACCTTGGGGTCTGAGGCACACTGATCCCTAGCTACAAAGCTTCTAAAATGTTTAGTCTCTTAGCTTGACAAACAAGTCCAAGAATGTAGGCAAAAAGCACTAGGAATACAGAAGTTGTGAAAAGGTATAACAGGGGTATAAAAGAAAAGGCAAAAATCTTCATGGCATCAAAGAGTTTGTAAAATAATTAAATAAATCAATCTTGCTGCACAATTCCTGCCTCCTGGATCTTCTCTCCTCCTCCTCCCTATGGCTGCGGGACACGGTGATATACCGTAGGAACTAGGCCTGCGGTAATATTTGGTGCTGCCCGACGTGATCTGCACTCTCTGACGTGTCCTGCTGCTGCGAGCCAAGCTGAATTCCTGTAGAGGTACGCTGTTCCCCTTTCCCCCCAGGACTGGGAAGTCCGACAGGACTGGGAAATGGCGAACAGCAGCTCACAAACCGATGCTGTGGTACTGGTCTGGAAAGGTGTGTTTAGTATAATGCATACCTCCATTCCTGAAAACTCAGTTTGGGAATTATTAGACTGGGCTACCTTAAAAGGGATTTCCATGGACAGAGATACTGCCCTGGACTTTGCCTTATGGCAGGAACTTGGCTGTGCTGTCTGACACAAGCTCCCGACTGGGGAGCCAGCAGAGTTAGAATTATACAAAACCTGGCGGTTGTTATTTATTCTGCTGACAGACCTTGACTGTGACAGCAGGACTGGCTCGCCTATTTTGGTGATGAGTGACGGAGGAATGTCCGGGGGGGACCCCGCTGACTGGGCTTCCAGGGCAAATGATGTTGGATTCGGAAAAAACGCCCCCGGCTCCACAGGCAGAGCCTGCGCTGCCTCACCCTGCACAATCGCAGGACTCCGCGGCCCCCAGGGACCCCGCGCCGCTAGAGGCGGGGGGGTCTGGGCAGCGGGAGGGCGCACAGCCTGCCTTACCACTCAGCTCGGCGGCAGCCACGGCTTATCCAGGGCCGCAAATTAGCGGCTTAGCAAATTGGACCCCCAGAGCGGCTCCTAGCCCGGTTGCGTATGCACCTGGATCTAACTTCTTAGCCGGCGTAGAGCCGGGCGTGAGTGCGCCGAGACTGCCTGGCTGTGGTCCGCTGCCCTCCTTGGCGCTGGACTGTTCTGCGCAGTCGCAGAACCGAGCCATCGACCTTTTAATACAGCATCTGCCTTTGCTGACAGAGTTACCGAACATATCCCGAAGGGTGGAGGACCTGTTCAGCTTGCTACTGCAGCAGATGCCAGAGCCACCCTGCTGTGCGGGGCGCGACGAGCCCGCGCCGCCAGCGCCGCCCGCGCCACCCACAGGAGCCACGGCTCCAAACCCGGAAGCGGCGGCGGCTGTGGAGTGGCGGCCGGGGAGCACGGTGCCAAGCGCCGCCGGGGAGCGCGAAACGAGAGGAGCCCGGTGCCGAGCTCGGCCACAGTGCAAGAGACAAGCGCGGCACCGAGCGCGGCTGTAGCCCCAGAGACGGCGGCAGCAGTCCCAGTACCGGCTCGGTTGGAACTGGCCGAGACGGCACCCTGTAAAGAAGCTCCAGTCCAAACTGCAGCGCAGCCAACTGCAGTCTGTGCTGTCTGTTCTGCCTCTAGTGAACTTAGCCAAAGTGCCCCTCCCTGCAAACGAGGGAGTACAGAAAAATCATAGATGCCTTAGCAGGGGATCCTGAGGTAACAGATATGGTCGAAGCCTGTGCTAAAGTGGGATCTGGGAACCAGAAAAGGTCTGCTTTGGCTGCGTTCCTGCAGCCTGTTCACGCATCTTCTGGTTGTGAACCAAAGCAACCAAAACAGGCGAAAAAATGGAAGCGGCCTAAGCCAAGCTAAAAAGAGAACACACCGATCCCCCAATGCAAGAGATGTGGCAGGCCAGGGCATTGCTTGGACTATTGTAGATCCTTGACTCATGCCGATGGTCGGCCATTGCCGGGAAACTTCCGCCGGGGTGCAAGGAGGGGGAATTGCTCTCCGATGCAGTCTCTCCCCCAGATAGTGGCACAGGTACAGGCACAGGCCTACTCAGCCACCCTAGAGACAGCACCCAGGGATCAGACGGCACCCAGGGATCAGACGGTTTTGACGTCCACACGGCAGCCGCAGTCGTCTTAGACTGTAGCGGTATTTATAAGGTTCCCTTGGATGCATATGGACCCTTAGCCCAGGGATCCAGTGCAATGCTGGTGGGAAAACCTGACGTTGCCCATCAAGGAATCTTAGTGCACTCAGGAGTTATTGATGCTGACTTTAAAGGTCAGATTTGCGCAATGGTCTCCATGCAAAAACCCCCTGTAACTATTCCTGAAAAGACCTGCCTTGCTAAATTAGTGCCTTTTAAGTCTTGTGTCCCCAGGATAGAACAACAAACTCACAAAGATAACGGGAGTGCATCTACGGGACTTCGGCAGGCCTTCTGGACTGCAGACATCTCTGACCAAAGGCCACAGATGACACGTACCCTGATCCTGCCGAACGCCCGTCCACCCCGGATTCAGCTTCGAGGTTTGATTGATACGGGTGCTGATGTAACTATCATCTCCTTCTCTGCATGGCCTCCCTCATGGCCTCTAGCCCCTGTGGGATCGGCCATCGCAGGAGTAGGAGGAACCACACAGAGCTATTTAAGCGAATGGCTTGTGGTGGTGAAGGATTCAGAGGGGCACACAGCTACAATTAGGCCTTATGTTGCTACCACTTCCCTTAACCTTTGGGGACGGGACGTGTTGGCAGCTTGGGGAGTACGGATTGGGAGAAATTTTTAGCAGGGGTCACTGTGCGTGAGGGCGCACAGTATCCTACACTGCCATTTAGGTGGTTGATTAACACCAATCTGAGTCAGACTCTGCTCAGTTAGTTGAATTAAGAGCTGTTACCATGGCTTTTCAGCGATTCTCACAGGAACCTTTGAATTTGGTTACTGACTCTGCTTATGTAGCAGATATCACCCAACGCTTAGATTGTTCACTTCTGAAGGAGGTGAACAATTCGGCTCTGTTTTCGCTGTTGCAAACCTTGTGGTCTGCAATTCAGGCTCGAGTGCATCCTTATTACATTCTGCACATTCGAAGCCACACCAATTTACCAAGGTTTCTAATAGAAGGCAATGCCAGGGCTGACATGCTGGCCAACCCTGCGTGGGTAGGGCCTCAGCCTGACAAAATTGCACAAGCCAAGGCATTGCACGGTTTCTTCCATCAAAGTGCACATACCCTGCAGAAGCAGTTTCATTTAAAGCCAACTGAGGCGCGCGACATTGTCAGCACTTGTGTTGACTGTCACAGACTCGCTGTGCCTTTGCCAGCGGGGGTAAACCCCAGAGAGCTAAAAGCCTTGCAGATTTGGCAAACAAATGTAACTCACATCCCAGAATTTGGTCGGCTGAAATGTGCACGTGTCTATTGACACTTTCTCCTCGGCTATGTGGGCTACTGCTCACACTGGAGAGAAGGGCCGTGATGTCATTGCCCATTGGAAATTGGCTTTCTCAGTCCTGGGCGTGCCAGCTTCTGTGAAAACCGATAATGGTCCTGCCTACGCCTCGGAGAAGACACGGCAGTTTTTGCACCTATGGGGTGTAGACCATACCTTTGGTATCCCACATTCTCCTACTGGCCAAGCCATTGTCGAATGCACTCATGGTACCTTGAAGCGTGTTTTGGACAAACAGAAAAGGGGGATGCATGGAGAAACCCCGCAGAGCCAACTAGCAAAAGCTTTGTATACAATTAATCACCTTACAGTACCACAAAATTCAAATAATCCTGTTATTCTGAATCATTTTCTCTCATTTCAGTCTGCAGGTGAGACACAACTGCCCCGGGCAAAAGTCTGGGTGCGGAATTTACTCACTAACCAGTGGGAAGGCCCGCATGAGCTTATCGTTTGGGGTCGTGGGTATGCTTGCATTTCCACAGATACTGGGGTACGGTGGCTACCTTCAAAATGCGTTCGCCCTGGCCTACAGCACCAGAGGCAGAACAGGCAACCTCCAACTGATGACCAGAATGCCAGCCAGCCAAATGGCGACCAGAATGTAGATCATCAGCCTAATGACTCTTCTGATGATGACCAAAATGTCGACCATCAGGCGGATGGTCCTTCTACAAGCAGAGACTGGGATGGTCCTTCCACAAGCAGAGACTGAACTTTAAAATTCTTGTTATGGAGTCAGATAATTAAAGTCTTAAGGACATATTTAGAATTAATAACTGATGTAGATTTCTATTTAGGATTAATAGTAGAGTTGTTATCATATAAAACAAAAAGGGGGAATTGTAAATACAAAAATGCTGCTAGCAAGGATTTTCTTGCTATTTTCTAAGTCCATGAGAGACTTTTCTCTCACGCAGAAGAGGTAGCAGGGAATGTAAACAACCAAATCACCTGCAACCTTGGAAAGTCTTGTTTATGGTATAGTAGAAAATATTTTGACAATGGATGTTTTAGGATTTTGGCCAATCACCCCAAGGGGTGGCTGATCCTTTGTCCAATTAGACTATGAAGAAAAAGTCTATAAAAGAGTTGTAAAATATTTAAATAAATCAATCTTGCTGCACAATTCCTGCCTGCTGGATCTTCTCTCCTCCTCCTCCCTATGACTGCGGGACACGGTGATATACCCTAGGGCCCAGGCCTGCGGTAATAAAGACATATGTATTGACGTAGAACAAGGCATTTGTCACTTCGAGGTCCACCCAGACACTACACCAAAAACTGTACTTGTATATATTGGCCAAGGTTGTGTGTGCTTAAGAACTATCTGCACTTTTATGATGATAGATGACAGTAATATAAATGTAGCTGCCAGGAATCACTCTAATTTTTGTATTCGTAATTTTACCAAGATTGTTGGGTGTGACTTTTCATAGTTAGCACTGGTTGTGTCTCATCAATTGATAAGGTCTAACTACACCATTTACCATAAATTGCTCCCCACACCTATTGGGATGGACCTAACATTAGTAAAGCAATTGGCGAAACATCAGGACCTAATTGAGATTCTAGAAGAAATCCGAAAACACGGGAAAAAGACCTTAGTCACCATCCATCATGACACACAAGAAATAAGCAGAATCTTGCAAAGAGTAAAACAAGATGCAAGTCAGAACTGGTGGGACGCACTTTTCGGATGGTCACCTACCACAACTGGCATTCTAAATATGTTATGTCACCCCATAATTGTTTTATTAATTTTGGTGAGTGCTTGCCTTGTGTTGTCTACTATGTTGCTTGTTTGGAACTATGGAGTGCTAAAGAAGTTATCAGTTTTAACTACTTTGTCAAATGTACATGGGAAAGCATTAAGGGATGCTTACCGTAAAAGATTACTAGAAAAAGAATTTATGTATTAGTAAAAGAATTTACTAACTCTATAGAAAAGGGGTGATACTGAATCAGGGGGAGGAGGGGGAAGCAGAGGTTAAATGATTTGCTAAGAAGCTGTTTGTTAAAAGCAATGCATACAGCTTGCTCAACACTTATTGTGCCTACCAAAGCAGAATGAGAAGATATAAGACTATTGATAAAGGGAAGGAATCTTGACCAAAGATCCTGTTTTCGAACCTAAAACTAACTTAAACCAGCCTTGAAGTTTGGACTTGGGCCAGGGACATAAAGAGCATGCACAGGGAAGCAAGGTGAAAAGTTCAGAATGAGGAAGACCCTTTACTTCATCCCGGAGACCCCTGCTCACGACCACCAGATGACACTGCGCAAGTGCAATGCAGATGTAAATGACTTTTGGGCTCATTATAATACGAGACAAGGCTAGGCGGGGCTAGGTAATGAATATGTATAGGCGTATTGGGAAACTTAATGCATATGGAGTTTGTAACCCGATATATACCAAGCTGAATGCAGCTGTGGACACACATGACTTTAGAGGAATTCCATGCATCCCAGCACTGGAATAAACATACCTACTTTACTACTTATTCCAGTAGTGGAGTCTTTTCTGCATATCACTATTAATAAATGTTCAATATTATATTGCTAAAAATTTGGCTTTTGAATTCAGTTTTTTCAACTCTAAACTGAAGAAGACACCATGCAGCCAACAACATAAAGGAGAGAGGTTTTCTCCACCATAAAGCCTGAACAAAAACACTCTTCAACATGGCGGCTTCAAAGTCAGAGAGAAAGAGAAAGTGAGTCATGTGAGACAAAGCTGAAAATGGTAACAGGAAAAAAGAGGATGGCCCCGCGTTTTTCGCGCATAGCTTAAAAATTCTTCTTGCATGCCGTGGTAAGAAACTGTAATATCTCAAACTGCAAATCTCTTTAATTCATTATTTTTTAAAGTACATGGGAGATGAGGAATTCATGTGTAGCTTATAAAGATGTGAAGAGTGCCTATGCCAGGCTATATAGAAGCAGTGAAAGGCTTTTAGAGACTTATGAAGAAGAAAGCCTTTGTGTTCAGGCCAAAATAACTCATCCTTAAAAAGACTAATAACCCCATTTGATGGCCCATGTTTGGCAGTGTGAAGGAACTGTGAGATTTTTCGTGGTAGAGATGATTTTTCACGGCAGCAGATTTCCTGGCGGATCTGTTTCTGGTGGCAGTTTGGGAACCACGTGAAGCAGAAGAAATCCTTTTTTCCTTAAGTGTAAGAAAGAGACTTTTCAACAACTACAACACTGACCAAAATCCCATATTCTGTTATCCTTTGGGTAAAAGGAGGGCGGTGCTGGAAGAGAGAGGAGGTTTGCTTTAATTTCTTGTTATTTCTTTTTACTTTTAATTCTGTTAGTAATAACCTTTTTCTTTATACAGCAACTGTTTAGGTTTGAACCTGTTTTGCCTCGCAGCTCTAGTTTTCCTCAATATTTTTTTATTTTCCCCTTATGAAAAATAACAGATTTCATGCACTTGATGCTTAGCTGCATCAAACCACAACAATAACGCTACTGGCATGCAGAAACAAACTAAATGCATACAGACTTGAATGTCTCCAATAAACAATACTGTCAGAATCTACAGCTTACTGAAAATACAAAGTTGCTTTTAACAAAAGCCAGAAATGTTCTTGTGATGTAGTAAAACGTATTTTTTAACATGAGTAACTTGCATTCGTAAAGACACTGAGGTTAGGACAAATTAAGTGTTTCTCAGAAGCTCAAATTGAGATGGAAGGTTTCCTAACTATGAAATGGAATGCAAACATGCTGACTTTCTGTAGGTTATTTTCTCTCTTCACTTCCCATATGACACATACAGAAAAGTTTCTCAGGTGTCTTTGACACAAAAGTTATGGCCTTAATCATAAATATTACACTCTTCAGATCCGTATGATCAGTATAACAACTAAATCATCTGCAGGAAATCTAACAATACCTAAATCAGGCCTGGGACATTACAATTATATTAACATTAACTCCCTAAGTGGTAACCTTTTCCACATTGCGAACACGGGAAGGGGGAGGACACACCACTCTCCTGTACCAATCTCTACCGACCTTGTGGGCATGCAGTAATAACCAACAGATCTCTGTGTTTCAACGTGTGTTCTTGGCATTTTCTGACAGCAATGTGCCATAGCATCAGCATTCCGTGTAGGGTATAATTCTGCTGTCTGGTCATGATTTAAGGTTCCAGCGTCGGAAGGGTAGCCGAGTGTCACGATCCGCTAATGCAAGCAGGGGTCGTGATGGTTCGTTTATCGATCTCAGAGTGTAAAAGGACACAAGAGATTTCAGTTTTAATCAAAACAGTGCACCTTTATTAAGTGCCCACAACACAGTAATGCAATAGAAGAGAGTAAGAGAGAGAGAGAGAGAGAAAAACAAAGTAGAGAGGGGGAAAAAGAGGGGGCAATAGCTACCAACGGATGAGACAAAGTCCTCGTGGTCTTCCGCCAATAGATTCGTCTTCTTTCTGTGGGGAGATCTCCTACTTGGTTATTTTAGAAGGTCCCTTTATAGTCCCTTTCAGAAGCGAGGGGCAACTGGCCAAGAGGTTGGGAAATCTACAGCAGTTGTTATGTGGCCCGTTGCTTTGGGAAACAGGTACAGGACAGACTTACAAGACAGGTGTACCGGAGAGGTGTACAGAACAGGTCATTCAGCGCAGTCCTTCCCTCCTGGGCAGCAAGAACCGTGCAGTCCATTGCGACCTGCACTAATTTTCCTCAAGAATGCGTACCAGTTCCCAGTGGGCACACCCGTAGGCAACTCTTGACAGATATCCCACCTCAGCCAGGCCAGGACTGCTGTGTTCAGTCTCTGTCTTCGGCGATGATCGTGAGGCAGATGAGGGATCTTTGGACCGTCTCTTACACCGAGTCAAGATAGCTTGGAGTCAGCTGATATGCCGTGGGCTAGCTCTTGGCAAGCAGGGGCTGGTGGGGCTGTGGGGGGCCAATGGGGCCAAGGGGGCCACCTCTAGTGGAGCAGCCGTGGGGGAGCCTGGCGTCTGGGGGGCAGTCAGCAAAGCAGGCAGCAGAGAAGCTGCTTGCAGGAGAGGCACCTTGCAGAGTGGCCACTGCGGGGGGGGTGGGCCTGCTTCAGGAGGAGCGTTCTGCTCCCAGGGGGAGTGCCGTGCAAAGAGGCCACTCCGGGGAGGAATCAGTAGTGCCCGAGGGGGAGCATTCTGTTTCGGGGGGAGCTCTGGGGGGCATGAGTAGTGCCTGCAACATCGTGTGCGTATTGAGTCCGTTACTCTAAGTTGAGGATCAATCCATTCCCTGGATCCATTCCCTGGATCCATGCCCAGGTTCATTATCAGTAGCCTTTCTAGCAGTCCCTGCCGCATCTATGCGCAGGAGTTTTTAACATTAAAATCCTTTCTCATTTGGGAAACAGTTACAGGGTTCTTTAACCCGTAATAAAAGTTGCTCCAATGTGGAGAATGTACTGCACTATCTTTAAGCTGCACCCATGCTCCCGGGACAACCCCGGTCACAGGATACTCACAGTCCCGTGGTTCTTTGTCCAGCGAATACCACTGATCTAACCTTATAGGCTGTGCCACCATTTTGCTCTCTGTCAGACTGTGGTTTGGAAATAAAGTCCTCTGTCATTGTATGAGAATGATGCCTTAGGTTTTAACTTTTATATTTTTCCTTTGTTCTCTCCAGACATGGTTGTCTGTGGAGGCCGCCATTTTGTTTTTCTTTGTTCCTGAGGTCCGTGAGATTCAGCACCTTTGTAACTAGTGATTATCACTGTTATTTTTTGCCTGATGCTGTTTCTTTTTTTTTTTTTTAGTAAGATGTTATTTTTTCACTTACACCTATTTGCATTCGTCTCTCCTTATTGGTGAAAAAGGAGGGGTTAGAACTGAAAAGAATGAGAAAGAGGTGGCTTTACAAACAAACTGTGGGCCTGATGGTAGATAAAGCCAGATACTGAGAAGTGAAAGAAGCAATGGGAGAAACCATAAATTCCATAGGAATTCCACTAATTGACACAGACTGTTACTAACTCAAGACTGTGCTAATCCCTGGATTTAGAGAAAAAGAACAGAGACACAAGGAAAAGAAGGGGGGGGGGATACACATTAGAAATGGGTTTGTATTAGGCCATTCGGGAAGTCTGTACCTCTCAAGTACTTCAGCCAATGGGGAAATAGAGACAGAAATGCGGCTGTGAAATTAGGATAAAAAGGAGGCTGTGTCCTCTAGCAACTTGAGAGACCCCATGGGAAATGCCCATGACCTCTCCCTTTATTCGAATAAATTAACAGGACTCCTCTGTCTCCTTTTTGGACATAAACCTCTGGTGTTTGTGGATTAATTTTCCTGACAATTTGGGGGCTCTTGTCCTGGATATTTCCACAGTCCAGGGGCAGCAGGCAGTGAGCAGAGCTGAAGGCGCACCTCACCCAGATTCGGTGATCAGCTCCCCTTGGTGGCTGCTGCCACCAGGGGATTGATTGGGTTCCCGAAACTGTCCAGCAGACTAGGGGGGTCCGTGAAGAGTCCACAGGGAAGGACCACTGAAAATCTTACCAGTGAGTAAAATGGGATCTTCGGGGAGCAAACCTGAGAGGGCACCCATGGAGGGTAGCACAGGTAAAACAGGGCACCCATGGAGGATAGCAAAGGTAAAGCCGGGAGGGGGCCCCAGCAAAAGGGTTGATGATCCCAAAATATCTCCAAAGAATCCCTTGGAAGAATGTGGAGTTGGTTTACACATTCTCACAGAGGTAATTAAGGACATGGATGCCCAAAGGGGGCAATAAGAGGAGTCGAGAAGGGGTCTCGACAATCCACACCCGGGTTGGCAATAAGGGAAAGTTGAGAAGGAGTCTCGACAATCCCCACCCAAGAGGGGCAATAAGGGGAGTCGAGAAGTGGTCTCGACAACAGGAGATGGACAAATAGTGTTAATATGTTGAGGGGGAAAAAAAAAATAGTTGAAGGGGAGTGTAGAGAAATATGGTTGGGGCAAGGAGCAGCAGGACCTGGCGCAGAGGTGCAGGACTGGGAGCACGGGCTGGGGGCCTGTGGGGGCTGTGGGGCAGCCGAGGCTCAGAGCTGGTCAGTGCCTAACCCTGCCACCCCCAGGTAGGGGTGGCAGTGGCCACCAGTCCCCATAAGGCTGCGGGACGCCCTGGCCGCCTGCGGTGTTGCCGGCCAGGCCCGCCAGGAGTGCCGGGTGGGGGGAGAGCTGTTTGGACACTGCAGCAGGACAGAGACTGGCTCTGGTATACGGTGTGTAGTGAGGAGAGAGCACAAGGAGGAGGAAGAAGGAATATCCAGGAAATGCAGATTGTATGTGGAAGGATTAGGATTTTCTTTTAAGGATTTTGTTTGGTTCACTGGAGAAACGAATTATTTTGAGATGTGGGAGAATGAGTACCCACAGGCAGTAGCGGGGGTGGGGGACAAAGAAAGGGCAGAATAAGTCCCTGGATGAACTGGTTAGAAAGATACAGCAAGTGCATGTAAGAAGAGATGAAGAAAAGGCAAAAGCAAAGGCAAAGGTGATGGCAGAGTTTTTATGGCCCCAGAGGGATAAACTGCAAGACCCAAGGGGTCCCCTGGGATAAAAGGGAAGGGGTCTGACACAAGGAAGTGACAGAAGCATTCCCTCCTCAGCAGGTGAGAACCAACCCAAACAGTGGTTGGGAAGACATCAGTGTGCTATCTGCAGGGCAGAAGAACACTGAAAGCAGGACTGTGTCCAGAGACAGCTGGACCCTCAGGAGGAGGAAGTCCAGAGGATAATGGAGATGGATTGCTAGGGGTGTCAGGGGCTCCCATTATACCAGGGACCCACCACACTGCAGCTGTCTTGGGGTGACTTTATGATGTGTATCCCCTATTGCTGCTCTATTGCCAGACATGATTCCTGTGCCTTTCTGTGTCTTTAAAACTGGGTGTGAGAGAAGAAAAAAAAGCCAGATTAACTTTTCAAAGCAGTTTTGTGCTCCAAGGTCACTGCTACTCCTCTGCGTGCTTCTACGGCGGCAAGAGCAGAGGAAGCACCCTTCCTTTTTTTTCCCCAAGTTTTTCGGCTTTTTCTCAGGAGAGAGACAGAGAGTTAAAATTCTTTGCTGTTTAGCCGGCTCGCTAGCTGAGGCAAGAACTTTCCTTGGACTGTTCTGCTCTTGTCCGGATCACCAGCACCAGGAGGCCCATGCCATGGCCTAGAGGGGCTGCACCCCAGCTCCGGAGAGAGAACAGCTACACCTACAGAAGGACTTTGAATTTTACCAGGTTCTCTTCACAGCGAGAGGTTTTATTATTTAGCATTATTCTGTTCCCATGTGTTTGTATCTTGGGGTGACTTTATGATGTGCATCCCCTATCGCTGCTCTATGCCCAGAAATGAATTTTGTGCCTGTGTCTTTAAAACCGGGTGTGAGAGAATGGAAAAAAAGCCAGATTAACTTTCCAAAGCAGTTTTGTGCTCCAAGGTCACGCTATCTACTGCTCGGCATGCTTCTGCAGCAGCAAGAGCAGAGGAAGCACCCTTGTGACCGATAGGTAAAGCTTTGTAAAGGGAAGGCCTGGTAATATCATGGCTCTGGACTGTTACTTAGCCTAACTAGAAATGGTCTGTGGGAGAATGACTCAGCTAGAATAGAGGAAGTGAGGCTTGCTGCGTGAATGCCTCGTGCCCGCACCGTGGTGTATGGTGGTGGTTAAATTTGGTTTGTTGTGCCTTAAAACTATGTAAACTAACAACCGACTAATGGCATAAAAAGGCTGGGTTTTTTGTAAATAGAGTTCCTCCTTTGCACCTGCCTGGGGACTCCTCGCTGCTCCCTAGCGTTACATACCCTGCTTGCTTTTCAGCCAGCTTTCGGCTCCCTTTTTTCCGGAGGGAGACAGAGAGTTGAACTTTGTTTTTCTGGGACTTCGGCTTTTCCCTTCTCCTCTTCTGGAACTGTTTAGAACACCAGAACATCAGAACCTCACCAGAAGATTTTACATCTGCCCGGAGGGGGGGCCCCCACACCGAACTCCAGCTCTGGGAAGAGAGAGAGACCATACCCACAGAAAGGACTATAAAATCTTCCCAGGTTTCTCTCCACAGGAGAGGTTTTCTTATTCAGCATTATTATTCTTGTCCTGTCTGTTTGTTAAATAAATAGGTTTTTTGTCTCTTTCACTTTCTGCTGAGGAAAATTTTTTTTCCCGAACCTGGTGGGGGAGGGGTGGTTGTAATCTGCCTTCTATCAGAGGATATTTTCCTCCAAATTTGTCTCAAACTGGCACAAATAATTACTGGCGCCCAAATGCGTGGCTCGAAGCTTGGAGGCCGGTGGGCCTGCTGGACAGCGAACGAAGGGAGTCCTATGGTGGGACGAGTCCTAGGTCTTTCTAAGGTCCTTTCTAAGTTAGGGTGACTGAAAAAGCTTCTCCCAAGATGCTCTGTTCCGTTATGTTAATGTACCCCAGTTCTGTTTCCCTGGTTTGCTCCGTTGGCCGCTCCACCCCTTGTTACCTTATACGCCCCATCGCCATGCCCTCAGAATTTCCCTATTGGTTCCCTTACCCTGGCCCCACCTTTATACTGCCCCTTGCCCTCAGATCATTGGTCTCTAATGTTCTCTCTGCTCCCCTATATAACCCTGGATCCCCCATTGTTCTCGGTCTACTTCTCTGGAACCTGACATGAGTGTGGCTGCAATAAACCTCTCCCATAGGACCCCATGGGAAGACCCTTCCTGCTCCTTCATTATCGGGCTGATTTGCCAGCTATCCAGTGTGTGTGTGTACGTGTGTGTGCAAGTGTGGTGGCTGCACCAAGCGGCTTCCTCCTGGAGACGCTCTTGGGAAGGTCGCGGCACTTTACCATCCAACACCGCCGCAACATTGGAGGAAAGTGAAAAACCTGTATTAATTATATTTTGGTTTGGTTTTAATTACTTTGTATTGGGGTAAAGTAGTCACCATGTTGGTTGAGTTCATAATGTCTCTCTAGTTAGAGGTACTGATGCCTTTCTGGTCCCTAAGCCTGTTTCCCTATCCACAAATTGCTCTGGTTTTGTCCCTGGTTCGTAACTTTTACCGAGCAGAGGCACGAATCCAGATTTCTATTTTGCTGTGCTCGGTGATAATGATTTATAAGAAGTCAACAGAGGTACTGGCAGTTGTTCAAAATGTGTATGATTTGTGGTTTCTCCGTCCTAATCCCAGTCCTAGTTTCAGTGGCCTGTTTTGGGGGTTTATTAATAATTGCACACAGTTTGTTAGAAGAGGAGGAGACAGGGTTTCCCAGCCTTTCATCTCCTTCCCCTTTAAATTTGATACATTATCTTTTGAGAATGTTCAGTTTCCCCCAGATGTTAAAGAGACCACCTTCCTGGTATTTTATCTAGTAAGCTTCCTCTATATGGTCTGCAGCTTGTCTAGAATGAGAGTTTAGATTTCCAGGGTGACTGCTGAGCCACCTGACCCAGAGGTGGAAAATCCTGAGCAGTGTGGGGAATGGGAAGATATGGGCCAAACCCTGAAGGAATTCTCTGACCCAATAGCTTGGAATTTCCTGTCTGAACAAATTCAGAAACTAGCTGAGGTGAGGAAATACCTGAAAGAGAAATGCAACAACAATTCTAATGAGAAAAAGCTCATTGCAATATGCTGGGCCTTGGCATATCCCTATCGCACACTGCTAGGTACTGTAGAGCAGCCGATAAAGGCAGAGGGGCAGGAAGATAAATCAGCAGGCACCCCAGTCACTCAGGCTGCAGCCAAACCAGACAGCAAGCCTAAGCCATTGACAGTTGCTCCTACCACGAGAAAAAAGCACACAACCAAAACCGATTGACCAGTGAAAGATGAGGATGATGATGCAGGGGGAAGGATCCTCAAAGTCACCAACTGACTCAGAACCAGAAATCATTACTGAGTCCATGTCCATAAAGGACCTTTGTAGCCTAAGAAAGGACTACAGTCGATGGTCTGATGAATCCATAATAAGTTGGATGGTCCATATTTGGGATGCTGCAGGTGATGATATAATGCTGGACAGTGCTGAAGCGAGGCATTTGGGATACCTGTCTATCGCAGGGGGTCCAATGCTTGTCAGTGCCGGTATGCCGTGACCTTCGTAGAGAGAGCGTCCTGCAAAGAAAAACTCTTCCAGGGGCGATTGCAGGCCTCCCTGGGCAGCAGGTGATTTCAGCAAGTGTAGCGATTTCTCAGCTACAAGTGATTCCAGCCCTTATGAATCAGCTCTTTGTGAACTCACCCAAGGCGAACTCGGGGACAGAGAGACAGGAGCCTTGTTTGGCAATTCCACAGACGTAGCTTTTATTGTCCAGCAGCCCCTGTGAAGGGAAGGCCAGGGACAAAAGCTCCCTCATCAGGGGCAGAAACAGGGGCTTTTTATGGGAAAGGCAGGGGGTGGGGTAGAAACCAATTAGCCAACTGGGTACAGGCTATTACTATGTACTAGTTTGAAAACAAACCAGTGGGAGGCACCAAGTCAGAATAACAATTTAATGGGGAAATTAAAGAAAAGGAAAAAAATAAAAGAAAACACTGGTTCAGACTGACAGAGTCAAGATACAACCTGACACCCTGTTAGTCAGGGTGGTGGTAGCAGTCTGGTAGAACGGTGGCTGCAGTCCTCTGAAGTGGTGGTCCTGTAGAAAAAGAGGGTCTGCTCTTCCTCAGGTCCAGTGGTGGCTGTGTAGCTCCTGTGCTCTGGAAATCCAGTGGAAGGGTTCTCTCTGTTGTTCAGCATCTCAGATTATATCCAGGATGGGATGCTTGGCTCCTCCCTCTGGGTGGAACATCTCACAATGGGGTAATGAGTCATGAGGCCAAGTGTTGATTAGGCTCATTAACAGAAGATAGTCTGGAGGGAGTTATCTCTGAGTCATGTGGCAGGACAATGATGGGCCATTAACAGAAAGATAGTCTGGGGGGAGGAGGCAAGGAAACACTGCCCCACCTGATTTCAACATGAGGCTCATGAGGATGGTAATAGAATACACTGCAACCCCGGACATACCATATAGAAACAAGGCATGCTGGGGGTGGTTTGCTTTGTCACCATGACCCAGAGGAAAGTTGCTTATCTCTGGGGAGAGTCTTTTTGCCCTCGGGCCTCTCTCCTCCAAGGGAGTGCAGAGGGCTCTTGTGCCAAGGGCTCACAGCCCTCCGCACCTATCACGTGATCCAGCTATCGACCAAGTGATAGTAGGGAGGGCTGACTCTGTCACTCTCTGGACACGGGTCTTGAGTGGTGCAAGGGGAAGATACCTGTGGGCAGATGATTTCTATATGCAGCCAACCCAGTGGAAGACCATAGAACAAGGGATCCAACGCTTGAGAGAACTAGCGGTGGTAGAGATTGTCTACACAGATGACCAAAGATGGAGGAGTCCAGACAGGGTCCCAGCTGACCCAGTGATTTGGCGAAAACTCATACTACTTGGGCCACAAAAATACACTTCTGCTTTAGCAATAATGAAACTGAACTATGGTGCGAATGAGACCGTGAGGGATATGGTGACGAAGCTCCGAGCATATGCAGATGCTGTGCATGGCCCAACACATGCAAGAATTGCAGCCGTGGAAACATGTATGCAGAAATTGGAAGATAAGATGGAGGAGAATCACCAGGAACTCAAGAAGGAGATCAAAGAGGACCTTCTCAAAATCTCGTCGGTACAGATCAGAGATTATGTTACCAGACACAGACATCCCCCAGCTAGAGAGAGAAGGTACATCCCACGAGGTGAGCTGTGGTTCTTCCTGTGTGGTAGTGGGGAAAACATGAGGAGGTGGGATAGACAACCCACTTCTGCTCTGGCAGCACGAGTGCATGAATTGAAGATGGCAAGACTCAGAAAGGAAGTTCCACCAAAAAGGAAGTAGCCAAACTGCCAGATATGATGGAAGAGAAGATGACATGTTCGATCCCCTTGAAGGAACCTCTAAGATGCAGGCCCAGGGAAATAAGGATAACCAGGCATAGAGGGGCCCTGCCTCTAGCCAGGCAGAGGCCAGGGAAAACCATGTTTTTTGGACTGTGTGGATTCGTTGGCCCGGTACATCAGAAGCACAAAAATATGATGCCTTGGTCGACACTGGTGGGCAGTGCACAAGAATCCCATCACAGCATGTGGGGGCTGAACTTGTTTCTATTGCTGGTGTGACAGGTGGATCACAAGATTTGACCCCGGTGGAAGCTGAGGTGAGCCTGACTGGAAATGAGTGGAAGAAATATCTCATTGTGACTGGCCCAGAGGCCCCATGCATTTTGGGCATAGACTTCCTCTGAAGCGGGTATTTCAGAAACCCAAAGGGACTCAAGTGGGCTTTTGGAATAGCTGCTGTGGAGACAGAGGGCATTAAGCAATTGAACACCCTGCCTGGACTATCACAGAACCCATCTGAAGTAGGCCTTCTGAAGGGTGAAGAACAACGAGTACCAATTCCTACCACAACAGTGTATCGCTGACAGTACTGGACAACTTGAGATGCTGTGATCCCCATCCACAAGATGATCCGTGATCTGGAGAGCCAAGGGGTGGTCAGCAAGACCCACTCACCCTTCAACAGCCCCATCTGGCCTGTGCGCAAATCGGAAGGAGAATGGAGATTGACTGTGGACTATCGTGCCTTGAATGAAGTGACTCCACCATTGAGTGCTGCCGTGCCAGACATGCTGGAGCTCCAGTACGAGCTGGAGTCCAAAGCAGCAAAGTAGTATGCCACTATTGATATGGCCAATGCATTTTTCTCCATTCCCCTGGCAGCAGAGTGCAGGCCCCCAGTTTGCCTTCACCTGGATGGGTGTGCAGTACACCTGGAATCGATTGCCCCGGGGTGGAAACACAGTCCTACAATCTGCCATGGACTGATCCAGACTGCACTAGAAAAGGGTGACGCTCCAGAACATCTGCAGTACATCGATGACATCATTGTGTGGGGGAACACCGCAACAGACGTATTTGAGAAAGGACCGAAGATCATCCAGATTCTCCTGGAAGCCGGTTTCACCATCAAGAAGAGCAAAGTCAAGGGACCTGCTCGAGAGATCCAGTTCCTGGGAGTGAAATGGCAAGATGGACGGTGTCAGAGTCCCACCGAGGTCATCAACAAGATCACTGCGATGTCTCCACCAACCAACAAGAAAGAAACACAAGCTTTCCTGGGTGCCATAGGCTTTTGGAGGATGCATATTCCTGAGTATAGCCAGATTGTGAGTCCTCTCTACCTGGTTATTCGCAAAAAGAACAATTTACATTGGAGCCCTGAACAGCAACAAGCCTTCGCCCAGATCAAGCAGGAGATTGCTCATGCAGTAACCCTTAGCCCAGTCAGGAAAGGACCAGAAATGAAGAATGTGCTCTACTATGCAGCCGGGAGCCATGGTCTGTGTAGTGGTTTGGTTCAAAATATCCATTACTTACTCATTTACCCTCTGTGAGATAAGAATTAGGAGAAAGCAAAGCAGGCACAAAACTTAAACAGTTGCAGTACAAAGAATGAGTTTTATTACTAATAGAATTAAAAGTAAAGAGAATGTAGCAGGTTCAGTTCGTAAACCGGGCGGAAGCACCAATTAAGTGTAGTGGTTTGGTTCAAAATATCCATTACTTACTTATTTTCCTTCTGTGAGATAAGGAGAAAAACAAAGCAGGCACAAAACTTAAGAGTATAAAGGAGTTTATTAACAGAACTAAAGAAAGGAAAAAAGTCAGACTAAACCTTCAGAACACTTCTCCTCCCCCCACCGTTCTTCCTTCTCCCACTGACAATGTAAAAAGACAACCCTTGAGATTCTCAGTCAGTTTACCACCTCTATAGTAATCTTTTTTTTCAGTTCACTTAGGGAGAGGAGTCTCTCTTGCTCATGCTATGGAGACATCTCCACAAGAGACAGTTCTCTCATGGCTTCAATGTCACAGCGAGAGTGCTGCCCAGGATGGTTCTCTGCTCGCATGTGAAAGTCCCTTCCCTCGACTTACAGCTTTCCCCATAACTGTTTTCGAGGGTTCAGTGTTGAGCTACTGGGGTACCATTTTAAGGATGAGCTGCTCAGAAGCAAAGGTTCTCTTCGTCTATCTCTGGGATCATCTTCATCTCCAGGAACAGAGGCCCTCCTCCTCCCCTGGGAGCAAGGGTCTTCATCATTTTCATCTCTTTCTGTTCAAGTTTCTCATCAAATTACAGCTACTTCAACTGTTACAGCGGGGATTACTGTAACACGCATGTATCAAACCAGGAGGCCCGTGGAAAAGAAATATATATGGACGGATTCTTGGTAGATGTTTCAGAGATGTTTATTTCTCCAGCCGCATGGCTGGAGCTCTGCCGAGGAACCCTCACAGTCTGGGCTGAGGGTCCTTGCTCGCGCAGGGAAACACAGACCAACCAATGGGGAACGAGGCTGACCAGGGCCTCGGGAAATCCCTTGCCTCCCCTCAGGGCCCCTCTCCCAGGACCCCACGGCAGGGGGAAGGGACCCCAACATTCAACATTTGCTTATTTCAGCACAGATACTTTTGCTCACAATTGCAATTTGAACGCTCCACCCCCCATGCTTTCGTGAAATTACAACAGGTACTCTGATGTATCATAGTCCATCACCATAGCTTTACAACAGAATTTCAGCTTCTAGGCTTGAAGCATCTCCTCTTTCTCCTCCCTCAGGGTTTCAGCTCTTCCTTCTTTACTGACTTTGGTGTCTCTGTGGTGTTTTCTTTGCGTGCCTTCACCTTTCCTCTTCCTCTGACTCGGGAGAGGATTGATGTCTGTAGGCTTCATCTGTTCTGGAGGAAACTTACAGCACTAAGAGAGTCAATCTCACCCGGCCCCACAGCTGGAATTTGCGTATTGCTGTTGGTCACATGATCTTTGCCCGGGAATGGCCTCATACAAGTCTTCGACCGCATTGGGGGGGGGGGGGGGGGGGAGCCAGGCTGTGCCGCCTGCGTGGAGCAGAGCTGCGGGGCTGGCCCGCACTAAGGGGCTGCAGGTGGAACAGGGCCGCACGGCTCCAGGATGGCTGTCTCCCAGCCCAGCCCGGGCCGAGCAGGGCCAGGCCCAGCCCCGCTGGGCCACGCGGGCCCCCCAGTTACCTGTCCAAAAGCTGGAAGCAAGAGAGGTTTCCTGGTGTTTGTTCATTCTTAAATGTGGATCACAGAGGCGTGTCAAGCTTCTTAAGTGGCTTAAAAAGTTGCCAATATTCAAACTAGCCAGTTGATTGGTTCTGTCAGGTCATAGAGGAAGCTGTAAGCACCTCTTTGCAGGAGAATCACTTTCGTGGCTGATGGAGCCTTCTTTACCTATGCTAAACCATGACAAGAAATTAAAGCAAACTCCCTCCCCCCTTTCCAGCACTTTCCTCCTTTTACCCAACTCGCACAAAGGATAACAGAACATGGGATGTTAGTCGGTGTTGCAGTTTTTGATAAGTCTCTTTCTTATGCGTAAGGATAAAAGGGTTTTCTTCAGCTTCACATGGTTCCCAAACTGCCACCAACAGCAGACCTGCCCGGAAAGAAACAATCTGCTGTGGTGTAAAACATCTCTTCCATGAAAATCTCACAGTTCCTTCACACTGCCAAACATAGGCTATCACATGAGGTTATTAATCTTTTTAAGGATAAGTTATTTTGGCCTTGTATTGGGTTGACCCTGAGTTGATGGACAGTCTTTAAGACCAATTACGCTTCTCACAATTTACATATTTAAACCGCACAGAAAGGCGGGACTTCCCCTTTTGGTCGGAGCTCGCCTGCTGGAAGGTGGGGGGGGGGGGAGCTCCGAGCCTCCCGGCCCCGCCAGGCAGGACCAGGGCCACTGCCCCTTTCCCCCTTTCCCAACGCTGCGGCACGGTCCCTGGGTGGCTGGGGGGGGACTGCCTCAGAGCCACAGGCAGCTAAAACCAGCCATGGACTGCTCACAGCTGGACCCATCTAGCACGGCTTCTGGGGACCGGCGGGTCCCTCTCCTCTCCATGCGGAGCCGGCGGAGTCAACGGGAGCTGGCAGAGCCTCCTGTCTGCAGCCAGCACACTTCGTGCTGAACTGAAGAAGACACCACGCAGCCAGCAGCACAAAGGGAGCGAGGCTTTCCCCACCGTAAAGCCCGAACAAGAACACTCTTCAGCATGGCGGCTTCAGAGTCAGAGAGAAAGAGAAGTGAGTCACGTGGGACGGAGCTGAGCATGGCGGCGGGAGAAAAGAGGGCGGTGCCGCGATTCTGGAGCGCAGCTTAAAAGAAACCTTCTTGCATGCCATGGTAAGAAACTGTAATACCACAAACTGTTTGTCTCTTTAATCCATTTGAAGAACATGGGGAGATGGAGTATCTTCGTGTGCCTGTGAAGATTGTGAAGAATGCCTATGCCAGGCTATATAGTAGTAAGAGGCTGCTAGAGACTTGTGGCGAAGGAAAAGCTTTTGTGTGCAGGCCAAAAGAACTTATCCTTAAAAAGATGAATAACCCCATGTGATGGCCCATGTTTTGTAGTGTGAAGGAACTGTGAGATTTTTCATGGGAGAGATGTTCTACACACAGCAGATTGATTGTTTCCGGGCGGATCTGCTGTTAGTGGCAGTTTGGGAACCACGTGCAACTGAAGGAAAACCCCTTTTTTCCCTTAAGCATAAGAGAGAGACTTTTCAAGAACTGGAACACTGACTAACATCCCATGTTCTGTTATCCCTTGTGTGAGCTAGGTAAAAGGAGAGAAGTGCTGGAGGGGGGGGCGGGATTTGCTTTAATTTTGTTTTGTTATCGTCTCTTTACTTTTAATTCTATTAGTAATAAAACTCTTTCATTGTACTGCAACTGTTTAAGGTTTGTGCCTGCTTTGCTTTTCTCCTAATTCTTATCTCACAGAAGGAAAATAAGTAAGTAATGAATATTTTGAACCAAAACCACTACATTTAATTGGTGTTTCTGCCTGGTTTCGAACTCAACCCGCTACAGGCCTGAACACAAAGGCTTTCTTCGCCACAAGGCTCTAAAAGCCTCTCACTGCTTCTATATAGCCTGGCATAGGCACTCTTCACAATTTTCACGGGCCACACGTGAAGTCTCCATACCCCCATGTACTTCAAATGGATCAAAGAGACAAACAGTTTGAGATATTACAGTTTCTTACCACAGCATGCAAGAAGTTTTTTAAGCTACACGTGAGAAACGTGGCACCGCCCTCTTTTCTCCCGTCGCCATTTTCAGCTTCGTGTCACATGACTCACTTTCTCTCTGACTCTGAAGCTGCCATGTTGAAAAGTGTTTTTGTTCAGGCTTTATGGTGGAGAAAGCCTAGCTCCCTTTGTGCTGCTGGCTGCATGGTGTCTTCTTCAGTTCAGTGTGAAGTGTGCTGGCTGCAGACAGGAGGCTACCCCTGCTCCCGTTGACTCTGCCAGCTCCTCATGGAGAGGAGAACATAAGGACCTGCTGGTCCCAAGAAGCCGTGCCGGATGGGGTTAGTTGTGTGGGAGTCCATGGCTGGTTTTAGCAGCCTGTGGCTCTGGGACAGTTCCTCCCTGCAGCGACCCAAGGTGTGTGCCGCAGCATTGGGAAAGGGGGGAGAGGGGGGCAGGGGCCCTGGCCTGGGCCGGCGGGGCCCAGAGGCTCAGAGGCTCCCCTCACTTTCCAGCAGGCAAGCTGGAACGAAACGCAATTCCTGCCTTTTCCACGCGGTTTAAATATGTAAATTGTGAGAAGCATCATTAGTCTAAAAGACTGTCCATCAACTCAGGTTCAACCCACTACAGTCTGTCCTGGAGCCTTTGGCAAAAGGTGCCTGGTGAGACTTGAGGCCGACCACTAGGATTTTGGAATAGAAGTTACAGAGGGTCCGAAGCCAACTATACCCCAACAGAGAAGGAAATCTTAGCAGCCTATGAAGGAATCCAAGCTGCCTCAGAGGCAATCGGCACTGAAGCACAACTCCTCCTGGCACCCTGACTACAGGTGCTGGGGTGGATGTTCAAAGCAAGGGTTCCCTCTATCCACCACGCCACCAATACCACATGGAGCAAATGGATTGCTCTCATCACACAGTGCGCCCGTATCGGAAAACTGAATCGCCCTGGGATTTTGGAAATGGTCACAAATTGGCCCAAAGGTGAAAACTTTGGCTGCGGTGACGAAGAAGAACAAGAACAAGTGGCACGTGATAAAGAAGCTCCACTGTACAACCAACTGCCATCAGAAGACACATGCTACACTCTTTTCACCAATGGTTCCTGTCGCATCATAGGGATGAAACGAAAGTGGAAAGCAGCCGTATGGAGTCCCACACAACAGGTTGCAGAAACTACTGAAGGTGGATCAAGCCAACTTGCTGAACTCAAAGCCGTTAAACTGGCCCTGGACATTGCTGAAAGAGAGAAGTGGCCAAAGCTCTACCTCTACACTGATTCATGGATGGTAGCCAGTGCTCTGTGGGGATGGCTGGAAAAGTGGGAAAAGGCTAATTGGCAGCATAGGGGAAAACCAATCTGGGCTGATGAAGAGTGGAAAGACATCGCTGTCCGAGTAAGAAAGCTATTTGTGAAAGTCTGCCATGTAGATGCCCATGTCCCCAAGAGTAGGGCTAATGAGGAACACCGAAACAATGAACGGGTAGATTAAGCTGCAAAGATAGAAGTGTCACAGGTAGACTTAGATTGGAAACACAAGGGAGAGTTGTTCCTAGCTCGATGGGCCCATGATGCCTCAGGCCATCACGGCAAAGATGCCACCTATAAGTGGGTACGAGACCGAGGGGCGGATCTAACCATGAACAGTATCTCCCAAGTTATCCATGACTGTGAGACATGCGCTGGGATCAAGCAGGCCAAGCGGGTGAAGCCCCTGTGGTATGGTGGAGGGTGGTCCAAATACAAATATGGAGAGGCCTGGCAAATTGATTACATCACACTGCCTCAAACACGCCAAGGCAAGCGCTATGTGCTCACAATGGTAGAAGCCACTACGGGAAGGTTGGAGACCCACCCTGTGCCTCATGCTACAGCCCGGAACACCATCTTGGGTCTTGAAAAGCAAGTCCTTTGGAGGCATGGTACCCCTGAGAGAACTGAGTCTGACAATGGGACTCATTTCAAGAATAGCTTTATCAACACCTGGGCTGGGGAACATGGCATTGAGTGGGTGTACCATATCCCTTACCATGCACCAGCTGCAGGCAAAGTGGAATGGTGCAGTGGATTGTTAAAAACCACCTTGAAGGCACTGGGTGGGGGAACTTTCAAAAATTGGGAGCAGCATCTAGAAAAGGCCACCTGGTTAGTTAACACCCGAGGTTCCACCAACTGAGCTGGCCCTGCCCAATCTGAGCCCCTGCATACAGGGGATGTTCCTTATGGTTCCAGTAGTGCATGTCTGTTGGAACTGTAAAAAGAAGAGAGGCCCGGGGACTCCGGCGGGGGGAGGAAATTGCAGTCCAAACCAATATGGTTGATAAGAGCAAAACTCTGTTTATTAGCAATCCAGAGGCACTTATATAGTATACCAGCTTGTTAACTCTTAAGTGGCTTAAAACTTATCAAAGCGCATTTCTACTTCTACATAATTGGACTTACATTGGCAAGCTTGTACAGTTATGTTATGATTAAAAGAATTCAGAGTTTACCTCCCCCTCTCCAGGTCTTATCTGAACAGCTGCAAATCTTCAAGACTCCCTCTTTGTTTCTCAGGTTTGTTTCTCACACAAATTTTTCTCATGCAGAGTTTTTCTCACACACAGGCCTTTTGCTTGCAGGCCTATTGCTACAGTTCTTTTATTGAGCCCATAATTCTATCAATGATCCATGCCCCTGATCCTTTAATAATTCTGCAACAATTCCCTCTTTTTTTTTTTCTTTCTGTACAAGCAATACTTGATGGGTCACAGATGTAGTGACTTTGTATATTATCTTTTGCAAGCATTAGAAGGCAAGGTGAACACACTATTATTAATATTACTAGTCCTACAGTAATCAAATGCTACACAAATAAAACTAGCCATGATTTTAAATGTAATAACTTTAACCATCCCTCTAAGTTGAGACCGTCTTCTTTTTTCTATAATTGTGTAGTTAATTGATGTAACTCACTTATCTGCTTGTGAATTAGGACAAAGTGGTTAGAAACATTTATACAGCACATATGTTGGAACCTTTCACAGCCGTGGCTGTGAGCTAATGGTAGAAAATCAGTGGCTGCTTAATCTTGTAATATTATATGTCTAACACTAATAACACACACACTTAACTCATTGAGCATTTGCAAAGTCATATTAAACTTATCCGTCTCCCAGCAAGCAAGTTTATGCAAAATAGCGTAAGCCCTGGCTGCTAAGAGTACCAGGTAAAAACATAAATGCTAACTAAATTGACTGCTTTCACTTTATCTAAATAGGCAGACAGCTGATTGAAAATGCCTGCTAATGCTCTTGTTTCAAGACAGTTAAAAAACAATTTTTCACTTTACTTCTGTGTTTGGTGTTACACCCAAAAATTCGTGTAATATACCCAAAAATTTATGCAATTCTTCTTCTTAGTTTTGTCTTTGAAAAGGGTTCCCCGACACCCACCACAAGTCACTAGCAACCACCCAGGGCAGCTGTTACATTCGCCCCAGAGTCTCACTATTTCTCTTGCTACGGAGAGTGGTGGATCTGGCAGGTCCTTAGCTCCTTCACTCAGCCACATCTGCAGCCTCTCCCAAGGCTCCTCGGGACAGGTCTCAGAGTCCCAGCTGTTGAAGTAGTGGCGTCACTTTCCTCAGGAGCTGATGCTGACTGTGCCTTCTTGTTTCGGGGTCCTATAGCATGGCACCACTTTGCTGGGCACCTCTCTGGTTAGTGATGTAGCGATGACTTGTCCCTGTTGTTGCAGGACATTCTGCAGTCCATGTTCGTTCCCAGAGCAGGAACTGTGAAGGGGTTAACAACAACTGTATGATGCTGATGTAGTCATTTGAACACAGGACATCTGCTGTAAAGATAGACTGCAAAATGCTTTGTGTAGATAAGTCAGCAAGCTTTTTGATTACTTTTTGTGTCATTTCTTGGTGTTTCTCCCTGTCCCGAGGCTGACCCCAGGCTAGCTTTGGCTTTGCAGGTGACGAAACCGCAGAAGCCACGCTGCTGCCGGACGTCCCGCTGTTCAGTGGGGGGGGTTACTCTCTGCCGCTTTTGGCTGTGCTTTAGGACCTCTCCATTGCTCTGCCACTTTCGGCAGGACGCCAGGACTGCCTGTGTCTCTTTGGCCCGCCTGTGCCCCGCCCCCTGGGTCTGGTGGCTCAGCTTCCGAGTTAGCAGCCATTTCTCCCTCGGCCATCGGAGAGATAACATCCGGCTCTGCCGAGTTTAGCAGCTCCTGCAGTGAACGGACGCATGCCGCCGCGTTTTTAACCGGTTTTCTCGCGGCCAGCCCGAAGGACCGTGCTACCCCGGACTCAGCTCCGGTCTCTGCCTGCCGCTCTGTAAGACCTGCTTCTGTTTTTTTCCCGGAGCTGCTACAGCCAGCGCTGCCACTCTCTAAAGTCTCTATGGCAGCTACAGCAACTCATGTCAGAGGTCTGTTAGGAAAGGCTGTTTGGGTTAATTCTGCCTCATGTCCTGGGTTTCCGTGTATTCTATTACCATCCTCATGAGCTATTGAAACCAGGTGGGGCAGTGTTTCCTTGCCTCCTCCCTCCGGACTATCTTCTGCTTAATGGGCCCATTAATGCCTTGCCACATGACTCATCATCCCATTGTGAGATGCTCCACCCAGAAGGAGGTACCAAGCATTCCATCCTGGATATACTCTAAGATTCTGAACACCACAGACAGCCCTTTCCTCTGGATTCCCAGAGGACAAGAGCTACATAGCCACCGCTGGGCCTTCCAAGGAAGAGCAGACCCTTCTACGGGATCACTGCTTCAACAGACCCACGTCCACCACTTCAGGAGGACTGCAGCCACCATTTTATTGGACTGCTACCGCCACCCTGACTAACAGGGTGTCAGGTTGTATTCTGACTGTCAGTTTAAACTAGTGTTTTCACCTTTTTTTTTTTTTTAATTTCCCTATTAAATTGTTATTCTGACTTGGTGCCTCCCACTGGTTTGTTTTCAAACTAATACACCTCAAGTACAGACAAACCCATCCATGGGGTTGTCTTTGCTCAGGGACCTTGACACTGACCATGCCTTAATTACGCCTCCCCTGATGGGGGAGAATTTTAGAGTCTTTGCCACTAGTCCGAGAGACAAACGGGACTATCAGCCTTCTCTGCTTTCAGATAGTTGTTTATTAAGTCTTATCAGAGAAATAGAGCCACTTAATGTGACCCAGACATAGCACAGAGCAGAGAATGCAGGAGAATGCCAAATTATCAAGATTACACAGCCTTTTTAAAGGTAAATTAACCAATGGTCACTAAAAGTGTACATTAATTTTACTTTTCCACCAATGTATAATAAATCATCTAGTCACGTAGACAGGAACTGTGGAATTCTTTATCCAATCATCCCAAACTACTTCTACTGCAGAATATGGAGTAGTAGAAGAAGAAGGACTGGAGAACAACAATCCCCCATTTTGAAGTTTTTTGCTTTTATCTATTTACTATATTAACAAACCCAAAACCTCTAAATTTTTCACCCTGTGACAATCTTACATAATATTCTATCACCTAGTTCACACCAGTGTAGATTCTAATTCTTCCCAGAGGGTAGGCAATTTTCTCCATGGACGAAGGTCAAAAACAGTGTTGTCCAGAGGGGTAGAACCCTTCAAAACAGGCAGAGAAATATTCTCTGCACTCTAGGTTCCTACAGGACCTGGTTGCACAGAGAGATGGAACAACACGTTGCGTACTGCAGGGAGATTTGATGTTGGGTTGGAGCCACATGTAATGTGGCATGCCTATATACCACTGCTTGCTGAATGTCACTGTCACTGTTTGACCATATCTGTATAAATGTATACATATTTGTATGTATTAATGTGTATGTGTAGAGTTAGAATATATCAGTTTGGGCATGAGCCAACGATACGGGATAAGGGGTGGAATGTCTTGGGGTGACTTTATGATGTGCATCCCCTATCGCCGCTCTACGCCCAGAAATGAATTTTGTGCCTTTCTGTGTCTTTAACACCGAGTGTGAGAGAAGAAAAAAAAGCCAGATTAACTTTTCAAAGCAGTTTTGTGCTCCAAGGTCACTGCTACTCCTCTGCGTGCTTCTACGGCGGCAAGAGCAGAGGAAGCACCCTTCCTTTTTTCCCCAAATTTTTCGGCTTTTTCTCAGGAGAGAGACAGAGAGTTAAAATTCTTTGCTGTTTAGCCGGCTCGCTAGCTGAGGCAAGAACTTTCCTTGGACTGTTCTGCTCTTGTCCGGATCACCAGCACCAGGAGGCCCATGCCATGGCCTGGAGGGGTCGCACCCCAGCTCCGGAGAGAGAACAACCACACCTACAGAAGGACTTTGAATTTTACCAGGTTCTCTCCACAGCGAGAGGTTTTATTATTTAGCATTATTCTGTTCCCATGTGTTTGTATCTTGGGGTGACTTTATGATGTGTATCCCCTATCGCTGCTCTATGCCCAGAAATGAATTTTGTGCCTGTGTCTTTAAAACCGGGTGTGAGAGAATGGAAAAAAAGCCAGATTAACTTTCCAAAGCAGTTTTGTGCTCCAAGGTCACGCTATCTACTGCTCGGCATGCTTCTGCAGCAGCAAGAGCAGAGGAAGCACCCTTGTGACCGATAGGTAAAGCTTTGTAAAGGGAAGGCCTGGTAATATCATGGCTCTGGACTGTTACTTAGCCTAACTAGAAATGGTCTGTGGGAGAATGACTCAGCTAGAATAGAGGAAGTGAGGCTTGCTGCGTGAATGCCTCGTGCCCGCACCGTGGTGTATGGTGGTGGTTAAATTTGGTTTGTTGTGCCTTAAAACTATGTAAACTAACAACCGACTAATGGCATAAAAAGGCTGGGTTTTTTGTAAATAGAGTTCCTCCTTTGCACCTGCCTGGGGACTCCTCGCTGCTCCCTAGCGTTACATACCCTGCTTGCTTTTCAGCCAGCTTTCGGCTCCCTTTTTTCCGGAGGGAGACAGAGAGTTGAACTTTGTTTTTCTGGGACTTCGGCTTTTCCCTTCTCCTCTTCTGGAACTGTTTAGAACACCAGAACATCAGAACCTCACCAGAAGATTTTACATCTGCCCGGAGGGGGGGGGCCCCCACACCGAACTTTGAATTTTACCAGGTTCTCTCCACAGCGAGAGGTTTTATTATTTAGCATTATTCTGTTCCTGTGTGTTTGTTAAATAAATAGGTTTTTTTCTCTTTCACTTTCCTCCGAGGAATATTTCTTTCCCGAACCTGGTGGGGGAGGGGTGGTTGTAATCTGCCTTCTATCAGAGGATATTTTCCTCCAAATTTATCTCAGACCGGCACAGGAGCCCTTGCTCACTTTTAAAGTGGGTTCAGATCGAGAAGAGGTGTGTTTCCTGGTAGACACAGGGGCTTCTTGATCCACTTCGAATTTTATCCCTAAGGGGGAAAATTGTCAAAAAGATCTTTGATTATTCAGGGGGTAAGTGGAAAGGATGAGCAGGTGCGTTTTATTCAACCACTATTAGTAAATGTGAAGAATAGGTTTGAAATGCAAGAGTTTCTTTGTTCCAAATTGTGATTGTAATTTACTGAGAAGAGATTTGATGGCTAAAGTGTGAATGCAAATTAGTATTGTGAAAAATGATACAGAGGCTAACACCGGGCTAACTTTGTGTAAAATATCTGAGAAGGCTTATGCTGAAATAAACCCAGAAGTGTGAGCAGCTCCAGAGAAATACGGAAAATTAGATATAGAGCCTCTCCAAATTACTCTGAGGAAACCAGGAAAAGTGGTGTCTAAAAGCACCTATTTCACGGAAAGGAAATGTGAGGCACACCTCTCTGATCCACATTTAAGAATGAACAAACCCTGGGAAAACTCTGATAGATACATATTATAATATTGGCTTTCTGCAAATGTTAAAATGGATGCTATATGTACAATGTTAAAGTAGCTTAGTTATAAAGATGTAGCTTTGTAACAATAACTAATGCCTTTATTTCTGTCATTAACTAAACTTAGATATAATAGTGAAATAGCTAATATAGTTATGCTTATGGTAATTGAACTGTCTGCTTGGTTGGATAACATCCAATGAATGTATAAGGAAGACCCCTGCTACTGACATACCAACTATCAGCAACTACCATCTGCAGAAACCATCGACCAAAGCCCACTCTAGAGGTGATAATAAAAACAGCCAAGAAATGTGCATGCTCTAAAAAGGTGGATCCAAGGAGGAGCCATGCTAGACAGTTCCTGGAACATGTAAACTAGTTTTGGGGAAAGTTTGAATATGCATAATTGATTATGAATATGCACTAGGCTGATGCAATAGGAAAGGTATGTAAAAGGTGTCTCCGCAATAACAGGTGTATTCTTGGCTGAGTGCCAAAGCACCCAGTGCTTTGATTTTTGCTTTATTGTCTTTGTCCTCTATTGTCCTTTATTAAACTTTTAAATACTAACAGGAGAGTGAACCTCGTTTTTCACAGCTCTCTTGCTTCCGAGTTTTGGACAGGTAACTTGGGGGCCCACGGCGCAGCCCAGTGGGCCTGGGCCAGGCCCTGCTCGGCACGGTCCAGTCGGGTCGGCCCCGGCGTGGCTTGGCTAAGATCTCACCTGCTTCTGCTTCGCTGGACACCTGGCGCAGCCCCTCAGTGCGGCCCAGGCCAGCCGGGAGACAGCTATCCTGGAACAGTGCGGCCCTGTTCCACCCGCGGCCCTGCGGTGAGGCAAGGCCAGGCCCCCTCCCAGTGCGGCCACTGAAATGAAATGCTACACAAAAACGAGTTCCGGCCACCGCCCAGCAGAGATTAGGTGACCAACAACGAGAGGCGAATTCCAGCTCCAAGGCCAGGGTGAGATTGACTCTCTTAGTGCTGTAAGATTCTCCAGAACAGATGAAACCTACAGACATCAATCCTCTCCCGAGTCAGAGGAAGAGGAAAGGTGAAGGCACGCAAAGAAAACACCACAGAGACACCAAAGTCAGTGAAGAAGGAAGAGCTGAAACCCTGAGGGAGGAGAAAGAGGAGATGCTTCAAACCTAGAAGCTGAAATTCCTTTGTAAGGCTATGGTGATGGACTATGATACATCAGAGTACCCTTTGTAATTTCATGAAAGCATGGGGGGTGGAGCGTTCAAACTGTACTTGTGAGCAAAAGCACCTGTGCTGAAATAAGCAGATGTTGAAGTAGCCATGATTTGATGAGAAGCTTGAACAGAAAGAGATGAAAATGATGAAGACCCTTGCTCCCAGGGAAGAAGACCTCTGTTCCTAGAGATGAAGATGATCCCAGAGATAGATGAAGAGAACCTTTGCTTCTGAGCAGCTCATCCTTAAAATGGTACCCCAGTAGCTCAACACTGAACCCTCGAAAACAGTTATGGGGAAAGCTGTAAGTCAAGGGAAGGGACTTTCACATGCAAGCAGAGAACCATCCCGGGCAGCTGTCTTGCTGTGATACTGAAGCCACGAGAGAACTGTTTCTTGTGGAGATGTCTCCATAGCATGAGCAAGAGAGACTCCTCTCCCTAAGTGAACTGAAAAAAAAGATTACTATAGAGGTGGTAAACTGACTGAGAATCTCAAGGGTTGTCTTTTTACATTGTCAGTGGGAGAAAGGAGAAAGGTGGAGGGAAGAGAAGTGTTCTGAAGGTTTAGTCTGACTCTTTTTTTCTCCTCTTTTAGTTCTGTTAATCAACTTCTTTATATTCTTTTAAGTTTTATGCCTGCTTTGCTTTCTTCTAATTCTTATCTCACTGAAGGAAAACAAGTAAGTAATGGATTTCAAACCAAACCACTGCAGGAAGGAAGAGGTTACAGCCTGCCATTAAATCCCTGCTATAGACAGGTTTTTTGGAACTGTGTATGTCCCCTATAACACCCTTATCCAGATGGAACCTACAGAATGGTGCAAAATTTAAGAATAATAAATGAATGTGTCAAACCAAGGCATCTCACAGTTCTGGATCCCTATACCATCCTGAATGAAATCCCTTCTTCACATCAGTATTATTCAGTACTGGATTTGAAAGATGCTTTCTGGAGGTGTCCAATTACGGAAGACAGTAAACAGTATTTTGCCTTTGAGTGGGAACAGGAGGAAGGAGGGAAAATGGTAAAACAACAATTGACATGGACAGTCCTCCCGTCGGGATATAGAGTCACCATTTTTGTTTGGGCAAGCCTTGCAGAAAATATTAAGAGAGTTTACTCTACCCTTGGGAGTTAGGTTGTTGCAGTATATGGATGACTTGCTTTTATCAGGGGAACAGGAAAAGGTGCTTGAAGAAGCTACTGTGAAGCTGCTTAATTTTCTTGCTAAAAAAGGACTTAGAGTGTCTGAAAAGAAGGCCCAGTTGGTAGAGAAAAAGGTTAAATATTTGGGACACATTCTGACTGGAGGGTTACGGTGTATTGATCCAGAAAGAATACAAGGAATTTTACAAGTACCATTACCCCAGACAAAAAACGAGTTACAGCAGTTTTTAGGGTTGGTGGGGTACTGCAGAGCATGGATTGAGGATTTCTCTATTTTGGCCAGACCTTTATATGACTTTTTAGCACTTTTCACCTTTCTTTCTGGGGCATGCATAGTCCTTTGTAGAATGATTCAGGGGTTTCTGTGTTGGTTCAAAACAAATTCTTGTTCTTCTTATCTTGACGAGATTAAGGCGAATCCTGCTTCTTAGGTCTCGTAATTAACATTTGCTGTCTCTTCATAGTTAACTCGTGCTTACATGAGTTAACTATTGATCAACCCCTTTCTCACAACCACCCCTCCCTCACCAGGTTCAGGAAAAAAATTTTCCTCGGAGGAAAGTGAAAGAGATAAAAAACCTATTTATTTAACAGACACACAGGAAAAGGATAATAATGCTAAATAATAAAACCTCTCACTGTGGGGAGAAACCTGGGAAGAGTTCACAGTCTTTCTGTAGGTGTGGTCTTTCTCCTCCTTGGAGCTGGGTCGGTGTGGGCCCACCTCCAGGGCCTTGGTGGAAAATTCTCCCGATGTGTTCTGATGTTGAAACAGTCCAGAAGAGAAGAAGGGAAAAACTGAAGTCCCAGGAAAACAAAGTTCAACTCTTCATCTCACTCCAGAGAAAAGGAGCCGAAAACTGGCTGAAAAGCAAGAAGGGTGCTTCCTCCACTCTTGCTGTTGCAACAGGAGAACGCAGAGGAGTGTGTATCTGTGTCCTTGAACAACTGTTTTGAAAAGTTCACTTGGTTTTTCCCTCCCCCCTCTCGGGCTCAGTCTAAAGCCACAGAAAGGCACAAAATTAATTTCTGAGCATAGAGCAGTGATAGGGGATACACATCATAAAGTCACCCCAGGACAAGGATTTAGAATTGAAAAGTGGGGAACGGTTTAACCCAGCCTCCTGTCTGAACGGCCCTGAAGAGGGGGGACAGGAAGAAACCCATGACTGCATTCAGGTGATAGATCTCCAGACCTGGGCTAGGGAAGATTTACAAGACACTCCCTGGCCTGAGGGAGAAAAAAGTGTTTATTGATGGGTCTTCAAGGGTGGTAGAAGGGAAACAATTTACAGGATACTCTATCATTAATGGAAGGGAATTAAAGGAAGGGGGGAAGTTGCCACCCACATGGTCAGCTCAGACAGCAGAGTTGTGTGTGCTTGTGAGAGCCTGTGAATTATATCGGGACAAGATAGTGAATATTTTTACTGATTCTAAATATGCATATGGGGAGATACATGCATTTGGGAAATTATGGGAAGAAAGAGGTTTATTAACCTGCAGGGGAAAAACGTTAGCTCATGAGAGCTTAATTTCTCGCCTATTGGAGGTGGTGAATTTACCAAAAGGGATGGTGATAATACATGTTAGGGGACATCAGACAGGGTGCTTAGAGGAGGCAATAGGTAACTGACTGGCTGATGAAGAGGCTTGGAAAGCTGCATTGTTGCCAGAAATCTCTAAGATCTTCCCCTTGCTCCCAGTAACCTCACTGCTGCCAGAGAAACTGTCTTTTCTACCAGAGAAGCTTGAGATAATTAAAAAGAGTGGGGCAGAGGAAAGAGGGGATAATTGGTTTACAAGGGATGGTAAACGGTGGATACCAAAAGCTCTGGCCTTACAGTTATTGAAACAACTCCATGAAGGGAGCCATTGGGGCTCTCGAGGATTGGCAGAAGCCTTCCTCAAAATGTATGTTGCTGTGGGTCTTTTTACTCTGGCAAAGAGAGCTATTGAAGGTTGATTTGTGCTAAAATCAATAACAGGGTTACAAAGAAAATTGCCAGAGGAGGGACGCTTTGGGCTGTACGTCCCTTCCAAAGATGCCGGGTGGATTTTACCTAAATGCTCAGAGTGGCAAGGTTTAAATATCTTCTCGTAATAGCATGTCAGTTAACAGGGTGGCCAGAAGCATTTCCAACTGCTTCAGAAACTACAGGATCAGTTGTTAAAGTAATTTTAGAACAAATAATTCCAATATATGGGATTGTGGAAGCAATAGACTCAGATAGAGGAACTCATTTTACAGGAAAAATTCTTCAAGGGGTTATGACTGCTTTAGGGATACAATGGAACCTCCATACCCCCTGGCATCCCCTGAGCTTGGGCCGGGTTGAAAGGATGAATGGAGAAATAAAGAAACACCTCCTGAAGATGGTGATAGAAACTAAGATGCCATGGGTATGGCACTTGCCACTGGCTTTAGCAAGAATAAGAATACAGAGGACATATTCCATTATCTCCCTTTGAATTGATGTTTGGAATTCCTTACCTTTGTAATTCTCAACCTAGTGGGGGGGGGGGGGTGGAAATAAGTGATGTATTTTTAAAACAATATGTGGCCAGAGTACTGTCTCTTTTGAAATCTCTTTGACAGGAAGCTCAGCTGGCACAGCCCCTGCTTTTGGACTTTGCTGTTCATAACATCCAACCAGGAGACTGGGTCCTAGTTAAGGAGTGGAAAGAAGCACTAGTGGTGGTGAAGTGGCGTGGACCTTTCCAAGTGTTACTGACCACAGAAACAGCCATCAAGACAGCTGAACACAGGTGGACCCATCACACTTGGGTCAAGGTCTCTAAAGCCTCAGAGATTTGGACATCTCAGGTGGAGGAGAAGGACGGGAGGCCGCTACTGACACTCCTCAGTCATGGACCAGAGCAGTAGCCAGTTCTTTGACATCGGTGGAAGCCCCATGTGCCTACCCACAGACTGTCTGCTGAAATAGTCTGTATGGGCATTCCTCCTTTCGGATCTCCAGTCACTGGGAGGATAATCCTTGCTGTCATTGTTTTCTTTATGTTAAGCTGTTTCTGTTCCTTCACTCGCCACAGGTGGTGCGGGAGACAACATGAGAATTAGATTAGGAGATTAGATTACACCATTAGAATGTTTTTCTTAATAATCTTATCTTTATATTTTCAGTTAGGTTTGGGTCAGAAGTGGGAAAATAATTTTTTAATCCTAGGAGAAGAAGTAGCAAAAACCTTTAACCTTAGCAATTGCTGAGTCTGCGGAAGGCCAGGAATATCTGAGGAGTGGCCATGGGTGGCCAGCGCAGTCGAACCTAAATGGTGGGTCAGCACCCTAAGTGAGGTCTATAATGGAATGGGATTTTGGAATGAGGAAGGAAGTCCATGGCAGCTTCATTCTTCTGAAAGAGGCATTTATTGTCTACATAGAACAAGAGGCGTATTAGTGGGAAAAAGTGTTTGTGACTGGACTTTATCTTTGGGTTTAGACTGTTGGACCCCCGACTGCCCTCCTTACAATTGTTCCAAATATTGAGGCAGATGGAATCAAACGCATGTTAAGCTCACTAATGGTAGCTGGGTAAGGTGTTCCTTCCATAATTACCAAAAGGATTTTGAAGGCTGTAAAGCAGTGGGGAAGGACAGATTTTTTGACCACTTATTTTTAAGCTGCCCCCGAGATAATTCCACAAGTAGGACACATTATCCATGACTATCAGTGGAAGTGGCAACACTGGAATGGAACTCGAACCCTTTTTAATAAGTTCTGGTCCAGATCCAACAAAACAGATCTGGGATGTAACTGCAGGTGGAAACCTCATGTGGGAGCTTGGAAATGCAAATATTGTGATTCTTATGGTGGGGTAATTATTGTTGGAGGACTGTTAGGCCCAGGAATCAAGCTGTATTTTGACCCACCAATTGATGATGAAAATTGGGAAGGCCCCTTTGCAAATGGGACCCGGGCTTTGAAAGAACATTATTGGATTTGTGGCCAACATGCTTATCGCAGATTATCTCCAAACTGGTCAGGGGTATGTTATGTAGGGTATAGTAGACCATTGCTCTTTTTGCTACCACAAGTTCAGGGAAATCAGTTAGGAATCAAGGTATATGATGATCTAATCAGAGAAAAGCAGTCAATTGATGCATCCCTGGATGGAGGGGGTCGTTGTTGTACCGGGGACAGCGAGAAAAGCAGCATAGACTCCAGTCGAAAGGAAGGGGCTTTTTCATTAATTTCCAAACTCATTTATATAACCTGGTTCGCTTGAATGGCATAAGGTTATTGGTCCCTTGACCATCCACCTCTTAGAATGATTGGTTAAACTCTACAACACCCATTTCAAAATATTTCTCCAGTCAGTAACATAACAAACTGCATAACAAAATGCAGCTGCAAGATAAAAGTATTGTTTTACAAAAACCTCTCACTGTTCCCAGCTAGCATGCATGTGAAAGCAAGACTTTCACACAGATGCTGGCAGAAAGCTGGAAAATTTCCCTGCGATCAAGCTTTCAGCATCCCCAATTCACCCTTTTTGTTTTAAGACCAAAAAGGTAGCGTTTGTAATCCTCTGTGGGGCCCCTTGCAGAAAGGAGAACAAACACAGTATAAGGGATCCATTTGGTAATGGCCAGTTACCAAACAGAATCTAAATCAGACACTGATTTAAAGTGGGCAGAGAGATTCTCCAGTACTGCCATGAGAAATACATCTAGCGAACCCAATTCTACATCAGTTATTATTTCTAAATAGCCTTAAGGGCTTTACATCAGTTGCTAATTCTAGATAGCCTTAAGGGCTTTAACATTCTGACTCCATAACAAAAGAAAACTTAAAGTTCATTCTTTGCTTGTAGAAGGACCATCCGGCTGATGATCGACATCTTGGTCATCGTTCAAAGGTTGCCTGTTGGTCCCATTCTGCTTCTGGTGCCACAGGTCAGGGCGAACGCATCTTGCAGGTAGCCACTGTACCCCAGTATCTGTGGAAATGCAAGCATACCCACGACCCCAAGCAATAAGCTCACATGGGCCTTCCCACTTGTTAGTAAGTAGATCCCGCACTCAGACTTTCACTCGGGGCAGATGCATCTCGCCTGAAGATTGCAATGAGAGAAAATGATTCAAAATAACAGGATTATTTGAATTTTGTGGTACTGTAAGATGATTAATTGCATATAAAGCTTTTTCTAGTAGGCTGTGTGGGGTGTCTCCATGCATTCCCCCTTTTTGTTTCTCCAAAACATGCTTCAAGGGGCTGTGAGTGCATTCAGCAATGGCTTGGCCAGTAGGAGAATGCAGAATACCAAAAGTATGGTCCACACCCCATAGGTGTAAAAACTGCCGCCTCTTCTGTGAGGCGTAGGCAGGGCCATTATCAGTTTTCACAGAAGAAGGCACGCCCAAGATCGAGAAAGCCAGTTTCCAATGGGCAATGACATCGTGACCTTTCTCTCCAGTATGAGCAGTAGCCCACATAGCTGAGGAGAAAGTGTCAATAGACATGTGCACATACTTAAACCTGCCAAATTCAGGGATATGCTTTATATCCGTTTGCCAAAGCTGCAAGGCTATTAGGCCTTTGGGGTTTACCCCTGGTGGTAAAGGTGCAGCGAGTCCATGACAGTCAGCACAAGCACTGACAATGTCACGAGCCTCAGTTGGCGTTAAGTGAAACTGCTTCTGCAGGGTATGCGCACTTGGATGGAAAAAACTGTGCGATGCCTTGGCTTGTGCAATTTTGTCAGGCTGAGACCCTACCTGCGCAGGGTTGGCTAGCATGTCAGCCCTGGCATTACCTTCTGTTATGAAACCTGGCAAATTGGTGTGACTTCGAATATGCAGGATGTAATATGGGTGAACTCGAGCTTGAATCGCACACCACAAAGTTTTCAATAGTGAAAACAGAGCTGCATTATTGACTTCCTTCAAAAGTGAACAATCTAAGCATTGGATCATATCTGCTACATAAGCAGAATCAGTGACCAAATTCAAAGGAACCTGAGAGAACTGCTGAAAAGCCATGGTAACAGCCCTCAGTTCAACCAGCTGGGCAGAGCCTGACTCATGGCCTTCCAGCACCTGCCACTCAGATTCCTCCTTCCAGGTAACAATAGCTTCCCCATTTTTCCAGACCCATCGGTGAAGATGATGGGTCCTTGCATTGGCACTCGACTATTTTTTGGTCGCAAGGTGAAGCTTGTCGATTTTGCCATTTGCAGTAATTTGTGGCTGGGCAGATGATAAGCAATCTGCCCTGAAAAATTCTGCAGCGCACTTTGCAAAGGAGCGCTGTTGGTAAAGCTCCACTCAAAGTGTTCCTGCTGTACTGGAAAAACAATTGTTGCAGGATCTGCTGCCATTAATTGCAAACACCGTTGGCGGCATTTGATTATCAAACAAACAATCAATTCAAACAACAGGGGTGCTGTCTTTTTCGGCTGATGAGGCAAAAAGACCCATTCCAGGATATGCAAAGGGTTGGGCCATTGTTTATTCCACTGACCAATGATACCTGTAGGATGAAAATCTGGAGTGGTAATGAAAACAGTGATATCAATGGAGGGATCCACTCGATAAACCTGATGAGCAGAAACAGCCTGTTGAACCTCCTCCAGTGCTCGTCACGCTTCAGGAGGCAATTTCTGAGGTGAATTCAACTCGGGGTCCCCCTTTAAAATATTAAGAAGCGCAGAAAGTTGTGTCGTGGTTAGCCCTAAATAAGGACGTAACCAAGCAATTTCTGAGCATCATTCAGGGTCTTAATAGAATCCAAGAATTGCACCTCTTGGTGTTGGATAGTTTGGTCCAAAATTTTGACTCCTAAATATTTCCAAGGAGGATGCTGTTGAACTTTCTCCGGAGCCACTTGCAATCCATAAGAATGCAGAGCAGTGAGCAGCTGAGGCTGTATCCTCAGCAGCTCGTCCTGGGTGGATGCTGCCACCAGGATATCATCATCCATATAATGGTAGCAGTATGCCTCAGGAAACTGCTCATGGACTCCGGACAAAGCCTGAGCGATGTACCATTGGCAGATAGTCGGGCTGTTCTTCATGCCCTGAGGTAGAACCTTCCATTGATATCTCTTTGCAGCTGCCATCTCCATGACTTCGTTGGTCTGTCCTGGGGACACATGACTTAAAAGGCACAAGTTGAGCAATGCAGCAATGCGAGTCTTTTCAGGGATAGTGACGGGGGGGGGGGGGGGGGGGGGGGTGTGTGCGGAAACCATAGCACAAATCTGGCCTGTAAAGTCAGCATCAATGACTCCTGGGTATGCAAAGATCCCTTGAAGGGTGGCACTAGATCTTCCCACAAGCAGTGAACTTAATCCCTGACCTAAAGGTCCAAATGCATCCAAGGGAACCTTATAAACACGACAGGATTCTAAGATGACTGTTGCTGCGGTGTGCACATCCACCCTGGCTGATCCCTGGGTGTTTGCCTCTAAGCTGGCTGAGTAGGCCTGTGTTGGTGCCATGCCCTGGGGAAGCATTTGTGTTGGAGCTCAGTCCCCCTTGCGCTCCTGTTCACGTTTCCCGAGCGCATCAAAAGCCAACCGTTGGCATGGTACATAGATTCACAATATTTTGCATAATGACCTGGCCTATCGCATCTCTCGCAGTGGCAACTTCCCTTGTTCTCTTTCTGCTTCTGTCTAGCCTGTTTCTGCTTGCTCTCAACCTTAGGCTTCCTTTGTCCACGATCAGAATATGCTTGAGTAGGCCGCAGAACTGCAGCCATAGCAGACTTTTTATGGTCCCCAGACCCCACCTTAGAGCAGGCTTCGACCATTTCTGTTAGTGTAGGGTCCCCTGGTAGAGCATCTATGATCTTTCTACACTCATTGTTGGCATTATCTCTTGCTAATTGTTTGCACAACATCTGCCTTAACGTATCATCTTCGACCTGCTTCTCGAGGGCCGCAACAATTTTTTCCACAAATGATAAAAATTGCTCTTTCTGCCCCTGAGATATTTTCACATATCATGTTTTAGGAGCAGCCATGTCTATGCTTTTTAATAGGGCCCCCATACTGATCCTTTGAGCCTGTTCAAGGACCTGAGGATGCCAGGTAGCTTGAAAATCAGGATTAGAAAAGTGATTAGTTCCCATAAGGACATCTACTCCAACTGCATGTCTGGGATCATTTGGAGGCAATTGCATATTCTCTGCTGCAGTCTTTTCAGCCATCCTTTTCCAGTTGCTCTCAAAAACTGTAAATTGCACAGGTTGAAATAACACCTGACCTAGATGCTTAATATTGTACGGAGCAAGCAGATCAGTATTCAACACTCTAATAACTTGCATGACTTCAGAAGAACCGAGCCCATATTGTGCTAGTTTGGATTGTAAATCCTGTACTACCCTGCATGCAATAACATCATGCCTGTCAGGTTGGCCTGTATTTGGAATCGCCTTAAACACAGGATAGGCTTGGATACCCCCTGCGAAGTTTCACTACCGCCTTGATCTACTGGTATACCTTCTTGAGGTGCTATAACAACTGCCTGATTTATATCCTGCACAGCTCCCCCTGCATCTTTAGGCATCCCTACTTTCTCTATTAAATTCGGGTCTCCCACCTCCAGAGCTCGCATTCTGATTGCCTCCCAAAAACGTCTCTGGTTTCTTGAACGCACGGTCACCTGACATGGTGGAAGTGTCCAAGGGCGGTTCTGGAACAGTCCTCCTACTGGGTACCGGCGTCCGGCTACTGCCTCACTTTCTCACTGTGGAGCAGGTGTTTCCTCTGTATTACTGCCTGCTTCCCCAGGCAGGGGTACTCCCGATGGCTCCAATGTGGATGAGGGGGGCGGGCAGGGTACGGGCGCCGGGCCAGAGGATGGCGTAACGGCAGACGCTGTAGATGGTTGCGTGGGGGGGGGGGGCGATGTAACTACTTGCGGCAGTGCTGCTTGTGGTGGTGTCTCTTGTGGTAGCGCTGCTGCATCACAGCCGGCACTGTAGCCGCCGCCGACACGCCGGTCAGCACAGCCGGCCCGGGCCACGCCGGCGGCGCGGGTATTGCAGCGGTCATCTGTAGCAGCAGCATTGCTGTCGCCTGCAGCACCGCTAGTGGCTGCGCCGAAAGGAACAGCTGGGCCATTTGCGGCGGCAGCGCTGCCTGCGCCTGCGTAGGAGCAGGCGCCTGCACAAAAGGCCACTCGAATGCGGGTGCGTGCACAGAACAGTCGGGCACCGTGGGCGCATTCGTGGAAGAAAAGCCGTGTGCCAGCGGTGCTTGTACCGGAAAAAACCCGTGTGCCGGGGGGGGCGGCCCCGCCGTTATGCCGGCTGTTGGAGACTGCTGCGGCGGAAGCGGCGCGGGCGTTTCTGAGCGGCGCCGCCAGGGCCGGTTGCGGGAGGCCGAGCGGCGGCGAGAGCAGCACCGCCGTGATGCCGCCTGCCGCTGCCGGCTGCGGCGAGTGAAGCGGCGCAGCTGTTTGCGGTAGGATCTCGGCTGCCGGGGCCGCCTGTAATAATGGGGGGGGCTGTAGGGGTGACGGTTCCAGCAGCGCTAGCTGAAGGCAGCGGCACAGCCATCTGTGACGCGGAGGAGGGAGAGGCCGCGGGGGCAAATGGCGATGGACGCTCAGTGATTTCTTTCTGTCGTTCAGTCATTTTCGTAAGTTGTTCCGCAGGTGAGGGATATTTGGGCATGACGAAATTGTGGGGAGAAGGCTAAATAGGGGGCACATAGTCATGTGGTGAGAGATAGGATCTTTGAACAGGATCTACGACTCTCGCTGGTTCCGGCGGTGCCGGACACACCTCACCTGTGCTGCCCTCATTCTCTCCACTTTCTGATAGCTCAGTTCCCTCGGAAACTTCGTCCCCCTCACCCTCAGAACCGTGTAATTCTTTTCCTTCTCCTCCCTCTTTCCACTGTTGTAGTATGCCGAATAAAGAACCCCAGGTGTGGACCAAACCGACTACGTCCTTGTCTCCGTACACGATCTCATAGAATAGCCTACTCCCCAACTGTTGCCAAGCCTCTAGGCTGAACGCAGTGTCAGGGTCTGCTGAGAACTCGTGTTCTGCTGCCCATTGTAATAAAGCACACAGGGAATCATCAGATACCGTAGCTCCCGTGATCGTTAATGCATCTTTCCAGGCAGAAAGCACTGTGCTTTTCTCTTTCATGAGTTTGATTCCCATCTTTTCAGTTTTTGTCTAATACCCTGGTGCCTTGACTAGGGTTCCGTCCCCGTAGACAGTGCTATCACCTTGGCTGGTCCCTTCTCCGTATCCCCGGGGGGGCACGTACCTCCCTAGAAGGACGCGGGCCGATTCTGTTCGTCTCTGGAGCTGTAATAGTTCAGTTGCAAGCGCATCTCGTGCGGTTGTAGTACACGTCTGGGGTCACCAGATGGCGCTGTTGTACCGGGGACGGGGTGAAAAGCGGCATAGACTCCAGTCGAAAGGAAGGGGCTGTTTTATTAATTTCTAAACTCGTTTATATAACCTGGTTCTCTTGAATGGCATAAGGTTATTGGTCCGTTGACCATCCACCTCTTAGAATGATTGGTTAAACCCTACAACACCCATTTCAAAACATTTCTCCAGTCAGTAACATAACAAACTGCATAACAAAATGCAGCTGCAAGATAAAAGTATTGTTTTACAAAAACCTCTCACTGTTCCCAGCTAGCATGCGTGTGAAAGCAAGAATTTCACACGGATGCTGGCAGAAAGCTGGAAAATTTCTCTGTAATCAAGCTTTCAGCATCCACAGGAGGGTGCACCCAAAAGTGGGGAAAAAATGAATGGCCACCTGAGCGAATCATACAGCACTATGGACCAGCCACTTGGAGTCCTAATGAATTAATATCAGGTGCCAGAGAACCCATTTATAATTTAATTTAGATAATTAGGTTACAAGCTGTCTTTGAAATAATAACCAAACAGACAGCTACAGCTCTTGACCTTCTTGCTGACCAATCCACTCAGATGAGGAATGCGATATTTCAACATCACATGGTATTAAATTATCTATTAGCAGAAGAAATGGGAGTGTGTGGAAAATTAAATTACTCAAACTGCTGTTTGCAAATAGATGTCAATGGAAAAGTGGTGAAACAAATAACAAAGAGGATAAGAAAATTAGCTCATGTACCCGTCCAAATGTGGAAAGCATGGGAATGAGATGTTTTCATGGTTACCTGGTAGACTATGAGTTAAACAAATGCTTTTTTTTCCTCTTATGTGCTGTAGCAACTCTCATATTTTTTTACCATGCATGATCCCTTGCCTAGTGCAACTTATTCAACGTGATCAAGGGGATGCAGGTAGTAGCCATGCCTACTGATCCAGAAATGGCTACAAAAAGACAAAAAAATTGTATCACTGCAAATAATTTCAAAACAAAAAAAAAAAGACCCAGGAACAGAAAGTAAAGTCAATGATAACTAAAGTTTGTAAAGACAATTATTGAGAAAATAAAAGAGGAGGGATTGAAAGGAATGAGAAAGAGGTGTCTTTACAAACAGTAGGCCTTGTGAGGAATGAGACAACTCTTAAAAAGATTAATTTATTGAAAACAGAAAAATTGAAAAATTACGGATATCAGAAAAATATAAAAATTTGGGATCCTATGGCTCAGTAGATGGTATGCCCCAGGAGCACAGGGATTTGAGATCTTATGGCTGAGACAGCACTAGACCTCAGGTAGAGAAAAAGAACATGCAGTGCTGGGCTGACTTTTAAAAAAATTACTAAAAGCCCCTTAAAAGGGGTAAGGCTTTGAATGCCCAGCACCGATGTCTCCCACAGCTAGTCTGAAGAGAGCAAGAGGGGAAAAGAGAAGAGAAGAGGGCATGCCTCTCAGCTTCGTCCTTTTTATAGTTTTTGCTCCGCCCCCAGTCCGCCCACAGCCCGCCCCTTCGGTCCAAAGCGATTGGTGCTTTCCCTTTGATGGATCATCTCCGTCCACCAATGGCTCATCGTTGTCAGGGAGGGGTGGTATTGGTCGAGATAAGGGAATACAATACCTTCATTAAAATTCAGGTATTCAGGTTGCCATGGGACTTGCCTGCAGAATAATGGCCGTGGCTAAAAATAGCTGCTGGCTATTAAGACTGGGTGGGGTTTTTGGCCTTGGAATCAAAATGCAAGTGAAACACCTACAAAAAGTATTAAAATACATCCAACCCACCTCAAAACACTTGTAAAAGTATACAGTAAACACAGGAAAGGTAACTCTTATGGTGTACCAGTGGTTTGAAGCTTGAAAAGGGGCAAGTTTGTGATTTTTAACTGGGAACATTTTAACTGGGAAGGGTGCAACTCTATGAATAAACTACTTTAAACAAATGAAAACACTGATAATGGAACTGGATTTTTGTACCTGGACTGATGGGTTAATTGTAACATTCAATTTAAAAATAATTAACTCAAAATTAATTACTTAAAGCACTTAATATGCAAAGACCAAGCACAAATAGGGATTTCATGTATGACAGCCTGCTGGTAGATAAACCCAGATACTGAGAGGTGAATGAAGCAATGGGAGAAACCATAAATTCCGTAGGAATTCCACTAATTGACAGACTGTCACTCACTCAAGACTGTGCTAATCCCTGGATTTAGAGAAAAAGAACAGAGACACAAGGAAAAAAATTGGTGTGGGGGGGTACTCATTAGAAAGGGGGTTTGTATTAAGCGATTCAGGAGGTCTGTACCTCTCAATTACCTCAGCCAATGGGGAAAGAGAGAGGGAAATGCGGCCGGGAAATTAGGATAAAAAGGAGGCTGCGTCCTCTAACAATTTGAGAGACCCCATGGGAAATGCTCATGACCTGTCCCTTTATTCAAATAAAGTAACAGGACTCCTCTGTCTCCTTTTTGGACATAAACCTCTGGTTTTTGTGGATTAATTTTCCTAACAGAACTAAAAGGGGAGGTAACTCCTTTTGGCTTGTCTGCCCCTTAAATTGTCTTAAACCAAGACAAAGGCCATATGGCTCAGTATATAAAGCACGGGGAAGACGGAGGAAGGAGGGGGACATTTGGAGTGGTGGCATTTGTCTTCCCAAGTTGCTCTTGCATGTGATGGGACCTTTCTCCCCTGGAAATGGCTGAACACCTGCCTGCCCATGGGAAGCAGGGAATTAATTCTTTGCTTTTCTTTGCTTGTGTGCATGGCTTTTGCTTTCCCTATTAAACTGACTTCTTCTCAACCCATGAGTTTTCGAGCTTTTACCCCTCCAATTGTCTCCCCAGTCCTGCTGGTGGGGGAGTGAGCGAGCGGCTGTGTGGGGCTTGGTTGATGGCTGGGGTGAAACTACTACAATCCCAAACTAGACCACTGAATACAACTACCCTTCCTTTGGGGAACCTGAGGTTTGTATAAAAACGTTTTGAATTCTCTCTTGGTTCTGTGTTTTGCATGTAACACAGAGAAATGCCAAAGAAAAAGAAAACCTTTTTAAACTGTATTAAAATATTCATTTCTTTAAAATATTCCAATTCATTGGGAACATGTGTTAAAGAATATCTGAGCTCCCTAAAATATGCTGACAAAGGATAAAGAGTTCCTCAGTACCTAGTGAAGAGTTGCTCTCAGCAGTTAATGAGCTCTGTGCTGTTGGCAGGAAAATTTGTGGAGTTGAAGGTATTTCCTAATAAAATATGCCAGGGAAATTCTGACCAGAAACAGACAGCATTCCTGTGAAGTAAATATAATTTTCTTAATTCATAATGAAAAGAAATATAAGACTTTGGGATGTCAGTCAGAGGGGCAAGAACAAATGAATAATTCTGACTGATATGAATGAGAATGTTACCCAATTACTCTCTCAAATGGTATGTCCTGGGTTGCAGTGTATTCTATCACCATCCTCATGAGGTGTTGAAATCAGGTGGGGCAGTGTTTCCTTGCCTCCTCCCCCCAGACTATCTTGCTCTTAATGGCCCATCATTGTCCTGCCGCATGACTCATAGATAACTCCCTCTGGACTATCTTCTGTTAATGAGCCTTATCAACACTTGGCCTCATGACTCATTACCCCATTGTGAGATGCTCCACCCAGAGGGAGGAACCAAGCATCCCATCGTGGATATAAGCTGAGGCTGAACACCAGAGACAATGCCTTTCCACTGGATTTCCAGAGGACAGGAGCTACACAGCCACCACTGGACCTTCTGAGGAAGAGCAGACCCTTTTTTCTACAGGATCACTGCTTCAGAGGACTGCAGCCACCATTCTAGCAGACTGCTACCACCACCTTGCCTAACAGGGACTCAGGTTGTATCTTGACTCTGTCAGTTTGAACCAGTGTTTTCTTTTAGTTTTTTCTTTCCTTTTCTTTAACTTCCCCATTAAATTGTTATTCTGACTTGGTGCCTCCCACTGGTTTGTTTTCAAACTAGTACATGGTACAAGATAAAAACCTGGAATTGTCGTCTTTTTTTTTAAACACAATTCATTTTGCAGAAATGGATGAAGGAATAATCAGAGCCATTACTTTATCTGTAGAAATCAAGCTATGCTAACCTGCTGCTCTTAGAACCTTTTGTTTCTCTGCCCTTTATATTATAATGTGTCTAAAAAGGTATGCTTAGTCTAGCATACCTTTATAACATACATTTAGAACATTGCAAGTAAATGCATGCAGTATCATAGTATCATCGAATCACTGAGTTTGGAAATTGCCTCTAAGGTCATAGAATTCATCCATTAATCCGGCATTGTCAAGTCTACCACTAAACCATGTCTCTAAGCATCATATCCACACATTTTTTTTAACACTTCAAGGGACAATGGATTCTACCATATCCCTGGTCAGCATGTTCCAATGCTACTCCACAGTGATTTTCTCTAATATCCAATCTAAACCCCCCCTGGTGCAACTTCAGGCCATTTCCTCTTGTTCTATTGCTTGTTACTTGGGAGAAGAGACCAATCCCCACCTCACTACAACCTCCTTTCAGGTAGTTGTAGAGAGCAATAAGGTCACCCCTGACCCTCCTTTTCTCCAGGCTAAACAACCCCTGTTCCTTCAGCCACTCCCCATAAGACTTGTGCTACAGACCCTTCACCAGCTTTGTTCCCCTTCTCTGGACATGCTCCAGCACCTCAATGTCCTTCTTGTAGTGAGGGGCCCAGAACTGGACACAAGATTTGAGGTGTGGCATAACCAGTGCTAAGTACAGAGGGATAATCAGTGTCCAAGTCCTGCTGGCCACACTATTTCTGATACAGATCCCGATGCCATTGGCTTTTTTGGCCACCTGGGCACATGCTGGCTCATGTTCAGCCACTGTCGACCAGCACCCCCAGGTCTTTTTCTGCTGGGCTGCTTTCCAGCCACCCTTCCCCAAGCCTGTAGTGCTGCAGGGGGTTTTTGTGACCCAAGTGCAGGACCCAGCACCTGGCCTTGTTGAACCTCATACAATTGGTCTCAGCCCATTCATCCAACCTGTTCAGATCCCTCTGCAGAACCTTCCTACCTTCCCGCAGATCAACGCCAACTTTCTGTCATCTGTAAACTTACTGAGGGTGCACTTGATCCCCTCATTCAGATCATCGATTAAAATATTAAACAGGACTGGCCCCAATGCTGAGTCCCGAGGAACACCACCAGTGACTGACTTCCAGCTGTATTTAACTCCATTCTCCACCACTCTCTGGGCCTGGCCATCCAGTCAATTTTCTATCCAGCCAACAGTCTACCCATCTAAGCTATGAACAACCAGTTTCTCCAGGAGAATGCTGTGGGAGACAGTGCCAAGGGCTTTCCTAAAGTCCAGGTAGACAACACCCACAGCCTTTTCCTCATCCACTTTGTGGGTCGCCCTGTCATAGAAGATCAGGTTGGTCAAGCAGGACCTGCGTTTCATAAACTCATGCTGGCTGGGTCTGATCCCTTGGTTGTCCTGCATGTGCTCTGTGATCGCATTCAAGATGATTTGTTCCATAACCCTCCCTGGCACTGAGGTCACGCTGACAGGCCTGTAGTTCCTTGGATCCTCCTTCTTGCTCTTATAGATGGACATCATGTTTGCTAACCTCCAGTCTTCTGGGACCTCCCCACTGTCTTGGTTTAGGAATGATATTCTCCAATTTAGTGCTCCATCCCCCTATAAGGCCCTAATAAAAGGACTTTACAGTGATTCATGTACTCTGGGTTAAATGCATGGGAGAAATACAGACCAGATATTCTCAAGAGGTCAAAACAACACAAAAGTTTACTGGCAAACTATAGAAAATCAAGGAACTTTGGCAAAAGATTTAGTACAACATCCAATCAACAGATATCTCTTCTCACAGCATTAATTTGGCCCATTCAACTTAGCAAACTTTAAACCTGTTAGATGTTAAGTTACTCAAAATGTTCCAAGAAGAGGGAATTAGAAGGAGAGAAAGGCAGAAAATATATAGAAAAGCGCACATATAGCTACCAACTCCTGGGTTCCTGCGGTGTCCAGATAGAAACTCCGAGAGGGAGTAGGGTCAAGACGTGCTGGCCTCCTGCTTGGTCTTAAACAGCCTTTGGCCTTTGTGGGCCCTCCCCCCAGGTGGGACTTGCGGTCATTCAGCCACTCAGGAGCTGGGTTAGGGTGGAGTGGGGCACTGCCTCCGGTGTACCAATGATTGGTAGACACTGCAGGGCTGGGATACTGGCTCTAGGTGGGGAGAGTGTGGGGCAGTTCACTGTCTCTCCAGGGCAAGGCCTGGCCTTCCCCCTCCCCCACACACATGCATCCCAAAATGTCTCGAGACATCAATCCTTCCAGGCTCTGACACCCCCCAAGACTCCAAAACCACATGCTGCTCACTTGCTTCCCCTCTCCCCCCTTCTGCCTTCGAGTGGCCGGAGAGGAGAATTGGAGGATCAAAAGGCAAAGATCATGGGTTGAGATAAGAACAATTTACTGGAAACAGCAATAAGATAAGAAAAAAAACAGTAACAGCAAAAATATTAATATGAAAAGTGTACAAAAAGGAGAGTGTGGAGCTTGATCTGACTGCAACTACGCCAGCCAAACCTCTCCCTCTGGTTGGGACCAGCGTTATCAGCACTGCTCTGTCTGCCATGCTTGCTCCACCAGAAAGGGACACCCTTCTTCCCAGAAGTGAGAGACGGTCCCCTTTTCCTTGCTCCACAAAATGAAGTAACATAGTATCAAATAACATCCAGGTCTTAGCCACACCTACTCAGCACCATGCACTGCAGCCTATAACTCCTGGGCAGATGCAATCTGGCAGGCTCAGCCTCCAGGGCAGCTGGGACAACAGGCATGCACCACCGTGCCTGGCTACTGCCAAAAAATTAGTTGTCCTGGCTTAAACTAGGACATTATCCACCCCTTATTCTATACCATCTATTTTATGCCCAGATCCTACATCTTACAGCTATATACATATATATAAAAATATACACAAGCACAGGTATCATTTCCATAGTCAATGGCCATCTGTCCAAGACATCTATTGAGTTCATTTAGTACATGACTGTGGGCTCTATCCATCCTAGATGTCTTTCAGGGTGGGAGAGCTGGTGTGCTGTCAGCTGGTTGCAAGCTGCATCAGGAGCACACAACTGGAGTAGCTGGAGCAGTCCATCCTCATTGTCCATGGGAGTTATGGCACACAGTGGCAGTGTCATTCAGCAACCAATATTAGACAATTCAACATTACAGGCTGTTCTCACACAAAAATCAAATCCCCTAGAGGTACACATGGTGCTTCCCTGTCCCTCTGCATTACCCAACAGGTGCACTTGGGTCTCTGAGCAAAAACAATCCCACAGATGGGTTTGCCTTTGCTTGAGGCAAGACTGATCCAAACTGTCTTCTCTAAAACATTCTTCATGTGCACCAAAGGGACTTTATTCCCTTTTATGGGACTTGGAGGTTTTGATTGAGCGGTGCGAGCTTGATTGGTAGAGCCTCTAATGTTAACTAACCAGGTGACCTTCGCTAAATGTAGATCCCAATGTTTGAAGATCCCACCAACCATTGCTTTCAATGTGTTTTTTACCAGTCCATTTTACCATTCAATTTTCCTAGAGGCTGATGCATGATAGGGAATGTGATACACCCACTCAATCCTGTGCTCTCTGGCCCAGGTGTCTATGAGGCCATTTTTGAAATGAGTCCTGTTGTCTGATTCAATTATTTCAGGGGTGCCATGTCACCACATGACTTGCTTTTCAAGGCCCAAGATCATGCTTCGGACAATGACGTGAGGTACAGGGAACGTCTCCAGCCATTCTGTGGTTGTTTCCACCATTGTCAGCATGCAGTGCTTGCCTTGGTGGGTTTGTGGCAGTGTGACATAATTGATCTGTCAAGCCTCCTCATATTTATATTTTGACCATTGTCCCCCATAGCACGGAGGCTTTACCTGCTTGGCCTGCTTGATCACAGCACATGTTCCACAGCTATGGATAATCTGGGACATTGTGTCAATGGTAAAGTCCACCCCTCGATCACGAGCCCATCTGTTAGTTGCATTTCTTCCCTGATGACCTGAAGTGTTATGGGCCCACCAAGCCAGAAATAATTCACCCTTATGTTGCCAGTCCAGATCCACATGAGACACTTTAATCTTGGCAGCCCAATCCACCTGTTTGTTGTTACAATGTTCTTTACTAGCCCGACTCTTGGGATTTGTGGGCATCTACATGACTTATTTCTACAGCCAATTTCTCTACCTGGGCAGTGATGTCTTGCCACAATTCAGCAGCCCAGATGGGTTTCCCTCTGTGCTGCCAATTGGTCTTTTTCTGGTCCAACTGGTCCAGCCACCCCCACAGAGTGTTTGCCACCATCCACAAGTCAGTGCAGTGATGCCTTAAGAGGCCTCCTAGACACAGAGACTGGACAGGAGTAAAAGAATAAAATAGGTATTTATTTGAAAGGCCTTCAAAGGTACACCCTGGGAGGCACAGGCTATTGCCAAAAATGGACCCCAAGATGGACAACAGGTCACGAGTTCTTCACACCTTTATAGGTTTGGTTCATTTGCATATCAGGGTTAATTTTCCAATTAAAGCTTCAGTTCAATGATGTAATTTCCCCTCCGCTGGCCCCCCTTAGAAGCTCTTTGGATTATACTTTTTGGGCCTAGGACCGTCTGGGTGACCTTGGAGAGCAGGCCCGGAGAGGCTTTGTTATGTCTACCTAGCACAAGTGAGCAGAAATTAGCAAGCTACAAGAAACCTCAGAGTTACACTCTAAGCAGTACAGAATCAGGAAAATATAAAAGTTAAAACCTAAGGTATTAGCAGAGGTAGAGGGCTGTCCATTTCTCTCATTCAGTGATATCTAAAGCCAGCTGGATGGCTTTCAGCTCTGCAACCTGACTTGATCCCCCTTGTCCCTCAATAGCTTCTGTGACTCACCACATAGGACTCCATACGGCAGCTTTCCTTTCTTGATGAATCCCTACACTATGGCAGGAACTGTCAGTGAAGAGACAGTGTCACTTCATTTTCTGGTAGCTGATTATATGGTGGGGCCTCCTCAGCATGCCACCTTCTCCTTCTCCTCTTCTGATGATAGTCTGAAATTTTTCCCTTTGGGCCATTTCGTGATGACTTCCAAGATCCCTGGGCAATTGGGGTTTCCTATTTGAGCTAGCTGAGTGATCAGAGTGATCCACTTGCTTCACATCACATCAGTGGCATGATGTATAGAACAGACTTTCTCTTTTACCATCCTGACACTGTTGGGGCTGCCCGAGGCAGCACAGCATCCAGCTGCAGACGTCCTTGGTGTCAGCTGCAGCAAGCAGGGAAAGCTGGCTCCTTCGCAAGGAGCAAGCCCCTAACAAAGATGATGTAAAAGCATCAGTGGAGGCAAAGGATGAGAGAGGGGCCTTTGTATAGGTTCCAGCTGGTTTATTGCAGGTGTAAAGTCCAGGGACAAAGACCAGGGATAAGGGAGAACACAGTATTTTATACGGGAGTGGAACAAAGTGTTGCTATGACCCAGCCCACTGCGGGGCTGGGGCAGCGAGATGCCAATCAATCCCAGGACGGTCCTGTGGATCGAGTTTCCCTAAGACACAGACTCAGAGGGTGGGTTGAGGGGCGGCTCAGAAGCTTAAGCCGCATCCCCCCTGGGCTGTGCCCGGGTCCAAGCTGCCTCCCCTTGTTCGGGAAAATTCTCAGTTACTCAGTTGTTCACTGGTTCTTTGTTATAACTCCCACCTCTCGGTTTCCCCCATTGGTTCTTGTTGAATTGTATCCTCCCCCTGGCTTGTAACTCATTGGTTGTTTTCCCCTTTCTCCGCAGTTTTCAAACCCCCTATAAAACTGAGGGAAAAGCCTCTCAGCGGAATCCCAGATTAAGATCATTGCCATGTTCTGGTTGCTAAACTTCTGACAATAAACCTGTTGGAAGCCAGACCAGAACCACCTCTCTCTTCCTTTATCTCCGAACTAACGTGAGCCTATATCATCGGCTCCTGCCGTGTCTCCTCTGCAAAGAAGCCAGGGAGCTCGCCCAGCCAGCAGCACCTTTCCTGATGCCGAAGTCACTTCTGTGACGCACAGAAGTAACACAGCTGGACTCTCTCTGATCGAGGGCATGCCAGAGCTCATGCCACGAGCACAGAACTGTGTTAACAAAGGGAAACAACCAAAGGGGATCAACTGAGGAGGAGGAGATAAAAGGGGAATAACCAATGGGGATAACTTAGGGGAGGGAATTACATGAGTCAACCAATGGGGCGTCAAGGAAGGAAGAACTTTCCAGAACTAATACATAAGCAATTAAGGGAAATGCATAAACATGAGCTTATACATAAAACTGGGTGGAGAACTCCTAAACCAATAAACTTACAACATGTAAACTAAGACCCACTAAGAACATGGGAACTCACTGTAACCAAGGGGTGAGGATTAGACCTCGGTGTTCTGGAGGCCTGTCCACCAGTCCTCCGAATGCTCTGTTGCAGTGGCCACAGCCTCATGCACCACAACGCCATCCAGCCCAACACTGGTAGTCAGGGTACCAGGAGGAGCTGTGCTTCTGTGCCAATCACTTCTGAAGCAGCTCCAACCCCTTCATAAGGTGCCAGTATCTCTTTCTCAGTTGGGGTGTGTCTTGGTTTTGAAAGACAGGTGCCTGCTAAGGAAGGCAGAAGCCTCCCTTGAAGTGGCAGATGCAACCCCTTTCCCTCCGAGTTATTATAATTTTGAAATCAAGGGCCTTTAGGCAAAGATGTGGGAAAATAGGAATAACAGTTCTTTACTATTATATATATAACCAGTCAAACAAACAACAATAACTATGGCAGTAACAGCAAACAATCACAAACCCAGTCCCAGCCTTCTCAGCTGTCAGGCCCTTTCCCCTTGGGTGCAGTTCTACTTGCAGCCGGCAGGGGCGCTGGCGTCTCCCGGTGAGCAGGGCAGGTGGATTGGTTTTCCCGTGGCTGCAGGGGGTGCTCCGGAGCAAGCTCGGGGAGCACACGGCACTGGTGGCCTGGGATCCCGGGGAAGGATGGAACAAGGGCTTCACGAACCGCTGGGCAGCTGGCCCCGGTGTTCGGCCGGACTCTCGGGAACAGCAGGCTGGAACGGCAGGCTGGAAAGGCAGGCTGGAGTGGCAGGCTGGAGCGGCAGGGACGAGCACAAATCCCAGATGCCAGACGAGATGTATCCAAATGGGGAACCCCCCGGAGGTCTAGGCAGGCAGGGCGAGCACGGCTACAGCGTAGCGAAGGCTCGAAGCAGCAGCGGGGCAGGGCAGCCACAGCCCGGCCTCCAGCGGGGCAGGGAAAGCAGCTTTGGGATCCCGGCGTTGTTTCCAGCAAAAAGAAAAAAAGCCGAAGAAAAGAACCAGCAGCTCCTTTCTCTGCAGCTTCTCTCTCCGAACGATGAGAGCGAACTGACCCCACACCCAAGTGAAACAAAGGAGTAGCCAGGCCCACCCCACCCCCAAATGGGCAGCTCTTTTGTCTTTCTTAAGTACAGCCATTTGTCCCCTAGCAACATGCATATGGGAAAAAATTCCTTTAACGGGAAAAAACTAGGACTAAACTAAAACCCCAACAGGGTGTTGTTCTGCTTTTCTCCTCCTCCCCCTGAGGATGCTGTGTAGTGATGAGCAGTGTCTGATAAATAGTAGCCAGGCCCCAGCACACTGCAATAAGTTGCTCCTCTCTGGAGCTGCCACAGCATTCTCCTAGAATAATTTTCTGTCACTATATTATGGTCCTGTAGTTGCTCAGGGGTAAACTTCCAAACCATTGGAGCAGAGAATTTCTCCCAAAACTGGCCCATTTTCTCCCACATTTCTTGCCACTCATGTGATGCCAAACTGATTTTTGCTTTTATATATTCTTCACATATATTTGTAGCTCTGTAGCCTATTATTGTATAACTATATAGATTCGTAGCTAGCATTTTGCCTACTCTGTTAGACAGAAAGACAAAACACGTTCCTAGGCCCCAATCCTAATCTTGCTTCTTCTGAGAACCAAAGTTGAACCAGCTTCTTGAGACACTCTCCCATAAACAAAGTTTATCTAGTATCTAAAGGGAGGGTTACAGAAGACGGTGGAACCAAAAGGGGGAATTACATCATCACCTGTGTTTCTAATTGGGGATTCTTGTCAATTATGCTAATTTGCTGAACTTATAAAAGCGTGCTTGCTCTATGTCATGTGTGCATCTTTGGCGCATTTCGGCATGTACTTTGGCACACTGTGCACCTGAAGGACCCTTCATAAATGGTAACCACATTTTATCACCTAACTGTTCTGACTCATGATTTTAGGGGCCAGAAAAAGGCATCACATGATTGTCTACCCTTGGGGCAGATCTCTGAATGACCTTCCTAAAAATCTCTTTATTGACTCTAAACATGGTGTGGACCGCATTGAGGAAACCTGGTAAACCTAGCAACAAGAATGTGCCTTCTTTAACATCCAAAGGGAATTCAAAATTCTCAAAAGCTGTTGTAACAGGACTGAAGGAAGAAAAGGGGATGAAAAGCTGGGGAAAATCATCCTTCCCTGTTCCCTGCACAGGCTGAGTACAATTACTAATGAATTCCCAGAGGTAGCACCTGAGGTAAGGGTAGGAGAACAACACTGAATATACATCCCAAATGACCCTCATTGCCTTTGATGTTATCATGTCATAAACTGATATCCCACTGATGCCTTAGGTTTTAACTTTTATATTTTTCAAATCATGTTGTCCTGGATTGCAGTGTATTCTATTACCATCCTCATGAGCTGTTGAAACCAGGTGGGGCAGTGTTTCCTCGCCTCCTCCCTCCGGACTATGTTTCTGTTAATAGGCCATCAATGCCCTGTGGCATGACTCATAGATAACTCCCTCTGGATATCTTCTGTTAATGAGCCTATCAACGCCTTGCCTCATGACTCATTACCCCATTGTGAGATGCTCCACCCAGAGGGAGGAACCAAGCATTCCATCCTGGATATAATCTGAGATTCTGAACACCACAGACAACCCTTTCCACTGGATTCCCAGAGGACAAGAGCTACATAGCCACCACTGCACCTTCCAAGGAAGAACAGACCCTTCTACAGGATCACCGCTTCCACAGAACCACATCCACCACTTCAGGAGGACTGCAGCCACCATTTTATTGGACTGCTACCGCCACCCTGACTAACAGGGTGTCAGGTTGTACCTTGACTCTGTCAGTTTAAACCAGTGTTTTCTGCTTTTTTTTTTTTTTTAATTTCCCTATTAAATTGTTATTCTGACTTGGTGCCTCCCACTGGTTTGTTTTCAAACTAGTACATCTGTACTGCTTGGTGTGAAACTCTGAAGTTTCTTGTAGCCTGTTAATTTCTGCTCTCTTGTGCTAGGTAGACATAACAAAGCCTCTCCAGGCCTGCTCTTCAAGGACACCCAGACTGTCCTAGGCCCAGAAAGTATAAACCAAAAGCCTCTAAAGGGGGGCAAGCTGAGGGGGATTACATTATTAAACTGAAGCTTTAATTGGAGAATTAAGCCTGATATGCAAATGAACCAAACCTATAAAAGTGTGAAGAACTCGTGACCTGTTGTCCATCTTGGGGTTCATCTTGGCAATAGCCTCTGGCTCCCCAGGGTGTACCTTTGAAGGCCTTTCAAATAAATACCTACCTTTATTCCCTTACTCCTGTCTAGTCTCTTTTTTTATGAGGCCTCTTAAGGCATCAGTTCTTTGGCACCACCAGAAGGGACAATGAGGCTTCCGAAAATCCTCTGGGACTCAGAAAGATCCTGCTCAGCTTCCCCCCTCTGCCAGCACCCGGGGGGGGGGGGGGGTGGGAGGGAGGCAGTTGCTACAGTCCAGGAGGCAGAGGAGCCCCAAGACCCCAGAAAACTCTCCAGATCCAGCACAAAGGCACATGAGTAAATGAATAAAGGTGGTATTCTGTTAGCACCTGGGTTGGATGTTAAGAGATCTCTTACAGCTTGTTTGGGGCTCAAGAAAGCCCAGGAGGGTCCAACTCCAGTTGGAACCCCCTTTGTTTTTTAGAAGCTTATGAGAAGCTTGTCAGGGAACTTGTCAGAGTGTTCTGGGGAATTCCCTCCGTTAGTTTGTTCCTGCCTTGTGAAAGGTTTAGGACGGCAGCTGATGCCCTTTGGCATGCAGCCAGGAGGTGCCACGGCGTGGAGGCTTGGAAAGTATTTCGAGCCACAGTTTGGAACCCTGGGGTTGTGAGTTCAAATCCTACCTTCTCTAGTTTTCTTTCTTCGCTTAGTAGCGTGTTTTTAGATCACTTTGCTTTATTTTTCTGAATTTTCTGTTTATAAGCATAAAACCATGGGCTGTAATATTTCTGGTATGGAGAACAAAATACTGCAGAGCTGCCCTTTGAGGCATGTCCTAAAAAATGGGGGAGGTTAACTGGTGCAGATAAAGCCCTTACAAAAGCGGGATTAGTTCAGCTTTCCACAGTGATCTGGCCAGTTTATAGGTTAGATAACCAGCAAAGGTGGCCTCAATTTGGTAGCCTAGATGAAGAATTAATATCAAGTTTAATATCAAGACTCCAAAAACACCACTGCTTCTTAGAAATCGAGTATGCAAGACTCTTTTTAGTTATAGCCCAGTTACAAGAATCAAAGAAGGAGCATATTCTGCTTTTAAAGAAAAAAGAGAAAAAGGATAAGAAGTCTGTTAGACCTAACAAAGGGGGAGGACGTGAAGATAGATCTAATAGCTCCTGCCTTGAGAATGGGTCCTCCTCCCCCTCTCCTTCCTCCTCCTTCTCAGCCAACGGAAGTCCGGGGTGGGGGCGGGGGGGGGGGGGGGGGAGGGGGGGGGAAGAGAAGAGGCAGCTTTAGATGGGTCCCTGCCAGTGAAAAAGGAGAAGGTGGAGGCAGACTGGCCACCCCCGCCGCCTCCCGCAGACCCGGGAAACCTCCCGGTCGCGACTCGGGCTGCAATTCCAGCCGATGTAGCAGGCCACCCCCACGACCACCGCTGCCACAGCCAAGCGAGGACCCCGCTCTGGCAGGGCCGCATCTGAAGGAAGAGGGGGACTGGCCGTGGCAGCTCTGGATGACGTTTTCGTCTTCAGTGGCTTCTGCCCAGAAGCCGCCCGGCTCTCTCCCCCCTCCCCTCCGGTCCCTCCAGGGCGGGAGGGACTGAGGGGGAAGGGACAGCGAGCGTGTGCAGCCTACGGCACCACCTTAGACGTGGAGTCGGGAGGCAGGGCTTTCCACCAGGAGGGCGAGGAGGGAACCTCCCACAGGGGGGGGGGGTGTCAGAGTCTCCATGGCAACGCCTGGAGACCGGCTCAGCAGATGACGTCATCAGAGTGAGCCGAGTCCTTTCAGTAAAGAAAGTTGATGGTAAGAGTTACCGATTACTGCAAAAATTAAAGGTAATTAGAAGAATTACAGAGGACGTACACCCAGTGGTAGCCAATCCATACACACTTTTGACCACACTGACTGATGAATTAGGATGGTTTACTGTTGTGGACCTGAAAGATGCTTTTTTCTGCATTCCTGTGCATAAAAACAGCCAGGAGCTTTTTGCTTTTGAGTGGGAAAATCCCAGAACAGGGAGGAAAAGTCAGCTTACTTGGACAGTCCTACCCCAGGGTTTCAAGAATAGCCCAACAATATTTGGAAACCAGCTAGCAAAAGAATTAGAAGATTGGAGGAGACAAGAGCCAGGAGGGGTTATCCTTCAGTATGTTGATGACATCTTGATTGCAGCTAAAACCAGAGATGACTGTATCGAACTCACTGTAAGCTTGTTAAACTTCTTGGGAAAGTGTAAGTACAGAGTTTCCAAAGACAAAGCACAGATCGCCAAGGAAGCAGTAGTTTACTTGGGACTTGAGATCTTCCATGGACACCGACAGCTCAGCAAACAACGGAAAGAAGCCAGCTTCCAGAGCCCCACTCCGTGAGAGAGATGCAAGCTTTCCTGGGAATGGTAGGTTGGTGTCATTTGTGGATAGCAAATTATGGGTTGTTGGTCAGCTCCAGCACTGGGCTTACCAGACTTGACTAAGCCTTTTGCACTTTTTACACGAGACTTAATGTGGCACTGGGCATATTAGCACAGCACCTTGGAAGCCAACGGAGGGCTGTGGCCTGTCGCTGTTGGGGCGGTCACGACACACACGGACAGTGCCTCTTTCAAGGGCCAAAAAGCCCTTTATTAAACAAAGCAGCCTCTTTTATACACTTTTTGTATGTTGTCATTTGTGTTACAGATTTATCGGGTGCTAAACTACTACAATATACTTACTGGCTACTATTAACTAAAACATATAGTCATTGGCTACCTATGGCATAAGTGTTCAAGCATTCAGAAAAATAACAGGTGCAGATATGTTGTTGTTTTTCTCCTATTGTTTAACTTTCTTGCTTCTGTTGATACTACATTCTCATGGGTAAAAACTAATTGTTTTTCTTCTCATGGACTTTTCTCATAGTCCTTCTCTAGCTGAAGTAACAGGCCTGAGCCATAATTTTGCAAAGGCAACAAGGCCTTCATTTTATAAGGTTTTACTTAAATGCCACAGTGGCCTACTTTTCCAAACAGCTAGACAATGTTAGCCAAGGGTGGCCTGGGTGTTTGAAAGCCGTGGCGGCTATGGTCATCCTGATTCAGGAGGCCTGGAAACTCACCCTTGGACAACACACCGTAGTGTATGTGCCACATGCAGTAGCAGCAGTACTGGAACAGAAAGGAGGACATTGGCTGTCCAGAAACCAAATGCTTAGATATCAGTCACTGCTGTTAGAACAGGATGATGTTACCCTGAAAACAACTTCTGTTGTTAACCCTGCCATGTTTCTGTCCTCTGCCTTAATTGACGATGTGCCTGAGCATGACTGTTTGCAGACAGTCGAGGAGGTCTGTTCCAGCAGACCAGACCTGAAGGATGTGCCCCTAGAAAATCCAGATTGGGAGCTGTTTACAGATGGGAGCAGCTTCATGAGAAATGGTAAACGAATGACAGGTTATGCAGTAACAACCCAGAACAAGGTGATCGAGGTGAAGGCCCTGCCAGCAGATGTGTCATCACAGAAAGCTGAACTGATTGCACTGACAAAGGCCCTGGACCTGAGCGAAGGAAAGAAGGTAAGTATATGGACTGACTCTAAATATGCATTTAGTGTTGTCCACGCCCATGGAGCCATCTGGAAGGAGAGAGGACTGTTGAAAACTCAAGGTAACCAGGTCAAACACGCTGAACAAATCCTTGCCCTCTTAGAGAGTATCAGAAAACCCACAGAAATGTCTATCATGCATTGTAGGGGTTGCTGGAAAGGGAAAACCACTCCAGAATTGAGAAATCGCTTTGCTGATGAAACAGCAAGAAGGGCTGCAGAAAAAGGTATTCTTGCAGTAATTCCACAAAAAGAGATTGATTTCTCAAGGCTCACCCCCAAATATGATCAGGCAGACCACAAGTTAATTAAGTTTCTTAAGGCTGAGATCACAGAAAATGGATGGGTTGTTACACCTGCAAATCAGGTTGTAGTCCCACCTCTAATCCTTCGAGAGCTAGTTTGAAGAGAACATGAAAGCACACATTTTGGGGTTGAAAATCTTCTGAAACATCTGAAAAAGGTACTAATAGGAAAGGGAATCACAGATATTGTACAATCAGTAGTGAGCAAGTGTGAAATCTGCTGCAAAAACAATCCTGATACGAGGAAAAGCGTTGTGTTAGGAGTAACAAAGGCAGGGGATCTTCCTGGAGATTACTGGCAAATAGATTTTGCTGGGTTACCATGCAAAGAAGGATACAGGTACATACTGGTATTGGTTGACACCTTCACTGGATGGCCTTGTCTTGGGGTGACTTGATGCTGTATTCCCTATCGCTGCACTATGCCCAGAAATTAGTATATATACCTTTCTATGCCTTTAAACTGAGCCTGAGAGGAGAAAGAAAAAAAAAAAACCCTCAAGGAAACAGAGATAACACATTTTCATTCTTTGCATTTTTTTTGGCTTCTGTGTTCTCCTGCTGGGGGAGAGGAGCGGAGAAGCACCCTGCTTGTTTGTTCAGCCAACTTTCGGGGTTTTTTCTCCTCCAGAGAACTGAACTTAGTTTTTTTCTGGAATTTCGGATTTTTCCCGTTCTCTGCTGGATTGTTTTCAACATCAGAACACATGTCGGGACTGTTCTCCACAAAGGGCCCTGGCCCCTGGAGGAGGGGGCCCACCCTGTCCCAGCTTGAAGGAGGAGGACCAAAGGGAGGACTCTAACATTTTCCCAGGTTTTTTCTCCACAGTAAGAGATTGTATTATTTAGCATGATTCTTCTCCCGTGTGTTCATTAATGTACTAGTTTGAAAACAAACCAGTGGGAGGCACCAAGTCAGAATAACAATTTAATGGAAATTGAAGAAAAGGAAAAAAAAGAGTAAAAGAAAACAGTGGATCAAACTGACAGAGTCAAGGTACAACCTGACACCCTGTTAGTCAGGGTGGTGGTAGCAGTCTGGTAGAATGGTGGCTGCAGTCCTCTGAAGCAGTGATCCTGTAGTAAAGGAGTCTTCTCTTCCTCAGAAGGTCCAGTGGTGGCTGTGTAGCTCCTGTCCTCTGGAAATCCAGTGGAAAGGGTTGTCTCTGGTGTTCAGAGTTCCAGATTATATCCACGATGGGATGCTTGGTTCCTCCCTCTGGGTGGAGCATCTCACAATGGGGTAATGAGCCATGAGGCCAAGTGTTGATTAGGCTCATTAACAGAAGATAGTCCAGAGGGAGTTATCTATGAGTCATGCGGCAGGACAATGATGGGCCATTAAGAGCAAGATAGTCTGGGGGGAGGAGGCAAGGAAACACTGCCCCACCTGGTTTCAACAGCTGATGAGGATGGTAATAGAATACACTGCAACCCAGGTCATTATCCACCCCTTATTCTATTACCATCTACATCATCCCAAATCAATACCCTCTTAAACTCTAAAACACACATACATATACATATATATATATAATGAAACCCTAAAGACTGTTCTCACCTAAGATTAGGTCTCCTTGTGGTACACAACAGGTTTCCCCATCTTTCTGCATTACCCACCAAGTACAACCGGGTCCTTGAGCAAAGACAATCCCACGGATGGGCTTGTCTTTGCCTGAGGTGGGATTAATCCAAACAGTCTTTCCTAAAATACCCCTCAGGTGTACCACAGGGACTCTATCTCCATCCACTGTGTGCAAGGGTTCAGACTCGGCGGGACCAGCTCGATTGATGGACCCTCGGGTATTGACCATCCAGGTGGCCTTTGCTAAGTTCACTTCCCAATTTTTGAAGGTCCCCCCACCAAGTGCCTTTAGGGTGGTTTTAAGTAGTCCATTGCAGCGTTCAACTTTTCCAGCAGCTGGTGCATGGTGAGGAATATGATATATCCATTCGATACCGTGTTCTCTGGCCCAGGTGTTGATGAGGCTGTTCTTAAAATGAGTCCCGTTGTCCGACTCGATCCTGTCAGGGGTGCCATGTCTCCACAGGACTTGCTTTTCCAGGCCCAGGATGGTGTTCCGGGCTGTAGCATGAGGCACAGGGTAGGTCTCCAGCCATCCAGTGGTTGCTTCAACCATGGTCAACACGTAGCGCTTGCCTTGGCGGGTTTGGGGAAGGGTGATGTAATCAACTTGCCAGGCTTCCCCATACCTGTACTTTGACCATTGTCCACCGTACCACAGAGGCTTCACCCGCTTGGTCTGTTTGATTGCAGCACAGGTCTCACAACTGTGGATGATCTGTGAGATGCTGTCCATGGTAAGGTCCACCTCTCGGTCACGGGCCCATCAGTATGTTGCACCTTTCCCCTGATGACCAGAGGCATCATGGGCCCAACCAGCTAAGAATAATTCTCCCTTGTGCTGCCAGTCCAGATCCACCTGTGATACTTTCACCTTGGCAGCTCGGTCCACCTGCTCGTTGTTGCGACGTTCTTCATTAGCTTGACTCTTGGGTACCTGCACATCCACGTGTCGAACCTTCATGGTCAGCTTCTCTACTCGGGTGGCGATGTCCTGCCAAATCTCAGCGGCCCAGATGGACTTCCCTCTGCGCTGCCAGTTGGCTTTTCTCCAGCAAGCCAGCCATCCCCACAGGGCATTAGCTACAATCTACGAGTCGGTGTAGAGATAGACCCTCAGCCACTTCTCTCGTTCAGCAATATCCAAAGCCAGCTGGACGGCTTTAAGCTCTGCAACCTGACTCGATCCACCTTGTCCCTCGGTAGCTTGTGCAATTAGTGTGGGGCTCCATACTTCAGCTTTCCACTCCTGGTTAGTGCCTACAATTCGGCAGGAACCATCAGTGAAGAGGGCATAACGTCTTTCAGTCTCCGGTAGCTCATTATATGGTGGGGCTTCCTCAGCACGAGTCACTTGCTCTTCCTCTTCTTCAGTAGATAATCCAAAAGTCTCACCTTCAGGCCAGTTTGTTATAATTTCTAGAATCCCAGGGCGATTCGGGTTTCCAATACGGGCACGCTGTGTGATGAGAGCAATCCATTTGCTCCATGTGGTGTTGGTGGCGTGATGTATGGGAGGAACCTTTCCCTTGAACATCCAACCCAGCACTGGTAGTCGGGGTGCCAGAAGCAACTGTGCTTCAGTGCCGATTACCTCTGAGGCAGCTTGGACTCCTTCATACGCTGCCAAGATTTCCTTCTCTGTGGGAGTGTAGTTGGCTTCAGACCCTCTGTAGCTTTGACTCCAGAATCCCAGTGGTCGGCCCCGAGTCTCACCAGGCACCTTCTGCAAGAGGCTCCAGGACAGACCCTTGTTCCCGGCTGCAGAGTAGAGCACATTCTTCACCTCTGGTCCTGTCCTGACTGGGCCAAGGGGTACCGCATGAGCGATTTCCTGCTTGATCTGGGCAAAAGCTTGCTGCTGTTCGGGGCCCCAGTGGAAATTGTTCTTCTTGTGGGTAACCAGGTAGAGAGGGCTCACGATCTGGCTGTACTCAGGAATGTGCATCCTCCAGAAACCTATGGCGCCTAGGAAAGCTTGTGTTTCCTTCTTGCTGGTCGGTGGAGACATCGCAGTGATCTTATTGATGACCTCGGTGGGAATCTGACATCGTCCATCTTGCCACTTTACTCCCAGGAACTGGATCTCCTGGGCAGGTCCCTTGACTTTGCTCTTTTTGATGGCAAAGCCAGCTTCCAGGAGAATCTGGATGATTTTCTCTCCTTTCTCAAACACTTCCTTTGCTGTGTTTCCCCACACAATGATGTCATCGATGTATTGCAGATGTTCTGGAGCCTCACCCTTTTCCAATGCAGTCTGGATCAGTCCGTGGCAAATGGTGGGACTGTGCTTCCACCCCTGGGGCAGTCGATTCCAGGTGTATTGCACACCCTTCCAGGTAAAAGCAAACTGGGGCCTGCATTCTGCTGCCAAAGGAATGGAGAAGAAGGCATTGGCAATGTCAATAGTGGAGTACCACTTCGCTGCTTTGGACTCCAGCTTGTACTAAAGTTCCAACATGTCCGGCACAGCAGCGCTCAATGGTGGCGTGATCTCATTCAGGCCACGGTAGTCCACCGTCAGCCTCCATTCTCCACTGGACTTACGCACTGGCCATATAGGGCTGTTGAAAGGTGAATGGGCCTTGCTGACCACCCCTTGGCTCTCCAGTTTGCGAATCATCTTGTGGATGGGGACTACAGAGTCTCTGTCGGTGCGGTATTGCCGACGGTGCACCTTTGCTGTGGCTATTGGCACCTGTTGTTCTGCAGCTCTTAGCAGTCCCATGGCAGAGGGGTCATCTGAGAGGCCAGGCAATGTACTCAGTTGTCTGATATCTTCTGTCTCCACAGCAGCTATCCCAAAAGCCCAACGATGTCCTTTTGGGTCCTTGAAATATCCATTTCTGAGATAGTCTATGCCGAGAATGCACGGGGCCTCCGGGCCAGTCACGATGGGTTGTTTCTGCCACTCGTTCCCAGTTAAACTCACTTCAGCTTCCAGTACAGTCAGCTGCTGGGATCCTCCTGTCACTCCAGAAATAGAAATGGGTTCTGCTCCCACATACCTTGATGGCATCAGAGTGCATTGAGCACCGGTGTCAACCAAAGCCGTGTATTTTTGTGGGTCAGATGTGCCAGGCCATCGGACCCACACAGTCCAAAAGACCCGATTCTCCCTTTCCTCTACCTGGCTAGAGGCAGGGCCCCTCTATTCCTGGTCATGTTGCATGTTGCTCCCTTCCGGTGAATACGTTCCTGAGGTCCCTTCAAGAGGATCGGTCATATTATCATTCCAGTACCGTCTGGAGTTCTGTGTGCGAGAGACCGGAGCAATATTGACTCTAGATGCGCTTGTTGTGGTAGTTGTCCCTCTTTTTAGTTCACGTACCCAAGCTGCTAAGGAGGAGGTGGGTTTTCCATGCCACTTACTCATGTCTTCTCCATGTTCCTGAAGGAAAAACCAGAGGTTACCCCGTGGGGTGTATCCTCTCTCCCTGGTTGGGGGACACCGCCTCCTAATGGCAGAGATTCTTGTTGGTTCTGGTGAGATCTGGTAAATCTCTTCCTTAAGTTCCTTTTTCAGTTTCTGATTGCCTTCTTCAATCAAGCTCCAGACTTGCTCAGCCAAATGACTTGTTTCCACTGATGAGACATGGGTGCGAAACGGGACTGTGGCGGTGTCCTCGTAAATCCTCAGTTTGTTCACCAAGACACCCACCCTGTCCTCGCCTTCCCTCCATTGTAGCGTTGCCAGGTAACGGGAGTATATCTCTGGTCCAAGGCGTGCAAACCTCAACCACATCTGTGACGTGCACTGGACGCCATCTGGGCTCTTAGTAAATCTCTCGTCTTCTGAGAAAATGATCTCCAGCACAGCCAATTCCCTCAGGCACCGGATACCTTGTTCCATTGTGCTCCATTTTCCTTGGTGCACCTGGAGGTCTTCTTTACAAAGGTACCTGTCCCTTACACTTGTAAGCAGTCACCGCCAGAGGCTGAGGGTTACTTGGGTTCTCCCGATCCCCTGGTCAATGACCACATCCCGGGACAGAGATCCCAGTTGCCTGGCCTCACTTCCGTCCAGGGTGGTGTCATTGGCTGCAGCATCCCAGATGCGGAGCAGCCAGGTCAGGATAGACTCATTTGTCTGGTGGGTGAATTCCCTCCGCAGGTCTCGCAGCTCACCCAGGGATAGTGACCGAGTGATGATCTCCGGCTCTGCCTCTTCTGCTGGGTGCGAAGGTCCTGCTGCATCCTCGTCAGTCACAATGCGGACTGACTTGCTTTTTGATTTCTTCTTCTGAACGGGGGCAACTGCAATTGGTTTAGGCTGTTCTGGTTCAGTGATGGTTTGCATGGGGACGCTGACAGTGCTTTTGGTTCCTTTCTCCTCTGAGTCAGTCTGCGTAGACATGGACGCTGTTGTTTTGCATTTGGTTCCTTTCTCCTCTGTGTCAGTCTGTGTAGAGATGGACACTTGCTTTCTGTTTGGTTTCTTTCTCCTCTGTGTCAGTCTCCGTAGAGATGGATGTGGTTGCTTTGCTTTTGGTTCCTTTCTCCTCTGTGACGGTCTGCATAGAAATGGATGCGGTTTCTTTGCTTTTGGTTCCTTTCTCCTCTGTGACGGTCTGTGTAGACATGGTATTTGCTGCTTTGCTCCTTTTTACCTCCTCCTCAAGTAGACGTTGCACCACACTAAGTAGTGTTTTGTTTCTAAGCATGGTGTACACAATGCAGGCTATAGAGAAAAAAGAGAACTGACAAGAAGATTATACCATCCTTAACATCCAGAGGGAACTCAATTTTTTCAAAAACTGCTGTGCCTGGCCTGAAAGGCTGGAAGAAACCACTCTCTACTCCTACCACCATGGGCTGTGTGTGATTGTTGAAGAGGTCCCAGACATAGGAGCCCAGACTAGGACAGCCAAACAAAACTGAGTATATATTCCGAATGGTATTCATCGCCTCGCAGGTTATTATGCTATAGACATAATCAACCAATAAAGCAATTCTCATACCATTTCCTGATTTTAACAGGAGTAATACAACAGGCAGTTAGTTCCCCATGTGAGAAAAAATATAGAAAGCAAGATACAGTACCCATGCAGACCAGCTGAGCACCATGGTGAATAGGTTTCCGTATATACAAAATTGTAATTCTGACTTTTTCTCAGAGCAAGCCCAACATTGGGCGCCAAATTATGTATTAGTTTGAAAACGCGCCAGTGGGAGGCACCAAGTCAGAATAACAATTTAATGGAAATTGAAGAAAAGGAAAAAAAAGAGTAAAAGAAAACAGTGGTTCAAACTGACAGAGTCAAGGTGCAACCTGACACCCTGTTAGTCAGGGTGGTGGTAGCAGTCTGGTAGAATGGTGGCTGCAGTCCTCTGAAGCAGTGATCCTGTAGTAAAGGAGTCTTCTCTTCCTCAGAAAGTCCAATGGTGGCTGTGTAGCTCCTGTCCTCTGGAAATCCAGTGGAAAGGGTTGTCTCTGGTGTTCAGAGTCCCAGATTATATCCACGATGAGATGCTTGGTTCCTCCCTCTGGGTGGAGCATCTCACAATGGGGTAATGAGTCATGAGGCCAAGTGTTGATTAGGCTCATTAACAGAAGATAGTCCGGAGGGAGTTATCTCTGAGTCAGGCGGCAGGACAATGATGGGCAATTAACAGCAAGATAGTCTGGGGGGAGGAGGCAAGGAAACACTGCCCCACCTGGTTTCAACAGCTGATGAGGATGGTAATAGAATACACTGCAACCCAGGACAATTAAATGAATAGTTTTTATCTCTTTCATTTTCCTTCAAAAAAAAAAGTTTTTTTCCCGAACCTGGAGGGGAGGGGTGGTTTGTAACCTGCCCTTTCTCAGAGGATATATTTCTAAATTTGGCCAAACCAGCACAAATTTTATGGTGCCCAATATGGGGCTCAAAGGAAAGTGAAAAACCTGTGCTAATTACATTTTGGTTTGAATTTACTTATTCTGTGTTGTGGTAAAATAGTCACCATGTTGGTTGAGTTCATAATGTCCCTCTGGCTTGATATATTCATGTATTTCTGGTCCGTAGACTTGTTTGAGGTACTAGTGCCTTTCTGGTCCCTAGGCCTATTTGCCTATCCACAACTTGCTCCGATCTTATCCTTGATAAGAAATTTTTAAAGAGCAGGGGCACAAATTCCAATTTCTATTTTGCTGTGCTCAGTGATAATGATTTATAAGAAGTTAACAGAGGTACGAGCAGCTGTTCGAATTGTGTATGATAAATGGTTTCTCCGTCCTAACCCCAGTCCTAGCTTCAGTAGCCTGTTTTGGGAATTTATTAGTAATTGCACCTAGATTGTTAGAGGAGGAGGAGTCGGGGTTTCCCTTCCCTTTAAATTTGATAAGTTAGCTTTTGAGAATGTTCAGTTTCCCCTGGATGTTAAAGGGACCACCTTCCTGGTATTTCTAGTATTTTATCTGGTACGCTTCCTCTATGTGGTTTGCAGCTTGTCTAGAATAAGAGCTCAGATTTCCAGGGTGACTGCTGAGCCACCTGACCGAGAGATGGAAAATCCTGAGTGGTGTGCGGAATGGGAGGATATGGGCCAGATCTTGAAGAAATTCTCTGACCCAATAGTTTGGAATTTCCCATCTGAACAAATTCAGAAACCAGCTGAGGTGGCAAAATATCTGAAAGAGAAATACAATGAAAATTCTGAGAAAAAGGTTTTTGCAATATGTTGGGCTTGGCATATGCCTATCGCACACTGCTAGGTACTGTAGAGCAGCAGGTAAAGGTAGAGGGGCAGGAAGATAAATCAGTAAAGCCTGCAGACACCCCAGTCACTCAGACTGCAGCCAAACCAGACAGCAAGCCCAAACCAGATGGAGAGTCTAAGCCACTGACAGTGGCTCCTGTCACGAGGAAAAAACACACAACCAAAACTGATCGCCCAGTGAAAGATGAGGATAATGCAGGGGAAGGAACCTCAAAAGATGCAGGGGAAGGAACCTCAAAACCACCAACTGACTCAGGCACAGAAATCATTACTGAGTCCGTGTCCATAAAGGACCTTCACAGCTTAAGAAAGGACTACACCCGACGGTCTGATGAATCCATAATAAGTTGGATGGTCCATATTTGGGATGCTGCAGGTGATGATGTGATGCTGGATGGTGCTGAAGCGAGGCATTTGGGATCCCTGTAACATGATCCAGTTATCGACCAAGTGATGATAAGGGGAGCTGACTCTGCCAGGCTCTGGAGACGGGTTTTGACAGACGTGAATGAAAGATATATGTGCAGAGATGATGTCTACATGCAGCAAACCCTGTGGAAGACCATGGAACAAGGGATCCAGTGCCTGAGAGAACTAGGGGTGGTAGAGATTGTCTTCACAGATGACCCAGGATTAAGGAGTCCAGACCGGATCAGAGTTATTCCATTCATGTGGCGAAAACTCATACAACTTGGGCCACAAGAATACGCTTCTGCTTTAGCAATAATGAAACCGAACTACAGTGTGAATGAGACTGTGCAAGATATGGCGAGGAAGCTCTGTGCATATGACGATTCTGTGCATGTCCCAACACATGCAAAAATCGCAGCTTGTCTTGGTTTGAAAGACAGGTGTCTGCTAAGGAAGGCAGGAGCCTCCCTTGGAATGGCAGATGCAACCCCCTTCCCTCCGAGTTATTATAATTTTGAAATCAAGGGCTTTTAGGCAAAGATGTGGGAAATAGGAATAACAGTTCTTTACTATTATATATATAACCAGTCAAACAAACAACAATAACTATGGCAGTAACAGCAAACAATCACAAACCCAGTCCCAGCCTTCTCAGCTGTCAGGCCCTTTCCCCTTGGGTGCAGTTCCACTTGCAGCCAGCAGGGGCGCTGGCAGCTCCCAGTGAGCAGGGCAGGTGCGATGGTTTCCCCGTGGCTGCAGAGGGCGCTCCGGAGCGAGCTCGGGGAGCACGTGGCACCGGTGGCCTGGGATCCCAGGAAAGGGATGGGACAAAGGAGCTTCACAAACCCCTGGGCAGTTGGCCCTAGGGTCCGGCCAGACCCTCGGGAACAGCAGGCTGGAGCGGCAGGCTGGAGTGGCAGGGAAGAGCACAAATCCCGGATGGCAGTTGAGATGTATCCAAACGGAGAACCCCCTGGAGGTTTAGGCAGGCAGGGCGAGCAAGGCTACAACGTAGCAAAGGCTCGAAGCAGCGGCAGGGCAGGGCGGCCAGAGCCCAGCTCCAGCGGGGCAGGGAAGTTGGGCAGGGGATCCTGGGATCTTTCTCCACAGAAAGAAAAACGGCCAAAAAGAACCAGCAGCTTCTCTCTCGCCGAACCCAGAGAGCGAACTGACCCCACCCCCAGGTGAAACAAAAAGAGCAGCCAGGTCCTTTGTTTTCCTTAAGCACTTAGCCATTTGTTCCCCTAGCAACATGCAAAGGGTAAAAATTCCTTTAACAGAAAAAAAACTAGGACTAAACTAAAACCCCAACAAAGCTGTAGAAACACGTATGCAGAAATTGGAAGATGAAATAAAGAAGAATCACCAGGAACTCAAGAAGGAGATCAAAGAGGGCCTTCTCCAAATCTTGGCAGTACAGATCAGAGATTCTGATACCAAATGTGGACGTTCCCAAGAGAGAAAGTACATCCCACGAAGAGAGCTGTGGGATTTCCTGTCTGACAGTGGGGAAAACATGGAGGTGGGATAGACAACCCACTTCTGCTCTGGCTGCATGAGTGCATGAATTGAAGGAGCGCAAGTTTCAGAAAGGAAGTTCTACCAAAAAGGAAGTAGCTCCAGTTGCCAGTAGCCAAACTGCTGGATATGATGGAAAAGACGATGACATGTCTGATTCCCATGAAGGAACCTCTAAGATGCAGGCCCAGGGAAATAAGGATAACCAGGCATAGAGGAGCCTAATCTGTTTCTATTTCTGGTGTAACAGGTGGATCACAAAATTTGACCTTGGTGGAAGCTGAGGTGAGCCTGACTGGAAATGAGTGGAAGAAACATCTCATTGTGACTGGCCCAGAGGCCCCGTGCATTTTGGGCGTAGACTTGCTCCAAAGCGGGTATTTCAGAGACCCAAAGGGACTCAAGCGGGCTTTTGGAATAGCTGCTGTGGAGACAGAGGGCATTAAGCAATTGAACACTTTGCCTGGACTATCAGAGAACCCGTCTGCAGTTGGCCTTCTGTCTTGGGGTGACGTTATGATGTGTATCCCATATCGCTGCCTATGCCCAGAAATTAATTTTTGTGCCTTTCTATGCCTCTAAACTGAGCCTGAGAGGGGGAAGAGGAAAAAAAAACTGAGCAAAACTTTCTCCAAGCAGTTTGCAGCTCGTTCAAGGTCATATAAAGATAGCAGGTTTTTTTTTTCCCCCCCAGCTGCGGCAGGGGAGTGAGGAAGGACCCAGCTTGCTGTTTTGCACTCAGCTTTTGGCCAGTTTTTTTTTTTTTTGAGTTTCTCATTCTCCGGAGAGAGACTGAGAGTTGGACTTTGCTTTTTCCTTCTCTGGAATTCCGGATTTTCTCCCTTTCCTACTGGACTGTTTTCAACCTCAGAGCACATCGGGAGGACTTTCCACCAGGCACAGAGGGCCTGGCCCTGGCCCAAGCCCCAGCTCCGAGGAGACCAAAGGGAGGACTCTAACGCTTTCCCAGGTTTTTTCCTCCACAGTGAAAGATTTTACCATTTAACATTATTTTTCCTTTCCCGGGTGTTTGTTAAATAAATAGTTTTATCTTCTTCACTTTCCTTCGAGGAAAATTTATTTTTTCCCGAACCTGGTGGGGGGAGGGGTGGTTGTACCTTCTCTCAGAGGATATATTTCTAAATTTGGCCAAACCGGAACACCTTCTGAAGGTGGAAGAACAAAGAGTACCAATTGCCACCTCGACAGTGCATCGCCGACAGTACTGGACAACTCGAGATGCTGTGATTCCCATCCACAAGATGATCCGTGATCTGGAGACCCAAGGGGTGATCAGCAAGACGCACTTACCCTTCAATAGTCCCATTTGGCCTGTGCGCAAATCGGAAGGAGAATGGAGATTGACTGTGGACTATCATGGCTTGAATGAAATGACTCCACCATTGAGCGCTGCTGTGCTGGACATGTTGGAGCTCCAGTACGAGCTGGAGTCCAAAGCAGCGAAGTGGTATGCCACTACTGACATTGCTAATGCATTTTTCTCCATTAATTTGGCACCAGAGTGCAGGCCTCAGTTTGCCTTCACCTGGAGGGGTGTGCAGTACATCTGGAACTGACTGCCCCAGGGGTGGAAGCACAGTCCCACCATCTGCCATGGGCTGATCCAGACTGCACTGGAAAAGGGTGAGGCTCCAGAACATCTGCAGTACATTGATGACATCATTGTGTGGGGGAACACCGCAACAGAAGTATTTGAGAAAGGAGAGAAAATCATCCAAATTCTCCTAGAAGCCGATTTTGCCATCAAGAAGAGCAAAGTCAAGGGACCTGCCCAGGAGATCCAGTTCCTGGGAGTGAAATGGCAAGACAGACGACATCAGATCCCCACCGAGGTCATCAATAAGATCACAGCAATGTCTCCACCAACCAACAAGAAAGAAACACAAGCTTTCCTAGGTGCCATAGGTTTTTAGAGGATGCATATTCCTGAGTACAGCCAAATTGTGAGTCGTCTCTACCTGGTTACCTGCAAGAAGAACAATTTCCACTGGGGCCCTGAACAGCAACAAGCCTTTGCCCAGATCAAGCAGGAAATCGCTCATGCGGTACCCCTTGGCCCAGTCAGGACAGGACCAGAATTGAAGAATGTGCCCTACTCTGCAGCCGGGAGCCATGGTCTGTCCTTTGGCAGAAGGTGCCTGGTGAGACTCAAGGCCAACCACTGGGATTCTGGAGTCAAAGCTACAGAGGGTTGTCACTATCCGCTAATATAAGTGGGGGTCATGATGGTTCACTTATCGATCTCAGAGTGTGAAAGGACACAAGGGATTTCAGTTTCAATCAAAACAGTGCACCTTTATTAAGTGCCCACAACACAGTAATGCGATAGAGTAGAGAAAGAGAGAGAGAGATAAAGACAAACAAAGTAAAAGAGTAGAGAGGAAGAAAAGGGGGGTGTAATAGCTACCAACGAATGAGACGAAGTCCTTGTGGTCTTCTGCCAATAGATTCATCTTCTTTCTGTGGGGAGATCTCATCTTGGTTATTTTAGAAAGTCCCTTTATAGTCCTTTTCATAAGCGAGGGGCAACTGGCCAAGAAGTGGGGAAATCTACAGCCATTGTTATGAGGCCCATTGCTTTGGGAAACAGGCACGGTACAGGTTGTACGGTACAGGTCATTCCTTTTCGCTTCAGCGCAGTCCTTCCCGCCTTAGCAGCAAGAACGGCGCAGTCCATTGTGTCCTGCACTAATTTTCCTCAGGAATGTGTACTGTTGCTATGACCCAGCCCACTGCGAGATGCCAATCAATCCCAGCCCCTCCCCTGGATCAAGTTTCCCCAAGACACAGACACGGAGGGTGGGTCGAGGGGCAGCTCAGAAGCCTAAGCCACATCCCCCCTGGGCTGCACCCACATCCAAGCCTCCCCCTGTTCGGGAAAATTCTGGTTCTTTGTTATAACTCCCACCTCTTGGTTTCCCCCGTTGTTTATTTGTATCCTCCCCCTGGCTTGTAACTCATTGGTTGCTTTCCCCTTTCCCCGCGGTTTTCAAACCCCCTATGAAACTGAGGGAAAGCCTCTCAGGAGGATCCCAGTTTAAGATTATTGCCATGTTCTGGTTGCGAAACTTATGACAATAAACCTGTTAGAAGTCAGACCAGAACAGCCTCTCTCTACCTCCGAACTAATGTGAGCCTATATCATCGGTTCCTGCTGTGTTTCCTCTGCAAAGAAGCCAGCTAGCTAGCTCAGCCAGCAGCACGCTTCTTGATGCCGAAGTTGCCTCTGCGACGCACAGAAGTAATGCAGCTGGACTTTCTCTGGTCGAGTGCACACCAGAGCTCGTGCCATGAGCACCAGAACTGTGTTAGCGTACCAGTTCCCAGCGGGCACACCCACAGGCAACACTTGGCAGACACCCCACCTCAGCCAGGCTAGGACTCCTGTGTTCAGTCTCTGTCCTTGGCGATGATTGTAAGGCAGATGAGGGATCTTCGGACCATCTCTTACACCACCCCATGACTCACGATTGCCGTCAGGAGAGCTCTATCAGCACGATTTTGTAGTGTTGTTGCGAAGTCTTCAGGACTCGTCAATGTTGGTAGCATATCCTGGAAAAGGATAGAGAAAAGAAGAAAAGGGAAGAAAAGGGAAGAAAAGGGAAGAAAAGGGAAGAAAAGGGAAGAAAAGGGAAGAAAAGAAAAGAAAAGAAAAGAAAAGAAAAGAAAAGAAAAGAAAAGAAAAGAAAAGAAAAGAAAAGAAAAGAAAAGAAAAGAAAAGAAAAGAAAAGAAAAGAAAAGAAAAGAAAAGAAAAGAAAAGAAAAGAAAAGAAAAGAAAAGAAAAAAAGGAAAGGAAAAGAAAAGAAAAGAAAAGAAAAGAAAAGAAAAGAAAAGAAAAGAAAAGAAAAGAAAAGAAAAGAAAAGAAAAGAAAAAGAAAGGAAAAGGAGAAAGAAAATGTAGTGGTTTGGTCCAAAATACTCATTACTGTTTATCTGCTGTGAGATAAGAATTAGGAGAAATGCAAAGCAGGCACCAAACTTGAAAGAATATGAAAAAGTTTATTAACAGACCTAAAAGAGGGAAAAAAAATTATACCACCTTCAGAACTCTCCTCCTCCCCCCACCTTCCTCCCTTCTCCCACTTACAATGTAAAACGACAACCCTTGAGATGTTCAGTCTGTTTACCACTTCCATAATAACCTTGTTCAGTCCACTTAGAAAGAGAAGTCTCTTCTTGCTCATGCTATGAAAACAGTATCACAACGAGACAGCCGCCCACTTCCAAATATTGTTCAGTCCATTTAGGAAGAGGAGTCTCTCTGCCTGCGTGTGAGTCCTTTCCCCCGACTTGCAGCTTTTCCCGCAACTGCTTTCGAGGGTCCACTCTTGAAGTTTTTTGGGGTACAATTTTAAGGTTGAGCTGTTCAGAAACAAAAACAGAGGCCCTTCTCCTTCCCTGGGAGCAAAGGGTCTTCATCATCTTCATCGTTAGGACTATCTCTGGGAGCATCTCTAGGAACTGAGGTTTTCTCCTTTCCTGTTTGGAGCAAAAGTCCTCATCTGGTTCATCTCTCCCTGTCCAAACTTCTCATGAAATTACAGCTGCGTCAGCATCTGCCTATCTCAGCGCAGATGCTTTTGCTTACGAGTTGAACACTCCACCCCCCATATCTTCATGAAATTACAACGGGATACTCTGATATATCATAGCTTCACAACAGAATTTCAGCTTTAAGCATCTCCTCTCTCTCTTTCCTCAGGTTTTCAGCTCTTCACAGCAATAAAAGGGTTAATCTCACCTCGGCCTTGCAGCTTTGCAGCTGGATTGTTGAATTTTTCTTATCACAGTGGAGAGGGGGGGAGAGCCAAGTTGCTCCGGCTGCCCACGGCAAGGCAGTGGGGGGGGTTCCACGGCTGGAACAGGTCCATCGACTCCAGGATGGCCGTGGCCCGGCCCAGCCTGGCCCAAGCAGGGCCTGGCCGGGCCCGCTGGCCCCCACACGGGGCCCGCAGCCACCTGTGCCAGCGCCGGAAACGAGAGAGAGCTTGGAGGGGGAGTTTGCCTATTCTTAAATGTGGATCACAGAGGTGGTCACAACTTTAAGTGGCTTAGAGAATTGTCCATATTCAAACTGGCCAGCTGATAGGTTGTATCAGTTCCCAGAGGAAACTTTAAGCACCCCTTAGCAAGGACATCCCCTCTGGGACTATGCTTGCTAACCTATGACAGAAAAGAAAGAAGGAAAAAGAAGGAATAAGTAATTTTTAATCAAAATACACATCTAATTTCTAATCACATCATCTTATTTTGATACTCATGTAGTTTGTCTCTTGTCAATAACCTTAAGGGTGTCCGCAGTGGATGGGATATTGACCAAATTGTGTACATCTATTATAGACGTCAGTTGTGTTAACCGTTTCATCATTCTTCAATTCATGATGTATAAGATTGCTGATAAAAAAAACCCAATCAAAACTAAAATCAAGAGAACAATGATGAGATGACACAATTTGTTACAGACACCTGTAGCAGGTGACCACCAAAAAAGAGTATCCCACCACCCATGTTCAGCATCTTTCTTTTTCTAGAACACGATGTATTTCTTTCGCATTGTGATGAACAGTTATCAAGGTTTTCTGTCTGTTTTTCTTGATCTTTTCCAAAATTTCGACTAAATCTTGGTGAAGCAACAATTGCTTTACCAAAGTAAGGTTCATCCCAATGGGGGTAGGCAATAATTGGTGGATCAGTGTGTAATTGGACTGTAAAAGGTGATAAGAAGTAACTGGGGCTAAATAAAAGAAATCACATCCTGTGATTTTAGTAAAGTTACAAACACAAAAATTTGAATGATTTTTAGTATCTACTACTAAATTTTCTATAAATACCTTATCACAAGCAGTTCTTAAGCATGCACATCCATTGCCTATATACACAAGCACTGTTTCAGGAATCCTGTTAGGATGAATTTCAAAATGACAGATATTTTGTTCTGTGTCCAAACAAATGTCTTGAGCTCTAATTGCATTACTTTCACAGATGAACCCTTGTTGTTCTCGGACAATACAAGTTTCCAAATTAACAGTTTGCCACTTCCCACCAATTTGACAGGCCCATTCTCTATGCTCGAAAGGATAGAGAATAGCTCCATCATTGTTCAGCCCTAATACAATGATAGGGAATATCGAATGCACTGAAGCATTACGTATGGTTAGTACAAAGGCTGTGGCTGTGTTTGTCTTGGTTTGAAAGACAGGTATCTGCTAAGGAAGGCAGGAGCCCCCCTTGGAATGGCAGATGCAACCCCCCTTCCCTCAGAGTTATTATAATTTTGAAATCAAGGGCTTTTAGGCAAAGATGTGGGAAATAGGAATAACAGTTCTTTACTATCATATATATACATGTGTATAACCAGTCAAACAAACAACAATAACTATGGCAGTAACAGCAAACAATCACAAACCCAGTCCCAGCCTTCTTGGCTGTCAGGCCCTTTCCCCTCGGGTGCAGTTCCACTTGCAGCCGGCAGGGGAGCTGGCATCTCCCGGTGATCAGGGCAGGTGCAATGGTTCCCCCGCGGCTGCAGGGGGCGCTCCGGAGCGAGCTCGGGGAGCACGCAACACTGGTGGCTTGGGATCCCGGAGAGGGATGGAACAAAGGCTTCACAAACCCCTGGGCAGCCGATCCCGGTGTCCGGCCGGACTCTCGGAAACAGCAGGCTGGAAAGGCGGGCTGGAATGTCAGGGATGAGCACACATCTTGGGTGACAGGCGAGATGTATCCAAACGGGGAAACCCCCCCCCCCCCCCCCCGGAGGTCTAGGCAGGCAGGGCGAGCATGGCTGCAACGTAGCGAAGGCTCGAAGCAACGGCGGGGCAGGACAGCCATGGCCCGGCTCCCAGCGGGGCAGGGAAGGCGGGCTGGGAATCCTGGTGCTTTTTCTCTGGCAGAAGGAAAAGCAGCCGATGAAAAACAGCCTCCCTCTCCAGCTTCAAAACAGCCTCTCTCTCCAGCTTCGGGGACCGACTGTCCACACACCCAGGTGAAACAAAAGAGTAGCCAGATGCGCCCCACCCCATAGCCACCCCTTTTGTTTTTCTTAAGTACCCAGCCATTTGTCCCCCTAGCAACACATATGGGGAAAATTCCTTTAACAGAAAAAAAAACCAGGGGAGCTCCTAAAACCCCAACAGATTGTAGGTAAAATTCACTAAATTCCACCAGGATTGGAATTCTCTTTCAAAATCAGTGGCACTGTCCCAGATTATTTTCCAAATTTTAGTAGGAAAAGTGCCTTCTTCGCCTTCTCTTATAATTGAGGCAGCAACTGACTGCATCCACAATTGAGCCTGGATGCAGCTGAGAGCCAAAGAAATGTTGTTTTGTGTAGCACCTAGTGCGTCAATTATCAATTTGTGGTCATTCATATTTGGTAATATGTTTGATAACAACCACTGATGGGTTCCCAAGGCTAATAAGGATGACTGCAATGGTTGTTGTAATTTAGTCAGATCTGTAGTTGTGGCAGACAATTTATTCATTAGTACTTCTGAATCAATACTATTTAAAATTCCCAATCCTGTTACCACAACACCGGTTATGTCTCTTTGCATTCGTTTCTTAGAAGGGTTCCGCTTTCGCAGCCAGGTTGTCCACCCCTCTAAGGAAGTTTGCAGAAAAGGTGAACAAGCTGGATGAATTTCTGAGACGTTTTGCATCAGCAATTTGACTTAAGGGACAATGCCAGATTGAACAATAATTGTTGTTGGCCTGTTTTCCTCATTATATATGGTCCAATTTCAAAAATTCTTGGGCTTAGCATAACCAGTGGTTGGGTGGTAGGTATTGCAACATTGACTTCAAGTTCCGCCCAGTATTTTGTATTGTTTTTACCACACATGACTTTATGGGAAAATTGTACAGCAGTTAAGTTTAGCCAACAATCTTGGTTTTCAATTTCACAAAACAAAACACAGCCGTGAGATCGAATGCTATAACTGTGTATAGGTTCGGTAAAAAATTCAGCAATTAATCTACATTGTATTGTAACATCATCACCTCAGGTTACCATAAAGGTAGGAAAAACATTATTCTTGTCATGTAACACAAGGGGGGTACTTATACCATGGTATGTGACTACTGCACTCAGTATGGGCTTTGCTACGGCATTTATTTTGAATTTATAAGTTAAACCTTTCAGACTTGGCTGATCTGCCGGGTTATTTTGCCAATTGCATGTTACATAGGTTGGTTTGGTTAAAGTAAAGTTATACCAGCAGTCAGTTAGTTCATTTTTACAAAGCTTCGTGATTTGCACATTGTTGGTACTGGGGTCTAAGGTGTAGTTACCGACATTCTTCTGACGACAACACAGGATGAAGGGGGTTTGTTTGTCACACGCCCACTCCGTTGTAGGGCAGAGTTTGGCTGTAATGTTGGGGTGCAAATCGCTTTTCCCATCTGGTTGTAGAAAATTTCTGGTGATTGCAATGGTGGAAGCTTTCTCATAGAGAGATCCTTCTACTTTTCTGCATCCTACCTTAATTTCTTCACCAATTGCTCCATTTAGGATTCTAGCCCAATCCTTCAAGTCCCATCCCCATTCATTTGAACGGTATACCTCAGAGTCGTGCAGTACTACAGTGGCTAGGTTCGGGCGATGATCTCTGGGATAGGATCCTAGAGCACTAGTGTACCTAATGGTAGCTTCAGACCATGGCCACTCAGCTGGTTTTTGGCCCTGGTGTTGTGGTAGGATGCAGAAAAGTGTCAGTACTTTTATCATGGTTTATGTGGTCTTTATGTCCCTCGGAGTTCTTCTGTGAAAAGTAAACACAACAGAGTCTGCCACCAAAAGGCAGAAAATTAGAATGATGGAATTATCCAGCGTGTATGTATCCGATGCTCTCTCCCTAGGGCATCAGAGGCTACCCATGCATATTTATTCAGAGGGGTTTTTAGCACTAGTGGTACTTCTCCTACAGTAGGAAGGTCTACCAAAACAGGTTGTCCAGGGTAGTGTGCAGGATTCTTAGGATCATTTGGTCCCTGTAGTGAGGGAATCGTGCTTGGAGCTGTTGGGCAAAAGGCAGTGATTTTGGGACACCCGTTTACCCCCCATCTATCATTCACACCTTTCACAGCTTCCCATAGCCGAACATCCCAATTTCCCTCCTGTGGTTTCAGAAGTCGTTTCAAGAGATCATTGGTCCTTTCTACAATCCCGTTAGCTTGAGGGTAGTAAGGGGTGTGAAAAGTCCATCTGATCCCTTCACCTTTTGCCCAGTCCTGTACAACTTTGTCAGTAAAGTGAGACATTATCAGATTGAATTTCTTGTGGTTTTGGGAAAGTTCCAAACCATCCCTGCAATGCTTTGACAGTGTTATCTCCTGTAGCTCTTTTAAAAGCATCGGCCTGGATAAGCTAGACTCCTCTCCTCCTACCAGCACAAAGTGTTTGCCTCCTGACTTTTTAAAGGGGCCGATATAATCTACCTGCCACGAGTCCCATAAGCCTTTACCCTTTCTTAAATGCAGAGGGTCATCTTCCAAAGGGTGTCTTTCTAGCTGTCAGCATTTTTCACAGGCTGATATGCATGTTTTACACATTTCTCCGGTAACAGACCAACCGCGAGCAAGGGCTTCTTTGTGCAAATCTTTTGCACCTGTGTGTTGTCTTTTTACATTCAACCATTCTAATAAGTGCTCCCAGTCTTCTGTAATTTGATCTTTTTTCACAGGACTTAGTCTTGCTAATTCATCAGCTTTATTGTTCCACTCTCCTGCTGGATTTCCATCTGTCTGGTGAGAGGCTACCCACCCCATGGCAAAATTCCCTTGACTTGCAATATTTAGAATTTCTTGCCACTTTTCCTTTTGCCATACTGGGATTCTGTTAACTTCCCAATCATTTTGCTGCCAAAAAGGAAGCCACTCAGTACATCCCTTAAACACAGCATAGGAATCAGTGTAGATACAGACAGGAGAAGTATTCTGTGCCTCATGTTAGAAAACACTCCAAACAGTGCTGCCTTCCCCCTCTGTGATAATTCGTTCACCTGAGGAAGTGTGGAGGGCTACAGCCTTATATTTCCACACTTTTCCTTCTCGCTTGGCAGAAGCATCCGTAAACCAAGAATTTGCTGACTGTTTGGGGGAAAAAGGAGGGGCTACTTTAATGACTGAGGCAGGTTTGCCTTGGCTGCTACCCGAGTTTTCAGTTTCTTGGATTGCCAGATTTTTTACAGCTCCTTCAGTTATGGAGAAGACGCTACAATAATGTTCAATCTGAGCATACCACTTTCTTACTGAGGCCCTCTGGGCCACCCCGTCAGATGGGGGTGGTGCCAGTAGAGACTGCCTTAATAACTTTGAAAGGGCCTCTCAAAACAATTGGTTGTTGTCATGCAATCTTCTCCACTTCTATGAGAGCTAAACTAACTGCAAACAATCCTTTTTCCCAGGTCGTGTACCTTTTTCAGCATCTTTGAAGCCACGGGAGTAAAAACCAACAGGCCTCATCGGACCCTCAGGACCCGCTGCCATATGTGTACTGACAACCCTGAGGAGGCAAATCCCCATTCCACCTGAAAAGGATCTGTAGGATGAATAGGGCCCAGGGCTTGGTGAGCTGTTGCTTCAAAAACCAACAATTGCAATGCTTCTTCCTGAGAAGCAGTCCATTCCCATTTTATCCCTTTTCTCAACAAGTTATAAAGAGGTTTGGCAATTATGGAAAAATCTGGCATGTGTTTTCTCCAGAACACTAATAATCCTAAAGCATGTTGGAGATATGTTTTGGATTCAGTCATTTTAATCTGATTTAAAGAGGTTCGGGTATCAGGTGGGATACATGTCATACCTCCTTTCCACCAAATTCCCAAAAATTTCACTTCCTGTGAAGGTTTTTGGATTTTTTCTGAGGGAATTTGCAAATCAAGGCTTTCTAAGTGGGAGATTATTTTCTGTTGGGTATCTCCCACTTCTTCTATTTCATCTCCTCCCACAAGCATATCATCAATGTATTGATAAACAGCCACATTGTCAGCTTTGGGTATTCTTTCTAACTCTTGGGCTAAAGCGTGATGAGCCAGGGTGGGGGAATGTTTGTACTCTTGGGGAAGCCTAGTGAAAGTGTATTGCTGACCTTCCCATGTAAAAGCAAAACGGTCCATATCTTCTGGCTGTAAAGGTATCATAAAAACCATGTCTTTGACATCTATAGTTGCCATGATTGAATGAGCCTTTTCTTGAATCAAGGTTATTAATTCTGCTAGATTTGGGACTGCTGCTGTAAGAGGGTCTGTGTTGGCATTTAGCCTACGAAAATCTATTGTCAGCCTCCACTTCCCATTAGGCTTTCGCCCTGGCCAAACTGGAGAATTGAAAGGAGAATGAGTATTAACTATTACTCCTTGTTCTTGCAGCTCATGTATCACTGGCTTGATATCCTCTTTGGCACCCAGGGGGAGGGGGTATTGTTTCACATTAGTTACTTTGCTGAATGGTAGGGAGGGTGCGGCTTGGAGCAGTCTGATGTTAAAACGTGGCGTGCCAAAAGACCACAGAAGACCCTCTGAGTCCTCCCACTGTCTCCCAACGAGGGCATTCATCCCTAATAAATTGGTTGGGATATCTCCAATCACCATATTAATAGAAAGTTGGTTTTCTTCTCCAGGCAAAGTGAGCTTGACTAAGGCCACATTCATAGATTCTGTTGTTCCCAAGGCATTTAAAACACAATATCAGTTCTTTGTTGGAACAATTCCACACCTCTGGGCATCTTTCTTTGTCAGCGCAGAAATTTGTGCCCCAGTGTCAATCAGAAAAGTTACAGGTGCCTGTTTAGGGCCTGTAATAGCTGTGATCATTATATCTCCTGTTTTATTTTTAGTGAGCATTCTCAGGTATACCCATGCTCCGTTTCTTCACTCACTAACAAGAAACGGAGGGTCTAGTTTCCCTGGTTTTGAGGAAGAAGCTGTTTTGGCTCACTGCATGGACTTTGAGGGAGAGGTTGCTTTGGCTCACTGCCCAGATTCTGAGGGAGGAGGGGTGCACTGGGTTGAACAGATGGATTCGGTAGAATGGGTTTTCGGCAGGGCCAGTTAGACACTACCTTACTCAATTTATCAAGGTGTAAGCTATCCATCACATCTCTGGGGACCCCCTTTTTGATGCCTAATAACCACCAATGCTGACAGTTAGAAATCTGTTTTACATTCTCTTGCTTTTTCACTATGAGGAGCCCTAATGTACCTGACACCTTTTGTTTTTTCTGATTTTTCGTCTGGGGTTTTTATAGGTCCATATTTTCTACTGTAATTAATCAGATCTTCTGCAACCTCACTCCATGTCCAAACTTTGCGATCACTGGCAGGTGAATTTGATTGTAAACCTGGCGGCTGAGAGGGGGTTGAATGTGGAGTAAACCCAGGATCCGTAGATCCAGTTTGGTCTCTTGGGTTTCCAAGGAATCTATCCAGCCTTTCTACAGGACCTACAGCTGCTATGGTCTTTTTGAAGGACAATTGCTGTAGGTTTGAATGATTCTGGAAGGCCTCGAATTAAAGGGGTCATCAGTTCAGGTTTCACAGGTGATTGCATCGGGGATTCATATCCAGGAGTTAATTTCCTTTCATGGATCATTTGCAGACAGGTGGCTTTGTGGACGCTTTCTAGAAGTTATTCTGGGGTACCAACTATAGCTAAAGGGTCTCCCCTTTCTAAAGGATTGAGTCCCCCGGCCCAGAAAGCTGTGCGCTGAGGCAGGGACCATGTGCCACGTTTGTCTCCTGTTGTTAAGAAAACTCCATGTCCCCAGTATCCACTGGCCTCCTGTTCAGTTAATTGAATTTGGTCTCCTCCAGTGAGAGACGCTCGGAAGACATATTCCGTCTCAGATTCATGGGGGAGCCGCCCGTACTCCTTTTTTAACTTCGCCAACTCAGGAGCAGTGTATGGTATTTGTTTAGTGGTGATATGCGGTTCAAAATCTTCATCACTGATATAATTATATTCTGTTTTAATTAGAGGTCTCATACGAGGGCAGCAGTTTTCCCCACAATTTTTCACTAGCACTAGTTCTTTCTGGGGGTATATTTGGTTAATGTGAGGAGTTTCCTTTTCCTCTGTCTCTTTTGGTGAGTCCGCATTCTTTGAATTCTTAAAATATTCCTCTTTTAAAGCAGCTGGCAGCAAATGATTTTGATTCCTTTCTTCATCTAATTGTTTCTGTAAAATTTCCACTAGATTTTGAAGGGAATCTTTCTCTTCACTTGTCGTGGGTTGCTTTTGAAATCAGGTGGGGCAGTGTTTCCTTGCCTCCTCCCCCCAGACTATCTTGCTGTTAATGGCCCATCATTGTCCTGCCGCATGACTCAGAGATAACTCCCTCTGGACTATCTTCTGTTAATGAGCCTAATCAACACTTGGCCTCATGACTCATTACCCCATTGTGAGATGCTCCACCCAGAGGGAGGAACCAAGCATCTCATCGTGGATATAATCTGAGATGCTGAACACCAGAGACAACCCTTCCACTGGATTTCCAGAGGACAGGAGCTACACAGCCACCACTGGACCTGAGGAAGAGCAGACCCTTTTTCTACAGGGTCACCACTTCAGAGGACTGCAGCCACCATTCTACCAGACTTCTACCACCACCCTGACTAACAGGGTGTCAGGTTGTATCTTGACTCTGTCAGTTTGAACCAGTGTTTTCTTATATTTTTTTTCCTTTTCTTTAATTTCCCCATTAAATTGTTATTCTGACTTGGTGCCTTCCGCTGGTTTGTTTTCAAACTAGTACATCACTACATCACTTAAAGCGGTGATCTATGGCTGCTGTAAGGCATGCTCCTAAAACAGAGCAGATTATGGTTTTATTTCAGCCAAATTTAAACTTTGTCTCATGTTGTAATGAACATATTCTATCAGCCACACTCTCCAAATTAAACCAGTTATTTTGAGCCCATTCTTCCCCTCCTGGAGAGGGCCTGGCATTATGTTTTGCTAGCAGAGCATAAAATGCAGCTTTATCTTTTGCACTAGGGTTTTCAGTCATTTTATGAAGGGATCAAAACCACTACAGGGAGGTAAAAGTTAATTACACACTGTGACACAAACAGCTTCACTGTGTCTCCCTTCGCTTCCCTGGGTGGGTGAAGAGACCAAAATCTGCCTGGGAGGTACTCCATAAGTTACTTATGGTTGTCTCTTCGCTACACCAAGCAGCCCAAATACACACACACACACCAAAACCGTTTCCCCTTTTACACTAAGAGATCTTTTTGTGAAAATCTGAAGACAGAGCCCTCTGATGAGTATGGGGTGCTTTTCACCTAGGCGTGTGCAGTTTGCGGGAAATTCGAGTCACCCCCCCTTGCATTCTAGACACCGCTCACCCTTTTCGGGGTGTCAGGCTAGGTGCGGCTGGAGCGAAACATCCTTCCCCTATTACAGACTACACACAACCTTGCAACCCCTTCTGTCTGTCAGAGATCCTGTCCGTGACGCCAGATTAACATCACGATCCACTAATACAAGCGAGGGTCGTGATGGTTCATTTATCGATCTCAGAGTGTAAAAGGACACAAGAGATTTCAGTTTTAATCAAAACAGTGCACCTGTATTAAGTGCCCACAACATGGTAATGCGATAGAGTAGAGAAAGAGAGAGAGAGATAAAGACAAACAAAGTAAAAGAGTAGAGAGGAAGAAAAGGGGGGGTAATAGCTACCAACAGATGAGACGAAGTCCTCGTGGTCTTCTGCCAATAGATTCATCTTCTTTCCGTGGGGAGATCTCATCTTGGTTATTTTAGAAAGTCCCTTTATAGTCCTTTTCATAAGCGAGAGGCAACTGGCCAAGAAGTGGGGAAATCTACAGCCATTGTTATGAGGCCCGTTGCTTTGGGAAACAGGTACAGTACAGGTTGTACCGTACAGGTCATTCCTTTTTGCTTCAGCGCAGTCCTTCCCGCCTTGGCAGCAAGAACAGCGCAGTCCATTGTGACCTGCACTAATTTTCCTCAGGAATGCGTACCAGTTCCCAGCAGGCACACCCGCAGGCAACCCTTGGCAGACACCCCACCTCAGCCAGGCCAGGACTCCTGTGTTCAGCGTCTGTCCTTGGCAATGATCGTGAGGCAGATGAGGGATCTTCGAACTGTCTCTTACAAGGGTCTGAAGCCAACTGCACCCCAAGAGAGAAGGAAATCTTTGCAGCCTCTGAAGGAATCCAAGCCGCCTCAGAGGTAATTGGCACTGTAGCACAACTCCTGGCACCCTGACTACCAGTGCTGGGGTGGATGTTCAAAGCAAAGTTTCCCTCTACCCACCACGCCCCCAGTGCCACATGGAGCAAATTGATTGCTCTCATCACACAGCGCACCCATATCAGAAAACTGAATCGCCCTGGGATTTTGGAAATAATCACTAATTGGCCTGAAGGTGAAAACTTTGGTCTCAGTGATGAAGAAGAACAAGAACAAGTGACATGTGCTGAAGAAGCTCTGCCGTACAACCAACTGCCATCAGAAGACACATGCTTCGCTCTTTTCACCGACGGTTCTTGTCACATCGTAGGGATGAAATTAAAGTGGAAAGCAGCCGTATGGAGTCCCATACGACAAGTTGCAGAAGCTACTGAAGGGGAAGGTGGATCAAGCCAACTCGCTGAACTCAAAGCTGTTCAACTAGCCCTGGACATTGCTGAAAGAGAGAAGTGGCCAAAGCTATACCTCTATGTGAGAAATGAGACAACTCTTAAAAAGATTAATTTATTGAAAACAGAAAAATTGAAAAATTACAGAAATCAGAAAAATATAAAAATTTGGGATCCTATGGCACGGTAGATGGTATGCCCCAGGAGCGCAGGGATATGAGATCTTCTGGCTGAGACAGCACTAGACCTCAGGTAGAGAAAAAGAACTTGCATTGCTGGGTTGACTTTAAAAAAATTACTAAAAGCCCCTTAAAAGGGGTAAGGCTTTGAATGCCCAGCACCGATGTCTCCCACAGCTAGTCTGGAGAGAGCAAGAGGGGAAGAGAAAAGAGACCCCGCCTCTCAGCTTCGTCCTTTTTATAGTTTTTGCTCCGCCCCCAGTCCGCCCCCAGCCCGCCCACAGCCCACCCCTTCGGTCCAAAGCGATTGGTGCTTTCCCTTTGATGGATCATCTCCGTCCACCAATGGCTCATCGTTGTCGGGGGGGGGGGGGGGGGGGGTGGTATCAGTTAGAGATAAGGGAATACAATACTTTCATTAAAATTCAGGTATTCAGGTTGCCATGGGACTTGCCTGCAGAGTAATGGCCGTGGCTAAAAATAGCTGCTGGCTATTAAGACTGGGTGGGGTTTTGGCCTTGGAATCAAAATGCAAGTGAAACACCTACAAAAAGTATTAAAATACATCCAACCCACCTCAAAACACTTGTAAAAGTATACAGTAAACACAGGAAAGGTAACTCTTATGGTGTACCAGTGGTTTGAAGCTTGAAAAGGGGCAAGTTTGTGATTTTTAACTGGGAACATTTTAACTGGGAAGGGTGCAACTCTATGAATAAACTACTTTAAACAAATGAAAACACTGATAATGGAACTGGATTTTTGTACCTGGGCTGATGGGTTAATTGTAACATTCAATTTAAAAATAATTAACTCAAAATTAATTACTTAAAGCACTTAATATGCAAAGACCAAGCACAAATAGGGATTTCATGTATGACACTCTACACTGATTCATGGATGGTAGCCAATGCTCTATGGGGCTGGCTGGAAAAGTGGCAAAAGGCGTAGGGGAAAACCAATCTGGGCTGATGAAGAGTGGAAAGACATCGCTGCCCAAGTAAGAAAGCTACTTATGAAAGTCCGCCATGTAGATGCTTATGTCCCCAAGAGTAGGGCTAATGAGGAACATCGAAACAATGAGCAGGTAGATCAGGCTGCAAAGATAGAAGTGTCACAGATAGACTTGGATTGGAAACACAAGGGAGAGTTGTTCCTAGCTCAATGGACCCATGATGCCTCAGGCCATCAAGGCAGAGATGCCACCTATAGGTGGGCATGAGACCAAGGGGTGGATCTACCCATGGACAGTATTTCCCAGGTGATCCATGATTGTGAGACATGCGCTGCGATCAAGCAGGCCAAGTAAGTGAAACCCCTATGGTATGGGGGGCAGTGGTCCAAATACAAGTATGGAGAGGCCTGGCAGATTGATTACATCACACTGCCTCAAACACGCCAAGGCAAGCGCTATGCTATGCTCACAATGGTAGAAGCCACCACTGGTTTGCTGGAGACCTACCCTGTGCCTCACGCTACAGCCCCTAACACCATCCTGGGCCTTGAAAAGCAAGTCCTTTGGAGGCATGGTACCCCTGAGAGAATTGAAGCTGACAAGGGGAATCATTTTAAGAATAGCCTAATTAACACCTGGGCTAGGGAACATGGCATTGAATGGGTGTACCATATCCCTTACCATGCACCAGTTTGCAGGCAAAGTGGAATGGTGCAATGGATTGTTGAAAACCATCCTGAAGGCACTGGGTGGGGGAACTTTCAAAATTTGGGAGCAGCATCTAGCAAAGGCCACCTGGTTAGTTAACACCCGAGGTTCCACCAACAGAGCTGGTCCAGCCCAATCTGAACCCCTGCATACAGTAGACAGAGATAAGATCCCAGTAGTGCATGTCAGAGGACTGTTAGGAAAGACTGTTTGGATTAATCCTGCCTCGAGTACAGACAAACCCATCTGTGGGGTTATCTTTTCTCAGGGACCTGGTTGCACATGGTGGGTAATGCAGAAAGATGGAACAACATGTTGTGTACTGCAGGGAGATCTGATTGTTGGGTGAAAACCATCTGTAATATGAAATGCCTGTACACTCCTGCTTGCTGAGTGTCACTGTCACTGTTTGTACATAGCTGTATATATATATATGTGTGTGTGTGTGAATTAATGTGTGTGTAGAGTTAGAATACATTAGTTTGGGCATTGAGCCGATGATATGGGATAAGGGGTGGAATGTGTTAGGGTGACTTTATTATGTGTATCCCTTATTGCTTCTCTATGCCCAGAAATTAATTTTGTGCCTTTCTATGCGTTTAAACTGAGCCTGAGAGGGGGGAGAGGAAAAAAAACGGAGAGAACTTTCAAAGCAGTGTTTCAAGGACACACACACTCCTCTGCGTCCTGCGGTTGCAAGAGGAACGGGAGGAAGCACCCTGCTTGCTCTTCAGCCAGCTTTCGGCCCTTTTTATCCGGAGGGAGACGGAGAGTTGAACTTTTGTTTTTTCTGGGACTTTGGTTTTTTCCCTTCTTCTTTTTTGGACTGTTTCAACCTCAGAACACATCGGGAGAGTTCTCCACCGAGGCCTGGAGCTGGGCCCACCACAATCCAGTTCCAAGGAGGGGGAGAGAGATCTATGGAACGACTCTAAAATTTTCCCAGGTTTTCTTTCCACAGCGAGAGGTTTTATTATTTAGCATTATTATCCTTTTCCTGTGTGTTTGTTAAATAAATAGTTTTTATCTCTTTCACTTTCCTCCAAGGAAAAAATTCTTTTTTTTCCCAAACCTGGTGGGGGAGGGCTGTTTGTAACTTGCCTTCTATCAGAGGATATTTTCCTCCAAATTTGTCCCAACCGGCACACAGTGTGTTCCGGTTTGGCCAAATTTAGAAATATATCCTCTGAGGGAAGGCACAACCATATTGAAGCAGTCCAGCAGAAAAGGGAGAAAATCTGAAATTCCAGAGAAGGAAAAAAATTCAACTCTCAGTCTCTCTCCAGAGAAAAAGGAGCTGAACCACTGGCCAAAAGCTGACTGGAAAGCAGCAAGCCGGGTGCCTCCTCCCTCCCCTGCTGCAGCTGGAAAAAAAAACTATCTCTGTGTGACCTTGAACAAGCTGCAAACTGCTTTGAAAAAATTTTGCTCAGTTTTTTCCTTCCCCCTCTCAGGCTCAGTTTAGAGGCATAGAAAGGCACAAAGTTAATTTCTGGGCATAGGGCAGCGACATGGGATACACATCATAAGGTCACCCCAAGACACAGTGTTACTCTAAAAATGCATCACAGTTCGGGTCCTTTTAGCGTGAACACCAGGTGTTACAGCGAATACCATTCCCCCATTGCTAAAATACACACGCCACAGTCACAATAAAAAAACCACACACACAACACATAGCGTTCGCTTTTAAACATCCACCACACTTGCTTTGTTTTTCCCCGGCTGCCCCGGTCGCCTGAGAACGGAACCGCGGGTCCAAACTCCTCTCTCGCTTCATGCTAATAGCACGTCTCAACAAGCTCTCACACAGTTCCTCTCACAGTCAGGACACACTTACAACAACATAACAACCATAAATAAGATTTGCCTTTAAAACTGCTAGCCCAAAATTGCTAGCCAGACCCAGCCCTCTATGGCACAACAGACAGCAGAATTCCCCTTCTGCCAGTAGACCAAGCTCTCTACGGCTCTCTCCCTCTGCTGGTAACTAAATACCACTGACTAAATACCACTGCAGCTTGCAAGAACACTACACAGGCATGAGTTGTGTGTAGGATGTCTCCTACGACTTACCAACAGCCTTCCCTGATCACATGTATGCCTTACAGGTCACTGTAGACTATTTTAGTATTTTCCTTTAAACATACAGTTTTGTCCAGAGTTTTAGTAGTCAGGAGTCCTTGTCTGCAGCTGGATGAACAATCCGGGCAGCAGAGCCCTCTCTCCAGGAATATCCTGGGCGCGCCCTGAGGAGTCCACCACCCCGGCTGGTCTCACAGCTGAACAGAACTGTCTCCTGCCTGGCTCACCAGAATGAATTGTTAAAAAACCCGGTATTCACAGACAAAAACTCTCTAACTAATTAAAGTTAGAAAGTGGTATGTTTATTACGCTGGAGGGTGGCACGGGAGTCACCTCCTAGAGATGTGCCAGCCCCTTACACAGTTATTTGCCCTCTATTTATTTCACAAAGTGTTACATATTAATCATATACATATCTCCAGCACCTCCCATTCCCGCTTCCTATTAAAATGAGGTTACTAGTCCTTTGCGTGTGCACAATTCTTTTCTTGATTTGGGTCAGTGGTCTTGATTTGAGTCAGTGGTCTTGAAAGATGAAGTCAGGGATCTCTTCATCACCATGAACTTTCTACCTTCTATTGTGGGCAAGCCTCGGCAAGCCTTCTGGAAACGGTCCATACGTCCTGCCTGTATTTGATCATGCAATCTAGGTGCTAGCTATAATTTTATCAGCTTCTTTTGTCCTTATGACAGTTCATTTACTATAAGCAAAGTTTCAGACAGGTACATAATAGTGAATAGCACTATACTTCTTGGCTAAATTTCTAACTCTTCGTTAACTTATCTTTTGGTTCAATCAGTACAAATTGCTTCTAACTCCTAGCTAAAGTTTAACTCTTCATAATTTTGACTCATAGGAATAGGAGTTATACCAGAAGAAGGAAAAATGACAACTAAAGTGCTAAAACAGCCAAGAAGATGAGGGAAGAATTAACAAAGAAGTTTGAGCTGGGGAGAGAAATAGGGAAGGATCGGATATTGACCCCGTAAGGGTAACAACTGAGGGAGAATAATGTCCCATATGTGTGAAACAATACCCTATATCATTAGAGGGAAGAGAAGGCTTAAAGCCAGTAATAGAAGAATTGATAAAGGATGGGACATTGGAACCTTGTATGTCTCCTCATAATACCCCCATTCTCCCAGTTAAGAAGCCTGACAGGACATATAGATTGGTACAAGATTTAAGAGAAGTTAACAAAAGAACTCTGACTCAATACCCAGTGGTACCCAATCCCTATACCCTCTTAAGTAAAGTCCCACCTCAACATCAATAGTTTAGTGTAGTGAATCTTAAAGATGCTTTTTGGGCAGATAGTTAAAATATTTTTGCCTTTTAATAGGAGGATCCAAGTACTAGAAGAAAACAACAATTAAGATGGGCAAAACTGCCACAGGGGTTTACTGAGTCTCCAAACCTATTTGGGCAAGCTTTAGAAGAAATATTACAGACTTTCCCCACTCCTCCTGGAATGCAAATTATCCAATATGTGGACGATCTTTTATTATCAGGGGAAGCTGAAGTTGGAGAGGCTGCTATAAAACTTTTGAATTTTCTTGGGGAAAAAGGATTAAGGGTATCAAAATGGAAATTACAATTTTTGGAATCAGAAGTAAAGTATCTTGGTCACTTAATAAGTAAAGGTAGTCGAAAACTAAAACCCGAGAGGATTGTGGGGATTCTATCTCTTCCCCCTCCTTCTTCAAAGAAAGAAGTTAGAAAATTGCTGGGATTATTGGGATATTGTAGACTATGGATCGAAGGGTATACTCAGTGTCTTGGCTTGAAAGACAGGTGTCTGCCAAGGAAGGCAGGAGCCTCCCTTGAAATGGAAAATGTAACCCCCTTCCCTCTGAATTATTATAATTTTGAAATTAAGGGGCTTTCAGGCAAAGATATGAGGAATAGGAATAACAGTTCTTTACTAATATACATATATATATATATGTCTAACAAGGCAAACAAACAACAATAACTATGGCAGTAACAACAAACAGAACCACAAACCCAATGACAGCCTTCTCAGCTGTCAGGCACTTTTCCCTTTGGTGCAGTTATGGTTGAAGCCGGCAGGGGCGCTGGTGGCTCCCAGTGGGCAGGGCAGGTGCGATGGTTCCCCTGCAGCTGCAGGGGGCTCTCTGGAGTGAGCTTGAGGAGCACATGGTAATGGTGGCTTGGGATCCTGGGAAGGGATGGAAGAAAGGCTTCACAAATCCCCTGTGCAGCCAATCCCGGTGCCTGGCCGGACCCTCGGGAACAGCAGGCTGGAACAGCAGGGATGAGCACAAATCCCAGGTGGCAGACGAGATGTATCAAACTCCGGAGCTGCAGCGGAAACCCTGGGAGGTCTCGGCAGACAGGGTGTGTGGAGCTACAGTGTAGCAAAGGCTCGAAGCAACAGCGAAGGAACAACAGGGGCAGGGCAGCTGCAGTCCGGCTCCCAGCAAGGCAGGGAAAGGCAGGCTTGGGATCCCAGGGTTTTTCCCTGAGGCACCCGAGCAGATGGTGAAAAGGTTCCTCTTTTAGTGAGGTAGGGTGTTAGGATCCCAATGTAACAGCCGCTCCAGCAAGCAAGCTCCACTCACAGTAGAAGAAAGGCAGAAGAAAGCAGAAGCCTGCAGCAGCGACAAACTCTCTCCACAATGACGGCAGCCCTACTCTCCCTCTGAACGCTGGGCGAGCAAGAGAGCTAGGGGCTGTACCCAACCCATTTTTTCCCAGTTCAAATCTCATAGCATCCCCCGCCCTACATGAGAAAACCCCCAGGTGAAAGAGAGTAGCCAGTTGGACCCCTCCCTCTGTGGCCAGGTCTTTTGCCTCTCTTAAGTACCCAGTAATTTGTCCCCCTGGCAACATATAAGAGGAAAATTCTTTAAGAGAAGAAAAATAAAACAACAAAAGGAGAATGCCTAAAACCCCAACATTATCCACCCCGAATTTTTCCCATACTAACATATTACATCAAACTTAACCCTTTTAACCATATACATACATGCATTACCTTAATTATACACATATATGAAAAACAAGGTTTACTCTTCATAAATTTTAAAAGAAGTTTAATAAAAGGGACAATTAGGAGACAATAGCAAAAACGGTATTATGGCTGGGTGCTTTGGCAGAGCCAAAGGCACACCTCTACATCCAAAAGATTGTCTTTAAAAGTACATCTCTTATTGCATATTCATCACAATCATGCATGATTCATAAATTCTTTGGAGTTTCTGTGTATCATCCCATCAGCCTTATCTTCCTCCTTGGCTCCATTCCGTCTCTGCTCCCTCCATAAATTCTTCTCTCTCTGGTTTCTGGTTTTTCTTCTTCTCTGATAAGATCCTCCAGGAATGTGAAGACTTTCTCTGCCTATCTTTTCTAAATTGACTACATAAACAATAGACATTCTATATCATCTAGGTAAAGTTTTTCTAACATTAAGAAACATGCAAAAAGCCATCATGATACATTTATAACTATTATATAACATGCGAAAAGCCAACATCACAATACATTCATAACAATTATGTAACATAAGAAAAGCCAACATCATTGATGCCTTTTCTTGGTCTTAAAATCAAGAGGCATACACGGTTAGAAGGGGAAAAGGGATTTTACCTTGGTATTTATTCTTAAGGATCCTTAGGTGTACACGTCCAGGTCATATGCATCGAGATGTACCCCACCGAGTCTTTCCCTGTGTCTCTGTGTCTCTCCTCTTGTGTCTTCATGCCCCCCAACATTGGGTATAACATTATAGGCTTTACTAATTAGCATATCTATCAAAGATTCCCCAATGAGAGGCTCAAGTGAGCCCCTCTCCCCAAGGAACCTTCCCCTGGATGGTTTTATCTTGGTTTACAGAATATGTTCTGGAGAGGACCTTGGGGTCTGGGGCACACTGATCCCTAACTACGAAGCTTCTAAGATGTTTAGTCTCTTAGCTTAACAAACAAGTCCAAGAATTTAGGCAAAAAGCACTAGGAATACAGAAGCTGTAAAAAGGTATAACGGGTATAACAGGGGTAAAGAAGAAAAGGCAAAAATCTTCATGGCATCATTTGCCCCCTTTTAGAGACTAACAAAACTCTATCTTGTCTAGTCTCTACTCTACTCTACTCTACTCTACTCTACTTTTCTACCCGCAGAACCGGTTTACACAACCGGCTGCTCCACAGGAAATTACATAGATAATAACTACAATTACAACGATTATGAATATTTCTTTTACCCAGGCCCAGTTTGGTAACCATGAGGTGAGGGTATCAAAAATATGATCAAATTTTAAAGTGTTATTTCTAGAAGCCACTTCATGTAGAATTTGAGTTCCCTTCCAAATTTCATCCAAATCTTTCTTAATTCTTCCATTAAAATGCCAATCAATGGCCAGTGACCCTTCCCATCTAGGGGCGGTAACTGAGTACAGATCCAGCAATCACTCTTATTAAGAATTTTGGAAACATTTTGGACCACAGTCTTATGCAAATCATGGGGTGAACCCGGAACCATGCTTAACAGTTGGGCAAACAGCAAACATGTAAAAAACAGTTTAAACTGCATCTTTCTGATTTGTATCAGTCTCTGTCTTCTTGGTGATTTCGGGAGCAGAAGCTGTCTTCACCCTGGAGTAGTGAATCCACGGTCCTTTGCCAGCAACCTTGACCGCAGTAAAAGTGGTCAGCAAAACTTGGAATGGTCCCTTCCACTTGGCTTGCAAGGGGTCGCTGTCCCACCAGTTGATGTTGACCCAGTCTCCAGGCTGGAACGGATGAGCAGCTGTGTCCAATCCTATTGGTTTGGATAACACGACGAATCTCTGGAGCTTCTGCAAAGTGGAACTCAGAGCCATTAAATACTTTTGCAAATCATTTTTACCTCTCTTATGAATTTCCCCTGGGATATGTGGAACCTGGTTGGGCCTGCCATATAATATTTCATAGGGACTTATGTTGTCCCTTCGCCTTGGCTGTATGTGGACTCTCAGCAAGGCTATAGGAAGGGCTTGAACCCATGTCATGGATGTCTCTGGACAAATCTTGCAAATCTGAGTTTTGAGGGTCCCATTCATGCGTTCAACTTTGCCACTTGCCTGGGGCCTGTATGGTGTGTGCAGGTCCCAGGTAAGTCCCAAAATCCTGCTAATTTCCCCAACCACTGTTGCAACAAAATGTGGTCCCCTATCTGATGACATTCCCAAAGGAACCCCAAATCTTGGTATTATATGATTAAGCAAAGCTTTTACAACTTCTTTTGCTGTGTTGGTGCGACAGGGGAAAGCCTCAGGCCATCCACTGAAGATGTCAACCAGTACCAGTATATACCTGCATCCCTCTTTGCGTGGCATCTCAGCAAAATCTATTTGCCAATAATCTCCTGGGAGATCTCCTGTCTTTGTCACTCCTAACACAACTCTTTTGCTTGTGTCAGGGTTGTTTTTACAGCAGGTTTCACACTTGCTTGTTACAGATTGTACAATATCAGTCATTCCTCTCCCTATCACTACTTTCCTCAAATGTTTCAAAAGATTTTCTGTTCCCCAGTGGGTACTTTCATGCTCTCGTTGGGCTATTTCCCGAAGGATCAGAGGTGGAACTACGACTTGTCCTACTGGGGTAACAGCCCACCCACCTTCTTTGATTTCAGCCTTAATTAATTTGTGATCCCTCTGATCGTATTTTGGGGTAAATGATGACAAATCTATCTCTTTTTGTGGTACCACTGCAAAAATGCCTTTTTCTGCAATCCCCCTGGCTGTTTCGTCAGCAAAACGATTTCCCAGTTTGGGGGCTGTTTTCCCTTTTTGATGACCCTTGCAATGCATGATTGCCACTTCCGTAGGCTTCCAAATGCTCTGTAAAAGTGCAAGAATTTGTTTAGCATGCTTAACTTCATTACCTTGAGCAGTCAGCAGGCCATGTTCCTTCCAAACAGCTCCGTGGGCATGAACAACACTGAAGGCATATTTGGAATCAGTCCATATGTTCACCTTCTTCTCCTCACTCAGTTCTAGAGCTCTCGTTAGTGCAATGAGTTCAGCTTTCTGTGATGATACATCTGGAGGCAAGGCTTTTGCCTCAATGATTTTATCTGAGGTGGTTATGGCGTAACCGGTCATCCTCCTACCGTTTCTCATGAAGCTGCTTCCATCAGTGTACAGTTCCCAGTCTGGATCTTTCAAAGGAACATCTTTCAGGTCTGATCTGCTGGAATAAGTTTCCTCTATTGTCTGCAAACAATCATGCTCAGGCACACTGTCAAGTAATGTGGATGATAAAAACATTGCAGGGTTTACCACAGAAGTTGTCTTTAGAGTAACATCATCCTGTTCCAACAACACAGATTGGTATTTGAGCATCCTGCTAGGGGAGAGCCAGTGTCCCCCCTTTTGCTGCAGCACATTTATCACTGCATGGGGTACATACACGACAATGTGCTGCCCAAGGGTGAATCTACGGGCCTCCTGTATCAGAAGGACTGTTGCTGCCACAGCTCTCAAGCATCCTGGCCAACCCTGGGCTACATTGTCTAGTTGTTTTGAGAAATAGGCCACAGCTCTTCGCTGGTCTCCAAGGTGCTGTGCCAGTACCCCCAGAGCAACATTCAGTCGCTCATGTGTAAAGAGTTCAAAAGGTTTAGTCAAGTCCGGCAGCCCCAGAGCTGGGGCTGACATCAAGGAGTGATTCAGCTGTTTAAATGCAGCCCTGGCATTCTCTGTCCACATGATTGTCCCCTTTTCAGCTGCTTTAAGGACCTCATATAAAGGTCTCACCAGTATACCGTAGTTTGATATCCACAGGCGACACCAACCTACCATTCCCAGGAAGGCCTGCATCTCCCTTACGGTATGGGGCTCTGGAAGTCGACAGATGGCTTCCTTCCGTTCTCTGCTGAGTTGTCGATGTCCATGGAAAATTTCCAGGCCCAGGTATACTACTGTTTCCCTGGCAACCTGTGCCTTCTCTTTCGAGACCCGATACCCACTTTGGCCCAAAAAGTTCAACAGACTTACAGTGAGCTTTATGCAATCATCTCGTGTCTTGGCCGCTATCAAGATGTCATCAACATACTGGAGAACTGCTCCTCCTGGTTCTTGTTTCCTCCAGTCCTCAAGCTCCTTTGACAGCTGGTTTCCGAATATGGTCGGGCTGTTTTTGAATCCTTGTGGTAAAACTGTCCAGGTGAGCTGGGTCTTCCTCCCTGTTTCTGGATTCTCCCACTCAAAAGCAAAGAGTTCTTGGCTATTCTTATGCACAGGAATGCAGAAAAAGGCATCCTTGAGATCTAAAACAGTGAACCACCCTAATTCATTTGTTAGTGTTGTCAAAAGTGTGTAAGGATTTGCTACCACTGGGTGTATGTCCTCTGTTATCTTGTTGATTTCCCTCAAATCCTGTACCAACCTGTAGCTTTTACCATCAGCGTTCTTTACTGGCAAGATTGGTGTGTTGTACCTGGATTCACATTCTACTAACAACCCAAATTTGAGAAACTTTTCAATCACAGGTACTAATCCCTTACGAGCTAATTTCAGAGGATATTGTCTTTGTCTTACTGGTGTAGCCCCTGCTTTGAGTGTAATACTCACAGGTTCAGCTTTTTTGGATCTCCCAGGAGAATCATTGGCCCACACTACTTGAATGACAGCCTCTTCAACTTCTTTGGGAATTTTTCCATGGCATTCCTGTACAAGTATAGCAGCTGCTTCGATAATTTTAGATTCTGGGATTATAACTTTCAGTCCCCCTTCCTTTGAAAACTTAATTTCTGCTTCCAATTTTTCCAAGAAATCTCTGCCTAACAATGGCATTGGGGAATTTGGCATATACAGGAACTGGTGAGTGACCCAGTGTTTTCCCAATTTAAATTTTAAAGGTTGGAAAAAAGGCCTTGTTTCACTTACCCCTGTAGCTCCAATCACATCCACAGTGTCTTGACTCAGTTTACCTTTTAAAGTATTTAACACCGAATACGTTGTTAACTCAACAACCACCCAATTTTGGTATCGCTTCAGCTTTCCCATCTGTTCTGGGACATTGGGATCCCAGCCAGGGTTTGCTAGGGGATAGATATCATTAACTGACTCTTGGAGACTCCCAGTTGCAATTTGAGTCTCTATAGCAGATATAGCAGCTTTGTTGACCATTTCTCTCTCTGTTTTATCCAATAATTCATCTAGCATAACATTTAGATCACCCCAATCTGGGTTTTGGGATTTTATGGCCATTTATACATGCATAGCTACTCTCTCTGGGTTGTCCCTGTACTTCCCAATTGAGTTTTTCCACTGCTGTAATTCTCCGAGAGAAAATGGTACTTTTATATAAATGGCTCCTTGATTTCCCACAGCCTGTCTCAGAGGTGCTTCTAATACAAGTTCTTCCTCCCCCCCTTTTCCTGCTTTGGACCTTGTGTGTTTAGCGACGGGACTGACTGCTCTCATAGCTTCTCGGGCTATCCTGCCCCTTCTTCTACCACCCTCCCTATGAGAACCATCTGTATCAAAATCATCCCATTTGCTTTTAATTGAAATTGGTTCATTGGTTTTAAAACTTATTCCAGGCGAATATTGATCAGGAACCATCTCGCTCTTTGCGGCAGTGGAGAGGTAGGGAGGCAGGGGCTGCAAGCAGGTTCTCCCGTCCCTGGCTCTGTAAGAGCCGCCTGGGTCGGGGCCATCCCATCTGCCCTCAGCTTTAACACTGCCTGTGCCGCAGGGTGGGGAGAGCGAGCGGCTCCTCCTGTCTCTGGGTCGGAAACTTGCGGTTCTCTGTATTGGAGAATGCCGCTGCAATTGCCCGTGTCCATTTCTACCTTCACTCCTGTGTTCAGGGTACTCGGGGAAAGGCGGCCAGCCTGCCCCTTCCCCTCCCCCTTCCCAGTCTCTGCCTCTGGACCGGTCAGGGGGCGGCGGCCAATCCACCCCTTCTCCGCCTCTGGGGCGGTCAGGGGGCGGTGGCCAGTCTGCACTTTCTCCGCCTCTGGAAGAGTCAGGAGGCGGTGGCCAATCCACCCCTTCTCTGCCTCCGCGCCCACCCTCCGCCCCTGACGAGGCTGGGGGTGGGGGGGCCCTGCGCCGCTCCTCTGGCTTGGAGCTGGCCGCCTGCTCCCTCCCCTGCCCCCGCTCGGACAGCAGCGGGGACAGTGGAGGCGGCAGCGGCGGCGGCGGAGCCACTGCTCCCCCATCCCCCGCCCCCACCTGTGCAGGCTGCCCCGCCGGCAGAGCCACCGCTCCCCCACCCCCCCGCCGTGCGGGCTGCCCTGGCGGTTGAACAGGGTGGGGAGACCCTCTCCCATTGCGCAAAGCTGGTGCTACCATATCTGTATTTGTCATATCAATTTCTCTGTCCGTATTAGTATACGAATCAGCTTGCTGTGGCTTTTTCTTTCCCTTTCTCTTCCTCAAAGTCATTTTCATATTACTTTTGTCTACCACATATGCTTCTTCCCTATTCAAATACATAGTAAAAAGTTCTGCATATCTTAGTTCATCAAACCTACGTAATGATCTCAGTTCTACCATCAGGTCATTAATGATGTTATTTTCCAAACTCCCATAGCGAGGCCAATTTCCTTGACTTAATTTTAAAGTCGGCCAAATCCGTGTAAACAGCCTGATCGATTCTCGGGTGTCTAAAGTAGTTTTTCGCCCTGACAGCCATTTCCAGTGTTTTATTATCAGCTCCAACGGGCTGTTAGGAGGAATTTTTTCATTCACACCACCCATGTTTTCTCACAGACAGGAAAACTCTGCCAGAGGAAAGCTCTCAACTCTGGAATTCAGCCTGCAATCTGGCCTTGGAATTCCGATTTCCCAGGCAGTTTATCTAGGTTACTACACTAACACTTCAAAACAGCACTTTAAAACACTAAAAAGCAACTCGTTTCAGCAAGCAGTAAATGCGCGCGCGCGAAAATCTGATCTTAACAGGATTCAAACCCACAACTCCTGAAGTCTGAACTAACCAACCAACCAACCTCTGAGCCTCTCTTGCGGCTGCGTAGGGTGCAGCCTCTGGGCTACTGGAGGGCGTCCCCTCCTTTCCACAGTTTGCAGGGGAAAAGTTTAAGCTTTGCCCTTTTGTGGGCTTTTATGCCCCCAACCTTTCCAACCCCCTCGGAGATCTCCTTCCCTAGTGCTAGCACAGTCTCAGTGCTACTGATCCCCTTTTCACTCACCTCTTTCCGTGCTTCTGCCTTTCCGTGCTGGGTCCTAAAGTCCTGGTCACAGTCTTAGATTGTTGCTCCTGCCCCTCTGTAATTTGCCGGCAAAGAGAGGGGCAAAGCAAGATGTGTTCCAACCCAAGACTGCGAGTTTCAAGGTCTTTAGGGTCCCTTCGTGGTCGCCAGCAACTGATGCCTTTTCTTGGTCTTAAAATCAAGAGGCATACACGGTTAGAAGGGGAAAAGGGATTTTACCTTGGTATTTATTCTTAAGGATCCTTAGGTGTACACGTCCAGGTCATATGCATCGAGATGTACCCCACCGAGTCTTTCCCTGTGTCTCTGTGTCTCTCCTCTCGTGTCTTCATCCCCCCCAACATTGGGTATAACATTATAGGCTTTACTAATTAGCATATCTATCAAGGATTCCCCAATGAGAGGCTCAAGTGAGCCCCCCTCCCCAAGGAACCTTCCCCTGGATGGTTTTATCTTGGTTTACAGAATATGTTCTGGAGAGGACCTTGGGGTCTGGGGCACACTGATCCCTAACTACGAAGCTTCTAAGATGTTTAGTCTCTTAGCTTAACAAACAAGTCCAAGAATTTAGGCAAAAAGCACTAGGAATACAGAAGCTGTAAAAAGGTATAACGGGTATAACAGGGGTAAAGAAGAAAAGGCAAAAATCTTCATGGCATCATCATAATACATTCATAACAATACCTCCCTTTTCCTTTTGTTGGGGTTTTAGTTTAGTCTTAGTTTTTTTTCTGTTAAAGGAATTTTCTCCCATAGGCATGTTGCTAGGGGACAAATAGCTGTACTTAAGAAAGACAAAAAAGGGAGTGGGGCGGGCCTGGCTACTCCTTTTGTCTACACCTGGGTGTGGGGTCAGTTCGCTCTGAGCGTCCGGAGAGAGAAGCTGCAGAGAAAGGAGTTGCTGCTTCTTTCTTTTTGGCCGTTTTTTCTTCCTGCTGGAAACAACGCCAGGACCCCAAAAGCCGCTTTCCCTGCCCTGCTGGAGGCCGAGTTGTGGCTGCCCTGCCCCGCTGCTGCTGCTTCGAGTTTTCGCTACGCTGTAGCCCTGCTCGCCCTGCCTGCCTGGACCTCCCTGGGGTTTTCCCATCTGGATACATCTCATCTGCCACCCGGGATTTGTGCTCGTCCCTGCCGTTCTAGCCTGCCGCTCTAGCCTGCCGTTCCAGCCTGCTGTTTCCTGAGAGTCCAAGATCGGCTGCCCAGGGGTTTGTGAAGCCTTTGTTCCATCCCTTCCCGGGATCCCAGGGCACCAGTGCTGCGTGTTTCCCGAGCTCGCTCCGGAGCGCCCCCTGCAGCCGCGGGGGAACCATCGCACCTGCCCTGCTCACCGGGAGCCGCCAGCGCCCCTGCCGGCTGCGAGCGGAACTGCACCCGAGGGGAAATAGCCTAACAGCCGAGAAGGCTGGAACTGGGTTTGTGTGTGCTGTTACTGCCATAGGTGTTGTTGTTTTGTTTGACTGGTTATATACATAGATATATATATATATATATATATATATATAGTAAAGAACTGTTATTCCTATTTCCCACATCTTTGCCTAAAGGCCCTTGATTTCAAAATATAATAACTTGGAGGGAAAAGGGGTTATATCTGCCACTTCAAGGGGGTGGGGCTTCTGCCTTCCTTAGCAGACACCTGTCTTTCAAAACCGAGACACCTTTTTTTACAGATAATTTGGCTTGAGCAGTATCCCTTGTTTTCTAGCCTTTATTATTTGCTCGGTTATTTTACAAATCAATCTTGCTTCTTCAAAGGGGTCTTTGATATCATTTTGCTTCTTCAACACCATGATTTTTTGTGCCATTCCAGATGTAGCCAATTTTGGTTCCACAGGCATTGGTACTATTTGCATGCCTTGGACCATGGTAGATATTAATCGAATAAAACAGGGGACCAAGCAAGGGAGAAATACCAAGCCTGCAGTGGCACATAAAAGGAAGAAACCTAGCTTCTTCCACCATTCTATTCCCAATACATTATCCCACCAGCTAAGTTTTAGTGAGGATTCCCACCTTTGGACCGGTACATGGGCTATTTTTATGATATTTTTGGCTATATCTAGGATGGCATCCCCATGGTCATCTATCTTCAAACAACAATCTGATGTATTAAATTTTCCACAAACACCTCCTTCTTCAGCCAATAGGTAGTCAAAAGCCAACCTATTCTGAAATCACTGTAGCTCGTTTGGCTTTGTTGGCTAGCTAGTAATTCCAATGTCTGACCAGTTTGGTTTGTTATTATTTCTACAACTGCTTGGAGTCTTATAATCTTATTCAGTATGTAAATTGGGGTTCCATATCCCCAATTCCCATCCTGTGCCCAGCTGGCTGGCCCATACGTTTCAATTATGTGCTCAGTGAGCCATTCCTCATCTCTCTATTTTTGAGATCCTCCAATCAATTCTCTTTTATTCCTTTTTAGATCTTCATACACTGGTATTCCTAGTTGATCTCCATCCAGCTCTGGTAAAAGAAAGAATCCTGGATGTATGATTCCCAGGGTACAACTCCCTTTCCACTGAGAGGGGAGCTTTGCATATGCCCTTTTCCCACTGTTGGGGTTTTAGTTTAGTCCTAGTTTTTTTCCTGTTAAAGGAATTTTTTCCCATATGCATGTTGCTAGGGGACAAATGGCTGTACTTAAGAAAGACAAAATGAGCTGCCCATTTGGGGGTGGGGTGGGCCTGGCTACTCCTTTGTTTCACCTGGGTGTGGGGTCAGTTCGCTCTCGGCGTTCGGAGAGAGAAGCTGCAGAGAAAGGAGCTGCTGGTTCTTTTTCTTCGGCCGTTTTTCTTTTCTGCTGGAAACAACGCCAGGATCCCAAAGCTGTTTTCCCTACCCTGCTGGAGGCTGGGCTGTGGCCGTGTCATAGGTTAGCAAGCATAGTCCCGGAAGGGACGTCCTTGCTAAGGGGTGCTTACAGTTTCCTCTGGGAACTGATAGAACCTATCAGCTGGCCAGTTTGAATATGGACAATTCTCTAAGCCACTTAAAGTTGTGACCACCTCTGTGATCCACATTTAAGAATAGACAAACTCCCCCTCCAAGCTCTCTCTCGTTTCCGGTGCTAGGACAGGTGGCTGCGGGCCCCGTGTGGGGGCCAGCGGGCCCGGCCAGGCCCTGCTTGGGCCAGGCTGGGCCGGGCCACGGCCATCCTGGAGCCGATGGACCTGTTCCAGCCGTGGAACCCCCCCCACTGCCTTGCCGTGGGCAGCCGGAGCGACTTGGCTATCCCCCCCTCTCCACTGTGATAAGAAAAATTCAACATTCCAGCTGCAAAGCTGCAAGGTCGAGGTGAGATTAACCCTTTTATTGCTGTGAAGAGCTGAAAACCTGAGGAAAGAGAGAGGAGATGCTTAAAGCTGAAATTCTGTTGTGAAGCTATGATATATCAGAGTATCCTGTTGTAATTTCATGAAGATATGGGGGGTGGAGTGTTCAACTCGTAAGCAAAAGCATCTGCGCCAAGATAGGCAGATGCTGACGCAGCTGTAATTTCATGAGAAGTTTGGACAGGGAGAGATGGACCAGATGAGGACTTTTGCTCCAAACGGGAAAGGAGAAAACCTCAGTCCCTAGAGATGAACCAGATGAGGACTTTTGCTCCAAATGGGAAAGGAGAAACCTCAGTTCCTAGAGATGCTCCCAGAGATAGTCCTAACAATGAAGATAAGGAAGACCCTTTGCTCCCAGGGAAGGAGAAAGGCCTCTGTTTTTGTTTCTGAACGGCTCAACCTTAAAATTGTACCCCAAAAAACTTCAAGAGTGGACCCTCGAAAGCAGTTGCGGGAAAAGCTGCAAGTCGGGGGAAAGGACTCACACGCAGGCAGAGAGACTCCTCTTCCTAAATGGACTGAACGATATTTGGAAGTGGGCGGCTGTCTCGTTGTGATAATGTTTTCATAGCATGAGCAAGAAGAGACTTCTCTTTCTAAATGGACTAAACAAGGTTATTATGGAAGTGGTAAACAGACTGAACATCTCAAGGGTTGTTTTTTCACATTGTCACTGGGAGAAGGGAGGAAGGTGGGGGGAGGAGGAGGAGAGTTCTGAAGGTGGTATAATTCTTTTTTTTCTTTTCCTTCTTTTAGGTCTGTTAATAAACTTCTTATATACTTTCAAGTTTGGTGCCTGCTTTGCATTTCTCCTAATTCTTATATCACAGCAGATAAACAGTAATGAGTATTTTGGACCAAACCACTACAGGCCGTCCTGCCCTGCTGCTGCTTCGAGCCTTCGCTACGCTGTAGCCGTGCTCGCCCTGCCCGCCCGACCTCTGGGGGGTTCCCCGTTTGGATACATCTCGTCTGTCCTCTGGGATCTGTGCCCGTCCCTGCCGCTCCAGCCTGGTGCTCCAGCCCGCTGTTCCAGCCTGCCGTTCCAGCCTGCCGTTCCCGAGAGTCCAGCTGGACATGGGGATCAGCTGCCCAGGGGTTTGTGAAGCCTTTGTTCCATCCTTCCCCGGGATCCCAGGCCACCAGTGCCGCGTGTTTCCCGAGCTCGCTCCGGAGCGCCCCCTGCAGCCACGGGGAAACCATCGCACCTGCCCTGCTCAGTGGGAGCTGCCAGCGGCCCTGCCGGCTGCAAGTAGAACTGCACCCGAGGGGAAAGGGCCTGACAGCCGAGAAGGCTGGGACTGGGTTTGTGATTGTTTGCCGTTACTGCCATAGTTATTGTTGTTTTGTTTGATTGGTTATATATAGAATAGTAAAGAACTGTTATTCCTATTTTCCCACATCTTTGCCTAAAAGCCCTTGATTTCAAAATTATAATAACTCAGAGGGAAAGGGGTTACATCTGCCACTCCAAGGGAGGCTTCTGCCTTCCTTAGCAGACACCTGTCTTTCAAACCAAGACACCCACATGTCTAAAATAGGCCATCTGGTGCCTTCCAGTAATCAAATTTTTGTTGATTTATATTTTCTCAAAATTCTGAAATGTCTGGGATCCCAGAATAAGGATTTTTGTTTTTATCATTGAATTGAATGAGTTTGACCTTATTATTGTACTTACAATTCTTTTCCTTTGTTTTTCTCTGAGTCCAATACGGAGCTGGTTTCTCGGGAACCCACCAGGTAAAAGTTCCATTATTGACTTTATATCTCTTACAAGGAGTATTTCCTACTTCGTTAAGGAAATTGTTCCCGGTTCGCCAAAGACACTCCTCTCCTATCACTGTTGAGCTTAGTATCCACCCTTCTGGTCTGTTTTCTCCCTTTATCCTTGTCTGATTCCACTTAAGGAGTTCTATTGGGCTTAAGCTACTGCCTTTCCATGGCCATTCCTCTGTCATCAGAGGCCCTCCACAGACCCAACAGTTGGTTACATTAAGCTCTTTACTTATCCTTTCCCCTAATTCCACAAACAGGTTTTCTCCAAATTTTGAGATATCTTTTTCATTTTCTAATTGTTGCTTGAGTTTCTCATACATGTCTTGAATTAGGGTCGATATAGAGTTAGATTGCTGTGCTAGCTTTGCCTTCTTGTTTACCAGTTGTTCTTTTACTAAGCCTGAGACTTTACTCCCAACAATATATGTGAAACAAATCCATCTTTCCCCTTTTGGACATTTACTTCCCAACCTGCTACCACTTGTTCCTAAGTTTTCTACAATCCAGTACTTTTTCCCATTTTGTATACAGTTTCCTAATGTGGATGGGTTATAACAGTGACTGTTGACATGGGTATGCACAATGAAAAAGGAACCTCGGTGTTTTTCCATATACAGCTTTCGGTAACACCTATGGAATGGCTTTGTCGGTATCCCCAGAGAGAAGAGACAAAAAAGGAGTGACAGATAAAGGAATAACAGAGGTCCGATATGGCTTATACCTCCCCCTCCCATGCCTATGGGATTGCTACCCACAGCAGGGGTATGTGATCTTCTTGGTGGCAAGTACAGTGGTCAATTCGGTCTTGCCCTCTATTTTCTCATCACTTCCTTTTTGCTAATTTCCAGGCAAATTGCTTTTGACACTTCTTAATTGTAGCTTCCCACCATTCCTCAGGTAACTCCCATTCAACAGGCACTAGTAATTCCCATCCACAAAGCAAGATTACTATTTCAGCTGTTTTTTGCTCTACCTGGATGGGGAATAGATTTGGCATTCGACACTTCATGCAATGAGAGTGTCGTTTTAGTGAACTACAATACCAATAATTTTTACAGTCTAGACATTTACATTTAACCCAGCTAGCATGTCCAGTATTGGGATGAATCAGACAGGGTATATGGTATGGCACTGTTGGAAGTGGAAATTCCTTCTTCGTTTTAAATAAGTCACAGGCTAAGGCCAGAATATGAGAACTCTCAGACCGAAATAGTCCTCCTGTTTGGAGTGGAAGTATTCCTCCCCAAGGGAGGTATTGGAGGTGTCTCAGGACTTGTCCAGGCAACACTTGAAACCACTGATATAAGCTTGGCTTTATTTCCCAATCAGGTGTGATTCTTGGTGTATCTCTTGGATCATTTGGGTCTTCCCAGTGCATTACCACCCAGTTCCCACTTAAGATTTAACTTGGTATCACCAGGCTTAGATGTTATAGTCCACTCCTTAGGTTCTTCCATGGGTCCTTTGATTCTGCTGGCATGGATCCACCCTCGCTCCTTGGTCCAAATCGCTGCCTCGGTCATCAGCAGTACCTGAAAAGGACCTTCCCCTTGCAGAGTTCAGATTCCTTTGAAAGTTACTTTCTCTCATAGTGGCTACCATAATTTTTGCTTCTACTTTGGCTTTTTCTTCATCTCTCCTGATATAAACTTTTTGAGCCTCTTTTAATAAATCATTTAATGATCTTTCGTGCCAGTCTTCCAATTTTTCTAGTTTCTTCCCAATATATGGCCAAGCATGAGTGATGAAATTTACTCTTAGTAAAGCCTGTCCAGCTACTGTCTCGGGATCTATCCCAGAAAATTGTTTCATATTTCTCCTAAGTCTCTCTAACCATTCAGTTGGAGACTCATCCTTTCCCTGTTGCCGTTCAAAAGCCCTTTTTAAATTCTGCCCTCGAGGGGCTGTCTCTTTTATTCCTTTGATTATTAAATAATGCTAATCATTAATATTCCTTCGCCCAGCCTCTTCATTGTGATTCCAAGCAGGGGGTGTTAATGGGATCTTCTGTCTCCTGGTAGTCCCTGCTGGTTTTCTCTTTCCCAAATTCTCATACCTGCAACTCTAATCATTTCTCGTTCCTCTTGAGACAATAATATTTTCATTATTGCTTGCATCTCTTCCCAAGTGAAAATGTTTGGACCTAAAAATTGATCTAATTGTTCAGCTGTACCTATAGGATCATCTAAAAATCCTTTGATCTCCTTTTCAAAATTTCTAACCTCTGAAGAAGTGAGGGGGACGTTTACAAATCCTGTTCCACCAGCCCCCATTGGAACTTCCCTTAAAGGGAACAAACGGACCCCTCCATCCCAATTCTTGTGTCCTTTTTCTCTTATGATACTTCTTTCCTGTCTTGGGGGGGGGGTGTTGGGAGAAGGCTGTTCTGTAACTGAGCTCCCCGTACTTTGGTATTTTGCTTCCTCTTTAAGAGGAACAGCAGAAGTGGTCGTTGCCAGGCGAGGGAGTGGGGATAGGAGGTGGGAGTCCTTTCCGAAGCTGATTCCTCCAGGAGTGGGGGGGCATAGGCGGGCACTGCCAACGGAACGACCAAGGGGACAAGTTCTTACAGGGGATACCAGAGTTTAGCGTGGACTCTCTGCACACAGTCCACAGCAGTCATGGCGGCAGGACTCTGTGCTGCCGGCATACCCAGCGCGGCCCTCGGGGCTGAAGCTGGGTTCAATGGAGCAGTGGCAGACAACGCAGCGGGGGCAGGGGCTGGTGGAACGGCCGTGGACATCAGAACCGGGGCCGGGGCCGGAACTGGGGCCACCACTGGGGCCAGGGCAGGGGCGGGGGGGACCCCAAAAGTGGCGGGCTGGGCTGCCGCAGAACAGATACCCGGACTAGGACTGGGTGGGACACCAAAAGCGGCAGGCTGGGCTGCCGTGGAACAGATACCCGGAGTAGCAACAGGCAGGACACCAAAAGTGGCGGGCCTGGCTGCCACCGGACCCGCGGGAGCTGGAGGGGGAGGTGGGAATGCCGGAGCTTCCGGCGGAGCCGTGGCAGGCAAGGCAGTGTGGGCAGGGGCTGATGGAACAGCCGGAGCCAGGGTAGGGGCGGGGTGGACTCCAAAAGCAGTGGGCTGGGCTCCCACAGGACCCGTAGGGGCTGAAGGGAGCGGCGGGAACACCGGGGCTACCGGCAGAGCCGCAGCCCCTGGGACAAGTGGTGGGTCTGCCGCGGGTGGAGCCATAAGAGCCAGGACAGGCAGGACTTCGGGCCCCAGGACCGGCAGTGCAGCTGCGAGTGGCTCAACAGGAGCCTGGGTTTGGGGGGGGGGGGGGGGCAAGCGGGAATGGAGGGGGCAATGCTTCCAGGGGGTCCCAGCCCTTCTCTTTCTTGTTTTCCCTTTGCTTCTTTTCTGGGGTCTCTGACAACTTAAAAATTCTTATCCCCTTAGGCTCTATGTTTCCCACCCAGCATGAAGCATACTTGCCTTCTTCTGTGTTAAAGGGTTCTTTTGAATTTACAAATACTTGTAAAGCCTGACAGATCCAAACTTCAAAAGAGCCATACCTGGGCCAGAAAACATGGTCAGATCTTATTTCCTTCTCGGCTCAATCAAACATACAAAACTGTATCATTTTGACTTTGCTCTTTCTTCTTGTACTTGGGTTAGTATTCCAGTTAGCTAACATAACTCCCAGAGGACTTTCCTGGGGTATCTCTGCTGGCATGCCTCCATTCCTTTTTTTTTTTTTTTCCTGATTCTTACTTACTGTTTTTATGTCCCATTTTCTCAGAATCTTATCTACCCTTCCCAGGCCTCTGTTTCCCACTTTTTTTCTTTTTTAATAAAAACCAACTATTCAGAACCCACCCTGTCTTTCCCCTTTCCTCTCCTAGAATACAAATGTTCCCTCCTCTTAATAAAATATGCCTCCCTCCAGAAAATAAAGTTATGTTTCAGGGTTTGACATTTCTATCACATACATTTTCATTCATTTTCACTCACTCCTTTTTATTGTTCCAATATCTCTTTCTCAAGCACTATCAGTCACAACCACACAAGATTAAGGTACCTTTTAATTTCAAATCATTGGCTAATATTCACCCATGGGCCCAATGTTCCAGGTTTCTTGGATTAATCCTCAATTTAGCAGAATTAAGACTAAATTTCTTGGGTCCAACCCTCAATTCGACAGTCTCAAACCCCAAATTTCTTGGATCAATCCTCAATTTGGCAAAATTGAACCCGAATCTCTTGGAGTCAACCCTCATTTCAGCAGTCTTAAGACCTAAATCTCTTGGATCAGTCCTCAATTTAGCAGAATTAAGCCCAGATTTCTTTGACTTTAATCCTCAATCCATCAGTCTCAAAACCTAAATCTCTTGGATCAATCCTCAACCTGGCAAATCTTTAGGGGCTCTTTTATTTTTGTCTTGTTTCCTCGTGGTTTGTACTAGGAAACTCTTGGCTCCCTTTCTTCAAGGGATCCAATCCCTTCCCTGAAAACCAGTCCCAGTTAAACCGGGGGTTCTTTCACTCCTTTCATCTTTCGCTTTGCCTCTTTACTGACTGCTTCCCTCGTGGGAGAGCAGAACTGCAGCCTTAGAAGCTCCTCACTCGCTTCACAGGTCTGAGGGTAACCAGCCCACGTCTCATACACACACTTTCATCCCCCATATCTGCTCCTCCCCCCCCCCAAGAAAAAGAGCAAAGCAAAAATATTCACCTTTCTCTGAGTCTTCATGCACAAGATTTTTACATGCTTAAGTACCACGGTATCTTAGGGAGCCTTTTCTTTCCTTTCTTTTTTGCTTTATTGTCTCCTCTTTTGTCCTCCGGGTGTTTTACCTGCAAACCCCCTTGACCCACGCTGGGAAACACAAAGCGAGGCCGCCAAAAGCGGGTGGGGGGGGGGGGGGGCCCCCGCTCTGGGTTCCCCAGGAGATCTCAGAGGTGAGGTCTTTTTCCCCTTACAGGCCACCAATTCTGAAAAACAAGGTTCACTCTTTATAAATTTTAAAAGAAGTTTAATAAAAGGGACAATTAGGAGACAATAGCAAAAATGGTATTACGGCCGGGTGCTTTGGCAGAGCCAAAGGCATCCCTCTACATCCAAAAGATCGTCTTTAAAAGTACATCTCTTATTGCATATTCATCACAATCATGCATGATTCATAAATTCTTTGGAGTTTCTGTGTATCATCCCATCAGCCTTATCTTCCTCCTTGGCTCCATTCCGTCTCTGCTCCCTCCATAAATTCTTCTCTCTCTGGTTTCTGGTTTTTCTTCTTCTCTGATAAGATCCTCCAGGAATGTGAAGACTTTCTCTGCCTATCTTTTCTAAATTGACTACATAAACAATAGACATTCTATATCATCTAGGTAAAGTTTTTCTAACATTAAGTAACATGCAAAAAGCCAACATCACAATACATTCATAACACATGTATACGTGCAGATACTGATACAAGTTCAGTGCCATGGGTAGTTCACGTTAAAACAAGGTCCCCTTGAGGTATGCATTGGGTCTCTCCATTCTTTTGCATCACCCACTCTTGAGCTTTTGATGGGGTACCCTTCCTTCTTGGACCAGGGTAAGAGACCAGAGGAGGCTGCTGTTCTGCTAAGTTCTTTATTTCATAGTCTCATAGCTTTCTTGAAGGCAGAGTTCGAAGCGGGGTACATGATAAAGCCAAACAGCAACAGCAACAGCAGGAAAAAACAGCTTCTTCTATATGCTCTATATGCTCCATATATATTTTTCTTACAGAAGTGTGGATTATATTTGTTAATTGACCAATAAGATTAACACACGATTCTAGTTTTTCTTTTCTTAACCTATCCTGGTCTAATTCTAACAATCGTAAGTCTTACACAAGTGTTACATAGGTATTACATAGATTTGCGTATACAGTTTCTATCAGTTCTTATTGTTTATGTGAACACTATCTAAAAAATGTGAACAGTATAATTCTATCTATATTTTGTCTAAAGTAAAGAATTCTGTGAAAAGGTAACACTGCTGCAGCAAGAACTGTGTTTAAGTTCTCTGCTGCAGCTTTTTAATGTTTAAGGCACTTAGTATATATTTATACTAAAAGTTAAAAAATTGATATTTCTATTTCACTTTGGTGTGGCTTCATATATCTCAGCTTATCCAAAGGTTTTAATTCAACCCCTATGTTTTGGCTTCCCTCTGGGCCTGAGTCCAGAGGAGCTTTCACTCCATCAACCCACCAGGTGCAACCTGGTCCCTGAGCGAAGACAACCCCACAGATGGGTTTGTCTTTGCTTGAGGCGGAATTAACCCAAACAGTTTTTCCAAGCATACCTCTCATGTGCACCACTGGAACCTTATCACCATCTGTTGTTTGTAGGGGCTTAGATTGGGCAGGGCCTTCTCGGCTGGTGGAGCCTCGGGTGTTAACTAACCAGGTGGCTCTTGCTAAATGCATCTCCCAGTTTTTGAAAGTCCCCCCACCCAGTGCCTTTAAGGTGGTTTTAAGCAATCCATTACACTGCTCAACCTTCCCAGCCGCTGGTGCATGGTAAGGGATGTGGTACACCCCTTCAATGCCATGTTCTCTAGCCCAGGTGTTTATAAGGCTATTCTTGAAATGAGTCCCATTGTATGACTCAATTCTCTCAGGGGTACCATGCCTCCAAAGGACTTGCTTTTCAAGGCCCAGGATGGTGTTCTGGGCAGTAGCATGAGGCACAGAGCATGAGGCACGGGGTAGGTCTCCAGCCATCCACTGGTGGCTTCTACCATTGTGAGCACATAACGCTTGCCTTGGCGTGTTTGAGGCAGTGTGATGTAATCAATCTGCCAGGCTTCCCCATACTTGTATTTGGACCATCGCCCACCATACCACAGGGGCTTCACCCACTTGGCCTGTTTGATCGCAGCACATGTCTCACAGTCATTGATAACCTGGGAGATACTGTCCATACTTAAATTTAGCAGGAGGGGGGGGTCCCGGGTGCAGGAGACCCAGCCTGAGACACGACACGAACACCGATACGATTTGAGCATCGTGCTCCAGTTTTATTGTTTACCTACACCAAGTTATACTTTTTCAAAGTTCACTCCCCTTTCCCATGAGAAAGCCTCTAAGCAGCGGGGAAGATGACCAGTGTATACCTTTTCCCAAGGCTGTTCAAGGCTGCCGGCTAGCAGGTGCCTTGCAAGCCTATCTTCAGCCTGAGGCCCCGTCAGGCGTACTTCTGCAACAGCCCTGGGATGCCCAAGCTCTCCTGGGGTATCATATGTCCCCACTCCACAAGGAATTCCTCTACATATCCCCCGTTTTCTTTTTGGGCAACCCAGGCCTGGTCGATGATTTTTTGCAGCCCCGCTTTAAGGCAAGAAAAAATGCACCCAAATACTATTAAGTCTAATATAACTACAAATAGCAATCGGCAGCCTTCTACTACCAAGGTACGCAGCCATCCGGTGATACCCAGACCCTTAAGCCAATCTCCAATAGGGTTGTATGTCTCCCGAAGGTTGTGTAGGCCTCTCTGGAGGTCAGAGAGGTGCTTGTGAATTGAGACAGAGTGGTCAGAAAGATTCATACAGCACATACCCTGGAACCCTTCACAGCTGTGGCCGTGAGCCAGTAGCAGAAAATCAATGGCTGCTTGATTTTGTAATATTGTATGTCTAACACTAGTAACATCTGCGCTTAGCTCATCAAGCATCTGCGAAGTTATGTTTAACTCATCCCTCTCCCAGCAAGCAAGTTTATGCAAAATAGTGTGAGCCCTGGCTGCTGAAGCACCAGGTAAAAACATAGATGCTAGCCAAATTAACTGCCTTCACTCGATCTACATGGGCAGACAGCTGATTGAAAATGTCTGCTAATGCTCCTGTCTCAAGACAGTCAAAAACCAATTTCTCACTCTACCTCTGTGTCTGGTGCTATACCCAAAAATTTATGCAACTCTCCTTCTTAGTTTTGCCTTTGGAGAGGGTTCCCCAACACCCACCACAAGTCACTAGCAACCGCCCAGGGCAGCTGTTACATTCGCCCCAGGGTCTTGCCATTTCTCCTGCTATGGAGAGTGCTGGATCTGGCAAGTCCTCAGCTCCTTCATTCAGCCACGTCTGCAGCCTCTCCCAAGGCTTCTCGGGACGGAGGCCCCAGAGTTCTAGCTGTTATGGTAGTGGCGTCACTTTCTTCAGGAGCTGATGCTAACTGCACCTTCTTGCTTCGGGGTCTTGTATGCGTCGCACGGCACCACTTGCTGGGCACCCCTCTGGTCAGCGATGCGGTGATGACTTGCCCCTGTTGTTGCAGGACATTTTGCAGCGTTGCAGTAAAGGCAGCTGTTTGAGATGACTGTTCTGCACGGGTAGCACGTACGAGCATCTTGTCTACTCCTGCTCCTTGGGGCAGTGTGGCAAGAATTGTCTTAGTTTGCCTATTAGCATTTTCAAAGGCAAGTGTTCGGAACATTTGCTCTTGGAGCTCTTCAGACAGCTCAGTTGCATCCTTTAAGGCTGCTGACAAATGGTCAATGAACTGACCATATGGCTCCGACAGCCCCTGTCGGACTGCTGCATACGGGGGAGACTTCTTCTTTTCAGGTACTGACAACAAGGCTTTGTGGGCAAGTCTGTGACAACTGATGAAGGACTATGGGCATGGTCAGCTGCATCACTGTCGCTCCATAAGCCCTGCTCCCAGTTAGCATGTCAGCTTGGAGTGCATACTGTGGGTCTTGTGTATCACCTTGGTGTTTGCTAGCTTCTTCTTGTGCTAGCCGCTTCCATGTTCACTCCCAGAGCAGGAACTGTGAAGGGGTTAATAACAACTGTGCGATGCTGATGCAATCATTTGGACACAGGGCATCTGCTGTGAAGATAAACTGCAGAATGCTTCGTGTAGCTTCAGACCGCAAGCCATGCGTGGTGACTGTTTGCTTGGCTTGCTGCAAGATCTTCCAGTCATGGGGTTCCCACTTTGCAGTGTCCCCTTGTATCTGTACAGGGCAAGCGAGGGCATTCACTGCTTGCCAATCACCCTCGATTGCATCACAGATAACTCCATTCCATCTCCTTCGCAATGGGTCAGTCCTCTCCGTCGGGGCTCCCCTCGCGGGAAGGGAGGGGCTGTAGGCACTCTGCCTGATACTCCCGATGGGGACGTAGGAGCTTTGAGTGCTAACTTGACCGGTGGGGCACAGGACGCCACGGTGCTGATGGTGTAATATCACAAGCTTTGGACTCTAGCGCGTCTTGCCGTGTAGATAAGTCAGCAAGCTTTTTGATTACTTCTTGCATCATTTCTTGGTGCTTCTCCCCCTCTTGGGGCTGACCCCCGGCAGCCCTGGCTGGCTCTGGCTCTGCAGGCGACAAAACCGCAGAAGCTGCTTCGCTGCTGGATGTTGCTCCGCTGTCCGGCAGAGGGGGGGTTGTGCTCTGCCGCTTTCGGCCGGGCTTTAGGACCGCTTGTTTGCTCTGCCGCTTTCAGCCGGGCTTTAGGACCACTGGTTTCCGCCGCCGCTTTCGGCCGGGCACCAGGACAGCCTGTTTCTCCTTGGCCCGCCTGTGCCCCACCCCCTGAGTCGGGCGGCTCTGCTCCTGCCGACTCAGCCATTTCTCTCTCAGACGTCGGAAGGATAACTTCCTTCCCTGCCGAGTCCAGCAACTCCCACAGCGAGTGGACAGGTGCTGCTGTGCCCTTAATCAGTCTTTTCGCGGCCAGCCTGAAGAACTGTGCAACCCTGGACTCCGCCCTGGTCTCTGGCCACTGCTCCATAAGACCCCCGTCTGTTCCCTTCCCAGAGCCACCACACCTGGAGCTGCTACTCTCTAAAGCCTCTATGGCGGCCGCGGCCACTGTCCTCTCTGTTTTCATGTCTGCGAGAGTGCCAGTTACTGCTCTCCAGGTTAAGCCGAGAGCTTTAGCTTCTTTAGCTTCCTTTCCTCCCTCAATTGTGGACAGCCACAATTTATATCCAACTTCCCCCCATGCTTCGGTTGAAAACAAAAGCGAAGTGTAACTCAATAATGCATGTTCTTGGGCCCATGTAACGAGGGCTTTCAGATCTCGGTCTTTCACAATCTCACCTCTCATAGAGAGACTATTAGCTAGGAGTCGAGGTCCTGCCCCATAGTCCATAGCTTCTGTGCTGCGGGTACCCGCTTGGCTGTGCGAAAATACGGTCTCCGGCCACTCGGCTTTGAGGTTTAGCCCCCAGCTTTACTCGGCTTTGGGACTTATCCTCCGGCTTTCTATTCTGCTTTGAGACCAGGCCCCCGGCTTTACTCGGCTTTGGGGCCACCCGCTCTGGCTCCCCTGGCTCCACCGCACCGATACGATGAAATTCGGAGTCTTACCCCGTTTAAGCGAACCTGCATGAAGCAAAACTCACTCGGGTCCCTGCCGTTCGGGCGTCACGTTTAGCGGGGGGGGGGGGGGGGGGGGGGTCCCGGGAGCAGAAGAATCCAGCCAGAGTCACGATGCGAACACTGATACGATTTGAGCATGGTGCTCCCGTTTTATTGTTCACTTCCACCAAGTTATACTTTTTCAAAGGTCACGCCTCTTTCCCATGAGAAAGCCTCTAAGCAGCAGGGGAGCTGACCAGTGTATACCTTTTCCCAAGGCTGCTCAAGGCTGCTGGCTAGCAGGTGCCTTGCAAGCCTATCTTCAGCCTGAGGCCCCGTCAGGGGTACTTCTGCAACAGCCCTGGGATGCCCAAGCTCTCCTGGGGTATCTTATGCCCCCACTCCACAAGGAATTCCTCTACAGTTAAATCCCCCCCTCAGTCTCGTGCCCACTTATAGGTGGCATCTCTGCCCTGATGGCCTGAAGCATCATGGGCCCATCAAGCTAAGAACAACTCTCCTCTATGTTGCCAATCCAAGTCTATCTGGGACACCTCTATTTTCACAGACTGATATACCTGTTTGTTGTTACGATGTTCTTCATTAGCCCGACTCTTGGGGACATGAGCATCTACATGACAGACTTTCACAGGTAGCTTCTCTACCCGAGTGGCAATGCCTTTCCACTAATCAACAGCCCAGATTGGTTTTCCTCTGCGCTGCCAGTTTGCCTTATTCCACCTTTCCCCACAGAGCATTGGCTACCATCCATGAATCAGTGTAGAGGTAGAGCTTTGGCCACTTCTCTCTTTCAGCTATGTCTAGAGCTAATTGGACGGCTTTGAGTTCAGCAAATTGGCTCGATCCACCCTCTCCTTCAGTAGCTTGTGCAACTTGTCGTGTGGGGCTCCATACAGCGGCTTTCCATTTCCGGCTAGTGCCTACAATTCGGCAGGAACCATCAGTGAAGAGGGCGTATTGTCTTTCACTCTCTGGTAGCTCGTTATATGGTGGGGCTTCTTCAGCACGTGTCACCTGCTCCTCTTCTTCTTCAGAAGATAACCCAAAAGTCTCACCTTCCGGCCAGTTCGTAATTATTTCCAAGATCCCAGGGCGACTTGGGTTTCCAATTCGGGCGCTGTGTGATGAGGGTAATCCATTTGCTCCAAGTAGTGTCCGTGATGCATGGAAGGAACCTTTCCCTTGAACATCCAACCCAGCACCGGTAGTCAGGGTGCCAGGAGGAGTTGTGCCTCTGTGCCAATTACTTCTGAGACAGCTTGGACTCCTTCATAAGCTGCTAAGATTTCTTTCTCTGTGGGGGTGTAGTTGGCTTCAGACCCTCTGTAGCTTCGGCTCCAGAATCCCAGTAGTGGCCCCAAGTCTCACCAGGCACCTTCTGCCAAAGGCTCCAGGACAGACCATTGTTCCCAGCTGCAGAGTAGAGCACATTCTTTACCTCTGGTCCTGTCCTGACTGGGCCAAAGGCTACCGCATGAGCGATTTCCCGCTTGATCTGGGCTAAGGCTTGTTGCTGTTCGGGGCCCCAGTGGAAATTGTTCTTTTTGTGGGTAACCAGGTACAGAGGGCTCACGATCTGGCTGTATTCAGGAATATGCATTCTCCAAAAACCTATGGCGCCTAGGAAAGCTTGTGTTTCCTTCTTGTTGGTCGGTGGAGACATCGCAGTGATCTTATTGATGACCTCGGTGGGGATCTGACACTGTCCATCTTACCACTCTACCCGCAGGAACTGGATCTCTCGGGCAGGTCCCTTGACTTTGCTCTTCTTGATGGCAAAGCCAGCTTCCAGGAGAAACTGGATGATCTTCTCTCCCCTTTCTCAAATACCTCCGTTGCGGTGTTCCCCCACACAATGATTTTGTCGATGTACTGCAGATGTTCTCGATCCTCACCCTTTTCCAGTGCAATCTGGATCAGCCCATGGCAGATGGTGGGACTGTGCTTCCACCCCGGGGCAGTCAGTTCCAAGTGTACTACACGCCCCTCCAGGTGAAGGCAAACTGGGGGCCTGTATTCTGCTAACAGAAGAATGGAGAAAAATGCATTAGCAATGTCAATAGTGGCATACCACTCCGCTGCTTTGGACTCCAGCTCGTACTGGAGCTCCAACATGTCCAGCACAGCAGCGCTCAATGGTGGAGTCACTTCATTCAAGCCACGATAGTCCACAGTCAATCTCCATTCCCCGTCAGACTTGCACACAGGCCAAATGGGGCTCTTGAAGGGTGAGTGGGTCTTGCTGACCACCCCTTGGCTCTCCAGCTCACAGATCATCTTGTGGATGGGTGTGGTGGCCAGTTAGCCTGTGGTACAAGGGACAGAGAGAGTTCTCGGTAAGACAGTCCCTAGTACCATAGAGTTCTGTCTATGTCACGGTGAGACAAGAAGCCTCTCCCAGAATGCTTTGTTCTGTTATGGTAATCTACCCCAGTTCTGCTTCCCTGGTTTGCTGTTGGCCACTCCGCCCCCTTGCTACCTATATGTTCCATGCCATGGAAAGTTCTCCACTCCACGTTCTGCCCATTGGCCTCTGCCCCTCGCCACTCCCCCAGAGCTCCCCCATTGGTCCCCATTCCCTAGTCCCTCCTTTGTACTGCCCCTGTGCCCTCACACCATTGGTTCCTGGTGCTAGCCCCACTCCTGTACTTAAGCCTGAATTCTTCATTGTTCTGAGTCTTTGCCTCTAGAACCCTTCACAGTGTGGAAGCAATAAACTGCTCCTGTAGAAATCCATGCAAAGACCCTTCCTGCCTCTTTGCCACCGACCCATATTGTCGAGGTCTCCTCCTCCTGCCATGTAGCCCTGGGAGAGGGGTCCTGGGACCGAGACGGGGTTTCCCTAGCCCCTTGTCAGCCTCCTTCCCCATTGGTTGAATTGTGTTTCCCAGCGCGGGGAAGGACCCTCGGTCCCGGGACTAGAAGAGTTCCTCGGCAGATCCCGGCCATGCCGCTGGAGAAATAAACATCTCTCTGAAACATCTATCAAGGATCTGTCCATATGTATTTCTTTTCCATGGGACTCCTTGTTTGGTACGCATGTTACAGTATCCCCACTGCAACAAATGGTGGTGAATTGTGAGCAGAACGATCTCCGATCCCTACAGCGACGGATTTGTGAGTAAATTCTAGAAACTGTGGATTCCTCTTATTGTTTTTGTTTTGCTATTCCATATCTAAACTATGGAAGAACCGTGGGAAGACTCTTGGCTCTCAGAGCTGCATATGGACATTTATCTTAAACTTTAAAAGATTCTTGAACAACGATTTGTAAATTTTAGCTTAATTCAAGCTCAAAAAGAACTGAAACACTTCCTGGCATGGTTGTTTAAGAACTTTTTCTGCGTTTCTTGGGATTTGATTTTTACCAAAGACTTTTGGAACACCGTTTGGACACAGTTAATTTTTGAGTCAAAATACATGCCAATGGAAGAATATTTTCTTGAATATTATTTAATTACCGAGACTGTTGAGCAATTTCAGCTGTGTCCTGGCAAAGGGAAGCCTGGCTCAGAGACCGTGGACCGAGCCCTCTGCGGGCAGCAGCGAGGCAATTCCCGTGTGCGGGCAGAGCCACACGAGCCGCAGTGTTGGTGGCAGAGCGAGGCGCGGCGGGAGTGGCGCGACCCGGCAGGGCCCGCCCGGCCCCGTGCAGCGGGTGGTGGAGTGAGCCCTGTGAACGCCCGACCAAGAGGAGTGGCATGCGGGCGGCGGCTGGCGGCGGTGGCAGCGGAGTGGAGCTGCGCCCAGCCAAGACGCGCACTGGAGCAGGGCACGGGGGAGTCATCGCTCGGGGGCCCGGCCGAGACGTGGGTGCAGCGCCTGGCAGCGGCAGTGAAGCGGCGACCAGAGGAGGCGACGCGCAGAGAACTGAGCGGTGCGGCCCAGCCCGGCCCACACAACCCCAGGAAGAGCGCGCATGCACGAGTAGCTCTGGCAGCCCCGGCAGCACTGACAATCCTGGCAATTCCAACACGTGAGCAAGCAAAAGAGAAAGCAAAAATGCAGCGAGACAGAAAACAGCAGCCACTCGGAAAAAGGAAAAGATCACCATAGCTAAGGTTTTAGGAATAGTAAAATGGCATAATGTTAAACAAAATTATGGTTTTATAACAAGATGTGACAACCAGCAAGACATATTCGTTCATAGAACTGCTATTAAAAAGAATAACCCTGAAAAATGCATCCCAAGCTTGGGAGATGGAGAGGTGGTGGAATTCAAAATTGTACAGGGTAGAAAAGGGTTACAAGCATCAAAGGTCACTGGGCCTGATGGTATTCCTGTAAAAGGCAGTATATATGCAAAAAATCGTAGTAATGTTAGACAATATCTCCATTGTAGGCCCCCCCTACAGTCTCCCTTTCCTAATCCCACCTTTCCCGTTTACCCTATATCCTATTATCCCCAGTGTATTCCCAATCCGTTTTTTCATCCATGGTTTCCCTCACAAAACCATGCCTTTGCCAATTGTTTCCCCAAAAATCCCTTTCCAATGCCGAGTGGGGGATGAAGAGGGGGAGGGAAGAAATTAACTGTTGTTGTTTAGAGTTCCAAAGGTTACAAATAGAAGAAACCCTCTCCTGTATCAGTTTCCCCACAAAGCATGCCCCGAGAGTCCTGTCTCCCTTCTGTTAGCCTTAAAATGTTCCAGAGAATCTGTTTGAACATTTAAAGATTCAGGAGGGTGGCTTGTATTGTTTTAAAACTGTTCTTGTTATGTTTATCCAGTTGTTTTCAATGTTAAGTTTTAAATCTCTTTTTGTTAAAAATAAACGGGTGAAATGTCGGGGTCTCCTCCCCCTGCCATGTAGCCCTGGGAGAGGGGTCCTGGGACCGAGACGGGGTTTCCCTAGCCCCTGGTCAGCCTCCTTCCCCATTGGTTGATTTGTGTTTCCCTGCACGGGGAAGGACCCTTGGTCCCGGGACTAGAAGAGTTCCTCGGCAGATCCCGGCCATGCCGCTGGAGAAATAAACATCTCTCTGAAACATCTATCAAGAATCTGTCCATATATATTTCTTTTCCACGGGACTCCTTGTTTGGTACACGTATTACAGTATCCCCACTGCAACACCATATTACTGAAGCTATCCATGCGTTTGTGCGTGCACGCGTGTGTGAGTGTATATAGCTGATCCTGATGAGCGGCTTCACTTTGGAGATGCCTTTTAGAGATCACTACACCTCGCGCTCCGGCACAGAAGCTACAGACCCAGAGAGATAGCTATAGATGGGGATCACACCATCTTGATTAGTCCCATACTGCCAGCGGTGCACTGTCGAGGTGGCAATTGGCACTCATTGCTCTTCCACCTTTAGAAGCCCAACTGCAGAAGGATTCTCTGATAGTCCAGTGTAGTGGGTTGAACCTGAGTTGATGGACAGTCTTTTAGACCAATAATGCTTCTTGCAATTTACATATTTAAACCACGTGGAAAGGTGGGAATTTCCTTTTGTTCTAGCTCACCTGCCGGAAGGTGGGGGGGGGGCATCCGAGCCTCTGGGCCCTGCCCGGCCGGGACGGGCAGGAGCCCCTGTCCCCTTCTTCTTTTGCCAACGCCATGGCACAGACCCTGGGTCTCTGGCGGGGGGGGGGGGGGGGGGGGGGGGGGGGGAGCTATCCCAGAGCCGAAGGCAGCTAAAACCAGCCATGGACTGCCATGCAGCTAAACCCATCCGGCGCTGCTTCTTGGGACTGGCAGGTCCCTCTCCTCTCGACGCAGATAGTTTGATGGGCCTTCTCAACTATAGATTGACCTGTGGGGGAGTGAGGAATGCCTGTGGTATGTTGGATACCCCACACACTAAAAAATTCTTTAAGTTTGTTTGAGATGTAAGCTGGACCATTATCGGTTTTTATCTCTGCCGGAATGCCCAGAGTAGAAAAAGCAAGGAGAAAATGTTTCATAACATCTTTTGCCTTTTCTCCTGCATGGGCGGATGCAAACACAGCTCCAGAAAATGTATCAACGGAGACGTGTACATATTTTAATCTTCCAAATTGGGGGACATGGGTTACATCTGTCTGCCAGATTTCACAGCTACTTAGGCCTCGGGGGTTAACCCCGGAACCTAATGATGGCACCTGGTAGCTTTGGCAGTTGGGACAGGTCTCCATAATTGCCCTTGCCTGGTCTTTAGGCAGTTTAAACATTCTCACAAGGGCTGGCGCGTTTTGATGGTAAAATTGATGGCTCAACTTCGCTTGAGCGAATTTGTCCGGTACATTGGGAACTTGTACTGGCATTGCAAGAGCGTCTGCCCTCTGATTCCCTTAGGCAATCAGCCCAGGGAGATCAGTGTGTGATCTCATATGCATCACGTGGAACGGGTGCTTTCAGTGGGAGAGTAGAAAAACAAGCTTCTAAAGCAAGCTATACAATTTAGGGTTGGATACCTCCTTTAACAAAGTGTTCTGCTCTGGCAATTACTCCAGCTACATAAGCTGAATCTGTCACCAAATTAATAGGTTCCTCGAACCTCTCGAAAACTCTAACCACGGCTGCCAACTCTGCAATGTGTGGGGAACCATCCACCACCTGGACATCAGACTCCCACATCTGCGTCCTGGGATCCTTCCAAGTCATGACTGACTTGTGGGATCCTCCTGAGCCATCCGTAAAGATCGTTAGAGCTTTGAGAGGGGTCCAACTCTGAAGTTCCTTTAGAGCCAAATGAAAGGCCGAATTGAACAATTTATGTTTTGGATTGTGAACTGAAACTTTGCCTGGATAACTGTCTAGAGCGAACTGGAGGTGTTCATTTATCTGGAGCAAGTGTTCCAGGACACCAGTTTTCAATGGCAAATAAATGCATGTGAAATCACACCCCGCAAGGGTACGGAGGCATGCTCTGGCTTTCATAATCAGTTGGGCCATCAGTTCCTGTGGTGTGGTTATAGTTTTGAATGGCTGGTGCAACAAGAAGATCCATTCTATTATAAAAAGGGGGTCTTTTTGTGCTGCATCCCATTGAAAAATCAGCCCATGCAACTTGGGCGACTTACCCAAAATGATGAAACTAAAGGGTAGTTCAGGACTGGTCTGGTGGGCCTAGTGAGAAGACAGGGCAAGCTGTACCTTTTTAATGGACCCTTGGGCCTCCTCAGTGATGACTCGGTGATAGTCCAGGTCCTCGCTGCCTTTCAGGAGGTTAAACAGTGGAGCCAGGTCTTCCATTGTGAGTCCCAGCAGAGGATGAACCCAGTTGATAGAGCCACACAGCTGGTGCAGGTCCTGGAGGGTCTTTGGGACATCCCTGATGGTAAGCTGCTGGGGCACGACGGTCCATTCACTGATGTGGAGTCCTAGGTAAGTCCTTGGGCAGGTGCGTTGAATCTTTTCCTGCTGTATTTCAAACTCTGCTTTTTAAATGGCCTGAATAGTTTTTTCTAAAGTCAAGTCCAGGTAAGTATTGTCCGGTGCACAGATTAATACATCGTCCATATAGTGGAGGATAATGGACTTCGAGAACTCCTTGCAGACAGGGGACAAGACATAGGCAATGTACCATTGGCAAATAGTGGGCGAGTTTTTCATTCCCTGGGGAAGGACTCCCCAGTGGTACCTGCACAACAGGGATTAACGGTTGAGGGACGGGACAGAGAAGGCAAACCTGGGGGCATCACAGGGGTGCAGGGGTATATTGAAAAAACAATCTTTGATGTCTAGGATGGCAAGCTCCCATTCTCAGGGGAGCATAGAGGGCGAGGGCAACCCTGGTTGCAGGGGACCTACATCCTCGATCACCTTGTTAATTCACCGGAGGTTGTGGAGGAGCCTCCACCTGTCTTTGCCTGGCTTTTTTACAACAAAGACAGGAGAGTTCCAAGGGTTATTGGTGAAAACCATATGGCCTTGGAAAGCTGCTCTTCCACTAGCAACTCGAGAGCTCATAATTTCTCTGCTGACTGAGACCATATGTCCACCCATATGGCTTTATCTGTCTTCCAGGTAAGACGTGGGATGGCGCGCTCTACAGTGGCCCCGGCTAGAAATCCTGTGGTGATGGAATTTCCAGCCGAGTCCCCCATTGGGATAGAAGGTCTCTGCCCCAGAGTGTAAAGCCCAAGTCAATAACAAAGGGTCGGACTGTGGCTACATGACCATAGGGGCCTTCTACCACGATCTTATTAGCACTCTTCATGGAAGTGTCTGTTCCCCTTATTCCCGTGATCCTCCTGTTCATTGGTTTGACCTTCCACTCTTGGGGCCACTCAGCTCAAGAAATGATGGTCACATCTGCCCGTGTCTACCATCCCCGTCAAGTAAACAGTGGCCTTCCCGTTGCGCAGTTTACAATGTAACATAGTGTCGCAGGTTGTGTTTGTAACCGGGCAGAAACACCAATTTAGTGTAGTGGTTTGGTCCAAAATACTCATTACTGTTTATCTTCTGTGAGATAAGAATTAGGAGAAATGCAAAGCAGGCACCAAACTTGAAAGAATATAAAGAAGTTTATTAACAGACCTAAAAGAAGGGAAAAAAAAAAAAATTATACCACCTTCAGAACTCTCCTCCTCCTCCCCCCACCTTCCTCCCTTCTCCCACTGACAATGTGAAAAGACAACCCTTAAGATGTTCAGTCTGTTTACCACTGCCATAATAACCTTGTTTAGTCCATTTAGAAAGAGAAGTCTCTTCTTGCTCATGCTATGAAAACAGTATCACAACGAGACAGTCACCCACTTCCAAATATCGTTCAGTCCATTTAGGAAGAGGAGTCTCTCTGCCTGCATGTGAGTCCCTTCCCCCGACTTGCAGCTTGTTCAAAGTCACACACAGATAGCAATTGGTTTTCCCACGTTCGAGGGTCCACTCTTGAAGTTTTTTGGGGTACAATTTTAAGGTTGAGCCGTTCAGAAACAAAAACAGAGGCCTTTCTCCTTCCCTGGGAGCAAAGGGTCTTCCTCATCTTCATTGTTAGGACTATCTCTGGGAGCATCTCTAGGAACTGAGGTTTTCTCCTTTCCCATTTGGAGCAAAAGTCCTCATCTGGTCCATCTCTCCCTGTCCAAACTTCTCATGAAATTACAGCTGCGTCAGCATCTGCCTATCTCAGCGCAGGTGCTTTTGCTTACGAGTTGAACACTCCACCCCCCATATCTTCATGGAATTACAACGGGATACTCTCATATATCATAGCTTCACAACAAAATTTCAGCTTTAAGCATCTCCTCTCTCTCTTCCCTCAGGTTTTCAGCTCTTCACAGCAATAAAAGGGTTAATCTCACCTCGACCTTGCAGCTTTGCAGCTGGAATGTTGAATTTTTCTTATTGCAGTGGAGAGGGGGGATAGCCAAGTTGCTCCAGCTGCCCACGGCAAGGCAGTGGGGGGGGGGGGGGGGGTTCCACGGCTGGAACAGGTCCATCGGCTCCAGGATGGCCGTGGCCCGGCCCGGCCTGGCCCAAGCAGGGCCTGGCCGGGCCCGCTGGCCCCCACACGGGGCCCGCAGCCACCTGTCCCAGCACTGGAAACGAGAGAGAGCTTGGGGGGGGGAGTTTGTCTATTCTTAAGTGTGGATCACAGAGGCGGTCACAACTTTAAGTGGCTTAGAGAATTGTCCATATTCAAACTGGCCAGCTGATAGGTTGTATCAGGTCCCAGAGGAAACTGTAAGCACCCCTCAGCAAGGACATCCCTTCCGGGACTATGCTTGCTAACCTATGACACATAGGTTTGTCCCTGCCCACAATTTCTGCCCACCATATGGATGGCGTTCTGTGGCACCGTGGGAACTCTTGGGGGAGAAGATTGGCCTGTGCAATAGGTGTCCCTTTGTTCATGAACCACGGTGGGTTGTTACAGAAAACAGCGACAGTAACTGTACCGTTTGTGTTCACAGTCTGAACCTCGGGAAAGATAAAAAGTTCAGGTGGTCCACGCACAGGATCTCCCCTGATCAGAATGTCTGTAGTCCTGTCCAAAAATCCAATCTGTCCCACAGTTATTGTGTGCAGTGTATTGTCCTCAACGTGAAAAGAGAGCTCACTCACCAAAAGATGATGAGTCTCTGCTCGCTTACAGTTCTGAGGTCCATCCTTCAGGCTGGAAGCATGGTGGAGGGAAACGGCTCGATGCTTGATGTCCTTGTGTGGGGCTGTTCCGCTCTCTAATGTCTGTTTCCCGAATGTTTCTGGTGGTGGTGTTTGCATGTGGGACAGTCTGAGGGAACAGACTTGGAATCCTTGTTATTATCCTTTGGTTCAGGGCAATTTTTAACCAGATGTTTAAAGCTTCCACAATTGAAGCACCTTGGCTTCTCTCTCTGTATTTTATTTGAAACTGCCAATGCTTCCACCACCACTTTTGAAACTGCCTGGGAGATAGTCACCTCAGGGGAGGTCAATTTGGTGCAGGCCTCGATCATTTGGTCAATGGTAGGAGCTGGATCCAAAGGAAGAGCCCGGAGGATTTTTTTACAACTCTCATTTGCATTTGCAATGGCCAATACACACAACAGCTCTTTCTGAGCTTCCAAATTCTCAACTTGCTTTTCGACTGACTCCCTAAGTCTGTCAATGAATTTTATAAAAGACTCATCGACCACCTGCTTTATGGTGGAGAAATTATGAGAGGGGGTGGAGTCACTAGGTGTCAGAAACAAAGCTCTTTCAGCTACCCGTTTAATATCTCCCAGGACTACTTCAGTAAGCTGCTGTGCCTGATCCTGGGGACTTTCTAGAATCCCCTCACCGCAAAGCTGGTCTAATGCCAAATTCGGTCTGTTGGGGTCCCTCTGATAGCTTTAGAGGAGGTCCCGTAACAGCTTTTTCCAAGTCCTCTCCCATACCATGTATTCTGCAGGGGAGAGAAGGCATGACATAATGTTTTTTATGTCGTGCGGGACCAGGATGTTTGTGGCGAAGGTAGCCTGGAACAAGTTTTTAAAATAAGGGGAATCCCGCCCAAAACCTTTTCTTGCTTTACACAACTCTTTTAACTGCTCGTAGGGAGCGCCTCCCATTTCAGGTTCCCCCCCCCCATCATAGCAGATCGGAGCTGCTCTTACATGGATTTTACCAGCCAGCTCCCAGTCCCCGCCCTTTGTGGCCTACCTCTGTATCTTGGCCCAGTGATAGACATCTGAGAGATCACTCTCTCCCTCCTCCGAAGAGGGGGAGGTGTCTCGGCACCAAAAGCAGCATGGGTGGCATCCCCGCTGATATGGGACTGCAGGAGCCAGGATGGCTTCCGTCCGGTCAGCGCCGCTCCCACTTCTGGCCCCGATAGCATGGGAACCAGAGGGGGGGGCTGGCCAGGGGCAGGACTGCCAGAGAGGGGGACGTAAACATGGGCAGGGCCTGCCCCCGGGAGGGGACTCCCGATGGCAAGGGGAGGGGCTGACGTGGATACACCCACCAACGTGGAGGAGGGATCTGACGTGGGGACACGCAATGACGCAGTAGGCGGAGTTAGGGAGGGGCCATGGGTTTCGGCAGGTGCAGGCTAATTCAAAGAAGAAGGTGGCAAGATGGTGCGGCCAGCCACAGGGTCAGTGCCATCTTGTAAAGTAACTAGGGTTGACACAGCGGGACCTTGGGGCGTTGGGAGGGTGGTTATGGGGGCCCCCGAGACAGGGTGATCGGTCCCGACCTGAGGAGAGGCTAGGGGGGCTGGGAAGGGTCTCCACTGCATGGTGAGATACACTTTCTGATCCTCCCTGAGGGTCAGGCAGAGAGGGGACACAGGGAGAGGGAAGAAACAAAGGGGTACCAACACCAGAGGGACCCGGATTTCCCAGCACTGCCGATTCAGTCTCTGAATTCTTAACTGATTTATAAATAACGACTAACAAGGGGAAAAACATGCTAACCGAGGCATCTCCACTCTGTCTGAGAAGCGTTAGCTTCTCCCCAACTTTGTCCCAGAACCCAAGAGACTGGACAGAAACCGTTGAAAAGTCCAGAAAAAACTCAAACAGCCAACAAACAAAACATTTTAAATTTCCCTTAAAAAAGGGGAATTTTCCCACCTTAAGGTTACCTTTAATTTGGGAATAAACCTCCCTTTGGGGAAGGGCTAAGTTTCCACCCATCCTTCCCCAGAAAACTCTTCCTAGCACTGAGAGGAAAGGGTAAAACAAAAGAGTGCAAAAAGGGGACCCAAACAGAGTTTCACTCACACAGTTCCGGTGCTCCGGGGGTCAAATAAAACTCTCGGTATAGTCCTCTGGTTTTCGGCTGGTCCTCCCGTACTGCAGAGGGTTCCCAGCCACCCTTCGAAACAGACCTAATAAACGTAGATCTGTTCTCTGGGAAGCAGCTGCACCGAAACATGACTCCTGGTAGCACAGAGGTTTCAGGGATGTTTTCAGGGACTTTCAGCAAAAGTCCAAGTTCAGGAGGCCACGTAACGCAGTGCATGGGTTCGGTGGAGGGTTTTCTGTGTTCTTCTGAAAGTGTCCCTGGCAAGAGATTACTCCGGTGGTGCGGTATAGCACGCTAGCAAGCTAACTCCTTCCCCCGCGTGGCTGGAGGTGTGGACACAGACACACACTCAAGCTGGATAGCTCAGCGTTACCAGAGACAAAGAGTCAGGAGGGGTCCCTGTATGGCGTTCCACGGATGACAGTTTATTGCAGCAGCCTTGCCGTGAAGGAGACCAGAGACGAAAGAGACCCAGGACCACGTAGTGTCCAGGGTTTTGTACAGGAGCAGGGCAAGCATCAGGGACCAATGATCTGAGGGCACGGGGGTGGTACAAAGGTGGGACTAAGGAAAGGGAGCCAATGGGGAAGGTCTGGGGGCATGTAGGGTAACAAGCCGACCAGACAGACCAAATATGCATAGCACCACAAAGCCAGATGGGAGAGGCTTTTCCTTTCTCACCCTAAGCCAGGGGATGCTTTTAAACCTCGGAATCGGCCCACCAACAGGCCTCTTCTCTTTTGGGGCTCCCTGGCCCCTCAGCCATCATAGCTGCTGGCTCAGCAGCTAAAACAACCTGCAGAATGTTCAGTATTTCAAATGAGAACAAGCGTAGAGGGGACATAAAAAGATGGATCCTCTCTAACCATTTCTGCATGCAGTGCCCTGCAATTAACTCCTAAATTCTACTTCTTGTATGCCAAATATTTGTCTTCAGAACTCCTTGTTCTCTAATCAAACCCTTCTGGGTAGGTAATCGAGGAGATACTATACATCTTTTTAGCACACGTTTCACTAGTCAATTAAATCCAATGCACAGGATAACTTGACTAAACCATCAGTGGTAACTGAGGTGATGAAAAAACAAGTACATGTTCATGTCTTAATTTGGAGCTCTTCAAACTGCTTGAAAATGGAAGCCTTGGACAAGGTTCAGATATAGGAAAATCCAAAACATGAACAGCATCTCACTGCTGCTGGAAGCCTTCAAGTCCGCTACTGCAGTCTACAGGCTACACAGATCATCTGAGTGTTGTGAAAGTTCTCCAAGGAAGAACAAGGCTAATGCATGCACACAAATGCTGACCAAAAGCACTTGATGGTCTTGGAGAAAAAGATGTAACCTTTACTTTCTTAAAGTGATACACAGGACTCCTTTAAACACAGGACTCCTTTAACATGTGAAATATAGAACTCTTTTAACATAGGTGCTTTAGTATAAAGTATAGATTAGTAAAAGTTGGCTGTTGGCTGCTATGCTCGACTGCAACTGCTTTTGCAAGACAAGAAGCCTAGCCCTGGAAAGGGGCTATGATGATAAGTAAATAGGAGATGCTATGCCTAATGCTAACTGCTCTGAAAAAACAAACCTGAGTAGAGTAGGATGATAATGGAATGCGAGCTAATGGGTTTGGCTAACCGACTGTTTGCAGAACAGGGGCCTAGCCCCTATGGGCTAAGCGATAAGGGGGAAGATGCATGCTAACTGCTGTTTTAATGACAAATAGAGGAACTGTCACAAAAGGGTAAAAATGTAATAGGAGAATAGGAACATAATCAATACACAATTATAAATAAAGTATAACTAATATAGCAACAAAGTGTACAATAGTAGACTTAAGTGTGTATTAGCAAAATAGATGTAATAAATGTATTAAGAATAGTGTGCTGTGTTTGTAACCCTAAGATAAGGAAACCGCAAGTCATGTAAGACCCCCTAGAACTGTAACTTTAGATAAGTGACCAAAGCAAGGGCAGATTACGAACTTGTACACATAGGATGACAAACTTGTAAACGTAGAATGACAAACTTGTAAACGTATAAAAAACCTCTGTAAGATGACCATGTTGGACACACATATGGAGGTGTTAACCCCAGCGTGCTCCTAGCCTGAGCAATAAAGGTGTGCTTTACTTTACAGTACATTGCTGTGGAGTAGATTCCTTTGAATCAGTTTGGCGAGCCAGCCAGGAGAAACTCTCTTTGGCTGCGGGACCCTCTGAAGCTGGGACAGTCTAGCAGGTGCCTCTGGAGACTTCTCTGGATAGACCACCCGTGCTCCGGTGGATCACCCCGGGGAAGGACAAGATCCTGACATTAAGGTATGCAAAATTTAAAGCACCCTTTACCTGGTTGTAACCTGACTCGTCAAAGTAATACAAGTAATACACTCCTTAAGCCGTACACTAGAGGTGGGTATACCAGGTTGCTAGCACCTTTTAAGATATACACAGGGAGTGTGGTATTGAGCCCCTGGGCGGGAGTGCCACATCAGGCCCCTCTTTGCAGAAATTTAGAAAATTGTGTGTCTCGTTGATAATAAGTTCTGCCTTTTTTTACCTCTTTAAAATAATTAAGGTTGCTTAGCTTATATGACTTTTGGTTTGTGCTTTTTTTCTCCTGATTACGTTAATGAACTTTCTCTATGTTGTATGATGCTGGTATTGGAGTGGTCTTAGCAATAATTTTATTTTCTATTTTGTTATTCTGTTGGCCATTGCCTCTGTTATTTCACATACTTCTGTTTCCTCAAACTGCATTCATGTTGTGGTCTGAATTTGGGTTAGGGATTGGACTGGCAATTTTATTAATCCTTGTAATTTACTTTATCTATGCTTGCTTCAAACCATCCGCCACCATCCCCTGTGTGTGTTAGATGTTAATTGAGGAAACCCTGCCTGGGGTTGTGGAGGGGGCAGAGAAAGGAGTGTCCCCTTCATTGTGTGGACTGTGTGGAGAATGCCATCTGATATTCCTATGCATCTTTTGTAGGCAGTGTGGTTTCGCTGGCAAATTTGACACAAAAGAGAGGATTTGTTGGTTTTGTCAAGGCTGCCAGAAGGACAAAACCTTTGATGACTTTTCTGTTAGACCGTGTAGTGTACTCTGCAGGAAGAAATTAAGCCGGTTTAGTTTGGAAGGAGGAATTTCTGAGGAAGAGGCAGTATATATATTCCAGGAGTCGCTATTGAACGAGGCGATAAGTGAGGAAATACTAGAATTATTACAGGGACTGGACTTTATTGCCTTAATTCAATAATAAGGAGGTTTATGGGAGGGTTCCCTTCTTCAGCCAAATTAAGTTGTTTTTGAAAAACAACCCTTTCCCACTTTTTGACCTCTGTTGGGGTGATAAAACCAATAACACTACCCTCTCTCTCCCCTTTTCCTCTCTTTACTATCACACCTCTGAAAAGCGGGGTTTTTTTATCATTTTGTGTTGGTGAAAGAGAATAAATGTGTGAGTGACTGAAACGTGCAATTAAGCACGAAGCGAGTGGGGAGCTCTGACCTGCATTTCCATTATCCCACGAGGGAAACGGCCAGGGACGAGCAAAGTGAGTCCGGAAGTGGTTGTGTGTGAGAGCAAAAGACATGATTGAGACGCACAAATAAGTGCGAAGCGAGTGGGAGCTCTAACTCATGTTTCCATAGCCCCGCGAGGGGAGCGGCCAGAGAGGAGTGAAGCGAAAGGAGAGTAAAATGGGAAACAAACAAAGCCAAGATTTAGTGGCCAAAAGCCCCTTAGGATGCATACTAGCCCACTGGAAGGAAATCGGGGGGCACCAGGGGGGACTATTAATAAAAAGACTCTCATCAAATATTGCAACCAGTGGTGGCCACTTTATAGACTTGAAGGGGGGGAGAAATGGCCAGAAAATGGAACTTTAAACTATAATACCTTATTACAGAACATCTTGTTTTTACATAGAGAACAAAAATGGGATCAGGTGGTGTATGCTGACATGTTTTTTGAACCCAGGGACCACCCTGAATGGCAAAAAGAGTGTGGTATTAATTTAGCTACCAGAGACCCTTTTTCTTTAACTATAGAAAAAGATAATTTGGAACAAGGGGTAGGAAAACTAACGCGATGTTGCTCGGCTTGTTCCATAGGACAATGCTGTTTAAAATATCAAAATAAACAGCCTGAGGAGAGAATTGAAGACTTTGTCAGTCCACCTGGGGCGGAAAGGGGGGGAGAATGGACTTTCTCCCCCACCATCACCAGAAAGGGGCAGGCGGATGGAAAGAGGAAGACACAGGGCTTCCCCCTTACCATCATTTTCACCTCTGAGCGGGCGAACTTGGGGAAAACTTAAGGCTAGGTCAGTTACTCCTGAAAATCAGGTGACTTCTAGGGAGGTTTTTCAGGCCCCTCTGAGGGAGGCTGCTGGGCCCACAGGGCAGATATGGCTAAAAGTAAATTTTTCAATGGGAGATTTGGATAGCTGGAAGGAGACAGCTAGGAGGTATCATGATGATCCATCAGGAGCAGCTAAAAGGTTTGGCGGTTTTGTAAAAGCATTGGACCTGGACTGGGAAAATATTGATTTAATGTTGGATGCATTAACTGATACAGAAAAGGAACTTGTTTTAAAGTTAGCTAGAACCCATGTTCAGGCACAGATTGCTGCACAAACTTTGCAGGGCACTATAGATGATTATGTGCCCATGGTAAAGCCTAGATGGGACTGTAATAACCCAGATCATTACCAGTTGTTAAAAAGGTACCAGGGATGGATTAAATTCGGGTTGGAAAATGCAATACCTAAGTCTGTGAATTGGGGGACTCTCTATGCAATAAAACAAAATGCAACAGAAACTCCTATGGAATTTCTTGACAGGTTACAGGAAGCTATGTGAAAGTATACTACCTTGGACCCTTCAGATGAACAGGGAAAGCAACAATTAATTTCTCTATACCTTGAGCAGTCCTCAGATGACATTTGAAAAAAGCTGCAAAGGATGAAAACTGAGGACCAAAAGAACCTAGAGAAATTAATTGGAGAGGCATGGCGGGTATATTGAAACAGGGATCTCCTGGAAAAAAGGAAATTAAGTAAAACCATAGCCAATGCAACCATTGCAGCTCTGGGAGAACATGGGACGGGCAGCAGGAGACCCTTTAAACCAAGGCTGGGGAGTATCCGTGGACGAGGGAGGAAACAGCCTGGAGCAAGAAACCCTTTGCTTCGGCTAGCAATCAACCAATGCACGTTTTGCAAGGGGGAAGGACATTGGAAACGGAATTGTCCACAAAACAAATATAATCCTTCAAATAATCCCTTTCCCCTACTCTCTGATCTACAAAAAAACTGAAGGGTACTGGCGGATCCCCACCTAGCAGGACCGTTGGTTATAATTGAGCTGGGAAAACAAGGAAAACACTTAGAGTTCTTAATCAACACAGGTGCTACTTATTCAGTCTTAAACCAATGTTTGTCTTTACAGGATGAAACCTCTGTAAATGTAGTAGGGTGTTGGGATTTTAGTTTAGTCTTAGTTTTTTTCCTGTTAAAGGAATTTTCTCCCATAGGCATGTTGCTAGGGGACAAATAGCTGTACTTAAGAAAGACAAAAAAGGGGAGTGGGGCCTTTGTCTACACCTGGGTGTGGGGTCAGTTCGCTCTGAGCGTCCAGAGAGAGAAGCTGCAGAGAAAGGAGCTGCTGCTTCTTTCTTTTGGCCGCTTTTTTCTTCCTGCTGGAAACAACGCCGGGACCCCAAAAGCCGCTTTCCCTGCCCTGCTGGAGACCGAGCTGTGGCTGTCCTGCCCTGCTGCTGCTTCGAGCTTTCGCTACGCTGTAGCCTTGCTCGCCCTGCCTGCCTGGGCCTCCGGGGGGTTTCTCCCATCTGGATACATCTCGCCTGCCACCCGGGATTTATGCTCGTCCCTGCAGCTCCAGCCTGCCGTTCTATCCTCCGCTCTAGCCTGCCGTTCCAGCCTGCCGTTCCCGAGAGTCCGGGATCGGCTGCCCAGGGGTTTGTGAAGCCTTTGTTCCTTCCCTTCCCGGGATCCCAGGGCACGGGTGCCGCGTGTTTCCCGAGCTCGCTCCGGAGCGCCCCCTGCAGCTGCGGGGGAACCATCGCACCTGCCCTGCTCACCGGGAGCCGCCAGCGCCCCTGCCGGCTGCGAGTGGAACTGCACCCGAGGGGAAATAGCCTGACAGCCGAGAAGGCTGGGACTGGGTTTGTGTTTGCTGTTACTGCCATAGTTGTTGTTGTTTTGTTTGACTGGTTATATACATATATATATATGTATATATATATATATATATATATATATATTAAAGAACTGTTATTCCTATTTCCCACATCTTTGCCTAAAGGCCCTTGATTTCAAAATATAATAACTTAGAGGGAAAAGGGGTTATATCTGCCACTTCAAGGGGGGCTTCTGCCTTCCTTAGCAGACACCTGTCTTTCAAAACCGAGACATAGGGGAAACTGGCCAATGACAGAAAACACACTTTCTGAAGCCACTCAAATACAAACTGGGAAAGACCATCGGCATACATAAATTCCTGTACATGCCAGATGCTCCAAAATCATTATTAGGCAGAGATTTGTTAAAAAAAACTGGAAGCAACAATTGAATTCAAAGCTGGACAGGTGCAATTTAAAGTAAAAGATGACAAATTCATTGATATTCTAAGCCTTGCCCTAACAACACCTGAAGACTACAGTACCCCAAGAAATATATTAAATCAGGTGTACCCTGGAGTATGGGCAAGTGAAAAACCCGGAAAAGCTAAAAATGCAGACCCAATTATAATTAAATTAAAACCTGGAATGGGACCAGTACATATAAAATAATACCCCCTAAAATTAGAAGATCATAAAGGTGTTAAACCAATTATAGATAACTTTTTAAAATACAAATTATTAATAGAATGTGAATCAGAATATAATACCCCAGTCTTACCAATAAAATAACCTGATGGGGTAAATTATAGATTGGTCCAGGATCTAAGAGCCATCAATAAAATAACTGAAGATCTCCACCCCGTAGTAGCAAATCCATACACATTGCTAAGCAAATTAAATGATAAACAAGTGTGGTTTACTGTTTTAGATTTAAAAGATGCCTTTTTCTGCCTGCCTCTGGACCTGGACAGTCAAAAGCTTTTTGCCTTCGAGTGGGAGAACCTGGAAACAGGAAGGAAAACACAACTAACCTGGACTGTGTTACCACAAGGATTCAAAAGCAGTCCAACCCTTTTTGGGAAACAACTAGCAAAGGATTTGGAGAACTGGACATCACCAACGGAAACTGAAGTATCGTTGCAGTACGTGGATGATCTCCTGATTGCAACAGAAATGGAGGAGGAGTGCAATGAATGGACAGTAAGTTTACTCAATTTCTTGGGACTTAATGGATATAAAGTTTCTCAACAGAAAGCCCAGATCACAAGGAAACAAGTGACATATCTAGGATATATCATTTCGGGGGGGGACAACACGAGCTGGGATGAGACCGAAAGGGAGCCATCTGTCAAACTCCCCAACCACAGACGGTGAAAGAGCTTCGAACCTTTCTTAGGTATGACAGGATGGTGCCAGTTGTGGATCTATAACTACGGACTTCTGGTAAGACCTTTATATAATATGCTGAAAAATGAGAGTGGACACTTGGTCTGAACTGGAGACACCAAAAGAGCATTTACCCAGCTTAAACAGGAACTGATGAGGGCACCAGCACTAGGCCTTCCAGATGTTACAAAGCCCTGCTGGTTATTTTCCCATGAACGCCAAGGCATAGCCCTAGGGGTATTGGCCCAACAAATAGGGCCATACCAGAGGGCAGTAGCCTACTTTTCAAAACAACTGGATGACGTAAGCAAAGGTTGGCCAGGGTGCTTCAGGGCTGTTGCTGCTGTGGTACTCAACATAGAGTGTGAGAAATGAGACAACTCTTAAAAAAAAATTAATTTATTGAAAACAGAAAAATTGAAAAATTACAGAAATTAGAAAAATATAAAAATTTGGGATCCTATGGCTCAGTAGATGGTATGCCCCAGGAGCGCAGGGATTCGAGATCTTTTGGCTGAGACAGCACTAGACCTCAGGTAGAGAAAAAGAACTTGCAGTGCTGGGCTGACTTTTAAAAAAATTACTAAAGGCCCCTTAAAAGGAGTGAGGCTTTGAATGCCCAGCACTGACGTCTACCACAGCTAGCCTGCAGAGAGAGAGAGAGGAAGAGGCCCTGCCTCTCTGCCTCATTGTTTTTATAGTGTCTTTGCTCCGCCCCCCCCAGTCCCCCCACAGCCCGCCCCTTCGGTTTAAAGTGATTGGTGCTTTCCCTTTGATAGATCATCTCCGTCCACCAATGGCTCATCGTTGTCAGAGGGGTAGTATTAGTTGAGATAAGGGAGCTGAAATGCCTTCATTAAAATTCAGGTATTCAGGTTGCCATGGAGCTTGCCTGCAGAGTAATGGCTCTGTGGCTAAAAATAGCTGCTGGCTGTTAGAACTGGGGTTTTTGGCCTTGGAACCAGAATGTAAGTGAAAACACCTAAAAAAGGTATTAAAATACATCCAACACATCTTAAAACACTTGTAAAAGTATACAGTAAACACAGGAAAGGTAACTCTTATGGTGTACAGGTGGTTTGAAGTTTGAAAAGAGAGCATTAAGTTGGGGATTTTTAACTGGGGAATTTTTAACTGGGAAGGGTGCAACTTTCTTAATAAACTACTTTGAACAATTGAAAACACTGATAATGGAACTTGATTTTTGTACCTGGGCTGATGGGTTAATTTTAAGATTCAATTTAAAAATATTTAACTCGAAATTAATTAATTAAAGCACTTAATATGCAAAGACCAAGCACAAATAGGGATTTCATGTATGACATACAGGAAGCCCAAAAGTTCACTCTGGGACAGAAAATAACCCTCTTTGTCTCACATACAGTATTGGCTGTACTGGAGCAGAAAGGGGGGCACTGGCTGTCTCCCTCTCGGTTCTTTAAGTACCAAGCCATACTAGTAGAGCAAGATGATATGAACATCATCACAACTAACATTGTGAACCCAGCTTCTTTTCTCAGTGAAACATCAGCAACCTGGGATCCTGTGGTACAGAACTGTTTAGAGACTATGGAGACCATTTATTCCAGCCGACCAGACCTGAAAGAAGCACCATTAGAAGAGGCTGAGGAAACATGGTATACTGATGGAAGCAGCTTTGTCAGAAACGGAACCCGGAAAGCAGGATATGCGATCACCACTACTAAAAAGGTAATCAAAGCCCAACTGTAACACCCAACCCCTTCCAGCAGGAACTTCAGATCAAAAGGCAGAGATTCTAGCTTTGATCCATGCACTGGAACTGGCAGAAGGCAAAATTGCTAACATCTGGACTGATTCAAGATATGCATTCGGCGTGGCGCATGCCCATGGAGCCGTAGGGAAAGAGAGGGGACTTTTAACATCACACGGAAAACAAATTAAGCATGCAAAGGAAATCCTACGACTCCTGGATGCCTACCCACACAAGTGGCAATCATGCATTGTAAGGGACACCAAAAAGTTAACACGGAACAGGAGATGGGAAACCGATTGGCAGACTTAGAGGCCAAAAAGGCGGCAGAAAAAGAACAGGTACAGGCATTGGCCCTGATACCAAATGGTAAGCCCATAACCTGGGACACTAATATACCCTATTCATAAGAAGATCTTAAACTTATGCAGAATTTAAATCCTCAGTTAAAAGACAATTTTTAAGTTATCCCTAGTGGACAAACTAGAGTGCCTAGTAGAATACTGTGGAAAATAGTATAAGAAGAACATAATAGGACTCACTGGGAAGCAGATGCCTTGTATAGTGACCTAACCAAGAAAATAGTAGGAAAACATTTAGACACTACAGTACAGCAGGTCACTAAACAATGCAAAGCGTGCATGCAGAATAATCCGCAGACCACTAACAGGGTCCAGTTGGGAACTATAGGAAAAGGTACACTCCCAGGGCAACAGTGGCAAATTGATTTTTCAGAATTGCCCAGAAAAGGAGGGTACCGATACCTTTTGGTACTAACAGATACTTTCTCTCGTTGGCCAGAAGCCTTCCTGTGTCGAACCAATAAAGCAAGGGAAGTTACTAAAGTTTTACTAAATCAAATCATTCCCCAATTTGGGGTACCTGTGACCATATCCTCTGATAGAGGATCACACTTTTGTACTGTTGTAGTTCAAGAAATCAGTAAAATACTTGGCATAAATTGGCAACTACATACCCCTTATAGGCCACAAGCAAGTGGCAAAGTAGAGAAAATGAATCACTTGATCAAACAACAGCTGACTAAAATATGCCAAGAAACTAACTTACATTGGTATCAAGCTTTTCCCCTTGCTTTATTGAGGACAAGAACTAAACCATGACACAGAGAAGGACTCAGTCCATTTGAAATGTTGTATGGGAGACCATACCAGACTCAGTATTGTGGTGAAGACCCTCACCAAATGGGAGAAGGACATTTAACAGATTATCTAATCTTGCTGGGAAAACATATTGATCAAATATCTAAAAGAGTAGCCAGGACCAGGGCAAGAGGCCTGGATCAACCCATACACCCTCATAAACCTGGAGACTGGATTTTTGTTAAATCCTTTGCAGGAAATCCCCTGGAGGAGAAATGGCAAGGACCCTTCCAGGTCCTTTTAACCACCTTCACAGCTGTAAAAATCTGTGAACTACCCTCATGGATCCATTACTCCAAAATTAAGAAAGCACCTGAAGGACAACCGCAGGTGGAACCAATCGGACCAACATCCTTAAGGTCAAAAGCGCTGCTGCTGCTAATTGCATGGACAAATGGACAGAACTGGAAATGTGGTGATTACACAGAATTAGAACATGGAAAATCACAGCTGACGCGGAATGATTGGGAAAAATATGGATAGGATGGACACTCAGGCCTAAATAACACGGACCAATGGGGACAGGTTTTTGAGAAAATTACCACTGTGTTAATGGTAAGTTAAACAAAAATTGAAAAAGGTAAGTGGGAAAGTAAAGAACAGAATTCTCCATTTCAAATACCAGAAAGTGCATCAGTAACAATAGGATGTAACTTTAAGCCCAGGGAACTGCTTTATCCAGTAGCCCTAACAGCAGTTCATATAATAGATGCTGTACATATAACATATAACAAACAAGACCCACTACTTATCTTTTGTAACCTGTATGCACGAAGAAACATGTTCTTATGATTTTACTTTCACCCATGATGTAATTCTATATTGTACAGGATATATGTAGGAACCCAGAATGCCGAGAATATTTCTCTGCCTGTTCTTGGGGGTTTTTACCCCCCTGAACAATACTGTTTTAGCTTCAAACCTTGGAAAAAATTACCAACAATCAGACAAGAACTAGAAAATACAGTGGTGTGAATTAGGTTATAGACTTCTGTGTGGGATTGTCACAGGGTGAAAAGTTTGGAGGTTTTAGGCTTCTCTTTATAGTATATAGATAAAAGTAAAAAATACCAAAATGGAGGATTGTTGTTGTTCTCTAAACCTTCTTCTCCTTCTTCTACCACTCCATATTTTGCAGTAAAAGTAGTTTGGATTGATTGGATAAAAAATTCTGCAGTTCCTCGTCGTTTTATTGAATAATTGGTAAGAAAGTAAAAATAATGTACGTTTTTAGTAGCTATTGGTTAAAATGTCTTTAAAAGGCTGTGTAAATCTTGATAATTGCTCTCACTTTTTCTTTTCCTCCCTCGATGCTGTACCTGGGTCACGCTAGTGGCTCAGTTTCTCTGATAAGGCTTAATAAACAACTATCTAGAAGCATTGAAACCACAGAAGACGTCTCGCTTTATCTTTTAAGCGCCTTGCAAGGACTCTCAGCAAATCCTCTCCCATCAGGAGAGACTCGATTTATGGCACGCTAAAGTGTCAGATATACAAGGAAGACAGGCAGCGGAGACAAGCCCATAGGAGTGTCACCTTACTCCTGAAAGAATCACGAGCTTCACAATCCTGAATAACACGATCCCCTGAAAAAATGAGTAAGAAACCCACAGCAAACAATCCTATGGAGACAATCTGTCGCTATAAAACCTCAAAACACTAATATCTTCCCCTATTTATAAATAATTCTTTTGCCTTTAATTTTGATGGGGAACCCCTACAAGGTTCTGGCTATTCAGGACCATCAGGGACAATCCCCCCGGATGACGGAGAAAACAAATTATCTCTATTTGGAGTACTCGAGCCAAAAGAGATAACAGAGGGGGAGGGAACAATGACATTCAAAAGGAGATCAGAGTGGAATCAGGATCACCAAATAACTACATTCTATATACCAATGAATCAGGCAGTAATTATAGCCTGCATATTTCCAACAACTGGTCTTGCCTCTGGATTTACAAGCATAGACATAAAAATGGAAGGCACACATGATGCTACTAAATGTAGTATCTTTTCATGTATCCAAAACATTTGCATACAAACCACAACAATTTCCAAACCCACAAGAGTCTCCTGTACTGGGTATATGCTGAGAGCAGGAGATCCTCATGCCAAAAAACCTCTCGTGCTTCGTTACTTGAGTAAATAAACCCCACTACCACACATATTCCCACCACAATTACTGCAACAAAACCACCAAAGTGTGCAGTTAGAAATCACAATCAAACTTTTGTTGGACCATATGTAATAAAACAACCCAACAAACAAAAGTTATTGTGGAATCCCCAGTACTCCTTAAAGGGGGTTCAAATTAAAATTCAAACAGATGTATCAACAGTAAAACCGGAATGCACCCCTCTTATTAATGTTGCTCTATGGGGGTGGAAAACTTGGTTAAGTTCTCAAGGCAAATCAAACAGACAAAAGAGAGACATGAGTGGCTGGTTCAGATCAGGATTGGGAATCCTAAACTCCATTGATCAAGAGGTGCTTCTCAATAAAACTAGCACTATAACCTCAGCATTATGTACAATAGACACTCCCTTACAATCCTCTTTGCTCACATTAGCAGATACTCAACATTTGGCAGCAAATTTATTGCATAAATTAGAAGAAATAATGAAACGACGTTACTAACATAGCAAAGCCTTAGGAATAGTTCAGAATAATGTATCTGTAGCCTTGGGATGTGTCCAAGCACAGCAATGGGTGCAAACAGGCCGGCGGGAGCGGGGGAGGTGCGCAGGGAGACACACACGCGGCCGGCACAAGCGGGGGAGGTGCGCCAGGTAACGCAGACACGGCCGGCGGGATCAAAGAAGGGCCGCCAGATAACTCAGACGCGCCTGAATGGAAAAGGGGGGGGAATCCCGGAGGGGGAACCAGGGCCAACCAGAGCGCTCGCCCGGAAACATGCCCATATATAGCAAGAGCCTCCCTCAGCAGGAGGCGGGGCGAGCCCAGGGGGAAGGAACGGCCCAATCCTAAGAGAAGGGGGCGGGGCAGGAGCCCAGTGAAAAAGCTCCGGAGCCCGGAAGTATCCAGTCAGTCGACTTCCGGCTCCGAGTCGGACCACAGCTGGAGCGGGTGGCCTGACGAATGGTCCGTAACCGACTCCGACTCCGACCAAGATTATTTAAGAATAGATAAATGCTATAACCACCGCGCTCCTACTTGGGCCAAGGGGAAATTTGAAAAAGAACGTACCCCGCTTACAGACTGGAGAAAGATAAAAACAGCCTGTGCTGAATGGGCCCCTTCAGCCACGCTAGCTTTCCCGGTCCGGGTAGGAGGGCAAGGCGGAAACCGGAGGACTTACTCACCGATAAATCCTAAAGATATACAAGCAATTGTTAAAGCAATTGCAGATAGAGGGATTAATTCGGCTATGGTTTCCACCCTCATCGACAGCCTTTTTGGAGGGGATGACATGCTCCCATTTGACATCAAACAAACCTGCAGATTAATTTTTGATGGGGCAGGGATGACTGTTTTCAAACAGGAGTGGGAAGACAATTGCGCAAAGCAACTAGCCCTAGTAACTGGGGCAGACCATCCCCTCCACGGCTCCAGCCTACAGCGGCTAATGGGCACAGACCCAACCATGATCACACCCCAGGCGCAGGCCGAGGGCCTACAGGCCCACGAAGTCATGGCAACTACCCGTGCTGCTAGAGAAGCTATCTGCTCTGCTTCCAGAGTTATTGCTAGACCATTGCCATGGTCCACAATAAAGCAGAGCGAGAGCAAAAGCTTCACACAATTTGTAGACCGCCTCCAAGCAGCAGTCGATTCCTCTGCTTTGCCCTCAGAAGCAAAGGGCCCTGTCGTGGCAGAATGCTTGCGGCAACAATGCAACTCTGCCACCAAGGACATTTTACGGTCATTACCAGCCGGGTCCAGTATTGCAGATATGATTAAGCATGTGGCAAAAGAAGAACATCTGGCCCCAATCCAGTCAGCTGTCCGCACTGCAATAACCAGTGTAATGGCATGCTTTAAGTGTGGCCAGGCAGGCCACGTTGTAATGAATTGTCCTCAATTAGAGCCTCCAACAACAGCAGCTCCCCCACGCCAGACCCGACCTAGGGGGCCATGCTGGGCATGTGGGAAAAAGGGACATTTTGCCAGAGAATGCAGATCCAAGCTCCAGGGAAACGGGAGGGGGAGGGGGCATCCGGGCCGCACACAGCTCCCTCCCACTCGGGACATGAAGAGGCCCAGCTATGTCAATCCCCAATGGGCCATGGAGCTCCCGCATCCACAGCCCCCCCGGGAAATGACCAATTCCACAGCTCAACCAATGGCTCAGTTGAACCTGTCTGCGCTCCAGGCACAGCAGGAACAAACTCCTGGGAGCGAGACCCCTGGGTGGCTCTGGCCATGAAAGTGGGCAGCCACCCGCCGATCGTGTGGGGAGTTTGCTGTCTCCATAACAACCCAGGTGACTCTGCTATTCGTCTCCCTTTTTTGATTGACACGGGATCAGATGTTACCGTTGTCCCAGAAACATACTGGCCTATACATTGGGAACTGGAGGAGGCCCCCATGGTGGGCAGAGTTGGGGGACTATCTCGGGCCCAAAAAAGCACCCAACTGATAGCGATAACGCTCCGCACCGAAAGAGGACCGGAGAAAACTATCACCCTTTTCCCATATGTTATGCCAAAGTGTCCACCCTTGTTGGGGAGGGATGCCCTTGCCCTACTGAAAGTCAGGGTGACAAATTTATTCTAAGGGCCACTGCCGCGTACCCACCGCTGCCCATCAAACTGGTATGGAAATCGGTTGACCCGGTGTGGACCGAGCAGTGGCCCTTGTCAAAGCCTCGAATGACCGCCCTCCTCGAGCTAGTTAGCCGCGAGCTACAGCGGAACCACATAGAGCCCTCCACAAGCCCATGGAACACCCCGGTTTTCGTAATACCCAAACGATCTGGCGAGGGCTTTCGCCTCCTGCACGACCTGCGGGAGGTGAACAAAAAAATCCAACCAATGGGTCCAGTCCAAACCTTGCTGCCCATGAACTCGATGATACCAAAAGGGCAGCCCTGCGCGGTGCTTGACATTAAAGACTGTTTCTTTTCCATACCCCTGCATGATGAAGACAGAGAGCGGTTTGCCTTTTCCATCGTCTTCCCGAACCTGCGCTTCCAGTGGAAGGTGTTACCCCAAGGGATGGTCAACTCCCCCACCATCTGCCAGATCATGGTGGACCGAGCACTAGCGCCAGTCCGGTGCAGCGACCCAGCCGCGACCATCATTCAGTACATGGATGACATCCTTATTGCAGCGCCATCAACGAGCCAGGTAGACCGACTGGTGTCGACAGTCTCAGAGACTTTGAAAGCAAATGGCTTTGAAATCGCGAGCGCAAAGATAAAAAAGGGACCATGTGTAACCTTTCTCGGAGTGGGAATTACAAGCTCCTACATAACCCCGCTCCAGATAAAGATCCACAGGGATATCAAGACGCTCCATGATATGCAGCAGCTGGTGGGATCTTTACAATGGCTCCGCAACATCATCCTGATTCCTCCCGAGGTCATGGACCCTTTAAATGACCTCCTGAGAGGAAAAACTCATGGGAACAGAAAGCTCTGACACCAGAAGCGACAAGCTCGCTCGACTATCGAGCAGCAAATTTCTGTGAGTACGCTTACCAGGTGGGACCCAGGAGCACCTCTTGATTTGTATGTCCACTTTACAAAGAAAGGAGGGGTAGAAGCGCTAGCCATGGGGCCCCCTGACAAAGCCCAACCGATACAGTGGGTGGTCTTGGGAAAGCCGTCGCGTGCATTTTCCCCGGGAGTTGAGTGTCTTGGCAACCTTATCATGAAAGGGAGAAGGCTTGCCCTAAGGCACTTGGGCATGGAACCTGCCAAGATATACCTACCCTTCCGCAAACAGCTCTCCGCGCAATCAACGACAATGTCAGAGCTTTTAGCCATAGCCCTCACCGGTTTTGGAGGAGAGGTTCGCTATGCCGCAAAACCCCCATGGACCCAGCTGCTTGCGATCATTGACATCGACCTCCCGCCAAAAGTCATCGACCGACCACAACCGGGACTGACGGTCTTCACAGACGCATCTTCGCTAACCTCAACTGCAGCAGTGGTGTGGCAGTCGGGAGGGCAGTGGCAGTGCATCAAAGCAACCGACCCTACGCTTTCAGTCCAACAACTAGAAGCAGCTGCCGTGGTGTTGGCGTGTGGACTGTTCCCGGAAGAGCACCTCAACATTGCGACTGACTCTATGTTTGTGGCTAAGCTTTGCCTAGCCATGTCAGGGCCTGGCGTGTCAGTGTCCACGGTGGCTGTGATGCTTGAAGAAGTGCTCTCTTCGCGGAAGGGCACCATATCTGTCATCCACGTTAACAGCCACAATCCGGTTAAAGGATTCTTTCAAATCGGAAACGACAATGCAGACGCCTCCACAAAAGGACTGTGGACACTGAGAGATGCCTGTCAGCTACACGAGTCTCTCCACATCGGAGCTAGAGCACTAGCAAAAAGGTGCGGGATTTCGACTGCTGATGCGAAACACATCGTAGCCACATGCCCCCACTGTCAAAAATCACCGCTGTGGTCCAGTGGAGTTAACCCCAGAGGCCTTAAAGCCTCAGAAATATGGCAAACGGACTTTACACTATGTCATCTGCTAAAACCCCGAGAGTGGCTTGCAGTGACTGTGGACACATATAGTGGAATGATCGTGGCCACACAACACCTAAGAACTGATTCTAAAGCAACCATCCAACACTGGCTAACAGCTATGGCGTGGCTCGGCGTTCCAAAGCAGATCAAGACAGACAACGGTCCGAACTTTATCTCAAAATTGAGCCAAACATTTGTTTCAAAGTGGGGTATCACTCTGGTACATGGCATCCCGTACAATAGTACCGGGCAAGCCATTGTTGAGCGGGCAAATCAAACCCTGAAAACCAAATTGGAAGTGTTAGCAAAAACAGAGGGCTTTACCAATTCTATTCCCCCAGGAGACCAGGCGCGCATATTGGCAACTGCCCTGCTAGCACTGAACCAATTCCCTAGGGGGGATGAGACAAATAGTCCCGCTCAAAAACACTGGGCCACTCGAGCACTAGACGAAGGCCCGCAAGTTGTAATCAAAAATGAGTTGGGGGAATGGGAACAAGGCTGGAGACTAGTGCTCACGGGGCGAGGGTACGCGGCTGTTAAAAAAGATGGTAGAGTCAAATGGTGTCCACTTAAGTCTATCAAACCTGACCTTCAGAATAAGACTAATGAAAGCTGCGAGGTTTTGTTTGCAGGACTGGATCTTTGGACGCCCCCTTGACCCATACATCCCTGTGCCTGAGGGAAGCGACAAGTCATCGAGCAGCCCAGCAGCACCCAAGAATCCTACACCAGTGAAATCCAAGCAACAACGGTATCTTTGCATAATTTTGCTTTTACAGCTCCTTGGCAGAGGGCAAGCCAATGCAGAACATCATCCTCACCAGCCATTCAGGTGGGTCCTACGCCACCTTTCGGGCGACAAAGCAATCAAAGAAACCGTCACACCAGACAGCCCATCTTTTGAGTTTAAGCTAAAAGACATTTTTCCCTCGCATCTGCAATTTCCTAATTTCGGTGATTTTTCACTGTACCAAACCTATTGGTGTCCTGCTTCAAACCCAGGTAAAAGCTACTGTAACTATCCTGGGTACGGTTACTGTGAGTATTGGGGGTGTGAGACTATCGTGACAAGCGATAGATGGCCACCGCAGCAACCTGATGAGTTCCTCCAAGTCAAGTATGCACCCCAAGGCTGTGGCGAGCCAAAATTCTCACTTGACAAGCGAATATACCTGCCCCAAGACGGAACGAGACACACTTGCACACACTACAGAATGACAATTCTACAGCCGGTCCATAAGAGCTGGGCCTCAGGTAGAGCGTGGACAGTGTATGTTCGCGCCCCTCACAACTATTGGGTGAACGTACAAATTGTCAAGCTCCTACCGTCAGAATCCCGACCAGTCGGGCCTAATCAGATTCTTACGGTAAATAGAAATCCTATCCTCACCCCACCTGGCCCATTAGGTACCTATCAGATGCCCAAGTCAGCTCCTTACGATTCGTTCCTCAGCTTACTAAACGCTACCTTTTTGTCATTGAATCAATCAAACCCGAACTTTACAGAATCATGCTGGCTGTGTTATGACGCGCAACCCCCTTTTTATGAGGGCATTGCACTTAATGTTCCTTTTGGCTACTCAGCAGCACATAATCCACACCAGTGCAGGTGGAACATCCCCCGCAGAGGAGTTACTCTGAGTCAGATCACCGGCCAAGGCAAGTGCTTTGGCAGTGCAGCCTTAGGAAAACGAATGGGCAATGTCTGTACTGAATTTGTCAAACTTGACAGAACGACCAATAAGTGGGTGGTCCCATCCGCGTCAGGAATGTTTGTTTGCCAGCAATCTGGAATAAGCCCCTGTGTGCTTCTTGATAAGTTCGATAACTCTGCTGATTTTTGTGTCCAAGTTCTAATTGTTCCTAGAGTCCTGTATCACCAAGAAGAAGAAATGTACCACCTTTTTGAAGAACCTAGCCGGCTCCACAAGAGAGAAATAATAACAGGCATCACGATCGTAATGCTGCTCAGCCTTGGAGCCACCGGCGCGGCCACAGGTGTTTCAGCCCTCGTGACCCAACACCAGGGACTTTCTCAGCTGCAGATGACTATTGATGAGGACTTACAAAGGATTGAAAAATCCATCTCCTTTCTAGAGAAATCTGTTTCCTCGCTCTCAGAAGTCGTCCTGCACAACAGGCGAGGACTGGGCCTCTTGCTCATGCAACAAGGAGGCCTGTGTGCAGCCTTGAAAGAGGAATGCTGCTTTTATGCAGACCACACCGGAGTTGTACGGGACTCAATGACTGAACTAAGAGAAAGACTAGCCCAGAGAAAAAGAGAAAGAGAAGCCCAACAAGGATGGTTCGAGTCTTGGTTTAACCAGTCTCCATGGCTGACCACCCTTGTGTCCACTCTAATAGGCCCCCTCACTATGTTACTCCTAACGCTGATTTTCGGGCCTTGCATACTAAACAAATTGGTGTCATTTGTTAAAAGCCGGCTAGAAAAGGTTAACATTCTGTTTGTTGACTGCCAGCAATTGCTCTAGAGCGCATTTATTTACTGAATGTTATATCACTTTTTATAACTTGTTATGTAGGTTTTTACTAGTTCTTGAAATTTTACACCATTTATACTTTGCATGTTTTTTAATCAATCATGGGGGGAGGGGGGAAATGTGGATAATTTAGGATAGAGGGGGGGGAAATGTAGGAGATTAGGGACAGGCGTTCGGAAGATATCGCGTTGTGCGGGACAGGTAGAACCCCTCCCCTCTACAGGTAATACCTGACCAGAAGGAAGTGACGCGGTAAACCCAGGTTATTTAACCCTGTGTAACCCATGAATAAAAGCCATTTGCCGTCCACCAAATTGGTGTCTGTGAGCTGATGGCCCGAACCACCTGAGGTGGTCGTCGTACCGTTCCTGAACCAGGTCTCTACACCTCCTTAGAGGCAACAGTTCCTAAGTTTTCTACAATCCAGTACTTTTTCCCATTTTGTATACAGTTTCCTAATGTGGATGGGTTATAACAGTGACTGTTGACATGGGTATGCACAATGAAAAAGGAACCTCGGTGTTTTTCCATATACAGCTTTCGGTAACACCTATGGAATGGCTTTGTCGGTATCCCCAGAGAGAAGAGACAAAAAAGGAGTGACAGATAAAGGAATAACAGAGGTCCGATATGGCTTATACCTCCCCCTCCCATGCCTATGGGATTGCTACCCACAGCAGGGGTATGTGATCTTCTTGGTGGCAAGTACAGTGGTCAATTTGGTCTTGCCCTCTATTTTCTCATCACTTCCTTTTTGCTAATTTCCAGGCAAATTGCTTTTGACACTTCTTAATTGTAGCTTCCCACCATTCCTCAGGTAACTCCCATTCAACAGGCACTAGTAATTCCCATCCACAAAGCAAGGTTACTATTTCAGCTGTTTTTTGCTCTACCTGGATGGGGAATAGATTTGGCATTCGACACTTCATGCAATGAGAGTGTCGTTTTAGTGAACTACAATACCAATAATTTTTACAGTCTAGACATTTACATTTAACCCAGCTAGCATGTCCAGTATTGGGATGAATCAGACAGGGTATATGGTATGGCACTGTTGGAAGTGGAAATTCCTTCTTCGTTTTAAATAAGTCACAGGCTAAGGCCAGAATATGAGAACTCTCAGACCGAAATAGTCCTCCTGTTTGGAGTGGAAGTATTCCTCCCCAAGGGAGGTATTGGAGGTGTCTCAGGACTTGTCCAGGCAACACTTGAAACCACTGATATAAGCTTGGCTTTATTTCCCAATCAGGTGTGATTCTTGATGCATCCCTTGGATCATTTGGGTCTTCCCAGTGCATTACCACCCAGTTCCCGCTTAAGATTTAACTTGGTATCACCAGGCTTAGATGTTATAGTCCACTCCTTAGGTTCTTCCATGGGTCCTTTGATTCTGCTGGCATGGATCCACCCTCACTCCTTGGTCCAGATCGCTGCCTCAGTCATCAGCAGTACCTGAAAAGGACCTTCCCATTGTGGAGTTAAAGATTGCTCTTTCCATGTTTTTACTAGTACCCACTCCACTGCATGGATATTATGGATTTGAAGTCTAAAGGTGTGGTTTGAGGGATTATCCCTTTTAACCGCAAATCTTCAAGAGTCCTTGCAATTGTGTTGACATATCCTTTAACACTCATTTCTCCTACTTCATAGGTAGCAGTTTCATGTTGGGTGGTCAGAAAGGGTAACCCAAACATCATTTTGTAAGGTGACACTCCCAGGTCTGACCCGGGTTGTGTCCAAACCCTCAATAAAGCCAGAGGTAGGCATTTTACCCACGACATTTGGGTTTCAATTATTAATTTAATTAAGGTTCTCTTTAAAGTTTGGTTCATCCTCTCTACCCGTCCTGATCTCTGTGGGTGCCATGGGGTATGTAGTTCCCACTTTATTTCCAAGGCTTGAGTTAGTTTCTGAAGAACTTTTGATGTAAAGTGTGCCCCTCTATCTGAGTCTATCCTGTTAATCATTCCATACCTGGGAATAATTTGTTCTAAGAGGGTTTTACATACTACATTGACTGTGGCTCTGACAGTGGGAACAGCTTCCACCCAATGGGTGAGATGATCTGTTATTACTAACAAGAATTTCCACCTCTGTGTTTTGGGGAGTTCGGTAAAGTCCACTTGGATACTTTGAAATGGTCGGAGAGCTAACTCGCGACCTCCTGAAGTTGTTTTTCTCATCACCTTTTTATTTACTTTTTGGCAAACCATATATCTTTCAGTTATTTGTTTAGCCAACCCATAAATTCCAATGCACCCATAATTCCTTAGAAAGTGATCACACAAAGCCTTGGTACCCCAATGAGTTTTTTGATGCATGTAAATTCTGTCCTCGAGATGCTGCCTCTTGTATTCCTTTGATTGATAATCATTCATATTCCTTCGCCCAGCCTCTTCATTGTGATTCTAAGCAGGGGGTGTTAATGGGATCTTCTGGTGGTCCCTGCTGGTCTTCTCTTTCCCAAATTCTCATACCTGCAACTCTAATCATTTCTCGTTCCTCTTGAGACAATAATATTTTCATTATTGCTTGCATCTCTTCCCAAGTGAAAATGTTTGGGCCTAAAAATTGATCTAATTGTTCAGCTGTACCTATAGGATCGTCTAAAAATCCTTTGATCTCCTTTTCAAAATTTCTAACCTCTGAAGAAGTGAGGGGGACGTTTACAAACCCTGTTCCCCCAGCTCCCATTGGAACTTCCCTTAAAGGGAACAAACGGACCTCACCATCCCAATTCTTGTGTCCTTCTTCTCTCATACTTCTTTCCTGTCTTGGGGGGGTGTTGGGAGAGGGCTGTTCTGTAACTGAGCCTCCCGTACTCTGGTATTTTGCTTCCTCTTTAAGAGGAACAGCAGAAGTGGTCATTGCCAGGGGAACAGTGCAGGTGAGGGAGTGGGGGTAGGAGGTGGGAGTCCTCTCCGAGGCTGATTCCTCCAGGAGTGGGGGTGTAGGAGGGCACTGCCACTGGAACCGCCAAGGGGATAAGTTCTTACAGGGGATATCAGAGTTTAGCGTGGACTCTGCACACGGTCCACAGCAGTCATGGCGGCAGGACTCTGTGCTGCCGGTGGACCCAGCACAGCCCACAGGGCCGAAGCCGGGTTCAATGGAGCAGTGGCAGACAACGCAGTGGGGGCAGGGGCTGGTGGAACGGCTGCGGACATCGGAACCGGGGCGGGAACCGGGACCCTGGCCGGAGCCGGGGTAGGGGCGGGGGAACCCCAAAAGCAGTGGGCTGGGCTGCCACAGGACCTGCAGGGGCTGAAGGGGGAGGTGGGAGCACCAGGACCACCGGTGTAGCTGCCGCTGCTGGGACAAGTGGTGGTGCCACGGGTGGAGCCATAAGAGCCAGGACAGGTGGGACCTCGGGCCCCAGGACCGGCGGTGCAGCTGCGAGTGGCTCAACAGGAGCCTGGGCTTGGGGTGGGGCAAGCGGGAATGGAGGGGGCAATGCTTCCAGGGGGTCCCAGCCCTTCTCTTTCTTGTTTTCCCTTTGCTTCTTTTCTGGGGTCTCTGACAACTTAAAAATTCTTATCCCCTTAGGCTCTATGTTTCCCATCCAGCATGAAGCATACTTGCCTTCTTCTGTGTTAAAGGGTTCTTTTGAATTTACAAATACTTGTAAAGCCTGACAGATCCAAACTTCAAAAGAGCCATACCTGGGCCAGAAAACATGGTCAGATCTTATTTCCTTCTCGGCCCAATCAAACATACAAAACTGTATCATTTTGACTTTGCTCTTTCTTCTTGTACTTGGGTTAGTATTCCAGTTAGCTAACATAACTCCCAGAGGACTTTCCTGGGGTATCTCTGCTGGCACACTTCTATTCCCTTTTTTTATTTCCTGATTCTTGCTTACTGGTTTTATGTCCCATTTTCTCAGAATCTTATCTACCCTTCCCAGGCCTTTGTTTCCCACTTTTTTTTTTTTTAAGCAATCCGGACCCCACCCCCTCTTTCCCCTTTCCTCTCCTAGAATACAAATGTTCCCTCCTCTTAATACAATATGCCTCTGTAGTGGTTTGGTCCAAAATACTCATTACTGTTTATCTGCTGTGAGATAAGAATTAGGAGAAATGCAAAGCAGGCACCAAACTTGAAAGAATATAAAGTTTATTAACAGACCTAAAAAAGGGAAGAAAAAAATTATACCACCTTCAGAACTCTCCTCCTCCCCCCACCTTCCTCCCTTCTCCCACTGACAATGTAAAAAGACAACCCTTAAGATGTTCAGTCTGTTTACCACTTCCATAATAACCTTGTTTAGTCCATTTAGAAAGAGAAGTCTCTTCTTGCTCATGCTATGAAAACATTATCACAACGAGACAGCCACCCACTTCCAAATATCATTCAGTCCATTTAGGAAGAGGAGTCTCTCTGCCTGTGTGTGAGTCCTTTCCCCCGACTTGCAGCTTTTCCCGCAACTGCTTTCGAGGGTCCACTCTTGAAGTTTCTTGGGGTACAATTTTAAGGTTGAGCCGTTCAGAAACAAAAACAGAGGCCCTTCTCCTTCCCTGGGAGCAAAGGGTCTTCATCATCTTCATCATTAAGACTATCTCTGGAAGCATCTCTAGGTACTGAGGTTTTCTCCTTTCCCGTTTGGAGCAAAAGTCCTCATCTGGTTCATCTCTAGGGACTGAGGTTTTCCCCTTTCCCGTTTGGAGCAAAAGTCCTCATCTGGTTCATCTCTCCCTGTCCAAACTTCTCATGAAATTACAGCTGCGTCAGCATCTGCCTATCTCGGCGCAGGTGCTTTTGCTTACGAGTTGAACACTCCACCCCCCATATCTTCATGAAATTACAACAGGATACTCTGATATATCATAGCTTCACAACAGAATTTCAGCTTTAAGCATCTCCTCTCTCTCTTCCCTCAGGTTTTCAGCTCTTCACAGCAGTAAAAGGGTTAATCTCACCTCGGCCTTGCAGCTTTGCAGCTGGATTGTTGAATTTTTCTTATCGCAGTGGAGAGGGGGGGAGAGCCGAGCCGCTCCGGCTGCCCACGGCAAGGCAGTGGGGGGGGTTCCACGGCTGGAACAGGTCCATGGCTCCAGGATGGCCGTGGCCCGGCCCGGCCTGGCCCAAGCAGGGCCTGGCCGGGCCCGCTGGCCCCCACACGGGGCCCGCAGCCACCTGTCCCAGCGCCGGAAACGAGAGAGAGCTTGGAGGGGGAGTTTGCCTATTCTTAAATGTGGATCACAGAGGTGTTCACAACTTTAAGTGGCTTAGAGAATTGTCCATATTCAAACTGGCCAGCTGATAGGTTCTATCAGTTCCCAGAGGAAACTGTAAGCACCCCTTAGCAAGGACGTCCCTTCCGGGACTATGCTTGCTAACCTATGACAGCCTCCCTCCAGAAAATAAAGTTATATTTCAGGGTTTAACATTTCTATCACATACATTTTCATTCATTCTCACTCGGTCCTTTTTATTGTTCCGATATCTCTTTCTCAAGCACTATCAGTCACAAACACACAAGATTAAGGTACCTTTTAATTTCAATTCGTTGGCTAATATTCACGCATGGGCACAATGTTCCAGGTTTCTTGGATCAATCCTCAATTTAGCAGAATTAAGCCCAAATTTCTTGGATTCAATCTTTAATTCAGCAGTCTTAAAACCCAAATTTCATGGATTCAATCCTCAACTTGGCAGAATTAAGCCCAAATTTCTTGGATTCAATACTCAATTTGGCCGTCTTAAAACCCAAATTTCTTGGATCAATCCTCAACCAGGCAAGTCTTTAGGGGCCCTCTTACTTTTTGTCTCGTTTCCTCATGGTTTGTACTAGGAAATTCTTGGCTCCCTTTCTTCAAGGGATCCAATCCCTCCCCTGAAACCCAGTCCCAATTAAACCGGGGATTCTTTCACTCTGTTTATCTTTTGCTTTGCCTCTTTACTGACTGCAGAAATGCAGCCTCAGAAGCTCCTCACTCGCTTCGCAGGCTTGAGGGTAACCAGCCTGTGTCTCATACACACATTTTCATCCCCTGTATCCGCTCCCCCCCCAAGAAACAGAGGAAAGAAAAAAAATGCCTTTGTCTGAGTCTTCGTGCACAAGATTTTTGTTTGCTTAAGTACCGCGGTATCTTAGGGAGCCTTTTCTTTCCTTTCTTTTTGCTTTATTGTCTCCTCTTTTGTCCTCTGGGTATTTGACCTGCAAACCCCCTGACCCACGTCAGGAAACACAAAGCGAGGCCGCCAAAAGCGGGTGGGGGAGCCCCTCCCGCCCTGGGTTCCCCAGGAGATCTCAGAGGCGAGGTCTTTTTCCCTGTATGGGCCACCAGTTGTGAAGAACAAGGTTCACTCTTTGTAAAATTTTAAAAAATGTTTAATAAAAGGGACAATTAGGAGACAATAGCAAAAAGGGTATTACGGCTGGGTGCTTTGGCAGAGCCAAAGGCACCCTTCTACATCCAAAAGATCGTCTTTAAAAGTACATCTCTTATTGCATATTCATCACAATCATGCATGATTCATAAATTCTTTGGAGGTTCTGTGTATCATCCCATCAGCCTTATCTTCCTCCTTGGCTCCATTATGTCTCTGCTCCCTCCATAAATTCTTCTCTCTGGTTTCTGGTTTTCTTCTTCTCAGATAAGATACTCCAGGAATGTGAAGACTTTCTCTGTCTATCTTTTCTAAATTAACTACATAAACAATAGATATTCTATATCATGTATTACATAACAGAACCTAGGTAAAGTTTTTCTCTCATTATGTAACATGCGAAAAGCCAACATCACAATATATTCATGCCATTTATTATTACATTTCTTAACATATTACAACTATTTCAAAGTTACTATTTACCTTAATCTCATTTCTATTTAACTACATTTTACCTTAACTCTATTTCTACATAATACATCATCACTTACAAATGTTAAAATCCTATATGCGAAAGACAACATTTATCATTCACTCATTTACCACCATCCCCCCTGTCATAGGTTAGCAAGCATAGTCCCGGAAGGGATGTCCTTGCTAAGGGGTGCTTACAGTTTCCTCTGGGAACTGATAGAACCTATCAGCTGGCCAGTTTGAATATGGACAATTCTCTAAGCCACTTAAAGTTGTGACCACCTCTGTGATCCACATTTAAGAATAGGCAAACTTCCCCCCAAGCTCTCTCTCGTTTCCGGCGCTGGGACAGGTGGCTGCGGGCCCCGTGTGGGGGCCAGCAGGCCCGGCCAGGCCCTGCTTGGGCCAGGCCGGGCCGGGCCACGGCCATCCTGGAGTCGATGGACCTGTTCCAGCCGTGGAACCCCCCCCACTGCCTTGCCGTGGGCAGCCGGAGCAACTTGGCTCTCCCCCCCTCTCCACTGTGATAAGAAAAATTCAACAATCCAGCTGCAAAGCTGCAAGGCCGAGGTGAGATTAACCCTTTTACTGCTGTGAAGAGCTGAAAACCTGAGGGAAGAGAGAGAGGAGATGCTTAAAGCTGAAATTCTGTTGTGAAGCTATGATATATCAGAGTATCCTGTTGTAATTTCATGAATATATGAGGGGTGGAGTGTTCAACTCGTAAGCAAAAGCACCTGCGCTGAGATAGGCAGATGCTGACGCAGCTGTAATTTCATGAGAAGTTTGGACAGGGAGAGATGAACCAGATGAGGACTTTTGCTCCAAACGGGAAAGGAGAAAACCTCAGTCCCTAGAGATGCTCCCAGAGATAGTCCTAACAATGAAGATGATGAAGACCCTTTGCTCCCAGGGAAGGACAAGTGCCTCTGTTTTTGTTTCTGAATGGCTCAACCTTAAAACAGTACCCCAAGAAACTTCAAGAGTGGACCCTCGAAAGCAGTTGCGGGAAAAGCTGCAAGTCGGGGGAAAGGACTCACACACAGGCAGAGAGACTCTTCCTAAATGGATTGAATGATATTTGGAAGTGGGCGGCTGTCTCATTGTGATAATGTTTTCATAGCATGAGCTAGAAGAGACTTCTCTTTCTAAATGGACTAAACAAGGTTATTATGGAAGTGGTAAACAGACTGAACATCTTAAGGGTTGTTTTTTCACATTGTCAGTGGGAGAAGGGAGGAAGGTGGGGGGAGGAGGAGAGTTCTGAAGGTGGTATAATTTTTTTTTTTCCTCTTTTAGGTCTGTTAATAAACTTCTTTATATTCTTTCAAGTTTGGTGCCTGCTTTGCATTTCTCCTAATTCTTATATTACAGCAGATAAACAGTAATGAGTATTTTGGACCAAACCACTACACTAAATTGGTGTTTCCGCCCGGTTACAAACCGAACCCTTGACACCCCCTTTTCTTTTTGTCAGTTATGTTGGCTTGAGCTACAATCTTTAATTACACTTCACTGTTACGTTCGAAATTTCTACAGATTAACCTAGCTTCTTCAAGGGGGTCTCCAGTGCTGGTTTGTTTCTTCAGTATCATTATCCTTTTGTTGTTCCAGAAGTAGCTTGTTCCAAGTCCATAGGCATGGTAATTACCTGGATACCTTGGACGACACTTGTGATTAGCTGGATGAAGCAGGGAATTAAACAAGAAAGGAATATCAGCCCAGCAGTTGCACACAAGAGGAAAAAAAATAGTTTTTTCCACCATGTGGTTCCTAAGAATTTATCCCACCAGCTAGCTTCTAGTATTGTTTCCTATTTTTGAACCGGTACATGAGCAATCTTTCATATGTCAGTAGCAATATCAAGTATAGCTTGACCATTATCAGTTATTTGCAGGCAACAATCAAAGGAATTAAATTTCCCACACACTCTGCCTTCTTCTGCTAGCAAATAGTCAAGGGCTAAACGGTTTTGATAGGTCATTGTACTGGTTTGGGATAACTGTTCAGTAATTAATTCTAAGGCTGAGGCCGTTTTATTGCTAATGATTTCCACCACTGCTTGGAGTCTTATTATCCTATTTAGCATATAAATGGGGGTCCTATATTCCCATGATCGGTCTTGAGCCCAGGTGGCTGGGCCAAAATATTCTATTATTCTTTCAGGTGGCCACTCATAGTTTTTCCACCTTTGAGTGTCTCCTATATTACCACTCCATTTTTGGATATTTTCTGTTGAGCTTTGCTTTTGTCTTTGTAAATCTTCATAAACTGGAATGCTTAAATTTTTCCCTACTGCCTCTGGCAATAGAAAAAATCCTGGCTGAATGGTTCCAATTGTACAAACTCCTCTCCAATCTTTGGGAAGTTTAGTATAAGCTTTTCTCCAACAAATCCAAAAGAGCCCATCGGGGGCATCCCACGGTATATTAATACTGTTACTGTGGCTCCAATAATTATGTAACTCTGCCATGCCTGCAAAAGGACTGATAAAGTCATCATTGCTACTGTTACACCAGAATAAGGTAATGTTTTTCCAGGTGCTACATTTTTCATTTGGTCATTTATTCAGTTTCCAATAGCCATTAGGGGTTTTTGGTGACTACTAACGATGGGTCACATTTGTGAGTAGAGTTCTTTTACACGGGGTTACTCCTACCCAGGTTTTATACATTGATTTACCTTCCCTCCCAATGCTTTCTTCACCCATTACTCCTGAATTTAGCATCCATCCTTCAGGACGGTGTTCTCTAGATATTTTGTTTTTATTCCAAAAAAGAATTTCGGGGACACTTAGGCGAATTCCCTTCCAGGGCCATAGCTCTGTTGTCAATGCACCTCCGCATATCTAACAGTCACTGACATTTAGTGCTTGCACTATTACTTCCATTAAATCTATAAACAGATTTTTGCCTACCGGCAGGACAAATAGTGTTTCTTTTAGCTGTTAACTGTCTTGTAGAGGGAGTCTGAAAGAGTTGGGAGTGACTGAGTCTGTTTCGAGGAGCTTTTGAGAGTCTGCACTCGCTGCTTTCTTAGTTCTTTTTTAATTTTGTCTTGTGCACCCCCACCATCTGAAATGCCCCACATTTCTGCATTGACAAAACAAACATACTGTCCCTTTGGACATGGTGGTCCTGGCTGGCATCCCCCTGAGGATTTTAACTTGGCTACCCATAGTGAGTGTTCCCCATAATTACAAGTCTCTAGGGATGTTTCATTCTCGTTAGATAAGAAGCACGACTGCTCCATCGTAGAAGGTAGTTACACTTGGTGCAGGGATTTGCTGGATTTGCATTGCTTGGGGTTACCCATGCAAGGGTGCATGCGATAATTATGATCGCCACGGTTGTAATCAGAGGTCCGGTATGACATACACCCCCTTGTCTCATGCCCTCCGAGGTTGCTGCTCGTGGCCAGACTATACCTAAGGCAGGTGCAGAGGCCAACCTGGTCTTACCCTCTTTACGCTGCTTGTCCCACTTCCATGCAAACCGCACTGCACATAAGCGTAACTCTTGTTCCCACTTTTCTTTGGGAATTTCCCAAATTTCAGGTACAAATAACTCTCACCCACACAAAATTTGTTCTACCACAGCATTTTCCTGACCTTTTTGTTCTTTATTATTTTGGCAGTTCAGACAGTGGGGATGCCTCTTTGTTGAAGAGCAATACCACTTATTTAGGCATTTAACACATTTGCACAATACCCATGCTTGATGATTTAAGTGGGGACGTTTTAAACAAGAAAGCTGCCTTCTTTGGGTCTTTTGGTTGGTAATGATTTCTTTTGGTCCTTTGAGAGTTTGCATTATTCTTATGCTGTATAATTCGAATAATTCTAAGTGTCTTACTGATCGTCAGGCCGATGTTCTTTTACCCGGGCTTGTATAATTTCCCACTCCTTTTCACTTATTTAACACTCAGCAGAGAGTGCTAGTTTCCGCCCACAAATTAGGGTTACAACCTTTGCTAGCCGTTGAAGGTGACAGAGTGCAGTCAGGTGGTTGTATCTACGGCACTGCGGACATCGAGGTTGCCGCTTATAGGAAATACAATACCAATTTTGCTTACAGCATTCACACTTACATTCGACCCAGACACAGTATGTACTATTAGGATGAATTAAACAAGGCATTTGGAATGGCACTGGTGGGGGCTGTAATAATGCTTTCAGGTCAGGATATAATGTGATTTTTTTAAAATACAAATCACAAGCTAATGCAAACACATTAGGACCCTCTGTCTCATACAGTCCTGATCCTCCGGTTTGGGGTGGAATTGTTTCTCCCCAAGGGGGATAACACAAAGGTTTTAGGACTTGCCCTGATGATATCTGGAACCACTGATACAGGTTTAGTTTTATTTCTTCATCATTTACAATGCTTAAATTTCTCTGTGGATCATTCAGGTTTTCTCAGTTCATTACACCCCTGTCCGCGCTTAAGAGTTAATTTTGTATCACCCAGCATAGACATTAGGGTCCACTCCTTAGGTTCTTCCACGGGTTCTTTGATTCTGTTGGCGTGGATCCACTCTCACTCCTTGGTTCGGATCGCTGCCTCGGTTGTCAGCAAAAACACCTGAAACGGACCTTCCCATTGTGGAGCCAGAGTCTGCTCCTTCCACGTTTTAACCATTATCCATTCCCCAGGGTGAATATTATGGATTTTAAAGTCTAAGGGTGCGGTTTGAGAAATCATTCCTCTCGCTCACAAATTTTCCAGGGTTTGGGCAATTGTGGTGATATATTTTTTAACACTTGCCTCCCCTTCCTCATAAGAAGCTGTTTTATGTTGAGTGGTCAGAAAGGGCAGCCCAAACATCATTTCATAAGGGGACACTGCCAGGTCTGATCTGGGTTGTGTCCTGACCCTTAATATGGCTTGTCTTGGTTTGAAAGACAGGTGTCTGTAAAGGAAGGCAGAAGCCTCCCTCGGAATGGCAGATGCAACCCCCTTCCCTCCGAGTTATTATAATTTTGAAATCAAGGGGCTTTTAGGCAAAGATGTGGAAAATAGGAATAACAGTTCTTTACAATTATATATCTATATGTGTATAACAAGTCAAACAAACAACAATAACTATGGCAGTAACAGCAAACAATCACAAACCCAGTCCCAGCCTTCTCGGCTGTCAGGCCCTTTCCCCTTGGGTGCAGTTCTACTTGCAGCCGGCAGGGGTGCTGGCGGCTCCCGGGGAGCAGGGCAGGTGCAATGGTTTCCCCGCGGCTGCAGGGGGCGCTCCGGAGCGAGCTCGGGGAGCACGTGGCACCAGTGGCCTGGGATCCCGGGGAAGGATGGAACAAAGGCCTCACAAACCCCTGGGCAGCTGGCCCCAGTGTCCGGTCGGACCCTCGGGAACGGCAGGCTGGAGCGGCAGGCTGGAGTGGCAGGCTGGAGCAGCAGGGACGAGCACAAATCCCGCATGGCAGACGAGATGTATCCAAACGGGGTACCCCCCGGAGGTCTATGCAGGCAGGGCGAGCACGGCTACAACGTAGTGAAGGCTCAAAGCAGCGGCCGGGCAGGGTGGCCAAGGCCCAGCTCCGAGCGGGGCAGGGAAAGCAGGCTTGGGATCCTGGTGTTGTTTCCAGCAGAAAGAAAAGAGGCCGTAGGAAAAACAGCTTCCTCTCTCTCTGGACACCGAGACCCAACTGCCTCCACACCCAGGTGAAACAAAAGAGTAGCCAGGCTCACCCCACCCCCAGTGGGTAACTCTTTGTTTTCCTGAAGTACCCAGCGATTAGCAACAGTATGGGGGAAAATTCCTTTAACAGAAAAAAAACCCTAGAACTCTTAAAACCCCAACATGGCTAAAGGTAAACACCTTTTCCAGGACATCTGTGTTTCAATCATTATTTTGGTTAAGGTGTTTTTTAGAGTTTGATTCATTTGTTCTACCCGACTCCAACTTTGAGGGTGCCACGGGGTATGTAAGTCCCACTCCATTCCCAGAGCCCATGTGATTTGTTGTAACACCTTTGATGTAAAATGTGTTCCTCTTATTTGAGTCTATTTTGTTAACCATTCCATACCTGGGAATAATTTGTTCCAGGAGGGTTTTGCATACTATGCTGGCTGTAGCCTTAACAGCTGGGACAGCTTCTACCCAATGAGTTAAATGGTCTATTATTACTAATAAAAATTTCCATTTCTGTACTTGGGGAAGTTCAGTAAAGTCTATTTGGATGTTTGGAAATGGCCGCAGGGCTAACTCATGCCCTCCCGGTGTGTTTTTTCTCATACCTTTTTTATTTATCTTCTGACATGTTATACAATTTTTAGTCACTTTTTTGGCTAATCCAAAAATCCCAATACATCCATAATTCCTCAAAAAATGTTCACATAAGGCTTGAGTTTCCCAATGGGTTTTTGGATGCATATCTTCTACTATTTTTCTGGCTAGGGGCTTATTAAGTAATTGACTCCCATCAGGGAGTTTCCATTTCCCAGACTGGTCTTGCTCCCCCCTTTTTTTACAAAGTTCTTTTTCCTCATCTTCGCTAAATTTTGGGATTTCTGGTTCTTCTTTGCTTGGAGCTAGGATTAACATAACTTTTTCACTTCCATTTTCTTCTGCATCCCTAGCCTCTTGATCTACTAAATTATTCCCTCTTATCTCTAGGGTACTCCCCTTTTGGTGTCTTTTAATATGTACCACAGCTATTTCTTTAGGCATTCTTAATGCTTCTAAGATTTCAAAAATAAGTCCTTCATGAATCAGCCCCTTTCCTCTTGAATTTAATAACCCTCTTCCTTTCCAGATTTTCCCAAAAGTGTGTACTACTCCATATGTGTATTTTGAATCTGTAAAGATTGTTCTTACTTTTCCTTCTAATAACTTTGGGGCTCTATTACGGGTGTACTGTTCACAAGACTGGGCTGACCAGTGACTAGGCAATTTTCCCTTTTCTTTAAGTCCCATAGTTCTCCCATCTACCACTGCATACCCAGACATTTGCTGCCCTTGCTGGCACTGGGAAGACCCATCAATAAATAACTTTTCCCCATCCGGTAGCTCACATCCCATTAGGTCTTCCCATATTTTAGTTTGGTAATGTATTAGTTCTAAGCAATCATTGTGGATACAATATTGCTGCTAGCAAGAATTTTTCTTGCTTCTTTCCAGTCCCGTGAGATACTTTTCTCTCTCGCAGAAGATATTAGCAGAGTTCTATAAACTATGAACACCTGCGACCTTGCAGAGCTTTGTTTATGGTACAGTAGAAAAATATTTTGACAATGGATGTTTTAGGATTTTAGCCAATCACCCCAAAGGGTGGCTGATCCTTTGACCAATTAGACTATGAAGAAAACAGTCTATAAAAGAGTTTGTAAAATAATTAAATAAATCACTCTTGCTGCACAATTCCTGCCTGTTGGATCTCTCTTCTCCTTACCACTGCGGGATACCATAATAAATCATGAATAACCTTCCCCTCTGGTTCCCCATACAAAAACTGAGCAGGATTCACATGGTTACTGGTGGAGATGGTTAAATTTGGAGTTTGCAGAAGCACCGTTTTATACTTTTGCATCCTTGAATCTGTGAGCTATTTCTCGGCTTTTTGGTTTAATACTGATCATATGGCACGTGGGGTATGTACTGCTAGGGTTCTGCTAAACGTGAGCTTCCGAGCTTCTTCTACTAACAGTGCTACAGCCGATATAGCTTGTACACAGACTGTCCACCCCCTGGCCACAGGATCTAATAATTTAGACAGAAATGCTACAGGCTTCTTGGACCCCCCCATTCCTGTGTGAGTACTCCATCGCTACCCCTTCATTTGAATCAGCAAACAACTGAAAGGGTCTGATTACATCTGGTAAACTTAAGACTGGAGTTTCTATCAGCTTCCCTTTTACTATTTCTAGCTTCTGGTTGTCTTCCTGTGTCCAACAGATATTATCCTTACCGATCAACTTTTCATACAAAAATTTTACCACTTTGCTACATTCATCAATCCACTGTCTACAGTACCCCAGTAATCCTAATAGCTTCCTAACTTCCTTTTTAGTTTGCGATGGAGGGAGGGATAATATATCCTGCACCCTTTCAGGATCTAACTTTTTACTTCCTTGGCTTAGCCAATGTCCTAAATATTTTACTTCTTGTTCTACAAACTGTAGCTTTTTCTTTGAAACCCATAGCCCTTTTTTCTGAAGAAAATTTAACAGATTAATAGTGGTGTTCCGAATTGTTTCCTCGTCTGACCCTGATATTAATAAATCATCTACGTATTGTAAGATAAGTACCTCTTCACTTTGTTCAAAAGACATAAGAAGAGCCTCTAAAGCTTGCCCGAATAGATTCAGAGATTCTGTAAATCCCTGGGGCAATTGAGTCCACTGTAATTGTTGCTTTCTTCTTGTCTCAGGATCTTCCCATTCAAATGCAAAGTAGTCCCTGCTACTTTCTGCTAACAGGAAAGCCCAAAATGCATCTTTTAAATCTATCACACTGTACCATGTGTGACAGGGAGGGATATGGTTCAGAAGAGTATAAGAGTTGGAAACTACAGGAAACTGCTTATGTGTCCTTTTGTTAACCTCTCTTAGATCCTGGATAAGCCTATATGTTCCATCAGCCTTTTTTACCGGCAATATCAGGGTATTGCGAGGTGACATGCAGGCTTCTAAAGTTCCTTCTTGCAACAATTTGTCAACTACCTTTAACCCTATCCTTCCTTCTTTAGGTATTGCATATTGCCTGACCCTTATGGGGTATGATGGATTTTCTATACTTATTTCTATTGGCTTCATGTCTATCTTTCCTTGATTATTTTCAGATGCCCACACTTCAGGCTCAATTTTATTCTCGTCTTCATTAGTTAAAGTTAAAATCTTTGCTCTCATTTGTCCTTCCTCTGGGAGTACACCTATACCTAATAATAATTGCAAATCCCGCCCCAACAAATTCCATCTGGCACCCGGCACTAACAATAAGTCTCCAGTTGTGAATCGATTAGGGCCTTCTACATGTACATTTTCGATTAAGGGTATCTTAAACCCTTCCCCTTTCGCCCCTATCACACTAATAACCTTTTTACTTATATTACACCCCTCAGGAACCTTTAATATACATGTTCTATTGTAGTTACAAAAATGCTGCTAGCGAGGATTTTCTTGTTATTTTCTAAGTCCGTGAGAGACTTTTCTCTCTCACAGAAGAGGTAGCAGGGAATGTAAACAACCAAGCCACCTGCAACCTTGAAAAGTATGGTATAGTAGAAAATATTTTGATAATGGATGTTTTAGGATTTTGGCCAATCACCCCCAAGGGGTGGCTGGTCCTTTGTCCAATTAGACTACGAAGAGAAAAGTCTATAAAGAGTTTGTAAAATAATTAAATAAATCAATCTTGCTGCACAATTCCTGCCTGCTGGATCTTCCCTCCTCCTCCTCCCTATGGCTGCGGGACACGGTGATATACCGTAGGAACCAGGCCTGCGGTAATATTCTATCAGCTCCAGTATCAACTAAGAATTCTATTTCTTCTTCCTAGGGTCCTATTTTTAATTTTATCAAGGGCTCAGTTTGGTGTTCCATCCCCAGTATAAAAAGCCCCTGACACCCCTATGCCATTTCCCCTTCAAAAGCTTTCACGTCTTTGGCCCACTTCGGGCAATTCCTCCTTAAGTGCCCAGGAGCACCACAGTAATGACAGCTAAACTTTCCCACGCGTCTTTCTGATTTTCCTATTGTTGTTCCCCCAAGGGTCCCTGACCACTTTTCCGAGCACTGTTCCGACCCCTTTCCTTTCTGGGTTTCCCTCCTTTTGTTTGTGGATTCTGCCTCCTTCATAACGGCAATCATGATTCTCGCTTTGGCTTTTGCTTTTTCTTCATCTCTCCGGACATATACTTTCTGAGCCTCTTTTAATAATTCCTCTAAACCCCTGTCTTGCCGATCTTCTAATTTTTCTAACTTCTTTCGAATATCTGGCCAAGAATGAGTAACAAAATTTACTTTAAGTACCACCTGTCCCACTGGACCAGAGGGGTCAACGCCAGAAAATTGCTGCATTGTTTTTCTAAGTCTCTCTAACCATTCCATGGGTGTTTCATCTTTTCCTTGTCAGCTATCAAATGCCCGAGCTGCATTTTGTCCTCTTGGGGCTGCCTCTTTTATTCCACTTAAGATTAGGTTTTGAAAATCCACCATATTTTGTCTTCCCTGAGGTTGATTCTGGTCCCATTGGGGACTCTGAAGAGGCATTTTCTGATCAGTGGGGACTCCTTGTTGATTTTCCCTTTCCCATATTCTCATTCCCGCTATTGTAATCATTTGTCGTTCTTCTGGGGTGAATAATATACTCATAATAGACTGCATCTCTCCCCATGTGTATATGCTTGGCCCTAGAAATTGGTCCAACTGTTCCACCAAACCCAAGGGATCTTCTAACAATGCTTTCATCTCTTTTTTAAAACTTCTTACCTCTGTAGAGTTTAAGGGAACATTTATAAACCCAATTCCTCCCTGTACACCCCCCAGAGGGACCTCTCTTAAAGGAAATAACTTTTCCTCTCCCCTTTCTTCTATTGTTCTTGAGCATTTGACTCGGCGGCATGGCTGGAGGTTTTCTACCCTAAGTGGGGCTTCCTCTCCCTGTGGCAGAGGTCCCTCTTGTAGCGGAACCTCCACAGGAGGGGGATTACAAGGTGGAGAGAGATGTTCTAAAGGATCCCAATTACTTCCCCCCAGCTTTGTTTTAGCCTCCTCTACTTTTAGAATTGTTGTGGGTTTTACCTCTGATCCCCTCCAACATGCCATTGGGGTTTTAGGAGCTCTCCTGGTTTGTTTTTTTCTGTTAAAGGAATTTTACCCATACATGTTGCTAGGGGGACAAATGGCTGGGTACTTCAGAAAAACAAAAGAGCTGGCTACTCTTTTGTTTCACCTGGGTGTGTGGGCAGTGGGTCTCCAGCGTTTGGACAGAGAGGGAGGCTGCTTTCTTCGGCTGCTTTTCCTTCTGCTGGAGAAGCCCTGGGATCCCAAAGCCCGCCTTTCCCTGCCCCGCTGGGAGCTGGGCCGTGGCCGTCCTGCCCCCGCCGCTGCTTCGAGCCTTCGCTACGTTGTAACCCTGCTCGACCTGCCTGCCCAGACCTCTTGGGGGTTCCCCACTCAGATACATCTCGTCTGCCACCCGGGATTTGTGCTCATCCCTGTCGTTCCAGCCTGCTGTTCCAGCCTGCCATTCCCGAGGGTCCGGCCAGACACCGGGATCAGCTGCCCAGGGGTTTGTGAAGCTTTTTTGTTCCATCCCTCCCCGGGATCCCAGGCCACCAGTGCCGCGTGCTCCCCGAGCTCGCTCCGGAGCGCCCCCTGCAGCCGCGGGGAAACCATTGCACCTGCCCTGCTCCCCGGAAGCCGCCAGCACCCCTGCCTGCTGCGACCGGAACTGCACCCAAGGGGAAAGGGCCTGACAGCCAAGAAGGCTGGCACTGGGTTTGTGATTGTTTGCTGTTACTGCCATAGTTATTGTTGTTTGTTTGACTTGTTATACACATATAGATATATAATTGTAAAGAACTGTTATTCCTATTTTCCACATCTTTGCCTAAAAGCCCCTTGATTTCAAAATTATAATAACTCAGAGGGAAGGGGGTTCCTGCCTTCCTTAGCAGACACCTGTCTTTCAAACCAAGACAGCCGCATATTCACATTCCTCCAGATTATAAGGCTTCTTTCCGTTAACATATACATTTAATGCCTGGCACATCCAACCCTCACATGAACCATATTTAGGCCAATGTAGATTCTCAGATCTAATTTTTCTTTCTGCCCATACCATCATACAGAAGTTTATCATTTTAACTTTATCTTTTCCCTTAGTAATACTAGATTCATCCCAGTACTTTATCATAACCCCCAGTGGGCTATCGGGTGGTATATCATCCAACACCTTTTTGTTTTTCTTGGGATTTGTCTTACTTGCTTTTTGTCCCATGTTGTTTAACTTCCCACCCGTTACTCTATCTCTTATACAACTTTATTAATCTTGTTTTAACTTTCTTAAACATGTTAGATATGGGAAGGCACTCCCGGTTCTAAAGTGATTTCAGCTTTTTTTATGTGGCCTAAAGCATAGGGGTCTGGGGGTACAGCGCACTTCGATGGTCCGGCGAAAGTAGAGCAGGAGGGCTCCCGGTCAGGGACGAGCGTGGATGATGCAGAGCTGGCACTGGATCTTCTTCTTCAGAGCAGGGATGTTCCCGATGTTCAAGGTTGAGTGGCACACCTCACTGACCTGGATGCCCCCTTTTTATACTGTTTTTTGTCCCTTTGGATTCGTCTGTTTGCATCCTTCATTTGCATGAAGGTAAAGGTGCTGATTGGTTCTTACGGGTTTCATCCAGGCTGGCTCGTTGCTTGGGGGGGGGGGGTGCATTTTACTTAGGTGTAACATAGTACCCCTTTTATAATATAATAACCAAACCTTTTGACAGTACATGCATTATTAACATAACAATTATTAACTATTTAACAATATTACTATTAACAGTATAATAGCCAGAGATCTGCTGGGATGAACCACGCTTCTCATAGAGATATAATGGAACTCCGTTTATTCTATTGTCAGACCCATAGTTATACCCTAATTCCTCAAACACACATAAGCAAGCTCCATACTTGTCCTGGGTTGCAGTGTATTCTATCACCATCCTCATGAGGTGTTGAAATCAGGTGGGGCAGTGTTTCCTTGCCTCCTCCCCCCAGACTATCTTGCTGTTAATGGCCTATCATTGTCCTGCCGCATGACTCATAGATGACTCCCTCTGGACTATCTTCTGTTAATGAACCTAATCAACACTTGGCCTCATGACTCATTACCCCATTGTGAGATGCTCCACCCAGAGGGAGGAACCAAGCATCCCATCGTGGATATAAGCTGAGGCTGAACACCAGAGACAACGCCTTTCCACTGGATTTCCAGAGGACAGGAGCTACACAGCCACCACTGGACCTTCTGAGGAAGAGCAGACCCTTTTTTCTACAGGATCACCGCTTCACAGGACTGCAGCCACCATTCTAGCAGACTGCTACCACCACCCTGCCTAACAGGGACTCAGGTTGTATCTTGACTCTGTCAGTTTGAACCAGTGTTTTCTTTTAGTTTTTTTTCTTTCCTTTTCTTTAACTTCCCCATTAAATTGTTATTCTGACTTGGTGCCTCCCACTGGTTTGTTTTCAAACTAGTGCAATACTACTGGGTTACAGCTACTGTTCACACGGCCTTTAATAGCAAGCGATTGGTTACAGATTAATATGCACGTGACTAACTAACATAAGTCTTTCTCTTTCTATGGTCAGCATCCCCCTCTGCAATATCCTGTCGGCTTGCCACATCAGCATTGCTCCTCTCTTTTTTCCCTAGTCAAGGACAGTTCACTAATATAGCTTGGATTGTGCACGTGTACATGTCCCTGTTCACTCAGCCATTTCTCTACAATTCCCCCTTTTTCTTCTTGCACAAGCCAAGCTCGATGAACAACTTTCTCTAAAGCTTTCCGTATGCACCCAAAACCACAACAAATTATTATTGCTACAATTACTAGTGTAGCTAGCAGACGTAATCCTTCTTGAACCAGGTTTCCTAACCACCCTGTCAGACCGAGCAAGGGCAGCCACTCAGAGAAGCTGTCTGTATGGATCTGTATCTTTTGAAAAGCATCCTGCAGTTCTGAGAGCTGTCGATGGATACTCTGGGAATGGTCTGACAGGTTCATACAACACATACCTTCAAACTCTTTGCAACCATGGCCATGAGCTAGCAATAAAAAATCAATTGCAGCTCAATTTTGTAGTACAGCATGCCTAATGCTATCTACATCAGTTAAAAGCTCAGTTAATATATGGAAAGTCCTATTAAATTCCTTTTCTGACCAACAGGCCAACTTTTTCAGATTGTTATATGTGGGAGTGTGTCTTGTTTGGTTCAGTCCGAGTCTCCCCTTTGGGTTTTGTGTTACTGTACCATCCCAGTTTATACCCTCCTGGTTTCGTGTTCATAACCCTGCTTTCTCTATTTGTCTCCTCCCAGACCCCTGCCAATCGCTCCGGCACCCCTCCCAAGCTTCTAGAAAGTTCTGGCAGGGGCGTCGAGTGATTGGTCTTGGGGGGAGGATCCCTCCCTTCCTTCCCCAAGATAGGTTCCCTTGTGTGTCCCTCATCCCGCAGACCCGTCCTTCTCCTTCCCCGATTCGATGCCTTTGTCATCCCTCCCCTGTCACCACCCCCCCATAAAACCCCTGGCAGGCGCGTTCAGGGTCCCTCATTGCTGGACACCCCCGGGGGGCAAGGTCTCCTGTTCGGAGACACAATAAACCTTCTGGATTTCATCCACAATTGAGCCTGCCTCCTTCTTCCACCACCTGCCTCTATTGCAGCGGTCCTGTGGAAGGACCCATGAGCCAGACCTCTCGTCTCCTGGATTCCGGAGGCTGGCCCCCACAGCCTGCTGCGTCCAGAGCTGACCGGGCAAAGTGGGAACTGCTCCAAAAAGGACGCAGAGGCAGCTTGGTGCCCAATGTGGGGCCCCCGCTTCCACCGGATCCCACGGAAGGGACTGATTGGACTTCCAAGTGCGTCCTTGGGACGTCAAGCTACCCCAGTTGTAATAGGCTCCGTTTTAGTGAGCTGCGCTCCTGGGGATGAGGACGGTAGCTCCGCCTGCGCCAGCAGAGTCATCCTCGGTGGAAATCGGGACGCCTGGAGCTCGCCTGGACACCAGCAGGTAAGTATTTCCCCGGGGGGGGAACTTACCGTAAAGCCTTTTGAGGCAGTTCCCTCGTGCGGGCGGAGCCACACGAGCCGCGGGCGGGAGCGGTGGGACCTGGCGGTGCCTGCCCGGCCGTGCGCAGCGCGTGGTGGATGGCTTCACACGGTCCGCAGCTCGCAGGAGCCCAGGGTAGGCTGCGCAGCCCCGGGGCGAGTGTGTTGCTTGCCTCCGGTTTGTTTCGGGTAATCGGTGTCTGAGGGTTGGTTTATTTTTAAAGCTCCAGACGTCGTGCTGTGGATTATGGGCCCAAAATTGTCCACAGCACAAAAGGGGGTATTTTTCCAAGTTGCGGGACTCCTGGAGGGCGGGGGGAAACGTTTTTCTAAAGGGTGTTTAAAACGGTATGTGCGGTGGCTGTTCCAGCACTTCCCTCAGTGCTCCCACAGTTCAGTTTTAAGCGATCCCTTTTGGAACGCCGTGGGAGCAAGAATAGCTCAGTCTGAATTGACAAAAGAAAAAGATCTAGATAGATTTTCTTTATTATACCTACACATTCAGTCTGCTTTAAATCAAAAAAGGGAGAGGGAAGGACAGCCTGCCCCCGGTTCCCCAGTTACCCCTAAGCCTTCTCCTAAACCCGTGTCCCCTAAACCGGGCGTCCTGAAGGAAGCAAACCGTGATGCTGCGCAAGGTTGCCACCGACTCCCTGGCTCCCCTCGGGATTCTCGGCCCCCCGCCCAGACAGTCCTGGCCAGACTGCCCGGGGCCTATCCCGTTCCCCGACTTCCCCAGTTGTTAGACCCTGTGTTCGCTTTAGTTATATTGAGAACTTAGAAAATGGATTCCTTGCCCGACGAGGACAAGATGGCGGGTGCCACATGGCAGAAACCCCCTCTTGCCCTCCCCCTGTTTCTTCATCCCAAAACCCCTTTCTGCCAAGTCCCAACCCCTTTCGTCATGACCCCTCCCAGTACCCTAACTCCTCCCACACCCAAGCTGGGTCCACCCCTGTTGCCCCTCCCACCTGTCATCAGTGCACGCCCCCGTGCTCCGCCCCTAGAAGTTGTTGTAGATCCGTGTCTGGTTGCCACCCGCTTCCTGCTTCCTGTTCCCACGCTTGGCCTTCCGGTTCCCACGGTGAGTGGCCGGAAGGGGAGGGGCCTGAGGACCGGAACCTGGAACTGGACTCCATTCCTTCGGCCGCTCCAGTTTTTTATCAAAGGTCCAGGAGAGGGGGAATGACCCACACCAACTGGGAACCCCTCTCCCACCAAACGATCAAAGAACTCTGCAAGGCACAGAAAAAGTTCGGGAGAGAAAGCGAATATTTTTGTGGCCTTTTAAAGGCAAATGTCTCCGGAGCAGTAATGACGCCTTTTGACCTGCGTCAGCTTTTCTCGTTTTCCTCGGCAGAGTTTCTGCTCTGGAGGGCGGCATGGGAAAAGGAGCTCCGCCGACTCCTTCCTGCGCTTCTGCAGAGCTCTGATACGGCTGTTGATGCTGAAACCAGGCATTAACTATGGACCATTTAAGCGACGAGGGGGAATGGGCATTGGCGCCGAAGCAGGCCCAGAGTTTGCCCCTAGAGGTGATGCAGCAGGTCAAGGAACTGGCCGGTAAGGCATTCCTTGGCCTGAGACCCGACGCGCCCATGGAAAGTTACTCACGGGTCCGACAGCAGCCCTCGGAGTCATTCCTCCGGTTTGTAGAGAGACTAACCCGAGCAGTAGAGTTGCAGGTCAGGCAGCCGGCGGCCAGAGAGGAGGTCATAACAGAGATGGCAATGGCAAATGCTAATTCCCAATGCAAGACAGCTATCCTGAGCCTCCCACTGGACCCCCCGCCGACAATCCAAGCCATGTTAGAAGTCTGTGCTGCGAAAGCACTGCACCTGCAACCTGCCAGCTCGGACAAGCAACGGTCCCGAGGAGCGGTCTCGGTGGGAACAGCAACACACCATCCTGCTGTGGACCAGAAGAGGACCACGGGCCGAAGCAGCGGACAACCTCCATCAAGGAACAGCCAGAAGCGGGCCCAACAGCAGACCCGAAACACCTGCTTCCTTTGTGACCAACCCGGGCACTGGACCAAAGACTGCCCGCTCAAGTAGCAATTTCATCAATTTAAACAGGAGCAAGGGTCTGGGGGATTAGGGAGCCAGTTACAAAAAAACTGAGTGGGGAGCGCCCGCCCGACCTGCGTGACGATATAAAAAGGTTGGGCCGCTAGGGGGAGGGGGAACAGAAAGGGGCCAAAAAAGACTATGCAAAATTACCAGATGTGACTTTTCAGCCTGACTTCACTTCTCCTGCTGATGGTTCTTTCAGGTTGCAGCTGTCGACACCGCTCTTCCTGAAAACCAACGAGTGGCACACCGCACCAGTAAGTGTCGGTGGTGAGCTGGGGACGTGGGACCCAAGCCCTAGCAGGTATGTCATTGTCGGAGATGTTAAATGCACACCACCAGAGATCAAAGTCGCTCCGGGACTCATGACATCCAGTCCCGAAGGACCCGTTCTCTGGCTGCGCTGTGTCCGTCCACCTCTGTTCCTGCCTAGAGGGCAGATGGTCGCCCAGGCTATCCCTGCAGAAGGGCCACACCCCACAGCATGTACCACACATGTAATAGGAACGGGGAAGCCGAGGGTAGACTGTAAGATCAACAGAGGGGAAGAAGTCCTACATCTCAAGGGGCTTCTGGACACAGGGGCAGATGTGACGATCATTCCCACATGGGAATGGCCGGCGCATTGGGAATTGCAAAACGTGACCGGACACGTGCAGGGTGTTGGGGGCATCCAATTACCGAAACAGTCCAAAAGCATTGTGCAAATTAAGGGGCCGAGTGGACAATTGGCGAACATACGTCTGTTCGTATTGGATTACAAGGAACCCCTCTTGGGGAGAGCTCATGCAACAGTGGGGAGTCACAATTGACACACCTGACCCCTCGATAAATTTTTGCGTGGCAGCCACTGAAGAGCGCCCTACCCAAAAACTGAATTGGAAAACGGACCGGCCGGTGTGGGTAGAGCAGTGGCCGCTCTATAATGAGAAATTAGAGGCGCTCGAGAAGCTCATGGAAGAGCAGCTTAAGAAGGGGAATATTGTGGAGACCAACAGCCCCTGGAATTCCCCTGTCTTTGTCATCAAAAAACCTAACAAAGACAAATGGCGGCTCCTCCAGGACCTTCGCCAAATTAATGACGTGATAGAGGACATGGGCTGTCTCCAACCGGGAATGCCATCCCCAACGATGCTTCCCCAAAATTGGAACCTGGCAGTAATCGATATTAAAGATTGTTTTTTCCAAATTCCTCTGCACCCTGACGATGCCCCGCGTTTCGCCTTCTCCGTTCCGGTTATCAACCGAGAAGCCCCGAGGAAGGGATACCATTGGAAAGTGCTGCCGCAGGGCATGAAGAACAGCCCGACCATCTGCCAATAGTATGTCTCTTACTTGCTTGCCCCAGTTCGCGCAGCCGCAAAAGAGGCCATCATCTTTCATTACATGGATGATGTCCTTGTATGTGCCCCCGACAATGACATGCTTGCGAATGTGCTTGACCTGACAATCAGTGCATTGGTTGCTGCAGGGTTCGAGCTCCAAGAAGAGAAAATTCAAAGGATGCCACTTTGGAAGTACCTGGGCCTGGAAATTACAAAGCGGACCATTGTGCCGCAAAAATTGGCTACCAATACAAATATTAAGACCTTAGCAGATGTCCACAAACTGTGTGGGTCACTAAATTGGGTAAGGCCTTGGCTGGGTCTATCCAACGAAGACCTAGCCCCCCTTTTTGATTTACTAAAAGGGGGAGAGGAGCTTAGTTCTCCCCAGACACTTACCCCAGAGGCGCGGACAGCCCTGGAGAGGGTGCAACACCTGATGTCCACCAGGCAAGCAAGCAGGTATAGACCTGACTTGCCATTTAAGTTCATCATCCTGGGTAATCTGCCACACCTGCACAGGGTTGTCTTCCAATGGGAAGACAAAAAGAAGAGCAAAGAGGACCGGGACCAGAGGGACCCTCTCTTGATAATAGAGTGGGTCTTTCTCAGTCATCATAGGTCCAAAAGAATGACACGGCCACAAGAGCTGATGGCTGAACTGATCCAGAAGGCTAGAGTCTGGATCAGGGAGTTATCAGGATGTGACTTCGACTGCATTCACGTACCAGTCAGGACACAAAGGGGCCAAATTACCAAGGCAATGTTGGAGAGCTTGCTTCATGATTGTGAAGCTTTGCAGTTCGCTCTGGAGGGCTACACAGGCCAAATTTCCTTACACAGGCCAGCCCACAAAATTTTTAATTCGGAAATCCAATTTGAATTAAATACAAAGAGTGTTCAGAGCAAGGAACCTTTAAAGGCCTTGACCGTTTTCACTGACGCGTCTGGGGGGTCCCACAAGTCAGTCATGACTTGGAAAGACCCCCAAACTCAGTGGTGGGAGGCTGATATTAAGGAGGTGGAAGGATCACCTCAAGTTGCTGAGTTAGACGCAGTCGTCAGGGCTTTTGAAAGATTCCCCGAACCCTTTAATTTGATAACTGACTCTGCATATGTAGCAGGGGTAGTCTCCAGAGCTGAACATGCCATATTGCGAGAGGTCTCCAACACAGCCTTGTATGAGTTGCTCTCAAAATTGGTTAGCCTAGTCTCCCACCGAGAGCAACCATTTTACGTGATGCGTATCAGGTCACACATGGACCTGCCCGGGTTCATTGCGGAAGGCAACGGGAAGGCAGATGCCTTCGCTGTGCCAGCCGTGATGGCCTCGATTCCAAATGTATTTGAGCAGGCCAAAATCAGCCATCAGTTGTTCCACCAGAATGTGCCTGCCCTGGTTCCGCAGTTCAATTTGAAGCACGACCAGGCCAGAGCGATCGTGGCAGCGTGTCCGGAATGTCACCAATTAGCTCTTCCCGCCATTGGCACCGGCGCAAACCCCCGTGGCCTTAATAGTTGTGAGGTGTGGCAGATAGACGTGACACATGTCGCTTCTTTCGGCAGAATGAAGTATGTACATGTGTCGGTAGATACCTTCTCTGGAGCCGTCTTTGCCTCTGCCCACACAGGGGAAAGGGCTAGCGATGTCATAAGGCACCTAGTGCAGGCATTTGCTACCCTGGGCATCCCCAAAGTTATTAAAACTGATAACGGCCCAGCCTACACCTCCAAGGAGTTCAGGAGCTTCCTACAGCAATGGGGAATAGAGCACAAGACAGGCATCTCCTATTCCCCGACAGGTCAAGCGATAGTCGAGAAGGCTCACCAAAATATCAAGACGATGCTACAAAGGCAAAGGTCCTCAAAGAAATTAGAATCCCCAGCTGTCAGGCTCTCAAGGGCACTGTTCACGCTAAACTTCCTCAACTGTGCCTTTGAGAACCTGAATCCACCGATCGTGCTGCACTTTGGGCGGTCTCAGCAGCTGCAAATGAAAGAAAGGCCTCCGGTGTTGGTTAAAGACCCGGAGACTCGGGAAATACAGGGCCCTCATGAACTAGTTACATGGGGGAAGGGATATGCATGCATATCCACCCCCGAGGGCCCCAGGCGGATCCCATCAAAATGGATGAAACCGTGTATTTCCCAGCCCACCGGAGGAAGGAGTCAAGCACCCCCTAAAACCGGGGTGGGTTAACCCTATGCCCCTCTGTACCCCAAGTCTGCCCCAGTTGTTATCCCCAAATCTAATATTCTTCCTTTTAAGTTTGTCCTAGTTTGGAGACATCGGAGATGAGTCCTGCCTCGTCCGTCCATGCCATCACCAGAAGCCTGCAGCTTGTCATCATCCTGCGGCTGCTCCCATGGCCTGCATTGCCGTGGATAGTTCCCCAACCGGCAGCAAACGTGTGGTCAGTCCTGGCGCAAACCATGGGCCAAGACCACATATGTTTATCTACAGCCGTGGCCCAAAACCCTATGGCCATGTGTCTGGCGGGGATCCCTCTTGAGCAAGAGGAGTATGAGTCTCTTTTCGAAAGGCTCAAGCCCACGCAGGCTTCGACTAGGTCTGCCCAAAATACCAAATCATCTGAAACGGGTAAGGCCCCTGTCGTCAAGCCGCCTGTCAGCTCGTACCGTCCCCAGGTGCCTTATCAGGGACGGCCCCCATTTGGCTGGCACCGCAGGGGGAAACGGGACATTGACAACCCCCTTGAGAAATGGCTGCCCCAACTCCCGAAGACCAGTAGTGAGCCCCAGGAGCTGGATCTCTTGGGATCGTACCCAGCTCACTACCGTGTCCAATTCCAATTCGGGTTGTCCCCGGATCGGGAGTTCTTTAAGAACATAGCTCCAAGCCACCGAGAGTATAAGGCAGCCAAATGGTGCCTGGCCGTCAGTAAGGTGACCACTGAAAACCCCCTAGGTCACGTCCAAAAGGGTTACCCAGGGGACTGTTTCTCATCTGCGGTGACAGGGCGTGGGCAGGCATCCCCTCTCGCCTGTTAGGAGGCCCTTGCACCATAGGCCACTTGATGCTGTTGACGCCCAACCAAACCTTAGTTAATAATTGGGAGAGAAAAAGAAATAGGACTTCCAAATTGGCCATCCAGAAACGCGAGCTCTCTGATTTGGATCAAAATTGCGACTCGGAAGTCGTTCATTGGTCGAGACCAAAAGGGGTTGCAGTCACCGTGCTTTTGCCGTGGGTGGCGGCAGCCAAAGCACTAGGGGAATTGGGCCATTTAGAATGTTGGGTTGTGAAACAAGCAAATCTTACCTCAAGTGCTCTAAGCGACTTCCTAAAAGATGAGGAACTGACCAGGCAGGCCACTCTGCAAAATAGGGCTGCGATTGACTTCCTACTCCTACTCCACGACCACCGGTGTGAGGAGTTCGAAGGGCTGTGCTGCCTTAACTTAACATCAAGGGCGGAGAACATCCACAGAACCATCGACAAGATGCAGGCCATGGTGATGCAAATTCGGAAAGAAACTGGTGACTGGCTTGGCGACATCTTCAGCAAATGGGGACTATCTGGATGGGCAGGATCTATTTTCCGATCTGGACTGATTTTTCTTTTTGTTTTCTTGGTTGCCCTAATTTTGTTTGGACTCCTCAAGAGAATGTTAGTAAAGTTGATTACAAGCTCCCTCTCCCCTACAGATATTGACTGAGCCGAGGTACTCCCGGATGCAGAGACCCTGCAGGAACCGGAGCTCGAACCTATGGCTCCTGAGTTGCAAGTGTTCGAGGTCTTTTATCCAGACTCTGAATATTACCCCCAGCCGAACTTTAAACCATCTTAAAAAACAAAAAAGGGGGAGATGTGGGAGTGTGTTTTGTTTGGTTCAGTCCCAGTCTCCCCTTTGGGTTTTGTGTTACTGTACCATCCCAGTTTATACCCTCCTGGTTTCGTGTTCATAACCCTGCTTTCTCTATTTGTCTCCTCCCAGACCCCTGCCAATCGCTCCGGCACCCCTCCCAAGCTTCTAGAAAGTTCTGGCAGGGGCGTCGAGTGATTGGTCTTGGGGGGAGGATCCCTCCCTTCCTTTCCCAAGATAGGTTCCCTTGTGTGTCCCTCATCCCACAGACCCGTCCTTCTCCTTCCCTGATTCGATGCCTTTGTCATCCCTCCCCTGTCACCACCCCCCCATAAAACCCCTGGCAGGCGCGTTCAGGGTCCCTCATTGCTGGACACCCCCGGGGGGCAAGGTCTCCTGTTCGGAGACACAATAAACCTTCTGGATTTCATCCACAATTGAGCCTGCCTCCTTCTTCCACCACCTGCCTCTATTGCCGCGGTCCTGTGGAAGGACCCATGAGCCAGACCTCTCGTCTCCTGGATTCCGGAGGCTGGCCCCCACAGCCTGCTGCGTCCAGAGCTGACCGGGCAAAGTGGGAACTGCTCCAAAAAGGACGCAGAGGCAGTTATAGCCATGAGCTGCAGCACCCCCTGGGTTAAAAATAGCCAATGGTATAAACGCACTCAAACTCATAATGTTTACCTTAACATTACAATCTTTATCAAACGTGGAAACACTATGCTGGTATCTATTTCGCATTCTACTTTTCCAACTTTCTGATGCCGTAATGTTTTTCCATGCTCGTATAGAAGGGGCAAACCTAGTTAGCTTTCCCAGGTAGCAGGGACCCCCAATCGGACTATGCAGAATCCCATTCCACGCTCTATCTCCGCATATCAAAAACACTCCAGGAGGTAAAACCTTTCCTCCGGTTGTGTCAATAGACTCAGCTCCTCCCAAAGTGGCCGGCACGTTCCAGCCTCTGATGGAGTGTCCTGATACATTCTGTTTCCATGGAAAGGAGGCCATGCCTTGTTGTGCCTGATAGTCCTCCCAAGGATCTCCAAAGAAGAAAACCCCAGACCCATTGGCATATTGCATTGGAGGCACCACATTGGAACAGTTGGTCCATGGTGTCACGTTAACAAGCGTACTGGGAAAGAGGGACCCATAAAGCTGTAGCTCTTGAAGAGGCAAGGTTGCATTTTTTGTTAAATTGGCAACAATACGGGTTTGCTGCAAGGAGTGCCGATAACTAGACCAACAACCTAAGCACTCGCCCTGGTTTCTTTTGCTTTGCATTTGTTGCTCCACTTCCTCATTGATTTTCCCTATATCTGTCACCCATTTTTGAAACATATCTTCGAGTGTGATCCATGGCAGGCCAATTAGACATGTGTGAAATGGATCTGCTGCCGACCCCATGGCCAGACAGAAGTCTATCTGGTTCGCCTGGTGAGCCCATGTTACCCACACGTTTTCTCTTTCTGACACTGAAGTTATCACAGCTTTACTCAGGGTGAAAGTACTTGAGAGGAGGAGACACATGTAGGGCACCATGCCTGGATTACAGTGGTCTTTTTACTCACTTGCAGATGTCTGATGGCTTCCTTCCCTGCCCACACTTCCAAGCTTAGTAAAAACTCGTGTGGATCCCTAAATGAGCTAACTCTAATCTGTTGTGGTGGAATTCCAAGCACGATAGACGCACACTGCCTAAAACTTCTTGTCTCAGGCACTTGATAACATTCTCGGCATAAACTACCTCGCTCATCTACATTCCAAGTTCCCCTAGTAAGCTCTTCCCCACAGCCCCCACAGCACAAGCGCAAGCACAAGCTATTACAACAGCGTAAACAATTTCTGTGGCGATTAGCATGCACACTCAATGACTGTTCCCAGTGTCTTGGTTTGAAAGACAGGTGTCTGCTAAGGAAGGCAGAAGCCTCCCTTGAAGTGGCAGATGCAACCCCTTTCCCTCCGAGTTATTATAATTTTGAAATCAAGGGCTTTTAGGCAAAGATGTGGAAAATAGGAATAACAGTTCTTTGCTATTATATATATAACCAGTCAAACAAAACAACAATAACTATGGCAGTAACAGCAAACAATCACAAACCCAGTCCCAGCCTTCTCGGCTGTCAGGCCCTTTCCCCTTGGGTGCAGTTCTACTTGCAGCCGGCAGGGGGGCAGGCGGCTCCCAGGGAGCAGGGCAGGTGCGATGGTTCCCCCGCAGCTGCAGGGGGCGCTCCGGGGAGCACGCGGCACCAGTGGCCTGGGGTCCCGGGGAAGGATGGAACAAAGGCTTCACAAACCCCTGGGCAGCTGATCCTGGTGTTCGGCCGGACTCTCGGAAACAGCAGGCTGGAGCAGCAGGCTGGAATGGCGGGCTGGAGTGGCAGGCTGGAGCGGCAGGGACGAGCACAAATCCCGGAGGCCAGACGAGATGTATCCAAGTGGGGAACCCCCCGGAGGCCTGGGCAGGCAGGGCGAGCAGGGCTACAGCGTAGCGAAGGCTCGAAGCAACAGCGGGGCAGGGCAGCCACAGCCCGGCCTCCAGCAGGGCAGGCAAAGCGGCTCTGGGATCACGGCGTTGTTTCCAGCAGAAAGAAAAACGGCCGAAGAAAAGAACCAGCAGCTCCTTTCTCTGCAGCTTCTCTCTCTGGACACCAAGAGTGAACTGACCCCACACCCAGGTGAAACAAGAGTAGCCAGGTGTAAGAGATGGTCCGGAGATCCCTCATCTGCCTCACGATCATCGCCGAAGACAGAGACTGAACACAGCAGTCCTGGCCTGGCTGAGGTGGGATGTCTGCCAAGAGTTGCCTACAGGTGTGCCCACTGGGAACTGGTACGCATTCCTGAGGAAAATTAGTGCAGGTCGCAATGGACTGCGCCGTTCTTGCTGCCCAGGCGGGAAGGACTGCACTGAATGACCTGTTCTGTACATCTCTCCCGTACACCTGTCTTGTACGTCTGTCCTGTACCTGTTTCCCAAAGCAACGGGCCCCATAACAACGGCTGTAGATTTCCCAACCTCTTGGCCAGTTCCCCCTCTCTTCTGAAAGGGACTATAAAGGGACCTTCTAAAATAACCAAGTAGGAGATCTCCCCACAGAAAGAAGACGAATCTATTGGTGGAAGACCACGAGGACTTCGTCTCATCCGTTGGTAGCTATTGCCCCTCTTTTTCCCCCTCTCTACTTCGTTTTTCTCTCTTTCTCTCTCTCTTACTCTCTTCTATTGCATTACTGTGTTGTGGGCACTTAATAAAGGCGCGCTGTTTTGATTAAAACTGAAATCTCTTGTGTCCTTTTACACTCTGAGATCGATAAACGAACCATCACGATCCCCGCTTGCATTAGCGGATGGTGACATTAAACTGGCGTCACGGACAGGATCTCTGACAGACAGAAGGGGTTGCAAGGTTGTGTGTAGTCTGTAATAGGGGAAGGATGTTTCGCTCCAGCCGCACTTAGGCCGACACCCCGAAAAGGGTGAGCGGTGTCTAGAAAGCAAGGGGGGTGACTCGAATTTCCCGCAAACTGCACACGCCTAGGTGAAAAGCACCCCATACTCAGCTGAGGGCTCTGTCTTCAGATTTTTCGCAAAAGATCTCTTAGTGTAAAAGGGGGAACTGTGTTTTTTGGTGTGTGCGTGAATTTGGGCTGCTTGGTGTAGTGAAGAGACAACCATAAGTAACTTAAGGAGTACCTCCCAAGCAGATTTGGTCTCTTCACCCACCCAGGGAAGCGAAGGGAGACACAGTGAAGCTGTGTGTGTGTCGCAGTGTGTTTACAACATGAGACTAGATTTAAATTTGGCCGAAATAAAACCATAATCTGGTCTGTTTTAGGGGCATGCCTTGCGGCGGCTATAGATCATCGCTTAAAGCGATGTACTGAGGAGAAAGCAATCATAGATTCCCTTAAAAACCTAGTGGAGATTCTACAGAAAAAATTAGATGAAGAAAAGAATAAAAATCATTTGCTAGAGGCTGCTTTAAAAGAGGAATACTTTAGGAATTCAAAGAATGCTGACTCACCAAAAGAGACAGAGGAAAAGGAAACTCCTCACATTAACCAAATATATCCCCAGAAAGAACTAATACTAGTAAAAAATTGTGGGGAAAACTGCTGCCCTCGTATGAGACCTCTGATTAAAACAGAATATAATTATATCAATGATGAAGATTTTGAACTGCATATCACCACTAAACAAATACCATACACTGCTGTTGAATTGGCCAGGTTAAAAAAGGAGTACGGGCGGCTCCCCCACGAATCTGAGACAGAATATGTTTTCTGAGTGTCCCTCACTGGTGTTGGGTGGAGTCGCGGGAGACAAGCACTCAAGGCATGATGTTCAGCAAGTCTCGATTTATTTTTCAAAACTACACTTACTTATAGTACCTTTAATTAGCTCATACATATTGCAAAAGTCGAGCTCCTCATTGGTGGGAGCTATTCCGTGGGATCTGCAAACACGGTGGTCTTATCTTCCTCTTCCATATGGTTTCTGTCTTCTTACTTATCTGAATGCACATTCTGTTATCTATGCAACTTCTTGCTCAAGGACTCAGTGTCTGCATCTTTACTAAGCCTGCTGTGTTATCATGACCTTTGCTTTTTAGCCATTCTTCAGAAAGACTCTCAACACATCTGCACACCCACAAAGGAGCACAGAGACAACAGCAGAGGAGGAGCCTGAATACCCTGCACCAGCTACACCCAGGACATCATAGTAGAGTAATCAGTCCTAAGGGGTGGGAATGACACCCATCAAGATGAGTCAATAGAAAAGCTCTCTGGAGCACCTTACAAACTGAGGGGGATTACTGCCTAGGAGGTATGGGACACATTATAGGATGCAGGGGAAAAATATATTGAACAAGACTTATTGAGAGATGTTTAGGAGAGGAACCAAAAGCAGAGGAAAGGGAGGAAATTAAGGTTTTTCAGGAAGGAACAAGTGTGGGAAAATAGAAGCATAAGGGGATAAAAGGGGGAAGTCATGTAAACATGTGGAGAGAGTAGCCCAGGCTGTAGCAAGTTTGCTGGAAGGACTCGTGACCCCATGGGGCAACCATGTTGGAGCAGTTTCTTCCTGACGGACTGACTCCATGGAACGGACCCACTCTGAAGCAGTTTATGAAGAACTGCAGCCCATGAGAAGGAGTCATGTTGAAGAAGTTCATGGTGGACTGTATCCCATGGGAGGCACCCCATACTGGAGCAGGGCAAGAGTGTGAGGATTCCTCCCCCTGAGGAGGGAGTGGCAGAGACAATGTGTGATGAACCGACTGTAAGCCCCATTCTCTGTCCCCCTGCATCACTTGGGGAGGAGGAGGTAGAGAAAATCCAGAGTAAAGTTGAGCCTGGGAAGAAGGGAGGTATGGAGGGCAGGTGTTTTGAGATTTAGTTTTAGGTTTTATTTCTCATTACCTTACTCTGATTTGATTGATAATAAATTAAACTAATTTCCCCAAATTGAGTCTGTTTTTCCTGTGACAGTAATCCATAAGTGACATCTCCCCATCCTTATTTCAACCCACAAGCCTCCCTTGTGGAGGACCAGGCATAAGCATGTAAGCATGCTTTGTCTCAAACATTCTGACCTTTGTGACAGGAAAGATGTGGTTGGAAGAGAGGGTCATGTGAAGGTAGAGCAGCACTGTTCTGAGCCAGCTTCCCTTTCAGTTGCTAGGCTTGCAAGTCTGCCTTGAGACTCATGCTCAGTGCACCTGTGTCAAGAGAAGGATCAAGTCCCAGAGACCTCACAAAAAGGGGGCTTCAGGACCACCCCCAACTCCCCCCAACTCATTTCCTGGAGGGCTCTAAAGGGCTGACTGCACATGTGCAAACATTAGCAGATGGCACAAAAAGTAAGGGGCATATTCTAGGGAAACTATAAAAGGAAGTGGATCAGTCCTGGGCTTTTATCAATCCCAGATCCCAACCATCCACAGCAGCAGGACCAACACAGGATCTAAGGACTGGTGATCTTTTTCCTTCACTTTCTCTCTTTTCCATCTTTATTGTCTTTTCTCTTGTTTTATCTCTGCAAGTATGGCAATTGTATTCTACCCCTTACTCTGTACTGAAGTTTGCTGCGGGAGTTGGGAGCTCGTTAAAGTTCATTGTAAAAGTTGTTTGTTAGCCAACATTTCTACAACTGTATAGTGAGCTAGTTACTGGAGTTAAGGCTACTATATAATAAAGGATAAGAGTTCCCTGACACATGGACTGGTGTCTTTGTTCAGCCTGACAAGAACTTATAATGAACATCACACCCATGTCCAGCTGAGAGGAAGTGATAAAGCAGCTTAGAAGGCATCTGGCATCCAGCCAGCATCAACCCACTACAGAGGTCAAAGTGCCAGTGTCGCTGATGTCCCCAGGGACGGCAAGAATCACGACACGAATTCAGGTCCAGGATGAACAGGGATTATTTAATTAATTATCACCTCGTTTATATAACTTGGTTCACAATAGAGAAATGACATTATTGGGTGCTTGACCCTACACCTCCCAGAGTGATTGGCTGAATGCTACAGTGCCTATTTCAAAATATTTTCTTCAGTGAACCAAAACAAGACCTTGCAGGTGCAAGATAGAGAGTTAGTTTACAGAAGTCTTTCACTGTTTCACAGCTAAAGCATAAGAAAGGAAAAACTTCACAAATGCTTCAGCAGCTGGAAAATTCCTCTGCTCCTGCTTTTTAGCATCCACATGCCAGCAACTGGAGTCAGACCATGAGTCATGGGGCCTGTGTGTCTGCAATGCCAGCAACTGGAGAGAGACTCAAGTGAGTAAAAAATCAGGTGTCAGCAAGTAGTCAGACTATGGGTAATAGGGGCCCATGGGTCTGCAGTGCCATCAGTTGGAGTATGTGAGGGTACATGTCACTGTGTGATCACTAGAGAATATCAAGGTGAACTATGCCAATAAGCAGGATAAGTGGCTGGGGAGGCAGCAATATGTGTGTAATGGGTCAAACACAATGTGTGTGACTCTGAGTGATACCACTGGAGGAGTTGGCCACTGGAGGAATGAGGGCAACTACAGGCAAAACAGCAGGGTCTGGAAGTTGGCTAAAACTCATTTTTATGTGTGTGTGTCTGTTATGATCCAGTTTTAAGGGTCTTAGAAATGCCTCTGCCCAAATTAAGGTGCAAACAAGACTATAAGCTAGTGTAGTAAGGGTTTTATTTGATAGTAAATATGAGAGAGAGAGAGAGAGAGAGAGAGAAAGAAAGAAAGGAAGAAAGAAGTAGAAGATAGGTGGGGGGGGGACAGAAAAAGTGTCAGGGACAGAATAAGGAAAATATCACCAATCCGTGGATCCCAACGATGTTTGTTGATCCTCTCCAGCTGGTCTTCTTCGTGGTGAAGGTCCCCTCCCAGAAAGCATAGAGTCCGATGGGTATTTATGCTCAGGCTAGGTAGGCATGTCCGGGCATGTCCCCCTGGAGGTGGGGAGGGCAGTCTCTTACAACAGACTCTGGGTCTGTTGCATCATGTGCAGTCCTGCAGTGCAAAGCCTTTCACGCGAAAGTCCCGTGGATGTGCCCTGTGGGGTTGGGGGTTCCACAGCTGGGCCAGTGAGTGTAATCGGAGGATGGGTGTTTATTGCCTCTCACCAGAGGTTACACCATGCACCCAAAACCCCTACTCCCCTCTCGGTTGGGGGGAGTCTGTGTAAACCTGGCTTCTGTGAGCTGTGCTCTCCCCCCAACCCAAACTCAACCGGGGATAGTTGCGGCTGGTGGCTTTGGTCTTTTGTGGATGCATACCTTTCCCTCAGCCTATGACTGAACAATGCATTTCCCTTTATCTCATCAACAGTTTAACTTTCAGTTCAAAGCCCTGTTATGAATGTATTGTGATGTTGGCTTTTCGCATGTTACATAATGTTAGGAAAACTTTATCTAGGTTCTGTAATGTAATACATGATATAGAATGGCTATTGTTTATGTAGTCAATTTAGAAAAGATAGGCAAAGAAAGTCTTCACATTCCTGGAGTATCTTATCAGAGAAGAAGAAAACCAGAAACCAGAGAGAAGAATTTATGGAGGGAGCAGAGACATAATGGAGCCAAGGAGGAAGATAAGGCTGATGGGATGATACACAGAACCTCCAAAGAATTTATGAATCATGCATGATTGTGATGAATATGCAATAAGAGATGTACTTTTAAAGACGATCTTTTAGATGTAGAAGGGTGCTTTTGGCTCTTTGCCAAAGCACCCAGACGTAATACCCTTTTTGCTATTGTCTCCTAATTGTCCCTTTTATTAAACTTTTTTTTAAATTTTACAAAAGTGAACCTCGTTTTTCACAGTCCCACTCTTCAAGGAAGCTTCAGTTGTAGCTTCTTTATAATGAGCAAAACTTTATATCAATGTTTGAGGCATGAACTATTTTCAGTCTCTGACAGTGTCTCTGCGTGAAAAAACTGGAGCTGAGAGGGTCTAAGGGCCAGTTACTGGGTAGACAAAGTGTTTAAGGCCAGCTACCGGAGGAGTACATTCTGTGTATCTATGCATGTGTTGCTGTGCCTAAGGGGAGTCTGTACCATCATCTGGAGTAGGGCTGCATCCTTGGGGGGTCACATGCCCAGGCAGCAGCACTTAAGGAGAACGGGGATCCATGCCAGCTACTGGGCAGTCTGAAACAGTTACTGGAGGATCCACATCGTACATACATATATTTCCCATTAAAAGACCTTCATCCTCATCTGCTAGAGAGAACAGGATGAGGTCATTGATGCTGTGTTTCTACAAGTGCTGTTTTCTGTCTCTGTTGATCTATGTGTTCTGCTGTGCATCTGTATATACATGTGTTTGTGTGTGCCTATTGGGAGTACATGCTAGCCTCACTATTGATTGGACCCCCCCAGCATGGAGCTGCAGCAGCAGTTGATGGTTGATGCATGAATCTTTTTCATGAGCCCCCTTTCCCTGAGTTTTCATTGATGAGCATGATGACATATAGTATGGAATATACCTTTGGTCAATTTTGGTCTGCTGTCCCAGCTTTCTCCCCTCCTTATCCCTTTCCCACCCCCAGGCTGCTCACATTTGGGGGGGGAGGGGGTAGAAAAAGCCTTGGCACTACTCTACAAGCATTGTTCAGTGATAGCTAATTGTGCCAGTTTGGCCAAATTTAGAAATATATCCTCTGAGAGAAGGCAGGTCACAACCACCCCTCCCCCCCCCCCCCCCCCCCACCAGGTTCGGGAAAAAATAAATTTTCCTCGAAGGAAAGTGAAAGAGATAAAAACTATTTATTTAACAAACACACGGGAAAACGATAATAATGCTAAATAATAAAATCTCTCGTTGTAGAGAAGAAAACTGGGAAAATATTAGAGTCCTCCCTTTTGGTCTCCCTTCTCCTCGGAGCTGGGACTTGGCCCAGGGCCAGGCCCTCTGTGCTCGGTGGAAAGTCCTCCCGATGTGTTCTGATGTTGAAGCAGCCCAGCAGAGAAGAAAGGAAAAAATCAGAGTCCCAGGAAAACAAAGTTCAACTCTCCAGAGGAAAAGGAGCTGAAGAAAAACTGGCTGGAAAAGTGAACAAGCCGGGTGTTTCCCTCTGCTCTATCTCCTGCCGCCGCTGACATGCAGACCGCTTTTTATCCCTGTGTCCTTGGAACATGATAACAAACTGCAAACTGCTTTGAAGAAGTTTTGCTCAGTTTAAAGGCATGGAAAGGCACAAAATTAATTTCTGGGCATAGGGCAACGACACGGGATACACATCATAAAGTCACCCCAAGACAATCGAGTGTGTGGTGGATTGACCTTGACTGGCTGCCAGGTGCCCACCAAGCTGCTCTCTAACTTCCCCTGCTCAGCAGGACATAGGGAGAAAATATGATGAAAAAGCTCATGGGTCAAGATATGAACAGGGAGATTTCTCACCAATTACTATCATGGGCAAAAGGAGAAAATTATTAATTTAATTCATTGCCAATTACAAATAGAGTAAGATATTGAGAAACTAAGACAAAGCTAGAAACGCTTTCCCCCCTACCGTCTCCCTTCTTCAAGGCTCAGCTTCACTTCATTACAGACTTCTGCCTCCTCCTTTCCTTTCAAATGGTGCAGGGTAGATAGGTGTCCTGGTTTAAAAGACAGATATCTGCCAAGGAAGGTGGGAACCTCCCTGGAAGGGAAAGATGACTCCATCCCTCCAAATTATTTTGACTTTGAAATTACAGGGCTTCCAGGCAAAGATATGGGAAAAGGAATAACAGTTCTTTATTATATATATAAAACAAGACAGGGGGCTCTGTTGGCTCATGCCGAGGCAGAGGGGCTGCAGTACCTCCCCTGCAGCTTCAGGGGACGCCTCGATGCAAGATCAGGACCTCCCTAGTGGTGATGGCGGCTGAGATGAGAGAGGGAAGAAAGGGTCGACTCCCACAGGCACCCACGTGAGCAGTGATTGGTCTTCGGCACCACTAATGGCAGCCAGTACGTTGAGAAGGGAGGCAGGGTTTTATCGCGATGTCACACTACCGTACAGAGAGGAGGTCCGGCGGGGGTGCTGCTACGGCTTCAGGCAGCTCTCCACGCCGCGGTTCCGGGGAGGGGAGGGGGGAAGGGATGACTTCCCCCGGCACCCAAGTGGACTGTACTGGTCTTAGTCAATGGAGCAGCTGGGACTCTTTCTCTCTTGCAAGCAATGGGCTTACAAGCCAGCAGCAGGCAGAGCTCCACGGCAGTGTTGAAAACCGCTGCACAGGAGAGATCCAAGGCGAAGAAAAAAATACACGACCCTCTCTGCTTCCAACCGGGCAAAGACTGCCCCACCCCCAGCTCAGAAACTGCCAAAACCACTCTGCTTCTCCCCCTCCCACAGGCATGACTCCCAAATTCTAGTTTCCCTTGGCCGAGTCATTACTGTTGTATGTAAGAGTGCTGGGCCATGTCTTTTGTTTCTTATTTACCCCTATTTGTTTCCTGGACAAGCCCCTCCCCTTCCAGCGTCTTCCTTTCAGATGTGACAAAATTCCCCAAAAACCACCAAACCCACAACAATAGGGAATGAGGATTGAGGTCAGTTCATAATGCTTTGCTTTTGCTGTTGCTTCCTTACACTTTTTACCTGCTCCATTATCGAGTTCCTCCCATGGGATACAGTCCTTCATGAACTTTGCCAACGTGGTCCTTCCCATAGGCTGCAGTTCTTAAAGAAATGCTCCATTATGGGTCCATTTCACGGGGTACAGTCCTTCAGGAACAAACTGCTGCAGCGTGGATCCCCCACAAGCTGCAGTTCCTGCCAGAAAACCTGCTTCTGAGTGGGATCATCTCCACAGGCCACAGTTTCTGCCAAGAGCCTACTCATGTGTGGGCTCTCCACAAACCGCAGATGGATATCTGATCCACCATAGACCTCCATGGGCTGCAGGGTAGAAACCTGCTTCACCATGGTCTTCTCCACAGGCTGCAGTGGAATCTTTGCTCTGGCATCTGGAGCACCTCCTCCCCCTCCTTCTTCACTGACCTTGGTTTTCTGCAGGGTTGTTTCACATTTTCTCACTCTCCTCTCTCACAGCTGCTGCACAGCATTTTTTCCCTTTCATTACATATGTTATATGTTATCACAGAAGCACCACCAGCTTTGCTGATTTGTTCAGCTTTGGCCAACAATGGGTACATTTTGGAGGCAGCAAGAAATTGCTGTCTGACATGGGGGCAGCTTCTGGCATCTTATCATAGAATCGTTAAGGTTGCAAAGGACTTCTAAGATCATTGAGTCCAACCATCAACCTAGCACCGCTGTGTTAACCACTAAACCATGTCTCCAAGTGTCACATCCACACATTTTTTGAACACTTTCAGAATGGCGATTCCACCACTTCCCCCGGCAGCTTGTTCCAATGCCTGATCACCCTTTCAGTGAAGAATTTTTTCCTTATATCTGAACTAAACCTTCCCTGGCACAACTTGAGGCCATTTCATCTCATCCTGTCACTTGCTACTCTTTTCCTCTGAAAAATAAACTAGGTCACATTTTAAAATTTGTTTTACATGTCAGCCACTAGTAAGCTCAATCAATGGATAAAACACTGGTAAGCAATGGGCTTGTAGCAACCTAGAAAATATAAATTGTGGGAAATAGAAATAGGATATTTCAGTTGGAAGGGACCTACAATAATAATCTAATCCATCTGCCTGACCACTTCAGGGCTGAACAAAAGTTTAAGCATCCAGGGTTTGACCACCTTTTCCATAAAGAAATGCTTCCTACTGTCAAGTGTGAACCTCCCCTGCCCCAGCTTTGAACCATTCCCATGCGTCCTGTCACTGGATCCCAGGGAAAAGAGCTCAGCACCTCCCTCTCCACTTCCCCTCCCCAGGAAGCTGTAGAGAGCCATGAGGTCACCCCTCAGCTTCCTTTTTTCCAAACTAGACAAACCCAGTGTCCTCAGCTGCTCCTCACAGGACATTCCTTCCAGCCCTTTCACCAGCTTGGTTGCCCTTCTCTGGATGCATTCAAGGACTTTCACATCCTTCTTAAGTTGTGGGGCCCAGAACTGCACACAGTACTCAAGGTGAGACCACACCAGCACAGAATACAGCAGGATCATCACCTCTTTCGACCAACTGGTTCTATTGTGTTTGATGTCCCCCAGGATGGGGCTTGCCCTCTTGACTGCCGGGGCTCACTGCTGACATATACTGAGCCTGCTGCTGACCAGCACCCCCAGATCCCTTTCTGCAGGGCTGCTCTCCAGACACTCCTTTCACAATCTGGCATTACTCCATCTCAGGTGCAGAATCCAGCATTTGAACTTGTTAAATTTCATGCCACTGATTATTGTCCAGTGCTCCAGTGTATCAACCCATATGCAAGGCCTCTTGTCCCTCAAGACAGTCAATTGACCCTAGAACAACCCTGAGGGACACTGCTGGTGACTGGTAACCAGACAGATGTAGCCCCATTCACTTACAACACTGTCCTGTTTTCAGCTGGGATAGAGTTAATTTTCTTCTTAGTAGCTGGTACAGTGCTCTGTTTTGGATTCAGTATGAGAATAATGTTGATAGCACACTGATCACAGAGTCACAGAATCATTTAGGTTGGAAATTACCTCTAAGATCATCAAGTCCAATCTTTGATCACCACCTTGTCAACTAGACCATGACACAAGTTAGTAAATGTCTTGGTTTGAAAGACAGGTGTCTGCTAAGGAAGGCAGGATCCCCCCTTGGAATGGCAGATGCGACCCTCCTTCCCTCCAAGTTATTATAATTTTGAAATCAAGCGGCTTTTAGGCAAAGATGTGGGAATTAGGAATAACAGTTCTTTACTATTATATATCTATATGTGTATAATCAGTCAAACAAACAACAATAACTATGGCAGGAACAGCAAACAATCACAAACCCAGTCCCAGCCTTCTTGGCTGTCTGGCCCTTTCCCCTCAGATGCAGTTCTGCTCACAGCCGGCAGGGGCGCTGGCGGCTCCCGGTGATCAGGGCAGGTGCGATGGTTCCCCCGCAGCTGCAGGGGGCGCTCCGGAGTGAGCTCGGGGAGCACGTGGCACCAGTGGCCTGGGATCCCGGGGAGGGATGGGACAAAAGCTTCACAAACCCCCTGGGCAGCTGGCCCTGGCATCCGGCCGGACCCTCGGGAACAGCAGGCTGGAACGGCAGGCTGGAGCTGCAGGGACGAGCACAAATCCTGGGTGGCAGACGAGATGTATCCAAACGGGGAACCCCCCAGAGGTCTGGGCAGGCAGGGCGAGCAGGGCTACAAAGTAGCAAAGGCTCAAAGCAACGGCGGGGGCAGGGCGGCCATAGCCCGGCTTCCAGCGAGGCAGGGAAAGGCGGCCTTGGGATCCCGGGGCTTCTCCAGCAGAAGGAAAAGCAGCCGAAGAAACAGCCTCTCTCTCTGTCGAAACGCGGAGACCGACTGTCCCCACACCCAGGTGAAACAAAAGAGTAGCCAGATGCACCCCACCTTCAGTGGGTAGGTCTTTTGTTTTTCTGAAGTACCCAGCAATTTGTCCCCCTAGCAACACGTATGGGGAAAATTCCTTTACCAGAAAAAAACAAAACAAAACAAAACAGGAGAACTCCTGAAACCCCAACAGTAAAGAAGCTCACAGATTAATAGAAAAAGAAACATGGTTTGAGAGCTTGGAATTGTGGTGTGTTGCAAGAGCTATATAGGAATAAGACAGAAATTATCCAGAAATTTCAATTTTTCAAGATAAAATATTTTCTAAAAAATTCTTCTTTGGAATCATAGAGTCATTAAGGTTGGAAAAGACTTATAATATCATCAAGTCCAACCATTAACCCAGCACTATCAAGTCCACCACTAAACCATGTACCTAACCACCACATCTACATGCTTTTTGAACACCTCCAGGGACAGTGATTTCACCGCTTCCCCAGGCAGACAGTTCCAATGCTTGACCACTCTTTCAGTGAAGAAATGTTTTGTAATAACCAATCTAAAACTCTCCTGGTACAACTTAAGGCCATTTCCTCTTGTCCTATGGCTTGTTACTTGGAAGAAGAGATCAACTCCCACCTCGCTACAGCCTCCTTTCAGGCAGTTGTAGAGAGCAATAAGGTCTCCCCCGAGCCTCCTTTTCTCCAGGCCAAACACCCCCAGCTCCCTCAGTTGCACTTCATAAGACTTGTGCTACAGATCTTTCACCAGCTTCGTTACCCTTCTTTGGACATGGTCCAGCACCTCAATGTCTTTCTTGTAGCATGGGGCCCAAAACTGAACACAGTATTCCAAGTGCAGCCTAACCAGTGCCGAGTACAGGAGGACAATCACTTCTCTGGTCCTGCTGGCCACACTATTTCTGATACAAGCCAGGATACCATTGGCCTTCTTGGCCTTCTTGTCCACCTGGGCACACTGCTGGCTCATATTTAGCTGTCTGTTGAACAACACCCCCAGGTCCTTTTCCATCCGGCAGCTTTCCAGACAATCTTCCCAAAGCCTGTAGCGGGGGGTTGTGAACCATGTGCAGGATCTGGCACTTGGCCTTGTTGAACTGAATACAATTTGCCTTGGCCCATCAATACAGCCTGTCCAGATCCCTCTGCAGAGCCTTCCTACCCTCCAGCAGATCACCACTCCCACCCAACCTGGCTTCATCTGAAAATTACCTGAGGGTGCACTTGATTCCCTTGTCCAGATCTCTGCTAAAGATCTTATACAGGACTGTCCCCAGTACTAAGCCTTGTGGGATACCACTTGTGACTGTCTGCCAACTGGATTTTACTCCCTTCAACACTACTCTTTGGACTCATCCATCCAGTCAGCTTTTTCCCCAGAAAAGAGTACACCTATCCAAGCTGAGGGAACTGAGGTTGTTTAGCGGCAGGTGTATCTTTTCTCCCCTGTGGACCTCCATGGGCCGCAGGGGCACAGCTGTTTCACCATGGGCTGTACCATGGGCTGCAGGGGAATCTCAGCTCCTGTGCCTGGAGCACCTCCTCCCCCTCCTTCTGCACTGACCTTGGGGTCTGCATAGTTGTTCCTCTCACATGTTCTCACTCTGCTCTTCTCTGGCTGCAATTACTTCTGTGCAATATTTTTGTTTCTCCTTCTTAAATATATTATCATAGAGGTATTACTACCATCACTGATTGGCTCAGCCTTGGCCAGTGGCGGGTCTATCTTGGAGCCAGCTGGCATTGGGTGTGTCAGACATAGGAGAAGCTTCTAGCAGCCTCTCAGAAAAGCCACCCCTGTAGCAACCCCCCTCTCCCCCACCCAAGCCTGCTACCAAAATCTTGCCATGCAAACCCAATACACCATGCCACCACCCAGAATACCATCCTGGGCCTTGATAAACTAATTCTGTGGCACAGGTGATGCCTTAAAGAACCTAGAAATGAAACAACACACTTTCAAGATAATATTAATCTAGGACGTAATATAAAGGTTGGCCTTTATTGGAGGCCTCCAGGGGCAGATATGGAAAATGTCCACAAAAGCCCCCCCACCCACAGGGTGAATACAGTTTTATAAGTTTAGCAAATTAGCATAATTGACAAAAATCACCAATTAGAGACATAAGAGGTGAGGTAATTTCCCCCTCTCTAAATCTTCCCACCTCAGATGGAAACTGAACTTTGTTAATGAAAACGTGTCTCGAAGATCTGTTTTCGTCATTGGTTCCTAGGGAGAACCAAGATGGGATATAGGTGTTGGGGAGGATGAAAGTTTGGTAAGGTATGTAGGCTTGGCAGAAAGGTCTGTGAATGTAGAAGCTGGGGATGAGGTAGAAATGAAAGCAAGTTTTGATATAGAATAAAAAGATGTTTTGCTGAAACAGTCATCGCTGAGTAACTGAGAAGGCAAAGGTTGGAGATTAGTTAGAAGGAGATTTTTAGGAGCAGGACAAAGGTATGTGATTACAAACAAAGACATGTTTTTCACCAAGTAAATAAGTCTCAAAAAGAACATAAGTAAATAGAAAACATGTCTTTAACAAAAAGAGAGATATGGCAGGCAAACAAGAAATGATGATTGTCTCGGTTTTGAAAGACAGGTGTCTGCTAAGGAAGGCAGAAGCCCCCCTTGAAGTGGCAGATATAACCCCTTTTCCCTCCAAGTTATTATATTTTGAAATCAAGGGCCTTCAGGCAAAGATGTGGGAAATAGGAATAACAGTTCTTTACTATATATATATATATATATATGTATATGTATATAACCAGTCAAACAAAACAACAACAACTATGACAGTAACAACACACACAAACCCAGTCCCAGCCTTCTCGGCTGTCAGGCTATTTCCCCTCGGGTGCAGTTCCGCTCGCAGCCGGCAGGGGCGCTGGCGGCTCCCGGTGAGCAGGGCAGCTGCGATGGTTCCCCGGCGGCTGCAGGGGGCGCTCCGGAGCGAGCTCGGGAAACACGCGGCACTGGTGCCCTGGGATCCCGGAAGGGATGGAACAAAGGCTTCACAAACCCCTGGGCAGCCGATCCCGGACTCTCAGGAACGGCAGGCTGGAACGGCAGGCTAGAGCGGCAGGCTAGAGCGGCAGGGACGAACGCAAATCCCGGGTGGCAGGCGAGATGTATCCAGATGGGAGAACCCCACGGATGCCCAGGCAGGCAGGGCGAGCAGGGCTACAGTGTAGCGAAAACTCGAAGCAGCAGCAGTGGGGCAGGGCAGCCACAGCTCGGCCTCCAGCAGGGCAGGGAAAGCGGCTTTTGGGGTCCCGGCATTGTTTCCAGCAGGAAGAGAAGAACGGCCAAAAAGGAAGAAACAGCAGCTCCTTTCTCTGCAGCTTCTCTCTCTGGACGCTCAGAGCGAACTGACCCCACACCCAGGTGTAGACAAAAGCAGTAGCCAGGCCCGCCCCACTCCTTTTTTTTGTCTTTCTTAAGTACAGCTATTTGTCCCCTAGCAACATGCCTATGGGAGAAAATTCCTTTAACAGGAAAAATAACCTAAGACTAAACTAAAACCCCAACATTATCCACCCCGAATTTTTTCCCATACTAACATGTTACATGAAACTTAACTTTTTTTCTTAACAATATAAATCTATGCATTACCCAAATTATATACAAATATACATGCTGATAGTGATACAAGTACAGAGCCATGGGTAATTCACCCTAAAACAAGGTCCCCTTGAGGTAAGCATCGGGTCTCTCCATCCTTTTGCATCACCCACCAGGTGCAACCTGGTCCCTGAGCAAAAACGACCCCACGGATGGGTTTGTCTTTGCTCAAGGCAGACTTTACCCAAACAGTTTTTCCAAGCATACCTCTCATGTGCACCACTGGAACCTTATCTCCGTCTGTTGTTTGTAGGGGTTCGGATTGGGCAGGGCCTGCTCGGCTGGTGGAGCCTCGGGTGTTAACTAACCAGGTGGCTCTTGCTAAATGCATCTCCCAGTTTTTGAAAGTCCCCCCACCCAGTGCCTTCAAGGTGGTTTTAAGCAGTCCATTACACCGCTCAACCTTCCCAGCTGCTGGTGCATGGTAAGGGATGTGGTACACCCACTCAATGCCATGTTCTCTAGCCCAGGTGTTTGTAAGGCTGTTCTTGAAATGAGTCCCATTGTCAGACTCGATTCTCTCAGGGGTGCCATGCCTCCAAAGGACTTGCTTTTCCAGGCCCAGGATGGTGTTCCGGGCAGTAGCATGAGGCACAGGATAGGTCTCCAGCCATCCTGTGGTGGCTTCTACCATTGTGAGCACATAGCGCTTGCCTTGGCGGGTTTGAGGCAGTGTGATGTAATCAATCTGCCAGGCCTCCCCATACTTGTATTTGGACCATCGCCCACCATACCACAGAGGCTTCACCTGCTTGGCCTGCTTGATCGCAGCGCATGTCTCACACTCATGGATCACCTGGGAGATACTATCCATGGTTAGATCCACCCCTCGGTCTCGTGCCCACTTATAGGTGGCATCTCTGCCCTGATGACCTGAGGCATCATGGGCCCATCGAGCTAGGAACAGCTCTCCTTTATGTTGCCAATCCAAGTCTATCTGGGACACCTCTATTTTCGCAGCCTGATCTACCTATTTGTTGTTACGATGTTCTTCATTAGCCCGGCTCTTGGGGATGTGAGCATCTACATGACGGACTTTCACGGATAGCTTCTCTACCCGAGTGGCAATGTCTTTCCACTCTTCAGCAGCCCAGATTGGTTTTCCTCTGCGCTGCCAGTTTGCCTTATTCCACCTTTCCAGCCAACCCCACAGAGCATTGGCTACCCTCCATGAATCAGTGTAGAGGTAGAGCTTTGGCCACTTCTCTCTTTCAGCTATGTCCAGAGCTAATTGGACAGCTTTGAGCTCAGCAAATTGGCTCGATCCACCTTCTCCTTCAGTAGCCTGTGCAACTTGTCTTGTGGGGCTCCATACAGCGGCTTTCCATTTCCGGCTAGCACCTACAATTCGGCAGGAACCATCAGTGAAGAGGGCGTATTGTCTTTCACTCTCTGGTAGCTCGTTATATGGTGGGGCTTCTTCAGCACGTGTCACCTGCTCCTCTTCTTCTTCAGAGGATAACCCAAAAGTCTCACCTTCCGGCCAGTTCGTAATTATTTCCAAGATCCCAGGGCGACTTGGGTTTCCAATTCGGGCGCGCTGGGTGATGAGGGCAATCCATTTGCTCCAAGTAGCATCGGTGGCGTGATGCGTGGAGGGAACCTTTCCTTTGAACATCCACCCCAGCACCGGTAGTCGGGGTGCCAGGAGGAGTTGTGCCTCTGTGCCGATTACTTCTGAGGCAGCCTGGACTCCTTCATAAGCTGCCAGGATTTCCTTCTCTGTGGGAGTGTAGTTGGCTTCAGACCCTCTGTAGCTTCGGCTCCAGAATCCCAGTGGTCGGCCCTGAGTCTCACCAGGCACCTTCTGCCAGAGGCTCCAGGACAGACCATAGTTCCCGGCTGCAGAGTAGAGCACGTTCTTCACCTCTGGTCCTGTCCTGACTGGGCCAAGGGCTACGGCGTGAGCAATTTCCTGCTTGATCTGGGCGAAGGCTTGCTGCTGTTCAGGGCCCCAGTGGAAATCATTCTTCTTGCGGGTAACCAGGTAGAGAGGACTCACGATCTGGCTGTACTCGGGAATGTGCATCCTCCAGAAACCTATAGCGCCTAGGAAAGCTTGTGTTTCCTTCTTGCTGGTCGGTGGAGACATTGCAGTGATCTTATTGATGACCTCAGTGGGAATCTGACGCCATCCATCTTGCCACTTTACTCCCAGGAACTGGATGTCTTGGGCAGGTCCCTTGACTTTGCTCTTCTTGATGGCAAAACCAGCTCGCAGGAGAATTTGAATTATTCTCTCTCCTTTCTCAAACACTTCGGTCGCGGTGTTCCCCCACACAATGATGTCATCAATGTACTGCAGATGTTCTGGAGCCTCACCCTTTTCTAGTGCAGTCTGGATCAGTCCATGGCAGATGGTGGGACTGTGCTTCCACCCCTGGGGCAGTCGGTTCCAGGTGTACTGCACGCCCCTCCAGGGGAAGGCAAACTGAGGCCTGCACTCTGCTGCCAGAGGAATGGAGAAAAATGCATTGGCAATGTCAGTTGTGGCGTACCACTTCGCTGCTTTGGACTCCAGCTCGTACTGGAGCTCCAACATGTCTGGCACGGCAGCGCTCAGCGGTGGAGTCACTTCATTCAGGGCACGATAGTCCACAGTCAGTCTCCATTCCCCATCAGACTTGCACACAGGCCAGATGGGGCTGTTGAAGGGTGAGTGGGTCTTGCTGACCACCCCTTGGCTCTCCAGCTCGCGGATCATCTTGTGGATGGGGATCACAGCATCTCGATTCGTCCGATACTGCCGGCGGTGCACTGTCGAGGTGGCAATTGGCACTTGTTGCTCTTCCACTTTCAGGAGCCCAACTGCAGAAGGATTCTCAGATAGTCCAGACAGGGTGTTCAATTGCCTAATGCCCTCTGCCTCCACAGCAGCAATCCCAAATGCCCACCTGAGTCCTTTTGGGTCTTTGTAATAGCCATTCCGGAGGAAGTCTATGCCCAGAATACACGGGGCCTCTGGGCCGGTCACAATCGGATGCTTTTGCCACTCCTTCCCAGTCAGGCTCACCTCAGCTTCCAAAAGGGTCAACTGCTGTGATCCCCCGGTCACCCCAGCGATGGATACAGGTTCTGCCCCCACATGTCCCGATGGCATTAAAGTACACTGTGCCCCAGTATCAACCAATGCATCATATTTTTGTGGCTCTGATGTGCCAGGCCATCGGATCCACACCGTCTAGAAAACTCGGTTCTCCCGTGCCTCTCCCTGGCTAGAGGCAGGGCCCCTCTAGCCCTGGTTATCATTCTTTCCCTGGGTGTACATGCTCGAGGTACCTTCAAGGGGATCCGACATATCATCCTCCCTTCTGTAATACCTGGCAGCTCGATCACGGGAGGCTACCTTCACCTTAGCGGAACCCCCTCGGTTAGTGCCTCCCTCCTTGAGTTCACGCACCCGAGCTGCCAGGACAGAGGTGGGTTTCCCATCCCACCTTCTCATGTCTTCCCCATGCTCACACAGGAAAAACCACAGCTCAGCTCGTGGGGTGTACCCTCTCTCTCTAGCAGGGGGACGACGTGCTCTGACTTGGGGGCCTGTGACTCGCACTGGTGCCACACTGACCCTCCTCATCTCCTCCCTCATCTCCTCCCTCATCTCCTCCCTCATTTCCTTCCTCATCTCCTTCATCTCTTCTTTGAGGTCCTGGACCACAGCAGAGACATGAGCTTTCAGCGGGCCATTGATCATGCTGTCATAATGCCTGAGCTTGCTGGCAACAGAGCCCACGGTTTCTCGGGTATTGTCAGCATCAATCGTTGCAATGAAGGTGGTGTATTGCGATGGCCCTAGCCTTGCCAGGTCATCTGTCCTGTGCACCTGACCTTATCGGGGTCATTATCATGCTGTCCATCCCTCCCAAAGAGTACCTCTAATATTGCCACCTCTCTTAGCTGTTGGATCCCTTGCTCGAGTGTCTTCCACTGCATTCTATGATGATACTCCTGCATTCTTTCTTTGTGAATGAACCTTTCTCTCACACTCGTTAAGAGCCGCTCCCAGAGAGAAAGGGGCCCTGGCTCCCTCACAAATATCTGGTCCACACCTGGGTCCTGGGTCAATGATCCCAGATACCTTGCCTCACCACTATCCAGTTGCACACTTGTGCCCATAAGATCCCAAACCCGAAGCAGCCAGGTGGTATAAGGCTCACGCCCCCTTCGCACAATGTCGTTTCGCATAGCGCGGAGACTGTCGTACGACAGGGACTCAGTGATGATTTCTGGCTCTGGCTCTCCTGCTGGTTGTGAGGGCCCTGGTTGCCCATCATCATTAACTGGTCGTACTGATTTGGTCTTACACTTCCTCCTTTGCACAGGGGCGACTGCTGCTGGCTGTGGTTGTCCTTGTGGTTCAGCTGAAGCCTGGACGGTTGTAACATCCGTGGGTTCTACTGCTGCACCATCGGACTCACCCTCTTTGGGGCAGGGAGAGGGCTTTTCACTAGCTGAGGAGGTGTATTCCCTTAGCAATTGGCACATCTCCTGGCGCACCTGGCCCATCTCCTGGCACATCTCCTTGCGCACCTGGCCCATCTCCTGGCCCATCTCCTGGCATATCCCCTGGCGCACCTGACCCATCTCTTGGCACATCTCTTGCATCCCTTTTGCCAGTACCCCCACCCAGTTTCGGTAGTCCATTTCTGAGGTGGACTGTTGGGCGGTATCAGTCTGTGGGGGGGGGTCTCTAGTGTCTGGGGCTACGTCAGGCTCTGGGGTAGGATCTCTAGTGTCTGGGGCCATGTCAGGTTCTGGGGCAGGATCAGGCTCTGGGGTAGGAACTCTACTCTCTGGGGCCATGTCAGGTTCTGGGGCAGGATCTCTAGTCTCTGGGGTAGGAACTCTACTCTCTGGGGCCATGTCAGGTTCTGGGGCAGGATCTCTAGTCTCTGGGGCTGGTGTCCGGGTAGATATCCAAGCCAATCTCAACTTATCCTTGAGTGCTAAATAGAGTAGGCCTATCAGCAGCAGATGGTTAATATTCAGAGGGAATTTAAACCCTTCGAAAATTGATGGGGTGGGCCCGAAGAACTGGTTGAGGGGTTGGGGGAAAACTTCCCCTGGTGTCATTTCCTCACAGAAGGTACCATTGTTAACATAACCCCAAAAACATGTGCTCAGTGTGTGATAGCCGTTTATCCATGTGCCCACATTCCGGAGGAAGCTAAAAACCCATGAATTCCTCACCTTCTCGACCCATAACGCAAGCTGGATAACAGCAATGGTAGCCTTAGTCAGAGGACCCATATTCAAGTAAGGAGCTGCAAAGGGGAAGAATATAGCTACGGCCACATGCCACCCAAACCAGGGTAAACTAGACCACATAGTGCAGCCTAACAAGGTTCCTATATCTGGCACACAAAATAAAGTTATCCAAGAACTGTTATTCCTTTTTTTTCACCTCTCTCTCTTAATGCCCTCAGGCCCCACATTGGGCGCCAAGATCTGTCTCGGTTTTGAAAGACAGGTGTCTGCTAAGGAAGGCAGAAGCCCCCCTTGAAGTGGCAGATATAACGCCTTTTCCCTCCAAGTTATTATATTTTGAAATCAAGGGCCTTCAGGCAAAGATGTGGGAAATAGGAATAACAGTTCTTTACTATATATATATATATATGTATATGTATATAACCAGTCAAACAAAACAACAACAACTATGACAGTAACAGCACACACAAACCCAGTCCCAGCCTTCTCGGCTGTCAGGCTATTTCCCCTCGGGTGCAGTTCCGCTCGCAGCCGGCAGGGGCGCTGGCGGCTCCCGGTGAGCAGGGCAGCTGCGATGGTTCCCCGGCGGCTGCAGGGGGCGCTCCGGAGCGAGCTCGGGAAACACGCGGCACTGGTGCCCTGGGATCCCGGAAGGGATGGAACAAAGGCTTCACAAACCCCTGGGCAGCCGATCCCGGACTCTCAGGAACGGCAGGCTGGAACGGCAGGCTAGAGCGGCAGGCTAGAGCGGCAGGGACGAACGCAAATCCCGGGTGGCAGGCGAGATGTATCCAGATGGGAGAACCCCTCGGATGCCCAGGCAGGCAGGGCGAGCAGGGCTACAGTGTAGCGAAAACTCGAAGCAGCAGCAGTGGGGCAGGGCAGCCACAGCTCGGCCTCCAGCAGGGCAGGAAAAGCGGCTTTTGGGGTCCCGGCGTTGTTTCCAGCAGGAAGAGAAGAACGGCCATAAAAGGAAGAAACAGCAGCTCCTTTCTCTGCAGCTTCTCTCTCCGGACGCTCAGAGCGAACTGACCCCACACCCAGGTGTAGACAAAAGCAGTAGCCAGGCCCGCCCCACTACTTTTTTTTGTCTTTCTTAAGTACAGCTATTTGTCCCCTAGCAATATGCATATGGGAGAAAATTCCTTTAACAGGAAAAATAACCTTAGACTAAACTAAAACCCCAACAATGATGTAGCAAGAAGAAGAAAGGTCTGAGAATTTTCCACTGTAAGCTTAAATTGTAACTTACTCTTGTGATTGGATAATAATGACTATAATATGGTGATGGTAGTAGCTATGATAGGCTATAGGCAAATGTAAAGGTATTGTGTATGGTGCTTATTGGTTGTTATGTGTTAAGATACTCTGCAAAGAAAAGTATAAAATGCTTTGTAACTTGAACAGAAAGTGGCTTCAGGTATGCCTACAGCCGGAGCTGGCAGCTGTAGGGCTGGCTCTGGATACCCACTCCCTGAAATGCTGTAACTTTGCCTATGCAATAAACAGCTTTCAAGAGAGCCACCTGAAGTCCAGACATCCTTCGTGAAACTTTCTCCTATAAATTGGCACCCAGCGTTTTAGAGGGGCAAAAAGGGATTTTTTCAGCATATAGAAGACTTCTCGGTGAACGTGTGGTCGGTCGCTGAAACGAAGTGACCTGAGTAGCTGCAAATGAGATGCTTGAAAGGAAAGCGTGTGCAGCTGCTAATGAGAGGAGACGCCTGAAATGAAGGCGTGTGGAGGCCGGATGGACCCTGCGATGGGTCAGAGCCTGGACCGGACCTCAACAAGAGACACCTGCTGCGATGGGTCGGCAAAGGTGAGCACCGAGTAATCCAGTCATGGGTCAGCATGTGTCTGCCCAACAGAAGGATGTCTATCAGCACCTAAAACCTCTAATTAAGTCCAGTCCAACTAAATTGTCAAAAAAAGAACTCAAAGACTTCATAGCATGGACTGTGACCCATGTCCCAATCGCTGATTCTAAAGCAGTCTACACCAGAGACTTTTGGGACTCAGTGGGAATCAAATTATTTAATGCCATATCACGCCGGGACAAGAGAGCCGCAAAACTCATCCTGGCTTGTGCAGCGTTAGTAGAAATATTCGCCGCGCACCCCCCACCGCTGCGCAGCTCCGCCCCACCGCCTCGCCCGCCGTCGCCTCGATCGGCCGAGCCGCAGCCACGGAGCCAGTCCCCCGCGGCCCCCCCGCCTCCTCGCCCGCCACCACGGAGATCGGCTGTGCCATCGCCGCCCCCGCCGGGCCCCATCCTCGCGCCGCAGCCGCCCCCGCCGGGGTCCCCCGACACGGTGCAGCCATATCCCGCCACCACGCAGCCGCATCCCTCCGCCGCCCAGCAACATCCCTCTGCGCAGCGCAGCCTCGCCTCACAAGCCGCGAACGGGGGGAACGGAGGGGAATGGTGCAGCTCCAGTGGCAGGGGAGACGGAGAGCCGCTCTGCCAGAGCTGATGCTTTAAATCTAACACAAGTAAACCCTGAAAAGCAGCCAGATTTGTTTGCAATGAGCCCCAGAGTCCCGCCAGCGAGTGGCGGGGATCTTGCAACCCAGAAAGAGAAAACGAGTTCTGAGAGTTTGTCAGCACTACTTTCTGAATCAAAAAATCCTCCAAAGTGCTCAGATTATTCTCAGTTAACAGATTGGCATGAAATAAGACGCCAAATCTGTAAAGATGAAAGTCTTAGTCTATTAGCTAAGCCTGTGATAGCTAGCCAACAGCCTAGCAGTCCTAAAACGTGGGTTCCCATCCCCACTCTCGAAATTAAAGAACTAAGAAGGGCTGTAAGATACAGTGGTATTTGCTCACCGTATCTTAAACAACTGCTAAAAAGTACCCTAAAAAGAACACATCAAACTTTAAAACGCATTTTAGAGCAACAGAAAGGGGGAGAAGCCCAGGCTACACCTCAAAGAAGGTTGAATAAAGCCTTGTATGTTTATAATTTCTTGAGCAGCTCTGCAGAAGAGCCTGACCCCCCCAGTTACAGAAATTTCTTGAACAACAAAAAAGCAAAATTGAAAGAACACCCCCCCAGTTTTAATTAAGAATTTAGAATCAGGAAAAATAGAAAGATCATATAATCTTATAACATGGGGAAAGGGATTTGCATGTCTCTCCACAGGTGAAAGAATCAAGTGGATTCCAGCAAAGAACGTGAAGCCGTACCACCCATCAAAGCCTGTTGTCGGTTCCAGTTCAGGCAGTGACCCCGCAAGTGGAAGCCGAGAAGCAGCACCCAAATGTGAACTATGCAGAACCACTGAGAGAAGATCATCTGCCAGAAACGGCTCAAGAAAAGAATGGAGTTTTAGTATTATTTGTGCAAATGCATGTTGCTTTTACCCTTTTGTTTTTGTTTTTGCAGTGAAGCTTTACCTGTAAATCAACCAAAGACAAATGTTTGGGTTGCTTTAGCCAAGTCCGCAGGCTCCGACACCATCTGTTTATCCAACAAGAGCCCTGACAAACCCTTCTCAACTTATTTGGTTGAGTGCCTTTCCCAGAAGGTTTTGGTAATGTTACTTTTGATAAATACTGGCCATATGATGATCAAATTTCTCCGACTCCCAGCCCAAACTTACATTGATAATTTTAAAGTTGATAAATTTGACCTTCAAAAATTAGAAATTTTAGGCACAGTAAAGAGTAAATGCCACTTCTTCTATGATCAGTGACTTGCTGACAGATGAAGAAGCAGTCTAACATGCCACTTTACAAAACAGAGCTGCCCTTGACTGTCTTTTACTAGTACATGGGCATGGCTGTGAAAATTTTGAAGGATTGTGTTGTACAAACTTATCTGATCATTCTGCTTCTATTCATAAGCAGCTGCAGAACTTAAGAAATCTAGCTAACCAAATTACAACAGATGAACCATCTTGGCTAGACAGTTTGTTTGATGGTTGGAGCTTTGCACCTTGGCTGAAGGAACTTTGTAAAATAGGCTTAATTATTTTCATAGTAGTAATTGTGGTTACAGTAGTAGTACCCTGTGTACTTCAATGCATGCAGAAAGTAATGAATAAGACAATTTCTAGTGTTTTAATAGTTCAACAGAAAGGGGGAGATGTTGGGGAGGATGAAAGTTTGGTAAGGTATGTAGGCTTGGCAGAAAGGTCTGTGAATGTAGAAGCTGGGGATGAGGTAGAAATGAAAGCAAGTTTTGATATAGAATAAAAAGATGTTTTGCTGAAACAGTGATTGCTGAGTAACTGAGAAGGCAAAGGTTGGAGAATAGTTGGAAGGAGATTTTTAGGAGCAGGACAAAGGTATGTGATTACAAAGACATGTTTTTCACCAAGTAAATAAGTCTCAAAAAGAACATAAGTAAATAGAAAACATGTCTTTAACAAAAAGAGATATGGCAGGCAAACAAGAAATGTTGATGTAGCAAGAAGAAGAAAGGTCTGAGAATTTTCCACTGTAAGCTTAAATTGTAACTTACTTACTCTTGTGATTGGATAATAATGACTATAATATGGTGATGGTAGTAGCTATGATAGGCTATAGGCAAATGTAAAGGTATTGTGTATGGTGCTTATTGGTTGTTATGTGTTAAGATACTCTGCAAAGAAAAGTATAAAATGCTTTGTAACTTGAACAGAAAGTGGCTTCAGGTATGCCTACAGCCAGAGCTGGCAGCTGTAGGGCTGGCTCTGGATACCCACTCCCTGAAATGCTGTAACTTTGCCTATGCAATAAACAGCTTTCAAGAGAGCCACCTGAAGTCCAGACATCCTTCGTGAAACTTTCTCCTATATATAGGAGCCTTGGAATGTGTTTTGTCTTTCTGCCTATCAGGGTAGCAAAAAGGTAGGGAAAACTAGCTATGAATAATAGACCACAGAATTACAAATATATGTGTAGAGAATATAGAGAATATATAAAAGAAAAGGACAAAAAATCATTCAGCATCACAGTACTCCAGAAAGAAGTGAGTTAGATGACAGCACTCATTTACAAAACAATCTCTTAGACACCTGGGGAAAGGAACACAGCACTAATTGGGTATACCACATTCCCTGTAGATACAAAAATGCTGTTCGCAAGGATTTTCTTGCAGTGTTAGAATTATACCAGACCTGGCGTTCGTTATTTATTCTGCTGACCGACCTCGACTGTGGCAGCAGGGCTGGATCGCCTGTTTCAGTGATAAGTGACGGAGGAATGTTTGAGGGGGCAAATGATGGTGAATCCGAAAAAAACACCCTCGGCTCCACAGGCAGAGCCTGCGCCGCCTCACCCTGCACAGTCGCCGGCAGAGACGGGGGTGTCGGGGCAGCGGGAGGGCGCACAGCCTGCCTTGCTGCTTAGCTCGGCAGCGGCCACGGGTTATCCAGGGCCGTGAATTAGCGGCTTAGCAAATTGGACCCCCATGGCAGCTCCTAGCCCGTTTGCGTATGCATCAACAGAGCCAAAATCGCCCGGATGTCCCTTCTTAGCCAGCGTAGCACCACCGTGCCTGCACCGAGACTGCCTGGATGTGGTCCGCTGCCCTCCTTGGCGCTGGACTGTTCTGCACCGCTGCAGAACCGACCCATTGACTGTTGGGGTCTCCTCCCCTGCCGTGTAGCCTGGGAGAGGGGCCCTGAGGGCACAGACACGGGGTTTCCCTGCCCCTGCTCAGCCTCGTTCCCGTTGGTTGGTTTGTGTTCCCTGCGCGGGCAGAAGGACCCTTGGTCCGGTGACTGGAACAGTTCCTGGGCAGAGCCCCGGCCATGCGGCTGGAGAAATAAACATCTCTGAAACATCTAGCAAGAATCTGTCTGTCCATATATATTTCCTTTCCACGGGACTCCTGGTTTGATATATGCATGTTGCAGTATCCCCACTGCGACATAATGGTGGAGATTTGTGAGCAGAACGATCCCCGATCCCTAAGCAACTGATTTGTGTGAGTAAACCCTGGAAACTTTGGATTCCTCTTCTTGGTTTTGCTTTGCTATTCCATATCTAAACTATGGAGGAACCGTGGGAAGACTCTTGGCTCTCAGAGCAGCATATGGACATTTATCTTAAACTTAAAATGATACTTGAACAATGATTTGTAAATTTTAGCTTGATTCAAGCTCAAAAAGAACTGAAACACTTCCTGGCATGGTTGTTTAAGAACTTTTTCTATGTTTCTTGGGATTTAATTCTTACCAAGGGCTTTTGGAAAACCGTTTGGACACAGTTAATATTGGAGTCAAAACATATGCCAATGGAAGAATATTTTCGTGAATATTATTTAGTTACCGAGACTGTTGAGCAATGTCAGCTGTGTCCTGGTGAAGGGAAGCCTGGCGCAGGGACCGTGCGGCCCAGGCCACGTGCACCGAGCGCTCTGCGAGCAGCAGCGAGGCAGTTCCCGCGTGCGGGCGGAGCCACGCAAGCCGCAGTGTCGGCAGCGGAGCGAGGCGCGGCGGGAGCGGCGGGACCCGGCGGTGCCTGCCCGGTCCCGCGCAGCGGTGGTGGAGCGAGCCCCGGGAACATCCGACCGAGAGGGGCCGCGCTTGGGCGGCGGCTGGCGGCGATGGCGGTAGAACGGAGCCGCGCCCAGCCGAGACGCGCACTGGAGCAGGGCATGGGGGAGTCATCGCTCGGGGGCCCGGCCGAGATGCAGCGCCTGGCATCGGCAGCGAAGCTGCGACCAGAGGAGGCGACGCGCGGAGAACTGAGCGGCACGGCCCGACCCGGCCCACGCAGCCCCGAACGCGACCCCGGGAAGAGCGCGCAGGCTCCAGGAGCCCCGACAATTCCAACACGGGAGCGACCGAAAGAGAGAGCAAAGACGCAGCGAGACAGAAAACAGCAGCCACTCGGAAAAAGGAAAAGATCATAGTAACTAAGATCTTAGGGATAGTAAAATGGTATAATGTTAAGCAAAATTATGGTTTTATAACAAGGTGTGACAACCAGCAAGACATATTCGTGCATAGAACTGCTATTAAAAAGAATAACCCTGAAAAATGCATCCCAAGCTTGGGAGATGGAGAGGTAGTGGAATTCAAAATTGTGCTAGGGAGAAAAGGGTTACAAGCATCGCAGGTCACTGGGCCTGATGGTGCTCCTGTAAAAGGCAGTATATATGCAAAAAATCGTAGTCATGTTAGACAATATCTCCGTTGTAAGCCCCCCCCCTACAGTCTCCCTTTCCTAATCCCACCTTTCCCTTTTATCCTATGTCCTATTACCCTCAGTGTATTCCTAATCTGTTTTTTCATCCATGGTTTCCCTCACAAAACCATGCTTTTGCCAATTGTTTCCCCAAAAATCCCTTTCCAATGCGGAGTGGGGGATGAAAAGGGGGAGGGAAGAAGTTAAACCCTCTCCTGCCTCAGTTTCCCCACAAAGCATGCTCAGAGAGTTCTGTCTCCCTTCTGTCAGCCCTAAGATGTTCCACAGAATCTGATTGGACATTTAAAGACTCAGGAGGGTGGCTTGTTTTGTCTTGAAACTGTTCTTGTTATGTTTATCCAGTTGTTTTCATTCTCCTTTTATTAAAATAAAACGGGTGAGGTGTTGGGGTCTCCTCCCCCGCCATGTAGCCTGGGAGAGGGGCCCTGAGGGCACAGACACGGGGTTTCCCTGCCCCTGCTCAGCCTCGTTCCCATTGGTTGGTTTGTGTTCCCTGCGCGGGCAGAAGGACCCTTGGTCCGGTGACTGGAACAGTTCCTGGGCAGAGCTCCGGCTATGCGGCTGGGGAAATAAACATCTCTGAAACATCTAGCAAGAATCTGTCTGTCCATATATATTTCCTTTCCACGGGACTCCTGGTTTGATATATGTATGTTGCAGTATCCCCACTGCAACAATCGACCTTTTAATACAGCATCTGCCTTTGCTGACAGTTACCGAACATATCCTAAAAGCTGGAGGACCTGCTCACCTTGCAAGAGCAGCTGCTGCAGATAACAGAGGCACCCCGCCTCATGGGGGGCGCCGAGCCCGTGCCGCCAGCACCGTCCGTGCTGCCCGCGGGAAATGGGGTCCCGAACCAGGGAGCTGCGTGGCCAGCGGTGAACCCGGAAGCAACACAGCTGCGGGAAAACCCAGAAGCGGCTGCGGCTGCAGAGCAGCGGCCGGGGGCAGCTGCGCCGGACATGGCCGTAGCTCCAGAGATGGTGGCAGCAGCTCCAGTACTGGTTTGGTCGGGACTGGCTGAGACAGCATCCCGTAAAAAGGCTGCTGTTCAAACTGCAGCGCAGCCACCTGTAGTCTGTGCTGTCTGTTCTGGCTCTAGCAAACTTAGCCAAAGTGCCCCTCTCCGTCCACCTCTGTTCGCTCCCAGCGTCTCAGAGTTGCCTTTGCCTGATGACTCGTCATCGGGAAGTGAGGCAGATGAGGTTCTGGCCCCAGGTCGTAAGGCAGCTGTAGCCGCACAGCGAAGGAAAAGGCTGTCCTGGTCTCGCCCCTGGACCTTTCAGGACTGCATGGTAACAGTGCGTCCAACCCACTACAATCGCTTCTTAGAGTCAGTTAAAATGCGAGCATTGGAGGAGGGTGACTGGAGGTTATTGGAAACACTTGGAATGCCAAATAGATTTGAGGATTCTGGGGGTAACCGAGAAGATGTTAAACTTCATCCACAGGCTGTGCCAGAAGTTCAGGATGGTAGTGACTCCCCAAAAGGGGAGATCCAAGCTTTCATAGTGTATAAGGCTCTCCCAAATTCAGGCAAGCATGATAAGCATGAGGCAATTGCTTGGAAGGTTGCCCAGGACCTGCAATCCAAGGTGGCACAACATGGGCTAGGTTCTGCTGAGGTTATGCAGATAATAAGGGTGATAAATACAGATTTACTTGCTCCATTTGATATCAGACACTTAGGTCAAATTCTATTTCAACCTGTACAATTTACAGTTTTTGAGAAAACCTGGAGAAAGATGGCCGACAAGGCTGCATTAGGGAATATGCAGCTCCCTGCTGCTGATCCTAGACGGACAGCAGGAATGGATGCTTTGATGGGGACTGGTCCCTTCTCTGAGCCCAGTCTACAGGGTACTTTGTCCTCTAGTGTCCTGCAGCAAGCTCAACAGGTCGGCATGGCTGCCCTATTGAAAACCATAGAGTTGTCTGTTCCTAGAAAGCGATATACTGAAATAGTTCAAGGGAGATCAGAGTAATTCCTCTCTTTTGTAGAGAAAGTCGCTGCTTTTCTCGAGAAGCAGGTTGAGGATGATGGGTTAAGACAGATGTTGTTAAGGCAGTTAGTGAGAAATAACGCAAACGAGGAGTCCAGAAAAATCATAGATGCTTTGCCAGGGGATCCTGAGGTAACAGACATGGTCGAAGCCTGCGCTAAGGTGGGATTTGGGATCCAGAAAAGATCTGTTTTGGCTGCGTTCCTGCAGCCTGTTCACACATCTTCTGGTCGTGAACCAAAGCAACCAAAACAGGCGAAAAAATGGAAGTGGCCTAAGCTGAGCCAAAAAAAGAACACACCGATCCCCCAGTGCAAGACGTGTGGCAGGCCAGGGCATTGCTTGGACTATTGTAGATCCCTGACTCATGCCAGCGGTCGGCCGTTGCCGGGAAACTTCCGCCGGGGTGCAAGGAGGGGGAATTGCTCTCCGATGCAGTCGCTCCCCCAGAGAGTGGCACAGGTACAGGCACAGGCCTACCCAGCCACCCTAGAGACGGCACCCAGGGATCAGACAGTTTTGACGTCCATACCGCAGCTGCAGTTGTCTTAGACTCTAGTGGTATTTATAAGGTTCCCTTGGATGCATATGGACCCCTAGCCCAGGGATCCAGTGCGATGCTGGTGGGAAAACCTGACATTGCCCATCCAGGAATCTTAGTGTACTTAGGAGTTATTGATGCTGACTTTAAAGGTCAGATTTGCCCTATAGTCTCCATACAAAAACCCCCTGTAACTATTCCTGAAAAGACCTACCTTGCTAAGTTAGTGCCTTGAAAGTCTTGTGTCCCCAGGATAGAACAACAAACTCATGAAGATAATGGCAGCGGATCTACTGGACTTCTGCAGGCCTTCTGGACTGCAGACATCTCTGACCAAAGGCCACAGATGACATGTACCCTGATTCTGCCGAACGCCCATCGGCCCCAGACTCAGCTTCGAGGTTTGATTGATACGGGTGCTGATGTAACTATCATCTCCTTCTCTGCATGGCCTCCCTCATGGCCTTTAGCCCCTGTGGGATCGGCCATCACAGGATTAGGAGGAACCACACAGAGCTATTTAAGCGAACGGCCTGTTATGGTGAAGGACTCAGGGGCACACAGCTACAATTAGGCCTTATGTTACTACCACTTCCCGTAACCTTTGGGGACGGGACGTGTTGGCAGCTTGGGGGGTATGTATTGGGACGAATTTTTAGCAGGGGTCACTGTGCGTAAGGGCGCACAGTATCCTACACTGCCTTTGAGGTGGTAGATTAACACACCAATCCGAGTCAGACGCTGCTTAGTTGAATTAAGGGCTGTTATCATGGCTTTTCAATGATTCTCACAGGAACCTTTGAATTTGGTTACTGAAGCCGACTAGAAAAAGCTTTGTATACAATTAATCACCTTACAGTACCACAAAATTCAAATAATCCTGTTATTCTGAATCATTTTCTCTCATTGCAGTCTTCAGGCGAGACACAACTGCCCCGGGCAAAAGTCTGGGTACGGAATTTACTCACTAACCAGTGGGAAGGCCCTCATGAGCTTATCGTTTGGGGTCGTGGGTATGCTTGCGTTTCCACAGATACTGGGGTATGGTGGCTACCTTCAAAATGCGTTTGCCCTGACCTACAGCACCAGAGGCAGAACAGGCAACCTCCAAATGATGACCAGAATGCCAACCATCCAAATGGTGACCAGAATGTAGATCATCAGCCTAATGACTCTTCTGATGATGACCAGGATGTCAGCTATCAGGCAGATGGTCCTTCCACAAGCAGAGACTGAACTTTAAATTTCTTGTTATGGAGTCAGATAGTTAAAGCCTTAAGGACATATTTAGAATTAATAACTGGTGTAAATTTCTATTTAGGATTAATAGTAGAGTTCTCTTATCAAACAAAAAGGGGGAATTATAGATACAAAAATGCTGCTAGCAAGGATTTTCTTGCTATTTTCTAAGTTCATGAGAGACTTTTCTCTCACGGAGAAGAGGTAGCAGGGTATGTAAACAACCAAGCCACCTGCAACCTTGAAAAGTCTTGTTTATAGTATAGTAGAAAAATATTTTGACAATGGATGTTTTAGGATTTTAGCCAATCACCCCAAGGGGTGGCTGATCCTTTGTCCAATTAGACTATTGAAGTAAAGAAATTCAGCCAAATTAAATTTAATAAAGAAATAGATTTTATTCCACGGCCGAAAGATCGGTCACACAGAAAGCCACGATCGAGAAAAGCAGCTCCGAGCCTGGGGTCGGAGCTGGGTGAACACACATAGATCTGATCTCTATTGCACCAGACCTCCCAAGTTCACGACTGCTGCTTTGGCTGGTCTCTTCTTATACAGTTTTTGAGTAGAGCCCGAATTAATTCTATTCTTTTCGTATTAATGAAGTTTTCTTGTCCCGGAGTTGGGCTGCACAAAGCCTTTCCTGGGTCTGATGAATTGTCCATCCTGGGTGATGAGTGGGCTAATTCTGGTGGTGGATGGGTCATCTTTGGTTCCTGGAACAGTTATTTTTAGTTCCCGGAATGTCCGATTCTTTATCAGATGCGATGTAGATATCAGAGTGTGGTGATCAAGTCGTCATGGTGCAAATGTCCTGGTGATAAGATCCAACCCCACCTAGGTGGAATCCTCACTTATTGTGAAAGAAATACTTTTAGTGTTGTGAAATTTTTCTCTCAGCCAGGCTGGTGAAGGGATTTTGAAACGGTCTCTGTAGGGTCTGATTACATTCCAGTTTTATACATAATAGCACGAATTACATACTTTATTTATAACACTATGAAGAAAAAGGTCTATAAAAGAGTTTGTAAAATAATTAAATAAATCAATCTTGCTGCACAATTCCTTCCTGCTGGATCTTCTCTCCTCCTCCTCCCTGTGGCTGTGGGACACGGCGATATACCCTAGGGTCCAGGCCAGAGGTAATAATTCCCCATCACTCATAAACCTGGGAAGATTGAATGATACAATGGACTGTTAAAGACTACACTGAGAGCAATAGGTGCTGGCAAATTCAACCATTGGGATGCAAATTTAGCAGAAACCTCATGGCTGGTTAAGACCAGAGGATCTGCTAACCTGAACCTGGCCTTGCCCAAACAAAACCACTATATACTATGCAAGGAGATAAGGTCCTCATAGCGCATGTAGGGAACTGACTTGGAAAGACAGCATGGATTACTTCTTCCTCAGGAAACGGCAAACCCATTCATGGGATTGCTTTTTGTAGTGGTTTGGTCCAAAATACTCATTACTGTTTATCTTCTGTGAGATAAGAATTAGGAGAAAAGCAAAGCAGGCACCAAACTTGAAAGAATATATAGAAGTTTATTTAATAGACCTAAAAGAAGGAAAAAAAAAAATAATACCACACCTTCAGAACACTTCTCCTCCCCCCACCTTTCTCCCTTCTCCCACTGACAATGCAAAAAGACAACCCTTAAGATGTTCAGTCTGTTTACCACTTCCATAATAACCTTGTTCAGTTCATTTAGGAAAAGGAGTCTCTCTTGCTCATACTATGGAGACATTATCACAACGAGACAGCCGCCCGGGTTGGTTCTCTGCTCACATCATGTGAGAGTCCCTACCCATGACTTGCAGCTTTTCCCACAACTGCTTTCGAGGGTCCAATCTTGAAGCTACTGGGATACAATTTTAAGGTTGAGCCATTCAGAAACAAAAGTTCTCTTCACCCATCTCTGGGAGCATTTCCATCTCTGAGAACAGAGGCCCTCCTCCTTTCTTGGGAGAAAAAAAAAGCATCTTCATCTCAAAGACTATCTCTGGGACTATCTCTAGGAACAGAGGTCTTCTCCTTCCAATTGGAGCAAGAGTCCTCATTGCTTCCATCTGTCCCTGTTCAGATTTCTCTTCAAATCACAGCTGCTTCAGCATTTGCTTGTTTCAGCATAGGTGCTTTTGCTTACAAGTACAGTTTGAACGCTCCACCCCCCATGCTTTCATGAAATTACAACAGGTACTCTAATATATCATAGTCTATCACCACCATAGCTTTACAACAGATTTTCGGCTTTAAGCATCTCCTCTTTCTCCTCCCTCAGGATTTCAGCTCTTCTTTCTTTACTTGATGTCTGCAGCACTTACAGCACTAAAAGGGTTAATCTCACCCAGGCCTTGCAGCTGGAATTTCGCTTATCCTTGTAGGTCACATGATCTTTGCCAGGCAGCAGGCCCCTTCATCTGAATCTTCAGCTGCACTGGGGAGGGGGAGCGGCCCGTCTGCACGTAGCAGGGCTGGGGAGGCGGGGGGGGGGGGGGGGGCCCACAGGTGGAACAGGGCCCATCAGCTCCAGGATGGCTGTGGCCCGGCCCGGCCTGGCCCGGCCCGGCCCAAGCAGGGCCTGGCCTGGACCCGCCAGGCCCTGTATGGGCCCTGCAGCTACCTGTCCCAGCACCGGAAACAAGACAGCGCTCCCCCGGGCTTTGTCCATTCTTAAATGTGGAGCACAGAGGCAGTCAATTTTTTAAGTGGCTTAAAAAATTGTCAGTATTCAAACTAGCCAGCTGATAGGTTCTGTCAGGTCATAGAGGAGCTGTAAGCACCTCTTTGCAAGAACATCACTTCCAGGACTATGCTTGCTAACCCATGACACTTTTGCTCGAGCATCTGGGTATACTTAGGGGGTAATGCAGGAGAATGGGAAAATCCCATATGCACCCCAAGGAGTTTTAACCTTGGGGGAAAATAACCTATGATTTGAATTGTATGATGCCATAGTTGTATGTTAAAAGCATCACAGTGGAAGTCACATGAAACCAATGGAGAATGAGCCTTGTAAGGAACCAGGCAAGTACTGTTGTGCCTAAGACAGGGTTCTTTCACATGGTGTGCAAGAGCCGATCAGCACACTTAGTCAAGATATTTGATTTTATTAGCATTCTGCAGAATGGGGGGCCAAGCATCTGACACAGCTGGCACACCTTTTAGGAAACAAGCACAGTCTTTTATACAAAAAGGCAACAAAGAGAGAATGACAGAAACAGGTGATTGGTCACAGATGCTTATATAACAAAATTCTTAATGCACATGTGGTGGTCTTGGTCCAGTTCATTATACTATCACTTACATATGCAAATTTCCCGGTGTGTGTGTGGTTTATTGTATTATAATCATCTAAGGTAACTCTAGGTTATATCTTCATCCTAGCGGCTACCACCAAGTTATTTAACCTTATACTCTATTACAGTTTCTGCTTGAGTTTATTTGAACAATCAGTTGTCAACAAAATAAGGATTTCTAGCATTCTGTTCCTGGGGTGTCTTCACACAACACTTTGTTCCTGGGGACTTCTCACTGTTTCATTGCTCCTGCACCTGGTTGTCATGATTTAAGGACCAACCCATAGTTACTGTGAACTTTTTTTGTGGATTTTTAACTTCATCTGACATCAGTACAGTAGTAACCCAACCTGAGCTAGCTTTGCACTCAACAATCCAATGCAACACACCATGTCTCCTGTACTTAATGACCATCACAACAGATAAAGCCCATGCTATGGACAAATTGAATTGAACGGAGCTTTGAATGGGGATGGCCCATAGACTAAGGGAATGATATCTGTGTTTACGTCAAGGGATGGAGAAGAGGGTGGTGATGGTTGATGACAATGTATTGAATATAATAGGACCTGAGCATGATGAAAATGGTATGGAAAGGAGGGTGGAGACTGATGTTATGATCCATTGGTAGGGGGTGTGATGTTGGTTGTAAATTTTTGTCAAAGACAGCAGACCACATGTCAGGGAACTCTTATACTTTTATTGTACAGTTGTCTTAACTCCAGCAACCAGCCTGTCACACAGTGGGACAAAAGAAACTTATTCAACACCAATTTGATGTGAATAAGCAGACACTTCTTTATGTTGGCCCTGGGAACATGGGGGATTACTCCTCCAAACATGTTCCAATTAGCAAACAAAATCCATTCATTTTATATACTTTTTCTGCAGAGTCGTTGTTACATAAGTTCTTTTAAATACTATGCATAATATGCCCATGTTCTGGTTTCACACTGGCCAAATGCCAGACACCCATGAAAGTTGCTCACTCACCCTCCCCTGCCACAGCTGGACAGAGGAGAGAAAAAAATTAACAAAGGGTTCATTAGTTGAGATAAGGACCAGAAGAAAACACTCCAAGGGCAAAAAAGGCTCAACTTACAAGTACAAAGTGATTTTTATTACTAACAAACTCAGAGCAGGATAATGAGAAGTAAAATAAGCCCTTAAAAATATCTTTTCTTCTCCCAACTCGTCCCTCCTTCCCACAGACAGCACAGGGAGACGGGGCATGGCGGTTTTTGGTCAGTTCGGCACCCAAGATCTTCTTCCGCTGCTCAGGGAGAGGAGTCCTTCCCCTGTGAAACTGTGGGGTCCCTCCCACGGGAGACAATTCTTCACAAACTTCTCCAGCAGTCCTCCCAAAACTGCTGTGGCGTGGGTCACTCTTCCACAGGGTGCAGTCCTCTAAGGACAGGCAGCTCCAGCCTGGAAGCAGGGGCCCTCTCTCTCCACTGAGTCTCCCACTGGATCACAGCCTACTCCAGGCATCCACCCACTCCAGCATGGGCACCTCTCCCACGGGCTGCCGGTGGATATCTGCATCCCCTGTGGACCTCCATGGGCTGGAGAGGGACAGCCTGCTTCACTGTGGTCATCACTACGGCCTGCAGAGGAATCTCAGCTCCGGTGCCTGGAGCACCTCTTCCCCCTCCTTCTCCACTGACCTTGGTGTCTCCATGTTGTTTCCCTCACATGTTCTCACCTCCTCCTCTTCTCTAGCTGGAATTCAGACTGCATCCCACTTTGTTTTGATTTTCTTCTTAAATATGTCATCACAGAGGTGTTGCCATCATCTCTAATTGGCCCAGCCTTGGCCGGCAGCATGTCCATATTCAGAGCCATCAGGGATTGACTCTGTCAGACATGGTGGAAGCTTCTAGCAGCTTCTTACAGAAGCCACCTCTGTGGCAGGATGTCCCCCCCCCCCACCTCTGTCCATCAGCTGGTGCATATGGATGAGATAACCCAGGCCGGACAGATGCCCGACAGGGGTTATCTCTGGCACCAAGGGACGTGAAGAATAAACATCTTGTCTAGAGAGTGAGATGTAGAGAGAGATAAATCAGGAATCCTTGACTGAAGAGACACTGCTTTACACTATAAAAGTCACACAAATTTTCACGGAGGCAGAAGTCTCCTACACACTCCCTGGAAACGTGGAAGACTTCTCCTCCAAAGCTTGGATGCATCTTTGTAGATACTTTTCCAGAAATTGAGAGGAATGATCCTATGTATGCCCCATCAGAAATTGGATGGTAAGATACATTGAATCCTAATCTATACTATTTCTTCGCTAGCTGTAAAAATATAGGTACCTCACTCATGCACTAAATTGTGTCTATTCAATAAATAATTCATTTTGTAATAGACCTAATTGGCCATTCTTAAGAACTTGGGAGCGAGAACCATTTGGGGTGCAGGCCGCCTCAAATAGAGCTACTGCCAGAAATCTGAGTCAAAGGCTAGACTTGTCTAAACTCTCACTCCATTGGTAACAATGCAGCAGTAACCTAACCCGAGCTGTCTTTGGTAACCAATAACTCAACACAACACTCCATCTCTGCTGTCCTGAACACTCACTATAGAGATGGAACCCAAGTCAGGAACTAAATAAACTCAGTCAACATTTGTTGTGGGTGACTGTTATGAATGGATGATGTGGGTTTAAATAAGTCCCTGCTGTTGGGGAGGATGAAAGCTTGGTAAGAAAGTTTCACAGATATGTAGTCTTGGCAGAAAGATCTCTCAATGTAGAAACTGAGGATGAGATAGAAATGAAAGCAAGTTTTGATATAGAGTAAAAGATGTTTTGCTGAACCAGTGGTCACTGAATAACTGAAAAGGCAAAGGTTGGAGATGAGTTGGAAGGACTAGAGCAAAGGTATGTGACTACAAACAAAGACATATTTTTCACCAAGTAAATGAGTCTCAAGAAGAGCATAAGTAAATAGAAAACATGTTTTTACCAAAAAGAGAGCTATCACAGGCAAACAAGAAATGTTGATGTAGCAAGAAAAGAGGTCTGAGAATTTTCCATTGTAAGCTTAAATTGTAACATACTTACTCTTGTGATTGGATGATAATGACTATAATATGATAATGGTAGTAGTTATGATAGGCTATAGGCAAATGTAAAAGTATTGTGTATGGTGCTTATTGGTTGTCATGTATAAAGATACTCAGCAAAGAAAAGTATATAGTATTTTGTAACTTGAACAGAAAGTGGCTTCAGGTATGCCTACAAGCTGTAGCTGACAGCTGTAGGGCTGGCTCTGGATATCCACTCCCTGGACTGCTGTAACTTCGCCTATGCAATAAACAGCTTTCAAGAGAGCCGCCTGAAGTCCAGACATCCTTCGTCGATGCTTCTCCTATACCCTGCCTTTTGCCTAGGCCTCTGGCAGCAGGTAGTAGCTTTATTGAGGTGGCCAGAACCCCCAAGACCCACTCTCATTCATAAGTTCTTTAATAATGGCTGATTCAGTCTATTATAGAATGAATTATTTATTTAATAGACACAAAACTAACAGACATAAGACTTAAAACAGACTATTACTACACAGAAATAAGACAAAAAGAGACAACTAGTATTATACATGTGGGATTAAAGGTACCATTAAATTTACAGCTAGTGAAGAAATAATATAACTTAGGATCTAATGTTTCTTACCATCAAATTCCTGATGGACCACACATCAAAATCCTTTCCCTCAATTCCCAGGAAAGTAACCACAGAATTAGCATACAGGCTCTGGAAAGAAGTCTCACATGCTTTCAGGGCATGTGGGTAGAAGGCTTCTGCCTCTGTGATAATCTCTAGTACTTTTATAGTGTAAAACAGGCCTTTTGGTCACCTATGTTTTTTTATCTCTTCCTGTGTGGGAACCGACAGCTGGTCTGAAGGCCTCGCAGACATTTCCCTTTGATACAATCAGTTTGTACCCGTGAGAATTGTAGAAGCAAGAAGATAAACAACAGAAAGAAGTTGTAACAGCTGCAAAAGAGAGGATACTGGCCGATGATTAGCAAAGAATGTGTGTACACTATAGACAACCAATAGTATTGTATTGTTGCAAAATAATAGCCAATGAACATGTAGCTAAGAAAGTGTATAAAAGAAGTCGTGTAAATAATAAACGTGCTTTTTGCCATTGCTTAGGGCAGAGAGTGTATGTGTGTCGTGACCATCTCAACAGCAACATCCGGTGACCCCGACGTGATATAGCCACTTCTTGGTGGGCTGTGGGAAGAGCAGCGGGGACGGTACCCAGCAGATGAAAAGCAGCATGTACAGCTGCCAAACGTCCAGGTATCTGCAACCCTTGAGGTGAGCTGCTGGGAACAATGGGAGCTAATGTATCCCAAAAAGAAAAGTCTGTTGTGAACATTTGGACGCTTATGTTAGGTAGGTGCGGTATCAAGTATGATAAACATACTTTAAAGGCTCTGTTACTATGGTGCAAGAGCCAGGGCTTGGAAGCTACCTCTGAGAATGCTTTTCGTTTAAAAGCCTGGGAGACAGTCGGACAGTGTCTTGGGGTGACTTTATGATGTGTATTCCATATTGCTGCCTATGCCCAAAATTAATTCTTGTGCCTTTCTATGCCTCTAAACTGAGCCTGAGAGGGGGAAGGAAAAACTGAGCAAAACTTCTTCAAAGCAGTTTGCAGCTTGTTCAAGGTCACACACAGATAGCAATTGGTTTTCCCCACTGCGGCAGGGGAGGGAGGAAGCACCCAGCTTGCTGCTTTCCAGTCATCTTTTGGCCAGTTGTTCAGCTTCTTTTTCTCCGGAGAGAGACTGAGAGTTGAATTTTTTTCCCTTCCCTGGAATTTCAGATTTTAACCCTTTTCCACTGGACTGCTTCAATATTAGAACACATCAGGAGGACTTTCCACCAAGCACAGAGGGCCTGGCCCTGGGCCAAGCCCCAGCTCCAAGGAGACCAAAGGAAGGACTCTAACACTTTCCTAGGTTTTTTCTCCACAGCGAGAGATTTTATTATTTAGCATTATTATCATTTTCCCGTGTGTTTGTTAAATAGTTTTTATCTCTTTCACTTTCCTTTGAGGAAAATTTATTTTTCCCCAAACCTGGTGGGGGAGGGGTGGTGACCTGCCTTCTCTCAGAGGATATATTTCTAAATTTGGTCAAACCAGTAGAGACAGCTTATTTTTGATTCTGCCTCCTGAGGCAATGAGACTGCCAAAAATTTGATGATTACTTGGAGGGTGATGTTGGAGACTCTGAAAGTAGTGAAAAAGGAGCGAGACTTGGAATTGCAGTTCTCCGCAGATGCGGAAGGCTGAAATGAAATTGAGGGCGAAATGGACAAACAAAAGGAGGGGGCGGGTGATCCCACATGGACACAGGGAGATGCGGTCGGCGCTGGCCCTTGCAGTGGGGAGCGGGTGGAGCCCATTTGTGAGTCCTGTGATGAAAGTCCTGGAGCGGAGTGCCCTATTCCCCCCACTCCCATAAATCTGCTTTATCGACCCTTGCCTGTGGGTGAGTGGAGCAATGGCGAAGATGAGCCCATGCCTACGGCTCCCCCTGCTCCCAATGTCATGGATATGCCTATGCCACGGGTACAGCTGCCGCCACTGCTTCCGCCTGCACAGCCTCCGAGCGGCCCTGCAGCCCCCTGCCTCTGTGCTCTGCCCAGGCCTGACCAAAACGGCCCAGGGAGCCCCCCTTGCTCATAGACTTGCTTGAGCCAGGCATGGGAGGACCTTCCTGCTGCCCACCTGCCCATCTTCCAGAGGAGGTGCTTACTATGCAACCTGTATCAGTAACCGTATCCACTTATAACTCACTTAGTTTTTGGAAACATATGAAAACAATGGCAATTGCTAACAGAGACTTTGAAATAGCAGAGTGCATTTCCGGGCCCATGTCATCTCCCATTGTGAACAGTCAGCCGAGTTCTGGGGGTCGATTGGGGCCTTTCCAGTAATTAGAGGAAGTGGACAAGTAGGAATAACCTCTTACCAAATGGCCATGTTAGCTGAGTCCCTTGCGGCAGCAGTCAGGATGACCCACAATTGTTATAACTGTGGACAGCAAGGTCACGTAAAAGCTAATTGCCCTGGCAGCAATCGATTAATTAACAAAGCAAAGGGCTCCAAAGGAGCGGCTATAATAGGAAATTGTAATAGATCTGGGAAGCCTGGCCACTATGCAAAGCGATGCAGATCTAAATTCCATGCAAATGGGCAACCTCTCAAAGAGCAGGGAAACGGGAAGAAGAGCGTGAAAGGGAAGCACAGGCAAACACAAACACTTCCCCAGGGGGCAGGCCCAATACAAGCTTACGCGACCAACTCATTGGGAGGACAAGAAGATCAGCTAGCATAGATGTTTCCACTGCCAACACAGTAACTTTACACTCGTGTCTTGGTTTGAAAGACAGGCGTCTGCTAAGGAAGGCAGAAGCCCCCCTTGGAATGGCAGATGCAACCCTCCTTCCCTCCAAGTTATTACAATTTTGAAATCAAGGGGCTTTTAGGCAAAGATGTGGGAAATAGGAATAACAGTTCTTTACTATTATATATGTATTACAGCTGGTGATGGGGTCCGTGGCTGCGACCCAGGAAGATATGACAGGTCCGGGGAGATGGTCCCGAAAGGAATCGCCTGCCCGAAGTCTGGTATCTTCCTCTCAGCTGCTGGCAGAGGAGCCCTTGCAGAAGCTATCAGCTCTTTAGTGATTATCAGCTCGTGATTTCAGCTCAGCTCTGCAGGGCTGCCTCTAAGGCCAAACCAGACCAGAGAGAGAGACGAGAAGACCCGTATGGCTGGTTCCGCACGAAGGTAGCTTTATTGGTGGTTCCCTCCGGCGAAGGGAAGGCCAGTGACGAGCTCTCCTCCACAGAGGCGAACTTGTCTTCTTTTATAGGGATACAGGGGATCAGCAAGGGGACCAATGGGTTACAGAGGGTCTGGGACAGACCAATGGGTTACAGAAAGATCTGCATAGGGTCTCCCAAAGGATTGTGGGTCTACTTTTCCTCACCGTGACTCAAAAGTCCTTTCCTTTCCAGGGAGTCCTGCTGGGTGATTGCGAAATCTCTTATCTCAGCAGACATCCCTCCAGGGCAGTGGCTGGGCATATCCCACAACTCCCCCTTCTGTATTTATTAAAAGGGCATTCCCAGCAGCCTTTCTGCAGCAACGTAGGAGGCAAGAGAACATAAGTAACACAATAATAATTACAATGAATACCCACAAAGCTCCCTTAATCAAAGATGCAATCCATCCCGTTATTCCCCATCGTCCAAAAAGTCATTGTCTACTTTTAGGTCATCAAGGCTGTGGTGAGGACAGCATCAATGTAGATACATTTCATCTTTGGGCAGGGATGGGGCTTCTGAGAGGGAATACAAGCAAGATTTTGTTAGCTTTGTGGTGAGAGGGGAGGTTTTGGGGTTTAGGGAAGTTTGACAAGGGTTGAGGGAAGGGGATATTTTGGGGTAGCAAGGGGTGATAACATATAAGCTAGGGATCAGTTTTTCCAGGCTGTGTCTGGCCTACGGCTTGACTGTTTGCTGTAGCTTCTTGTTCAGCTTTCTGTTTCGTCTGCTGCCGTGTGGTGGGACGATCTTTTTCCTGGTTGGTGGGCATCTGGCGACGTTTTCGTCTCCATGCCGAGCTGGTCTGGTTTTGGGGAGGTCCTGTATTTGTCTCAGGAGAGTTCTTGGTGTTTGTAGGAGCAGTGTTTGTAGGGCCTAAGTATGGTTTAATGCTTTTTCCTGGGAACCACTTTGGGCCAGATGGTAGCTGGACACAGGCATAGCCTCTCCCCCAGGTAATCAATTGGAAAGGCCCAGATACCTGGTGTGTTTCAGGGTCCTTCACCAGCACTGGTGGCTTCTCCGTGAGCTTAGCTTGGGTTGAATTTGAGAAGTGGCGGAGTACTGGGGGGTCAGGCTCTGACGAGGTACCATTTAGGAAGTTAATGACATAGAGAGCCTTACAGAGTCTTTCAACAGGAGACAAGATTTCCGTTTCTCTCCGTTGCTGGTTGAGGACTCTTTTGAGGGTTTGGTGGGTCCTTTCTACAATGGATTGTCCTGTGGGATTGCTAGGTATGCCTGTCTTGTGTTTTATTCCCCATTGGTTGAAGAAATCTTTTAACTTGTGAGAGGTGTAGGCAGGCCCATTATCTGTTTTGATTTCTTCAGGAACTCCCAGGGTGGCGAAGGCAAGGAGAAAATGCTTGATGACGTGGATGGCACTTTCTCCTGCATGGGCCGATGCAAACACTGCCCCAGAAAATGTGTCAACTGACACGTGGACGTATTTGGATCTCCCAAAGAATGGGAAGTGGGTTACATCAGTTTGCCACAATTGGCAGCTGTTCAGACCGCGGGGGTTGACTCCGGTACCCATAGATGGTATTTGGTAGTTCTGGCAGTTCGGGCACGTTGCAATGATAGCTTTTGCTTGATCTTTTGAAAGCTTGAACATTCTGACGAGTGCAGGAATGTTTTGGTGAAAAAATGCATGTGAAAACTTCGCCTGGGCAAAGATGTCAGGGACATTTGCAGTCTCTGCTGGCATGGCCAGTGCATCTGCTCTCCTGTTCCCTTCAGCAATGGGGCCAGGGAGGTTAGTGTGTGACCTCACATGCATAATGTAGTAAGGCTGTTTTCTGTGCGAGATTAAATGGATTAATGTAGAAACCAATTGGTATAATTTTTTGTTGGAGACCTCCTTTAAAAAAGCATGTTCAGCCCTCATAGCTATACCAGCGACATAAGCCGAATCTGTGACCAAATTGAAAGGTTCATCTTTAAACTTCTCAAAGGCTCTGACAACAGCTGCTAATTCAGCAATCTGTGGAGATCCCTCTACTATTTGGATATCAGATACCCATTTCTGGGTATTGGGTTGTCTCCATGTCATGACAGACCGATGTGATGAACCATCAGTAAAGACGGTCAGAGCTTTAAGAGGTTTCCTACTTTGGATTAATTTTGGAATCAATTTAAAAGCTGCTTCACGGTAGAAAAGTCTATGTTTTGGCATGTGAACGGAAATTTGGCCTGTGTAGCTATCTAGGGCTAACTGGAGGCTCTCATTGGTCCGAAGCAACAGCTTCAGATCTTCAGTGGTCAATGGCAAGTATATGCATGTGAACTCACACCCTGCAAGAGAGCGGAGACGAGTTCTGGCCTTTTTTATTAAATGTGCCATTACTTCTTGGAAGGTGGTTAATCTCTTTGTAGGTTGATGGCTTGTAAAGACCCATTCAAGTATCAGCAAAGGGTCTCTGAGTTTAGGGTCCCATTGGAAGATCAGTCCATGGAAACAGGGAGCTTTACCCAAAACTGCAAACTGAAGAGGCAGGCTGGGTTCAATGCGATGGGCTTGGCGTGAAGACAGGGCTTCTTGAACTTTAGTGATGGTATCTCGGGCTTTAGGTGTGAGGACGCATGGAGAGTCCAAGTCTTTGCTGCCGTGGAGGAGGTTGAAGAGGGGATCGAGGTCTTCATTTGTAACTCCCAGTAGGGGGCGTATCCAATTTATGGATCCACACAGGCTGTGTAAGTCCCTTAGGGTTTTAGGGTCCTTTTTGATGGAGAGTTGCTGGGGTACGATGGTTCTCTCATGGATCTGGAGGCCGAGGTAAGTCCATGGGCTGGAGTGCTGCACTTTGTCTTCACGAATCTCGAACCCTGCTTCTTCTATGGCTTCAATTGTCTTTTTAAGAGTTCTGTCCAAGTAAGTTTTTTCTGATGCACAGATTAATATGTCATCCATATAGTGGTAAATGATTGCTTCTGGAAACAGGCTTCTGATGGGGGATAGAATGTGGGCGACATACCACTGGCAGATGGTCGGGCTGTTCTTCATGCCTTGTGGGAGGACGAGCCAATGGTACCTTCTGAGTGGGGCTTTATTGTTAAGAGAAGGGATGGAGAAGGCGAACCGTGGTGCATCCTGGGGATGGAGCCGGATGTTAAAAAAACAGTCTTTAATGTCTATGATGGCCAGCAGCCAGTCTCGGGGCAGCATTGATGGTGATGGCAGGCCGGGTTGGAGGGGGCCCATGTCTTCAATGACCTCATTAATCTTTCGTAGGTCATGGAGTAGTCTCCATTTGTTTGTGCCAGGCTTTTTCAGTACAAAGACAGGTGAATTCCAAGGACTTGTAGTCTCAGTGATATGACCTTTGGCAAGTTGCTCTTCCACCAGGGCTTCCAGCGCGCTGAGTTTTTCTTTATCAAGGGGCCACTGCCTTGTCCACTTTGGGTTGTCAGTCTTCCAGGTGAGCGGGGGAGTAGATGGCAGCGCGCGTTTCTCAGTGGCCCCAGTCAGAAATCCTGGCTGGGAATGGTAAGAGTGGCACCCCACTGGGATAGAAGGTCTCTGCCCCATAAGGTGATGGGGGCTCTTACCACAAATGGTCGGGTGGTCGCTATCTTGCCCTCAGGTCCTTCAATGACAACATTCCGTTTGCTTCTCATGGATACTGCAACTCCACCAATCCCGGAGATCATACCTGCCACTGGCTCCAGTTCCCAATTCTCTGGCCACTCGGAGCGGGCGATGATGGTCACGTCTGCTCCGGTGTCCAGCATCCCTGGGCGGTAGACCCTCTCTCCTTTACAGAACAAGCTGCACTCAATGGTCGGTTTGTTTGAGCCCACGATCTCTATCCACATTGCTGTAGGATTGAGGGGAAGCTGTTCTGGGCGGTTCTGTGGAAGTAAAAAGGCTTGAGCAATCGGTGTTCCCTGTGGGAGAAAGAAAGGTGTGTCCGTGCAGCAAAGCTGGACAAGAATCTCTTGTCCAGGGTGCACTGTTTGTATCTCAGGTAATACAAAGAGTTGTTCTGGACCATGGATGGTATCGCTTAGGATAAGAATGTCCCATGGGCCGTCATGCGGTCCATACTTTCCTGTGGGAATACGATAAAAACGCTTGTCAACAAAGTTAAATGGCTGTGATGTTACCAGTTGGCGTCTCGTTCCGATCGGTAGCGCTCCGTGTGTTGGATCTTTCTCATGTGTTCTGGGATCACCTGGGATGATGGTGCCGGGCGAGGTCCAGCTGTCTGCTCTCGGTGGTCCGATGTGGAGTTCACCGCTGCGGCAGGGTAGTATGGCCTTTGATTTGTTGTCTGAGCGCGGGGCCTTGACACTGCGCTCCGATAGAAGTTTTTTGGACGCTGCTGGTGCTGTTGCGGTCTCTGGTGCCTTTGGTAGGCGGTGCGATGGTCCTGGGTGGGTGACCTTTGTGGGCAGTCCTTTATAAAGTGTCCAAGTTCGCCACAATAGAAACAGCGGGCATTCTCCTTAGAGACTGATGCAGCAAATGCACTGGAAACTCCCTCTGTGATGCCCTTTACAACTGCTTGGGTCATTGTGTTCTCTGTGGATGTGTGTCTAGTACAGGTCTCTATCATTTGTTCTATTGTGGGTTCTGTGTCCATGGGTAGGGCCCTCAAGATATTCTTACATTGTTCATTAGCATTTACCGTGGCAAGTTTGCTCAAGAGTTCTTTTCGTCCATCCGGACTTTCTATCTGTTTTTCTAAGCTAGCTTTCAAATGATCAACAAACTGAATGAAGCTTTCATTTGCTGACTGTTTGATGTTAGAGAAATATTGTGTAGGAACAGAATCATCAGGGGTGAGAAACAGCGATGTCTTAGCTGCAATAGCTATGTCTTGTAATGCTACTTCAGGTAAGGTTGTAGCTTGATCTAAGGGTTTTTGGAGGTCACCTTCTCCAGCCAGTTGTTCTATTGTCCAATTTGTCTGATTTGCATCTTTAGCATAAGTGTCAGATAGTGTTTTTAAGCGTCTTTTCCAATGCCTTTCCCATAACATATATTCGGCAGGGGAAAGGATGCAGTTAATAATGTTTTTAATATCATGTGGTACTAATGTATAGGCAGAGAAAGTGGCTTCCAATAAGTTTCTAAAGAAATGTGATCCTCTCCCATGGTCTTTTGCTGCCTTGCTAAGCTCTTTGATTTCTCTGTATGGGAAAGGCTCCCATGTTTTTGTAGATAGGCCACCCCTCCTCCCTCTCCCTATAATGACTGGAAAAGCTGAAATTTTCTGAGCCAACTCCCAATCCCCCTCCCGGTTTGCTTCCCTGCGTGTCTGTGCCCACCGGTCTTCAGATTCAGAGTCAGAGCTGCTGCTACTGTCATCTGAACAGAAAGGATAGGCCATGGCAGGGCGGGGCTGGGATACAGGCGTAGCGCGGCGTTTTTGAAATGCCGGCTCTGCTTTACCCAGGGCGGGAATGGCGGGGGGTCGGGGGTGCTTTGAGGGGTAGGAAGGGGTCGTGTTATGGCAGCAAGTGGGTGAGGAGGTTGTACAGCAGCAGGTCGTTTGGGGGGGCAGATTACAGGTAGTGCCGGTTTCGCAATTCCATGTGGAGTCGGGGTAGGCGATAGGAGGATGGGGGGGGGGGCAGTAGGCTCTAGGACAGCAGCGGGGGAAATGGGGATTGCGCAAGAACCCGTAGTAGGGGGAGGGGGGGGTGCAGGGAGAGGGGGAACATCAGCAGGGATTGCGCAAGATGCAGCTGGGAGGGGGGAGAGCGGGTGTGCCGGCGCCTGCCAGGGTGCCAGGGCCATGTGCGGTGGGGGAAGGGGGGAGGGAGATTCCATTCTATGGGCGATAGCCTGAGGCGGTGCCGCGGATAGCTGCGTTCCGCCAGCGGCGAGAGGGGCAGACGCGGCAGGAAACTGGGACGCGGGGGGGTGGGGGGGGGTCGGAGGCACCGCGGGCCGGTGCGAGAGGGGGAAGGGTGGTGTCGTGCGGGGAGGGTTGCGGGATGCCAGGGGCACAGGGAGACGGGGCTGGGGGGGGTTCAGAGTCATCCACGCCAGGGAGGGGGGATGAGTCTGGGGTGGGTACCGCGTGCGCTGCCTGGGGGGTGACAGCGGAACCGAGGGGGCGAGCGGGGGGGGTCGGACACGGGGGGACCTCCGGGAACAGGGGATCGGGGAAGGGGAGTGGGGGGGCCGGCGCCCCAGCCGGGCCAGGGCCGGGGCAGCTGGCTGGGTCCACGCTCTGGCTGGCCAGTGCCGGAGGCGGAGAGGGGGGGTGGGAGGGGGGAAGGGCAGAGAAAGGGTTTGGCTGAGGGGGGGGTTTTCGCACGACACGTTGTAACCAGTAAATGAAATAAAGGAATGAATTTGGAAACTGACAGGTTTCCCGAGGCTTGAGAGGAATACAGTTTGTTCCCCACTCTGTCCCAGAAAGAATCAGAAAGAACAGAATCGATGGTAGCTTCAGGGAAATTTAGAGATAGCCAATTACTGAAAGATTTGAGATTTTTCTTAGAAAGAACACCTTTACGGAATTTAAAGTCAGATTTTAAGAGAAGAGTCAGAAGAAAGGGGTATAGGTCTCTCTCAGATTGGGAAAGGCTGGGTTTAGTTTGCCTTTGTCCCATCTTAGTTCCTCCCTCAGCAGAAAAAGAGAAAAAACCAAAAAAAACTTAAAATGCGCGCAAGACGAGAGCAGAGCCCCAAGTTTAAACTTACAAATCCCGTTTCTGGTGGGGCTGGCTCCTGGAAAAGTCTGCTGGGGGGATGGTCTGGCAGTTCGATCCTCAGGGACTGTGTCTTCGGTGGTAGATGAGGGACTCGAACTGTCCCCTTCCAAAAGGCCTGCTAAAACGTAGGTCTATCTTCAGAGGAGCAGCACACGAACGGCTGGTTCTGTCTTGGTGATCAAGATGCAGCTCAGGCCAGGTCCGGGTTGTCCAGGGTCCAATGGCTGTTCGGGCGCCAGTTATTACAGCTGGTGATGGGGTCCGTGGCTGCGACCCAGGAAGATATGACCGGTCCGGGGAGATGGTCCCGAAAGGAATCGCCTGCCCGAAGTCTGGTATCTTCCTCTCAGCTGCTGGCAGAGGAGCCCTTGCAGAAGCTATCAGCTCTTTAGTGATTATCAGCTCGTGATTTCAGCTCAGCTCTGCAGGGCTGCCTCTAAGGCCAAACCAGACCAGAGAGAGAGACGAGAAGACCCGTATGGCTGGTTCCGCACGAAGGTAGCTTTATTGGTGGTTCCCTCCGGCGAAGGGAAGGCCAGTGACGAGCTCTCCTCCACAGAGGCGAACTTGTCTTCTTTTATAGGGATACAGGGGATCAGCAAGGGGACCAATGGGTTACAGAGGGTCTGGGACAGACCAATGGGTTACAGAAAGATCTGCATAGGGTCTCCCAAAGGATTGTGGGTCTACTTTTCCTCACCGTGACTCAAAAGTCCTTTCCTTTCCAGGGAGTCCTGCTGGGTGATTGCGAAATCTCTTATCTCAGCAGACATCCCTCCAGGGCAGTGGCTGGGCATATCCCACATATATGTGTATAACCAGCCAAACAAACAAAAATAACTATGGCAGTAACAGCAAACAATCACAAACCCAGTCCCAGCCTTCTTGGCTGTCAGGCCCTTTCCCCTCGGGTGCAGTTCCGGTCGCAGCCGTCAGGGGCGCTGGCGACTCCCGGTGATCAGGGCAGGTGCGATGGTTCCCCCACGGCTGCAGGGGCAGCTCCAGAGCGAGCTCGAGGAGCACGCGGCACTGGTGGCCTGGGATCCCGGGAAGGGATGGAACAAAGAAGCTTCACAAACCCTTGGGCAGCCGATCCCAGTGTCCGGCTGGACCCTCAGGAACAGCAGGCTGGAACGGCAGGCTGGAACGGCAGGGACGAGCACAAATCCCAGGTGGCAGACGCGACGTATCCAAACGGGGAAACCCCCCGGAGGCCTAGGCAGGCAGGGCAAGCACAGCTACAATGTAGCGGCGGGGCAGGGCTGCCACAGCCCGGCTTCCAGAGGGGCAGGGAAGGAGGGCTGGGGATCCCAGGGCTTCTCCAGCAGAAGGAAAAAGCAGCCGGAGAAAGCAGCTTTCCTCTCTGTCTGAACGCCAAGACCGACTGCCCCCACACACTCAGGTGAAAACAAAAGAGTAGCCAGATGCGTCCCACTCTGTAGCCAGCTCTTTTGTTTTTCTTAATTACCCAGCCATTTGCTCCCCTAGCAACATGTATGGGCAAAAATTCCTTTAGCAAAAGAAAAAAAAGGAGAGCTCCTAAAACCCCAACAACTCGTTGAAGGTACATAAAGTCCCCCTAGAGGCATGTGGATGCATAGGACAGGGACTAAGTGCGTTATTAATATGGAGATAGAGTGCGACATTGCAAGGTATTTTTGTACATCCAGAGGTTGTGAATGCTGATTACATGGGACAAATACATGCTATGATATCAACATCCGCTCCACGGAACTGTGGGTGTCCTGTTGCCAGGGAGGTGTCCCAGGAGCATGGGTGCAGCTTAAAAATATTGCTGCACATTCTCCACATGGGAGCCACTTACATTATGAGTTGGGAGACCCTGTAACTGTTTTCTGGATGGAAACAGCTTTGATGTTGAAAACTCCTGCGCATATCTGCACCAGGAACTGCTAGAGCGATGTTACAGGCACTACCGATGCCCCCCCCCCCCAACAGCTCGACTGGCTTTAGAAGCTGACTCTCCCAGGCCACCAGGCTGCCCCTCCCCCCCAGTAGGTGCTCTACAGGGTGCCTCTCCTGCTCTGGCATCTTCAGAGACAGCTCCTACGCAAATGGCTTCTCTGCTGCCAGCCCCCCCCCCCCCCCCCCCAGCTGCTCCACCAGCGGTGGCCGCCCTGTCTACAACAGGCCCCCTGGCCACAATAGGCCCCCTGCCCCTTCAGGGTCCCCTGGACTCTGTGAGCTACACAGCCCCCCTCTCGCCAAGAGCTACTTGGAAGTGAAGAGATAAAGTAACCTACAAGAAGACCATGTGTTTGTATTCCATTTCATAGTTAGGAAGGCTTCTATCTCATTTTGAGCTTCTGGGAAATGCTTAATTTGTCCTACAATCAGTCAGTGTCTTTGAGAATGCAAATTACTCATGTTGAAAAATGTGTTTTACTGCATCTCAGGAACATTTTTGGCTTTTGTTTGAAGTAACTTTGTATTTTCAGTGAGCTGCAGATTCTGATGGGATTGTTTATTGGAGAGATTCTAAGTTATCTGTGTGGATGTGGTGTGTTTCTGCATGCCACTAGGATTACGTAATTCCTTGCTTTGAAGCTGCTTAGCAAGGTCCAAAATTCTTTGACAGAGATGCTTATATATTGCATGATTAGTACAACTTGTCATGTGGGATGTATACTGCCTTTCCAAGAATTTTGATTTGAAGGTCTAATTAGACTAAATTAATACTGATTCTTTGCTCAGTTACAATGATGTTAGCTGTTACAACAAAACTTAGAAACTTGTATACCTGGAAAAATATTTGCAATCTTGGTATCCTCAGAGCATCACTTGTTATGTGGGCCCTTATAAAATTTGGTAGAATCCTCCTTGGAAACAGCAGTTAACCCTAAAGCCTGATGTCAAAACCTTGAATGATTTACAAAAGTTGCTGGGAGCAATTAGATGGGTGAAGCCCATGGTAAGTTTGGCCACTCATCAATCAAGCATTCCTTTCCTCACTCCCCCATCACCATGAACAAGCGTGACAGCTTTTCAAATAGGAACAGCTGTTTAGTGGTTCAAGTATGGATTTTTTTCCCTTGCCACTTATAAATTGAAATTGGACTTGATATCAAAACAGTTTAACTACAGTGATGGACCAGAAAAGTGACTAGAAGTGACACCATCTGTATTGGGTTGACCCTGAGTTGATGGACAGTCTTTAAGACCAATTACGCTTCTCACAATTTACATATTTAAACTGCACAGAAAGGCGGGATTGCCTTTTTGGTCGGAGCTCGCCTGCTGGAAGGTGGGGGCAGCTCGGGGCCTCCCGGCCCCGCCGGGCCCGGCCGGGCCGGGGCCACTGCCCCTTTCCCCCTTTCCCCACGCTGTGGCACGGACCCTGGGTGGCTGGGGGGGACTGCCTCAGAGCCACAGGCAGCTCAAACCAGCCATGGACTGCTCACAGCTAAACCCATCCAGCGCGGCTTCTGGGGACCGGCGGGTCCCTCTCCTCTCCATGCGGAGCCGGCGGAGTCAACGGGAGCCGGCAGAGCCTCCTGTCTGCAGCCAGCACACTTCGTGCTGAACTGAAGAAGACACCACGCAGCCAGCAGCACAAAGGGAGCGAGGTTTTCCCCACCGTAAAGGCTGAACAAGAACACCCTTCAACATGGCGGCGTCAGAGTCAGAGAGAAAGAGAAGTGAGCCATGTGGGACGGAGCTGGAAATGGCGACTGGGAGAAAAGAGGGCGGTGCCGCGATTCTGGCGGGCAGCTTAAAAGAAACCTTCTTGCATGCCGTGGTAAGAAACTGTAATACCACAAACTGTTTGTCTCTTTAATCCATTTGAAGAACATGGGGGGATGGAGTATCTTCGTGTGCCTGTGAAGATTGTGAAGAATGCCGATGTCAGGCTTTATAGTAGTAAGAGGCTGTTAGAGACTTGTGGCAAAGAAGAGCCTTTGTGTGCAGGCCAAAAGAACTTATCCTTAAAAAGATGAATAACCCCATGTGATGGCCCATGTTTTGCAGTGTGAAGGAACTGTGAGATTTTTCATGGGAGAGATGTTCTACACACAGCAGATTGTTTGTTTCCGGGCGGATCTGCTGTTGGTGGCAGTTTGGGAACCACGTGCAACTGAAGGAAAAACCCTTTTTTCCCTTAAGCATAAGAGAGAGAGACTTTTCAAGAACTGGAACACTGACTAACATCCCATGTTCTGTTATCCCTTGTGTGAGCTAGGTAAAAGGAGAGAAGTGCTGGCTGGAGGGGGGGGGGGGTGGATTTGCTTTGTTTTTGTTTTGTTATTGTCTCTTTACTTTTAATTCTATTAGTAATAAAACTCTTTCATTGTACTGCAACTGTTTAAGGTTTGTGCCTGCTTTGCTTTTCTCCTAATTCTTATCTCACAGAAGGAAAATAAGTAAGTAATGAATATTTTGAACCAAAACCACTACACCATCTTACAAAACAGACTTGCCCAATGAGTATGTGTTAGCTGCTCAGTGGCTGAGTTTCTAATGTTCTGTCTTATGAAGACAGGAAAACAGTGGAGTAAACAGTAGCACGCTCCTTTGGAATAATCTGAAACCATGACATTGTAGCTGTTTATATACGCGTGTCAGTTTTATACACCCACTGACCTAAGAGAGTTACATGTGCAGAACTCAGGGCAGTATTATATAACTAGGTCCTTGATGTTTTATCCTTAAATATTTATATCTCATTAGCTTTATTAGTCCAAGGCCAAGTCTATTGTACTGAGAATCACGAAAAGCCATCTTACCACCTGCAAACTGAGCAGGTTTAAAGTGCAATTTGCCAATATATACACTGTTGTCATTTTTCTGAGTAAAGCTGCACCTTACAAGACCCTAGCAAACTTATGCTTATGCCTGAAAAATATTGAAAGGCATACAATGTTGTCATTTATTTGGGGGGGTACAGCTGCAAATTGGAAAATCATGCGAAATTTGGCTTATACCAGAAAAGTCCTGACTGTGAAAGGATATTTTCAATAATGTTAATAGTTATCATGAGCTATTTTCACAACTAAGTTATGTAAACTCACAAGGTATTTGCCACACCTTTATAATAATCTCTCCAGTAAATCCATGTTGCTGATATTTTATTTACAAATCTGTTGTTTGCTTGCATATTGTTCGTTGATGTTTAAGTGTTGTATGACAACTTTTGCTAGCTTTCTTGTTATGATGGAGTCAAGATGAGTTAAATTCTGTTGTATCTGACACTTTTAAAGGAACATTCTCAAGTCTGACTTTAGTTCTGTTAAATTTAAGTGATGTTAATTTTCAGTTCTGTTTTGTTTCAGCTTTGTACAGTTTAAGTGATGCTAAGGTTCAGTTCTGTTAAGTTTAAGTATTGTTAAATTCAAGTGATGTTAAGTTTAAGTTCTGTTAAACTTAAGCGTTGTTAAATGTATGTGATGTCAAATTTACGTTCTGTTATTTTGAAGTTCTGTTACATTTAAGTTCTGTTGAGTTTAATTTCTGACAAGTTTAAGTGCTGTTAGGTTTTTGTGTGTTCAGTTTAAGTTCTGTTCTTTTAATTTCTGTTAAGTTTTAGTTATATTCAAATTAATTTCTGTTCAGTTTCAGTGATGTTAACTAAGTTCTGTTCGGTTTGCTTTCTGTTATGTTTAAGTGACATTTAATTTGAGTCAAGTTAAGTCAGTTCTGCTGAAATATGCTCATTTAAATTATAAGATACAGTTCTTTTGTTATAGAGGTAAGATTGAACTGATTGAGACAATTATGATGAAGAATTGGTAAGCAACTGTTTAAGAATATAAGATAATAAGTTGTAAAAATGTATGACGATGCGGTTTGTTAGATCCTTAAATTCATTGAAAATTCTATGGGTATAAGTGTTCTGCATTGGTCAATTAAAATAATTATTCATAACAATCTTTGCTGTTTTATCTTTCATAGGTAGCAGAGAAGGATGAGTAACACTTCCAAGTTATGGATATTATTGATTGTAAGCTGTTTAGTGCTTTCTTTCTTGCTTGCATTTTGCTTTATTGTAATATATGCATAGATGTGTGGAGAAATATAATCCCGATATCTTAGATCAGTTACTGTTGCTGTATTAACAATTCTGAATATGTTCTTAATGTCATATCATGAATTCACTGACATTTTATAAAGGGCATTATCCAGAAGATATTATTTGATGTCACACATATGCATTTCTTTGGCTGTTTGCAGTTTGTTCATGGAACCATTGACTACTTAGCTAAAGATAAATGACAAATCTGGCTGCTTTGCAGACTTTCACATACCGTTGTGTAGCTATCTGTAAGAATTGTATCTTTTTAGGAAATTTTCCCAACTGCTATTAAGAGAGGCTTGTTTGTAGGATATGTTAGGGAAACCCTTCCAGATAAGGCCTTGGCTCTGGCCCAGCCCTGGCCCTACCTGGTCGGGAGGCATACCTACAAGCCCAGGTGTTTCTGCACTAAAAACGTAATTGAGTGACTTTGACTTGCTGATTCGAACTTCTAAAAGCTGGACCCCCTTTTGATGTAAACTTGGAAGTCTTGTCCGGGAAGGTTCTCCAGGTCCTCATTGTGAAACAGGGCTTGCCAGCTACTGCAGACTCTGGGTGATGGTACAGTATTTAGGCAATTGAAAGTGTATTGTTCTAAGTTACTATCCTTTTGTCGTGTGCTACTGATTACATGTATTACCTTGCTTATTTTTGCTCAGCGTAGGTTTCTTGTTTCATTACATGTATTTCCTTGCTTTTATGTTGCCTTCACATTCATAGTGACAAACACACATGTTATCATAAAAACAAAAAAGAGGGAATATGGCTCCTCAGGAGCATTTAGATAATTCAATATTTTCACTAAAGTTTTTGCAGGCAGATCATCAATTTTGATCCCCAGCAGAGCCATACCAGTCTGAAGATTTGCGTGTGTGAGACTAATTTCTAAAAGGTTTTACATAAGGATACACCATTGGGTGTGTAATGACAAGGCCTAGCTGATTTACTAACCTAGGAGAGAAGGTACGCATGTGTTTTATTGCCAACAGGTCTAAAGTTGTTACCTGCTTGACTGGACAAACATTGATTGCCTCCGAGAAAACGAGGCCCAGTGAGAGAAAAAATGACCTAATCACCATCCAGCCCTCATGGCCAAAGCAGGAGCAGAGGTAGGACTCCCAGGAACATGGCTGTACCTGGAAGCTTACAGAGGCTTTGTGTCCCACTGTACCTACCATCATGTTATTGTGTTCCTCCTGACCTTCTTCAGCTATTCCCTGTTCCATGCTTCCAGAAAGACATTCGGTAATGTTAAAGTCAGCACTTCCAGCTAATGGACTCTCTCCTGACTAAACGGCACAGCCCCTGAGCTCCAGCCATATGAGCTTTGGAACAGTAGCCATTTACTTCCAAGTGCAGAAGCAGCAGCCCTCTCTCTCTCTCTCTCTGGGGACATTGGACACTATCTTTTTGTTTTCCTATGCTGTGGGTCTCTTTGTCAGTAGCATGGTTGTTCTTGATGGGTTCTTATTGATTATGATATGTATTCCATGTATCTTATCTTGTGTGCAAGAGACTGCAATGATGCCCTTGATTTTTGGAATTTAGAAAAACATGTTTTAATTTCCCTTTTTGCCCCAGGAGTAGTGGCTGGAAAAGCATTAGGATTGTTAAATAAGTTAGGTTGCTGGCTTGCTAAACAGACTAATGCCACTTCACTTGCTTTATCAGGATTATTAACTGATGTTGATTCTGTTAGACACGCTACTTTGCAAAATTGGGCAGCCATTGACTTTTTGCTGTTAGCACATGGACATGGTTGTGAAGACTTGGATGGCATATGCTGTATGAATCTTCCTGACCACTCCAAATCAGTGTTTGCTAATATCAAAGACTTACAAATAAGTGTTTCAAAATTAAGGGAAGAGGATGAGTCCGATTGGTTCAATGCTTTGTTTGGTAATTGGCAACTTGCTAAATGGGTTAAGGACCTTATGAAAATGGGATGTTTAGTTGTAATTGTTATCCTTCTTATTTTACTCCTTGTGCTGTGTTTGTTGTCCTTTCTGGAAAGGGCCCTGCAGAGGACCATAAACACTGCATTTATAGTTGAAAAACAAAAAGGGGGACCTGTGGGAACCGACAGCTGGTCTGAAGGCCTCGCAGACATTTCCCTTTGATACAATCAGTTTGTACCCGTGAGAATTGTAGAAGCAAGAAGATAAACAACAGAAAGAAGTTGTAACAGCTGCAAAAGGGAGGATACTGGCCGATGATTAGCAAAGAATGTGTGTATACTATAGACAACCAATAGTATTGTATTGTTGCAAAATAATAGCCAATGAACATGTAGCTAAGAAAGTGTATAAAAGAAGTCGTGTAAATAATAAACGTGCTTTTTGCCATTGCTTAGGGCAGAGAGTGTATGTGTGTCGTGACCGTCTCAACAGCAACATTCCTGCATCTGTTAAGCGGGCAGACCTTTTGGCACCAGGAGATGATACCTGCTGGGCCTTGCCCACCTGGGTTATCTTTCCTATCTGCACCAGCCACCTGTGGTGGGGAGAGGGGTGATATGCCCCGCCACAGTGACCTATAAGTCATTCTTATAGGGAATGATATCTGTGTATATATTCAAAGACAGAAAGGGAATGGTGGTTAATAAGGATGCATTGGATAGTGTAGGACGTGACCATGATGCCAATGGTATGGAAGAAGTGGTGGAGATTATACTGGGTGTGACTGGGATAGAGTTAATTTTCTTTGTAGCAGCCTGCATGGCACTGTATTTTGGATTTGTGACTAAAATGGTGTTGATAACGTGGATACAAAAATGTTGTTAGCAAGAAATTTTCCTGCTTCTTTCTAAGCCTGTGAGATACTTTTCTCTCTCACGAAGATATTTGCAGAGTTCTATAAACTATGAACACCTGCGACCTTGCAGAGCTTTGTTTATGGTACAGTAGGAAAATATTTTGACAATGGATGTTTAGGATTTCTAGCCAATCAACCCAAGGGGTGGCTGATCCTTTGTCCAATTAGACTATGAACAAAAAGTCTATAAAAGAGTTTGTAAAATAATTAAATAAATCAATCTTGCTGCACAATTTCTGCCTGCTGGATCTCTCTCCTCTCCTCCCTATGGCTGCGGGATACAGTAATAATAACACACCAGTATTGTGGCTATTGCTGAACAGTGCTTGCCCCATCCATGAGATGATTCATGAACTGAAGAGCAAGGGAGTAGTCAGCAAGACTTGTTCACCTTTTAATAGTCCTATATGGCCTGTGTGTAAGTCCAATGGAGAGTGGAGACTGACAGTAGACTCTCATGGCCTGAACAAAGTCACACCAGCACTGAGTGCTGCTGTGCTGGACATGCTGGAACTTCAGTACTAACTGGAGTCCAAGGCAGCAAAGTGGTGCCACCACTGACATTGCTAATGCGGTTTTCTCCATTCCTTTAGCAGCAGAGTGCAGGCCACAGTTTGTGTTTTCCTGGAGGGGCATCCTGTACACCTGGAACCAACTGCCCCAGGTGTGGAAACACAGCCCCACTATTTGCAGCAGACTTATCCAGACTGCACTGAAAAAAGTTGTGGATCCAGAACACTTGCAATAAGTTGCTCCTCTCTGGAGTTGCCACAGCATTCTCCTTGCAAATAGTCTGTCACTTTATCATGGTCCTGTAGTTGTTCAGGGGTGAACTTCCAAACCATTGGAGCAGAAACATATCCCAGAAATCCCTTAACAACTCTCTAAAACAGGCTTAAGATTGCTTAAGTCTACATGTCAGAGATTACAATTTTTGACTGTTCGATAGATGTTTTAAATAAGTTTAAACCTAAATGTTGAGGAGTATTTTGCAGTCAGCCAGAAAAGAGTCCTTAAAAGAGGTAATTTCTTTCCTATCCGTTACTGATACCATTCTTCTAGTAGAAATTCATAATGAAAAAAAGTACACAGTTGCATTATGTCTATTAATTTTTAAATTCTGCATCTTCTTCCTCAATAACTTTTTTAATCAGCTAGCAAGTTCAAGCAAGTCTATTAAAAGGGCAGGGGCTTTAAAAAGATAATGTCTGTTGTTGTCAAGAGAGGCCTAAATGAATGTCCTACTTAAGAAAAAACTATAGCTTGAGCTCACTTGGTATCCAACAAACCCAAATCAGCCTCCTCCTGCCTTCCTCCCCTTATCACAGCTGTAGTGGGTTGACCCTGTCTGGATACTGGGCACCCACCAAAGCCACTATATCACTCCTCTCTGCCACTGGACAGGGGAGAGAAAATATAACAAAGGGTCCATGAGTTGAAATAAGGACAGGGAGAGATCACTCACCAAATACCATTGTGGACAAAACAGACTCAAATTAGAGATATTAATTGAATTTATTACTAACAAAATGAGCAGGATAATGAGAAGTAAAATAAGACCTTAAAACAACTTTCCCCCCAACCCCTCCCTCCTTCCCAGCTCTACCTCCTCCCCCAGTAGTGCAGGGAGACAGGGAATGGGGGTTACAGTCAGTTCATCACATGTTGTTTCTGCTGCTGCTCAGGGAGAGGAGTGGTTCCCCTGCTTCACTGTGGGGTCCCTCCCATGGGAGATAGTTCTCCATGAACTTCTCCAACATGAGTCCATCCCATGGGCAACAGTCCTCCACAAACTGCTGCAACATGAATCACTCTTCCATGGGGTGCAGTTATTCAAGGACAGGCTGCTCCAATGTGGGTCCCCCACAGAGTTGCAATTCTCACCAGGAAACCTGCTCCAGCATGGGCTCCTCTCTCCATGGGTCCACATGTCCCTGACAGGAGCCTGCTCCAGCATGGGCCTCCCACAGGTTCCCAGGCTCCTCTCAGGCATCCACCTGCTCCAGCGTGGGGCTCCTCCACGGGCTGCAGGTGGATCTCTGCATCCTCATGGTCCTCCATGGGCTGCAGGGGCACAGCTGCTTCACCATGGGCTGCACCATGGGCTGCAGGGGAAGCTCAGCTCCTGTGCCTGGAGAACCTCCTCCTTCTCCACTGACCTCGGTGTCTGCAGAGTTGTTCTTCTCACTCCGCTCTTCTCTGGCTGCAATTACATCTGCACAATAATTTTTTTTTTTGTCTTCTTCTTGAATATGTTATCACAGAGGTGTTATCAACATTTCTGATTGGCCCAGCCTTGGCCAGTAGTACATCCATCTTGAAGCCAGCTGGCATTGTCTCTGCTGGACATGGAGGAAGCTTCCAGCAGCTTCTTACAGAAGCCATCCCTGTAGCCCCCCCCCCCACCACCAAAACCTGGCCACACAAACCCAGTACAGCGGCACATGAGACTTTTTTTCTAGTCAGCAGTTAATGGACATGAAAAAGACCTTGAGGTGTTGAAGCATGAGGAAAGTCATATGGAACATAGCAGAGATTGAGCTGGTGGTTTACAGAATACAAAATTGTAGGAAGAAAGGTCCTATTAGTTGTTCCCAGAACACTTCTTTGTTTTTCTTGTTTAAAGTATTTGAAGACTTCCAGATACAGTCTGAACCTGCAACAGAGCTAACAAATCTCACCCTATAAACAAAAGAAAGATCTATATAGCTGCTGTGGTTATGGCTGAATCTGTCCTTTGGTGATTTTTTTTTCTAAAAATAACTAAACAACAATCAAAGCCTGATTGATTTTAAAACCAAAGTGCTGTTTTGAAATAAGATACGGATTTGCAAATGTGTAAGTAAGACTCAAAATAAGCTGTATCTTGTTTTGGATGCTGCTACTGAACATATATTCTTTTCTGGATGACTTAAGCACTCAATAAACATTACAAGAAAGCACAAAATGTCCCGAAGGAGTAAAGGTTTACTCAATTTCCAAATTAAAAGAGCAAGAACTCTTTCTGCTGCTATGTCTAGCCTCTTGGCATTTTTACATATAAAAGTCATAAATTTTCAGGTTACTAATACAGACATGGACTAAGAATACAATTTTTACTAATTACAGTAACAGATATAATTGCTACTTTATAAGCACAATTATCCATAATCCTAGAAAACAGTGGGAAGAGTTGAAAGCATAGGTCAAAAATAATTAAATTCACCATAAACCAGAAACCATATACATTCTATTCATATCAGAATATATCTTTCTTTTTCCAGGCACACCAACACTAAAAGTAAAATACATATTGGCAATAACATCACAGAATGAGGACATCACATGCAATTAAGAGAAAGCAGTCTATTTCTCTCATTATCCAATTCCAAAACAGAACTAAGCAACAAGAATTCTAAAACTGCCTGCAGAGCAAACTAATCTTCCCCTTAATAAAGAAATTTGTTAACAATGGTTTCAGAAGATATTTAAAATAGATGTTGTCTTGGTTTGAAAGACAGGCGTCTGCTAAGGAAGGCAGAAGCCCCCCTTGGAATGGCAGATGCAACCCCCTTCCCTCCGAGTTATTATAATTTTGAAATCAAGGGGCTTTTAGGCAAAGATGTGGGAAATAGGAATAACAGTTCTTTACTATTATATATCTATATGTGTATAACCAGTCAAACAAACAAAAATAACTATGGCAGTAACAGCAAACAATCACAAACCCAGTCCCAGCCTTCTTGGCTGTCAGGCCCTTTCCCCTCGGGTGCAGTTCCGGTCGCAGCCGGCAGGGGCGCTGGCGGCTCCCGGTGATCAGGGCAGGTGCGATGGTTCCCCCACGGCTGCAGGGGGCGCTCCAGAGCGAGCTCAGGGAGCACACGGCACTGGTGGCCTGGGATCCCAGGAGGGATGGGACAAAGAAGCTTCACAAACCCTTGGGCAGCTGATCCTGGTGTCTGCCCAGACCCTCGGAAATTGCAGGCTGGAACGGCAGGCTGGAACGGCAGGGACGAGCACAAATCCCGATGGCAGATGAGGTGTATCCAAACACAGAACCCCCCGGAGGTCTGGGCAGGCAGGACGAGCAGGGCTACAACATAGCGAAGGCTCAAAGCAACGGTGGGGCAGGGCAGCCATGGCCCAGCCTCCAGCAGGGCAGGGAAGGTGGGCCGGGGATCCTGGGGTCTTTCTCCGCAGAAGGAAAAGCAGCTGACGAAGAAACAGCTTCCCTCTCCGGCGTTCGGGGACCGAACTGCCTACACACCCAGGTGAAACAAAAGAGTAGCCAGGCGCACCCCACCTCCACTGGGTAGCTCTTTGTTTTCCTTAAGTACCCAGCAATTTGTCCTCCTAGCAACAGTATGGGGGGAAAATTCCTTTAACAGAAAAAAAACCTAAGAACTCCTAAAACCCCAACATTATCCACCCCTAATTTTTTTCCCATACTAACATGTTACATGAAACTTAACCCTTTTAACCATATAAATACATGCATCACCCAAATTATATACATATATACATGCTGATACTGATACAAGTACAGAGCCGTGGGTAGTTCACCCTAAAACAAGGTCCCCTTGAGGTATGCATCCGGTCTCTCCATCCTTTTGCATCACCCACCAGGTGCAACCTGGTCCCTGAGCAAAAACAACCCCACGGATGGGTTTGTCTTTGCTCAAGGCAGACTTAACCCAAACAGTTTTCCCAAGCATACCTCTCACGTGCACCACTGGAACCTTATCTCCGTCTGTTGTTTGTAGGAGTTCAGATTGGGCAGGGCCTGCTCAGCTGGTGGAGCCTCGGGTGTTAACTAACCAGGTGGCTCTTGCTAAATGCACTTCCCAGTTTTTGAAAGTCCCCCCACCCAGTGCCTTCAAGGTGGTTTTAAGCAGTCCATTACACTGCTCAACTTTCCCAGCTGCTGGTCCATGGTAAGGGATGCGGTACACCCACTCAATGCCATGTTCTCTAGCCCAGGTGTTTATAAGGCCGTTCTTGAAATGAGTCCCTATTACAGCTGGTGGTGGGGTCAGTAGCTCTGACCCAGGAAGAGGTGACCGGTCCAGGGAGATGGTCCCGAAAGGAATCGCCTTCCCGAGGCCCGGTGTCTTCCCTCAGCTGCTGGCTAGGAGGGCCTGTGCAGAGGCTGTCAGCTCTTTAGTGATTATCAGCTCATGATTCCAGCTCAGCTCTGCAGGGCAGCCTCCAGGCCAAGCCAGACCAGAGAGAGAGATGAGAGGCTCGTGTGGCTGGTTCCACACGGAAGGTAGCTTTATTGTCGGTCCATACTCTGGCGAAGGGGAAAGCCAGGGATGAGAGTTCTCTCTGTCTCACAGGGGCAGAGGGCCAGCTTTTATAGGGATACAGGGGATAGGTGAAGGCCAATGGGTTACAAAGGATCTGCATAGGGTCTCCTGAAGGATTGTGGGTCTGTCTTTTCTCGCCGTGACCAAAGAAGTGGTTGCCTTTCCAGGGAGTCCTGCCGGGCGATTACCCAATCTCCTTATCTCAGCAGGCATCCCTGCAGGGCAGGGGCTGGGCATACCCCACAACTCCCCCTTCTGTGTTTATTAAAAAGGCATTCCCGGCAGCCTTTCTGCAGCAATGTAGGAGGCAAGAGAACACAAGTAACACAGTAATAATTACAATGAATACCCACAAAGCTCCCTTAATCAAAGATGCAATCCATCCTGTTATTCCCCATCGTCCAAAAAGGTCATTGACCCAGTCTAGGCTCTTATCTACTTTTAGGTCATCAAGGCAGCGGTGAGGACAGCATCAACGTAGATAAATTTCATCTTTGGACAGGGATGGGGCTTCTGAAAGGGAATATAAGTGAGATTTGTTAGCTTTGTGGTGAGAGGGGAAGTTTTGGGGTTTAGGGATTTAAGGAGGTTTGACAAGGGTTGAGGGAAGGGGATATTTTGGGGTAAAAGGGGTGATAACATATAAACTAAGGATCAGTTTTTCAGGCTGTGTCTGGCCTACGGCTTGACTTTTGCCATAGCTTCTTGTTCAGCTTTCTGTTTCGTCTGCTGCCATGTGGTGGGACGATCTTTTTCCTGGTTGGTGGGCATTCAGCGATGTTTTTGTCTCCATGCAGAGCTGGTCTGGTTTTGGGGAGGTCCTGTATTTGTCTCAGGAGAGTTCTTGCTGGTGTTTGTGGAAACAGTGTTTGTAGGGCCTAAGTATGGTTTTATACTTTTTCCTGGGAACTACTTCGGGCCAGATGGTAGCTGGACACAGGCGTAGCCTCTCCCCCAGGTAATCAATTGGAAAGGCCCAGAGACCTGGTGTGATTCTGGGTCCTTCACTAGTACTGGCGGTTTCTCTGTGAGCTTAGCTTGGGTTGAATTTGAGAAGTGGCGGAGTATCGGGGGGTCAGGCTCTGATGAGGTACCATTTAGGAAGTTAATGACATAGAGAGCCTTACAGAGTCTTTCAACAGGAGACAAGTTTTCTGTTTCTCTCCGTTGCTGGTTGAGGACTCTTTTGAGGGTTTGGTGGGTCCTTTCTATGATGGATTGTCCTGTGGGATTGCTAGGTATGCCTGTCTTGTGTTTTATCCCCCCTTGGTTGAAGAAATCTTTTAACTTGTGAGAGGTGTAGGCAGGCCCATTATCTGTTTTGATTTCTTCAGGGACTCCCAGGGTGGCGAAGGCAAGGAGAAAATGCTTGATGACGTGGACGGCGTCTTCTCCTGCATGGGCTGACGCAAACACTGCCCCAGAAAATGTGTCAACTGACACGTGGACGTATTTGGATCTCCCAAAGGATGGGAAGTGGGTTACATCGGTTTGCCACAATTGGCAACTGTTCAGAACGCGGGGTTGACTCCGGTACCCATAGATGGTATTTGGTAGTTCTGGCAATTTGGGCACATTGCGATGATAGCTTTTGCTTGATCTTTTGAAAGCTTGAACATTCTGATGAGGGCAGGAATGTTTTGGTGAAAAAATGCATGTGAAAACTTCGCCTGGGCAAAGATGTCAGGGACGTTTGCAGTCTCTGCTGGCACGGCCAGTGCATCTGCTCTCCCGTTCCCTTCGGCAATGGGACCAGGGAGGTCAGTGTGTGACCTAACATGCATAATGTATTAAGGCTGTTTTCTGTGGGAGATTAAATGAATTAATGTGTGTAGGAACCCAGAGTGCCAAGAATATTTCTCTGCCTGTTTTTAAGGGTTCTTACCCCCCTGAACAACACTGGTATAGCTTCAAACCTTGGAAAAAATTACCAACAGTCAGACAACAACTAGAAAATACAGTGGTGTGAATTAGGTGATAGACTACTATGTAAGATTGTCACAGGGTGAAAAATTTAGAGGTTTTAGGCTTCTCTTTATAGTAAATAGATAAGAGTAAAAAATACCAAAATGGAGGATTGTTGTTGTTCTCTAGACCTTCTTCTCCTCCTTCTGTTACTCCATATTCTGTAGTAAAAGTAGTTTGGATTGATTGGATAGAAAATACCGCAGTTCCTAGTCATGTTACTGAATAATTGGTAAAAAAGTAAAAATAATGTATGTTTTTAGTAACTATTGGTTAAAATATCCTTAAAAGGCTGTGTAAATCTTGATAATGGCTCTCTCTCGCTCTCACTTCTACTTTTCCTCCTTCTATGCTGTACCTGGGTCACACTAGTTGCTCAGTTCCTCTGATAAGACTTAATAAACAACTATCTAGAAGCATTGAAACTACAGAAGACGTCTCGCTTTATCTTTTAAACACCTTGCAAGGACGTTCAGCAAATTCTCTCCCATCAGGAGAGACTCGATTTATGGCACAGTAAAGTGTCAAATGGTGCTCCGTGTTCGACCTCCACGGAACGACGCGACCCAGAACCTTTTGGACAGCAGCGCGCAATCAAGACCAGACGAAAAGAAAACCTCGCGGGGTCGGCCTTGAAATTCCAGGATCTCCTAACCTCAGTCGACAGGGGGGAGGAGGACCCGTGGTCTGCTGGACGGAACTCGGACTGGGATTTCCCGAGCCCATAAAATCTATCAAAAACAAGGTAAGCTGTCCAAAACTAGACCACGAAACAAATTATGAGTGCAGTTCCTTCCCAACTGGAGGCGAACTTAGTTCGAAACCACCCCATGCCAGCATTTCTACAAGAAATACGATGCTTGGTATCCTGGATAACGAGAGAGTTTCCTGATACAGTGATTAGAGATTTGTATTTACCGTCTTTTTGGGAGAATATTAATTCTATTCTATATCATTACGCCAGCCTAAAAGACGAAACAGCTCAAAAATTAATACCATTAGCTACAATAATTTTTGAAAGGCTTTTGGAGGTGGCACCTCCTGCTTCTGACGAAGAGGGGATGTTTAACACTCCCGCGGAAACTTTGCTGACACCCGTGAGTGCAGCGGGAGATTTTAAAACCCCGCTCGAAACCTCCGACCCTCAGACACGGGCGGAGAACGCGATGTTCGTGCGCAAGTACCCGAGTCTCTCAGCAAAAGCGGTTCTGAGTCCCTGCAGGCACCGCAAGCGGGGGGGGGGGGGGGGGGGGGGGAGGAGCGCGACCATTCCGGAGGCGAAACGCGAATTTTTGCCGGAACCGAATTTAAAACTTTTAATCGGTTCGACAGAGGAGCATGATACGGCAGTTTTAGAATTTCCTTCACGCGCGCATGCCCGGGAGGGAGACGGGGGGCCCCCGACCACCTCCCTAAAAATGGAGCCTGCCTCGGAGGGCGTGGTTTCCATCTCGCCCGATCAACCCGTTACGGCGGAATTCAGAGGCAGGTCTCTACCTCCCGAGCCTGGGGTCCTCCCATCAGATGAACCATGCGCGCGGCCAGGGGCGGTCCCGGAGCTTCCATCTAGCCCTCCCGCTACCCCCACGCGGCCCCGATTTCCGGCCGCTTCCACGTTTGAACTGCCCGCTGCGGCGGCGGTGGCAGCGCCTGCTTCTGACGTCATCACTCCCGCCGCTGCCAGCCCAGCCTTACTTCCGTGTTCGGGAGACCTCGCTTCCACGCCTGCGCCGCGCGGCATTGGCCACCCATCTACAGACACCGCGGTTACCCCGGCAACGCCGCTTGCAACTCGAGCCGCTCCTAGCCCGGCCCCCAGCCCTGGCCGGGGCGTCAGCCACACCCCCGGTTCCAGCCCAGCCACGCCACCGCTCCCCGGCACCAGCGCTTCTCAGGCCAGCCTGGCCCCACCCACGGTCCCGGCCGCCCGCCCCGCACGCCAGCCAGAGACGGACGCCTCAGCTGCTACACCGATACAGCCCGTACGCACAGCACCTCCAGCCAGCACTGCAATTCTTTCGGCTACTGCAGTTACATCCTACAAGCTTTCGGCAGCTACACCTCCTACCTGTGTCGACACAGCCCCCGTCTGCACCGCAGCCACAGCCGTGGACACACAGCAGAGACATTTCAACAACTAGCGGGTTACCATCGCATGTACCCCCTATCATCACTCTGATAACACCACTCAGAGGATTATCACAACAATCACACGATGTTGAACCATGTCTCCCATGCGATTTCAGCGAAACAAAAACGATTTTATCTCCAGAAGAGAAAGAGGACTTTCTCAACTATATGTGGACACCTCTTCCATCACAACAGGACCAAGCACGTGTTATTAACAGTGACGTCTCGCATCGAGACATTCCACTTGATGCACATTCTTCTCGAACTTCTCAGGGACGTTCAGCTGATTTTATGGGACTTTTTCATCCTCAATTGCCTGCTCAACACTTCAGTGAGAAGGATATAGTGACCAGCCCAGCTTCAGAAAGCATTCCTCTATCTTCCCAACCTTCATCTCAGTTTTTTACAATGACCAATACAACTCCAACTTCTCATATGCCTTTTTCACAGCTTCGAATTCCAAAACAACAGGCATCTGATCCCTCATTTTTCCACCGTCGCTTTCAGCTTTCGGATGACTTTGTTCGTCATTGTTCCGGTTTGGCCAAATTTAGAAATATATCCTCTGAGAGAAGGCACAACCACCCCTCCCCCACCAGGTCCGGGAAAAAATAAATTTTCCTCGAAGGAAAGTGAAGAAGATAAAACTATTTATTTAACAAACACACGGGAAAGGAAAATAATGTTAAATGGTAAAATCTTTCGCTGTAGAGGAAAAACCTGGGAAAGTGTCAGAGTCCTCCCTTTGGTCTCCTCGGAGCTGGGGCTTGGCCCAGGGCCAGGCCCTCTGTGCCCGATGGAAAGTCTTCCCGATGTGCTCTGATGTTACAGCAATCAAGCAGTCCAGTAGAAAAGGGAGAAAATCCGGAATTCCAGAGAAGGAAAAGTTCAACTCTCAGTCTCTCTCCGGAGAACAAGAAACTGGAAAAACTGGCCAAAAGCTGACTGGAAAGCAGCAAGCCGGGTGCTTCCTCGCTCCCCTGCCACAGCTGGGGGAAAAAAACCTGCTATCTTTATGTGACCTTGAACGAGCTGCAAACTGCTTTGAGAAAGTTTTGCTCAGTTTTTTTTTTTCCTCTTCCCCCTCTCAGGCTCAGTTTAGAGGCATAGAAAGGCACAAAAATTAATTTCTGGGCATAGGCAGCGATATGGGATACACATCATAACGTCACCCCAAGACATTCCACCCCTTATCCCATATTGTTGGCTCAATGCCCAAACTAAGATATTCTAATTCTTCACACACATTAATACATATATATATATATATATACACAGCTATATACGAACAGTGACAGTGACACTCAGCAAGCAGGGGTATACAAGCATTTCACACTACAGGTGGTTTTCACACAACAATCTGATCTCCCTGTGGTACACAACGCGTTGTTCCATCTTTCTGCATTACCCACCATGTGCAACCAGGTCCCTGAGCAAAGACAACCCCACGGATGGGTTTGTCTGTACTCGAGGCAGAATTTATCCACACAGTCTTTCCTAACAGACCTCTGACATGCACTACTGGGACCTTATCTCCATCTGTTGTATGCAGGGATTCAGATTGGGCTGGACCAGCTCTATTGGTGGAACCTCGGGTGTTAACTAACCAGGTGGCCTTTGCTAGATTCTGTTCCCAATTTTTGAAAGTTCCCCCACCCAGTGCCTTCAAAGTGGTTTTCAACAATCCATTGCATCGTTCCACTTTGCCTGCAGCTGGTGCATGGTAAGGGATATGGTACACCCACTCAATGCCATGTTCTCTAGCCCAGGTGTTAATAAGGCTATTCTTAAAATGAGTCCCATTGTCAGATTCAATTCTCTCAGGGGTGCCATGCCTCCGCAGGACTTGCTTTTCAAGGCCCAGGATGGTGTTCCGGGCAGTAGCATGAGGCACAGTGTAGGTCTCCAGCCATCCAGTGGTGGCTTCTACCATTGTGAGCACATAGCGCTTGCCTTGGCGGGTTTGAGGCAGTGTGATGTAATCAATCTGCCAGGCCTCCCCATACTTGTATTTGGACCACCGCCCACCATACCACAGGGGCTTCACCCGCTTGGCCTGCTTGATCGCAGCGCATGTCTCACAATCATGGATCACCTGGGAGATACTGTCCATGGTTAGATCCACCCCTCGGTCTCGTGCCCACTTATAGGTGGCATCTCTGCCCTGATGGCCTGAGGCATCATGGGCCCATCGAGCTAGGAACAACTCTCCCTTGTGTTTCCAGTCCAAATCTACCTGTGACACTTCTATCTTTGCAGCCTGATCTACCTCCTTGTTGTTTTGGTGTTCTTCATTAGCCCTACTCTTGGGGACATGGGCATCTACATGGCGGACTCTCACAACCAGCTTTCTTACTCGGGCAGCAATGTTTTTCCACTCTTCAGCAGCCCAGATTGGTTTTCTCCTACGCTGCCAATTAGCTTTTTCCCACTTTTCTAACCATCCCCACAGAGCATTGGCTACCATCCATGAATCAGTGTAGAGGTAGAGCTTTGGCCACTTCTCTCTTTCAGCAATGTCCAGGGCTAGTTGAACAGCTTTGAGTTCAGCGAGTTGGCTTGATCCACCTTCTCCTTCAGTAGCTTCTGCAACCTGTCGTGTGGGACTCCATACGGCTGCTTTCCACTTTCGTTTCATCCCTACGATGCGACAAGAACCGTCGGTGAAAAGAGCGTAGTGTGTGTCTTCTGATGGCAGTTGGTTGTACGGTGGTGCTTCTTCAGCGCGTGTCACTTGTTCTTCTTCATCAGCGAGACCAAAGTTTTCACCTTCAGGCCAATTTGTAATTATTTCCAAAATCCCAGGGCGATTCAGTTTTCCGATACGGGCGCGCTGTGTGATGAGAGCGATCCATTTGCTCCATGTGGCATTGGTGGCTAAGTGGGTAGAGGGAACCTCTTCTTTGAACATCCACCCCAGCACTGGTAGTCGGGGTGCCAGGAGGAGTTGTGCCTCAGTGCCAATTACTTCTGAGGCGGCTTGGATTCCTTCATAGGCTGCCAAGATTTCCTTCTCTGTTGGGGTGTAGTTGGCTTCAGACCCTCTGTAGCTTCGGCTCCAAAATCCCAGTGGTCGACCTCGAGTCTCACCAGACACCTTCTGTCAAAGGCTCCAGGACAGACCATTGTTCCCGGCTGCAGAGTAGAGCACGTTCTTTACCTCTGGTCCTGTCCTGACTGGGCCAAGGGCTACAGCATGAGCGATTTCCTGCTTGATTTGGGCAAAAGCTTGTTGCTGTTCAGGGCCCCAATGGAAATCATTCTTCTTGCGGGTAACCAGGTAAAGAGGACTCACAATCTGGCTGTACTCAGGAATATGCATCCTCCAAAAGCCGATGGCACCTAGGAAAGCTTGTGTTTCCTTCTTGTTGGTTGGTGGAGACATTGCTGTGATCTTATTGATGACCTCAGTGGGAATCTGACGCCATCCATCTTGCCATTTCACTCCCAGGAACTGGATCTCTTGAGCAGGTCCCCTGACCTTGCTCTTCTTGATGGTGAATCCAGTTTCCAGGAGAATTTGGATTTTCTCTCCTTTCTCAAATACCTCCAATGCCGTGTTCCCCCACACAATGATGTCATCAGTGTACTGCAAATGTTCTGGACCCTCACCCTTTTCTAGTGCAGTCTGGATCAGTCCATGGCAGATGGTGGGACTGTGCTTCCACCCCTGGGGCAGTCGGTTCCAGGTGTACTGCACACCCCTCCAGGTGAAAGCAAACTGAAGCCTGCACTCTGCTGCCAGAGGAATGGAGAAAAATGCATTAGCAATGTCAATAGTGGCGTACCACTTTGCTGCTTTGGACTCCCTCTCGTACTGGAGCTCCAACATGTCTGGCACATCAGCGCTCAATGGTGGAGTCACTTCATTCAAGGCACGATAGTCCACAGTCAATCTCCATTCTCCTTCTGATTTGCGCACAGGCCAAATGGGGCTGACGGGTGAGTGGGTCTTGCTGACCACCCCTTGGCTCTCCAGCTCACAGATCATTTTGTGGATGGGAATCACAGCATCTTGAGTTGTCCGGTACTGTCGGCGATGCACTGTTGAGGTAGCAATTGGTACCCTTTGTTCTTCCACCTTCAGAAGGCCGACTGCAGATGGGTTCTCTGATAGCCCAAGCAAAGTGTTCAATTGCTTAATGCCCTCTGTCTCCACAGCAGCTATTCCAAAAGCCCACTTGAGTCCCTTTGGGTCTCTAAAATACCCGTTCCGGAGAAAGTCTATGCCCAAAATGCACGGGGCCTCTGGGCCAGTCACAATGAGATGTCTCTTCCACTCATTTCCAGTCAGGCTCACCTCGGCTTCCACCAAGGTCAAATTTTGTGATCCACCTGTTACACCAGAAATAGAAACAGATTCTACCCCCACATACTGCGATGGAATTATTGTACACTGCGCACCAGTGTCAACCAAGGCATCATATTTTTGTGGTTCTGATGTACCAGGCCAACAAATCCACACAGTCCAAAAAACACGGTTTTCCCTGACCTCTACCTGGCTAGAGGCAGGGCCCCTCTATGCCTGGTTATCCTTCTTTCCCTGGGCCTGCATCTTAGTGGTTCCTTCATGGGGATCGGACATGCCATCGTCTTTTCCATCATTTCCAGAAGTTTGGCTACAGGCAACTGGAGCTACTTCCTTTTTGGTAGAACTTCCTTTCTGAAACTTGCGCTCCTTCAATTCACGCACTCGTGCTGCCAGAGCAGAAGTGGGTTGTCCACCCCATCTCTTCATGTCTTCCCCACTGTCACACAGGAATTTCCACAGCTCACTTCGTGGGATGTTCCTTCTCTCTGGGGAACGTCCGCGGAGAAGGCACTCTTTAATCTCCTGGAGACTCTTCTCCATCTTATCTTCCATTTTCTGCACATGTGTTTCCACAGGTGTGATTTTTGCATGTGTTGGGCCATGCACAGAGTCGTCATATGCTCGGAGCTTCACTGCCATATCCCGCACAGTCTCATTTGCAGCTTAGTTCGGTTTCATTATTGCTAATGCAGAAGCATATTCTGGTGGCCCAAGTTGTATGAGTTTTCGCCACACGAATGGATTAACTCTGGCACAGTCTGGGCTCCTCAGTCCTGGGTCATTTGCGAAGACAACCTCTACCACCCCTAGTTCTCTCAGGCACTGGATCCCTTGTTCTATGGTCTTCCACTGGGTTTGCTGCATGTAGAAATCATCTCCACACATATATCTTTCAACCACTCCTGTCAAGACCCATCTCCAGAGACTGGAAGAGTCAGCCTCCCTTATCATCGCTTGGTCGATCACTGGATCACGTGACAAGGATCCCAAATGCCTCGCTTCAGCACCATCCAGCATCACATCATCACCTGCCGCATCCCAAATACGGACCATCCAACTTATTATGGATTCATCAGACCGTCGGCTGTAGTCCTTTCTTAAGCTGTGAAGGTCCTTTATAGAAAATGACTCTGTAATGGTTTCTGCGCCTGAGTCAGTTGATGGCTTTGAGGTCCCTTCCCCTGCATCATCATCATCTTTCACTGGGCGATCAGTTTTGGTTGTGTGTTTTTTCCTCGTGACAGGAGCCACTGTCAGTGGCTTAGACTCTCCATCTGGTTTGGGCTTGCTATCTGGTGTGGCTGCAGTCGGAGTGACTGGGGTGTTTGCAGGCTTTGCTGATTTATCTTCCTGCCTCTCTACCATTACCTGCTGCAGTGTGCGATAGGCATATGCCAAAGCCCAACATATTGCAAGGAGCTTGTTCTCATTAGAATTGTCATTGTATTTCTCTTTCAGATATTTTACCACCTCAGCTGGTTTCTGAACTTGTTCAGTGTCATACATGAAATCCCTATTTGTGCTTGGTCTTTGCATATTAAGTGCTTTAAATAATTAATTTTGAGTTAATTATTTTTAAATTGAATGTTACAATTAACCCATCAGCCCAGGTACAAAAATCCAGTTCCATTATCAGTGTTCCTATTTGTTTAAAATTTATTAATAGAGTTGCACCCTTCCCAGTTAAAATTTTCCCAGTTAAAAATCACAAACTTGCCCCTTTTCAAGCTACAAACCACTGGTACACCATAAGAGTTACCTTTCCTGTGTTTACTGTATACTTTTACAAGTGTTCTGAGGTGTGTTGGATGTATTTTAATATTTTTGTAGGTGTTTCACTTGCATTTTGATTCCAAGGCCAAAACCCCCCCACCCAGTCTTAATAGCCAGCAGCTATTTCTAGCTGCAGAGCCATTACTCTGCAGGCAAGTTCCATGGCCACCTGAATACCTGAATTTTAATGAAGGTATTGTTTTCCCTTATCTCTAACTGATACCACCCCCCTTGACAACGATGAGCCATTGGTGGACAGAGATGATCCATCAAAGGGAAAGCACCAATCGCCTTGGACCGAAGGGGCGGGCTGTGGGCGGACTGGGGGCGGAGCAAAAACTATAAAAAGGACGAAGCCGAGAGGCGGGCTCTCTTCTCTCTTCTCTCTTCCCCTCTTGCTCTCTCCAGACTAGCTGTGGGAGACATCGGTGCTGGGCATTAAAAGCCTTACCCCTTTTAAGGGGCTTTTAGTAATTTTTTTAAGTCAACCCAGCACTGCAAGTTTTTTTCTCTACCTGAGGTCTAGTGCTGTCTCAGCCAGAAGATCTCAAATCCCTGCGCTCCTGGGGCATACCATCTACCGAGCCATAGGATCCCAAATTTTTATATTTTTCTGATTTCTGTAATTTTTCAATTTTTTCTGTTTTCAATAAATTAATCTTTTTAAGAGTTGTCTCATTTCTCACATTCAGGGGGAAAATTGCAAACCATTGGGTCAGAGAATTTCTTCAAGATTTGGCCCATATCTTCCCATTCCCCATACCACTCAGGATTTTTCACCTCTGGGTCAGGTGTCTCAGCAGTCCCCCTGGAAATGTGAGCTCTCATTCTAGCCAAGCTGCGAATCACATGGAGGAAGATTACCAGATAAAATACCAGGAGGGTGGTCTCTAACATCCAGGGGAAACTGAATACTCTCAAAGGATAACCTATCACATTTAAGGGGAAGGGAAACCCCCTCTCCTCCTCCTCTAACAATCTGGGTGCAATTACTAATAAATTCCCAAAACAGGCCACTGAAGCTAGGACGGGGGTTAGGACGGAGAAACCACTTATCATACACACCTCGAACAGCTGCCTGTAACTTTGTTAATTTCTTATAAATCATTATCACCAAGCACAGCAAGATAGAAATCCTGATTCGTCTCCCTTCTCTGTAAAATTTACATATCAGGGACAAGATTGAAGCAAGTTGTGGATAGGCAAACAACCTTAGGGACCAAAAAAAGCACTAGTACCTCAATGAAGCCTAAGGACCAAAAAGACATGAGTACATCAAGCCAGAGAGACATTATGAACTCAACCAACATGGTGACTACTTTACCCGAACACAGAATAAGTAAATTCAAACCAAAATGTAATTAGCACAGGTTTTTTCACTTTCCTTCGAGCCACGCAGTTGGGCGCCACTAAATTTGTTCCAGTTTGGCCAAATTTAGAAATATATACTCTGAGAGAAGGCACAACCACCCCTCCCCCACCAGGTTCGGGAAAAATAAATTTCCCTCTAAGGAAAGTGAAGGAGATAAAACTATTTATTTACCAAACACACGGGAAAGGAAAATGATGCTAAATAATAAAATCTCTCACTGTGGAGAAAAAACCTGGGAAAGTGTTAGAGTCCTCCCTTTGGTCTCCTCGGAGCTGGGGCTTGGCCCAGGGCCAGGCCCTCTGTGCCCAGTTGTTGCTGCCTGTTCTGAGCTTCCCCTCCCCCTCCCAAAGACACTTGCTCCTGCCCATGTGCTCCGAGCTCCTTTGTTCCAAGCGTAGGCAAAACCAAATGTAACTCAGACTCTTTAGCAGTGTCTGATTGGCCAGTCACCCTGGGTCGGCCCCCAGTCCTCCCCTTCCCCCTTCTCCTAATAAAAGATGGTCGAGGGGAGGCTCCGCCCTCTCTCTCAGCTCAGCTACTTTCCTGTGAACATCTCTGGTTGTCTGTCTCATTTGAAAGCTTCTAACTGCAGGGAATTGAGTGAGCAGGGAGCTATATTTCTCCCTCTTTTCTTCTGCTGATGGTATTTGCTCTGCAGCTGATTCAGGTACTGATTTTAGAGCTATTAAAGGGCTAGATCACCCGTGCTACCTCTCAAGGCTGCTCGAGGCTTTCTAAGGCATTGAAATACAAGCGCTAGCCGGTATAAAGCTGAAAAGATACCTTCCACATTTGGCGCCCAACGTGCTATCTCTGAACTCCGGTTCTGAGAGACTTTCAGGGTGTCCCGGCAGCTGTGTCTGCTGGAGTTAGCTCTGCACGTCCTGCTGTGCCAGCTCTGTGTAGCGAGCTGTTACTTTTTGTGTAACATCGAGCCCAGAGCCTCAGCCTGTACCCTCCCCCAAACCATGTGGTGAGGGAATGGCTGGTAAGCAGAAGACCCTTCTCGCGTGTTTTTTTTCTCCGGACCTGCTTTCCTGTGGTAAATCCAGAATTCGGGTGAGTATTTCCCTGCTGGTTTAGGGGCTCCTGTCTTAAGCTGGTGCCGGTGTAAACTTTCTCTTTTTTTCCTCCTTTTTGGCGAATAAGGGGTTGAGGTTTGGTGCTGCATTCATAATGGGATCTGAAGTTTCTGCACACCATAGAGAAATATACCACCAAGTTCAAAGTTACCTTTCTTTAACTGGGCATAAATACCCTAAAAGTCTAGTTCAATCTTTTGTACAATGGCTTTTTCAGTACTTCCCTAATCTGACCTCCGAAGATATAAGATCTGCTGAATTTTGGGATAAGGTGGGGAGAAAACTCTCCTCTCTTAGGCGTGCAGGAGACGAAACAGTTTCAAAATTCTTTCCTCTCCTGTTACTAAGTTATACTCTGCCAGAGAAAAAGGCAGTACATGAAAAGCCACTGCAAAAGCCCCCTGTTAATTCCCTTATACCCTCTTCCAACCCCTGTGTCCCGGACCCCTCTTCCCCTATGCTGGAAAACACAGCTAGAGCAGACTGCTTCTCAGCACAGGAGAGCTATCGTCCTCCTGGCTCACCCGTGTTTCCTCAGCACCCTGCCTTGGACGGGAATCCGGAGCCCGTCCCAGGACCTTTCCAAAACCTCTTCTCCACTCCCTTTTCCCCACTTTCTAACCCTCATGTTTCAAGCGCGCGTAAAAACCCCTTCTCCTCTGATCTCTTTGTTCCCAGGGACAGACATTGCCATGTGCTCGCAGCCCGGGAAAAAAACCCTCCCCCCTACCCCTTTCTCCGAGTTTGTTTGTCCCCAATAATGGCGGACGCAATGTTCCTTCCTCTCCAAACTACACCTCCCACAATCCCTTTCTCCCCACAAATCCCTTCTTGTCCCCATCCCCTCCCACTCCTGTGTCACAACCTGACCCCGCCCCTAACCCCGCCCCCACAGCGTCGTGTTTCACCCCTCCCTCTATGCCCGCCCATGACTCAAGTACCGCCCCTGCCTCTCACAACCCCGCCCCCAACCCCTCCCCTCCTCCAGCCGTGTCCCCGCCTCCACTCCCCGCCCCTGCTTCCCATTGTCCCGCCCCAGGTTCCCACAATCCTGTGACTGCCCCTCTGAATCCGGGAACCCATGGCTACCAGGAAGTAACTCCAAATGCTTCTACTACAGTCTCTTGTACTACCAATGGAGCTAACCCCGACTGGAAATCCTTTCCTTATTCTAATATTAAGGATTTGTGCAAGGCAATTAAGGAGTTTGGAATGCAGAGTAATTATTTTAAGAGCCTTTTAAGTGCTACTTTTGCAACTCACTTACTTGTACCTCATGATTTACTTACATTGATGCAAACTCTTCTCACACCTGGTGATTTTATGATGTGGAAAAAGCAATGGAAAATAATTTAATCTGATTTATTAAAAATTTTGTGGCAAACTCCAGATAATTACCTGGATTTTGAAAACGATTACATCACATTAGACCTTTTATCTGGTGACAATAATATGGCAAATCCTCAAAAACAAGCAATGCTTATCCCTCGTCCAGTTCTTACTGAAATCACACGTGCTGCTGAAAAGGCCTTAACATTATTACCATCTCAAACTCCTAACTCTCATTATACCACCATCAAGAAATTGCCAAATGAAAATATTATTCACTTTTATAACTGTGTGAAGCTGTCTCTTCCCAGGTCCCTAATCCTGACCTCCAACAAGCGCTCCTACTTGAACTTCTTCAAGCTAATGCGAATGATGCTTGCAAACAAGTCATCCTCACTCTCCCTCTGCATCCTCCTCCTACTGTTGAATCCATCCTCAAAGTCTGTACAAAGAAGGTGCAGCTGAACACAGCTGCTCCCTTTTTGAAAAAAGTGGGGATGGTTGGGGAAGTTGTAGAGAATGTTATGGGTACAGGAGAAACTCAATTGCGTGGTAACTTTATATGCTATCGTTGTCAGAAAAAGGGACATGTAGCTCACAATTGCAGAACAACTATAATTGCTGATAAAAATTATCCAAAGACTGTTTCCCCAGGTCAACAGCAGGGAAACTAGCGACCCAACGCGTCCTAACAGCTCAGACTTCTGGACTCAGGTTTAAGGTAACCTGTGATAAAGCACACCATTTCAACAACAAACAGACTGTAATACCCATCTCGTTCCAGAATGTGGGCCACATGCAAGACTTTACATACCTTTTTGTTACTGGGGACACTCGGGAAACACCTGCTGGGATAGAGGTTACACCCACACTCATGAAAATGGATCAGAACGGGTGTTCTAACCTAATTGTACAATGTATATATCCACCGTACTTTATGCCAAAGGGTCAAGTCATTGCACAGGCCTTTCCACTGCCCAAATACCTGCCCTCAGATGGTCATATCCCAGCCATCTGTTGGACTGAGGTTTTGGGAAACGACAAACCTGTAATAGAATGTAAGCTCTGTTACAAATCACATAAAATCAGTGTAATGGGAATGTTAGGTGCTGATGTGTCTGTCATTCCATTTGATAAGTGGCCTGCGCAATGGGAATTGCAATCTCAGGGCATCATACGAGGGATTGGAGGTACCCAAATTGCAAAGCAATCCAAACATACCATCCAAATTGAAGGTCCTGAAGGACAAATAGCGACACTTCGTCCGTATGTCCTAGACACCAAATTCACCCTGTGGGGAAGGGATGCCATGTCTCAGTGGGGAACAAAAATTGATATCACCCCTAGACATCAAAATTTTCCCTTGCAGGCCGCTGGAGCAGAGTGCCACCCACAGAAATTAACTTGGAAAAGAGATGAACCCGTGTGGGTTAACCAGTGGTCGCTAAAAAAAGAAAGAGGCACTCAAAACATTAGTAGCTGAACAATTGGCTAAAGGAAATATAGTTCCAACTAACAGCCCATGGAATACACCCGTGTTTGTAATACAAAAACCGGGAAAGAACAAATATAGGCTACTCCAAGATCTTAGGGAAATTAATAAGGTTATTGAAGACATGGGACCCCTTCAACCAGGTATGCCATCAATGCTCCCACAACATTGGCATTTAGCTGTTCTTGACATTAAAGAGTGCTTCTTTCATATTCCACTCCACCCTGCAGATGCCCCCCAATTTGCATTTTCTGTACCATCTCTTAATCGTGAAACTCCCATGGAACGTTATCATTGGCTTGTGCTTCCCCAAGGTATGAAAAATTCCCCAACTCTCTACCAAGAGTATATTGCTAAAATTCTATCTCCCATCCGTGCCAAAGCAGAGAAAGCTATCATCCTACATTACATGGATGATGTGCTGGTGTGTGCTCCCAATAATCAGTGTCTCGAGCGGACACTTAACATGGTGATTGAGGCCCTAGAGGCCAAGGGCTTTGAATTACAACCTGAAAAAATGCAGAGAACAAGCCCTTGGAAATACCTCGGACTCAAAATCACAGAAACCTCTATCACCCCAACACCTGTCACCATTAATAAATAACCCAAAAACACTAGAGGAAGTGCAACAGATCTGTGGGACACTGAAGTATTTAAGGTCCTGGTTAGGACTCACCACAGAGGATGTAGCTCCTATTGCAAACCTAGTAAAAGGGGAAGGCGGTCCAGCATCCCCTAGATCCCTGACAGAAGAGGCAAGGCAGTCTCTCAACAAGATACAAGAGCTCATTTCCACCAGACAAGCACACAGGTATCAGCCCTCCCTACCCTTTAAGCTTGTCATTCTAGGGAAGGTACCACGCTTTCACGGCCTCATATTTCAGTGGGACAAAGAGCAGAAGGAACCCCTCATCATAATTGAATGGGTATTCCTTCCACTCCAACCTCCTAAAACCATCACACAGCCACAAGAACTAATGGCAAAAATTATCATGAAGGGTAGAGCAAGGCTCCGCACCCTGGCAGGATGTGACTTTGCATGCATCTACTTACCTGTAACAACTGACGCATTAGATCACCTACTCCAAAATAATATAAATTTACAATTTGCATTAGATAGTTAGGCCAAATCTCCAATCATTACCCAAAACATAATATGTTGAATCTGCCATTCTCTTTCATCCCTCGAGAGATTCAAAGAAGAAAACCCCTCGATGCGATTACCGTTTTTTACCGATGCCTCAGGAAAAAGTAAAAAGTCCGTGGTCACATGGAAAAATCCAAAGACGCAAAAGTGGGAATCTGACATCAAGGTAATCCAGGGATCACCACAAGTAGCTGAATTAGCAGCTGTCGTTAGAGCATTTGAGAGGTTCAAAGAACCCTTTAATTTGGTCACAGACTCAGCATATGTAGCTGGAGTAACTGTTAGAGCTGAGCATGCTCTCCTAAAAGAAATCTCAAACAAGAAAATTTATGATTTGCTCTCAAAATTAATTTATCTGGTTTCCCACAGAGAGCATCCCGCTGGAGCAGGGCACGGGGGAGTCGTCGCTCGGGGGCCTGGCCGAGACGTGGCTGCAGCGCCTGGCAGCGGCAGCGAAGCTGCCACCAGAGGAGGCGAGACACGGAGAACGGAGCAGTGCGGCCCGGCCCGGCCCGCACGGCCCCGAACACGACCCTGGGAAGAGCACGCAGGCACCAGCAGCCCCGACAATTCCAACACGGGAGCGACCGAAAGAGAGAGCAAAGACGCAGAGAGACAGAAAACAGCAGCCACTAGGAAAAAATCATAGTACCTAAGATCTTAGGGATAGTGAAATGGTATAATGTTAAGCAAAATTATGGTTTTATAACAAGGTGTGACAACCAGCAAGACATATTCGTGCATAGAACTGCTATTAAAAAGAATAACCCTGAAAAATGCATCCCAAGCTTGGGAGATGGAGAGGTGGTGGAATTCAAAATTATACAAGGTAGAAAAGGGTTACAAGCATTGCAGGTCACTGGGCCTGATGGTGTTCCTGTAAAAGGCAGTATATATGCAAAAAATCGTAGTCATGTTAGACAATATCTCCGTTGTAAGCCCCCCCTACAGTCTCCCTTTCCTAATCCTACCTTTCCCTTTTATCCTATGTCCTATTACCCCCAATGTATTCCAAATCCGTTTTTTCACCCATGGTTTCCCTCACAAAACCATGCCTTTGCCAACTGTTTCCCCAAAAATCCCTTTCCAATGCCGAGTGGGGGATGAAAAGGGGGAGGAAAGAAATTAAACCCTCTCCTGCCTCAGTTTCCCCACAAAGCATGCTCAGAGAGTTCTGTCTCCCTTCTGTCAGCCCTAAGATGTTCCACAGAATCTGTTTGGACATTTAAAGACTCAGGAGGGTGGCTTGTTTTGTCTTGAAACTGTTCTTGTTATGTTTATCCAGTTGTTTTCATTCTCCTTTTATTAAAATAAAACGGGTGAGGTGTTGGGGTCTCCTCCCCTGCCATGTAGCCGGGGGAGAGGGGCCCTGAGGGGACAGACACGGGGTTTCCCTGCCCCTGCTCAGCCTTGTTCCCCATTGGTTGGTTTGTGTTTCCCTGCGCGGGCAGAAGGACCCTTGGTCCTGTGACTGTAACAGTTCCTCGGCAGAGCTCCGGCCATGCAGTTGGAGAAATAAACATCTCTCTGAAACAGCTATCAAGAATCTGTCCGTCCATATATATTTCCTTTCCACGGGACTCCTGGTTTGGTATATGTATGTTGCAGTATCCCCACTGCAACAGCATCCCTATTTTGTCATGCATGTGAGGTCACATACAAACCTGCCAGGTTTTATTGCGGAAGGTAATCGTAGAGCTGATGCTCTGGCTATGCCAGTAGACGTAGCTCTATCAGCTGACTTACCAAAGCTCCCCCAAGTTTTTAAACAAGCAAAATTGAGCCATGCCATGTACCATCAAAATATTCCTGCTCTTATCCGCATGTTCCATCTGTCGTGGACACAGGCAAAAGCAATAGTGGCAACATGTCCCAACTGCCAGAAGCTGCAGCTTCCATCACTGGGCATGGGGGTCAACCCCAGAGGCATTAATAGCGGTGAAGTGTGGCAAATGGACGTCACACATTTCCCTGAATTTGGGAGATTAAAATACATTCATGTTTCTATTGATACCTTCTCTGGTGCTATGTATGCCTCTGCACATGCAGGTGAAAAAGCTAAGGATGTTGAAAAACATCTTGTCCAAGCTTTTTCTGTGCTCGGTATACCTGAGGAGATAAAAACTGACAATGGACCTGCCTACACCTCTCAGGAGTTTAAAAACTTTCGTCAGCAGTGGGGATTTCGACATGTTACAGGTATTCCTCACTCCCCAACTGGACAAGGCATTGTTGAACGTGCCCATCAAACCCTCAAGCGAATGCTGCTACAACAATCAGGGACCACCAAACTCAACTCACCTGTCCTCAGACTCAGCAAAGCACTGTTTACCATAAACTTCCTGAATGGCACCTTTGAGGATCCAAACCCTCCCATCTATCATCATTTCCAGAACACCGGGAGACAGAAACTGAAGGAAAATCCAGAAGTCCTGATCCGGGACCCAGAGACTCAAAAAATCCAAGGACCATACAAACTTGTAACTTGGGGACTTGGGTATGCCAGTGTATCTACCCCTCAAGGACTGAGATGGATCCCAGGGAAATGGGTAAAACCTTATGTCACTTCCTCAAAAGTTAAGGAGGTTAAAACTGCCTCCTGGAAGAGACGCTGTAAAAAGGATCCTGATTTTGCATCCTCATGTAAACCCCCTACTGCAGATATTGATGTTAATTCCTTAAGTTAAGTTGCACAGTTTTGCACTCAGGTTTTGCACTGTGTTTTGTAAATCTTCGTCCTGATAAGCCATGCCATAGATGTCCTGACTAAACCCCTGAGTTTTGACTGGGGAACTAGTTTAAAGGCATCCTAGGTACTGTCGAGTTGTAGGGATGATAGATTCCAATTATATCTTGCACTGTTGTTTTGTTACTGTTCTATGCACTTTTAAGTTACTAAGAGTTACAACCCAGCTTTAAAGAAAAAAAATAGGGAATTGTTGCTGCCTGTTCCGAGCTTCCCCTCCCCCTCCCAAAGACACTTGCTCCTGCCCATGTGCTCTGAGCTCCTTTGTTCTAAGCGCGGGCAAAACCAAATGTAACTCAGACTCTTTAGCAGTGTCTGATTGGCCGGTCACCCTGGGTCGGCCCCCAGTCCTCCCCTTCCCCCTTCTCCTAATAAAAGATGGTCGAGGGGAGGCTCCGCCCTCTCTCTCAGCTCAGCTACTTTCCTGTGAACATCTCTGGTTGTCTGTCTCATTTGAAAGCTTCTAACTGCAGGGAACTGAGCGAGCAGGGAGCTATATTTTTCCCTCTTTGCTTCTGCTGATGGTATTTGCTTTGCAGCTGATTCAGGTACCGATTTTAGAGCTACTAAAGGGCTAGATCGCCCTTGCTACCTCTCAAGGCTGCTCGAGGCTTTCTAAAGCATTGAAATACAAGCGCTAGCCGGTATAAAGCTGAAAAGATACCTTCCACACCCGGTGGAAAGTCCTCCCGATGTGCTCTGAGGTTGAAAGCAGTCCAGTAGAAAAGGGAGAAAATCCGGAATTCCAGGGGAGGAAAAGCAAAATTCAACTCTCAGTCTCTCTCTCCGGAGAAAAAGAAACTGAAAACAACTGGCCAAAAGCTGACTGGAAAGCAGCAAGCCGGGTGCCTCCTCCCTCCCCTGCCGCAGCTGAGGAAAACAACTGCTATCTCTGTGTGACCTTGAACAAGCTGCAAACTGCTTTGAAAAAGTTTTGCTCAGTTTTTCCTTCCCCCTCTCAGGCTCAGTTTAGAGGCATAGAAAGGCACAAAGTTAATTTCTGGGCATAGGGCAGCGACATGGGATACACATCATAAAGTCACCCCAAGACATCCATGAAAATGTATCTCAAAGAGTTGTTCTCAACCTTGGTAGCCAGGAAGAACCAAGATGGCATAGGGGCCTTGTACCCCCAGGGCTTGAAGCTCTGGAATTTGTTTTGTCTTTCTGCCTAGGGAAAGGGCATGGAAAATTACTGGGAAAGCTAGCCACTTATAGAATAGGCTACGGAGCTACAAAGATATGTGCGAAGAATACAGAGAACATATAAGAGAAAAAAAGGCAAAAACCAAAATGGCATTATTCCCCCCTTTTTTTAGAGACTAACAAGACTCTACCTTGTCTAGTCTCTACTCCACATTTAACCACACCACTGGTTTACACAACTGGTCATCCCACTGGTTATTATACATATGCCAACTATAACTACAGCTTCTATGAACACTTCTTTTATCCAGGCCCAGTTTGGTAATCATGAAGTGAGTGTACTGAAGATATTCAAGGGTCAGCGAGCTCCTTTGAGAGCTATCTGGTGTATAATTTGAGTTTGCTTTCAAATTTCAACCAAATCCTTAATAATTCTTTGATCTGTGTAAGAACAACAACCAGTGTTAATAATTTTGTGGATAGTAGGAAATTAAGAGTCATTCTGTTTTGTAAAACTGTACCAGACAAATAATGGACTTCTTCTTGTAAGGCCGAAATTGCATCTGAAGTTTGCTTTTCAATATGTTTTGGAATTACAGCCCCAAAGGCACAGGCCCGATCTTTATCTAGGGGCAAAACTTACCATACCTCTTTTTCACATCCAGTACTACCCTGACAAGTTGTTCTTATGAAGAGCTTTTGGATACATTTTGGACTAGAGTTACATGCAAATTTTAGGGCCAAATCTGAATCCTGGTCACCAACTGTGCAGATAAGAGGCACAAAAGAACAATTTAAATCACATCATCCTAATTTGTATCAGTCTGTTTTCCAGTTGTTTCAGGAGCAGAGGTCTTCTTAACTCTGGAACAGTGAATTCAGAGTTCTCTGCCAGCACCTCTGGTTTTGGTGAGGGTAGTCAGGATTCAGAATGGTCCTTTCCATTTAGCTTCTAAGGTCACTTATCATGGTGTCCCACAGTGGTAGGGAGAAAAAGAGAGATCCAACAAGCAGGCATTGTGCAGCAAGATTCATTTATTTAATTATTTTACAAATTCTTTTATAGACTTTTTTCTTCATAGTCTAATTGGTCAAAGGATCATCCACCCCTTGGGGTGATTGGGTAAAAATCCTAAAACATCCATTGTCAAAATATTTTTCTACTGTACTATAAACAAAGCTTTGCAAGGTCGCAGGTGTTCATAGTTTATAGAACTCTACTAATATCTTCCGTGAGAGAGAAAAATATCTCACGGGACTGGAAAGAAGCAAGAAAAATTCTTGCTAGCTGCATATTGTATCCACACTCACTGTCTCTCCATTTAGCATAGATCCAGTCTCCAGGCTGGAACAGATGGGCAGGTGTGTCTGGATAACATGATGAATTTCTGGAGCTTCTGCAAAGTGGAACTTAAAAGTTGTTAAATACCTCTGCAAGTCAATTTCCCCCCTCATATGAATTTCTCCCATAATATACACAATTTGATATGGCCTGCCATGCAATATTTCATTAGGACTTCTGTTGTCTCTCTGCCTTGGTTGTATGCCGATTCTCAGCAAGGCTATAGGCAAGGCCTGAACCCATGTCACAGATGTTTCTGACCAATTTTACTAATCTGTATTTTGAGGGTCGTATTCACACATTCAGCCTTATTACTGTCTGGGGTATATAGGGAATTTACAGATCCCAAACAATTCCCAAAAGTTGACTAACTTCCCTGATCACTGGGGGACCAATCCCAAAGAAACCCCAGACCTTGGAATTTTGCGATTGAGCAAAACTTTCACCACCTCCCTTGCTGTGTTAGTGTGCCAGGGGTAAGCCTCAGACCATCTACTAGAGGTGTCAACTAACACCAATACATGCCTGTTTCCTTCTTTGCTTGGTAACTCAGCAGAATCTATTTGCCAATAATCTCCAGGAAAATCTCCTGCCTCTGTTATTTCTAACACAACTCTTTTGTTCATGTGTATTGGGTTGACCCTGAGTTGATGGACAGTCTTTAAGACCAATTACGCTTCTCACAATTTACATATTTAAACTGCACAGAAAGGCGGGACTTCCCCTTTTGGTCGGAGCTCGCCTGCTGGGAGGTGGGGGCAGCTCGGAGCCTCCCGGCCCCGCCGGGCCGGGCCGGGGCCACTGCCCCTTCCCCCTTTCCCAACGCTGTGGCACGGACCCTGGGTGGCTGGGGGGGACTGCCTCAGAGCCACAGGCAGCTAAAACCATCCATGGACTGCCACAGCTAAACCCATCCAGCGCGGCTTCTGGGGACCGGCGGGTCCCTCTCCTCTCCATGCGGAGCCGGCGGAGTCAACGAGAGCTGGCAGAACCTCCTGTCTGCAGCCAGCACACTTCGTGCTGAACTGAAGAAGACACCACGCAGCCAGCAGCACAAAGGGAGCGAGGCTTTTCCCCACCGTAAAGGCTGAACAAGAACACCCTTCAACATGGCGGCGTCAGAGTCAGAGAGAAAGAGAAGTGAGTCCCGTGGGACGGAGCTGGAAATGGCGACGGGAGAAAAGAGGGCGGTGCCGCGATTCTGGCGCGCAGCTTAAAAGAAACCTTCTTGCATGCCGTGGTAAGAAACTGTAATACCACAAACTGTTTGTCTCTTTAATCCATTTGAAGAACATGGGGGGATGGAGTATCTTCGTGTGCCTGTGAAGATTGTGAAGAATGCCGATGCCAGGCTATACAGTAGTAAGAGGCTGCTAGAGACTTGTGGCGAAGAAGAGCCTTTGTGTGCAGGCCAAAAGAACTTATCCTTAAAAAGATGAATAACCCCATGTGATGGCCCATGTTTTGCAGTGTGAAGGAACTGTGAGATTTTTCATGGGAGAGATGTTCTACACACAGCAGATTGTTTGTTTCCGGGCGGATCTGCTGTTGGTGGCAGTTTGGGAACCACGTGCAACTGAAGGAAAAACCTTTTTTTCCCTTAAGCATAAGAGAGAGACTTTTCAAGAACTGGAACACTGACTAACATCCCATGTTCTGTTATCCCTTGTGTGAGCTAGGTAAAAGGAGAGAAGTGCTGGGGGGGGGGAGGGGGGATTTGCTTTAATTTGGTTTTGTTATTGTCTCTTTACTTTTAATTCTATTAGTAATAAAACTCTTTCATTGTACTGCAACTGTTTAAGGTTTGTGCCTGCTTTGCTTTTCTCCTAATTCTTATCTCACAGAAGGAAAATAAGTAAGTAATGAATATTTTGAACCAAAACCACTACATTTAATTGGTGTTTTCTGCCCGGTTTCGAACTCAACCCGCTACATCATGTTTGGGTTGTTTCTATAGCAGATTTCACATTTGCTCGTTATAGACTGTACAATATTAGTCATTTCCCTTTCTATTACTACTTTCTTCAGATGTTTCAAAAGGTTCTCTGTTTCCCTATGAGTGCCTTCATTTTCTCACTGAGGTGGGATTTCAATCTGTCCTTCTGGTGTAATAGTCCATTCACTTTCTTTGATTTCAGCTTTTGTGCCAGAAAACTGATGGTTCTTTTGATCACATTTTGGGGCAAACCTTGACAAATCGATTTCCTTCTGTAGCACCACTGTTAAGATGCCTTTTTCTGCAGCCCCTTTTACTGTTTCATCAGCAAAATTATTCTCTAATTCGGGAGCTGTTTTCCCATTTTTCTGAGCTTTTCAATGCATAAAAGCTGCTTCTCTAGACTCCCAAATGCTTTGTAGCAGTGCATGGATCTGTTCAGTGTGTTCAATTCCATCACCTTGAACAGTTGTCAGTCCTCTTTCCTACCAGATGACTTCACTCAGTTCTTGATCTTTCATTGATGTAATCTGTTCAGCTCTTGATGTCTATATAACTTAGGTCAAAGTTACAAAGTGCTTTTATAGCTTGGGTTATAAGACATCTATGTAACCTAATATCAATATAACCTAAATAATGACTTTTTATCAATATAAGCTGAAGAATATCAATATAACCTGAAGCATAGCTTTCTATACTTATATAGTCTGAATCATAACTTCTATACCTATATAACCTGATGCTTATATAACCTGAATCATAACTTTTGATACCCATATAACCTGATACGAATAACCTTTTTTTATACAATGTAATGGCTAGTATATAGTTAACTAGTTGCTTAAATGCAGAATAGACAAAAAGAGAAAAAAACCCCCAAACTTACCAGGTGTATAGTTTTAGAAGTAGATCAGTGTAGTACTAATGAGAAATTGGCAAGTGCAAAGACAATTAGCCACAAAACAAAGAATTTAGGCCAGTTAAGACCAGATGGACCAAGGAACACCGTAACTATGCATGCCCCGAAGACAAAGTTGAAAAGTTCAAGTGCGAAGAAGACTTTAGAAGCCTTCATCAATAACCCCCAAAGACCCCCGAACTGGGGAAGTGCATGTGCAGTGCAAAGAATTATCTAATAACCATGAGATCATGCTATGTAAATTAGTTCCGGCATGTATGTGATGATGTTGTAATGACATAGCAACATTAAGCAAAATTTACAGTATAAATATACCACAGCACTTGACAAAGGCAGGTGAGTTAGGAAGAAAAATCCCCTTCACCACCAACGCTGCAATAAACAAATACCTGCTCTATAGACATTGGTCTATGGGGATTTATTTCCAGCCTATTTTTTGGGCATCACTCTCTGTGATGATACATTTGATGGCAAGGCCTTTACCTTGGTTACCTGATCCGTGGTTACCACTGCATCACTTGTCATTCATTTGCCATCTTGCATGAAGCTGCTCTTGTCTGCATACAGCTTCCAATCTGAATCTTGTGATGTCACATCCTTCAGGTCTGATCTGCTGGAATAGGCTTCTTCCACGGTCTGCAAACAGTCATACTCAGATACATTATCAGTTAGTGTTGGGAACAGAGACACCAGGATTGACAGCAAACATTTTCAGAATAGCATTACCCTGTTCTAGTAACATGGCATAGGGTACATGTTGTTGATGTTCACAGAACAAACTTACAGTGAGTTGGATGCAATTGTTGGATGCAGCAACTCTTGGCTGCTGGTCGAATGCAGCAATTCTTAGCTGCTGCCTTCTCCAGTTCTCCAGTTCCTTTGCCAGCTGATTACTGAATATAGTCGGGTTGTTCTTTAAACCCTCGGGTAGGACTGTCTTGATGAGCTGACTCTTTTTCCCTGTTTCAGGATTCTTCCACGTAATAGTAAAGAGTCCTTGGTCATTCTTATTCACAGGGATGCAGGAGAAGGTATTTTTAAAATTTAATTCAGTAAACCATCCTAAACTATCTGTTATTCTCCTCTTTTTGCAAAATTCCAATGGATCCTTCTTAGGAGAATTGGGCAAATAGAGAAACTGATAAATCACCCAGCGTTTTTCTAATTCATATTTTAAAGGTTGGAAGAAAGGTCTCATTTTTCTTACCCTTGTGGCACTAACAGTTCTTACAGTACCTTGACTCAGTTCACCTTCTAAGGTGTTTATTGAAACAGGACTCTGTTTACTTATAAAGGGAGCCTGAAGAACGGCTTCTTTTTCTCCCTGTTTGGACTCGATGTTTCTCTCTTGAATGCCTGGCATCGCAAAGAGCTCTCGCTGCCCGTCGCTCGGCCTGGGGACGGCCACGCGGTGCAGGCACACCCGCCCGGGGACACCCCTGGCACGACTGGTGCCGCGCGCTACACTTCGCTTCCGTGTCCTTCCGAAACAAAACTCGTTACTATGGAAACTGCGATAGAGCCGTTCCTGCCTATAAAGGTGACGTCAGCTTTCCCGAGCGACTCAACTCCGCCTTTTTCCCCGCCCTTCGCAGCAGCAGAAGCGGCACCGTCCAGGGGAAACTCGTCCCCGCCCTCAGGACCCGCACTCCCGGCCCCCTCTGGGCCGGTGTGGGCGGGGCCCAGGAGCGGCGGGCGGGGCCCAGGGGAGGCCTCCCTGCCGGAGCAGGGCCAAAGCGGCACAGCGGCGGCCCCGGTCCCGGGCCGCTTCCTGGGACCACTCCCCCGCCCCATCTTCCGGCCGTTACCAGGGCAACGGCAGGAACCACCTCGGCCCCTCTCAGAGCGGCAGTTGCCCACCTTCCGTCACGGGGGGCGTGGCCTCCCCGCTCGCGGCGTTTCTTAGTCACAGCACAAGCTGGGCCCCTCTCCGAACTGGCCCATTTCAACCCGCCGAGGTTCAGGACCTCCCTGTCTACAGATGGAATATAGGAAGTGGGGGCCTATAGGAGAAAGGTTCACGAAGGATGTCTGGACTTCAGGCGGCTCTCTTGAAAGCTGTTTATTGCATAGGCGAAGTTACAGAATTTCAGAGAGTGGGTATCCAGAACCAGCCCTACAGCTGTCAGCTACAGCTTGTAGGCATACCTGAAGCCGCTTTCTGTTCCAAAGCATTTTATACTTTTCCTTGCTGAGTATCTTAATACATAACAACCAATAAGCACCATACACAATACCTATACATTTGCCTATAGCCTATCATAGCTACTACAATTACCATATTATAGCCATTATTATCCAATCACAAGAGTAAGTATGTTACAATTTAAGCTTACAATGGAAAATTCTCAGACCTCTCTTCTTCTTGCTACATTGACATTTCTTGTTTGCCTGTGATAGCTCTCTTTTTGGTAAAAACATGTTTTCTATTTACTTATGCTCTTCTTGAGACTCATTTACTTGGTGAAAAACATGTCTTTGTTTGTAGTCACATACCTTTGTCCTAATCATAAAAATCTCCTTCCAACTCATCTCCAACCTTTGCCTTCTCAGTTATTCAGTGATCACTGGTTCAGTGTGAAAAACAAGGTTCACTGTCCTGTGAGAATTTAAAAGTTTAATAAAAAGACAATAAGAGACATATAAAGAGGTAATGGCCAGGTGCCTTGGCATTCTGCCAAGAGCACCCCTAATGCCCGGGTATAGTCCTTTTTATACCATTTTTACTGTCTGTTCTTTATGTATATTCAAACTTTTCCAGGAACTGTTCTGCATGGCCACTCTTTGGTTCCGCCTTTTTAGAGCATGCGTATTCTTCTGCCTTGCAGTTTTATTTATTTTGATTCTTGGGCCTGGGCTCGCTAGGTGAGAGTTGATAGTCAAGTGGGCCTCTTAATTCCCCAGACAGTCAGGGTTGATAGCAGTTTTGGGCCTCTTTGCCCCCCGGGCAGAGCGGCAATTAGCCGCTTTGGGCCCCTTTGTTCCCCGGGCAGAGTGCTGATAGCCGCTTTGGGCCTCATCCTCTGTTCGCTTGGAAGTTATCTTACTTGCTCGCACTTGCTAAATTCTTGCTAAAAAGAAAGAAAACTACATCCACACAGCAAAAGCATTTCTAACATTATATAATATTCACCTTAATACTTGCGAGAAACCAATATTACGATATGCGTTTATAACAATCCCCCCTTTTTCTATTTTATAAATCATTTGGCTTGAGCAATAATTCTTTTCTTCTTGGCTTCTAATGTTCGTTTGTTCTTTTCACAGATTAATTTGGCTTCTTCAAGAGGGTCTTTTATATCACTTTGTTTTTTTAATACCATAATTTTTTGTGCTGTTCAAGACATAGCCAACTTTGGGTCTGTAGGCATTGCCAAAACTTGCATGCCTTGAACTACGCTGGTAATTAGTCGAATAAAACAGGGGATCAAGCAAGGGAGAAATATTAGACCAGCTGTAGCACATAAGAGGAAGAAATCTAGCTTCTTCCACCATTTTCCCCCCAATATGCCATCCCACCAGTTAGCAGTCATCATTGATTCCCATTTTTGGACCAGTACATGGGCTATTTTTCTCATATTATTGGCAATATCTAGAACGGCATCCCCATTGTCATCGATTTTTAAACAACAATCAGATGTATTAAACTTCTCACATACACACTCTTCTTCAGCCAATAAATAGTCTAAAGCCAGCCTATTTTGATATACTGCAGCTCTGGTTTGGCGTTACTGACTGACTATTAATTCCATAGCCCCAGCTGTTTCATTGGTTATGATTTCTATGAGAGCTTGGAGTCTGATGATACGATTCAGCATGTAAATTGGGGTTCTGTGGGAGCTCTGCGGTGGGTCGGACGGTCGGGACGGATGGAGACGAGAGATCTCTGAAGTCAGATCTTGGAACATGCGGTTTATTGCAAAGGGCATGGGTACAGGGGCACTGCTTAGAGCTGCCAGCTGCAGCTCTGAGCAGGCCCAAGAGAGCAAGAGAGTAAGCAGGTAAGTAAAGAGAGAGAGAGAGCGAGAGGAATGAGAATGAAGAAGTAGTGAAGTGGTGAGAGTGTAGAAGTAGTCATGAAGTCCTGGTTACAATACAATAAATCATCTTCTGTACTGAATATTCTAATTGTCACTAACCAATCTAATACAAGATACAAATCCTATAGCATTTATATACAGCCTATAAAAATTCTCATATTACCATAGAGTGTTACATCTTAACTTCTAAAAACTACTCTTTGGACCCCTTCTGCTGAGCTAGTAGGGTCTGCTCTGACCCTTGGACCTGCCTGCAAGCAGAGGGTATTGTTCAATCAAGAGGGGATTACCTTCAGTCGGCCATACCATTGTTTTCCAGTTGTTCAGTAACTAAGACTTGGTATTTCAAAAGTGGCTTTCATTTCGATGTTGCCTGTAGTTTTCATATTCCCAAAATCTTTTGTCAGGCAATCATATCTATAAGGCTTTCCTGTTTCATCTTCCCCAACAGGGTTTGATATCTCCAACTTCCATTTTGTGCCCAGGTAGCTGGCCCATATGTTTCTAATATTCATTCAGGGGGCCATTCCTCATCTCTCCATTTTTGAAATCCTCCATTCAAATCCCTTTTATTTCTTTTGAAGTCCTCATAGACGGGTATTCCTAATTGATCTCCCTCTGGTTCTGGTAAAAGGAAAAACCCTGGTTGAATGATTCCCAGTGTACAACTCCCTTTCCAATGTGAAGGGAGTCTCGGGTATGCCCTTTTCCCACATATCCAAAATAAGCCATCTGGTGCTTTCCAATAATCATCTTCCTGTTGATTTATATTCTCCCAAAATTTGGATATTTCTGGGATTCCAAAATAAGGATTTTTCCCTGTGTCATTACATTGAAAGAGTCCGATTTCATTATCATATACACAATCCTTTCCTTTTTTCTGAGCCCAATACAAAGTTGGTTTTTCCGGGACCCACCACGTCGAAGTTTTATTACTTACTTTATACCTTTTACAGGGACTATTTCCTACTTCATTGAGAAAATTTTTTCCAGTTCGCCAGAGGCATTCTTCCCCTATCACTGTTGAACTTAAAATCCACCCCTCAGGTCAGTTCCCCCCTCTTATATTTGTCTGGCTCCATTTAAGGAGTTCTACCGGGCCTATGCTGCTACCTTTCCATGGCCATTCTTCTGTCATTAAAGCTCCTCCACAGACCCAACAGTTGGTTATGTTAAGTTCTTTACCTATCCTCTCCCCCAATTCCACAAACAGGTTCTTTCCCAACCTTGGGGATTTTTCCTCTTTTAACTGTTGTTTAAGCTTTGCATACAGGTCCTGGAGTGAGGTGAATATAGGGCGAGGTTGCTGTGCTGGCTTTGTATTTTTACTTACCACTTGTTCTTTTACCAAATCTTGGACTGTTCCCCTGGTGGCAGCTGTGAAGCAAATCCATTTTTCTCCTTTTGGACAATTGCTTCCCAGTCGGTTTCCACTTGTTCCTAAATTTTCTGTAATCCAATATTTTTCCCCTTTATGCATACAAATACCTAATTTGGATGAGTCATAACAGTGATTGTTGATATGGGTATGAGTAATAAGAAAGAAACCCCGGTGTCTTTCCATGTAAAGCTTTCGATAGCATTTGTAACATGGTCTTGCTGGTATACCGAAAGGGACCAGGATAAGTGACAAAAGAAGGAATAACAGAGGTCTGGCATGGCTTATGCTTCCACCTCCCTTGCCTATGGGGTTGCAACCCATAGCAGGTGTATTGGATCTTCTCAGTGGCGAGTACAGTGGCCAACCTGGTCTTGCCCTCTATTTTCTTGTCACTTCCCTTTTTATAATTTCCATGCAAATCTCTTCTGGCACCTTTTAACTGTAGTATCCCATTGTCCCTCAGGTATTTCCCATTCAACAGGCACTAGTAATTCCCATCTGCAGAGCAAAGTTATTATTTCTGTTGCTTGTAATTCTGCCTGGATAGAGGATCGATTTTGTGCTTGACACTCCTTACAACTAGGGCGTCGATGGTGTGAACTACAATGCCAATTTTCCCACAGATTAAACACTTATATTTGACCCAGCTGGCATGCCCCGTATTAGGATGATTCAAACAGGGTATATGGTGTGGCACTGATGGAAGTTGTGATTCTCCCCCTTCTTAATACAAGTCACAGGCTAAAACCAGAACATGAGAATCCCCTGTTTGATCCAGTCCCAATCCTCCTGTTTGAAGTGGGAGTATTCCTCCCCAAGGTGGGTATTGAAGATGCCTCAGAACTCATCCAGGGGGCACTTGAAACCACTGATATAAATTTAGCTTTACTTCCCAGTTAGGCGTGATTCTTTGCACATCCCTTGGATCATTTAGATTGTCCTAGTTCATTACCACCTGGCCTCCGTTTAAGAGTCAATTTTGTATCACCTGGTTTGGATATTACAGTCTACTCTTCGGGTTCTTTTACAGGTCCTTTGATTCTGCTGGCATGGATCCACCCTCGTTCCCTGGTCTGGATTGCGGCCTCGGTTGTCAGCAGTACCTGAAAAGGACCTTCCCATTGTGGAGTCAAAGATTGTTCTTTCCATGTTTTTACTAGTACTCATTCCCCTGGGTGGATATTATGAATTTTGAACTCCAAAGTTGTGGTTTGAGGGATCATTCCCTTTAGCCGCAAATTTTCAAGTGTCCTGGCAATTGTGGCGACATATTTTCTGACACTAACTTCCCCTACTTCATAAGTGGCCGTTTCATGTTGAGTGGTAAGGAAGGGTAATCCGAACATCATCTCATAAGGTGATACTCCCAGGTTTGACCTGGGCTGTGTTCGGACTCTTAACAGAGCCAAAGGTAAGCACTTTACCCATGACATTTGAGTTTTAATCATTAATTTTGTTAAAGTTCTTTTTAAAGTCTGGTTCATTCTTTTTACTCGGCCTGAACTTTGTGGGTGCCACGGGGTATGTAATTCCCATTTTATCCCCAAGGCTTGAGTTATTTGTTGTAAGACTTTGGATGTAAAATGTGTTCCTCTATCTGAGTCTATTTTATTAACCATTCCATATCTGGGAATAATTTGTTCTAGAAGGGTTTTGCATACTACATTAGCTGTAGCTCTAGTGGCAGGAACTGCTTCCACCCAATGAATTAAATGGTCTACTATTACTAATAGGAACTTCCATCTCTGTACTTGGGGAAGTTCAGTGAAATCTACTTGGATACTTTGGAATGGTCGCAGAGCTAACTCACGTCCTCCTAATGTTGTTTTTCTCATTATTTTCCTATTCACCTTTTTGCAAGTTATACAGTTCTCAGTTATTTGTTTTGCTACCCCAAAGATTCCAATACACCCATAATTTCTTTAAAAATGATCACACAAAGCCTGAGTACCCCAATGAGTTTTCTGATGCATATCTTCTAGTATTCTCCTAGTGAGTGGCTTATTAAGTAACTGTCTCCCATCAGGGAGTTTCCATTTTCCAGATTGATCTTTTTCTCCCCCTATTTTAGATAATTTCTTTTCTTCTTCTTTTTCATTAAATTTAGGGATTTCCAATTCTTCCCTCTCTGGGGTCAAGATTAACATAATTCGTTTAGTCCCATTTTCTGCTGCATCTTTGGCTTCTTGATCTGCTAGATTATTCCCTCTTATTTCTGGGGTCATCCCCTTTTGGTGTCCTTTGATATGCACTACAGCTATTTCGTCAGGCAGTTTTAATGCCTCCAAAACTTCTGAAATCAGGCCTTCATGTACCAGTTCCTTCCCCTTTGAATTTAGTAAACCCCTTTCTTCCCAGATCTTTCCAAAGGTATGTATTACCCCAAAGGCATACTTTGAATCAGTATAGATGGTCCCCTTTTTGTGTGCTGAATGCTCCAGTGCTCTTTTTAGAGCGTATAATTCACAAGATTGCGCCGACCAATTTGAAGGTAGTTTTCCTTTTTCGATGGTCTGCATATTTATCCCATCGACTAAGGCATATCCTGACATTCTTTTTCCTTGCAAGCATCTGGATGAACCATCTACATATATTCATTCCCCTTCCAAGAGGGCTTGTTCTGCTAGATCTTCCCGAACTTTTGTTTGGCATTGAATAATTTCTAAGCAATCATGTGCCAGGTCATCTTTTGGTTCCCCATACAGAAATTGGGCCGGATTGAGACTTTTGCTCATTTCTATAGTTAAATCATTACTGTCAATCAGAATTGCTTCATATTTTAATATCTTGGAGTCTGTTAACCATTTTTCAGCTTTTTGATTTAGCACATTCCAGATCGCATGAGGTGTGTACACAATTAGCTTATTTCTAAAGGTAAGCTTACAGCTCTCTTCCACCAAAACAGCTGTAGCTGCTATGGCTTGAATACATACCAGCCAGCCACGGCTTACTGGGTCCAATAATTTGGATAAATAAGCTATTGGTCTTTTCACCCCTCCCCATTCCTGGACTAAAACACCATGAGCTACTCCATTCTCTGCATTCACATATAAATAAAAGGGCTTTTCTAGTGAGGGTAAGCTCAGGGCTGGTACGGAGGCTAGTTTCAACTTCAATTTTTCTAATTTATCATCATCATTTTTGGTCCATTGTATATTGTCTCTCCCTGTTAATTTTTCATATAAAAATTTTACTGCCTATGTATATCCTTCAATTCATAGTCTGCAATATCCCAATAGCCCTAGCAGCCTCCTAACCTCTTTCTTTGAAGAGGGAGGAGGGAGGGATAAAATCCCTGTAATTCTTTCAGGATTTAGCTTTCAGCTACCTTCGCTTATCAGGTGACTGAGATATTTTACTTCTGATTCCACAAACTGTAATTTCCCTTTTGATGCTCTTAGTCCCTTTTCCCCAAGAAAATTCATATGTCCCCTCCCTGCTTCATCATTTTGGTTCCAGTTAGGAGGTGTAATGGGCATTTTCTGGTCCCCTGGTGGGCCCTGTTGGTTTTCTCTTTCCCAAATTTTTATTCCAGCAATTCTAATCATCTCTCTTTCCTCTTGGGAGAATATTATTTTCATTATTGATTGCATTTCTTCCCAAGTGAAAATGTTGGGACCTAAGAACTGGTCCAACTGTTCAGCTGTACCTATGGGGTCTTCTAATAATCCTTTAATTTCCTTTTTGAAATTCCTAACCTCTGTAGAGGTTAAAGAAGCATTCACAAAACCAGTTCCCCCTCCTCCCATAGGCACTTCTCTTAATGGTAACAAATGAATTTATTGGCTTCCCTCTGTTTGTTTAGCAATGGAGGGATTGTTGGGCTGCCTTTGAGCCTTAATGGCACCTCTTGTATTCTGGTATGGTGCTCCTTCCTTAAGAAGAGGGTTTATTTGGGAAGAAGGCACCGAATTCCCTTGGGGAGGAGAGGCAGATTCAGAGTCTGGCGCTGAAGCCAGGTTTCTCAAGGCAGGAGGAGTGAGGGCTGAAGTCGGGATGTCTGACGTTTTCCTTGATTCAACTGCGGGTGCAGGAATCCCCGAGATATATGGGAAGGATGGGATTCCTGGCATGGGCAGGGGCAGGGCCCCCCCCCCCCCCCCCAGCTCCATTGGGGCGGGAGGGCTGCCGGGAGAAAGGCCCCCAGTGCGGGCGGAGGGATGGCTGGTGGAGGAAACCCCGGAGCCGGGGGGAGGGCCACCCCTGGCATGAGTGGCTGTTGGGGCCCGGCAGGGGAGGGACCCCAACAAGTGGCGGTGGTAATATTTCTATTTCCCTTTTTTCCCTTCTGTTTGCTTCTCCTCTGGGGTTTCTGATATTTTAAAGACTTTGGTTCCCAGAGGTTCTGTAACTCCTGTCCAGCAAGAAGCATATTCTCCCTCCTCAGAATTAGATGGCTCTTTTAAATTCACAAATACATTTAAAGCCTGACAAATCCATGCCTCCTCAGACCCATATTTTGGCCAGTAAACATGATCAGGGCTGATTTCCTTTTTTATCCACTCCTTCATGCAGAATTGAATCATTTTTACTTTATCTTTTCCTCTTGTAGAAGGATCAGTTTCCCAATTTGCTAGTTTGACTCTCAGGGGACTGTCTTGGGGTATGTCCTCTGGTACCCTTTTATCCTTTGAACTTAATTTACTAAATTTTTGTCCCATTTTTCCAAGAGTTCTTTATTCCAACTTCCTCCTCTAAAATATCAATTTATCCCCCCCCCTTTAAAATACCAACTCACTCCTTTAAAACACCAATTTCACCACTGTAAAATACTACCCACCCCTTCACAGCACAAAAAATGATTTATTATAGCCCACATCTCCCAAAAATAAAGTTACTTCTAATTATACAGTCTTTCATTCACACATTTACTCTTATTTTTTTATTTTTGTTCACTCACTCATTCTTACAGCAGAATAATAAGGTACCTTTTTCAAGTCACTAGTTAGTATCCACCCATGGGTATTATATAATTCTTAGGATCCTGGGTGTTCTCAGATTTCCCTCAACCCAGCATTGCTAGCATCCAACCCCAAATTCTCTTGGGGTACCCTCAGACCCTGGGTGCTCTTGGATTTTTCCTCAACCCAGCATATGAGGAGGTGGCCCCCACTTTGTAACCCCTTCCCTGGGACCCCGTCTCAGTCAACTCCGGGAGATTCTTTCACTCTTTTTATCTCTCGCTTCGTCTCCTTGCTGGCCGTTGTTCTCGCGAACAAAGACCGAACCACGGCTCTCAGAGACTACCACCTTCGCTTCGCAGATCTGGGGGTAACCAGTCCGCGTCTCATTCACACACACATCTCCTGTAACCACCCCCTTTTTCTTTGGACAATACTTACCAATCCTGTTTCTTTTCCAGTGTCCGTGGGGTTTTTATTGAGAGCGCTCTCTTTCCTTTGCTTTATTTTTGTGTCTTTCTTGTCCTCCGGGTGTCGCCCTGCTACCACCAATCCATGCCAGAAGATACGGAGCAGGGACCCGCTGAAAAACTAGGCAGGGGGCGCCTTACCCTTGCTCTGAATCCCCTCACGCTTTTCAGAGGCAAGGTGTAGATCTGGGACGAGCCCCCAGTTGTGAAAAACGAGGTTCACTCTCCTGTGAGAATTTAAAAGTTTAATAAAAAGACAATAAGAGACACATAAAATAAAGCAAAGAGGTAACAGCCAGGTGCCTTGGCGCTCTACCAAGAGCACCCCTAATGCCCGGGTATAGTCCTTTTTATACCATTTTTACTGTCTGTTCTTTACGCATATTCAAACTTTTCCAGGAACTGTTCTGCATGGCCACTCTTTGGTTCCGCCTTTTTAGAGCATGCGTATTCTTCTGCCTTGTGGTTTTATTTATTTTGATTCTTGGGCCTGGGCTCGCTAGGTGAGAGTTGATAGTCAAGTGGGCCTATTAATTTCCTCAGACAGTCAGGGTTGATAGCAGTTTTGGGCCTCTTTGCCCCCAGGGCAGAGTGGTGATAGACGCTTTGAGCCTCATCCTCTGTTCGCTTGGAAGTTATCTTACTCGCTTGCACTTGCTAAATTCTTGCTAAAAAGAAAGAAAACTACATCCACACAGCAAAAGCATTTCTAACATTATATAATATTCACCTTAATACTTGTGAGAAACCAATATTACAATATGCGTTTATAACATTCAGCAAAACATCTTCTACTCTATATCAAAACTAGCTTTCATTTCTATCTCATTCTCAGTTTCTACATTCAGAGATCTTTCTGCCAAGCCTACATATCTGTGAAACTTTCTTACCAAACTTTCATCCTCTCCAACAGGGGCCCTTCCCTCCTCTCCTGCAATGGCGCCAGCCGAGCTTTCCTCGGCCGCCCCGTGAAACCTGTAGGAAGTGGGGGCCTCTCCCCCCCTTCCGCCATGGAGCGGGCCAGGCCTCCCTTGCTCGCTCCGTGCCCAGGCGTCCCCAGGCGAACCCCCCATTCAAAACCCTCACGTGTTAAACACAAAAGAAACTTCTGCATGGTTATTTGCTCTTCTCTACCAATGAACAACCTAACCCGGTGGCAAACACACACACACACACGCCCCGCCTCCCCCCCCAGCCGAGCTGGGGCAGGTTGGAAAAGCTTTGAGAAACCACTCCAAAAGCAAATTCCACCCCCCACCACGCCTGATTTTCCTGGTATGCTAGCAATTACTGACCTTACACAGACACAATACACAACAGACACACAATACACACACAGATACAATACTAACTATACAACAAAAAGAGCTGCTTTTATAATACCTCCTACGGGGTCTCGGTACCATGGTTCCTTACCCCTCAGGCCATTGCAGGGGAATTATTAGGGTTGCCGGCAGGAAAGATTTCCTTGCAAGATGTTTCTGGTCCAGAGGAAGGGTACCAGGTTCCCTTATCCCGTCTGGGTATGCCAGAGTAACTGTTGCCTTTTTTAACCTAGAAATGAAACTCAAGATAATTTTAGTATAGGAAGTAATATAAAAGTGGATTTTTATTTGGAAGCCTCCAGGGGCAGTTATGGAGAAGGTCCACAAAAGCACACCCACACGGGGTGAATACACTTTTTATAAGTTCAGCAAATCAGCATAACTGACAAAAAAACACCAATTAGGAGGACAAGTGGTGTTGCAATTCCCTCCCAGGTCAAGCCCCTTCTCTGGATTCTCCCCTCAGCACTAGTCGTACTTTGTCCATGAAAATGTATCTCAAAGAGTTGTTCTCAACCTTGGAAGCCAGGAAGAACCAAGATGGCATAGGGGCCTTGTACTCCCCTGGGGCTTGAAGCTCTGGAATTTGTTTTGTCTTTCTGCCTAGGGAAAGGGCATGGAAAATTACTGGGAAAGCTAGGCACTTATAGAATAGGCTACGGAGCTACAAAGATATGTGCGAAGAATACAGAGAACATATAAAAGAAAAAAAGGCAAAAACCAAAATGGCATCATATGTACATGTCGGGTATGCCCAGCCCCTGCCCTGGAGGGATGTCTGCTGAGATAAAGAGATTGCGTAATCGCCCAGCAGGACTCCCTGGAAAGGCAACCACTTCTTTGGTCACGGTGAGAAAAGACTGTAGAGGGATTCCTTGTTAAACAGCGGCATAGGATACCCCAGAAGAGCTTGAGCATCCCAGGGCTGTTGCAGAAGTACCCCTGACAGGGCCCCAGGACGAAGATAGGCTTGCAAGACACCTGCTAGCCGGCAGCCTTGAGCAGCCTTGGGAAAAGGTATACACTGGTCAGCTCCCCCGCTGCTTAGAGGCTTTCTCATGGGAAAGGGGCATGAACTTTGAAAAAGTATAACTAGTGGAAGTGAACAATAAAGGGGAGCATGATGCTCAAATCATATCGGTGTTCGTATCGTGACTCTGGCTGGATTCCCCTGCACCCGGGACACCCCTCCCCCCCCCCCCCCCCCCCACTAAAAAAGACAGACCCACAATCCTTCAGGAGACCCCATGCAGATCCTTTGTAACCCATTGGCCTTTACCCATCCCCTGTATCCCTATAAAAGCTAGCCCTCTGCCCCTGTGAGATGAAGACCTCTCGTCCCTGGCTTTCCCCTTCGCCAGAGTATGGACCAACAATAAAGCTACCTTCCGTGTGGAACCAGCCACACAAGCCTCTCGTCTCTCTGGTCTGGTCTGGTCTGGCCTGGAGGCTGCCCTGCAGAGCTGAGCTGGAATCATGAGCTGACAATCACTAAAGGGCTGACAGCCTCTGCAAGGGCCCTCCTAGCCAGCAGCTGAGGGAAGACACCGGGCCTCGGGAAAGTGATTCCTTTCGGGACCATGTCTCCAGACCGGTCACCTCTTCCTGGGTCAGAGCTACTGACCCCATCACCAGCTGTAATAACTGGCGCCCGAACAGCCATTGGACCCCGGACCTCGGACTCCTGGCCTGAGCTGTGTCTTGACCACGCCAAGTGGAGTGGTTTAGTTCAAATTACTCATTACTCTTTATCTTCTGTGAGATAAGAATTAGGAGAAATGCAAAGCAGACACCAACTTTGAAAGAATATAAAGAAGTTTATTAACAGACTGTACTAGTTTGAAAACAAACCAGTGGGAGGCACCAAGTCAGAATAACAATTTAATGGGGAAGTTAAAGAAAAGGAAAGGAAAAAAACTAAAAGAAAACACTGGTTCAAACTGACAGAGTCAAAATACAACCTGAGTCCCTGTTAGGCAGGGTGGTGATAGCAGTCTGATAGAATGGTGGCTGCAGTCCTCTGAAGCGGTGATCCTGTAGAAAAGAGGGTCTGTTCTTCCTCAGAAGGTCCAGTGGTGGCTGTGTAGCTCCTGTCCTCTGGAAATCCAGTGGAAAGGCCTAGTCTCTGGTGTTCAGCATCTCAGATTATATCCATGATGGGATGCTTGGTTCCTCCCTCTGGGTGGAGCATCTCACAATGGGGTAATGAGCCATGAGGCCAAGTGTTGATTGGGCTCATTAACAGAAGATAGTCTGGAGGGAGTTATCTATGAGTCATGCGGCAGGACAATGATGGGCCATTAACAGCAAGATAACCTGGGGGGAGGAGGCAAGGAAACACTGCCCCACCTGATTTCAACGGCTGATGGGGATGGTAATAGAATACACTGCAACCCAGGACACAGACCTAAAAGTAGGAAAAAAAAATTATACCACACCTTCAGAACTCTTCTCCTCCCCCCCACCTTCCTCCTTTCTCCCACTGACAATGTAAAAAGACAACCCTTAAGATGTTCAGTCTGTTTACCACTTCCATAATAACCTTGTTCAGTCCATTTAGAAAGAGAAGTCTCTTCTTGCTCGTGCTATGAAAACAGTATCACAACGAGACAGCCGCCCACTTCCAAATAACTTTGTTCAGTCCATTTAGGAAGAGGTCTCTCTGCTCGCATGTGAGTCCCTTCCCTCGACTTGCAGCTTTTCCCACAACTGCTTTCGAGGGTCCACTCTTGAAGGTTTTTGGGGTACAATTTTAAGGTTGAGCCGTTCAGAAACAAAAGTTCTCTTCACCCATCTCTGGGAGCATTTCATCTCTAAGAACAGAGGCCCTTCTCCTTCCCTGGGAGCAAAGGGTCTTCCTCATCTTCATCTTTAGGACTATCTCTGGGAGCATCTCTAGGAACTGAGGTTTTCTCCTTTCCCATTTGGAGCAAAAGTCCTCATCGTTTCCATCTCTCCCTGTCCAAACTTCTCATGAAATTACAGCTGTGTCAGCATCTGCCTATCTCAGTGCAGGTGCTTTTGCTTACGAGTTGAACACTCCACCCCCCATATCTTCATGAAATTACAATGGGTACTCTGATATATCATAGCTTCACAACAGAATTTCAGCTTTAAGCATCTCCTCTTTCTCTTCCCTCAGGTTTTCAGCTCTTCACAGCACTAAAAGGGTTAATCTCACCTTGGCCTTGCAGCTGGAATGTGGCTTATCGCGGTGGAGAGGGGGTAGAGCCGAGCTGCTCCGGCTGCCCACAGCCCTGCTGTGGGGGGGGGCTGCGGGAGGAACAGGCCCATCGGCTCCAGGATGGCCGTGGCCCGGCCCGGCCTGGCCCGAGCAGGGCCTGGGACAGGCCCACTGGCCCCCACACAGGGCCCGCAGCCACCTGTCCCAGCGCCATAAACGAGAGACAGATATGGGGGGGGGAGGGGGGGGGGGTTGTCTATTCTTAAGTGTGGATCACAGAGGCGGTCACAACTTTAAGTGGCTTAAAGAATTGTCCATATTCGAACTGGCCAGCTGATAGGTTCTGTCAGCTCCCAGAGGAAACTGTAAGCACCCCTTAGCAAGGACATCACTTCCAGGACTATGCTTGCTAACCTATGACACCAAGACAGAACCAGCTGTTCATGTGCTGATCTTCTGAAGATAGACCTGCGTTTTAGCAGGATGGGGACAGTTCAAGACCCTCGCCTCCCACCTAGGACAGAAGTCCCTGAGGATCAAACTGCCAGACCATCCCCCCAGCAGACCTTTCTAGGAGCCAGCCCCACCAGAAATGGGATTTGTAAGTTTAAACTTGGGGCTCTCCTCCTCTTTCTTGTGTGCAACTTAAAGTAGTTTTGGGTTTTTTTCTCTTTTATCTACTTAGGGAGGAACTAAGATGGGACATAGGCAAGCTAATCCCAGCCTTTCCCAATCTGAGAGAGACCTATACCCCTTTCTTCTAACCCTTCTCTTAAAATCTGACTTTAAATTCTCTAAAGGTGTTCTTTCTAAGAAAAATCTCAAATCTTTCACTAATTGGATATCTCAAAATTTTCCTGATACCACCACAGACTCTGTCCTTTCTGATCCGTTCTGGGACAAAGTGGAGAAGAAACTCTATTCCTCTCAAGCCACGGGAAACCTCTCTGTTTCCAAATTCATTCCTTGATTTCATTTATTGGTTAAAATGTGTCATGTGAAAACCCCCCTCAGACAAACCCCTTCTCTGCCCTTCCCCCGTCTCACTCCCTCTCTCCGTCTCCGGCAATGGCCAGCAAGAGCGCGGACCCCGCCTGCCGCCCCACTTCCCTACCCCGATCCCCTATTTCCAGCAGTCCTCCCATATCCGACCCCCCCCGCTCGCCCCCTCGGTCCCGCTGCCACCTGTGAGCCAGCACGCGCGGGATCCATCCCAGACCCATCTCCCCTCCCCGGGATGGATGCCTCTGAGCCCCCCCCAGCCCCATCTCCCTGTGCCCCATGTATTTTGCAACCCTTCGCGCAAGACACCACCCTTCCCCGTCTCGCACCGGCTCGCGGTGCCTCTGACCCCCCCACCCCACCGCGTCCCACCCCACTGCGTCCCACCCTGCCGCATCCCTGCTCCACCCAGCCCTGCCCCTCCCACCCCAACGCGGCGGCCCCACATCAGCAAGCCGCCCCGCCGCTGCTTCCCCCCTCCGCACCCATGCAGCAGGCATGGTACAACACGGGGCCGGTCCTGCACAGCCCCACGCAAGCACTGTGGGGCACGGAGCAAACGACATGCCCCTCGCCAGCAGCTGCCCCTATCACAGCTGTCGGGACCCAGCTATCCGCAACCGCCCCAGGCTACCGCTCATGGAGTAGAATCTCCCTCCCCCCTCCCCCCACTGCCAATGGCCCTGGCACCCTGGCAGGCGCCGGCACACCCGCTCTCTCCCCCCACAGCTGCATCTTGCGCAATCCCTGCTAATGCTCCCCCTCTCCCTGCACCCCCCCTCCCCCTACCACGGGTTCTTGTGCAATCCCCATCTCCTCCGCTGCTGCAATAGAGCCCACTGCCCCCCCACAACCTCTTATAGCCCATGCTGACTCCACACAGAATTGCCAAACCGTCACTACCTGCAACCCGACCTCCCCCAAACTACCTGCTGCTGTACAACTTCTCCACCCCCATGCTGCCACAATATACCCCCCTCCCATCTCTCAACACACCCCCGACCCCCGCTACCCCTGCCCTGGCTAAAGGAAAGCCGGCATTTCTAAAATGCCGCGCTAAGCCCCCTGTATCCCAGCCCCGCCCTGGCACAGCTAACCCCTCCTTTTCAGATGACAGTAGCAGCAGCTCTGACTCTGAATCTGAGGACCGATGGGCACAGACACGCAGGGAAGCAAACCGGGAGGGAGATTGGGAGTTAGCCCAGAAAATCTCAGCCTTTCCAGTCATTACAGGGAAAGGGAGGAGGGGTGGCCCATCAGCTACAAAAACATGGGAACCTATCCCATACAAAGAAGTCAAAGAGCTTTGCAAGGCAGCAAAAGAACATGGGAGAGGGTCACATTTCTTTAGAAACTTATTGGAAGCAACTTTGTCTGCCTATACATTAGTGCCACATGATATTAAAAGCATTATTAATTGCATCCTTCCCCTGCCGAATATATGTCATGGGAAAGGCATTGGAAGAGACATTTAAAAACATTGTCTGATACTTATGCTAAAGATGCAAGTCAGACAGATTGGACAATAGAACAACTGGCTGGAGAAGGTGACCTCCAAAAACCCTTAGATCAAGCTACAACCTTACTTGAAGTAGCATTACAAGACATAGCTAATGCAGCAAAAACATCACTGCTCCTGATGATTCTGTTCCTACACAATATTTTTCTAACATCAAACAGTCAGCAAATGAAAGCTTCATTCAGTTTGTTGATCATTTAAAAGCTAGCTTAGAGAAACAGATAGAGAGTCCGGATGGACGAAAGGAACTTTTGGGTAAACTTGCCATGGTAAACGCTAACAAACAATGTAAGAATATCTTGAGGGCCCTACCCACGGACACAGAACCCACAATAGAACAAATGATAGAGAGCTGTACACGACACACATCTGCAGAAAACACAATGACCCAAGCAGTTTTAAAAGGCATCACAGAGGGAGTTTCCAGTGCATTTGCTGCAGCAGTCTCTAGGGAGAATGCCCGCTGTTTCTACTGTGGCGAACTTGGACACTTTATAAAGGACTGCCCACAGAGGTCACCCACCCAGGACCGTCGTGCTGCCTATCAAAGGCACCAGAGACAGCAAGAGCACCAGCAACATCCAAGAAACTTCTATTGGAGCGCGGTGTCAAGGCCCCGTGCTCAGACAACAAATCAAAGGCCATACTATCCCGCCCCTCCAGCAAACTCCACATCGGACCACTGAGAGCAGACAACTGGACCTCACCCGGCACCATCATCCCAGGCGATCCAAGAACACATGAGAAGGATCCAACACACGGAGCACTACCAATGGGAACCAGATGCCAACTGGTAACATCACTGCCATTTAACTTTGTTGACAAGCGTTTTTATCGTACCCCCACAGGAAAGTATGGACTGCAGAACGGCCCATGGGACATTCTTATCCTAAGTGACACCATCCATGGTCCAGAACAACTCTTTGTATTACCTGAGATACAAGCAGTGCATCCTGGACAAGAGATTCTTGTCCAGCTTTGCTGCACGGACACACCTTTCTTTCTCCCACAGGGAACACCGATTGCACAAGCTTTTTTACTTCCACAGAACCACCCGGAACAGCTTCCTCTCAATCCTACGGCAATGTGGATAGAGATTGTGGGCTCAAACAAACCGACCATTGAGTGCAGCTTGTTCTGTAAAGGAGAGAGGATCTACCGCCCAGGGATGCTGGACACCGGAGCAGACGTGACCATCATCGCCCGCTCCAAGTGGCCAGGGAATTGGGAACTGGAGCCAGTGGCAGGTATGATCTCCGGGATTGGTGGAGTTGCAGTATCCATGTAAAGCAAATGAAATGTTGTCATCGAAGGACCCGAGGGCAAAATAGCAACCACCCGACCATTTTGGGTAAGAGCCCCCATCACCCTATGGGGCAGAGACCTTCTATCCCAGTGGGGTGCCACTCTTACCATTCCCAGCCAGGATTTCTGACTGGGGCCACTGAGAAACGTGCGCTGCCGTCTACTCCCCCACTCACCTGGAAGACTGACAACCCAAAATGGACAAGGCAGTGGCCCCTTGATAAAGAAAAACTCAGCGCTCTGGAAGCCCTGGTGGAAGAGCAACTTGCCAAAGGTCACATCACTGAGACTACAAGTCCTTGGAATTCTCCTGTCTTTGTACTGAAAAAGCCTGGCACAAACAAATGGAGACTACTCCATGACCTACGAAAGATCAATGAGGTCATTGAAGACATGGGCCCCCTCCAACCCAGCCTGCCATCACCATCGATACTGCCCCGAGACTGGCTGCTGGCCACCATCATAGACATTAAAGACTGTTTCTTTAACATCCCGCTCCATCCCCAGGATGCACCACGGTTCGCCTTCTCCATCCCCTCTCTTAACCAAGAAGCCCCACTCAGAAGATACCATTGGCTCGTCCTCCCACAAGGCATGAAGAACAGCCCGACCATCTGCCAGTGGAACGTCGCCCACATTCTGTCCCCCATCAGGAGCCTGTTTCCAGAAGCAATCATTTACCACTATATGGATGACATATTAATCTGTGCATCAGAAAAAACTTACTTGGACAGAACTCTTAAAAAGACAATTGAAGCCATAGAAGAAGCAGTGTTTGAGATTCGTGAGGACCAAGTGCAGCACTCCAGCCCATGGACTTACCTTGGCCTCCAGATCCATGAGAGAACCATCGTACCCCAGAAACTCACCATCAAAGAGGATCCCAAACCCCTAAGGGACTTACACAGCCTGTGCGGATCCATAAATTGGATACGCCCCCTACTGGGAGTCACAACAGAAGACCTCACTCCCCTCTTCAACCTCCTCCGCTGCAGCGGAGACTTGGACTCTCCTCGCGCCCTCACACCTGAAGCCCGAGATACCATCACCAAAGTTCAAGAAGCCCTGTCTTCACGCCAAGCCCATCGCATTGAACCCAGCCTGCCTCTTCAGTTTGCAGTTTTGGGTAAGGCTCCCTGTTTCCATGGACTGATCTTCCAATGGGACCCTCAACTCAGAGACCCTTTGCTGATACTTGAATGGGTCTTCACAAGCCATCAACTTACAAAGAGATTAACCACCTTCCAAGAAGTAATGGCACATTTAATAAAAAAGGCCAGAACTTGTCTCTGCTCTCTTGCAGGGCGTGAGTTCACATGCATATACTTGCCATTGACCACTGAAGATCTGAAGCTGTTGCTTCGGACCAATGAGAGCCTCCAGTTAGCCCTAGATAGCTACACAGGCCAAATTTCCATTCACATGCCAAAACATAGACTTTTCTACCGTGAAGCAGCTTTTAAATTGATTCCAAAATTAATCAAAAGTAGAAAACCTCTCAAAGCGCTGACCATGTTTACTGATTGGTCTGGCTCGTCACATCGGTCTGTCATGACATGGTGGCAACCCAATACCCAAAAATGGGAATCTGATATCCAAATAGTAGAGGGATCTCCACAGATTGCCGAGTTAGCAGCTGTTGTCAGAGCCTTTGAGAAGTTGAAAGATGGACCTTTTAATTTGGTCACAGATTCGGCTTATGTCGCTGGCATAGCTATGAGGGCTGAACATGCTTTTCTAAAGGAGGTCTCCAACCAAAAATTATACCAATTGGTTTCCACATTAATTCATTTAATCTCCCACAGAAAACAGCTTTACTACATTATGCATGTGAGGTCACACACTGACCTCCCTGGTCCCATTGCCGAAGGGAACAGGAGAGCAGATGCACTGGTGTTCCGGTTTGGCCAAATTTAGAAATATATCCTCTGAGAGAAGGTACAACCACCCCTCCCCCCACCAGGTTCGGGAAAAAATAAATTTTCCTCGAAGGAAAGTGAAGAAGATAAAACTATTTATTTAACAAACACCTGGGAAAGGAAAATAATGTTAAATGGTAAAATCTTTCACTGTGGAGGAAAAAACCTGGGAAAGCGTTAGAGTCCTCCCTTTGGTCTCCTCGGAGCTGGGGCTTGGGCCAGGGCCAGGCCCTCTGTGCCCGGTGGAAAGTCCTCCCGATGTGCTCTGAGGTTGAAAGCAGTCCAGTAGGAAAGGGAGAAAATCCGGAATTCCAGAGAAGGAACAAAGCAAAGTCCAACTCTCAGTCTCTCTCCGGAGAACGAGAAACTGAAAAAACTGGCCAAAAGCTGACTGCAAAACAGCAAGCTGGATCCTTCCTCACTCCCCTGCCGCAGCTGGGGGGGAAAAAAACCCCTGCTATCTTTATATGACCTTGAACGAGCTGCAAACTGCTTTGAGAAAGTTTTGCTCAGTTTTTTTTTTCCTCTTCCCCCTCTCAGGCTCAGTTTAGAGGCATAGAAAGGCACAAAAATTAATTTCTGGGCATAGGCAGCAATATGGGATACACATCATAACGTCACCCCAAGACATTCCACCCCTTATCCCATATTGTTGGCTCAATGCCCAAACTAAGATATTCTAATTCTACACACACATTAATACCTATATATATATATATATATATATACACAGCTATATATGAACAGTGACAGTGACACTCAGCAAGCAGTGGTACACAGGCATTCCACATTACAGTGGTTCTCACCCAACAATCTGATCTCCCTGTGGTACACAACGCGTTGTTCCATCTTTCTGCATTACCCACCATGTGCAACCAGGTCCCTGAGCAAAGACAACCCCACGGATGGGTTTGTCTGTATTCGAGGCAGAATTTATCCACACAGTCTTTCCTATCAGACCTCTGACATGCACTACTGGGACCTTATCTCCATCTGTCGTATGCAAGGATTCAGACTGGGCTGGACCAGCTCTATTGGTGGAACCTCAGGTGTTAACTAACCAGGTGGCCTTTGCTAGATTCTGTTCCCAATTTTTGAAAGTTCCCCCACCCAGTGCCTTCAAAGTGGTTTTCAACAATCCATTACACCGTTCCACTTTGCCTGCAGCTGGTGCATGGTAAGGGATATGGTACACCCACTCAATGCCATGTTCTCTAGCCCAGGTATTAATAAGGCTAATCTTTAAATGAGCCTCATTGTCAGATTCAATTCTCTCAGGGGTGCCATACCTCCAAAGGACTTGCTTTTCCAGGCCCAGGATGGTGTTCCGGGCAGTAGCATGAGGCACAGGGTAGGTCTCCAGCCATCCTGTGGTGGCTTCTACCATTGTGAGCACACAGCGCTTGCCTTGGCGGGTTTGAGGCAGTGTGATGTAATCAATCTGCCAGGCCTCCCCATACTTGTATTTGGACCACCGCCCACCATACCACAGAGGCTTCACCCGCTTGGGCTGCTTGATCGCAGCGCATGTCTCACAATCATGGATCACCTGGGAGATACTGTCCATGGTTAGATCCACCCCTCGATCTCGTGCCCACTTATAGGTGGCATCTCTGCCCTGATGGCCTGAGGCATCATGGGCCCATCGAACTAGGAACAACTCTCCCTTGTGTTTCCAGTCCAAGTCTACCTGTGACACTTCTATCTTTGCAGCCTGATCTACCTGCTCATTGTTTTGGTGTTCCTCATTAGCCCTACTCTTGGGTACATGGGCATCTACATGGCAGACTTTCACAGTTAGTTTTCTTACTCGGGCAGCAATGTTTTTCCACTCTTCAGCAGCCCAGATTGGTTTTCCCCTACGCTGCCAATTAGCTTTTTCCCACTTTTCTAACCATCCCCACAGAGCATTGGCTACCATCCATGAATCAGTGTAGAGGTAGAGCTTTGGCCACTTCTCTCTTTCAGCAATATCCAGGGCTAGTTGAACAGCTTTGAGTTCAGCGAGTTGGCTTGATCCAGCTTCTCCTTCAGTAGCTTCTGCAACCCGTCGTGCAGGACTCCATACGGCTGCTTTCCACTTTCGTTTCATCCTTACGATGCGACAAGAACCGTCGGTGAAAAGAGCGTAGCGTGTGTCTTCTGATGGCAGTTGGTTGTACGGTGGAGCTTCTTCAGCACCTGTCACTTGTTCTTCTTCATCAGTGAGACCAAAGTTTTCACCTTCAGGCCAATTTGTAATTATTTCCAAAATCCCAGGGCGATTCAGTTTTCCGATACGGGCGCGCTGTGTGATGAGAGCGATCCATTTGCTCCATGTGGCATTGGTGGCGTGGTGGGTAGAGGGAACCTCTGCTTTGAACATCCACCCCAGCACTGGTAGTCGGGGTGCTAGGAGGAGTTGTGCCTCAGTGCCAATTACCTCTGAGGCGGCTTGGATTCCTTCATAGGCTGCCAAGATTTCCTTCTCTGTTGGGGTGTAGTTGGCTTCAGATCCTCTGTAACTTCGGCTCCAGAATCCCAGTGGTCGACCTCGAGTCTCACCAGGCACCTTCTGTCAAAGGCTCCAGGACAGACCATTGTTCCCGGCTGCAGAGTAGAGCACGTTCTTTACCTCTGGTCCTGTCCTGACTGGGCCAAGGGCTACAGCATGAGCGATTTCCTGCTTGATTTGGGCAAAAGCTTGTTGCTGTTCAGGGCCCCAATGGAAATCATTCTTCTTGCGGGTAACCAGGTAAAGAGGACTCACAATCTGGCTGTACTCAGGAATATGCATCCTCCAAAAGCCTATGGCACCTAGGAAAGCTTGTGTTTCCTTCTTGTTGGTCGGTGGAGACATTGCTGTGATCTTATTGATGACCTCAGTGGGAATCTGACGCCGTCCATCTTGCCATTTCACTCCCAGGAACTGGATCTCTTGGGCAGGTCCCTTGACTTTGCTCTTCTTGATGGCAAAACCAGCGTGCAGGAGAATTTGAATTATTCTCTCTCCTTTCTCAAACACTTCCTTTGCTGTGTTCCCCCACACAATGATGTCATCAATGTACTGCAAATGTTCTGGACCCTCACCGTTTTCTAGTGCAGTCTGGATCAGTCCATGGCAGATGGTGGGACTGTGCTTCCACCCCTGGGGCAGTCGGTTCCAGGTGTACTGCACGCCCCTCCAGGTGAAGGCAAACTGAGGCCTGCACTCTGCTGCCAGAGGAATAGAGAAGAATGCATTGGCAATGTCAATAGTGGCATACCACTTCGCTGCTTTGGACTCCAGCTCATACTGGAGCTCCAACATGTCCGGCACGGCAGCGCTCAGCGGTGGAGTCACTTCATTCAAGGCACAATAGTCCACAGTCAATCTCCATTCCCCTTCAGATTTGCGCACAGGCCAAATGGGGTTGTTGAAGGGTGAGTGGGTCTTACTGACCACCTCTTGGGTCTCCAGCTCACGGATCATCTTGTGGATGGGAATCACAGCATCTCGAGTTGTCCGGTACTGTCGGCGATGCACGGTCGAGGTAGCAATTGGTACTCTTTGTTCTTCCACCTTCAGAAGGCCTACTGCAGATGGGTTCTCTGATAATCCAGGCACAGTGTTCAATTGCTTAATGCCCTCTGTCTCTACAGCAGCTATTCCAAAAGCCCACCTGAGTCCCTTTGGGTCTCTAAAATACCCGTTCCGGAGGAAGTCTATGCCCAAAATGCACAGGGCCTCTGGGCCAGTCACAATGAGATGTCTCTTCCACTCATTTCCAGTCAGGCTCACCTCAGCTTCCACCAAGGTCAAATTTTGTGATCCACCTGTTACACCAGAAATAGAAACAGATTCTACACCCACATGCTGCGATGGAATTATTGTACACTGCGCACCAGTGTCAACCAAGGCATCATACTTTTGTGGTTCTGATGTACCAGGCCAACGAATCCACACAGTCCAAAAAACACGGTTTTCCCTGACCTCTACCTGGCTAGAGGCAGGGATCCTCTATGACTGGTTATCCTTCTTTCCCTGGGCCTGTATCTTAGAGGTTCCTTCATGGGAATTGGACATGCCATCATCTTTTCCATCATTTCCAGCAGTTTGGCTACAGGCAACTGGAGCTACTTCCTTTTTGGTAGATCCTCCTTTCTGAGACTTGCGCTCCTTCAATTCACTCACTCGTGCTGCCAGAGCAGAAGTGGGTTGTCCACCCCACTTCCTCATGTTTTCCCCACTGTCACACAGGAAATTCCACAGCTCACTTCGTGGGATGTACCTTCTCTCTGGGGAACGTCCGCGGAGAAGGCACTCTTTAATCTCCTGGAGACTCTTTTTCATTTCATCTTCCATTTTCTGCATATGTGTTTCCACAGCTGCGATTCTTGCATGTGTTGGGCCATGCACAGAGTCCGCATATGCTCGGAGCTTCACTGCCATATCTTTCACAGTCTCATTCGCACCGTAGTCTGGTTTCATTATTGCTAAAGCAGAAGCGTATTCTGGTGGCCCAAGATGTATGAGTTTTCGCCACATGTATGGAATAACTCTGGCCCGGTCTGGACTCTTCAATCCTGGGTCATTTGTGAAGACAACCTCTACCACCCCTAGTTCTCTCAGGCGTTGGATCCCTTGTTCAATGGTCTTCCACGGGGTTTGCTGCATGTAGAGATCATCTCCACACATATATCTTTCAATCACGCCTGTCAAAATCCGTCTCCAGAGACTGGTAGAGTTAGCCTCCCTTTTCATCTCTTGGTCGATCACTGGATCTTGTGACAGGGATCCCAAATGCCTCGCTTCAGCACCGTCCAGCATCACATCATCACCTGCCGCATCCCAAATACGGACCATCCAACTTAGTATGGATTCATCGGACCGTCGGGTGTAATCCTTTCTTAGGCTGTGAAGGTCCTTTATGGACATGGACTCAGTAATGGTTTCTGTGCCTGAGTCCGTTGGTGGTTTTGAGGTTCCTTCCCCGGCATCTTTTGAGGTCCCTTCCCCTGCATCATCATCATCTTTCACTGGGCGATCAGTTTTGGTTGTGTGTTTTTTCCTCGTGACAGGAGCCACTGTCAGTGGCTTAGACTTTCCATCTGGTTTGGGCTGGCTGTCTGGTTTATCTGCAGCCTGAGTGACTGGGGTATCTGCAGGCTTTGCTGATTTATCTTCCTGCCTCTCTACCCTTACCTGCTGCAGTGTGCGATAGGCATATGCCAAGGCCCAACATATTGCAAGGAGCTTGTTCTCATTAGAATTGTCATTGTATTTCTCTTTCAGATATTTTGCCACCTCAGCTGGTTTCTGAACTTGTTCAGGGGAAAAATTGCAAACCATTGGGTCAGAGAATTTCTTCAGGATTTGGCCTATATCCTCCCATTCCCCACACCACTCAGGATGTTCCACCTCTGGGTCAGGTGTCTCAGCAGTCGCCCGGGAAATCTGAGCTCTTATTCTAGACAAGCTGCGAACCACATAGAGGAAGCTTACCAGATAAAATACCAGGAAGGTGGTCTCTTTAACATCCAGGGGAAACTGAACATTCTCAAAAGATAACCTATCAAATTTAAAGGGAAGGGAAGCCCCGACTCCTCCTCCTCTAACAATCTGGGTGCAATTACTAATAAATTCCCAAAACAGGCTACTGAAGCTAGGACGGGGGTTAGGAGGAAGAAACCATTTATCATACACACCTCGAACAGCTGCCTGTACCTCTGTCAACTTCTTATAAATCATTATCACCGAGCACAGCAAAATAGAAATCCGAATTCGTGTCCCTGCTCTGCAAAAATTCCTTATCAAGGATAAGATCGGACCAAGTTGTGGATAGGCAAATAAGCCTAGGGACCAGAAAGGCACTAGTACCTTAAACAAGCCTACGGACCAGAAATACATGAATACATCAAGCCAGAGAAATGTTATGAACTCAACCAGCATGGTGACTACTTTACCCCAACACAAAATAAGTGAATTCAAACCAAAATGTAATTAGCAAAAGTTTTTTTCACTTTCCTTCGAGCCACACAGTTGGGCGCCACTAAATTTGTTCCGGTTTGGCCAAATTTAGAAATATATCCTCTGAGAGAAGGTACAACCACCCCTCCCCCCACCAGGTTCGGGAAAAAATAAATTTTCCTCGAAGGAAAGTGAAGAAGATAAAACTATTTATTTAACAAAAACCCGGGAAAGGAAAATAATGTTAAATGGTAAAATCTTTCACTGTGGAGGAAAAAACCTGGGAAAGCGTTAGAGTCCTCCCTTTGGTCTCCTCGGAGCTGGGGCTTGGGCCAGGGCCAGGCCCTCTGTGCCCGGTGGAAAGTCCTCCCGATGTGCTCTGAGGTTGAAAGCAGTCCAGTAGGAAAGGGAGAAAATCCGGAATTCCAGAGAAGGAACAAAGCAAAGTCCAACTCTCAGTCTCTCTCCGGAGAACGAGAAACTGAAAAAACTGGCCAAAAGCTGACTGCAAAACAGCAAGCTGGATGCTTCCTCACTCCCCTGCCGCAGCTGGGGGGGAAAAAACCCTGCTATCTTTATATGACCTTGAACGAGCTTCAAACTGCTTTGAGAAAGTTTTGCTCAGTTTTTTTTTTTCCTCTTCCCCCTCTCAGGCTCAGTTTAGAGGCATAGAAAGGCACAAAAATTAATTTCTGGGCATAGGCAGCAATATGGGATACACATCATAATGTCACCCCAAGACAACTGGCCATGCCAGCAGAGACTGCAAACATCCCTGACATCTTTGCCCAGGCAAAGTTGTCACATGCATTTTTTCACCAAAACATTCCTGCCCTCATCAGAATGTTCAAGCTTTCAAAAGATCAAGCAAAAGCTATCATCGCAATGTGCCCAAATTGCCAGAACTGCCAAATACCATCTATGGGTACCAGAGTCAACCCCCGCATTCTGAACAGTTGCCAATTGTGGCAAACTGATGTAACCCACTTCCCATCCTTTGGGAGATCCAAATACGTCCATGTGTCAGTCGACACATTTTCTGGGGCAGTGTTTGCGTCAGCCCATGCAGGGGAAGACGCTGTCCCCGTCATCAAGCCACCCTGGGAGTCCCTGAAGAAATCAAAACAGATAATGGGCCTGCCTACACCTCTCGTAAGTTAAAAGATTTCTTCAACCAAGGGGGGATAAAACACAAGACAGGCATACCTAGCAATCCCACAGGACAATCCATCATAGAAAGGACCCACCAAACCCTCAAAAGAGTCCTCAACCAGCAACGGAGAGAAACAGAAAACTTGTCTCCTGTTGAAAGACTCTGTAAGGCTCTCTATGTCATTAACTTCCTAAATGGTACCTCATCAGAGCCTGACCCCCCAATACTCCGCCACCTCTCAAATTCAACCCAAGCTAAGCTCACAGAGAAACCGCCAGTACTAGTGAAGGACCCTGAAACACACCAGGTCTCTGGGCCTTTCCAATTGATTACCTGGGGGAGAGGCTACGCCTGTGTCCAGCTACCATCTGGCCTGGTTCCCAGGAAAAAATATAAAACCATACCTAGGCCCTACAAACACTGCTACCACAAACACCAACAAGAACTCTCCTGAGTCAAATACAGGACCTCCCCAAAACCAGACCAGCTCTGCATGGAGACGAAGACGTCGCCGAATGCCCACCAACCAGTAATAAGATTTTCCCACCACACGGCAGCAGACGAAACAGAAAGCTGAACAAGAAGCTATGGCAAAAGTCAAGCCATAGGCCAGACACAGCCTGAAAAAACTGATCCTTAGTTTATATGTTATCACCCCTTGTTACCCCAAAATATCCCCTTCCCTCAACCCTTGTCAAACCTCCTTAAATCCCTAAACCCCAAAACTTCCCCTCTCACCACAAAGCTAACAAATCTCACTTATATTCCCTCTCAGAAGCCCCATCCCTGTCCAAAGATGAAATTTATCTACGTTGATGCTGTCCTCACCGCTGCCTTGATGACCTAAAAGTAGATAAGAGCCTAGACTGGGTCAATGACCTTTTTGGACGATGGGGAATAACAGGATGGATTGCATCTTTGATTAAGGGAGCTTTGTGGGTATTCATTGTAATTATTACTGTGTTACTTGTGTTCTCTTGCCTCCTACATTGCTGCAGAAAGGCTGCCGGGAATGCCTTTTTAATAAACACAGAAGGGGGAGTTGTGGGGTATGCTCAGCCCCTGCCCTGGAGGGATGCCTGCTAAGGAGATTGGGTAATCGCCCAGCAGGACTCCCTGGAAAGGCAATCACTTCTTTGGTCACGGCGAGAAAAGACAGACCCACAATCCTTTAGGAGACCCTATGCAGATCCTTTGTAACCCATTGGCCTTCACCCATCCCCTGTATCCCTATAAAAGCTAGCCCTCTGCCCCTGTGAGATGGAGAGCTCTCATCCCTGGCTTTCCCCTTCGCCGGAGTATGGACCGACAATAAAGCTACCTTCCGTGTGGAACCAGCCACACGAGCCTCTCATCTCTCTCTCTGGTCTGGCTTGGCCTGGAGGCTGCCCTGCAGAGCTGAGCTGGAATCATGAGCTGATAATCACTAAAGAGCTGACAGCCTCTGCAAGGGCCCTCCTAGCCAGCAGCTGAGGGAAGACACCGGGCCTCGGGAAGGCGATTCCTTTCGGGACCATGTCTCCAGACCGGTCACCTCTTCCTGGGTCAGAGCTACTGACCCCATCACCAGCTGTAATATGTACCTTTATCAGTCTTTGTGTGGTAACTCAGCAAAATCTATTTGGCAATAATCTCCAGGGAGTTCCCCTGCCTTTTTTATTCCTAACACAACTATTTTGCTTGTGTCAGGGTTGTTTCTACAGCATATTTCACATTTGCTTGTTATAGATTGTACAACATCAGTCATTTCCCTGCCTATTACTCTCTTTCTCAAATGTTTCAAAAGATTTTCTGTTGCCCAGTGGGTATTCTCGTGCTCTTGTGCTATTTCCCGAAGGAGCAGGGGTGGGACTAAAACCTGTAAAACCTGTCCCCCTGGGGTGACAGCCCACCAGCTTTCTTTGATTTCAGCCTTAAGGAACTTAATTAGCTTGTCATCTCTCTGATCATATTTTGGAGTAAACCCTGACAGATATATTTCTTTCTGTGGTACCACTGCAAGAATGCCTTTTCTTGGAACCCCTTTTGCTGTTTCATCAGCAAAGCGATTTCCCAGTTTGGGAGTTGTTTTCCCATTTTGATGACCTCTGCAATGCATAATAGCTACCTCTGTAGGCTTCCAAATACTCTGCAGAAGTGCAAGGATCTATTCAGCATGTTTGATTTCATTACCTTGAGCAGTTAGCAGCCCTCTCTCCTTCCAGATGTCTCCATGGGCATGAACAACACTAAAGGCATATTTAGAATCAGTCCATATGTTCACCTTCTTCCCTTCGCTCAGTTCTAGAGATCTCATCGACACAATCAGTTCGGATCTCTCTGATGATGCATTTGATGGCAAGGCCTTTGCCTTGGTTAACTTATCTGTGGTTATCACTGTGTAACCTGTCATTCCCTTGCTGTCTCTCATGAAGCTGCTTCCATCTGTATACAGTTCCCAATCTGGATTGTCTAGAGGCACGTCCTTCAGGTGTGGTCTGCTGGAATAGGCCTCTTCTATTGTCTGTAAAGAGTCAGGCACATTGTCAATTAACGTGGGTGACAAAAACATTGCAGGGTTTATGACAGATGTTGTTTTTAGGGTAACATCATTCTGTTCCAACAACACAGATTGATATTTAAGCATTCTGCTAAGGGACAACCAATGGCCCCCCTTTTGTTCAAGTACGGTTATCACTGCATGAGGTACATACACTACAATATGCTGCCCAAGGGTGAATTTTCAGGCCTTTTGGATCAAGATGACAGTAACCACCACAGCTTTCAAACACCCAGGCCACCCTTGGCTAACATTGTCTAGCTGTTTTGAAAAGTAGGCCATGGCCCTTCCCTGGTCTCCAAGGTACTGAGCCAGTACCCCCAGAGCAACATTCAGTCGCTCCCATGTAAAGAGTTCAAAAGGCTTAGTTAAGTCTGTATCTTGGTTTGAAAGACAGGTGTCTGCTAAGGAAGGCAGGACCCTCCCTTGGAATGGAAAATGTAACCCCCTTCCCTCCAAATTATTATAGTTTTGAAATTAAGGAGCTCTCAGGCAAAGATATAAAAATTAGAAATAACAGTTCTTTACTAATATATATATATAACAAGGCAAACAAACAACAATAACTATGGCAGTAACAACAAACAGAACCAGCAACCCAGTGACAGCCTTTTTGGCTGTCAGGTGCTTTCTCCTTTGGTGCAGTTATGGTCACAGCCAGCAGGGGCGCTGGTGGCTCCTGGTGGGGCAGGGTGGGTGCGATGATTCCCCCACGGCTGCAGGGGGCACTCCGGAGAGAGCTTGGGGAGCACTCGGTAATGGTGGCTTGGCCGAGCCGGGAAGGGATGGAAGAAAAGCTTGCTTCACAAACCCCCAGGGGCAGCCAATCCCGGTGCCTCAGTAGGACTCGGGAGCAGCAAACTGGAACAGCAGGAATGAGCACAAAATCCCAGGTGGTAGATGAAATGTTGTACTCCCCCTCCTCTGCAAAATTTAATTTCAGCTTCTAATTTCTCCAATAAATCCCTACCCAGCAATGGCTTGGGGGAGTTTGGCATATAGAGGAATTGGCGAGTCACCCAGTGTTTTCCCAACTTAAATTTTAAAGGTTGGAAGAAAAGCCTTGTTTCACTTACCCCTGTGGCACCAATCACTTTTATAGTATCTTGACTCAGTTTCCCTTTTAAAATCTTTAACACAGAATATGTTGCCCCTGTATCCACCAAAGATTCAGTGTCATCTTTTCCTAGCTTAGCTATAACCAAAGGGTCAGCCAGGGGTGAGCCCTTCAGTCCTCCTCATTCCACATTCACAGCTAGTTCAGAAGCTGGGGGTTTCTTTTTTGTCAACATTGGGCACTCCTTTTTCCAATGTCGTTTTTTCTTGCAAAAAGCACATTGATCTTTATCCAAAAGAGAACTACTCTTTTTTGATGCCTTAGATGACTTTTCCTAATTGTCCCTCTTACCCTGCTGGCATTTGTCCACATCTTTTGAATCCCTATTTTGATAAACTGTCCAAGCCACATCTAACAATTTACCCATGTCTTGCCTCTCATTCATCTTTTGCAGCTTTTTCTTTATGTCAGCTGCAGATTGGCCTATAAAAAGATAGACCACGTGTGCCTTCCCTTCAGTTGCCTCAAGAACTAAATTTGTGTATTTTCATGCAGCCTGTCTAAGGCTATTCAAGAAGTCTGTTGGTGTTTCATCTTACTTCATATAATTTGGACCAGTTCGCTGCTTTAGGGATTGCATGCCTTATACCAAACACCACCCAATGCTGATAACATTGTAACCTCCTCATGTGCTCTGGTACATTAGGGTCCCACCCTGGGTCATCTGAAGGGAAAATATCACTAACTGGCCCCTGAAGAGTTCCGGCTGCTATCTGTATCTCTATAGCAGTTCTAACAGTCCTTTTAACCATCTCTCTCTCAATTTCATCTAGTAATGTGTCCATCATTATTGCTTTTTCTTCTTTTTCTCTATATCTTGAGTTCTTTTACTCAGAGTTTGAATTGAGACGCAGGAGATCGAGTATTCTTGTTCAGACTTAGTTGTTTATTATATCTTATCAGTAATACAGCTGCACAGTGTGTGCCTGTTGGAAGGGTGGAAAATGGCAGTGAGTTTTAATTTTCCAAGCTTTTTAAAGTCTAAACTAACCAATTATGAGATATGTTTTTACTTACAATCCAATTACTAACTTTTCATGTTCTGCAGTGCCAAACTTTTGACCCAATGACAGAGCATTCAGATTTGTGAAGGAGAAGAAAGAAGACATAAATCCACACCCAAAATCCTCCATATTGTAACCTATTATTACCTATATCTCCTAAACCTAATTTTCTAAATATTTCACCCAGTGACATAACTTTTAATTACACAGCAACAACCTCAGTGTTATCTCACAATTTAGGAAACTTTTCCGAGGGTTTTGCATCGAATACAGTGTGTTTCTGAGGATCACTGCCTCTCAGCACTGAAAGGCTGAAATTCTCAGAACACAGGGTTCCAACACATCACATGACATCTAAATTGTTCCAGTCTGGATTTTGTGTCCTTTTCTACAAAATTAGTCCTTTTTGGATTTTCTTTATAAGGTCTGTGACAAACGAAGCCCACTCCTTTTGTTTTTGGGGTTTTATAAATTTAATAAGGGACAATAGGGGACAAAGGTCACTTAAAGCAAAGGGCAGCGCTGGGTGCTTGGCTCATAGCCAGAGGTACACAAACTTACACAAACTTCCCAGTTATATGCTTTAACATCATGCATATTAATAAACTACAGTGCATATGCATAGTTTTTCTAAGAACTAATTTGCTTTTTTTTTTAGAAGGGATTAACATAGTTCCTCCCCCAGTCTGCCTTTTAGAGCATGCGTATTATGATGTGAGGGTCTTCGGGGGTCTTCTCTGATGAAGGCTCAGGTCTTCCTCACATCTTGAACTTTTCAACTTTGCCTTTGGAGCATGCGCAGTTATGGTGTTCCTAGGTCTTTCTGGGTCTAACCGGTTTGAATTCCATTCTCATTAGCACATCCTGCTGCTTCTCTTATCTTGTCTAATTTTGAGATTATCCACCTGGCTTTCTGTTTATTTAAGCATTAAGCAATTAGTTAACCATATAATAGCTATTACATTGTATAAAAAGTTATAATTCAAATTATATAGGTATCTTATAACTCAAGCTATATAATCATCTTGTAACTTTAATCCTAGTTATAATGTTAATTAGTAAATATCTGCATAGCAAAGTTATTCTTAACATGCACATAATTTTTCCTAATATATTCCAATACATAATATCTCTTACATTTCACTACCTGCGAAAGCCAATGCTATAATAGCTGTTTATCACAATCCCTCCTCTTCTTTTTATTAAACCATTTGGCCTGAGCAATAACAATTGTTAACCTTAGTAATATGCTCATGCCCTTCAAGAATCAGTTTAGCCTCTTCATAGGAGTCAAGATCCTTTGTTTTACTCTGTTTCTTTGACACCATTATTTTTTGTGCCGATCCAGATGTAGCTAGTTTGGGGTCCATAGGCATTGCCACTATTGACATTCTTTGTACAACACTGGTGATTAGGGGAAATAAACAGGGAATCATACAAGGAAAAAATAATAAACCCACTGTTGCACATAGGAGGAAAAAGCAAAACTTTTCTGTCGGGGTCCCTTCCCCCCCTGCCATGTGGTCCTGGGAGAGGGGCCCTGGGGGGGATGCATGGGGTTTCCCTAGTGTATTGGGTTGACCCTGAGTTGATGGACAGTCTTTAAGACCAATTACGCTTCTCACAATTTACATATTTAAACCGCACAGAAAGGCGGGACTTCCCCTTTTGGTCGGAGCTCGCCTGCTGGAAGGTGGGGGGGGGGGGGCTCCGAGCCTCCCAGCCCCGCCGGGCCGGACCGGGGCCACTGCCCCTTTCCCCCTTTCCCAACGCTGCGGCACGGACCCTGGGTGGCTGGGGGGGGACTGCCTCAGAGCCGCAGGCAGCTAAAACCAGGCATGGACTGCTCACAGCTAAACCCATCCAGCGCGGCTTCTGGGGACCGGCGGGTCCCTCTCCTCTCCATGCGGAGCCGGCGGAGTCAACGGGAGCCGGCAGAGCCTCCTGTCTGCAGCCAGCACACTTCGTGCTGAACTGAAGAAGACACCACGCAGCCAGCAGCACAAAGGGAGCGAGGCTTTCCCCACCGTAAAGCCCGAACAAGAACACTCTTCAGCATGGCGGCGTCAGAGTCAGAGAGAAAGAGAAGTGAGTCACGTGGGACGGAGCTGAGCATGGCGACGGGAGAAAAGAGGGCGGTGCCGCGATTCTGGCGCGCAGCTTAAAAGAAACCTTCTTGCATGCCGTGGTAAGAAACTGTAATACCACAAACTGTTTGTCTCTTTAATCCATTTGAAGAACATGGGGGGATGGAGTATCTTCGTGTGCCTGTGAAGATTGTGAAGAATGCCTATGCCAGGCTATATAGTAGTAAGAGGCTGCTAGAGACTTGTGGCGAAGAAAAAGCTTTTGTGTGCAGGCCAAAAGAACTTATCCTTAAAAAGATGAATAACCCAATGTGATGGCCCATGTTTTGTAGTGTGAAGGAACTGTGAGATTTTTCATGGGAGAGATGTTCTACACACAGCAGATTGTTTGTTTCCGGGCGGATCTGCTGTTAGTGGCAGTTTGGGAACCACGTGCAACTGAAGGAAAAACCCTTTTTTCCCTTAAGCATAAGAGAGAGACTTTTCAAGAACTGGAACACTGACTAACATCCCATGTTCTGTTATCCCTTGTGTGAGCTAGGTAAAAGGAGAGAAGTGCTGGGGGGGGGGGGGGGGGGGATTTGCTTTAATTTTGTTTTGTTATTGTCTCTTTACATTTAATTCTATTAGTAATAAAACTCTTTCATTGTACTGCAACTGTTTAAGGTTTGTGCCTGCTTTGCTTTTCTCCTAATTCTTATCTCACAGAAGGAAAATAAGTAAGTAATGAATATTTTGAACCAAAACCACTACATTTAATTGGTGTTTCTGCCCGGTTTCGAACTCAACCCGCTACACCTAGCCCCTGGTCAGCCTCATTCCCCATCGGTTGTTTTGTGTTCCTCTGCGCGGGCAAGGACCCTCTGGTCCCATGATTGCAGCAGTTCCTCAGCAGAGCTGAGGCCATGTGGCTGGAGAAATAAACATCTCTCTGAAACAACTATCAAGAATCAGTCCACATATATATTTCTTTTCCATGGGCCTCGTTGTCTGATACACGTTGCAGTATCCCCACTGTAACATTATTCCACCGTTCTGTTCCCAATAAATTGTCCCACCAGCCGGCTTTTAGCATTGATTCCTGTAGATACAAAAATGCTGCTTGCAAGGATTTTCTTGCTATTTTCTAAGTCCGTGAGAGACTTTTCTCTCTCACAGAAGAGGTAGCAGAGTTATGTAAACAACTAAACCACCTGCAACCTTGGAAAGTCTTGTTTATGGTATAGTAGAAAAATATTTTGACAATGGATGTTTTAGGATTTTAGCCAATCACCCCAAGGGGTGGCTGATCCTTTGTCCAATTAGACTATGAATAAAAAAGTCTATAAAAGAGTTTGTAAAATAATTAAGTAAATCAATCTTGCTGCACAATTCCTGCGAGCTGGATCTTCTCTCCTCCTCCTCCCTATGGCTGCGGGACACGGTGATATACCCTAGGGCCTAGGCCTGCGGTAATATTTGGTGCTGCCCGATGTGATCTGAAAGCTGCGAAGTGTCCTGCTGCTGCGAGCCAAGCTGAATTTCTCTAGAGGTATACTGTTCCCCTTCCCCCCCCAGGACCGGGAGGTCCGACGGGACTCAGAAATGGCGAACAGCGGCTCACAAACTGACGCTGTGGTAATGGTCTGGAAAGGTGTGTCTAGTATATTGCACACCTCCATTTCTGAGAACTCAGATCGGGAATTATTAGATTGGGCTACCTTAAAAGAGATTTCCATGGACAGAGATACTGCCCTGGACTTTGCCTTATGGCAGGAACTTGGCTGTGCTGTCCGGCACGAACTCCCGTCTGGGGACCCAGCAGTGTTAGAATTATATCAAACCTGGCGTTCGTTATTTATTCTGCTGACTGACCTTGACTGTGGCAGCAGAGCTGGCTCGCCTATTTCGGTAATGAGTGACGGAGGGATATCTGAAGGGGACTCCGCTGACCGGGCTCCGCAGGCAGAGCCTGCGCTGCCTCACCCTGCACAATTGCAGGACTCCGCGGCCCCCAGGGACCCTGCGCTAGCAGAGGTGGGGGTGTCAAAGCAGCGTGAGGGCGTGCAGTCTGCCTTGCCGCTCAGCTCGGTGGCGGCCACGAATTATCCAGGGCCACGAATTAGCGGCTTAGCAAATTGGACCCCCGTGGCGCCTCCTAGCCCGTCTGCACATGCATCGGCTGCACCAGGAACACCTGGATATTCCTTCTTACCCAGCGTAGCACCAGGCGTGACTGCACCGGGACTGCCTGGGTGCCCTCCTTGGTGCTGGACTGTCCGGCACCGCTGCAGAACTGAGCCATCGAACTTTTAATACAGCATCTGCCTTTGCCGACAGAGTTACTGAACATATCACAGCAGCTGGAGGAAATTCTCAGCTTGCAAAAGCAGCTGCTGCAGACACCAGAGGCACCCCGCCGTGTGGGTGCACCGAGCCTGCATCTTGCGCAGGCGGCACGGCTCCGAACCAGGGAGCGGCGTGGCCGGCAGCGAACCCAGAATTAGCGCTGCCGCAGGAAAACCCGGATGCTGCTGCGGCTGCAGAGTGGTAGCCGGTGGCAGCGGTGCCGAACACGGCCGGGGAGCGAGAAACAGCAGCAGTTTCGGCAGCGGCACCAGGCGCTGGCACGGTGCAAGAAACCGGACGCAGCTGCAGCGCGGGGATCAGAGACAGCACCGAAAGCTGCTGCGGAGCAAGAGACGAGCGCAGCAACCATTACCACAGGCCTAGGCCCTAGGGTATATCACCGTGTCCCGCAGCCATAGGGAGGAGGAGGAGGAGGAGAAGATCCAGCTCGCAGGAATTGTGCAGCAAGATTGATTTATTTAATTATTTTACAAACTCTTTTATAGGCTTTTTTCTTCATAGTCTAATTGGACAAAGGATCAGCCACCCCTTGGGGTGATTGGCTAAAATCCTAAAACATCCATTGTCAAAATATTTTTCTACTATACCATAAACAAGACTTTCCAAGGTTGCAGGTGGTTTAGTTGTTTACATAACTCTGCTACCTCTTCTGTGAGAGAGAAAAGTCTCTCACGGACTTAGAAAATAGACTATGAAGAAAAAAGTCTATAAAAGAGTTTGTAAAATAATTAAATGATTCAATCTTGCTGCACAATTCCTGCCTGCTGGATCTTCTCCTCCTCTTCCTCCTCCCTATGGCTGTGGGACACGGTGATATACCGTAGGAACCAGGCCTGCGGTAATAGAAATTTACATCAGTTATTAATTCTAAATATGTCCTTAAGGCTTTAACTATCTGACTCCATGACAAGAAATTTAAAGTTCAGTCTCTGCTTGTGGAAGGACCATCCCAGTCTCTGCTTGTAGAAGGACCATCTGCCTGATGGTTGACCTCTTGGTCATCATCAGAAGAGTCATTAGGCTGATGATCTACATTCTGGTCACCATTTGGATGGTCGGCATTCTGGTCATCATTTGGAGGTTTCCTGTCCTTCCTCTGGTGCCGCAGGTCAGGGCGAACGCATTTTGAAGGTAGCCACCGTACCCCAGTATCTGTTGAAACGCAAGCATACCCACGACCCCAAACGATAAGCTCATGAGGGCCTTCCCACTGGTTAGTGAGTAAATTCCGCACCCAGACTTTTGCCTGGGGCAGCTGTCTCTCGCCTGCAGACTGCAATGATAGAAAATGATTCAGAATAACAGGATTATTTGAATTTTGTGGTACTGTAAGGTGACTGATTGTATACAAAGCTTTTTCTAGTCGGCTTCAGTAACCAAATTCAAAGGTTCCTGTAAGAATCATTGAACAGCCATGATAACAGCCCTTAATTCAACTAACTGAGCAGTCTGACTCGGATTGGTGTGTCAGTCAGCCACCGCAAAGCAGTGTAGGATACTGTGCGCCCTTACGCACAGTGACCCCTGCTAAAAATTTGTCCCAATCCGTACTCCCCAAGCTGCCAACACGTCCCGCACCCAAAGGTTACGGGAAGTGGTAGTAACATAAGGCCTAATTGTAGCTGTGTGCCCCTCTGAGTCCTTCACCACCACAGGCTGTTCGCTTAAATAGCTCTGTGTGGTTCCTCCTAATCCTGTGATGGCCGATCCCACAGGGGCTAAAGGCCATGAGGGAGGCCACGCAGAGAAGGAGATGATAGTTACATCAGCACCCGTATCAATCAAACCTCGAAGCTGAGTCCGGGGCGGACGGGTGTTCAGCAGGATCAGGGTACATGTCATCTGTGGCGTTTCGTCAGAGATGTCTGCAGTCCAGAAGGCCTGCGGAAGTCCCGTAGATCCACTGCTGTTATCTTAGTGAGTTTGTTGTTCTATCCTGGGGACACAAGACTTAAAAGGCACTAATTTAGCAAGGCAGGTCTTTTCAGGAATAGTTACAGGGGGTTTTTGTATGGAGACCATAGCGCAAATCTGACCTTTAAAGTCAGCGTCAATAACTCCTGAGTGCACTAAGATTCCTTGATGGACAACATCAGGTTTTCCCACCAACATTGCACTGGATCCCTGGGCTAAGGGTCCATATGCATCCAAGGGAACCTTATAAATACCGCTAGAGTCTAAGACGACTGCGGCTGAGGTGTGTACGTCAAAACCATCTGATCCCTGGGTGCCGTCTCTAGGGTGGCTGGATAGGCCTGTGCCTGTACCTGTGCCACTCTCTGGGGGAGCGACTGCATCGGAGAGCAATTCCCCCTCCTTGCACCCCGGCGGAAGTTTCCCGACAAAGGCCAACCATCGGCATGAGTCTGGGATCTACAATAGTCCGAGCAATGCCCTGTCCTGCCACACCTCTTGCACTGGGGGATCGGTGTGTTCTCTTTTTGGCTCAGCTTAGGCCGCTTCCATTTTTTCGCCTGTTTTGGTTGCTTTGGTTCACGACCAGAAGATATGTTAACAGGCTGCAGGAACGCAGACAAAGCAGACCTTTTCTGGTTCCCTATTACAGCTGGTGGTGGGGTCCGTGGCTGCGACCCAGGAAGAGATGACCGGTCCGGGGAGATGGTCCCGAAAGGAATCGCCTGCCCAAGGTCTGGTATCTTCCTCTCAGCTGCTGGCAGAGGAGCCCTTGCAGAAGCTATCAGCTCTTTAGTGATTATCAGCTCGTGATTTCAGCTCAGCTCTGCAGGGCTGCCTCTAGGCCAAACCAGACCGGAGAGACGAGAAGACCCGTATGGCTGGTTCCGCACGAAGGTAGCTTTATTGTGGGTTCCCTCCGGCGAAGGGAAGGCCAGTGACGAGCTCTCCCCCACAGAGGCAAACTTGTCTTCTTTTATAGGGATACAGGGGATCAGCAAGGGGACCAATGGGTTACAGAGGGTCTGGGATAGACCAATGGGTTACAGAAAGATCTGCATAGGGTCTCCCAAAGGATTGTGGGTCTACTTTTCCTCACCATGACTCAAAAGTCCTTTCCAGGGAGTCCTGCTGGGCGATTGCGAAATCTCTTATCTCAGCAGACATCCCTCCAGGGCAGTGGCTGGGCATATCCCACAACTCCCCCTTCTGTATTTATTAAAAGGGCATTCCCAGTAGCCTAGGAGGCAAAAGAACATAAGTAACACAATAATAATTACAATGAATACCCACAAAGCTCCCTTAATCAAAGATGCAATCCATCCCGTTATTCCCCATCGTCCAAAAAGTCATTGTCTACTTTTAGGTCATCAAGGCTGTGGTGAGGACAGCATCAACGTAGATACATTTCATCTTTGGGCAGGGATGGGGCTTCTGAGAGGGAATACAAGCAAGATTTTGTTAGCTTTGTGGTGAGAGGGGAGGTTTTGGGGTTTAGGGAAGTTTGACAAGGGTTGAGGGAAGGGGATGTTCTGGGGTAACAAGGGGTGATAACATATAAACTAGGGATCAGTTTTTCCAGGCTGTGTCTGGCCTATGGCTTGACTGTTTGCTGTAGCTTCTTGTTCAGCTTTCTGTCTTGTCTGCTGCCGTGTGGTGGGATGATCCTTTTCCTGGTTGGTGGGCATCCGGCGACGTTTTCGTCTCCATGCAGAGCTGGTCTGGTTTTGGGGAGGTCCTGTATTTGTCTCAGGAGAGTTCTTGGTGTTTGTGGTAGCAGTGTTTGTAGGGCCGAAGTATGGTTTAATGCTTTTTCCTGGGAACCACTTCGGGCCCGATGGTAGCTGGACACAGGCGTAGCCTCTCCCCTAGGTAATCAATTGGAAAGGCCCAGAGACCTGGTGTGTTTCAGGGTCCTTCACCAGCACTGGTGGCTTCTCCGTGAGCTTAGCTTGGGTTGAATTTGAGAAGTGGCGGAGTACTGGGGGGTCAGGCTCTGATGAGGTACCATTTAGGAAGTTAATGACATAGAGAGCCTTAAAGAGTCTTTCAACAGGAGACAAGATTTCTGTTTCTCTCTGTTGCTGGTTGAGGACTCTTTTGAGGGTTTGGTGGGTCCTTTCTATGATGGATTGTCCTGTGGGGTTGCTAGGTATGCCTGTCTTGTGTTTTATTCCCCATTGGCTGAAGAAATCTTTTAACTTGTGAGAGGTGTAGGCAGGTCCATTATCTGTTTTGATTTCTTCAGGGACTCCCAGGGTGGCGAAGGCAAGGAGAAAATGCTTGATGACGTGGATGGCACTTTCTCCTGCATGGGCTGACGCAAACACTGCCCCAGAAAATGTGTCGACTGACACGTGCACGTATTTGGATCTCCCAAAGGATGGGAAGTGGGTTACATCAGTTTGCCACAATTGGCAGCTGTTCAGACCACGGGGGTTGACTCCGGTACCCACAGATGGTATTTGGTAGTTCTGGCAGTTCGGGCACGTTGCAATGATCGCTTTTGCTTGATCTTTTGAAAGCTTGAACATTCTGACGAGGGCAGGAATGTTTTGGTGAAAAAATGCATGTGACAACTTCACCTGGGCAAAGATGTCAGGGACGTTTGCAGTCTCTGCTGGCATGGCCAGTGCATCTGCCCTCCTGTTTCCTTCAGCAATGGGGCCAGGGAGGTCAGTGTGTGACCTCACATGCATAATGTAGTAAGGCTGTTTTCTGTGCGAGATTAAATGCATTAATGTAGAAACCAACTGGTATAATTTTTTGTTGGAGACCTCCTTTAGAAAAGCATGTTCAGCCCTCATAGCTATACCAGCGACATAAGCCGAATCTGTGACCAGATTAAAAGGTTCATCTTTAAACTTCTCAAAGGCTCTGACAACAGCTGCTAATTCAGCAATCTGTGGAGATCCCTCTACTATTTGGATATCAGACTCCCATTTCTGGGTATTGGGTTGTCTCCATGTCATGACAGACCGATGTGATGAACCATCAGTAAAGACGGTCAGAGCTTTAAGAGGTTTTCTACTTTGGATTAATTTTGGAATCAATTTAAAAGCTGCTTCACGGTAGAAAAGTCTATGTTTTGGCATGTGAATGGAAATTTGGCCTGTGTAGCTATCTAGGGCTAACTGGAGGCTCTCATTGGTCCGAAGCAACAGCTTCAGATCTTCAGTGGTCAATGGCAAGTATATGCATGTGAACTCACGCCCTGCAAGAGAGCGGAGACGAGTTCTGGCCTTTTTTATTAAATGTGCCATTACTTCTTGGAAGGTGGTTAATCTCTTTGTAGGTTGATGGCTTGTGAAGACCCATTCAAGTATCAGCAAAGGGTCTCTGAGTTGAGGGTCCCATTGGAAGATCAGTCCATGGAAACAGGGAGCCTTACCCAAAACTGCAAACTGAAGAGGCAGGCTGGGTTCAATGCGATGGGCTTGGCGTGAAGACAGGGCTTCTTGAACTTTAGTGATGGTATCTCGGGCTTCAGGTGTGAGGACGCATGGAGAGACCAAGTCTTTGCTGCCGTGGAGGAGGTTGAAGAGGGGATCAAGGTCTTCATTTGTAACTCCCAGTAGGGGGCGTATCCAATTTATGGATCCACACAGGCTGTGTAAGTCCCTTAGGGTTTTAGGGTCCTTTTTGATGGAGAGTTGCTGGGGTACGATGGTTCTCTCATGGATCTGGAGGCCAAGGTAAGTCCATGGGCTGGAGTGCTGCACTTTGTCTTCACGAATCTCGAACCCTGCTTCTTCTATGGCTTCAATTGTCTTTTTAAGAGTTCTGTCCAAGTAAGTTTTTTCTGATGCACAGATTAGTATGTCATCCATATAGTGGTAAATGATTGCTTCTGGAAACAGGCTCCTGATGGGGGATAGAATGTGGGCGACGTTCCACTGGCAGATGGTCGGGCTGTTCTTCATGCCTTGTGGGAGGACGAGCCAATGGTACCGTCTGAGTGGGGCTTTATTGTTAAGAGAGGGGATTGAGAAGGCGAACCGTGGTGCATCCTGGGGATGGAGCGGGATGTTAAAGAAACAGTCCTTAATGTCTATGATGGCCAGCAGCCAGTCTCGGGGCAGCATGGATGGTGATGGCAGGCCGGGTTGGAGGGGGCCCATGTCTTCAATGACCTCATTGATCTTTCGTAGGTCATGGAGTAGTCTCCATTTGTTTGTGCCGGGCTTTTTCTGTACAAAGACAGGAGAATTCCAAGGACTTGTAGTCTCAGTGATATGACCTTTGGCAAGTTGCTCTTCCACCAGGGCTTCCAGCGCGCTGAGTTTTTCTTTATCAAGGGGCCACTGCCTTGTCCATTTTGGGTTGTCAGTCTTCCAGGTGAGCGGGGGGGTAGATGGCAGCGCGCGTTTCTCAGTGGCCCCAGTCAGAAATCCTGGCTGGGAATGGTAAGAGTGGCACCCCACTGGGATAGAAGGTCTCTGCCCCATAAGGTGATGGGGGCTCTTACCACGAATGGTCGGGTGGTCGCTATCTTGCCCTCAGGTCCTTCAATGACAACATTTCGTTTGCTCCTCATGGATACTGCAACTCCACCAATCCCGGAGATCATACCTGCCACTGGCTCCAGTTCCCAATTCCCTGGCCACTCGGAGCGGGCGATGATGGTCACGTCTGCTCCGGTGTCCAGCATCCCTGGGCGGTAGACCCTCTCTCCTTTACAGAACAAGCTGCACTCAATGGTCGGTTTGTTTGAGCCCACGATCTCTATCCACATTGCTGTAGGATTGAGGGGAAGCTGCTCTGGGCGGTTCTGTGGAAGTAAAAAGGCTTGAGCAATCGGTGTTCTCTGTGGGAGAAAGAAAGGTATGTCCGTGCAGCAAAGCTGGACAAGAATCTCTTGTCCAGGGTGCACTGTTTGTATCTCAGGTAATACAAAGAGTTGTTCTGGACCATGGATGGTATCGCTTAGGATAAGAATGTCCCATGGGCCGTCATGCGGTCCATACTTTCCTGTGGGAATACGATAAAAACACTTGTCAACAAAGTTAAATGGCAGTGATGTTACCAGTTGGCGTCTCGTTCCGATCGGTAGCGCTCCGTGTGTTGGATCCTTCTCATGTGTTCTGGGATCACCTGGGATGATGGTGCCGGGCGAGGTCCAGCTGTCTGCTCTCGGTGGTCCGATGTGGAGTTCACTGCTGCGGCAGGGTAGTATGGCCTTTGATTTGTTGTCTGGGCGAGGGGCCTTGACACCGCGCTCCGATAGAAGTTTTTTGGACGCTGCTGGTGCTGTTGCTGTCTCTGGTGCCTTTGGTAGGTGGCGCGATGGTCCTGGGTGAGTGACCTTTGTGGGCAGTCCTTTATAAAGTGTCCAAGTTCGCCACAATAGAAACAGCGGGCATTCTCCTTAGAGACTGCTGCAGCAAATGCACCAGAAACTCCCTCTGTGATGCCTTTTACAACTGCTTGGGTCATTGTGTTCTCTGTGGATGTGTGTCTAGTACAAGTCTCTATCATTTGTTCTATTGTGGGTTCTGTGTCCATGGGTATTGCCCTCAAGATGTTCTTACATTGTTTGTTAGCATTTACCATGGCAAGTTTGCTCAAGGGTTCTTTTCGTCCATCCGGACTTTCTATCTGTTTTTCTAAGCTAGCTTTTAAACGATCAACAAACTGAATGAAGCTTTCATTTGCTGACTGATGTTAGAGAAATATTGTGTAGGAACAGAATCATCAGGGGTGAGAAACAGCGATGTCTTAGCTGCAATAGCTATGTCTTGTAATGCTACTTCAGGTAAGGTTGTAGCTTGATCTAAAGGTTTTTGGAGGTCACCTTCTCCAGCCAGTTGTTCTATTGTCCAATCTGTCTGATTTGCATCTTTAGCATAAGTGTCAGACAGTGTTTTTAAGTGTCTTATCCAATGCCTTTCCCATAACATATATTCGGCAGGGGAAAGGATGCAGTTAATAATGTTTTTAATATCATGTGGTACTAATGTATAGGCAGAGAAAGTTGCTTCCAATAAGTTTCTAAAGAAATGTGATCCTCTCCCATGGTCTTTTGCTGCCTTGCTAAGCTCTTTGATTTCTCTGTATGGGATAGGCTCCCATGTTTTTGTAGATAGGCCACCCCTCCTCCCTCTCCCTATAATGACTGGAAAAGCTGAAATTTTCTGAGCCAACTCCCAGTCCCCCTCCCGGTTTGCTTCCCTGCGTGTCTGTGCCCACCGGTCTTCAGATTCAGAGTCAGAGCTGCTGCTACTGTCATCTGAACAGAAGGGATAGGCCGTGGCAGGGCGGGGCTGGGATACAGGGGGCGTAGCACGGCGTTTTTGAAATGCCGGCTCTGCTTTACCCAGGGTGGGAATGGCGGGGGGTCGGGGGTGCTTTGAGGGGTAGGAAGGGGTCCACTTATGGCAGCAAGTGGGTGGAGAGGTTGTACAGCAGGAGGTCGTTTGGGGGGGCGGATTACAGGTAGTGCCGGTTTCGCAATTCCATGTGGAGTCGGGGTGGGCGATAGGAGGATGGGGGGGCAGTAGGCTCTAGCGCAGCAGCGGGGGGAATGGGGATTGTGCAAGAACCCGTGGTAGGGGGAGGGGGGGGGTGCAGGGAGAGGGGGAACATCAGCAGGGATTGCGCAAGATGCAGCTGGGAGGGGGGAGAGCGGGTGTGCCGGCGCCTGCCAGGGTGGCAGGGCCATTTGCGGTGGGGGAAGGGGGGAGGGAGATTCCATTCTATGGGTGATAGCCTGAGGCGGTGCCGCGGATAGCTGCGTTCCGCCAGCGGCGAGAGGGGCAGACGCTGGCGGGGGGCGTGACCCTTGTTCCGTGTCCCACAGGGTGTGCACGGAGCTCTGCGGGACCGGTCCCGTGCTGTACCATGCTTGCTCCGTGGGTGCGGGGGGGGGGCAGCGGCGGCGGGGCGGCTTGCGGGGCCGCCGTGCTGGGGTGTGGGGGGGGCAGGGTCGCGTGGAGCAGGGACGCGGCAGGAAACTGGGACGCGGTGGGGTGGGGGGGGTCGGAGGCACCGCGGGCCGGTGCGAGAGGGGGAAGGGTGGTGTCGTGCGGGGAGGGTTGCGGGATACCAGGGGCACAGGGAGACGGGGCTGGGGGGGGTTCAGAGTCATCCACGCCGGGGAGGGGGGATGAGTCTGGGGTGGGTACCGTGTGCGCTGCCTGGGGGGTGACAGCGGAACCGAGGGGGCGAGCGGTGGGGGCCGGACACGGGGGGACCGCCGGGAACAGGGGATCGGGGAAGGGAAGTGGGGGGGCCGGCGCCCCAGCCGGGCCAGGGCCGGGGCAGCTGGCTGGGTCCGCGCTCTGGCTGGCCATTACCGGAGGTGGAGAGGGGGGGTGGGAGGGGGGAAGGGCAGAGAAGGGGTTTGGCTGAGGGGGGGTTTTTGCACGACACGTTTTAACCAGTAAATGAAATAAAGGAATGAATTTTGAAACTGACAGGTTTCCCGAGGCTTGAGAGGAATACAGTTTGTTCCCCACACTGTCCCAGAACAAATCAGAAAGAACAGAATCGATGGTAGCTTCAGGGAAATTTAGAGATAGCCAATTACTGAAAGATTTGAGATTTTTCTTAGAAAGAACACCTTTACGGAATTTAAAGTCAGATTTTAAAAGAAGAGTCAGAAGAAAGGGGTATAGGTCTCTCTCAGATTGGGAAAGGCTGGGTTTAGCTTGCCTTTGTCCCATCTTAGTTCCTCCCTCAGCAGAAAAAGAGAAAAAAAACCAAAATAACTTAAAATGCGCGCAAGGGGAGAGCAGAGCCCCAAGTTTAAACTTACAAATCCCATTTCTGGTGGGGCTGGCTCCTGGAAAGGTCTGCTGGGGGGATGGTCTGGCAGCTCGGTCCTCAGGGACTTTGTCCTAGGTGGAAGATGAGGGACTCGAACTGTCCCCGTCCGAAAGGCCTGCTAAAACGTAGGCCTATCTTCAGAGGAGCAGCACACGAACGGCTGGTTCTGTCTTGGCTATCAAGACGCAGCTCAGGCCAGGTCCAGTTCTGGGGTCCAATGGCTGTTCGGGCGCCAGTTATTACAGCTGGTGGTGGGGTCTGTGGCTGCGACCCAGGAAGAGATGACCGGTCCGGGGAGATGGTCCCGAAAGGAATCGCCTGCCCGAGGTCTGGTATCTTCCTCTCAGCTGCTGGCAGAGGAGCCCTTGCAGAAGCTATCAGCTCTTTAGTGATTATCAGCTCGTGATTTCAGCTCAGCTCTGCAGGGCTGCCTCTAAGGCCAAACCAGACCAGAGAGAGAGACGAGAAGACCCGTATGGCTGGTTCCGCACGAAGGTAGCTTTATTGTGGGTTCCCTCCGGCGAAGGGAAGGCCAGTGACGAGCTCTCCCCCACAGAGGCAAACTTGTCTTCTTTTATAGGGATACAGGGGATCAGCAAGGGGACCAATGGGTTACAGAGGGTCTGGGATAGACCAATGGGTTACAGAAAGATCTGCATAGGGTCTCCCAAAGGATTGTGGGTCTACTTTTCCTCACCATGACTCAAAAGTCCTTTCCAGGGAGTCCTGCTGGGCGATTGTGAAATCTCTTATCTCAGCAGACATCCCTCCAGGGCAGTGGCTGGGCATATCCCACAGTTCCCAGATCCCACCTTAGCGCAGGCTTCGACCATGTCTGTTACCTCAGGATCCCCTGGCAAAGCATCTATGATTTTTCTGGACTCCTCGTTTGTGTTATCTCTCACTAACTGCCTTAACAACATCTGTCTTAACCCGTCATCCTCAACCTGCTTCTCGAGAGAAGCAGCGACTTTCTCTACAAAAGAGAGGAATTACTCTGATCTCCCTTGAACTATTTCAGTATATCGCTTTCTAGGCACAGACAACTCTATGGTTTTCAACAGGGCAGCCATGCCGGCCTGTTGAGCTTGCTGCAGGATGCTAGAGGACAAAGCACCCTGTAGGCTGGGATCAGAGAAGGGACCAGTCCCCATCAAAGCATCCATTCCCGCTGTCCGTCTAGGATCCTCAGCAGGGAGCTGCATATTCCCTAATGCAGCCTTGCCGGCCACCTTTCTCCAGGTTTTCTCAAAAACTGTAAATTGTATAGGCTGAAATAGAATTTGACCTAAGTGTCTGATATCAAATGGAGCAAGTAAATCTGTATTTATCACCCTTATTATCTGCATAACCTCAGCAGAACCTAGCCCATGTTGTGCCACCTTGGATTGCAGGTCCTGGGCAACCTTCCAAGCAATTGCCTCATGCTTATCATGCTCCCCTGAATTTGGGCAAGCCTTATACACTGGGAAAGCTTGGATCTCCCCTTTTGGGGAGTCACTACCATCCTGAACTTCTGGCACAGCCTGTGGATGAAGTTTAACAGCTTCTCGATTACCCCCAGAATCCTCAAATGTATTTGGCATTCCAAGTGTTTCCAATAACCTCCAGTCACCCTCCTCCAATGCTCGCATTTTAACTGACTCTGACGCGATTGTAGTGGGTCGGACACACTGTTACCTTGCAGTCCTGAAAGGTCCAGGGGCGAGACTGGCACAGCCTTTTCCTTCGCCGCGCGGCTACAGCCGCCTGACGACCTGGGGCCAGAACCTCATCTGCTTCACTTCCCGATGATGAGTCATCAGGCAAAGGCAACTCTGAGACGCTGGGAGCGAACAGAGGTGGATGGAGAGGGGCACTTTGGCTAAGTTTGCTAGAGCCAGAACAGACAGCACAGACTACAGGTGGCTGCGCTGCAGTTTGAACAGCAGCCTCTTTACGGGATGCCGTCTTGGCCGGCCGCAGCCGAACTGGAGCTGGAGCTACTACAGCCATCTCTGGGGCAACAGCCGCGCCCGGCGCCGCCCTTGTCTCTTGCACCGCGGCCGCGTTCAGCGCCCCTGCCCCCGGCCGCAGCTCTGCAGCCGTGGCCGCTTCTGGGTTTTCCCGCGGCAGCGGTACTTCCGGGTTCGCCGCCGGCCACGCCCTCCTTTGTTTGGAGCCGCGGCTCCCGCAGGCGGCGCGGGCCGTGCTGGCGGCACGGGCCCGGTACACCCCGCGCGGCAGGGTGCCTCTGTTATCTGCAGCAGCTGCTCTTGCAAGCTGAGCAGGTCCTCCAGCTGCTGTGATATGTTCGGTAACTCTGTCAGCAAAGGCAGATGCTTTTTTAAAAGGTCGATGGCTCGGTTCTGCAGCGATGCAGGATAGTTCAGCGCCAAGGAGGGCACCAGGCAGCGGACCACACCCAGGCAGTCTCGGAGCAGGCACGCTGTAAGAGACGCTCCGAAGATTCCTCATCTGCCTCACGATCGTCGCCGAGGACAGAGACTGAACACAGGAGTCCTGGCCCTGCTGAGGTGGGATGTCTGCCAAGTGTTGCCTACGGGTGTGCCCACTGGGAACTGGTATGCATTCCTGAGGAAAATTAGTGCAGGTCACAATGGACTGTGCCGTTCTTGCTGCCCAGGCGGGAAGGACTGCGCTGAAGCGAAAAGGAACGACCTGTCCTGTACACCTCTCCGGTACACCTGTCTTGTACGTCTGTCCTGTATCTGTTTCCCAAAGCAACGGACCCCATAACAATGGCTGTAGACTTCCCAACCTCTTGGCCAGTTGCCCCTCGCTTCTGAAAAGGACTATAAAGGGACCTTCTAAAATAACCAAGTAGGAGATCTCCCCACGGAAAGAAGACGAATCTATTGGCAGAAGACCACGAGGACTTCGTCTCATCCGTTGGTAGCTATTGCCCCTCTTTTTCCCCCTCTCTACTTTGTTTTTCTCTCTCTCTCTCTCTTACTCTCTTCTATTGCATTACTGTGTTGTGGGCACTTAATAAAGGTGCACTGTTTTGATTAAAACTGAAATCTCTTGTGTCCTTTTACACTCTGAGATCGATAAACGAACCATCATGACCCTCGCTTGCATTCACGAATCGTGACATTAAACTGGCATCACGGACAGGATCTGTCAGACAGAAGGGGTTGCATGGTTGTGTGTAGTCTGTAATAGGGGAAGGATGTTTCGCTCCAGCCGCACCTAGCCCGACACCCCGATAAGGGTGAGCGGTGTCTAGAAAGCAAGGGGGGTGACTCGAATTTCCCGCAAACTGCACACGCCTAGGTGAAAAGCACCCCATACTCAGCTGAGGGCTCTGTCTTCAGATTTTTCACAAAAGATCTCTTAGTGTAAAAGGGGGAACTGTGTTTTTTGGTGTGTGTGTGAATTTGGACTGCTTGGTGTAGTGAAGAGACGACCATAAGTAACTTAAGGAGTACCTCCCAAGCAGATTTGGTCTCTTCACCCACCCAGGGAAGCGAAGGGAGACACAGTGAAGCTGTTTGTGTCACAGTGTGTAATTAACTTTTACCTCCCTGTGATGGTTTTGATACCTTCATAAAATGACTGAAAACCCTAGTGCAAAAGTTAAAGCTGCATTTTATGCTCTGCTAGCAAAACATAATGCCCGGCCCTCTCTGGGAGGGGAAGAATGGGCTCAAAATAACTGGTTTAATTTGGATAATGTAACTGATAGAGTATGTTCTTTACAACATGAGACTAGATTTAAATTTGGCCGAAATAAAACCATAATCTGCTCTGTTTTAGGGGCATACCTTGCGGCAGCTATAGATCATCACTTAAAGCAATGTACTGAGGAGAAAGCAATCATAGATTCACTTCAAAACCTAGTGGAGATTTTACAGAAACAATTAGATGAAGAGAAGAATAAAAATCATTTGCTAAACACTGCTTTAAAAGAGGAATATTTTAGGAATTCAAAGAATGCTGACTCACCAAAAGAGACAGAGGAAAAGGAAACTCCTCACATTAACCAAATATATCCCCAGAAAGAACTAATACTAGTAAAAAATTGTGGGGAAAACTGCTGCCCTCGTATGAGACCTCTGATTAAAACAGAATATAATTATATCAGTGATGAAGATTTTGAACCGCATATCACCACTAAACAAATACCATACACTGCTGTTGAATTGGCCAGGTTAAAAAAGGAGTATGGGCGGCTCCCCCACGAATCTGAGACGGAATATGTTTTCCGAGTGTCCCTCACTGGAGGAGACCAAATTCAATTAACTAACAGGAGGCCAGTGGATACTGGGGACATGAAGTTTTCTTGACAACAGGAGACAAACGTAGCACATGGTCCGGACTCAGCATGCAGCTTTCTGGGCCGGGGGACTCAATCCTTTAGAAAGGGGAGACCCTTTAGCTATAGTTGGTACCCCCGATCAACTTCTAGATAGCGTCCACAAAGCCGCCTGTTTGCAAATGATCCATGAAAGGAAGTTAACTCCTGGATATGAATCCCCGATGCAATTACCTGTGAAACCTGAACTGATGACCCCTTTAATTCGAGGCCTTCCAGAATCACTCAAACCTACAGCAATTGTCCTTCAAAAAACCATAGCAGCTGTAGGTCCCGTAGAAAGGCTGGATAGATTCCTTGGAAACCCGAGCGACCAAACTGGATCTACCGGTCCTGGGTTTACTCCATATTCAACCCCCTCTCAGCCGCCAGGTTCACAATTGAATTCACCTGCCGGTGATCACGTAGTTTGGACATGGAGTGAGGTTGCAGAAGATCTGATTAATTACAGTAGAAAATATGGACCTATAAAAATCCCAGAGGAAAAATCAGACAAAACAAAAGGTGTCAGATACATTAGGGCTCCTCATAGTGAAAAACCAGAGAATGTAAAACAGATCTCTAACCGTCAACATTGGTGGTTATTAGGTATCAAAAAGGGAGTCCCCTGTGGGTGATTCAGGAGGGGGGGGGGGGAAATGTAGGTGATTAGGGATAGGCGTTCGGAAGATATCATGTTGTACGGGACAGGTAGAACCCCTCCCCTCTACAGGTAATACGTGAGCAGAAGGAAGTGACGCGGCAAACCCAGGTTATTTAACCCTATGTAATCCATGAATAAACGCCATTTGCCGTCCACCACATTGGTGTCTGTGAGCTGATGGTCCGAACGACCTGAGGTGGTTGTCGTGCCGTTCCTGAACCAGGTCCCTACGCCTCCGAGAGGCAACAAGTGGTGCCGAAACCCGGGAACCGGAATCGGAATCGGGATCGGGAATTCGCCTGGACGGGTGAATGGCGGCTGGCGCGGCAGGACCAGCCCGGCGGGGAGGACGCTCCCGGACCAGCGAGGAGGATGGAAGCTCTCACGAAGGTCGTATCTCAGATTCATAAGCAATGGGGTATTGATTGCAAGCCAAAAGATTTTACACTTGCTGTTGCGAGGCTATTGGAAATTGGGGTCATAGACTGACCGGTGGATATACTGCACCCAGAAGTATGGGACAAATGTACTAAGGCTCTGGCCGATGAAACAATGTCCTCGGGTTCAGGGAAAAACCTTAAATTATGGGGAAAAGTCATGCAGGCTTTGCGTAAGGCTCTGCAAGAGCAGGAGACCTGGAAAGCCGCACGGAACTGTTTGCTGGCCACACCTCGGTTGGGAGTTTGGGCGGCCACGCAAACTACAGATGAAAGCAGCCCTGCCGAGCGCACAGACTCGCAGGAGCAAGCACCCTCTCCACGGCCCCCCAGCCCAACCCTGCCTACAGAGGGAAAGGAGCAGGCGCAGTCATTCTGGGGCGGGCTGGTGGAGGAGGCCAGGAGGGCTGCCATTAAAGCGGAATCCGAAACGGCGTGGGCGAGACCCCTGCCCTATGCCCCGCAGAATGGCGCCGACCCCCGAGGGGATGGGGGGGGCGCACACGCGGCCGGCGGGAGCGGGGGAGGTGCGCCAGATAACACAGACGCGGCCGGTGGTATCAAAGAAGGTCCGCTAGATACCGCAGACGCGCGTGAACGGAAAAGGGGGGGGAATCCCGGAGGGGGAACCAAGGCCAACCAGAGCGCTCGCCCAGAAACATGCCCTTTATATAGCAAGAGCCTCCCTCAGCAGGAGGCGGGGTGAGCCCAGGGGGAAGGAACGGCCCAATCCTAAGAGAAAGGGGCGGGGTAGGAGCCCAGCGAAAAAGCTCCGGAGCCCGGAAGTATCCAGTCAGTCGACTTCCAGCTCCAAGTCAGACTGTAGCTGGAGCGAGTGGCTTGACGAATGGTCCGTAACCGACTCCGACTCCGACAAAGATGATTTAAAAATAGATAAAAGCTGTAACCACCGCGCTCCTACTTGGGCCAAGGGGAAATTTGAAAAAGAACCTACTCCGCTTACAGACTGGAGAAAGATAAAAACAGCCTGCACTGAATGGGCCCCTTCAGCCACGCTAGCTTTCCCGGTCCGAGTAGGAGGACAAGCTGGAAACCAGAGGACTTACTCACCGATAAATCCTAAAGATATACAAGCAATTGTTAAAGCAATTGCAGACAGAGGGATTAATTTGGCTATGGTTTCCACCCTCAACGACAGCCTTTTTGGAGGGGACGACATGCTCCCGTTTGACCTATCAAATACCTAAATCAGCTCCTTACGATCCATTTCTCAGCGTACTAAACGCTACCTTTTGTCATTGAATCAATCAAACCCGAACCTTACAGAATCATGCTGGTTGTGTTATGATGCGCAACCCCCTTTTTCTGAGGGCATTGCACTTAATGTTCCTTTTGGCTACTCAGCAGCACAAAATCCACACCAGTGCAGGTGGGATGCCCCGCGGAGAGGAGTTACTCTGAGTCAGATCACAGGCCAAGGCAAGTGCTTTGGCAGTGCAGTCTTAGCAAAACGAATAGGCAATGTCTGTACTGAATTTGTCAAACTTGACAAAACGATCAATAAGTGGGTGGTCCCATCCGCGTCAGGAATGTTTGTTTGCCAGCAATCCGGAATAAGCCCCTGTGTGCTTCTTGATAAATTTGATAACTCCGCTGATTTTTGTGTCCAAGTTTTAATTGTTCCTAGAGTCCTGTATCACCAAGAAGAAGAAATGTACCACCTTTTTGAAGAACCTAGCCGGCTCCACAAGAGAGAAGTAATAACAGGCATAACCATTGCAATGCTGCTCAGCCTTGGAGCCACCGGCTCGGCCACAGGTGTTTCAGCCCTCGTGACCCAACACCAGGGACCTTCTCAGCTGCAGATGACTATTGATGAGGACTTGCAAAGAATTGAAAAATCCATCTCCTTTCTAGAGAAATCTGTCTCCTCTCTCTCAGAAGTCGTCCTGCAGAACAGGCGAGGACTGGGCCTCTTGCTCATGCAACAAGGAGGCCTGTGTGCCGCCTTGAAAGAGGAATGCTGCTTCTATGCAGACCACACCGGAGTTGTATGGGACTCAATGACCAAATTAAGAGAAAGGCTAGCCCAGAGAAAAAGAGAAAGAGAAGCCCAACAAGGATGGTTCGAGTCGTGGTTTAACCAGTCTCCATGGCTGACCACCCTTGTTTCCACTCTAATAGGCCCCCTCACTATGTTACTGCTAACGTTTATTTTCGGGCCTTGCATACTAAACAAATTAGTGTCATTTGTTAAAAGCCGGTTAGAAAAGGTTAACATTCTATTTGTTGACCGCCAACAATTGCTCTAGAGCGCATTTATTTTGTAAATGTTATATCAGTTTTTATAACTTGTTATGTAGGTTTTTGCTAGTTCTTGAAATTTTATACCATTTATACTTTGCATGTTTTTTAATCAATCATGGGGGGGGGGAAATGTGGGTGATTCAGGATAGAGGGGGGGGAAATGTAGGTGATTAGGGATAGGCGTTCGGAAGATATCGTGTTGTACGGGACAGGTAGAACCCCTCCCCTCTACAGGTAATACGTGAGCAGAAGGAAGTGACGCGGCAAACCCAGGTTATTTAACCCTATGTAATCCATGAATAAACGCCATTTGCCGTCCACCACATTGGTGTCTGTGAGCTGATGGTCCGAACGACCTGAGGTGGTCGTCGTGCCGTTCCTGAACCAGGTCGCTACGCCTCCGAGAGGCAACAGTCCCCAGAGATGTGATGGATGGCTTACCCCTTGATAAATTGAGTAAGGTAGTGTCTAACTGGCACTGCTGAAACTCATTCTACCGAATCCGTCACTTCAACTGAGTGCACCCCCCCTCCCTCAGAATCTGGTCAGTGAGTCAAAGCAACCTCTCCCTCAAGGTCTGTGCAGTGAGCCAAAACGACCTCTCCCTCAAAACCAGGGAAACTAGACCCTCCGTCTCTTGTCAGTGGGTGAAGAGATGGAGCATGGGTATACCTGAGAATGCTCACTAAAAATAAAACAGGAGATATAATGATCACAGCTATTATAGGCGCTAAACAGGCACCTGTAACTTTTCTGATTGACACTGGGGCACAAATTTCTGCACTGACAAAGAAAGATGCCCGGACGTGTGGAATTGTTCCAACAAAGAACTGATATTGTGTTTTAAATGCCTTGGGAATGACAGAATCTATGAATGTGGCCCTAGTCAAGCTCACTTTGCCTGGAGAGGAAAATCAACTCTCTATTAATATGGTGATTGGAGATATCCCAACCAATTTATTAGGGATGAATGCCCTCGTTGGGAGACAGTGGGAGGACTCAGAGGGTCTTCTGTGGTCTTTTGGCACACAACGTTTTAATGTCAGACTGCTCCAAGCCGCACCCTCCCTACCATTCAGCAAAGTAACTAATGTGAAACAATACCCCCTCCCCCTGGGTGCCAAAGAGGGCATCAAGCCAGTGATACAGGAGCTATGAGAACAAGGAGTAATAGTTAATACTCATTCTCCTTTCAATTCTCCGGTGTGGCCAGCACGAAAGCCTAATGGGAAGTGGAGGCTGACAATAGATTTTCGTAGGCTAAACGCTAACACAGACCCTCTTACAGCAGCCATCCCAAATCTGGCAGAATTAATAACATTGATTCAAGAAAAGGCTCATTCAATCATGGCAACTATAGATGTCAAAGACATGGTTTTTATGATACCTTTACAGCCAGAAGATATGGACCGTTTTGCTTTCACATGGGAAGGTCAGCAATACACTTTCACTAGGCTTCCCCAAGGGTACAAACATTCTCCTACCCTGGCTCATCACGCTTTAGCCCAAGAGTTAGAAAAAATACCCAAAGCTGACAGTGTGACTGTTTATCAATACATTGATGATATCCTTGTGGGAGGAGATGAAATAGAAGGAGTGAGAGATACCCAACAGAAAATAATGTCCCACTTAGAAAGCCTTGATTTGCAAATTCCCCCAGAAAAAATCCAAAATCCTTCACATGAAGTGAAATTTTTGGGAATTTGGTGGAAAGGAGGTATGACATGTAATCCACCTCATACCCTAATCTCTTTAGATCAGATTAAAATGCCTGAATCCAAAAAAGATCTCCAACATGCTTTAGGATTATTAGTATTCTGGAGAAAACACATCCCAGATTTTTCCATAATTGCCAGACCTCTTTACAACTTGTTAAGAAAAGGGATAAAATGGGAATGGACTGCTTCTCAAGAAGAAGCATTGCAATTGCTGATTTTTGAAGCAACAGCTCACCAAGCCCTGGGCCCTATTCACCCTACAGATCCTTTTCAGGTGGAATGGGGATTTGCCTCCTCAGGGTTGTCAGTACACATATGGCAGCGGGGCCCCGAGGGTCCGACGAGGCCTGTTGGTTTTTACTCCCGTGGCTTCAAAGATGCTGAAAAAAGGTACACTACCTGGGAGAAAGGATTGTTTGTGATTAGCTTAGCTCTCATAGAAGTGGAGAAGATTGCACGACAACAACCAATTGTTTTGAGAGGCCCTTTCAAAGTTATTAAGGCAGTCTCTACTGGCACCACCCCCACCTGACGGGGTGGCCCAGAGGGCCTCAGTAAGGAAGTGGTATGCTCAGATTGAACATTACTGTAGCGTCTTCTCCATAACTGAAGGAGCTGTAAAAAATCTGGCAATCCAAGAAACTGAAAACTTGGGTAGCAGCCAAGGCAAACCTGCCTCAGTCATTAAGGTAGCCCCTCCTTTTTCCCCTGAACAGTCAGCAAATTCTTGGTTTACAGATGCTTCTGCCAAGCAAGAAGGAAAGGTGTGGAAGTACAAGGCTGTAGCCCTCCACACTTCCTCAGGTGAACGAATTATCACAGAGGGGGAAGGCAGCGCCCAAGTTGGCGAGCTGATCACTGTTTGGAGTGTTTTCCAACGTGAGGCACAGAATACTTCTCTTGTCTGTATCTACACTGATTCCTATGCTGTGTTTAAGGGATGTACTGAGTGGCTTCCTTTTTGGCAGCAAAATAACTGGGAAGTTAACAGAATCCCAGTATGGCAAAAGGAAAAGTGGCAAGAAATTCTAAATATTGCAAGTCAAGGGAATTTTGCCGTGGGGTGGGTAGCCTCTCACCAGACAGATGGAAATCCAGCAGGAGAGTGGAACAATAAAGCTGATGAATTAGCAAGACTAAGTCCTTTGAAAAAGGACCAGATTACAGAGGACTGGGAGCACTTATTAGAATGGTTGCATGTAAAAAACAACACACTGGTGCAAAAGATTTGTACAAAGAAGCCCTTGCTCGCGGTTGGTCTGTTACCAGAGAAATGTGTAAAACATGCATATCAGCCTGTGAACAATGCCACAGACGGCTGGAAAGACACCCTTTGGAAGATGACCCTCTGCATTTAAGAAAAGGTAAAGGTAAAGGCTTATGGGATGCGTGGCAGGTAGATTATATTGGCCCCTTTAAAAAGTCAGGAGGCAAACACTTTGTGCTGGTAGGAGTGGAGATTATATCTGGGTTAGTCCAGGCCGATGCCTTTAAAAGAGCTACAGGAGATAACACTGTCAAAGCATTGCAGGGATGGTTTGGAACTTTCCCAAAACCACAAGAAATTCAATCTGATAATGGGTCTCACTTTACTGCCAAAGTTGTACAGGACTGGGCAAAAAGTGAAGGGATTAAATGGACTTTTCACACCCCTTACTACCCTCAAGCTAACGGGATTGTAGAAAGGACCAATGGTCTCTTGAAACGACTTCTGAAACCACAGGAGGGAAATTGGGATGTTCGGCTATGGGAAGCTGTGAAAGGTGTGAATGATAGATGGGGGGTAAACGGGTGTCCTAAAATCACTGCCTTTTGCCCAACAGCTCCAAGCACAATTCCTTCACTACAGGGACCAAATGATCCTAAGAATCCTGCACACTACCCTGGACAACCTGTTTTGGTAGACTTTCCTACTGTAGGAGAAGTACCACTAGTGCTAAAAAGCCCTCTGAATAAATGTGCATGGGTAGCCTCTGATGCCCTAGGGAGAGAGCATTGGATACATACACGCTGGATAATTCCATCATTCTAATTTTCTGCCTTTTGGTAGCAGACTCTGTTGTGTTTACTTTTCCCAGAAGAACTCCGAGGGACATAAAGACCACATAAACCATGATAAAACTGGTGATACTTTTCTGCATCCTACCACAGCACCAGGGTCAAAAAACAGCTGAGTGGCCATGGTCTGAAGCTACCATTAGATACACTAGCACCCTAGGATCCTATCCCAGAGATCGTCGCCCAAACCTAGCCACTGTAGTACTGCACGACTCTGAGGTATACCGTTCAAATGAATGGGGATGGGACTTGAAGGATTGGACTACAACTCTAAATGGAACAATTGGTGAAAGAATTGAGGTAAGATGTAGAAAAGTAGAAGGATCTTTCTCTGAGAAAGCTTCCACCATTACAATTGCTGGGAATTTTCTAAAACCAGATGGGAAAAGTGATTTGCACCCCAACATTACGGCCGAACTCTGCCCTACAACGGAGTGGGCGTGTGACAAACAAACCCCCTTCATCCTGTGTTGCCATCAGAAGAATGTCGGTAACTACACCTTAGACCCCAGTACCAACAATGTGCAAATCATGAAGCTTTGCAAAAATGAACCAACTGACTGATGGTATAACTTTAACTAAATCAGCCTATGTAACATGCAATTGGCTAAATAACCAGACAGATCAGGCAAGTTTGAAAGGTTTAACTTATAAATTCAAAATAAATGCCATAGCAAAGCCCATACTGAGTGCAGTAATTACGTACCATGGTATAAGTACCTCCCTTATGCTAGATGACAAGAATAACGTTTTTCCTCCGTTTATGGTAACCCAAGGTGATGATGTTTCAATACGATGTAGATTAATTGATGGATCTTTTACTAAACCTATACACAGTTATAGCATTGGACCTCACGGCCGTGTTTTGTTTTGTGAAATTCAAAACCAAGATTGTTGGCTAAACTTAACTGCTGTACAATTTTCCCATAAAGTCATGTGTGGTAAAAACAATACAAAACACTGGGGACAACTCGATGTCGATGTCGTAATACCTACCACCCAACCACCGGTTATGCTAAGCCCAAGAATTTTTGAAATTGGACCATATATAATCAGGAAAACAGGCCAACAACAAATATTGTTCAATCCGGCATGGTCCCTTAAACAAGTCAAATTGCTGATGCAAAACAATGTCTCAGAAGTTCAGCCAGCTTGTTCACCTATTCTGCAAACTTCCTTCAAGGGGTGGACAACCTGGTTGCGAAAGAGGAACCCTTCTAAGAAACGAACGCAAAGAGACATAACCGGTGTTATGGGAACAGGATTGGGAATCTTAAATAGTATTGATTCAGAAGTACTAATGAATAAATTGGCTGCCACAACTACAGATTTGACTAAAATACAACAACCACTGCAGTCATCCCTATTAGCCTTGGGAGGCCATCAGTGGTTGTTATCAAACATATTACCAAATTGGGAAAAGTAAATGTGAATGACCACAAATTGATAATTGACCCACTCGATGCTACACAAAACAACATTTCTTTGGCTCTCAGCTGCATCCAGGCTCAATTATGGATGCAGTCAGTTGCTGCCTCAATTATAAGAGAAAGTGAAGAAGGCACTTTTCCTACTGAAATTCGGAAAATAATCTGGGACAGTGACACTGATTTTGAAAGAGAATTCCAATCCTGGTGGAACTTAGTAAATTTTACCTACGATCCCATCACAAACACAGCCACAGCCTTTGTACTAACCATACGTAATGCTTCAGTGCATTTGATATTCCCTGTCATTGCATTAGGGCTGAACCATGATGGAGCTGCTCTCTATCCTTTCGAGCATAGAGAATGGGCCTGTCAAATTGGTGAGAAGTGGCAAACTGTTAGTTTAGAAACTTGTATTGTCCGAGAACAACAAGGGTTCATCTGTGAAAGTAATGCAATTAGAGCTCAAGACATTTGTTTAGATACAGAACAAAATATCTGTCATTTTGAAATTCATCCTAACGAGATTCCTGAAACAGTGCTTGTCTATATAGGTAATGGATGTGCATGCTTAAGAACTGCTTGTGATAAAGTATTTGTAGAAAATTTAGTAGGACATACTAAAAATCATTCAAATTTTTGTGTTTGTAACTTTACTAAAATCATAGGATGCGATTTTTCATATTTAGCCCCAGTTACTTATCACCTTTTACAGTCCAATTACACACTGATCCACAGATTATTGCCTACCCCCATTGGGATGAATCTTACTTTGGTAAAGCAATTGTTGCTTCACCAAGATTTAATTGAAATTTTGGAAAAGATCAAGAAAAATGGACAGAAAACCTTGGTAACTGTTCATCACAATGTGAAAGAAATACATCGTGTTCTAGAAAGGGTAAAGAAAGATGCTGAACACAGGTGGTGGGATACTCCTTTTGGGTGGTCACCTACTGCTACAGGTGTCCTGAACAAATTGTGTCATCCCATCATTGTTCTCTTGATTTTGGTTTTGATTGGTTTTGCTTTATCAGCAGTCTTATACATCATGAATTGTAGAATGATGAAATGGTTAACACAGTTGACATCTATAATAGATGTCCACGTCCCATCTACTGTGGACATCCCCAAGGTTATTGAAACGAGACGAACTACACAAGTATTAAAATAAGATGTGATAAGAAATTAGAGGTATTTTGATTAAAAAATTATTTATTTCTTTCTTTTGTTTCCTTCTTTTTCTTTTCTTTTCTTTTCTTTTCTTTTCTTTTCTTTTCTTTTCTTTTCTTTTCTTTTCTTTTCTTTTCTTTTCTTTTCTTTTCTTTTCTTTTCTTTTCCTTCCTTTCTTATGTTCTCTACCCTTTTCCGGGATATGCTACCAACATTGACGAGTCCTGAAGACTTCGCAACGACACTACGAAATCGTGCTGATGGAGTTCGCTTGACAACAATCGTGAGTCACGGGGTGGTGTAAGAGATGGTCCAAAGATCCCTCATCTGCCTCACGATCATCGCCGAGGACAGAGACTGAACACAGGAGTCCTGGCCCTGCTGAGGTGGGATGTCTGCCAAGTGTTGCCTACGGGTGTGCCCACTGGGAACTGGTATGCATTCCTGAGGAAAATTAGTGCAGGTCACAATGGACTGTGCCGTTCTTGCTGCCCAGGCGGGAAGGACTGCGCTGAAGCGAAAAGGAACGACCTGTCCTGTACACCTCTCCGGTACACCTGTCTTGTACGTCTGTCCTGTACCTGTTTCCCAAAGCAACGGACCCCATAACAATGGCTGTAGACTTCCCAACCTCTTGGCCAGTTGCCCCTCGCTTCTGAAAAGGACTATAAAGGGACCTTCTAAAATAACCAAGTAGGAGATCTCCCCACGGAAAGAAGATGAATCTATTGGCAGAAGACCACGAGGACTTCGTCTCATCCGTTGGTAGCTATTGCCCCTCTTTTTCCCCCTCTCTACTTTGTTTTTCTCTCTCTCTCTCTCTTACTCTCTTCTATTGCATTACTGTGTTGTGGGCACTTAATAAAGGTGCACTGTTTTGATTAAAACTGAAATCTCTTGTGTCCTTTTACACTCTGAGATCGATAAACGAACCATCACGACCCCCGCTTGCATTAGTGGATCGTGACACACGCCTGGCTCTATGCCGGCTAAGAAGGGACATCTGGGCTGCTTTTGCTCCGCTGGTGCATACACAAACGGGCTAGGAGACACCACGGGGGTCCAATTCTCTAAGCTGCTAATTCGCGGCCCTGGATAAGCCGTGGCCAGGGCCGAGCTGAGCGGCAAGGCAGGCTGTGCGCCCTCCCGCTGCCCCGACACCCCCGCCTCTGCTGGCGAGGGGTCCCTGGGGGCCACGGAGTCATGCGAGTGTGCGGGGTGAGGCGGCGCAGGCTCTGCCTGTGGAGCCGGGGTTGTTTTTTCAGATTCCACATCACTTGCCCCCTCGGACATTCCTCCGTCATTCATCACCGAAATAGGCGAGCCAGCCCTGCTGCCACAGTCGACATCAGTCAGCAGAATAAATAATGAATGCCAGGTCTATTACCGCAGGCCTGGTTCCTACGGTATATCACCGTGTCCCGCAGCCATAGGGAGGAGGAGGAGGAGGAGAAGATCCAGCAGGCAGGAATTGTGCAGCAAGATTGATTTCTTTAATTATTTTACAAACCTTTTATAGACTTTTTTCTTCATAGTCTAATTGGACAAGGGACCAGCCACCCCTTGGGGATGATTGGCCAATATCCTAAAACATCCATTGTCAAAATATTTTCTACTATACCATAAACAAGACTTTTCAAGGTTGCAAGTGGCTTAGTTGTTTACATTCCCTGCTACCTCTTCTGTGAGAGAGAAAAGTCTCTCACGGACTTAGAAAATAACAAGAAAATCCTCACTAACAGCATTTTTGTACCTACACAGGTCTGGTATAATTCTAACGCTGCTGGGTCCCCAGTTGGGAGTTCGTGCCGGACAGCACAGCCAAGTTCCTGCCATAAGGCAAAGTCCAGGGCAGTATCTCTGTCCATGGAAATCTCTTTTAAGGTAGCCCAATCTAATAATTCCCTAACTGAGTTCTCAGGAATGGAGGTGTGCAATATGCTAAACCCACCTTTCCAGACCATTACCACAGTGTCGGTTTGTGAGACATGTCAGGACACGTCAGAGAGTGCAGATCACGTCGGGCAGCACCAAATATTACCCCAGGCCTAGGCCCTCGGGTATATCACTGTGTCCCGCAGCCATAGGGAGGAGGAGGAAAGAAGATCCAGCAGGCAGGAATTGTGCAGCAAGATTGATTTATTTAATTATTTTACAAACTCTTTTATAGACTTTTTTCTTCATAGTCTAATTGGACAAAGGATCAGCCACCCCTTGGGGTGATTGGCTAAAATCCTAAAACATTGTCTTGGGGTGACCTTATGATGTGTATTCCATATCGCTGCCTATGCCCAGAAATTGATTTCTGTGCCTTTCTATACCTCTAAACTGAGCCTGAGAGGGGGAAGGAAAAACTGAGCAAAACTTCTTCAAAGCAATTTGCAGCTTGTTCAAGGTCACACACAGATAGCAATTGGTTTTCCAGCTGTGGCAGGGGAGGGAGGAAGCACCCGGCTTGCTGTTTTCCCGAGGACAGTTTTTTTGGCCAGTGGTTCAGCTGCTGTTTCTCCAGAGAGAGACTGAGAGTTGAATTTTTCCTTCCCTGGAATTCTGGATTTTCTCCCTTTTCTACTGGACTACTTGATTGCTTTAACATCAGAGCACATCGGGAGGACTTTCCACCGGGCACAGAGGGCCTGGCCCTGGGCCAAGCCCCAGCTCCAAGGAGACCAAAGGGAGGACTCTGACACTTTCCCAGCTTTTTCTCCACAGCGAGAGATTTTTTTATTTAGCATTATTATCCTTTTCCCGTGTGTTTGTTAAATAAATAGCTTTTATCTCTTTCACTTTCCTTTGAGGAAAACATTTTTCCCGAACCTGGTGGGGGAGGGGTAGTTGTGCCTTCTCTCAGAGGATATATTTCTAAATTTGGCCAAACCGGAACAAATATCCATTGTCAAAATATTTTTCTACTATACCATAAACAAGACTTTTCAAGGTTGCAGGTGGCTTGGTTGTTTACATACTCTGCTACCTCTTCTGTGAGACAGAAAAGTCTCTCACGGACCTAGAAACTAGCAAGAAAATCCTTGCTAGCAGCATTTTTGTATCTACGTTTTCTCAGGACCAATACTGTGTTGATTCTTCAGGAATCCACCATGTAGAAGTCCCATTACTAGTTTTATATCTTTTACAGGGGGTATTTCCTGCTCTTTTAAGAAAATTTTTCCCAGTTTGCCAGAGACATTCTTCTATTACTGTTGAACTTAGCATCCATCCTTCTGGCCAGTTTTCCCCTTTTATATTTGTTCTGTTACATTTAAGGAGTTCAACAGCTCCTAGACTACTGCCTTTCTGCGATGGCCAGTGAGCCAGTGGTACAAAGGACAAAGAGGTTCCACTACTGGGACAGTCCCTAGTACCAAAAGAACCTCCCCAGGTTAGGGTGACCAGAAAGGCTTCTCCCAGGATGCTCTGTTCTGCTATGTTAATGTACCCCAGTTCTGCTTCCCTGGTTGGCCGTTGGCCTCTCCGCCCCTTTGTTACCTTATATGTCCAATGCCCTAGAAGGTTCTCCACTCCAGGTTCCCCCCACTGGCCCTTGCCCCTTTGCCACTCCCCCAGAGTTTCCCTATTGGCTCCCTTACCCTAGTCCTGCCTGTGTACCGCCCCCGTGACCTCAGATCATTGGTCCCTGATGCTCGATCCACTCCCATACTTAAACCTGGACCCTCCATTGTTCTCTGTCTTCGTCCCTGGAACCCTTCACGCTGTGCCTGCAATAAACCTCATCCGTGGAACCCCATATGAGGACCCTTCCCGGCTCTTTGTCATCGACCCATCTACTGGAGCTATCCGTGTGTGTGTGCGTGTACGCGTATGTGAGTGTGTGGTGGTCCTGCCGAGCGGCTTCGATTTGGAGACGCTTTTAGGAAGGTCGTGACACCTCGCGCTCCAGCACCGCAAAGCTGCAGCGCCCGGCTAGCAACACCTTTCCATGGCCATTCTTCTGTCATTAAGGCCCCTCTGACAAACCCAGCAGTTAGTTACATTTAGTTCTTTACTGTAGTAGTTATCATGTTCGCCTGACATGCGAAAGGTCCCTGGTTCGAAACCAGGCAGAAACACCAATTAGAGTGTAGTGGTTTGGTCCAAAATACTCATTACTTACTTATTTTCCTTCTGTGAGATAAGAATTAGGAGAAAGCAAAGCAGGCACAAAACTTAGAATATAAAGTGTCCGCTTTCCCGCGCTTTCATGTGTCGGAGGAAAATAACTTTCAGGGATGGGACTATGCAATTACACAAATTTATTGTTTAAAATAACAAACGCATCAGCCAAGGCGTGAGATTTTACAACACCTCCGAGTAATGGCGACTAGTCACAAAATTTAGGGTTACATCATAATTTATAACTTTCTAATCCAATAGATACTTAAAACGACACTTTGTTTTAGATTTATGACCTATCACCTGTGGCACTTCTCACTGCAATGCAGCTCTGTCTTGACCAATAAATTCTCATGTCACGTACACACAGATATCTCTCTTATGCCATCTACATTCTTAACTTAAACTATATAAAATCACACTATTATATTTTAAAACCCTCCACCAAAACACCCAGTGTACAATTTTACTTATAACTATAGGAATACAAGTTTGTAATCCTTTTGCTTAAAGTCTATAAATCTCTGTCAATTAAACCAGACCTAGTCTCTTCCAGGGTTGTAAATCAAAGCCTCCTTTAATTGCAGGAGTTTCTACTCCTCTGTCTCCCACATCTCCCCCTCCTTTCTGCACCAAAAAAACTCCTTTGATGGATTTATCAATCATTCGCTGTACACATTGAAACAGACAAGGTACCATTATGAGAACTATTACTATGACTGCCAAAATGTATAGGCCTGTTGTAAGACATTTCTTTACCCACGATGCTAAACCCCATCCACTAAACAAATTATCTAGCCAAGTTCCATCATCGATTCTTATTTTCAACACACCCTCTTTAAGTTGCTGTATGCTCTTATGAATAGACTCTGAGTGGTCAGACAGATTCATTCAGCACATCCCCTCAAAGTCTTTGCATCCATGTCCATGGGCCAGCAAAAGAAATCAGTGGCTGCTCTATTTTGCAAAGTTGCATGCCTCACATCTTTGACATCTGCTAAAAGGCCACTTAGTGCAAGGGACGTGGCATTAGATTGCTTACTCACCCAACATCCTAACCGATCCAACTGCTTTAACGCAACTACTGAGGCAACTGGTGGCATAAGAAGACATGTTACAAGTCTTTTTCCATAACCCCATGGGGTAAAATCATCTTTGCACTCTGGTCCATATTGATGCAGAGCAGATCTTTTTTGTCTGTGTCTCATGTTGGCAATTGTCTTCATATTAGGAGTAAATAATGTAAGCTCTCCCAAAGTACACGGACCACCCTTAATGTTTGAAGGGATAGCTGGCCATGCTCTGCCTCCACATACAAAAAACATTCCTCTTGGTAATTGCAGAGGAATAGAGCTAGGTGCATATGAAACTACAAAAGTACTATTACACCAAAAGGAGTGGTTCTTATACACAGGGTGATATGGAGAAACATCTCTCATCATTGATTGATTAATGTTTGTAAATGGAACTCAACACAGAATTTCACTTTTACAGAACCAAGGATTTCCAATTCTTCAGGTTCATCAGAGGTTTAAAGAAGATAGGGAGTCCACCATTCCCATGTATTTACTGGAGTATAGTGTTCCCAAACTTCTGATCCTGCAAAGGTACCTCGTAAGGCCCTGTCAATTTTCTCTGGGATTGGCCAATTCTCTATTGGAACATTGACTAGACAAGTTGAAAATGGATTTTCTGGAGTTGTGGTAGACAGACATAGAGTATCCAACCCTGAAGCATTAGCTAAAGTCACCCAAACATTGGTCTTAGGTTGATCGACTGGCAAAGCTACTCCACCGAAAGCAAACAAGACAAACAAAGCAAAAAACAAACTTAACATTTGATTAAATTTCATGTTTCTTGAAAGTCCTCTTGGCAAAAGACTCCTTCTCAAATCTCAATCTCTAAACAAATTTGTAAGAATATTTTTTGTATTTTCCAATTTTATTTTCACTTCATCTAATGATGAGGCACAAAAATATTTTATACCTTCTTTAAATAGAAAAATGAGGATTATTTGCCAAAAGATCTTTACAACACATTTGCTTATGCACTCTTATATCAACCTAAAACCTAAAATTTACAGCTTTAACAATAAAACAAAAGATTGCAGGTATGGGCTGTAGTCTCTGTGAAGTTCACGTCTGCGTACTCTCTTCTCTACTCGTAGAGTTGTCAGCTTCTTTCTGCGCGTGATATGGTTTCACATTCTTCGCAGGAAGCCACCTAGGTCCCGTACCTGTAGAAACACAAGCAAACCCTTTGCCCCAGGTTATTAGTGGGAATGGACCTTCTATTTATCCTGTTTCTGGATTTCTAATCAGAACCATAGGATTTTCTCTTAATCTTGCGTGTGTGCTATTAGAGAAATGCCTAAATATTGGAGGACCAGGCTCTGCAGAAGAACTATTCAAAAAGTTATAAACATACAAGGCTTTACTTAATCGTATCTGTGGTGTTGCTTGTGCTAGATCTCCCTTTTGCTGATCTAAAATACGTTTCAAGGAATGATGTGTCCTTTCTACAATTGCCTGACTCGTGGGCGAATAAGGAATGCCAAAAGTATGGCGAACACCCCAATTCATTAAAAATGTGGCTACCTTCAGGGCTGTATAAGCAGGACCATTATCTGTTTTTATTTCTTGAGGCACCCCCAAGGAAGCGAAAGCTTGCAAAAAATGCTGACACACATGATTTGCTGTTTCTCCTGTGTGTACAGAAGCAAAAACTGCATTGGAAAATGTATCCGCTGACAGATGGATATTTTTATATTTTCCAAAAGGCGGATATTTAGTAATATCCATTTGCCACAATTGCGAACTCTGTAGCCCTCGAGGATTTACTGCTCCCATGGAGACAGGAGGCTGCACCAGTTAGCAATCTGGGCAGGTATTTACAATTGCTCTAGCCTGATCTCTGGAAAGGTGAAACATTCTCATAAGAGCTTGTGCATTCTGATGAAAAAAGGCATGACTCAACTTTGCTTGTTCAAAAATATTTGGCAAGGTGTTCACTATGGCAACTGTTAACTTATCAGCCCTGGAGTTGCCTTCCGCCAGGAATCCTGGAAGTGAAGAATGAGCCCTAATATGGGAAACAAAATATTGATTAATTCTATTTTGCACAAGTGTATAAAAACCCTTAAGGTGACGATACAGAGCATTATTGCTAGCATCCTTTAAAACTGATCCTTCTATTCTCTTAACTATTTTAGCAACATAAGCAGAATCTGTAATCAAATTAAAAGGCTCTGGGAAAAGCTGAAATGCTCTAACTACTGCTGCGAGTTCTACTACCTGGGTCGAACTCTCTACTATTTGAATAGTCTGTTTCCATGTTTTAGTTTCTGGGTCTTGCCGCGTTACCACCGAACGCTCTGTCTTTCCTGATCCATCACTAAAAATTGTCACAGCATCCAAAGGCACTTCACTTAACAGTGGTCTTTCTCTAAAGCTTAATTTTGCCTGAAATAATTTATGACTAGGGAAATGAATAGAACAGGTACCTGGATCATTCAATAATGCCATCTGAAGTTCTTCTGAGTTTAGTAATGCCCAATCAAAATATTGCTTCTTCAGAGGCAAATAAATTATCACAAACTCCTTGCCTGCCATAGTTAACAACCTTGACCTGCCTCTGATTATAATCTGAGCTAGCATTTCCATCGTTGTGAAGATTGTTTTTGGAGATCTATAAGGCAAAAAGACCCATTCTATTATCAATAAGGGATCTTTGGCAGAAGCATCCCATTGAAATATAAGACCATACAATTGCATTTTTTCCCCCAGTACTGCAAGGAAGAATGGTTGTGAATCTACACAACGATGTGCTTGTCTTTTCTGAAAAGCCTCTGTCAAGTGCCTTTAGAGCTTCAGGTGTGAGGGTTCTTGGAGATGTAATGTCACAATCTCCCTTTAGCAAATCAAAAACTGGAGCAAGTTCATCATTAGTAATCCCTAAAGTAACTCTAATCCAATTTATCTCTCCCAAAAGCTGCTGCAAATCTTGTAAAGTATGAACTTTAATTCGAAGCTGTATTTTCTGTGGCCTTATTGACTGTTCTGTCATTTTCCATCCTAAATATTTCCATGGTGGAATTTCCTGTATTTTTGACGTTGAAATCTCAAGTCCAGCCCTTTTAATCTCTGTTACAACACTGTCACGAGCTTCCTCCATCTCCTTCTGTGTTGGTGCTGAGATTAACAGATCATCCATGTAATGTAGAATCTTTGCTTTAGGATGTTTTCACCTAGCTGGAGACAAGGCTTTTCTCTAAGATTTATTTCTCTCTGCTTATCGGCAGAGGAAAGCCTATTCATATCTTGAAGGCTTAAATTAAATTCATCCACTGATGGTAAACACTCATCCTGAGTTTGCACATCTACTGTGCTACTGGCAACCCTCCGAGCTGTCATGGGAGCATCCATCTTTGCTTTCATCACTTCTGAAGATGTCATTTCCTGAGATGTAATTTCCGGGGCCTCCCGCCCTCTAGCACCATACGTCACTTCCGAGGGCTCCCCCTTCTTGTCTTCACCACCCTCCCTTTCGGGTGCAATATCACAAGCAGCCAGAGGGGGCCACTGCGAGGGAGCCCGTGGCGCAGTTAAAATTTCAGAGCCGCCATTAATCACTGAGCTGTTCAACAATTCTATCACCACCCGGCAAGCAGGGATTAACATAGCCGCCGCCTTATCGCATTTTGAAGTGAGATCGTAAAGTCTAGTTGCAATATCATCCCAAACTGATTTAGCAAGAAGAAGGTCAAAGTCAACTTCAGGGCAATTACGGAAAACCCAAAGCAATAAATCTTTCACTTCCCTGCTGGGAAGAGGCTCAGAATGTAACTTCAGCAAGGCATCTAACTTATTATAAACATCCCTTTGTTCTTTTGAAATATTCTCACCCATCTCTTAACCTACCCAGTCCCTGCCTCCACTCAGTGTTGAAGACAGTTCTCCTACCGGCGTGCTTTGGAGAAATCGGCCCGCGACCCTCCGTCAAGCTTCCTTTCAGCTTCAGCTTTCGCCGGATCACCCTTCATTTCAGGGTTTGGCTAACGCACGCCAACCGGGGTTATCCTCTTCATCCTACTCCGACCTCTGCGCCGTAAATCCGCTGCACACCGGGCACCACTTGTCCGTTTTCCAGCGCTTTCACGTGTCGGAGGAAAATAACTTTCAGGGATGGGACTATGCAATTACACAAATTTATTGTTTAAAATAACAAACGCATCAGCCAAGGCGTGAGATTTTACAACACCTCCGAGTAATGGCGACTAGTCACAAAATTTAGGGTTACATCATAATTTATAACTTTCTAATCCAATAGACACTTAAAATGACACTTTGTTTTAGATTTATGACCTATCACCTGTGGCACTTCTCACTGCAATGCAGCTCTGTCTTGACCAATAAATTCTCATGTCACGTACACACAGATGTCTCTCTTATGCCATCTACATTCTTAACTTAAACTATATAAAATCACACTATTATATTTTAAAACCCTCCACCAAAACACCCAGTGTACAATTTTACTTATAACTATAGGAATACAAGTTTGTAATCCTTTTGCTTAAAGTCTATAAATCTCTGTCAATTAAGCCAGACCTAGTCTCTTCCAGGGTTGTAAATCAAAGCCTCCTTTAATTGCAGGAGTTTCTACTCCTCTGTCTCCCACAATAAAGAAGTTTATTAACAGACCTAAAAGAAAGAAAAAAAAAGTCAGACCAAACCTTCAGAACACTTCTTCTCCCTCCACCTTTCTCCCTTCTCCCACTGACAACGTAAAAAGACAACCCTTGAGATTTTCAGTCAGTTTACCAATTCTATAATAACCTTTTTTCAGTTCATTTAGGGAGAGGAGTCTCTCTTGCGTGTGCTATGGAGACATCTCCACAAGAAACAGTTCTTTCATGGCTTCAATGTCACAACGAGACAGCCACCTGGGTTGGTTCTCTGCTCGCATCATGTGAGAGTCCCTTCCCCCGACTTACAGCTTTCCCCACAACTGCTTTCGAGGGTCCAATCTTGAGCTACTGGGGTACCATTTTAAGGATGAGCTGTTCAGAAGCAAAGGCTCTCTTCACCTATCTCTGGGAGCATCTTCATCTCTAGGAACAGAGGTCTTCTCCTTCCTTGGGAGCAAGAATCCTCATCACTTCCATCTCTCCCTGTTCAAACTTCTCATCAAATTACAGTTACTTCAGCATTTGCTTATTTCAGCACAGATACTTTTGCTCACAATTACAGTCATTTGCTTGTTTCAGCACAGGTACTTTTGCTCACAAGTACAGTTTGAATGCTCCACCTCCCCATGCTTTCATGAAATTACAACAGGTACTCTGATGTATCATAGTCCATCACCATAGCTTTACAACAGAATTTCACCTTCTAAGCTTGAAGCATTGAGGCATCTCCTCTTTCTCCTCTCTCAGGGTTTCAGTTCTTCCTTCTTCACTGACTTTGATGTCTTTATGGTGTTGACTTGGGAGAGGATTGATGTCTGCAGGCTTCATCTGTTCTGAAGGAAACTTACAGCACTAAAAGGGTTAATCTCACCCGGGCCTTGCAGCTGGAGTTTGCTTATCGCTGTTGGTCACATGATCTTTGTCGGGCAGCGGTCTCAGATGAGTCCCAGCTGCACCAGGTGCTGCCTGCACAGAGCAGGGCAGCAGGGGCCACCTGCACAGAGCAGGACTGGGGGGCGGCCACAGATGGAACAGGGCCACGCCACAGCCGACCCAGCCGGGCCAAGCAAGGCCCAGTCCGGCCCCGCTGGGCCACCTGCAGGCCCCCCCGCTACCTGTTCAAAAGCCGGAAGGCAAGAGAGAGCTTTCCTGGGGTTTGTTCATTCTTAAATGTGGATCACAGAGGTGTGTCTAGCTCCTTAAGTGGCTTAAAAAGTTGCCAATATTCAAACTAGCCAGTTGATAGGTTCTGTCAGGTCATAGAGAAAGCTGTAAGCACCTCTTTGCAAGAGAATCACTTCCGTAGCTATGCTAACCTATGACATTTACTTATTCTTTCTCCCAAATCTACAAATAGGGTTCTCCCTAATCTAGGGGTTTCAATCTCCTTTTATAATTGTCGTTTGGTTTTTGTGTATAAATCTTCATGTGGGGTTGACCTGGGGTTAGGTTGCGGTGTTTGTTTTGTCACTTCATCTACTATTTGTTCTTTTACCAGATTGTGGACATAGATTCCACCCCCTAGGGCAAATGTAAAACAAATCCATCTTTCTCCTTTTGGACACTCACTTCCCATAATCTCTTGACCATCTAATCCTAAATTTTCTGCAACCCAATATGTTTGCCCGTCTTGCGTGCAAGTTTCTAATTTGGATGGGTCATAACAGTAACTGTCGATATGAGTGTGAGCAGTGAAAAAGGAACCTTGAGTGTTACCGAAGTAAAGTGATTGATAGCATTTGTGACATGAATTTTCTTGAGCTTCAAAAGGGAAGAGACAAAAAAGGAGTAACAGAGGTCCAGTATGACTTATACCCCCACCTCCCATGCCTATGGGGTTGCTACCCATAGCAGGTGCCTATAATCTTCTCGGCGGTGAGTACAGCGGTCAACCCAGTCTTGCCCTCTATTTTTCTATCGCTCTTTTTCTAAGTAAATCGCTTTTGGCACTTCGGTGTTGGGGTTTTTCACTCTTCAACAGTGTACTAGTTTGAAAACAAACCAGTGGGAGGCACCAAGTCAGAATAACAATTTAATGGGGAAGTTAAAAAAAAAACAAACAAAAACAAAAACTAAAAGAAAACACTGGTTCAAACTGACAGAGTCAAGATACAACCTGAGTCCCTGTTAGGCAGGGTGGTGGTAGCAGTCTGATAGAATGGTGGCTGCAGTCCTCTGAAGTGGTGATCCTGTAGAAAAAGGGTCTGCTCTTCCTCAGAAGGTCCAATGGTGGCTGTGTAGCTCCTGTCCTCTGGAAATCCAGTGGAAAGGTGTTGTCTCTGGTGTTCATTCTCAGCTTATATCCAGGATGGGATGCTTGGTTCCTCCCTCTGGGTGGAGCATCTCACAATGGGGTAATGAGTCATGAGGCCAAGTGTTGATTAGGCTCATTAACAGATGATAGTCCGGAGGGAGTTATCTCTGAGTCATGTGGCAGGACAATGATGGGCCATTAACAGCAAGATAGTCTGGGGGGAGGAGGCAAGGAAACACTGCCCCACCTGATTTCAACAGCTCATGAGGATGGTAATGGAATACACTGCAACCCAGGACAAACAGGCACTAGGAGCCCCCATACACAAAGCAGGTTATTTTCTCTTATCCAATTTCCAGGCAAACCTCTGCTTACATTCGGATACTGTGGATTCCCACTGCTCTTCAGGGACTTCCCATTCACTTGGTATCAATAATTCCCAACCACAAATTAAACTATTTCTACTTCCAGTAACAGCCATCTGTTGAAAATTGGTAGGTAACTCGTGCAACATGTCATACAATACGGGTGTCTTTTATAAGAGCTACAATACCATTTTCATTTCTAATCTGTATATTTACATATAACCCAGTGTACTAGTTTAGGATCAAACCAGTGGGAGGCACCAAGACAGAATAACAATTTAATACGGAAATCAAAAAAATAAAGGCAGAAAACACTGGGTTAGACTGACAGAGTCAGGATACAACCTGACACCCTGTTAGTCAGGGTGGCGGTAGCAGTCCAATAAGATGGCTGCAGTCCTCCTGAAGTGATGGATGTGGTTCTGTCGAAGCAGTGGTCCTGTAGAAGGGTCTGCTCTTCCTCAGAAGGTCTAGTGGTGGCTATGTAGCTCCTGTCCTCTGGGAATCCAGTGGAAAGGTTGTGTGTGGTGCTCGGAATCTCAGATTACATCCAAGATGGAATACTTGGTTCCTCCTTCTGGGTGAAGCATGTCACAATGGGATGATTAGTCATGAGGCAAGGTGTTGATGGGCTCATTAACAGAAGATAGTCTGGAGGGAGTTATCTCTGAGTCATGTGGCAGGGCATTGATGGCCCACTAACAGAAAGATAGTCCAGAGGGAGGAGGCAAGGAAACACTGCCCCACCTGGTTTCAACAGCTCATGAGGATGGTAATAGAATACACTGCAACCCAGGACACCCAGCTAGCGTGTCTTGTATTAGGGTGTATAAGGCACGGTATATGCGTTGCTACAGGAGGTGGCTGTATTTCAACCCTTAGGTCGGGATATAAGCAATTTTCTTTGTGCAAATCACAAGCTAAATGCAATATTTTCTGTGTTTGAGATCTATATAAACCAGATCCTCCTGTTTGGAGGGGAAGTATCCCTCCCCAGGGAGGGTATCTGAGTTTTCTTAAGAGTTTCTCCAGGGGGTACTTGAAACCATTCATATAAGCTTCTCCTTACTTAGCAGTTGTCTGTTATCCTCGGGGGATTATTTGGGTCATCCCAATTCATTACCACCCAATTCCTGCTTAAGAGTCAATTTCATATCACCAGGTGTCGATGTTTTGGTCCACTTTTTAGGTTCTTCCACAGGTCCTTTGATTTGGCTGGCATGGATCCACCCTCTTTGGTCTGGATTCCTGCTTCTGTCGTCAGCAGTACCTGAAAAGGACCTTCCCATTGTGGAGCTAAAGATTGTTCTTTCCATGTTTTAACCAATACCCATTCCCCAGGGTGGATATTATGGATTCTAAAATCTAAGGGTGTGGTTTGAGGGATTATTCCTTTCAATCTCAAATTTTCTAAAGTCTGTGCAATTATGGTGGCGTATTTTTTAACTCTTGCTTCCACTTCCTCGTAAGTGGAAGTTTCCTGATGGGAGATCAAAAAAGGCAATCCAAACATCATTTCATAAGGCAACACTCCTATGTCTGATCTGGGTTGTGTCCGGACCCTCAGTAATGCTAAAGGCAAACACTTTATCCATGACATCTGGGTTTCAATCATCAGTTTGGTTAAAGTCTTTTTCAGAGTTCAATTCATTCTCTCTACCCAGCCAGAACTCTGTGGGTGCCACAGGGTATGTAACTCCCATTCTATTCCCAGGGCCTGAGTTATTTGCTGTAATACCTTTGATGTAAAGTGTGTTCCCCTGTCTGAGTCTATTTGGTTAACCATTCCATACCTAGGAATGCTTTGTTCCAAAAGGGTTTTTGATACTATGTTTACAGTGGCTCTAACAGCTGGAATCACTTCTACCCAATGAGTTAAGTGATCTACTATTACTAATAGAAACTTCAATCTCTGTACTTGAGGAAGTTCAGTAAAGTCCACTTGGATGCTTTGGAATGTTCGCATGGCTAACTCACGACCTCCTGATGGTGTTTTTCTCATAACCTTTTTATTTACTTTTTGGCAAGTCATACATCTCTCAGTTACTTGCTTTGCTAGTCTAAAACCCCCAATGCACCCATAATTCCTTAAAAAGTGATCACACAAAGCTTGGGTACCACAATGAGTCTTTTGGTGCATATCTTCTAATATTTTTTTAGACATGGGCTTATTGAGTAGTTGTCTCCCGTCAGGGAGTTTCCATTTTCCAGATTGATCCTGCTCTCCCCCTATCTTACTTAATTCTTTTCTGCTGTATTAAATTTTGGAATTTCCCATTCTCCCTGGCTTTGAGTCAAAATCAGCATAACTTTTTCACTCCCTTTTTCTGCTGCATCTCTAGCTTCTTGGTCTGCCAAATTATTCCCTCTTATTTCTAGCGTCATCCCTTTTTGGTGTCCTTTGACATGCATTACATCTATGTCCTCGGGCAATTTTAGTGCTTCTAAAACCTCTAAAATAAGTCCTTCATGAATTAGCCCTTTGCCTTTTGAATTCAACAGTCAAAAAGAAACGAAGTGCCAGTCCGTGTTCGGGCGCCAAATGTTGAAAAAGTTTGACGACTTCGGCAGGGGGAGACATTGCAGACAACCAATGTGATTGATAAAAGCAAGCTCCGTTTATTAGCAATCCAGAGGCACTTATATAGTATACCAGCTTGTTAACTCTTTATTGGCTTAAACCTATCAAAGCACATTTCTGCTTCTACATAATTAGACTACATTGGCAAGCTTCTACTAGTTATGTTATGATTAAAGAATTCAGAGTTCACCCTCCCTTCTCATGGTCAGTACATCTTATCTGCACAGCTGCACATCCTCAAAACTCCCTTTTTGTTCTCAGGCCTGTTTCTCACACAGGTACTTTCTCATGCAGGCAGTTTCTCACACAAACCTTTGCTTGCAGGCCTTTTGCTTGTACAGTTGTTATTGATTTGTTCCCTTTATCAATAATCCATGTCCCTGATCCTCTAATCATTTTGCAACACCCTCTTTCTTCCCAAATTTTCCCAAAAGTGTGCACTACTCCAAATGCATATTTTAAGCCAGTATATATAGTTCCTTTTCTATATGCTAAATGCTCCAGTGCTCTTTTTAGAGCATATAATTCACAAGATTGAGCAGACCAACTAGGAGGTAATTTCCCTTTTTCAATGGTTTGCATACTCTCTCCATCAACTAAAGCATATCCTGACATTCTTTTCCCTTGTATATATCTAGATGAACCATCCACGTACACTTTCTCTCCTTCTGGGAGGGCCTGTTCTGCTAAATCTTCTTGGACTTTAGTTTGATATTGGACAACTTCTAAACAATTGTGTGTTAAATCACTCTTTGGTTCTCCATATAAAAATTGAGCCAGAATTAAACTCATCTACCTTCAGTGTTAAATCATCACTGTTTATCAAAATGGCTTCATATTTTAACATCCTTGAATCAGTTAACCATTTTTCAGCTTTTTGATTCAGCACATTTCAAACTGCATGAGGTGTGTATACAATTAGTTTACCTCCAAAAGTAAGTTTACGGCTCTCTTCCACTAGGATAGCTGTGGCTGCTATGGCTTAAATACATATTGGCCAACCACGGCTCACTGGATCCAATAATTTAGATAAATAAGCTATGGGGTTTTTTACCCCCCCCCCCCCCCCCCCCATTCTTGAACTAAAACCCCATGAGCTACTCAATCTTCTACATTCACATACAGGAAAAAGGGTTTTTCTTCTGATGGTAAACTTAATACTGGTACTGAGGTCAATTTAAGCTTTAACTCCTCTAGTTGATTGTTATCTTCTTTGGTCCACTTTACCTTGTCTCCTTCTATCATTTTTTCATGTAAGAATTTTACTGCTTGAGTATATCCTTCAATCCACAGCCGACAATAGCCAAGTAGCCAGAGCAATTTTCTAACTTCCCTTTTTGAAGAAGGAGGGGGAAGGGACAAGATCCCAGCGATCCTTTTAGGATTTAATTTCCCACTACCTTTGCTTATTAAATGACCAAGATACTTCACTTCTGATTCCAGAAATTGTCGTTTCTTCTTTGACACCCTCAATCCTTTGCTCCCAAGAAAATTCAAAAAGTGTTATGGTAGTCTCTCCAACTTCGGTTTCTCCTGATATTAAAAGGTCATCTACATACTGAGTAATTCTTATCCTAGGGGATTTAGGGAAGGTCTGCAATATTTCCTCTAACGCTTGCCCAAATAAATTCGGAGACTCTGTGAACCACTGAGGTAATTTCGTCCATCTTAATTGTTGTTACCATCTGTCATGGGTTAGCAAGCATAGTCCCAGAAGGGATGTTCTTGCAAAGGGGTGCTTACAGCTTCCTCTATGACCTGACAGAACCTATCAGATGGCCAGTTTGAATATGGACAATTCTTTAAGCCACTTAAAATTGTGACCGCCTCTGTGATCCACACTTAAGAATAGGAAACTCTGAGGCAGAGCCTCTCTGTCTCGTTTCTGGTGCTGGGACAGGTGGCTGCGGGCCCCGTGTGGGGGGCCAGCGGGCATGGCCCAGGCCCTGCTTGGGCCAGGCCAGGCCGAGCCACAGCCATCTTGGAGCCGATGGGCCCTTTTCCACCCATGGAACCCCTCCTCCCCCACAGTCCTGCTGTGGACATTCCAGCTGCAAGGCCTAGGTGAGATTAACCCTTTTAGTGCTGTGAAGAGCTGAAAACCTGAGGGAAGAGAAAGAGGAGATGCTTAAAGCTGAAATTCTGTTGTGAAGCTATGATATATCAGAGTACCCATTGTAATTTCATGAAGATATGGGGGGTGGAGTGTTCAACTCGTAAGCAAAAGCACCTGCACTGAGATAGGCAGATGCTGATGCAGCTGTAATTTCATGAGAAGTTTGGACAGGGAGAGATGGAAGCGATAAGGACTTTTTCTCCAAATGGGAAAGGAGAAAACCTCAATTCCTAGAGATGCTCCCAGAGATAGTCCTAGAGATGAAGATGAGGAAGACCCTTTGCTCCCAGGGAAGGAGAAGGGCCTCTGTTCTTAGAGATGAAATGCTCCCAGAGATGGGTGAAGAGAACTTTTGTTTCTGAATGGCTCAACCTTAAAATTGTACCCCAAAAACTTCAAGACTGGACCCTCGAAAGCAGTTGTGGGAAAGCTGCAAGTTGGGGAAGGGACTGGCATGCGAGCAGAGAGACTCCTCTTCCTAAATGGACTGAACAGAGTTATTTGGAAGTGGGCAGCTGTCTCGTTGTGATAATGTTTTCATAGCATGAGCAAGAGAGACTCCTCTTCCTAAATGGGCTGAGCAAGGTTATTATGGAAGTGGTAAACAGACTGAACATCTCAGGGGTTGTCTTTTTACATTGTCAGTGGGAGGAGGGAGGAAGGTGGGGGGAGGAGAAGAGTTCTGAAGGTGTGGTATAATTTTTTTTCCTCTTTTAGGTTTTGTGGGGTATGCCCAGCCCCTGCCCTGGAGGGATCTCTGCTGAGATAAGAGATTTCGCAATCGCCCAGCAGGACTCCCTGGAAAGGCAAACACTTCTTTGGTCACGGAGAGAAAAGACAGACCCACAATCCTTTAGGAGAAGCTATGCAGATCCTTCGTAACCCATTGGCCTGTACCCATCCCAGATCCTCTGTAACCCATTGGTCCTTTACCGATCCCCTGTACCCCTATAAAAGCAAGTCCTCTGGCCCCTGTGGCTCAGAGAGAATTCTCGTCCCTGGCTTTCCCCTTCGCTGGAGGGGACCAACAATAAAGCTACCTCTGTGCGGAACCAGCCACACGAGTCTTTCTCATCTCTCTCTGGTCTGACCTGGCCTGGAGGCTGCCCTGCATAGCTGAGCTGGAATCACGAGCTGATAATCACTAAAGAGCTGACAGTCTCTGCAAGGGCCCTCCTGCCAGCAGCTGAGGGAAGACACCGGGCCTCGGGAAGGCGATTCCTTTCGGGATCATCTCCCCGGACCGGTCACCTCTTCCTGGGTCAGAGCCACGGACCCTCACCAACAGCTGTAATAAGGTCTGTTAATAAACTTCTTTATATTCTTTCAAGTTTGGTGCCTGCTTTGCGTTTCTCCTAATTCTTATCTCACAGAAGGTAAACAGTAATGAGTATCTTGGACCAAACCACTACACTAAATTGGTGTTTCTGCCCGGTTACAAACCCAACCCGCTACACCGTTCAGTGTCTGGATCTTCCCGTTCAAAAGCAAAAATATCTCAACTATCCTCTGCTAATGGACAAGCCCAAAATGCATCTTTCAGATCCACAACACTAAATCACTGATGCTGAGGTGGGACTTTACTTAAAAGGGTATAGTGTGGATGCTAAAAGGCAGGAGCAGAGGAATTTTCCTGTGAAACTTTTCTTTCTCATAAGAAAGCAGTAAGAGAAATCCAGCTTCTCACAGTTTCTCTGTGAAAGCTTTCATTCTCATGTGAACTGGATGAACAACAGTTTGAGAGAATGTAAACCATTTCTGCACCTGCAGGTTGTTGTGAGAACAGTAGAATTGTTTTCAGTCTTGTGAGAATAATATTTGGAACTGGGTGTCTTACTGCTCAACCTATCACCTTCAGAGGTGGTGGGTGAATAAGCCAATCATGTAATTTCTTTATTGCGAACCACACTATAAAAGATGAGCTTTCCATTGAACATGGTCTTAGCTCTGCTTTGGCCATATTATTTGACTTGGATTTATGTCGTGATTTCGCCGTTCTCTGGGGATAACAGCGACAGTATAGAGATTAGGTACCACTGGGTATCGAGGCTTAGTCCTTTTGTTAACCTCCCTTAGGCCCAGGACTAATCTATAAGTCCCGTCTAGCTTCTTTACTGGGAGAATAGGGGTATTATGAGGAGACATACAAGGTTCTAATGTCCCATCTTTTATCAATTATTCGATTACTGGCTTTAAGCCCTCTCTTCCTTCTAATGATATGGGGTACTGATGCACACATATAGGACATTCTTCCTTTTCAATTGTTATTTTTATGGGGTCAATATCTGTGGATACTAAAAAAGTTAGGAGCAGAGTGTCGAGGTCTCCTCCCCCTGCCACGTAGACCTGGGAGAGGGGCCTTGAGGGGAGGCAAGGGGTTTCCCGAGCCCCTGGTCAGCCTCGTTCCCGATTGGTTGGTTTGTGTTTCCCTGCGTGGGCAAGGACCCTCGGTCCAGACTGTGAGAGTTCCTCGGCAGAGCTCTGGCCATGCGGCTGAAGAAATAAACATCTCTGAAACATCTATCAAGGATCTGTCCATATATATTTCTTTTCCACGGGACTCCTGGTTTGATATATGCGTGTCTGCAGCATCCTGTGAAGTTTTCCTTTCTCATGCAAGCTAGCTAAGAAACAGTTTGAGGTTTTTGTAAACCAAGGCTTTATCTCACAGGTGCGAACTTGTTTTCCAAGTTGTTATGGTACATTGAAGAAAATATTTTGAATGGGTGTTGTAAAGCTTCCACCAATCACTCTGAGAGGTGGATGGTCAAGCGGCCAATGGTATCATGCCAGTCTTGCAAACTATACTATATAAGCAGAATTTATAATTAATTAAATCGAGCCATTTATTCTGGGCTTGAATTGTGTCGTTCTTTACGCTGTCCCCGGTGCAACAGCAACAAATATCCAATCCTTCCCTATTCCCCTCTCCAGCCCAAACTTCTTGGTTAATTCTTTCCTCATCTTCTTGGTGGAGCTGTAGCACTTTGGCTGCCATTTTTCCTTCTTCAGGTGTAACCCCTATTCCTAATTGCATCTGCATGTCTCTCCCTGATAAGTTACAACCTGCTCCAGGGACTAATAAAACATCTCCCATCCCTATTCTACTTTCCTCTTCGATTACTATGTTTTTGATTACAGGAGCCTTAAAACCTTCTCCCTTTGCTCCCATTACTTTTATTATGTCATTACTTATATTACACCCATTTGGAATATTAACCACACAAGTTCTTTCTGCCCCAGTATCAACTATAAATTCTAATGACTCCTCCTGGGGGCCTACTTTTAACATTATTAAGGGCTCTAAATCATATTTATCCCCCAGGAGGTAGAGCCCCTGACACCCCTAGTCCTGTATTCTGTCCTGTTGTACTTCTTTAAACACCTCCAGGTCTCTATTCCACTTTGGGCATTCCCTCTTAAAATGGTCCTCCCTTCCACAATAAAAGCAGGCACTGTTTGAAACATCCTGGCTATAATTCGGGTTGCGGTCTCTTGCTCCCATTAGTGGTCTGCTCCTCCCTTTTCCCCTGTTACTTGGGGCATTGTTTCTAGGGGTTTCTACCCTAGAGGGGGTCATAGGTTTGAATGTGTCAACCCCTCACATTGTGGCCACCATGATTTTTGCTTTGCTTTTTGCTTTTTCTTCATCTCTTCTCACATAAACTTTTTGCGCTTCTCGTAACAGTTCATCTAATCCTCTATTTTGCCAATCATCTAGTTTTTCTAACTTTTTCTTAATATCTGGCCAAACATGTGGGACAAAGTTAACTTTTAATAATGCTTGGCCTGCTGGACTGGTAGGATCTATACTGGAATATTGCTGTATATTTTTCCGAAGTCTTTCCAGCCATTCAGTTGGGGATTCTTCCTTTCCCTGCTGACTGTTAAAAGCTTTATTTACATTCTGCCCTTGAGGAACAGCTTCTTTTATCCCTCTAACCAGTAAGTTGCGATAATCACTCATATCCCGCCTGCCTGCCTGCCTCAGTATTGTGGTTCCAGTTGGGAGAGGTCATGGGCATCTTTTGATCTCCCAGTGGCCCCTGTTGATTCTCCCTCTCCCAGAGTCTCGTTCCAGCTGTCCTGATAATTTCTCTCTCTTCTTGTGAAAATAAAATACAAATTATAGACTGCATTTCTTCCCATGTGTAAATATTGGGTCCCAAAAACTGTTCGAATTGTTCTGAGAGGCCTATAGGATCTTCTAATAAACTTAATTTCTTCCTTAAATGCCTCTGCATCCTTTTTGGAGCAGTTCCCACTTTGCCCGGTCAGCTCTGGACGCAGCAGGCTGCGGGGGCCAGCCTCCGGAATCCGGGAGACCAGAGGTCTGGCTCGTGGGTCCTTCCACAGGACCGCGGCAATAGAGGCAGGTGGTGGAAGAAGGAGGCAGGCTCAATTGTGGATGAAATCCGGAAGGTTTATTGTGTCTCCGAACAGGGGACCTCGCCCCCCGGGGGTGTCCAGCAATGAGCAACCCTGAACGCGCCTGCCAGGGGTTTTATGGGGGGGTGGCGACAGGGGAGGGATGACAAAGGCATCGAATCAGGGAAGGAGAAGGACGGGTCTGCGGGATGAAGGACACACAAGGGAACCTATCTTGGGAAAGGAAGGGAGGGATCCTCTCCCCAAGACCAATCACTCGACGCCCCTGCCAGAACTTTCTAGAAGCTTGGGAGGGGTGCCGGAGCGATTGGCAGGGGTCTGGGAGGAGACAAATAGAGAAAGCAGGGTTATGAACACGAAACCAGGAGGGTATAAACTGGGATGGTACAGTAACACGAAACCCAAAGGGGAGACCCGGACTGAACCAAACAAGACACGCTCCCACACTTAAAATTTCTAACTTCCATGGAAGTTAAAGGGGCATTCACAAAGCCTATTCCTCCATTGGCCCCTCCCATCAGTACTTCTCTGAGGGGAAATGTTAGTCCCATTTCCCTCCTCTCCTACTGTGTTTGTATTTTTACTGGTCTTTGAGCTCCCTCTTGTGTTCCAAGAAGGACCCTCATGTGCCGGAGGAGGGGCAGTGTGGACTATGGAAGGTGGCGGTAATACTTCTAATGGTTCCTGTGGATACAAATATTGCTGCTAGCAAGAATTTTTCTTGCTTCTTTCCAGTCCCGTGAGATACTTTTCTCTCTCACCGAAGATATTAGCAGAGTTCTATAAACTATGAACACCTGCGACCTTGTAAAGCCTTGTTTATAGTACAGTAGGAAAATATTTTGACAATGGATGTTTTAGGATTTTTAGCCAATCACCCCAAGGGGTGGCTGATCCTTTGTCCAATTAGACTATGAAGAAAAAAGTCTATAAAAGAGTTTGTAAAATAATTAAATAAATGAATCTTGCTGCACAATTCCTGCCTGTTGGATCTCTCTTCTCCTCCCTACCACTGCAGGCCACCTTAATATTTGGTGAACCCTGACGTGTCCTGCATGCTGTGAGCCAAGCCAAATTTATCTAGAGGTATGCTGTTGTTCCCCCCCCCCCCCCCCCCAGACCGGGATGTCCGACGGGACTGAGAGAATGGTGAACAGCGGCTTAAAAACCGACACTGTATTATCGGTCTGGAGAGGTGTTTTCAGTTTAATGGACACCTCCATTTCTGAGAACTCACTCTGTGAGTTATTAGACTGGGCTGCCCTACATGGCATCTCCCCGAACAGAGACACCACCCTGGATTTCGGGCTGTGGCAAGAACTTGGCTCTGCACTCTGGCACGAGTTCCCATCTAGGGGTCTGTCAGTGCTGGAATTACTACGCACGTGGCAGGGTTTGTTTAATCTGCTGATAGGCTTTAATTGTGGCAGCAGAGCTGGCTCGCCTGTCTCGGTGGTGTGTGACGGAGAGATACCTGAAGAAGACCCCACAGACCTGGCTCTAGGGGCGTGTGGTGGCAAATCCGAAAAATCCCCCCTGGCTCCACGGGCGGAGAATGCCCCAGAGCCTGCACCGGGTCATCCTGCACTGCCGCAGGACCCCACCCCCCCCGAGGACCCCACGCCGGCAGAGCAACTGGCTGGAGTGTGTGGGCAGTGGGGTGGCGCACAGCCCGCCTTGCCTTTCGGCTCAGCAGCGGTCGCCACTTTTTTGGTGCCGCGGTTCAGTGGGCTGGCGTCCTGGACCCCCATGGCGGCTCCTAGCCTGTCTGTGCAGGCGTCTGCTATGCCAAGAATGCCTAGATGCGGCTCATTACCCTCCGTAGTGACAGACTGCTCCGTGGAAAAGCAGAACCAAGCAGTCGACCTTTTAATATGGCATCTGCCTTTGTTGACAGAGCTGCCGAACATATCACGGCAGCTGGCAGAGCTGCTCAGCTTGCAAAAGCAGCTGTTGCAGCTGCCAGAGCAGGGCTCCCTGGGCCCGTGAGAGACGCGGAGAACCCAGAAGTGGCATGGCCAGCTGCTCCCAATTTGGAACCAGTGGCGGCAGCAGTGGTCGTGGTGTTAGTGACCGGCACTGCGCCAGCGTCCCAGCCGCCAGCAGAGCCAAGACCGATGAAAGAAGCGATGGCCAGCGGCGGCTCCAGGTGCTACCACAGCACTGGAGACGGCCACAGCAGCCCCAGCACTGGATCGGTCGAAACTGCCTGAGATTGCATCCCTGACAGCGTCTGCGGTTCAAACCCCTGCACAGCCGACTGCAGCCTCTGCTGTCAGTTCCTCTTCTGGTAGGTGGATTCTTCCCCGCCCACCTCTGTTCGTTCATGGCTCCTTGAAGCTGCTCATACCCGCCAATTCATCGTTGGGCAGTGAGGCAGAGGAGGAATTGACCCCGGGGCGTAACGCCATGGTAGCTGGGCAGCGAAAGAAAAGGCTGCTCCAGTCTCGCCCCTGGACCTTCCCGGACTGCACTGTGACAGTGCATCCAACCCACTACAACCGTTTCTGGGAGTTGCTTAAGATGCGGGCTCTGGAGGAGGGTGATTGGGATTTATTGGAAACACTGGGGATGCCAAGCAGATTTGAGGATTCTGAGAGTAATCGGGAAGCTGCTACACTGCATCCACAGGCTATGCCAGTAGTTCAGGGTGATAGAGACACCCTGAAAGGGAAGATCCAAGCTTTCCCAGTGTATAAGGCTCTCCCAAATTCAGGCCAGCATGATAAGCATAATTGCCTGGAAGGTTGCACAGGATCTGCAATTCAAGGTTGCACAACATGGGCTCTGTTCTGCTGAGGTTATGCAAATAATAAGGGTGATAAAGACGGATTTGCTTGCGCCATTTGATACCAGGCACTTAGGTAAAATCCTATTTCAACCTGTACAATGTGCAGTTTTTGAGAAAACCTGGAGAAAGTTGGCTGACAAGGCCACATTAGGGAATATGCAGCTCCCTGCTGAGGACCCTAGACATGCAGTGGGGACGGATGCTCTTATGGGGACTGGTCCCTTCTCTGATCCAAATCTCCAGGGTACCTTTCCCTCTAGCATCCTGCAGCAAGCTCAACAGGTCGGCATGGCTGCCGTGTTGAAAACCATAGAGATGGCTGCTCCTAGAAAGCGATATACTGAAATAATTCAAGGGAGGTCAGAGTCATCTCTCTCTTTTGTAGAAAAAGTCGCTGCTTCTCTCGAGAAGCAGGTCAACGATGACTGGTTAAGACAGATGTTGTTAAGGCAGTTAGTGAGAGACAACGCGAATGAGGAGTGCAGAAAAATCATAGATGCCCTACAAGGAGAACCTGAGCTCACAGACATCGTCAAGGCCTGCTCTAAGGTGGGATCTGGGAGCCAGAAAAGGTCTGCTTTGGCTGCGCTTCTGCAGCCTGTTCACGCATCTTCTGGTCATGAACCAAAGCAACCCAAACAGGCGAAAAGACAGAAACGGCCCAAGCCGAGTGTCTTGGGGTGACCTTATGATGTGTATCCCATATCGCTGCCTATGCCCAGAAATTGATTTCTGTGCCTTTCTATGCCTCTAAACTGAGCCTGAGAGGGGAAAGGAAAAAACTGAGCAAAACTTTTTCAAAGCAGTTTGCAGCTTGTTCAAGGCCACACACAGAGAGCAATTGGTTTCCCCAGCTGTGGCAGGGGAGGGAGGAAGCACCCGGCTTGCTGCTTTCCAGTCAGCTTTTGGCCAGTTGTTTCAGTTACTTTTTCTCCGGAGAGAGAGACTGAGTTGGACTTTGTTTTCCCTTCCCTGGAATTCCGGATTTTCTCCCTTTTCTACTGGACTGCTTTCAACCTCAGAGAACATCGGGAGGACTTTCCATCAGGCACAGAGGGCCTGGCCCTGGCCCAAGCCCTAGCTCCAAGGAGACCAAAGGGAGGACTCTTAACACTTTCCCAGGTTTTTCCTCCACAGCGAAAGATTTTATTATTTAGCATTATTTTCCTTTTCCCGTGTGTTTGGTAAATAAATAGTTTTATCTCCTTCTCTTTCCTTCGAGGAAAATTTATTTTTTCCCGAACCTGGGGGGGGGGGGGGGGGGGGGAAGGGGTGGTTGTGCCTTCTCTCAGAGGATATATTTCTAAATTTGGCCAAACAGGAGCACCGAGCCAAAAAGAGAACACAGCGATCCCCCAGTGCAAGAGGTGTAGCAGGCCAGGGTTTTGTTCGGACTATTGTAGATCTGTGACTCATGCCGACAGTCGGCCTTTGTCGGGAAACTTCCACCGGGGTGTAAGGAGGGGGAATTGCTCTCCGATGCAGTCACTTCCCCAGAGAGTGGCACAGGTACAGGCACAGGCCTACTCAGCTACCCTAGAGACAGCACCCACGGATCAGACGGGTTTGACGTCCACACCCCAGCCGCAGTCGTCTTAGACTCTAGCGGTATTTATAAGGTTCCCTTGGATGCATATGGACCCTTAGCCCAGGGATCCAGTGCGATGCTAGTAGGAAAACCTGATGTTGCCCATCAAGGAATCTTAGTGCACTCAGGAGTTATTGACGCTGACTTTAAAGGTCAGATTCATGCTATGGTCTCCACGCAAAAAACCCCTGTCACTATTCCTGGAAAGACCTGCCTTGCTAAATTAATGCCTTTTAAGTCTTGTGTCCCCAGGATAGAACAACAAACTCATGGAGATAGCGGCAGTGGATCTACGGGACTTCGGCAGGCCTTCTGGACTGCAGACATCTCTGACCAAAGGCCACAGATGACATGTACCCTGATCCTGCCGATCGCCCGTCCACCCCGGATTCAGCTTTGAGGGTTGATTGATACGGGTGCTGATGTAACTATCATCTCCTCTGCGTGGCCTCCCTCACGGCCTTTAGCCCCGGTGGGATCGGCCATCACAGGATTAGGAGGAATTACACAGAGCTATTTAAGCGAACGCCCTGTGATGGTGTGGGACCCAGAGGGACGCACAGCTCCAATTAGGCCTTATGTTACTACCACTTCCCTTAACCTTTGGGGGCGGGACGTGTTGGCAGCTTGGGGGGTACAGATTGGGACAAATTTTTAGTGGAGGTCACTGTGCGTGAGGGCGCACAATATCCTGCACTGCCTTTGCGGTGGTTGATTAACACACCAAACTTTGAGCCGTAGTGGCCCCTACCAAAGTAGATGCCCTTCATCAGCTGGTTCAGGAACAGTTACAACAGGGGCACCTTGAACCTTCTACTAGTCCCTGGAATACTTCTGTTTTCGTAATTAAGAAAAAATCAGGGAAATGGAGACTGTTTCAGGATCTCTGGAAAGTTAATGCAGTAGTAGAAGGTATGGGGGCATTGCAGCCTGGCATGCCCTCTCCTGTTGCAGCGGGGATTACTGCAACAAGTATATTTCAAACCAGGAGTCCCGTGGAAACGAAGTATATATGGACAGATTCGTGGTAGATGTTTCAGAGATGTTTATTTCTCCAGCCACATGGCCGGGGCTCAGCTCAGGAAAATCCGGAGTCCCGGGACCCCAGGGTCCTTGGCGTTATCAGGGAACCCAAACCAACCAATGGGAACAAGGCTGAGCAGGGGCAGGGAGACCCCGTGTCTCCTCCCCAGGGCCCCTCTCCCAGGGCTACATGGCGGGGGGAAGGGACCCCAACATCTCACCCGTTTTATTTTAATAAAAGGAGAATGAAAACAATTGGATAAACATAACAAGAACAGTTTCAAGACAAAACAAGACACTCTCCTGAGTCTTTAAATGTCCAAACAGATTCTGTGGAACATCTTAGGGCTGACAGAAGGGAGACAGAACTCTCCGGGCATGCTCTGTGGGGAAACTGAGGCAGGAGAGGGTTTAATTTCTTCCCTCCCCCTTTTCATCCCCCCCTCGGTACCGGAGAGGAATTGTAGGGAAATGGAATTGTATAGGGAAGCCATGGGGTGAAAAACGGATTAGGAATAAACTGGGGATAGGGCAAACTTAGGAAGGGGTTCATATTGGGTATAGGGTAAAAGGGGGAAGTAGGCTGTGGGTAGGGAAATTGCTGGGATGGACATTGTTTATAATTCTGTGCATAACGACTGCCTTTGACTGGAATACCTCCAGGCCCAGTAACATTTGCTGCTTGTAAACCCTTCTTTCCTTGCACTATATCAAATTGTACAACCTCCCCATCTCCTACACTTTGCAGGTAATTTTTAGGGTTATTCCTTTTAATGGCAGTTCTGTGGATGAATAGATCTCCCCCTGTATCATCTCGTGTTATAAACCCATAGTTGTTTTTGACATTGTACCATTTCACAGTTCCTGTGACTTTCGTGGGTACAACTCCTCCTATCATGCGTTTGCGTGTTTGTCGTGGCTGCTGGTCCCGCGTGGCCGCCGCCTTGCCGGCTCCGACGTCTCGGCCGGGCCCCCGCGTTGTGGCTGCTCCGCGCTCTCCGAGCAGCGCTGCTCCGGCGCGTGTCTGGGCTCTGCGCGGCCATCCCCGCTGGCCCCGTGCCCTGTGAGTGGTTCTGCTCCGCAAACTCCACGCTGCTTTGGGTGCGGCCCCATTCCGGCTCGGCGCTGCTCGGCTTCTCGTGTAGCTGTGGAAACCGCCGCTTCTCCCTCCACAGGGCTCTCCGAGCCGTGTGCTCAGAGCAGCCTGCCACGCCGATGCCCGGTTCCTGGCTGCTCGTGGCCCACGGCACCCGCGGCGCCTGCGGCATGGCTCCCTCACTCGCGGCCGCGTGGCCGGGGACCCCGAGACAGGGATGGGGTCCGTGATAAGGAGCGCGCTCCCAAGGGGGCCGGGTGCATCCAGCGCAGGCACCTCCGCCGGCACAGCTGCAGTCATGTGCTCCCGGGATGGCGGCCGCACGGCCTCGGCCACGGGATTAGTATGATCCTCTGCTTTAGGGGTAATGGGACCACACAAATGCTCCTCAGGAGCTTCCCTGATTATAAGGTATGCACAGAAAGCTTCTCTTTGATCCCATACTTTATCCCAGATCTCGTCCCAGAAACACCCCTCACAAGATACAGGAGGTTCGATATCAAAAAGTAAGTCTCGAGAAATATAGGAGAACCTTTTGAAAAGCCAGATGAAAAAGTGTTCTAGATCTCCCGGTTGCATTACTTTTTTGTTTTGTTGTTCAAGGATTCCTTTTACTTCTAGATACATTTTTCTCTGTGGCTCAGAGAGCCCCATTTCCCACGATTCTTCCATAGTCCAGAGAGAATATCCAAACCAAGATGAGAAGAGAGGTCTAGAGTGGTTATTTTACTCATGAATCTTCCTCAGGGACCCCAACACTCTCCCACCATGACTCCTACGGGGTGGGAAAACCTGATCATTGATTTGAAGGATTGCTTTTTCACAATTCCTTTGCATCCTAACGACAACCTGTTGGGGTTTTAGTTTAGTCTTAGGTTTTTTTTCTGTTAAAGGAATTTTCTCCCATATGCATGTTGCTAGGGGACAAATAGCTGTACTTAAGAAAGACAAAAAAGGGAGTGGGGCGGGCCTGGCTACTCCTTTTGTCTACACCTGGGTGTGGGGTCAGTTCGCTCTGAGCGTCCGGAGAGAGAAGCTGCAGAGAAAGGAGTTGCTGCTTCTTTCTTTTTGGCCGTTTTTTCTTCCTGCTGGAAACAACGCCGGGACCCCAAAAGCCGCTTTCCCTGCCCTGCTGGAGGCCAAGCTGTGGCTGCCCTGCCCCGCTGCTGCTGCTTCGAGCTTTCGCTACGCTGTAGCCCTGCTCGCCCTGCCTGCCTGGGCATCCGTGGGGTTCTCCCATCTGGATACATCTCGCCTGCCACCCGGGATTTGCGTTCGTCCCTGCCGCTCCAGCCTGCCGCTCTAGCCTGCCACTCTAGCCTGCTGTTCTATCCTGCCGTTCCAGCCTGCTGTTCCTGAGAGTCCGGGATCGGCTGCCCAGGGGTTTGTGAAGCCTTTGTTCCATCCCTTCCCGGGATCCCAGGGCACGGGTGCCGCGTGTTTCCCGAGCTGGCTCCGGAGCGCCCCCTGCAGCCGCGGGGGAGCCATCGCACCTGCCCTGCTCACCGGGAGCCGCCGGCGCCCCTGCCGGCTGCGAGCGGAACTGCACCCGAGGGGAAATAGCCTGACAGCCGAGAAGGCTGGGACTGGGTTTGTGTGTGCTGTTACTGCCATAGTTCTTGTTGTTTTGTTTGACTGGTTATATACATATACATATATATATATATATATATATTAAAGAACTGTTATTCCTATTTCCCACATCTTTGCCTAAAGGCCCTTGATTTCAAAATATAATAACTTGGAGGGAAAAGGGGTTATATCTGCCACTTCATGGGGGGCTTCTGCCTTCCTTAGCAGACACCTGTCTTTCAAAACCGAGACACAACCCAAAATTTGCCTTTACTGTGCCTGCTATTAACAATGCTGAACCTGTTAAGAGATACCAATGGAAGGTCCTCCCTCAAGGGATGAGGAACAGCCCAATTATCTGTCAGTGGTATGTTGCCCAAGCTTTATCTGAAGTTCGCAAGCAGTTTCCTGATGCATGCTGCTACCATTACATGGATGATATCCTGGTGGCAGCATCCACCCGGGACGAGCTGCTAAGAATACAGCCTCAGCTGCTTGCTGCTCTGCATGCCTATGGATTAGAGGTAGCTCCAGAGAAAGTTCAACAGCATCCTCCTTGGAAATATTTAGGAGTGAAAATTTTGGACCAAACTATCCGAGGCCAAGAGGTGCGATTCCTGGATTCGATTAAAACTTTGAATGGTTCTCAGAAACTGCTGGGTGTCATAAATTGGTTACGATCTTATTTAGGTCTAACTGTGAAGCAGCTTTCTCCACTTTTTAATATATTAAAGGGGGACCCTGATCTGAATTCACCTTGGGAGTTGACTCCGGAAGCGCAATGAGCGCTGCAGGAGGTCCAACAGGCTGTTTCCAGTCGTCAGGTTTATCGAATGGACCCCTCCATTGCTATCACTGTTTTCATTGCTATTCCAGACCTCCATCCTACAGGCATCATTGGCCAGTGGAATGCACAATGGCCTCTGATCCTTTGCATATCCTAGAATGGGTCTTTTTGCCTCATCAGCTGAAAAGGACTGTGTAGTGGTTTGGTCCAAAATACTCATTACTATTTACCTTCTGTGAGATAAGAATTAGGAGAAACGCAAAGCAGGCACCAAACTTTAAAGAATATAAAGAAGTTTATTAACAGACCTAAAAGAAGAAAAAAATTATACCACACCTTCAGAACACTTCTCCTCCCCCCCCACCTTTCTCCCTTCTCCCACTGACAATATAAAAAGACAACCCTTGAGATGTTCAGTCTGTTTACCACTTCCATAATAACCTTGTTCAGTCCATCCATTTAGGAAAAGGAGTCTCTCTTGCCCATGCTATGAAAACATTATCACAACGAGACAGCTGCCCGGGTTGGTTCTCTGCTCGCAGGCGAGTCCCTTCCCCCAACTTGCAGCTTTTCCCACAACTGCTCTTGAGGGTCCAATCTTGAATTACTGGGGTACAATTTTAAGGTTGAGCCGTTCAGAAACAAGAGTTCTCTTCACCCATCTCTGGGAGCATTTCATCTCTAAGAACAGAGGCCCTTCTCCTTCCCTGGGAGCAAAGGGTCCTCCTCATCTTCATCTCTAGGACTATCTCTGGGAGCATCTCTAGGAACTGAGGTCTTTTCCATTTGGAGCAAAGGTCCTCATTGCTTCCATCTCTCCCTGTTCAAACTTCTCATCAAATTACAGCTGCTTCAGCATCTGCCTATCTCAGCGCAGGTGCTTTTGCTCTCAAGTACAAGTTGAATGCTCTACCCCCCATGCTTTCATGAAATTACAACGGGTACTCTGATACATCATAGCTTTACAACAGAATTTCAGCTTTAAGCATCTCCTCTTTCTTCTCCCTCAGGTTTTCAGCTCTTCACAGCACTAAAAAGGTTAATCTCACCTTGGCCTTCCAGCTGGAATGTGGCTTATTGCTGTTGGTCACATGATCTTTTGCCGGACAGCAGGGCAGCTTCAGCTGAATCTTGGCCGCACTGGAGAGGGGGAGCTGGGCCGCTCTGGCTGCCCACAGCAAGGCTGAGGGAGGGGGTTCCACGGGTGGAAAAGGGCCCATCGGTTCCAGGATGGCTGTGGCCCGGCCCGACCTGGCCCAAGCAGGGCCTTGGGCGGGCCCACCGGCCCCTGCACGGGGCCCGCAGATACCTGTCCCAGCGCTGGAAATGAGACAGAGCTCTGCCTGGGGTGTGTCTATTCTTAAGTGTGGATCACAGAGGCGGTCACAATTTTAAGTGGCTCAAAGAATTGTCCATATTCAAACTGGCCATCTGATAGGTTCTGTCAGGTCACAGAGGAAGCTGCAAGCACCCCTTTGCAAGAACATCACTTCTGGGACTATGCTTGCTAACCGATGACAGACTACAACCACGGTGTTTGAATTGGTCGCTTCTCTGATAATCAAATGCCGTCAACGGTGTTTGCAACTGATGGCTGCGGATCCTGCAGTAATTGTCATTCCGATCTTGAAGGAATACTTTGAGTGGAGCCTTATCCATTGTGCTCCTTTGCAAAGTGCACTGCAAAACATTTCAGGGCAGATCACTTGCCATCTGCCCAGCCATAAATTACTGCAGTTGGCAAAATCGACCATACTTTCCTTGCGGCCAAGAAATAGTCGAGTGCCAGTGCAAGGACTCACCGTCTTTACGGATGGTTCAGGAAAAACAGGGAAAGCCATTGTTACCTGGAAGGAGGGATCTGAATGGCAGGTGCTGAAAGGCCACGAGTCAGGCTCTGCTCAGTTAGTTGAATTAAGGGCTGTTACCATGGCTTTTCAGCGATTCTCACAGGAACCTTTGAATTTGGTCACTGACTGCTTACGTAGCAGATATAACCCAATGCTTAGATTATTCATTTCTGAAGGAGGTGAACAATGCGGCTCTGTTTTCACTATTGCAAACCTTGTGGTCTGCAATTCAGGCTCGAGTCCACCCATATTACATTCTGCACATTCGAAGCCAAACCGATTTACCAGGTTTTGTAACAGAAGGCAACGCTAGGGCTGACATGCTGGCCAACCCTGTGTGGGTAGGGCCTCAGCCTGACAAAATTGCACAAGCCAAGGCATCACACGGTTTCTTCCATCAAAGTGCACATACCCTGCAGAAGCAGTTTCATTTAACGCCAACTGAAGTGCATGACATTGTCAGTGCTTATGCTGACTGTCACGGACTCGCTGTGCCTTTGCCAGCGAGGGTAAACCCCAGAGGCCTAAAAACCTTGCAGCTTTGGCAAATGGATGTAACTCACATCCCCAAATTTGGCCGGCTTAAATATGTGCACGTGTCTATTGACGCTTTGTCCTCAGCTATGTGGGCTACTGCTCACACTGGAGAGAAGGGCCGTGATGTCATCACCCATTGGAAATTGGCTTTCTCGGTCCTGGGCGTGCTGGCTATTGTGAAGAACGATAATGGTCCTGCCTACGCCTCGGAGAAGACGCGACAGTTCTTGCACCTATGGGGTGTAGACCATACCTTTGGTATCCCACATTCTCCTACTGGCCAAGCCATTGTCGAACGCGCTCATGGTACTTTTAAGCGTGTTTTGGAAAAACAAAAAGGGGGAATGCATGGAGAAACCCCACAGAGCCGACTAGAAAAAGCTTTGTATACAATTAATCACCTTACAGTACCACAAAATTCAAATAATCCTGTTATTCTGAATCATTTTCTCTCATTGCAGTCTGCAGGTGAGAGACAACTGCCCCAGGCAAAAGTCTGGATATGAAATTTACTTACTAACCAGTGGGAAGGCCCTCATGAGCTTATAGTTTGGGGTCGTGGGTATGCTTGCGTTTCCACAGATACTGGGGTACAGTGGCTACCTGCAAAATGTGTTCGCCCTGACCTGCAGCACCAGAGGAAGAACAGGAAACCTCCAAATGATGACCAGAATGCAGACCATTCAAATGGTGACCAGAATGTAGATCATCAGCCTAATGACTCTTCTGATGATGACCAGGATGTCAACCGTCAGGCAGATGGCCCTTCCACAAGCAGAGACTGGGATGGTCCTTCCACAAGCAGAGACTGAACTTTAAATTTCTTGTTATGGAGTCAGATAGTTAAAACCTTAAGGACATATTTAGAATTAATAACTGATGTAAATTTCTATTTAGGATTAATACCTAGTAGAATTGTTATCTTATAAAACAAAAAGGGGGAATTGTGGATACAAATATTGCTGCTAGCAAGAATTTTTCTTGCTTCTTTCCAGTCCCGTGAGATACTTTTCTCTCTCACCGAAGATATTAGCAGAATTCTATAAACTATGAACACCTGCAACCTTGCAAAGCCTTGTTTATAGTACAGTAGGAAAATATTTTGACAATGGATGTTTTAGGATTTTTAGCCAATCACTCCAAGGGGTGGCTGATCCTTTGTCCAATTAGACTATGAAGAAAAAAGTCTATAAAAGAGTTTGTAAAATAATTAAATAAATGAATCTTGCTGCACAATTCCTGCCTGTTGGATGTCTCTTCTCCTCCCTACCACTCCAGGCTACTGTGATAGGTTCCCTTTTTTCCTCTTTATTTTCTTCCTCTTTTTCTTTTATTTCAGCTACTTTAAAAGTTCTTACTTCCATAGGCCAGATTTCTCCTTTCCAGCATGTTGGGGTTTTAGTTTAGTCCTAGTTTTTTTCCTGTTAAAGGAATTTTTTCCCATATGCATGTTGCTAGGGGACAAATGGCTGTACTTAAGGAAGACAAAAGAGCTGCCCACAGAGGGTGGGGTGGGCCTGGCTACTCCTTTGTTTCACCTGGGTGTGGGGCGAGTTCGCTCTCAGCGTTCCGAGAGAGAAACTGCAGAGAAAGGAGGTGCTGGTTCTTTTCTTCGGCCGTTTTTCTTTCTGCTGGAAACAACACCGGGATCCCAAAGCCATTTTCCCTGCCCTGCTGGAGGCCGGGCTGTGGTCGCCCTGCCCCGCTGCTGCTTCGAGCCTTTGGTACGCTGTAGCCGTGCTTGCCCTGCCTGCCCGACCTCCGGGGAGTTCCCCATTTGGATACATCTCATCTGGCCTCCGGGATTTGTGCTCGTCCCTGCTGTTCCAGCCTGCCGTTCCAGCCTGCTGTTCCCGAGAGTCCGTCCAGACACCGGGGCCAGCTGCCCAGCGGTTTGTGAAGCTTTTGTTCCATCCTTCCCCGGGACCCCAGGCCACCGGTGCCGCGTGCTCCCCGAGCTCGCTCCGGAGCGCCCCCTGCAGCCGCGGGGAAACCATCACACCTGCCCTGCTCACCGGGAGCCGCCAGCGCCCCTGCCGGCTGCAAGTAGAACTGCACCCAAGGGGAAAGGGCCTGACAGCCGAGAAGGCTGGGACTGGGTTTGTGATTGTTTGCTGTTACTGCCATAGTTATTGTTTGTTTGACTGGTTATATATATAATAGTAAAGAACTGTTATTCCTATTTTCCCACATCTTTGCCTAAAAGCCCTTGATTTCAAAATTATAATAACTCGAAGGGAAAGGGGTTACATCTGCCATTCCAAGGGAGACTTCTGCCTTCCTTAGCAGACACCTGTCTTTCAAACCAAGACACAGCATGAAGCATATTCACTTTCTTCTGGATTAACAGGTTCTTTAGCATTTACATAAACATTTAGAGCTTGATAAATCCACCCTTCAAACGACCCATATTTTGCCAATATAAATGATCCGATCTAATTTCCTCTTTCACCCATTCAATCATGCAATATTGAATCATCTTAACTTTATCTTTTCCTTTTGTGCATTAATTATATTCCCAATTAGCTATTTTGATTCCCAGTGGACTATTTGGAAGAATTTTGGTCAGTATAGCTTTGTTTATATCTTTCTTGGGACTTGACTTACTAGTCTTTTGTCCCATGGTATTTTGGGGGGGTTCCCTTGACTCCACACACTTCAACTGAGGCTCAACTTCAGGGCTTTCAAGCCTCAGCTACTTACATCTCTGGGGCCTCCAGTCCCTCCTGCTCTATTCCTCTTTCTGCCAATCTATTTTGTTCTGCACCTTCCACTCAATTTCTTTGCACCTTTTATACACCTCTGGGAAACCACCTCCTCCCTCTCCACACACCAAAACCACAATAAATACTTTTTCGTAAACCTCCCCCTGGATAACAAGGTCAAACCTCAAACCCACAGTTTATACAACACAAGCCTCACAATCACTTCACATCTATAACAGTCTCACTATTCCCTACTCATTTGTCCCAACAATCACCTAGATAAATTCCACATTCATTCCATGCTGGCCACTCACCTCCTTCATTCCCCTTTATCTCACCTCAAAACACCAAAAGTACTCATTTATACTCTACAAACAAAATTCTAATCAAGTCTTGAATGCTGTTGTTAGCCAAATTCAAATACTTTGAGTATAGGATTTCTAGGATATTTTCTTAACCCTCAGCACTCCACTTCCCATCTCTAGGATATTGAATTCTCAATTTAATCTCTCAGGTATTACCACCCACTCTTTGCCAATCCTAACCCTCAATTTGACATCCTTTTTGTACCTGGGGACTCTTACTCTCGTCTTATATTTCCTAGTGGACCACCTAGGAAATCCTTTTGCTCCCTTATTACCCAAGACTACTCCTGTCTATTAGGGATCCTATCCGGTATCCCTCCCTGGGACTCTTCCTACCCTTCAGTGCTACACTTCCCATCTCCGCAGGATTTTTTTCCTACCCTTCAATGCTACACTCCCCATCTCCATAGGATTTAACCTCGTCCCAATTACCCTGGGGGATCAGTCACTCTTTATCTTTCGCTTTGTCTCTTCGCTGGCCGTCCCCCTCACGGAGGCACAAAAACACAGCTAGAAAGACTCCTTGCTCGCTTCGTAAGTCCGGACTGTCCAGCCTACATCTCATACACACCATTCAATCCCTCATCCGCCCCCCCCCCCCGAAACAGTACTTAAAAGTCCTTTTTCCTGCGGGGTCTTTGTGCACAAGAATAATGGGCTTTTTACCACAGTTTAGGGAGGCTTTGAGGATCCTTTAAAAAGAAGGGGGGGTCTTTTGATCCCCGCTGTTTGCTTTAAGTGTCCCTTCTTGTCTTCAATGGGTTCACCTACAATCTCCGATACCTCCAGGAGAAGCCTCTCTATGCCTCTAAACTTAGCCTGAGAAGAGAAAAAAATCAAACCAAAACTTTCAAAGCAGTTTGCAGTTTGTTTTCATGTTTTCAAGGACACAGAGATAGAGACGGCTCTGCATTCTGCTGCGGCGGGAGCGGGAGGAAGCACCCCGGCTTGTTTTCTTTCCAGCCAGCTTCCGGCCAGTTTTTTCAGCTCCTTTTCCTCCAGAGAGTTGAACTTTTTGTTTTCCTAGGACTCCGATTTTTCCCTTCTTCTCTGCTGGACGGTTTCAACATCAGAATACATTGGGAGGACTTCCCATCGAGGCCTTGGCCCTGGAGGTGGGCCCACCACTCCATCCCAGCTCCAAGGAGGGGGAGAGAGAGACTACGGAAGGACTCTGAAATTTTCCCAGGTTTCTCTCAGCAGAGTGAGAGGTTTCATTATTTAGCATTATTATCCTCTTCCTGTGTGTTTGTTAAATAAATAGTTTTTATCTCTTTCACTTTCCTTCAAGTGTTGCTGTTATTCCCAGAGAGACGGCGAAAATCATGATGTAAGTCCAGGTCAGATGATATGGCCGAAGCAGAGCTAAGACTCCTTTAATGACAAAAACCCATCTTTTATAGCATGGATCGCAAAAGAGAAATTACATGATTGGCCGCTTGGCTAGCCACCCACCACAGTGAGTGGCTGAGCGGTATAACCACCCATTTCAAAATATTATTCTCACAAGACTGGAAACAATTCCACTGTTCTCACAACAGCCTGTACCTGTGGATAGTTTACCAAACCATCTTTCTCTGTTTCTCACCTAAAGCATGAAAAAGGAAAAACTTCACAAATGCTTCAGCAGCTGAAAAATTTCTCTGCTCCTGTCTTTTAGCATCCACAGTTCCCCCTTTTTGTCTGAGACCAAAAAGGTCACGTTTGTAATCCTCTGCGGGATCCCTTGCAGCAAGGAGAACAAACACAGCATAAGGGGTCTGTTTGGTAGTGGCCAGTTACCAAACATAATCCAAACTAAATACCAATTTAAAGCAGGCAGAGGGATTCTCCAGCACTGCCATGAGAAATACATTTAGTGAACCCAGCTATACGCCCAGTCATTAATTCCAAACAGCCTTAAGGGCTCTACATCAATTACTGCTCCTGGATAGCCTTAAGGGCTCTAATATTCTACATAACATTCTGACTCCATAACATAAAATTCAGTCTCTGAAATTCAGTCTCTGCTTGTAGAAGGACCAGGCTGATGGTCGACATCTTGGTCATCATCAGAGGGATCATTCGATGGAAGATCTGCATTCTGGTCATCATTTGAAGCTGCTTTGGAGGTTGCCTGTTCTGCTTCTGGTGCCGCAGGTCAGGGCAAATGCATCTTGCAGGTAGCCATTGTACTCCGGTATCTGTGGGAATATAAGCATACCCATGCCCCCAAGCAATAGCTCATTGTCATAGGTTAGCAAGCATAGTCCCGGAAGGGACGTCCTTGCTAAGGGGTGCTTACAGTTTCCTCTGGGAACTGATAGAACCTATCAGCTGGCCAGTTTGAATATGGACAATTCTCTAAGCCACTTAAAGTTGTGAACACCTCTGTGATCCACATTTAAGAATAGGCAAACTCCCCCTCCAAGCTCTCTCTCGTTTCCGGTGCTGGCACAGGTGGCTGCGGGCCCCGTGTGGGGGCCAGCGGGCCCGGCCAGGCCCTGCTTGGGCCAGGCCGGGCCGGGCCACGGCCATCCTGGAGCCATGGACCTGTTCCAGCCATGGAACCCCCCCCCCCGCCTTGCCGTGGGCAGTCGGAGCGGCTCGGCTTTCCCCCCTCTCCACTGCGATAAGGAAAATTCAACATTCCAGCTGCAAAGCTGCAAGGCCGAGGTGAGATTAACCCTTTTACTGCTGTGAAGAGCTGAAAACCTGAGGGAGGAGAGAGAGAGGAGATGCTTAAAGCTGAAATTCTGTTGTGAAGCTATGATATATCAGAGTATCCTGTTGTAATTTCATGAAGATATGGGGGGTGGAGTGTTCAACTCGTAAGCAAAAGCACCTGCGCTGAGATAGGCAGATGCTGACGCAGCTGTAATTTCATGAGAAGTTTGAACAAGGAGAGATGAACCAGATGAGGACTTTTGCTCCAAACGGGAAAGGAGAAAACCTCAGTACCTAGAGATGCTTCCAGAGATAGTCTTAACGATGAAGATGATGAAGACCCTTTGCTCCCAGGGAAGGAGAAGGGCCTCTGTTTTTGTTTCTGAACGGCTCAGCCTTAAATTTGTACCCCAAGAAACTTCAAGAGTGGACCCTCGAAAGCAGTTGCGGGAAAAGCTGCAAGTCGGGGGAAAGGACTCACACGCAGGCAGAGAGACTCCTCTTCCTAAATGGACTGAACAATATTTGGAAGTGGGTGGCTGTCTCGTTGTGATAATGTTTTCATAGCATGAGCAAGAAGAAACTTCTCTTTCTAAATGGACTAAACAAGGTTATTATGGCAGTAGTAAACAGACTGAACATCTTAAGGGTTGTTTTTCACATTGTCAGTGGGAGAAGGGAGGAAGGTGGGGGGAGGAGGAGAGTTCTGAAGGTGGTATAATTATAATTTTTTTCCTTCCCTCTTTTAGGTCTGTTAATAAACTTTATATTCTTTCAAGTTTGGTGCCTGCTTTGCATTTCTCCTAATTCTTATCTCACAGCAGATAAACAGTAATGAGTATTTTGGACCAAACCACTACACTCATACAGGCCTTCCCATTTCTCAGTCAGTAGGTCCTGTACCCAGACCTTCGCTCGAGGCAGGTGCATCTCGGCTGAAGACTGCAATGAGAGAAAATAATTCAAAATAACAGGATTACTTGAATTTGGTGGCACTGTAAGGGGATTGATTGTATATAGAGCTTTTTCTAATTGACTCTGTGGGGTTTCTCCATGTATTCCCCCTTTCTGTTTCTCTAAAACACGCTTCAAAGTACCATGAGCACATTCAACAATGGCTTGGCCTGTAGGAGAATGCAGAATACCCAAAATATGGTCTACGCCCCACAGGTGCAAAAACTGCCGCGTCTTCTGACAGACACAGACAGGGCCATTATCAGTTTTCAAGGAAGAAGGTACACCCAAGATCGCAAAAGCAAGTTTCCAATGGACGATGACATCGCGGCCTTTCTCCCAGTATGAGCAGATGCCCACATAGCTGAGGAGAAAGTGTCAATAGACACGTGCACATACTTAAATCTGCCAAATTCAGGAATATGCATTACATCCGTCTGCCAAAGCTGCAAGGCTTTTAGGCCTCTGGGGTTTACCCTCGATGGCAGAGGTGCAGCGAGTCCATGACAGTCAGCACAAGAGCTGACAATGTCCCGAGCCTCGGCGTTAAGTGAAACTGCTTTTCCTGAGTATGCGCACTTTGATGGAAGAAACTGTGCGATGCCTTGGCTTGTGCAATTTTATCAGGCTGAGGAGCTACCCATGCAGGGTTAGCTAACATGTCAGCCCTGGCATTACCCTCTGTGATAAAACCTGGCAAATTAGTGTGGCTTCAAATATGCAGAATGTAATATGGGTGAACTCGAGCTTGAATCGCACACCACAAGGCTTCTAATAGTGAAACGAGAACTGCATTTTTTACTTCCTTCAAAAGTGAACAATCTAAGCGCTAAGTTATGTCTGCCACATAGGCAGAGTCAGTGACCAAATTCAAAGGAACCTGAGAGAATTGCTGAAAAGCCATGGTAACAGCCCTCAATTCAACCATCTGGGCTGAGCCTGACTCATGGCCTTCCAGCACCTGCCACTCAGATTCTTCCTTCCAGGTAACAATAGCTTTCCCAGTTTTCCCGGACCCATCGGTGAAGACAGTGGGTCCTTTCACTGGCACCCGACTATTTTTTGGTCGTAAGATGAGGCTTGTCGATTTTGTCATTTGCAATAGTTTATGGCTGGGCATATGGTAAGCAATCTGTCCCAAAAAGTTTTGCAGCACACTTTGCAAAAGAGCACTGTTCATAAGGCTCCATTCAAAGAGTTCCTGCTGTACTGGAAGTACAATTATTGCAGGATCCGCTGCCATTAATTGCAAACACCGATGACGGCATTTGATTATCAGACAAGCAATCAATTCAAACAACATGGGTGCTGTCTTTTTTGGCTGATGTGGCAAGAAGACCCATTCCAGAATATGCAAAGGGTCAGGCCACTGCTTATTCCATTGGCCAATGATACCTGTAGGATGCAAATCTGGAGTGGTAACGAAAACAGTGATATCAATGGAGGGATCCACTCGATGAACCTGATGAGCAGAAACAGCCTGTTGAACCTCCTACAGGGCTCGTTGCACTTCAGGAGTCAATTTCCGAGGTGAATTCAACTCAGGGTCCCCCTTTTAAAATTCCAAAAAGCAGGTAAAGTTGTGCTGTGGTTAGCCTTGAATAAGGACATAACCAATTATTGATACCCAGCTGTTGGAACCCAAAGTGCAGGGAGTGTTTCTCTGCCTGTTCTGAAAGACCCATCCCCCCTGGAAAACACTGTTTTTAACCTTTGTCCATGGAGAAAGCTGCCAAGGCTTTGGGATGAATTAGAATCTACAAGGGTGTGAGTTAGGTGGTAGTATAATATATAGTTTGTTACAGAGTGAAAAATTTAGAGGTTTTAGGTTTATTAGTATAATAAGTAGATGAAAGCAAGATGAAGGGTCCCTGTGGTTTTTCAGGTTTCTTCCTTCTTCTTCACCTACTCCATTTTCTGCCGTATTGGTAGTACAGAATGATTGGTTAGAAAATGCCGCAGTACAGGGCTACATGAATAGATAGTTCATTAGGCATTGGTAGAAAAGTAAAAATAATGTATGCTTTTAGTGACCATTGGTTAGTTTACCTTTAAAAAGCCTTGAGTTTTCCTGGATTTGCCTTTTGGTATTTGCTCTGCTTCATGCTATGTTGCCGGCATGTATATTACTGATAAGATATAATAAACAATCTGAAGACCGAGAAAGATCCAAAAGACCTGTTCGTCTCTTATTCCTGGCAAGGACTTTCTCCCCCATCCGGGGAGGACATGTGGGGGTCGAAAATTCTCACATCTGGTGCCCATGTGTGAAGCCCTCAGGCAGACCATGCCAGGAGCTCACTGGGCAGCAGCCAACGGCCAAAAACAAGATATCTCTGGAGACAGTAATTGGAAGTCCAGGACCTTCTGAAACCGGTGCACAGGGGACAGAACACCGTGATCTGCTGGCCAGACCGCGGACTAGGACTCCAAGGACCGATAAAAACAACTGAGAGCCAGTAAGCTGTCCAAAACTAGAAATGGGAGGGGCTCTCTCAAAAACAGAGATGTACGTTCTTAATAACTTAGAATCTATGATTAAGAAACACCCAGTAACTATAACCAGAAAGGAATTAGAAACCTTGTTATCCTGGATAAAAAAAGAATACCCAAATGCTACAGTAAAAGATCTTTATGATATAAGTTTTTTGGAAAATGCAAATACGGTGCTTTATCATTTAGCAACTTTAAATGATAAATTCGCTGCAAGCCTGCTTTCACCTGGCAGGATACTTTATGAAGTGATACAGGAGGCTAAAACATCAATTTCTCCTAAAAAAGAGGCTTTGCAAACTCCCCAGGACCTCCAAACCGTTCCTTTAAAGCCTGCAACCTCTAACCTTGCTGCAAAAACTGCCCAAAAGCCTCTGCTAGCGGCAGAGGCTCCTCAGACCCCCCTCACGGCTCCGGGGGAAGAAACCCCGCCCGAAATAGGGGAGAAAATCTCCGCCATTCTAAGCATGGACGATGACGACCCGTCCCTGCAGTCGGGAGGATCGGTGGAGGGGGAGGGGACAGCCGTAGTAAAACCTAAAAAGCGTCTTGTGCCAGACCCGCAGTTAAAACTTTTAATCGGTCCCACAGAAGAACATGATACGTTTTTTTTCGAGTTGTCTCCAACTGCGCATGATCAGAGGGGGGGAGGGGGGGGGGGGGAATGAGTTTTCTCTTTCTGTCGCTCCTGCGATTTCCCAAACGGCAGAGCCCGTCCCCGAAGGTGTGGTTTCAGTAGCCCCGCCGTCTGCGATCCCGCCCGCACCCTCTGTTACTGCCCAAGCCACAGGGGAACGTTTACCGGCGTCTTCCAAGATCCTTCCGTCGGGCGGGCCGGTCGCACAACTTGTAGACGTTAGCTCGCCTCCTCCGACATCACGGGCAGTTCCGGGGTCCGCGCCCATCACTCCTGTAGTCCCCCCCCTCGCAGCCCTGTTCGGCAGGGACGGTACCGGAGCAGTCCCGTTTTCCACCTACTTCTGCGTTCGACTTATACACCGCGCCACAGGCTGCAAAATTCCCATCGCCTATTCATTGCGTCATCACTCCCGCTGCTCCTATTCCTCCGTCCTACGCTACATCCCTTCCACGTTTCGGCCACCCCGCCTCTGCGACTGCGCAATATGGGATATCCTCCATAGCTTCTCCGCCGTATGATACCTGCGCAGCCGCGATTCGCCCAGACTAGCGCTGCCCCACAGCCGCAGCGGCATCTAGCCAGCCGATTTCTTCCACCGCGCCAAGCGCGGTGCGGGCAGGCCCTATCCCCAGCCCCGGCACAGCCGCGGCTCGGGCCGACCCTGGCCCCAGCCCCGGCACGGCCACGGCTCCAGCCTCCATCCTCCATCCCATCTATGCCGGCGCCATCGTCTATCTCAAACCTGCATTAGACCCTCAGCATTCAGTCCATGGAGCAACAGCTTCACCCAGTGGAACAACAGAACAACTGCAGCAAATTCAATCATATTTCAAATTCAACACCATGGAATCAAAGCCGATGCCTCCAACGCAGCAAAGTCCAAATTTTACTACATTTCCTTCTATTCTTCCACCAGGAGAACAAGATAAATATTGTCCCAGTTACACGGGAAGTCTCGGGACAAGACATATCATTTACAGCACATCCTCTACAAACTACTGAAGATTATTCAGCTGACATTATGGGGCTTTTACAACCACAAGTACCTGCTCAACACCTCGGTGACGAAAATATTATAACCATCACAGCCTCACAAGGCATTCCTATTTCATGGCAAGGTTCACCTTATTTTTATACTGCAACAGGTACCACTCCAATTTTTTCAATGCCCACTCCTGGAATTCATTTTCAACAACATTCCAGCTCCTCGACACATCAGCACCAATTTCAATTTTCAAAAGACTTTGTACGTCAGCTTTTTCTCCAACTCAAGGAATGTGCTAAAGAATTTCTACCTCAGCGTCGTGCACTGGGTTCCCAACCCTCATCCTTGGAACATGATGGCAGGGTCCTACCTGCATCCACTGTAAATATCCCTTCTATGTCTACATCAATGCCATCTACTGAATCACGCCACAACCGGGCCAGGAGACACTTCAGAGACAGAGTCAGAGAAGTGGGTATTTGCTTTATTCGGCGCACCGGGTGTATGGGGATTGCTCCTCCAAACACACACACTTGGTGCTCTCTACAACACAGTATTAAGGGTTAAATTATGAATATTCATCACATTCCTTGGGACAGGTGTGGTTATACAAATTATTTCTCGGAAGTCATTAGCATATGGGCCACGAATGCGCTGTGTGTCCTGGTGGTCACACTGAAGAAGACCTCTCCTCTTCCTCGGGGGTCTTTTCTGATGAAGGCCAGTAGTCATCCTCCCAGTGAACTTTTCACCTTTCTCCCTGGGCATGCGTAGTCCTTTGAGGAATGATTCAGCAGTCTCTGAGATGATCCTTGTCCCCTCTATCTTGACAAGATTAGGGTGAATTCGGCTTCCCAGGCTTTGTAATTAACATTTTCTGTCTGGACTAACATTTGCTGTCTCCTGTTGGGGTGGGTCAGCCTGCTCTCCCGCTGAAACCATCAAATGTCAGTCACCAGAAGAGATCACTGAGGTCTAGGTTACCTCCCCCTGGGTGGCTCCCAATCCTAAATTACCTCCCCCTGTTCCAGAAAGTTCTCCCTTTTGTAGTTATTAATTGGTTCCCTGTTATGACTCCTGCCTCCCTGTTTTCCCCATTTGTTCTGAAAAATTGTATCCTCCCCTCTGCTTGTACCCCATTGGTTGTTTTCCCTTTCCCTGCCTTACTCCACCCCCCCATAAAGGGGGCTAGCCCGCGTCTCCTCGGGGCTTTTGCTGGTCCCTGGTCCCTCCTGCAAATAAACCTGTTGGAACTCACACCAGAAGCCCCTCCCGCCTTCTTTGCCTCCGGGCAAACGCCAGCGTGATCATCGGCTGCCTGACGTGTTTCCTCTGAGGAGGAGCCAGCGCACGCACCCATCTCACGCTGATTCCACTGAACCGTCCAGCGGGGACGTTGTGGAGGCTAACGCTGCGTCCCCTCTGCCCGAGGGCACGCCGGGGCTTGTGGTGACAAGCCCCCGGTTGCGTTAGTCTCCCAATAGTTAACTTGCGCTTACATGAGTTAGTTATTGACTGCCCCTTCTTCAATCCCCCCTTTTCTTTGGTTATTTGTAATTCTTTACAAATCTTGCATGTCTTTAAAGTAAGAACCCTTCTCTATTTTATTTCTAAGTTTATGCTTGTGTCATTGAGCATAAGCATCACGATTCCAAGTACATAATATCATACAACAGTAACTACTAATACAAACACTAAGTAAGAATGCAATAACACAAATAGCTATTACAAACAATTGTTTAAGCCAGGATAAGTTGGGTAACCATGATGCAAGTTTGTCTCATACCTCTTTAAACTCCCAAGAAGTGTCATCTAAGGTGATTTGATGCAATGTTCGCTTTGGATAAATAATTTTAGTAGTTTTCTGGGTATTACAATGAGATCTTTTATTTTAGCCCACTCATCAGATCCTATTTGTTCCTTCCCTTCTTGTACCCAATTTAAATCATCAGTGTCATATGGTGGGGGTTTTTCACCCATAAGGATGTTAGAAAGGATTAGAGCAAGGGCTTGAATTTGATCCCTGCCAGCCACTGCCTTTGCTGTTTTGTCTGCCATAGCATTTCCCAGTTCAGGGATAGTGTTACCCTGGGAGTGTCCCTTACAATGCATTATAGCCACTTTTGAAGGTTTTACCACTGCTTCCAGTAACTGCATGATTTCAGTAGCATGCTTGATTTCTTTCTTCTGTGAGGTTAATAAACCTCTTTCTTGCCAGATAGCCCCGTGAGCGTGTACCACCCCAAAAGCATACCTTGAATCAGTCCAAATGTTGATAGGTTTTCCTTTGGCCAACGCCAAGGCTCGAGTTAGGGCTATTATTTCAGCCTTTTGAGCTGATGTCCCCATGGGTAACGGTTTTGCCTCAATGACAGTGTCTGTGGTTGTAACTGCATACCCAGCGAGCCGCTTACCATTCTTGATATAACTGCTCCCGTCGGTGAACCAGTTTTCTACATTTTCTAGTGGAGAGTCCTTTAGGTCTGGGCGGCTGGAGTAAACTGCCTGCATGGTTTCAATGCAGTCATGCTGTACAGGCTCCTCAGTAGCCTTGCCCTGGAGGTAAGCTGCTGGGTTTAAAATTTTAGTTACTTGGATACTCACATCCTCCGATTCTGCTAGGACAGCCTGGTATTTGAGAAAGCGAGATGGGGTTAACCAGTGATTTCCTTTCTGTGTGAGCACTGCTGACACTGTGTGAGAGACAAAAACAGTTATCTGCTGGCCCAGTGTGAACTTGTGAGCTTCTTCTATGTTCAGGATCACAGCTGCCACTGCACGCAGGCAGGTGGGCCATCCTTGGCTGACCACGTCCAGCTGCTTGGAGAAATAAGCCGCTGGCCTTCTGTACGGTCCCAGCTTCTGTGCCAAAAGTCCCAGCGCCGGTCCTTGTCTCTCATGTGAGAACAACAGAAAAGGTTTAGTGACATCCGGTATGCCCAATGCTGGAGCTTGCATCAACTCACGTTTCAGAGTTACAAATGCATTATTAGTCTCTGGTGTCCAGCATAGGTGAGTTCCCCCAATCTCTTTTAGGAGTTGGTATAAAGGTTTCACAATGAGTCCATAGTTGTAAATCCATAATCTACACCATCCTGTCATTCCCAGAAAAGTTATCAGTTCTTTGGTAGTGGTTGGCCTGGGCATTTGACAAATTGTCTCTTTCCTGTGTTCTCCCAAGGCTCTCTCCCCTCCTGCCAGTTCATATCCTAGATATGTAACTTTCTGGAGGACTAGCTGAGCCTTTTCAGGGGAGACTCTATATCCATTTAGTCTCAGAAAATTTAAGACTTACAGTCCAGTTCTTGCAGTCTTCATGGGTCCTTGTTGCTATCAGTAGATCATCAACGTACTGCAGAAATGTACCTTCTCTAAGTGGCGGTGTCCAGGCTTCAAGTTCCTTGGCTAATTGATTTCTAAATATCATGGGTCTTGAATCCTTGTGGCAATACAGTCTATGTAAGTTGGCTTTTTCTCCCTGTTCTGGGGTTTTCCCATTCAAAGGCAAAAATTTCCTGACTGCTTTCAGCTAATGGCAGACAAAAGAGAGCATCTTTTAAATCTAAAACTGAAAACCACACCCAGTCACTTGGTAATTTTGTGAGTAAAGTGTCTTCAGGTCCTGAACTAATAAATAACTTTCATTTGGCTTTTGTACTGGTAGAATTGGGGAATTGCAGGAAGATCTACACTCTCTCAACAACCTCTGATTAATAAATTTAGTAATTATTGGTTCTATTCTTACTCATGTTTCATGCCTTAGTGTATATTGTTTAATTGACACTGGTTGTGCCCCTTCCAATAGTTCAATAATCACTGGGGGAGCCCGTTTTGATCTCTCTGGAATTTCAACATCTCCTACTAATGGGATCACTTGATTTGTTATTTTACTATCTATGGGTATTTATCTAATCTTAGTGGTTTAACTTACACTTTAAAGTCCTAGTCAGGTATCTTCAGGAGGCTTCTTTGGTTGTAGCTTCTTTATACAGTTTTTGTTATAATAATATTCTTACTCTGCTGTATAATTCTATACATTATGAAGGATTAGTTTTTATGATACAAAACTAACACACAAAACATTTTCATACAAAATGTCCTCATGCAAACATATCTTTACATTAGGGCTATGCTCTGTTTTCCAGGAGACAGATTGTAGCACTCTTGTCATTTAATCTTGACACAAACTACAAACTGTGGCTTTATTTTTGGTGGGATTAAAAATGACTTTCAAACTTAGGGGGTTCTTTTGGTTTGGTTTTTTTTTTTTTTTTTTTGGTGAATAAATTGTCTTCATCCCATTCTGCACCTACAACTGAGATTGCAGAATGTGCTATAAATAGGAGGGGTGAGGAAAAGTTAAAACATCCTCTTAAGACATATGGCATGAGATTGAACAGCACTTTAGTTTGAGAGCTGGTAGAAGGCTTTTTTGTATCCCTCTTGGTTTAGGAAGGGGGATTCAATCATTTCTCATGTAGGATTTGTTTGTGTTTTATCAAGATTTTTTTTAATTCACTAATTAGAAAATCTAAAAAATTTAGCCAGATTATAATAATTTTGAAGCCTTCTGAGGCAGAACTGGGAAGGTTAGTCCATATTTGTAGGATTTCAAATATGTGTAAATTCTTATACCAACTCTCAGGATAATATTGGTTGAGACAAATTATACATCTATAAGACCTTAACCACACTATTTTTCAGTAAAAAGACAAAACAAGTTAGACAAAAATTAAACTCAAGAATATGTACGATGCTTTAACTATTTGATCTCTCACCAAGTCACTTGCAATGAAAACACAAACAAATTACAAACATTAACCAACTGACAATGCAAGCAATTATGGTGACACTTTAAATTTCATTGGTTTTCATACAGCTCCATCTCATGTGTTGGTAGATTCCTATAAAAGAAAAGTGAAAATTTGGCCCACTAGACCGATTATTAAAAAAGAAGTAAAACTTTTTGGGGCTAACACAAAGTGACAGTGAAGCAATGATTATCATACATTTAGGTGTGATTTTGCTGCTTGCAGTTTCCTTGCTCTCAAACTGCTTTCTTTATCTTTGATGTCGGGACATTTGACATTCCTAGAAAAAAGAAAAGAAACAAACTTTCCCCCCCCCCCCAAAAAAAAAAGAAAAATATGTCTGAGTGAAACAAGAGTTTTCAAGTGGAGTTTTAGTTTTATTGTATGAAGTGCTTGTTGCACCACTTTTATTGTCTCCCACAGGTTTTCAGTGGGGTTTCTTCCAATTGATTCTTCAGTGGAGGGAGTGAGACTGCTTTTAAAAGTTTTGCAAGAGTTGCAGTCTGCAGTCTGTGAATCAGGCATTTGGATTGCCCTCTTTTTTTTTTTTTTTTTTTTTTTTTTTTCCAGGGTTTTAGTAGGCTTCTGCTTTTTGCCCTGGAGCAGTTTGCCTTATCAGTTTGCTCTTTTTGTTCTAGTGATTTTCCTTTTGGACAAGATCAAGTTCGGCAGCAAGCAATCCTACTGCCTAAAACCCCCTTCTCTCTTTTTTTTTTTTTTTTTTTTTAATAGCCAATCACATTTTTAGCAATCAATTATCTTTTAGTAACCAATTGTTCTTTATCTCTCTTTTTTTTTTTTTTTTTTTTTTTTTTCTCTACCAAGTCCACCCCAGGAGTAGAGAGGTGACTAACAAATTAACCAAGGAAGGACAGCAAAACATTTTCCCCATAGGTTTCTCTACAGCCCCTGCAGATGAGGCTGCATGACAAATACCTGGGCCTGCACAGGGACAACACCATCCCCACAAGGCAGCAGCTGCAGAATTGGCTTCAGGATTAGAATCTGGCAATTCTAGTTCTCCACAATAAACCACAGACTGGTGGTGGGGTTCCCCACAAGATAGGAGCTCCGGATTCGCCTCAGGACTGAAACCTGCTAATTTTGGCTTTTCACAACAAAACACAAAAGGCACAGGGGCACGGGTCCCCTCCAAACAGGAGCCTTTCAGCTCTGCACAAGCACCACATAACAGGAGCCTTACAGCTCCGCACAAAACACCAAGCAGAAAAGGGAAATAAACACCCAAACCTATTAATCACAATGTCCACAATTCTTACAACTTCTGCCATCACCTTTGCCATTGCTTTCACCTTTTCCTCATCTCTTACTTTTCTAACTAGTTCCTTTCAAATTTCTCACTATTCTCTGCCACTCTCTCCTTACTCTAACGTTATCTGCGCTTTCATTTTCTGCCAAGTTTTTTATTCTTGCTCTTTCTAGTCTGATACCAAGTTCTCGCCTCTGGCAGCTTGGACACCACCCACTCAATCTAGTAGAAGTACAATGCCACTTTCTTTCACAATTAATACATGCACACAAATAGAAGCTTCACAACTGTTTTCATACACTAAACACGGGATTTCAAAAGGGAAATTAGCTGGGGTTATATTAGAAAAGTGTTGGAGCCTGGGTGTTCTCAATTCAGTAACTAAAATCTTTCTCCTCTAAAATCTGCCCCTCTTCGGACAGTAAGGTTGAATTCCAAACCAACGGTTTATATGATTTATCCTCATTCACTCTTTGCCAAACGCTTCGCTTTTCTCTGGCCGAGCCCGTCGCCAGGGTACGGAACCGCAGATAGACCCCCTCACTTGCTTCGTACTTTGACAGCACGTCTCATCCACTCTCACTCACACAGCAGCAGAATAGCAACAGACAAAACAAAAATAGCAGTACAATAGCGCATGACAGCAGGGTCCAACCCCTTAAAGGTACCTTTCACAGTGGGGTCCAACCCCTTTAAAAATTGGGGTCCAACCCCTTAAAAGTACTTTTCCTCTTGCCCAGGACTAATTTTGGGAGACCCAGTCTTCCTCGGGACTTTCAACCCACCCTCAGGGACTCGAACCCTGGACCTGCAGGTATTTTGTGTTTAAAAGGAATAGCAAATACCTTAATTTGGTGCAGATGGTCCTTGTCTGCCCCCGCCGTGAGCCAAAGGACAGCTGAGCTCCCCCTGAAAATTCAGGGTCGCGACCGGGAGGTCTGCTTACTCCTGGATCCAGCAGCCGGGCAGAGAGGGTCCCATCTCAGGGTGCCAGATGAATCACGCCGCAACCGGGCCAGGAGACACTTCAGAGACAGTCAGAGAAGTGGGTATTTGCTTTATTCGGCGCGCTGGGTGTGTGGGGATCGCTCCTCCAAACACACACACTTGGTGCTCTCTACAACACAGTATTAAGGGTTAAATTATGAATATTCATCACATTCCTTGGGACAGGTGTGGTTATACAAATTATTTCTCGGAAGTCATTAGCATATGGGCCACGAATGCGTTGTGTGTCCTGGTGGTCACACTGAAGAAGACCTCTCCTCTTCCTCGGGGGTCTTTTCTGATGAAGGCCAGTAGTCATCCTCCCAGTGAACTTTTCACCTTTCTCCCTGGGCATGCGTAGTCCTTTGAGGAATGATTCAGCAGTCTCTGAGATGATCCTTGTCCCCTCTATCTTGACAAGATTAGGGTGAATTCGGCTTCCCAGGCTTTGTAATTAACATTTTCTGTCTGGACTAACATTTGCTGTCTCCCAATAGTTGTGCTTACATGAGTTAGTTATTGACTGCCCCTTCTTCACTACAGTTCCGGCAATGGCGGTTTCAGCCATCCCACCCCTACTTCCTCACGGTGCACAACCACAGATACCCTTCCCCATTCCTCAACCAGGAGGGGGAGGTGGAGATGGAATGCATGGGTTCTTCGGTGCCCTAGGTTACAATGTAAGATGTGCCCACAAGCATGTATTCTATCACCATCTTCATGAGCTGTTAAAACCAGGTGGGGCAGTGCTCCCTGCCTCCTCCCTCAAGACTATGTCCTGTTAATGGCCCATCAGTGCCTTATCTCATGACTCATCATTCCATTGTGAGATGCTCCACCCAGAGGGAGAAACCAAGCATCCCATCCTGGATATAAAGTGCGATTTTTGAAGACCACAGGGAGCCTTTCCCACTGGATTTCCAGAGGACAAGAGCTACATACCTACCACTGGACCTTCTGAGGAAGACCAGATCTTTCTACACATGATCACCACTTCAACACAAGCACATCCATTCACTTCAGGAGGACTGCAGCCACCACCTTATCGGACTGCTACTGCTACCCTGACTAACAGGGTCAGGTCGTATCTGACTCTGTCATTTTAAATCAGTTTTTTCCCTACCTTTTATATATATATATATATATATGTAAAGAGCTGTTATTCCTTTTTCCCATATCTTTGCCTGAAAGCCCCTTGATTTCAAAATTATAATAATTTGGAGGGAAGGGGGGTTGCATCTTCCATTCCAAGGGAGGCTCCTGCCTTCCTTAGGCAGACACCTGTCTTTCAAACCAAGACAGACCATAACTACACCAAAGGGGAAAAGGCTTGACAGCCGAGAGAAGGCTGTTGTTGGGTTTCTGGTTTTGTTTGTTGTTGCTGATGTTGTTGTTGTTTGTTTGCTGTGTTATATACACTAGTAAAGAGCTGTTATTCCTTTTACCATAGCTTTGTCTGAGAGCCCCGTAATTTCAAAGTTATAATAATTTGCAGGGGAGGGGGGTCACATTTTCCATTCCAAGGTAGGTTCCTGACTTCCTTGGCAGACATCAATCTTTTAAACCAGGACAGTTGCCCTTCCACAAGATATCAAAGGCTTGCAACCATGAGGCTTCATCCCTTTGTCTGAAGAAGACCTCGTCTACTATTACTTCCTAATCAGGCAGTCTGTAGGCAATACTCATCCCAATGTTACACGTGGGTCTGTCCACTAATCCTGATCCAAAAGCTCTTATCATCTATCCCTAGGCAGAGCTCCAGGCAACCTTGCTCCTGCCTCACAACTCTCACTCCTTGCCCTCCCAGCCTTGTCCTTCCTGAAGAGCTAGTATCCAGCCATTGCAGCACTACAGTCCTTTGAGCCATCCCACCATCTCTCTGCAATCCCAATGAGATTATACACCCGCAAGTGCATACAGGCCTTGAATTCTTCCTGTTTGTTTCCTATGCTATATACATTAGTGTACAGGCACTTAAGAGAGGCCTACCATCATGCTGATTTTTGCAGAAAGGGTGTGAGCTTCCCCCATCATGCTGTCCTCTCAGCATGTCCTTATTTGTCCATGTATGCTGTCATAGGTTAGCAAGCATAGTCCCGGAAGGGATGTCCTTGCAAAGGGGTGCTTACAGCTTCCTCTGGGAACTGATAGAACCTATCAGCTGGCCAGTTTGAATATGGACAATTCTCTAAGCCACTTAAAATTGTGACCGCCTCTGTGATCCACATTTAAGAATAGGCAAACTCCCCCTCCAAGCTCTCTCTCGTTTCTGGCGCTGGGACAGGTGGCTGCGGGGCCCGAGCGGGGGCCAGCGGGCCCGGCCCAGGCCCTGCTCGGGCCAGGCCGAGCCGGGCCACGGCCATCCTGGAGTCGATGGACCTGTTCCAGCCGTGAAACCCCCCCCACTGCCTTACCGTGGGCAGCCGAAGCGGCTTGGCTCTCCCCCCTCTCCACTGTGATAAGAAAAATTCAACATTCCAGCTGCAAAGCTGCAAGGCCAAGGTGAGATTAACCCTTTTATTGCTGTGAAGAGCTGAAAACCTGAGGGTAGAGAGAGAGGAGATGCTTAAAGCTGAAATTCTGTTGTGAAGCTATGATATATCAGAGTATCCCGTTGTAATCTCATGAAGATATGGGGGGTGGAGTGTTCAACTCGTAAGCAAAAGCACCTGCGCCGAGATAGGCAGATGCTGATGCAGCTGTAATTTCATGAGAAGTTTGGACAGGGAGAGATGGACCAGATGAGGACTTTTGCTCCAAACGGGAAAGGAGAAAACCTCAGTCCCTAGAGATGCTCCCAGAGATAGTCCTAAAGATGAAGATGAGGAAGACCCTTTGCTCCCAGGGAAGGAGAAGGGCCTCTTTTTGCTTCTGAACGGCTCAACCTTAAAAATTGTACCCCAAGAAACTTCAAGAGTGGACCCTCGAAAGCAGTTGCGGGAAAAGCTGCAAGTCGGGGGAAAGGACTCACATGCAGGCAGAGAGACCTCTTCCTAAATGGACTGAACAATATTTGGAAGTGGGCGGCTGTCTTGTTGTGATGTTTTCATAGCATGAGCAAGAAGAGACTTCTCTTTCTAAATGGACTGAACAAGGTTATTATGGAAGTGGTAAACAGACTGAACATCTTAAGGGTTGTATTTTTACATTGTCAGTGGGCAAAGGGAGGAAGGTGGGGGGAGGAGGAGAGTTCTGAAGGTGGTATAATTTTTTTCCCTTCTTTTAGGTCTGTTAATAAACTTCTTCATATTCTTTCAAGTTTGGTGCCTGCTTTGCATTTCTCCTAATTCTTATCTCACGGAAGATAAACAGTAATGAGTATTTTGGACCAAACCACTACATATGCCTAAAGTCAGCCCCCTTCTGCCCTGTTTTATTGGTGTCAAGGTGTGTTTTGTCCACATCACCCTGCACCTTTTGCTCACCAACTCAGGCCACCATGCCCATGATGGAATAGGTTTGCTGGCAGGACTTGTGACCCCATGGCAGACCCACGCTGGAGCAGTTCGTGAAGAACTGCAGCCTGTGGGAAGGACTCACATTGGAGAAGTCCATGGAGGACTGTCTCCCGTGGGAGGGACCCCACGGTGGAGCAAAGGAAGAATGTGAGGATTCTGTCCTCTGTGGGGGAAGGAGCAGCAGAGGCAACGTGATGAACTGACCACAACACCCATTTCCCAGCCTGTGGGGGAAGGAGGTAGAGAATCGGGACTAAAGCTAAACCCAGGAAGAATGGAGGGGTGGGGGGACAGTGTTTTTAAGGTTTGGTTTTACTTCTCATTATCCTACTCTGATACGGTTGGTAATAAATTCAATTAATTTCCCCAAGTCTGTTTTGCCCATGAGAGTAGTCGGTGAGTGATCTCTCCCTGTCCTTATCTCAGCCCGTGAGCCTTTCGTTATATTTTGTCTCCCCTGTCCACTTGAGGGGAGTGATAGAGTGGCTTTGGTGGACACCTGGTATCCAGCCAAGGTCCAGCCACCACATTTGCATGTGTGGAAAATGAATGATAAATGGTTTATTTGCAGAGGATATGGTGCATATCTTACTATTTAGGAGAATCCCATAACAGTTTCATAAGCCATGGAGAACACCTCTGCCATCAAACTTCATTCCCCTCTGCATTCAGTTAAGTCTTAAACAGCTGTAACATAATCAAAGTTAATACAACCTAAATATCTTAATTAGCGAAGATTCTAACCAAAGGCACCAACTATGTTCTGTCTAGCTATACTGATAGTGAAGTAGACTTAGTGGGACTGTTCTATTGATGTGTTAAGAGTGGATCCAAGATTCCAGCTCACTACCCAAACTGGAAGAACTAGGCAGGGGATGTGGATGCTCCAACTTCTAGATTTTCACCACTAGAAGATGCATAGCACACATGCACAACCTTACTAGCCACCACTAGCTAAACGCTGCTTCAGTAATTAAACTCAAAAGCAGAGTTCAAAACCCTCCGAACCCTAGAAAAATGACAGCTAAGAAATGAAGAAGCATTATCTGAGTTGCAGCCTACATTAAATTAGCTTAAATGTACTTGGCTAGATGATATTAACTTAGAATGTGCAGCAGCTGTGCCTATAGTGAGATTATAACAGGTACTCTGAACAGGTTTTGGTTCAATTTTAATGCTTTCATGTAACCCTGGTTAACTGGGAAAAAATGCTCAACTCTCCTGGGTAACCCAAAAAGTTATTGTATTCCATATCTATCTGTGCTATGTCATACGCCAAAATTGTTACTGTCTCTTCAAGACCCGGTGGCCAGAAACAGAACCATGGAGGTTGGCAGGTGCTGGGGTCCTTTTAAGGTCAGGGATACTCAGGCAGAAGATCTCTTGCCCTTTCTCTTTTGTTCTCACCCAAAAAGCTGAGGCAGATCTTTGGACCTTTTTTCATTTCTTTTTTGCTGCCGCCGCCCAGGACAGCCAGCTGTGGTGCCACGCCAAGAGAAACAGAACAGCCCTTGCTCCATACAGTTGCCCCAGCCCACCAGCAGCGCCTGGTTGAATCAGGAGGATACAGAGTCCGAGTTGTCCTAGCTGGCTGCCTGCTGCTTTTGCTGAGGAGATGGCATAGTCCCTCCATGAGTTCCAGCTGCTAACCCAGTTCCAGCCGCCAGTTTTCGGCCGCCTTAGTCAACAGAGCTGCCACCGTCAGAGAGATAAGAGGGGCATTTGGCTGTTTTTTGGAGTCTAAGGTTTTTTGTTTTAATTTGTCCTTGTTCCCTGTTAGTTGTTGTTTGGGGGAGGAGGGAGTTTTTGCTATCGCGGAGGTTCGGTTGCTGTGCTGTTTTTCTCTATTTGTTCTCTCTCTTCACACGTGGTTGGGGGGGTGTTGTCCGCCATTTCTGCCTTTGTCTCTCAGACCACGAGGTTGTCTACAGAGGGCACCATCTTGGGGGAGGGATTTCTCCACCATTTTGTTCTCTTTGTTCCTGGGGAGTCCACGAGATTCAGCACCTTTGTATCTAGCGATCATGACTTATGTTGCCTGTTGCTGTTTTTTTTTTTTAGTAAACTGTTATTTTTTCATATATATCTTCTCACATTCATCTCTCCTTATTGGTGAAAGGGGAGTGGTTAAAACTAAAAGGGGAGGTAACTCATTTTGGAGTGTCCACCCCGTAAATTGTCTTAAACCAAGACATCAACACATTGCAAGATGAAGAAAAATTGGAGCAACATATTAGCTCCAACCACATGATGCCAGGGCAGACATTTATCTTCCCTAATTATGTTGTGTATTTAGTACTTAAGAGTTGAATATTTTTATGGTTACATGAGAAACATGTATGCTGTAGAAAAACACCAGCAGAAAACAAGAGCTCACATTTCATTTTAAATTTAATTTGTCAAACAGAAGTTATCTATATACAATCAGTGTGTATTGTAATAATTCTTGCAATAGAAAGTCATTCGAATCTAAAATATTAACTGGCTGCATAGCACATTTGACATTATTGCCCATTTCAAGAGGGAAAACAATAAATTTCCAATAAATTTTGTCTGATTTGGATTCAAAAGTGTTCAGATATTGAACACTCCTTCTTTAAAACCTATGGACTGAAAAACTTTCCAGACCACAGTTTAGCTGAATATTTCCCATTTCATTACAACAAATCACAATATTGTCAGTTTAATAGAAAACCAAACCATGTGTCTGAAGCATCCAATAAAAAGGGGGTGCTAAATGGAATAAAAAGGTTCCCGTCCCCATTTTTGCATTCTGAACAGTAATTTAATAAAAATATTTTATTAAAAAGTGTTAGTATATTGACTCTGTGACAAGGAGGACTGAGTAGGTAGGGAAAGGAACAAGCAAAATAAATCTCATTTAATTAGTTTGAAATAATTTTCAGCGATTTCTTTTATTTTGAAAAAAGGCATTATTACAACTGACCACAAACAGGAGAAATCCTGGCTATTTTTACAGTTATGGGTACAGAACTTAAATATTCAAGCTTGTGATGCAAAGCGGTGAGGTGATTGTAGTATACAATGTAAATAAATAACTTTGAAAAGTGAACAAATGTCCTTAAGAATGCTTTACTAAGAAAACAAAAAAACCCCTCCTCATTTCTCCCTGAAACATGATCACAGGTCTGTGTTTAAAAACTCATTTGCAAACACAATTTAAACTGTGTTCACCCTAAAACCAGTTTTATGAGATTCAGTCTGAATGGGGCAGTATTGAGGTCCCTGTAAAAGTAAACATTTTCCATTTCTTAGAGGGGAAAAAAAACCCCCAAAAAACACCTGCCACAACATTTGCAGCATAGTGCAGCAGAAATTTTAAATACAAAAATATTTTTCTATTGTTGGGATAATAGACCTTGCATCCTGGAAAGAAGTAACAATACCGCTACTAACAATATCCAGTCCATATCTTTCAAGTCACATAAGGCAATTACTGTGTTAGTTTACTGTATATGGCTAAAAGATGGTCCAGAAAATGTCAGTCTTTGTTATGTTTTCCGGCTACTCCATGTATGTTCAGGTGTACTTTTGTGATCTGATGAGTGTTCAAATGGAGATCTGTGTCCTATAGGAGATCTTGACCCATAAAGAGACCTCTGATCTAATGGTGACCTTGGGCCACTACCAGAAGCTCTGTGGTCCATTTGCCGGTCTGAGTGGTACCTATAATCTCTCGAAGATTTATGATGGATATACTCTGAAGTGGAACGGTGATCTGAATGTATCCTGTGGTCTGAATGGGAACGGTGATTTGAATGAGGCCAACTGTCTTTTAAACTTCCTTCCAGGTTTGACCTGTGATCTCTGCTCCTGTGGTCATCCAGTTTTCTACGTTTACCATCACCATAGCATCTGAAAAAAATTACTTATTACTGAACACATAGTAAGGACTACAATTATGTCAATTCAACAGAACTGCATGAGAGAAATGTCTTTGCAATTTTGCGTTACTTAGAAAAGATTCATTGGTGCTTACTACAAGCATACTGAAAAACCAGGAAAGGAATTTTTAACAGAGCAATTTACCTGCTGTCTTGTTTATAGTGATCCCAGTCTCTGTGGTCTTTTCCATTGCTGAAGGCTGAATAGGACCTTTTCCTTGAGTCATTTTTATTATAAGCATCTTCCTGATGCCTGTCCTTATGATGATCATAGTACTGTGACAAATTTCTATCAGAAGAACTGTCCCTGCTACTGTCATCATGGTTTGTATTCTCCTTCAGTCTTTCAACATCTGTTTAATAAAGCAGAGGTTATAAGGAAGCCTCATACAGTATAAATTCTTTTCTTCACCCATTCAAACAGCACTTCTGTCAGATTTAAAGCAATGTGAAAGTGGCATTATAGTTTGACAGAAACAATATCTAAATAATTGAAAGATAAATGCAGTAATGTGAGCAAACTGAGAGAAACCTCAGACGTAAATAGAAGGCAAGCAAGGTAGAAATGTAGAAATGTAGGGCTGAGAAACTAAATTTTTCAACCTTACAGACTGAATGGAGAAGATCAGTGTGGTCTAATTGAGCAGGGAGTAGAAACCAGGTGCCTTTAGTAGAGCAATTTAAAACTAGTGTTCTCACTAGGGCTGTCTTCTTAGAGAGGCACTTCCTACCATTCTGTTTCAGAGGTACACCTTAATGAAAGGTTTTTAGTGGTATTCCTAAAATACATTATACTAATTTTAAACTCATGATAACATACTCTAGGTTTTATATAATATGATATAAAAACAAGTATTACAAGAAGGCAACTATGGGAGCATAGAAAAACAGTATTATTGTCAATAGTAAAAGACATCCCATATAACTGATTGTTAACCATGACTTTATCATGATATGGTGACATTACAACTGCTACAAACAGGTATAGAGCCTCCAAGAAGTTTACAAGTGTTGAGTTGGCCTCTCTCCCTCCTCAAAATTAAATACAAAAAAGTGTGGGTTTTTAAAAATTAATTTACTTAAGAGAATGGCCAAATAACTTGCTACTAAAATCTCTAAGTGCCAAATTCAGTCCATGCTCAGTTGAATTTCATCAGCAAACTAGTGAAGTTATGCTAAGTCAGTGTATCCCTATGATATCCATCAGTATGGGAGTTCTAGGAGACAGTTTTAAGTTTATTTCACTTTACATACCATCATTTAAGATATCCAGCACAATAATATGCTCAAGGTTTCTTACCTGGATTTCTAATTACATGTGTATTCACATTGTTGCTAATATTCTGGTCACCGTGCTGCTAAAAGAGACAAGTACAAAAATTGTCATTGATAAATCCCAAAGTTGCATCTGAATTCTTCAGAAAGTATCCTAAGAAAACAAACTAGTTTATTATGAACAGTAAAATACATTTAAAGTGTATTGAGTGTAAACAATTGATACTTTATAATAACAGTTATAAAACGTAGAATATATTTTTTGTATATTTAGAGAGTCTGAAAGTATTACCTGAGATTCTTGGCGTTTCTTGATTGCATGTTTATACAGCTTGTGCAACTTTCTGGCATCAAATTCTGTAAACTTAGAGACAAAAATCCACAAGTTTCTGAGGAAAAAGAAAGAGAGGTTATAATTCTTCCATATATTAGTTTTTATTGTGTCATACAACAGAATATGGACTTAAATGAAATTATTTCAACGGTACTTCAGTAAACTGAATTAATTGTAAAGTCTGTTACACAGAATATTATCTAGCTGCACAGCAAACATTACTTAGCTGTATTTCAAACTTTTCAGAAGTTAATTACTTTAATAATTTGTCATTTTGTAATATTTATCACAATGACTGAAGAATGCAAAGTGCATGAAAAATAGTATTAATGGCAATTTTGTCAATGATTTGTGCAATTGCATAAAAATGTAGTTTTCAATTTGTTGTGCAATTCTTCTGAAAGATTATTTGAAATATGTCAGAAAACCGGAGTATTTACTACTCAGTAAAGATTCTTCTGAACTTTAAATCTCTCGCAGTATAAGAAATTTGACCTATGTGCCCAATTTCCTACAGATATCAGGGATGGGATTTTCCCACAAAATTCCAAAGCCTGGTCAAAGCTTTTGAAACCAAATGAGAAATCTGAAAGAAGATGGAAGCAGCATGCCAAAATCTTTGATCCTAATCTATGCTATGAAAGAAGAAAGCAAAACAAAACATTTTTGGTGTCAAGAAACCAAAACCTTAAAGACAAGATTTGCTTCTATGATCGCAGACACCAGATCTAAACTCTAGAATTCTTTTAGCAAAGTTTACAGGTGGAATGCTTAAAAGACTATGGAATATTACTGTTCTAACTAGTGTTTAGTTCAGAAACATCTCAAGTGTGTAGGCTCAATAAGCATCTATCTGCTCTTTCACTGTGATGATTTAAACATTATAGTTTTGGCCTAGAGGTTTGTAAAACTAGACAAAACCAGCAAATGGTGTGCCCAATGACATCTGTATAAGAAATACAGCATGAATACCTTTACTAAATTCTATGTCTTATCAAAGATAGATAAAACACATATTTTAATAATCTATGTATGGTACTGTAGCATTACTATGAATTAATATTATAGTAGCTCTACTATATTCATTCTTCACTGAAAGGGTGGTCAGGCATTGAAACAGACTGCTCAGGAAAGTGGTGGAATCACCATCCCTGGAAGCGTTCAAAAAATATATGGATGTGGCACTTGGAGACATGGTTTAGTGGTGAACATAGTGATAGTGCTGGGTTAACAGTTGGACTCAATGATCTTAGAGGTCTTTTCCAACCTTAACGATTCTATGATTCTATGATCCTACTATGAATTTCCACTTAAAGAAACATAACGTTTACCAAAGTGTCTTTAAGACATGGATATTGTTTTTGTATTTCAGTTCACCCCAATATTTTAAAATAAAGCAAGTACAAACAGCAGAAATATTCTGTTAACAACAGTCTGCAAGAAAATGAAACACTTGACTGAGTTTTGTATATGGAAGTGCAACCATATATGCAACCATAAAGGATTAAAGTGCACATTATGATAAAACTAACTCAAACTGTATTAAGAACTTAACAACAAAATGTAGCAAGTTTATAAACCAACATTTTTCTTATTTTTTCCAAAGTTACCGCCTCGCAGATGCATAAGAACACTTAAAACTCTTATTTCATTTTGAAATACATTTCTGAGTATGATATAATAAATGTTTTTTTTATCAAGTCAGTTAATATATGATTTAGAGTATATTTTTAAAAAGAATAAAGGATTCTGCAACTCAAAATCATTCAAAGTTCAACACATACATTTATAATGGCCTGCTTTTAGCATGAATAAAGAACAAAACCAAACTTCAATGTTGAAAAAGCCATATTCTTTAATGATAAGAAATCTTTTCCACTAAACATTAAATATACTCTAAATACAGTTATTTTCTCTTTGGTTTTAAAAGGTAAGATGACTCCACCTACTGGACAAAATGCATTGCTATACAAGTATAAAAAAGTGAAACCAATAAAAGCTGGAACCATTTATAATCATCTTTTTATAAGTCCTTATTTAATACAGCAGAAAAATAAAATAAATGGAGAATAAGAAATGAGAAATAATTAAAAACTATTCTGCTTAATATAAGCTATTATGGATTTCCCTTTTTCAAGAAAAATCATGCAGAATAACTTACTTTCTCCACTGTTTAATTTGTTCAGGATTTGTGTACTCCTTTAGACACTCAGTGATGTGGTCCCCAATTTTGATTAGGCACTGTCTAGTATGCTCCAGCTGTTCCCTTTCAGAAAGGCCTTTCTCTGGTCTATCCAATTGTTTCAGTGCTGCTTTAACAGGCCTCATTCTTTCTTTGCACTGTAAAATGTAAAAAAAGGAATACATTATTTAAAAAATAAAAAGATAAAAATTGTAAAACATGACTCACCCTTACACAGGCAAAGACAGTACTGTTGTAAGCCAAATGAAAAACAAGTCTTTTCTCGCAGCTCTTTTAGTTTTACTATAAGGTTTCATTTGGAAAAAGTAGCTTTTTAAATCCAGTTGAAAATTTACTCCTATATGAAAGCATTAAATTGTATGTAACACATATTAAAGATTTAAGAAAGCACTAAGTTAATATAAAAGATTTTCCGAGGGAAAGGAATTACTAGGTTTTACAATCATGGGTTTAACATTCAGCATAAATATATAGGAAAAGAGTTATTTTACTTTTTAGAGACTTGAAAGCTATACAAACTCAGTGTCAAGATTAGGTATGAGAATGTTTATTATAGTTTAAGTAGATACTTTCTGCAACAATTAAACTTGGCATTCAACAGAGGATCAGCATTCCTTCTCTGAGCAGCTTTTAAGCCTGAGTTCTATGCAGATACTAGGATAAAGCTAGTTTAGGTGTGCCTAAATTAGTAACAGTGATGACAACACATGTACTCATAGATATATTTCATATGTGTATGCTTGAATTTTCACACTAATTTAAACATGTTAATAGTAAATACAGATAAACCAGTTAGCATATTTTAAATTATAGACCTTTTCTTGGAAATACCATTCAATCACAATGGCAAGGTAGACAGATGAAATGCATATTTTTACCTGTCACAAGATAGACGAGAAGTCAAATGAGTTAGCCTCAACAACCCACAGCAGTAATTTTCATTTGAAAAGATAAACATGCTAATTAGTTTGCATCTGATCATGGCATAATGATAAAATATACCTTCCAGAACAGAGGGCCTGGCCAAAAAAATGTTCTATATGCAAACCCAACCTATAATTGCTCCCACTAAGGAAGAAAGACAAGTCTGTATATTCAGAATCAAAAATATGAGGGATTGTGGAGAACATCACCATCACTGTGTCAACATCTAGGGGCAACTCAAAAATCAGTGAAGCTGTTCCATTACCAGTTCACGCCATTAAGTAATTAAGCAGCTACATTACCTATTGCACTAACCACAGCTTAAGCAACCTTTAAAAAGACAGTTTACAAAGTACACTGCTTAAGTGTAGAGGTGAACAGAGAAGCGTAATTGTACATGGGAATTGTGTGATTTTCAGTCACCTAGCCACTTACAAGATATCCTGGAAATTATAGATGAGTCACTTATAACATCATTTAGATAAAAAAAAACAAAACACAAAACAACAACCCCCACATCGGTAAACTAGTCAGTACCATACTGATGAGAAAACAAGATCATTTGCTTCTCGCAGCCAGCACCACAGTAGACCCAGTAAACCTGTCTAGCAGTAACAGACGACTGTTGAAAGTAGAATGATAGAACTTCTACAGCAGAAAAGTAGCTGCTCAAAGTAAATTCTTAGCATCCTTCCAAAGTCCCCAATCAACCTATAAAATGTTACATACCTCCCTTTTGTTCTTCCAATATTGTTTCTGTTGTGGTCAAAAGTAGTGATATAACTGAAATTCTTTTGGTATCAGAGATATTACTCCAGCAAGATATTTCTAAGGACTTTAGGATTTGTTCCTTCCTCTGTCTAATGCAGGAAGTCTGTAATACTTCAAGAGCAACTTTCTCTTGTTAGCTTGCAAAGAACAAAGGGGTATTTGATAAGGCCAAGTCAGAGACTATAGCAGCTGCATTAAAATTCATTCATTTCTGTCCTTTAAGAAGCAGTATCCATGAATTAGTCTTGAGGATGGATCTTCACAGTCTGTATTTTAAAACTATACAGCACACAGACAACTAGACAAATACTCTTCACTATACTGCATAAATGCAATAAAATAAAACTGCTGACCTGAAAACAAAACTGAATTTAGTATAGTGTCGATAACCCTTCACTGATCTAAGATTTTACTGGCAATAGATATCTAATATATCTATAATACCTAATAGCAGAATCAAAAACATTAGAAATTGTGCTCATTTAGAATATCAAGTGTAAACACTAAATTATCAACAAGGGACTTACCACACTGAATGTCCTCTGATCCAGTTCTTCAGATTCTTCTGATATTGGAACTGTTTCACTAGTTGCAGTAATATGAACTGGAATATCCAACAATGAAACTTTTTTATTTTTTTCTTTATTTTCAGATTTGAGTTCATTTACCTAAGAACAAAACATGAAAATTTATCTGATATGCAAACCTTATTTCTGGGCAGAAATGATACTGTAATTATGCAATCACTGCATTCTCTTCAATAATAACAAAAAGAAAGAAAAAAATATCTGTCATGCAGTGATAGTACCTTTTATTTTCTCTCTCTGAGGGATGGAGAAAGAGAATGGACAAGTTTCTTGCACCACTTGCACTCTCAGTCCCACTAAGCTATAGATCTTTAAAAAGATAATTTCCCATTTCATTTGCCTGTCTTTGTAGTCACAAGCAGTAAAAATAAAACTTCACATGATGCAAAAGATTTCAATGAAATGACAACTGTAAAGTAAATGATCCAAAATATCTTTTCAACTCAAAGTCATTCACAAAAACCTGGTGGCCTTTTCTAGTGCTATATAAGAAAAAATAAACCTAGCTACCTTTTCTTCCTTTACTTCTTTTTCTTTCTCTGTGGATTCTTTTAGTTTGTTATCTCTCTTTTCTTTAATATTTTTAAATTCTTTCTTATCTTCTTTTTCTTTTTTCTCTCTTTTTAAATGCCTCTTATTTTCTTTTTCTCGTGTCTCTTTTTTTTCTTCAGCTTCCTTCTTTATACCAATATCTGGCTCAGGCTTTTCTTCATTTTCTTCTGCTTTTATTTTTTTATGTGGACATTTCACTGAAACAATCTCATCCTGCAATACACAAGCATATATGTCACATCAAATGGAGTTTCTAACTATTCAAGTTTTGCAACCATCAGATTAAAATGTACTTTTTTTCTGTGTGTGATTTCTTTAGACTTAGGTTTAACACCTATCAAATGGAGCTGGATGCAGTTGCAAAACAAGATGAGGACTACTCACTCATTTCCTTGATGTGACACAAAACAAGTATTGATTGGGCAGGGGTAAATAGGGGTGTGTGAGAGATTAAATACATTAAACTTTTGTATTACCAAAGAAATCTGCCCCTGTAAAAAGTAGTTAAGCTGCAAAGAGCTAAAAGCAATAAGGAAGTAGACATCACAAGACTGAGCTGATTTTTCGGGGCATGGTGATGATAAAAGACTTCTGTTCTGGTTAATTTTGTTCCAGTAACTTTTGTGTGACCACAAATTAAACAGTCACAGGAAAAGGGAACAGAGTTCCAACTTTTGCTTTTTCAGAGATGTTCTGAAGAATCTAGTGTTCTTTCAGCTACCTTCGAAGTCACAAAATTAGGTGCAACATGGCCCCTAAACTTAATCTGTTGGGGTTTTCTTCTCTCTAGTGGTTTCTGCTGTGTGATAAATTTAAATAAATGAACCAACAAAAATAGAGTCCTAAAGGAACACATCAGAAGTAATAAAAACATAACAAAGTTGAGTAGCCTATTAGAACAATATCTATTGAATAATAGTCAAACTTTACATTGACAAGTCCATGGGCCCTGATGGGATGCACCCATGAGTGCTGAAGGAACTGGCAAACATCACTGCTAGGCCGCTTGCAATCATCTTTGAAGGAGGACCCAGGGAACTACTGGCCAGTCAGCCTCACCTTTATCCCTGGAAAGGTGATGGAACAGCTCATCCTGGAGGCCAACTCTAAGCACATGGAAGACAAGAAGGTGATCAGGAGCAGCCAGCATGGATTCACCAAAGGGAAATCATGCTTGCCCAACCTGATTGCCTTCTACAATGGGACAACTGGCTGGATAGATGAGAGGAGTGAATATTGTCCACCTGGACTTCAGCAAGGCTTTCAACTCTGTCTCCTGTGACATCCTCATAGCATAGTGGACAGTGAGGTGGATTGAGAACTGGCTGAAAGGCAGGTCTCAGAGTGTTGTGATCAGTTGCAGTCTAGTTGGAGGCCTGTCACTAGTGCTGTCCCTCAAGGTTCAATACTGGGCTCAGTATTGTTTAACTTGTTCATTAATGACTTGGATGAAGGGGTAGATACCTCCTCAGCAAGTTCACTGATGATACAAAGCTGGGAGGAACCTTCTGAAATTCAACAAGGGCAAATGCAGGGTCCTGCACCTGGGTAAGAATAACCCCAGGCACCAGTACAAGCTGGGGGTGACCTGCTTGAAAGCAGCTCTGTGGAGAAGGACCTGGGGGACCTGGTGGACAACAAGCTGTCCATGAGCCAGCAGTGCCCTTGTGGCCAAGACGGCCAATGGTATCCTGGGGTGCATTAGGAAGAACATTGCCAGCAGGTCAAGGGAGGTGATCCTGCCCCTCTACCCAGCCCTAGTGAGGCACATCTGGAGTGCTGTGTCCAATTCTGGGCTCCTCAGTATGAGAGAAACATGCAACTCCTGAAGAGAATCCAGAAGAAGGCTATAAAGATTATTAGGGGACTGGAGCATCTCATTTAGGAAAAAAGGCTGAGGGAGCTGGGTCTCTTCAGCCTGGAGGGGAGAGATCTGAGAAGGGACCTTATCAATATCCCCTTATCTGAAGGGAGGGTGTCAGAGGATGGAGCCAGGCTCTTCTCGGTGATGCCAAGCAATAGGACAAGAGGCAATGGGCAGAAACTGGAACACAGGAAGTTCCACCTGAACATGAGGAAGAACTTTACTGAGAGGGTGACTGAGCCCTAGAACAGATTGTCCAGAGAGGGTGTGGAGTCTCCTTCTCTGGAGATATTCAAGAACTATCTGGACACAATCCTGAGTAACATACTCTAGGGGACCTGGCTTGAGCAGGGAGGTTGGACTAGACCTCCAGTGGTCCCTTCCAACCTGACCCATTCTGTGATAATGAAAGCCCTGACATACACAGAAGCATTGACTTGCATGTCTCAAAACACTGTTTATTTATGCTGTACTTTCTAATCAATCTTGATTTTTTTTCCTGAGCCTGAACAAAAATTGCTATCTGAGGAATCATAATCAGTAGTAAAAATGGATTAGTCAGAAACATTAGTTTTATATTCAGATTTTATAAAATTGCATTTTGAGAAGATAAAATGCTCAAGTCTTTATATGAATGACGTTTACCTCATTATACTCATCATCATCAGATTTTTCTGAGGGTGGTGATGAGTCACTTTTTATTTCTTCTTTAATTTTTGCAGCCTTTGTTGCTCTATTCTTCTTACTTCTTGCTTTCTTCCTCTTTGAATTGCCCTGAATGCAAATTAGTACCTTTATTATGTCAACTGACAAGTGTCTGCACACCACAGTTGAAGAAAAAGATTTTGGTTTTTATGTTAAAGAAAGCATTTATTTTATTTATTGCCACTAATGACCACCACTTTTCTCAGGATTGGAGACTGAGTCTAATGCAACAGTAGAGAATATTTACAAATAAGGGAGAAAAAACCAATATTAAACTTGCAATACATTCCTTGAGTTAGTCTCATATAATACAATTACCAATACAGAGAAAAATTACACAAAACAGAGTGGAACTAAGAATAAACAATCTGCTGACATTCCCATAGGTATATTATGTTATCTTGCTACTGAAAATTAAGCTTAACTTACTGCACCAGTAAGTCTTTGCACTTCTTTTCTTGCAAGGTCTTTATTCAGTAATTTAATGAGGTAATCTGCACGGGTCTGCAACTGCTTGGCCTGGGGTTTCTTATCTGGGTCATCAGGTAAAATCTGAGGAGAGCAACGGTAGCATCAACTACAAGTACACATTATCAAATTAGGAAGCTGCTAGTCTGGAGCACTGGGAACAGAAAAAGCTGAATTAAAAAAATAGGTAAAAAACCAATCCACTCCAACTATACCTGACTAATATGCAGGCAGCTTCAAGGAATGGACAACTTAAACATTTTATTTTTCCTCAAACACACAACTAATGTAGTCTTGAAAATATTCTCACAAAATTTACAGTCAACTCAAGAAACTAGCCTCAGATTTCTGTTTCCACTCTCATAGTTTATCTAAAAAATTCAGAGCTCCTGTACCACTGTCATCCACAGATCTCCTAGTTCCGCCTTGTTCTTCTAAATGCATTAACTCATTACCACAGGATATGCAGAAGCAAAAAAAAAAAAAAAAAGTGTGGTTTCATAAAACAAGCAATTAATGGAAGGCAGGGGCAGGATATCATTAAACAGGTATATATACAACCCTGGCTCCACAAATCCCAAAGCTACAGGTTGGCAGTACCATTGTGTTTGCTTCACTCCAGTATTTCCCTAAATGTTTCTCACTACTTCTAAGCAGCCACTGCACTACTTCTAATCTGACAAATAGAGCAATTCTCATGTTGCAAATGAAAGTCAGTTTCAAGCAAAGAAAACAGGGATAGGGAAACCAAACCAAAATCTGCAAACCAACTTCCCTCCAAAAGATCAAGAATAAAATTACAGAATTCATAGAATTATTTAGGTTGGAAAAGACCTCTGAGATCATTGAGTCCAACCTTTGACCAATCATCACCTTGTCAACTAGACCATGGCACTAAGTGCCACATCCAGTTGTTTCTTGAACACCTCTGGGGATAGTGACTCCAACACCTCCCTGGGCAGTCCATTCCAATGTTTAACGACCCTTTCCATGAAGAAATTTCTCCTGATGTCCAACTATACTCTCCCCTGGCACAGCTTGAGGCCATGTTGTCTTGTTCTGTCATGAGTTGCCTGGGAAAAGAAGCCGACCCTTACCATGCTACGACCTCCTTTCAGATAGTTGTAGAGAGTGATAAGGTCTGCCCTGAGCCCCTTTTTCTCCAGGTTTAACAACCCCAGTTCCCTCAGCCACTCCTCATATGACTTACTCTCTAGATCCTTCAGTAGCTCTGTTGCCCTTCTCTGGACTCGCTCCAGCACCTCAATGTCTGTCTTGAAGCAAGGGGCCCAAAACTGAACACAGGATTCGAGGTATGGCCTCACCGGTACAGGGGGACAATCACTGCCCTGGTCCTGCTTCCCGCACTATTTCTGATACAAGCCAGGATGCCGTTGGCCTTCTTGGCCACCTGGGAACACGCTGGTTCACGTTCAGCTGGCTGCTGACCAGCAGCCCCAGGGCCTTTTCTGCCAAACAACTTTCCAGCCACTCTTCCCCAAGCCTGTAGCACTGTGGGGGGTTGTTGTGACCAAAGTGCAGGACCCAGCACTTGGCCTTGTTGAACCAAATACTGTTGGTCTTGGCCCATTGATCCAGCCTGTTTAAATCCCTCTGCAGAGCCTTCCTACCCTCCAGCAGATCAACACTCCCATCCAACTTAGTGTCATCTGCAAACTTACTGAGGGTGCCCTCAATCCCCTCATCCAGATCATCAATAATGATATTAAACAGGACTGGGCCCAATGCTGATCCCTGGGGAACACCACTCTGAACTGGCCGCCAACTGGATGCAGCACCATTCGCCACCACTCTCTGGGCCTGGCCATCCAGCCAGTTCTTAACTCAGCAAGGAGTGCACCCGTCCAAGTTGTGGGCTGGCAGCTTTTCCAGGAGAATGCTGTGGGAGACAGTATCAAAGGCTTTGCTGAAGTCCAGGCAGACACATCCACAGCCTTTTCCTCATCCACTAGGTGGGTCGCCTGGTCACAAAAGGAGATCAGGCAGGTTAGGCAGGACCTAAATTTCCTAAACCCATGGTGGCTGGGCCTGATCCCTTGGTTGTCCAGTATGTGCCATGTGATCACACTCAAGATGATCTGCTCCATAACCTTGCTGGGCACTGAGGTCAGGCTGACAGGCCTGTACTTCCCCGGATGCTCCTTCCGGCCTTTCTTGTAGATGGGCATCACATTGGTCAACCTCCAGTTGTTTGGGACCTCCCCAGTTAGCCAGGACTGATGACAAATGATGGAAGAGCGTCTTAGTGAACTCTTTCGCCAGCTCCCTCAGTACCCTTGGATGAATCCCATCTGGCCCCATAGACTTGTGAGTGTCTCAGTGGCTCAGCAGGTCACTAACTACCTCCTCCTGGATTACAGGGGGACTATTCTGCTACCCATCCCTGTCTACCAGCTCAGGGGGCTGGGTGCCCTGAGGATAACTGGTCTTACTGTAAGACTGAGGCAAAGAAGGCATTAAGTACCTCAGCCTTTTCCTCATCCTTGGCGACAATGTTCCCCCCTGCATCCAATAAGGAATGGAGATTCTCCCTGGCCCTCCTTTTGTTGTTAATGTATTTGTAAAAACATTTTTTATTATCTTTCACAGCAGTGGCCAGGTTGAGTTCTAGCTGAACTTTTGCCTTTCTAATTTTCTCTCTACGCAACCTAACAACATCCTTGTAACTCTTCCTGATTTGCCTGCCCCTTCTTCGAAAAGTCTGGAATTAATTCAAATTAACACAACTAGAGCATTTAAACTAGGGAAGCAAAAGATGGAAGAGAGAATTCAAGTGATAGAGACACAAATACATAGAAATACAGAAACAGCAGATTCTAAGAAGTTATACTTCAACTGAATACACAAAATCTTAAAATCTAATTATTTACCAAAAGGATACAAAGGAGTACAACTGACCTAACTTCTGGGCAATTTCAGTTATCATAAAATAAACTCTTTCAGTAACTGTTCTTATTAACATTATTACCTAAACAAAAAAAGTCCTTGATGAAATTTTGCAGATGACATACCTTCTGTGTCAAACTGAGATCAGGATCCATTTTTATCATTTCCCAGCTTCCATAGCCATATTCATAGATACCTATTAACAGATTGGAATCATCTTCCTTACCCCAATCTATATCAAAATGAGCTGCCTTGGTGTGGCATGGGATGACATATCTAGTAGAAATAAATTAGAAATATAAATAAGCAAACTTCTCAAACTTAGTAAGGGATAGAAGAACATGCCACATATCACTGAGATCCTGGTATATTTAGTAAGTAATCCACATAACTATCAGGCTTTCTTACAATTTCTATAAAATATTTATTCAAATCAGTACCAAAACATGTTTTAAAGGAGATCAAGATTAAGATATAAAAACCAGTCATCTATCTGTGGCCATGGACTGAGTCAGAACTGGCTAACCATGAAGATAAGCTTAAAATATTAACCAAGTATAACTGCTAACTGAATAAGCAGATAGTCTAGGGACTATGATACACAAGGGAGTAAGCTAAAAAGTTCATTGGTCTAAACAACTACCAACAATTACCATCTGCTCCATTTTGACAAATATTGAGTTCTCTCAGGCAGAGGTGACACAAAGCAGTTCCTCAACAAGTCTAATTTCTAGCCTGGAATAATTAAGAGTAACTGAACCCAGTCCCCAATGAATACAGTTCAGAAGCTAAAGCAAATACTGGCTTCTAAGGAGAGGGAAGAAAGAATAAAGAAAGCACATGGAGCAGATTTCTGCTGCCAGTTCTTAGAGGTAATGGAGTGACACGGGTGTCCCAGTGTACTCAGTCTGGATTGCTTAAATATATTCATAAAAGCCTTGAATAACTTTCTACATTATGGGTTCCTTTAGGAATAAAAAAAAATACCTTTTCCTTTCTTCTGGATCTGCAGGAATGGATTTGTGCAACGGTGCCAACTCTTCTTCATGAGAAATAACTAGCTTTGCATTCACCTGCACTCCTGATATTCGGAATGTTGGGCCTTTAACTTTCCCAACTCTACCTCCTTAAAATAAAGGAACAAATTATTAAAATATTTAGCTTTTATGTGTATCTTATAGACAAACGTAGAGAAAAAGAAAGTTTGATGCTATAGCAGCAGACATTCAATTATAGGAAATGAATTTTCCTTAACCAAATGCTTTAATTAAACTCCAGAACCTCAAGGTCTTCCAGTTAATAGTAGCAGATTAATTTTAAATTTCATGGTAAAGCAAAAACGCATTGCATTCTACTATTGACAACTCACTCAGGGAAAGGGGGAAGAAAAACAAAACCAAAAAGTCTTCTTACTAGAATCCTTTTTTCTAAATCACCTAGTGTGCTAACATTTTGTTAATGTTTTCCCCTAACACAATTGTTTTGTTATAATCAGAGTGCAAGAATCATTCATATCTCTTCGACACTTTTTATTCCTCTCCCCCATCCCCATACACACTTTACCTGCTCTTTCTTGGCCAAAGGAATTGTCCTTTAAAGCCTTAATGCATCCATTATGTACAAGTTCTCCCAGACGTCTAAGGTCTATCTCAGATTTATCAACTAGCTCAGCATCTCTAGCTATAGCATCTAACCTGGAAGAAAACAAATATGTTTTTACAGCTCTACAACTTTAGTAATATGAATGACTCCTTCAGATTTTGAAACTAGATAAGTGATCCTGTAAGTTATCATTCACCCACACTTGCTATACTGTGTAAAATTTTGATCCATGCAGTTCAAAGCAGCTAAAGAAAATACAGAAACTATAAAAATGGGTATTTCACATAAAGGACTATACAACAGGAAATATAAAGGATCCTATATATGAAGTTTTGAGTTACATTTCAACACATTCTTTTAAATAGAAAAGGAACTATTATTAAGTCTATAGTTTTATCCACTTATCAAACAAAAAAAATGAACAACTGTCACTAATGCAGAATTAACAGAACAGTAGGTTAAGTATAAAAAAAAAGCAAGCAGTCTTGCAAAATGTTAAGATTTGTCAAACTGGCTGTCTACATACATACCATATATGATGAAAGGAAAAAAAATAATTTAAATTCATGTTATAGTACAGGCAAAAGATTAGGCACACTATTTTCAACCTAAGGTTTCTTGGTGTACTGTTTCAATTTTAATGGAAACAAGGTACCAAGTTGCTATACAAATTAGCAAATTAGTTTACCTTTCAAGCGGGCCACCAAATTTCTTGTAACTCTTGATAAACCTAATAACAGAAAAATATTTTGCAGTTAAAAACATGTATGCTTAATTACATTGGTTTAAAAAATGTATGTGTAAAGTCTTAGTACAAGGCTATGTGGACAACGCAAAGAAAATAAGAACTAGACAGACTAGGACGGCTTAGTATATGAAGACAACCCACATTTAAAACCAGAGTTCTATTTGGTTTAATAACTGATATAAATAAAACAACAGAAGATACAATTTATTTCAAAAGTTACTTTACTAATTAGTTTCACAAGACAAAGAATTCAGTAATGTGATGTGTCTAATCATAAAAATCAAATGTGGATTGATAGTAAATTGAGAATTCAGATATTATGTTAGGTCTCTCATAATAAAGAGAAGCTAGCTGCAATTTTAAGGACATTTTAAAACATAACAGGAAAGATAAAGGAATGCAAGCACAAGAATACCCCTGACAAAAGCAGCAAACCATTATTTATTAGATAAAATGAAAAGGAAACAAGGCTCTTAAAGGTTAATTATATAATCAAAAATATTTTATAAGCTGTACAGTATTTTAGAGAAAAATTAATACTTAAATTACAGAAGCAAAATAGCATTTCACAAACCAAAGTAAAGCAAAACAATGTCTACTCCTTCTCCCAAAGAAGTATTTTTAGCACCAAATATTGGGGGACCAGCTGTACAGATTCACTTATCTACTGGGTTTTGCTGAGATAAAGTTAATTTTCTTCAGAGCACCATACCTACTAGTATGTTTTGGATTTGTGACCAAAGCAGTGTTGATAACATGCTAATGTTTCAGCTCTTGCTTAACAGTGTTTTCACAGCATCAAGGCCTTTGCTGCTTCTCACATCACCCCACCAGAGAGTAGGCTGGGGGTGCACAAGAAGTTGGGAGGGGACACAGCTGTGACAGCTGACCCCAGCTGACCAAAGGGATATTCCAGACCACATGGTATCATGCTCAGCAATAAAAAATGTGTAGAAGGAGGGAGAGGGGATGTCTGGTGTTATGGCATCTGTCTTCCCAAGTAACTGTTACACATGGTGAAGCCCTGCTTTCCAGGAAATGGGTAAATGCTTGCTAGTGGGAAGTGGTGAATGAATTCCTTGTTTTGCTTTTCTTGTGCATGTGGCTTTTGCTTTCCCCATTAAACTGTCTTTATCTCAACCTACAAGTTTTCTCATTTTTACCCTTCTGATTCTCTCCCCAATCCCTCTGGAAGAGGCTGAGCAAGCAGCTGTGTGGTGCTTAGCTGCCTACCGAGGTTAAACCACAACAACTTATCAAAATAATTTTTTCTTTTTTTTTTTTAGTTTTAAAATGCATCATATAACATTAATACAATTACAATGGCAGGAAATTAAAAAAAAAACCAACTCACTGAACCTTTTATAGAACATTTTTTGAACTCAAGTTATTCCTCACCAAAATAGGTTCAAATTCTGAACATAACAGTTCCTTATGTCAGCACCCCAAACTACTCAAGAGTAAAGCCTTAAATGCCTAGAATAAAAAATTTCAACTAAATAAATGCAAAATAGACTAGTTTCCATATTTTCAAACTCTAAAATGACAAAAAGTTTTGTCCCTTTAAACATGCATGTCCCCCCACATCTTACCGCCTAATCTCTGCATCACTAAATCCTTTAATATTTTCTCGAGGAATAGTTCGCGGTCTTCCACGTTTTTTTGGTCGTTTTCTTTCTGAGGCTGAGTCACTATCAGATCCAGAATATCTTCTCCTCCTACTGCGTTTCCCTTCGCTTCCATTAAAGCTGATCTGGAATTTCAGATTAAGTAGTTCAAAGCTACATGACTAAAACATTTTAATAATATGTTATCTAGCCTGTCAAAAATGAGAGGGGTGTGTGTGTGTGGGTGCCACACATGAAAACCACCCAAACCAAAAGTACAAGCCAAAACAACAGCAAAAAAAACCCCAAATAATAACAACAAAAAAAAAATCAGTCAATCAAAACCCAGAGATACCTGTTTTGCACAGTTTCTCATTCTTGGCAGCATATATATTTCTTCAAGCTCTTTTTGTCTTTCCTCCTCTTCTATTCGTCGCCGCTGGACTTCTGGAATGATTTCTTCCCAGCTTCTTAAATTTTGTTCTGGTTCCAACTCGATGTCATCTTCATCCATATTTGAAAAGTTAGCCACCTTAGATATTGGAAGATAAGCATTTTCACCAAATCAATACATGCTTTTACTTATACAAAGAGCCAGTAATTAATATATTAGGAAAACTTAGTTCAGAATGGCACATTTTATTTATTTGTATATACACAAAATGTACACATATAAAATCCTTCATGAAGCACTGTCTCTAATGAAAGTATTTTCATATATGAAACACACACCACATACACACGGCTGAATATAAAGATAAGAATATTTTTCTTCTTTTACAAGTTGAGTACTACAAAACCACTATGAAATGCATACCCGATAGCTGCGATGTTTAAATTCCTTCAAAGCAGAGAGCAAGTCTAACTATATGTCAGTTAATATGAAAGTATAATAATGTAGAACTAACTAAACATTAATAAATTGTAGAAATCACAGTATATTGCAAATGAATGATTAGCATAAAAATGATTTACTACTCTACTGATCTAAAGAAGTCCCACCCTGATTTAAACAAAACCAAACAAAATCACGCCAAACCTAAACAACAAAAAGATCCACAAAAACAAAGAAAAAACGCCCCAACCAACAAAAATACCTCACCATCCACAATTGGACTCACTCAATATTTTAATTATTATCCAGTTAAGCATATCTGGCATTCATGTTTACATGGGGGCTGAAAGAAGTTTCTAAAAGTCATCAACTAAGAAATCCAAATTTCATTCTTTGTTTTCAGAAGTACTACAGGTGCTTAACAGCATAAAACATTAAATTAAAAACAGCTCTCCCCAGTACGCTAACAATTAAATCAAGGACTAATGTATTTGTAAATATCTTTATTATTTTGTTAGCAAAATATATTATGTATTTTACATGCTTGCACTGGCAGTAATTACCCTGTATAGGTGAATAGACATTGCATGCCAAAGAGCTAACTTACTGTTTTACACATTTCACAGAATCACAGAATATGCTGAGTTAGAAGGGACCCACAAGGACCAAAGTCCAACTCCTGGCTCTGCACAGAACACCCCAAGAGTCACACCATGTGCCTGAGAGCATTGTCCAAACGCTTCTTGAACTGACAGGCTTGGTGCTGTGACCGCTTCCCTGGGGAGCCTGTTCCAGTGCCCAAACACCCTCTGGGCGAAGAACCTTTTTCTAATACCCAACTTAAACCTCCCCTGACTTAGCTCCATGCTGTTTCCTCAAGTTCTGTCACTGGTCACCAGGGAGAAGAGATCAGTGCCTGCCCCTCCATGTCCCTTAGTGAGGATGTTGAAGACTGCAATGAGGTCTCCCCTCATTCTCCTCTTCTCCAGGCTGAACAAGCCAAGTGACCTCAGCCGCTCCTTATAAGGCTTCCCCTCAAGGCCCTTCACCATCCTTGTGGCCCTCCTTTGGATGCTCTCTAATAGCTTAATGTCCTTCTTATATTGTGGCACCCAAAACTGCACACAGGACTCGAGGTGAGGCCGCAGCAGTGCAGAGCGGAGCAGGACAATCACCTCCCTTGCCTGGCTGGCAATGCTGGGCCTGATTCCCCCCAGGACATGGTTGGCCCTCCTGGCTGCCAGGGCACTGCTGACTCATATTCAACTCGCTGTCGACCAGGACCCCCAAGGTCCCTTTCCCTGTCACTGCTTTCCAGCCTCTCATTCCCCAGTCTGTCCGTACATCCAGGGTTGCTCCATCCCAAGTGCAGAATCTGGCACTTGCCCTTGTTAAACTTCATATGGTTGGTGATTGCCCATTTCTCTTAATTTGCTGAGGTCTCTCTGCAGGGCCTCTCTGCCTTTGAGGGAGTCATCATCTCCCTATTTTGTATCATCTGCAAATTTACTTAGTATCCTTCAAGTCCTGCATTCAAGTAATTTATGAAGATGTTGAAGACCACAGGGCCTAAGATGGAGCCCTGTGGAACCCCACTAGTGACAGGTTGCCAGTCTGATGTCACCCCATTCACTATAACCCTTTTTGCCCAACTCATGAGCCAGTTGCTCACCCATCACATAATGTGCGGATGATGTAAGAATGAAGGAAAGATAAATAGGTGAAGAAGAACAAAAAATAGCATTTATAAAGGAAAGTATAATTAAGGAAAGAGGGAGGGAGCAGAGCAATACCTTGAACTGTGAAAGCAACTCATCTCCTACAGTCAGTGGACCTGGTTCATTTTCTCGAGTTTCAGCCCTCTTCAGGATTTCATCTATATCCATTTCCTGAAACAGAAGTTTCTCTTTACAACAAAACAATTCATATGTTTCTCTGTCCATCAAGTGTAGATGCACTGCTCCATTTACCTGAGGCTCCTCTTCTTCCCCTTCAGGTTCTTTAAAAAGTTCCTCAGCACCAAACTTCAAAATTGCTGATAACTCTTCCTTATTAAAAGGTGTTGAGCTGAAATACAGAAAGTTTCAGATAAACACTTTATCTTAGTGAATTGTTTCAATTTACTATAACCATGAGTCAAATTTCCTTTTGTCTTAAATAAAAACTAGTTTTAATATGTAAAAAAAAAAAAAAAAAAATTACATGGACAATTTACTTTGCAGTCTTTACTTGCATAACTCCTTACCACATATTTTTTGCCTTTTAATAACCAAGTGAAATGACTTGCATTTTTACTCAAATAGTCAGGTATACTTAAGCATAAGGTAATATGAAAGAATAAACAAATATACCTGGAGGGAGTAGAGCCTGTATGTAGTACAGTTTTCCCTGTAGTGTCCATTCTCTGAATTACTAAGTGATCTAACACCATCTTTTTCTTGGCTCTTTCAAGAATATCTTCTTCTACTGATGCTTTTGTGACTAGCCGATAAATATTAACCTATGCATATTACAAAAAAGGTTTTATTTACCTGCTCACAAATTACCCATGAAAAAATACTCAGATGAAGTTAACAAAAAACCCTTGAGCAACAACAGGGAGAAATATTAGCCATGATTACAAATCTTCTAAATCTTATTGAACTAGTATTGCATATATGAAACCAGTCAATCATGTTATCACAGTCTCTATAGAAATTATGTAAAAACAAAAAAAAATTCTTAGACCTCTCCTCTTTAAACTTCTATGATTAAGCACAAGCATGGCCACGAGGAAATGTTTTATGTCTGATTACTACTTGAAGTATTCTGCAAGAAAGAAACCCAAAGAGAACTACAAAGTATTAAACAAAGCAAAATGGATGCGCCTGAAGTACAGCAGTTACTTTCTAGAATGATACAATGCCAATGAATGCGAGACAAGTCCGCAACTCTTCTCCTACCCATCCATATACTACAGCTGCCGTGCTATCTCTCTGTATAAGGAGATTTTAAAAAAACATTTACGAGGCAAATAATGAATATTAACATTTTTAGCAAGTATTAGTTATTCTCAAAATACATGAGGACTGTGATGGGCTGACAGACAGCTTATGGCTAACATAATGAATTCCTCCTTCAGGTTTGGTACTTAAAAGACAAGCACGGGTACCTGTTTCTTCTGTCCAATCCTATGAGCTCTAGCCTGCGCCTGCAGATCATTCTGTGGATTCCAATCAGAATCAAATATAACTACAGTGTCAGCAGATGCTAAGTTTATACCTAATCCTCCAGCTCTGGTAGACAGCAAAAAGCAGAAGTCCTGAAATTATAAAATAAGAAATAGCTTTATATATATTAGCTATAATATCCCTCAAAGAACCAATATGACACTTCTTTATATGCTCTGTGGAGCAGACTATGAACTCATATATTTCTTTAAGTATATAATAAACATTTGTTAGACTTGTAATACAATAAGTTGTTTGTCATGTCTAGAGCCAGTGGATTGCTATTTGAATACAATAGACTATTTCAGTTGGAAGAGACTGACAACGATCATCCAGTCCAACTGCTTGACCACTTCAGGGCTGACCAAAAGTCAAAGCATGTTATTAAGGGCATTGTCCAAATGCCTCTTGAGCACTGACAGGCTTGGGGCATCAACCACCTCTCTAGGAAGCCTGTTCCAGTGCCTGACCACCCTCTCAATAAAGAAATGCTTCCTACTGTCAAGTGTGAACCTCCCTTGCCCCAGCTTTGAACCATTCCCATGTGTCCTGTCACTGGATCCCAGGGAAAAGAGCTCAGCACCTCCCTCTCCACTTCCCCTCCCCAGGAAGCTGTAGAGAGCCATGAGGTCACCCCTCGGCTTCCTTTTCTCCAAACTAGACAAACCCAGTGTCCTCAGCCGCTCCTCACAGGACATTCCTTCCAGCCCTTTCACCAGCTTGGTTGCCCTTCTCTGGATGCATTCAAGGACTTTCACATCCTTCTTAAGTTGTGGGGCCCAGAACTGCACACAGTACTCAAGGTAAGGCCACACCAGCACTGAATACAGCAGGATCATCACCTCTTTTGACCAACTGGTTCTACTGCGTTTGATGTCCCCCAGGATGGGGTTTCCCCTCTTGGCTGCCAGGGCTCACTGCTGACTTATACTGAGCCTGCTGCTGACCAGCACCCCCAGATCCCTTCCTGCAGGGCTGCTCTCCAGCCACTCCTCTCCCAACTTATATTTGGGTCCAGCATTACTCCATCCCAGGTACAGAATCTGGCATTTCTTCTTGTCAGCTATCATGCCATTAATGATTGCCCAATGCTCCAACCTATCTAGAACCCTCCCTCTGCAAGGCCTCTTGTCCCTCGAGTCATCAGCCAGATGCAGTCCCATTAAACTAAAACCTTTTGAGCTCTGCCCTTCAGCCAGTTCTTTACCCAGCACACTGTGAACCTTCTCATCCCACAGTTGGACAACTTGTCCAGAAGGACGCTGTGAGGGCCTTACTAAAATTGAGAAAAACTACATCCACTGCCTTCCTTTCATCCACTAGGCAACTGACATTATCATAGAAAGATATCAAATTAGTTAAACAGGACTTTCCCTTGGTGAATCCACATTGACTGTGCCTGATGATTGGATTGTTCTTTAAATGCCTTTCAATAGCACCCAGTATAATCTCTTTAATTTTTCCAGGTACTGAGGCTAGACTAACAACACATCTGTAGTTCCCTGGGTGACACTGAACCGTGCCATAAATCAAATCCCTCCTGATGGGAGAGAATTTTCTAAAAGTCCTTGCAAGGAGTTTCAAAGATAAACCGAGACTTTTCCTTGCGTTTCAATGCTGCCAGATAGTTGTTTATTAAGTCTTATCAGAGGAACAGAGCCACTAGCATGACCCAGGTACAGCATAGAGCACAGAAAGCAGGAGTGAAGTCTAATTATCAAGACTTACAAGGCCTTTTAAAGATAATTTAACCAATAGTTACTAAAAACATATATTATTTTCACTTTCCTACCAATTATTCAGTAACACGGGCAGGAACTGCGGAATTCTCTATCCAATCATTCCAAACTACTTTTACTGCAGAACATGGAGTAGTAGAAGAAGAAGAAGGTTTAGAGAACAACAACAATCCTCCATTTTGATATTTTTTACTCTTATCTATTTACTACAAAGAGAAGCCCAAAATCTCTAAATTTTTCACCCTGTGACAATCTTACATAGTAGTCTATCACCTAATTCACACCACTGTATTTTCTAGTTCTTGTCTGATCGTTGGTAATTTTTTCCAAGGTTTGAAGCTAAAACAGTGTTGTTCAGGGGGATAAGAACCCTTAAAAACAGGCAGAGAAATATTCTCGGCACTCTGGGTTCCTATACCTGGGTCTTCCCTCATGCCGTTTTTGTAAATTGGAATAGCATTGCCTAGCTTCCAGTCAGCAGGGACCTCCCCAGACTCCCAAAACCTTTGGTAGATGATCAAGAGAGGTCCTGCTGTAACATCCTCTAGCTCATTTAGTATTCTGGGATGAATCCCATCAGGCCCCGTAGACTGATGAACATTCAGCTGATACAGCTGGTCCCTCACAATTTCAGTGTCCACAAATGGAAAGTCACTGTTTCCACACTCATGGTCCTCTGACTCAGTGGACCAGGCAGCCCAAGGTCTATAAGTATTACTAAAGACTGAGGCTAAAAACATATTGAATGCCTCCACTTTTTCTTCATCTCTATTATTCAGGTGATCACCTTCATCTTCAACAAGTATCAGTTCACTGTTTTCTTTAGACCAGCTAGTATTTTTTTATAGGCAGTTAAACACCACGCAGCCACACAATCACTTCTTGCCCACACCCCCAGTGGGACAGGGGAACAAGAAAGGAAGACTAAAAGCAGGGAAACTTGGGGGTCAAGATAAAAATTGTTTAATAAGCAAAGGAGAAGTGGAAAAAGAGAGAAAGAAAATAAAACAGAGCAAGTGATGCAAATGCAATCTCTCACCACATTCCCATAGGCAGGACCGATGCCCAGCCAATTCCCAAGCAAAAGATGGCTAACCTCCCTAAATCCCTTCCTCTCCTTTTTTTATTGCTGAACATGTTGTTATATGACATGGAATATCTCTTTAGTTAGTTCAGGCCATCTGCCTGGTTATGTTCCCTCCCAACCTCTTGTGCACCACCCAAACTATTCACTGGAAGAGCAGAGTGAGAAACGGAGAAGGCCTTGATACTATGTAAACAATGTTCAACAACAGCTAACACACTGGTGTGTTATTAGCATTGTTTTCATCACAAATCTAAAACACAGCACCATATGAGCTGCTATGAAGACAATTAACTCCAGTCCAGCCAGACCTTGTATAAGTATAAAGCAAACTGATATCAACTTCTCTTGTGAACAGTTATCGGCTTCTCCATGGTTTAAAGGAAGCAGCACTCTAGAAGATGAACAAAAGCCACTTGGGGAGAAAAAAAACCCAAGCAAAACACTGCCAAAAAATACACTACCACCCCATATTGTTAAAGCCTCATGTGTGCCCAAGTCCATCTGGTTTTTTGTAAAGGAAATGAAAGTATTCTTCTGGGGTCAATGCTCTTCAACATATTAATAAAGAATGTGGAAATAAGATGAGCAATGAGGCGACAGTTTGCAGATGATATGGAGTTATTCAGGGTCAACTACAAAGGACTACAGAAGGATCTTATGAGAAAGGCAATAAAAAATATATGAAACTAAAGCTAAATAGGAAATAAATTTGAGTTTTAAGTACAGTCAAAGCTAATAGAGGCCATTACTGCCAAGGAATGAGTCCTTGAAGTTGTAAATATTTCCATGAATACTTTAGCTCAGTATCAGAAAAAAAAAAAAAAAAGAAAAAAGGCATCAAATCTATTATTAGGAAAGAAAGAGAGAATAAAACAGGTAACAATTTTATTGCTGCACAACTCCATAGTTTGCCTTCGTTCTTGAATACCGCATGAAATTTGGATCCCCCTTCATCTTAAAAACTGTACAGTACAACTACAAGGATTCCAGAAAAAGGAAAATATGTCTGTACTAGAAATTTAAAACAGAACTAACTTCTGTATTTAAAAAATATCTGAAGTTTATGTTATGAAATGAAGTCCTTTCTCCTCAACCATAGCAGAAACACAAGCTCAGCAGCAACTGACAAATACTATGCTTCTATTACTGAAAAACCCTGTCAGTATAGGACAAAAGACCTAAGATTATCAAAGGTATGGAATGGCTTCCATAATAGGAAACCTAAATAAACTAGGAATCTTAAGTGGTAAACAAACAATGGTTAGAAACCAGTTCTTCAGTTTCTTCCACAGCAAGAAAATAAGAGGCAAAAAATGAAGATAACGGAAGCCAGATTTAAAGCTATTCAAGATATTTTTTCTTTATGCAAGGATATACACAACTTAATTCTGCCCACTGCCTAAGTAAGTATTTGATGTCAAAAACTTGTGTTAAAGTTCAGTGCTCCTATAAAAATTGAAGGATTAAATTGTACACAACAAAATAAATAAATTCTTCCGTTTCTAAACAGCACTTAAAATTACTTTGTTGAAGAGCACTGACAAAAATCTAAAAATATAACTATGTAGTTATATTAGTTATAAACATCATTTTCATAAATTCTGTGTTTCCTATTTAACCTCGTCTTAGCTTTTTAAAGTTTTTCTGGTTGGTTGGTTGGTTTTGGGGATTTTTTTTTTTGTTGCATGGGTTGTAAACCTTATAGTCTCTGCAACAGCAATGGAATTTCAACCTAATATATCCCTCACTTTATTCTATCTTCAGTTTTTGTGCGATATTTGTTATATTTCCTAGAGGAAAAAAAATAAAGCTGAGTAGATAAAAAAAACAACCACCCACTTATACCATACCTCTGAGCCTTCTGCATTAAAATGATCCAATGCTTGTTTCCTCAATTCCCCTTTTATTGATCCATCAAGTCTCTAAAGAGATTGAATGATACAGTTAAAAAGGAACTCCTACTATAGCCTATTCAGAGCAACTTGAATTCTCAATTGCCAAATCAATTGGGGGGGGGGGGGGGGGGGGGGAGGAATAAGAATAATGTAACACTTCCAATTAATCAGTTTAATTTCAAAATACTATTAAGCATATAGTAATCACTAGTCTTCTACTGTACAGAAAAATTAAACTTTCATAAATCTTTCTACAAAAAGGACACTTTTTTTAAAGATAAAATGGTAAAAATCAAGGCTTCTTGGCTACTACCAGCAAAATTCTTACCTGAAAGGGAAACTGACGATACTTTAAATACTCTGCTAGGATATCTAGCATCCTCACCATCTGAGAGAAAATCAGTACTCTGTTGCCACGTTCTCGTAGACGAATCAGTAGCTTGTCAAGAAGGATTAGTTTTCCACTGCTACGTATTAAATGCTACAAGACAAGAAAGTGTGTATCGCAAAGTAAGTTCACCTCAACACTAACATACGCTGCAGATGGTTAGACATTCATTAACTGAACATGAAAGTTTTATAAGCATTTAGTCAGTACTGATCTTGTAAAAACTCATTATAAAAGCTTTAAGTGCTCTAACTGAAATCAACAGGGGTACCGACTAGCGTGTTTTTCAAATAAATGCATTTCTCAGCTCTGGCTCATAAAACAGCATCTTAACATTTCATTAAAACATTAAGCAAATATACTGTGCTATGAGTTAGAGCAGTTACAGTGTAGACTCAAATTCTCTTCTACCAAATAAACAACAACAACGAGACTACTTGACTCCCTTAGCACTACTTGCTCCTCACTTTCTGTCTTTTGAACAGACCTAAGCATTATTACTTGATCCTTTAAGTATTTTTAAAGAATGCCTAATCAGTCAAGTTTTTCTGGCGTGATAAAAGTGAGAGGAATGCTGTTAGTAGAAATCAACATGCTTTAGCTGGGTTACGATGTTCAACCTTCTCAGCTCCAGTCGACAAAACTAGAACAGAAACTCAGGTGGCATGCTGAATTTAATGTTGAAATCATTAGGCCTCTAGCTGAAGAGGCTCAGGATAGAATTTTGGGGAATAAAAAATTGGGAGTTAGGTGCTTTTATTCTTTATGCCAGAAATGAGAAGGATGTATCATTCATAATTAGAGCTAACAAAGCTTATTCAGATGAGCCAAGGAAATCATTGTTACAAGTATGCAATTATTAGCAATAATGGCTGAATGGTTCTGATGAGATTAATTATAAATTTAAGTAGTTAGAGTATGCCAAGTCGCAAACATCCTTTAGCTTTGATAAGCATTTTATAATATAAAATAGCTTGTGCAGTGACAACTTGTGATTTCAATCAAGTAGTTTTGGGAAAGTTTCTACATTATAAACTTCAAAGTTTACAGAAAAAACCCTTGATCTTTCGAAACATTTATGGTGTTATAAACTGCATCAATTATAACAGCCCTTTTATTTGTTGCTGTGGTTCTCAACAGTTTTAGTACAAAGATTAGTTAACCTTCACAAAAAACCCAAACTATAAACCCACAACACAATCACAGACCATCTTTGGTAGTGATGCTATAATTGCTTTCATTTATAACAACAAAACAACCAGACTAAGCTTAAAGAGATTCAGTAGATTACTTTCTGCTATCACATGGACTGTTGGTGTACCACTGCCAGTCACATACATTTGCATTTATATTCAATTTACCTGTTTATTTAACTGCTTTATTTTAATCTGGGTTTAAAATAGGTCTTCAGTTTATTTAGTCTGAAAATGCACAGACTATTCCAAACTATTTCCTTTTTATTTTGATCATAATTCAAGCCAAGGATATTTTATTTAGTATTGATCTCTCTATTATTCAGTTCCAGTTAAGAAACAAACAGAAAGGCAATCAGTTCATTTACCTGCAAAACCCAGGATGCACATTTGATAGAGAACTTGGTCTTTCTTAACATAATTTAATAAGAACAAATAAATTGACAGAACACTATAAAATTATTGCATGCATATTATAGATGTAAAATCACTTAAATTTTTTTTTAAAAAAAGGTATTACCTGTAAGGCCTCCTGTTTATTATAGAATTCATTATCGTCCGGTGGTTTAATGAGGTAGCAATGGTTACAGCACTTCTTGAGTTCCATCATAATGTTCAAAAAGCCCGAGGTACTGCCTTTTGAACCTTTACTCAGGGCTTTATAATTCCTGGTTAAAATCCACCTATGATACAGAATGTGCACAATGGAAATAATTACTAACCATTTGTGGAAATATGAAGGATGTAAGCTCTCAAAATATCAGTTAAAATTGCACTATGAAAACTATTACACTTCAGTAATTTTTATATAGAGATGTCATTAAAAAAACGGGAATTAAAAAGTGTCATTACTTACTTGTAATATTGCTTCTGCAATGCACTCATTTCCATCCTCAAAATTTGTTCAACCTTAGCAGGTAAAGACTTTTCTACATCTTTTTTAACTCTTCTGAGTAAAAATGGTTCAAGTTCTTTGTGAAGACTTGCATAACCAAACTCTCTCCCTTTGCCATGCTCCTCTTCAAAATCTTCCCAGGAAGAAAACCTTCAGCATAGAAAGAATAAAGGTAAAATAATGACATACCATGAACACAGACACACAAAGACCATAAATATACCATGTGCACAAACACAAATGGACTTCTTCACTAGTCCTCTCTGTTTTATTAAATAAGTTTCTGAATCTGCATCGCACAAGAAATTCCAAATATTTTGTCTGCAAATAGGAGAACGGAAATTAACAAACTTTTGTAGAATGAAATTCAAAACAAACTCCTGAATTTTACTTTCTTCAGTGAAAACACGACATTTTACTTTTCAGCATGGAAACACAGGTAGAAGGACATAGAAAGTCCATTATATTTCTCAAGAGCAGCATGAAAAAGTAGTTGTAGAGCTGGAGGAAGTGCAAGAGAACAGACCACATACCTTTTGCAGATTGGATGGACTAGCTGAAATGTGATTAGCCTCTGGTATGTGCTAACAGACTAAGAGAATGCATTTTGTGATCAAATGAAGAATAGGTGCCAGACAACAAACTTAGTGGCTGTGGTGTAAGGTTCTGAAGAAGTCAATGGAATGCATAGCACCGAAATTAATTGGAGCTACAGTGCTTTGTATTTACAAGATATTTGAAAGGAACATGTGCTCTTATTTATTCCAAATATGAACAGAGGTCAGTATAGAATAACATCAACATAGTAAACCTATTCAATGCAAATTGTAAGGGCAAATTGGCTGCCTGAATCATAGAATCATGGAATGTCCTGAGTTGGAAGAGACCCACAAAGATTATCAAAGTCCTACTCCTGGCCTTGCACAGGACTATCCCAAGAATCGCACCATGTGCCTGAATGAATTACTGGATATTGGACATTGTGGTATAATCTTGTTTTCATTCATGGTACTAACACAGAAAAGATTACATCCTCAGCCCCATTCTATTTCCCACAGCAAATCCATATGATTTTCCTTTTAAATTAAGATGAAGCATGTTTCCAAGGTTCTGAGCCACACATCAATCCATCCTTTTTCTGGACTGCCAAAACAGAAAAAGTGACAGCTGCTACCAAAACAATTTATCCAGAGCAGCATGAAAAATATGTGCATCTATTTTATAAAAAATATTAAAACTATTTAACAATGTAATTCTTTATTGATTCTCCAATCACTACAATACTTGACCACAAAAAAAAAAAAAACCAAAACCAACAACCCCCCCCCCCCCCCCCCATCACATTCCTTACTTTTCTGGCATGATGAAGTGCAGCAAAGACCAAAGCTCTTTAAGGGAGTTTTGCAGAGGGGTTCCAGTAATAAGAAGACGATGATTAGACTTAAAGTCTATTAAAGTCTTGTACAGAAGGGAATCATCATTTTTTAAACGATGAGCTTCATCAACTCCTATAAATACCCAATTCAGACCACCAAGGAATGACTTCAAGAAATTGGGGGGAGGGGAAGACATTATACAAGTTAATATATTATGTAATGTCTGACATTTTACATGAGGTTATATATACACCATCACTCCTTTTATTTTAATAAAAAAAGGACACCTATATGTTTTTAGTATTAATTAGGGGTTTTATGTTTGCTAGATTCAACAAAAGGCTCTGCAGGCATCCCAAAATTAAAAAGAAAGTATAAACCAAGTTTATACTTAGTGGGAGGAAGAAGACAAAAAGCTGATCTATACATTTTCAATTGACAAAAAACCCCTAACAAAAATTCACTATTGACTCTGTTCTTTTCAGCATGTACAAACAGATGAAATAGAAAGTCAACAAGCAGAACTTTTTTATTATAATTATCATATGCTGTTAGGATTAACAATAACTTTATATGCTACCATCATGAAGAGAGTAGTAATATAAACATATGTAATACTACACACACAAATACAAAGAAAAAACATGAGATTTCAGAGATGTGAATAACAGGTGTTTGGAGCTATGGCCTGGTTTGTTTTTTCAGTTCCTGGATGACTGTCTAACAGGAAAGTAGAGATTTTGAGATGCAAAGAAATTACTAAAGCAATGTTGTTGCCAGATGAAGAATTGTTTGCAGCTGGTGGATTAATACAATGCTTATTCTTCAAAAAACACTGGCCAGTGGAACCACACAATGCTTATTCTGTAGGAAGAAGAGCTGGAAAGCAACCAGCCCAGTTGTACCAACTTTTACTAGGTCACCAGGCAGTCAGGTATGACAGAGAGCCCCAGAACAGAACACATGCATAAAGGGGAGGGAACATATGTTAATGATTTTGGGGAAATGATTATCATATGTATGCTTCTTCTGGGAAAAGCTATAAATATATATGTAGAACATAGCATATAAACAGGAACTTTCCTGTACTTAGCATGTATTTCAGAGGAGATATCCCCTCATGCATTCAGGCAAAAAAAGAATGCCTGCTTCTTCATGCTACGTTGGTGTTAAGGAGTTTTATTTTTATGGATTTTTGGTAACAATGTGAAGCACAAGCAAACTGAAGAAAAATAAGTTTTACCCACTTGATATGTGGGTTAAGGGAGGGGGCAGAAAGTCTAACCACACATACATAAAATCTAAAAGTGCTTAAAGAAAACGACTTTCATACTTCCAAGAGTAAAGCTGTCATACTCCCCCCATCCCTTTAACAGCCCAGAACCCAAATATGTGCCAACTCTAAAGGAATTTTACATTCTACAAATGATTTGTATCTCCCTGAAGAAGTGTCATTACCTTATCCTTCAGCAAAATTTCATAAGTTGTTAGAAGTATATTAAATTTTAATCGCTTGGTCTGTGGATGCATCCACTCATGAGTTCTTATCTACAAGAAGAATCAAGCAAACTATAAGCTAGAGAAAAATGGTCTTATTGATCAGGATGACTTCAGGTACTATAGCAATATAGATGTTAAGTGACATACAAGAATCTGATCATGAACAAGGAACATAACACGTAAAGCTTTTTTCTTAAAGTTATTAAACAGTGATGGTGGGGTGTTTGTTAGTTTTTGTTCGGTTGGGGTTTTTTGTGGATTTCTGTGTGTGTTTTGGGTTGTTTGGGTTTGGTTTTTTTTGTTTTTAAGCTTTAATGGATAAGGTTCCTTATATTCCTCCTTTTAGGAAACAAATTATGTCTGTTTGGCTTAAATGTTTATTTTATGCACCTAAATAATTGCATGACAAAAGACAATTTATTTTCAAATGCAAGGTTGCATTTTAAATCTTTTATTATTAAGCAAGAATGAAATTTTTCACATTCATTAATATCAGATCAAAATTTATGCTTTTAATTTGCATTTTAACCACATGCAATGTTTCAAATAATTATTTGCTCATTCCTAACCAAAATATTGGAGATTAGCATAAGACAGGAGCATGAAGTGAGCCTTATTTACCACTAATATTTCCAATGATACAAAGAAATACTCACCATATTTCTGCTAGTTATATCTCCTAAGTAAACCACAGCATTCATCTGAGGAGCCCAAGTTTGAATCTCTCTTTGCCAAGATGTCAAGGTAGAAAGCGGCACGACTAGCAAGAAAGGCCCATACAGTTGATGTTCGTGAAACAGGTAGTTCAGAAAAGAAATTGTTTGTATTGTTTTACCCAGACCCATTTCATCTGCAAGAATACAACTATTCCCTCTAAAAAACAAACAAACAAACAAACAAACAAAATTTATAAATGCTTTCAAGTTAAAACCAGAAAGACTAATTTAAAACTACTTACTTGCACCATGAGTGGGCAAGCCAGTTCAGTCCATTTAACTGATAATCTCTTAACTCTAAACCTTCATGTCCTCCAATATAAGATGGTTGCTTCTTTAGTGCAACAAACCTCGGCCTCTGTTTTAGAATCTGTCAAAAGCAAATTGAGCATCAGTCCTACTACTAAGCAAAGTTACCAAAATGTCTTCTTACAGAAACAAAGTAGCAGTGGGATTCTGTTTGGTCACCAAGTCTAGTCTTTATTCATGACAAACATCTAGGCCATATAACAATATCCACCCATTTGCAAGCTAAAATTAGTTTGCTGATCTAAATTCCACAACAGAAGTGACAAGAACTCATTCACAAAGGTTACTTTTAAAACAAATTAAAGTAATAAACAATTCCATCTTTGAATGGCAGTAAAATAAGTAGAAGCAAATATAGAATCATAGAATGGGTTGGGTTGGAAGGGACCTTAAAGAACATCTAGTTCCAACCCCCCTGCCATGGGCAGGAACACCAAAGTCTATTCTTAATAGTAATACTTCCTATGTATATAAATATAGCTATCGCTATTACTGTTCTGGACAGCATTCAAAAATATTTTATAATATGCATTTTTGAATGCATAGAATAGATCAGCTTTTAAAAAAATTATTGCAACTGTATAAATCCATCGAAATTACACACTCACCTTACACTCCTTAAATGGAGTAGTCTTAGATTGGTTTCTGCTAAAATACTCATCAATACACGTCTGAAATTTTTTGGCAATGAGAGCACCATCTTCCCAGCTACATTCTGAATAAGGCAGACCTTGCCATTTGCAATAGTAATCTGGATAACCAGCTGCTGATTTCTGATTTGAATGAGCTGCAGAAATGCATCAGAGATACGAGATCAATATTTTCTTTCTGTATTTTAAGAAAGCACTCATTTTAGGTGATAAGACAACATGAACTAGTTTCACAGCAAAGACAGTATGATAACTTTTCATCAAAGATTTGGTTTTGCCTTAAGCTGCTAGGGATATTAATAATCTAAATTTCTTAACTATAAATTCAACATGCAAGCAATAAACTTGTAATATTCTCAACACTGTTTTCCATCTGGAAGTTTGTCACGTACCAATTATCCTCTCCACTATTTGATACTGTTTATGTAGATCATCTGTAAGTTCCTGCTGGCAGTTATAATATTCCACATCTTCTGGAGAAGCATTTTTCAGCCTGAAACGGGAATTTATTTGCAGCACTTACTACATTGTGCACTTCTAAAACTAAGAAAATCTGACAATTTTAAAGCTCTGAATGTAAGCACCATAGGAATGCTGCTTAGAGAGCTTCTTTGGAGAAGCTACAACTCTGGAATTCCTGCTATAAAACTGTTGCATCTGGCCTAGGTACTTTATCATTGATGACTGAGGAAGCTTATCAAGAGAAATTACTATCAGCTATATCTTGCACAAGTCATGCAGATGATTTACGATATCTGTTCTCAATACAGTTAGTGTAGTTCACATGGCATTTTCACAGAACAGCACAGATGGCTCACTATAAGAATCGATCTTATGAGTCACTAAAAATTCCACCACTGTTAATAGATTATATTAAACATACTAATAAACTGGAATACCATAACATAGCACTAAAATGTAAGGAATTTTTTCATTTCTTGGTTCTGAGGCTTTGACAGAAGTTTGAGCCAAGAAAACTAAATGCTGTAATATTTTGAGTGCTTTAGCCATTTCTGATTTTTTTAATCTCTGCAGCAATTCCCAAAGAACTCTGACCAAAATACAATCAATGACAAAATTAGTAAAATATTTAAAACCAAATCAGAAAACTCACCACCCATCTTGTTAAAACTTCATTTATAACAGACATATTAAAATCTAGGTGCAGAAGCTGCTTCCTTAAAGCCCTGATTTTACAAGATGTGTGAGTATTGTCACTTGCTCAAGTCAAGTCGGTGTGCTCAGAATCTTACAGGATCATAAGGTGTTAGGAAAGCTTCAACTTTAAAGCTTTTGTCTTCCTGTTGTGTACAGGCACTTAAAAACATCTATATTGTTACAAAAATATGCAACATGGAAATACTTATAACAATACTCACCAGCGTTTTGTTTCCTGATCTTTTTTCTTATAGTTGTCCAGTTTCTTCATTCCTTTAACATTTTGTTGCTTCAGTGTTTCCTCAGTTTCCCATGTATTATGGATGTGTGACCAGCCTTTCCATTTAATAAGATATTGTAATTCTCCTGGCTCCTTTGACTTTTCAAACCCAGTATTTGGGTCACCATCTGCCTCAACTGCATAGATGGTGGTTGCAGCACCAGTGGCTAGTAAAGAAATCACACCATAAGGCTCAATGCACTGCCATAAATTAACCAGTAAAAAAACACACTGCAGAAAGCAATTTGTGATGCTCTTATATGAAGATGCAACTTGATTAATTATATCTACAATGCTTATGTCACTCTTCTTATTTGAAGAATTATGATGTAGCTATATTAACACATGCACAAGTATACCAGCAAGATTCAAAAAAAGCAACCAAAAACCACTGCATCTAACCAAGTATTTATTCTCATGAGAATTTTCTTAGCATTCCTAGTCTTTCTAATGATCCTGAGAGAATGCTCCACTAACAATGCTTGCTGTCATCTTTGCTATGTCCTTCTCATCTCTGAGAATATAACAGATATTGGGAATTGTCCTTAATCAGCCTCGAGACTTCAATAGCCTATTATTCAATTATTATTATGGATGCCATAAATAAAATTTACAGAATCAAAGAATGGTTGAGGTTGGATGGGACTTCTGGAGGTCATTGGTCCACCTCTATGCTCAAACAAGGTCACCTACAACCAGTTGCCCATGACCATGTCCAGGTAGCTTCTGAATATCCCCAAGGAGGGAAACTCCACCACCTCTCTGGACGACTCCAACATGCAAACTGGTAACAACAGATGAGTAGAAGGATGAGGTACTCAACAACTTTTTTGCCTCAGTCAAGGCAGGAACTGAGGAGGCAAAGTCTCTCCCACTGTAAGTGAAGATCAGGTTCGAGACCACCTGAGGAATCTGAACATAAATAAGTCTCAATGACCTGATGAGATGCATCCCAGAGTTCTGAGGGAATCGGCTGATGTAGTTGCCAAGCCACTCTCCATGATATTCAAAAAAATCATGGTAGTTGGGTAAAGTCCCGGGTGACTGGAAAAAGGGAAACATCGCACCCATCTTTAAAAAGGGTAGAAAGGAGGACCCTGGAAACTACCGACCTGTCAGCCTCACCTCTGTGCCTGGGAAGATCATGGAACAGATCCTCCTGGAAACTGCTAAGGCACATGGAGGACAAGGAGGTGATTTGGGACAGCCAGCACGGCTTCACAAAGGGCAAGTCCTGCCTGGCCAACCTAGTGGCCTTCTATGATGGAGTGACTCCATCAGGGGACAAGGAAAGGGCTACACATGTCATTTATCTGGACTTCTGTAAAGCCTTTGACACGGTCCCCCACAACATCCTTCTCTCTAAATTGGTGGCCTATTTCATGGATAAGGAATTGGCTCCATGTCCAGATGGAGATCAGTGACGAGTGGTGTCCCTCGAGGGTCCATATTAGGACCAATGTTATTTAATATCTTCATCAATGACATAGATGAACTGATTGAGTGCACCCTCAGCAAGTTTGCAGACAACACCAAGCTGAGTGGTGCAGTTGACACACCTGAAGGGTGGGATGCCATCCAGAGGGACCTGGACAAGCTCAAGAATTGGGCCCATGGGAGCCTCACGAGATTCAACAAGGCCAAGTGCAAGGTCTGGCACCTGGGTTGAGGCAATCCCTGGTATCAATACAGGCTGGGGGATGAAGGGATTGAGAGCAGCCCGGTGGAGAAGGACTTGGGAGTACTGATAGATAAAAGGCTGGACATGAGCCAGCAATGTGCTCTCAGAGCCCAAAAAGCCAACTGTATCCTGGGCTGCATCAAAAGAAGCATGGCCAACAGGTCAAGGGAGGTGATTCCGCCCCTCTACTCCCCGCTGGTGATACCCCATCTGGAGTACTGCATCCAGTTCTGGAGTCCTCAGAACAAGAAATACATGGATCTGTTGGAGCATGTCCAGAAGAGGGTCATGAAAATGATCAGAGGGCTGGAGCACCTCTCCCATGACGACAGGCTGAGAGAGTTGAGGTTGTTCAGCATGGAGAAGACTCCACCCTATTGTGGTCTTTCAATACTTAAAGGGGACTTATAAAAAAGATGGGGACAAACTCTTTTAGTAGGGCATTCTGCTTTTGGCTGGGATAGAATTAATTTTCTTTATAGTAGCCAGTATGGGGCTATGTTTTGAATTTGTGATAAGAAACAGTGTTGATATATCCAGGGATGTTTTAGTTATTGCTGAGCGGGGCTTACACAGAGTCAAGGCCTTTGCTGCTTCTCACACCACCCCACCAGGGAGTAGGCTGGAGGTGCACAAGAAGTTGGGAGAGGTGGTTTGTCTTCCCATTATGCATGATGGGCCCCTGCTTTCCTAGAGGTGGCTGAACACCTGCCTGCCAATGGAAAGTAGTGAATGAATTGCTTGTTTTGCTTTGCTTATGTGTGCAGTTTTTGCTTTCCCTATTAAACTGCCTTTATCTCAACCCATGAATTTTTTCACCTTTTTTATTTTTCTGATGCTCTCCCCCATCCCACGGGAAAGTGAGTGAGCAGCTGTGTGGGGCTTAGTTGCATAGGGCCTGTTGCCATAGGACAAGGGGTAATGGTTTTAAACTAAAAGAAGGGAGATTTAGACTAGATAGAAGGAAGAAATTTTTTATGATGAGGGTGGTGAAACACTGGCACGGGTTGCCCAAAGCGGTGGTGGATGCCCCATCCCCGGAAACATTCAAGGTCAAGTTGAACGGGGCTCTGAGCAACCTGATCTAGTTGAAGATGTCCCTGCTCATTGCAGGGGGATTGGAGTAGATGAACTTTGAAGGTCTTCCAACCCAAACCATTCTATGATTCTATGACATTTGCTTTCCTCCAGTCCTGAGGCACTTCTCCCAGTTGCCATGATCAAAAATTATTGAGAGTGGCCCTGCAGTGACATCTGCCAGCTCCCTGAGTACTCATGGGTACATTCCATCAGGGCCCATGGACTTATGTATGTCCAGTTTGCCTAAGTATTCCCTGACCAGATCATCTTCCACCAAGGGTACATATTCCTTGCTCCAGATTTCCCTGCCCAATATCGGGGACCAGGGATTCCTGAAGACCGGTCTTGATAGTAAAGACTGAGATGAAAAAAGCATTCAGTACCTCAGCCTTTTCCATGTCCTGTGTTAGCAGGACCCTGCCCCATTCAGTAGTATGTCCATATTTTCCTTAGTCTTCCTTTTGTCACCTATAGAGAGGCCTTTGTTGCTGTCTTTGACAACCCTTGCCAGATTCAATTCTAAGCGGACTTTGGCTTTCCTAACTGTATCTCTGCATGCTTCTATAGTGTCTCTGTATTCCACCTTCCATATACCCCCTCTTTGGTTTTGAGTTTTGCCAAGAGCTCCTTGTTTATCTATACAGGCCTACTGGCAATTTTGCCTGACTTCCTGCTCTTTGTGATGGGCTGCTCTTGAACTATATCTCCCTAAACTCATTTTACTACTACCCCCCCCCAATCTTCAGAATCTTATGTGGGGTAATTTTTAATTAAATACAGTCAGTATTACAGCTGAAGCACACTAGCAGCAAGAAACAGGCTCATTTCTGTGAGGAGAGCTAGATAAGGAAGTGGACCTAACCAGATGCAGGGGACAGATATAGAAACAGAGCATTGCAATAGCAAAAGGCATGCAAAATATAAGAAGCCTAGCCCAAAAGGCTTTTAACACAGCAGCAACACTGCATTAGAGTAAGGGGTGTTGGGGTTTTAGTCTAGTTTTAGTTTTTTTTCCTGTTAAAGGAATTTTCTTCCATATGCATGTTGCTAGGGGACAAATAGCTGTACTTAAGAAAGACAAAAAGGGGGGTGGGGCGGGCCTGGCTACTCCTTTGTCTACACCTGGGTGTGGGGTCAGTTCGCTCTGAGCCTCCGGAGAGAGGAGCTGCAGAGAAAGGAGCTGCTGCTTCTTTCTTTCGGCCGTTCTTTCTTCCTGCTGGAAACAACGCCGGGACCCCAAAAGCCGCTTTCCCTGCCCTGCTGGAGACCGGGCTGTGGCTGCCCTGCTCCGCTGCTGCTTCGAGCTTTCGCTACGCTGTAGCCCTGCTCGCCCTGCCTGCCTGGGCCTCCGTGGGGTTTTCCCATCTGGATACATCTCGTCTGCCACCCGGGATTTGTGTTCGTCCCTGCTGCTCCAGCCTGCCGTTCTAGCCTGCCGCTCTAGCCTGCTGTTCCTGAGAGTCCGGGATCGGCTGCCCAGGGGTTTGTGAAGCCTTTGTTCCATCCCTCCCGGGATCCCAGGGCACTGGTGCCGCGTGCTTCCCGAGCTCGCTCCGGAGCGCCCCCTGCAACCGCGGGGGAACCATTGCACCTGCCCTTCTCACCGGGAGCCGCCAGCGCCCCTGCCGGCTGCGAGCGGAACTGCACCCGAGGGGAAATAGCCTGACAGCCGAGAAGGCTGGGACTGGGTTTGTGTGTGCTGTTACTGTCATAGTTGTTGTTGTTTTGTTTGACTGGTTATATACATATATATATATATATAGTAAAGAACTGTTATTCCTATTTCCCACATCTTTGCCTAAAGGCCCTTGATTTCAAAATATAATAACTTAGAGGGAAAAGGGGTTATATCTGCCACTTCAAGGGGGGCTTCTGCCTTCCTTAGCAGACACCTGTCTTTCAAAACCGACAGATCTTGGCGCCCAATGTGGGGCACGAGGGCATTAAGAGAGAGAGGTGAAAAAGGAATAACAGTTCCTGGATAACTTTATTTTGTGTGCCAGATATAGGAACCTTGTTAGGCAGCACTATGTGGTCTAGTTTACCCTGGTTCGGGTGGCATGTGGCCGTGGCTATATTCTTCCCCTTTGCAGCTCCTTACTTGAATATGGGTCCTCTGACTAAGGCTACCATTGCTGTTATCCAGCTTGCGTTATGGGTCGAGAAGGTGAGGAATTCATGGGTTTTTAACTTCCTCCGGAATGTGGGCACATGGATAAATGGCTATCACACACTGAGCACATGTTTTTGGGGCTATGTTAACAATGGTACCTTCTGTGAGGAAATGACACCAGGGGAAGTTTTCCCCCAACCCCTCAACCAGTTCTTTGGGCCCACCCCATCAATTTTCGAAGGGTTTAAATTCCCTCTGAATACTAACCATCTGCTGCTGGTAGGCCTACTCTATTTAGCACTCAAGGATAAGTTGAGATTGGCTTGGTAATCTACCCAGACACCAGCCCCAGAGACTAGAGATCCTGCCCCAGAACCTGACATGGCCCCAGAGAGTAGAGTTCCTACCCCAGAGCCTGATCCTGCCCCAGAACCTGACATGGCCCCAGACACTAGAGATCCTACCCCAGAGCCCTATCCTGCCCCAGAGCCTGACACAGCCCCAGACACTAGAGACCCCGCCCCACAGACTGATACCGCCCAACAGTCCACCTCAAAAATGGACTACCCAAACTGGGTGGGGGTACTGGCAAAAGGGATGCAGGAGATGTGCCAAGAGATGGGTCAGGTGCGCCAGGGGATATGCCAGGAGATGGGCCAGGTGCGCCAGGGGATATGCCAGGATATGGGCCAGGTGCGCAAGGAGATGTGCCAGGAGATGGGCCAGGTGCGCCAGGAGATATGCCAATTGCTAAGGGAATACACCTCCTCAGCTAGTGAAAAACCCTCTCCCTGCCCCAAAGAGGGTGAGTCCGATGGTGCAGCAGTGGAACCCACGGATGTTACAACCGTCCAGGCTTCAGCTGAACCACAAGGACAACCACAGCCAGCAGCAGTCGCCCCTGTGCAAAGGAGGAAGTGTAAGACCAAATCAGTACGACCAGTTAATGATGATGGGCAACCAGGGCCCTCACAACCAGCAGGAGAGCCAGAGCCAGAAATCATCACTGAGTCCCTGTCGTACGACAGTCTCCGCACTATGCGAAACGACATTGCGCGAAGGGGGCGTGAGCCTTATACCACCTGGCTGCTTCGGGTTTGGGACCTTATGGGCATAGGTGTGCAACTGGATAGTGGTGAGGCAAGGTATCTGGGATCATTGACCCAGGACCCAGGTGTGGAGCAGATATTTGTGAGGAAGCCAGGGCCCCTTTCTCTCTGGGAGCGGCTCTTAAGGAGTGTGAGAGAAAGGTTCATTCACAAAGAAAGAATGCAGGAGTATCATCACAGAATGCAGTGGAAGACACTTGAGCAAGGGATCCAACAGCTAAGAGAGGTGGCAATATTAGAGGTACTCTTTGGGAAGGATAGACAGCATGATAATGACCCCGATAAGGTCAGGTGCACAGGACAGATGATGTGGAACCTGGCAAAGCTAGGGCCATCACAATACACCACCTTCATTGCAACGATTGATGCTGATAATACCCGAGAAACAGTGGGCTCTGTTGCCAACGAGCTCAGGAATTATGACAGCATGATCAATGGCCCGCTGAAAGCTCATGTCTCTGCTGTGGTCCAGGACCTCAAAGAAGAGATGAAGGAGATGAGGAAGGAAATGAGGGAGGAGATGAGGAGGGTCAGTGTGGCACCAGTGCGAGTCACAGGCCCCCAAGTCAGAGCCCGTCGTCCCCCTGCTAGAGAGAGAGGGTACACCCCACAAGCTGAGCTGTGGTTTTTCCTGTGTGAGCATGGGGAAGACATGAGAAGGTGGGATGGGAAACCCACCTCTGTCCTGGCAGCGCGGGTGCGTGAACTCAAGGAGGGAGGCACTAACCGAGGGGGTTCCTCTAAGGTGAAGGTAGCCTCAGCCTCCCGTGACCGAGCTGCCAGGTATTACAGAAGGGAGAATGATATGTCGGATCCCCTTGAAGGTACCTCGACCATGTATGCCCAGGGAAAGAATGATAACCAGGGCTAGAGGGGCCCTGCCTCTAGCCAGGAAGAGGCACGGGAGAACCGAGTTTTCTGGACGGTGTGGATCCGATGGCCTGGCACATCAGAGCCACAAAAATATGATGCATTGGTTGATAGTGGGGCACAGTGTACTTTAATGCCATCGGGACATGTGGGGGCAGAACCTGTATCCATCACTGGGGTGACTGGGGGATCACAGCAGTTGACCCTTTTGGAAGCTGAGGTGAGCCTGACTGGGAAGGAGTGGCAAAAGCTGCCCAGGGGTTTGTGAAGCCTTTGTTCCATCCCTCCCGGGATCCCAGGGCACTGGTGCCGCGTGCTTCCCGAGCTCGCTCCGGAGCGCCCCCTGCAGCCGCGGGGGAACCATTGCACCTGCCCTTCTCACCGGGAGCCGCCAGCGCCCCTGCCGGCTGCGAGCGGAACTGCACCCGAGGGGAAATAGCCTGACAGCCAAGAAGGCTGGGACTGGGTTTGTGTTTGCTGTTACTGCCATAGTTCTTGTTGTTTTGTTTGACTGGTTATATACATATATATATATATATATATATAGTAAAGAACTGTTATTCCTATTTCCCACATCTTTGCCTAAAAGCCCTTGATTTCAAAATATAATAACTTAGAGGGAAAAGGGGTTATATCTGCCACTTCAAGGGGGGCTTCTGCCTTCCTTAGCAGACACCTGTCTTTCAAAACCGAGACAGGGGCTAGAGTAAGAATGCACTGGAAAAAAAAGAAGCAATACACAAGCAGGACACTGCATCTCACCAGCTGCTGGAAATATGAAACCCCTAGCATCATCCATAACATTACTTTTAGAAATGCACATGCAAGCACACCACTGAAATTTTATATTCCACCATCCGTTGCACTGTATTGGGACTATTTGAAAATAAATAACCGAAATCACAGTCTCAATGGTTCAGCCTTCCTAACATCATCCTTCATCATTCAGGATACTGGTTAGCTCTCGTATTCATTCCATTTTTTCTTCACCCTCCTGTATAGAGTTTATACCTATCAAATATCAATAAACTGTACAAATAGTGATGTAACAGTATGCTATGCATTTAAGCGATATGGAGCTATATTCCACTTCATTTTTTTCTCTTTCACAGAATCACAGAATAAGCTGAGTTGGAAGGGACCCACAAGGATCATCGAGTCCAACTCCTGGCCCACCCCCAAGAGTCACACCACGTGCCTGAGAGTATTGTCCAAATGCTTCTTGAGTTCTGTCAGGCTTGGTTCTATGACCACTTCTCTAGTTACTTAAGCTCTTCTATGTTTTATTTTATAAGGCTTACAAAAGAAACATCCTTATGAGTAGGAAAAACAAAATAAGATTACTTTCTGGTACTTTAAAACTTCTTTACAAACATCACAGGTTACCTACAGCCGAGAACAATTGCTGTTGGCATTGCACCACAATGCAGTGCAACATCTTAAGAACACTGATAACAAAATTACCTCCTTTTCGGCCAATTCGACTATCCATAAACTTCTCTATAGTTTCAAATTCATCTTCTTCAGGCTGTGGGACATCTTCTCCACAAACTTCCAACAAGTCGTCAGAATCTGTCTTGGTTTCTTCAGCTTCTTTGTAACTAACATTGACTGTTGCCTGGCGACGAGATCCTCTCTTGTCATAGTCATCATCATCTGACGAATCAAGCTGCCTCTTTTTCTGTCCTGCAATCTTTTTGCCACTTTTTGGCTCAATTCTTGAAGGCAATAAGATACAACACAACAGTGGAGTTTCAACACGGACAACTACAAGCCTTCTGTATTTGTTTCTGAATACATGTATTTCATGACTGCTCAGTTACACCAATTTCAGTTGGAGCAGACAGGAAAGAGGTATTCAACACAAATCACTGGTATGATAACATCTTTTGCAGATTAAAAAAAGTTTTCAAGTTCTGTAATAAATATTAATGTTTTCATTTGCCTGTATAGTAGTACAATACTTGATTCCAAATTAGAAATAGTACCAGAGTAGCTAAAATGCAAGACCTTCTTACCTGCTTGGAAGTTTCCGGCTTTTGACTTTGTTTTCTGGCTCATAGTCAGATTCACTATCTTCACAACTGCTTCTCTCTCTATCTTCCTCTGATTCAGAATCAGAACTAGCTCCTGATACTGACCCTGACCCAGACATTTGCCAGTCTTCACTGTACATATTGAGAAACAAAATAGTAACTCACATTAGTTTTCTGGGGGGGGTTGTTTTGTTTTTAAATCAAGCATTCACCACAGGCTTGCTGCTTTAATTTCAACATTCTTCACAGAAACAAAAATGTTATAATACTAATTTCAGCTAGAATGATGGAAAATTATCATGGATGGCTAACAGGTAAAAATACCAAATGGCTTCAAAGGGAATTGAATTCTATTATCAAGAGACAGATGTAAAGAACAAATCAAACCAAAAATATGGATTTCTGTATAAAATGCAGCTTTAATAATTGATTTATTTTGACATGAATAAACCTGACATCCTTAATAACTTTAGTTGGAAAGGTACATATTTACTGGAACTTACCTAGGCTCATCATAAAAACCATAACATTATATTTTGCAGAATCCAAAATTCTCTAATACCTATATCCCCTGTGCCTCATGTGAATAATTAGCAACTTCAGCACAGGAACAAAAAATAATACAGAATCAGACTGGGAAACACACAGAAAGACTTCAACCATGGCAATCAGAGGCACTGGCTCCCAAAAGCCCCCACTAAGCTTCCAATTCAGTGCTTAACACTCATGCAAGATATTATGAGCAAGCCACTTATGACTCCCAGTGGCCGTATCTCTGTTCTCCTGCTTAGCTGAGATATTCTACTTTGCAAGAGGAAAGATGTACCCACTGATCAACAGTATCTTACCTCAGACTCTGTTTGTACAGAGAAATTTAATCTTAATTGCTTGGCTGGGGGTGGAAGAAAATCTGGCATGCATTTTTGAAAGGTTGCTAAATCTTTATACTACTATCTATTACCAGGCTTAGGGGGTCTTTGACCAAGATGATCAAATAGTACTAATGTCCTTCAAAAGTGAAATACTACTCAAAGACCTTTTCATTCCATTTCAGATCAGGAACCCTAAGAATCAGGGCTTTGACACTTCTTTCAATTAAATATGCAGTGGTCCTCAAATTACATTTTCATTGTGGTCAATACATCTGTGTGTCTTGGAAATACTATAGAATCATCTGTTTCCTTAAAAGATTTTTTTCTGTAAGCTGTAAATTAAAAAAACACCCAAACAACAACCTCTCCCTCCAATAAAAGCAGAAAAAAACCCCACCCCAAACCAACCAACTCCCCCACCCCTATGCAAATACACAACTTGTATTTATTTGGAGATATATAGACAACATATAGAACATCACGCTCTTTATGGCTTGGATGCCTTACTAAGTTTATATATAGAAATCAGCTCTGCATGTCAGATAACAGCTGCAAACATACTTGTTCAAAATAGGTATAAATCAAAATTGAAGCACTGGATATATGGGGTTATTTGGTTACTAGTTTATAAACTATCTTTCCTGTAACAGATTATGTTGTTAGGTTTAATCACATTCTTAAGTAACAAAAGACAGAATGACAATTCACTCGAGAAGTACTATTTTGCATAACAGGCTCTTTTTGCCCCCCCCATTTCTTGAAGATATTATATTGACAACCCTGAATATATAGATGACTAAATTAACTGAAGAAGAGGAATGAAAAAACAATTCAATTTCTATACACTGTTCATTAAAAAAATACAAAACACAACAACAACCAAACAAAAACCACAAAATCACAAACAAAAACACCCCTCCCCTGCACACAAGAGGTCACTACCAATGAGAAGGTATAACCTTTTTCACAAACTATTTCATTTACAGCTTAAAATGAGCTAAATTTCAACTTAGGTTTATTGACTAGCCAAAGATGGTTTATTACTGTCAAACCTGTAATAATTGGGGGGAAAAGGTTGCCTCTAAAGTGTTTCAAAATTTGGCATTAACTACGGGATTCCAATTCAAATTTTATCTGAGACAACTTAATTAAGTAATTTCCTATTTCTTCAATAATTTTCAGAGAGGACCTTCAGCTCAAAAACATGCCACAAATAAGACTATTTTAAAAATAAAAAGTGCTGATGAATGTTTTTCAATAACGCTGTAGGTAATACAGTCTCTTTTGCTCAGAAATGAATAGTGATATCATAGAATTATAGAATAATTTATGTTGGAAAAGACCTTTAATATCTATATATATTCCTTTGAGAGTATTTATTTTAACATATTTCAGAATGTTAATCAAAATTGAGAAGCGCAAGACTGTATTTCAGGTGCAGAGAAATTAAGACTGGCTAATTATAAGCATTATGTAGCCGTAACAAAAAATTATTTATGAAAAACATCTTACTCTCTATGATTTTTCTTCTTGGCTTCACTGGAAGAGTCGTCTGCAGAATCTTCACTGTTCGATGGATCCTGCAGATGAAAGAAAGAATATACACAATTCAGTACCACAAAAAGAATGAAGTATTTTTAGTATTAAAAAGATAACTCAGCTCCCACTTTCAAACTGAAATCCTATTCTTCATGTCTTATCCTCTTCACCCCCTTCAGTGTACCCACTGATATTGAATAAGATCAGGATTGTTATTGATTTCATATTTCTCCATCTACAAACATACCATGTCAGCAGAACTCTAGAAACCACTACAAAAAAACTGTTTTAAAATATAATCATTGTGCCTACATATCGGCAGTTTAGACTGCTGCAAGTTAATAAATCAAGATGAAGGTTCTATCAAAAGCCTCATAAAACCTCTTGCCCTTTGAGAGCTGTCTCACCTTTCATATACTCTCACATTTAAATACCACTAAGAAAATTGTTAGAATAGCATGTATGTTTCTTCTCTCTCCACTCCCAAACAAAAAAAACTTAATAAATTGATGAACCCTCTTAAAATTATTTTCCTAAAACCAATCTCATAGAGATTAAATTTAAATCATTTTTACCCTGAAAAAGTCTTCAAGAAAAGAGTATTTAGCAAGACCTATAAACTAATATTTTAACTATATATAATTAACTCCTGTGTCCAGTTTTAATGATGAGCAGCAAGATCTGACTAAAAAAGAGACACACAGTAATGTTGACTTGCAATTACAATGCTTTTTTTTTTTTAATAATGAAGGAAATATGAAAGTCTGCTTTCAAATAAATTCTAATTCACAGTCACTAGAGTCCTTAAAAGATATTCATACTGAAGAAAGTCAACTTTTGTTGAGCCTATGGCTTAGGTTTTAAAAATCTCTAAAATTGAAGTATGGTTCTTAAAAGACAAGAATTCTTTTATAACTGTTACAAAAGTTGCAAAAATCTAGCTTTCTACTCCACAGTGTTTTTGAAAACTTCAGCAGCTACCTTTATATAGAAACAATAGTGGAAAAATATTTTAGTATTTTTAACTGTCTTTATGGAACTCAGAAGGAAGAAATACAATGAAATTTAATACAACGTGACTTGAAAAATTTGTCCATACATCACAGAATATCTAGCTAAAGATATCAATCTAAACTGCTATCATTTTGACACAACTCACCTGAAAACATGCAACTAAATATTCCCCCCATGTTTCCTTATAAACGTGTCAGTTATTCGAACATTACTTTTATAGAATAAAACCAGATTTGTTAAACACAGAGAGAACAGAACTTGGCTCTATATAATTTTATTCTAACATATGGGGTAATGAGAAATGCATTTTTACATTTTATTTACTAACTTATATGTTATTCACCTCTTCTGAACCGCTGTCTGATGAGGCTGCCTTCTGTTGTTGTTGCTTCTTGAGCACTGCTGATCTCTGCACAGCAAGTATACTTGGACTGGACTTCCAAAACTGAATTGGAATTCAGATACAAGAGTCATTTAAACCTATTGAAACTTTGCAGTTTACCACATACTTACTTTTCTTAAGCTGAGCAGCATCACTACTAAGATGAATCTCAATTTTATTATTAATAAAAAACTCACTACAAAATACCACATGCATTAATAATATTGGATAGCATTTTAAAGTAGTGAGACTTCTGTAGAAAGGAATGTTATACAAGAATTGTTGGCACAATTTTTACACTAAGCATAACAATGGTTGTGCAGGCCTCTATTATTAAGATAACTCTTTTTTTTTTTTAAAGTAAATTTTTAAACTTATCTAGATAAGTCCTTCCAGGCCACTTTGCTGATCTATTTTTGCTTCATATGGCAATATTGAAGTACACACAATCACAGAATATCTCGAGTTGGAAGGGACCCATAAGGATCGAGTCCAACTCCCTGCTCCTCACAGGACTACCTAAAACTAAATCATATGAATAAGAGTGTCGTCCAGATACTCCTTGAACTCTGACAGGTTTGGCGCCATGACCACTTCCCTGGAGAGCCTGTTCCAGTGACCAATCACCCTCTCAGTGAAGAACTTTTTCCTAATGTCCAATCTGAACTTCCCCTGATGCAGCTTCATTCTATTTCCTTGACCTGGTCACCAGAGAGAGGAAATCAGCACCTCCCCCTCCACTACCCCTCCTGAGGAAGTTGTAGACTGCCATGAGGTCACCCCTCAACCTTCACTTCTCCAAGCTGAACAAGCCAAGTGACCTCAGCCACTCCTTGAAAGTCTTGCCCTCGAGGCTTTTCACCACCTTGTTCATCATCCTTTGGACACTCAGTTGGTTAGAGCATGGTGCTAATAATGCCAAGGTTCAATCCCTGTACGGGCCATTCTCTTAAGAGTTGAACTCGATGATCCTTGTGGGTCCCTTCCAACTCAGAATATTCTATGATTCTAATAGTTTGATCTCCTTCATATATTGAGGTGCCTAAAACTGCACACAGTACTCGAGGTGGGGCCGCACCAGTGCAGTGCATAGCAGGACAATCACCTTTCTCGACTGGCTAGCAATGCACCTCAGGCCACAGTTGGCCCTTTTGGCTCCTAGGGCACACTGTTGACTCATATGCAACTTGCCATCAACCCAAACCCCCAGATCTCTTTCCACAGCACTGCTCTCTCCAGCTGCTTGTTCCCCAATTTGTACATATACCCAGGATTATTCTGCCCCAGGTGCAGAATCTGCCATTTGGCCATCTTAAATTGCATACAGTTGGTGATTGCCCAGTTTTCTAGTCTATCCAGATCTCTCTATAAGGCCTCTCTACCCTTGAGGGAGTCAACAGCTCCTCCTGGTTTAGTATTGTTGGCAAACTTAATGTACATTCAATTCCTGTGCCCAGATCATTTCTAAAAACACTGAAGAGAAAAGGCCCTAATATTGAGCCCTGAAGAACCCTACTGATGACTAGGTCACCAGCCTGATGTAACCCCATTTACTACAACTGTGAGTCTGACCCATCAGCCAATTATTCACCCATCATTTTATGGACTTGCCTAGCTGTATGCTGGACATTTTATCCAGAGGGATACTGTGAGAGACAGTATCAAAACCATGAATATGAACAACAACAAAAAAACCCAAAAACACAAACACAAAAAAAGTATCCTTAACAGCCTCTCAATCTTACAGTAGGAAATATTTTATTACCCTTCATGTATATCATATCATCCAAATTAAGGCCCTATTACATAGAGAAACAGATGAGAGTTGAGGTAACTCATCCATTGCATTGAAGAGATTGCTAGACACCACTTTTAGGTAATTATCTAACTGTAGGTATTTACAGAAACGAGAACTTAGCAGCCCTGTTCATTATGAGAGCTAAGTATGTGAATTCATTAACCCAATCAACATTCTAAGTAAAAGTTATGGGGGTTTTGTTTGTTTAAATCAAAACTACTTTTGCAACTATTCTGCACAGAGTATTTTTTTTTCCCCACAAAGGGTTAACTTATGTTTTGTTTTACCTCAGATCCATCAAGTTTGGGTGGTAGTTTAGCTTGAACTTGTTTCTCCTCTCTAGATGTGTCAGACTCTGAACCAGACTCAGAGTCACTGCTACCTGATTGACTGCTACTTCCATCACTACTGCTTCCAGAGCTTGAACCAGATCCAGAAACTGATGCTGACCCAGAATCATCATCTGACTGGCTGCAATTAGAAGTTAACAGGATATTACACAATGGCTAATTAAATAGAATTTTTTAAAAAGTCACATAAAAAAACCTTTAGCTTCACCTATAAATCAATTGTTAGCTTAGCCCAGACACATGGATAGCATAAAAATGAATGCACTGGATTAAATAAATCAGGAATGAAAATTCAGTTTAATCAGATACTTTTCATTAAACCTTAAAAGAAGCAGAAAGAGGAAGCAGCGAGGGAGGGAGAGAGAGGAGAAAGAGGAAGAACATTTATCATTAATTTGGAGGAGTAAAACAAGACTATTTCTCACCCACCCAAATACTTACTTACCTTTAACAAACATATTTTTGTGTATACACATACACCCAAATTGTTTTAAGTCTTTTTAGATCAGCAGTGTGTTGCTCCCCAATTTTTTATTTTGAGCATGCATTTCTTCAAAGCAAATATAAACTCTGTTTTGTTCCCCTACTTTTATTTTTTTTTTCATTAAAAGAATAAGGGGGAAAAGTATCTGTAAAGAAGTGCTTGCAAGCTACATTTAATGCTGTGATTTGGACCATCTATATACAAAATATAACCAAACACTTGATTAAATGTTTTTAAAAGTAACTGGAAAACCAGAAGCGTGTTGTCACACATAATATAAATCCATGCAGACCATCTTATACCATCTTATACTGTTAAAATAACAGCAGTAAAATTCCCACAGACAAACTCTGAATTTGTCACTAATTATATGACTTGTACAAAGTCATACATAATCAGTGACCTGAGCATACTCTTGAGCCACTGGATTATTCCACCTGTACATCCATTTCACACTAGATTTAACATATTCAAATAAAATAATATTTAAACATTTATTGCATGACTATTCAAAAGCATAAAATCATTTGGTTTTCTAAAATAATTTTACAAAGGAACCGAGTTGACACTTTAATCAAATTCCTCATTAGATTAAATACTAGCATACTTTAGAGATATCACCGGGGAAAACATTGGAATTACAACACCACACAAACAAAGTGATTTAAAATTATGTACACTTGGGTTGCAAGCATTTAAAAAGAAACAACCGTTCATTAAAGATGATAACAAAATCCAAAACAATAAAAACCCAAAAGCTAATATCAAAGTCTAAGCCTATCACTGCCAGCATAATTCATCTGGCTGTCAACCAGCAAGACTGTGTGTGTGTGTGGGGGGTGGTAGGTTGATCATCTTCTGCACTAGAACACACTTAATTGACAACATTTAAAGCCACAAAACAGAACCACTACTCTCCCTGTTGCTAACACCAATTAAATCGTACTAGTGAGGGGGAAAAAAAATTAAGCTATTCAAACTGATTCCTGTAGACAGCACCTCAACCAACCATTTGCATCTGTTGACTTTTAAAGAAAGAAACAAACCATGATAAAACTTCCTTATTTTGAAGTGGGGGATATGAAAAAATATGACTGCTAGCTTTACTTATACTTGCTGGAGAGCAACAAAGTTGCTTCCCATTCCTGTCATCAAGGGCCTACTTCAGGCATGAAGCTATAATGCTAACATAATTAACCTGACTTGAAAAATAAAAGCAAGGCACCCACTGTAGAATATGACTGGAGTTTAAACTATTTACTAAAAATTATCTTGTTGGTATTTCTCCCGTGTGTCTAAATCAGAGTACATAAAGAAAAAACCTGTAAGCCCTTTTAAGAGTCTCATCGAGTAAGTTTTTGGGGCCTTACATTTTAACTGGCACAGCGAAGCAGGGTACTCTTGAGGTGATGAAGAGGTATTTTATATGGAGATAACCACTAGTCGCGGAATAAAGGAGAAATTAATTTTCGGTCGAAACCGATATTCTTTGTCAGAAAAGTCATGGAAACACGGGTAACAATTGTCCTTAACTGCTCTCCACTGGTAAAGTTGCTAAAAGCTTATAAAGCTTGTCCAGCCCCAAACAGGAGATGTGGGCTGAGGAAATCTGGCACAATCTGCAGTTAGTTGCTGAGAAAATCCGAATTTTGGCAAAAGAAAAGACAAAAAAAACGTAGTAAGGAAAAAGGTCTGGTATCCATATGGGTGGAGGCTGGATTCAGAGCTGCAAAAGGAGAGAAATATGTTGCCGAGTAGCAACAGAAAGAGCTGAGTTGCAAATTGCCTAGGAGGCTGAAACAATAGCCTCCCTCAGGGCGGATTGAGAATTGAATGCACAGAAGTTAGCCCCAAACCTGAAAAACCTCGTCTGAACCATCTTGTCCAGAGACAAAGAGCTTTAAATTTGCAAATTAACACTGCTAGGGAAAGAGTGGAGAATGAACCAAGGTTTTTCTGCTTTGAGGAAGAGGTGGGCCTCCCTGAATATGATGTCACCTCCCTCCACTCCCTGGAGGAGGAGTTTGATTCAGCAAAGCCAACCCCCTCCTCCCCTCCTCACCCCAAGTTCTGCCCTCTTGTAAAGATGGAATTTGTTTACCTGAAGGTGGAGCCCACGGTAATGTATCTCACTCTGCACCAGATTTGGTTATGTGGCAAGAGAAAAGTAGTAATCATCCCAAAGAAAATGAAACAGAGAATGCGTTGAGAATTTCACTAATGGGGGTGAATGAAATAAAGCTTTCCGAGGAGGAAGAACATGGTGAAGAGCCCTGGTCTCTTGCCCAGGGAGCAACCTGTTGTGTGAAAATTTGGACTTGTTGGAGGGGGGAGAACCCACCCCTCTCCCCACTCCAAAATGTGCTAAAATTACCAGGAGAGTGTGGGAGGTGGCTGGATTCCAACCAATGCACGAGAAACAGCTGGTGCCCCGTCGGCCTTCTCCCATGTTATTATTATTTATTGCAAACTTTAAGGATCGAGACCGAGAAAACAAATTCTCGGTGTTGCCCTCAATAAGTGAGCTGGGAGAGGGTGGCAAATCCAAATATCCTAAAAGCCTCCCTGAAAATAAATGGAAATTCAGTTTCCCTGTATTCTCAAGGAATCTTTGCAAAATGCTCCTACACTGCCACCTTCTGGTGGTAGCGAGTATAGAGCCTTGTCTGCCACTAGAGGCAAGGAACAGAATTGACAAAGTCATTCCGGATTAAAGGCCTCAGGTGCCTATGGTAGAAAACACAAAATACCAACAGATGGGTGGTTCTTTCTTTTTAAGACCGGTCCAAGTGGGATCAAATTTTCTTTTTCTCTCCTCTTACAGGTATTCCAAAAGAAGAGGTGTTCCATGAGAGGATGAAGTGACAACAGGACTGAAGAGTTGCTGTTCTTCGCTGCATTGATTGTTTACATGTTTTTATCTTGATAGTTTTAAGATATTTATGTTCGTACATGTTTTATAAAAGTTGGTTGCAAGCAATGTTTTAAGATGTGTTTTCTCTCTGGTTGCCACAGTGGATAGAGAAGATTCCTCCCTAAATTTAACTTATGTTTTCATATGATTATGGAACCAAATTTGTATACCTCTTCCTACCTCCTCAGAGAAAAGCATAAAATTACTATACTGAGGGACGCGCATGTAGTAATGGTAAGCAATGTGTAAAGCATCGTTATGCAGAAGAAGGGGATGTCAAACTGTCGGTGACCCCTGGAAGGAGGGAGAAAAGGGGCTGACAGAGGAGCTGAAGTAGCAGCTGGAAAGTTCTCTCTAGCTGTAGATGAAGAAGGCATAAGTGGTTAAGCTGACAAAAGAGAAGCAGCAGGTTTGGGTTTGAAAACCAATGAAGGGTTTGGTAAAGTTGGAAAGGTATTTGGTCCAAACCCAGGACCCTGACTGAAATGATGTGCTGAGGAGATTGGAATGGCTCAAATTTTGTTATATCTTTGACCCCCACCCCTGAAGCAATCCAGACGATTACGTAGTAGAATTTTTTGTGAATGTAGTTTTCCCATGGTGCCCGCTGACTTTTTCTTCTTTCCCTGGGTATGGGTCCCGGGGATCCCCCTGAAACCTGGTTGGTGAGAGGAATAAGGGGGGTTATCTGGAACATGTATATTAGTTTGGGTTAGAACGATACCTGGACCTGTAAAATTATGGACTCTAAAAGGCAAGGCAGCCTAACTATTAAAAAACTGGCCTGTTGGGGTCCCTCCCCTGCCATGTAGCCCTGGGAGAGGGGCCCTGAGGGGACAGACACGGGGTTTCCCTGCCCCTGCTCAGCCTCGTTCCCATTGGTTGGTTTGTGTTCCCTGCGGGGGCAGAAGGACCCTTGGTCCGGTGACTGGAACAGTTCCTGGGCAGAGCTCCGGCCATGCGGCTGGGGAAATAAACATCTCTGAAACAGCCATCAAGAATCTGTCCATATATATTTCCTTTCCACGGGACTCCTGGTTTGATATATGCATGTTGCAGTATCCCCACTGCAACACTGGCCTATCTTTAAAGTTTGTATTTTTTTAAAAGGAATAAAATACATTGCACTATCAATAAGCAATAAACAACCTTAAATTGAACTTACCATGTGTCAGAGACTGGAAAAATTGATGTCTTTAAACATTTTGGGATGCCTGTGTGTGTGAGAGGGGGCAGGTCAGGCCTTGCTCTGGTGAGACAGTGTCCTGCCCCACACCCCCCAGCTCTAGAGCATCCCAGACCCACAGTATCTGTCAATCACTGGCCACACTGGAGGCAGTGCTCCACTGCCCTAACCCCGGCTCCTAAGTGGCGAAATGGCCGAAATTCCCACCTGGTGGAAGGGCCCAGGAAAGCCAAAGGGTACTTAAACCAAAGCACGAGGCAAGCACATGTCTTGACCCTACCTTTCCTTGGATTTTATATCACTGCTGGAACCAGGAGTGGTAGTTATATTTGTTCTTTTCTTTCTTTCTTCTCCTTCTAATTCCCTCTTCTCGTAGTTTTGAGTAACTTAAAATTGGATGGGCTTGGAGTTTGCTAAGTTGAATGGGCAAAGTTAATGCTTTGTGAAATGTTTTGTGTTGATTGAATGCTGCTCTAAACTTTTGCCAAAGTTCTCTGATTTTGTGAAGTTGCCGGTAAAGTTTTTTTGTTGTTTTGACCTCTTGAGAATATCTTGTCAGTATTTCCCCCATGCATCTAACTCAGGGTACATAAAAAAATGTAAGCTCTTTTAAGAGGCTCATCGAGCAAGTTTTTGAGGCCTTACACTTGGTTAGTGATAGCCTTGGCTGCAGTGATCACAATATTGTGGCATTTAGGACCCAGCTGTGCACACTGAAGATTAGTACTAAGAAAAAGGTTTTAGATTTTAGAAGAACGAATTTCGGCTTGCTTAGAGCTGAGTTGTGAGGGATTCCATGGGAAGCTTCCACAGAGGATAAAGGACCTAGCGAGTGCTGGGAGCTTTTCAAGAAAACTTTCATGGAAGCACAAAACCAGTTCATCCCCTTTAAAGGTAAGGGAAGTAGGTGAAGCAAAAGACCTCCTTGGCTTAACTGGGAGCTTCTGAGTCCGCTCAAAACCAAAAGAGAAACATACCAGAGATGGAAAAGCCAATGAATACACCTTGAATGCTACAAGGGCATTGCCAGGGTGTGCAGAGATTCAGTTAGAAAAGCAAAAGCTCAGCTTGAATTGAAATTGACCAGACACATCAAAAGCTACAAGGAAAGGTTCTTCAGGTATGTAAACAACAAGCAGAAACAGAAGGAAAATATTGGCCCACTGTTAAACAGGAGAGATGAATTAGTCACCAACAACACTGAAAAGGCAGAGGTTCTCAACACTTTCTTCGCCTCTGTCTTTACCAGCACTGATGGGCCCCAGGACCTGGAAACAAGAATCCAGGCAGATGCAAACACAGACCCACCAGCAGTGAAGGAAGGGTTGGTATGTGAACTGTTACAGGAGCTTGACCCCGACAATTTATGGGCCCTGACAATATCCACCTGAGGGTGTTAAGAGCTGGCTGACATTGTTGCAAGGCCACTCTCCATGATCTTTGAGAAGTCGTGATGATTGGGGGATCTGAAGAAGGCTAATGTCACCCCCATCTACAAAAAGGGCTTAAAGGAGGATCCAGGAAGTTATAGGCACATCAGTCTTACTTCAGTTCCTGGGAAAGTTATGGAACAAATCCTCCTGGGGCCTATCACAAGTCAGATGAAACATGTGATTGGGAAAAGCCAGCGCAAGGGCAAGTTGTCCTTGACAAACCTGATAGCCATCTATGACAAAGTAACCTGCTCAGTTGATGTGAGAACACTGTCTACCTGGATTTCCCCAAGGCTTTCGATATGTTTTCCTAGTCTCCTAGAGAAACTGATGTGTTATGGTCTAGACAAGTGGTCTGTGCGGTGGGTGAGGAATTGGCTGACAGGCCACACCCAGAGGGTGGTGGTAAATAGTTCCTTTTCAAACTGGCAACCTGTCACAAGTGGGATCCCCCAGGGATCGATATTGGGCCCATTGCTGTTTAATATCTTCGTAAGTGATCTGGTGGATGGGATGAAGTGCACCCTGATGAAGTGTGCCAATGATGCCAAACTGAGTGGGGAAGTGGACACTTGGGAAGGGAGAGCCACCCTGCAGGAAGACCTGGATAGGCTGGAATAGTGGACTAACAAGAACCTTATGAAGTTCAACAAAGACAAATGTAAGGTCTTGCACCTGTGAAAACATAATCCAGGAGTGCAGCACAGGCTGGGAAAGGGACCTGGGGGTCCTGGTGGACAATGAGCTCAATATGAGTGAACAGTGAGCTGCTGTGGCAGAGAGCCAACAGGATGCTGGGTTGCATAAACAAGGGCATCACCAGCAGAGATAAAGAAGTCATTATCCCACTCTACTCAGTGCCTTGTCAGCCCTCACCTGGAATACTGTGTTCAGTTTTGGTCCTTGCTATATGAAAAAGATGTGGATAGGCTCAAGAGGGTCTACAGAAGGGCCACAAAGATCATCAAAGAACTGTGAAACCCGCCATATGAGGAAAGGCTGAGAGAACTGGGTTTTGAAGAAAGAACGCTTAGGGGGAGACCTTATCACCATGTTCTAGTATTTAAAGGGTGGTGACAAAGAAAACAGAGACTCTCTTTTTACATGGAAAAGAGGAGGGGGGTAATGGGTACAAGTTACTCCTGGGGAGATTCTGATCAGATACAAGAGGAAAATTTTTCATAATGAGAACAATCAGCTACACCATGTCAATTCACCACCAGAGAGCATCTCTTTCTAGCAGTTTGCTTATGCAGCTATAACCTCACTAGGATATATATGTACTTGGCTTTTTATTTTTGTTTCACTTGTCTAGTGCTGACCTAGTAAAAATTTAACAGTCATTACCTCTTAGTATCACCTGAGCAGGGCCCAGATTCCCCTGTCTCAGGACTTGATTGTAGCCAACTTTTTTTTTTTTGCTATAGTATTTTAGCTAATGTATTCATGAAAGAAAAACAGAATTCTCCTCCCCCAGCCTCCCCACATTTTACCACAAACACAAAATTACTGGCACACTAAGGGGTAAAAACAGTAATGGAGAGCAGCCTTGTTTTCTCCCTAACACAGATACATTAAGCAACCCTTAGTTATTAAAAATAAAAATATATCTCTAATCCCTGTCAGGGGATTACTTAAGAACCTCTACCATATGAGCAGTAATTCAGGTGCTAACCCTAGGAGGAAGGAGGGAATTATTTAAGAAAAGGTACACAGTTACCCATGCATGTGTTTAAAAAAACCCCTTACATCTATCATCTCCTTACAAATAGAGGAGGAACTAAAGAAGCAGCAATTTCAAAACTTCACTTTAAATGCTACTACATTCATTTTGAAATTCTGTGATTTTCACACAATTCAAAAAATGGTACAAAGCAGCAGTATGAGCTATCACAGCTGAAGCCAAGCACCTTGAAAAGAGTGTCTTGGTCCTCAAACAATATATTTGCCTGCTGGTGAGTGATGCTCCACAAGAACAGCTTATTTTGACATTGCTATTAATGCCAACCTTCCCCCAACACAGCACTCCCTTAGTGCTGTCAGTGCAGTCTGTAGAAGAAACAGATTCAGCTTTTAAAAAACGTCCTACCAACTTACAGACTCCACACAACAGTGCAACAAGTGAGCACAATTGAACAGGACAGTATTTCTTAAGACTGCTGTCCTGAAACAAAGTATAAACCAGTTCAAAACAATACAGAATTTAGGAAAAATAAATAAATACATTTCCAACGCAAAGGGGTTTTGTTGGTGGATTTTGGTTTTTTCAATTTTAGTACATGCATAAACATTCCACATTGCATCATGACAGACTTCAGTTGCTTTTCCAAGTGCTTAAAATGCTACGCAGTCTAATACCTTTTCCCCTTTCTTCAAGGAAGATTACTGACGTAACAACAACAAAAAAAACCCAAACCCAAACAACCACCAAACCAAAAAAACCAAAACTACTCTAGAACCCATTACACTGCAATATCTATCAGCATCATTCTAAGTTCAGAGAACTTATTTGCCATAGCTTTAAAAATCTGTTTGAGTTTTTAAAGCTTGTAGGAAAAAAACATACAAAAGCATCAAGTCCAACAGTTAAAACAGCACTGCCATTTAAAAGGTAAATTCATGGAAGCAATAGCTGTGAGGTAGTAATATTTTAACATCCTTGTCACGTTTTCTTTTCCTCCTTTGCCTATGGGCTTCTTTGATTTTCTCTGCATTATCTGTGGCGTAGCATACAAGCAATTCCTCCTCTAACTGAAGAGCTTTAAATATTATCTGATGCTGTCCAGCTAGGGACCTGTCTTGGTTTTGGCTGGGGTAGAGTTAATTTTCTTCATAGTAGCTAGTATGAAGCTATGTTTTGGATTCGTGATCAAAACAGTGTTGATAATTCAGGGATATATTTGTTATTGCTGAGTAGTGCTTACACAGAGTCAAGGCCTTTTCTGCTTCTAGTACCACCCTGCCAGTGGGAGTACACAAGAAGTTGGGAGGGGACACAGCCAGGACAGCTGACCCCAGCTGATCAAAGGGATATTCCATACCGTATGACATCATGCTCAGCAGATAAAGCTGGGGGAAGAAGGAGGAAGGGGGGACGTTCAGAAGGATGGTGTTCTGTATTCCCAAGTCACCATTGCACATGATGGAGTCCTGCTTTCCTGGAAATAGCTGAACACCTGCCTGCCCATGGGAAATGGTGAATGAATTCCTTGTTTTGCTTTGCTTGTGTACATGGCTTTTCTGTCCCTATTAAACTGTCTTTATCTCAACTGATGTGTTTTCTCACTTTTACCCTTCTGATTGAACCCCCCATTCCAGTGATGCCTTGGAGTGGCTACCTGAAAACAGAGGCTAGACAAGATTAAGAGAATAAAAGCGGGTATTTATTGAAGGGCCTTCAATAGGTACACCTTGGGCAGTCAAAAAGCCTCCGAGGGGCTACACCCAAGATGGACACTGGGTCACGGGTTTTTCACACTTTTATAAGTTTGGTCCATTTGCATATCAGAGTTAATTCTCCAATTACAATTTCAGGTAATGATGTAATTACCCCAAGTTTGCTCCCCCTTCCCAGAGGCTTAGTTTACATATTTCAGGGCCTGGGACAACAAGGTGTCCTTGAGTCCAGGCCTAGAGAGGATTTGTTATGTCTAACAGTAGCTAACAGGCTATGTGGAGTTTTAGAGTTACACACTAAACCAGTACAGGGTTTGAAAATATAAAAGCTAAATCCTAAGGCATCACCAGGGGAAAGTGAGCCAACAGCTGTGTGGTGTTTGGTTGCCAACTGGGGTTAAACCATAACAGTCCTTTCTGGTACCACATGTGGGGCTTGAAGGGTTTGTGATAATGACAGATTGACTAGGATATGCTAGATCGAATTTATAGCTGTTATTGCTGTTTGGCTATTAATAGACAGGCTCCTGTGCTTGCTGTGGTACTTGTTTCCCTCACTGTATATTAGTCTACTGCTCATTAGTGGATGCTTTTTCATAGAATTATATAAACATTTAAGTTGGAAAAGACTTCAAAGATCATCGAGTCCAACCATTAACCTAACACTGCCCAGTCCACCACTAAACCATGTCCTTAAGTGCCACATCCACACAGCTTTTAAATACCTCCAGGGATGGGGACTCAACCACTTCCCTGGGCAGCCTCTTCCAATGCTTGACCACCCTTTCAGTGAAGAAATTTTTTCTAATATCCAAGCTAAACCTCCCCTGGCACAACTTGAGGCCATTTCCTCTTGTCCTATCCCTTGTTACCTGAGAAAAGAGATCAACTCCCACCTCGCTACAGCCTCCTTTCAGGTAGTTGTAGAGAGCAATAAGGTTTCCCCTGAGCCTCCTTTTCTCCAGGCTAAACACCCCCAGCTCCCTCAGCCGCTCCTCATAAGACTTGTGCTCCAGCCCCTTCGCCAGCTACATTACCCTTCTCTGGACACACTCCAGCACCTCAGTGTCTTTCTTGTAGTGAGGGGCCCAAAACTGAACACAGGATTCGAGGTATGGCCTCACCAGTGCCGAGTACAGGGGGATGATTGCTTCCTTGGTCCGGCTTCCTGCACTATTTCTGATACAAGCCAAGATGCCGTTGCCCTTCTTGGCCACCTGGGAACACGCTGGCTCATGTTCAGCTGGCTGCTGACCAGCAGCCCCAGGGCCTTTTCTGCCAAACAACTTTCCAGCCACTCTTCCCCAATCCTGTAGCGCTGCGGGGAGTTGTCGTGACCCAAGTGCAGGACCCAGCACTTGGCCTTGTTGAACCAAATACCATTGGTCTTGGCCCATTGATCCAGCCTGTTTAAATCCCTCTGCAAAGCCTTCCCACCCAACTTGGCATCATCTGCAAACTTACTGAGGGTGCACTCGATCCCCTCATCCAGATCATCAATAATGATATTAAACAGGACTGGGCCCAATACTGATCCCTGGAGAACACCACTATTAACTGGCCACCAACTGGATGCAGCACCATTCACCACCACTCTCTGGGCTTAACCATCCAGCCAGTTTTTTACCCAGCAAAGAGTGCACCCATCTGAGCCATTGAGCAGCCAGTTTCTCCAGGAGAATGCTGTGGGAAACAGTGTTAGAGGCTTTACTAAAGTTTAGATAGACAACATCCACAGCCTTTCCCTCATCAACTAAGCAGATCACCCTGTCAAAGAAGAAGACTAGGTTACTCAAGCAGGACCTGCCTTTCATAAACCAGTGCTGACTGGACATGATCACCTGGTTGCATCTGACATGACGGCACTCAGATGATCTGCTCTATAACCTTCCCCAGCAGCAAGTTAAGACTGACAGGCCTGTAGTTCCCTGGATCCTCCTTCTGGCCCGTCTTGTAGATGGGCACCACATTTGCTAACCTCCAGTCAATTGGGACCTCCCCAGATAGCCAGGACTGCTGGTAAATGGTCGAAAGTGGCTTGGCGAGCTCTTCTGCCAGCTCCCTCAGTATCCTTGGGTGGATTCCATCTGGCCCCATAGACAAGTAGTGTAGCAGGTCACTGACCATTTCCCCTTGGACTATGGTGGCTTCATTCTGCTACTCATCCCTGTCAGGGAGCTGAGTACCTGGAGAACAACTGGTCTTACTATTAAAGACTGAGGCAAACAAGGCATTAAGTACCTCAGCCTTTTCCTCATCCTTTGTCACTATGTTTCCCCCTGCATCCAATAAAATACAGAGATTCTCCTTAGCCCTCCTTTTGTTGCTGATGTATTTGTAAAAACATTTTTATTGTCTTTTACAGCAGCATCCAGATTAAGTTCTAGTCAGGCTTTGGCCATTCTAATTTTCTCCGTGCATTAGCTCACAACATCCTTGTAGTCCTCCTGAGTTGCCTGCCCCTTCTTCCAAAGTTCCTAAACTCTCTTTTTATTCTGAGTTCCAGTCAAAGCTCTCTGTTCAGCTAGGCTGGTCTTCTTCCCCACTGGCTCATATTTCAGAACATAGGAATGGCCTGCTCCTGAGCCTTTAAGATTTCCTTCTTAAAGCACATCCAGCCTTCCTGGACTCCTTTGCCCTTCAGGACTGCCTCCCAATGGATTCTGTCAATCAGGCCCCTAAACAGGCCAAAGCCTGCCCTCCACAAATCCAAGGTGGCAGTTCTGCTGACCCCCGTCCAAGAATCAAAAACTCTTATCGTTTTGTGATCGCTGTGCCCAAGACGGCCTCCAACCATCACATCACCCACCAGTCCTTCTCTGTTCACACACAAGGGGTCCAGCGGGGTGCCTTCCCTAATTGGCTCACTCACCAACTGTGTCAGGAAGTTCTCTCCCACACACTTCAGGAACCTCCTAGACTGTTTCCTCTTTGCTGTATTGTATTTCCAGCAGACATCTGGTAAGTTGAAATCCCACATGAGAACAAGGGCTAGTGATTTTCAGACTTCTCCCAGCTGTTTATAGCATATTTCATCTGCCTCTTCATTCCATAACAGACTCCCATCAGATCTGCCTTGTTGGCCTTTCCCCTTAATACTGACACTTAAATGCTCAACCCTGTCAGTGCCATCATTGTCTAGAGACAATCAAAACACTCCCTAATATACAGGGCTACTCCACCTTCCTTGCCTGTTCCTTCTGAAGTGTTTATAGCCATTCATTGCAGCACTCCAGCTGTGCGAGTCATGCCATCATGTGTCCGTGATGGCAACTATGTCATAGTTTTCCTGCTGCACAACGGCTTCCAGTTCCTCCTGTTTGTTGCCCATGCTGCGTGCATTGGTGTAGATGCACCTCAGTTGGGCCATTGATCCTGACGCTGGTCTTTTTTTTTGGGGAGGGGGAAGCCCTAATTCCTACCTGGCCATTCTCAAGCACATCTGTAGTTTATAACACAACAATAACCCTTGTGTCTTTGCTGCCACATGGATCTCCATCCCCTACCTCCACTAAGACTGCAGACCAAAGGACCTCACTAGTTTCTTAAACATTGGCATGCTGCCTCCAGGCTTACCTCTAGTGAGCCTGGGTTTATCTCTTTCTCCCTTCCAATCTAGTTTAAAGCTCTCTCAATGAGCCCTGCTAACTCCTATGCAAAGATCTTGTTTCCCCTTTGACACAGGTGTACCCCATCTGTTGCCCACAGGCCTGGTGTCACATAGACCAACCCATGATCAAAGAACCCAAAATTCTGCCAGTGACACCAGGCTTGGAGCCAGGTATTGATCTGCTGGCTCTTCCTGTTTCTTCCCTCATCATTCCCTGTGACTGGAAGGATATTATTTACGCTCCTGATCCCTTAACCAGTCATCCCAAGGCCCTGAAGTCCCTCTTGATTGCCCTCAGACTTCTTGTTGCAACTTCATCGCTGCCTACCTGAAAACTCAATAATGGGTGATAATTTGAGGGCCGTACCAGGGTAGGAAGCTTTCTCTTCACATCTTTAACCTGGGTCTCAGGGAGGCAGCAGACTTCCCTAAGAAGTGGGTCTGCTCTGCATATGGGGCCTTCTGTTCCCTTCATAAGGGAGTCTCCTATGACAACAACCTGTTTACCTTTCTTTATGGAAGCAGTTTTGATGCGGGGCATAGGCTGACTTAACCTCAGCAACGCCTCCATGCTAGATGAACTATTGTCCTCATTATCGTTCAGCTCCACTTGCAGAGCCTCATATCTATTATGCAATGGCACTTGGGAAGGTGGGGTAGTCACAGAGGAGATGCACTTGCTGTGCTGGGCAGGCACTTGCCTCCATTGGCCCCTATCCCTTATGTCACCATCTTCAGCTAGGAGGAGAGAGGATAGGGAATCCTCCATATCATGCACCCTGTCTACCTGTCAGGCCTGTCCCAGGGAAGGTAGGGTACAATTCCAGTAATCTCTCTCTCTCACACTCCCTGATACTCCTCAACCTACTCACCTCCTGCCAGAGCTCTGCCACTAAGTAGAGGAGTTCCTTTACCTGGGCTCACCTCCCACAGGTGTGCTCACTACTGATACCCAGTACTGGCATAAGAGCAGGGCACACACTGCAGCCTGATACATGCTCCCACCGGAGCTCTGGGCAGCTGTCAGTCACAGTGGGTGCAGAGTTTAGAGAGGCCATAGCTTTCTGCTGGGTAGATACCATTGCTCTCTGGAGCACCTCAAAGCATGTAGCCATGGATGAGCTCACAAAAGAGCAGGTACACCCCTGGAGGACCTGCAGCCATGGGTAAGGCTATGTTGGAGCGAGTATACCCTTAAAGGACTGCAGTCTGTGGATAAGTCCAAGCCGGAACAGGGGCAAGGGGAGGAGTTCATTGCAATATTAAACCCTAGAACCTGGTCCAAAGGGACCAGTGGTGGAGATTGTAGCGGAAATACCTTTAAAATGTTGCAACCAATGATTTGAGTTGCCTGTTATAGGAATTACTATAGCAGGAATCACCTGAACCAATGGAAGAGAAGTCTTACAAGAAGCAGTTGCAGCGCAGCAGTGACCCTACCTGAACTGACCTTGGTGCCCAGTGACTGCACCCAACACAGCACTTCTGTCCTGAGTGATCACTATAGCAGATGGAGCCCAAAGTCATGGACTAAATGAACTCAGTGGACATTTGTGGACATTTTGCAGGGGTGGTCCATAGACTAAGGGAATGATAGGTGTATTGTATCAAAGGATGGAAAGGGGGGGTGGTGGTTAATGAGGATATATTGGATAGTGTGGGACCTGACCATGATATAAATGGTATGGAATAAGGGGTGGAGAATGTGCTGGTTTTGGCTGGGATAGAGTTAATTTTCTTCATAGTAGCTAGTATGGGGCTATGATTTGGATTTGTGCTGTAAACGATGTTGATAACAGAGGGATGTTGTTATTGCTGAGCAGTGCTCACACACAGCCAAGGCCTTTTCTGCTTCTGACACCATCCCACCAGGGAGGATGCTAGGGGCGCACAAGACGTTGGAAGGGGACACAGTCAGGACAGCTGACCCCAACTGACCAAAGGGATATTCCATAACATATGATGTCATGCTCAGCAATAAAAACTGCAGGGAAGAAGGAAGCAGGGGACGTTCAGAGTGATGCCATTTTGTCTTCCCGAGTCACCATTATGCATGACAGAGCCCTGCTTTCCTGGAGATGGATGAACACCTGCCCGCTGATGGGAAGTGGTGAATGAATTCCTTGTTTTGCTTTGCTTGTGCACATGGCTTTTGCTTTCCCTATTAAACTGCATTTATCGCAACCCATGAGTTTTTTCACTTTTACTCTTCAGATTCTCTCCCCCATCCCACCAGGGGAGAGTGAGTGAGCAGCTGTGTGGTGCTTAGTTGCCAGCTGGGGTTAAACCACAACAGGTCCATAATTTGTCTAACTTTTCTCACAATGAGTAATGCCTATTAACACAAAATAATACCACTGACCTCTACAAGATTAATCCCTTGAACTGGCACTACTAATTACTGAGATTCTGGCATTGTATCTCTAGCTTTAGGATGCAAGGAACATTAGAACTAAAATATTTCTTCAACCAAAGACTCAGAATGCTGTCCTAGTTACCTGCTACCCAGTGTTGTTACATAAATATAATCTCATATAATCAGCAATTATGATCCTCTGCTCTCCAGAGTTCCTCTTACAGGAAAAGACAAGCAAAGTACTTCATCTATTGCCCCCTTCTCTTCCTGTACGGTCCAGGGTCAGGGCCTTTTCTTTAGATGCTTTTATTTGAAACAGTTCAGCAAAAGGTGAAAGAGGACACCACACATCCTGTTGTAGACACCTGAAGTGGCCTAAAAGAGAGAGTTTGAGTACAATACAACCAGCCTTTTTCCCCCCTCTTTCAAAAAAGCCTATTTGAAACTGGAAGGTAGGAGGCAATGTCCAGACGCTTAAGCTTAAATTAGAACCTTCCTGGTTTTCCCTTGCCCTTTCTGAGTATACTCAAGAGACTGGTAAAAAAAACATGCATAGCTTACATATAATGAGAGAAAGAGACAATGTACAAGACTTAATTTTCATTTATCTATTCACCTGTGTTTGTCAATTTACCCTATCCCACCTTTTCATATTATGTCTTCCCTTTACTCTGCTCTTGCATTGCTGCCCTCTTCCAACCAACTCTATCCTGTGGTGTAATTTGCTTCCCCCCCTTCTTCATTGATCAATGTACTTCCAAGAGTCCAAACATCAACAGAAATTATAAATGCGATCAAGACGAGAATTGGAAGAACTCTAGATCTAAAACAACAGGGCAAGGCAAATTAAGCTACAGAATAAAGATGCTGTTAATATCATGTATACAGAAAGGGAATATTCAGTATTTGCTGTTGACGAGCATTTCTGCTCTTTTAAATACCCACAAACAAAACAACAACCAAACCCAACAACACTAAACAAAGACAGGAATGCATGAGATTGTACAAAACAGTTACAGGACCATCACGGGACCATGAGGAAAAAAAGAAGCAAAAGTGATGGATAAAGCAAGAATGACCTCTTCAATCCTATTGAAGTGAGACTACTTCTCTACTATGCAAACAAATTACTGCAATGATGCTGAAGTTAACTGACAGTGCTAACCTACTGTAGTAGGCATGCAGGAATATATACTAAGAGTGAATAGCATGCTCTCAGGATGGGATTTCTACATGAAAAATTATCATTTTATGTATGTTGGCAAACCAATGTAAAGTCTACAGAGAGCATCTTCCAGGATATGTAGTAAATAAACTTCTCACACCCCTAGCCCTTGAGTCAAATAGTTGCATTTGTACAGCAGCATATGGGAAATCTGACTTGGTATGAAAGTTTGATACTGTCTCTGGATTAAGAGAGATCCACAAAAGGAATATTTATTTTTAAACTATTTTGCAAGAAAAGCAAGATAGCTTACTGAGAGTACCAAGAAATAATTGTTACATGTTTGCACCTGCTAATTTTTCAAATCCCAATTGTGGTGGTGCTCCCCTCCCAGGCTGCACTATGATCTGAGAAATGCTCCTTAGGCCTTGGCCTTGATGAACAGCACCTGGACTAAGCTCCTCTTGAGCTTATCAGAAACACTGTCTGCTCCTAGGAACTTGTGCTGTCTAATAAGCTCCTGTTTTTTAACAGCCTCGGAAACTTATTTTTCTTGCCTGAATAACAACCCAAGTGGAATAACATTTTTGTTATCAAACTTTCAAAGAAAGTTACTGACCCGAATTGCAGCCAGGATGGAAAATTACTATGACTAAAGCCCACTCTCTTGCGGCCCTATAAACAGCAATCCAAAATGAGACCCTTTGAGCTCTCCTGGACTGCAGCAGGCTGTGACCAGAAACCTCCCTCTGAGTGGGGCCTCTCAGAGCCAGCGAACTCTCAAGTTTGCCATACTCGGAGGATTGCCAAATGACGATGGATCCTGGGCTGATACCCTCCACTCCTCGAGGCTCAACCCTTTGCCCATTGAGAAGATGCAAGTGCATCCGAAGTGAGTACTTCACTGAATTCAAGGGGAATTCTTCACAGGTAGCTTGTACAGACTCTTTATGTCTGTGTGCACGCGAGTGTGAATATGCTATAGCAAATGTACCAGGAATGCTGCTCTCCTAGATTCTTAAGCACGTTAGATTTGTAAGTTAGGCTTATAAGTGAGTTACTGTTGTGTTTATAGTAAGTTCTATAGAATCTCTTGTTAATTTGTTTAAATTAGACTATCAATTAAGTGCTGTTAAGTTTAAGTGCTGTTAAACCTTTAGGCCTAAACTGTTGGTCGAGTCCAGGGCTAAATTTAGCAAGGGGGTCCACTCTGAACCTTGTGACTCAATGGGAGGCTCTCCCTCATTCCTTTTTATCCTTACCCTTTTCTATCCTTACCCTTTTCCATCCCCAACCTCCACATACATATTTTTTTGTTGATTTTAGTTTTAGACTGATTTATTTTAGATTTTAGTCCAATTTTTCTCAGTGTGCTTTAACCACCTAGTAAGTAGTAGAGTCAACCTTGCCAATGAACTTTGTTGTGCCTTTGCTTTTATATTAAACCTGATATCTTTGCCAGTGATTCTTTGAGTGACCTAACACACTCATTTGTGACAAATGTCTATGGAATAAAATCTGAGTATGCTTTGGGGAGATGACAGGAGAGACAGACTTCAAGAAAAACATCACTGGCAAACATTAAAAACAAATGTTCTGTCACAGTCACTAGTTCTTTTCAGTAGTCTTAGGTTTAGCTTCACTAGCTTACCTCTTAAAAAAAGGTCCCCCTGATCAGAACACACAACTAGGAACAGTCAGCTAATTTATACAAGGCACTAGGAAGAGAAACTTCATGACAGACAGTTATACAAGCCATGCTGCAAAAGCACTGTTAGAGCATTTAGGCCCCTGTATAAGGTCTATGTTGATAAAGGACCAAAGAGAGGATAATTTATCACTGCTGATTTAGAGGGCATTCATTACATTAAACTGCCTTAACAATCCCTCAATTAAAAACCAACAGGAAACAGAATATTATTTTGAGCAAAATAAAAGTTTAACCCATTAAAACCAGAAAAGATTAATTCCTGCAAGGTCTTTGAAAAGCATCTGAGATGACAGTCCACCCTATCTTAATAAACCAGAAGTCCAAGGAAGGTCATGTATTTGAAGAGCCCCTTCCAGAATGAATAGAAGTAACAGACACTAAATGCCAAGCTCTTAAAACTGAAAGTTCGTAAGTAAGTTTATTTAGGCAAATACAATTCAAGTGGGCGCTTTTTTTTTTTTAATTAAAGAAAACAGAACTACTCAATCTGATTTATATGTGTAAATGACATTCATCTTATTCATCACCACTAGTATAAAGCAAAGGGAACAAAAAGTATTAAGTTTAGGCTACCAAGAAGTGTTATTTCCTGTCCTCATCTATTCTGAAGCACGAACTCTTTTCCTTTTCCCTGACTTAGACTGACAACTCAAATTCATTTCTTGCCAATTAAAAATAAAGTAGAATGCTGAGACACAAAGACAAAACTAAAACACCTTCCTCCCCCAACCCCCTTCTTCCCAGGCTCACTTTCACTCCTTCATTTCCAGCTTTCTACCTCTTCCCCCCCACTTCAGGGGTGGGGAGAGAATCATTGAATGGTTTTGGTTGGGAGGGACCTTAGAGATCTAGTTCCAACCCCCCTGTGGAATGGGAAGTTGCAGTCAGTTCTTAAGGACATATCTGCCACTCCTTCACACTTTTCCCCTTCTTCAATATAAGGTATCTCCCACGGGATAGTCCTTCACTAACTGCTCCAGCATGGGTCCTCTCCATAGGGTACAGTCCTTCAGGAATGGACTGTTCCAGTGTGGGTCCCCCAGGGGTTTCAATTCATGACAGAAAACCTCCTCCTCTCCAAAGGTGCGCTCTCTAGAGGCTGCAGCTTCCTCCAGGGCACATCCACCTGCTCTGTCATGAGGCCCTCCATGAGCTGCAGGATGGTTATGTGCTCTGGAGTGGTCTTCTCCACAGCCTGTAAGGCAATCTCTGCTCTGACACCCTCCTACCCCTCCTTCACTGACCTGTCTGCAGAGCTGTTTTTCTTGCATTTTTCTCCCTTATACCTCCCTCTCTTCTCACATACACACACTGCTGCACAGCATTTCTTAAATGTTATCAGAGGTGCCCCAGCTTCACTGATTGGCTCATGTTTGGCCAGTGGCAGATCTGTTTCTGAGCCAGTTGGAACTGGCTTTGTCCAGCACAGCAGAAGCTCCATGTCTCTTCTGATGGAGGCTGCCCCTGTCATCTCCTCACTACTGAAACCTCACCACATAAACCCAATACAACTCTCTCTATATATACGCACTTTTTCCTTTTCCTAATTTGTATTACATACTTCTACCAAAAAGAAACCAATAGATTAAAATACTTCCCTAATTATGCTTGTAGAATCTTTGTTTTAACTCACACTTAGGTTTCTTGAAAGCAGGAACTTAGAATAGTGGCTTTCAACTTACCTTTTTAATCTTCTGTGGAAGGTACGAGTTTATACAGCAAATTCAAGCTTGCTGACAAAGAGCTGGCTTTACCTAACCATCTTTTGTGGTCCACAGATTATTGAATCAACAAAGCAAATTCAATCCACAGAAATTAGTGTCTTGCATTAACATCAGCTTTCAAGAACATAAACAGTGGTAAGGGACCTTGGTGCAAGAAGCCACTTTCTACTTACTGGAAAAAGGAAGTACAATTGCACCCCAGCCAGCTACTTTCCAGATAAGCTTTACTGAGCACACTCTTTTTTTACCTACAGAGAAGTAAGGTCTGTTCAAGAGTTTCTTGATAGCAAATGGCAAGCACACAAATAGGCTTTCCAAGATCTGTCTGCGAATTAGGCTACAGGGTTACTGACTGATACAAGCATAAAGGAAAAAACATTTAACATTTTAAAACTTTTTTTAAAGCTTTAAATTGTGCTCAGCAGCACATTTAAGATACAAAACAAAGTCTTACTTGAGAGGCAACTATCATGTTTTAAGTAATTTGCATCTTCCTGATATTTGCTTATAATAAAGTTGTCTGAATACTTTTTTGATATTTAGTTGGTTTAGTCTTATAATTGCTACAGCTTTTGAGTAACTTTGATATACTGGTATTTACAAGTGGTCACAGTTTGATATGCAGCATTATTCCAACATTAGCTAGGTGGCTCATTTGCAGTAGTTAAAAACTTCCTAAATACAAAGTCATCAGGGTTGTCCCCAGTAAGTTAATGTTCATTGGAGGTCTTAGTTATGACTCTCTAAAAGTTCAAAAGACTAGCTTTGGTCACACTGTTTTATTTTGTTCATGTTCCTCTACTCAACTGACAAATCTTATTGTTGGGTTTGGTTGGGGGGGGGTTTTGTTTGTTTGGTTTGGGGTTTTTTTTGGTTTCTTTTTAATGTAAGTAATCAGGAATATTTTACCACTTACTAGAAGAAACACAAAATTTGTTTACTAACTAAACAAGTACCATCTTTACTAGAAGTAGAAATCACAACAAAAAAAGTTTACAAATTATTCACAAGATTCAAAGTTTACTGACTTTCTAGAATATTTCTAGGTATGACATCAAAGCTTGACATTAACAACTTTTGTGTAATTTTTTAAGTTTCTTTAGTTTTACTGTTCCTAGGTTTCCTACAGATTTACACCTAATATCACCTAAACACTTCTCTCTTCCCCCTTCTTCCCACCCCATTACTCACACTATGCTACATGCAAGCTGAATGGCCAGCATGTGCTGAATGATCAGCTGGCCATTATATTCTTGGATTTTTTTCACTTGGGGCAATAATTTAGATCTACCCCCTTTACCCAACTGGCTGTTTTCATAAAGCTCACAGAACTGTTTTCTTTATGACCTCTGACTCATGAAATCAACTAACAGGTTCAACAGGCTGTGATCAGAAAGCGGAGACAGACAAGACAGATGGGTAGACTGACATCATGATCACAACAGCTTCTATTTGTAAGTTTACCATGCCTTCTTAAATCTGAAGCATTCATCCTATTCCCAGTTTTAGAAATATTAACTTCCTAGTGCAGTAGATACTTATTCTAGAACACTTCTAAGTTAAACAAGAATTCAATTCCACCCCTACAAGTTCACTGTTATCTTTATCTTACAGCAGGAAAGTTCTAACCAGGCTTTTCCAACCAAGTGAACCCTCTACACATCCTAGAACACCAGCAATCAACATTAGAGGAGTGGATTTTTTTTTTTTTTAATTAAGATAACAGCTGGGAAAACTGTACTTTTACTTTGGAAAACAAACATGAAGTTAACACTTTCCGTTATACTGCTTTGACAACTCAATAATAAAAAAAGGAAGCCTCACTGGAATTAACAGTCCACTGTTCCAACTTTAGAGATAGCATAGTTTAGGGTTTATACAGCACGTATTATGCATGCATGCCATGCACTCTATAGACAGACATGAGTTTAACATTATCATTTCAATCTAATCTCTTTCAGCTTTTGACACTTCAGACAACTTTTGAGGAAAAAGAAAGTAATGCTGATAGAGCTTAAATAGTATTAAAATGGTATTATGTAAAGTATATACACGATTGTTACAGTAATTAAATTAAACTGATTTTAACAAGCAGATTAAGCATCTGTAAAAATGCATGGTCATCCACTTGCTCACTAGGAAGCTTTAGCACAAAGTTAAAATGTAAACCAGTTCTAAAAAGCAAAATACAGGAGAATATGTAACCAAGGACTGAAAGTGCTTACCTTGACTCTCCACTACTGTTTCTTACAACATCTTCATCACTGTGCCCATTCATTGTAAATATTAAGAAGTTTAAAAGATAAATAGAAGTCCACTCAGGTTAGAAGGCAGATGCCAAGAAATTACTTCTTGGTACTCTGTTTTCCAGATGACTCAACTGTTCTCTGCAAGATTTTTCCCAAATTGCCTAAAGTAGTAAAGAAAAATGTTGACATAATTTGAAATATTTGATGGTTGAAACTGAAAGATACTGAAAATAACTTATCCTGTAATAACACTATCAAAAGGGAGTATCTATCACATCTGGCATCTTCTTTTTAACTGAAAAATAGCTTTTGGTATGCCATAGTCCTGTCTTAAGAACAACCTAATCTTACTTTTAAAGGAAAACAGCCTCCCCAAACACATAAATAAAAATTATAACTATAAATGCTCTAAGATCTGATTAGCAAAACCATTTCGTGCACAAAACACATATCATAAGCAGTTCTAGACACAAAGTTTACATTCTGTTGGGGGTAGAGTCAGGAAAATAGACTGTCCCATTTTTAAAAAATGGCTCAACTACATCAAGCTAGCAAGATGCCACGGATTAGTGATCACTATTTCAAACATCTTCAATCAGATCTCTACCGTGTCAGATAAACCTAGAAAAAGTTTAGGTTCACATTAAATGGAGTGCAAATATAAACTCACTGGTAATAAGCTAAAGAGCAGCACCTCTCATAGATATAGTGGTGTGAAAGTGATTAGGGGCTCGCCTGCAGGTTGCCTGCCTTGAGATGCTCTCTAATACAGCCCAAGCTCCAGCTCATGATGGACGCAGAGGCCGCCTCGTACCGGGATGGAAAAAGCCCTGTGCTCAGGCACTATCTCAGACACCAGGGCCACTCCAGACAGCAAACAAAAGCAATGACAGAAGAAAAGTGATAGGAAAGAGCCCTGTAACCCCAGAGAGGCCGCGAAGCTAGGCTGGGGCCCCCGCGGCGGCAAGCCAGGCAGCTTGGTGGTTCCTCGCAGATAGGCCGCTGGCTGCTCAACGAGGCCAAGATCCGCGCTGGCTGCCCTCCCACGCCCAGGGTGCGAACACTGCTTCCTCTGGGACCGGTACTCCCTGGGCCCCAGGAAAGATCTTTAGTGGCCATGAAACTCTCCTTGTCGGCCACTCCCTGCTCCGCGACGATCCTCCCTGACCACCCGCACCGCGCTGTCGCGGCCTCCCGAGGAGCGCCCAGGCCAGGGCTTGCTTCCTCCCTACCTCTCGCGAGTTCACCTCCCGCCCCCGAAAATGGCCCTCTACTGGTGGCGCGACCTGCACAGGCGCTGCTCCTGGTCAAGGCTCCCTGGAAGTATTGCCAAGGCGGCCGCTGTCCTCTGTGCTCGCTTCTCCCAGCGCCCCCCCATGGCCAGAGAAGAGCGAAGGCCTCCCAGCCAGTTCATAGACCCCGCTGGACCCAGCGAAAGAGGCTCAACCCTGACTGCCCGCCTCAGTTCTCACAGCTCCCTCCCTCTTCGGAAAACAGCGACCGGCTCCAGGAGCCCAGCGGCACGCTAGGCATCCAACTCCTTCTTCTCAGCGCCAGTCGCCTCTCCATCTTCGAAAGCGACAACCACCGCGCAATTCCGGACCAGGGAAAGAGAAAGGAGCCATGGCGGGCCTCTGCCTACCTGCGTGTGTGTGCCCGGCCCGACTTTCCTAGGGCTGTCCTGGTCCGAGACGGCGCTACACTCCACAAAGAGGTCTGTGCTGCAATCCAGAGTCGAAGGCTGCTTCTGCGGCCACTACAAGGCCTCGGCCGCCGGCTTCTTACAGCCCCACGCAGTGGGCTCGCCTGCAGCCCTCACCGGCTTGAACAATAGGGCCCCAAACCGGGCAGGGAGAACCCTGGTAAGTGCTTTGTTGCTCCGCCGCCGTTTCCTACGTCCTCTCGACCACCGCCATCACGCTACCACTCCGCTCAACCTCCTCCTCCCTTAGTTGGATGGAAATCCTGGGCGTGATGTCAGTCCTGCGCCCTGGGACAGAGCGGGGAGGAGGAGGAGGAGGAGCAACAGCCGGGAGGGGACAGCGCCGCCGGGACATAGCGGCAGGAAGGGCCACTTGGAGGGCATGGCGGAACCCAAGCGGCTTCCCAGCTGCGCTGGATACTGCAGGGGCCGGAGGCAGTAGGAGCTCGCCTGCCCGCCGCAGCAGCTAACGGGCGCTGGGGCCGGTGCCGCTCCTGGTGCCCGCTTGCAGCTCCTGTGTGAGGGGGCAGGGCGCGGCCCGGCCCGGCCTGAGGGGCACCCATGACCCACCCAGCGTAGCAGGGAACCTGGCCTAAGCCCCACGTTACTGTTTAGTGTGGTGTGGGGTTTTTGTTTGTTTCAGGTTTTTCCTGTCTAAAATGAGAGCCCCCTAACAAACACATATGCATTTCTTAGTCTTCCTATGCAGTTACAGTTGGCATTAGGGCATATTTAGGAAGGCTTGGCATGCAGCTGCACAGAGAACACTTGCCTCCGTGAGGAAAGCATCCCCCAGCTGGAGGCAGAACATTCCTTTCTTTCTCTTGATATCTAACTCGAGTTGTTTTGAAGTGATTAATGAGAAAGCTGTTTGTTTAAGGTGGCTCATGTTCAGAAAAAAAAATTTTAATAGTCCTACTGCTGGATTCTACCTGTTCCCAGAGTAGCAAAAGAAAAGTAGTGGTTGCTGAGTAAAAGACTTAGCTCTGAGCAACGAAGTGTTGGAAAGAGGAAGTAATTTACCTTTGTCCTCTTTGGAATCCTGCATATTGTGCTGGTTTTGGCTGGGGTAATTTTTTTCATAGTAACTAGTATGAAGCTATGTTTTACATTTGTCCTGAAAACAGTGTTCATAATTCAGGGACTTTTTTTTTTTCTGAGCAGTGCTTACATACAGCCAAGGCCTTTTCTGCTTCTCACACCACCCCACCAGGGAGTCGGCTCTGGGTACACAAGAAGTTGGGAGGAGACAGCTGGGACAGCTGACTCCAACTGACCAAAGGGATATTCCAGACCATATGACATCACATTCAGCATATAAAGCTGAGGGAAGAAGGAAGGGGAGGATGTTCAAAGTTATGGCATCTATCTTCCCCAAGTAACCGTTATGTGTGATGGGGCCCTGCTTTCCTGGAGATGGATGAACACCTGCCTGCCACTGAATGAACTCCTTATTTTGCTTTGCTTGTGCGCACAGCTTTTGCTTTACATATTAAACTGTCTTTAGCTCAACCTATAATTTTTCTCACTTTTACAATTCTCTTCCCCACCCTGTCACTGAAAACATCAGGAAAATAAAACTCTCTAAAACTGTAATTTCAGTATGAGAGAGCAGGCATTACTTTATTTTGGTGCCGGGTGTGGGGGGGTATCACTCCTCCTAACACACACACAACAACTATCAAAACTTTTAATTATTTATACATTTTAGCAAACAAAGGAATTAGTGTTCATTTGTTATAAGTTGCATAGTTCTCTTATTAGTTAGCATTCTATCTTCTATTGGTTAATGATTCTCTAGCTTCTCATGCTAATTAATCCACATGCTCAGTTTCTCTCTTCTTTTCGGTTGGTGGGTTGCTGGTTGTGATCTCCCCCTGCTGGAATTACCTTTTACCCAGTTGGAGCTGATTTCGGCACAGTTGCTGAGTTGGCTTTATTAGTTTCTTCCTTATCTTGGGAGTTCTGCCAAATGTCCTCGTAGCCCATAAATTCTGCATTTCTTCCCAATCTTTGTTAGCCTCCCCCCTTAGGTCTGAGATCACTAAAGTATGCCAAGCTCTAAACTTTAATTTGTTTTTCTAACACTTAAACATCGCTTAGAGCTTGTAAGGTGCTCTCTGTTTCACAGATTAAATCTCCTGTCTTGTTGATAAGGCTTGAAAGTTTACAAAGATCAAACATCAAAGAACATATTTTCTTAAGAAATTTTTACGTATTCCACATTTTGCAACAATTAGGCAGGACATTGTTTCATAACCCCCTTCTCATTCCCTGTAACTCTCTGAACAAATTGTTAACTATTTCTGACTCTTGATGTCAGCATCAGCAAGACTAAACACTGTTTGTTACAATAAAGATTTTCCCAACAATCCCACTGGGAGGGAGGGGGAGCAAGTAAGCAGCTATGGGGTGCTTAGTTGTCATCTGGGGTTAAACCATGACACATGTAATCACACTCCATTGTGCTAGGGAGGATTGTGGGGTCATTACTGACCAGGATGTGGTACCATCTTTGGAATTTTCTTCAGCACCCTGCAAGAGTAAAAGAGGTTGAGATTAACATGGATAGACAGTTTGCTCATGAAGGAAGGAAAGGCTTGAAAGAAGAGAATCATTGTGTGGGTATACCAGAGCAAGGTGGCTACATTCGCTGTCAAATCAGTTCATACCTGAAGATTTGTGTTGGCCAGGAGCCAGTATCTCAGTCACAGTCAGTCAGTCAGAGATGTTGGCTTAGGGTTTATCTCATGGCTGCTCCCTGTAGGGTGAGCAAGGTGTGCAGCCAAGGAACCTGCTACCCCCTCAGCAGGGTTGCAGGGGTTTCCTGCAGCTGTTCCTTCAGCCCACCAACTGTTGGGATCAGCTGTTATACACAGGAATTCCATCTCCTTTTCAGCTTGCGGCAGCAGAGGCTAGGTGAGGCACTTCCACTAGTCCATCTCTCAAGTATCATAGGAAAATAGCTCAAAATCTCAGGAGTTAGAGAGAATACCCATTTTTTCCCCCCTTAGAAATAATTCTTTAAAAAAAGCATAAGAAGGTGTTTAGAGAAGAAAACAGCTTCAAAGGTGTAGTGAGTTGATGCTGGCTGGATGCCAGGCACCAACCAAAGCCTCTCTATCACTCCCCTCTGCAACCGGACAGGGAAGGGAACATATAACAAAGGATTCATGGATTGAGATAAGGACCAGAAGAGATCACTCACCAAATACTCACAGGCAAAACAGGCTCAACTTAGAGATATGAATTGAATTTATTACTAACAAAATCAGATAATGAGAAGTAAATCAGGATAATGAGAAGTAAAATAAGACCTTAAAAAATCCTTCCCCCCACCCCTCCCTCTTTCCCAGCTTTCCCTCTGTGAAAAACGAGGTTCACTCTCCTGTGAGAATTTAAAGAGTTTAATATAAAGACAATAAGAGACACATAAAATAAAGCAAAGAGATAACGGCCAGGTGCCTTGGCGCTCTGCCAAGAGCACACCTGATGCTCGAGGTGAGTCCTTTTTATACCATTTTTATTGTCTGTTCTCTATTCATATTAAAACTTTTCCTGGACCTGTTCTGCATGGCCACTCCTTGGTTCTGTCTTTTTAGAGCATGCGTAGTCTTCTGCCTTGTGGTTTTATTTCTTTTGATTCTTGGGGTTGGGCCGCTAGGTAAGAGTCGATGGTAGGGTGGATCTCTTAATTCTCCAGACAGTCAGGGCTGATTGCAGCTTTGGCCTCTTTGCTTCCCCCAGGCAGAGCGGTGATAACGGCTCTCGGACTCTCCTGGTCGCCCTGTTCTCCGGGCCGGGCGGAGTAGCCTTTGGGCCCTTTTGTTCTCTGGACAAAGTGTTGATTAGCAGCTTCTCGGGCCTCATCCTCTGTTCGCTTGGAGGTTATCTTACTTGCTCACACTTGCTAACATTCTTGCTAAAAAGAGAGAAAACTACATCCACACAGCAAAAAGCATTTCTAACATTATATAATATCTACCTTAATACTTTGCGAGAAGCCAATATTATAATATATATTTATAACAATCCCCCCTTTTTCTATTTTATAAATCATTTGGCTTGAGCAATAATTCTTTTTTCTTGGCTTCTAATGTCCGTTCGTTCTTTTCACAGATCAATTTGGCTTCTTCGAGAGGGTCTATTATATCACTTTGTTTTTTTAATACCATAATTTTTTGTGCTGTTCCAGACATAGCCAACTTGGGTCAGTAGGCATTGCCATAACTTGCATGCCTTGAACTACGCTGGTGATTAGCTGAATAAAGCAGGGGATCAAGCAAGGGAGAAATATTAGACCAGCTGTAGCACATAAGAGGAAGAAACCTAGCTTCTTCCACCATTCTTTCCCCAATATGCCATCCCACCAGTTAGCAGTCATCATTGATTCTCATTTTTGGACCGGTTCATGGGCTATTTTTCTGATATTGTTGGCGATATCTAGAACGGCATCCCCATTGTCGTCAATTTTTAAACAACATTCCAATGTATTGAACTTCCCGCACACACCCCCTTCTTCAGCCAGTAAATAGTCTAAAGCCAACCTATTTTGATATATTGCAGCTCTGGTTTGGCGTTGCTGGCTGACTATTAATTTCATAGCCCCAGCTGTTTCATTGGTTATGATTTCTACAAGGGCTTGGAGTCTGATGATACGATTCAGCATGTAAATTGGGGTTCGATATCCCCAACTTCCATCTTGTGCCCAGGTAGCTGGCCCATATGTTTCTAATACTCGTTCAGGGGGCCATTCCTCATCTTTCCATTTTTGGAATCCTCCAATTAAATCTCTTTTATTTCTTTTGAAGTTTTCATAGACAGGTATTCCTAATTGATCTCCCTCTGGTTCTGGTAAAAGGAAAAACCCTGGTTGAATGATTCCTAGTGTACAACTCCCTTTCCAATGTGAAGGGAGTCTTGGGTATGCCCTTTTCCCACATATCCAAAATAAGCCATCTGGTGCTTTCCAATAATCACCTTCTTGTTGATCTATATTCTCCCAAAATTTGGATATTTCTGGGATTCCAAAATAAGGATTTTTCCTTGTGTCATTACACTGAAAGAGTCCAATTTCATTATCATATATACAGTCTTTTCCTTTTTTCTGAGCCCAATACCAAGTTGGTTTTTCTGGGACCCACCACGTTGAAGTTTTGTTGCTCACTTTATACCTTTTACAGGGAGTGTTTCCTACTTCATTAAGAAAGTTTTTCCCAGTTCGCCAGAGGCATTCTTCCCCTATCACTGTTGAGCTTAAAACCCACCCCTCAGGTTGGTTCCCCCCTCTTATATTTGTCCGGTTCCATTTAAGGAGTTCTACTGGGCCTACGCTGCTACCTTTCCATGGCCATTCTTCTGTCATTAAAGCTCCTCCACAGACCCAACAGTTGGTGATGTTAAGTTCTTTACCTATCTTCTCCCCCAATTCCACAAACAGGTTTTTTCCTAACCTTGGGGTGTTTTCCTCTTTTAACTGTTGTTTAAGCTTTGCATACAGGTCCTGACGTGAGGTGAATATAGGGCGAGGTTGCTGTGCTGGCTTTGTATTTTTACTTACCACTTGTTCTTTTACCAAATCTTGGACTGTTCCCCTGGTGGCAGCTGTGAAGCAAATCCATTTTTCTCCTTTTGGACAATTACTTCCTAGTCTGTTTCCACTTGTTCCCAAATTTTCTGTAATCCAATATTTTTCCCCTTTATGCATGCAAATACCTAATTTGGACGAGTCATAACAGTGACTGTTGATATGGGTATGAGTAATAAGAAAGAAGCCCTGGTGTCTTTCCATGTAGAGCTTTCGATAGCATTTGTAACATGGTCTTGCCGGTGTCCCGAAAGGGACCAGGATAAGTGACAAAAGAAGGAATAACAGAGGTCCGGCATGGCTTATACTCCCACCTCCCTTGCCTATGAGGTTGCAACCCATAGCAGGTGTATTGGATCTTCTTGGTGGCGAGTACAGTGGCCAACCTGGTCTTGCCCTCTATTTCCTTGTCACTTCCTTTGTAGCTTTTAGGCAAATTTCTTTTGGCACCTTTTTTAACTGTAGTATCTTATTGTATCATAGGTATTTCTCATTCAACAAGCACTAGTAATTCCCATCTGCAGAGCAAAGTTATTGCTTTTGTTGCTTATGATTTTGTCTGGATAAGGGGGTTGATTTTGTGCTTGACACCTTTTACAACTAGGGTGTCGATGGTGTGAAATGCCAATTTCCCTCCAGATTAATTACTTATATTTGACCTGGCTGGCATGCCCCGTATTAGAATGATTCAAACAGGGTATATGATGTGGCACTGATGGAAGTTGTGATTCTCCCCCTTCTTAATACAAATCACAGGCTAGAATCAGAACATGAGAGTTCCCTGTTTGATACAGTCTCAACCCTTCCTGTTTGAAGTGAGAATATTCTTCTCTAAGATGTCTCAGAATTTGTCCAGGGGCCACTGATATAAATTTGGCTTTTACTTCTTAGTTAGGTGTGATTCTTTGCATATCCCTTGGATTATGCAGATTGTTCTAGTTCATTGCCACTTGGCCTCTGTTTAAGAATCAATTTGGTGTTAACCTGGTTTGGATATTACAGTCTACTCGTCAGGTTCTTTTACAGGTCCTTTGATTCTGCTGGCATGGATCCACTATCGTTCCTTGGTCCGGATTGCGGCCTCAGTCGTCAGCAGTACCTGAAAAGGACCCTCCCATTGTGGAGTCAAAGATTGTTCTTTCCATGTTTTTACTAGTACCTATTCCTCTGGATGGATATTATGAATTTTGAACTCCAAAGTTGTGGTTTGAGGGATCATTCCTTTTAGCCGCAAATTTTCAAGTGTTCTGGCAATTGCGGTGACATATTTTTTGACACTTGCTTCTTTTACTTCATAAGTGGCTGTTTCATGTTGAGTGGTAAGGAAGGGTAATCCGAACATCATCTCATAAGGAGATACTCCCAGGTCTGACCTGGGCTGTGTTCGGATTCTCAACAGAGCCAAAGGTGAGCATTTTACCTATGACATTTGAGTTTCAATCATTAATTTTGTTAAAGTTTTTTCAAAGTCTGGCTCATTCTTTCTACTCGGCCTGAACTTTGTGGGTGCCAGGGGGTATGTAATTCCCATTTTATTCCCAAGGCTTGAGTTATTTGTTGTAAGACTTTGGATGAAAAATGTGTTCCTCTATTTCAGTCTATTTTATTAACCATTCCATATCTGGGAATAATTTGTTCTAGAAGGGTTTTGCATACTACGTTAGCTGTAGCTCTAGTAGCAGGAACTGCTTCTACCCAATGAGTCAGATGGTCTACTATTACTAATAGGAGCTTCCATCTTTGTACTTGAGGAAGTTCAGTGAAATCTACTTGGATACTTTGGAATGGTCGCAGAGCTAACTCACGGCCTCCTAATGTTGTTTTTCTCATTATTTTCCTATTCACTCTTTGGCAAGTTATACAGTTCTCAGTTATTTGTTTTGCTACCCCAAAGATTCCAATACACTCATAATTTTTCAGAAAATGATCATACAAAGCTTGAGTACCCCAATGAGTTTTTTGATTCATATCTTCTAATATTCTCTTAGTGAGTGGCTTATTAAGTAACTGTCTCCCATCAGGGAGTTTCCATTTTCCAGATTGATCTTGTTCTCCCCCTATCTTAAATAATTCCTTTTCTTCTTTTTTACTAAATTTGGGGATTTCCAATTCTCCCCTTTCTGGGGTCAGGATTAACATAATTTGTTTAGTCCCATTTTCTGCTGCATCTTTGGCTTCTTGGTCTGCTAGATTATTCCCTCTTATTTCTGGGGTCATCCCTTTTTGGTGTCCTTTGATATGCACTACGGCTATTTCTTCAGGCAATTTTAATGCCTCTAAAACTTCTGAAATCGGGCCTTCATGTATCAGTTCCTTCCCCTTTGAATTTAGTAAACCCCTTTCCTCCTAGATCTTTCCAAAGGTATGTATTACCCTAAAGGCATACTTTGAATCAGTATATATGGTCCCCTTTTTGTGTGCTAAATGCTCCAGTGCTCTCTTTAGAGCGTATAATTCACAAGATTGCGCCGACCAATTTGAAGGTAGTTTTTTTTTTCAATGGTCTGCATATTTATCCCATCGACTAAGGCATATCCTGACATTCTTTTTCCTTGCAAGCATCTGGATGAACCATCCACATATATTCTTTCCCCTTCTAAGAGGGCTTGTTCTTCTAGATCTTCCCGAACTTTTGTTTGGTATTGAATAATTTCCAAGCAATCATGTGCCAGGTCATCTTTTGGTTCTCCATACAGGAATTGGGCCGGATTGAGGCTTTTGCTTGTTTCTATAGTTAGATCATTACTATCAATCAGAATTGCTTCATATTTTAGTATCTTGGAGTCTGTTAACCATTTTTCAGCTTTTTGATTTAGCACATTTCGGACCGCATGGGGTGTGTATACAATCAGTTTACTTCCAAAGGTGAGCTTACGGCTCTCCTTCATCAAAATAGCAGTAGCTGCTATGGCTTGAATGCATACTGGCCAGCCACGGCTTACTGGGTCCAATAGTTTAGATAAATAAGCTATTGGTCTTCTCACCCCTCCCCATTCCTGGACTAATACACCATGAGCTACTCCATTTTCTGCATTCACATATAAATGAAAGGGTTTTTCTAGTGAGGGTAAGCTTAGAGCTGGTACCAAGGCTAGTTTCAACTTCAGTTTTTCTAATTTATTATCATCATCTTTGGTCCATTGTATATTGTCTCCCTCTGTTAATTTTTCATATAAAAATTTTACTGCTTGTGTATATCCTTCAATCTATAGTCTGCAATATCCCAGTAGCCCCAGCAGTCTCCTAACTTCCTTTTTTGAAGAGGGAGGAGGGAGGGATAAAATCCCTGTAATTCTTTCAGGACTTAGTTTTTGGCTACCTTTGCTTATCAGGTGGCCGAGATATTTTACTTCTGATTCCACAAACTGTAATTTCCTTCTTGATGCCCTTAGTCCCTTTTCCCCAAGAAAATTTAGAAGCTTTATAGTAGCTTCTTTAACTTTAATTTCATCTTCTCCTGATATTAGAAGATCATCTACATATTGAATAATTTGTATTCCTGGGGGAGTGGGGAAGGTTTGTAATATTTCTCCCAAGGCTTGCCCAAATAAATTTGGGGCCTTACAATACCCCTGTGGCAGTTTAGTCCACCTCAATTGGTTCTTTTTCCCTGTGTTTGGATCTTCCCATTCAAAGGCAAAAATATTTCGGCTTTCCTCTGCCAGTGGGCAGGCCCAAAAGGCATCTTTAAGATCCACCACACTAAACCACTGATGTTGAGGTGGAATTTTATTTAAAAGAGTGTAGGGATTAGGAACCATAGGGCAGCAGGCCCGTGTTCTTTTGTTTACTTCTCTTAAATCTTGCACTAATCTATAATTTCCATCAGATTTCTTTACTGGGAGAATAAGGGTATTATGAGGGGATTTACAAGGTTCTAGTGTCCCATCCTTTATTAATTCTTCTATTACTGGTTTTAAGCCTTTTCTCCCTTCTAAAGATATAGGGTACTGACGTACACGAATGGGACATTCTTCTTTTTCAATCGTGACCCTTATGGGGTCAATATCTAGTCCACCTCTATTCCCTTCCCTAGCCCAAACCTCTCTGTTAATTTTTCTTTCATCTTCTTGGCTAAGTTTTAACACTTTGGCCATCATTCTCCCTTCTTCTGGTATGACTTCAATCCCCAGTTGGATTTGTAAATCCCTTCCTAATAAATTGCTGCCAGCCTCAGGAACTAACAAAACATCCCCTATCCCTATTTTTGTTTCCCCTTCAATAACCACATCTTTAATGACAGGGACCTTAAATCCTTCCCCCTTTGCTCCCGTTACTTTTACCATATCATTACTTACATCACACCCTTTTGGAATATTCATCACACAAGTCCTTTCTGCCCCAGTGTCAACTATAAATTCTAATACTTCTTCTAGGGGGCCTACTTTTAAAGTTATCAAAGGCTCCAGATGGTCTTTATCCCCCAAAAAATAGAGCCCATGACTTCCCTATTTTTCTTCTGTGTGTGTCTCTTGAAATATTTTCAGATCCCTCCTCAGGTGGGGGCATTCTCTTTTATAATGCCCTTCTTCCTTGCAATAGAAACAGGCATCCTTGGGTTGTTCTTGGAAACTTGACTGTGCTGAGGTTTTATTTTTCTCTTTTCCACCATTTCTGAATCTTGAACGTTTAGGAGTGTTACCTGAGGGCTTTTGATTTAGATTTTTTTGGAAGGTACTCTCTCGCATAGTGGCTATCATGATCTTTGCTTCCACTTTGGCTTTTTCTTCATCCCTCTGGACATATATTTTTTGAGCTTCCCTTACTAGGTCTTGTAATGGTTTCTCATACCAGTCTTCTATTTTTTCCAATTTTTTCCTAATATCTGGCCAGGCATGTGTGACAAAGTTAACTCTTAGCAGGGCTTGCCCTGCTAGGGACTCCGGGTCTATCCCAGAATATTGTTTCATATTCTTTCGGAGCCTCTCCAGCCACTCAGTCGGGGTTTCTTCCTTCCCTTGCTGCCCCTCAAAGGCCTTTCTGACATTTTATCCTCGAGGTGCCCCCTCTTTTATTCCCTTGATTATCAAATTACGATAATCATTCATATGTCCCCTCCCAGCTTCATCATTTTGGTTCCAGTTAGGAGGTGTAATGGGCATTTTCTGATCCCCGGGTGGACCTTGTTGGTTTTCTCTTTCCCAAATTTTTATTCCAGCAATTCTAATAATTTCTCTTTCTTCTTGGGAAAATATTATTTTCATTATTGATTGCATTTCTTCCCAAGTGAAAATGTTGGGACCTAGGAACTGGTCCAACTGTTTAGCTGTACCTATGGGGTCTTCTAATAATCCTTTAATTTCTTTTTTGAAATTCCTAACCTCTGTAGAGGTTAGAGGAGCATTCACAAAGCCGGTTCCCCTTCCTCCCATAGGTACTTCTCTTAATGGAAATAAATGAATTTCTCGGCTTCCCTCTGTTTGTTTAGCAATGGAGGGATTATTGGGCTGCCTCTGAGCCTTAATGGCACCTCTTGTATTTTGGTATGGTGCTCCTTCGTTAAGAAGAGGGTTTATTTGGGAAGAAAGCACCGAACTCCCCTGGGGAGGAGGGGCAGATTCAGAGTCTGGCACTGAAGCCGAATATTCTGAGGTGCAGAGGGTGGGGGTGGGGTATGGCAGTGAAGCCAAATACTCCGGAGCACAGGAGGCGGGGACCGGCACTAAAGCTGGGTTTCTCAAGGCAGGAGAGGTGGGGGCTGAAGCCGGGACGGGTGACGTTTCCCTTGATTCAATTGAGGCTGCTGGGATTCCCGAGATATACGGGAAGGGTGGGATCCCCGGCATGGGCGGGGGCAGGGCTCCCCCCCCCAGCTCCATTGGGGCGGGAGGGCTGCCGGGGGAAGGGCCCCGGTGCGGGCGGAGTGGTGGCTGCCGGGGGAAAGGCCCCCGGAGCCGGGGGGAGGGATGGCTGCCGAGGGAAAGACCCCCGGAGCCGGGGGGAGGGGGGCAGCTTCTGGTGCTGGCGGCGGGGGAAGCCCCGGAGCCAGGGGGAGGAGGGCAGCTTCTGGTGCTGGCAGCGGAGGCAGTACTTCTAAAGGGTCCCAGCCTTTTTTCTCTTCTGTTTGCTTTTCCTCTGGGGTTTCTGATATTTTAAAGACTTTGGTTCCCAGAGGTTTTGTAATTCCTGTCTAGCAAGAAGCATATTCTCCCTCCTCAGGGTGAGATGGCTCTTTTGAATTTAAAAATACATTTAGAGCCTGGCAAATCCATGCCTCATCAGACCCATATTTTGGCCAGTACACATGATCAGATCTGATTTCCTTTTTTACCCACTCTTTCATGCAGAATTGAATAATTTTTACTTTATTTTTTCCTTTTGTAGAAGGATTAGTTTTCCAGTTTGTGAGTTTGACCCCAAGGGGACTGTCTTGGGGTATATCCTCTGGTACCCTTTTATAATTTGAACTTAATTTACTAGGTTGTTGTCCCATTTTTCCAGGAGTTCTCTATTCCAACTTACTTAAAATACCAATTTATCCCCCCCTTTGTAATACTAATTCATTCCTTTAAAACACCAATCTTCACTGCTGTAAAATACTACCCACCCTTTCACAGTACAAAAAACAAAAAAAATTATTATAGCCCACCTTTCCCAAAAACAAAGTTAACTTCTAATTACACAGTCTTTCATTCACACATTCACCCCTTTTTAATATTTGTTCACTCACTTATTCCTACTCACAACAGAATAATAAGGTACCTCTTTCAAGTCACTTGTTAGTATCCACCCATGGGTATGAAATAATCCTTAGGATTCTGGGTGCTCTCGGCTTTCCCTCAACCCAGCACTGCTAGCATCCAACCCCAACTTCTCTTGGGGTACTTTTAGACCCTGGGTGCTGTGAAGGATACAGGATGTTTTGTCCACTAAATATCAAGTAGCAGGAAACCAGCTGCCTATACCTAGATAAGAGCCAGAGACAAATATGTGCTTGCCTAATCCCTATCTGTACTTGCTTAATCAGCTTTTAGTTCCAGGACCTTGAGCATAATGACCATACAAGGAAGGGTCAACCAAAAGACACCGGAGGATGACTACTAACCTTCATTCTGCGACCACCAGGAGGAAAAAACGACCCCCTAGCAACAAGTCACACATGCGCAGAATACCATGAAAAAGACACGTTAACCGGAAAAGAGACTGTATAAGAAGGAACTGGAACTGGCGAAAAGTGCGGCAGTTGGTGGAGCGGAGACTCCCCTGCCGCCCAGCGCTGTATTTGCTTTTGCCTTGCTTGCTTGCTGTTAATAAATAAAATTGTAATTAGCAGATTGAGTCCCGGAATTCATTACAAATTGGTGCCGTGACTCGGATGCAACTTGTACGGTGGGGTAACGGCTCTACCGGGGAGGCGCCCCGCCGATCTGTCGGCGGCCCTGGTGGTCCCGATCCCTACCTCGGTTGCACCGACGAACCTAAATTCAAGGCATTAGGCAAAGGAAGCCGGCAGACCCTGTAAATTTTGTGCACAAAGGTCCGGACGAAGACGCAGGACGCGTGAGTATCTGTGCGGAAGGATCCGTTCAGTCTGGGTCGGGTATCCTGGAGTGCTGCGAGTGTGTGCATGAGAGGGGAACCGGCAGCTCGGATTCTCCAAGCGAGTGTGGACCCTCAGTAGTGCGGTTCTCATTGCCTGCGAGGGCGTGAGCCACGAACCAGGGGAAGCGAGTGAATCTGCACCACAGACGCGCTTGAGGGCACTCCAGAAGATGGGACAGGGGAAAAGCAAGCCCTCCGTACCCATAAAACTTCCCCCGGTGCCTAGAGATAGCCCACTGGGGTTTATGTTAGATAATTGGAGACATTACCCTAGCACAGGGGGTAAGGATAAAGCTAAAATGATTCATTATTGTATAGAAATATGGGGCGGGAAGGAAATTTCCCAGGGTGTTTTCTGGCCTATATTTGGATCATCTGAAGGATGGGTAAAGCAGAAACTTAACACCTGGGTGAATACAAAAACTCCTTTTAGTCAGGAAGAGAGTGATTATGCTGGCGTTTGGGCAGCAACACCTGAGGATGAAGTGCTCCTGTTTCCCCTTAAGGAAGGAAAGCGAAAGAAAGATAAGAATAAGGAAGAAGACATCCCTTTGATCCCTCCCCCCTATGTACTCCCTCAGGATCCCCAACCCCCAAATGCGCCTCTAAGGGAGCCCCAGGGGGTGGGAGGTAACCCCGAGCCCCAAGAGGAAGAACAGGGACCTATGACTAGGGGCCGGGCCAGACAACATAACTTATACCCATTAAGGGAAATGCCCATGGGAGGCCCGGGTCCTCAACCCGCAATAGGATTCATCTCAGTACCCCTTAGTTCTAGTGATGTACGGGAATTCAAGAAGGAGATGGGGAACCTCCTGGAAGATCCACTGGGGGTGGCAGAAAGGTTAGACCAGTTTTTGAGGCCCAGTATATACACTTGGGGTAAGTTACAGGCCATATTAAATATTCTTTTTAGGGCCGAGGAAAAGAATATGATTAGGAGGGCAGGAATGCAAATATGGGACGCACAACATGCACAAGGACCTTTAGCAGATACTAAGTGGCCTCTGTAGGATCCCAATTGGAATCACCAGCAGCAGGCAGACCGAGGTCACATGCAGGATCTGAGAATAATCATAATACAAGGAATTAGAGAAGCAGTGCCTAGAGGGCAGAATATTAACAAAGCATTCAATGAAAGACAAAAAAAGGAAGAGACACCCACAGAGTGGTTAGAGCGCCTGAGAAAGAATCTGCAGATGTACTCAGGTTTAGACCCCGAAACACAACTAGGACAGGCATTGTTAAAGACACAGTTTGTGGCTAAATCATGGGAAGACATTAGGAAAAAGCTAGAAAAGCTAGAAAATTGGCAAGATAGAGGTTTAGATGAATTGTTGAGAGAAGCACAAAAAGTGTATGTTAGAAGGGATGAAGAGAATCACAGGAAGCAAGTAAAAATGATGGTGATGGCAGTTAGGGAGACAAGAGGAAACGATCCTCCCCCTCCTCGCAGACCACGTCAAATGCCCCAGAGAAATGGGGGAGGGGACACACGAGTAGAAAAAAGGGATGTAAATGTGTGTTTTTATTGTGAAAATAGAGGGCACTTTAAGAAAAACTGCAGAAAAAGGCTGAAGGATGAGAGGATGTTTAAAGAAGATTAGAGGGGTCAGGGGCTCTATTTGCTGGGGGCACGGAAACATCAGGAGCCCTTGATAAAAATTAAGATAGGTCCTCAGCAGCAGGAATTTGAGTTTTTGGTAGACACCGGAGCGGAACGGTCCACAATACAAGTATTGCCCGCCGGGTGCAAAATTTCCCGGGATACTGCCCAAGTGGTTGGGGCAAAAGGAGAACCCTTTGAGGTCCCCATTATAAAGAATGTATTAGTAGAAACAGGATCTAAAATGGGAATAGGGAGCCTCTTATTAGTTCCAGAAGCTAATTATAATTTGTTAGGAAGAGACTTAATTATAGAGATAGGCATTAATGTAGAAGTAGTGAATAAAGAATTAAAAGTTAGACTTTGTCCCTTGAGAGTGGAGGATGAAGAGAAGATTAATCCAGAAGTATGGTACACCCCAGAGAGTGTGGGAAGACTCGAAATACCTCCCTTCTCGGTAACCATTAAAGATCCTGAAGTGCCGATAAGGGTCAAACAGTACCCCATTTCTCCAGAGGGAAAAAGGGGATTAAAACCCGAAGTTGACAGGCTACTGAATAAAGGTCTTTTAGAACCTTGTATGTCTCCTTTTAACACCCCTATCTTGCCAGTAAGAAAGGCAGATGGGTCATACAGACTAGTTCACGATCTAAGGGAAATAAATAAAAGAACAGTAGCGCGCTTCCCGGTAGTGGCCAACCCTTATACCTTATTGAGCAGATTAGGTCCCGAAAATCAGTATTATAGTGTAATTGATCTTAAAGATGCATTTTGGGCATGCCCCCTGGACAAGAAAAGTAGGGACTATTTTGCCTTTGAATGGGAAGACCCAGTAACACATAGGAGACAGCAATTAAGATGGACAGTGCTCCCCCAGGGATTTACAGAGTCTCCGAACTTATTTGGACAAGCCTTAGAGCAAATCCTGCAAGAATATCAGACTAGAGAAGGAGTGGTCCCCATTCAGTATGTAGATGACCTTTTAATTGCAGGAGGAGCAGAGGACAAAGTACGAGCAGAAAGCATCAGACTATTGAATTTTCTCAGTGTTAAAGGACTAAAAGTATCTAAGGCAAAATTACAATTTGTGGAAGAGGAAGTGAGATATTTAGGCCATTATCTGAGTAAAGGAGAAAAGAAAATAGACCCTGAAAGAGTAAAAGGGATTCTGTCCATACCACCCCCTAAGAACAAAAGACAAGTGAGGCAGTTACTGGGTCTAGTGGGGTATTGTAGACAGTGGATTGAGAACTATAGTAGCAAGGTTAAGTTCTTATATAAGTTAAGCCAAGAGGGTTTAATAAAGTGGAGCGAAGAGGATGACCAACATCTAAGAGTATTGCAGCATGATCTAGTCAATGCCCCTGTCCTGAGCCTACCAGATTTAAAAAGACCTTTCTATCTATTTATAAATGCTGACAATGGAACGGCCCATGGAGTACTAACCCAAGAATGGGCTGGAAAAAAGAAACCTGTGGGGTACTTATCAAAATTGTTAGATCCTGTCAGTAAAGGGTGGCCCACATGCCTGCAGGCAATAGTAGCTTGTGCTCTCCTGGTAGAAGAGGCTAACAAGATTACCCTCAATGGAGAACTAAGGGTATTATCCCCTCATAATATTAGGGGAATTCTACAACAAAAAGCAGACAAATGGATAACTGATGCCAGACTCTTAAAGTATGAAGGGATCCTATTAGACTCCCCGAAATTAACCCTGGAGGTAACAACGCTACAAAATCCTGCTCAGTTTTTGTATGGAGAGCCCGATGAAGCTAAATTGGCCCATGATTGCCTGTTAACCATAGAAGAGCAAACTAAAATAAGACCAGATCTTGAAGAGAAAGAATTAGAAGAAGGGGATAGATTGTTTGTAGATGGATCATCTCGAGTAATCAATGGAAAAAGAGTATCCGGTTATGCAATCATAGGAGGGGAAGAGTTTAAGGTGATAGAATCAGGACCATTGAATAGATCCTGGTCCGCACAAGCCTGTGAGCTTTATGCCGTGTTACGAGCACTGCAATTATTAAAAAATAAGTTAGGAACAATATACACTGATTCTAAGTATGCCTATGGGGTTGTGCACACTTTTGGGAAAATATGGGAAGAACGGGGACTAATAAATTCCCAAGGAAAGGACTTAGTCCATCAAGATCTAATAAGACAAGTGTTACAGGCTTTGAGGGGGCCAAGAAGAATCGCTGTTGTACATCTAAAAGGACACCAGAGAGGGCTGGACTTCAAAAGCAGGGGAAATAATGCAGCAGATCAGGAAGCAAAAAGGGCCACACTATTAGCATTACGACCTACTCCCAAAGAGGATCCAGCAGCTGAGAGAAGGAAGTGCCATACTTGCGGGGGAAATCTACAGGACCCTCCTTGCTATGCTTGTTGGGACAATTGGGGTATGGATGCTATAGAATGCGCCTGTGAGACACCAGGGGCTAAGCATTGTCTTTTCCACAGTAAAATTTGGCAGATTTATAGTTTTACAGCCCAAGAGAAAGAAAAGATGCAGAAAATGGGATTGAGGGAAAATTCGAAGGGGGAATGGAGACTCCCAGAAGATGACAGGATCGTGCTACCAAAATCATTAGCCATGGAAATTATGAAGAGAATGCATAGCAAAACACATTGGAGAGCACAGGCATTGGTAGACCAGTTTGCCATTAAGTATATGTGTATCAGAGCAAATGATCTGGCAAAACAAATAGTGAGGGGATGTGTTATTTGCCTAAAGGTAAATAAGAAGAACCTAAGGAAATCCCTAATGGGGGGACGGCCTACAGCATATAGGCCATTCGCCAACATTCAGTTAGACTTCACTGAGTTGCCAAAAACTGGAAGATATAAGTACCTACTGGTAATAGTGGACCATTTAACCCATTATGTAGAGGCATTCCCGATTGCAAGAGCAACGGCGCAAGTTGTAATTAAAACCTTGTTAGAACATATCCCAAGATACGGGATAATAGAAACCATTGATTCAGACAGAGGACCACATTTTGTGTCAAGAGTGATCAAAGAAATCATGACAGTAATGGGGATAAAATGGGACTACCACACTCCCTGGCACCCCCAAAGCTCGGGGAGAGTGGAAAGAATGAATGGGGAAATCAAGAAGCAACTGACAAAACTTATGATAGAAACCAAATTGTCATGGGTAAAGTGTCTACCTCTAGCATTATTGAACATTCGAACCCAACCTAGGTCAGACATGGGAATATCTCCTTTCGAAATGTTGTATGGAATGCCCTATAATATGGAAGAGCCTCAAGACCACCCAAGCCTAAGAGATCAGAATATAAATATGTATATCACAAGTTTAATGAAGTATAGAGAGAATCTGTGGAAAAAGGGAATGCTAGCCCAGAGACCCCCATTAGACCTGAAACTATACCGGGTACAACCAGGAGATTGGGTGATGATAAAATCCTGGAAGGAAGCAACCCTACTCCCACTGTGGGAAGGTCCTTATCTTGTACTACTTACCACAGAGACTGCAGTTAGAACAGCAGAAAAAGGATGGACGCATGCTAGCAGAATCAAAGGACCAGTGACGGGCCCAACCCCCGAGTGGCAGGTGACCAGCCGCCCCAGAGACCTGACATTAAAGATTCAGAAGAAAAATCATTCATGAGCAAACATCGGGTAGAATATGCACCAGAACCATATTATATTGAGGAAGGACTAATTCTAGCGTGGATATTAAAATAAGGTGTGGGGACCCCAAGTGTCACTGTTATCCGTTTGTATGCTACATCTGTAAAGTATGCGGGGACAAGTGGTGGAGTCACTGTAGGCAAAGGGTTCCCCCTAGAGGGGTTTGTATTCCTTGCTGGACGCTCCAGCGGAACTTAACTGATTAGATCCTAAAGTATAAGGTGATGCATGAAGGATTAATAAAAAAAGAATCTGAAGAATTGTCATAGGTTAGCAAGCATAGTCCCGGAAGGGACGTCCTTGCTAAGGGGTGCTTACAGTTTCCTCTGGGAACTGATAGAACCTATCAGCTGGCCAGTTTGAATATGGACAATTCTCTAAGCCACTTAAAGTTGTGAACACCTCTGTGATCCACATTTAAGAATAGGCAAACTCCCCCTCCAAGCTCTCTCTCGTTTCCGGCGCTGGCACAGGTGGCTGCAGGCCCCGTGTGGGGGCCAGCGGGCCCGGCCAGGCCCTGCTTGGGCCAGGCCGGGCCGGGCCACGGCCATCCTGGAGCCATGGACCTGTTCCAGCCGTGGAACCCCCCCCCACTGCCTTGCCGTGGGCAGCCGGAGCGGCTCGGCTCTCCCCCCTCTCCACTGCGATAAGAAAAATTCAACATCCCAGCTGCAAAGCTGCAAGGCCGAGGTGAGATTAACCCTTTTACTGCTGTGAAGAGCTGAAAACCTGAGGGAGGAGAGAGAGAGGAGATGCTTAAAGCTGAAATTCTGTTGTGAAGCTATGATATATCAGAGTATCCTGTTGTAATTTCATGAAGATATGGGGGGTGGAGTGTTCAACTCGTAAGCAAAAGCACCTGCACTGAGATAGGCAGATGCTGACGCAGCTGTAATTTCATGAGAAGTTTGGACAGGGAGAGATGAACCAGATGAGGACTTTTGCTCCAAACGGGAAAGGAGAAAACCTCAGTACCTAGAGATGCTCCCAGAGATAGTCTTAATGATGAAGATGATGAAGACCCTTTGCTCCCAGGGAAGGAGAAGGGCCTCTGTTTTTGTTTCTGAACGGCTCAACCTTAAAATTGTACCCCAAGAAACTTCAAGAGTGGACCCTCGAAAGCAGTTGCGGGAAAAGCTGCAAGTCGGGGGAAAGGACTCACACGCAGGCAGAGAGACTCCTCTTCCTAAATGGACTGAACAATATTTGGAAGTGGGCGGCTGTCTCGTTGTGGTAATGTTTTCATAGCATGAGCAAGAAGAGACTTCTCTTTCTAAATGGACTGAACAAGGTTATTATGGAAGTGGTAAACAGACTGAACATCTTAAGGGTTGTTTTTTCACATTGTCAGTGGGAGAAGGGAGGAAGGTGGGGGGAGGAGGAGAGTTCTGAAGGTGGTATAATTTTTTTTTCTTCCCTCTTTTAGGTCTGTTAATAAACTTTATATTCTTTCAAGTTTGGTGCCTGCTTTGCATTTCTCCTAATTCTTATCTCACAGCAGATAAACAGTAATGAGTATTTTGGACCAAACCACTACACTAAATTGGTGTTTCTGCCCGGTTGCAAACCGAACCCGCGACAAGAATAGTGGAAGATCTTTGCATACGGGATTGAGCCAAAATATTATTGCTATCATCCTAATGAGCCAATCCCCTTTATAGTTGAAATTATTCATTGCACCTGTCGTACCCACCTGAAGGGAATCCGGTGTGATACACCTCAGGTTAAGAACTGTAACTGGGACTCCTATGTTAAGAGGCAAAAAGAGCGACAGAATTGCCCCCAGGGGTCTCCTGAAGAATACTCTTGCTGCCGAGAAGATGGTACCCCTCGTGGCTCGAAGCAACCGAGTCGACGAGCGAGGCAGAAGAGTAGAAGGCTGTGGAGGAAAGAATCCCCAGAATGGGATAATAAAACTACGCTCATGGAAATGCCTCAAAAGTAAGATTAAGAGCAAGGATCCCTGGAGGGAGGGCAGGTCGCAGTGTGTAAATTGGAGGAATCCTCGAACATACTTTTGTACTCCCCACGCCTTTAGTGATGCTCGTTGCTTGACCTGGCATATTACCCTTCTTGTGCTTACATTGTATTTAAATGAAGCTAGCGCAACAGAATCCCTATCACACCAACCATTTAAATGGTCATTAATACGGTGGGAGGATCAGAAGGTTATACAAACAGTAACTACGCCAAGTAACCCAAGCTTTAGTTGTCAACTCTGTGATCTTATACAAGTAAAACCATGCCTGAACAAAAAAGGATTTTATTTCTGCCCAGCATCTAACCCAGGGAAAACCTATTGTAACTGGCCTGGACACTACTACTGTGCATACTGGGGCTGTGAAACAGTCGCCTTTGGGTTTTCCCCTGGAGGAAAAAAAGACAAATATATCAAGGTCGGGTGGAGGCCCAGCGGGTGTCAGCCCCCAGAGGTAGGGTCAGACACAGGAATAAAGCAGGGTGGAAATTGTCACGGAATTCAGATAAATGTGACCAATAAAATGGATTCCGGATAGGCAATAGGAAAAACCTGGGGCGCTAGATTATGGGAATCCGGTACAGATCGAGGTGGGCACTTTCTGATAAAAAGGGAAGAGATACCACCGAGTGCTGAAGCCATAGGCCCCAACGTAGTTATTAACCCCCCTATAAAAATTCAGTCCCAGGGTAATTGAGCGGCAGAGGAAGACCACACTGCTCAAACACCGACTATTTATAATCAAACTGAATCAGACCAAAAGGAATTGAGGGAATACAGCACCTTATGGAAAGTAATGCAAGCCAGCTTTGGCATTTTAAATAAGACCAGCCCAGAACTGACAGAAGGCTGTTGGCTATGCTATAATATCAAGCCTCCCTTTTATGAGGCTGTCGGAATAACGGGTAAACCACAAAGACTCAACGAGAGCAACCCAAAACAGTGCTCTTGGAAAAAGAACAAAGTGAGTGAGCAGGGGATAACACTCTCCCAAGTATCAGGACAAGGACGATGTGTAGGTACTGTTCCCGAAGAAAAAAAACATTTATGCAACATCACAGTGAAAAATCCAAAGCAGAGACAGCCAGCAGCATGGTTAATCCCGGCCGCCAATACCAGATGGGTCTGCCAAAGCATAGGAATAACTCCTTGTTTGTCCCTTGAAGTTTTTAATCATACTCATGACTATTGTATTCAGGTAACCATCATACCTAGAATCACTTACCACCCTAAAGACTATGTTTTCAAGCAACATATCACCCCTGAACACCACTTGATGAGGAGAGAACCTTTCACCGCCCTAACCATAGCAACCCTCTTAACAGTAGGAAGAGTGGGAGCTGGAACAGGAATAACCTCACTAATTAACCAGCAAAAAGAGTTTAAAGCACTAAGGATCTCTGTAGACGAAGATTTAAATAAAATAGAGCAAGCAATTGACGGATTAGTCAAGTCAGTCAGGTCACTGTCAGAAGTGGTCCTACAAAATCGCAGGGGACTAGACTTACTGTTTTTACAACAAGGGGGTCTTTGCGTAGCACTCAAAGAAGAATGCTGCTCCTATGCCGATCACACCGGAGTGGTAATAAACACCATGAACGAATTAAGAAAACAGCTAGAACAAAGGAAACGAGACAGGGAAACACACCAAAGCTGGTATGAAAACTGGTTTAATCATTCCCCCTGGCTGACTACATTGCTTTCAACCATTGCAGGACCATTAATTTTGTTAGTGCTTGGACTCACCTTTGGACCATGTATATTTAATAAACTAATTTCTATAATAAGAAGCCGCTTAGAAGCAGCACACATTATGCTTGTTAGAGCTAAGTATAAACGAATACTTGAAGAAGAAAACTTAGAAACATTAGAACTGGCTAAACAGGAATTACAAAGATTCAGTGAACAAAAATGAATAGAAATGGGGGATTGTGAAGGATACAGGATGTTTTGTCCACTAAATATCAAGTAGCAGGAAACCAGCTGCCTATACCTAGATAAGAGCCAGAGACAAATATGTGCTTGCCTAATCCCTATCTGTACTTGCTTAATCAGCTTTTAGTTCCAGGACCTTGAGCATAATGACCATACAAGGAAGGGTCAACCAAAAGACACCGGAGGATGACTACTAACCTTCATTCTGCGACCACCAGGAGGAAAAAACGACCCCCTAGCAACAAGTCACACATGCGCAGAATACCATGAAAAAGACACGTTAACCGGAAAAGAGACTGTATAAGAAGGAACTGGAACTGGCGAAAAGTGCGGCAGTTGGTGGAGCGGAGACTCCCCTGCCGCCCAGCGCTGTATTTGCTTTTGCCTTGCTTGCTTGCTGTTAATAAATAAAATTGTAATTAGCAGATTGAGTCCCGGAATTCATTACAGGTGCTCTTGGAGTTTTTCTCAACCCAGCATATGGGGGGGGTAGCTCCCACTTTGCAACCCCTTCCCTGGGACCCCGTCCCAGTCACCCCGGGAGATTCTTTCACTCCTCTTATCTCTCGCTTCGTCTCCTCGCTGGCCGCTGTTCTCGCGAACAAGACGGAACCGCAGCACTCAGAGACTGCCACACTCGCTTCGCAGATCTGGGGCAACCAGTCCGCATCTCATTCACACACACTCATCTCCCGTAACCACCCCCTTTTTCTTTGGACAGTACTTACCAGTCCTGTTTCTTTTCCAGTGTCTGTGGGATTTTTGTTGAGAGCGCTCTCTTTCATTTGCTTTATTTTTGTGTCTTTCTTGTCCTCCGGGTGTTGCCCTGCTGCCACCAAATCGCGCCAGAGGATGATAAGCAAAGGTCCTGCCAACTTGGGCGGAGGCGCCTTACCCTTGCTTCTTGAATCCTCCCATGCTTTTCAGAGGCGAGGTGTAGATCCGGGACGAGCCCCCAATTGTGAAAAACGAGGTTCACTCTCCTGTGAGAATTTAAAGAGTTTAATATAAAGACAATAAGAGACACATAAAATAAAGCAAAGAGATAACGGCCAGGTGCCTTGGCGCTCTGCTAAGAGCACACCTGATGCTCGAGGTGAGTCCTTTTTATACCATTTTTACTGTCTGTTCTCTATTCATATTAAAACTTTTCCTGGAGCTGTTCTGCATGGCCACTCCTCGGTTCCGCCTTTTTAGAGCATGCGTAGTCTTCTGCCTTGTGGTTTTATTTCTTTTGATTCTTGGGGTTGGGCCCACTAGGTAAGAGTCAATGGTAGGGTGGATCTCTTAATTCTCCAGACAGTCAGGGCTGATTGCAGCTTTGGCCTCTTTGCCTCCCCCAGGCAGAGCGGTGATAACGGCTCTCGGACTCTCCTGGCCGCCCGTTCTCCGGGCGGAGTAGCCTTTGGGCCCTTTTGTTCTCTGGACAAAGTGTTGATTAGCAGCTTCTCGGGCCTCATCCTCTGTTCGCTTGGAGGTTATCTTACTTGCTCACACTTGCTAACATTCTTGCTAAAAAGAGAGAAAACTACATCCACACAGCAAAAAGCATTTCTAACATTATATAATATCTACCTTAATACTTTGCGAGAAGCCAATATTATAATATATATTTATAACACCTCCTTCCCCTAAGCTGTGCAGGGAGACAGGGAATGGGGGTTATGGTCAGTTCATCACATGCATCTGGTGCTGCTCAGGGAGAAGAGTCTTTCCCCTGCTCCAACATGGGGTTCCTCCCACATGAGATAGCTCTACATGAACTGCTCTAATGTGAGTCCAGCCCATGGATAACAGCTCTCCATGAACTGTTGCAAAGCAGGTCCCTCTTCCATGGGGTGCAGTTCTTCAGGCACAGCTTGCTCCAGCATGGGTTCCTACCAGGAAATCTGCTCCAGTGTGGGCTCCTCTCTCCACAGGTTCACAGCTGCCTGCCAGGAGCCTGTTCCAGCACGGGCCTCCCATGGGTTCACAATCTTCTTTCAGGCATCCACCTGCTCTGGTGTGGGTCTCCTCCATGGGCTGCAGGTGGATCTTTGCATCCCCATGGTCCTCCATGTGCTGCAGGGGCACAGCTGCTTCACCATGGTGTTCACTATGGGTTGTAGAGGAATCCCAGCTCCGGTACCCGGAGCACCTCCTCCCTCTCCTCCACTGACCTTGGTGTCTGCAGAGTTGTTCCTCTCACATGTTCTCACCCTGCTCTTCTCTGGCTGCAATTACATCTGCCCAATAACTTTTTTCTTCTTAAATATATTATCACAGAGGTGTTACCACCATTTCTAATTGGCCCAGCTTTGGCCAGCAGCACATCTGTCTTGGAGCTGGCTGGCATTGGCTCTGCTGGAAATGGAGGAAGCTTCCAGCAGCTTGTCACATAAGCCACCCCTGTAGCCCCCCTGCTACCAAAGCCTGGCCATGCAAGCCCAATACAAAAGCCCACAAAAAAGCTGTATTAAACCATGTTCTTTCCTGAGGCACTTAAATTTGCTTAAGTCAGCTTAAGGGAGTGTGATAGACAACGACAGCACAAGATCAGTGGAATTTAAACTCAAAAATGTAAGAATAAAAGTGCTTTAAATTAAATTCAGATTTAAAAATTTAATTTAAATTAAGGTAATCAACACTGAAACACTTTACCAAGGTGTACTGGGTGTAATTGGGATGGAGTTAATTTTCTTTGTAGCAGCCCATGTGGCGCTGTATTTTGGATTTGCAACTCAAACAGTGTTAAAAACACACCAGTATTTTGGTTATTGCTGAAGAATGCTTCTGCAGGATCCATGCTTTCTCCTTTTCCCACTCTGCCCCTACAGCAAGTAGTCTGGGGGTGGGCATGAAGACTGGGAGGGAACACAGCCTGGACAGGTGACCTGAATTGGCCAAAGGAATATTCCGTGCCATACGATGTCATGTTCAGCAATAAATACTGGGGGGGGGGGGGGGTTGGGGGACATAGTCATTGCTCATAGACTGGCTGGGCATCAATCTGTTTGTGGGAGGTGATGAGTGTCTTTGCATCAGTTGTGGTTTTGTTTTCTTTAATTTTCTTCTTTCCTTTACTTATAGAAGTATCTTTATCTTGACCCACACTTTTTTTGGTCTTCCTATTCTCTTACCTGTCCTGCTTGGCTGGGGGTTGGGTTGAGTGAATGGCTGTGTAGGGTTTAGCTGTTGGATAAGACCCCAGATCTGCAAACATTTTGAATATTTTTACAATTTTCTAACATTCCTCTGATAAGTATTTAGGGCAGAGGAATTCAGGAAGGCTGGACATTCTTCAAGAAGCAAATCCTAAAGATGCAGGAGCAGGCTGTCCTTGTGTGCAGAAAAATGAGCTATTGGGGAAGAAGATTGGCCTGGCTGAACAGAGAGATTTGGAACTCAGAACAAAAAGAGTTTAAGAACTTTGGAAGAAGGGGAAGGTAACTAAGAAGAAATGAATTTGAGTTGTCAGTCTAAGTCAGGGAAAAGGAAAAGAGTTCGTGCTTCAGAATAGATGAGGACAGGAAATAACACTTCTTGGTAGCCTAAACTTAATATTTTTGTTCCCTTTGCTTTATACTAGTGGTGATGAATAAGATGAATGTCATTTACACATATAAATCAGATTGAGTAGTTCTGTTTTCTTTAATTAAAAAAAAAAAAAAAGCACCCACTTGAATTGTATTTGCCTAAATAAACTTACTTACGAACTTTCAGTTTTAAGAGCTTGGCATTTAGTGTCTGTTACTTCTATTCATTCTGGAAGGGGCTCTTCAAATACATGACCTTCCTTGGACTTCTGGTTTATTAAGATAGGGTGGACTGTCATCTCAGATGCTTTTCAAAGACCTTGCAGGAATTAATCTTTTCTGGTTTTAATGGGTTAAACTTTTATTTTGCTCAAAATAATATTCTGTTTCCTGTTGGTTTTTAATTGAGGGATTGTTAAGGCAGTTTAATGTAATGAATGCCCTCTAAATCAGCAGTGATAAATTATCCTCTCTTTGGTCCTTTATCAACATAGACCTTATACAGGGGCCTAAATGCTCTAACAGTGCTTTTGCAGCATGGCTTGTATAACTGTCTGTCATGAAGTTTCTCTTCCTAGTGCCTTGTATAAATTAGCTGACTGTTCCTAGTTGTGTGTTCTGATCAGGGGGACCTTTTTTTAAGAGGTAAGCTAGTGAAGCTAAACCTAAGACTACTGAAAAGAACTAGTGACTGTGACAGAACATTTGTTTTTAATGTTTGCCAGTGATGTTTTTCTTGAAGTCTGTCTCTCCTGTCATCTCCCCAAAGCATACTCAGATTTTATTCCATAGACATTTGTCACAAATGAGTGTGTTAGGTCACTCAAAGAATCACTGGCAAAGATATCAGGTTTAATATAAAAGCAAAGGCACAACAAAGTTCATTGGCAAGGTTGACTCTACTACTTACTAGGTGGTTAAAGCACACTGAGAAAAATTGGACTAAAATCTAAAATAAATCAGTCTAAAACTAAAATCAACAAAAAAATATGTATGTGGAGGTTGGGGATGGAAAAGGGTAAGGATAGAAAAGGGTAAGGATAAAAAGGAATGAGGGAGAGCCTCCCATTGAGTCACAAGGTTCAGAGTGGACCCCCTTGCTAAATTTAGCCCTGGACTCGACCAACAGTTTAGGCCTAAAGGTTTAACAGCACTTAAACTTAACAGCACTTAATTGATAGTCTAATTTAAACAAATTAACAAGAGATTCTATAGAACTTACTATAAACACAACAGTAACTCACTTATAAGCCTAACTTACAAATCTAACGTGCTTAAGAATCTAGGAGAGCAGCATTCCTGGTACATTTGCTATAGCATATTCACACTCGCGTGCACACAGACATAAAGAGTCTGTACAAGCTACCTGTGAAGAATTCCCCTTGAATTCAGTGAAGTACTCACTTCGGATGCACTTGCATCTTCTCAATGGGCAAAGGGTTGAGCCTCGAGGAGTGGAGGGTATCAGCCCAGGATCCATCGTCATTTGGCAATCCTCCGAGTATGGCAAACTTGAGAGTTCGCTGGCTCTGAGAGGCCCCACTCAGAGGGAGGTTTCTGGTCACAGCCTGCTGCAGTCCAGGAGAGCTCAAAGGGTCTCATTTTGGATTGCTGTTTATAGGGCCGCAAGAGAGTGGGCTTTAGTCATAGTAATTTTCCATCCTGGCTGCAATTCGGGTCAGTAACTTTCTTTGAAAGTTTGATAACAAAAATGTTATTCCACTTGGGTTGTTATTCAGGCAAGAAAAATAAGTTTCCGAGGCTGTTAAAAAACAGGAGCTTATTAGACAGCACAAGTTCCTAGGAGCAGACAGTGTTTCTGATAAGCTCAAGAGGAGCTTAGTCCAGGTGCTGTTCATCAAGGCCAAGGCCTAAGGAGCATTTCTCAGATCATAGTGCAGCCTGGGAGGGGAGCACCACCACAATTGGGATTTGAAAAATTAGCAGGTGCAAACATGTAACAATTATTTCTTGGTACTCTCAGTAAGCTATCTTGCTTTTCTTGCAAAATAGTTTAAAAATAAATATTCCTTTTGTGGATCTCTCTTAATCCAGAGACAGTATCAAACTTTCATACCAAGTCAGATTTCCCATATGCTGCTGTACAAATGCAACTATTTGACTCAAGGGCTAGGGGTGTGAGAAGTTTATTTACTACATATCCTGGAAGATGCTCTCTGTAGACTTTACATTGGTTTGCCAACATACATAAAATGATAATTTTTCATGTAGAAATCCCATCCTGAGAGCATGCTATTCACTCTTAGTATATATTCCTGCATGCCTACTACAGTAGGTTAGCACTGTCAGTTAACTTCAGCATCATTGCAGTAATTTGTTTGCATAGTAGAGAAGTAGTCTCACTTCAATAGGATTGAAGAGGTCATTCTTGCTTTATCCATCACTTTTGCTTCTTTTTTTCCTCATGGTCCCGTGATGGTCCTGTAACTGTTTTGTACAATCTCATGCATTCCTGTCTTTGTTTAGTGTTGTTGGGTTTGGTTGTTGTTTTGTTTGTGGGTATTTAAAAGAGCAGAAATGCTCGTCAACAGCAAATACTGAATATTCCCTTTCTGTATACATGATATTAACAGCATCTTTATTCTGTAGCTTAATTTGCCTTGCCCTGTTGTTTTAGATCTAGAGTTCTTCCAATTCTCGTCTTGATCGCATTTATAATTTCTGTTGATGTTTGGACTCTTGGAAGTACATTGATCAATGAAGAAGGGGGGGAAGCAAATTACACCACAGGATAGAGTTGGTTGGAAGAGGGCAGCAATGCAAGAGCAGAGTAAAGGGAAGACATAATATGAAAAGGTGGGATAGGGTAAATTGACAAACACAGGTGAATAGATAAATGAAAATTAAGTCTTGTACATTGTCTCTTTCTCTCATTATATGTAAGCTATGCATGTTTTTTTTACCAGTCTCTTGAGTATACTCAGAAAGGGCAAGGGAAAACCAGGAAGGTTCTAATTTAAGCTTAAGCGTCTGGACATTGCCTCCTACCTTCCAGTTTCAAATAGGCTTTTTTGAAAGAGGGGGGAAAAAGGCAGTGTTTCCTTGACTCCTCCCCCCAGACTATCTTGCTGTTAATGGCCCATCATTGTCCTGCCGCATGACTCAGAGATAACTCCCTCTGGACTATCATCTGTTAATGAGCCCAATCAACACCTGGCCTCATGACTCATTACCCCATTGTGAGATGCTCCACCCAGAGGGAGGAACCAAGCATCCCAGCGTGGATATAAGCTGAGGCTGAACACCAGAGAGGAGGCCTTTCCACTGGATTTCCAGAGGACAGGAGCTACACAGTCACCACTGGACCTTCTGAGGAAGAGCAGACCCTCTTTTCTACAGGATCACCGCTTCAGAGGACTGCAGCCATAATTCTAGCAGACTGCTACCACCACCCTGCCTAACAGGGACTCAGGTTGTATCTTGACACTGTCAGTTTGAACCAGTGTTTTCTTTTAGTTTTTTTTTCTTTCCTTTTCTTTAAACTTCCCCATTAAAATTGTTATTCTGACTTGGTGCCTCCCACTGGTTTGTTTTCAAACTAGTACACAAGGGAAAACCAGGAAGGTTCTAATTTAAGCTTAAGTGTCTGGAGATTTGTTGGGTGGAGTCGCGGGAGACAAGCACTCAAGGCATGATGTTCAGCAAGTCTCGATTTATTTTTCAAAACTACACTTACTTATAGTACCTTTAATTAGCTCATACATATTGCAAAAGTCGAGCTCCTCATTGGTGGGAGCTATTCCGTGGGATCTGCAAACACGGTGGTCTTATCTTCCTCTTCCATATGGTTTCTGTCTGCTTACTTATCTGAATGCACATTCTGTTATCTATGCAACCTCTTGCTCAAGGACTCAGTGTCTGCATCTTTTCTAAGCCTGCTGTGTTATCATGACCTTTGCTTTTTAGCCATTCTTCAGAAAGACTCTCAACACTTCCCCTGTTTTCTTTTTGCATGATCATAGTCATATTGACTGACTTCAAAATTAAATTTTTTACACATGACATTATACAGCTAAGCATAAGTAAACCAAGCAAAACAATTATTAGCAACAGCATTAAAGATTTAATCACACTTTTCATCCATCCTTCTAAGCCCATCCACTCTGTAAGTCCTTCTAATCCGAAAAATCCGGAGTCTTTTTTTATTTTTTGGGAGTGTTCAATCAAATTCTTAATTTCGGCGTGGATGGACTTAGAATGATCCTCAAGATCCATACAGCACATTCCTTCAAAGTCTTCACAGCCATGGCCGTGGGCTAAGAGTAGAAAATCTATAGCTGCTCTATTCTGAAGCAGGGCGTGTTGGACTGAACTCAGGTCTTCTGCAAGTTCAGACAACACTCGGCTGGTACTGTTTGCCTGTTTAACTACCCAACATGCCAGTTTTTCTAAGTGACGATGGGCTCGTGCCGCAGCTGCACCAGGAACAAAAAGGGAGGTAAAAAGCATTTCTGATTTGCTCCATAGCGTGAGGTCATCCTGACATTCAGGTGTTATAGTTTCTGTTAAAGACCTCTGCCATCGTGTTCGGTGTGTAGCATTAGGATGGTGCTGTGGAAGTGCAAGACTCAGTTGGCCAAAGGTACAGGGCCCACCTACAGGCCTGGATGGAATACCTGACCAGGCACGATTCCCACAAATTAGGAAAAACCCTCTGGGTAACTTTCGAGGGAAAAACGTTCCAGGGGCTGCAAGAGATCGATTTCTCACGGTAACGTTGCACCATTCTAAATCCCACTGTGAAGCATTGCCAATAGGATAAATCAAGGTGGGGTTGGATTCATTCAGTCAACAGCCATTAAGGCTGCCCTCTTGGCATAAATTACGTGAACTATTAATATAAATACAGGCTGTAGCGTTAAGAGAATCAACTAGTTCTATCTCTTGTGGCTCAGGGCCCACCGGGAGTTTATCATCCCAGCTATCATACTTCAGTAGGCCAGCGGTAATATTCATTGTGGATTTTAATGGTCTAATAATTTTGAACTGGTTCTGGGTCTCGATTACAAAGTTACGCCATGTATTATCTGTTAGTGGTACTCCAACTAAGCATGTCAAAAATGGGGTACTGGGTGTGGCTAAGGAGGCACAGAATGTTGTGGTGTTCAATTCACGTGCCAAGGAGACCCAGATATTATCTCTAGGGTCAAACACCTTAGGAGGGTAGGAAAGGGGGTGACCCATTACTGAGCCTGCGATTAGCAGCACGATGCTTAAACCGCCGGCAAACATGATCCCACTTTCTTGGGTCAACTTGCCACTGAATGGGGACCCCGATATTTGGTTGGCATGAGGATTGCAAAACTACAGAGTAGCTATCGGCTAAGATCTTTTTTGCTAAATGCTGTACTGACCACGCTAATTCTCTTAGCCGCAGATCTTCAAGATTTTCAACTAATTGCAAACTGTCAATGATATTTTTGCCTGTGAGTTGTACTAATGCTCCTTGAGCCGTCTCACGGTGCCAGTGAAAACTGCAAGACTGACACCAAAACCCTTCTGATAGATGTTGCTGGTGGACCCACCACTGTAAATTACAGCCTCCGCAAAGCAATCTTACCCACGCCTTATGATTATTACAATTACATGCAAAGCAAGCAGACTGGCTGTAGGTGCAGGGGTGTTCAGTCTGGACCGGGCGTAGACGGACGGAGACGAGAGATCTCTGTAGTCAGATCTTGGAACATGCGGTTTATTGCAAAGGGCGTGGGTACAGGGGCACTGCTTAGAGCTGCAGCTGGCAGCTCTGAGCAGGCCCAAGAGAGCAAGAGAGTAAGCGGGTAAGCAAAGAGAGAATAGTAAGAGAGAATAGTAAGAGTCTATAGTAAGAGAGTCTAGTAAGAGAGTAGTACGAGAGTCTAGTAAGAGAGAGAGCACGAGTGTATAGTAAGAGAGTATAGTAAGAGTCTACAGTACGAGAGTCTAGTAAGAGTGTATAGTACGAGTGAATAGTGAGTCTAGTAAAAAGTGTCTGAAGTCCTGGTTACAATACAATAAATCATCTTCTGTACTGAATATTCTAATTGTCACTAACCAATCTAATACAAGATACAAATCCTATAGCATTTACGTACAGCCTATAAGAGTTCTTATATTACCATAGAGTGTTACAGCTTAACTTCTAAAAACTACTCTTTGGACCCCTTCTGCTGAGCTAGTAGGGTCTGCTCTGACCCTTGGACCTGCCTGCAAGCAGACGGTATTGTTCAATCAAGAGGGGATTACCTTCAGTTGGCCATACCATTGTTTTCCAGTTGTTCAGTAACTAAGACTTGGTATCTCAAAGGTGGCTTTCATTTCGATGTCGCTTATAGTTTTCATATTCCCAAAATCTTTTGTCAGGCAATCATATTTATAAGGCTTTCCTGTTTCATCTTCCCCAACAACTGGCAAAAGCGCAAAAAGTGTCTTTGCAAATGTGGGAGGAGATAACCCTCTATCTCCTGTTCAGAGTCCACAAGGAGGGTAATGCAAAACCGCTGCTCAACTTCCTGCAGGATTTGTGAGATCTTCCTCTGTACCCTTCTTTTCTTCTTCTGTTGTGGGTTGCTCATCAGTGACATCAGGCTTAGTCCATTTGGCCGGAACCCATAGGGGATGTTTTAGTTGTAATAACAGATCAAAAAGTCGCTGGTTTTTCACTTCCTTGATGACAGCGTCCTCGATTCTAGAAACAATTCCTACAACATAAAGAGAGTCTGAAATGACATTGAGGGGTTCCGAAAAATGAAGGGCGGCCCACAGTACTGCTACAAGTTCTAAGGTTTGTAATGTATCAGTAGGGGTAGCTGCGATCTTATGGTGGCACCATTGTTGATTATAGTGCCAAACAACGGCAGCTGTCCTGGTTCTGCGTCCGGCATCAGTAAAAACTGTCAGAGCATCAGGGATAGGCCCTCGGTGCTGCAATGGTTTGGATATCCAGGTCCAGCTTCCTAACCAGTTGAGTAATTTTGGAGCTAATGGGCCGGTGCGAACTTCTGCTCCAGAAGAGAGCAATGCTTCAGTGAGCTGCGAGGAGTTGAGTAGGTACCAGTCTAAGGTAGGTTTTTCCATGGGGAGGTAGATAACTGCAGGTTCAAGGCCACTAATTTCCCAGGTGCGTAGACGTCCTTTCTTTAAAAGAGTTGCTAAATTTTCAATCTTTGGAGTAACTGTTTCTCTTTGCTGCAAGGGGGGCGAAATCTATTCTAGAACGGAGATGTCCCCCGTTTTCTTTTGCTGAGTAATGGCTCCTAAGAGATGTTCTCCGCTGTTCCAGACAGTTAAGGATAAGGGGGTGTCGGGGTCTAGACGGTCAACAAAGCCTCTGGAGATACAGGATGTAATTTGCTGCAAGACTTTAGACTGTTGCGGCGTAAGCGTCACAGGAGTACATGGGTCTGTGCCCTTTAGCAAAGGACGTAGCTGTTCCAATAGCATGTTGGGAATTCCTGTAATGGGTTTAAGCCATTGTAGGTCTCCTAGAAGTTTCTGGGCCTCATTTAGGTTTGAAATAGATGCTTGAATATGTAACTTCTGAGGCTTTATTCTCTGAGCGGTAATAGTCCATCCTAGATATTTCCATGGAGCAGAAACTTGTATTTTGTTGGGTGCCACAACAAGGGACCAGGCAGCCAAGGAGGCAACAATAATTTGCATCTGGGCAGGGGTGAAGGGATCCCTTTGAGCAAAGAGAATGTCATCCATGTAGTGATAAATAATGGCATCAGGCATCTGTCTCCATAAGGGTTGCAAGGCAGCATCAACATACAGTTGGCACAAAGTAGGTGAGTTTTTCATCCCTTGCGGCAATACAGTCCATTCAAATCGTCTAGCTGGTTCTCCTTTATTCAGGGCAGGTAAGGTAAAGGCGAAGCGCTTGGTGTCATCTGGATGCAATGGAATAGTCAAATTCCTGCGGCTGTACATTCGCGACAAATATGACCGGGTGTCTCACAGCAATAACACTTCATGCGGCCACCTGGAGCTGGGCGGGGACGTGCTGCTGCCGCTTGGAGAGGAGCAAGGGCTGCCATAACCTGATTTTGAGAGCTAATAGCCTGTTCTTTAAGCCCTTCACCTAATTTTGCTAAGGCTTGTGCTAAGAATAGTTGCGAGCCAGTGGGCATGGTCGCAGCTTTCTCTAAAAGTTGCTGGACAGTCCAATCCCTTGGGGTGGAAGTAATAAGGGCACGGGTGGCTTGGTTACCATTTTGTAGGAGACATTGTTTTAATAATGGGTCGTGCATGTGCTCTTGCACCCCGGCTTTTGAAATTGCCTCCATGACTTTATCAACAAAAGAGCCTAAAGATTCCTCTCTGCCTTGCTTAATGTTCATATACATAGGGATCCCACCCGGGGCTCGGACTTTATCCATAGCTTTCTTAGCAACTGCCATAGCTTCCCGTAGCTTGGCAGGTCCTAGTGCCGCTTGAGCTTCTACTCTCATATGTTGACCTTGTCCTAGAAGTTCATCTACAGTGATATCTGCTAACGGATCTCCCTGGGGTCTAGCGAGATCTGCACTAACAGCTGCCTCCTCCCTCCAGCGAGCCTCAAAAAGCAGTCGCTGATGCGGGGTATACATGAGCTTAGTAATGCCTTTAATGTCAGCAGGAAGAAGGGTAAAAGCGTTAAAAATATAATCAAGCATCTGTTTAACTGGTTCACTGGTGACACCGTAATTCCCCACCGTTGCTTGTAGCTGAGCTAACAGCTTCCAATCCAGATTAGTCACCTGCGCGATATTGCCGCCCCCTTGCGGATTAGGGACAAATAAGACAGGGAACGCTATGCTGTCCTGAGCAGCCGCTAGCATGTCAGAATCACCCTTTTGTAAGCCCTCACGAGCAACCGCAGCTCAAAGTTCTCGATGGTCCCTAGCCATGGCCTCCGCGAGGTCAGACTCTGCCCCAGGGACAGGCTCAGGGCTAACAAAGGGGTTTCGCGAGCGAGAACAGTCCGGCGGAGACGGGTGAGGCAAGGGCGGAGGAGCAGGCTGCGGCAAAGAAGGCGTGGGAGGAGCAGGAGGTGGGGGGGGGGGGGGAGGCGCGGAAGGCAACTCAGAGGCAAGAGCCTCAGGGGGTACGTGAACCGTAGCAAAGGTGGGGGGATTAGGCGGACCAGAGAAGGGAGAGGGACCATGTTCCCCGTAAAGACGATTACGGTCCTGTGCAACTTTAATCTTTTCTGCGGCTTTCTTTTCTGCCTGTACCATTAAAAGTTCATTGTAAACAACTCTCCATAGTTTAGCTATCTTTTTAGCTGGCTTATCGTCATCTAAGACAAGGTCCCAGAGTTTGTCACTATACGCGCGCCACTGACTTAATTCATGAATGGAGTGGGGGTCAGCGAAAAAACCGTAAGAGCGCGCATGCGTTAAAAGAGCGGGGAGGTCTTTATCAAGATCAATCCCTTTAAAATTACGCTTAAGCAAAAAAGCCTTAAAAAGTTCCTGTGCTGCTTGCCTTTCCATACTTACGACGGTACCGTTGCTAGCCCCTCCAGGCTTCGGCAGCACGTATCGGCGAGCCCGCCTGTGTGGTCACTCGGGCGCGGAGGAAATCGCTGCAGTATACGAGACCTCTTTCGCCGTCCGTCTAGCTGCGGGACCCGACCCCAACGCAACTCCCCCATCGCATAAGGCTAGGGCAACTTCTCCTGTTCGGGCGCCAGATGTTGGGTGGAGTCGCGGGAGACAAGCACTCAAGGCATGATGTTCAGCAAGTCTCGATTTATTTTTCAAAACTACACTTACTTATAGTACCTTTAATTAGCTCATACATATTGCAAAAGTCGAGCTCCTCATTGGTGGGAGCTATTCCGTGGGATCTGCAAACACGGTGGTCTTATCTTCCTCTTCCATATGGTTTCTGTCTGCTTACTTATCTGAATGCACATTCTGTTATCTATGCAACCTCTTGCTCAAGGACTCAGTGTCTGCATCTTTACTAAGCCTGCTGTGTTATCATGACCTTTGCTTTTTAGCCATTCTTCAGAAAGACTCTCAACAGAGATTGCCTCCTACCTTCCAGTTTCAAATAGGCTTTTTTGAAAGAGGGGGGAAAAAGGCTGGTTGTATTGTACTCAAACTCTCTCTTTTAGGCCACTTCAGGTGTCTACAACAGGATGTGTGGTGTCCTCTTTCACCTTTTGCTGAACTGTTTCAAATAAAAGCATCTAAAGAAAAGGCCCTGACCCTGGACCGTACAGGAAGAGAAGGGGGCAATAGATGAAGTACTTTGCTTGTCTTTTCCTGTAAGAGGAACTCTGGAGAGCAGAGGATCATAATTGCTGATTATATGAGATTATATTTATGTAACAACACTGGGTAGCAGGTAACTAGGACAGCATTCTGAGTCTTTGGTTGAAGAAATATTTTAGTTCTAATGTTCCTTGCATCCTAAAGCTAGAGATACAATGCCAGAATCTCAGTAATTAGTAGTGCCAGTTCAAGGGATTAATCTTGTAGAGGTCAGTGGTATTATTTTGTGTTAATAGGCATTACTCATTGTGAGAAAAGTTAGACAAATTATGGACCTGTTGTGGTTTAACCCCAGCTGGCAACTAAGCACCACACAGCTGCTCACTCACTCTCCCCTGGTGGGATGGGGGAGAGAATCTGAAGAGTAAAAGTGAAAAAACTCATGGGTTGCGATAAATGCAGTTTAATAGGGAAAGCAAAAGCCATGTGCACAAGCAAAGCAAAACAAGGAATTCATTCACCACTTCCCATCAGCGGGCAGGTGTTCATCCATCTCCAGGAAAGCAGGGCTCTGTCATGCATAATGGTGACTCGGGAAGACAAAATGGCATCACTCTGAACGTCCCCTGCTTCCTTCTTCCCTGCAGTTTTTATTGCTGAGCATGACATCATATGTTATGGAATATCCCTTTGGTCAGTTGGGGTCAGCTGTCCTGACTGTGTCCCCTTCCAACGTCTTGTGCGCCCCTAGCATCCTCCCTGGTGGGATGGTGTCAGAAGCAGAAAAGGCCTTGGCTGTGTGTGAGCACTGCTCAGCAATAACAACATCCCTCTGTTATCAACATCGTTTACAGCACAAATCCAAATCATAGCCCCATACTAGCTACTATGAAGAAAATTAACTCTATCCCAGCCAAAACCAGCACATTCTCCACCCCTTATTCCATACCATTTATATCATGGTCAGGTCCCACACTATCCAATATATCCTCATTAACCACCACCCCCCCTTTCCATCCTTTGATACAATACACCTATCATTCCCTTAGTCTATGGACCACCCCTGCAAAATGTCCACAAATGTCCACTGAGTTCATTTAGTCCATGACTTTGGGCTCCATCTGCTATAGTGATCACTCAGGACAGAAGTGCTGTGTTGGGTGCAGTCACTGGGCACCAAGGTCAGTTCAGGTAGGGTCACTGCTGCGCTGCAACTGCTTCTTGTAAGACTTCTCTTCCATTGGTTCAGGTGATTCCTGCTATAGTAATTCCTATAACAGGCAACTCAAATCATTGGTTGCAACATTTTAAAGGTATTTCCGCTACAATCTCCACCACTGGTCCCTTTGGACCAGGTTCTAGGGTTTAATATTGCAATGAACTCCTCCCCTTGCCCCTGTTCCGGCTTGGACTTATCCACAGACTGCAGTCCTTTAAGGGTATACTCGCTCCAACATAGCCTTACCCATGGCTGCAGGTCCTCCAGGGGTGTACCTGCTCTTTTGTGAGCTCATCCATGGCTACATGCTTTGAGGTGCTCCAGAGAGCAATGGTATCTACCCAGCAGAAAGCTATGGCCTCTCTAAACTCTGCACCCACTGTGACTGACAGCTGCCCAGAGCTCCGGTGGGAGCATGTATCAGGCTGCAGTGTGTGCCCTGCTCTTATGCCAGTACTGGGTATCAGTAGTGAGCACACCTGTGGGAGGTGAGCCCAGGTAAAGGAACTCCTCTACTTAGTGGCAGAGCTCTGGCAGGAGGTGAGTAGGTTGAGGAGTATCAGGGAGTGTGAGAGAGAGAGATTACTGGAATTGTACCCTACCTTCCCTGGGACAGGCCTGACAGGTAGACAGGGTGCATGATATGGAGGATTCCCTATCCTCTCTCCTCCTAGCTGAAGATGGTGACATAAGGGATAGGGGCCAATGGAGGCAAGTGCCTGCCCAGCACAGCAAGTGCATCTCCTCTGTGACTACCCCACCTTCCCAAGTGCCATTGCATAATAGATATGAGGCTCTGCAAGTGGAGCTGAACGATAATGAGGACAATAGTTCATCTAGCATGGAGGCGTTGCTGAGGTTAAGTCAGCCTATGCCCCGCATCAAAACTGCTTCCATAAAGAAAGGTAAACAGGTTGTTGTCATAGGAGACTCCCTTATGAAGGGAACAGAAGGCCCCATATGCAGAGCAGACCCACTTCTTAGGGAAGTCTGCTGCCTCCCTGAGACCCAGGTTAAAGATGTGAAGAGAAAGCTTCCTACCCTGGTACGGCCCTCAAATTATCACCCATTATTGAGTTTTCAGGTAGGCAGCGATGAAGTTGCAACAAGAAGTCTGAGGGCAATCAAGAGGGACTTCAGGGCCTTGGGATGACTGGTTAAGGGATCAGGAGCGTAAATAATATCCTTCCAGTCACAGGGAATGATGAGGGAAGAAACAGGAAGAGCCAGCAGATCAATACCTGGCTCCAAGCCTGGTGTCACTGGCAGAATTTTGGGTTCTTTGATCATGGGTTGGTCTATGTGACACCAGGCCTGTGGGCAACAGATGGGGTACACCTGTGTCAAAGGGGAAACAAGATCTTTGCATAGGAGTTAGCAGGGCTCATTGAGAGAGCTTTAAACTAGATTGGAAGGGAGAAAGAGATAAACCCAGGCTCACTAGAGGTAAGCCTGGAGGCAGCATGCCAATGTTTAAGAAACTAGTGAGGTCCTTTGGTCTGCAGTCTTAGTGGAGGTAGGGGATGGAGATCCATGTGGCAGCAAAGACACAAGGGTTATTGTTGTGTTATAAACTACAGATGTGCTTGAGAATGGCCAGGTAGGAATTAGGGCTTCCCCCTCCCCAAAAAAAAAGACCAGCGTCAGGATCAATGGCCCAACTGAGGTGCATCTACACCAATGCACGCAGCATGGGCAACAAACAGGAGGAACTGGAAGCCGTTGTGCAGCAGGAAAACTATGACATAGTTGCCATCACGGACACATGATGGCATGACTCGCACAGCTGGAGTGCTGCAATGAATGGCTATAAACACTTCAGAAGGAACAGGCAAGGAAGGTGGAGTAGCCCTGTATATTAGGGAGTGTTTTGATTGTCTCTAGACAATGATGGCACTGACAGGGTTGAGCATTTAAGTGTCAGTATTAAGGGGAAAGGCCAACAAGGCAGATCTGATGGGAGTCTGTTATGGAATGAAGAGGCAGATGAAATATGCTATAAACAGCTGGGAGAAGTCTGAAAATCACTAGCCCTTGTTCTCATGTGGGATTTCAACTTACCAGATGTCTGCTGGAAATACAATACAGCAAAGAGGAAACAGTCTAGGAGGTTCCTGAAGTGTGTGGGAGAGAACTTCCTGACACAGTTGGTGAGTGAGCCAATTAGGGAAGGCACCCCGCTGGACCCCTTGTGTGTGAACAGAGAAGGACTGGTGGGTGATGTGATGGTTGGAGGCCGTCTTGGGCACAGCGATCACAAAACGATAAGAGTTTTTGATTCTTGGACGGGGGTCAGCAGAACTGCCACCTTGGATTTGTGGAGGGCAGGCTTTGGCCTGTTTAGGGGCCTGATTGACAGAATCCATTGGGAGGCAGTCCTGAAGGGCAAAGGAGTCCAGGAAGGCTGGATGTGCTTTAAGAAGGAAATCTTAAAGGCTCAGGAGCAGGCCATTCCTATGTTCTGAAATATGAGCCAGTGGGGAAGAAGACCAGCCTAGCTGAACAGAGAGCTTTGACTGGAACTCAGAATAAAAAGAGAGTTTAGGAACTTTGGAAGAAGGGGCAGGCAACTCAGGAGGACTACAAGGATGTTGTGAGCTAATGCACGGAGAAAATTAGAATGGCCAAAGCCTGACTAGAACTTAATCTGGATGCTGCTGTAAAAGACAATAAAAATGTTTTTACAAATACATCAGCAACAAAAGGAGGGCTAAGGAGAATCTCTGTATTTTATTGGATGCAGGGGGAAACATAGTGACAAAGGATGAGGAAAAGGCTGAGGTACTTAATGCCTTGTTTGCCTCAGTCTTTAATAGTAAGACCAGTTGTTCTCCAGGTACTCAGCTCCCTGACAGGGATGAGTAGCAGAATGAAGCCACCATAGTCCAAGGGGAAATGGTCAGTGACCTGCTACACTACTTGTCTATGGGGCCAGATGGAATCCACCCAAGGATACTGAGGGAGCTGGCGGAAGAGCTCGCCAAGCCACTTTCGACCATTTACCAGCAGTCCTGGCTATCTGGGGAGGTCCCAATTGACTGGAGGTTAGCAAATGTGGTGCCCATCTACAAGACGGGCCAGAAGGAGGATCCAGGGAACTACAGGCCTGTCAGTCTTAACTTGCTGCTGGGGAAGGTTATAGAGCAGATCATCTGAGTGCCGTCATGTCAGATGCAACCAGGTGATCATGTCCAGTCAGCACTGGTTTATGAAAGGCAGGTCCTGCTTGAGTAACCTAGTCTTCTTCTTTGACAGGGTGATCTGCTTAGTTGATGAGGGAAAGGCTGTGGATGTTGTCTATCTAAACTTTAGTAAAGCCTCTAACACTGTTTCCCACAGCATTCTCCTGGAGAAACTGGCTGCTCAATGGCTCAGATGGGTGCACTCTTTGCTGGGTAAAAAACTGGCTGGATGGTTAAGCCCAGAGAGTGGTGGTGAATGGTGCTGCATCCAGTTGGTGGCCAGTTAATAGTGGTGTTCTCCAGGGATCAGTATTGGGCCCAGTCCTGTTTAATATCATTATTGATGATCTGGATGAGGGGATCGAGTGCACCCTCAGTAAGTTTGCAGATGATGCCAAGTTGGGTGGGAAGGCTTTGCAGAGGGATTTAAACAGGCTGGATCAATGGGCCAAGACCAATGGTATTTGGTTCAACAAGGCCAAGTGCTGGGTCCTGCACTTGGGTCACGACAACTCCCCGCAGCGCTACAGGATTGGGGAAGAGTGGCTGGAAAGTTGTTTGGCAGAAAAGGCCCTGGGGCTGCTGGTCAGCAGCCAGCTGAACATGAGCCAGCGTGTTCCCAGGTGGCCAAGAAGGGCAACGGCATCCTGGCTTGTATCAGAAATAGTGCAGGAAGCCGGACCAAGGAAGCAATCATCCCCCTGTACTCGGCACTGGTGAGGCCATACCTCGAATCCTGTGTTCAGTTTTGGGCCCCTCACTACAAGAAAGACACTGAGGTGCTGGAGTGTGTCCAGAGAAGGATAATGTAGCTGGCGAAGGGGCTGGAGCACAAGTCTTATGAGGAGCGGCTGAGGGAGCTGGGGGTGTTTAGCCTGGAGAAAAGGAGGCTCAGGGGAAACCTTATTGCTCTCTACAACTACCTGAAAGGAGGCTGTAGCGAGGTGGGAGTTGATCTCTTTTCTCAGGTAACAAGGGATAGGACAAGAGGAAATGGCCTCAAGTTGTGCCAGGGGAGGTTTAGCTTGGATATTAGAAAAAATTTCTTCACTGAAAGGGTGGTCAAGCATTGGAAGAGGCTGCCCAGGGAAGTGGTTGAGTCCCCATCCCTGGAGGTATTTAAAAGCTGTGTGGATGTGGCACTTAAGGACATGGTTTAGTGGTGGACTGGGCAGTGTTAGGTTAATGGTTGGACTCGATGATCTTTGAAGTCTTTTCCAACTTAAATGTTTATATAATTCTATGAAAAAGCATCCACTAATGAGCAGTAGACTAATATACAGTGAGGGAAACAAGTACCACAGCAAGCACAGGAGCCTGTCTATTAATAGCCAAACAGCAATAACAGCTATAAATTCGATCTAGCATATCCTAGTCAATCTGTCATTATCACAAACCCTTCAAGCCCCACATGTGGTACCAGAAAGGACTGTTATGGTTTAACCCCAGTTGGCAACCAAACACCACACAGCTGTTGGCTCACTTTCCCCTGGTGATGCCTTAGGATTTAGCTTTTATATTTTCAAACCCTGTACTGGTTTAGTGTGTAACTCTAAAACTCCACATAGCCTGTTAGCTACTGTTAGACATAACAAATCCTCTCTAGGCCTGGACTCAAGGACACCTTGTTGTCCCAGGCCCTGAAATATGTAAACTAAGCCTCTGGGAAGGGGGAGCAAACTTGGGGTAATTACATCATTACCTGAAATTGTAATTGGAGAATTAACTCTGATATGCAAATGGACCAAACTTATAAAAGTGTGAAAAACCCGTGACCCAGTGTCCATCTTGGGTGTAGCCCCTCGGAGGCTTTTTGACTGCCCAAGGTGTACCTATTGAAGGCCCTTCAATAAATACCCGCTTTTATTCTCTTAATCTTGTCTAGCCTCTGTTTTCAGGTAGCCACTCCAAGGCATCACTGGAATGGGGGGTTCAATCAGAAGGGTAAAAGTGAGAAAACACATCAGTTGAGATAAAGACAGTTTAATAGGGACAGAAAAGCCATGTACACAAGCAAAGCAAAACAAGGAATTCATTCACCATTTCCCATGGGCAGGCAGGTGTTCAGCTATTTCCAGGAAAGCAGGACTCCATCATGTGCAATGGTGACTTGGGAATACAGAACACCATCCTTCTGAACGTCCCCCCTTCCTCCTTCTTCCCCCAGCTTTATCTGCTGAGCATGATGTCATACGGTATGGAATATCCCTTTGATCAGCTGGGGTCAGCTGTCCTGGCTGTGTCCCCTCCCAACTTCTTGTGTACTCCCACTGGCAGGGTGGTACTAGAAGCAGAAAAGGCCTTGACTCTGTGTAAGCACTACTCAGCAATAACAAATATATCCCTGAATTATCAACACTGTTTTGATCACGAATCCAAAACATAGCTTCATACTAGCTACTATGAAGAAAATTAACTCTACCCCAGCCAAAACCAAGACAGGTCCCTAGCTGGACAGCATCAGATAATATTTAAAGCTCTTCAGTTAGAGGAGGAATTGCTTGTATGCTACGCCACAGATAATGCAGAGAAAATCAAAGAAGCCCATAGGCAAAGGAGGAAAAGAAAACGTGACAAGGATGTTAAAATATTACTACCTCACAGCTATTGCTTCCATGAATTTACCTTTTAAATGGCAGTGCTGTTTTAACTGTTGGACTTGATGCTTTTGTATGTTTTTTTCCTACAAGCTTTAAAAACTCAAACAGATTTTTAAAGCTATGGCAAATAAGTTCTCTGAACTTAGAATGATGCTGATAGATATTGCAGTGTAATGGGTTCTAGAGTAGTTTTGGTTTTTTTGGTTTGGTGGTTGTTTGGGTTTGGGTTTTTTTTGTTGTTGTTACGTCAGTAATCTTCCTTGAAGAAAGGGGAAAAGGTATTAGACTGCGTAGCATTTTAAGCACTTGGAAAAGCAACTGAAGTCTGTCATGATGCAATGTGGAATGTTTATGCATGTACTAAAATTGAAAAAACCAAAATCCACCAACAAAACCCCTTTGCGTTGGAAATGTATTTATTTATTTTTCCTAAATTCTGTATTGTTTTGAACTGGTTTATACTTTGTTTCAGGACAGCAGTCTTAAGAAATACTGTCCTGTTCAATTGTGCTCACTTGTTGCACTGTTGTGTGGAGTCTGTAAGTTGGTAGGACGTTTTTTAAAAGCTGAATCTGTTTCTTCTACAGACTGCACTGACAGCACTAAGGGAGTGCTGTGTTGGGGGAAGGTTGGCATTAATAGCAATGTCAAAATAAGCTGTTCTTGTGGAGCATCACTCACCAGCAGGCAAATATATTGTTTGAGGACCAAGACACTCTTTTCAAGGTGCTTGGCTTCAGCTGTGATAGCTCATACTGCTGCTTTGTACCATTTTTTGAATTGTGTGAAAATCACAGAATTTCAAAATGAATGTAGTAGCATTTAAAGTGAAGTTTTGAAATTGCTGCTTCTTTAGTTCCTCCTCTATTTGTAAGGAGATGATAGATGTAAGGGGTTTTTTTAAACACATGCATGGGTAACTGTGTACCTTTTCTTAAATAATTCCCTCCTTCCTCCTAGGGTTAGCACCTGAATTACTGCTCATATGGTAGAGGTTCTTAAGTAATCCCCTGACAGGGATTAGAGATATATTTTTATTTTTAATAACTAAGGGTTGCTTAATGTATCTGTGTTAGGGAGAAAACAAGGCTGCTCTCCATTACTGTTTTTACCCCTTAGTGTGCCAGTAATTTTGTGTTTGTGGTAAAATGTGGGGAGGCTGGGGGAGGAGAATTCTGTTTTTCTTTCATGAATACATTAGCTAAAATACTATAGCAAAAAAAAAAAAGTTGGCTACAATCAAGTCCTGAGACAGGGGAATCTGGGCCCTGCTCAGGTGATACTAAGAGGTAATGACTGTTAAATTTTTACTAGGTCAGCACTAGACAAGTGAAACAAAAATAAAAAGCCAAGTACATATATATCCTAGTGAGGTTATAGCTGCATAAGCAAACTGCTAGAAAGAGATGCTCTCTGGTGGTGAATTGACATGGTGTAGCTGATTGTTCTCATTATGAAAAATTTTCCTCTTGTATCTGATCAGAATCTCCCCAGGAGTAACTTGTACCCATTACCCCCCTCCTCTTTTCCATGTAAAAAGAGAGTCTCTGTTTTCTTTGTCACCACCCTTTAAATACTAGAACATGGTGATAAGGTCTCCCCCTAAGCGTTCTTTCTTCAAAACCCAGTTCTCTCAGCCTTTCCTCATATGGCGGGTTTCACAGTTCTTTGATGATCTTTGTGGCCCTTCTGTAGACCCTCTTGAGCCTATCCACATCTTTTTCATATAGCAAGGACCAAAACTGAACACAGTATTCCAGGTGAGGGCTGACAAGGCACTGAGTAGAGTGGGATAATGACTTCTTTATCTCTGCTGGTGATGCCCTTGTTTATGCAACCCAGCATCCTGTTGGCTCTCTGCCACAGCAGCTCACTGTTCACTCATATTGAGCTCATTGTCCACCAGGACCCCCAGGTCCCTTTCCCAGCCTGTGCTGCACTCCTGGATTATGTTTTCACAGGTGCAAGACCTTACATTTGTCTTTGTTGAACTTCATAAGGTTCTTGTTAGTCCACTATTCCAGCCTATCCAGGTCTTCCTGCAGGGTGGCTCTCCCTTCCCAAGTGTCCACTTCCCCACTCAGTTTGGCATCATTGGCACACTTCATCAGGGTGCACTTCATCCCATCCACCAGATCACTTACGAAGATATTAAACAGCAATGGGCCCAATATCGATCCCTGGGGGATCCCACTTGTGACAGGTTGCCAGTTTGAAAAGGAACTATTTACCACCACCCTCTGGGTGTGGCCTGTCAGCCAATTCCTCACCCACCGCACAGACCACTTGTCTAGACCATAACACATCAGTTTCTCTAGGAGACTAGGAAAACATATCGAAAGCCTTGGGGAAATCCAGGTAGACAGTGTTCTCACATCAACTGAGCAGGTTACTTTGTCATAGATGGCTATCAGGTTTGTCAAGGACAACTTGCCCTTGCGCTGGCTTTTCCCAATCACATGTTTCATCTGACTTGTGATAGGCCCCAGGAGGATTTGTTCCATAACTTTCCCAGGAACTGAAGTAAGACTGATGTGCCTATAACTTCCTGGATCCTCCTTTAAGCCCTTTTTGTAGATGGGGGTGACATTAGCCTTCTTCAGATCCCCCAATCATCACGACTTCTCAAAGATCATGGAGAGTGGCCTTGCAACAATGTCAGCCAGCTCTTAACACCCTCAGGTGGATATTGTCAGGGCCCATAAATTGTCGGGGTCAAGCTCCTGTAACAGTTCACATACCAACCCTTCCTTCACTGCTGGTGGGTCTGTGTTTGCATCTGCCTGGATTCTTGTTTCCAGGTCCTGGGGCCCATCAGTGCTGGTAAAGACAGAGGCGAAGAAAGTGTTGAGAACCTCTGCCTTTTCAGTGTTGTTGGTGACTAATTCATCTCTCCTGTTTAACAGTGGGCCAATATTTTCCTTCTGTTTCTGCTTGTTGTTTACATACCTGAAGAACCTTTCCTTGTAGCTTTTGATGTGTCTGGTCAATTTCAATTCAAGCTGAGCTTTTGCTTTTCTAACTGAATCTCTGCACACCCTGGCAATGCCCTTGTAGCATTCAAGGTGTATTCATTGGCTTTTCCATCTCTGGTATGTTTCTCTTTTGGTTTTGAGCGGACTCAGAAGCTCCCAGTTAAGCCAAGGAGGTCTTTTGCTTCACCTACTTCCCTTACCTTTAAAGGGGATGAACTGGTTTTGTGCTTCCATGAAAGTTTTCTTGAAAAGCTCCCAGCACTCGCTAGGTCCTTTATCCTCTGTGGAAGCTTCCCATGGAATCCCTCACAACTCAGCTCTAAGCAAGCCGAAATTCGTTCTTCTAAAATCTAAAACCTTTTTCTTAGTACTAATCTTCAGTGTGCACAGCTGGGTCCTAAATGCCACAATATTGTGATCACTGCAGCCAAGGCTATCACTAACCAAGTGTAAGGCCTCAAAAACTTGCTCGATGAGCCTCTTAAAAGAGCTTACATTTTTTTATGTACCCTGAGTTAGATGCATGGGGGAAATACTGACAAGATATTCTCAAGAGGTCAAAACAACAAAAAAACTTTACCGGCAACTTCACAAAATCAGAGAACTTTGGCAAAAGTTTAGAGCAGCATTCAATCAACACAAAACATTTCACAAAGCATTAACTTTGCCCATTCAACTTAGCAAACTCCAAGCCCATCCAATTTTAAGTTACTCAAAACTACGAGAAGAGGGAATTAGAAGGAGAAGAAAGAAAGAAAAGAACAAATATAACTACCACTCCTGGTTCCAGCAGTGATATAAAATCCAAGGAAAGGTAGGGTCAAGACATGTGCTTGCCTCGTGCTTTGGTTTAAGTACCCTTTGGCTTTCCTGGGCCCTTCCACCAGGTGGGAATTTCGGCCATTTCGCCACTTAGGAGCCGGGGTTAGGGCAGAGTGGAGCACTGCCTCCAGTGTGGCCAGTGATTGACAGATACTGTGGGTCTGGGATGCTCTAGAGCTGGGGGGTGTGGGGCAGGACACTGTCTCACCAGAGCAAGGCCTGACCTGCCCCCTCTCACACACACAGGCATCCCAAAATGTTTAAAGACATCAATTTTTCCAGTCTCTGACACATGGTAAGTTCAATTTAAGGTTGTTTATTGCTTATTGATAGTGCAATGTATTTTATTCCTTTTAAAAAAATACAAACTTTAAAGATAGGCCAGTGTTGCAGTGGGGATACTGCAACATGCATATATCAAACCAGGAGTCCCGTGGAAAGGAAATATATATGGACAGACAGATTCTTGATGGCTGTTTCAGAGATGTTTATTTCCCCAGCCGCATGGCCGGAGCTCTGCCCAGGAACTGTTCCAGTCACCGGACCAAGGGTCCTTCTGCCCCCGCAGGGAACACAAACCAACCAATGGGAACGAGGCTGAGCAGGGGCAGGGAAACCCCGTGTCTGTCCCCTCAGGGCCCCTCTCCCAGGGCTACATGGCAGGGGAGGGACCCCAACAGGCCAGTTTTTTAATAGTTAGGCTGCCTTGCCTTTTAGAGTCCATAATTTTACAGGTCCAGGTATCGTTCTAACCCAAACTAATATACATGTTCCAGATAACCCCCCTTATTCCTCTCACCAACCAGGTTTCAGGGGGATCCCCGGGACCCATACCCAGGGAAAGAAGAAAAAGTCAGCGGGCACCATGGGAAAACTACATTCACAAAAAATTCTACTACGTAATCGTCTGGATTGCTTCAGGGGTGGGGGTCAAAGATATAACAAAATTTGAGCCATTCCAATCTCCTCAGCACATCATTTCAGTCAGGGTCCTGGGTTTGGACCAAATACCTTTCCAACTTTACCAAACCCTTCATTGGTTTTCAAACCCAAACCTGCTGCTTCTCTTTTGTCAGCTTAACCACTTATGCCTTCTTCATCTACAGCTAGAGAGAACTTTCCAGCTGCTACTTCAGCTCCTCTGTCAGCCCCTTTTCTCCCTCCTTCCAGGGGTCACCGACAGTTTGACATCCCCTTCTTCTGCATAACGATGCTTTACACATTGCTTACCATTACTACATGCGCGTCCCTCAGTATAGTAATTTTATGCTTTTCTCTGAGGAGGTAGGAAGAGGTATACAAATTTGGTTCCATAATCATATGAAAACATAAGTTAAATTTAGGGAGGAATCTTCTCTATCCACTGTGGCAACCAGAGAGAAAACACATCTTAAAACATTGCTTGCAACCAACTTTTATAAAACATGTACGAACATAAATATCTTAAAACTATCAAGATAAAAACATGTAAACAATCAATGCAGCGAAGAACAGCAACTCTTCAGTCCTGTTGTCACTTCATCCTCTCATGGAACACCTCTTCTTTTGGAATACCTGTAAGAGGAGAGAAAATTTGATCCCACTTGGACCGGTCTTAAAAAGAAAGAACCACCCATCTGTTGGTATTTTGTGTTTTCTACCATAGGCACCTGAGGCCTTTAATCCGGAATGACTTTGTCAATTCTGTTCCTTGCCTCTAGTGGCAGACAAGGCTCTATACTCGCTACCACCAGAAGGTGGCAGTGTAGGAGCATTTTGCAAAGATTCCTTGAGAATACAGGGAAACTGAATTTCCATTTATTTTCAGGGAGGCTTTTAGGATATTTGGATTTGCCACCCTCTCCCAGCTCACTTATTGAGGGCAACACCGAGAATTTGTTTTCTCGGTCTCGATCCTTAAAGTTTGCAATAAATAATAATAACATGGGAGAAGGCCGACGGGGCACCAGCTGTTTCTCGTGCATTGGTTGGAATCCAGCCACCTCCCACACTCTCCTGGTAATTTTAGCACATTTTGGAGTGGGGAGAGGGGTGGGTTCTCCCCCCTCCAACAAGTCCAAATTTTCACACAACAGGTTGCTCCCTGGGCAAGAGACCAGGGCTCTTCACCATGTTCTTCCTCCTCGGAAAGCTTTATTTCATTCACCCCCATTAGTGAAATTCTCAACGCATTCTCTGTTTCATTTTCTTTGGGATGATTACTACTTTTCTCTTGCCACATAACCAAATCTGGTGCAGAGTGAGATACATTACCGTGGGCTCCACCTTCAGGTAAACAAATTCCATCTTTACAAGAGGGCAGAACTTGGGGTGAGGAGGGGAGGAGGGGGTTGGCTTTGCTGAATCAAACTCCTCCTCCAGGGAGTGGAGGGAGGTGACATCATATTCAGGGAGGCCCACCTCTTCCTCAAAGCAGAAAAACCTTGGTTCATTCTCCACTCTTTCCCTAGCAGTGTTAATTTGCAAATTTAAAGCTCTTTGGACAAGATGGTTCAGACGAGGTTTTTCAGGTTTGGGGCTAACTTCTGTGCATTCAATTCTCAATCCGCCCTGAGGGAGGCTATTGTTTCAGCCTCCTAGGCAATTTGCAACTCAGCTCTTTCTGTTGCTACTCGGCAACATATTTCTCTCCTTTTGCAGCTCTGAGTCCAGCCTCCACCCATATGGATACCAGACCTTTTTCCTTACTACGTTTTTTTTGTCTTTTCTTTTGCCAAAATTCGGATTTTCTCAGCAACTAACTGCAGATTGTGCCAGATTTCCTCAGCCCACATCTCCTGTTTGGGGCTGGACAAGCTTTATAAGCTTTTAGCAACTTTACCAGTGGAGAGCAGTTAAGGACAATTGTTACCCGTGTTTCCATGACTTTTCTGACAAAGAATATCGGTTTCGACCGAAAATTAATTTCTCCTTTATTCCGCGACTAGTGGTTATCTCCATATAAAATACCTCTTCATCACCTCAAGAGTACCCTGCTTCGCTGTGCCAGTTAAAATGTAAGGCCCCAAAAACTTACTCGATGAGACTCTTAAAAGGGCTTACAGGTTTTTTCTTTATGTACTCTGATTTAGACACACGGGAGAAATACCAACAAGATAATTTTTAGTAAATAGTTTAAACTCCAGTCATATTCTACAGTGGGTGCCTTGCTTTTATTTTTCAAGTCAGGTTAATTATGTTAGCATTATAGCTTCATGCCTGAAGTAGGCCCTTGATGACAGGAATGGGAAGCAACTTTGTTGCTCTCCAGCAAGTATAAGTAAAGCTAGCAGTCATATTTTTTCATATCCCCCACTTCAAAATAAGGAAGTTTTATCATGGTTTGTTTCTTTCTTTAAAAGTCAACAGATGCAAATGGTTGGTTGAGGTGCTGTCTACAGGAATCAGTTTGAATAGCTTAATTTTTTTTCCCCCTCACTAGTACGATTTAATTGGTGTTAGCAACAGGGAGAGTAGTGGTTCTGTTTTGTGGCTTTAAATGTTGTCAATTAAGTGTGTTCTAGTGCAGAAGATGATCAACCTACCACCCCCCACACACACACACAGTCTTGCTGGTTGACAGCCAGATGAATTATGCTGGCAGTGATAGGCTTAGACTTTGATATTAGCTTTTGGGTTTTTATTGTTTTGGATTTTGTTATCATCTTTAATGAACGGTTGTTTCTTTTTAAATGCTTGCAACCCAAGTGTACATAATTTTAAATCACTTTGTTTGTGTGGTGTTGTAATTCCAATGTTTTCCCCGGTGATATCTCTAAAGTATGCTAGTATTTAATCTAATGAGGAATTTGATTAAAGTGTCAACTCGGTTCCTTTGTAAAATTATTTTAGAAAACCAAATGATTTTATGCTTTTGAATAGTCATGCAATAAATGTTTAAATATTATTTTATTTGAATATGTTAAATCTAGTGTGAAATGGATGTACAGGTGGAATAATCCAGTGGCTCAAGAGTATGCTCAGGTCACTGATTATGTATGACTTTGTACAAGTCATATAATTAGTGACAAATTCAGAGTTTGTCTGTGGGAATTTTACTGCTGTTATTTTAACAGTATAAGATGGTATAAGATGGTCTGCATGGATTTATATTATGTGTGACAACACGCTTCTGGTTTTCCAGTTACTTTTAAAAACATTTAATCAAGTGTTTGGTTATATTTTGTATATAGATGGTCCAAATCACAGCATTAAATGTAGCTTGCAAGCACTTCTTTACAGATACTTTTCCCCCTTATTCTTTTAATGAAAAAAAAAATAAAAGTAGGGGAACAAAACAGAGTTTATATTTGCTTTGAAGAAATGCATGCTCAAAATAAAAAATTGGGGAGCAACACACTGCTGATCTAAAAAGACTTAAAACAATTTGGGTGTATGTGTATACACAAAAATATGTTTGTTAAAGGTAAGTAAGTATTTGGGTGGGTGAGAAATAGTCTTGTTTTACTCCTCCAAATTAATGATAAATGTTCTTCCTCTTTCTCCTCTCTCTCCCTCCCTCGCTGCTTCCTCTTTCTGCTTCTTTTAAGGTTTAATGAAAAGTATCTGATTAAACTGAATTTTCATTCCTGATTTATTTAATCCAGTGCATTCATTTTTATGCTATCCATGTGTCTGGGCTAAGCTAACAATTGATTTATAGGTGAAGCTAAAGGTTTTTTTATGTGACTTTTTAAAAAATTCTATTTAATTAGCCATTGTGTAATATCCTGTTAACTTCTAATTGCAGCCAGTCAGATGATGATTCTGGGTCAGCATCAGTTTCTGGATCTGGTTCAAGCTCTGGAAGCAGTAGTGATGGAAGTAGCAGTCAATCAGGTAGCAGTGACTCTGAGTCTGGTTCAGAGTCTGACACATCTAGAGAGGAGAAACAAGTTCAAGCTAAACTACCACCCAAACTTGATGGATCTGAGGTAAAACAAAACATAAGTTAACCCTTTGTGGGGAAAAAAAAATACTCTGTGCAGAATAGTTGCAAAAGTAGTTTTGATTTAAACAAACAAAACCCCCATAACTTTTACTTAGAATGTTGATTGGGTTAATGAATTCACATACTTAGCTCTCATAATGAACAGGGCTGCTAAGTTCTCGTTTCTGTAAATACCTACAGTTAGATAATTACCTAAAAGTGGTGTCTAGCAATCTCTTCAATGCAATGGATGAGTTACCTCAACTCTCATCTGTTTCTCTATGTAATAGGGCCTTAATTTGGATGATATGATATACATGAAGGGTAATAAAATATTTCCTACTGTAAGATTGAGAGGCTGTTAAGGATACTTTTTTTGTGTTTGTGTTTTTGGGTTTTTTTGTTGTTGTTCATATTCATGGTTTTGATACTGTCTCTCACAGTATCCCTCTGGATAAAATGTCCAGCATACAGCTAGGCAAGTCCATAAAATGATGGGTGAATAATTGGCTGATGGGTCAGACTCACAGTTGTAGTAAATGGGGTTACATCAGGCTGGTGACCTAGTCATCAGTAGGGTTCTTCAGGGCTCAATATTAGGGCCTTTTCTCTTCAGTGTTTTTAGAAATGATCTGGGCACAGGAATTGAATGTACATTAAGTTTGCCAACAATACTAAACCAGGAGGAGCTGTTGACTCCCTCAAGGGTAGAGAGGCCTTATAGAGAGATCTGGATAGACTAGAAAACTGGGCAATCACCAACTGTATGCAATTTAAGATGGCCAAATGGCAGATTCTGCACCTGGGGCAGAATAATCCTGGGTATATGTACAAATTGGGGAACAAGCAGCTGGAGAGAGCAGTGCTGTGGAAAGAGATCTGGGGGTTTGGGTTGATGGCAAGTTGCATATGAGTCAACAGTGTGCCCTAGGAGCCAAAAGGGCCAACTGTGGCCTGAGGTGCATTGCTAGCCAGTCGAGAAAGGTGATTGTCCTGCTATGCACTGCACTGGTGCGGCCCCACCTCGAGTACTGTGTGCAGTTTTAGGCACCTCAATATATGAAGGAGATCAAACTATTAGAATCATAGAATATTCTGAGTTGGAAGGGACCCACAAGGATCATCGAGTTCAACTCTTAAGAGAATGGCCCGTACAGGGATTGAACCTTGGCATTATTAGCACCATGCTCTAACCAACTGAGTGTCCAAAGGATGATGAACAAGGTGGTGAAAAGCCTCGAGGGCAAGACTTTCAAGGAGTGGCTGAGGTCACTTGGCTTGTTCAGCTTGGAGAAGTGAAGGTTGAGGGGTGACCTCATGGCAGTCTACAACTTCCTCAGGAGGGGTAGTGGAGGGGGAGGTGCTGATTTCCTCTCTCTGGTGACCAGGTCAAGGAAATAGAATGAAGCTGCATCAGGGGAAGTTCAGATTGGACATTAGGAAAAAGTTCTTCACTGAGAGGGTGATTGGTCACTGGAACAGGCTCTCCAGGGAAGTGGTCATGGCGCCAAACCTGTCAGAGTTCAAGGAGTATCTGGACGACACTCTTATTCATATGATTTAGTTTTAGGTAGTCCTGTGAGGAGCAGGGAGTTGGACTCGATCCTTATGGGTCCCTTCCAACTCGAGATATTCTGTGATTGTGTGTACTTCAATATTGCCATATGAAGCAAAAATAGATCAGCAAAGTGGCCTGGAAGGACTTATCTAGATAAGTTTAAAAATTTACTTTAAAAAAAAAAAAGAGTTATCTTAATAATAGAGGCCTGCACAACCATTGTTATGCTTAGTGTAAAAATTGTGCCAACAATTCTTGTATAACATTCCTTTCTACAGAAGTCTCACTACTTTAAAATGCTATCCAATATTATTAATGCATGTGGTATTTTGTAGTGAGTTTTTTATTAATAATAAAATTGAGATTCATCTTAGTAGTGATGCTGCTCAGCTTAAGAAAAGTAAGTATGTGGTAAACTGCAAAGTTTCAATAGGTTTAAATGACTCTTGTATCTGAATTCCAATTCAGTTTTGGAAGTCCAGTCCAAGTATACTTGCTGTGCAGAGATCAGCAGTGCTCAAGAAGCAACAACAACAGAAGGCAGCCTCATCAGACAGCGGTTCAGAAGAGGTGAATAACATATAAGTTAGTAAATAAAATGTAAAAATGCATTTCTCATTACCCCATATGTTAGAATAAAATTATATAGAGCCAAGTTCTGTTCTCTCTGTGTTTAACAAATCTGGTTTTATTCTATAAAAGTAATGTTCGAATAACTGACACGTTTATAAGGAAACATGGGGGGAATATTTAGTTGCATGTTTTCAGGTGAGTTGTGTCAAAATGATAGCAGTTTAGATTGATATCTTTAGCTAGATATTCTGTGATGTATGGACAAATTTTTCAAGTCACGTTGTATTAAATTTCATTGTATTTCTTCCTTCTGAGTTCCATAAAGACAGTTAAAAATACTAAAATATTTTTCCACTATTGTTTCTATATAAAGGTAGCTGCTGAAGTTTTCAAAAACACTGTGGAGTAGAAAGCTAGATTTTTGCAACTTTTGTAACAGTTATAAAAGAATTCTTGTCTTTTAAGAACCATACTTCAATTTTAGAGATTTTTAAAACCTAAGCCATAGGCTCAACAAAAGTTGACTTTCTTCAGTATGAATATCTTTTAAGGACTCTAGTGACTGTGAATTAGAATTTATTTGAAAGCAGACTTTCATATTTCCTTCATTATTAAAAAAAAAAAGCATTGTAATTGCAAGTCAACATTACTGTGTGTCTCTTTTTTAGTCAGATCTTGCTGCTCATCATTAAAACTGGACACAGGAGTTAATTATATATAGTTAAAATATTAGTTTATAGGTCTTGCTAAATACTCTTTTCTTGAAGACTTTTTCAGGGTAAAAATGATTTAAATTTAATCTCTATGAGATTGGTTTTAGGAAAATAATTTTAAGAGGGTTCATCAATTTATTAAGTTTTTTTTGTTTGGGAGTGGAGAGAGAAGAAACATACATGCTATTCTAACAATTTTCTTAGTGGTATTTAAATGTGAGAGTATATGAAAGGTGAGACAGCTCTCAAAGGGCAAGAGGTTTTATGAGGCTTTTGATAGAACCTTCATCTTGATTTATTAACTTGCAGCAGTCTAAACTGCCGATATGTAGGCACAATGATTATATTTTAAAACAGTTTTTTTGTAGTGGTTTCTAGAGTTCTGCTGACATGGTATGTTTGTAGATGGAGAAATATGAAATCAATAACAATCCTGATCTTATTCAATATCAGTGGGTACACTGAAGGGGGTGAAGAGGATAAGACATGAAGAATAGGATTTCAGTTTGAAAGTGGGAGCTGAGTTATCTTTTTAATACTAAAAATACTTCATTCTTTTTGTGGTACTGAATTGTGTATATTCTTTCTTTCATCTGCAGGATCCATCGAACAGTGAAGATTCTGCAGACGACTCTTCCAGTGAAGCCAAGAAGAAAAATCATAGAGAGTAAGATGTTTTTCATAAATAATTTTTTGTTACGGCTACATAATGCTTATAATTAGCCAGTCTTAATTTCTCTGCACCTGAAATACAGTCTTGCGCTTCTCAATTTTGATTAACATTCTGAAATATGTTAAAATAAATACTCTCAAAGGAATATATATAGATATTAAAGGTCTTTTCCAACATAAATTATTCTATAATTCTATGATATCACTATTCATTTCTGAGCAAAAGAGACTGTATTACCTACAGCGTTATTGAAAAACATTCATCAGCACTTTTTATTTTTAAAATAGTCTTATTTGTGGCATGTTTTTGAGCTGAAGGTCCTCTCTGAAAATTATTGAAGAAATAGGAAATTACTTAATTAAGTTGTCTCAGATAAAATTTGAATTGGAATCCCGTAGTTAATGCCAAATTTTGAAACACTTTAGAGGCAACCTTTTCCCCCCAATTATTACAGGTTTGACAGTAATAAACCATCTTTGGCTAGTCAATAAACCTAAGTTGAAATTTAGCTCATTTTAAGCTGTAAATGAAATAGTTTGTGAAAAAGGTTATACCTTCTCATTGGTAGTGACCTCTTGTGTGCAGGGGAGGGGTGTTTTTGTTTGTGATTTTGTGGTTTTTGTTTGGTTGTTGTTGTGTTTTGTATTTTTTTAATGAACAGTGTATAGAAATTGAATTGTTTTTTCATTCCTCTTCTTCAGTTAATTTAGTCATCTATATATTCAGGGTTGTCAATATAATATCTTCAAGAAATGGGGGGGGCAAAAAGAGCCTGTTATGCAAAATAGTACTTCTCGAGTGAATTGTCATTCTGTCTTTTGTTACTTAAGAATGTGATTAAACCTAACAACATAATCTGTTACAGGAAAGATAGTTTATAAACTAGTAACCAAATAACCCCATATATCCAGTGCTTCAATTTTGATTTATACCTATTTTGAACAAGTATGTTTGCAGCTGTTATCTGACATGCAGAGCTGATTTCTATATATAAACTTAGTAAGGCATCCAAGCCATAAAGAGCGTGATGTTCTATATGTTGTCTATATATCTCCAAATAAATACAAGTTGTGTATTTGCATAGGGGTGGGGGAGTTGGTTGGTTTGGGGTGGGGTTTTTTTCTGCTTTTATTGGAGGGAGAGGTTGTTGTTTGGGTGTTTTTTTAATTTACAGCTTACAGAAAAAAATCTTTTAAGGAAACAGATGATTCTATAGTATTTCCAAGACACACAGATGTATTGACCACAATGAAAATGTAATTTGAGGACCACTGCATATTTAATTGAAAGAAGTGTCAAAGCCCTGATTCTTAGGGTTCCTGATCTGAAATGGAATGAAAAGGTCTTTGAGTAGTATTTCACTTTTGAAGGACATTAGTACTATTTGATCATCTTGGTCAAAGACCCCCTAAGCCTGGTAATAGATAGTAGTATAAAGATTTAGCAACCTTTCAAAAATGCATGCCAGATTTTCTTCCACCCCCAGCCAAGCAATTAAGATTAAATTTCTCTGTACAAACAGAGTCTGAGGTAAGATACTGTTGATCAGTGGGTACATCTTTCCTCTTGCAAAGTAGAATATCTCAGCTAAGCAGGAGAACAGAGATACGGCCACTGGGAGTCATAAGTGGCTTGCTCATAATATCTTGCATGAGTGTTAAGCACTGAATTGGAAGCTTAGTGGGGGCTTTTGGGAGCCAGTGCCTCTGATTGCCATGGTTGAAGTCTTTCTGTGTGTTTCCCAGTCTGATTCTGTATTATTTTTTGTTCCTGTGCTGAAGTTGCTAATTATTCACATGAGGCACAGGGGATATAGGTATTAGAGAATTTTGGATTCTGCAAAATATAATGTTATGGTTTTTATGATGAGCCTAGGTAAGTTCCAGTAAATATGTACCTTTCCAACTAAAGTTATTAAGGATGTCAGGTTTATTCATGTCAAAATAAATCAATTATTAAAGCTGCATTTTATACAGAAATCCATATTTTTGGTTTGATTTGTTCTTTACATCTGTCTCTTGATAATAGAATTCAATTCCCTTTGAAGCCATTTGGTATTTTTACCTGTTAGCCATCCATGATAATTTTCCATCATTCTAGCTGAAATTAGTATTATAACATTTTTGTTTCTGTGAAGAATGTTGAAATTAAAGCAGCAAGCCTGTGGTGAATGCTTGATTTAAAAACAAAACAACCCCCCCCAGAAAACTAATGTGAGTTACTATTTTGTTTCTCAATATGTACAGTGAAGACTGGCAAATGTCTGGGTCAGGGTCAGTATCAGGAGCTAGTTCTGATTCTGAATCAGAGGAAGATAGAGAGAGAAGCAGTTGTGAAGATAGTGAATCTGACTATGAGCCAGAAAACAAAGTCAAAAGCCGGAAACTTCCAAGCAGGTAAGAAGGTCTTGCATTTTAGCTACTCTGGTACTATTTCTAATTTGGAATCAAGTATTGTACTACTATACAGGCAAATGAAAACATTAATATTTATTACAGAACTTGAAAACTTTTTTTAATCTGCAAAAGATGTTATCATACCAGTGATTTGTGTTGAATACCTCTTTCCTGTCTGCTCCAACTGAAATTGGTGTAACTGAGCAGTCATGAAATACATGTATTCAGAAACAAATACAGAAGGCTTGTAGTTGTCCGTGTTGAAACTCCACTGTTGTGTTGTATCTTATTGCCTTCAAGAATTGAGCCAAAAAGTGGCAAAAAGATTGCAGGACAGAAAAAGAGGCAGCTTGATTCGTCAGATGATGATGACTATGACAAGAGAGGATCTCGTCGCCAGGCAACAGTCAATGTTAGTTACAAAGAAGCTGAAGAAACCAAGACAGATTCTGACGACTTGTTGGAAGTTTGTGGAGAAGATGTCCCACAGCCTGAAGAAGATGAATTTGAAACTATAGAGAAGTTTATGGATAGTCGAATTGGCCGAAAAGGAGGTAATTTTGTTATCAGTGTTCTTAAGATGTTGCACTGCATTGTGGTGCAATGCCAACAGCAATTGTTCTCGGCTGTAGGTAACCTGTGATGTTTGTAAAGAAGTTTTAAAGTACCAGAAAGTAATCTTATTTTGTTTTTCCTACTCATAAGGATGTTTCTTTTGTAAGCCTTATAAAATAAAACATAGAAGAGCTTAAGTAACTAGAGAAGTGGTCATAGAACCAAGCCTGACAGAACTCAAGAAGCATTTGGACAATACTCTCAGGCACGTGGTGTGACTCTTGGGGGTGGGCCAGGAGTTGGACTCGATGATCCTTGTGGGTCCCTTCCAACTCAGCTTATTCTGTGATTCTGTGAAAGAGAAAAAAATGAAGTGGAATATAGCTCCATATCGCTTAAATGCATAGCATACTGTTACATCACTATTTGTACAGTTTATTGATATTTGATAGGTATAAACTCTATACAGGAGGGTGAAGAAAAAATGGAATGAATACGAGAGCTAACCAGTATCCTGAATGATGAAGGATGATGTTAGGAAGGCTGAACCATTGAGACTGTGATTTCGGTTATTTATTTTCAAATAGTCCCAATACAGTGCAACGGATGGTGGAATATAAAATTTCAGTGGTGTGCTTGCATGTGCATTTCTAAAAGTAATGTTATGGATGATGCTAGGGGTTTCATATTTCCAGCAGCTGGTGAGATGCAGTGTCCTGCTTGTGTATTGCTTCTTTTTTTTCCAGTGCATTCTTACTCTAGCCCCTGTCTCGGTTTTGAAAGACAGGTGTCTGCTAAGGAAGGCAGAAGCCCCCCTTGAAGTGGCAGATATAACCCCTTTTCCCTCTAAGTTATTATATTTTGAAATCAAGGGCTTTTAGGCAAAGATGTGGGAAATAGGAATAACAGTTCTTTACTATATATATATATATATATATATATGTATATAACCAGTCAAACAAAACAACAAGAACTATGGCAGTAACAGCAAACACAAACCCAGTCCCAGCCTTCTTGGCTGTCAGGCTATTTCCCCTCGGGTGCAGTTCCGCTCGCAGCCGGCAGGGGCGCTGGCGGCTCCCGGTGAGATGGGCAGGTGCAATGGTTCCCCCGCGGCTGCAGGGGGCGCTCCGGAGCGAGCTCGGGAAGCATGCGGCACCAGTGCCCTGGGATCCCGGGAGGGATGGAACAAAGGCTTCACAAACCCCTGGGCAGCCGATCCCGGACTCTCAGGAACAGCAGGCTGGAACGGCAGGCTGGAACGGCAGGCTAGAGCGGCAGGCTAGAATGGCAGGCTGGAGAGGCAGGGACGAACACAAATCCCGGGTGGCAGGCGAGATGTATCCAGATGGGAAAACCCCACGGAGGCCCAGGCAGGCAGGACGAGCAGGGCTACAGCGTAGCGAAAGCTCGAAGCAGCAGCGGAGCAGGGCAGCCACAGCCCGGTCTCCAGCAGGGCAGGGAAAGCGGCTTTTGGGGTCCCGGCGTTGTTTCCAGCAGGAAGAAAGAACGGCCGAAAGAAAGAAGCAGCAGCTCCTTTCTCTGCAGCTCCTCTCTCCGGACGCTCAGAGCAAACTTGTTGGGTGGAGTCGCGGGAGACAAGCACTCAAGGCATGATGTTCAGCAAGTCTCGATTTATTTTTCAAAACTACACTTACTTATAGTACCTTTAATTAGCTCATACATATTGCAAAAGTCGAGCTCCTCATTGGTGGGAGCTATTCCGTGGGATCTGCAAACACGGTGGTCTTATCTTTCTCTTCCATATGGTTTCTGTCTTCTTTCTTATCTGAATGCACATTCTGTTATCTATGCAACTTCTTGCTCAAGGACTCAGTGTCTGCATCTTTACTAAGCCTCCTGTGTTATCATGACCTTTGCTTTTTAGCCATTCTTCAGAAAGACTCTCAACACAAACTGACCCCACACCCAGGTGTAGACAAAGGAGTAGCCAGGCCCGCCCCACCCCCCTTTTTGTCTTTCTTAAGTACAGCTATTTGTCCCCTAGCAACATGCATATGGGAGAAAATTCCTTTAACAGGAAAAAAAACTAAAACTAGACTAAAACCCCAACATTATCCACCCCGAATTTTTCCCATACTAACATGTTACATGAAACTTAACTTTTTTAACCATGTAAATCTATGCATCACCCAAATTATATGCAAATATACATGCTGATACTGATACAAGTACAGAGCCGTGGGTAGTTCACCCTAAAACAAGGTCCCCTTGAGGTATGCATCGGGTCTCTCCATCCTTTTGCATCACCCACCAGGTGCAACCTGGTCCCTGAGCAAAAACGACCCCACGGATGGGTTTGTCTTTGCTCAAGGCAGACTTTACCCAAACAGTTTTCCCAAGCATACCTCTCATGTGCACCACTGGAACCTTATCTCCATCTGTTGTTTGTAGGGGTTCGGATTGGGCAGGGCCTGCTCGGCTGGTGGAGCCTCGGGTGTTAACTAACCAGGTGGCTCTTGCTAAATGCATCTCCCAGTTTTTGAAAGTCCCCCCACCCAGTGCCTTCAAGGTGGTTTTAAGCAGTCCATTAAACCGCTCAACCTTCCCAGCTGCTGGTGCATGGTAAGGTGTTGGGGAAGATGAAACAGGAAAGCCTTATAAATATGATTGCCTGACAAAAGATTTTGGGAATATGAAAACTATAAGCGACATCGAAATGAAAGCCACCTTTGAGATACCAAGTCTTAGTTACTGAACAACTGGAAAACAATGGTATGGCCGACTGAAGGTAATCCCCTCTTGATTGAACAATACCCTCTGCTTGCAGGCAGGTCCAAGGGTCAGAGCAGACCCTACTAGCTCAGCAGAAGGGGTCCAAAGAGTAGTTTTTAGAAGTTAAGATGTAACACTCTATGGTAATATAAGAACTCTTACAGGCTGTATGTAAATGCTATAGGATTTGTATCTTGTATTAGATTGGTTAGTGACAATTAGAATATTCAGTACAGAAGATGATTTATTGTATTGTAACCAGGACTTCAGACACTCTTACTATACACACTCTTAATACACACTCTTACTATACTCTACACACATTCTCTCTCACTACTTCTTCACCCTCATTCCTCTCTCTCCCCCTCTCTCTCTTTGCTTACCCGCTTACTCTCTTGCTCTCTTGGGCCTGCTCAGAGCTGCCAGCTGCAGCTCTAAGCAGTGCCCCTGTACCCACGCCCTTTGCAATAAACCGCATGTTCCAAGATCTGACTACAGAGATCTCTCGTCACCGTCTCCATCCGTCTACACCCGATCCAGACTGAACACCCTGCACCTACAGTCTGGCGCCCAACGTGATTGCCGAACCCCCCAAGCTCCTACAGTAAGGGATGTGGTACACCCACTCTATACCATGTTCTCTAGCCCAGGTGTTTATAAGGCTGTTCTTGAAATGAGTCCCATTGTCAGACTCGATTCTCTCAGGGGTGCCATGCCTCCAAAGGACTTGCTTTTCAAGGCCCAGGATGGTGTTCCGGGCGGTAGCATGAGGCACAGGGTAGGTCTCCAACCATCCAGTGGTGGTTTCTACCATTGTGAGCACATAGCACTTGCCTTGGCGGGTTTGAGGCAGTGTGATGTAACCAATCTGCCAGGCCTCCCCATACTTGTATTTGGACCATCGCCCACCATACCACAGAGGCTTCACCCGCTTGGCCTGCTTGATCGCAGCGCATGTCTCACAATCATGGATAGCCTGGAAGATACTGTCCATGGTTAGATCCACCCCTCGGTCCTCGTGCCCACTTATAGGTGGCATCTCTGCCCTGATGACCTGAGGCATCATGGGCCCATCGAGCTAGGAACAGCTCTCCTTTATGTTGCCAATCCAAGTCTATCTGGGACACCTCTATTTTTGTAGCCTGATCTACCTGTTTGTTGTTACGATGTTCTTCATTAGCCTGGCTCTTGGGGATGTGAGCATCTACATGACGGACCTTCATGGATAGCTTCTCTACCCGAGTGGCAATGTCTTTCCACTCTTCAGCAGCCCAGATTGGTTTTCCTCTGCGCTGCCAGTTTGCCTTATTCCACCTTTCCAGCCAACCCCACAGAGCATTGGCTACCATCCATGAATCAGTGTAGAGGTAGAGCTTTGGCCACTTCTCTCTTTCAGCTATGTCCAGAGCTAATTGGACAGCTTTGAGCTCAGCAAATTGGCTCGATCCACCTTCCCCTTCAGTAGCCTGTGCAACTTGTCATGTGGGGCTCCATACAGCGGCTTTCCATTTCCGGCTAGCGCCTACAATTCGGCAGGAACCATCAGTGAAGAGGGCGTATTGTCTTTCACTCTCTGGTAGCTCGTTATATGGTGGGGCTTCTTCGGCACGTGTCACCTGCTCCTCTTCTTCTTCAGAAGATAACCCAAAAGTCTCACCTTCCGGCCAGTTCGTAATTATTTCCAAGATCCCAGGGCGACTTGGGTTTCCAATTCGGGCGCGCTGCGTGATGAGGGCGATCCATTTGCTCCAAGTAGCGTTGGTGGCGTGATGCGTGGAGGGAACGTTTCCTTTGAACATCCACCCCAGCACCGGTAGTCGGGGTGCCAGGAGGAGTTGTACCTCTGTGCCGATTACTTCTGAGGCAGCCTGGACTCCCTCATAAGCTGCCAAGATTTCCTTCTCTGTGGGAGTGTAGTTGGCTTCAGATCCTCTGTAGCTTCGGCTCCAGAATCCCAGTGGTCGGCCTCGAGTCTCACCAGGCACCTTCTGCCAGAGGCTCCAGGACAGACCATTGTTCCCGGCTGCAGAGTAGAGCACGTTCTTCACCTCTGGTCCTGTCCTGACTGGGCCAAGGGCTACGGCGTGAGCAATTTCCTGTTTGATCTGGGCGAAGGCTTGCTGCTGTTCAGGGCCCCAGTGGAAATCGTTCTTCTTGCGGGTAACAAGGTAGAGAGGACTCACGATCTGGCTGTACTCGGGAATGTGCATCCTCCAGAAACCTATAGCGCCTAGGAAAGCTTGTGTTTCCTTCTTGTTGGTTGGTGGAGACATTGCTGTGATCTTATTGATGACCTCAGTGGGAATCTGACGTCATCCATCTTGCCACTTTACTCCCAGGAACTGGATTTCTCGGGCAGGTCCCTTGACCTTGCTCTTCTTGATGGCAAAACCAGCTTGCAGGAGAATTTGAATTATTCTCTCTCCTTTCTCAAACACTTCGGTTGCGGTGTTCCCCCACACAATGATGTCATCAATGTACTGCAGATGTTCTGGAGCCTCACCCTTTTCTAGTGCAGTCTGGATCAGTCCATGACAGATGGTGGGACTGTGCTTCCACCCCTGGGGCAGTCGGTTCCAGGCGTACTGCACGCCCCTCCAGGTGAAGGCAAACTGAGGCCTGCACTCTGCTGCCAGAGGAATGGAGAAAAATGCATTGGCAATGTCAGTTGTGGCGTACCACTTTGCTGCTTTGGACTCCAGCTCGTACTGGAGCTCCAACATGTCCGGCACGGCAGCGCTCAACGGTGGAGTCACTTCATTCAGGGCACGATAGTCCACAGTCAATCTCCATTCCCCATCAGACTTGCGCACAGGCCAGATGGGGCTGTTGAAGGGTGAGTGGGTCTTGCTGACCACCCCTTGACTCTCCAGCTCGCGGATCATCTTGTGGATGGGGATCACAGCATCTCGATTTGTCCTATACTGCTGGCGGTGCACTGTCGAGGTGGCAATTGGCACTCGTTGCTCTTCCACTTTCAGGAGCCCAACTGCAGAAGGATTCTCAGATAGTCCAGGCAGGGTGTTCAATTGCCTAATGCCCTTTGCCTCCACAGCAGCAATCCCAAATGCCCACCTGAGTCCTTTTGGGTCTTTGTAATAGCCATTCTGGAAGAAGTCTATGCCCAGAATACACGGGGCCTCTGGGCCGGTCACAATCGGATGCTTTTGCCACTCCTTCCCAGTCAGGCTCACCTCAGCTTCCAAAAGGGTCAACTGCTGTGATCCCCCGGTCACCCCAGCGATGGATACAGGTTCTGCCCCCACATGTCCCGATGGCATTAAAGTACACTGTGCCCCAGTATCAACCAATGCATCATATTTTTGTGGCTCTGATGTGCCAGGCCATCGAACCCACACCGTCCAGAAAACTCGGTTCTCCCGTGCCTCTTCCTGGCTAGAGGCAGGGCCCCTCTAGCCCTGGTTATCATTCTTTCCCTGGGCGTACATATGTCATGGGTTAGCTAGCCTAGTCTTGGAAGTGATGTTCTCGCAAAGGAGTGCTTACAGTTTTCCCCATGACCTGACAGAACCTATCAGATGGCCAGTTTGAATATGGACAATTCCTTAAGCCACTAAAAATTGTGACCGCCTCTGTGATACACACTTAGGAATAGACAAACTCCCCCCCCCAAGCTCTCTCTCGTTTCCGGTGCTGGGACAAGTGGCTGAGGGCCCCGTGCGGGGTCCCGTGGGCCTAGCCCAGGCCCTGCTCGGGCCAGGCCAGGCTGGGCCATGGCCATCCTGGAGCCAATGGGCCGTGTTCCATATGTGGACCCCGCCCCCCCCCCCCCCCCCCCCCCCCACTGCCTTGCTGTGGACAGCCGGACTGGCTCAGCTCCCTCCCTCCACTGCGATAAGCCACATTCCAGCTGCAAGGCCTAGGTGAGATTAACCCTTTTAGTGCTATGAAGAGCTGAAAACCTGAGGGAAGAGAAAGAGGAGATGCTTAAAGCTGAAATTCTGTTGTGAAGCTATGATATATCAGAGTATCCTGTTGTAATTCCATGAAGATATGGGGGGTGGAGTGTTCAACTCATAAGCAAAAGCACCTGCACTGAGATAGGCAGATGCTGACAAAACTGTAATTTCATGAGAAGTTTGGACAGGGAGAGATGGAAGCGATGAGGACTTTTGCTCCAAATGGGAAAGGAGAAAACCTCAGTTCCTAGAGATGCTCCCAGAGATAGTCCTAAAGATGAAGATGAGGAAGACCCTTTGCTCCCAGGGAAGGAGAAGGGCCTCTATTCTTAGAGATGAAATGCTCCCAGAGATGGGTGAAGAGAACTTTTGTTTCTGAACGGCTCAACCTTAAAATTGTACCCCAGAAACCTTCAAGAGTGGGCCCTCGAAAGCAGTTGTGGGAAAAGCTGCAAGTCGGGGGAAGGGACTCACATGTGAGCAGAGAGACCTCTTCCTAAATGGACTGAACAAAGTTATTTGGAAGTGGGCGGCTGTCTCGTTGTGATAATGTTTTCATAGCACGAGCAAGAAGAGACTTCTCTTTCTAAATGGACTGAACAAGGTTATTATGGAAGTGGTAAACAGACTGAACATCTTAAGGGTTGTCTTTTTACATTGCCACTGGGAGAAGTGAGGAAGGTGGGGGGAGGAGAAGAGTTCTGAAGGTGTGGTATAAGTTTTTTTTCTTCTTTTAGGTCTGTTAATAAACTTCTTCATATTCTTTGAAGTTTGGTGCCTGCTTTGCCTTTCTTCTAATTCTTATCTCACAGAAGATAAACAGTAATGAGTATTTTGGACCAAACCACTACAACATGCTGGAGGTACCTTAGAGGGGATCCGACATATCATCCTCCCTTCTGTAATACCTTGCAGCTCGGTCACGGGAGGCTGAGGCTACTTTCACCTTAGCGGAACCCCCTTGGTTAGTGTTTCCCTCCTTGAGTTCATGCACCCGCGCTGCCAGGACAGAAGTGGGTTTCCCATGCCACCTTCTCATGTCTTCCCCATGCTCGCACAGAAAAAAACACAGCTCAGCTCGTGGAGTGTACCCTGTCTCTCTAGCAGGACAACGGGCTCTGACTTGTGGGCCTGTGACTCACTGGTGCCACACTGATCTTCCTCCCTCATTTCCTTCCTCATCTCCTTCATCTCTTCTTTGAGGTCCTTAACCACAGCAGAGACATGAGCTTTCAGTGGACCATTGACCATACTGTCATAATTCCTGAGCCTGTTGGCGACAGAGCCCACTGTTTCTCGGTTATTGTCAGCATCAATCGTTGCAATGAAGGTGGTGTATTGTGGTGGCCCTAGCTTTGCCAGGTTCCACAACATCTGTCCTGTGCACCTGACCTTATCGAGGTCGTTATCATGCTGTCCATCCCTCCGAAAGAATACCTCTAATACTGCCACCTCTCTTAGCTGCTGGATCCCTTCCTTGAGTGTCTCTCACTTCATTCTATGATGGTACTCCTGCAGTCTTTCTTTGTGAATGAATCTTTCTCTCTCACTCATTAAGAGCCGCTCCCAGAGAGAAAGGGGCCCTGGCTTCCTCACAAATATCTGGTCCACACCTAGGTCCTTGGTCAACGATCCCAGATACCTTGCCTCACCACTATCCAGTTGCACACCTATGCCCATAAGGTCCCAAACCCGAAGCAGCCAGGTGGTATAAGGCTCACGCCCCCTTCACACAATGTCTTTTCTCATACTACGGAGACTGTCGTACAACAGGGACTCAGTGATGATTTCTGGCTCTGGCTCTCCTGCTGGTTGTGAGGGCCCTGGTTGCCCATCATCATTAACTGGTCATACTGATTTGGTCTTACACTTCCTCCTTTGCACAGGGGCGACTGCTGCTGGCTGTGGTTGTCCTTGTGGTTCAGCTGAAACCTGGACGGTTGTAACATCCGTGGGTTCCACTGCTGCACCATCGGACTCACCCTCTTTGGGGCAGGGAGAGGGTTTTTCACTAGCTGAGGAGGTGTATTCCCTTAGCACTTGGCATATCTCCTGGCACATCTCCTGCATCCCCTTCACCAGTACCTCCACCCAGTTCGGGTAGTCCATTTCCGAGGTGGGCTGTTGAGTGGCATCAGGCTGTGGGGCAGGGTCAGGCTGTGGGGCAGGATGTCTAGTGTCTGGGGCTGTGTCAGGCTCTGGGGTAGGATCTCTAGTCTCTGGGGCCGGTGTCTGGGTAGTTATCCAAGTCAATCTCAACTTATCCCTGAATGCTAAATAGAGTAGGCCTATTAGCACCAGTTGGTTTGTACTCAGAGGGAATCTAAACCCTTCAAAAATTGGTTGGGTGGGCCCAAAGAACTGGTTGAGGGATTGGGAGAAAACTTCCCCGGTGTCATTTCCTCACAGAAGGTACCATTTTTAACATAACCCCAAAAACATGCACTCAGTGTGTGATAGCTGTTTATCCATGTTCCCACATTCCAGAGGAAGTTAAAAGCCCATGAATTCCTCACCTTCTCGACCCATAGTGCAAACTGGATAACAGCAGTGGTAGCCTTAGTCAGAGGACCCATGTTTAGGTAAGGAGCTGCAAAAGGGAAGAATATAGCCACGACCACCTGCCACCCGAACCAGGGTAAACTAGACCACATAGTGCTGCCTAACAAGGTTCCTATATCCAGCACACAGAATTAAGTTATCCAGGAACTGTTATTCCTTTTTCACCCCTCTCCCTTAACGTCCTCAGGCCCCACAGTTGGGCGCCAAGATCTGTCTTGGTTTGAAAACACAGGTGTCTGCTAAGGAAGGCAGGAGCCTCCCTTGGAATGGCAGATGTGACCCCCCTTCCCTCTGAGTTATTATAATTTTGAAATCAAGGGGCTTTTAGGCAAAGATAGGGGAAATAAGAATAACAGTTCTTTACTATTATATATCTATATGTGTATAACCAGTCAAACAGACAACAATAACTATGGCAGTAACAGCAAACAGAACTACAAACCCAGTCCCAGCCTTCTCGGGTGCAGTTCCGGTCACAGCCGGCAGGGGCGCTGGCGGCTCCCGGTGAGCAGGGCAGGTGCAATGGTTCCCCCGCGGCTGCAGGGGGCGCTCCGGAGAGAGCTCAGGGAGCACACGGCACTGGTGGCCTGGGATCCCGGGAAGGGATGGAACAAAAGCTTCACAAACCGCTGGGCAGCCGATCCCGGTGTCTGCCCAGACCCTCAGGAACAGCAGGCTGGAACGGCAGGCTGGAATAGCAGGGACGAGCACAAATCCCGGGTGGCAGACGAGATGTATCCAAACGGGGAACCCCTCAGAGGTCTGGGCAGGCAGGGCGGGCAGGGCTACAACGTAGCGAAGGCTCGAAGCAATGGCAGGGGCAGCGCGGCCATGGCCCGGCTCCCAGCGGGGCGGGGAAGGTGGGCTTGGGATCCCGGGGTTTCCCTGGCAGAAGGAAGAGCAGCCGAAGAAAGCAACCTCTCTCTCTGTCCAAACTTCGGGGGCCGACTGACCGCACACCCAGGTGAAACAAAAGAGTAGCCAGATGCACCCCACCTACAGTGGCTAGCTCTTTTGTTTTTCTTAAATACCCAGCCATTTGTCCCCCTAGCAACACGTATGGGGAAAATTCCTTTAACAAAAAAAAGCCAAAAAGCCAGGAGAGCTCCTAAAACCCCAACAGCGGGTTGGAAACAAACTTGATCTAAGCATTTGTTGCATTAGGTAAGGAGCCACTGGTCACAACATTTCTTGGTCTGTTCATGTGGATGTGGTACCTAACCCTGTATATGTTCCCATATATGCACTATGTGCCCATCACAGTCCCCTTTTTTGAAGCAGGGAGAGAGATCAGGATTTCTTTGTTCCTGTACTGTGGGATATCAGCTTATGTCATGGTAAGGGCAATGAGGGTTATTTGGAATGTGTGTTCAGGGCTGCTCTTCTAGCCTTACCTCAGTGATAAAGGAATAAAATATGTGATGGAAAAATGCTGTGGCAGCTCCAGAGAGGTGCAAAGTTATGCAATGTGCTGGGCCCTGGCTACTATTTATTGGACACTGCTCTATACTAGACAGCACCCTCATGAGGACGAGGAGGAAAAAAGACCAACAGGCACCATGGCCACCTAAACTGCAGCTGAACCAGAGGAGCAACCCATGTTGGTAGCAGTCACCCCTATACAGAAGAAGAAATCCAAGGCCAAATCAGTTTGCTTTAGTGAGGGATGAAGAGGAAGTAGGGCCCTCAGAACAGGAGGAAGAGTCAGGGACTGTGGAAGGTATCTTTTCAGCTTTATACCGGCTAGCGCTTGTATTTCAATGCCTTAGAAAGCCCCGAGCAGCCTTGAGAGGTAGCAAGGGCGATCTAGCACTTTGGTAGCTCTAAAATTGGTACCTGAATCAGCTGCAGAGCAAATACCATCAGCAGAAGCAAAGAGGGAGAAATATAGCTCCCTGCCCGCTCAGTTCCCTGCAGTTAGAAGCTTTCAAACGAGACAGACAACCAGAGATGTTCGCAGGAAAGTCGCTGAGCTGAGTGAGAGGGCGTGGCCTCTCCTCGACCATCTTTTATTAGGAGAAGGGGAAAGGGGAGGACTGGGGGCGGACCCGGGGTGAGCGGCCAATCAGACACTGCTGAAGAGTCTGAGTTACATTTGGCTTTGCCCGCGCTTGGAACAAAGGACCTCTGAGCACATGTCTTTGGGAGGGGGGAGGGGAAGCTCGGAACAGGCAGCAACAATTCCCTATTTTTTTTCTTTAAAGCTGGGTTGTAACTCTTAGCAACTTAAAAGTGCATAGAACAGTAACAAAACAACAGTGCAAAATATAATTGTAATCTATCGTCCTTACAACTCAACAGTACCTAGGATGCCTTTAAACTAGTTCCCCAGTCAAAACTCAGGGGTTTAGTTAGGACATCTATGGTATGGAGTATCAGGATGAAGATTTACAAAATACAGTGCAAAAACCTGAGTGCAAAACAGTGCAACTTAACTTAAGGGATTAACATAAAGATCTGCAGTAGGGGGTTTACATGAAGGTGCAAAATCAGGATTCTTTTTTACGGCGTCTCTTCCAGGAGGCAGTTTTAACCTCCTTAACTTTTGAGGAAGTGACATAAGGTTTTACCCATTTCCCTGGGATCCATCTCAGTCCTTGAGGGGTAGATACACTGGCATACCCATGTCCCCAAGTTACAAGTTTGTACGGTCCTTGGATTTTTTGAGTCTCTGGGTCCCAGATCAGGACTTCTGGATTTTCCTTCAGTTTCTGTCTCCCGGTGTTCTGGAAATGACGATAGATGGGAGGGTTTGGATCCTCAAAGGTGCCATTCAGGAAGTTTATGGTAAACAGTGCTTTGCTGAGTCTGAGGATAGGTGAGTTGAGTTTGGTGGTCCCTGATTGTTGTAGCAGCATTCGCTTGAGGGTTTGATGGGCACGTTCAACAATGCCTTGTCCAGTTGGGGAGTGAGGAATACCTGTAACATGTCGAAATCCCCACTGCTGACGAAAGTTTTTAAACTCCTGGGAGGTGTAGGCAGGTCCATTGTCAGTTTTTATCTCCTCAGGTATACCGAGCACAGCAAAAGCTTGGACAAGATGTTTTTCAACATCCTTAGCTTTTTCACCTGCATGTGCAGAGGCATACATAGCACCAGAGAAGGTATCAATAGAAACATGAACGTATTTTAATCTCCCAAATTCAGGGAAATGTGTGATGTCCATTTGCCACACTTCACCGCTATTGATGCCTCTGGGATTGACCCCCATGCCCAGTGATGGAAGCTGTAGCTTCTGGCAGTTGGGACATGTTGCCACTATTGCTTTTGCCTGTGTCCGCGACAGATGGAACATGCGGATAAGAGCAGGAATATTTTGATGGTACATGGCATGGCTCAATTTTGCTTGTTCAAAAACTTGGGGGAGCTTTGGTAAGTCAGCGGATAGAACTATATCTGCTGGCATAGCCAGAGCATCAGCTCTACAATTACCTTCCGCAATAAATCCTGGCAGGTTTGTATGTGATCTCACATGCATGACAAAATAGGGATGCTCTCTGTGGGAAACCAGATAAATTAATTTTGAGAGCAAATCATAAATTTTCTTGTTTGAGATTTCTTTTAGGAGAGCGTGCTCAGCTCTAACAGTTACTCCAGCTACATATGCTGAGTCTGTGACCAAATTAAAGGGTTCTTTGAACCTCTCAAATGCTCTAACAACAGCTGCTAATTCAGCTACTTGTGGTGATCCCTGGATTACCTTGATGTCAGATTCCCACTTTTGCGTCTTTGGATTTTTCCATGTGACCATGGACTTTTTACTTTTTCCTGAGGCATCAGTAAAAACGGTAATCGCATCGAGGGGTTTTCTACTTTGAATCTCTCGAGGGATGAAAGAGAATGGCAGATTAAACATGTCATGTTTTGGGTAATGATTTGAGATTTGGCCTGAGTAACTATCTAATGCAAATTGTAAATTTATATTATTTTGGAGTAGGTGATCTAATGTGTCAGTTGTTACAGGTAAGTAGATGCATGCAAAGTCACACCCTGCCAGGGTGCGGAGCCTTGCTCTACCCTTCATGATAATTTTTGCCATTAGTTCTTGTGGCTGTGTGATGGTTTTAGGAGGTTGGAGTGGAAGGAATACCCATTCAATTATGATGAGGGGTTCCTTCTGCTCTTTGTCCCACTGAAATATGAGGCCATGAAAGCGTGGTACCCTCCCTAGAATGACAAGCTTAAAGGGTAGGGAGGGCTGATACCTGTGTGCTTGTCTGGTGGAAATGAGCTCTTGTATCTTTTTGAGAGACTGCCTTGCCTCTTCTGTCAGGGATCTAGGGGATGCTGGACCACCTTCCCCTTTTACTAGGTTTGCAATAGGAGCTACATCCTCTGTGGTGAGTCCTAACCAGGACCTTAAATACTTCAGTGTCCCACAGATCTGTTGCACTTCTTCTTGTGTTTTTGGGTTATTATTAATGGTTACAGGTGTTGGGGTCTCCTCCCCTGCCGTGTAGCCCTGGGAGAGGAGCCCTGAGGGCACAGACACGGGGTTTCCCTGCCCCTGCTCAGCCTCGTTCCCATTGGTTGGTTTGTGTTCCCTGCGGGGGCAGAAGGACCCTTGGTCCGGTGCCTGGAACAGTTCCTGGGCAGAGCTCCGGCCATGCGGCTGGAGAAATAAACATCTCTCTGAAACATCTACCAAGAATCTGTCTGTCCATATATATTTCCTTTCCACGGGACTCCTGGTTTGATATATGCATGTTGCAGTATCCCCACTGCAACATAATGGTGGAGATTTGTGAGCAGAACGATCCCCGATCCCTAAGCGACTGATTTGTGTGAGTAAACCCTGGAAACTTTGGATTCCTCTTCTTGGTTTTGCTTTGCTATTCCATATCTAAACTATGGAGGAACGGTGGGAAGACTCTTGGCTCTCAGAGCCGCATATGGACATTTATCTTAAACTTGAAAAGATTCTTGAAAAACGATTTGTAAATTTTAGCTTGGTTCAAGCTCAAAAAGAACTGAAACACTTCCTGGCATGGTTGTTTAAGAACTTTTTCTATGTTTCTTGGGATTTAATTATTACCAAGGGCTTTTGAAAAACCGTTTGGACACAGTTAATATTGGAGTCAAAATATATGCCGATGGAAGAATATTTTCGTGAATATTATTTAATTACCGAGACTGTTGAGCAATGTCAGCTGTGTCCTGGTGAAGGGAAGCCTGGCGCAGGGACCGTGCGGCCCAGGCCACGTGCACCGAGCGCTCTGCGAGCAGCAGCGAGGCAGTTCCCGCGTGCGGGCGGAGCCAAGCGAGCCGCAGTGTCGGTGGCGGAGCGAGGCGCGGCGGGAGCAGCGGGACCCGGCGGTGCCCGCCCGGCCCAGCACAGCGCGTGGTGGAGCGAGCCCCGGGAACGCCCGGCCGAGAGGGGCGGCGCGCGGGCAGCGGCTGGCGGCGATGGCGGTGGAGCGGAGCCGCGCCCAGCTGAGACGCGCGCTGGAGCAGGGCGTGGGGGGGTCGTCGCTCGGGGGCCCGGCCGAGACGTGGGTACAGCGCCTGGCAGCGGCAGCGAAGCTGCGACCAGAGGAGGCGACGCACGGAGAACTGAGCGGCGCGGCCCGGCCCGGCCCGCACAGCCCCGAACGCGACCCCGGGAAGAGCGCGCAGGCACGAGCAGCCCCGACAATTCCAACACGGGAGCGACCGAAAGAGAGAGCAAAGACGCAGTGAGACAGAAAACAGCAGCCACTCGGAAAAAGGAAAAGATCATAGTAACTAAGATCTTAGGGATAGTAAAATGGTATAATGTTAAGCAAAATTATGGTTTTATAACAAGGTGTGACAACCAGCAAGACATATTCATTCATAGAACTGCTATTAAAAAGAATAACCCTGAAAAATGCATCCCAAGCTTGGGAGATGGAGAAGTCGTGGAATTCAAAATTATACGAGGTAGAAAAGGGTTACAAGCATCGCAGGTCACTGGGCCTGATGGTGTTCCTGTAAAAGGCAGTATATATGCAAAAAATCGTAGTCATGTTAGACAATATCTCCATTGTAAGCCCCCCCTACAGTCTCCCTTTCCTAATCCCACCTTTCCCTTTTACCCTATGTCCTATTACCCCCAGTGTATTCCTAATCCGTTTTTTTATCCATGGTTTCCCTCACAAAACCATGCTTTTGCCAATTGTTTCCCCAAAAATCCCTTTCCAATGCCGAGTGGGGGATGAAAAGGGGGAGGGAAGAAGTTAAACCCTCTCCTGCCTCAGTTTCCCCACAAAGCATGCTCAGAGAGTTCTGTCTCCCTTCTGTCAGCCCTAAGATGTTCCACAGAATCTGATTGGACATTTAAAGACTCAGGAGGGTGGCTTGTTTTGTCTTGAAACTGTTCTTGTTATGTTTATCCAGTTGTTTTCATTTTCCTTTTATTAAAATAAAACGGGTGAGGTGTTGGGGTCCCTCCCCTGCCATGTAGCCCTGGGAGAGGGGCCCTGAGGGCACAGACACGGGGTTTCCCTGCCCCTGCTCAGCCTCATTCCCATTGGTTGGTTTGTGTTCCCTGCGCGGGCAGAAGGACCCTCGGGTCCCGTGACTGGAACAGTTCCTGGGCAGAGCCCCGGCCATGCGGCTGGAGAAATAAACATCTCTGAAACAGTATCAAGAATCTGTCTGTCCATATATATTTCCTTTCCACGGGACTCCTGGTTTGATATATGCATGTTGCAGTATCCCCACTGCAACAAGGGACAATCACCCAATCCCTATCCCTGTGTGAGCTGCGAGATATGCAAAAAGATTTCAGCAGCCAGTTGGGTGAGCCCCTGGTGACTCGGCTGCTCCAGTGCTGGGATATCATGGCCAATGATGTGAAACTAGATGGTAGTGAAGCCAAGCAACTGAGATCCCTGTCATGGGATGTGGGCATTGACAAGGGAATTGGGAAGAGGGCAGAAACTCTCAGTCTCTGGAGGCAACTCCTGTCAAACATGAGGGAAAGGTATTCTCTCAAGGATGATCTAGTAGTACGCCCAAGCAGATGGAATGCTATGGAGAAAGGTATCCAGTACTTGAAAGAATTAACTGTGCTGGAGGCAATCTCTAGGCATTCAAATAATGAGCAGTCCCCTGTAGACCCAGATGAGGTCCAGTGTACACAATCCATGTGGCAGAAGTCTGTATGGAGCGCGCCATCGTCATACACCAAATCATTGGCATTGATGTCAATGAAAGAAGGAAAACAGTGCTTCAGGTGACTCCTCAACTCAGGCAATATGAAGATCATTGTCTTTCCTCCCTACCGACCTGTGCCTCGGCTGTGGAAAGACTGTCCAAGACTGTAGACAGACTCAAAAGATTTGAGCAAGTTAGAGAGGAAATGTCCCATGCCTCCACCAGTATGGGCCAGAGTGTCTGCTATTGGGAGCAAGTGCCCCCTGCTTGAGAGAGAGGGTCCACACCACGAGGTAACCTGTGGTTTTACCTGCATGAAGACATGAGTAAGTGGGATGGAAACCCCACCTCTGTCCTGGCAGCCCAGGTATGTGAGTTGAGAGGAAGAACAATCACTGCATGAAATTCTTCAAGGATAAATGCTGCTTCAGTTTCCAGTGGGTAAATCCTCAGACAGAATAGGAGGGCTGATGTTACTTCTGATCCTCCTGAAAGGACCTCCAGGTCATATTTACAAGAAGTGAGCAACAAGTACTATGACCAGAACTAGAGGAGGACTGCCTCCAGCTAGGTGGAGGAAAGGGGCAATCAGATCTACTGGACTGTGTGGATCCAATGGCCTGGCACATCAGACCCACAGGAGTATAAGGCTTTAGCTGACACTGGTGCACAATGTACCCTGATGCCATTAAGCTATGTAGGGGCAGAATCCATCTCCATTTCTTGGGTGACAGGGGGATCACAACACCTGACTGTACTGGAAGCTCAAGTGAGCCTGACAGATTGAATGGCAAGAACACCCCATTGTGACTGGCCCTGAGGCCCTGTGAACTCTTGTCATAGATTATCTCAGGAGAGGGTATTTCAAGAACCCAAAAGGGCATAGTTTGGCTTTTGGGATAGCTGCTGTGGAGACAGAGGACATTAAACTACTGAATACCTTGCCTGGTCTCTCAGAGAACCCTTCTGCTGTGGGACTGCTGAGGGTTGAAGAACAAGAGGTACTAATCGCTATCACAACAGTACATTGTTGGCAATACCGCACCAACCGGGACTCCATGACCCTCATCCATGAGATGATTCATGAACTGAAGAGCCAGAGAGTGGTCAGCAAGACTCGCTCAACCCTTCAATAGCCCCATATGGCCTGTAAGTCCAATGGCAAGTGGAGACTGACAGTGGACTCTTATGGCCTGAACTTTAGTACCAACTGGAGTCCAAGGCAGCAAAGTGGTGCCACCATTGACATGGCTAATGTGTTTTTCTCCATTCCTTTAGCAGCAGAGTGCAGGCCACAATTTGCTTTCACCTGGAAGGGTGTGCAGCACACCTGGAACCAACTGCCCCAGGTGTGGAAACACAGCCCCACTATTTGCCACAGACTTATCCAGACTGCACTGGAAAAGAGCGAGGCTCCAGAACACTTGCAATACATTGATGGCATCATCGTATGGGGCAGTACAGCAGAGGAAGTTTTTGAGAAAGGGGAGAACATAACCCAGATTCTTCTGAAGGCCGGTTTTGCCATAAAGCAAAGTAAGGTGAAAGGACCTGCCCAGGAAATTCACCTTTTAAGAGTAAAGTGGCAAGATAGATATCATCAGATTCCAAAGGATGTGGTCAACAAAATAGCTGATATGTTCCCACCGACCAGCAAGAAGGAAACACAGGCTTTCCTAGGGGGCTGTGGGTTTTTGGAGGATGCATATCCCAGAGTACAGTCAGATTGTAAACCCTCTCTATCATGTGACATGGAAGAATGATTTTAAGTGGGATCCTGAACAACAAGAAGCTTTTGAAAAAATTAAACAGGAGATTGTTCATGCAGTAGCCTTTGGGCCATTCAGGACAGGACAAGATGTGAAAAATGTGCTCTACACTGCATCTGGGGAGAATGGTCCTTCCTGGAGTCTCTGGCAAAAAGTAGCCTGGGAGACTTGAAGATGACCCCTGGGGTCCTGAAGTTGGGGATACAAAGGATCCGAGGTCTGTTACACCCCCAACTGAAAAAGAGATACTGGCAACTTGTGAGGGAGTTTGAGCGGCTTCAGAAGTGATTGGCACTGAAGTACAGCTCTTCTTGGTACCCTGAGTGCCAGTGCTGGGCTGGATGTTCAAAGGGAAAGTCCCTTCCACACATCCTGCCACTGATGTGGTGTGGAATAAGTGGATTGTGGCACTTGTCCTTTATCAGGGAAAAAACCAGCGGAACCTTCAATGGGAGCCAATGTCTTTTTCAGTAGTTAAAGAGCTCAGTCGGACCGTAACTGAGCACAGTCTAAGCTCTCCATATTTTGCGAATTTGCTGTCTTCTGTGTTTAATGCTTATGTTATGACCCCACATGATTTAAAATCGCCTGCTCAGCTTTTGCTAACCTCCCCGCAATACTCTCTGTGGGAAACTGAGTGGCAGAAAGGATTACAAGCCCTCCACTTTTGCAGCCCTTTGTCAGAGACTGAAAATAGTTTATGCCTCAAACACTGATATAAAGTTTTGCTCATTATAAGGAAGCTACAACTGAAGAAGCTTCCTTGAAGACTGGGACTTTGAACTGAAAGTCAAACTGCTGATTAGATAAAGGGAAACTCATTGTTCAGTCAACCCCGGCTGACTTTGGGGTGGGGGGAGAGCACAGCTCACAGAAGCCAGGTTTACACAGACTCCCTGCCCAATCGAGGCAGAGGGAGGAGGTTTCGGGTACGTGGCATAACCTCCGGTCAGAGGCACTAAACACTCATCCTCCATTACACAAACTGGCCCTGTCGCTGTTATCCTCAGGGAGACAAGAAGAATCACGACATAAGGCAGGTCAGATGATATGGCCGAAGCAGAGCTAAGACCACGGTTAATGGAAAGCTCATCTTTTATAGTGTGGTTTGCAATAAAGAAATTACATGATTGGCCTATTCACCCACCACCTCTCAAGGTGATAGGTTGAGCGGTATAACGCCCATCTGTAAATATTTTTCCATGTACCCAAAACAATATACAGTTCTCATAACAATTATGCAGCTGCAAAGAGTTTAATTTTCTCATGAGAGACTGCATGAGAACGAAAGCTTCTCACAGGAAAACAGGAAAACTGTAAGAAGCTTGTGAGAAGCTGTGAGAAGCTCTCTACCAGCTTTTTAGCATTCACATGGCCCAGCTATGGAAACCCCAACCCCACAGGCCACATCCAAGGGACTTTCACGTGAGAGGCTTTGCACCAGAGGACTGCCCCCCTCCCCCAGGGGGACATGCCTGGACATTGCTACCTGGCTCGAGGGTATATAAACCCATCAGATTCTATGCTTTCACCACCAAGACCAACTGGAGAGGATCAACGGAACATTGTTGGGATCCGCGGAGTGGTGATATTTTCCTTATTCTGTCCCTGTCACTCTTTCTGTCCCCCCACCTATTTTCTACTTCTTTCTTTCTTTCTCTCTCTCTCTCTCTCATATTTACCATCAAATAAAACCCTTACTATTGTCACTGGCATATGGTCTCGTTTGCACCTTAATTCAGGCAGAGGCATTTCTAAGAACCTTAAAACTGGATCTCAACATTTTATTGGCGTAGTTGAGCAGCATACCTCTGACCTGAAGTGCCTTTCACAATAGCTTTGTCTCCTCTCATGAAAGTATTTACTTTCAAAAACTGCGAGGACTGTTAATATTCTTTCCGTAAGAGTCTTTAACACCTGGGCCAACTTCCTTTGAGGTGTTGTGGAAATTGTGGTGAATGGATTTGGGGGTTTGAATCCTTTGTCTATGTGGTGGTTGTGCAGAGCCTAGAAACTCCTTTTTGGTGGGGAACCACGCCCCAACATAGTGTGAAGCTGCACAGTTCCTGTTATGTGGCGGTTGTATGGAGCCTAAAAACTCCTTTTTGGAGGGGAGCCACGCCCCAACATAGTGGGGAGCTGTAAAGCTCCTGTCACGTGGCGGTTGTGTGGAGTCTAAACTGTTTGGAGGGGAGCCACGCCCTTGTGCTTTTTGTGTTTTGTTGTGAAAAGGCAGAATTGGCAGGTTTTGGTCCTGAGACCAATTCTGCAGCTCCTATCTTGTGGGGAGCCCCCCCCCAACAGTCTGTGGTTTATTGTGGAGAACTAAAATTGGCAGGTTCCAATCCTGAGGCCAAAAGGCAGCTGCTGCCTTGTGAGGATGGTGTTGTCCCTATGCAGGCTTAGGTATTTATCCTGCAGCTCCCTCTGTGGGGGTTATAGAGAAACTTTAGAGGGAAATGACTGTCCTGAGTAGCCAGTGCAAAAAAGTGTTTTGTTGTCTTTCCTTGGTTAATTTGTTAGTCACCTCTCTACTCCTGGGGTGGACTTGGTAAAAAAAAAAAAAAAAAAATTGAGATAAGGAGCAATTGGTTACTAAAAGATGATTGATTACTAAAAATGTGATCGGTTATTAAAAAAAAAAACCAAAAAGGGGTTTTAGGCATTAGCATTGCTTGCTGCCGAACTCGATCATGTCCAAAAGGAAAATCACTAGAACAAAAGGAGCAAACTGATAAGGCAAACTGCTCCAGGGCAAAAAGCAGAAGCCTACTAAAACCCCGAAAGAAAAAAAGCAACTCAAATGCCTGATTCACAGACTGCAACTCTTGCAAAAATTTTAAAAGCAGTCTCACTCCCTCTGCCGAACAATCAATTGGAGGAAACCCCACTGAAAACCTCTGAGAAACAATAGAAGTGGTGCAACAAGCATTTCACTGAATAAAAGCTAAAACTCCACCTGAATAAGTTAATGCAATTAACAACTTGTTTCACTCAGACTTTTTTTCGGGGAAGTTTGTTTCTTTTATCTTTTCTAGGAATGTCACATGTCCCGACATCAAAGATAAAGCAGTTTGAGAGCAAAGAAACTGCAAGCAGAAAAATAACACTTAAATGTGAAAACCATTGCTTCACTGTGACTTTGTGTTAGCCCCAAGAAGTTTTACTTCTTTTTAATAATCAGTCTAGTGGGCCAAATTTTCACTTTTCTTTTATAGGAACCTACCAATACATGAGATGGGGCTGTGTGAAAACCAGTGAAATTTAAAGTGCCACCATAATTTCTTGCACTGTCAGTTGGTTAACATTTGTAATTTGTTTGTGTTTTCATTGCAAGTGACTTGGTGAAAGATCAAATAGAAATTAAAGCATTCTACATATTCTTGAGTTTAATTTTTGTCTAACTTGTTTTGTCTTTTTACTGAAAAAATGATGTGGCTAAGGTCTTAGGGATGTATAATTTGTCTCAACCAATATTATCCTGAGAGTTGGTATAAGAATTTATACATATTTGAAATCCTACAAATATGTACTAACCTTCCCAGTTCTGCCTCAGATGGCTTCAAAATTATTATAATCTGTCTAATTTTTTTTAATTTTCTATTTAGTGAATTAAAGAATCTTGGCAGAACACAAGCAAATGCTACATAAGAAATGATTGAATCCCCCTTCCTAAACCAGGAGGAATACAGAAATGCCTTCTACCAGCTCTCAAACGAATGTACTGTGGAATTTCATGCCATCAATTTACTCACTAAAATTCAAAAGTAAACACTACTTGGGATAATAAAACTAAGTTTGAAAGGGAATTAATTTCATTTTTAACCCCACCAATAATTTAAAAAGCCACACTTTCTGGTTTGTGTCAAGATTAAATGACAACAATGCTATAATCTGTCTCCTGGAAAATAGAGCATAGCCCTGATATGTGGGAAACAGAGGAGTAAAAACTTTTGCAGTTAATGGTGGGTTTGATTTACAACCCTGGAAGAAACTTGGGCTGGTGTAATGACAGAGATATATAAACATTAAGCAAGAGAATTACAAACCTATGTTTCTATAGTTATAAGGAAGAATATGTATTGGGTGTTATGGTGGACGGCTTTAAATATAGTAATGTGATTTTATAGTTTAAGTTAAGAATTTAGATGTTATAATAGAAGTATATGTGTGTACGTGACCTGACAAATTATTGGTTAAAACACAGCTGCATTGCAGTAAAAAGTACTACAGGTGTTAGGTCATAAAGACAAAACAAAGTTTTGTTTTAATTGCTTATTGGATTAGAGTTATAAATTGCCATATAACTTTGAAACTTGTGACTATCCTTCGTTATGGCGACTTGTTACTAAATCTCACGCCTCTGAGACTGATGCCTTGTTTGTTGTTTTAAGTAATAAATTGTGTATAACCACGATAGTCCCATCTCTTTAATAAGAACTCTGATGGCGGTGAAAGCAGTACCAAGAAAAGGCACCAATACTGATGTAAAGATATGTTTGCATGAGAACATTTTGTATGAAAATGTTTTGTGTGTTAATCTTGTATTGTGGATACAATATGCAGCTAGCAAGAATTTTTCTTGCTTCTTTCCAGTTCCGTGAGATACTTTTCTCTCTCACAGAAGATATTAGCAGAGTTCTATAAACTATGAACGCCTGCGACCTTGCAAAGCTTTGTTTATGATACAGTAGAAAAATATTTTGACAATGGATGTTTTAGGATTTTAGCCAATCACCCCAAGGGGTGGCTGATCCTTTGACCAATTAGACTATGAAGAAAAAAGTCTATAGAAGAGTTTGTAAAATAATTAAATAAATCAATCTTGCTGCACAATTCCTGCCTGTTGGATCTCTCTTCTCCTCCCTAGCACTGCGGGATACCGTAATATTGTATCATAAAAACAAATCCTTCATACTGTATAGAATTATCCAGCGGAGTAAGAATATTACCTATGAAACTCTTCTAACTATATGTGAATGCAGTCAAGAAGAAAACACACATCCTCAACAAATCCCTTCAAATTTATTCCACAGTGCAAAGTTATACTACAAGATCTGGGAATCCTCTTGGAACTCAGCTGATTGACACATGTTAATACATGTACCTGTTGAGGATACCCCTCTATGGAATTTAAAAATGAAGACCAGCTGCATAATTCTATAACTAATTTCAAAACATATTGAACAAACATCTAAGAGATACAATATTGTGATATCCCTCACACCCACTACGCATTAAAAAACACTGATTTCTAGGATTCATGGGGTGGAAGCACTGACTAATGAAAATTGAATTGATTATTACAATTGAACTTGCATTTTGACATTTCAAACTGTTGGACACTGTAAGATTACTTATTGCTTCTACTGTTTCTATCCTTTCTCCTACTATCTCTCTTCATCACCTCCGTGGACAACCCATAAAGTGAAGACCTCTAAGAAAGAGACATTTATTACAATGTTTGAGTCACGGGGTAGCTGTCAGAGACTGAAAATAGTTTATGCCTCAAACACTGATATAAAGTTTTGCTCATTATAAAGAAGCTACAACTGAAGAAGCTTCCCTGAAGACTGGGACTTTGAACTGAAAGTCAAACTGCTGATTAGATAAAGGGAAACCCATTGTTCAATCATCCCCAGCTGACTTTGGGGTGGGGGGAGAGCACAGCTCACAGAAGCCAGGTTTACACAGACTCCCTGCCCAATCGAGGCAGGGGGAGGAGGTTTCGGGTACGTAGCATAACCTCTGGTCAGAGGCAGTGAACACTCATCCGCCATTACACTAACTGGCCCAGCTATGGAACCCCCAACCCCACAGGCCACATCCACGGGACATTCATGTGCGAGGCTTTGCACCACAGGACTGCACCCCTCCCCCAGGGGGAGATGCCTGGACATTGCTACCTGGCTCGAGGGCATATAAACCCATCGGATTCTATGCCTTCTTGGGGGGACCTTCACCACCAAGAAGACCAGCTGGAGAGGATCAACAAACATTGTTGGGATCCACAGAGTGGTGATATTTTCCTTATTCTGTCCCTGTCACTCTTTCTGTTCCCCCACCTATTACCTATTTACCTACTTTCTTTCTTTCTTTCTTTCTTTCTTTCTTTCTTTCTTTCTTTCTTTCTTTCTTTCTTTCTTTCTTTCTCTCTCTCTCTCTCTCTCTCTCTCTCTCTCTCTCTCTCTCATTTTACCATCAAATAAAACCCTTACTATTGTCACTGGCATATGGTCTAATTTGCACCTTAATTCGGGCAGAGGCATTTCTAAGAACCTTAAAACTGGATCCTAACACCCTTAAAGGCCCCTCTGGGGCTCCAGCAGTTTGCTTTGGCTGTGGCAAACCTGGTCACTTGAAAAAAGATTGCTTTTCTTTAAAAGGGACTAAACCTAAAACTCCTGCCATGTGTCCCCGTTGTCATAAAGGCCATCACTTTGTTAATCAATGTCATTCTAAGTACAATTTTGAAGGTCGCCCGATCCAGGGAAACCAGACCCAGAGCGCAGGATGGCGCTGTGCGCAGACACAAATGTCTCAGCCATGGCAGACACCCCAAGGAGGACCGCCTTAAGTCTTCACTCAGCAACTGCAGGCAGCGCCGGATTGGACCTGGCTACCCCAGTCAGAGTAACGTTGTTAGACTCCTCTGTTCATTTACTCCCTACAGGAATTTTTGGGACCCTGGGGCCTGTCATGGGTTAGCAAGCATAGTCCTGGAAGTGATGTTCTTGCAAAGGGGTGCTTACAGCTTCCTCTGGGACCTGACAGAACCTATCAGATGGCCAGTTTGAATATGGACAATTCTTTAAGCCACTTAAAGTTGTGACCGCCTCTGTGATCTACACTTAAGAATAGAAACCCCCCCCCCCCCCCCCCCCCCCCAGCTCTGTCTCGTTTCTGGTACTGGGACAGGTGGCTGCGGGCCCCGTGCGAGGGCCAGCAGGCCTGGCCGAGGCCCTGCTCGGGCCAGGCCGGGCCAGGACAAAGCCATCCTGGAGCCGATGGGCCCTGTTCCACCCGCGGAACCCCCTCCACAGCCCTGCTCTGTGCAGAGGGGCCCCTCCCCCTCTCCAGCGCTGCCAAGATTCAGCTAAAGCTGCACTGCTGTCCAGCAGAGGTCATGTGACCGACATCGATAAGCAACATTCCAGCTGCAAGGCCTAGGTGAGATTAACTCTTTTAGTGCTATGAAGAGCTGAAAACCTGAGGGAAGAGAAAGAGGAGATGCTTAAAGCTGAAATTCTGTTGTGAAGCTATGATATATCAGAGTACCCGTTGTAATTTCATGAAGGCATGGGGGGTGGAGCGTTCAACTTGTACTTGTGAGCAATAGCACCTGCACTGAGATAGGCAGATGCTGAAGCAGCTGTAATTTCATGAGAAGCTTGAACAGGGAGAGATGGAAGCGATGAGGACTTTTGCTCCAAATGGGAAAGGAGAAAACCTCAGTTCCTAGAGATGCTCCCAGAGATAGTCCTAAAGATGAAGATGAGGAAGACCCTTTGCTCCCAGGGAAGAAGGGCCTCTGTTCTTAGAGATGAAATGCTCCCAGAGATGGGTGAAGAGAACTTTTGTTTCTGAACGGCTCAACCTTAAAATTGTACCCCAAAAAACTTCAAGAGTGGACCCTTGAAAGCACTTGTGGGAAAAGCTGCAAGTCGGGGGAAGGGACTCGCATGCGAGCAGAGAACCAACCCGGACGGCTGTCTCGTTGTGATAATGTTTTCATAGCATGGGCAAGAGAGACTCCTCTTCCTAAATGGACTGAACAAGGTTATTATGGAAGTGGTAAACAGACTGAACATCTCAAGGGTTGTCTTTTTACATTGTCAGTGGGAGAAGGGAGGAAGGTGGAGGGAGGAGAACAGTTCTGAAGGTGTGGTATAAGTTTTTTTTCTTCTTTTAGGTCTGTTAATAAACTTCTTTATATTCTTTGAAGTTTGGTGCCTGCTTTGCCTTTCTTCTAATTCTTATCTCACAGAAGATAAACAGAAACGAGTATTTTAGACCAAACCACTACACTAAATTGGTGTTTCCGCCCGGTTTCAAACCGAACCTGCTACAGGGTGATAGAGGTTTCTGTGATTTTGAGTCCGAGGTATTTCCAAGGGCTTGTTCTCTGCATTTTTTCAGGTTGTAATTCAAAGCCCTTGGCCTCTAGGGCCTCAATCACCATGTTAAGTGTCTGCTCGAGATACTGATTATTGGGAGCACATACTAGCACACCATCCATGTAATGTAGGATGATGGCTTTCTCTGCTTTGGCACAGATGGGGGATAGAATTTTTGCAATATACTCTTGGCAGAGAGTTGGGGAATTTTTCATACCTTGGGGAAGTACAAGCCAATGGTAATGTTCCATGGGAGTTTCACGATTAATAGAGGGCACAGAAAATGCAAATCGAGGGGCATCTGCAGGGTGGAGTGGAATATGAAAGAAGCAATCTTTAATATCAAGAACAGCTAAATGCCAATGTTGTGGGAGCACAGGGTGAATTTGGTGTCCAGGACATATGGACGAAGTGTCGCTATTTGTCCTTCAGGACCTTCAATTTGAATGGTGTTTTTGGATTGCTTCGCATTTTGGGTACCTCCAATCCCTTGTATGATACCCTGAGATTGCAATTCCCATTGCGCAGGCCACTTATCAAATGGAATGACCAACACATCAGCACCTGTGTCTATCATTCCCATTATACTGATTTTATGTGATGGAGGTTACATTCTATTACAGGTTTGCCGTTTCCCAAAACCTCAGTCCAACAGATGGCTGGGATATGACCATCTGTGGGCAGATATTTGGGCAGTGGAATGGCCTGTGCAATGACTTGACCCTTTGGCATAAAGTACGGTGGATATATACATTGTACAATTAGGTTAGAACACCCGTTGTGATCCACTTTCATGAGTGTGGGTGTAACCTCTATCCCAGCAGGTGTTTCCCGAGTGTCCCCAGTAACAAAAAGGTATGTAAAGTCTGGCATGTGTTCCACATTCTGGAATGAGATGGGTATCACAGTCTGTTTGTTGTTGTTGAAATGGTGTGTTTCATCACAGGTTACCTTAAACCTGAGTCCAGAAGTCCAAGTTGCTTTGCAGCTCTATTTTTGTCTGAACGCAGAACTGTTAGGACGCGTTGAGTCTTTAGTTTCCCCACTGTTGACCTGGGGAAACCGTCTTTGGAGAGTTTTTATCAGCAATTATAATTGTTTTTCAAGTGCGAGCTACATGTCCCTTTTTCTGACGATAGCATATAAGGTTACCTCAAGATTGAGTTTCCCCTGTACCCATAGCATTTTCCATAACCTCCCCCACCATCCCCACTTTTTTGAAAAAGAGAACAGCTGTGTTCAGCTGCACCTTCTTTGTACAGACTTCGAGGATGGATTCAACGGTCGGAGGGGGATGCAAAGGGAGAGTGAGGATGACTTTTTTGCAAGCATCATTCGTATTCACTTGGAGCAGTTCGAGTAGGAGCGCTTGTTGGAGGTCAGGATTAGGGACCTGGGAAAAGATAGCTTTGTGCAAATGGTTATAAAAGTGAATAATATTTTCATTTGGCAATTGTTTGATGTTGGTATAATGAGATGTGGGAGTTTGAGATGGTAGTAATGTTAAGGCCTTTTCAGCAGCACGTGATTTCAGTAAGAACTGGACGAGGGACAAGCATTGCTTGTTTTTGAGGATTTGCCATATTATTGTCACCAGATAAAAGGTCTAATGTGATATAATTATTCTCAAAGTCCAGGTAATTATCTGGAGTTTGCCACAAAATTTTCAATAAATCAGATAAAATTATTTTAAAAATAATATTTTCCATTGCTTTTTCCACATCATAAAATCACCAGGTGTGAGAAGAGTTTGCATCAATGTAATTAAATCACGAGGTACAAGTAAGTGAGTTGCAAAAGTAGCACTTAAAAGGCTCTTAAAATAATTACTCTGCATCCCAAACTCCTTAATTGCCTTGCACAAATCTTTGATATTAGAATAAGGAAAGGGCGTCCAGCCAGGGTTTGCTCCTATGCTAGTATGAGAGTGTAGTAGTAGCAGTTGGAGGTACTTCCTGGTAGCCATGGGTTCTCGGATTTAAGGGGGTAGTCACGTGACTGTGGGAACCTGGGGCGGGACAATGGGAAGCAGGGGCGGGGAGTGGAGGGGCAGGGGAGGGGAGTGGAGGCGGGGACACGGCGGGAGGAGGGGAGGGGTTGGGGGCGGGGTTGTGGGAGGCAGGGGCAGTACTTGAGTCACGGGCGGGAACAGAGGGAGGGGTGAAACACGATGCTGTGGGGGCGGGGTTGGGGGCAGGGACAGGTTCCGACCCAGGAGTGGGAAGGGGTGGGGACAAGAAGGGATTTGTGGGGTGGGGGAGAAAGGGATTGTGGGAGGTGTAGTTTGAAGAAACGTTGCATCCGCCATTATCGGAGACAAACAAACTCGGAGAAAAGGGGTCTGGGGGAGGGGGTTTTTCCCGGGCTGCGGGCACATGGCTATGGCTGTCCCTGGGAACAAAGAGGTCAGGGGAGAAGGGGTTTTTACCTGCACTTAAAACACGAGGACTAGAAACTGGGGACAAAGGAGTGGAGAAAAGGGGTTGGAAAGGTCCTGGGATGGGCTCCGGATTCCCGTCCAAGGCAGGGTGCTGAGGAAACACGGGTGAGCCAGGAGGACGATAGCTCTCCTGTGCTAAAAAGCAATCTGCCCTAGCTGTGTTTTCCAGCATAGGGGAAGAGGGGTCAGGGACACAGGGATTGGAAGGTGTAAGAGAATTAACAGGGTGTTTTTGCATTGGCTTTTCATGTACTGCCTTTTTCTCCGGCAAAGTATTACTTAGCAACAGGAGAGGAAAAAATTTTGAAACTGTTTCATCTCCAGATCATCTGAGAGAGAAGAGTTTTCTCCCCACCTTATCCCAAAATTCAGGAGATCTCATATCCTCGGAGGTCAGATTAGGAAAGTACTGGAAAAACCATCATGCAAAAGATTGAACTAGATTTTTAGGGTATTTATGCCCAGTACAAGAAAGGTAGCTTTGAACTTGGTAGTATATTTCTCTGTGGTGTGCTGAAACCTCAGACCCCATTACGAATGAAACACCACAAATCTCAGCCCCAAATCGCAAAAAAGAGGAAAAAAAAGAGAAAATTTGCACCAGCACCAGCTTAAGACAGGAGCCCCTAAACCAGCAGGGAAATACTCACCAGAATTCTGGATTTACCACAGGAAAGCAGGTCCGGACAAAAAAATAAGTGAAGTGTGTCTTCTACTTTCCAGCCGTTCCCTCACCACGTGGTGTGGGGGAGAGGACAGGCTGAGGCTCTGGGCTCACTGTTACGCAAAAAGTAACAGCTTGCTACAAAGAGCTGGCACAGCAGGACGTGCAGGGCTAACTCCAGCAGACACGCAGCTGCTGGGACACCCTAAAAGTGTCTCAGAACCAAGGTTCAGAGATAGCATTCTGGGCGCCAAATGTGGAATACTCACAGCTTTTTACCGGCTAGCGCTCGTCGTTCAATGCCTTAGAAAGCCTCGAGCAACCTAGAGAGGTAGCACGGGCAATCTAGCATTTCAGTAGCTCTAAAAGCGGCAAATGGTAACTGCAAAGCTAATACCACCAGTAGAAGTAAAGAGGGAGAAATATAGCTCTTGGCTTAAGCTATAGTCCTGCTTTCAATAAGAGACAGAGACACACAGACGTTGTTCGCAGAAGGGGTGCATAGCCAAAGAGGGCGGGCCCCCTCTGGGGTCCTGTTTTATTCGGGAAAGGAAAGGGGAGAACTGGGGGGAGGACCCGGGGTGACTGGCCAATCAGACACTGCTCTAGAGTTTAGAGTTTCTTTCAGCTTTTGCCTGCACTTGGAACAAAGGAGTTCAGAGCACATGGCAGGGACAAGTCCTGGCTTGTTTGACCAGGGAGGGGGAAGGGCAGCTCGGGGCAGGCAGCAACACCTTTATCTACTGTGATCCACTTGCCTAGGCAATGGATAACATCTTCCTTGAAGGGATACCTTTCCTTCACGCTTGACAGGAGTCACTTCCAGAAGCTAAGGACTCATGTCCCTCTTCTAATTGCTTTGTCAATGCTGTTCTGCTGGTGGGCAGATTCAGAACCAAAGACACAGACACCAACTTAAGGAATATATAATTTACTATAATGCAAAACTGAAAAGAATTACAAAAAGATAAGCTAAGCAACGCATCTAAACATTCCTACAATAGACTGCCTATAGTGATTATAGGAGAAAGTTTCACGAAGGATGTCTGGACTTCAGGCGGCTCTCTTGAAAGCTGTTTATTGCATAGGCAAAGTTACAGCATTTCAGGGAGTGGGTATCCAGAGCCAGCCCTACAGCTGCCAGCTCCAGCTGTAGGCATACCTGAAGCCACTTTCTGTTCAAGTTACAAAGCATTTTATACTTTTCTTTGCAGAGTATCTTAACACATAACAACCAATAAGCACCATACACAATACCTTTACATTTGCCTATAGCCTATCATAGCTACTACCATCACCATATTATAGCCATTATTATCCAATCACAAGAGTAAGTAAGTTACAATTTAAGCTTACAGTGGAAAATTCTTAGACCTTTCTTCTTCTTGCTACATCAACATTTCTTGTTTGCCTGCCATATCTCTCTTTTTGGTAAAGACATGTTTTCTATTTACTTATGCTCTTCTTGAGACTTATTTACTTGGTGAAAAACATGTCTTTGTTTGTAGTCACATACCTTTGTCCTGCTCCTAAAAATCTCCTTCCAATTCATCTCCAACCTTTGCCTTCTCAGTTACTCAGCAATCACTGTTTCAGCAAAACACCTTTTATTCTATATCAAAACTTGCTTTCATTTCTACCTCATCCCCAGCTTCTACATTCACAGACCTTTCTGCCAAGCCTACATACCTTACCAAACTTTCATCCTCCCCAACAGTGATTAAGAAGGATACATCACCAGTTACCCTAATACTTTACCCCTTCATCCAGATCCACAAACATCAGCTGGGGGAAGCTGTCACAGCGAAGGAATGGAGAACCATGCCCTGCAACTGGGAAATCGTGTGGTGCGTTCACCTTGCAGGCAATGAGGCTTCCAACTTCGCTTTGAGAGTAGCCCAGCTTTTATACCGTTGAATAAACAAGCTACCGTTACTTCTAGTGCGTGAACATCTGGTTTCATTCTCCTGTTGGGTTTCTCCCAAAGCCTGGCCAGGGCTCAAGGAGGAACAAAGGGAGTTGTCTTTGATCCTACACCCCCTAACAAGGCCAGATGTGGCCTTGTCCAATGTTGTGGGTTCGGTTTTTTCAGTGATTTTTCTCCCATTTGTTACCTGAAAAAAAGCTGAGAGAAAAGGGAGGTTGATGCCTGGGGGGAATGAATGATGGGCAATTCAGAGACAAAAGACGTGGCTGAGTGCTTTGGCATACCATTGGAATGGTTCTGGGGCAGGGGGGGAAGCGGTGTGGTTTCGGCAGTTTCTTAGCTGGGGGTAGTTCAGTCTTTGCCGGGTTGGGAGCAGAGACGGTCGTGTGGTGTTTCTTCGCCTTGGACCTCTCCTGCGCAGCATTTTTTTTCAACACTGCCGTGGAGCTCTGCCTGTTGCCGGCTTTGTGAGCCCGTTGCTCGCAAGAGAGAAGCACTGAGACACCAACACGGTCCACCTGGGTTCCTGGGGGAATCATCCCTTTCCCCCTCAATCCCCATAGCCGCCGCGTGGAGGACTGCCTGGAGCCGGAGCAACACCCCTGTCGGACCTTTCCTCTGTACGGTAGTGGGACATCACAATAAAGCCCTGCCTCCCTTCCCAGCATGTATTGGCTGCTGTTAGCAGGAGCCGAAGATCGATCACCGCTCACGTGGGTGCCGGGAGGAGTTGCCCCTTCTTTCCTCTCCCTCATCTGAGCTGCCATCACCACCAGGGAGGTCCCGATCTTGCATCGGAGCACCCCCTGAAGCTGAGGGAGGTACTGATGCCTTAAGTTTTAACTTTCATATTTTTCAAATCCTGTACTGCCTAGTGTGTAACTCTGAAGTTTCTTGTAGCCTGTTAACTTCTGCTCTCTCATGCTAGGTAGACATAACAAAGCCTCTCCAGGCCTGCTCTCCAAGGACACTCAGACCGTCCTAGGCCCAAAAAATATAAACCAAAAGCCTCTAAAGGGGGGGCAAGCTTGGGGAAATTACATCATTAACTGAAGCTTTAATTGGATAATTAACCCTGATATGCAAATGAACCAAACTTATAAAAGCGTGAAGAACTTGTGACCTGTGGTCCATTTTGGGGTCCATATTGGCAGTAGCCTTTGGACTCCCCAAGGTGTACCTTTGAAGGCCCTTCAAATAAATACCTGCCTTTATTCCCTTATTCTTGTCTAGTCTCTGTTTTTAGGTGGCCACTTCAGGCATCAGTACTGTGGCCTCTCTGCTTCCACATGGGCCAACAGAACCCCCTACCAGTTGTGGTCATAACTATACCAAAGGGTGCTTGATGGGTGGGAAAAAGGCTGTTATTGGATTTTCCTTTTTGTTTGTGTTGCTGCTGTTGTTGTTTGTCTGTCTTATATATATATATATATATATATATATATAGTAAAGAACTGTTATTCCTTTTCCCATATCTTTGCCTGAAAGCCCCCTAATTTCAAAGTTATAATAATTCAGAGAGAGGGGATCATATTTTCCATTCCAGGAAGGTTCCCTCCTTCCTTGGCAGACACCTGTCTTTTAAACCAGGACAGTTTTTGGCTCCCAATGTGAGGCTCGAGAGCATCAAGAGGAAAAGGTGAAAAAAGAATAGCAATTCCTGGATAACCCATTTGTGTACTGGATATATGTTGAGAGTCTTTCTGAAGAATGGCTAAAAAGCAAAGGTCATGATAACACAGCAGGCTTAGTAAAGATGCAGACACTGAGTCCTTGAGCAAGAAGTTGCATAGATAACAGAATGTGCATTCAGATAAGTAAGCAGACAGAAACCATATGGAAGAGAAAGATAAGACCACCGTGTTTGCAGATCCCACGGAATAGCTCCCACCAATGAGGAGCTCGACTTTTGCAATATGTATGAGCTAATTAAAGGTACTATAAGTAAGTGTAGTTTTGAAAAATAAATCGAGACTTGCTGAACATCATGCCTTGAGTGCTTGTCTCCCGCGACTCCACCCAACATCTGGCGCCCGAACAGGAGAAGTTGCCCTTGCCTTATGCGATGGGGGAGTTGCGTTGGGGTCGGGTCCCGCAGCTAGACGGACGGCGAAAGAGGTCTCGTATACTGCAGCGATTTCCTCCGCGCCCGAGTGACCGCACAGGCGGGCTCGCCGATACGTGCTGCCGAAGCCTGGAGGGGCTAGCAACGGTACCGTCGTAAGTATGGAAAGACAAGCAGCACAGGAACTTTTTAAGGCTTTTTTGCTTAAGCGTAATTTTAAAGGGATTGATCTTGATAAAGACCTCCCCGCTCTTTTAACGCATGCGCGCTCTTACGGTTTTTTCGCTGACCCCCACTCCATTCATGAATTAAGTCAGTGGCGCGCGTATAGTGACAAACTCTGGGACCTTGTCTTAGATGACGATAAGCCAGCTAAAAAGATAGCTAAACTATGGAGAGTTGTTTACAATGAACTTTTAATGGTACAGGCAGAAAAGAAAGCCGCAGAAAAGATTAAAGTTGCACAGGACCGTAATCGTCTTTACGGGGAACATGGTCCCTCTCCCTTCTCTGGTCCGCCTAATCCCCCCACCTTTGCTACGGTTCACGTACCCCCTGAGGCTCTTGCCTCTGAGTTGCCTTCCGCGCCTCCCCCCCCCCCCCCCCACCTCCTGCTCCTCCCACGCCTTCTTTGCCGCAGCCTGCTCCTCCGCCCTTGCCTCACCCGTCTCCGCCGGACTGTTCTCGCTCGCGAAACCCCTTTGTTAGCCCTGAGCCTGTCCCTGGGGCAGAGTCTGACCTCGCGGAGGCCATGGCTAGGGACCATCGAGAACTTTGAGCTGCGGTTGCTCGTGAGGGCTTACAAAAGGGTGATTCTGACATGCTAGCGGCTGCTCAGGACAGCATAGCGTTCCCTGTCTTATTTGTCCCTAATCCGCAAGGGGGCGGCAATATCGCGCAGGTGACTAATCTGGATTGGAAGCTGTTAGCTCAGCTACAAGCAACGGTGGGGAATTACGGTGTCACCAGTGAACCAGTTAAACAGATGCTTGATTATATTTTTAACGCTTTTACCCTTCTTCCTGCTGACATTAAAGGCATTACTAAGCTCATGTATACCCCGCATCAGCGACTGCTTTTTGAGGCTCGCTGGAGGGAGGAGGCAGCTGTTAGTGCAGATCTCGCTAGACCCCAGGGAGATCCGTTAGCAGATATCACTGTAGATGAACTTCTAGGACAAGGTCAACATATGAGGGTTGAGGCTCAAGCGGCACTAGGACCTGCCAAGCTACGGGAAGCTATGGCAGTTGCTAAGAAAGCTATGGATAAAGTCCGAGCCCCGGGTGGGATCCCTATGTATATGAACATTAAGCAAGGCAGAGAGGAGTCTTTAGGCTCTTTTGTTGATAAAGTCATGGAGGCAATTTCAAAAGCCGGGGTGCAAGAGCACATGCACGACCCATTATTAAAACAATGTCTCCTACAAAATGGTAACCAAGCCACCCGTGCCCTTATTACTTCCACCCCAGGGGATTGGACTGTCCAGCAACTTTTAGAGAAAGCTGCGACCATGCCCACTGGCTCGCAACTATTCTTAGCACAAGCCTTAGCAAAATTAGGTGAAGGGCTTAAAGAACAGGCTATTAGCTCTCAAAATCAGGTTATGGCAGCCCTTGCTCCTCTCCAAGCGGCAGCAGCACGTCCCCGCCCAGCTCCAGGTGGCCGCATGAAGTGTTATTGCTGTGAGACACCCGGTCATATTCGTCGCGAATGTACAGCCGCAGGAATTTGACTATTCCATTGCATCCAGATGACACCAAGCGCTTCGCCTTTACCTTACCTGCCCTGAATAAAGGAGAACCAGCTAGACGATTTGAATGGACTGTATTGCCGCAAGGGATGAAAAACTCACCTACTTTGTGCCAACTGTATGTTGATGCTGCCTTGCAACCCTTATGGAGACAGATGCCTGATGCCATTATTTATCACTACATGGATGACATTCTCTTTGCTCAAAGGGATCCCTTCACCCCTGCCCAGATGCAAATTATTGTTGCCTCCTTGGCTGCCTGGTCCCTTGTTGTGGCACCCAACAAAATACAAGTTTCTGCTCCATGGAAATATCTAGGATGGACTATTACCGCTCAGAGAATAAAGCCTCAGAAGTTACATATTCAAGCATCTATTTCAAACCTAAATGAGGCCCAGAAACTTCTAGGAGACCTACAATGGCTTAAACCCATTACAGGAATTCCCAACATGCTATTGGAACAGCTACGTCCTTTGCTAAAGGGCACAGACCCATGTACTCCTGTGACGCTTACGCCGCAACAGTCTAAAGTCTTGCAGCAAATTACATCCTGTATCTCCAGAGGCTTTGTTGACCGTCTAGACCCCGACACCCCCTTATCCTTAACTGTCTGGAACAGCGGAGAACATCTCTTAGGAGCCATTACTCAGCAAAAGAAAACGGGGGACATCTCCGTTCTAGAATAGATTTCGCCCCCCTTGCAGCAAAGAGAAACAGTTACTCCAAAGATTGAAAATTTAGCAACTCTTTTAAAGAAAGGACGTCTACGCACCTGGGAAATTAGTGGCCTTGAACCTGCAGTTATCTACCTCCCCATGGAAAAACCTACCTTAGACTGGTACCTACTCAACTCCTCGCAGCTCACTGAAGCATTGCTCTCTTCTGGAGCAGAAGTTCGCACCGGCCCATTAGCTCCAAAATTACTCAACTGGTTAGGAAGCTGGACCTGGATATCCAAACCATTGCAGCACCGAGGGCCTATCCCTGATGCTCTGACAGTTTTTACTGATGCCGGACGCAGAACCAGGACAGCTGCCGTTGTTTGGCACTATAATCAACAATGGTGCCACCATAAGATCGCAGCTACCCCTACTGATACATTACAAACCTTAGAACTTGTAGCAGTACTGTGGGCCGCCCTTCATTTTTCGGAACCCCTCAATGTCATTTCAGACTCTCTTTATGTTGTAGGAATTGTTTCTAGAATCGAGGACGCTGTCATCAAGGAAGTGAAAAACCAGCGACTTTTTGATCTGTTATTACAACTAAAACATCCCCTATGGGTTCCGGCCAAATGGACTAAGCCTGTTGTCACTGATGAGCAACCCACAACAGAGGAAGAAAAGAAGGGTACAGAGGAAGATATCACAGATCCTGCAGGAAGTTGAGCAGCGGTTTTGCATTACCTTCCTTGTGGACTCTGAACAGGAGATAGAGAGTTATCTCCTCCCACATTTGCAGAGACACTTTTTGCGCTTTTGCCAGTCTAGTTGCTTTGCATGTAATTGTAATAATCATAAGGCGTGGGTAAGATTGCTTTGCGGAGGCTGTAATTTACAGTGGTGGGTCCACCAGCAACATCTATCAGAAGGGTTTTAGTGTCAGTCTTGCAGTTTTCACTGGCACCGTGAGACGGCTCAAGGAGCATTAGTACAACTCACAGGCAAAAATATCATTGACAGTTTGCAATTAGTTGAAAATCTTGAAGATCTGCAGCTAAGAGAATTAGCGTGGTCAGTACAGCATTTAGCAAAAAAGATCTTAGCCGATAGCTACTCTGTAGTTTTGCAATCCTCATGCCAACCAAATATCGGGGTCCCCATTCAGTGGCAAGTTGACCCAAGAAAGTGGGATCATGTTTGCCGGCGGTTTAAGCATCGTGCTGCTAATCGCAGGCTCAGTAATGGGTCACCCCCTTTCCTACCCTCCTAAGGTGTTTAACCCTAGAGATAATATCTGGGTCTCCTTGGCACGTGAATTGAACACCACAACATTCTGTGCCTCCTTAGCCACACCCAGTACCCCATTTTTGACATGCTTAGTTGGAGTACCACTAACAGATAATACATGGCGTAACTTCGTAATCGAGACCCAGAACCAGTTCAAAATTATTAGACCATTAAAATCCACAATGAATATTACCGCTGGCCTACAAGAGTATGATAGCTGGGATGATAAACTCCCGGTGGGCCCTGAGCCACAAGAGATAGAACTAGTTGATTCTCTTAACGCTACAGCCTGTATTTATATTAATAGTTCACGTAATTTATGCCAAGAGGGCAGCCTTAATGGCTGTTGACTGAATGAATCCAACCCCACCTTGATTTATCCTATTGGCAATGCTTCACAGTGGGATTTAGAATGGTGCAACGTTACCGTGAGAAATCGATCTCTTGCAGCCCCTGGAACGTTTTTCCCTCGAAAGTTACCCAGAGGGTTTTTCCTAATTTGTGGGAATCGTGCCTGGTCAGGTATTCCATCCAGGCCTGTAGGTGGGCCCTGTACCTTTGGCCAACTGAGTCTTGCACTTCCACAGCACCATCCTAATGCTACACACCGAACACGATGGCAGAGGTCTTTAACAGAAACTATAACACCTGAATGTCAGGATGACCTCACGCTATGGAGCAAATCAGAAATGCTTTTTACCTCCCTTTTTGTTCCTGGTGCAGCTGCGGCACGAGCCCATCGTCACTTAGAAAAACTGGCATGTTGGGTAGTTAAACAGGCAAACAGTACCAGCCGAGTGTTGTCTGAACTTGCAGAAGACCTGAGTTCAGTCCAACACGCCCTGCTTCAGAATAGAGCAGCTATAGATTTTCTACTCTTAGCCCACGGCCATGGCTGTGAAGACTTTGAAGGAATGTGCTGTATGGATCTTGAGGATCATTCTAAGTCCATCCACGCCGAAATTAAGAATTTGATTGAACACTCCCAAAAAATAAAAAAAAGACTCCGGATTTTTCGGATTAGAAGGACTTACAGAGTGGATGGGCTTAGAAGGATGGATGAAAAGTGTGATTAAATCTTTAATGCTGTTGCTAATAATTGTTTTGCTTGGTTTACTTATGCTTAGCTGTATAATGTCATGTGTAAAAAATTTAATTTTGAAGTCAGTCAATATGACTATGATCATGCAAAAAGAAAACAGGGGAAGTGTTGAGAGTCTTTCTGAAGAATGGCTAAAAAGCAAAGGTCATGATAACACAGCAGGCTTAGTAAAGATGCAGACACTGAGTCCTTGAGCAAGAGGTTGCATAGATAACAGAATGTGCATTCAGATAAGTAAGCAGACAGAAACCATATGGAAGAGGAAGATAAGACCACCGTGTTTGCAGATCCCACGGAATAGCTCCCACCAATGAGGAGCTCGACTTTTGCAATATGTATGAGCTAATTAAAGGTACTATAAGTAAGTGTAGTTTTGAAAAATAAATCGAGACTTGCTGAACATCATGCCTTGAGTGCTTGTCTCCCGCGACTCCACCCAACAGATATAGAAACCTCAATAGGCGGCACCATGTGGCCTAACCTACCCTGGTTCGGTTGGCACATGATTGTGGCTATGTTTTTCCCATTTGCAGCTCCTTATCTAAATATGGGTCCTATGACTAAGGCCATTGTGGCTGTTATCCAGTTTGCAGAATGGGTCAGTAAGATGAGGAATTCAATGTTTGTAAACTTCCTCTGGAATGTGGGCACATGGCTATATAACCATCACAGACTAAGTTAATATCTTTGGGGTTTCCTTAATAATGGTACCTATTGTGAGGAAGCAACACAGGGGGAAGTTTTCTCCCAGTCCTGCACCCACTTCTTTGGGCCTACCCCAACAGCTTTTGAAGGGTTCAAATTTTCTCTAGATGCTAATGATATTGTACAATGGCTGGTGTTGCTGATATGCCTATTCTAATCAGTATTTAGAGATAGGGTGTGATTGTCTTGGGTAACTACCCTGACATCTACCTCAGAGACTAGGGATGCTGCCCAGGAGCATGCCATAAGGGCCAGGGACACTGCCCCACTGCCTATCACTGTCCAACAGTCCATTTTAGAAATGAATCACTTGGATTGAATGGGGGTATGGGAGGAGATATGCCAGGTGCTGAAGGAATACTGTCCCCCAGCTGTTCGAAAGCCTTCCCCGTGCCCCAAAGAGGGAGAGTCTGATGGCTCAGCAGTGGAACTAACAGATGTTACAACTGTCCAGGTTCCAGGTTAACCCCGAGAGCAACCACAGCCAGCAGCAGTCACCCCTGTGCAGAGGAGGAAGTATAAGGCCAAATCAGCACGCCCAGTTAATGATGATGAGGTACCAGGGCCCTCACAACCAGCGGGGGAGCCGGAGCCTGAAATCATCACCAAGTCCCTGTTGTACGACAGTCTCTGTAATCTGCAAAAAGACATTGTGCAATGGGGCCGTGAGGGTTACTCGACCTGGTTATTTTGGGTTTGGGACCTTATGGGTCCAGGCATGCAACTAGATAGTGGCGAAGCAAGGTATTTGGGATCCTTGACCCAGGACGCAGGTATTGATCGGGTGTTTGTGAGGGAGCCAGGGCCCCTTCCTCTCTGGGAGCAGCTTTTAATGGGTGTAAGAGAGAGGTTTGTTCATAGAGTGCAGGAGCACCATCATAGAATGCCCTGGAAGACCATGAAGGAAGGGATCCAATGCATGAGTGTATTGGGTTGACCCTGAGTTGATGGACAGTCTTTAAGACCAATTACACTTCTCACAATTTACATATTTAAACTGCACAGAAAGGCGGGACTTCCCCTTTTGGTCGGAGCTCGCTTGCTGGGAGGTGGGGGCAGCTCGGAGCCTCCCGGCCCCGCCGGGCCGGGCCGGGCCGGGGCCACTGCCCCTTTCCCCCTTTCCCCCTTTCCCAACACTGTGGCACGGACCCTGGGTGGCTGGGGGGGGACTGCCTCAGAGCCACAGGCAGCTCAAACCAGCCATGGACTGCTCACAGCTAAACCCATCCAGCGCGGCTTCTGGGGACCGGCGGGTCCCTCTCCTCTCCATGCGGAGCCGGCGGAGTCAATGGGAGCCGGCAGAGCCTCCTGTCTGCAGCCAGTACACTTCGTGCTGAACTGAAGAAGACACCACGCAGCCAGCAGCACAAAGGGAGCGAGGCTTTCCCCACCGTAAAGCCTGAACAAAAACACTCTTCAGCATGGCGGCTTCAGAGTCAGAGAGAAAGAGAAGTGAGTCCCGTGGGACGGAGCTGGAAATGGCGACGGGAGAAAAGAGGGCGGTGCCGCGATTCTGGCGCGCAGCTTAAAAGAAACCTTCTTGCATGCCGTGGTAAGAAACTGTAATACCACAAACTGTTTGTCTCTTTAATCCATTTAAAGAACATGGGGGGATGGAGTATCTTCGTGTGCCTGTGAAGATTGTGAAGAATGCCGATGCCAGGCTATATAGTAGTAAGAGGCTGCTAGAGACTTGTGGCGAAGAAGAGCCTTTGTGTGCAGGCCAAAAGAACTTATCCTTAAAAAGATTAATAACCCCATGTGATGGCCCATGTTTTGCAGTGTGAAGGAACTGTGAGATTTTTCATGGGAGAGATGTTCTACACACAACAGATTGTTTGTTTCCGGGCGGATCTGCTGTTGGTGGCAGTTTGGGAACCACGTGCAACTGAAGGAAAAACCCTTTTTTCCCTTAAGCATAAGAGAGAGACTTTTCAAGAACTGGAACGCTGACTAACATCCCATGTTCTGTTATCCCTTGTGTGAGCTAGGTAAAAGGAGAGAAGTGCTGGGGGGGGGGGGATTTGCTTTAATTTTGTTTTGTTATTGTCTCTTTACTTTTAATTCTATTAGTAATAAAACTCTTTCATTGTACTGCAACTGTTTAAGGTTTGTGCCTGCTTTGCTTTTCTCCTAATTCTTATCTCACAGAAGGAAAATAAGTAAGTAATGAATATTTTGAACCAAAACCACTACATTTAATTGGTGTTTTCTGCCCGGTTTCGAACTCAACCCGCTACAATGAGAGAAGTGGCAGTATTGGCGATACTTTGTGGAAGGGACGGACAACATGATAACGAGCCTTACAAGGTCAGGTGCACAGGGCAGATATTGTGGAGCCTTGCACATCTAGGGCCAGCTGAATACTCCAACTTCATGGCAACAATGCATTTCAAGGACAACCAAGAGACAGTGGGTTCCGTAGCCAGCAAACTCAGGAATTATGAGAGTATGGTCAATGGCCCGATGCAGACTCATGTCTCTGCTGTGGTTAAGAGTCTCAAAGAGGAGATGAGGGAGGAGATGAGGGAGAACAGTTTCCATGTGGCACCAGTTTGAGTCACAGGCCCCAACGTCAGAACCCAATGTCCCCCAGCTAGGGAGAGAGGGTACAACCCACAAGCTGACCTGTGGTTCTTCCTGTGTGACCATGGGGAAGATATGAGAAGATGGGATAGAAAACCCACTTCTGTCCTAGCAGCATGGGTATGTAAACTAAAGGAGGAAACTACTAACAGGGAGTTCCACCAAAGTGAATGTAGCCCCAGCTTCCCATGACCAAGCTGCTATGCATAACAGAAGGGAGGATGACATGTCTGATCCCCTTGAAGGAACCTCTAGAATGTACACCCAGGGAGGGAATGGTAGCCAAGACTAGAGGGGCCCTGCCTCTAGCCAGGTAGAAGACAGGGAAAATCTGGTCTTTTGGACAGTGTGGATCCAATGGTCTGGCACATCAGAAACACAGAAATATGAGGATTTGGTTGGCACTGGTGTGCAGTGTACCCTAATGCCATTGGGACATGTGGAGGCAGAACCAGTTTCTACTTCTGTGGTGACAAGGGGGATTGCAGCAGTTGAGTCTGCTGGAAGCTGAGGTGAGCTTGACTGGGAAGGAGTGGCAGAAACACCCTATTGTGACTGGTTCAGAGGCCCCATGTATTCTGGGCATAAATTTCCTCTGAAGAGGGTATTTCAGAGACCCAAACGGACTCAGGTGGGCTTTTGGGATAGCTGCTGTGCAGACAGGGCATTAAGCAATTGAACACCTTGCCTGGTCTCTCAGAGGACCCTTCTGCAGTAGGACTCCTGAGGGCGTGTGTTGGTTTTGCACGGCCTGGTTTTTAGTAGCGGGGGGCCACAGAGGTGGCTTCTGTGAGAAGCTGCTAAAACCTTCCACCATGTCCAACAGAGCCAATCCTGATGGCTCTGAAGATGGACATGCCACTGGCCAAGGCTGGGCCAATTACACATGATGGTAATGCCTCTGTGATAACATATTTAACAAGAAAATCAAAACAAAGTGTGGTGCGCAGTTTTAATACCAGCTAGAGAAGAGGAGGAGGTGGAGAACATGTGAGGGAAACAACATGGAGACATCAAGGTCAGTGGAGAAAGAGGGGGAGACACCGGAGCTGAGATTCTTCTGCAGGCTGTGGTGATGACCATGGTGAAGCAGCTGTGACCCAGCAGCCCATGGGGGTCCATGGGGCATGCAGAGATCCACCTGCAGCCCATGGGGGAGGTGCCCACACTGGAGTGGGTGGGTGCTTGAGAGGAGGCTGTGAGCCAGTGGGAGACCCAGTGGAGAGAGAGGGCCCCTGCTTCCAAGCTGGAGCAGCCTGTCTATTACTGGGTCCCCAGCGGCTCTGTGTCTCACATGCATGAGCACATAGACACAGGGATGGCTTCAGTAATATTAAGCCAACAGCAAGGAGTTGAGATGGGTCCTTGCTTAGAGTTCAACAGAAAGCAGTTTATTGCTACAACTTGTGAAGGGTTCTAGAGGCAAATGACCCCAAGTACGTGACAGCTCAGGCTTAAGTATAGGGGTGTGGCTAACACCAGGAGCCAACCGGGGAAGCTGAACTGGGGTACATTACCATAACTGAACAAGGCACCCTGGGAGAGGCTTCTTTCCCTCACCATAACCGATAAGTTTGCCAGGGTCTCTTTTTGGCTGCAGTACAGTTCAAGCTTCCGCTGCCAGTGGTATCAGGAACATCCAGAGGGTGGTGGTGGGACAAATGCTGGGTTTCCTGATGGAGTGTCGGTTGGCAGGTGTTTCTGCTAGAGTTTTAAACAGAGTTAAAAATTTGCAGTTTTCAGGGGGGGCCATCCATTCCCTCCCTCTTTACATTCCCCTTTCTTTATTAACTAAGAAGCTGGAGAAAAAAAGGGGAATGGTAACAGGGGTATGGGAACATGTCAGTGGTGTAACTTTATCTGGTCGCAGCTCTGGTTGTGGGAAGGCAGGTCAGTGTCTGCGGTGGAGATTTGCGTTGTCTCCATCTCCAGGCTGCGCTTCTTTGGTCCTTGGGTTGTTCTGCATCAACTCCAGGCATGGCTGTGTCTTTGGGAGCAGTGTTTGCTGGGCCAATGTAAGGCTTTATGTTCTTGCCTGGAAGCCACCTCAGGCCTGACAGTGTTGATACACAGGCATACCCCCTCCCCCAGGTTATTAAAGGAAAAGGGCCCAGTATTTGTTGGCTCTCAGGATCTTTGATCAGCACCAGCAGCTTCTCATCAAGCTTAGCTCGGGCCGAATTGGAGAAGTGCCTGAATACAGGGGGGTTTGTCTCTGTGGACGAGCAGTTTAGGAAATTTATCATGAAAAGGGCTTTACAGAGCCTCTCAATAGGACAACTGGTCTCTGTCCCTCCTCGCTGCTGATCGAGGACTCGCTTAATGGTGCCGTGGGCCCTTTCAACAATTGACTGTCCTGTAGGGGAGTGTGGTATGCCTGTGCTGTGCTTCACCCCCCACTGATTGAAAAAGTCCCTGAGTTTGTGGGAGGTGTAGGCAGGGCCATTGTCAGTTCTAATTTTTTCTGGGATGCCTAAGGTGGCAAATGCCAGGGGAAAGTGCCTGGTGACATCTTGGGCCTTCTCTCCTGTGTGAGCCAAAGCAAACACTGCTCCTGAAAACGTGTCAATGGACATGTGTATGTATTTTTGCCTGCCGAATGCTGGATAGTGGGTCACATCCGTCTGCCACAACTGGCAGCTGTTGAGTCCTCAGGGGTTAACCCCGGAGCCCAATGATGGAACTTGGTGCTGCTGGCAGTTGGGGCATGTGGCCACTATCGCCCTCGCCTGGTTGCATGGTAGGTGGAACATGCGCATGAGGGCTGGCACATTCTGATGGTAAAAGCTGTGGCTCATCTTGGCCCGTGCAAAGATGTCAGGTATGTTAGCAGTCTGCACAGGCATGGCTAGGGCATCTGGTCTTCTGTTGCCCTCTGCAATGGGCCCTGGGAGGTCGGTGTGTGACCTCACATGCATTATATGAAATGGTTGCTTTCGGTGGGAGAGGAGATAGATTAACTTCGAAAGCAACCTGTGTAAATTTGGGTTTGACACCTCCTTTAGCAAGGAATGTTTATCTCTAGCAACTACACTGGCCACATATGCTGAATCAGTGACCAGATTAATTGGCTCTTTGAATGTCTCAAAAGCCCTGACAACGGCTGCTAGCTCTGCAATCTGCAGGGATCCTTCAACAATCTGGACATCAGACTCCCACTTCTGCATCTTTGAATCTTTCCAAGTCATCACAGACTTGTGTGATCCCCCCAAGCCATCTGTGAAAATGGTCAGGGCCTTTAGAGGTGTTTCACTCTGGAGTGATTTTGGGGCCAAATGGAAAGCCAAATTAAACAGCTTATGACTGGGTTGGTGAATGGAAATTTGGGCTGTGTAGCTGTCAAGGGCGAACTGGAGGTGCTCATTGTTCTGGAGCAAATGGTCCAGAACCCCAGTGGTCAATGGAAGGTAAATGCATGCAAAATCACACCCCGCAAGGGCGCGGAGGCGTACCCTGGCTTTTATAATGAGCTGAGCCATCAGCTCTTGAGGTGTTGTAATGGTCTTAATAGGCTGATGGTGTAGGAAGACCCACTCGATGATAAGGAGTGGATCTTTCTGCGCAGTGTCCCATTGAAAAATTAATGCATTGAACCTGGGTGACTTACCCAGGACGATGAGCTGGAATGGGAGAGTGGGGTCAGTCCTATGTGCCTGCCAGGAAGATAACGCCTCCTGGACTTTCGTGATGGATTCCTGGGCCTCAGGAGTGGTAGCACAGGGTGAGTCGAGGTCATCGCTACCTTGGAGAAGATTGAAGAGCGGTGCGAGGTCCTCTGTCGTGATCCCCAGCAGTGGACACACCCAGTTGATGGACCCGCAGAGCTGGTGGAGGTCGCGGAGGGTCTTTGGGTTATCTTTGATGGTGAGATGCTGGGGTACAACAGTCTGCTCACCGATTCGGAGTCCCAGGTAGGTCCAAGGGCAGGTTCACTGGATCTCGTCTTCGCGGATTTCAAATCCGGCGTCTTCAATAGCCTTTATTGTCTTAGTTAGAACAGTGTCTAAATAGGACTGATCTCAGGAACAAACTAGTATATCATCCATGTAATGCAGGATGATGACATCTGGAAAAGTCTTTCTGATGGGTGAGAGGATGTGGGCCATGTACCACTGGCAGATGGAAGGGGAGTTTTTCATCCCCTGAGGGAGGACTCGCCAGTGGTAACTTTTCAGAGGGCCCTGCCTATTTAGGGATGGGACTGAGAAGGCAAACCGGGGTGCATCTCGAGGATGGAGGGGGATGTTAAAGAAGCAGTCTTTGATATCTATGACTGCGAGTCTCCATTTGCATGGCAGCATGGAGGGTGAGGGCAGGCCAGGCTGCAGGCAACCTATGTCTTCAATGACTTCATTTATTTTGCGAAGATTGTGGAGCAATCTCCACCTGTCTTGGCCAGGTTTCTTAAAGACAGGAGAGTTCCAAGGGCTGTTGGTTGGTATTATATGACCCTTGGAAAGTTGCTCTTCCACAAGGACTTCTAAAGCACGCAGCTTTTCAGCTGAAAGGGCCCACTGATCTGTCCACACTGGGCTATCGGTCTTCCACATCAGCGGTGGGGTGGCGCGCTCTTCAGTGGCCCCAACTAAAAATCCTGAGGTGACTTGGGGATTTCTAGTCTAGCTCCTCACTGAGACAACAGGTCCCTGCCCCACAAGGTAATACCTGACCTGACCACGAAGGGCCTGATGGTGGCTACCTGACCTTCGGGTCCCTCCACAATGATATTATCTTTGCTACGCATGGAGACTGCAGCACCTCCAATCCCTGAGATGACTCCATTGGCTGGAGTCAATTTCCAGTCCCGTGGCCACTTGGAGCGAGCTATAATGGTGGCATCAGCTCTGGTGTGTGTCTGCCACACCTGGACAATATAACTTAGAACCTCTGTTAAGCAGACCACACTCTATCATAGGTCTATCTGGGCCCACAACTTCAACCCAGCATGCCATCGGGTTCTCCAGGATCCAGTCTCTATGATGTATCAGTAGAAAGAATTGGGCAATAGCCATTCCTTTGTATAAAAACCAAGGGGGCTTATTGCATGAAACAGTCACAAAAACTTCATCTTGAGGGCTGACGGTTTGAACTTCTGGAGTAACATAAAGTTCGTCTGGCCCATAAAGTCCATTTCCTGTAATTAAAATGTCTCTTGGGCCATCCGAGGGCCTGAATTGTCCCATAGAGATTTTATACATGCCCTCATTATCAAACTGAATAGAAAGAGCACTCACCAGCTGCTGTCAGATGCCCACCTGGACCTGTTGGGATGCCTCGGAGACTTGGAGCTCCTGGTCTGCATAGGCATAATCAGGAATTATTTCCAAAACCTCGGGATAGCAGTCAAGGCAGGGCGAGGCAGCTTGGCATTTGGTGTCATAGCGCGTAGCCATAATGCGCTTTGCTGGCTGTTTCCCGATTGGCATTGGTGGTGGAGATGACACGTTGGGCAGTCTAAGAGTGGGCATCCCACCGGTTGATGAAAGTCCTTGGCCACCCGATGTTCCTGACAGTCCTTAAGAAAGTGTCCAAACTCCCCACAATTAAAGCATCTTTGCTGTTCCTTGGGTGATGCCACCAAGGCTTCAGCCAGCCCTTTTGAAACTGCTATTGCTATTGTGTGTTCTGTGGATGTTAGTTTGGCACAGGCTTCAATCATCTGATCTATTGTGGGCTCAGGGTCGAGAGGGAGGGCCCTTAGAATTTTCTTACACTCTGCGTTTGAGTTGGATGTTGGAGTGAAAGCTCCTCTGGACTCAGGCCCAGAGGGAAGCCAAAGCACAGGGGTTGAATTAAAACTTTTGGACAAGCTGAGATACATGAAGCCACACCAAAGTGAAATAGAAATATAGATTTTTAACTTTTAGTAGAAATATATGCTAAGTGCCTTAAACATTAAAAAGCTGTAGCAGAGACCTTAAACACAGTTCTTGCTGCAGCAGTGTTACCTTTTCACAGAATTCTTTACTTTAGACAAAATATAGATAGAATTATATGGTTCACATTTTTTAGATAGAGTGTTCACATAAACAATAAGAACTGATAGAAACTATATACGCAAATCTGTGTAATACCTATGTAACACTTGTGTAAGACTTACGACTGTTAGAATTAGACCAGGATAGGTTAAGAAAAGAAAAACTAGAATCGTGTGTTAATCTTATTGGTCAATTAACGAATATAATCCACACTTCTGTAAGAAAAATTATAGAGTATAGAATATAGAGCATATAGAGCATAGAGCATATAGAGCATGTAGAAGAAGAAGCAGCTGTTTTTGCCTGCTGTTTGCTGTTGCTGCTTGCCTTTATCATGAACCCCCTTCGAACTCTGCCTTCAAGAAAGCTATGAGACTATGAAATAACTTAGCAGAACAGCAGCCTCCTCTGCTCTATTACCCTGGTCCTAGAAGGAAGGGTACCCCATCAAAAGCTCAACAGTCGGCCATTGCCAAACTGCATAAAATTTCTTTGCGGGCCTCTGCATTCTTGATCTGCCTTTCAATACAGCTCTTTAAACAATCAATAAATTTAATGAAAGACTCCTCTATGCCTTGTCTAACATCGGGAAAGTTCAAAGTGGGAGTGGCATCATCTGGGGTCTGAAGCAGGGCTGCCTCTGCTGCCTTTTTAATATCTCCAAGGACAGCCTCAGGGATGTCTTGGGCCTGGTTCTGGGGCCATTCAAACTTACCCTCTCTGCATAAATGTTCTATAGTTAAATGGGCTTTTGTGCGGTCTCCTTGATGTTTGTAGGAGCCCTCTTAACTGTTTCTTCCATGTTCTTTCCCACAGCATATTCTCTGCGGGAGAGAGCAGGCATGACACGATATTTTTGATATCGTGAGGCACTAAGGTGACAGTGGAGAGGGAAACCTGGAGCAAGTTTTTAAAGTAGGGTCATCCCCGTGTTATAAACATATATTATAATATTGGCTTCTCGCAAAATATAAAGGTAGATATTATATAATGTTAGAAATGCTTTTTTGCTGTGTGGATGTAGTTTTCTCTCTTTTTAGCAAGAATGTTAGCAAGTGTGAGCAAGTAAGATAACCTCCAAGCGAACAGAGGATGAGGCCCGAGAAGCTGCTAATCAACACTTTGTCCAGGGAACAAAAGGGCCCAAAGGCTATTCCGCCTGGAGAACGGGCGGCCAGGAGAGTCCAAGAGCCCTTATCACCGCTCTGCCCGGGGGGCAAAGAGGCCCAAAGCTGCAATCAGCCCTGACTGTCTGGAGAATTAAGAGATCCACCCTACCATCGACTCTTACCTAGCGGGCCCAACCCCAAGAATCAAGAGAAATAAAACCACAAGGCAGAAGACTACGCATGCTCTAAAAAAGGCGGAACCAAGGAGTGGCCATGCAGAACAGCTCCAGGAAAAGTTTTAATATGAATAGAGAACAGACAATAAAAATGGTATAAAAAGGACTCACCTCTAGCATCAGGTGTGCTCTTAGCAGAGCGCCAAGGCACCCGGCCGTTATCCCTTTGTTTTATTTTATGTGTCTCTTATTGTCTTTATATGAAACTCTTTAAATTCTCACAGGAGAGTGAACCTCGTTTTTCACACCCGGCCATAGTCCTTGCTGGCTTTGCATAGCTCCTTTAGCTGCTGGTAAGGTATTGGTTCCCAGTGGGCATTTCTGCTTCCTCTTGTGAAAGTGACTGGGGCAGTGTATGGCATAACCTTATTTGCTAGGTCCCAATTACCATCTTTGGCTGCCTGTTTTTTCACTTTAGCCCAATAGTCCCTAGATTCAGCATCTGAATCTGAGGAGTCACTGCTCTCCTCTTCTGAACTGGAGAAAGAGTGCCTGGCAGGGGTGCGCGGCTTCCGGTGAGCCGGGGCCACCCAGTGCAGTGCGGCCGAGACGGCGTCTCTCCGGCATCCCTCCCGGCCTCTCTTGGGTTCGGTCGTTTGGGAATCTGAAGCGGGTTGGGTCTCACGAGCGGGACCAGCGATAGAGGGGACAGGGACACAGGAGGGAGATGCAGGATCGGCGGCTGGGAAGGGAGTCCCGACGGAGGGAGGGGAACCCGACGCGAACACACGAGCCGGACCGGTGGGGGATGGGCCCTGTAACGTGATCAGGCGGGGGGGGCGGGGACAGAGGGGGAGCTGGGCGCGGTGGCGCGAACAGGAGCCAGTGGGAGAGGCGGGGGGGCAGAAGCGGAGGGGGGGCTGAGTGTGGGCGAAAAGCCCGCCACTGCCGCAGCTTCCACGTGGCCCCTGCCATGTTTTGTGTCTAGAGGAGTGGAGGCAGGAGAATTAAAAATAGAAGTAGCAGCTGGGTTTGTAGGACTGGCCATGCTGCCACCGTCTTGGAGCAAATTTGAAGTAGAAAAAACTGGGAAAGTGGGTACAGGGAAGGGGTTTGGGGTAGAACCCGGGGTGGCCTGTCCAGCACCACCCTGGGCAGGGAACAAAGGAAATCGGGAGGTAGCAGGGAGACGATAGCAGCCCTGGGCCATCGGGCAGAATCTATCTCCCGGTTTCCCTTGAAGCAGGGCAGAGGGATCAGGGATGCAGGGATAGGGAAGCAGGCAGGGGGGTTTTTTCGATCTGTTCGCAACATTTTTAAGAGCTTTCTAACTAGCTGGTAGAACAAATAAATTTTTCCCAACACAAACAGCCAAGGGACGAGCCGTTTTAAATTCCCTTTAAAGTCGTTAAGCAACGAAGTTAGAAAATGCATTAAATCTTCCCTTGAAAAATGAAAGTTCCCACAAATAAGGGTTTTTAGAACTTGGGGAAAGACTTCCCATAGGAGACGGATTATCTCACTGTCCATCTCCCTCTCCTCCCAGCCCCGAGACAAAAGAGAAAAATGAAAAGGATAAAAGGTGACCCGTATCTCACCAGAGGGTCAAATAATATTCTTGGGGTGGTCCAGTCGACTGCAGACCGGTCTCCTCTTCTAAGGAAATTATCGGTCTCCCTCTCTAAAACCCCCTGATATAACTCAGAGGCTTCTTCGAGGGAAGTGGCTGCTCCAAATGCGTCTTGAACCCAGAGACTTCTGGGGATGCTGTCGAGGAGGTCCGAGGAAATCCACGTTGAGATGCCACATTACTGAGTCCCCAGTGGCTCTGTGGCTCACATGCATGAACGCACAGCCGCAGGGATGGCTTCAGTAATATTAAGCTGACGGCAAGGAGTTGAGAAGGGTCCTTGCTTAGAGTTCAACAGAAAGCAGTTTATTGCTACAACTTGTGAAGGGTTCTAGAGGCAAATGATCCTGAGCACGTGACAGCTCGGGCTTAAGTATAGGGGTGTGGCTAACACCAGGAGCCAACCGGGGAAGCTGAACTGGGGTACATTACCATAACTGAACAAGGCACCCTGGGAGAGGTTTCTTTCCCGCACCATAACCGATAAGTCTTTGGTACCAGAGACTGTCTTACCAAGAACTCTCTCTGTCTCTTGTACCACAGGTCAATCGGCCACCACACCTGTCCTTTGGAGGACTGCACCTCATGGAAGAGTGACCCATGCCGCAGGAGGACTCCTCCCTGAGCAGTGGAAGATGATCTTGGGTTACGAACTGACCAAGACCCCCAACCCCTGTCTCCCTGCTGTGAAAAACGAGGTTCACTCTCCTGTGAGAATTTAAAGGGTTTAATATAAAGACAATAAGAGACACATAAAATAAAGCAAAGAGGTAATGGCCAGGTGCCTTGGCGCTCTGCCAAGAGCACACCTGATGCTCGAGGTGAGTCCTTTTTATACCATTTTTACTGTCTGTTCTCTATTCATATTAAAACTTTTCCCGGAGCTGTTCTGCATGGCCACTCCTTGGTTCCGCCTTTTTAGAGCATGCATATTCTTCTGCCTTGCGGTTTTATTTCTCTTGATTCTTGGGGTTGGGTTCGCTAGGTAAGAGTCGATGGTAGGGTGGATCTCTTAATTCTCCAGACAGTCAGGGCTGATTGCAGCTTTGGGCATCTTTGTCTCTCCGGGCAGAGTGGTGATAATGGCTCTCGGACTCTCCTGGCCGCCCGTTCTTCGGGCAAAGTAGCCTTTGGGCCCTTTTGTTCCCTGGACAAAGTGTTGATAAGCAGCTTCTCGGGCCTCATCCTCTGTTCGCTTGGAGGTTATCTTGCTTGCTCACACTTGCCTCTGCGTCCTTTTTGGAGCAGTTCACACTTTGCCCGGTCAGCTCTGGACGCAGCAGGCTGTGGGAGTCAGCCTCCGGAATCCGGGAGACCAGAGGTCTGGCTCGTGGGTCCTTCCACAGGACCGCGGCAATAGAGGCAGGTGGTGGAAGAAGGAGGCAGGCTCAATTGTGGATGAAATCCGGAAGGTTTATTGTGTCTCCGAACAGGGGACCTCGCCCCCCAGGGGTGTCCAGCAATGAGCAACCCTGAACGCGCCTGCCAGGGGTTTTATGGGGGGGTGGCGACAGGGGAGGGATGACAATGGCATCGAATCAGGGAAGGAGAAGGACGGGTCTGCGGGATGAGGGACACACAAGGGAACCTATCTTGGGAAAGGAAGGGAGGGATCCTCTCCCCAAAACCAATCACTCGACGCCCCTGCCAGAACTTTCTAGAAGCTTGGGAGGGGTGCCGGAGCGATTGGCAGGGGTCTGGGAGGAGACAAATAGAGAAAGCAGGGTTACGAACACGAAACCAGGAGGGTATAAACTGGGATGGTACATTAACACGAAACCCAAAGGGGAGACCCGGACTGAACCAAACAAGACACACTCCCACATCTCCCCCTTTTTTGTTTTTTAAGATGGTTTAAAGTTCGGCTGGGGGTAATATTCAGAGTCCGGATAAAAGACCTCGAACTCTTGTAACTCAGGAGCCGTAGGTTCGAGCTCCGGTTCTTGCTGGGTCTCTGCATCCGGGAGTACCTCGGCTCGGTCAATATCTGTAGGGGAGGGGGAGCTTGTAATCAACTTTACTAACATTCTCTTGAGGAGTCCAAACAAAATTAGGGCAACCAACAAAACAAAAAGAAAAATCAGTCCAGATCGGAAAATAGATCCTGCCCATCTGGATAGTCCCCATTTGCTGAAGATGTCGCCGAGCCAGTCACCAGTTTCTTTCCGAATTTGCATCACCATGGCCTGCATCTTGTCTGTGGATGTTCTCCGCCCTTGATGTAAACATATGTGGTCTTGGCCCATGGTTTGAGCCAGGACTGACCACACGTTTGCTGCCGGTTGGGGAACTATCCATGGTGACGCAGGCCATGGGAGCAGCTGCAGGATGACAACAAGCTGCAGGCTTCTGGCGACGGCTTGGACGGATGGTGCAGGATCCATTTCTGTAGTCTCTAAACTAGAAAGAAACTCAAAAGGAAGAATATCAAAATTGGGAAGAATACCTGGGGGCGAACTTAGGGTCCAAAGGGGCGTAGGGTTAACCCACCCCAGTTTTAGGGGGTGCTTGACTCCTTTCTCCGGTGGGCTGGGAAATACACGGTTTCACCCATTTTGATGGGATCCACCTGGGGCCCTCGGGGGTGGATATGCATGCATATCCCTTCCCCCATGTAACTAGTTCATGAGGGCCCTGTATTTCCCGAGTCTCCGGGTCTTTAACCAACACCGGAGGCCTTTCTTTCATTTGCAGCTGCTGAGACCGCCCGAAGTGCTGCACAATCGGTGGATTCAGGTTCTCAAAGGCACAGTTGAGGAAGTTTAGCGTGAACAGTGCCCTTGAGAGCCTGACAGCTGGGGATTCTAATTTCTTTGAGGAGCTTTGCCTTTGTAGCATCCTCTTGATATTTTGGTGAGCCCTCTCGACTATCGCTTGACCTGTCAGGGAATAAGAGATGCCTGTCTTGTGCTCTATTCCCCATTGCTGTATGAAGCTCCTGAACTCCTTGGAGGTGTAGGCTGGGCCGTTATCAGTTTTAATAACCTTGGGGATGCCCAGGGTAGTGAATGCCTGCACTAGATGTTTTTGGATGTCGCTAGCCCTTTCCCCTGTGTGGGCAGAGGCAAAGACGGCTCCAGAGAAGGTATCTACTGACACGTACATACTTCATTCTGCCGAAAGAAGCGACATGTGTCACGTCTATCTGCCACACCTCACAACTATTAAGGCCATGGGGGTTTGTGCCGGTGCCAATGGCGGGAAGAGCTAATTGGTGACATTCAGGACACACTGCCACGATCGCTCTGGCCTGGTCGTGCTTCAAATTGAACTGCCGAACCAGGGCAGGCGCATTCTGATGGAACAACTGATGGCTGATTTTGGCCTGCTCAAGTACATCTGGAATCGGGGCCATCACGGCTGGCGCAGCGAAGGCATCTGCCTTCCTGTTGCCTTCCGCGATGAACCCGGGCAGGTCCATGTGTGACCTGACGTGCATCAGGTAAAATCGTTGCTCTCGGTGGGAGACTAGGCTAACCAATTTTGAGAGCAACTCATACAAGGCTGTGTTGGAGACCTCTCGCAATATGGCATGTTCAGCTCTGGAGACTACCCCTGCTACATATGCAGAGTCAGTTATCAAATTAAAGGGTTCGGGGAATCTTTCAAAAGCCCTGACGACTGCGTCTAACTCAGCAACTTGAGGTGATCCTTCCACCTCCTTAATATCAGCCTCCCACCGCTGAGTTTGGGGGTCTTTCCAAGTCATGACTGACTTGTGGGACTCCCCAGATGCATCAGTGAAAACGGTCAAGGCCTTTAAAGGTTCCTTGCTCCGAACACTCTTTGTATTTAATTCAAATTGGATTTCCGAATTAAAAATTTTGTGGGCTGGCCTATGTAAGGAAATTTGGCCTGTGTAGCCCTCCAGAGCGAACTGCAAAGCTTCACAATCATGAAGCAAGCTCTCCAACATTGCCTTGGTAATTTGGCCCCTTTGTGTCCTGATTGGTATGTGAATGCAGTCGAAGTCACATCCCAACAGTTCCCTGATCTGGACTCTACCTTTCCGGATCAGTTCAGCCATCAGCTCTTGTGGCTGTGTCATCCTTTTGGACCTGTGATGACTGAGAAAGACCCACTCTATTATCAAGAGAGGGTCCCTCTGGTCCTGGTCTTCCTTACTCTTCCTCTTGTCCTCCCATTGGAAGACAACCCCGTGCAGGTGTGGCAGATTACCCAGGATGATGAACTTAAATGGCAAAGGTCTATACCTGCTTGCTTGCCTGGTGGACATCAGGTGTTGCACCCTCTCCAGGGCTGTCCGCGCCTCTGGGGTAAGTGTCTGGGGAGAACTAAGCTAATCTCCCCCTTTTAGTAAATCAAAAAGGGGGACTAGGTCTTCGTTGGATAGACCCAGCCACGGCCTTACCCAATTTAGTGACCCACACAGTTGGTGGACATCTGCTAAGGTCTTAATATTTGTATTGGTAGCCAATTTTTGCGGCACAATGGTCCGCTTTGTAATTTCCAGGCCCAGGTACTTCCAAGGTGGCATCCTTTGAATTTTCTCTTCTTGGAGCTCGAACCCTGCAGCAACCAATGCACTGATTGTCAGGTCAAGCACATTCGCAAGCATGTCATTGTCGGGGGCACATACAAGGACATCATCCATGTAATGAAAGATGATGGCCTCTTTTGCCGCTGCACGAACTGGGGCAAGCAAGTAAGAGACATACTATTGGCAGATGGTCGGGCTGTTCTTCATGCTCTGCGGCAGCACTTTCCAATGGTATCTCTTCCTCGGGGCTTCTCGGTTGATAACCGGAACGGAGAAGGCGAAACGCGGGGCATCGTCAGGGTGCAGAGGAATTTGGAAAAAACAATCTTTAATATCGATTACTGCCAGGTTCCAATTTTGGGGAAGCATCGTTGGGGATGGCATTCCCGGTTGGAGACAGCCCATGTCCTCTATCACGTCATTAATTTGGCGAAGGTCCTGGAGGAGCCGCCATTTGTCTTTGTTAGGTTTTTTGATGACAAAGACCGGGGAATTCCAGGGGCTGTTGGTCTCCACGATATTCCCCTTCTTAAGCTGCTCTTCCATGAGCTTCTCGAGCGCCTCTAATTTCTCATTATAGAGCGGCCACTGCTCTACCCACACCGGCCGGTCCGTTTTCCAATTCAGTTTTTGGGTAGGGCGCTCTTCAGTGGCCGCCACGCAAAAATTTATCGAGGGGTCAGGTGTGTCAATTGTGACTCCCCACTGTTGCATGAGCTCTCCCCAAGAGGGGTTCCTTGTAATCCAATACGAACAGACGTATGTTCGCCAATTGTCCACTCGGCCCCTTAATTTGCACGACGCTTTTGGACTGTTTCGGTAATTGGATGCCCCCAACACCCTGCACGTGTCCGGTCACGTTTTGCAATTCCCAATGCGCCGGCCATTCCCATGTGGGAATGATCGTCACATCTGCCCCTGTGTCCAGAAGCCCCTTGAGATGTAGGACTTCTTCCCCTCTGTTGATCTTACAGTCTACCCTCGGCTTCCCCGTTCCTATTACATGTGTGGTACATGCTGTCGGGTGTGGCCCTTCTGCAGGGATAGCCTGGGTGACCATCTGCCCTCTAGGCAGGAACAGAGGTGGACGGACACAGCGCAGCCAGAGAACGGGTCCTTCGGGACTGGATGTCATGAGTCCCGGAGCGACTTTGATCTCTGGTGGTGTGCATTTAACATCTCCAACAATGACATACCTGCTAGGGCTTGGGTCCCACGTCCCCAGCTCACCACCGACACTTACTGGTGCGGCGTGCCACTCGTTGGTTTTCAGGAAGAGCGGTGTCGACAGCTGCAACCTGAAAGAACCATCAGCAGGAGAAGTGAAGTCAGGCTGAAAAGTCACATCTGGTAATTTTGCATAGTCTTTTTTGGCCCCTTTCTGTTCCCCCTCCCCCTAGCGGCCCAACTTTTTTATATCGTCACGCGGGTCGGGCACGCGCTCCCCACTCAGTTTTTTTGTAACTGGCTCCCTAATCCCCCAGACCCTTGCTCCTGTTTAAATTGATGAAATTGCCGCTTGAGCGGGCAGTCTTTGGTCCAGTGCCCGGGTTGGTCACAAAGGAAGCAGGTGTTTCGGGTCTGCTGTTGGGCCCGCTTCTGGCTGTTCCTCGATGGAGGTTGTCCACTGCTTTGGCCCGTGGTCCTCTTCTGGTCCACAGCAGGATGGTGTGTTGCTGTTCCCACCGAGACCGCTCCTCGGGACCGTTGCTTGTCCGAGCTGGCAGGTTGCAGGTGCAGTGCTTTCGCAGCACAGACTTCTAACATGGCTTGGATTGTCGGCGGGGGGTCCAGTGGGAGGCTCAGGATAGCTGTCTTGCATTGGGAATTAGCATTTGCCATTGCCATCTCTGTTATGACCTCCTCTCTGGCCGCCGGCTGCCTGACCTGCAACTCTTCTGCTCGGGTTAGTCTCTCTACAAACCGGAGGAATGACTCCAAGGGCTGCTGTCGGACCCGTGAGTAACTTTCCACGGGCACGTCCGGTCTCAGGCCAAGGAATGCCTTACCGGCCAGTTCCTTGACCTGCTGCAGCACCTCTAGGGGCAGACTCTGGGCCTGCTTCGGCTCCAGTGCCCATTCCCCCTCGTCGCTTAAATGGTCCATAGTTAATGCCTGGTTGTCAGCATCAACAGCCGTATCAGAGCTCTGCAGAAGCGCAGGAAGGAGCCCGCGGAGCTCCTTTTCCCATGCCGCCCTCCAGAGCAGAAACTCTGCCGAGGAAAACAAGCACGAGAAAAGCTGACGCAGGTCAAAAGGCGTCATTACTGCTCCGGAGAGATTTGCCTTTAAAAGGCCACAAAAATATTCGCTTTCTCTCCCGAACTTTTTCTGTGCCTTGCAGAGTTCTTTGATCGTTTGGTGGGAGAGGGGTTCCCAGTTGGTGTGGGTCATTCCCCCTCTCCTGGACCTTTGATAAAAAACCGGAGCGGCCGAAGGAATGGAGTCCAGTTCCGGGTTCCGGTCCTCAGGCGCCTCCCCTTCCGGCCACTCACCGTGGGAACCGGAAGGCCAAGCGTGGGAACCGGAAGCAGGAAGCGGGTGGCAACCAGACACCGACCTACAACAACTTCTAGGGGCGGAGCATGGGGGCGTGCACTGATGACAAGTGGGAGGGGCAACAGGGGTGGACCCAGCTTGGGTGTGGGAGGAGTTAGGGTACTGGGAGGGGTCATGACGAAAGGGGTTGGGACTTGGCAGAAAGGGGTTTTGGGATGAAGAAACGGGGGGAGGGCAAGAGGGGGTTTCTGCCATGTGGCACCCGCCATCTTGTCCTCGTCGGGCAGGGAATCCATTTTCTAGTTCTCAATATAACTAAAGCGAACCCGGGGTCTAGCAACTGGGGAAGTCAGGGAACGGGATAAGCCCCGGGCAGTCTGGCCAGGACTGTCTGGGCGGGGGGGCCGAGAATCCCGAGGGGAGCCAGGGAGTTGGTGGCAACCCTGCGCAGCACCGCGGTTTGCTTCCTTCAGGACGCCCGGTTTAGGGGACATGGGTTTAGGAGAAGGCTTAGGGGTAACTGGGGAACCGGGGGCAGGCTGTCCTTCCCTCTCCCTTTTTTGATTTAAAGCAGACCGAATTTGTAGGTATAATAAAGAAAATCTATCTAGATCTTTTTCTTTTGTCAATTCAGACTGAGCTATTTTTGCTCCCACGGCGTTCCAAAAGGGATCGCTTAAAATCGAACTGTGGGAGCACTGAGGGAAGTGCTGGAACAGCCACCGCACAAACCGTTTTAAACACCCTTTAGAAAAACGTTCCCCCCCCCCCCTCCAGGAGTCCCGCAACTTGGAAAAATACCCCCTTTTGTGCTGTGGACAATTTTGCGCCCATAATCCACAGCACAACGTCTGGAGCTTTAAAAATAAACCCCTCGGACACCGATTCCCCGAAACAAACCGGAGGCAAGCAACACACTCGCCCCGGGACTGCGCAGCCTACCCTGGGCTCCTACGAGCCACGGACCGTGCGAAGCCGTCCACCACGCGCTGCGCACCGCCAGGCGGGCACCGCCGGGTCCCGCCGCTCCCGCCGCGCCTCGCTCCGCCGCCGACACTGCGGCTCGTGTGGCTCCGCCCGCACGCGGGAACTGCCTCGAAAGGCTTTACGGTAAGTTCCCCCCCCCGGGGAAATACTTACCTGCTGGTGTCCAGGCGAGCTCCAGGCATCCCGATTTCCACCGAGGATGACTCTGCTGGCGCGGGTGGAGCTACCATCCTCCTCCCCAGGAGCGCAGCTCACTAAAACGGAGCCTGCTACAACTGGGGTAGCTTGATGTCCCAAGGACGCACTTGGAAGTCCAATCAGTCCCTTCCGTGGGGTCCGGTGGAAGCGGGGGCCCCGCGATGGGCGCCAAGCTGCCTCTGTGTCCTTTTTGGAGCAGTTCCCACTTTGCCCGGTCAGCTCTGGACGCAGCAGGCTGTGGGAGCCAGCCTCCGGAATCCGGGAGACCAGAGGTCTGGCTCGTGGGTCCTTCCACAGGACCGCGGCAATAGAGGCAGGTGGTGGAAGAAGGAGGCAGGCTCAATTGTGGATGAAGTCCAGAAGGTTTATTGTGTCTCCGAACAGGGGACCTCGCCCCCCAGGGGTGTCCAGCAACGAGCAACCCTGAACGCACCTGCCAGGGGTTTTATGGGGGGGTGGCGACAGGGGAGGGATGACAACGGCATCAAATCAGGGAAGGAGAAGGATGGGTCTGCGGGATGAGGGACACACAAGGGAACCTATCTTGGGAAAGGAAGGGAGGGATCCTCCCCCCAAGACCAATCACTCGACACCCCTGCCAGAACTTTCTAGAAGCTTGGGAGGGGTGCCAGAGCGATTGGCAGGGGTCTGGGAGGAGACAAATAGAGAAAGCAGGGTTACGAACACGAAACCAGGAGGGTATAAACTGGGATGGTACAGTAACACAAAACCCAAAGGGGAGACCCGGACTGAACCAAAAAAGACACACTCCCACACACACTTGCTAACATCCTTGCTAAAAAGAAAGAAAACTACATCCACACAGCAAAAAGCATTTCTAACATTATATAATAACTACCTTTATACTTTGCGAGAAGCCAATATTATAATATATGTTTATAACACTCTGCTGTCTGTGGGAAGGAGGGAGGGGCTGGGGGAAAAAAGGTGTTTTAAGGGCTTAGTTTGGGTCCCTCCCCCTGCCATGGAATGTTGGGGTCCCTCCCCTGCCATGGAGCCCTGGGAGAGGGGCCCTGGGAGGGAGACACGGGGTTTCCCTGCCCCTGGTCAGCCTCATTTCCCATTGGTTGTTTTGTGTTCCCCGGTGTGGCCAAGGACCCTCGGGTCCCGTGACTGCGGAGTTCCTGAGCAGAGCCCCGGCCATGAGGCTGGAGAAATAAACATCTCTGAAACATCTACCACGAATCTGTCCATATATACTTCGGTTTCCACAGGACTCCTGGTTTGAAATATACTTGTTGCAGTAATCCCCGCTGCGACAAACTGGTGGAGGAATGCGGGCAAGATACCGATCCCTGAGGACAATTTGTGAGTAAAATAACCACTCTAGACCTCTCTCTTCTCATCTTGGTTTGGATATTCTCTCTGGACTATGGAAGAATCGTGGGAAATGGGGCTGCACTCAAAGCACCGTGGAGTTGGCGGAGCGGAACCGCTCACAAGGCACACAGCCAGCAGCGATGGCAACGAGGGGCCGCGCAGAGCCCAGACATGCACCAGAGCAGCGCCGCTCGGAGAGGGCGCGGAGCAGCCGCAATGCGGGGGCCCGGCCGAGACATCGGAGTTGGCAAGGCGGCGGCCACGCAGGACCAGCACCCACGACGAACACGCAAGCATGTGATAGGAGGAGTTGTAGCCACGAGAGTCACAGGAACTGTGAAATGGTACAATGTAAAAAACAACTATGGATTTATAACACGAGATGATACAGGGGAAGATCTATTCATCCATAGAACTGCCATTAAAAGGAATAACCCTAAAACTTACCTGCAAAGTGTAAGAGATGGGGAAGTTGTACAGTTTGATATAGTGCAAGGAAAGAAGGGTTTACAAGCGGCAAATGTTACTGGGCCTGGGGGTATTCCAGTCAAAGGCAGCTGTTATGCACAAAATTATAAACAATATCCATCCCAGCAATTTCCCTACCCACAGCCTACTTCCCCCTTTTACCCTATACCCAATATGAACCCTTTCCTAAGTTTACCCTATCCCCAGTTTATTCCTAATCCGTTTTTCACCCCATGGCTTCCCTATACAATTCCATTTCCCTACAACTCCTCTCCGATGCCGAGGGGGAGTGAAAAGGGGGAGGGAAGAAATTAAACCCTCTCCTGCCTCAGTTTCCCCACAAAGCATGCCCGGAGAGTTCTGTCTCCCTTCTGTCAGCCCTAAGATGTTCCACAGAATCTGTTTGGACATTTAAAGACTCAGGAGGGTGGCTTGTTTTGTCTTGAAACTGTTCTTGTTATGTTTATCCAGTTGTTTTCATTCTCCTTTTATTAAAATAAAATGGGTGAGATGTTGGGGTCCCTCCCCTGCCATGGAGCCCCGGGGGAGGGGCCCTGGGAGGGAGACACGGGGTTTCCCTGCCCCTGGTCACCTTTGTTCCCCATTGGTTGGTTTGGGTTCCCAGATAACGTCAAGGACCCTCGGGTCCCGTGACTGCGGAGTTCCTGAGCTGAGCTCCGGCCATGTGGCTGGAGAAATAAACATCTCTGAAACATCTACCACGAATCTGTCCATATATACTTCGGTTTCCACGGGACTCCTGGTTTGAAATATACTTGTTGCAGTAATCCCCGCTGCGACAATGGAGCCCTGGGAGAGGGGCCCTGGGGGGGAAGCACAGGGTTTCCCTGCCCCTGGTCAGCCTCATTCCCCATTGGTTGGTTTGTGTTTCCCTGCGTGGGCAAAGGACTCTTGGTCAGGTGACTGTAACAATTGCTCGGCAGAGCTCCGGCCATGCGGCTGGAGAAATAAACATCTCTGAAACATCTACCAAGAATCTGTCTGTCCATATATATTTCTTTTCCACGGGACTCCTGGTTTGATATATGCGTGTTACAGTAGTCCCCGCTGTAACAGGGCTTATTTTACTTCTCATTATCCTGCTCTGATTTTCTTAGTAATAAACTCACTTTGTATCTCTAAGATGAGCCTGTTTTGCCCTTGGAGTGTTTTCTCCTGGTCCTTATCTAAACTTGTGAACCCTTCGTTAAATTTTTCTCTCCTCTGCCCAGCTGTAGCACGGGAGGGAGAGCGAGTGGCTTTTGGCAGGTGCCTGGCATTTGGGTAGTGTCAAACCAAAACAATTTTATTTTGCAAAATTTATTTTTCTCGATCACTTAAATGATCGATCTTAGTATGAAATTTTAAACTTAATAAAACCACAGTAGCATGAGAGTGGATTTCTGTTAGTTTAGTATTAGCTATGTGAAAAACAAGGTTCACTCTTAGTAAAATTTTAGGAAAAATTTAATAAAAGGGACAATTAGGAGACAACAGCAAAAAAGTATTACAGCTGGGTGCTTTGGCAGAGATCCAAAGGCACACCTCTACTGTTACAGTGGGGATTCTGTAACACGATGTATCAAACAAGGAGGACCGTGGAAAAGAAATATATGTGGACCGATTCTTGACAGATGTTTCAGAGGGATGTTTATTTCTACAGCCGCATGGCCAGAGCTCTGCCGCGGAACTCCTCAATCACGGGATCCGAGGGTCCTTGCCCGCGCAGGGGAACGCAAAACGACCAATGGGGAATGAAGCTGACCAGGGGCTAGGGAAACCCCGTGCCTCCCCCCCAGGCCCCCTCTCCCAGGGATACATGGCAGGGGGGAAGGGACCCCAATATTTCACCCGTTTATTTATAACAAAAAGAGATTTAAAACTTAACATTAAAAACAACTGGATAAACATAACAAGAACAGTTTCAAAACAAAACAAGCCACCCTCCTGAGTCTTTAAATGTCCAAACAGATTCTCTGGAACATCTTAAGGCTGACAGAAGGGAGACAGAACTCTCTGAGCATGCTTTGTGGGGAAACTGAGGCAGGAGAGGGTTTAATTTCTTCCCTCCCCCTTTTCATCCCCCACTTGGCATTGGAAAGGGATTTCTGGGGAAACAATTATCAAAGGTATGGTTTTGTGAGGGAAACCATGGGTCGAAAAACAGATTGGGAATACACTGGGGGTAATAGGACATATAGTAAAAGGGAAAGGTGGGATTAGGAAAGGGAGACTGTAGGGGGGGGCTTATAATGGAGATACTGTCTAACATGACTACGATTTTTTGCATATATACTGCCTTTTACAGAAACACCATCAGGCCCAGTGACCTCTGATGCTTGTAACCCTTTTTTACCTTGTATAATTTTGAATTCCACCACCTCTCCATCTCCCAGGCTTGGGATGTATTTTTCAGGGTTATTCTTTTTAATAGCAGTTCTATGAATGAATATGTCTTGCTGGTTGTCACATCTTGTTATAAAACCATAATTTTGTTTAACATTATACCATTTTACTATTCCTAAAACCTTAGCTATGGTGATCTTTTCCTTTTTCCACGTGGCTGCTGTTTTCTGTCTCGCTGCATTTTTGCTTTCTCTTTCGCTTTCGGTCCCTCCCGTGTTGGAATTGTCGGGGCTGCTCGTGCCTGCGCGCACTTCCGGGGTCGCATTCAGGGCTGCGAGGGCTGGGCCGGGCCCCGCCACTCAGTTCTCCATGCGTCGCCGCTTCTGCTCTCAGCTGCGCTGCTGCTGCCAGGTGCTGCACGCACGTCTCGGCCGGGCCCCCGAGCAATGACCCCCCCGCGCCCTGCTCCAGCACGTGTTTCGGCTAGGTGTGGCTCCGCTCCACCGCCACCACCGCCAGCCACCACCCACGCGCTGCCCCTCTCGGTCTGGCATTCACAGGGCTTGCTCCACCACGTGCTGCGAGGAGCCAGGCGGGCACCGCCGGGTTGCGCCACTCCCGCCGTGCCTCGCTCTGCCACCGACACTGCAGCTCGTGTGGCTCCGCCTGCGTGTGGGAACTGCCTCGCTGCTGCTAGGAGAGGGCTCAGTCCACATGGCCTGGGCCGCACGGTCCCTGAGCCAGGCTTCCCTTCGCCAGGACACAGCTGACATTGCTCAACAGTCTCGGTAATTAAATAATATTCACGAAAATATTCTTCCATCGGCATATATTTTGACTCAAATATTAACTGTGTCCAAACGGTGTTCCAAAAGTCTTTGGTAAGAATTAAATCCCAAGAAACATAGAAAAAGTTCTTAAACAATCATAAAAGGAAATGTTTAAGTTCTTTTTGAGCTTGAATTAAGCTAAAATTTACAAATCGTTTTTCAAGAATCTTTTCAAGTTTAAGATAAATGTCCATATGCGTCTCTGAGAGCCAAGAGTCTTCCCACGGTTCCTCCATAGTTTAGATATGGAATAGCAAAACAAAACCAAGAGGAATCCAAAGTTTCTTTACTCACACAAATCAGTCACTTAGGGATTGGGGATCGTTCTGCTCGTAATTTTCCACCATTTGCTACAGTGGGGATTCTGTAACACGATGTATAAACAAGGAGGGCCCTGGAAAAGAAATATATATGGACCGATTCTTGACAGATGTTTCAGAGAGATGTTTAATTCTCCAGCCGCATGGCCGGAGCTCTGCCAAGAAACTCCTCAATCACGGGACCCAAGGGTCCTTGCCTGCGCAGGGGAACACAAAACAACCAATGGGGAACGAGGCTGACCAGGGGCTAGGGAAACCCCGTGCCTCCCCCCCAGGCCCCCTCTCCCAGGGATACATGGCAGGGGGGAAGGGACCCCGACACTCTACAGCCAAAAGATCGTCTTTAAAAGTACATCTCTTATTGCATATTCATCACAATCATGCATGATTCATAAATTCTTTGGAGTTTCTGTGTATCATCCCATCAGTCTTATCTTCCTCCTTGGCTCTATTCCGTCTCTGCTCCCTCCATAAATTCTTCTCTCTCTGGTTTCTGGTTTTTCTTCTTCTCTGATAAGATACTCCAGGAATGTGAAGACTTTCTCTGCCTATCTTTTCTAAATTGACTACATAAACAATAGACATTCTGTACCATGTATTACATTACAGAACCTAGGTAAAGTTTTTCTAACATTAAGGAACATGCAAAAAGCCAACATCACAATACATTCATAACAATTATGTAACATGCAAAAAGCCAACATCACAATACATTTATAACAATACCTCCCTTTTCCTTTTTTTTACAGGTCATTTGGCTTGAGCAGTATCCCTTGTTTTCTAGCCTTTATTATTTGCTCATTTTTTTCACAAATCAATCTTGCTTCTTCAAAGGGGTCTTTGATATCATTTTGCTTCTTCAACACCATGATCTTTTGTGCCATTCCAGATGTAGCCAATTTTGGTTCCACAGGCATTGGTACTATTTGCATGCCTTGGACCACGGTAGATATTAATCGAATAAAACAGGGGATCAGGCAAGGGAGAAATATCAAGCCTGCAGTGGCACATAAAAGGAAGAAGCCTAGCTTCTTCCACCATTCTATTCCAAATACATTATCCCACCAGCTTTTAGTGTGGATTCCCACTTTTGGACCTGTACATGGGCTATTTTTCTGATATTTTTGGCTATATCTAGGACAGCATCCCCATGGTCATCTATCTCCAAACAACAATCTGATGTATTAAATTTTCCACAAACACCTCCTTCTTCAGCCAATAGATAGTCTAAAGCCAACCTATTCTGATACACCGCAGCTCTTGTTTGGCTTTGTTGGCTAGCTAGTAATTCCAATGCCTGACCAGTTTGGTTTGTTATTATTTCTACAACTGCTTGGAGTCTTATAATCCGATTCAGCATGTAAATTGGGGTTCGATACCCCCAACTCCTATCTTGTGCCCAGGTGGCTGGCCCGTATGTTTCAATTATGCACTCAGCGGGCCATTCCTCGTCTCTCCATTTTTGAGATCCTCCAATCAATTCTCTTTCATTCCTTTTTAGATACTCATACACTGGTATTCCTAGTTGATCTCCGTCCAGCTCTGGTAAAAGAAAGAATCCTGGGTGTATGATTCCCAGGGTACAACTCCCTTTCCACCGAGAGGGGAGCTTTGCATATGCCCTTTTTCCACATATCCAAAATAGGCCATCTGGTGCCCTCCAGTAGTCAACTTTTTGTTGATTTATATTTTCCCAAAATTCTGAAATGTCTGGGATCCCAAAATAAGGATTTTTGTTTGTATCATTACATTGAAAGAATTTGACCTTATTACTGTACTTACAATTCTTTTCCTTTGTTTTTTCCTGAGTCCAATACAGAGCTGGTTTCTCGGGGACCCACCATGTAAAAGTTCCATTACTGACCTTATATCTCTTACAGGGACTATTTCCTACTTCGTTGAGGAAATTGTTCCTGGTACGCCAGAGACACTCCTCTCCTATCACTGTTGAACTTAGTACCCACCCTTCTGGTCTGTTTTCTCCCCTTATCCTTGTCCAATTCCACTTAAGGAGTTCTATTTGGCTTAAGCTACTGCCTTTCCATGGCCATTCCTCTGTCATCAGAGGCCCTCCACAGACCCAACAGTTGGTTACATTAAGCTCCTTACCCATCCTTTCCCCTAATTCCACAAACAGATTTTTTCCAAATTTTGATATATCCTTTTCATTTTCTAATTGTTGTTTGAGTTTCACATACATGTCTTGAATTTGGGTCGATATAGAGTTAGATTGCTGTGCTAGCTTTGCCTTCTTGTTTACCAGTTGTTCTTTTACTAAGCCTGAGACTTTACTCCTAACAATACATGTGAAACAAATCCATCTTTCTCCTTTTGGACATTTACTTCCCAACCTGCTACCACTTGTTCCTAGGTTTTCTGCAATCCAGTACTTTTTCCCATTTTGCATACAGTTTTCTACTTTGGATGGGTTATAACAGTGACGGTTGACATGGGTATGTGTGGGGTATGCCCAGCCCCTGCCCTGGAGGAATCTCTGCTGAGATAAGAGATTTCACAATCACCCAGCAGGACTCCCTGGAAAGGCAACCACGGCGAGAAAAGACAGACCCACAATCCTGTAGGAGACCCTATGCAGATCCTTTGTAACCTATTGGCTTTCACCCATCCCCTGTATCCCTATAAAAGCAAGCCCTCTGGCCCCTGTGGGACTCAGAGAGAGTTCTCATCCCTGGCTCTCCCCTTCGCTGGAGGGGACCAACAATAAAGCTACCTTCCATGCGGAACCAGCCACATGAGCCTCTCGTCTCTCTCTCTGGTCTGGCTTGGCCTGGAGGCTGCCCTGCAGAGCTGAGCTGGAATCACAAGCTGATAATCACTAAAGAGCTGATAGCCTCTGCAAGGGCCCTCCTGCCAGCAGCTGAGGGAAGACACCAGGCCTCTGGAAGGCGATTCCTTTTGGGACCATGTCCCCGGACCGGTCACCTCTTCCTGGGTCAGAGCCACTGACCCCATCACCAGCTGTAAGCATATCCCACAGGTATGCACAATGAAAAAGGAACCTCGGTGTTTTTCCATATACAGCTTTCGGTAACATCTATGGCATGGCTGTGTTGGTATCCCCAGAGGGAAGAGACAAAAGAGGAGTGACAGATAAAGGAATAACAGAGGTCCGATATGGCTTATACCTCCACCTCCCATACCTATGGGGTTGCTACCCACAGCAGGGGTATATGATCTTCTTGGTGGCAAGTATGGTGGTCAATTCGGTCTTGCCCTCTATTTCCTTGTCACTTCCTCTTCGCTAATTTCCAGGCAACTTGCTTTTGGCACTTCTTAATTGTAATTTCTCACCGTTCCTCAGGTATCTCCCATTCAACAGGCACTAGTAATTCCCATCCACAAAGCAAGGTTACTATTTCAGCTGTTCTTTGCTCTACCTGGATGGGGAATAGATTTGGTGTTTGGCACCATGCAGTGAGAGTGTTGTTTTAGTGAACTACAATACCAATAATTTTTACAGTCTAGACATTTGCATTTAACCCAGCTAGCATGTCCAGTATTGGGATGAATCAGACAGGGTATATGGTATGGCACTGTTGGAAGTGGCAATTCCTTCTCCGTTTTAAATAAGTCACAGGCTAAGGCCAGAATATGAGAACTCTCAGACCGAAATAGTCCTGATCCTCCTGTTTGGAGTGGAAGTATTCCTCCCCAAGGGGGGTATTGGAGGTGTCTCAGGACTTGTCCAGGCAACACTTGAAACCACTGATATAAGCTTGGCCTTATTTCCCAATCAGGTGTGATTCTTGGTGTATCTCTTGGATCATTTGGGTCTTCCCAGCGCATTACCCCCCAGTTCCCACTTAAGAGTCAACTTGGTATCACCAGGCTTTGATGTTATAGTCCACTCCTTAGGTTCTTCCACGGGCCCTTTGATTCTGCTGGCGTGGATCCACCCTCGCTCCTTGGTCCGGATCGCTGCCTCAGTCATCAGTAGCACCTGAAAAGGACCTTCCCATTGTGGAGTTAAAGATTGCTCTTTCCATGTTTTTACTAGTACCCACTCCCCTGGATGGATATTATGGATTTTAAAGTCTAAAGGTGTGGTTTGAGGGATTATCCCTTTTAGCCACAAATCTTCTAGGGTCCTTACAATTGCGTTGACGTATTCTTTAACACTCATTTCCCCTAATTCATAGGTAGCAGTTTCATGTTGGGTGGTCAGAAAGGGTTACCCAAACATCATTTCGTAAGGTGACACTCCCAGGTCTGACCTGGGTTGTGTTCGAACCCTCGATAAAGCTAGAGGTAGGCATTTTACCCATGACATTTGAGTTTCAATTATTAGTTTAGTTAAGATTCTCTTTAAAGTTTGGTTCATCTTCTCTACCTGTCTTGAACTCTGTGGGTGTCATGGGGTATGTAGTTCCCACTTTATTCCCAAGGCTTGAGTTAGTTGCTGTAGAACTTTTGACGTAAAGTGTGTCCCTCTATCTGAATCTATCCTATTAATCATTCCATACCTGGGAATAATTTGTTCTAAGAGGGTTTTACATACTACATTGACTGTGGCTCTGTGGGAACAGCTTCCACCCAATGGGTTAGATGGTCTGTTATTACTAACAAGAATTTCCACCTCTGCATTTGGGGGAGTTCCGTAAAGTCCACTTGGATACTTTGAAATGGTCGGAGAGCTAACTCACAACCTCCTGGAGTTGTTTTTCTCATCACCTTTTTATTTACTTTTTGGCAAACCATACATCTTTCAGTTATTTGTTTAGCCAACCCATAAATTCCAATGCACCCATAATTGCTTAGAAAGTGATCACACAAAGCCTTAGTACCACAATGAGTTTTTTGATGCATGTTTTCTAATATTTTTCTAGTGAGTGACTTATTAACTGCCTTCCGTCCGGGAGTTTCCATTTTCCACATTCGTCTGGCTTTCCCCCTATCTAACTTAATTCTTTCTCCTCTGTTTCACTGAATTTTGGAGTCTCCAATTTTTCATTCTTTGAGGTCAAAATTAGCATAACCCTTTTGTCTTGGTTTGAAAGACAGGTTTCTGCTAAGGAAGGCAGAAGCCTCCCTTGGAATGGCAGATGCAACCCCCCTTCCCTCCGAGGTATTATAATTTTGAAATCAAGGGCTTTTAGGCCAAGATGTGGGAAATAGGAATAACAGTTCTTTACTATTATATATATAACTAGTCAAACAAACAACAATAACTATGGCACTAACGGCAAACAATCACAAACCCAGTCCCAGCCTTCTCTGCTGTCAGGCCCTTTCCCCTTGGGTGCAGTTCTGCTTGCAGCCAGCAGGGGCGCTGGCAGCTCCCAGTGAGCAGGGCAGGTGCAATGGTTTCCCCGCGGCTGCAGGGGGCGCTCCGGAGCGAGCTTGGGGAGCACGCGGCACTGGTGGCCTGGGATCCTGGGAACGGATGGAACAAAGGCTTCACAAACCCCTGGGCAGCTGGCCCCGGTGTTCAGCCGGACCCTTGGGAACGGCAGGCTGGAACGGCAGGCTGGAGCGGCAGGGACGAGCACGGATCCCAGATGGCAGATGCGATGTATCCAAACGGGGTACCCCCCCGGAGGTCTAGGCAGGCAGGGCGAGCACGGCTACAACGTAGTGAAGGCTCGAAGCAGCGGCGGGGCAGGGCGGCCATGGCCTGGCTCCAAGCGGGGCAGGGAAGGAGGGCTTGGGATCCCGGTGTTTTCTTCAGCAGAAAGAAAAAGCGGCCGTAGGAAAAAACAGCTTCTTCTCTCTCTGGATGCCGAGACCCAACTGCCCACACCCCCAGGTGAAACAAAAAGAGCAGCCAGGTCCTTTGTTTTCCTGAAGTATTCAACCATTTGTTCCCCTAGCAACATGTATAGCGGAAAATTCCTTTAACAGAAAAAACCTAGGACTAAACTAAAACCCCAACACCTTTTTATCCCGTTTTCTGCAGCATCCTTAGCTTCTTGATCTGCCAAATTATTTCCTCTTATTTCTGAGGTCATTCCTTTTTGGTGTCCTTTAATATGTATTGTCATACATGAAATCCCTATTTGTGCTTGGTCTTTGCATATTAAGTGCTTTAATTAATTAATTTTGAGTTAATTATTTTTAAATTGAATGTTACAATTAACCCATCAGCCCAGGTACAAAAATCCAGTTCAATTATCAGTGTTTCTATTTGTTTAAAGTTATTAATAGAGTTGCACCCTTCCCAGTTAAAATTTTCCCAGTTAAAAATCACAAACTTGCCCCTTTTCAAGCTACAAACCACTGGTACACCATAAGAGTTACCTTTCCTGTGTTTACTGTATACTTTTACAAGTGTTCTGAGGTGTGTTGGATGTATTTTAATACTTTTTGTAGGTGTTTCACTTGCATTTTGATTCCAAGGCCAAAACCCCCCCACCCAGTCTTAATAGCCAGCAGCTATTTTTAGCTACAGAGCCATTACTCTGCAGGCAAGTTCCATGGCAACCTGAATACCTGAATTTTAATGAAGGTATTGTATTCCCTTATCTCTAACTGATACCACCCCCCTTGACAACGATGAGCCATTGGTGGACAGAGATGATCCATCAAAGGGAAAGCACCAATCGCCTTGGACCGAAGGGGCGGGCTGTGGGCGGACTGTGGGCGGATTGGGGGCGGAGCAAAAACTATAAAAAAGACGAAGCCGAGAGGCGGGCTCTCTTCTCTCTTCCCCTCTTGCTCTCTCCAGACTAGCTGTGGGAGACATCGGTGCTGGGCATTAAAAGCCTTACCCCTTTTAAGGGGCTTTTAGTAATTTTTTTAAGTCAACCCAGCACTGCAAGTTTTTTTTCTCTACCTGAGGTCTAGTGCTGTCTCAGCCAGAAGATCTCAAATCCCTGCGCTCCTGGGGCATACCATCTACCGAGCCATAGGGTCCCAAATTTTTATATTTTTCTGATTTCTGTAATTTTTCAATTTTTTCTGTTTTCAATAAATTAATCTTTTTAAGAGTTGTCTCATTTCTCACAACTCTTTTGGGGGCTCGTCCGGGATCCTTCTTTTTGCCCTAAAATCCAGGGTTTTTGGTTAATTTTATTATTTTTGAATTTTTGCGATTTTTTGGGGTTTTTTTCCCTTGGATTTTCCGGGCTGCCACGAGGATTACTGCAGTGGAGAAAGGACACCTCCGGTAGAGAAGGACTTGGAGGTAAGGCTTGAACCCTTCTAAAGGGGAATTTAGTTAGGACTTACCCTGTTTAAGGGCAACTAGCTTTTGGGGAAACCTCCGGGTGGAATTCCTTTTGTGAGAGTGAGTGTGGGTTTGGCCGTCCCCAGTGTGTGTGTGAGTGTGCTTGAAAGGATTCATTTTTAAGGGGCACCACGAGGGATCACTTTTTAGAGACACAGAGGGTAAGATCGAGTGTGGTGGTCAGCCTTTTTTGGGGGAGGTTTCCACGTTTTAAGGGGTGCGCGCAGCCCCAAATTCAGTTTTTTCAGTGTCTCAGTCTCCTCGGGTCTAGAACCGGGGAGAAACCTCATTTTAAACCCCTTCTTTTTTTTCTTTTCGGCGGGGGCGCCCGCCATTTTGTAATCTTGAATTTCGGCGTGGGCGCCCGCCATTTTGTAATTTTGAATTTCGGCGCGAACGGCCGCCATTTTGTATTTTCAGCGGCAGCGGCCGCCATTTTGTGTCCTTGTAATCTGAACTGCACCTTTTGTTGTTCTTAGTGAATGTGTGAACTTGTTTTAGTTTGACTCTTTTAGTCAGTGCTATCTAGCACCTTTATACTCTCTGTTAGTTCAGATTGTTTGAGTTATTGGATTATAGTTGTAATTTGCTTTATCTGCTTTAATAATAAGATACCGCTTTGGTATTTTGGCTTATTATTTGTGTTATTCATTATAATCTTTTTCTTTAATTCGATTATAAATATTTTAAATTTACCTCTCCTTTGCTAATTAGGACAACTTTTGTCTCTTATATATATATAAAGCTGTCTAAATTCCAATAATACTTTAAACAATTTAAATGCATATTAATTATACTTATTTTAATTAAAATTAATTTTTTTTGTACACCATATTTGTTTTTCTCACTGCCTACCATATTCAATTTTCCCACAGATTCACCATCATTAATTCTCTTTTACATCTACTATCCCTACTTACTTTTCTCTACATTAGTTGTATTGTATTTTATGCTTATAAATCTACTACCGTTATAATTTTATATTGTGATAGTGTATTGATTTTAAGCTATTTCATAATATTATCTTATTTTACAGTATTTTGGTTGTTTTATACAATATAATACTTTGGTTTTTTTAATATAATTTAAAAAAAAAAAAATCCTCTTCTGCACAAGCTACTTGTTTGTTCCCCAGTAACAAAATGGGACAAGCAAATAGCAAAAGAAAAGACCCAATGAAGAAATATAAAATCTTCCCAGAGAGTCCATTAGGACAAATGCTCTTAAAGTGGGAAGAAAATCTTTTAACTAAAGAAAAAGACCAATGTCAAATGATTAGATACTGTGTTTTTAAGTGGCCAAAACATAAAATTAACAAGGATGGGCTTAAATGGCCCAAGCATGGGTCTTCTGAAAAGTGGCTTTGTGAAGCTTTGCATTCTTATGTACATTACAAAGCTCCAAAACATTCTGACGAATTAGACTATGCTAAAATTTGGTTAAATTATTGTCAAAAACAAAATTAAGAACAAGACAAAAAAAGAGAATTGGAAGAGGAAACAAAATCTAATTCAATTGGACTTAATACAAATTCAAACCAAATTTTTTCCATTGCAGAAGAACCAAAACAAAAAGAAAAACAAAAAACTATATTAAATCAACCAAAGTGGGACCCCCTAGACTACCTTCCTCCAGAAAGGAGGGTCCTTCCTTCATCAAGTCACCCAACTGAAAGGGACTCAGAAAGTGAAAATGAAATTGAAAAAGAGATTTCTGTTCCTTCCTGCTCTCACAAAAAGACAACCGGACAAAGGATTTCTTCTAGTCAGGATGGCCCAGCATCTTGCACTAGAAAGAAATCTTTTGAAACACCTGACTGTCCCACCTGCCTTAGCACTCCCCATGAGTCTAAAATTTTACCTCTTAGAGAGGTACCCATGGGAAATGCTCAAGGAGGAATTGGTTATGTAGTTGTACCTCTTGCTTCATCTGAGGTACGAGAATTTAAAAAAAATGAAAAGTCTAATGACTGATCCCATTGGACTAGCTGATCAATTTGATCAATTCCTCGGCCCTAATATTTATAATTGGGGAGAAATACAATCCATCCTACATTCCTTATTTACCATTGAAGAACGAAAATTGATTAGAGCCGCAGGAGTGACAGTCTGGGACAGAGAAAATAATTCTAATCAGGGCCCAATTGGAGAACAAAAACTACCACTGAGAGATCCTGAATGGAATCCAAATTCTGAAGAGGGTAGGAGGAACATGAAAGACTACAGAAATCTAATTGTAAAAGGTATCAGAGAAGATGTTCCCCGAGTTAATAATATGAAAAAGGCATTTTGTGGGGAACAAGAAAAGGATGAGTCCCCAACAGCTTGGATGGCTCGGTTAAGGAACAACATCCAACTTTATTCTGTCATTGATTTAGACAGTGAAGGAGGCAAAACTATGCTAAAAGTACATTTTGTGCTTCACTCCTGGCCTGACATCAGGAGAAAATTGGAAAAATTAGAAAAATGGCCAGAGAAGGAACTGAATGAATTACTGGAGGAAGCCCAAAAGGTCTTTGTTAGAAGGGATGAAGAGAGGATGAAGGCCAAAAGCCGAATAATGAATAACAGCACTAATACCCCAATCCACAACCCTCCTACACAAAGAAGTTTCCAAGGGGGCATCCCACAACAGCAAACCCAAATTTGCTCTCACCAACAGCCACAAGTTTGCACCTGCAATATACAACCAACCCTACAGTCTACCTCAATTGCTCAAGGACCTAAGAGGTTAATCTGCACATACTGTAATAAAAAAGGCCACGGGCACTGGTACTGTTTTAAAAGGCAGAGAGACCAAGGAGTCCTCCAAATGGAGGGACAAATTTTGAACAATTGAAGGGGTCAGGGGCTCTATTCTCTGGGGCAAAAACATCTTAAAGAGCCCTTGATAAAATTAGAAGTTGGACCCCAGAGACAGCAAGTGGAGTTTTTGGTGGACACAGGTGCTGAAAGAACCTGTGTCACTAAAATACCTCCAGGATGTTTTATTTCTCAGGAAACATTAGACATATGTGGTGCTAATGGTGAAAGTTTCCCTGTTCCTGCAATTAAAAATGTAACCTTTTCCATACAAGGGCGCATCCATACAGGAGACATTCTATATCTACCTCAAGCTGGGATCAATCTTTTAGGACGTGACTTCCAAATACCTCTGAGAGTGGGAGTGGTACCGCAAGGTGGAAAAATGACTACTAAATTGTTTGTTTTGTCTTTAGTAGATGAGCAACACATTGACCCGGTAGTGTGGGCCAGACCTGGCAACCAGGGAAAAATGGACATCACACCTCTAACAATTGAGTTGCTCCCAAACAGCCAGCCAGTACGCATACCACAATATCCCCTCTCCAAGGACAAAAGAAAGGGCCTGAAGCCTGTTATCATGGACTTACTACGAGATGGAATTCTCGAGACCTGCAAGTCCACCTACAACACTCCAATTTTGGCTGTCCAGAAACCAGATAAGTCATTCCGGCTGGTACAAGATCTGCGTGAGGTGAATAAGAGAGTCCAAACCAGGTATCCGTTGGTACAGGACCCCTATACACTCCTGAGTCGGGTACCCCCAACACATGCCTGGTTCTCTGTTATTGACCTTAAAGATGCTTTCTGGTCATGTCCTCTAGATTCTCGTTGCAGAGACATCTTTGCATTTACTTGGGAGGATCCAGACACTGGACGGAAGCAGCAGCTGCGCTGGACTCGCCTGCCTCAAGGTTACACCGAGGCACCCACCCTCTTTGGCCAAGCGCTAGAAGATTTGTTAAGTTCCTTTTCTCCACCCGAAGGGGTTCAGGTAACTCAGTATGTAGACGACCTGCTCCTCTCTGGGGAACAGGAGTCTATGATAAGAACTGCTACAATTCAGTTACTGAATTTTCTAGGGAGGAATGGGCTGAGGGTGTCAAAACCTAAATTACAATTCGTGCTACAGGAGGTGAAGTATTTGGGACACTTAATTGGCCATGGCACAAAAGAACTCAGTGTCGAAAGAGTAGAAGGGATCCTAAATCTACCACCTCCAACTTCAAAACGAGAAATTCGGCAATTATTAGGCCTATTTGGATACTGCAGACTGTGGATTGATCAGTATTCACAATCTGCCAAATTTTTATATGAGAAATTAATGGAAGAGGAACCTTTTAATTGGGATAACTCAGACACACAGAAATTACAAAATTTGAAAGAGAAATTAACAAAAGCACCCGTTTTAAGCCTCCCTTCGCTAGAAAAACCCTTAGATTTATTTGTTAATGTGGAGAAGGGAATTGCCTATGGCGTCTTGACCCAGGAGTGGGGTGGAGTCAGGAAGCCAGTTGCTTTCCTTTCCAAATTACTAGATCCAGTGTCCAGAGGATGGCCAGTCTGCATCCAGTCCGTCGCCGCAGCAGCTGTTCTGGTTTCGGAGAGCCAAAAACTCATTTTTGGTGGAGATTTGACAGTACATACACCACACTCAATAAAAACCATCTTGGCACACAGGGCTGCAGAGTGGTTAACTGACTCGAGGATGGTCAAATATGAAGCCATTCTCATGCACTCAGACCACCTGAGGCTAGTTGTATGTGCACACCAAAATCCAGCCCAATTTCTTTATGGGACCCCTTCAGAAAATGAAATAGAACACAATTGCATTGATATAATTGACATCCAGACAAAAGTTAGAGAGGACCTAGTGGACTGTCCCCTCAATGAAGGGGAAATCCTCTTCATTGATGGGTCATCTCGAGTGGTAGATGGAAGACGGTGCTCTGGCTATTCAGTGGTTGATGGACACCAAATGTGCGTGCTAGAAAAAGGCAAATTACCATCAACCTGGTCAGCTCAAGTCTGTGAGCTCTATGCCCTAGAAAAAGCACTCCACCGACTAGCTGGAAGCATCAGGACCATTTACACCGACTCGAGATATGCCTATGGCGTAGTCCACACCTTTGGAAAAATCTGGTCCGAAAGGGGGTTCCTAAACACCAAAGGAAAAGATATCCTACATAAGGAATTGATTCTAAAAATTCTAAAAGCACTACAACTGCCTCAGGTGATCTCAGTGGTCCATATTCCAGGCCATCAATCAGGAACCACAAAAGAAGCCCGAGGAAACAGCCTAGCAGACTTGGCAGCAAAAGAAGCAGCAGTGGAAGAAGAGGTAAAAGTGATGGAAGTGAACCAACTTCCAACCAGCACCACCACAACTGACACTATTCCACAAACTAACACTTTACCCACGCCCATTTTTACTGATCAGGAAAAACAAAAATTAGTTTTAATTGGAGCTAATGAGGATTCTCAAGGCCGCTGGTATTTACCAGATAAACGCCAAATTCTAAACAAAAATTTAACCCGAGAAATTCTACAAAATATCCACCAAACCAATCACTGGGGTTCAAAGGCTCTGGCGGACCACTACCTCAGAACTTTTGGATGCATTGGTGTTTATGAAATAGCCAACCAAATAACACGGGACTGTGTCATCTGTCAAAAAGTTAACAAAAAGGTAATGAAAAAGAACACTGGCGGAGGAATTGAATTAGCAATCAGGCCTTTCCAAAACATTCAAATTGACTTTACAGAAATGCCTCCTGTCCAGAGGTGGAAATACCTATTGGTAATTGTTGATCACCTTACTCACTGGGTGGAAGCTATTCCAACTGTCAACGCTACAGCCCAGACAGTGAGTAAGGTGATCCTCGAGCAAATCATCCCACGGTACGGGATAGTCCACCGCATAGACTCAGATCGAGGTACACATTTTACCTCCCAAATTGTACAACAATTAGCTCAGCAATTAGGAACAAATTGGAGATTACATACCCCGTGGCATCCACAAAGCTCTGGGAGAGTGGAACGGATGAACCAGACAATCAAGAACACCCTCACAAAATTAATGCTGGAAACAAAATGGACCTGGGTAAAATGCCTTCCACTCGCTCTTCTTAGAATTAGAACGCAGCCAAGATCTGATTTGGGTTGTTCACCGTACGAGATGTTGTATGGATTGCCCTACCTTGCTACACCACAAGAGCTGAATGCAAAAGAGTGTGGAAACACCAATGTACAACAATATGTACAGTTAATTGCCAAAAATCTGGGGTTGCTAAGGGAAAGAGGTTTTCTTCCACAAACACCCCCACTTGATTTTAATTTACATCACGTTAATCCAGGTGACTGGGTGTTAATAAAATCCTGGAAAGAAAAGTCATTAACCCCATCTTGGGAAGGTCCATTTCAGGTCCAGCTAACCACCAAAACAGCTGTCCGAACATTTGAAAAGGGCTGGACGCATGTCAAGAGAGTGAAGGGTCCGGTAGCACCACCAATTGAAGAAAAGAAACCTCCGGACAAACCATCAAACTGAACACCCTGTTTAAAAGCTCCACTCAACATCCCTCAGTCCAAGTTAATAAAACCCTGTACTCCCAGTTTATTCCCAGTTATACCCTGTTAATAAGTGCAGTTTATCCTCTGTTATACCTCGGTAATAAGTGCTAGCTACAAGTTGTTAAATTAAGTTGAAAATGTTTATCTGTTAATTTTGTTCCTTGTTATTCCCTTTTACAGAGTCTGCCTTCACACAACCATATTGTCACATCAGCTGTATAGTAAGGCTCCATTTGAAGCCAGCATTCTCTTTCAATAACAGACCAATCAGACTCCAAATTTATGGGCATGATAACTCTAATCTTTGACAAGGCCAACCCCAAAATAACCATGAGTTTCCAGAAGCCTGAAATCACTGAAGAAGAACCATCTGAAGGTGAGAAGCCTAAAGAAAGGACAAAAGAAGCAAAGATGACAAGCCCCACCAGCAGAGGCAACCCAAATGCTAACAACTGCTTCCGGGTCTGCCTAAAGGGGAAAGTGAGCAACATCCTGCTACTAAATGTCATCTGTCTCTGGGTCCTCTGGCCTCCCTTCACACAAGCAGCTGACAGCCGCTGTAACAAATGTTACAAGACGGTGTATCAGGCAGAAGGAAGCTCATTCCAAATTCGACACTTTTTCCGAGCACATACTTATGTTAATCCATCTTGTTACAACATAACAGAGCTAGGTATCTGCTCAGAAAAAGGTCACAAGTATTGGATTGGCAAAAACATTGGCACCCAAACACATAAGCAGAAGGGAGAGTGCCCCTCCCAAGACAATTGCCTCTGTTTCAATTTTAAATACATAACCAGGACAGAAGATTTGTTAAAAAGAAAGACCTATGACACCGACCTGATCCAAGAGGTGGTCATAGAAGAAAAAGAAAAGCAAAAAGAAAACAATCCTTTGATGTCAAGGAAAAACTTGTTTATTGACCTGGCAGAAAGGATTGGAAAACAGCTAAATTTAACAAATTGCTGGGTGTGCGGAGGAACTTTAGAATCGGAAAGTTGGCCTTGGCGGGGAGTCAGTCTTGGACCCCCCGATTTACTCCGACTGAGTAATCTTTCCCCCACAACCCGACATGATAATGAAACCTGGCTGCTAAGCAATTCTGTTATTGGAGAAGAATGCATCTGGAGGAAAGGAAGAAAATTCTTAGAAGAAGTTGGTGAGACAATATGCAAAAGGTACCTGGTAACTGATGGGCAAAAACACTGGTGGATACCCCAAGAACCAGATGTATTCTGGTCTGCAGAAAAGATTAAAAACAAAAATTGCATTTTTAATCCTGTTAAAAAACTCTGGCAATGTTGGGATCAAGGAAATCCATACTCTGTCCTGCCACAAATTTCCAAATACTGGATCACAGCAGCAAGTATACAACCCCACTTCTGGGAAGCACCACAAGACCTCTATTGGATCTGTGGTTACCGAGCTTACTCCAGCTTACCACCTCGCTGGAAAGGGAGCTGCACTCTTGGAGCCATTCAGCCAAACTTCTTCCTACTTGCTGAAAACGCTGGAGCCCACCTTGGAATCTCCCTTTATGACGAACTTTCCCGTACCAAAAGACATGTAATAGGGGGAACCCAGAGATGGGGAGAGGAAGAATGGCCAGCCGAGAGGATCCTAGAGACTTATGGACCTGCTACATGGGCACAGGATGGGAGCTGGGGGTACCGAACTCCCATCTACATGCTAAACCGGATCATCCGACTGCAAGCACTAATTGAGGTAATCACCAATGAGACCTCTCTTGCTCTTGAACTACTTAACACACAGCAAGGGCAAACTCGAACAGCCGTGTACCAAAATCAGCTGGCATTGGACTATTTACTAGCAGAAGAAGGTGGAGTATGTGGCAAGTTTAACACCTCAGACTGCTGCATCCACATTGATGATCACGGTGAAGCCATCACCAAGATTACCCAAAACATCAGGAAACTAGCCCATGTTCCAGTGCAGAAATGGCAGCCCTTGATCACTTCTGAATGGTGGGAAAATATTTTCCAAGGACAATGGTGGAAGAAAGCTTTAATTATTGTTGGACTTTCCCTTACAGGACTTATTTTTCTCCCTTGTTTAATCCCTTGTTTCATCCTTTAATTACCACTGTCGTCCAAAGCATGCCACTGATCCAAGACCTCCAAGGACAACAGCAGCATCCACCATCCACTCAAAAGATTATGTATATCAATAATAATAAGAAAACCAAAAAGGAAAGAAAAATTGCCCAGCAAGTGTGGGACAGTTTTAAAGAGCTTGAATCTATCCCTGAAGAAGCTACCCACCTTCACTTAAATGCAAAGACCAAAGATGCGAGCATAAGAGAAAAAGGGGGGACTTGTCATACATGAAATCCCTATTTGTGCTTGGTCTTTGCATATTAAGTGCTTTAAATAATTAATTTTGAGTTAATTATTTTTAAATTGAATGTTACAATTAACCCATCAGCCCAGGTACAAAAATCCAGTTCCATTATCAGTGTTTCTATTTGTTTAAAGTTTATTAATAGAGTTGCACCCTTCCCAGTTAAAATTTTCCCAGTTAAAAATCACAAACTTGCCCCTTTTCAAGCTACAAACCACTGGTACACCATAAGAGTTACCTTTCCTGTGTTTACTGTATACTTTTACAAGTGTTCTGAGGTGTGTTGGATGTATTTTAATACTTTTTGTAGGTGTTTCACTTGCATTTTGATTCCAAGGCCAAAACCCCCCCACCCAGTCTTAATAGCCAGCAGCTATTTTTAGCTACAGAGCCATTACTCTGCAGGCAAGTTCCATGGCAACCTGAATACCTGAATTTTAATGAAGGTATTGTATTCCCTTATCTCTAACTGATACCACCCCCCTTGACAACGATGAGCCATTGGTGGACAGAGATGATCCATCAAAGGGAAAGCACCAATCACCTTGGACCGAAGGGGCAGGCTGTGGGCGGATTGGGGGCGGAGCAAAAACTAAAAAAGACGAAGCCGAGAGGCGGGCTCTCTTCTCTCTTCCCCTCTTGCTCTCTCCAGACTAGCTGTGGGAGACATCGGTGCTGGGCATTAAAAGCCTTACCCCTTTTAAGGGGCATTTAGTAATTTTTTTAAGTCAACCCAGCACTGCAAGTTTTTTTTCTCTACCTGAGGTCTAGTGCTGTCTCAGCCAGAAGATCTCAAATCCCTGCGCTCCTGGGGCATACCATCTACCGAGCCATAGGATCCCAAATTTTTATATTTTTCTGATTTCTGTAATTTTTCAATTTTTTCTGTTTTCAATAAATTAATCTTTTTAAGAGTTGTCTCATTTCTCACATGTATTACAGATATCTCTTCAGGTAATTTTAATGCCTCTAAAACCTCTAAAATATGTCCTTCATGTATCAATCCCTTTCCCTTTGAAATAAGTAATCCCCTTTTTTCCCAAATTTTCCCAAAGGTGTGTACTACTCCAAAAGCATGCCTTGAATCAGTATATATAGTTCCCTTCTTGTGTGCTAAATATTCCAGTGCCCTTTTTAGGGCACATAATTTGCAAGTCTGAGCTGACCAGTTTGAGGGTAATTTTCGTTTTTCAATGGTTTGCATAATCCCCCCATCAACTAAAGCATACCCTGACATTCTTTTTCCTTGTACACATCTGGAAGAACCGTCTACTTATATTATTTCTCCTTCTGAAAGGGCTTGTTCCTCAAGATCTGCTCGAACTTTGGTTTGGTATTGGATAATTTCTAAGCAGTTATGTGTCAGGTTATCTTTTGGCTCTCCATATAAGGATTGAGCTGGATTTAAACTCTTGCTCACTTCTAATGTCAAATCATCACTATCTATCAAAATTGCTTCATATTTTAGCATCCTAGAGTCTGGTAAACATTTTTCAGCTTTCTGGTTTAGCACATTTCAAACTGCATGAGGTGTGTACACTATCAGCTTGCTCCCAAAAGTAAGCTTACGACTTTCTTCTACCAAGATTGCAGTAGCTGCTATAGCTTGAATACATATTGGCCAGCCATGGCTTACTGGATCTAACATCTTTGACAAGTAAGCTCTTGGTCTCTTCACTCCTCCCCACTCCTGAACCAGAATTCCTTGAGCTACTCCACTTTCCACGTTCACATACAGATGAAAGGGTTTTTCTAATGAGGGTAAGCTTAAAGCTCGTACTGAGGTGAGTTTTAATTTCAGTTCCTCTAATTTCTCATTATCCTCTTTGGTCCATTTTATATCATCTCCTTCTGTCAACTTTCCATACAGAAATTTTACAGCTTGTCTATATCCTTCGATCCATAGTCTACAATATCCCAATAATCCAAGTAGCTTTCTCATTTCTCTCTTTGAAGAGGGAGGGGGAAGGGATAGAATCCCTTCGATTCTCTCAGGGTTTAATTTTTGACTTCCCTTGCTTTTTAAGTGACCAAGATATTTTACTTCTGATTCTAAAATTGCAGTTTCCCTTTTGATACTCTTAACCCCTTTTCTCCAAGAAAATTCAGAAGTTTTATCATTGCTTCTCTGACTTCACTTTCAGCTTCCCCAGATAATAAGAGATCATCCACATACTGGATGATTTGTATTTCTGGTGGAGTAGGGAAGGCTTGTAATATTTCTAAAGCTTGTCCAAATAGGTTTGGCAATTCTGTAAATCCCTGTGGTAATCTTGTCCATCTTAGTTGCTGCCTTCTACCAGTATTTGGATCCTCCCATTTAAAGGCAAAAATATCTCGGCTTTCTTCAGCCAGTGGGCAGGTCCAGAAAGCATCTTTTAAATCCACTACAGTAAACCGCTGGTGCTGGGGTGGGAGTTTACTCAGGAGAGTATAGGGATTGGGTACCACAGGATAACAAGCCCGAGTCCTCTTATTAATTTCCCAGAAGTGTTGCACTAATCTGTATGTCCCATCAGGCTTTTTTACTGGTAGAATAGGGGTGTTATGAGGAGACATACAAGGTTCTAATGTCCCATCCTTTATTAGTCCCTCTATTACTGGTTTTAAGCCTTCTTGTTCTTCTAAGGATATAGGGTACTAACGTACACATATGGGACATTCTTCTTTCTCAGTCGTGACCCTTATGGGGTCAATATCCAGTCCTCCTCTATTCCCTTCTCCAGCCCACACCTCCTTGTTAATTTTCTTTTCATCTTCTTGACCAAGTTTTAAAATTTTAACCGTCATTTTCCCTTCTTCTGGTATAACTCCTATTCCCAACTCCACCTGTAAATCCCTCCCTAATAAATTGCTACCTGCCCCAGGGACTAATAAAACATCCCCCATCCAAATTCTAGTTTCCCCTTCGATTACCACGTCTTTGATGACAGGAACTGTAAAACTTTCTCCTTTTGCCCCTGTTACCTTTACAGTATCTTTACTTATACTACAACCTTTTGGAGTATTCACAAGGCAGGTTCTTTCAGCCCCTGTATCAACCACAAATTCTAACTCCTCCTTCTGGGGACCGACTTTTAACGTTATCACAGGCTCTAGATGGTATTTGTCCCCCAGAAAATAGAGCCGGTGACATCCCTATTCCTCATCTGGGTTTATTTCTTGGAAGATTTTCACATCCTTCTTTAAATGAGGGCATTCTCTTCTAAAATGCCCTTCCTCTCCACAGTAATAGAAAGCAGCTTTAGAATGCTCCTGAGGTTTTTTTTTGTACTGAGTTCCTGTTTTTCCTTTTTTCCCCTTTTCTAAAGCCTGAATTCCTAGGAGTAGTATTCGGAGACCTCAGATTCCTTTGAAAGTTACTTTCTCTCATAGAGGCTACCATAATTTTGGCTTCTACTTTGGCTTTTTCTTCATCTCTCCTGACATAAACTTTCTGAGCCTCTTTTAATAAGTCGTTTAATGATCTTTCGTGCCAGTCTTCCAATTTTTCTTCCTAATATCTTGCCAAACATGACTGACAAAATTGACTCTTAGTAAAGCCTGCCCAGCTACTGTCTCAGGATCTATCCCAGAAAATTGTTTCATATTTCTCCTAAGTCTTTCTAACCATTCAGATGGAGACTCTTCCTTTCCCTGTTGCCGTTCAAAAGCCCTTTTTAAATTCTGCCCTCGAGGTGTTGCCTCTTTTATTCCTTTGATTACTAAATTACGGTAATCATTCATATTCCTTCTCCCAGCCTCTTCATTGTGATTCCAAGCAGGGGATGTCAATGGCATCTTCTGGTCTCCTGGTGGTCCCTCCTGGTTTTGTCTTTCCCAAATTCTCATACCTGCAACTCTAATCATTTCTCGTTCCTCTTGAGAAAATAATATTTTCATTATTGCTTGCATCTCTTCCCAAGTTAAAATGTTTGGACCTAAAAATTGATCTAATTGTTCAGCTGTTCCCATAGGATCATCTAATAATCCTTTAATCTCCTTTTTAAAATTTCTAACCTCTGAAGAAGTGAGGGGGACGTTTACAAATCCTGTTCCACCAGCCCCCATTGGAACTTCTCTTAAAGGGAGCAAACGGACCTCCCCATCCCAGTTCTTGTGTCCTTTTTCTCTTATGATACTTCTTTCCTGTCTTGGAGGGGTGTTGGGAGAGGGCTGTTCTGTAACTGAGCTCCCTGTACTTTGGTGTTTTGCTTCCTCTTTAAGAGGAACAGCAGAAGTGGTCGTTGCCAGGGGAACGATGCAGGCGAAGGAGAGGGGGGTAGGGGGTAGGAGTCCCCTCCGAGGCTGATTACTCCAGGAGTGGGGGGGCATAGGCGGGGACTGCCACTGGAACCGCCAAGGGGACAAGTTCCTCCGGCGGATACCAAAGTTTAGCATGGACTCTCTGCCCACGGTCCACAGCAGCCATGGTGGCAGGACTCTGAGCTGCCGGTGGACCCAGCGCGGCCTGCGGGGCCAAAGCCATGTTCAATGGAGTTGTGGCAGACAACGCAGCAGGGGCAGGGGCTGGTGGAACGGCCACGGATATCGGAACTGGGGCCGGAGCCGGGACTGGGGCCACCACCAGGGCCGGGGCAGGGGCGGGGGGGGGGGCCCAAAAGCGGCGGGCTGGGCTTCCGCGGAGCAGATACCCGGGCTAGGGATGGGCAGGACACCGTAAGGGGGAGGCTGCGCTGCCACCGGACCCGCAGGGGCTGGAGGGGCAGCGGGAATGCCGGCGGAGCTGTGGCAGGCAACGCAGCAGCGGTAGGGGCTGATGGAACGGCCACGGACATCGGAACTGGGGTCGGAGCCGGGGTAGGGGCGGGGGCAATCCCAAAGGGAGTGGGCTGGGCTCCCACAGGACCCGCAGGGGCTGAAGGGGACGGCAGGAACACCGGGGCTACCGGCGGAGCTGCAGCCGCTGGGAGAAGTAGTGGAGCCGTGGGTGGTGCCATAAGAGCCAGGACAGGCGGGACCTCAGGCCCCAAGACCGGCGGTGCAGCTGCGAGTGGTGCAACAGTAGCCTGGGCTTAGGGGGGGGGGGGAGGCGGGAATGGAGGGGGCAATGCTTCCAGGGGGTCCAGCCCTTCTCTTTCTTGTTTTCCCTTTTCTCCTTTTCTTGGGTCTCTGACAACTTAAAAATTCTTATCCCCTTAGGCTCTATGTTTCCCACCCAGCATGAAGCATACTTGCCTTCTTCTGTGTTAAAAGGCTCTTTTGAATTTACAAATACTTGTAAAACCTGACAGATCCAAACTTCAAAAGAGCCATATCTGGGCCAGAAAACATGGTCAGATCTTATTTCCTTCTCGGCCCAATCAAACATACAAAACTGTATCATTTTGACTTTGCTCTTTTTCTTTGTACTTGGGTTAGTATTCCAGTTAGCTAACATAACTCCCAAAGGGCTTTCCTGGTGTGAAAAACGAGGTTCACTCTCCTGTTAGAATTTAAAGAGTTTAATATAAAGACAATAAGAGACACATAAAATAAAGCAAAGGGATAACGGCCGGGTGCCTTAGCGCTCTGCCAAGAGCACACCTGATGCTCGAGGTGAGTCCTTTTTATATCATTTTTACTGTCTGTTCTCTATTCATATTAAAACTTTTCCAGGAACTGTTCTGCATGGCCACTCCTTGGGTCCGCCTTTTTAGAGCATGCATAGTCTTCTGCCTTGTGGTTTTATTTCTTTTGATTCTTGGGGTTGGGCCCCTTAGGTAAGAGTTGATGGTAGGGTGGATCTCTTAATTCTCCAGACAGTCAGGGCTGATTGCAGCTTTGGGCCTCTTTGTCTCTCCGGGCAGAGCGGTGATAATGGCTCTTGGACTCTCCTGGCCGCCCGTTCTTCGGGCAAAGTAGCCTTTGGGCCCTTTTGTTCTCTGGACAAAGTGTTGATTAGCAGCTTCTCGGGCCTCATCCTCTGTTCGCTTGGAGGTTATCTTACTTGCTCACACTTGCTAACATTCTTGCTAAAACGAGAGAAAACTACATCCACACAGCAAAAAGCATTTCTAACATTATATAATATCTACCTTAACACTTTGTGAGAAGCCAATACTATAATATATGTTTATAACAATCCCCCCTTTTTCTATTTTATAAATAATTTGGCTTGAGCAATAATTCTTTTTTCTTGGCTTCTAATGTCCGTTCGTTCTTTTCACAGATCAATTTGGCTTCTTCGAGAGGGTCTATTATATCACTTTGTTTTTTTAATACCATAATTTTTTGTGCTGTTCCAGACATAGCCAACTTGGGTCAGTAGGCATTGCCATAACTTGCATGCCTTGAACTACGCTGGTGATTAGCCGAATAAAGCAGGGGATCAAGCAAGGGAGAAATATTAGACCAGCTGTAGCACATAAGAGGAAGAAACCTAGCTTCTTCCACCATTCTTTCCCCAATATGCCATCCCACCAGTTAGCAGTCATCATTGATTCTCATTTTTGGACCTGTTCATGGGCTATTTTTCTGATATTGTTGGCGATATCTAGAACGGCATCCCCATTGTCGTCAATTTTTAAACAACATTCCAATGTATTGAACTTCCCGCACACACCCCCTTCTTCAGCCAGTAAATAGTCTAAAGCCAGCCTATTTTGATATATTGCAGCTCTGGTTTGGCGTTGCTGGCTGACTATTAATTTCATAGCCCCAGCTGTTTCATTGGTTATGATTTCTACAAGGGCTTGGAGTCTGATGATACGATTCAGCATGTAAATTGGGGTTCGATATCCCCAACTTCCATCTTGTGCCCAGGTAGCTGGCCCATATGTTTCTAATACTCGTTCAGGGGGCCATTCCTCATCTTTCCATTTTTGGAATCCTCCAATTAAATCTCTTTTATTTATTTTGAAGTCTTCATAGACAGATATTCCTAATTGATCTCCCTCTGGTTCTGGTAAAAGGAAAAACCCTGGTTGAATGATTCCTAGTGTACAACTCTCTTTCTAATGTGAAGGGAGTCTTGGGTATGCCCTTTTCCCACATATCCAAAATAAGCCATCTGGTGCTTTCCAATAATCACCTTCTTGTTGATTTATATTCTCCCAAAATTTGGATATTTCTGGGATTCCAAAATAAGGATTTTTCCTCGTGTCATTACACTGAAAGAGTCCAATTTCATTATCATATATACAGTCTTTTCCTTTTTTCTGAGCCCAATACCAAGTTGGTTTTTCTGGGACCCACCACGTTGAAGTTTTGTTGCTCACTTTATACCTTTTACAGGGAGTGTTTCCTACTTCATTAAGAAAGTTTTTCCCAGTTTGCCAGAGGCATTCTTCCCCTATCACTGTTGAGCTTAAAACCCACCCCTCAGGTAAGTTCCCCCCTCTTATATTTGTCCGGTTCCATTTAAGGAGTTCTACTGGGCCTACGCTGCTACCTTTTCATGGCCATTCTTCTGTCATTAAAGCCCCTCCACAGACCCAACAGTTGGTGATGTTAAGTTCTTTACCTATCCTCTCCCCCAATTCCACAAACAGGTTTTTTCCTAACCTTGGGGTGTTTTCCTCTTTTAACTGTTGTTTAAGCTTTGCATACAGGTCCTGGCGTGAGGTGAATATAGGGCGAGGTTGCTGTGCTGGCTTTGTATTTTTACTTACCACTTGTTCTTTTACCAAATCTTGGACTGTTCCCCTGGTGGCAGCTGTGAAACAAATCCATTTTTCTCCTTTTGGACAGTTACTTCCTAGTCTGTTTCCACTTGTTCCTAAATTTTCTGTAATCCAATATTTTTCCCCTTTATGCATACAAATACCTAATTTGGACGAGTCATAACAGTGACTGTTGATATGGGTATGAGTAATAAGAAAGAAGCCCCGGTGTCTTTCCATGTAGAGCTTTCGATAGCATTTGTAACATGGTCTTGCCGGTGTCCCGAAAGGGACCAGGATAAGTGAAAAAAGAAGGAATAACAGAGGTCCGGCATGGCTTATACTCCCACCTCCCTTGCCTATGAGGTTGCAACCCATAGCAGGTGTATTGGATCTTCTCGGTGGCGAGTACAGTGGCCAACCCGGTCTTGCCCTCTATTTCCTTGTCACTTCTTTTGTAGCTTTTAGGCAAATTTCTTTTGTCACCTTTTTAACTGTAGTATCTTATTGTATCTTAGGTATTTCCCATTCAACAGGCACTAGTAATTCCCATCTGCAAAGCAAAGTTATTGCTTTTGTTGCTTATGATTTTGTCTGGATAGGGGGGTCGATTTTGTGCTTGACACTCCTTACAACTAGGGCGTCGATGGTGTGAAATGCCAATTTCCCTCCAGATTAATTACTTATATTTGACCTGGCTGGCATGCCTCGTGTTAGAATGATTCAAACAGGGTATATGATGTGGCACTGATGGAAGTTGTGATTCTCCCCCTTCTCAATACAAATCACAGGCTAGAATCAGAACATGAGAGTTCCCTGTTTGATACAGTCCCAACCCTTCCTGTTTGAAGTGAGAATATTCTTCTTCAAGATGTCTCAGAATTTGTCCAGGGGCCACTGATATAAATTTGGCTTTTATTTCTCAGTTAGGTGTGATTCTTTGCATATCCCTTGGATTATGCAGATTGTTCTAGTTCATTGCCACTTGGCCTCCGTTTAAGAATCAATTTGGTATCACCTGGTTTGGATATTACAGTCTACTCTTCAGGTTCTTTTACAGGTCCTTTGATTCTGCTGGCATGGATCCACCCTCGTTCCTTGGTCCAGATTGCGGCCTCAGTCATCAGCAGTACTTGAAAAGGACCCTCCCATTGTGGAGTCAAAGATTGTTCTTTCCATGTTTTTACTAGTACTCATTCCCCTGGGTGGATATTATGAATTTTGAACTCCAAAGTTGTGGTTTGAGGGATCATTCCTTTCAGCCACAAATTTTCAAGTGTTCTGGCAATTGCGGTGACATATTTTTTGACACTTGCTTCTCTTACTTCATAAGTGGCTGTTTCATGTTGAGTGGTAAGGAAGGGTAATCCAAACATCATCTCATAAGGAGATACTCCCAGATCTGACCTGGGCTGTGTTCGGACTCTCAACAGAGCCAAAGGTAAGCATTTTACTCCTGACATTTGAGTTTCAATCATTAATTTTGTTAAAGTTTTTTTCAAAGTCTGGTTCATTCTTTCTACTCGGCCTGAACTTTGTAGGTGCCAGGGGGTATGTAATTCCCATTTTATTCTCAAGGCTTGAGTTATTTGTTGTAAGACTTTGGATGAAAAATGTGTTCCTCTATCTGAGTCTATTTTATTAACCATTCCATATCTGGGAATAATTTGTTCCAGAAGGGTTTTGCATACTACGTTAGCTGTAGCTCTGGTAGCAGGAACTGCTTCTACTCAATGAGTTAGATGGTCTACTATTACTAATAGGAACTTCCATCTCTGTACTTGGGGAAGTTCAGTGAAATCTACTTGGATACTTTGGAATGGTCGCAGAGCTAAATCACGGCCTCCTAATGTTGTTTTTCTCATTATTTTCCTATTTACTCTTTGGCAAGTTATACAGTTCTCAGTTATTTGTTTTGCTACCCTAAAAATTCCAATACACCCATAATTTCTCAGAAAATGATCACACAAAGCTTGAGTGCCCCAATGAGTTTTTTGATGCATATCTTCTAATATTGTCTTAGTGAGTGGCTTATTAAGTAACTGTCTCCCATCAGGGAGTTTCCATTTTCTAGATTGATCTTGTTCTCCCCCTATCTTAAATAATTCTTTTCCTTCTTCTTTACTAAATTTGGGGATTTCCAATTCTCCCCTTTCTGAGGTCAGGATTAATATAATTCGTTTAGTCCCATTTTCTGCTGCATCTTTGGCTTCTTGGTCTGCTAGATTATTCCCTCTTATTTCTGGGGTCATCCCTTTTTGGTGTCCTTTGATATGCACTACAGCTATTTCTTCAGGCAATTTTAATGCCTCTAAAACTTCTGAAATCGGGCCTTCATGTATCAGTTCCTTCCCCTTTGAATTTAGTAAACCCCTTTCCTCCCAGATCTTTCCAAAGGTATGTATTACCCCAAAGGCATACTTTGAATCAGTATAGATGGTCTCCTTCTTGTGTGCTAAATGCTCCAGTGCTCTCTTTAGAGCGTATAATTCACAAGATTGCGCCGACCAATTTGAAGGTAGTTTTCCTTTTTCGATGGTCTGCATATTTATCCCATCGACTAAGGCATATCCTGACATTCTTTTTCTTTGCAAGCATCTGGATGAACCATCTACATATATTCTTTCCCCTTCTAAGAGGGCTTGTTCTTCTAGATCTTCCCGAACTTTTGTTTGGTATTGAATAATTTCCAAGCAATCATGTGCCAGGTCATCTTTTGGTTCTCCATAGAGGAATTGGGCCGGATTGAGATTTTTGCTTGTTTCTATAGTTAGATCATTACTGTCAATCAGAATTGCTTCATATTTTAGTATCCTGGAGTCTGTTAACCATTTTTCAGCTTTTTGATTTAGCACATTTCAGATCGCATGGGGTGTGTATACAATCAGTTTACTTCCAAAGGTGAGCTTACGGCTCTCCTCCACCAAAATAGCAGTAGCTGCTATGGCTTGAACGCATACTGGCCAGCCACGGCTTACTGGGTCCAATAGTTTAGATAAATAAGCTATTGGTCTTCTCACCCCTCCCCATTCCTGGACTAATACACCGTGAGCTACTCCATTTTCTGCATTCACATATAAATGAAAGGGTTTTTCTAGTGAGGGTAAGCTTAGAGCTGGTACCAAGGCTAGTTTCAACTTCAGTTTTTCTAATTTATTATCATCATCTTTGGTCCATTGTATATTGTCTCCCTCTGTTAATTTTTCATATAAAAATTTTACTGCTTGTGTATATCTTTAAATCCATAGTCTGCAATATTTCAGTAGCCTCAGCAGTCTTCTAACCTCTTTTTTTGAAGAGGGAGGAGGGAGGGATAAAATCCCTGTAATTCTTTCAGGACTTAGTTTTCGGCTACCTTTGCTTATCAGGTGGCCGAGATATTTTACTTCTGATTCCACAAACTGTAATTTCCTTTTTGATGCCCTTAGTCCCTTTCCCTCAAGAAAATTTAGAAGCTTTATAGTAGCTTCTTTAACTTTAATTTCATCTTCTCCTGATATTAGAAGATCATCTACATATTGGATAATTTGTATTCCTGGGGGAGTGGGGAAGGTTTGTAATATTTCTCCCAAGGCTTGCCCAAATAAATTTGGGGCCTCACAATACCCCTGTGGCAGTTTAGTCCACTTCAATTGGTTTTTTTCCTTGTGTTTGGATCTTCCCATTCAAAGGCAAAAATATTTCGGCTTTCCTCTGCCAGTGGGCAGGCCCAAAAGGCATCTTTAAGATCCACCACACTAAACCACTGATGTTGAGGTGGAATTTTATTTAAAAGAGTGTAGGGATTAGGAACCATAGGGTAGCAGGCCCATGTTCTTTTGTTTACTTCTCTTAAATCTTGCACTAATCTATAATTTCCATCAGATTTCTTCACTGGAAGAATAGGGGTATTATGAGGGGATTTACAAGGTTCCAGTGTCCCATTGTTTATTAATTCTTCTATTACTGGTTTTAAGCCTTTTCTCCCTTCTAAAGATATAGGGTACTGACGTACACGAATGGGACATTCTTCTTTTTCAATTGTGACCCTTATGGGGTCAATATATAGTCCACCCCTATTCCCTTTTCCAGCCCAAACCTCTCTGTTAATTTTTCTTTCATCTTCTTGGCTAAGTTTTAACACTTTGGCCGTCATTCTCCCTTCTTCTGGTATGACTCCAATCCCCAGCTGGATTTGTAAATCCCTTCCTAATAAATTGCTGCCAGCCTCAGGAACTAACAAAACATCCCCTATCCCTATTTTTGTTTCCCCTTCAATAACCACTGAAAAAAGGCATGACTCAGCTTTGCCTGTTCAAAAATATTAGGTAAGGTGTTCACTATGGCTACTGTTAACTTATCAGCCCTGGAGTTGCCTTCTGCCAGGAATCCTGGGAGTGAAAAAAGAGCTCTAATATGGGAGACAAAATATTGATTAGTTCTATTTTGCACAAGTATATAAAGACGTACAATAACGATACAGAGCATCATTGTTAACATCTTTCAAAACTGATCCTTCTATTCTCTTAACTAGATTAGCAACATAAGCAAAATCCGTAATCAAATTAAAGGGCTCCTGGGCATGTGATGTTACAGTCTCCTCTTAGCAAGTCTGTGGGAAACCAGAATACAGAGAATACTTCTCTGCCTGTTTTGAAGGGTTCTACCCCCCTGGACAACACTGGTTTTGACCTTCGTCCATGGAGAAAATTGCCTACCAACTGGGAAGAATTAGAATCTGCAATGGTGTGAATTAGGTGATAGAATATTATGTAAGATTGTCACAGGGTGAAAAATTTGGGCTTTTTTTGTTTATTAATATAGTAAGTAGATAAAAGCAAAAAAACATCAAAATGGAGGGTTGTTGTTGTTCTCCAGACCTTCTTCTTCTTCTTCATCTACTCCATATTCTGTGGTAGAAGTAGTCTGGGATGATTGGATAAAGAATTCCGTAGTTCCTGCCTGCGTGACTAGATGATTTATTAGAAATTGGTAGAAAAGTGAAAATATCTCACGTTTTAAGTTTTCATTGGGTGATTTACCTTTAAAAAGGCTGTGTAATCTTGATAATTCGTCTTTTCTTGCATTCTCTGCTTCATGCTATGTCTGGGTCACGTCAGTGGCTTGTACTTTTTTGATAAGACTTAATAAACAACTACAGAAGAAAGAGAAGGCTAAAAGTCCCGTTTGTTACAGCGGGGATTACTGCAACAAGCATATATCAAACCAGGAGTCCCGTGGAAACGAAGTATATATGGACAGATTCGTGGTAGATGTTTCAGAGATGTTTATTTCTCCAGCCGCATGGCCGGGGCTCTGCCGAGGAACTGTTCCAGTCACGGGACCCGAGGGTCCTTGGCCACACCGGGGAACACAAAACAACCAATGGGAAATGAGGCTGACCAGGGGCAGGGAAACCCTGTGTCTCCCCCCCAGGGCCCATCTCCCAGGGCTCCATGGCAGGGGAGGAGACCCCAACATCTCACCCATTTTATTTTAATAAAAGGAGAATGAAAACAACTGGATAAACATAACAAGAACAGTTTCAAGACAAAACAAGCCACCCTCCTGAGTCTTTAAATGTCCAAACAGATTCTGTGGAACATCTTAGGGCTGACAGAAGGGAGACAGAACTCTCCGGGCATGCTTTGTGGGGAAACTGAAGCAGGAGAGGGTTTAATTTCTTCCCTCCCCCTTTTCATCCCCCCCTCGGCATCGGAGAGGAATTGTAGGGAAATGGAATTGTATAGGGAAGCCATGGGGTGAAAAACGGATTAGAAATAAACTGGGGATGGGGTAAACTTAGGAAAGGGTTCATATTGGGTATAGGGTAAAAGGTGGAAGTCGGCTGTGGGTAGGGAAATTGCTGGGATGGATATTGTTTATAATTTTGTGCATAACAGCTGCCTTTGACTGGAATACCCCCAGGCCCAGTAACATTTGCTGCTTGTAAACCCTTCTTTCCTTGCACTATATCAAACTGTACAACTTCCCCATCTCTTACACTTTGCAGGTAATTTTTAGGGTTATTCCTTTTAATGGCAGTTCTATGGATGAATAGATCTTCCCCTGTATCATCTCGTGTTATAAATCCATAGTTGTTTTTTACATTGTACCATTTCACAGTTCCTGTGACTTTCGTGGCTACAACTCCTCCTATCACATGCTTGCATGTTCTTCGTGGCTGCTGGTCCCGCATGGCCGCCACCTCGCCAGCTCCGACGTCTCAGCCGGGCCCCCGCGTTGCGGCTGCTCCGCCCTCTCCGAGCGACGCTGCTCTGGCGCGTGTCTGGGCTCTGCGCGGCCCCGCGTTGCCATCGCCACTGGCTCCGTGGCCTGTGAGCGGTTCCGCTCGGCCAACTCCACGCTGCTTTGAGAGCGGCCCTGTTTCGGCTCGGCGCTGCGCTCTGCAGCATTCTCGTGTCGCTGTGGAAACCGCCGCTTCTCCCTCCACAGGGCTCTCCGAGCCAGTCACTCAGAGCGGCCTGCCACGCCGATGCCCGGTTCCTGGCTGCTCGTGGCCCACGACACCCGTGGCGCCTGCGGCATCACTCCCTCACTCGCGGTCGCGTGGCCGGGGACCCCGAGACAGGGATGGGGTCCGCGATAAGGCACGCGCTCCCGAGGGGGCCGGGCGCATCCAGCACAGGCACCTCTGCCGGCATGGCTGCAGTCATGTGCTCCCGGGATGGCGGCCGTGCGTCCTCGGCCGCGGGACTATGGCCATCCTTTGCTTTAGGGGTAATAGGACCATATAAATGCTCCTGAATAGCTTCACTGACCACAAGGGATCCACGCAAGGGTTCAATCACTAATGCATGTTCTGTTTGATTCTTCATCTCCAACAAGATCTCGTCCCAAAAACACCCCAGATGAGATCCAGGAGGTTCAATATCAAAAAGTAATTCTCGAGAAATATAGAAGAAATTTTTGAAAAGCCAGTTAAAAAAAAGTTCTAGATCTCCCGGTTCCAATACTTTCTTGTTTTGTTGTTCAAGGATTCCTCTAACTTCTAGGTACATTTCTTTCTGTGGCTCAGAGAGCCCCATTTCCCACGATTCTTCCATAGTCCAGAGAGAATATCCAAACCAAGATGAGAAGAGAGAGGTCTAGAGTGGTTATTTTACTCACGAATCTTCCTCAGGGATTGGTGTCGTGCCTGCATTCCTCCACCAGTTTGTTACAGTGGGGATTACTGCAACAAGCATATATCAAACCAGGAGTCCCGTGGAAACGAAGTATATATGGACAGATTCGTGGTAGATGTTTCAGAGATGTTTATTTCTCCAGCCGCATGGCCGGGGCTCTGCTCAGGAACTCCGCAGTCACGGGACCCGAGGGTCCTTGGCCACACCGGGAAACACAAAACAACCAATGGGAAATGAGGCTGACCAGGGGCAGGGAAACCCCGTGTCTCCCCCCCAGGGCCCATCTCCCAGGGTTCCATGGCAGGGGAGGAGACCCCAACACCGTTCGTCTCTGCCTCCTGGCAAAGACTCTAAAAAGTCTCCCCTATCAGGCGAGACACAAGGCCCGGATTGCGTCATCTGGTGCCCTGTGTTTGGCCTCACTGAGGCAGAGTGTGCCAGGAGAACTCGGACAGCAGCATGCAGCCAAAAACAGAAAAAAAAAAAAAAACGGGGTTGGCTTTGAAAATCCAGTATCTTCTGACTTCGGTGCACAGGGGACAGAAGAAGCCGTGAACTGCTGGATGGGACGCGGGGCAGGACTTCAAAGACCGATAATAACACCTAGATTCTGGTAAGCTGTCCAAAACTACACCTAAAAACAATAATGGGAGGGACTCTCTCAAAGACAGAGATGGATGTAATTAATAGCTTAGAGACTCTGTCCCGTAAGCATCCAGTAGCTGTTTCTAGGAAGGAAATAGAGGATTTGTTGTCCTGGGTGAGAAGTGAATTCCCTGATGCTGTAATAGGAGATCTGCACCTACCATCTTTCTGGGAAAATATTAATTCTATTCTGTATCATTTGGCAACTCTGAAAGATGAATCGGCTATGAGGTTACTATCACCTGCTAGGGTTATTTATGAAGTACTTATGAGGGCGGCGCCTCCTACTTCTGTTGAAGAGGGGGCTTTACAAACTCCCCTGCAACCCCAATGCGTTTTCTTAGAATCTGGGAGCTCTGAAACTGCCGCGGAGAGTGCACAGGAGACTGTGCAGGCAGCGGAAGGTGTTAAAACTCCGCTCGCAGCCTTGGCAGCCCCAGGGACAGGCACAAGACCCGATATTCGCGAAAAACTCTCCGAGATTCTTAGCAAAGGCAAGTATTCGTCCCTGCGAGCACCTCAAATGGCGGGGGGGGGGAGGGGGGGGAGGGGTTGCGACCATCGCGAAGCCAGAAAAATGTTTTTTGCCGGACCCAAAGTTAAAGCTTTTGATTGGTCCGAAGCAAGAAGATGACAAAGCGATTTTTGAGTTCTTTCCACCCGCGCATGTACAAGGAGAGGAAGGGGAAGCCTCTGCCACCTCCCGAGAAACGGAGTTTGCCCCTGGGGGCGTGGTTCCGGTCGTGCCCGAAACACCCATTACAGTGCCAGCTGAGGGACGACCCTTACCTCCCGATTCTGGGGTCGTCTCATCAGATGAACCGTGCGCGCGGCCAGGGGCGGTCCCGGAGCTAGCGACCATCCCTCCTGCCACCTCCACGCGGCCGGGAATCTCGTTAACTTCCACGTTTGAACCGCGCGGCGCGGCCATCGGCAGTGGCGGTGCCTGCTTCTGACGTCATCGCCCCTGCCACTATCGATCTTTTTCCGCGTTTGGAACATCTCGCTTCCACACCTGCACTGCGCGGCATGCTCCCCCCACCCCCCCCCCCCATCCTCAGATGCCGTGGTTACCTTGGCAACGGCGGTTGGCTTTGACCGCAGCCGCTTTTCGGCGCTTGCCACTACTGGCTCTTTCGTGTATTCCACGGCGCGCGGCGAGGTGCAGACCACCCCCAGCCCTGGCTCCAGCCCTAGCTAGGGCGCCGGCCACACCCCCAGCTCCAGCCAAGCCGCACCCCCGGTCCCCGGCCCCAGCATTTCTAGTCCCAGCCCGGCCCCACCCCTGGTCCCAGCTGCTCCCCCCGCGCGGCTGACAGAGGCGGACGCCTTGGCTGCTGTGCCGGCTTTGCCGATCGGCACTACACCCCCAGCCAGCAGTACAATTCCATCGGCCACTGCAGCTCCATCGGGCATGCCCTCAGCTGCTGCGGCAGCCACCAGCCCTGCATCGGCTCTGCCTATGTCTGCATCGCAGCCACAAGCAACGGCATACGGCCAGGGCATTCCAGCAGCCGCTGTATCAGCGTCACGTCTAGCCTCCGCCATCCCGCTGACAGCGCCATCTGCTGTTCAACCCCACGCTGCAGCAGAGTCTCAACACTCCATCTGCGGAGAACAGCACCACCCAGTGGATCAGCACAATAACTGCATGACGTTAAGCCATATCTCACATACAGCACCAGTGGAACAAAATCTATCCTATCTCCAAAAGAAACGGAAGACTTTTTTAGATCTATTTTAACTCCTCTTCCAGGGCAACAAGATCAAACGCATATCATCCCTATTAAGAGGGAAGTCTCAGAGCGAGACATATCCTTTCAAGCACATTCTCCTCAAATTTCTCAGGGATATTTAGCTGAGCTTATGGGACTTTTGCAACCTCAAGTGCCTGCTCAAGATCTCAGTGGAGAGAATATGGTGACCATTACAGCTTCAGAAGGCATTCCTATATCTTCTCAAGTTTCGTCTTATTTTTCTACCACAAGCAGTATAACTCCAGCTTTTCACATGCCTGCTTCAGGGCTTCACTTTCAGCAACAATAACCCTCTAGTCCCTCGTCACATCATTTTCAGCTTCCAGATGACTTTGCACGTCATCTTTTTTTCCGACTTAGGGAATGTGCACAGCACTATCAACAGGTTGGCGCACTGGGTCCCCAGCCCTAACCCTTCCCGCACGGTGGCAGGATCCCGCCCATGTCCACTGTAAATATTCCTTCCATGTCTACATTGTTGGCACCTGCGATGGCGGCCTCAGCCATTCCTCCCTTACTACCTCACAGTGCAGAGCCACGGATACCCTTCCGTATTCCTCAAACGGGAGGGGGAGATGGAATGCATGGATTCTTCGGTCAAGGACATGCATCCGGGAAAACTACAAGTCCACAGAATGCTGGTATGGACTTGGTTTCATCTAAAAAATATGCTTCAAAAGATACATTTGCTACAACACACTGGTCAAGCATTAGGAAAAAAGGACTCAGAGAGAGAGACTTTAATATGGCGGAAACAGATGGCATTGTAATGCCAGTTACATATTCCAGACAAAATCAAAACCCTCCTACATGGCGACCTATGGATCATCAAGTCATCAAAGATTTAATGGATGCAGTGAAAACTCATGGTTTGGGAAGTCCGTACTTCAAACAGCTTTTAAGAGGCACATTCAACAATTATGACATGGTACCTTTTGACTGTAGAAGTGTTGCCTCAACAATTTTTACAGATGCATAACTCCTGCTATGGGATGCAAGATGGAGAAGAGCACTTCGCGAGCTGAGAGAAAAATACGCGAGAGGGCCACATGCAGTTCTCACACTAGAGCAATTAGCTGGTGATGAACCTCACGATAGGCCAGAAGATCAGTCAGCACTTTTGCCTCGAAATGTGCTTGCGAACATCAAAGAAGCAGTGCAAAAGGCAATCTTACAAATTCCACCAACTGGAACCCCAGAAGGCGTTTACACAGAAATAAAGCAAGGTCCTGCTGAAACCTTTATCTCATTCGTCGATTGTCTCATGCAAGCTGTGGACAGACAAGTCAGTGATGAAGCGGCGAAACCACATCTGGAACGAAGTCTTGTTTTTGCAAACGCTAATTCAGAGTGCAAATGTATAATCAGTGCCATGACTGGTCACCCGACCATAGCTGAAATGATAGAGGCATGCAGTAAGGTGGGCACACCTCAGCATATTTCAACAATACAAGCAAGCATTTTGGGACAAGAAATTGGAAAAATTCTAAAAGCACAAGATGAAAGATTTTCAAAAACTCTAGCAGCACTTCTTTCAGATCTACAACAAAGTACCTCCACAGAAGTGATGGCCACAGAATTCACTGGGGGACCATGCTTTAAATGCGGGAAATATGGACACATGAAAAAGCATTGTCCAGGACCTGCAAAAAATGTAAAAGTGCCAGGCCTCTGACCAAGATGTAGAAGAGGAAAGCATTATGCCAATCAATGTTGCTCCAAAACAGATGTGGACAGAAATCTTTTACCTATTCCGGTGTATTGGGTTGACCCTGAGTTGATGGACAGTCTTTGAGACCAATGACGCTTCTCACAATTTACATATTTAAACCGCACGGAAAGGCGGGACATCCCCTTTTGTCGGAGCTCACCTGCTGGAAGGTGGGGGGGCTCCGAGCCTCCAGGCCCCGCCGGGCCGGGGACACTGCCCCTTCCCCCCTTTCCCAACACCGCGGCACGGACCCTGGGTCTCTGGGGGGGACTGTCCCAGAGCCGCAGGCAGCTAAAACCAACCATGGACTGCTCACAGCTAAACCCATCCAGTGCGGCTTCTGGGGACAGGTGGGTCCTTCTCCTCTCCATGCGGAGCCAGCGGAGTCAACGGGAGCTGGCAGAGCCTCCTGTCTGCAGCCAGCACACTTCGTGCTGAACTGAAGAAGACACCATGCAGCCAGCAGCACAGAGGGAACGAGGCTTTTTCCACCGTAAAGCCTGAACAAGAACACTCTTCAACATGGCAGCTTCAGAGTCAAAGTGAGTCATGTGAGACGAAGCTGAGCATGGCGACGGGAGAAAAGAGGGCGGTGCCGCCATTCTCGCGTGTAGCTTAAAAAACCTTCTTGCATGCCGTGGTAAGAAACTGTAATACCACAAACTGTTTGTCTCTTTAATCCATTTGAAGAACATGGGGGGATGGAGAATCCATGTGTGGCCTGTGAAGATTGTGAAGAGTGCCTATGCCAGGCTATATAGAAGTAGTAAGAGGCTGTTAGAGACTTGTGGCAAAGAAAAGCCTTTGTGTGCAGGCCAAAATAACTTATCCTTAAAAAGATGAATAACCCCATGTGATGGCCCATGTTTTGCAGTGTGAAGGAACTGTGAGATTTTTCATGGGAGAGATGTTTTACACACAGCAGATTGTTTGTTTCCGGGCGGGTCTGCTGTTAGTAGCAGTTTGGGAACCACGTGCAACTGAAGGAAAACCCTTTTTTCCTTAAGCATGAGAGAGACTTTTCAAGAACTGGAACACTGACTAACATCCCATGTTCTGTTATCCTTCTGTGAGCTGGGTAAAAGGAGAGAAGTGCTGGAAAGGGGGGGAGGGGGGGGGGATTTGCTTTAATTTTTTTTTTTTGTTATTTTCTCTTTACTTTTAATTCTATTAGTAATAAAACTCTTTCATTGTACTGCAACTGTTTAAGGTTTGTGCCTGCTTTGCTTTTCTCCTAATTCTTATCTCACAGAAGGAAAATAAGTAAGTAATGAATATTTTGAACCAAAGCCACTACATTTAATTGGTGTTTCTGCCCGGTTTCGAACTCAACCCGCTACATCCGGGAAACCTGAAAAGGAGCGAGGGATGTCAACACGCTACGACACAAGTCATGGCGACGGCTCAACCCATGATCCCACAGGGAACACAGCCATCGGGGAAGGTCAATCAGATTCTATCAGCCGGACCATCTGTAGATTCCCCAGCAACCCAGAGTTGTTGCCACTGGGGCACAATGTGAATTGGCAGCCTCCAAATTAGTATGTTTTATGAATGAAAATCATGCAGTGATACCCACAGGGGTCACTGGAACATCATGGAAGAGGCAAGACTTTTTAATTGTTGGCAAGGATAGATGTAGCATCCTAGGGCTCATTGTTTATCCATCAATTGTTTCAGCAGATCATAATGAAGAGCTAACAGTTTTGGCTCAACCTCTACGTCCTCCATTGATTATTCCAGAAAATACTCCAATAGTCAAAGCTATTGCCTTGCCATCTCATGCAACAGAACAGATCATGCCAGTGACCGATCAACAGGCTTCATTTGGCATTGAAGATGTGGACATTCATGCCAGTTGGTTGAAGCAGATAGGCCGTGATCGACCTGTGATCGTTTGCAACTTGACATGTGGAGACACGACAATTTCAATCAAAGGCATGTTGGACACTGGTGCAGATGTTACAGTCATCTCTTACCTCTTTTGGCCCAAAGAATGGCACTCGAGGGCACCTCTGAATTGTCTCTCAGGTATTGGAGGAAATACCCTATGCCTGCACAGTAAGCATGCAGTCATTGTTTCAGGACCAGGAGGAAAGACAGCAATCATTCGTCCCTTCATTGTACAGAAGTCCATCACAGTATGGGGAAGAGACATCTTATCACAATGCGGAACAAAGAAGTGTTTTTTTAATAGGGGTCACTGCAGCACTCACCACCTTGAAATTAACCTGGAAGACAGACAATCCTGTCTGGGTGGACCTGTGGCCCCTGGAAGAAAAGAAACTGAGTGCCCTCAAGAGCCTGGTTAAAGAACAATTGCAGAAAGGCCACATAAAACCAACCAATAGTCCCTGGAATTCTCCAGTGTTTGTGATTTGCAAGAAAACCTCTGGTTCATGGAGATTGCTCCATGACCTCAGGAAAATTAATGAGGTCATTGGATAAATGGGACCACTTCAACTTGGACTTCCATCTCTCTGGATGATTCCAAGAGATTAGCCACTTGTGATCATTGATCTCAAAGACTGTTTCTTCAACATCCCACTTCATCCAGAGGATGCTCCTCGATTTGCATTTTCCATCCCAAGCATCAACAGGCAAAAACTTTGCAAAGATATCACTGGGTTGTCCTTCTGCAAGGCCTGAAAAATTCTCCGACCATTTGTCAATGGTTCATGGTGCAAGCCTTATCTCCAGCATGAAAAAACATCCCCAGGCGATGATCATTCATTACATGGATGATCTACTAATTGCAGCATCCACACATCAAGAACTGCAAGAAACTCTTGACAGCGTGATTACAGAAGTCCAGAAAGCTGGTGTCATGGTCCACATTTAAGAATGGACAAACCCTGGGAAGCTGGCTCTCTTGCTTCTGGCCAGGGGACAGGTAACTGGACTGGGCCCGTATAGGGCCCAGTGGGCCCTGCTGGGTCCGGGCCCAGACCTGCTTGGGCCGGGCCCAGGTTGGGACACAGACATCCTGGAGCCGATGGGCCCTGTTCCACCCGTGGCGCCACCCCCCCCCCCCCCCCCGGTCCTGCTACGTGCAGACAGTGTGGCCCCTTCCCCCTCTCCAGTGTGGCTGAAGATTCAGCTAAAGCTGCCCTGCTGTCCAGCAAAAGATCATGTGACCAACAGCGATAAGCGAAATTCCAGCTGCAAGGCCTGGGTGAGATTAACCCTTTTAGTGCTGTAAGTGCTGCAGACATTAAGTAAAGAAAGAAGAGCTGAAATCCTGAGGGAGGAGAGAGACGAGATGCTTAAAGCTGAAATTCTGTTGTAAAGCTATGGTGGTGATGGACTATGATATATCAGAGTACCCGTTGTAATTTCATGAAAGCATGGGGGATGGAGTGTTGAAACTGCACTTGTGAGCAAAAGCACCTGTGCTGGAATAAGCAAATGTTGAAGCAGCTGTAATTTGATGAGAAGTTTGAACAGGGAGAGATGGAAGCGATGAGGACTCTTGCTCCAATCGGAAGGAAAAGACCTCTGTTCCTAGAGATACTACCAGAGATAGTCTTAGAGATGAAGATTATGAGGACCCTTTTGCTCCCAGGGAAGGGGGAGGGCCTCTATTTCCAGAGATGAAGATGACCCCGGAGATGGGTGAAGAGAACTTTTGGTTTTGAACAGCTCAACCTTAAAATGGTACCCCAGTAGCTCAAGATTGGACCCTTGAAAGCAGTTGTGGGAAAAGCTGTAAGCCGGGGGGAAGGGACTCTCACATGCGAGCAGAGAACCAACACGGGTGGCTGTCTTGTGATACTGAAGGCATGAGAGAATTTCTTGTGGAGATGTCTCCATAGCATGAGCAAGAGACACTCCTCTCCCTAAGTGAACTGAACAAGGTTATTATGGAAGTGATAAACAGACTGAAAATCTCAAGGGTTGTCTTTTTACAGTGGGAGAAGGGGGAAAGGTGGGGGGAGCAGAAGAGTTCTGAAGGTGTGGTATGATTTTGGTTTTTTCCTTCTTTTAGGTCTGTTAATAAACTTCTTTATATTCTTTCAAGTTTGGTGCCTGCTTTGCTTTCTCCTAATTCTTATCTCACAGAAGATAAACAGAAATGAATATTTTGGACCAAACTGATGCCATGAAGATTTTCGCCTTTTCTTTTATACCCCTGTTATACCTTTTTACAACTTCTGTATTCCTAGTGCTTTTTGCCTACATTCTTGGACTTGTTTGTCAAGCTAAGAGACTAAACATTTTAGAAGCTTTGTAGCTAGGGATCAGTGTGCCCCAGACCCCAAGGTCATCTCCAGAACATATTCTGTAAACCAAGATAGAACCATCCAGGGGAAGGTTCCTTGGGGAGGGGGGCTCACTTGAGCCTCTCATTGGGGAATCTTTGATAGATATGCTAATTAGTAAAACCTATAATGTTATACCCAATGTTGGGGGGGGGGGAGACACAGAGACACAGAGAGAGAGACACAGGGATAGACTCGGTGGGGTGCATCTCGATGCATATGACCTAGACGTGTACACCTAAGGATCCTTAAAATAAATACCAAGGTAAAATCCCTTTTCCCCTTCTAACAGTGTATGACTCTTGATTTTAAGACCAGGAAAAGGCATCAAAACCACTACAGCCGGATTGGAAGTTTCCACTTCAAAAATTCAAGAAACTTCACCGTGGAAATATTTGGGATGGAAACTCACAGAGCAAACAATAAGACCACAGAAGATACAAGTCCGAACTCAAGTTAAAAATCTGCAAGACATAGAGCATCTTTTGGGAGAGATCAACTGGATCAGGCCAATTTTGGGAATTGCAAATGATGAACTTGCACCACTTTTCAACCTCTTGAGGGGAGACTGTAATATCAATTTGCCCAGAACTCTCTCATCTGAAGCTCTCGAAGCTCTCGAAAAAATTGCTGAGGCTCTTCAACAGAGACAAGCACATTGCTTTATAATGAGCCAACTGTTTTTCCTTGCAGTGTTAGGAGAAAATATGCAATTGTATGATCTCATATTTCAATGGGACTCATCACAGCGAGATCCTTTGTTAATATTAGAGTGGATTTTTCTACCCTACAGATCTCCTAAAACAATTTTCACAACTTTAGGAATGGCAGCTCAAATTATAATCAGAGCTAGAACAAGGCTGCTAACAATGGCAGGCAAAGATTTCATGACCATTTATCCGCCTTTGAAAAAGAAATATTTTGATTGGGCAATGCAAAAATCTGATGATTTACTGGTTGCATTGTTAGGTTATTCAGGTGTTTGCTCAATTCATTTTCCAAGCCACAAACTGCTGCAAGCGAAAATAAGCCGTAGAGAAAAACCCATGATAAGTGAAGTGCCATTAGACGCAATAACATTATTTACTGATTATGGCAGCTGGTGTGGGGTCAGTAGCTCTGACCGAGGAAGCTGTGACCGGTCCGGAGAGATGGTCCCAAAAGCGATCGTCTTCCCGAAGCCCGGTGTCTTCCCTCAGCTGCTGGCAGGAGGGCCCGTGCAGAAGCTGTCAGCTCTTTAGTGATTATCAGCTCGTGATTTCAGCTTAGCTCTGCAGGGCAGTCTCCAGGCAAGACCAGGGAGAGAGACGAGAGGCCCGTGTAGCTGTTCCGCACGAGGTAGCTTTATTGGTCCGTACCCAGGGACGAGCATCTCTCTGCCCTCGCAGGGGCAAGGGGCTAGCTCTTATAGGGATACAGGAGGTGGGTGTCAGAGGGTAAAGGCCAATGGGCTACAAAGGATCTGCATAGAGTCTCCCAGAGGATTCTGGGTTTGTCTTCTTGTTGCCGTAACTGAAAAGTGGTTGCCTTTCCAGGGGAGTTCTGCTGGGAGATTTAGCAATCTCCTTATCTCAGCAGTCGTCCCTCCAGGGCAGTGGCTGGGCATACCCTAGAACTCCTCCTTCTGTATTTAAAAAGGCATTTCCGGCAGCCTTTCTGCAGCAATGTAGGAGGCAAGAGAATATAAGTAACACAATAATAATTACAATGAATACCCACAAAGCTCCCTTAATCAAAGATGCAATCCATCCCGTTATTCCCCATCGTCCGAAAAGGTCATTGACCCAGTCTAGGCTCTTATCTACTTTTAGGTCTTTTACTAGTTTGAAGCAGCACATCCCTTCAAAGTCTTGGCAGCCATGTCCATGGGCAAGCAGTAGGTAGTTTATTGCTGCTCGATTTTGTAGGGTTGCGTGTCTGGTAGTCTCCTCATTTTTTTAAAAGATCGCTCAAAGCAGCAGATGTCACATTGTCCTGCTTGCTTAGCCAACACTCTAGGTGATTTATATCCCCAAGGGCCTTGAGTGCAGATAACCAAGGGGTGAACACGGAAGCTGCGACTTGTCCTGCCTTATTCCAATTGTAAATGCGGCTGTCACAACTTTTGTCAGACTCAGCAAAGGATCTCTTTTGACATGTTGATGTGTTTGTTCGTCTCCAATTATGTAATAATGTGATATTTGGGGTGAGGGTAGAAAGCTTGCCAAGGCTACAGGGGCCTCATTGGAGGTGTGAGGGGATCCTGGCCCATACTCTGTCACCACAGACAAGAAACACCCCCTGGGGTAACACTTTTGGGTGGAGAGGGGACATAGAGAGTACGTGACTGGTGTAATTGCACCAATCCTGACTATTATAGGCTTTGTTAAATGGTGATATGTCTTTTCTGTATGTAATTTTTGCTTGGTCAGTCCCTGGCCAGTGTTGGCTTTGCAGTCTAAAATAAAACTTGACACAATATGTTGCTTTGAAGAACCCCAGCAGGTTCAATTCTTGGGGTTCATCTCAAGCATTTGGCAGAATCTTTGTCCACTCGTCCCAGGTGTCTACCGGGTTGGGCCTCTTACCTGTGGTGCGGAGGAGCTCTAAGTTAGTGACAGGCCAGTCATCTGCTACTAGAGGAATTCCTACCAGACACGTAGAGAGTGGGTTGCCTACGCTGCCCATGGACAGGCACAGATTGTCTTGACTGAGTGTCTTTGATAGGGTCACCCAAACATTATGGCTAGGCTGTGGGACAAGCCAGCTGAAGGCATGGGGTACGGCGAAGAGCATCGAGGCAGCAGTGAGGAAAGCATCAACGTAGATAAATTTCATCTTTGGGCAGGGATGGGGCTTCTGAGAGGGAATATAAGCGAGATTTGTTAGCTTTGTGGTGAGAGGGGAGGTTTTAGGGTTTAAGGAGGTTTGACAAGGGTTGAGGGAAGGGGATATTTTGGGGTAAAAAGGGGTGGTAACGTATAAACTAAGGGTCAGTTTTTCAGGCTGTGTCTGGCCTACAGCTTGACTTTTGCCATAGCTTCTTGTTCAGCTTTCTGTTTTGTCTGCTGCCGTGTGGTGGGACGATCTTTTCCCTGGTTGGTGGGCATTTGGCGACATCTTCGTCTCCATGCAGAGCTGGTCTGGTTTTGGGGAGGTCTTGTATTTGACTCAGGGGAGTTCTTGTTGGTGTTTGTGGGAGCAGTGTTCTTGGGGCCTAGGTATGGTTTTATATTTTTTCCTGGGAACCACTTTGGGCCAGATGGTAGCTGGACACAGGTGTAGCCTCTCCCCCAGGTAATCAATTGGAAAGACCCATAGACCTGGTGTGATTCTGGGTCCTTCACCAGGACTGGTGGTTTCTCTGTGAACTTAGCTTGGGTTGAATTTGAGAAGTGGCGGAGTATTGGGGGGTCAGGCTCTGATGAGGTACCATTTAGAAAGTTGATGACGTAGAGAGCCTTACAGAGTCTTTCAACAGGAGACAAAATTTCTGTTTCTCTTCATTGCTGATTGAGGATTCTTTTGAGGGTTTGGTGGGTCCTTTCCACGATGGATTGTCCTGTGGGATTGCTAGGTATGCCTGTCTTGTGTTTTACCCCCCCATTAGTTGAAGAAATCATTTAACTTGTGAGAGGTGTAGGCAGGTCCATTATCTGTTTTGATTTCTTCAGGGACTCCCAGGGTGGCAAAGGCAAGGAGAAAATGCTTGATGATGTGGACGGCATTTTCCCCTGCATGGGCTGACGCAAACACTGCCCCAGAAAACGTGTCGACTGACACGTGCACATATTTAGATCTCCCAAAGGATGGGAAGTGGGTTACATCGGTTTGCCACAACTGGCAGCTGTTCAGACCACGGGGGTTGACTCCGGTACCCATAGATGGTATTTGGTAGTTCTGGCAGTTTGGGCACGTTGCAATGATAGCTTTTGCTTGATCTTTTGAAAGCTTGAACATTCTGATGAGGGCAGGAATGTTTTGGTGAAAAAATGCATGTGACAACTTTGCCTGGGCAAAGATGTCGGGGACATTTGCAGTCTCTGCTGGCATGGCCAGTGCATCTGCTCTCCTGTTCCCTTCGGCAATGGGACCAGGGAGGTCAGTGTGTGACCTCACATGCATAATGTAATAAGGTTGTTTTCTGTGAGAGATTAAATGAATTAATGTAGAAACCAATTGGTATAATTTTTGATTGGAGACCTTGTCATAGGTTAGCAAGCATAGTCCCGGAAGGGATGTCCTCGCTGAGGGGTGCTTACAGTTTCCTCTGGGACCTGATAGAACCTATCAGCTGGCCAATTTGAATATGGACAATTCTCTAAGCCACTTAAAGTTGTGACTGCCTCTGTGATACACACTTAAGAATAGACAAACTCCCCCTCCAAGCTCTCTCTCGTTTCTGGCTCTGGGACAAGTGGCTGTGGGCCCTGTGTGGGGGCCAGCAGGCCTGGCCCAGGCCCTGCTCGGCCAGGCCGGGCCGGGCCACGGCCATCCTGGAGCCGATGGACCTGTTCCAGCTGTGGAACCCCCCCCACTGCCTTGCCATGGGCAGCCGGAGCGGCTTGACTCCCCCCTCTCCACTGCGATAAGAAAAATTCAACATTCCAGCTGCAAAGCTGCAAGGCCGAGGTGAGATTAACCCTTTTACTGCTGTGAAGAGCTGAAAACCTGAGGGAAGAGAGAGAGGAGATGCTTAAAGCTGAAATTCTGTTGTGAAGCTATGATATATCAGAGTATCCCGTTGTAATTCCATGAAGATATGGGGGGTGGAGTGTTCAACTCGTAAGCAAAAGCACCTGCACTGAGATAGGCAGATGCTGACGCAGCTGTAATTTCATGAGAAGTTTGGACAGGGAGAGATGAACCAGATGAGGACTTTTGCTCCAAACGGGAAAGGAGAAAACCTCAGTCCCTAGAGATGGACCAGATGAAGACCCTTTGCTCCCAGGGAAGGAGAAGGGCCTCTGTTTTTTTGTTTCTGAACGGCTCGACCTTAAAAATTGTACCCCAAAAAACTTCAAGAGTGGACCCTCGAAAGCAGTTGCGGGAAAAGCTGCAAGTAGGGGGAAGGGACTCACATGCAGGCAGAGAGACCTCTTCCTAAATGGACTGAACAATATTTGGAAGTGGGCGGCTGTCTAGTTGTGATAATGTTTTCATAGCGTGAGCAAGAAGACACTTCTCTTTCTAAATGGACTGAACAAGGTTATTATGGAAGTGGTAAACAGACTGAACATCTTAAGGGTTGTCTTTTTACATTGTCAGTGGGCAAAGGGAGGAAGGTGGGAGGAGGAGGAGAGCTCTGAAGGTGGTATAATTTTTTTTTTTCCTCTTTTAGGTCTGTTAATAAACTTCTTTATAGTCTTTCAAGTTTGGTGCCTGCTTTGCATTTCTCCTAATTCTTATCTCACAGAAGATAAACAGTAATGAGTATTTTAGACCAAACCACTACAGACCTCTTTTAGAAAAGCATGTTCAGCCCTCATAGCTATGCCAGCGACATAAGCCGAATCTGTGACCAAATTAAAAGGTTCATCTTTAAACTTCTCAAAGGCCCTGACAACAGCTGCTAACTCAGCAATCTGTGGAGATCCCTCTACTATTTGGATATCTGTAGCGGGTTGAGTTCGAAACCGGGCAGAAACACCAATTAAATGTAGTGGCTTTGGTTCAAAATATTTATTACTTACTTATTTTCCTTCTGTGAGATAAGAATTAGGAGAAAAGCAAAGCAGGCACAAACCTTAAACAGTTGCAGTACAATGAAAGAGTTTTATTACTAATAGAATTAAAAGTAAAGAGAAAATAACAAGAAATTAAAGCAAATCCCCCCCCCCCTTTCCAGCACTTCTCTCCTTTTACCCAGCTCGCACAAAGGATAACAGAACATGGGATGTTAGTCAGTGTTCCAGTTCTTGAAAAGTCTCTCTCATGCTTAAGGAAAAAAGGGTTTTCCTTCAGTTGCACGTGGTTCCCAAACTGCTACTAACAGCAGACCCGCCCGGAAACAAACAATCTGCTGTGTGTAAAACATCTCTCCCATGAAAAATCTCACAGTTCCTTCACACTGCAAAACATGGGCCATCACATGGGGTTATTCATCTTTTTAAGGATAAGTTATTTTGGCCTTCACACAAAGGCTTTTCTTTGCCACAAGTCTCTAACAGCCTCTTACTACTTCTATATAGCCTGGCATAGGCACTCTTCACAATCTTCACAGGCCACACATGGATTCTCCATCCCCCCATGTTCTTCAAATGGATTAAAGAGACAAACAGTTTGTGGTATTACAGTTTCTTACCACGGCATGCAAGAAGGTTTTTTTAAGCTACGCGCGAGAATCGCGGCACCGCCCTCTTTTCTCCCGTCGCCATGCTCAGCTTCATCTCACATGACTCACTTTGACTCTGAAGCTGCCACGTTGAAGAGTGTTCTTGTTCAGGCTTTACAGTGGAGAAAGCCTCGCTCCCTCTGTGCTGCTGGCTGCATGGTGTCTTCTTCAGTTCAGCACGAAGTGTGCTGGCTGCAGACAGGAGGCTCTGCCAGCTCCCGTTGACTCCGCTGGCTCCGCATGGAGAGGAGAAGGACCCACCTGTCCCCAGAAGCCGCACTGGATGGGTTTAGCTGTGAGCAGTCCATGGTTGGTTTTAGCTGCCTGCGGCTCTGGGACAGTCCCCCCCAGCGACCCAGGGTCTGTGCCGCAGTGTTGGGAAAGGGGGGAAGGGGCAGTGGCCCCGGCCCGGCCCGGCGGGGCCTGGAGGCTCGGAGCCCCCCCACCTTCCAGCAGGCGAGCTCGGACAAAAAGGGCAAGTCCCGCCTTTCCGTGCGGTTTAAATATGTAAATTGTGAGAAGCGTCATTGGTCTAAAAGACTGTCCATCAACTCCGGTTCAACCCAATACAATATCCGACTCCCATTTTTGAGTATTGGGTTGCCTCCAAGTCATGACAGATCAATGGGACGAACCAGACCCATCTGTAAAGACAGTCAGAGCTTTGAGAGGTTTTTTACTTTGGATTAATTTTGGAATCAATTTAAAGACTGCATCATGGTAGAAAAATCTATGTTTTGGCATGTGAATGGAAATTTGGCTAGGGTAGCTATCTAGGGCAAACTGGAGGCTCTCATTGGTCTGGAGCAAATGCTTCAGATTTCCAGTGGTCAATGGCAAGTATATGCATGTGAACTCACACCCTGCAAGAGAGCGGAGATGAGTTCTCGTCTTTTTTATTAAATATGCCATTACTTCTTGGAAGGTGGTTAATGTCTTTACAGGTTGATTGCTTGTGAAGACCCATTCAAGTATCAGCAAAGGGTCTCTGAGTTGAGGGTCCCATTGGAAGATCAGTCCATCGAAACGGGGAGCCTTACCCAGAACTGCAAACTGGAGAGGCAGGCTGGGTCCGATGATATGGGCTTGGCGTGAAGACAGGGCTTCCTGGACTTTGGTTATGGTATCTCAGGCTTCAGGTGTGAGGGCACGTGGAGAGTCCGAGTCTCTGCTGCCACAGAGGAGCTTAAAGAGGGGAGTGAGGTCGTCTGTTGTGACTCCTAGTAAGGGGCATATCCAATTTATGGATCCGCACAAGCTGTGTAAGTCCCTTAGGGTTTTGGGATCATCTCTGATGGTGAATTGCTGGGGTACGATGGTTCTCTCACAGATCTGGAGGCCAAGGTAAGTCCATGGGCTGGAGTGCTGCACTTTGTCCTCACGAATCTCAAACACTGCTTCTTCTATGGCTTCAATTGTCTTTTTAAGAGTTCTGTCCAAAGAAGTTTTTTCTGATGCACAGATTAGGATGTCATCCATATAGTGGTGGATGATTGCTTCTGGGAACAGGCTTCTGATGGGGGACAGAATGTGGGCAACGTACCACTGGCAGATGGTCGGGCTGTTCTTCATGCCTTGTGGGAGGACAAGCCAGTGGTATCTTCTGAGTGGGGCTTGTTCGTTAAGAGAGGGGACAGAGAGGGCGAACCGTGGTGCGTCCTGGGAATGGAGCGGGATGTTAAAGAAACAGTCTTTAATGTCTATGATGGCAAGCATCCAGTCTCGGGGCAGCATGAATGGTGATGGCAGGCCGGGTTGGAGGGGGCCCATGTCTTCAATGACCTCATTGATCTTTCGTAGGTCATGGAGTAGTCTCCATTTGTTTGTGCCGGGCTTTTTCAGCACAAAGACGGGAATTCCAGGGGCTTGTGGTCTCAGTGATATGACCTTTGGCGAGTTGCTCTTCCACCAGGGCTTCCAGTGTGCTGAGTTTTTCTTCATCCAGGGGCCACTGCCTTGTCCACTTTGGGTTGTCAGTCTTCCAGGTGAGTGGGGGAGTAGATGGCAGCACGCATTTCTCAGTGGCCCCAGTCAGAAATCCTGGCTGGGAATGGTGAGGGTGGCACCCCACTGGCATAGAAGGTCTCTGCCCCATAGGGTGATGGGGGCTCTTACCACGAATGGTCGGGTGGTCACTATCTTGCCCTCGGGTCCTTCGATGATGACATTTTGTTTGCTTCTCATGGATACTGCAACTCCACCAATCCCGGAGATCATACCTGCCACTGGCTCCAGTTCCCAATTCCCTGGCCACTCAGAGCAGGCGATGATGGTCACGTCTGCTCCGGTGTCCAGCATCCCTGGGCGGTAGATCCTCTCTCCTTTACAGAACAAGCTGCACTCGATGGTCGGTTTGTTTGAGCCCACAATCTCTATCCACATTGCTGTAGGATTGAGAGGAAGCTGTTCTGGGCGGTTCTGTGGAAGTAAAAAGGCTTGTGCAATTGGTGCTCCCTGTGGGAGAGAGAAAGGTATGTCCATGCAGCAAAGCTGGACAAGAATCTCTTGTCCAGGGTGCACTATTTGTATCTCAGGTAATACAAAGAGTTGTCCTGGACCATGGATGGTATCGCTTAGGATAAGAATGTCCCATGGGCCATTCTGCGGTCCATACTTTCCTGTGGGAATACGATAAAAACACTTGTCAACAAAGTTAAATGGCAGTGATGTTACCAGTTGGCGTCTGGTTCCCATCGGTAGCGCTCCGTGTGTTGGATCTTTCTCATGTGTTCTGGGATCGCCTGGGATGATGGTGCCGGGTGAGGTCCAGTTGTCTGCTCTCAGTGATCCGATATGGAGTTCGGAGCCGGGGCGGGGTAGTATGGCCTGTGAGTTCTTATCTGCGCGCAGGGCCTTGATACCGCGCACCAGTGGAAGTTTTTTGAATGCTGCTGATGCTGTTGCTGTCTCTGGTGCCTTTGGTAGGCGGCACGATGGTCCTGGGTGGGTGACCTTTGTGGGCAGTCCTTTATAAAGTGTCCAAGTTCGCCACGATAGAAACAGCGGACATTCTCCTTAGACACTGCTGCAGCAAATGCACCGGAAACTCCCTCTGTGATGCCTTTTACAACTGCTTGGGTCATTGTGTTCTCTGTGGATGTGTGTCTAGTACAGCTCTCAATAATTTGCTCTATTGTGGGTTCTGTGTCCATGGATAAGGCCCTCAAGATATTCTTACATTTTGTTAGCATTTACCGTGGCAAGTTTGCCCAAAAGTTCCTTTCGTCCATCCGGACTCTCTATCTGTTTCTCTAAGCTAGCTTTTAAACTATCAACAAACTGAATGAAACTTTCATTTACTGACTGTTTGATATTAGAGAAATACTGTGTAGGAACAGAATCATCTGGAGTAAGGAGCAGCGATGTCTTAGCTGCAATAGCTATGTCTTGTAATGCTATTTCAGATAAGGTTGTAGCTTGATCTGAAGGTTCTTGGAGGTCACCTTCTCCAGCCTGTTGTTCTATTGTCCAATCTGTCTGATTTGCATCTTTAGCATAAGTGTCAGACAGTGTTTTTAAATGTCTTTTCCAATGCCTTTCCAATAACATATATTCAGCAGGGGAAAGGATGAAATTAATAATGTTTTTAATATCATGTGGCACTAATATATAGGCAGAGAAGGTGGCTTCCAATAAGTTTCTAAAGAAATGTGACCCAATGTGACCCTCTCCCTTGTTCTTTTTCTGCCTTGCAAAGCTCTTTGATTTCTTTGTATGGGATAGGTTTCCGTGTTTTTGTAGTTGATGGGCTACCCCTCCCTTTCCCTATAATGACTGGAAAGGCTGAGATTTTCTGGGTTAGCTCCCAGTCTCCCTCCTGGTTCGCCTCCCTGCGTGTCTGTGCCCATCAGTCCTCAGTTTCAGAATCAAAGCTGCTGCTACTGTCATCTGAAAATGAGGAGTTAGCTGTGGCAGGGCAGTGCTGGGCTACAGGGGGCGTAGCGCCGCATTTTTGAAATGCCGGCTTTGCTTTAGCCAGGGCGGGAGTAGCGGGGAGTCGGGGGTGTTTTGAGGGATGGGAAGGGGGTCTGTTGTGGCAGCATGGGGGTGGAGAGGTTGTACAGCAGCAGGTCGTTTGGGGGGAGGTCGGGTGGCAGGTGGTGCCGGTTTCGCAATTCCGTGTGGAGTCGGCATGGGCTGTAGGAGGGTGTGGGGGGGCGGTGGGCTCTAGGGCAGGAGCGGAGATGGGGATTGCGCAAGAACCCGTGGTAGGGGGAGGGGGGGGTGTAGGGAGAGGGGGGTTAGTAGCAGGGATTGCGCAAGATGCAGCTGGGGGGGGAGAGAGGGGGTCTGCCAGCGTTTGCCAGGGTGGCTGGGCTTTTGGCGGTGGGGGGAGGGAGGAGGGAGATTCTACTCCATGGGCGGCAGCCTGAGGCGGTGGCGTGGGTAGCCGCTTCCCGCCAGCAGCGGGAGGGGCAGACGCTGGTGGGGGGCGTGACGCTTGTTCCGTGCCCCACAGTGCGTGCGCGGGGCTGTGCAGGACTGGCCCCGTGTTGTACCATGCCTGCTGCGGGGGTGCAGGGGGGGGGGCAAGGCCGCGGGGAGCAGGGACGCGGCAGGGTGGGGGCGTTCAGAGGCACCGGGAGCTGGTGCGAGAGGGGAGAGGATGGTGTCTTGTGGGAAGGGTTGCGACATACCAGGGGCACAGGGGGATTGGGCTGGGGGGGGCTCAGAGCCGTCCATCCCGGGGAGGGGGGATGGGTCTGGGATGGGTCCCGCGCGCGCTGCCTGGGGGGTGGCAGTGGGACCGAGGGGGCGAGCGGGGGGGTTTGGGTATAGGAGAACTCCTGGAAATAGGGGATCGGGGTAGGGAAATGGGGTAGCCGCCGCCCCGGCCGAGCCAGGGCCGGGGCGGCAGCAGGGGTCCACACTCTGGCTGGCCTTTGCTGGAGGCGGAGAGGGGGAGTGGGAGGGGGGAAGGGCAGAGAACGGGTTGTCTGAGGTGGGTTAGTCACACGACATGTTTTAACCATTAAATGAAATAAAGGAATGAATTTGGAAACAGAGAGGTTTCCCGTGGCTTGAGAGGAATAGAGTTTCTTCCCCACTTTGTCCCAGAACGGATCAGAAAGGACAGAGTCTGTGGTGGCATCAGGAAAATTTCGAGATATCCAGTTAGTGAAAGATTTGAGATTTTTCTTAGAAAGAAAACCTTTAGAGAATTTAAAGTCGGATTTTAAGAGAAGGGTTAGAAGAAAGGGTTATAGGTCTCAGATTGGGAAAGGCTGGGTTTAGCTTGCCTATTTCCCATTTAAGTTCCTCCCTCAGCAGAGAAAAAAGAGAAAAAAAACCAAAAAGGACTTTAAAAGTATTGCGCGCAAGAAAAAGAGGAGACCCTCGTTTTGAAACTTACAAATCCCATCTTCTGGTGGGGCTGTCTCCTGTTGAAGTCCAAAAAAAAGTCTGCTGGGGGGGTGATTCGGCCAGTTCAATCCTCAGGGACTTCTGCCCTAGATGAGGGGCGAGGGTCTCGAACTGTCCCTGTCCAAAAGGCCCTACTAAAACGTAGGTCCTATTTTCAGAGGATCAGCAAACGAACGGCTGGTTCTGTCTTGGTGTGGTCAAGACGCAGCTCAGGCTAGGAGTCCAAGGTCCGGGGTCCAATGGCTGTTCGGGCACCAGTTATGACAGCTGGTGAGGGGTCAGTAGCTCTGACCGAGGAAGAGGTGACCGGTCCGGAGAGATGGTCCCAAAAGGAATCGCCTTCCCGAGGCCCGGCGTCTTCCTTCAGCTGCTAGCTAGGAGGGCCCGTGCAGAATATCCTGACATCTTTTTTCCTTGTAAGCATCTAGATGAACTATCAACATATATTTTTTCTCCTTCTGGGAGGGCCTGTTCTGCTAAATCTTCCCGAATTTTAGTTTGGCATTGTATAATTTCTAAATAATTATGTGTTAAGTCACTCTTTGGTTCTCCATATAAAAATTAAGCTGGATTCAAACTTTTGTTTACTTCTAGTGTCAAGTCATCACTATCTATCAGAATTGCATCATATTTTAACATCTTAGAATATGTTAACCATTTTTCAGCTTTTTGATTTAACACATTTCGGACTGCGTGAATGTCATGGGTTAGCAAGTGTAAACACTTGTGTGAGGTGTACACACAATTAGTTTACTCCCAAAAGTAAGTTTACAGCTCTCTTCTACCAGAATAGCTGTAGCTGCTATAGCTTGAATACATACTAGCCAGCCATGGCTCACTGGATCTAGCAATTTAGATAAATAAGCTACTGGCCTTTTCACTCCTCCCCATTCCTGGAGTAAAACTCCATGAGCCACTCCATTTTCCACATTCATATACAGATGAAAAGGTTTTTCTAATGAGGGTAAGCTTAAAGCTGGTACTGAGGCTAATTTCAACTTCAATTCTTCTAATTTATTATCATCTTCCCTGGTCCACTTTATATTGTCGTCCTCTGTCAATTTTTCATATAAAAATTTTACTCCCTGTGTATATCCTTCAATCCATAGTCTACAATATCCCAACAATCCAAGCAGTCTTCTAACTTCCTTCTTTGGAGAAGGAGGGAGAAGAGAGAAAATCCCTGCAGCCCTCCCAGGATTAAGTTTTCGGCTACCTTTACTTATTAAGTGACCAAGATATTTTACTTCTGATTCTGCAAATTGTAGTTTCCCTTTTGATACTCTTAACCCCTTTTCTCCAAGAAAATTCAATAGTTTTATAGTAGCCTCCCTAACTTCAACTTCAGCTTCCCCTGATAATAAAAGGTCATCCACATATTGGATAATTTGTATTCCAGGAGGAGTGGGGAAAGTCTGCAATATTTCTTCTAAAGCTTGCTGTTGGGGTTTTAGTTTAGTCTTAGGTTTTTTTTTTTTTTTCTGTTAAAGGAATTTTCTCCCATATGCATGTTGCTAGGGGACAAATAGCTGTACTTAAGAAAGACAAAAAAGGGAGTGGGGCGGGCCTGGCTACTTTTTTGTCTACACCTGGGTGTGGGGGCAGTTCGCTCTGAGCGTCCGGAGAGAGAAGCTGCAGAGAAAGGAGCTGCTGCTTCTTTCTTTTTGGCCGTTCTCCTCTTCCTGCTGGAAACAACGCCGGGACCGCTTTCCCTGCCCTGCTGGAGGCCGAGCTGTGGCTGCCCTGCCCCACTGCTGCTGCTTCGAGTTTTCGCTACGCTGTAGCCCTGCTCGCCCTGCCTGCCTGGGCATCCGTGGGGTTCTCCCATCTGGATACATCTCGCCTGCCACCCGGGATTTGCGTTCGTCCCTGCCGCTCTAGCCTGCCGCTCTAGCCTGCCGCTCCCGCCTGCCGTTTCCAGCCTGTTGTTCCTGAGAGTCCGGGATCGGCTGCCCAGGGGTTTGTGAAGCCTTTGTTCCTTCCCTTCCCGGGATCCCAGGCCGCCATTGCCCGCGTGTTTCCCGAGCTCGCTCCGGAGCGCCCCCTGCAGCCGCGGGGGAACCATCGCACCTGCCCTGCTCACCGGGAACCGCCAGCGCCCCTGCCGGCTGCGAGCGGAACTGCACCCGAGGGGAAAGGGCCTGACAGCCGAGAAGGCTGGCACTGGGTTTGTGTGTGCTGTTACTGCCATAGTTGTTGTTGTTTTGTTTGACTGGTTATATACATATATATATATATATATATATAGTAAAGAACTGTTATTCCTATTTCCCACATCTTTGCCTGAAGGCCCTTGATTTCAAAATATAATAACTTGGAGGGAAAAAAGGTTATATCTGCCACTTCAAGGAGGGCTTCTGCCTTCCTTAGCAGACACCTGTCTTTCAAAACCGGGACAGATCTTGGCGCCCAACGTGGGGCACGAGGGCATTAAGAGAGAGAGGTGAAAAAAAAAGGAATAACAGTTCTTGGATAACTTTATTTTGTGTGCCAGATATAGGAACCTTGTTAGGCTGCACTATGCGGTCTAGTTTACCCTGGTTCGGGTGGCATGTGGCCGTGGCTATATTCTTCCCCTTTGCAGCTCCCTACTTGAATATGGGTCCTCTGACTAAGGCTACCATTGCTGTTATCCAGCTTGCGTTATGGGTCGAGAAGGTGAGGAATTCATGGGTTTTTAGCTTCCTCCGGAATGTGGGCACATGGATAAACGGCTATCACACGCTGAGCACATGTTTTTGGGGCTATGTTAACAATGGTACCTTCTGTGAGGAAATGACACCAGGGGAAGTTTTCCCCCAACCCCTCAACCAGTTTTTCGGGCCCACCCCATCAATTTTCGAAGGGTTTAAATTCCCTCTGAATATTAACCATCTGCTGCTGATAGGCCTACTCTATTTAGCACTCAAGGATAAGTTGAGATTGGCTTGGATATCTACCCGGACACCAGCCCCAGAGACTAGAGATCCTGCCCCAGAACCTGACATGGCCCCAGAGAGTAGAGTTCCTACCCCAGAGCCTGATCCTGCCCCAGAACCTGACATGGCCCCAGAGAGTAGAGTTCCTACCCCAGAGCCTGATCCTGCCCCAGAACCTGACATGGCCCCAGACACAAGAGATCCTACCCCACAGACTGATACCGCCCAACAGCCCACCTCAGAAATGGACTACCCAAACTGGGTGGGGGTACTGGCAAAAGGGATGCAAGAGATGTGCCAAGAGATGGGTCAGGTGCGCCAGGGGATATGCCAGGAGATGGGCCAGGTGCGCCAGGAGATGTGCCAGGAGATGGGCCAGGTGCGCCAGGAGATATGCCAATTGCTAAGGGAATACACCTCCTCAGCTAGTGAAAAACCCTCTCCCTGCCCCAAAGAGGGTGAGTCCGATGGTGCAGCAGTGGAACCCACGGATGTTACAACCGTCCAGGCTTCAGCTGAACCACAAGGACAACCACAGCCAGCAGCAGTCGCCCCTGTGCAAAGGAGGAAGTGTAAGACCAAATCAGTACGACCAGTTAATGATGATGGGCAACCAGGGCCCTCACAACCAGCAGGAGAGCCAGAGCCAGAAATCATCACTGAGTCCCTGTCGCACGACAGTCTCCGTGCTATGCGAAACGACATTGTGCGAAGGGGGCGTGAGCCTTATACCACCTGGCTGCTTCGGGTTTGGGACCTTATGGGCACAGGTGTGCAACTGGATAGTGGTGAGGCAAGGTAGCTGGGATCATTGACCCAGGACCCAGGTGTGGACCAGATATTTGTGAGGGAGCCAGGGCCCCTTTCTCTCTGGGAGCGGCTCTTAATGAGTGTGAGAGAAAGGTTCATTCACAAGGAAAGAATGCAGGAGTATCATCATAGAATGCAGTGGAAGACACTCGAGCAAGGGATCCAACAGCTAAGAGAGGTGGCAATATTAGAGGTACTCTTTGGGAGGGATGGACAGCATGATAATGACCCCGATAAGGTCAGGTGCACAGGACAGATGATGTGGAACCTGGCAAGGCTAGGGCCATCGCAATACACCACCTTCATTGCAACGATTGATGCTGACAATACCCGAGAAACCGTGGGCTCTGTTGCCAGCAAGCTCAGGCATTATGACAGCATGATCAGTGGCCCGCTGAAAGCTCATGTCTCTGCTGTGGTCCAGGACCTCAAAGAGGAGATGAAGGAGATGAGGAAGGAAATGAGGGAGGAGATGAGGGAGGAGATGAGGGAGGAGATGAGGAGGGTCAGTGTGGCACCAGTGCGAGTCACAGGCCCCCAAGTCAGAGCCCGTCGTCCCCCTGCTAGAGAGAGAGGGTACACCCCACGAGCTGAGCTGTGGTTTTTCCTGTGTGAGCATGGGGAAGACATGAGAAGGTGGGATGGGAAACCCACCTCTGTCCTGGCAGCGCGGGTGCGTGAACTCAAGGAGGGAGGCACTAACCGAGGGGGTTCCGCTAAGGTGAAGGTAGCCTCAGCCTCCCGTGATCGAGCTGCCAGATATTACAGAAGGGAGGATGATATGTCTGATCCCCTTGAAGGTACCTCGAGCAGGTACACCCAGGGAAAGAATGATAACCAGGGCTAGAGGGGCCCTGCCTCTAGCCAGGAAGAGGCACGGGAGAACCGAGTTTTCTGGACGGTGTGGATCCGATGGCCTGGCACATCAGAGCCACAAAAATATGATGCATTGGTTGATACTGGGGCACAGTGTACTTTAATGCCATCGGGACATGTGGGCCCAGAACCTGTATCCATCGCTGGGGTGACCGGGGGATCACAGCAGTTGACCCTTTTGGAAGCTGAGGTGAGCCTGACTGGGAAGGAGTGGCAAAAGCATCCGATTGTGACCGGCCCAGAGGCCCCGTGTATTCTGGGCATAGACTTCCTCCGGAACGGCTATTACAAAGACCCAAAATGACTCAGGTGGGCATTTGGTATTGCTGCTGTGGAGGCAGAGGGCATTAGGCAATTGAACACCCTGTCTGGACTATCTGAGAATCCTCCTGCAGTTGGGCTCCTGAAAGTGGAAGACCAACGAGTGCCAATTGCCACCTCGACAGTGCACCGCCGGCAATATCGGACAAATCGAGATGCTGTGATCCCCATCCACAAGATGATCCGTGAGCTGGAGAGCCAAGGGGTGGTCAGCAAGACCCACTCACCCTTCAACAGCCCCATCTGGCCTGTGCGCAAGTCTGATGGGGAATGGAGACTGACTGTGGACTATCGTGCCCTGAATGAAGTGACTCCACCACTGAGCGCTGCCGTGCCAGACATGTTGGAGCTCCAGTACGAGCTGGAGTCCAAAGCAGTGAAGTGGTACGCCACTATTGACATTGCCAATGCATTCTTCTCTATTCCTCTGGCAGCAGAGTGCAGGCCTCAGTTTGCCTTCACCTGGAGGGGCGTGCAGTACACCTGGAACCGACTGCCCCAGGGGTGGAAGCACAGTCCCACCATCTGTCATGGACTGATCCAGACTGCACTAGAAAAGGGTGAGGCTCCAGAACATCTGCAGTACATTGATGACATCATTGTGTGGGGGAACATCGCGACCGAAGTGTTTGAGAAAGGAGAGAGAATAATTCAAATTCTCCTGCAAGCTGGTTTTGCCATCAAGAAGAGCAAGGTCAAGGGACCTGCCCGAGAGATCCAGTTCCTGGGAGTAAAGTGGCAAGATGGACGGCGTCAGATTCCCACTGAGGTCATCAATAAGATCACAGCAATGTCTCCACCGACCAACAAGAAGGAAACACAAGCTTTCCTAGGCGCTATAGGTTTCTGGAGGATGCACATTCCCGAGTACAGCCAGATCGTGAGTCCTCTCTACCTGGTTACCCGCAAGAAGAATGATTTCCACTGGGGCCCTGAACAGCAGCAAGCCTTTGCCCAGATCAAACAGGAAATTGCTCACGCCGTAGCCCTTGGCCCAGTCAGGACAGGACCAGAGGTGAAGAACGTGCTCTACTCTGCAGCCGGGAACAATGGTCTGTCCTGGAGCCTCTGGCAGAAGGTGCCTGGTGAGACTCGGGGCCGACCACTGGGATTCTGGAGCCGAAGCTACAGAGGGTCTGAAGCCAACTACACTCCCACAGAGAAGGAAATCCTGGCAGCTTATGAAGGAGTCCAGGCTGCCTCAGAAGTAATCGGCACAGAGGCACAACTCCTCCTGGCACCCCGACTACCGGTGCTGGGGTGGATGTTCACAGGAAAGGTTCCCTCCACGCATCACGCCACCGACGCTACTTGGAGCAAATGGTTTGCCCTCATCACGCAGCGTGCCCGAATTGGAAACCCAAGTCGCCCTGGGATCTTGGAAATAATTACGAACTGGCCGGAAGGTGAGACTTTTGGGTTATCTTCTGAAGAAGAAGAGGAGCAGGTGACACGTGCTGAAGAAGCCCCACCATATAACGAGCTACCAGAGAGTGAAAGACAATACGCCCTCTTCACTGATGGTTCCTGCCGAATTGTAGGCGCTAGCCGGAAATGGAAAGCCGCTGTATGGAGCCCCACACGACAAGTTGCACAGGCTACTGAAGGAGAAGGTGGATCGAGCCAATTTGCTGAGCTCAAAGCTGTCCAATTAGCTCTGGACATAGCTGAAAGAGAGAAGTGGCCAAAGCTCTACCTCTACACTGATTCATGGATGGTAGCCAATGCTCTGTGGGGTTGGCTGGAAAGGTGGAATAAGGCAAACTGGCAGCGCAGAGGAAAACCAATCTGGGCTGCTGAAGAGTGGAAAGACATTGCCACTCGGGTAGAGAAGCTATCCGTGAAGGTCCGTCATGTAGATGCTCGCATCCCCAAGAGCCGGGCTAATGAAGAACATCGTAACAACGAACAGGTAGATCAGGCTGCGAAAATAGAGGTGTCCCAGATAGACTTAGATTGGCAACATAAAGGAGAACTGTTCCTAGCTCGATGGGCCCATGATGCCTCAGGTCATCAGGGCAGAGATGCCACCTATAAGTGGGCACGAGACCGAGGGGTGGATCTAACCATGGACAGTATCTCCCAGGTTATCCATGATTGTGAGACATGCGCTGCGATCAAGCAGGCCAAGCGGGTGAAGCCTCTGTGGTACGGTGGGCGATGGTCCAAATACAAGTATGGGGAGGCCTGGCAGATTGATTACATCACACTGCCTCAAACCCGCCAAGGCAAGCGCTATGTGCTCACAATGGTAGAAGCCACCACTGGATGGCTGGAGACCTACCCTGTGCCTCACGCTACTGCCCGGAACACCATCCTGGGCCTGGAAAAGCAAGTCCTTTGGAGGCATGGCACCCCTGAGAGAATCGAGTCTGACAATGGGACTCATTTCAAGAACAGCCTTATAAACACCTGGGCTAGAGAACATGGCATAGAGTGGGTGTACCACATCCCTTACCATGCACCAGCAGCTGGGAAGGTTGAGCGGTGTAATGGACTGCTTAAAACCACCTTGAAGGCACTGGGTGGGGGGACTTTTAAAAACTGGGAGATGCATTTAGCAAGAGCCACCTGGTTAGTTAACACCCGAGGCTCCACCAGCCGAGCAGGCCCTGCCCAATCCGAACCCCTACAAACAACAGATGGAGATAAGGTTCCAGTGGTGCACATGAGAGGTATGCTTGGAAAAACTGTTTGGGTAAAGTCTGCCTTGAGCAAAGACAAACCCATCCGTGGGGTCGTTTTTGCTCAGGGACCAGGTTGCACCTGGTGGGTGATGCAAAAGGATGGAGAGACCCGATGCTTACCTCAAGGGGACCTTGTTTTAGGGTGAATTACCCATGGCTCTGTACTTGTATCACTATCAGCATGTATATTTGTATATAATTTGGGTAATGCATAGATTTATATGGTTAAGAAAAAGTTAAGTTTCATGTAACATGTTAGTATGGGAAAAAATTCGGGGTGGATAATGTTGGGGTTTTAGTTTAGTCTTAGGTTTTTTTTTTTTTTCTGTTAAAGGAATTTTCTCCCATATGCATGTTGCTAGGGGACAAATAGCTGTACTTAAGAAAGACAAAAAAGCGAGTGGGGCGGGCCTGGCTACTTTTTTGTCTATACCTGGGTGTGGGGGCAGTTCGCTCTGAGCGTCTGGAGAGAGAAGCTGCAGAGAAAGGAGCTGCTGCTTCTTTTTGGCCGTTCTCCTCTTCCTGCTGGAAACAACGCCGGGACCGCTTTCCCTGCCCTGCTGGAGGCCGAGCTGTGGCTGCCCTGCCCCACTGCTGCTGCTTCGAGTTTTCGCTACGCTGTAGCCCTGCTCGCCCTGCCTGCCTGGGCATCCGTGGGGTTCTCCCATCTGGATACATCTCGCCTGCCACCCGGGATTTGCGTTCGTCCCTGCCGCTCTAGCCTGCCGCTCTAGCCTGCCGCTCCCGCCTGCCGTTTCCAGCCTGTTGTTCCTGAGAGTCCGGGATCGGCTGCCCAGGGGTTTGTGAAGCCTTTGTTCCTTCCCTTCCCGGGATCCCAGGCCGCCATTGCCCGCGTGTTTCCCGAGCTCGCTCCGGAGCGCCCCCTGCAGCCGCGGGGGAACCATCGCACCTGCCCTGCTCACCGGGAACCGCCAGCGCCCCTGCCGGCTGCGAGCGGAACTGCACCCGAGGGGAAAGGGCCTGACAGCCGAGAAGGCTGGCACTGGGTTTGTGTGTGCTGTTACTGCCATAGTTGTTGTTGTTTTGTTTGACTGGTTATATACATATATATATATATATTTATAGTAAAGAACTGTTATTCCTATTTCCCACATCTTTGCCTGAAGGCCCTTGATTTCAAAATATAATAACTTGGAGGGAAAAAAGGTTATATCTGCCACTTCAAGGAGGGCTTCTGCCTTCCTTAGCAGACACCTGTCTTTCAAAACCGGGACACTTGCCCAAATAGATTTGGAGACTCAGTAAATCTCTGTGGTAATTTTGTCCATCTTAGTTGCTGCTTTCTCTCAGTACTTGGATCTTCCCATTCAAAGGCAAAAATATTTTGACTATGCTCTGCCAATGGGCAAGCCCAAATATCATCTTTAAGATCCACTACACTAAACCACTGATGCTGAGGTGGGACTTTACTTAACAGGGTATAGGGATTGAGTACCACTGGGTAATGGGTCTGAGTTCTCTTGTTAACTTCCCTTAAGTCTTGTACCAATCTATACGTCCCATCAGACTTTTTTACTGGGAGAATAGGGGTGTTATGAGAAGACATACAAGGTTCCAATGTCCCATCCTTTATCACTTCTTCTATTACTGGCTTTAAGCCTTCTCTTCCTTCTAAGGATATAGGGTACTGACATACACGTATGGGACATTCTTCTCTCTCAGTCGTAACCCTAATGGGGTCAATATTCAATCCTCCCCTATTTCTTTCCCCAGTCCAAAATTCTGTTAATCTTTCCCTCATCTTCTTGGCTGAGTTTTAACACTTTAGCTGTCATCTTCCCTTCTTCTGGTATAACCCCTATTCCTAATTGTACCTGTAAGTCTCTCCCCAATAAGTTGCAACCTGCTCTAGGAACTAATAAGACATCTCCCATCCATATTCTACTTTCCCCTTCAATCACCACATTTTTAATGACAGGAACTTTAAACCCTTCTCCTTTTGCTCCTGTTACCTTCACAGTGTCATTACTCACATTACACCCTCTTGGAATATTTACTACACAAGTTCTCTCTGCCCCAGTATCAACTATAAATTCTAATACCTCCTCTTGGGGGCCTACTTTTAAAGTTATCAAAGGCTCTAGATGGTATTTATCCCCCAAAAAATAAAGCCCATGACCTCCCTATTCCTCTGGGTGTATCTCTTGGAATATTTTCAGGTTCTTTTTTAGACGAGGGAATTCCCTCTTATAGTGTCCTTCTTCCCCACAATAAAAACAGGCATTTTTGGTTTGCTCCTGGGATTTTGATCATGCTGGGGTTTTGTTGTTTCTTTTTTCCTTGTCTCTGAAACCCAATTTTTTGGGGGTGGTACTTGGGGGCTTCAGATTCCTCTGGGAGTTACTTTCTCGCATAGTGGCTATCATAATTTTTGCTTTTACTTTGGCTTTTTCTTCATCTCTCCATGCAGAAACTGTTGGGGTCCCTCCCCTGCCATGGAGCCCTGGGAGAGGGGCCCTGGGAGGGAGACACGGGGTTTCCCTGCCCCTGGTCACCTTTGTTCCCCATTGGTTGGTTTGGGTTCCCTGATAACGCCAAGGACCCTCGGGTCCCGTGACTGCGGAGTTCCTGAGCTGAGCCCCGGCCATGCGGCTGGAGAAATAAACATCTCTGAAACATCTACCACGAATCTGTCCATATATACTTCGGTTTCCACGGGACTCCTGGTTTGAAATATACTTGTTGCAGTAATCCCCGCTGCGACAGAAACCTTTTGAGCTGCCCTTAATAATTAATTTAATGCTTGCTCGTGTCAATCTTCTATCTTTTCCAGCTTTTTTCTAATATCTGGCCAGGCATGAGTGACAAAGTTAACTCTCAGTAGAGCTTGCCCAGCTATGCTCTCAGGGTCAATTCCGGAGTATTGTTTCATATTCTTTTGGAGCCTCTCTAACCAATCAGTTGGAGTCTCCTCCTTCCCTTGTTGCTCATCAAAAGCCTTGCTGACATTTTGCCCTCGGCGTGCTGCCTCTTTTATTCCTTTGATTATCAGATTACGATAATCATTCATATGTCCTCGCCCTGCCTCTTCATTGTGGTTCCAGTTAGGAGATGCTATTGGCATTTTCTGGTCCCCAGGTGGACCTTGTTGATTCTCTTTCCCAAATTCTCATTCCAGCAGCTCTAATCATCTGCCTCTCCTCTTGGGAAAATATAATATTCATTATTGACTGCATTTCTTCCCAGGTGAAAATATTGGGACCTAAGAATTGGTTTAATTGTTTAGCTGTACCTATGGGATCTTCTAACAACCCTTTAATTTCTTTTTAAAAATTTCTGACTTCTGAAGAGGTCAAAGGAGCATTCACAAATCCCGTCCCCCCTTGAACTCCTCCCATCGGTACTTCTTGTAATGGGAATAAGTTGATTTCTTGATCCCAGCCTTTCTGTTCCTCAACCATCATAACTTTAGAAGAGACCTTTTTCCTTTGTTTTGGAGTAGTGGCAGGAGAGGAATTATCGAGCTGTCTTTGAGTTTTAACTGAGTTTCTCTTAGTATTTTGGTATGGTGCCCCTTTGCTGAGAGGGGGACACATCGGAACCACGGAAGTCGGCGGTGAGGCCGGAACCGCCAAAGGGACAGAGGCGGGGTCAGCCGGCGGAAGCGGAGCCACAGCCGGAGCGGGAGCTGTTGGCACGCGGGGGTCGGGGTGCCCGGCCAGGCTGGAGCTGCGGCCGGTGTGGGCGCGGCTGGTGTGCACGGAGCAGGGGTGGGGGTGCCCAGAAAGGCCGGAGCTGCAGCCGGTGTGGGCGTGGCTGGTACAGGCGGGACTGCGCCCGGCGCGGGAGCGCTTGGCGCGGCCGGGGCCGTGGCTGGTTCGGGCGGGACCACAGCCGGTGCTGTATGGTATGGAGGTGGCAATGCTTCCAGGGGGTCCCAGCCCTTTTCTTTACTTCTGTGAAAAACGAGGTTCACTCATTATAAAATTTTAAGGAAAGTTTAATAAAAGGGACAATTAGGAGACAATAGCAAAAAGGGTAGTACGGCCGGGTGCTTTGGCAGAGACCCAAAGGCACACCTCTACATCCAAAAGATCGTCTTTAAAAGTACATCTCTTATTGCATATTCATTACAATCATGCATGATTCATAAATTCTCTGGAGTTTCTGTGTATCATCCCATCAGCCTTATCTTCCTCCTTGGCTCCATTCCGTCTCTGCTCCCTCCATAAATTCTTCCCTCTCTGGTTTCTGGTTTTTCTTCTTCTCTGATAAGATACTCCAGGAATGTGAAGACTTTCTCTGCCTATGTTTTCTAAATTGACTGCATAAACAATAGCCATTCTATATCATGTATTACATTACAGAACCTAGGTAAAGTTTTTCTAACATTAAGGAACATGCAAAAAGCCAACATCATGATACATTCATAACAATTATATAACATGCAAAAAGCCAATATCACAATACATTCATAACAATTTTGTAACATGCGAAAAGCCAACATCACAGTACATTTATAATACTTCTGCTTGCTCTGTCTCTGGAGTTTCTGATATCTTAAAAACTTTTAATCTTAGGGGCTCTATGTCTCCTGTCCAACAAGAGGCATATTCTTTTTCTTCCTGATGAAATGGTTCCTTTGAATTTACAAAAGTATTTAAGGCTTGACAAATCCAGGCTTCAAAGGACCCATGTTTAGGCCAATAGACGTGATCGGGTCTTATTTCTTTTTTTGTCTATTCTATCATACAATACCGAATCATCTTTACTTTATCTTTTTCTTTTGTACAAGGGTCACTATCTCAGTTGGCTAACTTAATTCTCAGGGGACTATCTTGGGGTATATCTGCTGGCACCTTTTTACTCTCTTTTTTCTTTCAACTAAACTTACTGGTTCTTTGTCCCATCTTCCCAAGATTTTATCTGTTCGTCCTTGGCCCCCATTTTTTGTTCTAACCCACCCCTCTGGCAGCTTAAACACCACCCTCCCCTCACAGCACAGAAAACTTTTCCTCTTTAATAATATACTAATATCATATAATCCACCTCCCTCTAGATATTAACGTCAAACTTTAAATCAACAATCTATATTACATATACTTTCATTCACTCTTACTTTATTTCTTTAATATGTCTCATTCATTCTCACTCACAACACGACAACACAATGATAAGGTGTCTTGATTTTCAAATCACTTGTTAATATTCACCCATAGGTATTATTTTCAAATAAAATGGTAAAATCTCAAATGTTGTTGGCCAACCCCAGATTCTCTTGGGTATAGTATCCCACACTTCCCGTCTAGAGTAATTTTTCTAGCCTCTGTGTGTTCCAACTCTCAATCCAGCAACTTTTCTGGAATCGGGGACCCTCACTTTCGTCCCATTTCCTAGTGGATTGTGCTAGGAAAGCCTTGGCTCCCTTTTCCTAGGGGTCCAACTCCTCCCTGAGACCCAGTCTCAGTTACCCCAGGGGGATCTCTCACTCCTTTTATCTTTCACTTTGTCTCTTCACTGGCCGCTTTTCTCGTGAAAAGATGGAACTGCAGCCCTCAGAGACTCTACACTCATTTCTCAGGTCTGGGGTAACCAGCCCGCGTCTCATTCACACACCAGTCAACCTTCGTATCTGCCTCCCCAGAAATATTTACAGTCCTTTTTTTCTTGTCCGGGTTTTCGTGCACAAGAATTATGGAGCTAGTTGCCGCAGTTTGGGAGCCTCTTTTTTTTTTCCCCTTTCTTTTGCTTTATTTGTCCCTTTCTTCTCCACGGGGTGTCAACCTGCAACCGCCAATTCACAGCAGAAGAAATGGAGCGGGCCGCCGAACTTGGCGGGGCGCACCTCCCCCGCTCGGGATCTCCCAGGGTCTCAGAGGTAAGGTGTTAATCCCAGATGAAGCGCCCAATTGTGAAAAATGAGGTTCACTCTCCTGTTAGGATTTAAAAGTTTAATAAAGGACAAAAAGGGACCAAGATAATAAAGCAAAATTCACAGCAGCAGGTGCCTTGGCACTTAGCCAAGAGCACATCTGTTATTTCGGAGACGCCCTTTACATACCTGTCCTATTGCATCAGCCTAGTGCATATTCATAATCAATTATACACATTCAAACTTTTCCTTAAACTAGTTTACATGTTCCAGGAACTGTTTAGCATGGCTCCTCCTTGGGTCCGCCTTTTTAGAGCATGCACATTTCTTGGCTGTGGTTTTAGTCAGTTTTCATTATCATCCCCAGAGTGTGCTTTGCTCCATGGCTTCTGCAGACGGTAGTTGCTGATAGTTGGCATGTCAGTAGCAGGGGTCTTCAACACACGTTGGTTGGATGTTATCCAACCAAGCAGACAGTTCAATTACCACAAGCATAACTATATTAGCTATTTCACTATTATGTCTAAGTTTAGTTAATGACAGAAATAAATGCATTAGTTATTGTTACAAAACCACATCTTTATAACATATAGCATCTATTTGTAACAAAGCTACTTTTACATTGTTGGAGTCACTGAGCCAACAGCTGAGCCAGCTGGTGGGCCAGAGAGCCCCAAAATAGCAAAGGCCTGCTGGTGGAAAAACTCAGATATTTGAGATATCATTATTATCTTTGTGGAGTAAAGGAAAAGCCTCACCCACAATTCCTTGCGGATGACATGTAACCTTACACACCCCCCAGACCCTGGCTAAAGAAAACTACCTCTCCCAGCAGCCTGTGGGGCTGCATACCTGACCGGATTCCCCCACTTCCCCCCTTCCCTCTGCTCATTGGTTCCCTTCCCTGGTCCCGCCTTTGTACTGCCCATGTGCCTTCAGATCATTGGCTTTGTAACCCTATGTAAACCTGACCCTGACCACGCTTTCCTCTCTCTCACACCTGGTCACCTCTGCGGAGGATGAAATAAACCTCGTCTGTGGAACGCGCCATACGGAGGGCCCTCCTAGACTTCTTATCTCTGGTAATATTGAGCTATCTGGCTTAAGAGTGTGTGTGTGTGTGTGTGTGTATCACCAGCACATAACTTCTGCAAGGGGCTGAAAGGAGAAGCCTGCTAGCGTGCCAAATTGCCGCACCCGGAGGGTCCCGTGCTCGGGGCGCTTTGGGGAACACAGCAGCGATCTCCCTAATAGCCCTAACACCCGTGGCGCCCGAAGAGGGACTTTGCTAAAAAACCCTGGAAAAACGTCCCTGAGGCTTCCGTGCTATCAGGAGTCGTGTTTTCATGCTGCTTCTCCCGAGGAGCAGATTTAAGTTCTAATAGGTCTGCTTCGAAGGGTGGCTTGGACCCTTCCAGAGACAGGAGGACTGGCCAAACACCAGAGTTTTATTTGACCCTCGGAGCTCCGGATTGAGTAAATGGTTCTCCATTTGGGTCCCCTTTTGAAATCTTTTGGTTTATTTTTTTTTTCCTCTCAGTGCTGGGAAGAGTTTCTGGGGAAGGATGGGTGGGAAATTATCCCTTCCCCAACAGGAGGTCTATGCCCACATTAAGATTTATTTTAAGGTGAGAAAATTTCCTTTTTCTAAGAGAAAGCTGAAAAGTTTTGTCTGGTGGCTGTTTGAACTTTTCCTTGGTGTGTCTAAAGCTTCTGTTCTGTCTCTGAAGTTCGGGGATAAAGGCTGGGGAAAAGCTCAGTCTTCTCAGAAAAACCAGAGATACCTCAGTTGCTCAATTTTTGCCTTTGTTAGTTGCTATTTATCAATCAGTTAAAAATTCAGAGACTGAATCAGCAGTGCTGGGGAATCTGGGTTCTTTTCATGATGGTGCTCCTTTGTTTCCCCTTCTCCCTGTGTTCCCCTGCCCCCTGAACCTCGGGGAACCCCAGAAAGTACAAACCACCTCACGGTGCAGGGGAGCCACCAGCCCCCTCAGCTTTCTGGGTCTCCCCTAGCCTCTCCTCAGGTCGGGACTGATCACTCCACCTCGGAGAAACCCCTAACCCTCTTTCCGACCCCCCAAAACCCCATAGAGTCTACCTTAGTTAGCAGCCAATATGGCGCAGACCACGTGTTACGCTCCAGCATGTTACCTTCTTTGAATTCGCCTGCATTCCCGGGACCTCCTAGCTCCTCCCTAACCTCGCCCCCTGCGTTGCTCGCTTTTCCTGCATCGGCCCCGCCTCCCCCCCCAATCCGCAGCAGCGCGTGTACCCGCGGTGGCCCCTCCCCTGGCCACCGCGCTTCCCTTCCCAGCCGCGGGACCCTCCCCCGCGGCAGACGTCCCCCTTCCTAGTGCGGGCCCCTCTCCCGTGGCAGCGTGGGTCCCCACAACGGCTTCCCCCCTCCCGGCCGCGGGTCCCACCCAGGTCCACGCCCCTCTCACCGTGCGTCTCACCCCAGCCCAGCCGATCCCTGTCGCCGCCCCTGGCCCCACCCCCCATGCCGGCTGCCTCGCTTCCGAAGACGGAAGTGGCAGCGCCGCTGGCCCTGCGGAAAATAGCCTGGCCCCTGCCAGGCCGCTCCGGCGGAGCCGTGCGGTCCGCCGCGCGCCCGCACCAGGATAACACCTCCTCCTCCTCCTCAGATCAAGACAGTGACCTCTCAGATGCTGAGGATCATTGGGCAGTAATAAGGAAAGAATCTGCAAAGGGTGGTGAATGGGAGCTTGCAAACAGGATTGAAGTTATAGCAGCTCCTATTTGCTTGGATAGAACAGGGGGGAACCCGAGGTGGGAGGCAATTGCATATGAACAGTTAAAGGAACTGTGCAAAGAGGGAAAAGATTTTGGGTGGAATTCTCCTTATTTCAAAAACCTAATCCAAGCTACCTTTGCTGCAAACATGTTGGTTCCACATGACATAAAAAATATTATGTCATGCTTGCTCAGCCCATCAGAGTACATGCTATGGGAAAGGACTTGGAAAAGGTTATTGCAAGACCTTCTCCAAAGTTATCAAAGAGACCCAAATAGATCGAATCTGACATTTGACCAGCTTTGTGGCCAGCGTAATTTCGTGAAGCCTCAGGATCAAGTCAGAACACTTTCTGAATTGATCCTGGGCGATATTAAAAGATTAGCTGAAAGAGCATTGCTGCTAACGCCTTGTGGCTCCATCCCCTCTCATAATTTCTCCACCATAAAGCAGGCCATAGATGAACCTTTCATGAAGTTCATAGACAGACTTAAAAGAGTCAATTGAAAAGCAGGTTGAAAATTTAGAAGCCCAGAAAGAACTTTTATGTGTATTGGCCATGGCACATGCCAATGAAAGTTGGAAAAAAATTCTCCGGGCTCTGCCACTCGACCTGATGCCTTTTCCTGGTCTTAAAATCAAGAGTCAAACACGGTTAGAAGGAGAAAAGGGATTTTACCGTGGTATTTATTTTAAGGATCCTAAGGTGCACTACATCCAGGTCAAATGCACCGAAATGCACACCGCAATGCACCAAAAGATCTGGTATAACATTATAGGTTTTACTAATTAGCATATCTATCAAAAATTCTCCAATGAGAGGCTTGAATGAGCCCCCCTCCCCAAGGAACCTTCCCCTGGATGGTTCTATCTTAGTTTACAGAATGTGTTCTGGAGAGGACCTTGGGGTCTGGGGCACACTGATCCTTAGCTACTAAGCTTCTAAAATGTTTCGTCTCTTAGCTTGACAAACAAGTCCAAGAATGGAGGCAAAAAGCACTAAGAATACAGAAGTTGTAAAAAAGGTATAACAGGGGTATAAAAGAAAAGGCAAAAAATCTTCCTGGCATCAGACCCAGCTCCTACAACTGAGCAAATGGTTGAAGCCTGCACAAAATTAACATCTCCTGAGGTGACAATAGCCCAGGCTGTATCAAAAGGGGTGGTGGAAGCACTGGGAGTTTCACATAACATGCAAAGAGAAAAGCCAAGATGTTATAATTGTGGGAGTTTTAAACACCTGATTAAAAATTGTCCTGAACATAAAGAGAATAACAAGGATTCCAAGCCTGCCCCCCCCAGACTGTCCCAAATGCACGCACCACCAGAAACCGTCGGGAAACTGATGATGAAGCGCAGGACAGCCCCGCACGATGACACCAAGCTTTGAGCCATTTTCCCCCACCAGGCTTCCAGCCTGAAGGACAGATCTCAGAACTGTAAGCAAACACTCATCAGGTCTTGGTGAGAGGGATTTCTTTTCTCTTTGAGGACAATACACCACACACAATAACTGTGGGACAAATTGGATTTCTGGACCGGACTACAGACATTCTGATCGGGGAGACCCTGTGCGTGGACCACCTGACCTTTTTATCTGTCCTGAGGTACAGACTGTGGACTCAAACAGTGAAATTACTATTACTGTTTCCTGTAACAACCCTCCATGGTTCATGAAAAAAGGGACAACTATTGCACAAGCCATCCTACTCCCCCAGGAATTCCCACGGTGCCACAGAACACTGTCCATATGGTGGGCAGAAGTTGTGGGCAGGGAGAAACCCATGTTGCATTGTAAACTGTGCAATGGGAAAGCCACTGTTTACTAAACAGGGATGGTAGACACAGGAGCAGATGTGACTATCAGTTCTCGGGCTGAGTGGCACAGAGAATGGAAAGTCAAACCAATGAATGGGAAGATCACGGGCATAGGGGGATCAGCTACTTCTATGAGGCATGCTAACAACATCGTGGTGGAAGGACCTGATGGTCATGTAGCTACAGTCTGGCCTTTTGTAATTGACTCAGGATTTATGCTCTGGGGCAGAGATCTTCTCTCCCAGTGGGGAACTCGACTAGAAATCCCAAAGCCACAGGATTTCTAGCAGGGGCCACTGTACAGAGTGCTGTCCCTCGTCTTACCTGGAAGACAGATAAGGCAATCTGGATGGAACAGTGGTGCCAATCAGCAGAAAAATTACATGCTCTCAAGTCCCTCAAAGAAGAACAGCTTGTCAAAGGCCATATAGTTTTCACAAATAGCCCTTGGAACTCTCCTGTCTTTGTAATAAAAACACCAGGCAAAGACAAGTGGAGACTCCTCCATGATCTTAGGAAAATCAATGAAGTAATAGAAGACATGGGACCCCTGCAACCAGGGTTACCCTCGCCCTCTATGCTTCCCCTGAATCAGGGGGAGGAGGGGGAAGCAGAGGTTAAATGATTTGCTAAGAAGCTGTTTGTTAAAAACAATGCATACAGCTTGCTCAACACTTATTGTGCCTACCAAAGCAGGATGAGAAGATAGAAGATTATTGATAAAGGGAAGGAATCTTGACCAAAGATCCTGTTTTTGAACCTAAAACTAACTTAAACCAGCCTTGAAGTTTGGACTTGGGCCAGGGACATAAAGAGCATGCATAGGGAAGCAAGGTGAAAAGTTCAGGATGAGGAAGACCCTTTACTTCATCTGAGGAAGACCCTTACTTCATCCCAGAGACCCCTGCCCACGACCACCAGACAACACTGTGCAAGCGATACGCGGATGTAAATGACTTTTGGGCTCATTGTATTACGAGGCAAGGCTAGGCGGGGCTAGGTAATGAATATGTGTTGCGGTGACCCAGCCCACTGCGGGGCTGGGGCAGCATGATGCCAATCAATCCCAGCCCATCTCCTGGATCGAGTTTCCTGAAGAGGCAGACTCAGAGGGTGGGTCGATGGGCGGCTCAGAAGCCTAAGCCGCATCTCCCCTGGGCGGTGCCCGGGTACAAGCCACCTCCCCCGGTTCGGGAAAATTCTTGGTTACTCAGTTGTTCACTGGTTCTTTGTTATAACTCCCGCCTCTCGGTTTCCCCCAGTGGCTCTTGTTACATTGTATCCTCCCCCTGGCTTGTAACTCATTGGTTGTTTTTCCCTTTTATCGTGGTTTTCAAATTGCCTATAAAACTGAGGACAAGCCTCAGGGGAGCCTCCCATCGCATTCCATCCCTTCCAAGCTTGTTCGGGTTGCGAAACTTCTAACAATAAACCTGTTAGAAGCCAGACCACAACAGCCTCTCTCTTCCTTTGTCTCCGAGCTAATGTGAGCCAATACCATCGGCTCCTGCCATGTTCCCTCTGCAAAGAAGCCAGCTAGCTAGCTCAGCCAGCAGCTCTTTTCCTGATGCCGAAGTTGCTTCTGCGACTCACAGAAGAACGCAGCTGGACTGTCTCTGACCTGGGGCATGCCAGAGCTCGTGCTTCGAGCAGCAAGAACTGCGTTAAATATGTATAGGCGTATTGGGAAACTTTATGGAGTTTGTAACCTGATATATACCGAGCTGAATGCAGCTGTCGGCACGCATGACTTTGGAGGAATTATCCCCCATGCATCCCAGCGCTGGAATAAACATACCTACTCTACTACTTATTCCAGTAGTGGAGTCTTTTCCGCATATCACCCCGAGAATGGAAGCTCACTGGGTTAGACATCAAAGATTGCTTTTTCAATATACCTCTGCACCCCCATGATACTCCCAGGTTTGCTTTCTCTGTCCCATCTCTCAACCGGCAAGCCCCATTGCGCAGATATCACTGGCGAGTTCTTCCCTGTTGGGGTCTCCTCCCCTGCCGTGCAGCCCTGGGAGAGGGGCCCTGAGGGCACAGACACGGGGTTTCCCTGCCCCTGCTCAGCCTCGTTCCCATTGGTTGGTTTGTGTTCCCTGCGCGGGCAGAAGGACCCTTGGTCCGGTGACTGGAACAGTTCCTGGGCAGAGCCCCGGCCATGCGGCTGGGGAAACAAACATCTCTGAAACATCTATCAAGAATCTGTCTGTCCATATATATTTCCTTTCCATGGGACTCCTGGTTTGATGCATGCATGTTGCAGTATCCCCACTGCGACACTTCCCCAGGAAATGAAGGACTCGCCCACAATCTGTCAGTGGTATGTTGCACGTGTCCTGTCCCCTGTCTGCAAAGAGTTCTCAAAGTCCCTTATCCTCCACTCTATGGATGATGCATTAATCTCTGCACCAGACAATGCTTATCTAGACTTGACTCTAGAAAAAACTGTTCAGGCCATTGAAAAGGCAGGGTTTGAAATACAGCAGGAAAAGGTTCAGCGTACCTGCCTGTGGACTTACGTGGGACTCCACATCAGCGAACGGACCATGGTGCCCCAGTGGTGGTGAATGCGGGGAGGACACCGATCCCTAAGGACAGAAAATTCGTGAGTAAAAACCACTCTAAATCTCTCTCTTCTCATCTTGGTTTGGATATTCTCTCTGGACTATGGAAGAATCGTGGGAAATGGGGCTCTCTGAGCCACAGAAAAAAATATATCTAGAAGTTAAAGGAATCCTTGAACAACAAAACATGAAAGTATTTGTTCCAGGAGATCTAGAACATTTTTTTAACTGGCTTTTCAAAAGTTTCTTCTATATTTCTTGAGACTTACTTTTTGATATTGAACCTTCCGGAACTAGTCATGGGTGTTTTTGGGACGAGATCTGGGATAAGGTAAGGGATCAAACAGAACATGGACTAGCGATAGAAGCTCTCCGTGCATCCCTTGTAATCAGTGAAGCTCTTGAGGAGCATTTCTATGGTCCCATTACCCCTAAAGCAGAGGATCATACTAATCCCGTGGCCGAGACCGCGCGGCCGCCATCCCGGGAGCGCGTGACTGCAGCCGTACCAGCGGAGGTGCCTGCGCTGGATGCGCCCGGCCCCCTCGGGAGCACGCGCCTTATCGCGGACCCCATCCCTGTCTCGGGGTCCCCTGCCATGCAACCGCAAGTGAGGGAGCTATGCCGCAGGTGCCGCGGGTGCCATGGGCCACGAGCAGCCAGGAACCGAGCATCGGCATGGAAGCCCGCTCTGAGCACACGGCTCGGAGAGCCCTGCGGAGGGAGAAGCGGCGGTTTCCACAGCGACACGAGAAGCCGCGCAGCGCAGCGCCGAGCCGAAACAGGGCCGCTCTCAAAGCAACGTGGAGTTGGCGGAGCGGAACCACTCACAGGGCATGGGGCTGGTGGCGATGGCAACGCGGGGCGAGGCGGCGACTACGCGGGACCGGCACCCACGACGAACACGCAAGCACGTGATAGGAGAAGTTATAGCAACAAAAATCACAGGAACTGTGAAATGGTACAATGTAAAAAACAACTATGGATTTATAACACGAGATGATACAGGGGAAGATTTATTCATCCATAGAACTGCCATTAAAAGGAACAACCCTAAAAATTACCTGCAAAGTGTAGGAGATGGGGAAGCTGTGCAATTTGATATAGTGCAAGAAAAGAAGGGTTTTCAAGCAGCGAATGTTACTGGGCCTGGAGGTATTCCCGTCAAAGGTAGCCGTTATGCACAAAATTATAAACAATATCCATCCCAGCAGCTTCCCTACCCACAGCCTACTTTCCCCTTTTACCCTATACCCAATATGAACCCTTTCCTAAGTTTACCCTATCCCCAGTTTATTCCTAATCCGTTTTTCACCCCATGGCTTCCCTATACAATTCCATTTCCCTACAACTCCTCTCCGATGCCGAGGGGGGGTGAAAAGGGGAGGGAAGAAATTAAACCCTCTCCTGCTTCAGTTTCCCCACAAAGCATGCCCGGAGAGTTCTGTCTCCCTTCTGTCAGCCCTAAGATGTTCCACAGAATCTGTTTGGACATTTAAAGACTCAGGAGGGTGGCTTGTTTTGTCTTGAAACTGTTCTTGTTATGTTTATCCAGTTGTTTTCATTCTCCTTTTATTAAACGGGTGAAGTGTTGGGGTCTCCTCCCCCTGCCATGTAGCCCTGGGAGAGGGGGCCCTGAGGGGAGGCACAGGGTTTCCCTGCCCCTGGTCAGCCTCGTTCCCCATTGGTTGGTTTGTGTTCCCCTGTGTGGGCAAGGACCCTCAGGTCCCGTGACTCTAAGAGTTCCTGGGCAGAGCCCCGGCCATGTGGTTGGAGAAATAAACATCTCTGGAACATCTACCAAGAATCTGTTCATATATATTTCCTTTCCACAGGACTCCTGGTGTGATATATGCATGTTACAGTAATCCCTGCTGTAGCACCCCAGCAGCTCGCCATCAAAGATAACCCAAAGACTCTCAGGGACCTGCACCAGCTGTGTGGCTCTATCAGCTGGGTTCATCCTCTGCTGGGACTCACGACAGAAGATCTAGCTCTGCTGTTTAACGTCCTGAAAGGCTGCGATGACCTGGACTCCCCCCAAGCCATCAACGGAGGAAGCCTGAGAGTCCGTTGAAAAGGTACAGCTTGCCCTGTCTTCTCGCCAGGCCCACCAGACCAGCCCTGGTCTGCCTCTTAATTTCATCATCTTGGGTAAGTCGCCCAAGTTGCATGGGCTTATTTTTCAATGGGATGCCGAACAATAAGACCATCTTCTTATATTAGAGTGGGTCTTCTTGCTGCATCAGCCATTCAAAACTATCACCACACCACAGGAACTGATGGCACAACTGATTACGAAAGCCAGGGCATGCCTCTGTACCCTTGCGGGGTGTGAATTCACATGCATTTATTTGCCATCGAAAACTGGTGTCCTGGAGCACTTGCTTCAGACAAATAAACACCTCCAGTTTGCTCTGGACAGCTACTCAGGCAAAGTCTCAATTCACAATCCAAAACATAAATTGTTCAATTCGGCATTTCATTTGGCTCCAAAAGAACTTCAAAGCCAAACCCCTCTCAAAGCTCTGACAGTCTTTTACAGACAGGTCACGCAGTTCTCACATATCTGTGATGATGTGGAAGGACCCCAAGACGCAGATGTGGGAGTCTGACGTCCAGGTAGTGGATGGTTCCCCACAGTTTACAGAACTGGCAGCTGTAGTTAGAGCTTTCGAGAGGTTCAAGGAACCTATTAATTTGGTGACAGATTCAGCTTATGTAGCTGGAGTGATTGCCAGAGCAGAGCACTGTTAAAAGAGGTATCTAACCCTAAATTGTATAGATTGCTTTTGAAGCTTGTTTTTCTACTGTCCTGTGGAAGGTATCTTTTCAGCTTTATACCGGCTAGCGCTTGTATTTCAATGCCTTAGAAAGCCTCGAGCAGCCTTGAGAGGTAGCAAGGGCGATCTAGCACTTTAGTAGCTCTAAAATCGGTACCTGAATCAGCTGCAGAGCAAATACCATCAGCAGAAGCAAAGAGGGAGAAATATAGCTCCCTGCCCACTCAATTCCCTGCAGTTAGAAGCTTTCAAATGAGACAGACAACCAGAGATGTTCACAGGAAAGTAGCTGAGCTGAGTGAGAGGGCGTGGCCTCCCCTCGACCATCTTTTATTAGGAGAAGGGGAAAGGGGAGGACTGGGGGCGGACCCGGGGTGACCGGCCAGTCACACACTGCTAAAGAGTCTGAGTTACATTTGGCTTTGCCCGCGCTTGGAACAAAGGACCTCTGAGCACATGTCTTTGGGAGGGGGGAGGGGAAGCTCGGAACAGGCAGCAACAATTCCCTATTTTTTTTCTTTAAAGCTGGGTTGTAACTCTTAGTAACTAAAAAGTGCATAGAACAGTAACAAAACAACAGTGCAAAATATAATTGTAATCTATCGTCCCTACAACTCAACAGTACCTAGGATGCCTTTAAACTAGTTCCCCAGTCAAAACTCAGGGGTTTAGTTAGGACATCTATGGTATGGAGTTGTTGGGGAAGATGAAACAGGAAAGCCTTATAAATATGATTGCCTGACAAAAGATTTTGGGAATATGAAAACTACAGGCGACATCGAAATGAAGGCCACTTTTGAAATACCAAGTCTTAGTTACTGAACAACTGGAAAACAATGGTATGGCCGACTGAAGGTAATCCCCTCTTGATTGAACAATACCCTCTGCTTGCAGGCAGGTCCAAGGGTCAGAGCAGACCCTACTAGCTCAGCAGAAGGGGTCCAAAGAGTAGTTTTTAGAAGTTAAGATGTAACACTCTATGGTAATATAAGAACTCTTATAGGCTGTATGTAAATGCTATAGGATTTGTATCTTGTATTAGATTGGTTAGTGACAATTAGAATATTCAGTACAGAAGATGATTTATTGTATTGTAACCAGGACTTCAGACACTCTTAATACACACTCTTACTATACACTCTCTTACTATTCTCTCTTACTATTCACTCTTACTATACTCTCATCTCTACACACATTCTCTCTCACTACTTCTTCACTCTCATTCCTCTCTTACCCACTTACTCTCTTGCTCTCTTGGGCCTGCTCAGAGCTGCCAGCTGCAGCTCTAAGCAGTGCCCCTGTACCCACGCCCTTTGCAATAAACCGCATGTTCCAAGATCTGACTTCAGAGATCTCTCGTCACCACAATATCTCGTCCCGACTGTCACCCCACAAAAGCCTACATGGAGTATCAGGATGAAGATTTACAAAATACAGTGCAAAAACCTGAGTGCAAAACAGTGCAACTTAAGGGATTAACATAAAGATCTGCAGTAGGGGGTTTACATAAAGGTGCAAAATCAGGATTCTTTTTACGGCGTCTCTTCCAGGAGGCAGTTTTAACCTCCTTAACTTGTGAGGAAGTGACATAAGGTTTTACCCACTTCCCTGGGATCCATCTCAGTCCTTGAGGGGTAGATACACTGGCATACCCACGTTCCCAAGTTACAAGTTTGTACGGTCCTTGGATTTTTTAAGTCTCTTGGTCCCGGATCAGGACTTCTGGATTTCCCTTCAGTTTCTGTCTCCCGGTGTTCTGGAAATGATGGTAGATGGGAGGGTTTGGATCCTCAAAGGTGCCATTCAGGAAGTTTATGGTAAACAGTGCTTTGCTGAGTCTGAGGATTTGCCATATTATTGTCACCAGATAAAAGGTCTAATGTGATGTAATTGTTTTCAAAATCCAGGTAATTATCTGGAGTTTGCCACAAAATTTTTAATAAATCAGATAAAATTATTTTCCATTGCTTTTTCCACATCATAAAATCACCAGGTGTGAGAAGAGTTTGCATTAATGTAAGTAAATCATGAGGTACAAGTAAGTCAGTTGCAAAAGTAGCACTTAAAAGGCTCTTAAAATAATTACTATGCATTCCAAACTCCTTAATTGCCTTGCACAAATCCTTAATATCAGAATAAGAAAGGGGTTTCCAGTCGGGGTTCGCTCCATTGCTAGTACAAGAGAGTGTAGTAGAAGCATTTGGAGTTACTTCCTGGTAGTCATGGGTTCCCGGATTCAGAGGGGCAGTTACAGGATTGTGGGAACCTGTGGCGGGACAATGGGAAGCAGGGGCGGGGAGTGGAGGGGCAGGAGTGGGGAGTGGAGGCGGGGACACGGCCGGAGGAGGGGAGGGGTTGGGGGCGGGGTTGTGGGAGGCAGGGGCGGTACTTGAGTCATGGGAGGGAACAGAGGGAGGGGTGAAACACGACGCTGTGGGGGCGGGGTTGGGGGCGGGGTCAGGTTGTGACGCGGGAGTGGGAGGGGATGGGGACAAGAAGGGATTTGTGGGGTGGGGGAGAAAGGGATTGTGGGAGGTGTAGTTTGGAGAGGAAGGAACATTGCGTCCGCCATTACTGGAGACAAAAAAACTCGGAGAAACGGGGTTGGGGGGAGGGGTTTTTTCCCGGGCTGCGAGCACATGGCAATGGCTGTCCCTGGGAACAACGAGATCAGGGGAGAAGGGGTTTTTACGCGCGCTTGAAACATGAGGGCTAGAAACTGGGGAAAAGGGAGTGGAGAAAAGGGGTTGGGAAGGTCCTGGGACGGGCTCCGGATTCCCATCCAAGGCAGGGTGCTGAGGAAACACGGGTGAGCCAGGAGGACGATAGCTCTCCTGTGCTGAGAAGCAGTCTGCTCTAGCTGTGTTTTCCAGCGTAGGGGAAGAGGGGTCAGGGACACAGGGGTTGGAAGAGGGTATAAGGGAATTAACAGGGGGGTTTTGCAGTGGCTTTTCATGTACTGCCTTTTTCTCCAGCAAAGTATAACTTAGTAACAGGAGAGGAAAGAATTTTGAAACTGTTTCATCTCCTGCACGCCTCAGAGAGGAGAGTTTTCTCCCCACCTTATCCCAAAATTCAGCAGATCTTATGTCCTCGGAGGTCAGATTAGGAAAGTACTGAAAAAGCCATTGTACAAAAGATTGAACTAGATTTTTAGGGTATTTATGCCCAGTTAAAGAAAGGTAACTTTGAACTTGGTGGTATATTTCTCTATGGTGTGCAGAAACTTCAGATCCCATTATGAATGCACACCAAACCTCAACCCGTTACTCGCCAAAAAGGAGGAAAAAAAAGAGAAAGTTTACACCGGCGCCAGCTTAAGACAGGAGCCCCTAAAGCACCAGGGAAATACTCACCAGAATTCTGGATTTATCACAGGAAAGCAGGTCCGGAGAAAAAAACACGCGAGAAGGGTCTTCTGCTTTCCAGCCGTTCCCTCGCCACGTGGTGTGGGGGAGGGTACAGGCTGAGGCTCTGGGCTCGATGTTACACTAAAAGTAACACCTCGCTACACAGAGCTGGCACAGCAGGACGTGCAGAGCTAACTCCAGCAGACACACAGCTGCCGGGACACCCTGAAAGTCTCTCAGAACCGGAGTTCAGAGATAGCACGTTGGGCGCCAAATGTGGAAGGTATCTTTTCAGCTTTATACCAGCTAGCGCTTGTATTTCAATGCCTTAGAAAGCCCCGAGCAGCCTTGAGAGGTAGCAAGGGCGATCTAGCACTTTAGTAGCTCTAAAATCGGTACCTGAATCAGCTGCAGAGCAAATACCATCAGCAGAAGCAAAGAGGGAGAAATATAGCTCCCTGCCCACTCAATTCCCTGCAGTTAGAAGCTTTCAAACGAGACAGACAACCAGAGATGTTCGCAGGAAAGTAGCTGAGCTGAGTGAGAGGGCATGGCCTCTCCTCGACCATCTTTATTTGGAGAAGGGGAAAGGGGAGGACTGGGGGCGGACCCGGGGTGACCGGCCAATCAGACACTGCTGAAGAGTCTGAGTTACATTTGGCTTTGCCCGCGCTTGGAACAAAGGACCTCGGAGCACATGTCTTTGGGAGGGGGGAGGGGAAGCTCGGAACAGGCAGCAACAACCCAAGATTCATAGATGCTCGTGGTTGGAAGGAACGATGAAAGCCAGAGGGTCTGCAAAAACTTGCATAGTTTTATTAGTAAATTACACTCTTAGCATGGGAATTGGTATGTTAGTCCCTGACGTACTATATAAACATATGGAAGTGGGTTTTGGATAAAGGGGTAGGGAAGAGAGAAAGGGAAAGATTAATTATAGGAGAGAAGGAAAGAAAGAAAGAAAGAAAGAAAGAAAGAAAGAAAGAAAGAAAGAAAGAAAGAAAGAAAGAAAGAAAGAAAGAAAGAAAGAAAGAGAGAAAGAGAGAAAGAGAGAAAGAAAGAGAGAAAGAGAGAAAGAGAGAAAGAAAGAAAGAAAGAAAGAAAGAAAGAAAGAAAGAAAGAAAGAAAGAAAGAAAGAAAGAAAGAAAGAAAGAAAGAAAGAAAGAAAGAAAGAAAGAGAGAAAGAGAGAAAGAGAGAAAGACCAGTCCTGGCTATTGATGTCTGAGACATGCACATTAGCCCCCTTATCTTCCAGGTGGTAGTGCCTCTGGGATAACATATTTAAGAAGGCTGAACAGGCCCAGCTCCCTCACTCTTTCCCCATAAGAGTAGAGCTCCATGTCTCTGCTGTACTGAAGAGCCCAGTACTGGACACAACACTCCAGATATGATCTCAGTATGGCCTAGTATAGGAGCAGGATCACCTCCCTAGACCTGCTGGCCACACTCTTCCTAATGCACCCCAGAATACCATTGGCCCTACTGACTAGAAGGGCACACTGCCAGCTCATGGTCAGTTTGTCACTGTATTGGTTTTGCATGGCCTGGTTTTTGGTAGCAGGGGGGCCACAGAGGTGGCTCCTGTGAGAAGCTCCACCCTTTCAAACAGAGCCAATTCCTGATGGCTCTGAAGATGGACGTGCTTCTGGATAAAACTGGGCCAATGAGAGAGGTTGGTAACGCCTCTGTGATAGCATATTTAAGAAGAAAATCAAAACAAAGGACACAGTTTTTCTTTTAGTTAGAGGAGGAGGTGAGAACATATGAGGGTAACAACATGGCCACACCAAGGTCAGTGGAGAAGGAGGGGGAGGAGATGCTCCAGGTGCCGGAGCCGAGATTCCTCTGCAGGCCGTGGTTATGAATGTATTGTGATGTTGGCTTTTTGCATGTTCCTTAATGTTAGAAAAACTTTACCTAGGTTCTGTAATACATGATATAGAATATCTATTGTTTATGTAGTCAATTTAGAAAACATAGGCAGAGAAAGCCTTCACATTCCTGGAGTATCTTATCAGAGAAGAACTAAAACCAGAAACCAGAGAGGGAAGAATTTATGGAGGGAGCAGAGACGGAATGGAGCCAAGGAGGAAGATAAGGCTGATGGGATGATACACAGAAACTCCAAAGAATTTATGAATCATGCATGATTGTGATGAATATGCAATAAGAGATGTACTTTTAAAGACGATCTTTTGGCTGTAGAGGTGTGCCTTTGGGTCTCTGCCAAAGCACCCGGCTGTAATACCCTTTTTGCTATTGTCTCCTAATTGTCCCTTTTATTAAACTTTCCTTAAAATTTTACAAAGACTGAACCTTGTTTTTCATAATTTGGAGGCGCGTACGGGGAAAAGGCCTCACCTCTGACGTCTCCTGGGGAACCCAGAGTGGGGGGGCGCCCCCGCCTGCTTTTGGCGGTCTCGCTTTGTGTTTCCCGGCATGGTCAGGGGGGTTTGCAGGTCAAACACCCGGAGGACAAGAGAGGAGACAAAGCAAAAAGAAAGGAAAGAAAAAGCTCCCTAAGAAACGGCAGTAACTATACACGTAAAATCTTGTGCACGAAGACTCCGAGAAAGGTGAGTATTTTTTTCTTTCCTCTTTTTGGGGGGATACGGGGGATGAAAGTGTGTGCATGAGATGCGGGCTGGTTACCCCAGACCTGAGAAGCGAGTGTGGAGCCTCTGAGGCTGCAGTTCTGCTCTCCCGCGAGGGAAGCAGTCAGTAAAGAGGCGAAGCGAAAGATAAAAGGAGTGAGAGAACCCCCGGTCTAACTGGGACTGGGTTTCAGGGGAGGGATTGGACTCCTTGAAGGAGAGTAGTCAAGAGTTTCCTACTATTGGATCCGAGAAATTTAGGTTTTAAGACTGCCGGATTGAGGGTTCAAAATTCAAGAACTCCAGGCTTAATTCTGCTAAATTGAGGATTACTTCCAAGACATTTGGGTTTTGAGACTGCTGGATTGAGGGTTAAAAATTCAAGAAATCTAGGCTTAATTCTGCCAAATTGAGGAAAAATCCAAGATATTTGGGTTTTGAGACTGCTGGATTGAGGGTTCAAAATTAAAGAAATCCAGGCTTAATTCTGCCAAATTGAGGATTACTCCAAGAAACCTGGAACTTTGCGCCCAGGGGTGAATATTGGCCAACAACTTGAAATTAAAAGGTACCTTAATCTTGTGTGGTTGTGACTGATAGCGCTTGAGAAAGAGAAAATGGAACAATAAAAAGGAGTGAGTGAGAATGAATGAAAATGTATGATAGAAATGTTAAACCTTGAAATATAACTTTATTTTCTGGAGGGAAGGCATATTTTATTAAGAGGAGGGAACTTTTGTATTCTAGGAGAAGAAAGGGGAAAGAGGTGGTGGGGTTCGAATAGTTGTTTTGTTGGTTTTTATTAAAAAAGTGGGAAACAAAGGTCTGGGAAGGATGGATAAGATTCTGAGAAAATGGGACATAAAACTAGTAAGCAAGAGTCAGGGAATAATAAAAGGGAATAGAGGCGTGTAAGCAGAAATACCCCAGGAAAGCCCTCTGGCAGTTATGTTAGCTAACTGGAATACTAACCCAAGTGCAAAGAAAAAGAGCAAAGTCAAAATGATACCGTTTTGTATGTTTGATTGGGCCAAGAAGGAAATAAGATCCGACCATGTTTTCTGGCCCAGATATGGCTCTTTTGAAGTTTGGATCTGTATGCTTTACAATTATTTGTAAATTCATAAGAGCCCTTTAACACAGAAGAAGGCAAGTATGCTTCATGCTGGGTGGGAAACATAGAGCCTAAGGGGATAAGAATTTTTAAGTTGTCAGAGACCCAAGAAAAGGAGAAAAGGGAAAACAAGAAAGAGAAGGGCTGGACCCCCTGGAAGCATTGCCCCCTCCATTCCCGCTTGCCCCCCCCAAGCCCAGGCTCCTGTTGCGGCACTCGCAGCTGCACCGCCGGTCCTGGAGCCCGAGGTTCCGCCCGTCCTGGCTCTCATAGCACCACCCGCGGCTCCACCTCTTGTCCCAGCGGCGGCGGCTCCGCCGGTGGTCCTGGTGTTCCTGCCGCCCCTTCCAGCCCCTGCGGGTCCAGCGGCCGCCCAGCCTCCCCCCCCCCCCTACGGTGTCCCGCCCGTCCCTAGCCCGGGTATCCGCTCCGCGGCAGCCTAGCCCGCCGCTTTTGCCCCCCCCCCCCCCCCCCCCCTTTCCCCTGCCCCTGCCCCGGCCCCGGTGGCAGCCCAAGTCCCGGCTACGGCCCCGGTTCCGATGTCCGTGGCCGTTCCACCAGCCCCTGCCTCTGCTGCGTTGTCTGCCGTGGCTCCATTGAACCCGGCTTCGGCCCCGCGGGCCGCGCTGGGCCCGCCGGCAGCTGAGAGTCCTATCGCCGTGGCTACTGTGGACCGCGTGCAGAGGGTCCACGCCAGACTCTGGTATTCGCCGGAGGAACTTGTCCCCTTGGCGGTTCCGGCGGCAGTCCCCGCCTATGCCCCCCCACTCCTGGAGGAATCAGCCTCGGAGAGGACTCCCACCTCCCAACCCCCCTCCCTCGCCTGCACCGTTCCCCTGGCAACGACCGCTTCTGCTGTTCCTCTTAAAGGAGAAGCAAAACACCAAAGTTCAAGCAGATCTCGAGGAACAAGCCCTTTCAGAAGGAGAAATAATATATATAGATGGTTCTTCCAGATGTGCACAAGGAAAAAGAATGTCAGGGTATGCTTTGGTTGATGGGGGACTATGCAAACCATTGGAAAAGGAAAATTACCCTCAAATTGGTCAGCTCAGACTTGTGAATTATATGCTCTAAAAAGGGCACTAGAATATTTAGCACACAAGAAAGGTACTATATATCCTGATTCAAAGTACGCTTTTGGAGTAGTATGCACCTTTGGGAAAATCTGGGAAGAAAGGGGATTACTTATTTCAAAGGGAAAGGGGTTGATACATGAAGGACTTATTTTAGAGGTTTTAGAGGCATTAGAATTACCTGCAGAGATAGCTGTAGTACATAGGACACCAAAAAGGAATGACCTCAGAAATAAGAGGAAATAATTTGGCAGATCAAGAAGCTAAGGATGCTGCAAAAAATGGGATAAAAAGGGTTATGTTAATTTTGACCTCAAAGAATGAAAAATTGGAGACTCCAAAATTCAGTGAAACAGAGGAGAAAGAATTAAGTAAGATAGGGGGAAAGCCAGATGAATGTGGAAAATGGAAACTCCCGGACGGAAGGCAGTTACTTAATAAGTCACTCACCAGAAAAATATTAGAAAACATGCATCAAAAAACTCGTTGGGGCACTAAGGCTTTGTGTGATCACTTTCTAAGGAATTATGAGTGCATTGGAATTTATGGGTTGGCTAAACAAATAACTGAAAGATGTATGGCTTGCCAAAAAGTAAATAAAAAGGTGATGAGAAAAACAACTCCAGGAGGTTGTGAGTTAGCTCTCCGACCATTTCAAAGTATCCAAGTGGACTTTACTGAACTCCCCCAAGTGCAGAGGTGAAAATTCTTGTTAGTAATAACAGACCATCTTACCCATTGGGTAGAAGCTGTTCCCACTGTCAGAGCCACAGCCAATGTAGTATGTAAAACCCTCTTAGAACAAATTATTCCCAGGTATGGAATGATTAATAGGATAGACTCAGACAGAGGGACACACTTTATGTCAAAAGTTCTGCAGCAACTAACTCAAGCCTTGGGAATAAAATGGGAACTACATACCCCATGGCACCCACAGAGTTCAAGACTGGTAGAGAGGATGAAACCAAACTTTAAAGAGAACCTTAACTACATTAATAACTGAAACTCAAATGTCATGGGTAACATGCCTACCTCTGGCTTTATTGAGGGTTTGGACACAACCCAGGTGTTGCAGTCCGGTTTAGACCCAGGAAAACAAAGCAAGCTAAGTCTCTGAGCATAAACTGGAAAGAACCTGGAAGGTTCAAAATATCCCCAGAAATGAGATTAAAACCAAACTAGGTTAGATGTTGTTGCCAAAAAATGGATGTATTTTATTTGATAGTAAAAGAGGTGAAGAGAAGGGAAGAGAAAAGAAAGAGAGAAAGAAAAGAAGTGTGTGTGGGGGGTGGGGGAACATGGAGAGGTGACGGGTTAGATGGAAGCATATCACCCATCCGAGGGTCCCAACGACGTCTCGTTGCTCCCCTCCATCTGGTCTGCTGGTGGTGAGGGTCCCCCGTTGCCGCTGTGGCCACGCCGCTACATGCTGCCACACGCCATGCCACGCCGCCACACCACACGCCTCCACACGCCGAAGAGTACAGAATTCCGTGGACTAATATACACTGTGGGCCAGGTGGGAACGCCCACGTGCCTCTCTTGCAGGGGCTAGCTTGACACTGTCCCTTGCAACACTGAGGGTCTGTTGCATCATCTCTGGTGCAGGGTCTGCGGACCCCTTTGAGGGGGGCCCCTGTGATGGGTCATGTCACCCCTCCTGCTGTGGATAAGCTTCCTCCCCCCTGGTGAGGACCCCTCAGCTGGGCTCTGCACAGTTGGAGGATGGGCAGTTACTGCACCTCTGACCAGAGGCTTTTCCAAGATACCCAGAGCCTCTCCTCCCTCCACCCCTTGGTGCAAGGGTCTGTTCAAGCCTGGGCAGCTGATAGCCCTGGGGCTGTGGTCCTCATCTTGGAGGTGTTAAGCCTGTGCTCAGTGAATGTCCCCAGCCCTGAGTTGTTACTTTATCTTATCTTCATTAGAGAGCAGTGTCAGGCCTCAGGGCCCCATTCAGGGTGTGGGAGTCTTCTCTTCAGCTTTTGTAATACAGTTTTAAAAGTCCTTTAAGAAAATGTTTAAGTCATAAAATATAATATTTCAGTCTCTGACACCAGGTCAGACCTGGGAGTGTCACCTTACGAAATGATGTTTGGGTTACCCTTTCTGACCACCCAACATGAAACTGCTACCTATGAATTAGGGGAAATGAGTGTTAAAGAATACGTCAACACAATTGTAAGGACCCTTGAAGATTTGTGGCTAAAAGGGATAATCCTTCAAACCACACCTTTAGACTTTAAAATCCATAATATCCATCCAGGAGAGTGGGTACTAGTAAAAACGTGGAAAGAGCAATCTTTAGCTCCACAATAGGAAGGTCCTTTTCAGGTGCTACTGATGACTGAGGCAGCGATCCGGACCAAGGAGCGAGGGTGGATCCACGCCAGCAGAATCAAAGGGCCCGTGGAAGAACCTAAGGAGTGGACTATAACATCTAAGCCTGGTGATACCAAGTTGACTCTTAAGTGGGAACTGGGGGGTAATGCGCGGGAAAACCCAAATGACCCACAGGATACACCAAGAATCACACCTGATTGGGAAATAAGGCCAAGCTTATATCAGTGGTTTCAAGTGTTGCCTGGACAAGTCCTGAGACACCTCCAATACCCTCCTTGGGGAGGAATACTTCCACTCCAAACAGGAGGATCAGGACTATTTCGGTCTGAGGGTTCTCATATTCTGGCCTTAGCCTGTGATTTATTTAAAAAGGAGGAGGAATTGCTACCTCCAACAGTGCCATACCACATAGCCTGTCTGATTCATCCTAATACTGGACATGCTAGCTGGGTTAAATGCAAATGTCTAGACTGTAAAAATTATTGGTATTGTAGTTCACTAAAACGACACTCTCACTGCATGGTGTCAAACGCCAAATCTATTCCCCATCCAGGTAGAGCAAAGAACAGCTGAAATAGCAACCCTGCTTTGTGGATGGGAATTACTAGTGCCTGTTGAATGGGAGATACCTGAGGAATGGTGGGAAGCTACAATTAAGAAGTGTCTAAAGCAATTTGCCTGGAAATTAGCAAAGAGGAAGTGATGAGGAAATAGAGGGCAGGACCGAATTGACCACCGTACTTGCCACCAAGAAGATCATATACCCCTGCTGTGGGTAGAAACCCCATAGGTATGGGAGGTGGAGGTATAAGCCATATCGGACCTCTGTTATTCCTTTATCTGTCACTCCTCTTTTGTCTCTTCCCTCTGGGGATACCGACAAAACCATACCATAGGTGTTACCGAAAGCTGTATATGGAAAAACACCGAGGTTCCTTTTTCATTGCGCATACCCTTGTCAACCGTCACTGTTATAACCCATCCAAAGTAGAAAACTGTATGCAAAATGGGAAAAAGTACTGGATTGCAGAAAACCTAGGAACAAGGGGTAGCAGGTTGGGAAGTAAATGTCCAAAAGGGGAAAGATGGATTTGTTTCACATATATTGTTGGGAGTAAAGTCTCAGGCTTAGTAAAAGAACAACTGGTAAATAAGGAGGCAAAGCCAGCACAACAATCTAACTCTATATCGACCCGAATTCAAGACGTATGTGAAACTCAAACAAGATTTAGAAAATGAAAAGGAAATCTCAAAACTTGGAAAAAAAACTGTTTGTGGAATTAGGGGAAAGGATAGGTAAAGAGCTTAATGTAACCAACTGTTGGGTCTGTGGAGGGCCTCTGATGACAGAGGAATGGCCATGGAAAGGCACTAGCTTAAGCCCAATAGAACTCCTTAAGTGGAATTGGACAAGGATAAGGGGAGAAAACAGACCAGAAGGGTGGGTACTAAATTCAATAGTGATAGGAGAGGAGTGTCTCTGGCGTACCAGGAACAATTTCCTCAACGAAGTAGGAAATAGTCCCTGTAAGAGATATAAGGTCAGTAAAGGAACTTTTACATGGTGGGTCCCCGAGAAACCACTCTGTATTGGACTCAGGAGAATGTGGAAGGTATCTTTTCAGCTTTATACCGGCTAGCACTTGTATTTCAATGCCTTAGAAAGCCCCGAGCAGCCTTGAGAGGTAGCAAGGGCGATCTAGCACTTTGGTAGCTCTAAAATCGGTACCTGAATCAGCTGCAGAGCAAATACCATCAGCAGAAGCAAAGAGGGAGAAATATAGCTCCCTGCTCGCTCAATTTCCTGCAGTTAGAAGCTTTCAAACGAGACAGACAACCAGAGATGTTCGCAGGAAAGTCGCTGAGCTGAGTGAGAGGGCGTGGCCTCTCCTCGACCATCTTTTATTAGGAGAAGGGGAAAGGGGGGCGGACCCGGGGTGACCGGCCAGTCACACACTGCTAAAGAGTCTGAGTTACATTTGGCTTTGCCCGCGCTTGGAACAAAGGACCTCTGAGCACATGTCTTTGGGAGGGGGGAGGGGAAGCTCGGAACAGGCAGCAACAGGAGAAAACAAAGGAAAAGAACTGTAAGTACAATAATAAGGTCAAACTCTTTCAATGCAATGATACAAAAAAAAATCCTTATTTTGCGATCCCAGACTGTTGGGGTTTTAGTTTAATCTTAGTTTTTTTCCTGTTAAAGGAATTTTCTTTCATATGCATGTTGCTAGGGGACAAATAGCTGTACTTAAGAAAGACAAAAAGGGAGTGGGGCGGGCCTGGCTACTCCTTTGTTTACACCTGGGTGTGGGGTCAGTTCGCTCTGATCGTCCAGAGAGAGAAGCTGCAGAGAAAGGAGCTGCTGCTTCTTGCTTTTTGGCCGTTCTTCTCTTCCTGCTGGAAACAACGCCGGGACCCCAAAAGCCGCTTTCCCTGCCCTGCTGGAGGCCGAGCTGTGGCTGCCCTGCCCCGCTGCTGCTGCTTCGAGCTTTCGCTACGCTATAGCCCTGCCCGCCCTGCCTGCCTGGGCATCCGTGGGGTTCTCCCATCTGGATACATCTCGCCTGCCACCCAGGATTTGCGTTCGTCCCTGCCGCTCCAGCCTGCCGCTCCAGCCTGCCGCTCTAGCCTGCCGTTCTATCCTGCCGTTCCAGCCTGCTGTTCCCGCGTGCCGTTCCAGCCTGCTATTCCTGAGAGTCCGGGATCGGCTGCCCAGGGGTTTGTGAAGCCTTTGTTCCTTCCCTTCCCGGGATCCCAGGGCACGGGTGCCGCGTGTTTCCCGAGCTCGCTCCGGAGCGCCCCCTGCAGCCGCGGGGGAACCATCGCACCTGCCCTGCTCACCGGGAGCCGCCAGCGCCCCTGCCGGCTGCGAGCGGAACTGCACCCGAGGGGAAATAGCCTGACAGCCGAGAAGGCTGGGACTGGGTTTGTGTGTGCTGTTACTGCCATAGTTGTTGTTGTTTTGTTTGACTGGTTATATACATATACATACATATATATATAGAGTAAAGAACTGTTATTCCTATTTCCCACATCTTTGCCTAAAGGCCCTTGATTTCAAAATATAATAACTTGGAGGGAAAAGGGGTTATATCTGCCACTTCAAGGGGGGCTTCTGCCTTCCTTAGCAGACACCTGTCTTTCAAAACCGAGACAGATCTTGGCGCCCAACGTGGGGCCTGAGGGCATTAAGAGAGAGAGGTGAAAAAAAGGAATAACAGTTCTTGGATAACTTTATTTTGTGTGCCAGATATAGGAACCTTTTTAGGCAGCACTATGTGGTCTAGTTTACCCTGGTTCGGGTGGCATGTGGCCGTAGCTATATTCTTCCCCTTTGCAGCTCCTTACTTGAATATGGGTCCTCTGACTAAGGCTACCATTGCTGTTATGCAGCTTGCATTATGGGTCGAGAAGGTGAGGAATTCATGGGTTTTTAACTTCCTCCGGAATGTGGGCACATGGATAAACGGCTATCACACACTGAGCACATGTTTTTGGGGTTATGTTAACAATGGTACCTTCTGTGAGGAAATGACACCAGGGCAAGTTTTCCCCCAACCCCTCAACCAGTTCTTCGGGCCCACCCCATCAATTTTCGAAGGGTTTAAATTCCCTCTGAATACTAACCATCTGTTGCTGATAGGCCTACTCTATTTAGCACTCAAGGATAAGTTGAGATTGGCTTGGATATCTACCCGGACACCAGCCCCAGAGACTAGAGATCCTGCCCCAGAACCTGACATGGCCCCAGAGAGTAGAGTTCCTACCCCAGAGCCTGATCCTGCCCCAGAACCTGACACGGCCCCAGACACTAGAGATCCTACCCCAGAGCCTGACGCAGCCCCAGACACCGGAGATCCCGCCCCACAGACTGATACCGCCCAACAGTCCACCTCAGAAATGGACTACCCAAACTGGGTGGGGGTACTGGCAAAAGGGATGCAAGAGATGTGCCAAGAGATGGGTCAGGTGCGCCAGGGGATATGCCAGGAGATGGGCCAGGTGCGCCAGGAGATGTGCCAGGAGATGGGCCAGGTGCGCAAGGAGATGTGCCAGGAGATGGGCCAGGTGCGCCAGGAGATATGCCAATTGCTAAGGGAATACACCTCCTCAGCTAGTGAAAAACCCTCTCCCTGCCCCAAAGAGGGTGAGTCCGATGGTGCAGCAGTAGAACCCACGGATGTTACAACCGTCCAGGCTTCAGCTGAACCGCAAAGACAACCACAGCCAGCAGCAGTCGCCCCTGTGCAAAGGAGGAAGTGTAAGACCAAATCAGTACGACCAGTTAATGATGATGGGCAACCAGGGCCCTCACAACCAGCAGGAGAGCCAGAGCCAGAAATCATCACTGAGTCCCTGTCGCACGACAGTCTCCGTGCTATGCGAAACGACATTGTGCGAAGGGGGCGTGAGCCTTATACCACCTGGCTGCTTCGGGTTTGGGACCTTATGGGCACAAGTGTGCAACTGGATAGTGGTGAGGCAAGGTATCTGGGATCATTGACCCAGGACCCAGGTGTGGACCAGATATTTGTGAGGGAGCCAGGGCCCCTTTCTCTCTGGGAGCGGCTCTTAACGAGTGTGAGAGAAAGGTTCATTCACAAAGAAAGAATGCAGGAGTATCATCATAGAATGCAGTGGAAGACACTCGAGCAAGGGATCCAACAGCTAAGAGAGGTGGCAATATTAGAGGTACTCTTTGGGAGGGATGGACAGCATGATAATGACCCCGATAAGGTCAGGTGCACAGGACAGATGATGTGGAACCTGGCAAGGCTAGGGCCATCGCAATACACCACCTTCATTGCAACGATTGATGCTGACAATACCCGAGAAACAGTGGGCTCTGTTGCCAACAAGCTCAGGCATTATGACAGCATGATCAATGGCCCGCTGAAAGCTCATGTCTCTGCTGTGGTCCAGGACCTCAAAGAGGAGATGAAGGAGATGAGGAGGGAAATGAGGGAGGAGATGAGGGAGGAGATGAGGGAGGAGATGAGGAAGGTCAGTGTGGCACCAGTGCGAGTCACAGGCCCCCAAGTCAGAGCCCGTCGTCCCCCTGCTAGAGAGAGAGGGTACACCCCACGAGCTGAGCTGTGGTTTTTCCTGTGTGAGCATGGGGAAGACATGAGAAGGTGGGATGGGAAACCTACCTCTGTCCTGGCAGCGCGGGCGCGTGAACTCAAGGAGGGAGGCACTAACCGAGGGGGTTCCACTAAGGTGAAAGTAGCCTCAGCCTCCCGTGACCGAGCTGCCAGGTATTACAGAAGGGAAGATGATATGTCGGATCCCCTTGAAGGTACTTCGAGCATGTATGCCCAGGGAAAGAATGATAACCAGGGCTAGAGGGGCCCTGCCTCTAGCCAGGAAGAGGCACGGGAGAACCGAGTTTTCTGGACAGTGTGGATCCGATGGCCTGGCACATCAGAGCCACAAAAATATGATGCATTGGTTGATACTGGGGCACAGTGTACTTTAATGCCATCGGGACATGTGGGGGCAGAACCTGTATCCATTGCTGGGGTGACCGGGGGATCACAGCAGTTGACCCTTTTGGAAGCTGAGGTGAGCCTGACTGGGAAGGAGTGGCAAAAGCATCCGATTGTGACCGACCCAGAGGCCCCGTGTATTCTGGGCATAGACTTCCTCCGGAATGGCTATTACAAAGACCCAAAAGGACTCAGGTGGGCATTTGGGATTGCTGCTGTGGAGGCAGAGGGCATTAGGCAATTGAACACCCTGCCTGGACTATCTGAGAATCCTTCTGCAGTTGGGCTCCTGAAAGTGGAAGAGCAACGAGTGCCAATTGCCACCTCGACAGTGCACTGCCGGCAGTATCGGACAAATCGAGATGCTGTGATCCCCATCCACAAGATGATCCGCGAGCTGGAGAGTCAAGGGGTGGTCAGCAAGACCCACTCACCCTTCAACAGCCCCATATGGCCTGTGCGCAAGTCTGACGGGGAATGGAGATTGACTGTGGACTATTGTGCCCTGAATGAAGTGACTCCACCGCTGAGCGCTGCCGTGCCGGACATGTTGGAGCTCCAGTACGAGCTGGAGTCCAAAGCAGAGAAGTGGTACGCCACTATTGACATTGCCAATGCATTTTTCTCCATTCCTCTGGCAGCAGAGTGCAGGCCTCAGTTTGCCTTCACCTGGAGGGGCGTGCAGTACACCTGGAACCGACTGCCCCAGGGGTGGAAGCACAGTCCCACCATCTGTCATGGACTGATCCAGACTGCACTAGAAAATGGTGAGGCTCCAGAACATCTGCAGTACATTGATGACATCATTGTGTGGGGGAACACCGCAACCGAAGTGTTTGAGAAAGGAGAGAGAATAATTCAAATTCTCCTGCAAGCTGGTTTTGCCATCAAGAAGAGCAAGGTCAAGGGACCTGCCCGAGAGATCCAGTTCCTGGGAGTAAAGTGGCAAAATGGACGGCGTCAGATTCCCACTGAGGTCATCAATAAGATCACAGCAATGTCTCCACCGACCAACAAGAAGGAAACACAAGCTTTCCTAGGCGCTATAGGTTTCTGGAGGATGCACATTCCCGAGTACAGCCAGATCGTGAGTCCTCTCTACTTGGTTACCCGCAAGAAGAATGATTTCCACTGGGGCCCTGAACAGCAGCAAGCCTTCGCCCAGATCAAACAGGAAATTGCTCACGCCGTAGCCCTTGGCCCAGTCAGGACAGGACCAGAGGTGAAGAACGTGCTCTACTCTGCAGCCGGGAACAATGGTCTGTCCTGGAGCCTCTGGCAGAAGGTGCCTGGTGAGACTCGGGGCCGACCACTGGGATTCTGGAGCCGAAGCTACAGAGGGTCTGAAGCCAACTACACTCCCACAGAGAAGGAAATCCTGGCAGCTTATGAAGGAGTCCAGGCTGCCTCAGAAGTAATCGGCACAGAGGCACAACTCCTCCTGGCACCCCGACTACCGGTGCTGGGGTGGATGTTCAAAGGAAAGGTTCCCTCCACGCATCACGCCACCAACGCTACTTGGAGCAAATGGATTGCCCTCATCAGACAGCGCGCCCGAATTGGAAACCCAAGTCGCCCTGGGATCTTGGAAATAATTACAAACTGGCCAGAAGGTGAGACTTTTGGGTTATCTTCTGAAGAAGAAGAGGAGCAGGTGACACGTGCTGAAGAAGCCCCACCATATAACGAGCTACCAGAGAGTGAAAGACAATACGCCCTCTTCACTGATGGTTCCTGCCGAATTGTAGGCACTAGCCGGAAATGGAAAGCCTCTGTATGGAGCCCCACACGACAAGTTGCACAGGCTACTGAAGGGGAAGGTGGATCGAGCCAATTTGCTGAGCTCAAAGCTTTCCAATTAGCTCTGGACATAGCTGAAAGAGAGAAGTGGCCAAAGCTCTACCTCTACACTGATTCATGGATGGTAGCCAATGCTCTGTGGGGTTGGCTGGAAAGGTGGAAGAAGGCAAACTGGCAGCGCAGAGGAAAACCAATCTGGGCTGCTGAAGAGTGGAAAGACATTGCCACTCGGGTAGAGAAGCTATCCGTGTAGGTCCGTCATGTAGATGCTCACATCCCCAAGAGCCGGGCTAATGAAGAACATCGTAACAACAAACAGGTAGATCAGGCTGCGAAAATAGAGGTGTCCCAGATAGACTTAGATTGGCAACATAAAGGAGAACTGTTCTTAGCTCGATGGGCCCATGATGCCTCAGGTCATCAGGGCAGAGATGCCACCTATAAGTGGGCACGAGACCGAGGGGTGGATCTAACCATGGACAGTATCTCCCAGGTTATCCATGATTGTGAGACATGCGCTGCGATCAAGCAGGCCAAGCGGGTGAAGCCTCTGTGGTATGGTGGGCGATGGTCCAAATACAAGTATGGGGAGGCCTGGCAGATTGATTACATCACACTGCCTCAAACCCGCCAAGGCAAGCGCTATGTGCTCACAATGGTAGAAGCCACCACTGGATGGCTGGAGACCTATCCTGTGCCTCATGCTACTGCCCGGAACACCATCCTGGGCCTGGAAAAGCAAGTCCTTTGGAGGCATGGCACCCCTGAGAGAATCGAGACTGACAATGGGACTCATTTCACGAACAGCCTTATAAACACCTGGGCTAGAGAACATGGCATTGAGTGGGTGTACCACATCCCCTACCATGCACCAGCAGCTGGGAAGGTTGAGCGGTGTAATGGACTGCTTAAAACCACCTTGAAGGCACTGGGTGGGGGGACTTTCAAAAACTGGGAGATGCATTTAGCAAGAGCCACCTGGTTAGTTAACACCCGAGGCTCCACCAGCCGAGCAGGCCCTGCCCAATCCGAACCCCTACAAACAACAGACGGGGATAAGGTTCCAGTGGTGCACGAGAGGTATGCTTGGAAAAACTGTTTGGGTAAAGTCTGCCTTGAGCAAAGACAAACCCATCCGTGGGGTCGTTTTTGCTCAGGGACCAGGTTGCACCTGGTGGGTGATGCAAAAGGATGGAGACACCCGATGCTTACCTCAAGGGGACCTTGTTTTAGGGTGAACTACCCATGGCTCTGTACTTGTATCACTATCAGCATGTATATTTGTATATAATTTGGGTAATGCATAGATTTATATGGTTAAAAAAAAGTTGTTTCATGTAACATGTTAGTATGGGAAAAATTCGGGGTGGATAATGTTGGGGTTTTAGTTTAGTCTTAGGTTTTTTCCTGTTAAAGGAATTTTCTTTCATATGCATGTTGCTAGGGGACAAATAGCTGTACTTAAGAAAGACAAAGAGGGAGTGGGGTGGGCCTGGCTACTCCTTTGTTTACACCTGGGTGTGGGGTCAGTTCGCTCTCAGCGTCCGGAGAGAGAAGCTGCAGAGAAAGGAGCTGCTGCTTCTTGCTTTTTGGCCGTTCTTCTCTTCCTGCTGAAAACAACGCCGGGACCCCAAAAGCCGCTTTCCCTGCCCTGCTGGAGGCCGAGCTGTGGCTGCCCTGCCCCGCTGCTGCTGCTTCGAGCTTTCGCTACGCTGTAGCCCTGCTCGCCCTGCCTGCCTGGGCATCCGTGGGGTTCTCCCATCTGGATACATCTCGCCTGCCACCCAGGATTTGCGTTCGTCCCTGCCGCTCCAGCCTGCCGCTCTAGCCTGCCGTTCTATCCTGCCGTTCCAGCCTGCTGTTCCCGCGTGCCGTTCCAGCCTGCTATTCCTGAGAGTCCGGGATCGGCTGCCCAGGGGTTTGTGAAGCCTTTGTTCCTTCCCTTCCCGGGATCCCGGGGCACGGGTGCCGCGTGTTTCCCGAGCTCGCTCCGGAGCGCCCCCTGCAGCCGCGGGGGAACCATCGCACCTGCCCTGCTCACCGGGAGCCGCCAGCGCCCCTGCCGGCTGCGAGCGGAACTGCACCCGAGGGGAAATAGCCTGACAGCCGAGAAGGCTGGGACTGGGTTTGTGTGTGCTGTTACTGCCATAGTTGTTGTTGTTTTGTTTGACTGGTTATATACATATACATACATATATATATAGAGTAAAGAACTGTTATTCCTATTTCCCACATCTTTGCCTAAAGGCCCTTGATTTCAAAATATAATAACTTGGAGGGAAAAGGGGTTATATCTGCCACTTCAAGGGGGGCTTCTGCCTTCCTTAGCAGACACCTGTCTTTCAAAACCGAGACACAGACATTTCAGAATTTTGGGAAAATATAAATCAACAAAATGTTGACTACTGGAGGGCACCAGATGGCCTATTTTGGATATGTGGAAAAAGGGCATATGCAAAGCTCCCCTCTCGGTGGAAAGGGAGTTGTACCCTGGGAATCATACACCCGGGATTCTTTCTTTTACCCGAGCCAGATGGAGATCAACTAGGAATACCAGTGTATGAGGATCTGAAAAGGAATAAAAGAGAATTGATTGGGGGATCTCAAAAATGGAGAGATGAGGAATGGCCCGCTGAGCACATAATTGAAATGTATCGGCCAGCCACCTGGGCACAGGATGGGAGTTGGGGGTATTGAACCCCAATTTACATGCTGAATTGAATTATAAGACTCCAAGCAGTTGTAGAAATAATAACGAACCAAACTGGTCAGGCATTGGAATTACTAGCTAGCCAACAAAGCCAAACAAGAGCTACGGTGTATCAGAATAGGTTGGCTTTAGACTATCTATTGGCTGAAGAAGGAGGTGTTTGTGGAAAATTTAATACATCAGATTGTTGTTTGAAGATAGATGACCATGGGGATGCCATCCTAGATATAGCCAAAAAATATCAGAAAAATAGCCCATGTACCGGTCCAAAAGTGGGATTCTGCACTAAAACTTAGTTGGTGGGATAATGTATTGGGAATAGAATGGTGGAAGAAGCTAGGCTTCTTCCTTTTATGTGCCACCGCAGGCTTGATATTTCTCCCTTGCCTGATCCCCTGTTTTATTCGATTAATATCTACCGTGGTCCAAGGCATGCAAATAGTACCAATGCCTGTGGAACCAAAATTGGCTACATCTGGAACGGCACGGAAGATCATGGTGTTAAAGAAGCAGAATGATATCAAAGATCCCTTTGAAGAAGCAAGATTGATTTGTGAAAAAAATGAGCAAATAATAAAGGCTAGAAAACAAGGGATACTGCTCAAGCCAAATGATCTGTAAAAAAAAGAAAAGGGAGGTATTGTTATGAATGTATTGTGATGTTGGTTTTTTTTAAATTACTTAATGTTAGAAAAACTTTACCTAGGTTCTGTAATACATGATATAGAATGTCTATTGTTTATGTAGTCAATTTAGAAAAGATAGGCAGAGAAAGCCTTCACATTCCTGGAGTATCTTATCAGAGAAGAAGTAAAACCAGAAACCAGAGAGGGAAGAATTTATGGAGGGAGCAGAGACGGAATGGAGCCAAGGAGGAAGATAAGGCTGATAGGATGATACACAGAAACTCCAAAGAATTTATGAATCATGCATGATTGTGATGAATATGCAATAAGAGATGTACTTTTAAAGACGATCTTTTGGCTGTAGAGGTGTGCCTTTGGGTCTCTGCCAAAGCACCCGGCTGTAATACCCTTTTTGCTATTGTCTCCTAATTGTCCCTTTTATTAAACTTTCCTTAAAATTTTACAAAGACTGAACCTTGTTTTTCACAGTGGTGAAGACCATGGTGAAGTAGCTGTGCCCCTGCAGCCCATGGGTCCATGGGGGATGGAGAGATCCACCCACAGCCTGTGGGGGAGGTGCTCATGCTGGAGTGGGTGGATGCCTGGCAGAGGGTGTGATCCAGTGGAAGACCCGGTGGAGAGAGAGGGCCCTTGCTTCCAGGCTGGAGCAGCCTGTACTTGGAGGACTGCACCTCGTGGAAGAGTGACCCACGTCACAGCAGTTTTGGGAGGACTGTTTGCCCGTGGGAAGAATTCACGTTGCAGCAGGTGCAGTAGGACTGCTGCTCGTGAGAGTAGACCCACGCCAGAGAAGTTCACGGAGAACTGTCTCCCATGAGAGGGACCCCAGAGTCTCACAGGGGAAGGACTCCTCTCCCGGAGCAGTGGAAGAAAATCTCGGTGATGAACTGACCAAAACTCCCATGCCCTGTCTCCCTGCGCTGTCACAGGGGAAGGAGGGAGGGGCTGGGGGTAAAAGGTGTTTTAAGGGCTTATTTTACTTCTCATTATCCTCCTCTGATTCTGTTAGTAATAAATTCACTTTGCAACTTAAGTTGAGCCTTTTTTGCCCTTGAAGTGTTTTTCTCTCAGTCCTTATCTCAACTCATGAACCCTTCGTTAATTTTTTTTCTCTCCTCTTCCCAACTGTGGCAGGGGAAGGTGAACGAGCGAGTCTCGTGGGTGCCTGGCATTGGGCCAGTGTCAAACCACAACAGTCACCCACCAAGACTTCCAGGTCCTTCTCTGCAGAGCTGCTTTCTAATAGCCCCCAACCAGTACTGGTACTTGGGGTTATTCCTCCCCAGGAGCAAGACCCTGCACTTGCTCTTGTTGAACCTCCTTAGGTTTCTCTCTGCCCAGCTCTCCAGCCTATCAAGGTCCCACTGAATGGCAGCACAGCCTTCAGGTGCATCAGCCACCCTCCCCAGTTTCATATAATCAGCAAACTTGCTGAGGGTACATTCTCTCCCTTCATCCAGGTCATTGATATACAAGTTGAATAAGGCTGGATCCAGTATTGATCCCTGGGGAATTCTACTCACTACACGCCTCCAACTGGATTCTACTTCACTGGTCATGACCCCCTGAGCTTTGCCATTCAGCCAGTTCTTGATCCACTTCACTGTCCATTCATCTAATCCACATTTCCTGAGCTTACCTACGAGGATGTTATGGGAGACTGTCAAAAGCCTTGCTGAAGTCAACATACACTGCTCTTCCCCTGTTGACCCATCCTAGAAGTCTGTCAGATTGGTCAAGCATGATTTCCCCTTGGTGAATCCATGCTGACTACTCCCAATGGTCTTTTTTTCTTTTAGATGCTTGGTGATGACCTCCAGAATGACCTGTTTCATCACCTTTCCAGTGATGGAGGTAAGGCTGACTAGCCTGTAGTTTCCCAGGTCCTCCTTCTTGTCCTTTTTCAAGATGGGAGTAACACTGGCCTTCCTCCAGTCATCAAGTACTTCTGTTCTTCATGATTTTTCAAGGGCTTAGCAACAACACCTGCCATCTCCCTCAGCACCCATGGGTTTATCCCATCAGGGCCCATGGATTTATGGGTATTAAGTCTCCCTAGCTGATCTCTAACCCAACCCTCTACAACCAGGGGGAAGTCTTCCTTTAGCCTTCCTCTCTCTTACTTCCAAGGTCTGGGATTCCTGAGGGCCAGCCTCAGCAGCGAAGACTGAGGCAAAAAAGGCTTTCAGTAATTCTGCCTTCTCTGTGTCTTCCATTACCAGGATACCTATCTGATTCAGCAGCAGCCCCACATTTTCCCTAATCTTTTTGCTGCTGATGTACTTGTAGAAGCCCTTCTTGTCCTTGATATCCTTTGCCAGACTCAATTCCTTCCTCGCTGCATCCTTGCATACTTTGACGATGTTCCTATAGTCCTCCCACATGGCCTGTCCTTTTTTCCATATCCCATAAATTTGGTTTTTGCATCTGAGATTTACTAGGGGCTCCCTGCTGATCCATGCAGGTCTCCTACCCCCTTTGCCCGATTTCTTCATCATGGGGGTACACTGGTCTTAAGCTTGGAGGAAGTGATGCTTAAATATTGACTAGCTCTCTTAGACTCCCTTTGCTTCTAGAGCCCTACCCCATGGTGCCCCAGTTTAAAAGACAGGTGTCTGCCAAGGAAGGCGGGAACCTTCCTGGAATGGAAAATATGACCCTCTCTCCAAATTATTATAACTTTGAAATTATGGGGCTTTCAGGCAAAGATATGGGAAAAGGAATGACTGTTCTTTACTAGAATATATATATAGATATGAATCAGGGGGATGGGAAGCAGGAGAATTAGTTTGTTAGGAACAATGCAACTAGCTTACTCAGCATACCAGAGCAGGAAGAAAAGATAAGGGACCACTGATAAGACCAGGGGGAGTCTCAGACAGACATCCTGCCTCATCCCAAAACTAGCTCAAACCAGTCTCGAAGCTTAAACCCAGGCCAGGAGTACAAAAGAGCATGCGTAGGGAAGAAAGGTGAAAAGTTCAGGATGAAGAAGACTCCTGACTTCATCAAAAAGACCCTCGGAAGACCCCTACCAAAGCCACCAAACCACACTGCGCAAGCGCAACGCGGATGTAAATGACTTTTGGGTTCATTATAATACGAAGCGGGGCTGGGCAGGGCTAGGTGATGAATATGTATAAGCGTGTTGTGAAACTTAATGAATATGCAACTTGTAACCCGATAAATACCGAGCTGAATGCAGCTGTCGGCACGCATGGCTTTGGAGGAGTGATCCCCCGTGCGTCCCAGCTGGAAATAAACATACCTACTTTACTACTTCTTTACTAGTGGAGTTCTGTCCGCTCTTCATTTGGCGAGCAGCCAGGAGAACCTCTGTCCGGCTGCAGGATCGGCTGAGGAGCGGACATCCTAGGCGCGCCCCAGGGCTTTCCTGGAGGATCTCCGCCCCTCGGCTCGCTCACTGCGGCGGACAGACAACGACCTGGAACTGCGGATAAACGGTATGTTTTGCATTTAGGTTGCCTGTAAGTCGTACGCGTGGCCAGGGCTGCTGGTAAGCCGCGAGGAGACGTCCCGCGTTCAGCGCAGTCCCTGTGAGGGTAAAGGTGGGGCTTGCAAGCAATCGGCTACTGGAGCCAGCAAGGGGGAATCGCCGACCGATAGAGCGGCCGCTAGCGATCCTGGGAGCGGATCTGGTGATTCCAAGGGGGGGGGGTCCCACCGGAACTTGTTACCGTGTTGGAAAATACAAGCGGGACCCTGAAACTGTTACAAGCGAGTGTTGCGAACATTTTTGCTACTAGTAGCTGGTTTGAATGCTGTTGTGTTGCTTATATGTCTATGTGGATATTGGTTGTTGACAGACTGCTTTTATGTGTGTAGATATGTATTAGGTCGCCTATTCGTTTGTAAATCGGGAGCGTGCGTGTTGCCGTGTGTCGTTTGAGAGTGTGATACTGAGACATTTGTTTGGGGGAGTGCTTGCTTGTTGAATTTAGAATCGTGGCTGGGAGAACCTCTGCAGAAGGATTAGTGGCAGAGAATTTAGAGTTTGAAAGAGTACGTGGAATAACTTGTTTTTGTGGATGTGTCAGAACCTTTTATTCAACGGGAGGATGGCAAGTCGCATGGGTATTAATACAGTGTAAAGTTTGTACGAGGAGGTGATACTGCCCTTCTGCCAGACGGCAGAGCCTGTGTTCTCAGTGCTATTAAGCTGATTTTGAGCCTGAGATTTTAAAGGTTGTGTGTGGGAAGTCGCATTTGATACCTGAGATTTAGGAATTTCGGGAAGAAATTGGGAAAGAACTGAGAGAGAGTGTGGAAAAAGGGGATTTCAAACAGCAGCAAGGCAGGCTTGGCAGAAGGCACAAGAGAATTTATAAAGAGTAACTTATACACTATACAGGTGACCCGGAGGGGGTGGCACAGTATGGGAACCAGACAAAGTAAAGAAATCCCCAGAGCAAGCCTGCTGGGCTGTATTCTGGCACATTAGAAGGAGATAGTAGGAGCTGGAGGCACAGAAAATAAAAGAACCCTTATAAAATATTGTACCCAGTGGTGGCCACTGTATAAATTAGAAAATGAAGCCAAATGGCCATCTAATGGAACTTTAAATTATAATACCTTGCTTCAGTTAATGCTGTTTCTGAGGTGGGAAGGTAAATGGGAAGAAGTTTCCTATGCTGACGCATTTTTTTCTCTCCGAAAACACCCTGAATGGCAGAGAGATTGTGGAATCAAACCCCCCAGTGATCCTATGGTGTTAGCTCTAGAAAAAGAAAATAATAAGGGCCGAAGAAGAATTAAACGATGCTGTTCGTCATGCAGTATAGGTCAAAGATGCACAAGGTCAGACAAAATCTATCAAGCAGCAGCTCAGGGACAAGATGATGATGAATTAACCGATTTGCTTAAGCCTCCCCTTAGGAGACAGGAAGAGGATGCGGACTCGGAAGGAACACCAACGCCAACCTCCTCTCCCCCGGGCAGTCCTGTCTCGTCCCGAACCAGGAAACAGGTACTGATGGCACCTCTGAGAGAGGCAGTGGCACCTGATGGGGATACAATGTTAATTAGAGTACCTTTCTCTACTGCTGACCTAGATGCATGGTATAACGTTGCCAAAAATTACCGAAGTGATCCAGCAGGCAGTGCTGAGCGCTTGCGACTTATAATTAAACAGCATAATCCAGATTGGGCTGATATACAATTATTATTGGGTGGACTAACAGAGACAGAAAGACAGCTAGTTTTGAAAACAGCTCGAGAATTGGCAGAGGACTATTATAAAACACAACAATTAGATGTAAAAGATTACTTCCCACTCCAGGAACCACACTGGAACCCGAATAGAACAGCTGAATTAAAGAAATTAAAAGGTTATCAAGAATGGATAGCAAAAGGGGTAGAAAGAGCTATTCCCAAGACCCTAAACTGGTCAGCTTTGTACGCAATAAGACAGGGTCCTTCCGAGTCACCATCCAAATTCCTGGATCGTCTGAGGGATGCAATGCGCCGTAACACATTGCTGGATCCTGAGACCGAGGTAGGGGTACAACAGCTAGTGTCTTTGTTTCTAGGACAATCCACAGGAGATATCAGACGTAAATTGCAGAAACTTCAGGGGCCAGAAGGGAGGAACCTAGAAACTCTATTAGATGCAGCTTGGAGGGTATTCAGTAATCAAGAAGAAGGTTACAAGCAAGGGGTGAGGAAATTAGTAGCAGTAGTAAAAGAAGAGAATAGAGAAAAGCTTAGACAAGGACCCCCCTGACGAGGACCTCCCAGACAAGGCCCACCCCGGCTAGGTAGAGATCAATGCGCAATTTGTGGGAGGTTTGGTCATTGGAAAAACGAGTGCCCAGAAAGAAGACAAGAAGACCACCAGAACAAGGGAAACCGAGGAAGGGGGAGGGTGGTTGCACATGTGAAAGAAGATTGAAGAGGACCGGGGGATTCCACCCTAGCAGATCCACTGGTTATAATGAAGCTAGGGGACAAGGAAAAAGAAATAGAATTTTTGGTGGATACAGGGGCAACATATTCAGTTTTAAATAAAGCTTTAATGTCTGTGGGGGATGACTACATTGTGGTACATGGAGCAACTAGCCAATCTGAAAAAGCTTATTTTTTTAAACCATTAAAATATAAAATTGGGAAACAATGGGGTATTCACAAGTTTTTATATTTACCCAATTCTCCAAAGGCTCTCTTGGGAAGAAATTTATTAGAACAATTACAAGCAACCATTATTTTTAGGAATGGGGAAGTTATTCTAGAAGTAAATGACCAACAGTATGTAGAAATACTGAGCCTAATATTAACAACCAAAGACCCTGTAGAGGAAATCAGGGAAGAGATAATGGAGCAAGTGTTCCCAGGAGTCTGGGCCACAGATGTACCTGGAAGAGCCAAAAATGCAACCCCAATACAGATCAAACTCAAAGAAGGGAGACAACCAGTTAGAATTAAACAGTATCCCCTTAAAAGGGAAGACAGGGAAGGAATTAGCCTGATAATTAAAAAATTCTTGCAGCTGGGATTACTAAAAGAGTGCCAGTCTGATTTCAATACTCCTATCTTGCCTGTCCGTAAACCTGATGGGTCTTACCAGGTGGTACAGGATTTATGGGCTGTTAACAAGATAATTGAGGACCTCTATCCTGTGGTGGCAAACCCTTACACTCTGTTGACATGCTTAACACCAGAGCTAACTTGGTTTACCGTTTTAGATCTAAAAGATGCCTTCTTTTGCCTCCCTCTCCATGAAGCCAGCCAGAAAATTTTTGCATTCGAATGGGAAAGCCCTAAGAGTGAGTGCAAAACCCAGCTCACATGGCCGGTGTTGCCTCAGGGATTTAAGAACAGCCCCACCCTGTTTGGAGAACAGCTCGCAAAAGACATAGAGTCCTGGGAAGCCCCACCAGGAGAAGGGAAGCTATTACAGTACGTGGATGATCTCCTAATAGCTACCCGAACAGAGAAAGCTTGCATAGCCTAGACGGTAAGCCTTTTAAACTTCCTGGGACTCCAAGGGTACAGGGTATCCAAGAAAAAGGCTCAGGTGGTGAAACAAAAAGTGATCTATCTGAGCTATGAAGTCAGTGCTGGGCAACGAACTTTAGGGCAAGATCGCAAAGAAGCGATATGCCAAACCCCGAAACCCCAGACAGTGAAAGAGTTACGGACTTTTCTGGGGATGACAGGGTGGTGCAGACTGTGGATTTACAATTACGGGCTGCTCGTGAAACCACTATATGAACTCATTACAAAGGAAAGCAGAGATCTCCAGTGGACAAAGGAGGCCACATGGGCCTTCAGCCAGCTGAAGAATGCCCTCATGTCAGCTCCATCTCTAGGACTTCCAGACGTGAGTAAGCCATTTTTTCTATTTTCCCATGAGAAGCAAGGGATCGCCCTGGGAATACTAGCACAGGACCTGGGCCCATACCGACGGGCAGTTGCTTATTTCTCTAAGCAGCTAGATGCAGCAGCCAAAGGATGGCCTGGGTGCCTCAGAGCTGTTGCAGCAGTCGTGCTAAACATCCAGGAAGCACGCAAGCTCACCTTGGGTCAGAAAATGACTGTGCTGGTGTCCCACACGGTGTTCGCGGTGCTGGAAGTGAAAGGTGGGCACTGGCTCTCCCCACAACGGTTCCTGAAATATCAAGCCATCATGGTAGAACAAGATGATGTAGAAATAGCGGTAACTAACATTGTCAACCCAGCTTCCTTTCTCAGTGGAAATCAAGGGGAACCGGTCCGCCATGATTGCCTGGAGACTATCGAAGCTACCTACTCCAGCCGCCCGGATCTAAAAGATACCCCTTTAAGCAACACAGAGACCTGGTTTACTGATGGGAGCAGCTACGTCATCAGTAGAAAGCGGCATGCTGGGTATGCAGTTACCACCTGCCGCGAGGTGATAGAATCTGGACCCCTGCCAACAAACACCTCTGCACAGAAGGCTGAAATAATCGCCCTAACCCGTGCCTTAGAGATGGCAAAAGGAAAGAAAATAAACATCTATACAGACTCAAGGTATGCCTTTGGAGTTGTGCACGCACACGGGGCCATTTGGAAAGAAAGAAGACTGTTAAATTCGCAGGGAAAGAACATCAAACATGCACAAGAAATAATGCAGCTGTTAGAAGCAGTCCAGCTACCTGAGAAGGTAGCAATCATGCACATAAGGGCATGTCTCGGTTTTGAAAGACAGGTGTCTGCTAAGGAAGGCAGAAGCCCCCCTTGAAGTGGCAGATATAACCCCTTTTCCCTCCAAGTTATTATATTTTGAAATCAAGGGCCTTTAGGCAAAGATGTGGGAAATAGGAATAACAGTTCTTTACTCTATATATATATATATATATATGTATGTGTATATGTATATAACCAGTCAAACAAAACAACTATGACAGTAACAGCACACACAAACCCAGTCCCAGCCTTCTCGGCTGTCAGGCCATTTCCCCTCGGGTGCAGTTCCGCTCGCAGCCGGCAGGGGCGCTGGCGGCTCCCGGTGAGCAGGGCAGGTGCGATGGGTCCCCCGCGGCTGCAGGGGGCGCTCCGGAGCGAGCTCGGGAAACACGCGGCACCCGTGCCCTGGGATCCCGGGAAGGGAAGGAACAAAGGCTTCACAAACCCCTGGGCAGCCGATCCCGGACTCTCAGGAACAGCAGGCTAAAGCGGCAGGCTAGAGCGGCAGGGACGAACGCAAATCCCGGGTGGCAGGCGAGATGTATCCAGATGGGAGAACCCCCACGGATGCCTAGGCAGGCAGGGCGAGCAGGGCTACAGCGTAGCGAAAACTCGAAGCAGCAGCAGCGGGGCAGGGCAGCCACAGCTCGGCCTCCAGCAGGGCAGGGAAAGAGGCTTTTGGGGTCCCGGCGTTGTTTCCAGCAGGAAGAGAAGAACAGCCAAAAAGAAAGAAACAGCAGCTCCTTTCTCTGCAGCTTCTCTCTCCAGACGCTCAGAGTGAACTGACCCCACACCCAGGTGTAGACAAAAGGGGTAGCCAGGCCCACCCCACTCCCTTTTTTTTGTCTTTCTTAAGTACAGCTATTTGTCCCCTAGCAACATGCATATGGGAGAAAATTCCTTTAACAGAAAAAAAACTTGGACTAAACTAAAACCCCAACAGGGCGCATCAAAAGGTGAGCTCAGAATTGGAAGAAGGAAATGAACTGGCGAACCAAGAGGCAAAAGAAGCAGCAAAAGGTGAGGTAACAATAACTGGAGCCTTGATCCCAGATGGACAACTTTCCCTAGAGGGTAAGCCAACATATAATAAAAAAGACAGGAAATTGATTAAAGATGAAAGGGGAACATTTAACCAAGAGGAATAGGCTATCAATACAGAAGAAAAAGTAGTTATTCCCTCTCATTTGCTATGGGCCGTAGTTAGAGAGGAACACCAGAAAACACACTGGGGAACAAATGCCTTATATAACTACTTAATTAGGAAAATTATCGCTGGAAACTTATACGAAACTGTTGTGCAAGTAACTCGACAGTGCAACCTTTGCCTCCAGACTAACCCCAGAAACACCCCCAAACCAAAAATAGGCCAGATTGGGAGAGGTCATGGGCCTGGACAGCAGTGGCAAATTGATTTCACAGAACTTCCAAGAAAAGGGGGGTACTGATATTTATTAGTGCTAACAGATACTTTTTCAGGATGGCCAGAAGCTTTTCCTACCAGGACCGCTAAGGCTCGAGAAGTAACCAAAGTGTTACTACAAGAAATAATACCGCGCTTTGGAGTTCCAGCCACAATGTCCTCAGATAGGGGACCACATTTTATTTCAAGGGTGGTACAACAAACCAGCCGACATTTAGGCATAGACTGGGAACTACACACTTCATACCATCCCCAGTCAAGTGGCCAAGTAGAGAAAATGAATCATTTGATTAAACAGCAAATTGTGAGATTAGGGCAAGAAGCTAACCTACCCTAGCCCCAATCTCTTCCACTTGCATTGTTACGAATTCGGATCAAGCCCAGAATTAAGGAAAAGTTAAGTCCCTTTGAAATACTCTATGAGAGACCATATGGGGTACAGAAAGGCATATCTACCCAAATAGGGGAAGAGACGCTAACCACCCACATGATTGCCTTAGATAAACAGCTTAGAGAAATTGGAAAACATGTGGCTAGAACCCGAAGTCGAGGTTTGGACGGTCCTGTACATGACATTCAGCCTGGAGATTATGTATATGTTAAGTCTCTTACAGAAAAGACTCTGGAACCACAGTGGGAAGGACCATTCCAGGTGCTCCTCACCACTTACACCACAATTAAGATCAGAGAACAGAGTGCCTGGATTCACCATACCCGAGTAAAGAAGGCTCCAGAGGCCCCTTGGAAAGTGACCCCTGAGGATAATAAACTGAAATTGAAGTTCACTCGAACAAAATGAAAATGTCAGGGTGGCACGCAAGTATAACCCAGAAAATTGTTTTTCTCACAGTTATAATTGTAACCTTCAGCTGGGAAGTTATTCATAGGAGAGAGGACATATGGTCCCAAGCCTTTATGCGGGTTACTGGACTCATGGGAAGATATTCTGATATAAAAGATTTAAACCTGTTGACTGTAGTCATGCACGGAAACCAAGTGTATACAAAGCAAGAATGGAAAAAACAAAGAACTTGGCAGCTCCAAGGGACTGTAGGAGAAAAAATCAAGATAGGATGCCGAATGGTTAACGGGACTACTCATAGAAAAGCAACCCAAATCAGTGTCTCAACTACTCCTACAGACAAACACCGTGAGATGTGTAGTTATTCAAGTGAAGCAGATTGTTGGTATAATTTTACATTGGTACAGACTGTGGAAGTGGTTTGTCTTTGGGGCCAAGACAGCAATGGACTCTCATTCAAATTCCAGATAAATACCATGGCTACGCCTACTACCCACTCTGACAATCAGATCCAAACCCAGGTGTCTCGGTTTTGAAAGACAGGTGTCTGCTAAGGAAGGCAGAAGCCCCCCTTGAAGTGGCAGATATAACCCCTTTTCCCTCCAAGTTATTATATTTTGAAATCAAGGGCCTTTAGGCAAAGATGTGGGAAATAGGAATAACAGTTCTTTACTATATATATATATATATATGTATATAACCAGTCAAACAAAACAACAACAACTATGGCAGTAACAGCACACACAAACCCAGTCCCAGCCTCTCTCGGCTGTCAGGCCCTTTCCCCTCAAGTGCAGTTCCGCTCGCAGCCGGCAGGGGCGCTGGCGGCTCCCGGTGAGCAGGGCAGGTGCGATGGGTCCCCCGCGGCTGCAGGGGGCGCTCCGGAGCGAGCTCGGGAAACACGCGGCACCCGTGCCCCGGGATCCCGGGAAGGGAAGGAACAAAGGCTTCACAAACCCCTGGGCAGCTGATCCCGGACTTTCAGGAACAGCAGGCTGGAGCGGCAGGCGCGAACAGCAGGCTGGAATGGCAGGATAGAGCGGCAGGCTAGAGCGGCAGGCTGGAGCGGCAGGGACGAACGCAAATCCCGGGTGGCAGGCGAGATGTATCCAGATGGGAGAACCCCACGGATGCCCAGGCAGGCAGGGCGAGCAGGGCTACAGCGTAGCGAAAGCTCGAAGCAGCAGCAGTGGGGCAGGGCAGCCACAGCTCGGCCTCCAGCAGGGCAGGGAAAGAGGCTTTTGGGGTCCCGGCGTTGTTTCCAGCAGGAAGAGAAGAACGGCCAAAAAGCAAGAAGCAGCAGCTCCTTTCTCTGCAGCTTCTCTCTCCGGACACTCAGAGCGAACTGACCCCACACCCAGGTGTAGACAAAAGGGGTAGCCAGGCCCACCCCACTCCCTTTTTTGTCTTTCTTAAGTACAGCTATTTGTCCCCTAGCAACATGCATATGGGAGAAAATTCCTTTAACAGAAAAAAAACTTGGACTAAACTAAAACCCCAACATTATCCACCCCGAATTTTTTCCCATACTAACATGTTACATGAAACTTAACTTTTTTTTTTTCTTAACCATATAAATCTATGCATTACCCAAATTATATACAAATATACATGCTGATAGTGATACAAGTACAGAGCCATGGGTAGTTCACCCTAAAACAAGGTCCCCTTGAGGTAAGCATCGGGTCTGTCTATCCTTTTGCATCACCCACCAGGTGCAACCTGGTCCCTGAGCAAAAACGACCCCACGGATGGGTTTGTCTTTGCTCAAGGCAGACTTTACCCAAACAGTTTTTCCAAGCATACCTCTCGTGCACCACTGGAACCTTATCCCCGTCTGTTGTTTGTAGGGGTTCGGATTGGGCAGGGCCTGCTCGGCTGGTGGAGCCTCGGGTGTTAACTAACCAGGTGGCTCTTGCTAAATGCATCTCCCAGTTTTTGAAAGTCCCCCCACCCAGTGCCTTCAAGGTGGTTTTAAGCAGTCCATTACACCGCTCAACCTTCCCAGCTGCTGGTGCATGGTAGGGGATGTGGTACACCCACTCAATGCCATGTTCTCTAGCCCAGGTGTTTATAAGGCTGTTCTTGAAATGAGTCCCATTGTCAGTCTCGATTCTCTCAGGGGTGCCATGCCTCCAAAGGACTTGCTTTTCCAGGCCCAGGATGGTGTTCCGGGCAGTAGCATGAGGCACAGGATAGGTCTCCAGCCATCCAGTGGTGGCTTCTACCATTGTGAGCACATAGCGCTTGCCTTGGTGGGTTTGAGGCAGTGTGATGTAATCAATCTGCCAGGCCTCCCCATACTTGTATTTGGACCATCGCCCACCATACCACAGAGGCTTCACCCGCTTGGCCTGCTTGATCGCAGCGCATGTCTCACAATCATGGATAACCTGGGAGATACTGTCCATGGTTAGATCCACCCCTCGATCTCGTGCCCACTTATAGGTGGCATCTCTGCCCTGATGACCTGAGGCATCATGGGCCCATCGAGCTAAGAACAGTTCTCCTTTATGTTGCCAATCTAAGTCTATCTGGGACACCTCTATTTTCGCAGCCTGATCTACCTGTTTGTTGTTACGATGTTCTTCATTAGCCCGGCTCTTGGGGATGTGAGCATCTACATGACGGACCTACACAGATAGCTTCTCTACCCAAGTGGCAATGTCTTTCCACTCTTCAACAGCCCAGATTGGTTTTCCTCTGCGCTGCCAGTTTGCCTTATTCCACCTTTCCAGCCAACCCCACAGAGCGTTGGCGACCATCCATGAATCAGTGTAGAGGTAGAGCTTTGGCCACTTCTCTCTTTCAGCTATGTCCAGAGCTAATTGGAAAGCTTTGAGCTCAGCAAATTGGCTCGATCCACCTTCCCCTTCAGTAGCCTGTGCAACTTGTCGTGTGGGGCTCCATACAGAGGCTTTCCATTTCCGGCTAGTGCCTACAATTCGGCAGGAACCATCAGTGAAGAGGGCGTATTGTCTTTCACTCTCTGGTAGCTCGTTATATGGTGGGGCTTCTTCAGCACGTGTCACCTGCTCCTCTTCTTCTTCAGAAGATAACTCAAAAGTCTCACCTTACGGCCAGTTCGTAATTATTTCCAAGATCCCAGGGCGACTTGGGTTTCCAATTCGGGCGCCTGCGTGATGAGGGCAAACCATTTGCTCCAAGTAGCGTCGGTGGCGTGATGCGTGGAGGGAACCTTTCCTTTGAACATCCACCCCAGCACCGGTAGTCGGGGTGCCAGGAGGAGTTGTGCCTCTGTGCCGATTACTTCTGAGGCAGCCTGGACTCCTTCATAAGCTGCCAGGATTTCCTTCTCTGTGGGAGTGTAGTTGGCTTCAGACCCTCTGTAGCTTCGGCTCCAGAATCCCAGTGGTCGGCCCCGAGTCTCACCAGGCACCTTCTGCCAGAGGCTCCAGGACAGACCATTGTTCCCGGCTGCAGAGTAGAGCACGTTCTTCACCTCTGGTCCTGTCCTGACTGGGCCAAGGGCTACGGCGTGAGCAATTTCCTGTTTGATCTGGGCGAAGGCTTGCTGCTGTTCAGGGCCCCAGTGGAAATCATTCTTCTTGCGGGTAACCAGGTAGAGAGGACTCACGATCTGGCTGTACTCGGGAATGTGCATCCTCCAGAAACCTATAGCGCCTAGGAAAGCTTGTGTTTCCTTCTTGCTGGTCGGTGGAGACATTGCTGTGATCTTATTGATGACCTCAGTGGGAATCTGACGCCGTCCATTTTGCCACTTTACTCCCAGGAACTGGATCTCTCGGGCAGGTCCCTTGACCTTGCTCTTCTTGATGGCAAAACCAGCTCGCAGGAGAATTTGAATTATTCTCTCTCCTTTCTCAAACACTTCAGTCGCGGTGTTCCCCCACACAATGATGTCATCAATGTACTGCAGATGTTCTGGAGCCTCACCCTTTTCTAGTGCAGTCTGGATCAGTCCATGACAGATGGTGGGACTGTGCTTCCACCCCTGGGGCAGTATGTTCCAGGTGTACTGCACGCCCCTCCAGGGGAAGGCAAACTGAGGCCTGCACTCTGCTGCCAGAGGAATAGAGAAGAATGCATTGGCAATGTCAATAGTGGCGTACCACTTCTCTGCTTTGGACTCCAGCTCGTACTGGAGCTCCAACATGTCCGGCACGGCAGCGCTCAGCGGTGGAGTCACTTCATTCAGGGCACGATAGTCCACAGTCAATCTCCATTCCCCGTCAGACTTGCGCACAGGCCATATGGGGCTGTTGAAGGGTGAGTGGGTCTTGCTGACCACCCCTTGACTCTCCAGCTCGCGGATCATCTTGTGGATGGGGATCACAGCATCTCGATTTGTCCGATACTGCTGGCGGTGCACTGTCGAGGTGGCAATTGGCACTCGTTGCTCTTCCACTTTCAGGAGCCCAACTGCAGAAGGATTCTCAGATAGTCCAGGCAGGGTGTTCAATTGCCTAATGCCCTCTGCCTCCACAGCAGCAATCCCAAATGCCCACCTGAGTCCTTTTGGGTCTTTGTAATAGCCATTCCGGAGGAAGTCTATGCCCAGAATACACGGGGCCTCTGGGCCGGTCACAATCGGATACTTTTGCCACTCCTTCCCAGTCAGGCTCACCTCAGCTTCCAAAAGGGTCAACTGCTGTGATCCCCCGGTCACCCCAGCAATGGATACAGGTTCTGCCCCCACATGTCCCGATGGCATTAAAGTACACTGTGCCCCAGTATCAACCAATGCATCATATTTTTGTGGCTCTGATGTGCCAGGCCATCGGATCCACACCGTCCAGAAAACTCGGTTCTCCCGTGCCTCTTCCTGGCTAGAGGCAGGGCCCCTCTAGCCCTGGTTATCATTCTTTCCCTGGGTGTACATGCTCGAGGTACCTTCAAGGGGATCCGACATATCATCTTCCCTTCTGTAATATCTGGCAGCTCGGTCACGGGAGGATGAGGCTACCTTCACCTTAGCGGAACCCCCTCGGTTAGTGCCTCCCTCCTTGAGTTCACGCGCCTGCGCTGCCAGGACAGAGGTGGGTTTCCCATCCCACCTCCTCATGTCTTCCCCATGCTCACACAGGAAAAACCACAGCTCAGCTCGTGGGGTGTACCCTCTCTCTCTAGCAGGGGGACGACGGGCTCTGACTTGGGGGCCTGTGACTCGCACTGGTGCCACACTGACCCTCCTCATCTCCTCCCTCATCTCCTCCCTCATTTCCTTCCTCATCTCCTTCATCTCCTCTTTGACGTCCTGGACCACAGCAGAGACATGAGCTTTCAGCGGGCCATTGATCATGCTGTCATAATGCCTGAGCTTGTTGGCAACAGAGCCCACTGTTTCTCGGGTATTGTCAGCATCAATCGTTGCAATGAAGGTGGTGTATTGCGATGGCCCTAGCCTTGCCAGGTTCCACATCATCTGTCCTGTGCACCTGACCTTATCGGGGTCATTATCATGCTGTCCATCCCTCCCAAAGAGTACCTCTAATATTGCCACCTCTCTTAGCTGTTGGATCCCTTGCTCGAGTGTCTTCCACTGCATTCTATGATGATACTCCTGCATTCTTTCTTTGTGAATGAACCTTTCTCTCACACTCGTTAAGAGCCGCTCCCAGAGAGAAAGGGGCCCTGGCTCCCTCACAAATATCTGGTCCACACCTGGGTCCTGGGTCAATGATCCCAGATACCTTGCCTCACCACTATCCAGTTGCACACTTGTGCCCATAAGGTCCCAAACCCGAAGCAGCCAGGTGGTATAAGGCTCACGCCCCCTTCGCACAATGTCGTTTCGCATAGCACGGAGACTGTCGTACGACAGGGACTCAGTGATGATTTCTGGCTCTGGCTCTCCTGCTGGTTGTGAGGGCCCTGGTTGCCCATCATCATTAACTGGTCGTACTGATTTGGTCTTACACTTCCTCCTTTGCACAGGGGCGACTGCTGCTGGCTGTGGTTGTCCTTGTGGTTCAGCTGAAGCCTGGACGGTTGTAACATCCGTGGGTTCTACTGCTGCACCATCGGACTCACCCTCTTTGGGGCAGGGAGAGGGTTTTTCACTAGCTGAGGAGGTGTATTCCCTTAGCAATTGGCATATCTCCTGGCGCACCTGGCCCATCTCCTGGCACATCTCCTTGCGCACCTGGCCCATCTCCTGGCACATCTCCTGGCGCACCTGGCCCATCTCCTGGCATATCCCCTGGCGCACCTGACCCATCTCTTGGCACATCTCTTGCATCCCTTTTGCCAGTACCCCCACCCAGTTTGGGTAGTCCATTTCTGAGGTGGACTGTTGGGCGGTATTAGTCTGTGGGGCGGGGTCTCTAGTGTCTGGGGCTGCGTCAGGCTCTGGGGCAGGATAGGGCTCTGGGGTAGGATCTCTAGTGTCTGGGGCCATGTCAGGTTCTGGGGCAGGATCAGGCTCTGGGGTAGGAACTCTACTCTCTGGGGCCATGTCAGGTTCTGGGGCAGGATCTCTAGTCTCTGGGGCTGGTGTCCGGGTAGATATCCAAGCCAATCTCAACTTATCCTTGAATGCTAAATAGAGTAGGCCTATCAGCAGCAGATGGTTAGTATTCAGAGGGAATTTAAACCCTTCGAAAATTGATGGGGTGGGCCCGAAAAACTGGTTGAGGGGTTGGGGGAAAACTTGCCCTGGTGTCATTTCCTCACAGAAGGTACCATTGTTAACATAACCCCAAAAACATGTGCTCAGTGTGTGACAGCCGTTTATCCATGTACCCACATTCCAGAGGAAGCTAAAAACCCACGAATTCCTCACCTTCTCGACCCATAATGCAAGCTGCATAACAGCAATGGTAGCCTTAGTCAGAGGACCCATATTCAAGTAAGGAGCTGCAAAGGGGAAGAATATAGCTACGGCCACATGCCACCCGAACCAGGGTAAACTAGACCACATAGTGCTGCCTAAAAAGGTTCCTATATCTGGCACACAAAATAAAGTTATCCAAGAACTGTTATTCCTTTTTTTCACCTCTCTCTCTTAATGCCCTCAGGCCCCACGTTGGGCGCCAAGATCTGTCTCGGTTTTGAAAGACAGGTGTCTGCTAAGGAAGGCAGAAGCCCCCCTTGAAGTGGCAGATATAACCCCTTTTCCCTCCAAGTTATTATATTTTGAAATCAAGGGCCTTTAGGCAAAGATGTGGGAAATAGGAATAACAGTTCTTTACTATATAAATATATATATGTATATGTATATAACCAGTCAAACAAAACAACAACAACTATGGCAGTAACAGCACACACAAACCCAGTCCCAGCCTTCTCGGCTGTCAGGCCCTTTCCCCTCAGGTGCAGTTCCGCTCGCAGCCGGCAGGGGCGCTGGCGGCTCCCGGTGAGCAGGGCAGGTGCGATGGTTCCCCCGCGGCTGCAGGGGGCGCTCCGGAGCGAGCTCGGGAAACACGCGGCACCCGTGCCCTGGGATCCCGGGAAGGGAAGGAACAAAGGCTTCACAAACCCCTGGGCAGCTGATCCCGGACTTTCAGGAACAGCAGGCTGGAGCGGCAGGATAGAGCGGCAGGATAGAGCGGCAGGCTGGAGCGGCAGGGACGAACGCAAATCCCGGGTGGCAGGCGAGATGTATCCAGATGGGAGAACCCCACGGATGCCCAGGCAGGCAGGGCGAGCAGGGCTACAGCGTAGCGAAAGCTCGAAGCAGCAGCAGCGGGGCAGGGCAGCCACAGCTCGGCCTCCAGCAGGGCAGGGAAAGCGGCTTTTGGGGTCCCGGCGTTGTTTCCAGCAGGAAGAGAAGAACGGCCAAAAAGCAAGAAGCAGCAGCTCCTTTCTCTGCAGCTTCTCTCTCTGGACACTCAGAGCGACCTGCCCCCACACCCAGGTGTAGACAAAAGGGGTAGCCAGGCCCACCCCACTCCCTTTTTTGTCTTTCTTAAGTACAGCTATTTGTCCCCTAGCAACATGCATATGGGAGAAAATTCCTTTAACAGAAAAAAAACTAAGACTAAACTAAAACCCCAACACCAGGTCACATTACTTAAGTCTGAGCCAAAAGTTTATGAGATTGGCCCTTATGTAGTGAAGAACACAGGCCAGCAATTACTGCTGTTTAATCCAGAATGGTCTCTTAAGCGTGTAGAACTACTAATGCAAATTAACATCTCTGAAATCCAACCAGCCTGCTCCCCTTTAATTCAAACATCCCTTGAAGGATGGACGGCCTGGCTGCAGAAGCAAACACCCCTCAAAGGCAGAATGCGAAGAGACCTGACTGGCATGCTGAGAACAGGACTGGGAATCATAAATGGGATTGATTCAGAGATACTGATGAACAAACTGGCCACAGCGACCAGTGATCTGACCAAATTAAAACAGCCCCTGCAATCCTCCCTCTTAGCATTAAGCAACAGCCAGTGGCAAGTCTCAAAAATACTCCCAGACCTAGCAAAACTCAGCAACCTGGACCACGAACTGATATTAAACACACTTGGCACAGCTCAAGACAATGTCTCATTAGCCCTTAGCTGCATACAAGCTCAATTATGGATGCAGTCCACAGCTTCCTTAATCATAAGAGAAGGTAATGAAGGTGTATTTCCTATTGAAATCCGAGAGGCTGTTTGGAACAATGCTACTAAATTAGAAAGAAAGCTCCAATCCTGGTGGACCTTGGTAAATTTCACCTATGACCCAATGACTAACATAGCTACTGCCTTCGTGCTTACGATACAAAATGCCACAGTTTATGTAATTCATCCTATTGTTGCATTGGGACTAAACCATAAAGGGACAGTTTTTTACCCCTCTGAACATAGAGTATGAGCTCGGATGGTAGGAGAAAAATGGCAAACAGTGAATTTAGAATCTTGCATCACACGGGAACAACAAGGATTTATCTGTGAAAGTAATACACTTGATGCCAGAGACATATGTCTTGATGCAGAACAAGGCATTTGTCACTTTGAGATCCACCCAGACACTTCACCAAAAACTGTACTTGTATATATTGGTCAAGACTGTGTATGCTTAAGAACTATCTGCACTTCTATAATAATAGATGACAATGTTATTAATGTAACTGCCATGAATCACTCTAATTTTTGTATTTGTAATTTTGCCAAGATTGTTGGGTGTGACTTTTCGTATTTAGCACCAGTTGTGTCTCATCAATTAATAAGGTCTAACTACACCCTTTTACCATAAATTGCTACCCGCACCTATTAAAATGGACCTAACATTAGTAAAGCAATTAGTGAAACATCAGGACCTAATGGAGATTTTGAGAGAAATCCAAAGAAATGGGGAAAAGACCTTAATCACCGTCCATTATGACACACAAGAAATCAGCAGAATCTTGCAAAGAGTAAAGCAAGACGTAAGCCATAACTGGTAGGACTCGCTTTTCGGGTGGTCACCTACCGCAACAGGCATCCTAAATACGTTATGTCACCCCATCATTGTCTTACTAACCTTGGTTTGTGTCTGCCTCGTTCTGTCTATCACGTTACTAATTTGGAACTATAGAACACTCAAAAGGTTATCAGTTCTAACTACTCTGTCAAACGCACACGGAAAAACATTAAGGGATGCCTACCAAAAAATTCATTAGAAAAAGAATTTAAGTATTAGTAAAAGAATTTACTAACTTTTTAGAAAAGGGGGGACTGAATCAGGGGGATGGGAAGCAGGAGAATTAGTTTGTTAGGAACAATGCATCTAGCTTACTCAGCATACCAGAGCAGGAAGAAAAGATAAGGGACCACTGATAAGACCAGGGGGAGTCTCAGACAGACATCCTGCCTCATCCCAAAACTAGCTCAAACCAGTCTCGAAGCTTAAACCCAGGCCAGGAGTACAAGAGAGCATGCGTAGGGAAGAAAGGTGAAAAGTTCAGGATGAAGAAGACTCCTGACTTCATCAAAAAGACCCTCGGAAGACCCCTACCAAAGCCACCAAACCACACTGCGCAAGCGCAACGCGGATGTAAATGACTTTTGGGTTCATTATAATACGAAGCGGGGCTGGGCGGGGCTAGGTGATGAATATGTATAAGCGTGTTGTGAAACTTAATGAATATGCAACTTGTAACCCGATAAATACCGAGCTGAATGCAGCTGTCGGCACGCATGGCTTTGGAGGAGTGATCCCCCGTGCGTCCCAGCTGGAAATAAACATACCTACTTTACTACTTCTTCAGTAGTGGAGTTCTGTCCGCTCTTCAGATATAAATAACAAGACAAACAACAACAGCAAAAACGCAAAAAAACCCCCAACCCAATAACACTCTCTTTTGGGTTCTTAGGAACCAAATTGCGACCTTTTGCGAGATCCCATTGGCTAGGTAAGGTTTCTGCGGTCGCTTATTTTAGTCCGGTGTGGTGTGGAGGGGGCACTTGCTTTTGAAGTGGTTTCTCAGAGTTTTCTTCTTTCATCGGCTTTTGCAGCTCGCCCCAGCCCAGCTGGGGGCGTGGGGGGGGGGGGGGGGGGGGGAGGAGGCGGGGCGTACGTGTGTGTGCGCGCCACCGGTTAAGTTTGTTTGGTGGGGAGGGGCGAATGGCTCTCCAGAGGGTTTCGTATTTAGCACGCGCGGGTTTTGATTGTTGTATTCGCCTGGAGAAGCACAGGTGCCGGCTTAGTCCGGGCAGTGTTTTCGGAGGGGCCGGGTTCGGTGCACGCACCATTGTGGAAAAGGGGGGAGGGGCACCCAGTACCTCCTATATTGTAGGGAACATGGGCTGTGTTCTATCTGTGGAAATAGATGTCCCAGACGTCGGCATGTTGGAGCGGGGCAGTCCGGAGGGAGGCTCGGCTTCTTTGGCTAGCGAAGGGATTTTTTGAAATTTTATCAGTGTGAAAAACAAGGTTCACTCTTTATAAAATTTTAAAAAAGTTTAATAAAAGGGACAATTAGGAGACAATAGCAAAAAGGGTAGTACGGCCGGGTGCTTTGGCAGAGATCCAAAGGCACACCTCTACATCCAAAAGATCGTCTTTAAAAGTACATCTCTTATTGCATATTCATCACAATCATGCATGATTCATAAATTCTTTGGAGTTTCTGTGTATCATCCCATCAGCCTTATCTTCCTCCTTGGCTCCATTCCGTCTCTGCTCCCTCCATAAATTCTTCCCTCTCTGGTTTCTGGTTTTAGTTCTTCTCTGATAAGATACTCCAGGAATGTGAAGACTTTCTCTGCCTATCTTTTCTAAATTGACTACATACACAATAGCCATTCTATATCATGTATTACATTACAGAACCTAGATAAAGTTTTTCTAACATCAAGTAACATGCAAAAAGCCAACATCATAATACATTCATAACATCAGGATTTCAGCGTGCAAACGGCCCCTGCCGCCGCGGCTGACGTCACGGGGCGGTGCTGTGAGCCAGGATGCCGCAGCCCCCGTGACGGAAGTGGGGGGACAGGCGCTCTGAGAGTGACGGCTGAAGTGGCCCCTGCTGTCGCCCTGGTAACTGCCGGGGAATGGGGCGGAGAAGGAAAAACCTGCACAACACTGGCACCAGGACCCGGCCCAGGGCCACCGGGCCAGCCGCCGCCGCGCAGCCACGGCTCGGCCCGCATACTACCCCCAGGGCCCGCCCGCACAGCCGTTGCCGGAGCCGAGAATGTGGGACCTGCAGGCGGTGATGTAACCTCCATAGGTGGCGCTGCTTCTGCAGCTGCCGCCGGGGGAGGGAGTGGGGGCGGGGCTGCGCCCCTCGAAGGGACCTGAAAGGAATGAGGGACTTGTATTTACAAACAAGCTGTGGGCCTGCTGGTAGATAAAACTAGCACTGAGAGATAAAAGAAACAGTGGGAAAGATTCCAGTGATTGATGAATGGAAAGAAAGAGATTTGTCTTTACAAACAAACTATAGGTCTGCTGATAAATGAAATTGGATATTGAGAGATGAAAGAAACAATGGGAAGAACCATAAATTCTATAAGAATTAAAATAAAGGGGGGGTTATACATTAGAAGGGAGTCATAGGTATTAGGCATTTCGGGAAGTCTGTACCTCTCAAGTACCTCAGCCAATGGGGAAAGAGAGGGAAATGCAGTTGAGAAATTAGGATAAATAGGAAGCTGCAGCCTCTAACAATTTGAGAGACCCCAGGGGAAATGCCCCATATTCGAATAAAGTAACAGGACTCCTCTGTCTCTTTTTTGGACATAAACCTCTGGTGTTTGTGGATTAATTTTCCTGACAATTTGGGGGCTCTTGTCTGGGATATTTCCACCATCTGGGGCGGAGCTGAAGGCACACCTCACCCAGTTTTGGTGATCAGCTCCCCTTGATGGCGGCTGGCACTAGGTGATTGATTGGGTTCCCAAGACTGTCCAGGAGACAGATGAGTGGTGGACCAGGGGGGTCCGTCAAGAGTCCACAGGGAAGGACCACTGAAAATCTCACCGGTGAGTATAATGGGATCTTCTGGGAGCAAACCTGGGAGGGCACCCATGGAGGGTAGCACAGGTAAAGCCGGGAAGGGGCCCCGGCAAAAGGGATGATGATCCCAAAATATCTCTGAAGAATCCCTTGGAAGAATGTGGAGTTGGTTTACACATTCTCCCAGAGGTAATTAAGGACACAGATGCCCAGAAGGGGCAATAAGGGGAAGTGGAGAAGGGGTCTCGACAATCCACCCCTGGGGGGGGGAAATAAGGAGAGTTGAGAAGGGCTCTCGACAACAGAAGACGGACAAAGTGTTAATACATTGGGAAAAAAAAATAGTTGAAGGGGAGTGTAGACAAATATGGTTGAGGCAAGGAGCAGCAGGACCGAGTGCGGAGCTGCAGGACCGGGAGCATGAGCTGGGGGCCTGTTGGGGGCTGTGGGGCAGCCGGGGCTCAGCGCCAGGCAGTGCCTGACCCTGCCGCCCCTGGGCAGGAGCGGCAGGGCCGCCGGCCCCTATGAGTCTGTGGAACGCCCCAGCTGGCTGTGGTGCTGCCGGCCGTGCCCGCTGGGAGCGCCGGGGGGGTGAGGAGCCATTTGGACACTGTGGCAGGACAGAGACTGGCTCTGGTATATACGATGTGTGATAAAGAGAGTGAGCACAAAGGAGGGAAAAAAGGGGTTACAGCCTGTCATTGAGTCCCTGCTAAAGGCAGGTCTTTTGGAGCCATGTATATCTCCCTATAACACTCCTATCCTGTCTGTTAAGAAACCAGATGGAACCTACAGAATGGTGCAGGATTTAAGAATAATAAACGAAATTGTCAAACCAAGGCATCCCATGGTTCCAGATCCCTATACCATCCTGAATCAGATTCCTTCTTCACATCAGTATTATTCAGTACTGGATTTGAAGGATGCTTCCTGGAGATGTCTGATTACAGAGGACAGTTGTTGGAATTGTAAAAAGAAGAGAAGCCCGGGGACTCCAGCAGGGGAAGGAAACTTGCAGTCCAAACCAATATGGTTGATAAGAGCAAGACTCCGTTTATTAGCAATCCAGAGGCACTTATATAGCATACCAGCTTGTTAACTCTTAAGTGGCTTAAAGCTTATCAAAGCACATTTCTACTTCTACATAATTGGACTTACATTGGCAAGCTTCTACAGTTATGTTATGATTAAAAGAATTCAGAGTTTATCTCCCTTCTCTCTCGGTCTTATCTACACAGCTGTACCTTCTCAAAACTCCCTTCTTGTTCCCAGCTTGGTTCTCACAGAGATTTTTCTCATGGAGAGTTTTTCTCACACACAGGCCTTCTGCTTGCAGGCTCTTGCTGCAGTTCTTTTATTGATCCCATAATTCTATGAATGATCCATGTCCCTGATCCTTTAATAATTCCCAACAGACAGTAAACAGTATTTTGCCTTTAAGTGGGAACAGGAGGAAGAAGGGAAAATGGTGAAACTGAATCAGAGGGATGGGGAAGCAGAGGTTAAATGATTTACTAAGAATTGGTTTGTTAGAAGCAATGCATATAGCTTGCTCAGCACTTATTGTGCATACCAAAGCAGGAAGAGAAGATAAGAGACTACTGATAAGGCAAAGGAATCTTGACCAGAGATCCTGTTTTTAACCTAAAACTAACTCAAACCAGTCTTGAAGTTTGGATCTGGGCCAGGGGCATAAAGAGCATGCGCAGGGAGGAAAGGTGAAAAGTTCAGGATGAGGAAGACTCCTTATTTCATCTGAGGAAGACTCTTATTTCATCTCGGAGACCCCTGCCCACGACCACCAGACAACACTGCGCAAGCGCAACGTGGATGTAAATGACTTTGGGGTTCATTATAATACGAGGCGAGGCTAGGCGGGGCTAGGTGATGAATATGTATAGGCGTATTGGGAAACTTAATGAATATGGAACTTGTAACCCGATAAATACCAAGCTGAATGCAGCTGTCAGCACACATGGCTTTGGAGGAATTATCCCACTTGCGTCCTAGCGCTGGAATAAACATACCTACTTTACTACTTATTTTAGTAGTGGAGTCTTTTCCGCTCAACAAAACAACAATTGACCTGGACAGTCCTCCTGCAGGGATATACAGAGTCACTGGTTTGGTTTGGGCAAGCCTTGCAGAAAATATTAAGAGAGTTTACTCCACCCTCAGGAGTTAGGTTGTTGCAGTATGTGGATGATTTGCTTTTATCAGGGGAACAGGAAAAGGTGCTTGAAGAGGCTACTGTGAAGCTGCTTAATTTTCTTGATAAAAAGGGACTTAGAGTGTCTGAAAAGAAGGCACAGTTGGTAGAGAAAAAGGTTAAATATTTGGGACACATTTTGACTGGAGGTTTAGGGTGTATTGATCCAGAAAGAATACAAGGAATTTTACAAGTACCATTACCCCAGACAAAAAAAAAAAAAAAAAAAAAAAAAAAAAAAAAAGGAGCTACAACAGTTTGTCAGGGTTTGTGGGGTACTGCAGAGCATGGATTGAGGATTTCTCTGTTTTGGCCAGACCTTTATATGACTTTTTAACCCAAGACAGTCCTAATGTCCTGGTATGGACACCAGAAGGAGAGCAAAGCTTTAGAAAATCAAAAGACAAATTGGTTAATACCCCAGTCTTAGCCCTTCCAGACTCAGAAAAGGAATTTGAGCTGTATGTGGATGTTAAACAGGACCATGCTAAAGGAATTTTGGTACAAGAGCATGGGGGAACACAGCAGCCAGTTGCTTGTTTTTCTAAGCTGTTAGACCTGGTGGCCAGAGGCTGGCCCCATTGTCTGCAGAACTGTGCAGGCACGGCTCTGATGGTAACCGAGGCCTGAAAACTGACAAGGGAGGGGGAGTATCTGATTGTTAAAGTTTCGCATCAGGTTAAAGCTTTGTTAACTGAGAGAGCCTCTAAGTGGATGACCAGTGCTCGGTTATTACAGTATGAATCTTGTTTAATGGAACAGGAAGATTTAGAATTGAAAATTGGGGAAGGGTTTAACCCAGCCTCCTGTCTGAACAGCCCTGAAGAAGGTGGCTGGGAAGAAACCCATGACTGCATCCAGGTGATAGATCCCCAGACCCGGGCTAGGGAAGATTTATTAGACACTCCCTGGCCTGAGGGAGAAAATGTGTTTATTGATGGGTCTTCAAGGGTGGTAGAAGAGAAGCGAGTTACAGGATACAACTATGTTGGAGAAAAAAGGGTCTGTGAACTACGGTGGGGGGAGAAATTGCAGTCCAAAACCAATGTGGTTGATAAGAGCAAGCTCCGTTTATTAGCAATCCAAAGGCACTTATATAGTATACCAGCTTGTTAAATCTTAAGTGGCTTAAAACTTATCAAAGCGAATTTCTGCTTCTACATAATTGGACTTACATTGGCAAGCTTCTACAGTTATGTTATGATTAAAAGAATTCAGAGTTCACCCTCCTCCCTCCGGGTCTTATCTCCACAGCTGTACCTTCTCAAAACTCCCTTCTTGTTCCCAGCCCTGTTTTTCACACAGGGATTTTCTCATGGAGAGTTTTTCTCACACAGGCCTTTTGCTTGCAGGCTCTTGCTACAGTTCTTTTATTGATCCCATAATTCTATGAATGATCCATGTCCCTGATCCTTTAATAATTTCCCAACACAACTACTCTATCGTTAATGGACGGGAATTAAAGGAAAGGGGGAGGTTATCGCCCACATGGTCAGTTCAGACAGTGAAGCTGTGTGCACTTGTGAGAGTCTGTGAATTATATCAGGACAAGATAGTGAATGTTTTTACTGATTCTAAATATGCATATGGGGTGATACATGCATTTGGGAAGCTATGGGAAGAAAGAGGTTTATTAACCTGCAGGGGAAAAACATTAGCTCATGAGAACTTAATCTCTAACCTGTTGGAGGTGGTGAATTTACCAAAGAGGGTGGCAATTATACACGTCAGGGGACATCAGGCAGGGTGCTCAGAGGAAGCAGTAGGTAACCGACTGGCTGATGAAGAGGCTCAGAAAGCTGCATTGTTGTCAGAAATCGCTGAGATCCTCCCCTTGCTCCCAGTAACTCCACTGCTGCCAGGAAAACCGTCTTTTCCACCAGAGGAGCTTGAGATAACTAAAAAGAGTGGGGCAGAGGAAAGGGGATAATTGGTTTACAAGGGATGGTAAACAGTGGGTACCAAAAGCTCTGGCTTTACAGTTATTAAAACAACTTCATGAAGAGAGTCATTGGGGTTCCTGAGGACTGGCAGAAGCCTTCCTCAAAATGTATGCTGCTGTGGGTCTTTTTACTCTGGCAAAGCGAGCTATCAAAGGTTGTTTGATTTGTGCTAAAACCAATAACAAGGTTACAAAGAAAATTGCCAGGGGAGGGAGGCTATAGGAGAAGTGTCTACAAAGGATGTCTGAACTTCAGGCGGCTCTCGAAAAAGCTGTTTATTGCACAGGCAAAGTTACAGCATTTCAGGCAGTGGGTATCCAGAGTCAGCCCTACAGTTGTCAGCTACAGCTGGTAGGCATACCTGAAGTTGCTTTCTGTTCAAGTTACAAAGCATTATATACTTTTCTTTGCTGAGTATCTTAATACATGACAACCAATAAGCACCATACACAATTCCTTTACATTTGCCTATAGCCTAACTCCTACCATTACCATATTGTAGTCATTATTATCCAATCACAAGAGTATGTTACAATTTAAGCTTGCAGTGGAAAATTCTCAGACCTCTCTTCTTCTTGCTACATCGACATTTCTTGTTTGCCTGCGATAGCTCTCTATTTGGTAAAAAACATGTTTTTTATTTACTCATGCTCTTCTTGAGACTCATTTACTTGGTGAAAAACATGTCTTTGTAGTCATATACCTTTGCCCTAATCATAAAAATCTCCTTCCAACTCATCTCCAACCTTTGCCTTCTCAGTTATTCAGTGCTCAGTATTTCAGCAAAACATCTTTTACTCTATATCAAAACTTGCTTTCATTTCTATCTCATTCTCAGTTTCTACATTCAGAGATCTTTCTGCTAAGCCTACATACCTGTGAAACTTTCTTACCAAACTTTCATCCTCTCCAACAGGAGGCCTTGGGCTGTACATCCCTTCCAGAGATGCCAGGTGGATTTTACCAAAATGGCCCGGGTGGGAAGGTTTAAATATCTTCTGGTAATAGTATGTCAGCTAACAAATTGGCCAGGAGCATTTCCAGATGTTTCAGCAACTACATGATCAGTTATTAAAGTATTTTTGGAACAAATAATTCCAAGATATGGGATTGTGGAAGCAATAGACTCAGATAGGGGAACTCATTTTACAGGAAAAATTCTTCAAGGGGTTATGACTGCTTTAGGAATACAATGGACCCTCCATATCCCCGGCACTCCCAGAGCTCGGGCCGGGTTGAAAAGGTGAATGGAGAAATAAAGAAACACCTCCTGAAGCTGGTGATAGAAACTAAGATGCCATGGGTACGGCTCTTGCCACTAGCTTTAGCAAGAATAAGGGCAAGACCCAGAGGAGACATTCAATTATCTCCCTTGGAATTGATGTTTGGAATTCCTTACCCTTGTAATTCTCAACCTAGTGGGGGGTGGAGATAAGTGATGTATATTTAAAATGATATGTGGCCCGGATACTGTTTCTTGTGAAATCTCTTTGACAGGAAGCTCAGCTGCCACAGACCCTGCTTTTGGACTTTGGAGTGAAAAAAAGCACCACTGGTGGCAAAGTGGCGTGGACCTTTCCAAGTGTTACTGACCACAGAAACAGCCATCAAGACGGCTGAACACAGGTGGACCCATCATACACAGGTCAAGGTCTCTGAGGCCCCGGATATTTGGACATCTCAGCTGAAGGAAAAGGAGGGGAGGCCACGACTGACACTCCGCAGGAGTGGACCGGAGCAGCAGCCAGTGTGTCGACATTGGGGAAGCCTCGTGTGCCTACCCACAGACTGACTGCTGAAATAGTCTGTGTGGGCATCCCTCCTCTCGGATCTCCAGTCACTTGGGGAGCCAATCCTCGCTGTCATTGTTTTCTTTATGTTAAACTGTTTCTGTGCCTTCACTCGCCACAGGTAGTACGGAAGACAACGTGAAAGTGAAAATTAGGTTAGGAGATTAGATTACACCATTAGAATGTTTCTCTTCATAATCTTACCTTTATATTGTCAGTTAGGTTGGGGCCAAAAGTGGGAGAATAATTTTTTTAGCCTTAGGAGAAGAAGTAGCAAAAACCTTTAACCTTAGCAATTGTTGGGTCTGTGGAGGGCCAGGAAGATCTGAAAACTGGCCATGGGTGGCCAGCCCAGTCGAACCTAAATGGTGGGTCAGAACTCTGAGTGAAGCCCATAATAGAATGGGATTTTGGGGTGAAGAAGGAAGTCCATGGCTACTTCATTCTTCTGAAAGAGGCATTTATTGTCTAAATAGAACAAGAGGTGTATATGTGTGAAAAAGTGTTTGTGACTGGACTTTATCTTTGGGTTTATCTATTAGCAGAAGAAGGGGGAGTGTGTAGAAAAATAAATGACTCAAACTACTGTTTGCAAATAGATGACAATGGAAAAGTGGTGAAACAAATAACAAAAGGAATAAAAAAGTTAACACATGTACTAGTCCAAATGTGGATAAGATGGGAATGGGACATGTTTTCGTGGTTACCTGGTGGACTATGGGTTAAACAAATGCTTTTTTTTCTCTTATGTGCTGTAGCAACTCTAATCTTTTTACCATGTATGATCCCTTGCTTAGTGCAACTTATTCAACATGTGATCAAAGGGATGCAGGTAGTAGCCATGCTTACAGATCCAGAGATGGCTACAAAAGGACAGAAAATGATGTCACTGCAAATAATTGCAAAACCAAAAAAGACCCAAGAACAAAAAATTAAGTCAATGATAACTAAAGATTGTAAAGACAATTATTAAAAAAATAAAAGAGGAGGGATTGAAAGGAATGAGGGACTTGTATTTACAAACAAGCTGTGGGCCTGCTGGTAGGTAAAACTAGTACTGAGAGATAAAAGAAACAATGGGAAGGATTCCACTGATTGATGAATGGAAAGAATGAGATTTGTCTTTACAAAAAAACTATAGGTCTGCTGATAAATGAAATTGGATATTGAGAGATGAAAGAAACAATGGGAAGAACCATAAATTCTATAAGAATTAAAATAAAGGGGGGGTTATACATTAGAAGGGAGTCTTAGGCATTTTGGGAAGTCTGTACCTCTCAAGTACCTCAGCCAATGGGGAAAGAGAGAGGGAAATGCAGTTGGGAAATTAGGATAAATAGGAAGCTGCAGCCTCTAACAATTTGAGAGACCCCAGGGGAAATGCCCCATATTCGAATGAAGTAACAGGACTCCTCTGTCTCTTTTTTGGACATAAACCTCTGGTGTTTGTGGATGAATTTTCCTGACAGTCTGATGTAACCCTTGTGGGCGGCAGGCAGCTCCCGCAATGGACAGCACTGTCACGGTTTCCATAGTAATGAGTTCTGTTTTGGATGGAAATGGAAGCGGCCACAGGCGGCAGAAAGGGGTAGGCACAGGCGGAGTGGGGCGCACAGCACCTGTGGCGCTGGGAGTGTCCCCGGGCAGGTGTTTCCCCACTGCACGTCTGGCCCCGCGCTGTGTCCCCGCACAGCACTTCTGGGCCTGCACTCGGAAGCGCTTTACCCTGCAGGGAGCGTTGGGCGCTGGGCAGTGGGCGCTCCTCATCTGCGCTGCCAGGCTCTGGTCTGAGCAGCCATTCCTGCCCTGCCGCGTGTGTGGTCTGTGGGAATGGGGCTAGGCTATCTGCCACTCTCCTCTCTGCTACCCAAGAGGGAAAGGCGAGGTCCAGCTATGGGCCCCTTGCCTGGTCTGGCAGGATCAATGTGACTTTTGCAAGACACATGGGGTCCAAAGTGGAAGAAGCCGCATTTCAGGCTCCCTTGAAACAGGCTACAGGCAAACAGAGCCCTGTTTTAAGGAACACCTTGGAAGGGAAACTGAGTGAAAACACTGTAAAAATGGTTAGTGCCACAGGGGTAAGTGAGATGAGACCTTTCTTCCAACCTTTGAAATTTGAATTGGGAAAACACTGGGTGATTCATCAGTTTCTCTATTTGCCAAATTCTCCTAAGAAGAATCTATCAAAATTTTGCAAAGGGGGAAGAATAGCAGATAATTTAAGATGGTTCACTGTATTAAATTCTAAAAATACCTTCTCCTGCATTCCTGTGAATATAAAAGGCCAAGAACTCTTTGCTGCTAAATGGAAGAATCCTGAAACAGGGAGAAAGAGCCAGCTCACCTGGACAATCTTACTTCAGAGTTTAAAAAACAGCCTAACTATATTCAGAAACCAGCTGACAAAGGAACTGGAGAACTGGAGAAGGCAGCAGCTGAGAATTGCTGCATTCAACCAGCAGCCAAGAATTCCTGCATCCAACAATTGCATCCAACTCACTGTAAGTTTGTTCTGTGAACATTGTCAACATGTACCCTATGCCATGTTGCTGGAACAGGGTAATGCTATTCTGAAAATGTTTGCTGACAATCCTGGCATGTCTCTGTTCCCAATACTAACTGATAATGTATCTGAGTATGACTGCTTACAGACCATTGAAGAGGCCTATTCCAGCAGACCAGACCTGAAGGACGTGCCTCCAGAAGATCCAGATTGGGAATTGTATACAGATGAGAGCAGCTTCGTGCGAGATGGCAAACAGATGACAAGTGATGCAGTGACAACCACAGACAAGGCCAAGCAAAGGCCTTGTCATCGGATGTATCATCACAGAGAACTGAACTGATTGCATCAATGAGAGCTCTGGAACTGAGCAAAGGAAAGAAGGTAAAAATATGGACTAATTCTGAATATGCATTTAATGTTGTGTATGTCCGTGGAGTCATCTAGAAGGAAAGAGGACTGCTGACTGTTCAAACATGCTGAACAGATTCATGTGCTGCTACAGAGTATTTGGAAGTCTAGAGAAGTAGCTTTTATGCATTGCAAAGCTCATCAAAATGGGAAAACAACTCCCAAATTAGGAAATTATTTTGCTGATGAAATAGTAAAAGGGGCTGCAGGAAAAGGCATCTTAACAGTAGTGCCACAGAAGGAAATTGATCTATCAAGGTTTACTGTGGTAGTGCAAGTGTCTCCAGCCACTCTGTCTCCTGAGGAGAACTCAGACAACCAGCTGTGGTGGTCAGCAACCCAAGTTTAGCATGTAACTTTACAATAATGATAAGAACCCATGAGTCCCTTGTTCTGTCTTTTGCATGTTTTCTCTCAATTGGTTAATGTTTTCCCCTCCCTGTTTTATGTATGAAGTTATGTATATTCATTTCCCTTCTTTAATATGTATCAGTTCTAGAAAGTTCTTTGTTTCTCGACGCCCCATTGGATCCTTCCCTAAGTCCCTCCTATGTGTTCTTCCCATTGGTTCCCTTGCTGTCAACCCCGCCTACTTGCCCCTATCCCATTGGCTGTGATCCCTTTCCCCGCCTATTCTGTACCCAGTATAAGATCCCTGGACCCTCCTACCAATTGGCCTCTTTGTCCCTGTCATTTCACCAGAATAAACCTGCCTGGAAGACATATGGAGAGTCCCCTCTCTTTCTTCTTTGCCTTCGCCTGCGTGCCTGCTTAACAGCGACAGGAAGGTACAGCCCCTTTTGGGTGATGAGCTCTACCCCTTTTTATTGTGTGTTGGGCACTGAGTGCCACCTTCCAGAGGGGTTTCAGCATTGACCTCCAGGCTTCTTTGTGTCAGCACGCAAGGAGTAAACCCCCTTCTGCCAACTCCCAGTGGCTGCAAAATCCCTCAAGTGGTGCCCGAGCAGAGCAGGGACTTCTCAAGGGGAAGATACCGTTGTACCTAAGGCGGCTCTCAGTCATCGAGGGATCTCATGCCTCGGGACAGCCATACCTCCTGCTGCAGCACACTGTGTTTTAGCAGTGGTGCTCCGGGAGGAGACCAAACCTCAACTCAAGGACCGGTCATACGGCGAAGGACTCCAGCAGCAATTTTTCGTTCCCGGGACCTATCTTTTCTTGTGGTGAGTTTCTGCAAATTTTTTGTGGGGTCCTCGGGGTGGTTTCTTTTTAAGTTTTACATTTTGCTGCTGCTGGGGGTGAAGCCTGGTGCAGTTTTTGTGTTTCAGCGCGGAGCGGCTCGTCGCTGTGAGCCACTGCCACCGCGAGCCGCTGGCGCACTCTGGCAGACTGCCACGTGTGTGCCGCCTGGCTCCGCGGCGTGCACCAGCACTGCCCGGCCCCAACGCCGCCTTTTGCTGGCCGCGCTGCGTGCGAGTCACCCGGCCTCGGCGCCACGGCAAGGACCAACGCTCACTGGCGCCACCTGGTCTCGCCACGCGCGGTCCCACCACACGCTCCCAGCCGCACGCTTTGCTTTTGAAAAATGGGCTCTAAGCTCTCACTGCACCAGAGGGAGGTTTATGTCCAAGTTGGGGACTCCCTAAAGGAGGGTGGGATGAAGTTTTCAAAGGTGTTGTTAAAAATGTTTGTTAGATGTCTCTTTGTTTATTTCCCCCAGGTGTCCCCAGGGTCAGCCCACCAGCTTGCCTTTTGGGACAATGTAGGATTTAAGTTAACTGCCCTGAGGCAACCAGGGGACACCTCTGTTGCTCAGTTTTTTCCTTTGTTAGTTTTAATTTATGCTGCCGTTAAGAAAAAAAGGGGGAATGAAAGTAAGACCCAGACCCAAGTTAAGGTTGTTTGCTCTTCCCCTCAGTCCTTTTCCCCTACCTTCTTCTCCTAACCCTCTTCCCTCATTGCTGGAGAGGCTTGGAGGTGCAGAAAGCTGCCAAGCGCAGGGCTGCCACTGTCTCCCTGGCACTCCAAGCTCTCCCCAGCTCCCCTGCCGTGGGGATACCGGCCATGCCCTCACGGACCTTTCCCATTCCCCATTTCCTGCTCCCTCTTTCCCGGTTAAGTCTCCCAAGTTGATTCCACGTAATGGTGGGCATCCACAAAATGGTGGATGCCACATGGTACCCCCCCCCCAACTCCTTCTTCTTCCCAGAATCCTTTTCGTTCCCCCAACCCCTTCCTCCCACTCCCAGATATCCCTGTGGCCTCGGGCCCCTCCCCTGCATTGAGCCCCTCCCCTTGCATCAGGACCTCCCACACCTTGGACCCGCCTCCTTATACCACACGTTCCACCTGTGGCCACTCCCATCAGGCCTCACTTCCTGGTTCCCATGCCCCTCCTTCCTGTGACTCCTCCCACAGCCTAGCATCCGGTTCCCATGGCCTGACTTCTGGTTCCCACGGGCCTGCATCCGGTCCTAACACCCATGCCGGATGCGGCCTGCATAACACCGGGGACATAGAAGCAGCGGCCACTCCGTTCGCTGCGCTGGTTCACATCAGCCGGATAGGGATTAATCCCCAATGGGAAGTCTTCTCCTATCAGAATATCAAGGAGTTGTGCAAAGCCCAAAAAGAGTTTGGGAGAGAGAGCACTTATTTTAAAAGCCTCCTTCAGGCAACCTTTGCTACGAATATGTTAGTACCTCACGACATTAAGACCATCTTGTCGTGCCTCCTCCTCCCCACAGAACTTACACTGTGGGAGAGAGAGTGGAAATGGTTGCTTGAAGGCCTCCTCCCAGCTCTTAATGAAAATTATGCTGAGGTGATGTCATGGGTTAGCAAGCATAGTCCCGGAAGAGATGTTCTTGCAAAGAGTTGCTTACAGCTTCCTCTGTGACTTGACAGAACCTATCAGATGGCCAATTTGAATATGGACAATTTTTTAAGCCACTTAAAGTTGTGACCGCCTCTGTGATCCACACTTAAGAATAGAAACCCTGAGGCAGAGGCTCTCTGTCTCGTTTCCGGTGCTGGGACAGGTGGCTGCGGGCCCCATGCGGGGGCCAGCAGGCCCGGCCCAGGCCCTGCTCGGGCTGGGCCGGGCCAGGACAAAGCCATCCTGGAGCCGATGGGCCCTGTTCCACCCGCGGAACCGCCCCCAGAAGGGCTGTGGGCAGCCGGAGCGGCTCGGCTCCCCTCCCCCTCCACTGCAGCCAAGAGTCAGCTAAAGCTGCACCGCTGTCTGGCAGAGGTCATGTGACCAACAGTGATAAGCAACATTCCAGCTGCAAGACCTAGGTGAGATTAACCCTTTTAGTGCTGTGAAGAGCTGAAAACCTGAGGGAAGAGAAAGAGGAGATGCTTAAAGCTGAAATTCTGTTGTGAAGCTATGATATATCAGAGTACCGGTTGTAATTTCATGAAGGCATGGGGGGTTGTATTGGGTTGACCCTGAGTTGATGGACAGTCTTTAAGACCAATTACGCTTCTCACAATTTACATATTTAAACCGCACAGAAAGGCAGGACTTCCCCTTTTTGTCGGAGCTCGCTTGCTGGGAGGTGGGGGGGGCTCCGAGCCTCCCGGCCCCACCGGGCCGGGCCGGGGCCACTGCCCCTTTTCCCCTTTCCCAACACTGCGGCACGGACCCTGGGTGACTGGGGGGACTGCCTCAAAGCCGCAGGCAGCTAAAACCAGCCATGGACTGCTCACAGCTGGACCCATCTAGCACGGCTTCTGGGGACCAGCGGGTCCCTCTCCTCTCCATGCGGAGCCGGCGGAGTCAACAGGAGCCGGCAGAGCCTCCTGTCTGCAGCCAGCACACTTCGTGCTGAACTGAAGAAGACACCACGCAGCCAGCAGCACAAAGGGAGCGAGGCTTTCCTCACCGTAAAGCCTGAACAAGAACACCCTTCAACATGGCGGCTTCAGAGTCAGAGAGAAAGAGAAGTGAGTCACGTGGGACAGAGCTGAGCATGGCGACGGGAGAAAAGAGGGCGGTGCCGCGATTCTGGCGCACAGCTGTATTGGGTTGACCCTGAGTTGATGGACAGTCTTTAAGGCCAATTACGCTTCTCACAATTTACATATTTAAACCGCACAGAAAGGTGGGACTTGCCCTTTTGGTCGGAGCTCGCTTGCTGGGAGGTGGGGGCAGCTCCGAGCCTCCCGGCCCCGCCGGGCCGGGCCGGGGCCACTGCCCCTTTCCCCCTTTCCCAATGCTGCGGCACGGACCCTGGGTGGCTGGGGGGGGGACTGCCTCAGAGCCACAGGCAGCTAAAACCAGCCATGGACTGCTCACAGCTAAACCCATCCAGAGCGGCTTCTGGGGACCGGCGGGTCCCTCTCCTCTCCATGCGGAGCCGGCGGAGTCAACGGGAGCCGGCAGAGCCTCCTGTCTGCAGCCAGCACACTTTGTGCTGAACTGAAGAAGACACCACGCAGCCAGCAGCACAAAGGGAGCGAGGCTTTCCCCACCGTAAAGCCCGAACAAGAACACCCTTCAACATGGCGGCGTCAGAGTCAGAGAGAAAGAGAAGTGAGCCATGTGGGACGGAGCTGGAAATGGCGACTGGGAGAAAAGAGGGCGGTGCCGCGATTCTGGCGGGCAGCTTAAAAGAAACCTTCTTGCATGCCGTGGTAAGAAACTGTAATACCACAAACTGTTTGTCTCTTTAATCCATTTGAAGAACATGGGGGGATGGAGTATCTTCGTGTGCCTGTGAAGATTGTGAAGAATGCCGATGCCAGGCTATATAGTAGTAAGAGGCTGCTAGAGACTTGTGGCGAAGAAGAGCCTTTGTGTGCAGGCCAAAAGAACTTATCCTTAAAAAGATGAATAACCCCATGTGATGGCCCATGTTTTGCAGTGTGAAGGAACTGTGAGATTTTTCATGGGAGAGATGTTCTACACACAGCAGATTGTTTGTTTCCGGGCGGATCTGCTGTTGGTAGCAGTTTGGAAACCACGTGCAACTGAAGGAAAAACCCTTTTTTCCCTTAAGCATAAGAGAGAGACTTTTCAAGAACTGGAACACTGACTAACATCCCATGTTCTGTTATCCCTTGTGTGAGCTAGGTAAAAGGAGAGAAGTGCTGGGGGGGGGGGGGGGGGAGGGGGATTTGCTTTAATTTTGTTTTGTTATTGTCTCTTTACTTTTAATTCTATTAGTAATAAAACTCTTTCATTGTACTGCAACTGTTTAAGGTTTGTGCCTGCTTTGCTTTTCTCCTAATTCTTATCTCACAGAAGGAAAATAAGTAAGTAATGAATATTTTGAACCAAAACCACTACATTTAATTGGTGTTTTCTGCCCGGTTTCGAACTCAACCCGCTACAACAGCTTAAAAGAAATCTTCTTGCATGCCATGGTAAGAAACTGTAATACCACAAACTGTTTGTCTCTTTAATCCATTTGAAGAACATGGGGGGATGGAGTATCTTCGTGTGCCTGTGAAGATTGTGAAGAATGCCTATGCCAAGCTATATAGAAGTAGTAAGAGGCTGCTAGAGACTTGTGGCGAAGAAAAAGCCTTTGTGTGCAGGCCAAAAGAACTTATCCTTAAAAAGATGAATAACCCCATGTGATGGCCCATGTTTTGTAGTGTGAAGGAACTGTGAGATTTTTCATGGGAGAGATGTTCTACACACAGCAGATTGTTTGTTTCCGGGCGGATCTGCTGTTAGTGGCAGTTTGGGAACCACGTGCAACTGAAGGAAAAACCCTTTTTTCCCTTAAGCATAAGAGAGAGACTTTTCAAGAACTGGAACACTGACTAACATCCCATGTTCTGTTATCCCTTGTGTGAGCTAGGTAAAAGGAGAGAAGTGCTGGGGGGGGGAGGGGGATTTGCTTTAATTTTGTTTTGTTATTGTCTCTTTACTTTTAATTCTATTAGTAATAAAACTCTTTCATTGTACTGCAACTGTTTAAGCTTTGTGCCTGCTTTGCTTTTCTCCTAATTCTTATCTCACAGAAGGAAAATAAGTAAGTAATGAATATTTTGAACCAAAACCAGTACATTTAATTGGTGTTTCTGCCCGGTTTCGAACTCAACCTGCTACAGGGGTGGAGCGTTCAACTTGTACTTGTGAGCAAAAGCACCTGTGCTGAGATAGGCAGATGCTGAAGCAGCTGTAATTTCATGAGAAGTTTGAACAGGGAGAGATGGAAGCGATGAGGACTTTTGCTCCAAATGGGAAAGGAGAAAATCTCAGTTCCTAGAGATGCTCCAAGAGATAGTCCTAAAGATGAAGATGCTCCCAGGGAAGGAGAAGGGCCTCTGTTCTTAGAGATGAAATGCTCCCAGAGATGGGTGAAGAGAACTTTTGTTTCTGAACTGCTCAACCTTAAAATTGTACCCCAAAAAACTTCAAGAGTGGACCCTCAAAAGCAGTTGCGGGAAAAGCTGCAAGTTGGGGGGGGGAAGGGACTCACATGCGAGCAGAGAGACTCCTCTTCCTAAATGGACTGAACAAAGTTATTTGGAAGTGGGCGGCTGTCTCGTTGTGATAATGTTTTCATAGCGTGGGCAAGAGAGACTCCTCTTCCTAAATGGACTGAACAAGGTTATTATGGAAGTGGTAAACAGACTGAACATCTCAAGGGTTGTCTTTTTACATTGTCACTTGGAGAAGGGAGAAAGGTGGGGGGAGGAGAAGTATTCTGAAGGTGTGGTATAATTTTTTTTCTTCTTTTAAGTCTGTTAATAAACTTCTTTATGTTCTCTTAAGTTGGTGCCTGCTTTGCATTTCTCCTAATTCTTATCTCACAGAAGGTAAACAGTAATGAGTATTTTGGACCAAACCACTACAGGTGACCTTTGCCCACCTGTGCGGTGATGGTGAGATGGCCAAGCCTCAAGATTAGGCCAGGCAGATTCCGGCACTGGTGCTAGCCGCTGTGAAAGGAGCCGCAGACAAGGCATGGCTTTTAATGCCTTCTGAAACCCCCAGTCCCAGCTTCATGTCAATTAAACAGGCCCCCACTGAATCGTTTATAAGTTTCGTGGAGAGGCTGAAGCTAATGGTGGAGAAACAAATTAGAGATCCAAAGGCCCAAGTTGAGTTGCTTTGCCAATTGGCTAAGACCAATGCAAATGAGGTTTGTAAGCGAATCATCTTGGGTCTCCCATTCCACCCTGCTCCCACCCTAGACCTCATGATAGAGGCCTGCACGAAGCTGGCGACATTTGATGACCATAGAAAAAAAGGGGGAATAGGAGGAGCAGAGAGAACCATGGAAGTGATGCCAACCCAAGCGATGCCAGCGCAACTACTTGGTGCGCCAAGGCAAAGCACACAAGTCATCTGCCCCAGGTGTGGAAAAAGAGGCCATGTAGCGAGGCAATGTAGGGCACCAGCCCCTATTAACCAAGCCACCAAGCCTGTTTCCGCAGACCGTCACTCCATGCAGCCACAGGGAAACTGAACGGTCAGCGCAGGATGACTTTGTGTGACGATACAAATGGAGCCATTGAGGACCGCAACAGGCTGGCCTGACCACAAACTATCACTGGACTTGACATTCCTTTGACTGCCAACCGAGGCCTGTACCTCCTGTTACCGGACTGGACACTCGTAACCGTAAGTTGCGAGCGTTACACGTTCGACATGCAACTGTTTATACATGGAACCACAACTGACACACCAAGCAGAATCAAAATCATGCCCATTCTCAACAAAGTGGACACCACAGGGGCACTGCAAATCCAGGTGAGATGCATTGCACCTCCATTCTTTATACCATTGGGTTGTGTCCTTAGCCGAGCCACCACCCTACCACAGTCCCCTCGAGGGCGCGCTTTAGGAGAAAGGTTCACGAAGGATGTCTGGACTTCAGGTGGCTCTCTTGAAAGCTGTTTCTTGCACAGGCAAAGTTACAGCATTTCAGGCAGTGGGTATCCAGAGCCAGCCCTACAGCTGTCAGCTACAGCTCGTAGGCATACCTGAAGCCGCTTTCTGTTCAAGTTACAAAGCATTATATACTTTTCTTTGCTGAGTATCTTAACACATAACAACCAATAAGCACCATACACAATACCTTTACATTCGCCTATAGCCTATCATAGCTACTACCATTACCATATTATAGTCATTATTATCCAATCACAAGAGTAAGTATGTTACATTTTAAGCTTACAATGGAAAATTCTCAGACCTTCTTGCTACATCAGCATTTCTTGTTTGCCTGTGATATCTCTATTTTTGGTAAAGACATGTTTTCTATCTACTTATGCTCTTCTTGAGAATTATTTACTTGGTGAAAAACATGTCTTTGTTTGTAGTCACATACCTTTGTCCTAGCCATAAAAATCTCCTTCCAACTCATCTCCAACCTTTGCCTTCTCAGTTATTCAGTAATCAGTGTTTCAGCAAAACATCTTTTACTCTATATCAAAACTTGCTTTCATTTCTATCTCATCCTCAGTTTCTACATTCAGAGATCTTTCTGCCAAACCTACATATCTGTGAAACTTTCTTGTTGGGTGGAGTCGCGGGAGACAAGCACTCAAGGCATGATGTTCAGCAAGTCTCGTTTATTATCATAAACTACACATACTTATAGTACTACTAATTAGCTCATACATATTGCAAAAGTCGAGCTCCTCATTGGTGGGCGCTATTCCGTGGGATCTGCAAACACGGTGGTCTTATCTTCCTCTTCCATATGGTTTCTGTCTTCTTACTTATCTGAATGCACATTCTGTTATCTATGCAACCTCTTGCTCAAGGACTCAGTGTCTGCATCTTTACTAAGCCTGCTGTGTTATCATGACCTTTGCTTTTTAGCCATTCTTCAGAAAGACTCTCAACACTTTCTTACCAAACTTTCATCCTCTCCAACATCTCCCCCTTTCTGTTGAACTAGTAAAACATTAGAAATTGTCTTATTCATTATTTTCTGCACACATTGAAGTACACAGGGTACTACTACTATAACTACAATTATCACTACTAAAATAATTAAGCTTATTTTATAAAGTTCCTTCAGCCAAGGTGCAAAGCTCCAACCATCAAACTGCCTAGCCAAGATGGTTCATCTGTTGTAATTTGGTTTGCTAAATCTCTTAAGTTTTGCAACTGCTTATGAATAGAAGCAGAATGATCAGATAAGTTCATACAACACAGTCCTTCAAAATCTTCACAGCCATGCCCATGTACTACTAAAAGATAGTCAAGGGCAACTCTGTTTTGTAAAGTGGCATGTTTGACAGCCTCTTCATCTGTCAGCAAGTCACTGATCATAGAAGAAGTGGCATTTACTTCTTTATTGTGCCTAAAATTTCTAATTCTCAAACTTTAAAATTATCAATATAAGTTTTATGTCTCTGGCTGGGAGTTGGAGAAATGTGATGATCATCATATGGCCTATATTTATCAAAAGTAACATTACCAAAACCTTCTGGGAAAGGCACTCCAACTAAACAAGTTGAGAAGGGTTTGTCAGGGCTCGTGTTGGATAAACAGATGGTGCCGGAGCCTGTGGACTTGGCTAAAGCAACCCAAACATTTGTCTTTGGTTGATTTACAGGTAAAGCTTCACTGCAAAAACAAAAACAAAAGGGTAAAAGCAACATGCATTTGCACAAATAATAATAAAACTATTCTTTTCTTCAGCCGTTTTCTGGCAGATGATCTTCTCTCAGTGATTCTGTGTAGTTCACATTTGGGTGCCTGCTTCTCTTCTTCCACTCGCGGGGTCACTGGATGAAGTGGAACCGTCAACGGGCTTTGATGCGTGGTACGGCTTCACATTCTTTGCTGGAATCCACTTGATTCCTTCACCTGTGGAGAGACATGTAAACCCCTTTCCCCATGTTTTAAGATCATATGGTCCTTCTATTTTTCCTGATTCTAAATTCTTAATTAAAACTGGGGGGTGTGCTTTCAATTTTGCTTTTTTGTTGTTCAAGAAATGTCTGTAAATGGGGGGTGTCAGGGTCTTCTGCAGAGCTGTTCAAGAAATTATAAACATACAAGGCTTTATTCAACCTTCTTTGAGGTGTAGCCTGGGCTTCTCCCCTTTTCTGTTGATCGAAAATGCGTTTTAAAGTGTGATGTGTTCTTTTTAGGGTACTTTTTAGCAGTTGTTTAAAATACGGTGAGCAAATACCTAACGCAACCGGGGGCTTGTAATCACAAGCCTCGGCGTGCCCTTGGGCGGAGGGGACACAGCGTTAGCCTCCACAACGTCCTCGCTGGACGGCTCAGTGGAATAGGCGTGAGATGGATGCGTGCACTGGCTCCTCCTCAGAGGAAGCACGTCGGGCGGCCGATGGATTAGACCTGCGTTAGTCCGGAAAGCAAAGAAGGCGGGAGGGGCTTCTGGTATGGGTTCCAACAGATTTATTTGCAGGAGAGTCCAGGAACCAGAAAAAAGCGCCGAGAAGAAGCGGGCTCACCCCTTTATGGGGGGGTGGAGCAAGGCAGGGAAAGAGAAAACAACCAATGGGATACAAGCAGAGGGGAGGATACAATTTTTCAGAACAAATGGGGAAAACAGGGAGGCAGGAGTCATAACAGGGAACCAATTAATAACTAAGAAAGGGAGAATTTTCTGGAACAGGGGGAGGTAATTTAGGATTGGGAGCCACCCGGGGGAGGTAACCTAGATCTCTTCTAGTCCGCCTTCCAATCCACTGTCCTGGGTGGGGAAATCCACCCAGTGGATGGCCCTGGTTTGACTGACATTTGATGGTTTCAGCCCGAGAGTAGGCTGAGCCACCCCAACATCTCCCCCTTTTTTATTACATTGAAATGAGGGGAAAGGCTTAAGGGATTTCAAAACCAAACACTTAAAAATGGGAAGTGCTAATAAAATTAACAACTCCATAAAGAAACCCCATACAGTGTCCTTGATAATGGAAGGAATCTGGCCACTGGAGCTCCCGGTGTACAGGAGGAGCTGCAGCAGCAGGTGGGACAGCAGCATGTAGGATGTCATCACGCAGTCATGGGAGATAACTTTAGGGACAGTGTAACATAAATAAAATTAATACAAATACAATTAACTTAAATAACAATGGCTCCCTTGGACTCCCCCTCTTTCAAAACATAGGGCCACTTAGGGGAGGGAAACACATTAGAGAAGGTGGGAAAGGGAATGTTTGTCTTTGCAGCCTGGGAGGAGAATTTCTTGTTTATTCAGGAGGTCTTGTTTCTCCTCCTTTTCCAGGCAGTTGCTACTGCATTTTCAGGCTGCTTTGGTTTTGATGTCTTTGTTAAAAAGGGTTTGATCCACTTTCCAGGGATCCATTTAGGTCCTTCTGGGGTTGAGACACATCCATACCCCCTTGCCCATGTGATTAATGGGTATGGGTCGCGTATTTGCAGCGTGTCTGGGTCTTCTACCAAGACATCAGGTCTTTCAGTTAGCTTAGCCTTGGTTGAATTTGTAAAGTGCCTTAAAACAGGGGGGTTCGGTTCTTCATGGGAGCAGTTTAAAAAATTTAAAGTGAAGAGTGCTTTGGCTAGTCTTAAAATGGGGGCATTAGTCTCATTGCCTCCTTTCTGCTGTTCAAGCAGTCTTTTTAACGTTTGGTGTTTGCGCTCAACGATTGACTGGCCTGTAGGAGAATGGGGGATGCCGGTGACATGTTCCACACCCCATTCATCAAAGAATCTTTTAAATTCTGCAGATGTATATGCTGGGCCATTGTCTGTTTTTATTTTTTTCGGTGTCCCCAGCACAGCAAAGGCTTGAACCAGGTGGTTGGTGACATCTTTTGCCCTTTCCCCATGATGGGCTGAGGCAAAGGTCGCACCAGAAAAGGTGTCTACTGACACGTGCACATATTTCTGGCGACCGAATTGGGGGAAATGGGTAACATCCATCTGCCATACCTCACAACTGCCGAGGCCTCGAGGATTAACCCCTTGGCCTAATGATGGTAACTGGTATTTCTGGCAGCTAGGGCATGTCGCCACTATCGTCTTTGCCTGGTCTTTGGTGAGGTGGAACATCCGGACGAGGGCTGGAGCATTTTGATGGAATGTGGCATGGCTCAACTGGGCTTGCTGGAATCTATTAGGCAAGTTTGCCATCTCAATAGGCATGGCTAGTGCATCAGCTCTCCCATTCCCCTCTGCGATGAACCCTGGCAGATCAGTGTGTGACCTCACATGCATTACGTAAAAGGGTTGCTTTTGGTGGGAGACAATTTGGATTAGCTTTGAAAGCAAGTTATAGATTCTTGGATTCACCACCTCTCTGAGCGATGCTCTTTCTGCTCTGGACACCACTCCTGCTACATATGCGGAATCTGTTACCAAATTAAAAGGTTCGTTGAACCACTCAAATGCTCTGACCACTGCGGCAAGCTCTGTACCTGCGGTGATCCTTCAACCACCTGCACATCAGACTCCCACTTCTGAGTGCAAGGATTCCTCCAAGTGATGACAGACTTGTGAGATGCCCCAGAACCATCCATAAAGATTGTCAGGGCATTGAGGGGTTCACGACTCTGAATTTCTTTTGGAATTAGTTTAAAGGCCGAATTGAACAATTTGTGTTTTGGGTTGTGAGCCGATATTTTTCCCGAATAACTATCAAAGGCAAATTGGAGATGATTGTTGTTTTGAAGGAGATGGTCCAGTGCATTGGCTGTTAGTGGCAGGTAAACACATGTGAAATCACACCCTGCAAGGGTACGGAGGCGAGACCTAGCCTTTATCACCAACTGAGCCATGAGCTCCTGTGGCGTGGTAATACTTTTGGACGGCTGGTGCGAGAGGAAAACCCACTCAATAATCAGAAGGGGATCCCTCTGCACCTTGTCCCACTGGAAAACCAGCCCATGGAGGTATGGCATTTTCCCCAACACTATGAACTGAAAGGGCAGACCTGGGGCATAACGATTGGCTTGGCGAGATGACAGCACCTCTTGGACCTTGATGAGGGAGTTTCTTGCCTCTTCTGTCAACTGCCTCGGGGATTTGAAATCCTCGTTCCCATGAAGCAGGTTGAACAGAGGGGCAAGGTCTTCAGTGGTCAGTCCCAGGAGCTGCCTCACCCAGCTGATGGACCGGCAGAGTTGATGGAGTTCCTGCAGAGTCTTGGGGTTATCGTTGATTTTTAACTGTTGGGGCACCACCATCTGCTCCTCAATTTTGAGTCCTAGATATTTAAAAGGTGAGGTCTTCTGGACCTTTTCGGGATGGATTTCGAATCCATCAGCCTCTAAAACCCTGATTATCTCCCCCAGAGTCCAGTCCAGGTACTGCTGCGTGGGCGCACACACCAAAACATCGTCCATGTAGTGTAGGATCACAGCTCTAACTGCCTTTTTCCGGACAGGGGACAGAATGCGAGCGACATACCACTGGCAGATGGTGGGCGAGTTTTTCATGCCTTGTGGCAGAACTCGCCAGTGGTAGGGCTGCATGGGAGCCTCTCGGTTGAGGGAAGGCACCGAGAAGGCAAACCGGGGTGCATCGTCCGAATGCAGGGGGATATGGAAGAAGCAGTCCTTGATGTCTATGACTGCTAGCTTCCACTGCCTAGGGAGCATAGAGGGTGATGGCATTCCGGGCTGCAGGGGTCCCATGTCGTCAATGACCTCATTAATTTTCCACAGGTCGTGAAGGAGTGTCCATTTGTCTGTCCCCGGCTTCCGGATCACAAAGACTGGGGAGTTCAAAGCGCTGTTGGAAGGCTCAGTGTTCCCCTTCCCCAGCTGCTCCTCCACGAGTGCAGTGAGCGCTCTCAATTGGTGTGTTTTTAAAGACCACTGATCCACCCAGACCTTTTTATTGGTGAGCCAATTCAATTTCTGGGTGGGGTGCTCTGCAGTGGCCCCTACTAAAAATCCCGGGGTTGAGATGGGATCTCAACCCCGGCTCCCCATTGGGACATGAGATCCCTGCATCACAATGTAAACCCAGAGTCAATAACAAATGGACAGACTGTTGCAATCCGCCCCTCTGGACCCTCAATCTGGACAAGCGTCCTGCTTCTCTGGGCAGCCACGGATCCTCCCACACCCCTAACAATACCTTCCACTGGTTGCAACCCCCAATGTGACGGCCAGTTGTTGGAGGCGATGACCGTCACGTCTGCCCCCGTGTCCATCATCCCTGCTAGGCTGATGTCCGAGCCCTGGCATGAAATCTTGCAGCTTAGCATTGGCTTATCTTCCCCTACCACCTCAACCCAGAAGACAGATGGGTTGTAGTTTTCTGGTGAACTTCTGGGCATGAGGATGGCCTGGGCGAGAACCTGGCCAGCTGCAAGAAAGAAAGGTGGATGAATACATTGGATGTTAATTGTAAAGAGTCCTTGTGACCCTACTTGGACGATCTCTGGTGTTATTGAGATCTCTGGTGGTGTACGCGTGGTGTCTCCTATAACAAACAAGCAGCAGTCTTTCAGTCCTTTGCAGCTCACAAGGACCCATCGAGGTGTGATGGAGTCCATCGTGGTTGCAGTAGCTGCAGTCACAGTTTTTCTGGTTGCGGCTTCTTTATTTATGTCATCACGCAGGGCCGCAGATCTGCGCTGGGTCCTCAGTTTCCCAGCTGTACCTCCACAGGAGTGGGCGATGCTACTTGCCCTGGGGAAACAGCTGGGGAACTTTGATTAATCGGGGCTGGGGCTCTGCAGTTCCGGGCCACATGTCCTGGCTTGCCACATCTATGACAAGTCCAGGTTCTGTTTGTCATCCTCCTGTCCTGAGGTGCCGTTGCCTCAGCAGCACCCGCAACTCCTACCACATTCCCCCTCGTTTTTAAATTTGGTTGGCCAATTGGAACTAAGGTTCTGCAGTGTCGAATCATCTGCTTTAACGTTGGTGGAGGATCAAGTGGAAGGGTCATAATCACTCTCTTACAAGGTTCATTTGCATTAGCTTTTGCTATTTGAGTGATTATGCTTTCTCTAATTCTTGTATCTTCTACTTGCTTCTCTACCGCTAATTTTAATTTGTCAATAAAGTCAATAAATGGCTCATTTGGAAGTTGCCGAATTTCAGTAAAATTTAGTAGAGGCGCCGATTTAGGGGGCATCATTAAAAATGCTTGCTCTGCCGCATGTTTAACAGCATTTAAGACCGGCTCTGGGGTGTTTGGGGCCTGGTCTTGTGGCTTGGCAAGCAACCCCTCACCGGTAAGGTGGTCCATGGAAACCCCTTCGTTATTAGGGTCTTGCAATAGGATTGGGAGGACCTCTCTTAGTTGCTTTCTCCACCCGTCATCCCACATCTCGAATTCGGCTGGAGAAAGTAAGCAGGAAAAAATGCTTTGGAGGTCTGCCAGGACCAGCACTGTATTAGTGAGGGTGGCCCGCAGGAGATTCCGGAAATACGGACTCTCCCTCCCAAACTCCTTCTGGGCTTTACAAAGTTCTTTGAGCCCAGCAGGGTCAAAGGGTTTCCAAGTGGGGTTGCCGCCAGCTCGGTTATAAGTAACCGGAACGGCGAAGGGACCAGAGGAGGCTCCCGGTTCCGGGTTCAAGATGGCGTCAGTTCCGGTTTCCACAGCGTGGGAACCAGAAGACGAGGCGTGGGAACCGGAAGACGAGGCATGGGAACCAGAAGGCTCCTCCCAGTAGGCGGGGGCTGAGGACAAAGAGGAGTGGCCACGGGAAGGGCGGGGACTCCCGACGCAGGGGGCAGGACCCGACGCGAAGGAGGAGCTCACAGACGTCACGTTAAGAGGGGGTGGGGCCAGGAAAGGGCGAGGAGGAGGGGGGAGAAGAGGATTTTGGGAAGAAGAAGGAAAAAAGGTGGGCTGTGCCATGCGGTCTCCTCCATTTTGGGGGAGTGCAGGAACAGCAGGGAAAGGGGACAAAACGGTGGATGAAGAAAAGCCTTCGCCATCATTTTCAGGGCAATAAAACTGGGAACCGCTTTTTGGGAGAACAACCAGGGAAGAGGGCATAGGAGAGCGGGTTTGGGTAGAAGCCGAAACAGCTTGGCCAGAACTACTTCGGCAGGGCGGCTGAGAGGATCAAGGAGAGTCAGGGAGATGGTGGCACCCCTGTGCCTCTGGGCAGTTTACACCTCCGGGACTTCTCAGCGAAGGGGTCGTGGAATGAGGAACGCGAGGGGGGGGAGGAGGGACTTGGGAAGAACTGGAGAGAACTCGGGGCTTTTCTTTCATTTTCCAATTAGCTTTGTGTATATCTCTCAAAGCCCAGACCTTGTAGAGAAACCTCTCTCCAGAGGGATCTCCCCTTTAGTTTAATTCCAATATTTTGTCCCCCACAAATTGCCAAAACATGGCTGACTTCAAATTAGCAGGGGACATCTGGGGAAAATAAAAGAAGAGCCACTTAACAAACCTTTTCAAAAACCCCTTTGATAACTTTAACCCACAATTCTTCAGGGACTCCCCAACTTGGAGATAAACCTCCCGCTGAGGCTGGGAAAGCTTAGCTCCCATCTTAAACCCCAGCCTCAACTTCACCCACCACCGGCAAAAAGGAGAAACTAAAAGCAATTTCCCAGGGGCCGGGAATCACAAGAATACTTACACACACGAGAAGAAGACACAGGCGTCCAGTCCTGGAAACAAAAAGGCACGGTGGGGTCCTTCAGGACAGGCTGCTCTCCTGGCAGGAGTTGGCAACCTCCTCTCGGAGCGCGGCTTTTAAAACAGAGCGCACTGCTGCGAGAGGCGTCGGTGGCTCCAAATCGCTGACACTCGCAGCCCCCTGGCAGCGAGGACGATGCAGGAACGCACGTGTGTGTTGTCCCTGTTCGGGGTGCCAACCTAACGCGACCAGGGGCTTGTAATCACAAGCCTCGGCGTGCCCTTGGGCAGAGGGGACGCAGCGTTAGCCTCCACAACGTCCTCGCTGGACCGCTCAGTGGAATAGGCATGAGATGGATGCGTGCACTGGCTCCTCCTCAGAGGAAGCACGACGGGCGGCTGATGGATTAGACCCGCGTTAGTCCGGAAAGCAAAGAAGGCGGGAGGGGCTTCTGGTATGGGTTCCAACAGATTTATTTGCAGGAGAGTCCAGGAACCAGAAAAAAGCGCCGAGAAGAAGCGGGCTCACCCCTTTATGGGGGGGGTGGAGCAAGGCAGGGAAAGAGAAAACAACCAATGGGATACAAGCAGAGGGGAGGATACAATTTTTCAGAACAAATGGGGAAAACAGGGAGGCAGGAGTCATAACAGGGAACCAATTAATAACTAAGAAAGGGAGAATTTTCTGGAACGGGGGAGGCAGTTTAAGATTGGGAGCCACCCAGGGGGAGGTAACCTAGATCTCTTCTAGTCCGCCTTCCGATCCACTGTCCTGGGTGGGGAAATCCACCCAGTGGATGGCCCTGGTTTGACTGACATTTGATGGTTTCAGCCTGAGAGCAGGCTGAGCCACCCCAACAAATACCACTATATCTTTCAGCCCTTTTCAGTTCTTTAATTTCGTGAGTGGGGATAGGAGCCCACGTTTTAGGACTGCTAGGCTGTTGGCTAGCTGTCACACTCGTAGTTAATAGACTAAGACTTTCATCTTTACAGATTTGGCATCTTATTTCATGCCAATCTGTTAATTGAGAATAATCTGAACATTTTGGAGGATTTTTTGATTCAGAAAGTAGAGCTGACAAACTATTGGAACTTGTTTTCTCTTTCTGGGTTGCAAGATCCCCACCGCTCGCTGGCGAGACTCGGGCTCATTGCAAACAAATCTGGCTGTTTTTCAGGGCTTCTTTGTGTTAGATTCAAACGATCAGCTCCGGCAGAGTGGCTCCCCATCTCGCTTGCTACTGGAGCTGCTTCAATCCCCTCTGTTTCCCCCCTGTTCGCGGCTTGTGAGGCGGGACTGAGTTGCATGGAGGGATATTGCTGGGCAGCAGAGGGATACGGCTGCACAGTGGGTGCAGAGCCCAGCGGGGGTGGCGGTGGCGCGGCAGAGCTCAGGAGCAGCGTGGCCAATCTCGGTGGCAGCAGGCGAGGAGGCAGTGGGGCCGCGGGGGACTGGCACCATGGCTGTGGCGTGGCAGAAGTTGTTGGCGGCGGACAAGGAGGTGGTGGACGAGGGGGCAGGGAGGAGCTGCGTGGCCGTGGTGGGGGTGCAGCGAATATTTCCACTAATGCTGTACAAGCCAGTATGAGTTTTGCGGTTCTCTTGTCCTGGCGTGATATGGCATTAAATAATTTGATTCCCACTGAGTCCCAAAAATCTCTGGTGTAGACTGCTTTAGAATCAGCGATTGGGACATGGGTCACAGTCCATGCTATGAGATCTTTCAGTTCTTTTCTTGTCAATTTAGTTGGACTGGACTTAATTAGAGGTTTTAGGTGCTGATAAACATCCTTCTGTTGGGCAGACGCATGCTGACCCATGACTGGATTACTTGGTGCTCACCTTTGCCGACCCGTCGCAGCAGGTGTCTGTCGTTGAGGTCCGGTCCAGGCGCTGACCCGTCGCAGTGTCTGTCCGGCCTCCACACGCCTTTGTTTCAGGCATCTCCTGTCGTTAGCAGCTGCACACGCTTTCGTTTCAAGCGTCCTGTTTGCAGCTACTCAGGTCACTTCGTTTCAGGGACCGCATGTTCACCGAGAAGTCTCCTATATGCGGAAAAATCCCTTTTTGCCCCTCTATAACGCTGGGCGCCAATTTATAGGAGAAAGTTTCATGAAGGATGTCTGGACTTCAGGCAGCTCTCTTGAAAGCTGTTTCTTGCACAGGCAAAGTTACAGCATTTCAGGCAGTGAGTATCCAGAGCCAGCCCTACAGCTGTCAGCTACAGCTTGTAGGCATACCTGAAGCTGCTTTCTGTTCAAGTTACAAAGTATTATATACTTTTTTTTGCAGAGTATCTTAACACATAACAACCAATAAGCACCATACACAATACCTTTACATTTGCCTATAGCCTATCATAACTACTACATTATCATATTATAGTCATTATTATCCAATCACAAGAGTAAGTATGTTACATTTTAAGCTTACAATGGAAAATTCTCAGACCTTCTTGCTACATCAGCATTTCTTGTTTGCCTGTGATATCTCTATTTTTGGTAAAGACATGTTTTCTATCTACTTATGCTCTTCTTGAGAGTTATTTACTTGGTGAAAAACATGTCTTTGTTTGTAGTCACATACCTTTGTCCTAATCATAAAAATCTCCTTCCAACTCATCTCCAACCTTTGCCTTCTCAGTTATTCAGTAATCAGTGTTTCAGCAAAACATCTTTTACTCTATATCAAAACTTGCTTTCATTTCTATCTCATCCTCAGTTTCTACATTCAGAGATCTTTCTGCCAAGCCTACATATCTGTGAAACTTTCTTACCAAACTTTCATCCTCTCCAGCAGCGCGCTCCATCAGTGGGGTGGGTCAAGTTGGTGAGGGGGGACAGACCTATGATGGAGTGCAAAATGCATCTCGAGGACAGTAGTGTCGATTTGAGAGTCATGGTTGACACAGGTGCAGATGTCACAGTCATTTCCAAGACCCAGTGGCCGTCAAACTGGGAGTTGCAGCCCGCAGGTGGAGTTGTCAAGGGCATAGGTGGATCTACAGCAGCAAAAGTCAGCAAAGATGTTGTACAGGTAGAGGGACCGAATGGGCAATTGGCAACTATACGCCCATATGTTATCGATTCCGGTTTTACATTGTGGGGTAGGGACCTCATGTCGCAATGGGGCGCAAAAGTGGAGATACCTGCCAAGCAGCAGGATTTTTAATTGGGGCCACTGTGGAGTGCCCAACCCAAGCACTCCATTGGAAAACTGATTTTCCCGTTTGGGTTGATCAGTGGTCCTTATGTGAGGAAAAATTAAAGGTGCTCAATCAGCTTGTGGACAAGCAGCTGGCCAAGAGGAACATAGCACCTACCAACTCCCCTTGGAACTCTCCGGTATTTGTTATAGGTAAACCGGGTAGACACAAATGGCAGATCCACCACGACCTGAGAAAAATCAATGACATCATTGTCAACATGGGACCCCTACAACCCAGAATGCCCTCTCCTGCAATGCTTCCAAGGCATTGGAAGTTGATTACCATAGACATCAAAGACTGCTTTTTTCAGATCCCCTTGCACCCTGACGATGCACCTCAGTTTGCTTTCTCGGTTCCATCGATTAACTGAGAAGCTCCCATGCGGCACTACCATTGGAAGGTCCTTCCTCAGGGCATGAAGAACTCACCCATGATCTGCCAATGGTATGTCGACCACATCCTGTCACCTGTACGCCATGCTGCCCCAGGGGCCATCCTCCTTCACTACATGGACAATGTCTTCATTTGTGCCCCTGATGACAATAGCCTGGAGTGGGTCTTCAAAAAGGTGACTGAGGCCCTAAAGGTACACGGGTTCAAGCTACAGGAGGAGAAAATCCAGCGCGTCTCCCCCTGGAAGTACCTTGGCCTCAGGATCCGGGAGACCACCATTGTTCCCCAGCCCATTAAACTAACTGATAATCCCAAGACTTTGCAGGAGCCGCACCAGCTGTGTGGGTCCATCAACTGGGTGAGGACCTGGCTTGGGATCTCCACCGAAGACCTAGCACCACTCTTCAACCTTCTTCGTGGAGACCGAGACCTGCAGTCACCGAGGACCCTCACAGCAGAGGCCAAAACATGGCTTCTAAAGGTGTGGTGGGTGCTGGAGGAACAGAAGGCCCACAGGTACAAGCCGAGACTGCCATTCCAACTTGCAGTCTTGGGAAGGGTTCCACACCTTCATGGCATTCTTTTTCAGTGGGACTCGGAGTTGGGGGACCCCCTCCTTATCATCGAGTGGGTGTTCCTCCCTCACCAGCCCACTAAGAGTCTCACCACGCCACATGAGTTCATGGTTCAACTTATAATGAAGGCCAGAACACGCCTACGTACCCTTGTGGGGTGTGATCTTTCATGCATTTATTTACCTATTACTTCTGAGATCATGGAGTACCTACTCCAAAGCAACGTGAATTTACAGTTTGCACTTGATAGTTACCTGGGACAGGTTTCAGTTCATTATCGAAACCACAAAATTTTTAATTCGACCTTTAGCCTGATCCCACGTGAAATTCAAAGCAGAAAACAACCACTCGATGCTTTGACCATTTTTACAGATGGCTCTGGGAGATTGCACAAATCAGTCATGACTTGGCAAAATCCCAAGACACTGAAATGGGAGTCTGATGTCGAGGTAGTATCTGGGTCGCCACAAGTTGCAGAATTGGCCGCTGTTGTCAGAGCATTCGAGAAATTCAAAGAGCCTTATAATTTGGTTACAGATTCAGTGTATGTTGCAGGGGTAACTATGCGTGCTGAAAACGCCTTGCTTAAGGAGGTTTCAAACAAGAAAATTTTTGGCTATCTCTGTGTCTTCCCCCCCCCCCCCCCCCCCAACATTGGGTATAACATTATAGGCTTTACTAATTAGCATATCTATCAAAGATTCCCCAATGAGAGGCTCAAGTGAGCCCCCTCCCCAAGGAACCTTCCCCTGGATGGTTCTATCTTGGTTTACAGAATGTGTTCTGGAGAGGACCTTGGGGTCTGGGGCACACTAATCCCTAGCTACGAAGCTTCTAAAATGTTTAGTCTCTTAGCTTGACAAACAAGTCCAAGAATGTAGGCAAAAAGCACTAAGAATACAGAAGTTGTAAAAAGGTATAATGGGGGTATAAAAGAAAAGGCAAAAATCTTCATGGCATAATTTCCCCCCTTTTAGAGACTAACAAAACTCTACCTTGTCTAGTCTCTACTCTATTTTTTACCCACAGAACCGGTTTACACAACAGGCTGCTCCACAGGAAATTACATAGATAATAACTACAATTACAACTATTATGAATATTTATTTTACCCAGGCCCAGTTTGGTAACCATGAGGTGAGGGTATCAAAAATATGATCAAATTTTAAGGTGTTATTTCTAGAAGCTACTTCATGTAGAATTTGAGTTCCCTTCCAAATTTCATCCAAATCTTTCTTAATTTTTCTATTAAAATGCCAATCAGTGGCCAGTGACCCTTCCCATCTAGGGGTGGTAACTGAGTACAGATCCAGCAATCGCTCTTATTAAGAATTTTGGACACATTTTGGACCACAATCTTATGCAAATCATGGGGTGAACCCTGAACCATGGTTACCAGTTGGGCAAACAGCAAACATGTAAAAAACAGTTTAGAATGCATCTTTCTGATTTGTATCAGTCTCTGTCTTCTTGGTGATTTCGGGAGCAGAAGCTTTCTTCACCCTGGAGTAGTGCATTCATGGTCCCTTGCCAGCAACCTTGACCGCAGTAAAAGTGGTCAGCAAAACTTGGAATGGTCCCTTTCACTTGGCTTGCAAGGGGTTGCTGTCCCACCACTTGATGTAGACCCAGTCTCCAGGCTGGAATGGATGAGCAGCTGTGTCCAATCCTATTGGTTTGGATAACACAACGAATCTCTGGAGCTTCTGCAAAGTGGAACTCAGAGCCATTAAATATTTCTGCAAATCATTTTTACCTCTCATATGAATTTCCCCCGGGATATGTGGAACCTGGTATGGCCTGCCATATAATATTTCATAGGGACTGATGTCGTCCCTTTGCATTGGCTGTATGTGGACTCTCAGCAAGGCTATAGGCAGGGCTTGAACCCATGTCATGGATGTCTCTTGACAAATCTTGCAAAACTGGGTTTTGAGGGTCCCATTCATGCGTTCAACTTTGCCACTTGCCTGGGGCCTGTATGGTGTGTGCAGGTCCCACGTGAGTCCCAAAATCTTGCTAACTTCCCCAAGCACTGTTGCAACAAAATGTGGTCCCCTATCTGATGACATTCCCAAAGGAACCCCAAATCTTGGTATTATATGATTGAGCAAAGCTTTCACTACTTCTTTTGCTGTGTTGGTGCGACAGGGGAAAGCCTCAGGCCATCCACTGAAGGTGTCAACCAGTACCAGTATATACTTGCATCCCTCTTTGCGTGGCATCTCAGCAAAATCTATTTGCCAATAATCTTCTGGGAGATCTCCTGTCTTTGTCACTCTTAACACAACTCTCTTGCTTGTGTCAGGGTTGTTTTTACAGCAGGTTTCAGACTTGCTTGTTACAGATTGTACAATATCAGTCATTCCTCTCCCTATCACTACTTTCCTCAAATGTTTTAAAAGATTTTCTGTTCCCCAGTGGGTACTTTCATGCTCTCGTTGGGCTATTTCCCGAAGGATCAGGGGTGGAACTACGACTTGTCCTACCAGGGTAACAGCCCACCCACCTTCTTTGACTTCAGCCTTAAGGAACTCAATTAATTTGTGATCCCTCTGATCGTATTTTGGGATAAATGATGACAAATCTATCTCTTTCTGTGGTACCACTGCAAAAATGCCTTTTTCTGCAATCCCCCTGGCTGTTTTGTCAGCAAAACAATTTCCTAGTTTGTTGGGGTCTCCTCTCCCTGCTGTGTAGCCCTGGGAGAGGGGCCCTGAGGGGACAGACACGGGCTTTCCCTGCCCCTGCTCAGCCTCGTTCCCCATTGGTTGGTTTGCGTTCCCCTGCGCGGGCAGAAGGACCCTCAGGTCCGGTGACTGGAACAGTTCCTCGGCAGAGCCCCGGCCATGCGGCTGGAGAAATAAACATCTCTCTGAAACAGCTATCAAGAATCTGTCTGTCCATATATATTTCCTTTCCACGGGACTCCTGGTTTGGTATATGCGTGTTGCAGTATCCCCACTGCAACATAATGGTGGAGATTTGTGAGCAGAACGATCCCCGATCCCTAAGCGACTGATTTGTGTGAGTAAACCCTGGAAATTTTGGATTCCTCTTCTTGGTGTTGCTTTGCTATTCCATATCTAAACTATGGAGGAACCGTGGGAAGACTCTTGGCTCTCAGAGCCGCATATGGACATTTATCTTAAAATGATTCTTGAACAACGATTTGTAAATTTTAGCTTGATTCAAGCTCAAAAAGAACTGAAACACTTCCTGGCATGGTTGTTTAAGAACTTTTTCTATGTTTCTTGGGATTTAATTCTTACGAAGGGCTTTTGGAAAACCGTTTGGACACAGTTAATATTTGTTGCAGTGGGGATACTGCAACACGCATATATCAAACCAGGAGTCCCGTGGAAAGGAAATATATATGGACAGACAGATTCTTGATAGATGTTTCAGAGATGTTTATTTCTCCAGCAGCATGGCCGGAGCTCTGCCCAGGAACTGTTCCAGTCACCGGACCAAGGGTCCTTCTGCCCGCACAGTGAGCACAAACCAACCAATGGGAACAAGGCTGAGCAGGGGCAGGGAAACCCCGTGTCTGTCCCCTCAGGGCCCCTCTCCCAGGGCTACATGGCAGGGGAGGGACCCCAACACCTCACCCGTTTTATTTTAATAAAAGGAGAATGAAAACAACTGGATAAACATAACAAGAACAGTTTCAAGACAAAACAAGCCACCCTCCTGAGTCTTTAAATGTCCAATCAGATTCTGTGGAACATCTTAGGGCTGACAGAAGGGAGACAGAACTCTCTGAGCATGCTTTGTGGGGAAACTGAGGCAGGAGAGGGTTTAATTTCTTCCCTCCCCCTTTTCATTCCCCACTCGGCATTGGAAAGGGATTTTTGGGGAAACAATTGGCAAAAGCATGGTTTTGTGAGGGAAACCATGGATAAAAAAATGGATTAGGAATACACTGGGGGTAATAGGACATAGGGTAAAAGGGAAAGGTGGGATTAGGAAAGGGAGACTGTAGGGGGGGCTTACAATGGAGATATTGTCTAACATGACTACGATTTTTTGCATATATACTGCCTTTTACAGGAACACCATCAGGCCCAGTGACCTGCGATGCTTGTAACCCTTTTCTACCTCGTATAATTTTGAATTCCACGACTTCTCCATCTCCCAAGCTTGGGATGCATTTTTCAGGGTTATTCTTTTTAATAGCAGTTCTATGCACGAATATGTCTTGCTGGTTGTCACACCTTGTTATAAAACCATAATTTTGCTTAACATTATACCATTTTACTATCCCTAAGATCTTAGGTATTATGATCTTTTCCTTTTTCCGAGTGGCTGCTGTTTTCTGTCTCGCTGCGTCTTTGCTCTCTCTTTCGGTCGCTCCCGTGTTGGAATTGTCGGGGCTGCTGGTGCCTGCGCGCTCTTCCCGGGGTCGCATTCGGGGCTGCGCGGGCCGGGCCGGGCCGCACCGCTCAGTTCTCGGTGCGTCGCCTCCTCTGGTCGCAGCTTCGCTGCTGATGCCTGGCGCTGTACCCACATCTCGGCCGGGCCCCCGAGAGACGACTCCCCCGCGCTCCGCTCCAGCGCGCCTTTCGGCTGGGCGCGGCTCCATTCTACCGCCACGGCCGCCAGCCGCTGCCCGCGCGCCGCCCCTCTCGGCCGGGCGTTCACGGGGCTCGCTCCACCATGCGCTTCGCGGGACCGGGCAGGCACCACTGGGTCCCGCCGCTCCCGCCGCGCCTCGCTCCGCCACCGACACTGCGGCTCGCTTGGCTCCGCCCGCACGCGGGAACTGCCTCTCTGCTGCTCGCAGAGCGCTCGGTGCACGTGGCCTGGGCCGCACGGTCCCTGCGCCAGGCTTCCCTTCGCCAAGACACAGCTGACATTGCTCAACAGTCTCGGTAATTAAATAATATTCATGAAAATATTCTTCCATCGGCATATATTTTGACTCCAATATTAACTGTGTCCAAACGGTTTTCCAAAAGCCCTTGGTAATAATTAAATCCCAAGAAACATAGAAAAAATTCTTAAACAACCATGCCAGGAAGTGTTTCAGTTCTTTTTGAGCTTGAATCAAGCTAAAATTTACAAATCGTTGTTCAAGAATCATTTTAAGTTTAAGATAAATGTCCATATGCGGCTCTGAGAGCCAAGAGTCTTCCCACGGTTCCTCCATAGTTTAGATATGGAATAGCAAAACAAAACCAAGAAGAGGAATGCAAAGTTTCCAGGGTTTACTCACACAAATCAGTCGCTTAGGGATCGGGGATCGTTCTGCTCACAAATCTCCACCATTTGTTGCAGTGGGGATACTGCAACACGCATATATCTGTTGAGAGTCTTTCTGAAGAATGGCTAAAAAGCAAAGGTCATGATAACACAGGAGGCTTAGTAAAGATGCAGACACTGAGTCCTTGATCAAGAGGTTGCATAGATAACAGAATGTGCATTCAGATAAGTAAGAAGACAGAAACCATATGGAAGAGGAAGATAAGACCACCGTGTTTGCAGATCCCACGGAATAGTTCCCACCAATGAGGAGCTCGACTTTTGCAATATGTATGAGCTAATTAGTAGTACTATAAGTATGTGTAGTTTATGATAATAAACGAGACTTGCTGAACATCATGCCTTGAGTGCTTGTCTCCCGCGACTCCACCCGACATCTGGCGCCCGAACAGGAGAAGTTGCCCTAGCCTTATGCGATGGGGGAGTTGCGTTGGGGTCGGGTCCCGCAGCTAGACGGACGGCGAAAGAGGTCTCGTATACTGCAACGATTTCCTCCGCCCCCGAGTGACCGCACAGGCGGGCTCGCCGATACGTGCTGCCGAAGCCTGGAGGGGCTAGCAACGGTACCGTCGTAAGTATGGAAAGGCAAGCAGCACAGGAACTTTTCAAGGCTTTTTTGCTTTAGCGTAATTTTAAAGGGATTGATCTTGATAAAGACCTCCCCGCTCTTTTAACGCATGCGCGCTCTTACGGTTTTTTCGCTGACCCCCACTCCATTCATGAATTAAGTCAGTGGCGCGCGTATAGTGACAAACTCTGGGATCTTGTCTTAGATGACGATAAGCCAGCTAAAAAGATGGCTAAACTATGGAGAGTTGTTTATAATGAACTTTTAATGGTACAGGCAGGAAAGAAAGCCACAGAAAAGATTAAAGTTGCACAGGACCGTAATCGTCTTTACAGGGAACATGGTCCCTCTCCCTTCTCTGGTCCGCCTAATCCCCCCACCTTTGCTACGGTTCACGTACCCCCTGAGGCTCTTGCCTCTGAGTTGCCTTCCGCGCCTCCCCCCCCCCCCCCCCACCTCCTGCTCCTCCCACGCCTTCTTTGCCGCAGCCTGCTCCTCCGCCCTTGCCTCACCCGTCTCCGCCGGACTGTTCTCGCTCGCGAAACCCCTTTGTTAGCCCTGAGCCTGTCCCTGGGGCAGAGTCTGACCTCGCGGAGGCCATGGCTAGGGGCCATCGAGAACTTTGAGCTGCGGTTGCTCGTGAGGGCTTACAAAAGGGTGATTCTGACATGCTGGCGGCTGCTCAGGACAGCATAGCGTTCCCTGTCTTATTTGTCCCTAATCCGCAAGGGGGCGGCAATATCGCGCAGGTGACTAATCTGGATTGGAAGCTGTTAGCTCAGCTACGAGCAACGGTGGGGAATTACGGTGTCACCAGTGAACCAGTTAAACAGATGCTTGATTATATTTTTAACGCTTTTACCCTTCTTCCTGCTGACATTAAAGGCATTACTAAGCTCATGTATACCCCGCATCAGCGACTGCTTTTTGAGGCTCGCTGGAGGGAGGAGACAGCTGTTAGTGCAGATCTCGCTAGACCCCAGGGAGATCCGTTAGCAGATATCACTGTAGATGAACTTCTAGGACAGGGTCAACATATGAGGGTTGAGGCTCAGGCTGCACTAGGCCCTGCTAAATTGCGGGAAGCTATGGCAGTTGCTAAGAAAGCTATGGATAAAGTCCGAGCCCCGGGTGGGATCCCTATGTATATGAACATTAAGCAAGGCAGAGAGGAATCTAGGCTCTTTTGTTGATAAAGTCATGGAGGCAATTTCAAAAGCCGGGGTGCAAAAGCACATGCACGACCCATTATTAAAACAATGTCTCCTACAAAATGGTTACCAAGCCACCCGTGCCCTTATTACCTCCACCCCAGGGGATTGGACTGTCCAGCAACTTTTAGAGAAAGCTGCGACCATGCCCACTGGCTCGCAACTATTCTTAGCACAAGCCTTAGCAAAATTAGGTGAAGGGCTTAAAGAACAGGCTATTAGCTCTCAAAATCAGGTTATGGCAGCCCTTGCTCCTCTCCAAGCGGCAGCAGCACGTCCCCGCCCAGCTCCAGGTGGCCGCATGAAGTGTTATCGCTGTGGGACACCCAGTCATATTCGTCGCGAATGTACAGCTGCAAGAATTTAGTGACCCAGCGCGAACAGCGGCCGCGCAACGACACAAGTAACCGCTCCAGCACCTCTACCTGTCCCCGCCCAGCGACAAGCGGAAGTCTCGGCCTGGACCTGGCAGCCTCAGTAGATACCAAGTTGCTAACATCAGAAATCCATCGCATTCCCACTGGTGTCATCGGACCTGTGTACATTAATGGCCAAGCTATGGGAGGACTTATTGTAAGTCGTTCATCTGCAATTACAATGGGACTCCTAGTAGAGACTGGTCTTGTTGATGCTGACTCCGCTAAAGAAATTTTTATTTTAGCACATACCGATTATCCTCCCGTTAAGATCCCGGCAGGACAAAAGTTAGCACAACTAGTACCATTACCACATCTGGCTTCAAGCATTCCGCCTGTTTGTGATGCACCTAGGTGTCAGCCAAGTCCTGGCTCTACTGGATCTCTGACCTTACTCACTATTGATCTCACCTCCCGCCCACGGAAGCGTTGTCTCCTGCTGCATCAGGCAGAGTCCATCACCTTGGAACCTATCCTCAACCCCCGACGCCCATGCCTTGGGTGCGCTACAAAGACCCCAAGACGGGACTTTGGCAAGATCCTGTAAAAACCTTGTACTGGGGAAGAGGTTACTTATGTGTGTCTACTCCGACAGGTCCCCTATGGGTTCCGGCCAAATGGACTAAGCCTGTTGTCACTGATGAGCAACCCACAACAGAAGAAGAAAAGAAGGGTACAGAGGAAGATCTCACAAATCCTGCAGGAAGTTGAGCAGCGGTTTTGCATTACCTTCCTTGTGGACTCTGAACAGGAGATAGAGGGTTATCTCCTCCCACATTTGCAGAGACACTTTTTGCGCTTTTGCCAGTCTAGTTGCTTTGCATGTAATTGTAATAATCATAAGGCGTGGGTAAGATTGCTTTGCGGAGGCTGTAATTTACAGTGGTGGGTCCACCAGCAACATCTATCAGAAGGGTTTTGGTGTCAGTCTTGCAGTTTTCACTGGCACCGTGAGACGGCTCAAGGAGCATTAGTACAACTCACAGGCAAAAATATCATTGACAGTTTGCAATTAGTTGAAAATCTTGAAGATCTGCGGCTAAGAGAATTAGCGTGGTCAGTACAGCATTTAGCAAAAAAGATCTTAGCCGATAGCTACTCTGTAGTTTTGCAATCCTCGTGCCAACCAAATATCGGGGTCCCCATTCAGTGGCAAGTTGACCCAAGAAAGTGGGATCATGTTTGCCGGCGGTTTAAGCATCGTGCTGCTAATCGCAGGCTCAGTAATGGGTCACCCCCTTTCCTACCCTCCTAAGGTGTTTGACCCTAGAGATAATATCTGGGTCTCCTTGGCACGTGAATTGAACACCACAACATTCTGTGCCTCCCTAGCCACACCCAGTACCCCATTTTTGACATGCTTAGTTGGAGTACCACTAACAGATAATACATGGTGTAACTTCGTAATCGAGACCCAGAACCAGTTCAAAATTATTAGACCATTAAAATCCACAATGAATATTACCGCTGGCCTACAAGAGTATGATAGCTGGGATGATAAACTCCCGGTGGGCCCTGAGCCACAAGAGATAGAACTAGTTGATTCTCTTAACGCTACAGCCTGTATTTATATTAATAGTTCACGTAATTTATGCCAAGAGGGCAGCCTTAATGGCTGTTGACTGAATGAATCCAACCCCACCTTGATTTATCCTATTGGCAATGCTTCACAGTGGGATTTAGAATGGTGCAACGTTACCGTGAGAAATCGATCTCTTGCAGCCCCTGGAACGTTTTTCCCTCGAAAGTTACCCAGAGGGTTTTTCCTAATTTGTGGGAATCGTGCCTGGTCAGGTATTCCATCCAGGCCTGTAGGTGGGCCCTGTACCTTTGGCCAACTGAGTCTTGCACTTCCACAGCACCATCCTAATGCTACACACCGAACACGATGGCAGAGGTCTTTAACAGAAACTATAACACCTGAATGTCAGGATGACCTCACGCTATGGAGCAAATCAGAAGTGCTTTTTACCTCCCTTTTTGTTCCTGGTGCAGCTGCGGCACGAGCCCATCGTCACTTAGAAAAACTGGCATGTTGGGTAGTTAAACAGGCAAACGGTACCAGCCGAGTGTTGTCTGAACTTGCAGAAGACCTGAGTTCAGTCCAACACGCCCTGCTTCAGAATAGAGCAGCTATAGATTTTCTACTCTTAGCCCACGGCCATGGCTGTGAAGACTTTGAAGGAATGTGCTGTATGGATCTTGAGGATCATTCTAAGTCCATCCACGCCGAAATTAAGAATTTGATTGAACACTCCCAAAAAATAAAAAAAGACTCCGGATTTTTCGGATTAGAAGGACTTACAGAGTGGATGGGCTTAGAAGGATGGACGAAAAGTGTGATTAAATCCTTAATGCTGTTGCTAATAATTGTTTTGCTTGGTTTACTTATGCTTAGCTGTATAATGTCATGTGTAAAAAATTTAATTTTGAAGTCAGTCAATATGACTATGATCATGCAAAAAGAAAACAGGGGAAGTGTTGAGAGTCTTTCTGAAGAATGGCTAAAAAGCAAAGGTCATGATAACACAGCAGGCTTAGTAAAGATGCAGACACTGAGTCCTTGATCAAGAGGTTGCATAGATAACAGAATGTGCATTCAGATAAGTAAGAAGACAGAAACCATATGGAAGAGGAAGATAAGACCACCGTGTTTGCAGATCCCACGGAATAGCGCCCACCAATGAGGAGCTCGACTTTTGCAATATGTATGAGCTAATTAGTAGTACTATAAGTATGTGTAGTTTATGATAATAAACGAGACTTGCTGAACATCATGCCTTGAGTGCTTGTCTCCCGTGACTCCACCCGACATATATCAAACCAGGAGTCCCGTGGAAAGGAAATATATATGGACAGACAGATTCTTGATAGCTGTTTCAGAGAGATGTTTATTTCTCCAGCCGCATGGCCGGGGCTCTGCCGAGGAACTGTTCCAGTCACCGGACCAAGGGTCCTTCTGCCCGCGCAGGGAACACAAACCAACCACTGGGAACAAGGCTGAGCAGGGGCAGGGAAAGCCCGTGTCTGTCCCCTCAGGGCCCCTCTCCCAGGGCTACATGGCAGGGGAGGGACCCCAACAAATATTGGAGTCAAAATATATGCCGATGGAAGAATATTTTCGTGAATATTGTTTAATGACGGAGACTGTTGAGCAATGTCAGCTGTGTCTTGGCGAAAGGAAGCCTGGCGCAGGGACTGTGCGGCCCAGGCCACGTGCACCGAGTGCTATGCGAGCAGCAGCGAGGCAGTTCCCGCGTGCGGGCGGAGCCAAGCGAGCCACAGTGTCGGTGGCGGAGCGGGGCGCAGTGGGAGCGGCGGACCCGGCGGTGCCCACCCAGCCGCGCGCAGCGCGTGTTGGAACAAGCCCCGGGAATGCCCGACCGAGAGGGACGGCGTGCAGGCGGCGGCTGGCGGCGGCCGGCCGGCGGCTGGCGGCAGCGTTGGTAGAATGGAGCCGCGCCCAGCCGAAAGGCGCGCTAGAGCAGGGCGCGGGGGGGTCGTCGCTCGGGGGCCCGGCCGAGATGTGGGTACAGCGCCTGGCATCAGCAGCGAAGCTGCGACCAGACGAGGCGACGCACGGAGAACTGAGCAGCGCGGCCCGGCCCGGCCCGCGCAGCCCCGAACACGACCCCGGGAAGAGCGCGCAGGCACCAGCAGCCCTGACAATTCCAACACGGGAGCGACCGAAAGAGAGAGCAAAGACGCAGCGAGACAGAAAACAGCAGCCACTCGGAAAAAGGAAAAGATCATAGTACCTAAGATCTTAGGGATAGTAAAATGGTATAATGTTAAGCAAAATTATGGTTTTATAACAAGGTGTGACAACCAGCAAGACATATTCGTGCATAGAACTGCTATTAAAAAGAATAACCCTGAAAAATGCATCCCAAGCTTGGGAGATGGAGAGGTGGTAGAATTCAAAATTATACGAGGTAGAAAAGGGTTACAAGCATCGCAGGTCACTGGGCCTGATGGTGTTCCTGTAAAAGGCAGTATATATGCAAAAAATCGTAGTCATGTTAGACAATATCTCCATTGTAAGCCCCCCCTACAGTCTCCCTTTCCTAATCCCACCTTTCCCTTTTACCCTATGTCCTATTACCCTCAGTGTATTCCCAATCCGTTTTTTCGTCCATGGTTTCCCTCACAAAACCATGCTTTTGCCAATTGTTTCCCCAAAAATCCCTTTCCAATGCCGAGTGGGGGATGAAAAGGGGGAGGGAAGAAGTTAAACCCTCTCCTGCCTCAGTTTCCCCACAAAGCATGCTCAGAGAGTTCTGTCTCCCTTCTGACAGCCCTAAGATGTTCCCCAGAATCTGTTTAGACATTTAAAGGCTCAGGAGGGTGGCTTGTTTTGTTTTGAAACTGTTCTTGTTATGTTTATCCAGTTGTTTTCATTCTCCTTTTATTAAAATAAAATGGGTGAGATGTTGGGGTCTTCTCTCCCCGTTGTGTAGCCCTGGGAGAGGGGCCCTGAGGGGACAGACACGGGCTTTCCCTGCCCCTGCTCAGCCTCGTTCCCATTGGTTGGTTTGTGTTCCCCTGCGCGGGAAGAAGGACCCTCGGGTCCGGTGACTGGAACAGTTCCTCGGCAGAGCCCCGGCCATGCGGCTGGAGAAATAAACATCTCTCTGAAACAGCTATCAAGAATCTGTCTGTCCATATATATTTCCTTTCCACGGGACTCCTGGTTTGGTATATGCGTGTTGCAGTATCCCCACTGCAACACTAGTTCGGGGGCTGTTTTCCCTTTTTGATGACCCTTGCAATGCATGATAGCTACTTCCGTAGGCTTCCAAATGCTCTGTAAAAGTGCAAGAATCTGTTTAGCATGCTTAACTTTATTACCTTGAGCAGCCAGCAGGCCACGTTCCTTCCAAATAGCTCCGTGGGCATGAACAACACTGAAGGCATATTTGGAATCAGTCCACATGTTCACCTTCTTCTCCTCACTCAGTTCTAGAGCTCTCGTTAGTGCAATGAGTTCAGCCTTCTGTGATGATACATCTGGAGGTAAGGCTTTTGCCTCAATGATTTTATCTGAGGTGGTTACAGCATAACCGGTCATCCTCCTACCGTTTCTCATGAAGCTGCTCCCATCAGTGTACAGTTCCCAGTCTGGATCTTTCAAAGGAACATCTTTCAGGTCTGGTCTGCTGGAATAAGTTTCCTCTATTGTCTGCAAACAATCATGCTCAGGAAAACTGTCAAGTAACGTGGATGATAAAAACATCACAGGGTTTACCACAGAAGTTGTCTTTAGAGTAACATCATACTGTTCTAACAACACAGATCGGTATTTGAGCATCCTGCTAGGGGAGAGCCAGTGTCCCCCCTTTTGCTCCAGCACATTTATCACTGTATGGGGTACATACACGACAATGTGCTGCCCAAGGGTGAATTTACGGGCCTCCTGTATCAGAAGGACTGTTGCTGCCACAGCTTTCAAGCATCCTGGACAACCCTGGGCTACATTGTCTAGTTGTTTTGAGAAATAGGCCACAGCTCTTCGCTGGTCTCCAAGGTGCTGTGCCAGTACCCCCAGGGCAACATTCAGTCGCTCATGTGTAAAGAGTTCAAAAGGTTTAGTCAAGTCTGGCAGCCCCAGAGCTAGGGCTGACATCAAGGAATGTTTCAGCTGTTTAAATGCAGCCCTGGCATTCTCTGTCCACATGATTGTCCCCTTTTCAGCTGCTTTAGGGACCTCATATAAAGGTCTCACCAGTATACCATAGTTTGATATCCACAGGCGACACCAACCTACCATTCCCAGGAAGGCCTGCATCTCCCTTACGGTATGGGGTTCTGGAAGTCGACAGATGGCTTCCTTCTGTTCTCTGCTGAGTTGTCGATGTCCACGGAAAATTTCTGGGCCCAGGTATACTACTGTTTCCTGGCAACCTGTGCCTTCTCTTTCGAGACCCGATACCCACTTTGGCCCAAAAAGTTCAACAGACTTACAGTGAGCTCGATGCAGTCATCTCGTGTCTTGGCTGCTATCAAGATGTCATCAACATACTGGAGAACCGCTCCTCCTGGTTCTTGTTTCCTCCAGTCCTCAAGCTCCTTTGCCAGCTGGTTTCCGAATATCGTCAGGCTGTTTTTGAATCCTTGTGGTAAAACTGTCCAGGTGAGCTGGGTCTTCCTCCCTGTTTCTGGATTCTCCCACTCAAAGGCAAAGAGTTCTTGGCTATTCTTATGCACAGGAATGCAGAAAAAGGCATCCTTGAGATCTAAAACAGTGAACCACCCTAATTCATTGGTTAGTGTTGCCAAAAGTGTGTAAGGATTCACTACCACTGGGTGTATGTCCTCTGTTATCTTGTTGATTTCCCTCAAATCCTGTACCAACCTGTAGCTTTTACCATCAGCTTTCTTTACTGGCAAGATTGGTGTGTTGTACCTGGATTCACATTCCACTAACAACCCAAATTTGAGAAACTTTTCAATCACAGGTACTAATCCCTTACGAGCTTCTAATTTCAGAGGATATTGTCTTTGTCTTACTGGTGTAGCTCTTGTTTTGAGTGTGATACTCACAGGTTCAGCTTTTTTGGATCTCTCAGGAGAATCATTGGCCCACACTATTTGAATGACAGCTTCTTTAACTTCTTTGGGAATTTTTCCATGGCATTCTTGTACAAGTATAGCAGCTGCTTCGATAATTTTAGATTCTGGGATTATAACTTTCATTCCCCTTTCTTTTGAAAACTTAATTTCTGCTTCTAGGTTTTCTAATAAATCTCTGCCTAATAATGGCATTGGGGAATTTGGCATATACAGGAACTGGTGAGTGACCCAGTGTTTTTCCAATTTAAATTTTAAAGGTTGGAAAAAAGGCTTTGTTTTATTTCCTTCTGTAGCTCTAATCACATCCACAGTGTCTTGACTCAGTTTACCTTTTAAAGTATTTAACACAGAATACGTTGTTAACTCAACAAACACTCCTTTCTGGTATGGCTTCAGCTTTTCCATCTGTTCTGGGACATTGGGATCCTAGCCAGGGTTTGCTAGGGGATAGATATCATTAACTGACCCTTGAAGACTCCCAGTTGCAATTTGAATTTCTATAGCAGATACAGCAGCTTTGTTGACCATTTCTCTCTCTGTTTTATCCAATAATTCATCTAGCATAACATTTAGATCACCCCAATCTGGGTTTTGGGATTTTATGGCCATTTCTACATGCATAGCTACTCTTTCCGGGTTGTCCCTGTACTTCCCAGTTGAGTTTTTCCACTGCTGTAATTCTCGGAGAGAAAATGGTGCCTTTATATAAATGACTCCTTGATTTCCCACAGCCTGTCTCAGAGGTGCTTCTAATGCAAGTTCTTCCTCCCCCCCTTTACCTGCTTTGGACCTTGTGTGTTTAGCGATGGGACTGACTGCTCTCATAGCTTCTCGGGCTATCCTGCCTCTCCTTCTACCACCCTCCCCGTGAGAACCATCTGTATCAAAATCATCCCATTCGCTTTTAATTGAAATTGGTTCATTGGTTTTAAAACTTGTTCCAGGCAAATGTTGATCAGGAACTGTCTCGCTCTTTGCGACAGTGGAAGGGTAGGGAGGCAGGGGCTGCAAGCAGCTTGTCCCGTCCCTAGCTCTGCAAGAGCCGCCTGGGTCGGGGCCATCGCATCTGCCCTCAGCTTTAACACTGCCTGTGCCGCAGGGTGGGGAGAGCGAGCGGCTCCTCCTGCCTCTGGGTCGGAAACTTGCGGTTCTCTGTATTGGGGAATGTCGCCGCAATTGCCCGTGTCCATTTCTACCTTCACTTCTGTGTTCAGGGTACTCGGGGAAAGGCGGCCAGCCTGCCCCTTCCCCTCCCCCTTCCCCGTCTCTGTTTCTGGAAAAGTCAGGGGGCAGCGGCCAATCTGCACCTTCTCTGCCTCTGGATCGGTCAGGGGGCGGTGGCCAATCCACCCCTTCCCTGCCTCTGGAAAAGTCAGGGGGCGGTGGCATACCTGCCTCTTCTCTGCCTCTGAAAAAGGGGGCGGTGGCCAATCCACATCTCCCCTACTTCCGCGCCCGCCCTCTGCCCCTGACGAGGCTGGGGATGGGGGGCCCCGCGCCGCTCCTCCGTCTTGGAGCCGGCCTCTCGCCCCCTCCCCTGCCCCCGCTTGGACAGCGGCAGGGACAGCGGAGGCGGCAGCGGCGGCGGAGGCGGCAGTGGCAGTGGCAGTGGGGGAGCCACTGCTCCCCCATCCCCCACCCACACCTGTGCTGGCTGCCCTGGCGGTGGAGTCGGTGGCGGCGGCGGCGGCGGTGGTGGCGGCGGTGGTGGGGGAGCCACTGCTCCCCCATCCCCCTCCGTGCGGGCTGCCCCGGCGGTGGAGTCGGTGGTGGCGGCGGCGGTGGGGGGGGAGCCACTGCTCCCCCATCCCCCGCCCCCACTTGTGCAGGCTGCCCCGCCGGCGGAAGCGGAGGCGGTGGCGGTGGCGGCGGCGGAGCCGCCACTCCCCCACCCGCCCCCGTGCGGGCTGTCCCGGCGGTTGAACAGGGTGGGGAGACCCTCTCCCATTGCGCAAAGCTGGTGCTACCATATCTGTATCTATCATATCAATTTCTCTGTCCGTATTAGTATACGAGTCAGCTTGCTGCGTCTTTTTCTTTCCATTTTTCTTCCTCAAAGTCATTTCCATATTACTTTTGTCTACCACATATGCTTCTTCCCTGTTCAAATACATAGTAAAAAGTTCTGCATATCTTAGTTCATCAAACCTACGTGATGATATCAATTCTACCATCAGGTCATTAATGATGTTATTGTCCAAACTCCCATAGCGAGGCCAATTTCCTTGACTTAATTTTAAAGTCGGCCAAACCCGTGTGGACAATTTAATCAATTCTCGGGGGTTCAAAGTAGTTTTTCGCCCTGTCAGCCATTTCCAGTGTTTTATTATCAGCTCTAATGGGCTGTTAGGAGGGATTTTTTCATTCACACCGCCCATGTTTGCTCACAGACAGGAAAACTCTGCCAGAGGAAAACTCTTAACTCCGGAATTCAGCCTGCAATCTGGCCTTGGAATTCCGATTTCCCGGGCAGTTTATCTAGCTTACTAGACAAACACTTTAGAACAGCACTTTAAAATACTAAAAAGCAACTAGTTTTAGCAAGCAGTAAATGCGCGCGCGCGCTAAAATCTGGTCTCAAAAGGATTCAAACCCACAACTCCCGACGTCTGAACTAACCAACCAACCAACCAACCAACCAGCCAAGCAACCTCTGAGCCACTCCTGCGGCTGTGTAGGGTGCAGCCTCTGGGCTCCTGTGGACTCCACAGAGGGCATCCCCTCCTTTCCACAGTTTGCAGGGGAAAAGTTTAAGCTTTCCCCTTTCGTGGGCTTTTATGCCCCCAACCTTTCCAACCCCCTCGGAGATCTCCTTCCCTAGTGCTAGCACAGTCTTAGTAGTATTGATCCCCTTTTCACTCACCTCTTTCCGTGCTTCTGCCTTTCCGTGCTGGGTCCTAAAGTCCTGGTCACAGTCTTAGATTGTTGCTCCGGCCCCTCTGTAATTTGCCGGCAAAGACAGGGGCAAAGCAAGATGTGTTCCAACCCAAGACTGCGAGTTTCAAGGTCTTTAGGGTCCCTTCGTGGTCGCCAGCAACTGATGCCTTTTCCTGGTCTTAAAATCAAGAGGCATACACGGTTAGAAGGGGAAAAGGGATTTTACCTTGGTATTTATTTTAAGGATCCTTAGGTGTACACGTCCAGGTCATATGCATCGAGATGCACCCCGCCGAGTCTGTGTCTTCCCCCCCCAACATTGGGTATAACATTATAGATTTTACTAATTAGCATATCTATCAAAGATTCCCCAATGAGAGGCTCAAGTGAGCCCCCTCCCCAAGGAACCTTCCCCTGGATGGTTCTATCTTGGTTTACAGAATATGTTCTGGAGAGGACCTTGGGGTCTGGGGCACACTAATCCCTAGCTACGAAGCTTCTAAAATGTTTAGTCTCTTAGCTTGACAAACAAGTCTAAGAATGTAGGCAAAAAGCACTAGGAATACAGAAGTTGTAAAAAGGTATAACAGGGGTATAAAAGAAAAGGCAAAAATCTTCATGGCATCAGACTCAACAGCTGTGAGGTGTGGCAAACCAATATCACCCATTTCCCAGCCTTTGGCAGGCTCAAGTACCTCCATGTCTCAGTAGACACATTTTCCAGGGCCGTGTTCGCATCAGCCCATGCTGGTGAGAAAGCAGCTGATGTGGAATGGCACCTGGTCCAGGCTTTTGCCATGCTTGGTGTCCCACAAAAGATCAAAACAGACAATGGGCCCGCATATGTGTCAAACCGGCTATGAAGGTTTCTGCAGTCCTGGGGAATCAAGCACACCACTGGCATTCCACACTTGCCGATAGGACAGGCGATCGTCAAAAGGACTCACCAATCGCTGAAAGGGCTCCTTGAATGCCAGAAGGGAGGCTTCGAGCTGAATTCTCCTGTCGTTTGACTCAGCCAAGCCCTCTTCACATTAAACTTTCTAAACTGCACCTTTGAGGAGCTCGATCCACCTGTCCTGAGCCACTTCTACAATGAGGCAAGAGCGAGACTAAAGGAGAAGGTGCCTGTGCTTGTCTGGGACCCAGAAACCGAGGAGGTACAAGGACCTTATGACCTAGTTACTTGGGGATGAGGACACGCATGTGTCAGTACATCATCCGGACTGCACTGGATCCCCAAGAAATGCGTCAAGCCCTACATACTACCAAAGGCAGTCGAGGCCAGCCCCAGCAAACATCAAGAGCCTTCAGACAACAGCAGTCCCAAAGACATCACAGTGGCTGCATGGAGGAGGAAAAGACGCCCATCTGAAGACGAGGTTGTGAACAAGCAAAACACTCTCTTCCTGTGGTACCTCGACCCTTACCCTATTTTTTATCTTATTTTACAGAATCACAGAATCACAGAATAACGAGGTTGGAAGACACCTCCAAGATCATTGAGTCCAACCCATGTCCTAACACCTCAACTAGACTATGGCACCAAGTGCCATGTCCAGTCTTTTTTTAAACACATCCAGAGATGGTGACTCTACCACCTCTCTGGGTAGGCCATTCCAGTACTTTATTATTCTTTCCGTGAAAAACGTTTTCCTAATGTCCAACCTGTACCTTCCTTGATGCAGCTTGAGACAGTGTCCTCTTTTTCTGTCAGTTGCTGCCTGGTGGAAGAGACCAACACCCGCCTGTCTACAACCTCCTTTCAGGAAGTTGTAGAGTGATAAGGTCATGTCTAAGTCTCCTTTTCTCCAGGCTAAACAATCCCAGTTCCCTCAATCGTTCCTCATAGGGCTTGTGTCCCAAGCCCCTCACCAACCTTGTTGCCCTCCTCTGGACACACTCAAGCATCTCAACGTCCTTCCTAAACTGAGGGGCCCAGAACTGGACACAGTACTCAAGATGTGGCCTTACCAGTGCCAAGTACAGGGGAAGAATGACCTCCCTGCTCCTGCTGGCCACACAATTCCTAATACAGGCTAGGATGCCATTGGCCTTCTTGGCCACCAAGGCACACTGCTGGCTCATATTCAGTTGGCTGTCGACCAGCACCCCCAGGTCCCTTTCCGCCTGGACACTGTCCAGCCACACTGTCCCGCCACACTGTCCCCAGCTTGTAACATTGTTGGAGAGTTTTGTGGCCAAAATGCAGAACTCGGCACTTAGACTTATTAAACTTCATCCTGTTCCACTCTGCCCATCCATCCAATTGATCCAAGTCTCTCTGCAGAGCCCTCCTTCCTTCCAATAGATCGACACAAGCTCCCAGCTTAGTGTCATCTGCAAATTTACTAATGAAAGGCTCAATACCCTCATCCATGTCATCAATAAAAATATTGAACAGAACTGGTCCCAGTACAGATCCCTGAGGGACACCACTGGTGACTGGCCGCCAGCTAGATGCAGCACCATTCACCATCACTCTCTGGGCCCAACCATCCAGCCAGTTCCTGACCCAGCAAAGAGTGCACCTGTCCAAGCCATGGGCTACTAGCTTTTCCAGGAGTATGCTATGGGAGACAGTGTCAAAGGCCTTGCTGAAGTCCAAATATGTAGATACAAAAATGCTGCTAGCAAGAATTTTCTTGCTATTTTCTACATCTGTGAGAGACTTTTCTCTCTCACAGAAGAGGTAGCAGAGCAGGTAAAAAACCAAGCCACCTGCAACCTTGAAAAGTCTTGTTTATGGTATAGTAGAAAAATATTTTGACAATGGATGTTTTAGGATTTTGGCCAATCACCCCAAGGGGTGGCTGATCCTTTGTCCAATTAGACTATGAAGAAAAAGTCGATAAAAGAGTTTGTAAAATAATTAAATAAATCAATCTTGCTGCACAATTCCTGCCTGCTGGATCTTCTCTCCTCCTCCTCCCTATGGTTGCAGGACACGGTGATATACCCTAGGGCCCAGGCCTGTGGTAATATTTGGTGCTGCCCGACGTGATTCTGCACTCTCTGACGTGTCCTGCTGCTGTGAGCCAAGCCGAATTTCTCTAGAGGTACACTGTTTTCCTTCCCCCCTGGGACCGGGAGGTCCGACGGGACTGAGAAATGGCGAACAGCGGCTCACAAACCGACGCTGTGGTAATGGTCTGGAAAGGTGTGTTCAGCATATTGCACACATCCATTCCTGAAAACTCAGTTGGGAATTATTAGATTGGGCTACCTTAAAAGGGATTTCCATGGACAGAGATACTGCCCTGGACTTTGCCTTATGGCAAGAACTGGGCTGTGCTGTCCAGCACAAACTCCCGTTTGGGGACCCATCAGTGTTAGAATTATACAAAACCTGGCGTTCGTTATTTATTCTGCTGACAGACCTTGACTGTGATAGCAGGGCTGGCTCGCCTATCCCGGTGATGAGTGACGGAGGAATGGCCGAGGGGGACCCCGCTGACCGGTCTTCCGGGGCAAATGATGGAGGATTCGGAAAAACCCCCCCCGGCTCCACAAGCAGAGCCTGCGCTGCCTCACCCTGCACAGTCGCAGGACTCCGCAGCCCCCAGGGACCCCGCGCCGGCAGAGGCAGGGGTATCGGGACAGCGGGAGGGCGCACAGTATGCCTTGCCACTCAGCTCGGCGACGGCCATGGCTTATCCAGGGCCTCGAATTAGTGGTTTAGCGAATTGGACCCCCGTGGCGGCTCCTAGCCCGGTTGCGTATGCACCAACAGAGCCAAAATTGCCCAGATGTCCCTTCTTAGCTGGCGTAGCACCGGGCGTGACTGCTCCGAGACTGCCTGGGTGTGGTCCGCTGCCCTCCTTGGCGCTGGACTGTTCTGCACTGCTGCAGAACCGAGCCATCGAACTTTTAATACAGCATCTGCCTTTGCTGACAGAGTTACCGAACATATCCCGGCAGCTGGGAGAATTGCTCAGCCTGCAAAAACAGCTGCTGCAGATAACAGAGGCACCCTGCCCTGCGGGGTCCACCGGGCCCGCGCCGCCAGCACCGCCCCCTCCGCCCGCAGGAGCCGCGGCTCCAAACCAAGGAGCAGCGCGGCCGGCGGCGAACCCGGAAGTAGCGCTGCCGTGGGAAAACCCGAACGCGGCCGGGGAGCAAGTGATGAGCACGGCACCGGGCGCAGCTGTAGCCCCAGAGATGGCGGCAGCAGGTCCAGTACCGGTTCGGTCGGGACTGGCCAAGACGGCATCCCGTAAAGAAGCTGCTGTTCAAACTGCAGCGCAGCCAACTGCAGTCTGTACTGTCTGTTCTGGCTCTAGCGAACTTAGCCAAAGTGCCCCTCTCCGTCCACCTCTGTTCGCTCCCAGTGTCTCAGAATTGCCTTTGCCTGATGACTCATCATCTAGAGGTGAGGCAGATAAGGTTCTGGCCCCAGGTCGTAAGGCGGCTGTAGCCGGGCGGCGAAGGAAAAGGCTGCGCCAGTCTCGCCCCTGGACCTTTCAGGACTGCACGGTAACAGTGCCTCCGACCCACTACAATCGCTTCGTAGAGTCAGTTAAAATGCGAGCATTGGAGGAGGGTGACTGGAGGTTATTGGAAATCCTTGGAATGCCAAATAGATTTGAGGATTCTGGGGGTAACCGAGAAGCTGTTACACTCCATCCACAGGCTGTGCCAGAAGTTCAGGATGGTAGTGACTCCCCAAAAGGGGAGATCCAAGCTTTCCCAGTGTATAAGGCTCTCCCAAATTCTGGCGAGCGTGATAAGCATGAGGTAATTGCTTGGAAGGTTGCCCAGGACCTGCAATCCAAGGTGGCACAACATGGGCTAGGTTCTGCTGAGGTTATGCAGACAATAAGGGTGATAAATACAGATTTGCTTGCTCCATTTGATATCAGACACTTAGGTCAAATTCTATTTCAACCTGTACAATTTACAGTTTTTGAGAAAACCTGGAGAAAGCTGGCCGACAAGGCTGCATTAGGGAATATGCAGCTCCCTGCTGAGGATCCTAGACAGACAGTGGGAATGGATGCTTTGATGGGGACTGGTCCCTTCTCTGATCCCAGTCTACAGGGTATTTTGTCCTCTAGCGTCTTGCATCAAGCTCAACAGGGTGGCATGGCTGCCCTGTTGAAAACCATAGAGTTGTCTGCACCTAGAAAGCGATATACTGAAATAGTTCAAGGGAAATCAGAGTCGTTCCTCTCTTTTGTAGAGAAAGTCACTGCCTCTCTCGAGAAGCAGGTTGAGGATGATGGGTTAAGACGGTTGTTGTTAAGGCAGTTAGTGAGAGATAACACAAATGAGGAGTGCAGAAAAATCATCGATGCTTTGCCAGGGGATCCTGAGGTAACAGACATGGTCAAAGCCTGCGCTTAGGTGGGATCTGGGAACCAGAGAAGGTCTGCTTTGGCTGCGTTCCTGCAGCCTGTTCACACATCTTCTGATAGTGAACCAAAGCAACCCAAACAGGCGAAAAACGGAAGCGGCCTAAGCTGAGCCAAAAAGAGAACACACCGATCCCCCAGTGCAAGAGGTGTGGCAGACCAGGGCATTGCTCAGACTATTGTAGATCCCTGACTCATGCCGATGGTCGGCCGTTGTCGGGAAACATCCGCCGGGGTGCAAGGAGGGGGAATTGCTCTCCGATGCAGTCGCTTCCCCAGAGGGTGGCACAGGTACAGGCACAGGCCTACTCAGCCACCCTAGAGATGGCACCCAGGGATCAGACGGTTTTGACGTCCATACCTCAGCCACAGTCATCTTAGACTCTAGCGGTATTTATAAGGTTCCCTTGGATGCATATGGACCCCTAGCCCAGGGATCCAGTGCAATGCTGGTGGGAAAACCTGACGTTGCCCATCAAGGAATCTTAGTGCACTCAGGAGTTATTGATGCTGACTTTAAAGGTCAGATTTGTGCTATGGTCTCCACGCAAAACCCCCCGGTCGCTATTCCTGAAAAGACCTGCCTTGCTAAATTAGTGCCTTTTAAGTCTTGTGTCCCCAGGATAGAACAACAAACTCACTAAGATAACAGCAGTGGATCTACGGGACTTCCGCAGGCCTTCTGGACTGCAGACATCTCTGACCAAACGCCACAGATGACATGTACCCTGATCCTGCCGAACGCCCGTCGGCCCCAGACTCGGCTTCGAGGTTTGATTGATACGGGTGCTGATGTAACTATCATCTCCTTCTCTGCACGGCCTCCCTCATGGCCTTTAGCCCCAGTGGGATCGGCCATCGCAGGATTAGGAGGAACCACACAGAGCTATTTAAGCGAACGGCCTGTGTTGGTGAAGGACTCAGAGGGGCACACAGCTACAATTAGGCCTTATGTTGCTACCACTTCCCTTAACCTTTGGGGACAGGACATGTTGGCAGCTTGGGGCGTACTGATTGGGACAAATTTTATGCATGGGTCACTGTGCATAAGGGCGCACAGTATCCTACACTGCCTTTGAGGTGGTTCATTAACACACCAATCCGAGTCAGACTCTGCTCAGTTAGTTGAATTAAGGGCTGTTATCATGGCTGTTCAATGATTCTTACAGGAACCTTTGAATTTGGTTACTGAAGCCGACTAGAAAAAGCTTTGTATACAATTAATCACCTTACAGTACCACAAAATTCAAATAATCCTGTTATTCTTAATCATTTTCTCTCATTGCAGTCTGCAGGCGACAGACAGCTGCCCCGGGCAAAAGTCTGGGTGTGGAATTTACTCACTAACCAGTGGGAAGGCCCTCATGAGCTTATTGTTTTGGGTCATGGGTATGCTTGTGTTTCCACAGATACTGGGGTACGGTGGCTACCTTCAAAATGCGTTCGCCCTGACCTGCGGCACCAGAGGCAGAACAGGCAACCTCCAAATGATGACCAGAACGCCAACCATCCAAATGGCGACCAGAATGTAGATCATCAGCCTAATGACTCTTCTGATGATGACCAAGATGCCAACCATCAGGTAGATGGTCCTTCCACAAGCAGAGACTGGGATGGTCCTTCGACAAGCAGAGACTGCACTTTAAATTTCTTGTTATGGAGTCAGATAGTCAAAGCCTTAAGGACATATTTAGAATTAATAACTGATGTAGATTTCTATTTAGGATTAATAGTAGAGTTGTTATCAAACAAAAAGGGGGAATTGTGGATACAAAAATGCTGCTAGCAAGAATTTTCTTGCTATTTTCTACATCTGTGAGAGACTTTTCTCTCTCACAGAAGAGGTAGCAGAGTAGGTAAACAACCAAGCCACCTGCAACCTTGGAAAGTCTTGTTTATGGTATAGTAGAAAAATATTTTGACAATGGATGTTTTAGGATTTTAGCCAATCACCCCAAGGGGTGGCTGATCCTTTGTCCAATTAGACTATGAAGAAAAAAGTCTATAAAAGAGTTTGTAAAATGATTAAATAAATCAATCTTGCTGCACAATTCCTGCCTGCTGGATCTTCTCCTCCTCCTCCTCCCTATGGCTGCGGGACACGGTGATATACCCTAGGGCCCAGGCCTGCGGTAATACAAATAGACAACGTCCACAGCCTTTCCCGCATCTACCAAGCAGGTCACCTGATCATAAAAGGAGATCAGGTTGGTCAAACACGACCTACCCTTCGTAAACCCATGCTGGCTGAGTCTGATGCCCTGGCCATCCTGTAAGTGCTGCGTGATAGCACTCAGTATAAACTGTTCCATTACCTTACCTGGTACTGAGGTCAGGCTAACTGGTCTGTAATTACCAGCATTCTCCTTCCTACCCTTTTTGCAAACAGGCGTCTCTTTAGCCAGCTTCCAATCATCTGGAGCCTCACCAGTGAGCCATGACTCTTGGTAGATGATAGAGAGCGGTTTTGCAAGCTCATCTGCCAGCTCCCTCATCACCCTGGGATGGATCCCATCTGGTCCTATTGATTTATGAATATACAAGTGTCTCAGCAGTTCTCTGACTGCCTCTTCTTGGATAACAAGAGGACCATTCTGCTCTCTGACACCATCTATCAACCCCTGAGGACAGTTGTCTAGAGGACAAGCTTTCTTCTCACTAAAGACTGAGGCAAAGAAGGCATTAAGCACTTCCACCTTCTCCTCATCTTTAGTTAGTAGGTTACTTACCTCATCCAATAAGGAACAAAGGTCGGTCTTACCCTTCCTTTTACCATTAATATATTTGTAAAAACTTTTTTTATTACTTTTAACAGAAGTTGCCAATTTAAGTTTGAACTGAGCTTTGGCCTCCCTAATTTTTTTTCTACATGCCCTAGCAGCCCCCTTAAACACTTCCTGAGAAACCCAACCCACCTTCAAAAGACAATTCATCTTCTTTTTATTTCTAAGTTCCTTCAAAACCTTGTTGCTCATCCAGGCTGGACATTTGCCTCATCAACTCATCTTTCGGCACACAGGGACAGTCTGTTCCTGTGCCCTCAAGATCTCTGTTTTGAAACACACCCATCTCTCCTGAACTCCTTTGTTTTCAAGGGTTGTTTCCCAAGGAACTCTCTGAATAAGTCTCTTAAACAGGCCAAAGTCTGCCCTCTGGAAGTCCAGTGTAAAGGTCTTATTGATATTCCTCCTGATTTTACCAATTATCGAGAATTCTATAATTTCATGATCACTGTGCCCCAAGTGGCCTCCAACCTCCACATCATCCACCAGTCCATCTCTATTTGTGAACAACAGGTCTAACATAGTCCCTTCCCTGGTGGGTTAGCCCACCAGTTGCGACAAAAAGTTATCCTCCACACACTCTAAAAACTTTCTAGACTGCCTTTTTTTCTGCTGTATGAAGTTCCCAGCATATGTCTGGTAGGTTGAAGTCGCCTACAAGAACAAGGGCTGACGATCCTGAAACATTCTCCAGTTGCTTATAGAATAAGTTGTCCACCTCTTCATCCTGGTTGGGTGGATGATAACAGATCCCCAGTAGGATGTCAGCCTTGTTGGCCTTCCCCTTAATTCTTACCCATAAACATTCAACTTCATCGTAATTAGTTTCAATATCTATGACATCCAAAACCTCCCTAATATAAAGGGCTACCCCTCCACCTCTTCTCACTTTTCTGTCACTTCTGAAGAGCTTGTAGCCATCCGGTGCAGTGCTCCACCTATTTGACTCATCCCACCATGTTTCCGTTATAGCAATTACATCATAGCTTTGTTGTAATACCATAGTCTCCATCTCCTCTTTTGTTACCCATGCTGCATGCATTAGTATACATGCACCTCAGCTGGGCTACTGATTTCACCCCTAACTCAGGCTTGCCACCCTTAGGCCTGCTTCCAGATAGCCCTGCTTCATCCCCTTCCCCCTTCAAAACTAGTTTAAAGCCCTCTCAACGAGTTCTGCCAGCTCATGAGCTAAAATTCTTCTACCCTTAACAGAGAGATGCAGCCCATCCAGTTCCAGCAGGCCAGGTGCCATAAGGGTTGCCTCATGGTCAAAGAACCCAAATTTCTGCTGGTGACACCAACCCTTGAGCCACTTGTTGATAATGTGGGCTCTCCTATTCCTTTCACTGTATTTTTCTGCCACCAAAGGGACTGAGGAAAAAACTACTTGCGCTCCTGCCCTATCAATCACCTGACCCAGTGCTCTAAAGTCCCTTTTAATTGCTCTGACACTCCTCTTTTCAATCTCATCACTGCCAGCCTGGAATATCAGCAATGGGTAATAGTCAGAGGGCTGAATCAGCCCAGGAAGTCTCTCAGTGATATCCCGTACCCAGCCCCCAGGGAGGCAGCAGACCTCCCTGTGGGTTGGGTCTGGTCAGCATATGGGACCCTCTGTTCCCCTCAGAAGTGAGTCCCCTACTTCTTCTTTTCTTTTTAACATTAGAGGTGGTAATCTGTCCTGCAGATAAAACATAATTGGGAGGCTCACTGGGTAGATCATTTTCTTCTAAATCATCTGGCTCATCCTCTAAATCCAGGGTCTCATACCTATTCTGAAGTGGTACTTGGGTTGGTGATGGGGGTCAGAAAGAATTTCTATTATTACCTCCCTGAACAGGGACACATTTCCACTTCCCTTCATCGACCAGGTCCCTTCCTATTACCTGGCAATAGGAGGCATGGGAGTCTTCTGACTCCTGGTGGGCCTCCCTCAAGGATGTAAGGGTGGAGCTCCACCCATCTATTTCCCTTTCACTATCCCTAATACTCCTTAGTCTTTCAACTTCTCCCCTAAGCTCGGCCACTAGGGAAAGGGGGTTATTTAGTTGTTCATACCTCAGGCAAGCTTCTTCTGCCATGGCCCCAGGAACTACTGATAGGCTCAAACACTCTGCACAGGAAGGGGTCTGTACAGACACATCCTTTTTGGAGGGCTCGATTTGGTTATGCACACTTGTATTAACCACAGTTTTTCATCTCATGGAAACCATTTTTAATAAAGACAACAATATGACCTTACTTGCCAAAAACCTGCAACTCTGCCTGCTTGCCCTGCCTGCGCGAACTGCTGAGCAAACTGCCATGCCATGCCCCTGTTTGCCTGCTCCGTGTCGCCGCGCTCCCTTAGAGGCCTCTTATAAGCTGTCCTCTGACTCACTGGCAGAGGAAGTCCCATGTAGTGGTTTGGTCCAAAATACTCATTACTTACTTATTTGCCTTCTGTGAGATAAGAATTAGGAGAAAGTAAAGCAGGAACAAAATTTAAAAGAATATAAAGAAGTTTATTAACAGACCTAAAAGAAGAAAAAAAAAATTATACCACAACTTCAGAACACTTCTCCTCCCCCCACCTTTCTCACTTCTCCCACTGACAATGTAAAAAGACAACCCTTGAGATTTTCAGTCAGTTTACCACTTCTATAATAACCTTTTTCAGTTCACTTAGGGAGAGGAGTCTCTCTTGCTCATGCTATGGAGACATCTCCACAAGAAGTTCTCTCATGGCTTCAGTATCACAGCGAGACAGCTGCCCATGTTGGTTCTCTGCTCGCATGTAAGAGTCCCTTCCCCAGACTTACAGCTTTTCCCACAACTGCTTTCGAGGGTTCAATCTTGAGCTACTGGGGTACCATTTTAAGGTTGAGCTGTTCAAAGAACAAAAGTTCTCTTCACCCATCTCTGGGAGCATTTCATCTCTAAGAATATAAGAATAGAGGCCCTCCCCCTTCCCTGGGAGCAAAAGGGTCCTCATCATCTTCATCTCTAGAACTATCTCTGGGAGCATCTCTAGGAAGAGAGGTCTTCTACTCTTGATTTGGAGCAAGAGTCCTCATCACTTCCATCTCTCCCTGTTCAAACGTCTCATCAAATTACAGCTGCTTCAGCATTTGCTTATTTCAGCACAAGTACTTTTGCTCAGAAGTACAGTTTTAACGCTCCAACACCCCATGCTTTCATGAAATTACAACGGGTACTCTGCTATATGTAGTGGTTTGGTCCAAAATACTCATTACTGTTTATCTGCTGTGAGATAAGAATTAGGAGAAATGCAAAGCAGGCACCAAACTTGAAAGAATATAAAGAATTTTATTAACAGACCTAAAAGAGGGAAAAAAGAAATTATACCTTACCTTCAGAACTCTCCTCCTCCCCCCACCTTCCTCCCTTCGCCCACTGACAATGTAAAAAGACAACCCTTAAGATGTTCAGTCTGTTTACCATTTCCATAATAACCTTGTTCAGTCCATTTAGAAAGAGAAGTCTCTTCTTGCTCGTGCTATGAAAACATAATCACAACGAGACAGCCGCCCACTTCCAAATATTGTTCAGTCCATTTAGGAAGAGGAGTCTCTCTGCTCGCATGTGAGTCCCTTCCCCCGACTTGCAGCTTTTCCCACAACTGTTTTTGAGGGTCCACACTTGAAGTTTTTGGGGTACAGTTTTAAGGTTGAGCTGTTCAGAAACAAGAACAGAGGCCCTTCTCCTTCCCTGGGAGCAAAGGGTCTTCCTCATCTTCATCTTTAAGACTATCTCTGGGAGCATCTCTAGGGACTGAGGTTTTTTCCTTTCCCAGTTGGAGCAAAAGTCCTCATCTGGTTCATCTCTCCCTGTCCAAACTTCTCATGTGTCCTGGGTTGCAGTGTATTCCATTACCATCCTCATGAGCTGTTGAAATCAGGTGGGGCAGTGTTTCCTTGCCTCCTCCCCCCAGACTATCTTGCTGTTAATGGCCCATCATTGTCCTGCCACATGACTCAGAGATAACTCCCTCCGGACTATCTTCTGTTAATGAGCCTAATCAACACTTGGCCTCATGACTCATTACCCCATTGTGAGATGCTCCACCCAGAGGGAGGAACCAAGCATCCCATCGTGGATGTAAGCTGAGACTGAACACCAGAGACAACACCTTTCCACTGGATTTCCAGAGGACAGGAGCTACACAGCCACCACTGGACCTTCTGAGGAAGAGCAGACCCTTTTTCTACAGGATCACCACTTCAGAGGACTGCAGCCACCATTCTATCAGACTGCTACCACCACCCTGCCTAACAGGGACTCAGGTTGTATCTTGACTCTGTCAGTTTGAACCAGTGTTTTCTTTTAGTTTTTGTTTTTCTGTTTTTTGGTTTTTTTTAACTTCCCCATTAAATTGTTATTCTGACTTGGTGCCTCCCACTGGTTTGTTTTCAAACTAGTACATCATGAAATTACAGTGGCGTCAGCATCTGCCTATGTCAGCGCAGGTGCTTTTGTTTATGAGTTGAACACTCCACCCCCCATATCTTCATGAAATTACAGCGGGATACTCTGATATATCATAGCTTCACAACAGAATTTCAGCTTTAGGCATCTCCTCTTTCTCTTCCCTCAGGTTTTCAGCTCTTCACAGCACTAAAAGGGTTAATCTCACCTCGGCCTTGCAGCTGGAATGTTGCTTATTGCAGTGGAGAGGGGGGAGAGCCAAGCCTGTCCTGCTGCCCACGGCAAGGCACTGGGGGGGTTCCACAGATGGAACAGGCCTTTCGGCTCCAGGATGGCCGTGGCCTGGCCCAGCCTGTCCCTAGCAAGGCCTGGGCCGGGCCCACAGGACCCCGCACGGGGCCTGCAGCCACCTGTCCCAGCACCAGAAACGAGAGAGAGCTTGGGGGGGGAGTTTGTCTATTCTTAAGTGTGTATCACAGAGGCGGTCACAGTTTTAAGTGGTTTAAAGAATTGTCCATATTTGAACTGGCCATCTGATAGGTTCTGTCAGGTCATAGAGAAAGCTCTAGGAAGAACATCACTTCCGAAACTTAGCTTGCTAACCTATAACCTATCATAGTCTATCACCACCATAGCTTTACAACAGAATTTCAGCTTCTAAGCATCTCCTCTTTCTCCTCCATCATGGTTTCAGCTCTTCTTTCTTTATTTAATGTCTGCAGGCTTCATCTGTTCTGGAGGAAACTTACAGCACTAAAAGGGTTAATCTCACCCAGGCCCTGCAGCTGGAATTCGCTTATCGCTGTTGGTCACATGATCTTTGCTGGACAGCAGGCAGCTTCAGCTAAATCTTCAGCCACCCTGGGAGGGGGGTGGCGGGGGGGGGGTGTAGAGCTGGGCCGCGCCATCTGCACACAACAGGGATTTGGGGGAGCAATGGATGGAACAGGGCTGCACGGCTCCATTATGCCTGTGGCCCGGCCCGGCCTGGGCTGAGCAGGGCCCGGCCCAGGCCTGCGGGGCCTCATGGGCCCAGGCCAGTTACCACTCCTCAGGCCAGAAGCAAGAGAGAGAGCTTCCCCGGGGTTTGTCCATTCTTAAATGTGGACCACAGAGGCGGTCAAAATTTTTAAGTGGCTTAAAAAATTGTCAATATTCAAACTAGCCAGTTGATAGGTTCTGTCAGTTCATAGAGGAAGCTGTAAGCACCTCTTTGCAAGAAAATCACTTCCAGAACTATGGTAACCCATGACATCCCACCGTTGCCTGTGTGACTCATAAAGTGATTTTAGTTGATCTTCCTTCCAAAAAGGGGGGATCAGAATGGGATTTGTTGAGTTATACTGAGTTTTGTAATTTTCCTTTGTCATGTACTTCAGTAACATTATGTTTCTGTTTCCCTAGAGGAGCTTACCCCAAACACCCGATACCCAATATGTCCAGCAACCTTGTGCTCCTGGCCCTGGTGGTCTCCTGGATGCCAATACCAGCCTCGGCATGGATCGCTCCGAGATATACCGCCAAATGGACAGTCGATCCATGCCTCCCTCCAGGAGATCAAAGAAGAGCAGAGAAGAATCCAGCAGGAGTCAGAATACTGGACTCTTGCAGCAGGGATTTCTGCAACATGTATAGACAGTGAGACCCGTGGAAAGAAATAGGGAGCGATTCTTGATAGATGTTTCAGAGATCTTTATTTTCCAGCCAACACTGGACAAAAGACCTATTTTCGAACTTTGGGTTATCAGGGTGGAGGTCTTTTATTGTTAAATCCATTATTTCGTTTATATTAATTTTCTTTCTCATCATTTTTGGTTTAAGCTGCTTCAAAAACTTTCTTGTTGCTGCCACCACCCAGTCTCTTAAAAACAAAAAAAGGGGGAGATGTGGCAGTGCAAGTGTCTCCAGCCACTCTGTCTCCTGAGGAGAACTCAGACAACCAGCTGTGGTGGTCAGCAACCCAAGTTTAGCATGTAACTTTACAGTCATGGTGAGAAACCATGAGTCCCTTGTTCTGCCTTTTGCATGTTTTCCCCTCCCTGTTTTATGTATGAAGTTATGTATATTCATTTCCCTTCTTTAATATGTATCAGTTCTAGAAAGTTCTTTGTTCCTCGACGCCCCATTGGATCCTTCCCTAAGTCCCTCCTATGTGTTCTTCCCATTGGTACCCTTGCTGTCAACCCTGCCTACTTGCCCCTATCCCATTGGCTGTGATCCCTTTCCCCGCCTATTCTGTACCCAGTATAAGATCCCTGGACCCTCCTACCAATTGGCCTCTTTGTCCCTGTCATTTCACCAGAATAAACCTGCCTGGAAGACATATGGAGAGTCCCCTCTCTTTCTTCTTTGCCTTCGCCTGCGTGCCTGCTTAACAGTGACAGGAAGATACAGCCCCTTTTGGGTGATGAGCTCTACCCCTTTTTATTGTGTGTTGGGCACTGAGTGCCACCTTCCAGAGGGGTTTCAGCATTGACCTCCGGGCTTCTTTGTGTCAGCACGCAAGGGGTAAACCCCCTTCTGCCAGCTCCCAGTGGCTGAAAAATCCCTCAGTTTACCCCAAAGTATGATCAGAAAGACCACAAGTTAATTGAGTCCCCTTAAGCTGAAATCAAAGAAAGTGAATGGGCTGTTACGCCAGTGGGACAGATTGCTCAGCAAGAACATGAAAGCACCCATAGGGGAGAGAGAACCTTTTGAAACGTCTGAAGAAGGTAGTAATAGAAAGGGAAATTATCAGAATTGTACAATCTATAAAAAGCAAATGTGAAATCTGCTGTAGAAACAACCTCGACACAAACAAAAGAGTTGCGTTAGGAATAACAAAGGCAGGGGATCTTCCTAGAGATTATTGGCAAATAGATTTTGCTGAGTTACCACGCAAAGAAGGATACAGGTAGGTATTGGTGTTGGATGACACCTTTAGTGGATGGTCTGAAATTTACCCCTGTTGCACTAACACAGCAAAAGAAGTGGTGAAAGTTTTGCTCAATCGTATAATTCCAAGGTTTGGGGTTCCTTTGGGGTTGTTGTCAGATAGGGGGCCACACTTTGTTGCAACAGTAGTAGGGGAAATTGGTCAAGTTCCGGGAATTGTTTGGGATCTGCAAACTCCCTACAGACCCCAGGTGAATGGTAAAGCTGAATGGAACCCTCAAAACATAGATTAGTAAAATTTGTCAAGAAACATCCGTGACATGGGTTCAGGCCTTGCCTATAGCCTTACTGAGAATCCACATACAACCAAGGCAGAGAGACAATATAAGTCCTTATGAAATATTGCATGGCAGGCCATATCATATTCCACATGTCCCAGGTGAAATCCATATGGGGGAGAAAATTGACTTACAGAAGTATTTAATGGCTTTAAGTTACACTTTGCAGAAGCTCCAGAGATTTGTTGTGTTATCCAGACTGATAGGACTGGACACACCTGCTAATCCATTCCAGCCTGGAGACTGAGCCTATGTAAAATGGTAGGACAGTGATCCCTTGCAAGCTGAGTAGAGAGGACCGTTCCAAGTCCTGCTGACTACCCTCACTGTGGTCAAAGTCGCTGGCAAGGGACCATGGATTCATTACTCCAGAGTAAAAAATGCTTCTGCTTCTGAAACCATCAGAAAAACAGACACTGGTACAAATCAGGATGATGTGGTTTAAATTGTTAATTTTGTGCCTGTTATCTGCACAGTTGGTAACCATTACTCAGGTTTGATCCCAAAATTTGCATGTGGCTTTAGTCCAAAATGTATCCAAAGCTCTTCATAAGAACAACTTGTCAGGGTGGTATCGGATATGTGAAAATGAGGCTTGGAAAATTCTGCCCCTAGATAAAGACAGGGCCTGTGCCCTTGGGGCTGTAATTCCAAACATAACAATATTTGATCATATTGAGGATCCAAATGGATGAATGAGGAGGACAAAAAGGTCCATTGATCCCCTCATTGAGTGTCCTGCTCTTTTCCATAGTGTAATCAGAGCTCTCATTCCCTCTTTGGGAGTAATTGAACTGGAAAGAACAGTTGTAAACATCTCAACCATTATTGAACATATTGAAAAGCAAACTTCAGCTGCAATGTCAGCCTTACAAGAAGAAGTTAATGATTTGTCTGGTATAGTTTTGCAGAAGAGAATGCCTCTCAATTTCCTACTAGCCACACAGTCACTAAGACTAGTTGTTCTTATGTAGAGCTAGTGAAAGAATTAATAAGGATTTGGTTGAAATTTGGAAGCAAACTCAAATTTTACATCAGGTAGCTCTCAGAAAGGGCTCACTGAACTTTGAATAAATCTTCCATACACTCACTTCATGGTTACTCAGCTGGGCCTGGATAAAGGAACTGTTCATACTATTTATATCTGTAGTTAGTTTTTGCATAATAGCTGGCTGTATTGAGTCAAGGTTCTAAAAGGTTAAAATTTTAGCTAAGAGTTAGAAGAAATTTGTATTGATTAGGATACAAAGTAGAAAAACAAAAGATAAATTAATGATTAGTAGATGCCTAAGCTAGAGCTAAGTGATGTATTATTTGCCATTATATTTTGTTTTAAGTTTTGTTTATAGAAGGAAACAGAATAAATGAACTGTCATCAGAACAAATTGAAACTAATAGAACCAAGAACAGCACCTGGGTTTCATAATAATTAATCAAAATTAGGAGATCTTGGGCTGCGCCAAGAGGTCATGAAGGTCTGCCAACAGTAAGAAGGTAAAAAGGTCACTGTGAGGAAGATATTTCTGACTTCATCTTTCAGGACCACTGACCCAATTCGAGACCACTGACCCAATTCAAGAGAGAAACTGCACATGCGTGAAAGACTAATGATCTCATTTTAATACAAAGTGGAGGATGGGAGGTGCTGGGGTCATACATATGTAGAAGATGTAAAACTTTGAGTAATAAATAGGGAACAAAGAACCTTGTACTTCGCTGGCATGTCTTTGGGAGGCTACTCCCATGCCGCCCGCCGGTGCCTGAATAAACATACCACTTTCTAACTTTAATTAGTTAGAGGGTCTTTTGTCCGTGGATATCGAGATTTAACGAATCAGTATGATTGTACTAGTTTGAAAACAAACCAGTGGGAGGCACCAAGTCAGAATAACAATTTAATAGGGAAATTAAAAAAAATTAAAGCAGAAAACACTGGTTCAAACGGACAGAGTCAGGATACAACCTGACACCCTGTTAGTCAGGGTGGTGGTAGCAGTCTGATAAGATGGTGGCTGCAGTCCTCCTGAAGTGGTGGATGTGGTTCTGTTGAAGCAGTGATCCTGTAGAAAGGGGCTGGTCTTCCTCAGAAGGTCCAGTGGTGGCTATGTAGCTCCTGTCCTCTGGGAATCCAGTGGAAAGGGTGTCTGTGGTGTTCGGAATCTCAGATTATATGCAGGATGGAATGCTTGGCTCCTCCTTCTGGGTGGAGCATCTCACAATGGGATGATGAGTCATGAGGCAAGGTGTTGATGGGCTCATTAACAGAAGATAGTCCAGAGGAAGGAGACAAGGAAACACTGCCCCACCTGGTTTCAACAGCTCATGAGGATGGTAATAAAATACACTGCAACCCAGGACATTATCCACCCCTTATTCTATTACCATCTACATCATCCCAAATCAATACCTTCCTTAAACTCTACACACACACACACACACATATATATACAATGAAACCCTACACACAGTTCTCACTTAGGTCTCCTTGTGGTACACAACAGGTTTCCCCATCTTTTTGCATTACCCACCAAGTGTAACCAGGTCCTTGAGCAAAGACAATCCTACGGATGGGTTCGCCTTTGCCTGAGGTGGGATTAGTCCAAACGGTCTTTCCTAAAATACCTCTCATGTGTACCACAGGGACTCTATCTCCATCCACTGTGTGCAAGGATTCAGACTCAGCGGGACCAGCTCGATTGATGAACCCTCGGGTATTGACCATCCATGTGGCCTTTGCTAAGTTCACGTCCCAATTTTTGAAGGTCCCCCCACCAAGTGCCTTTAGGGTGGTTTTAAGTAGTCCGTTGCAACATTCAACTTTCCCGGCAGCTGGTGCACGATAAGGGATATGATATATCCATCCGATACCGTGTTCTCTGGCCCAGGTGTTGATGAGGCTGTTCTTAAAATGAGTCCTGTTGTCTGATTCAGGGGTGCCGTGTCTCCACAGGACTTGCCTTCTTCTCAGCCGGCAGGAGCTAAAACTCCGGAACAGAAGGCATTTGTAACAGATCACAAGCTGCCCGAAATGCTAAACACAATTGCAAGCGCAGCAGATACGGCAAAAGCGAAGCAGATAACAGAGGGGGTGCAGGGAAGCCCGGGTTCGTCCCTGGTCGATTCATGAACCGACCCGGGGCTGGAGCAGTTAAAACAACGGGAGCCGCCCCAAACAAGCGAGAGAAAAGCAGAATGTGATACTTTGCCCGTTGCTACGGCGCGTGGTCCCCCTCAGTTGCCTGCTTTTATGCAAAATTCTGCAGAGTCCAGCCCTGGAGACTTGCCCCGATACTTTTTAATACAGCTATACATATGCTTCCTTCCGCCGTACAGCAAAATGGCGGCGACCTAGCTCACTTCCGTAAACAATGCCTACTTATTTCCGCCTGCGCCATCTTGTGATCAACAAGTTGCTCGTCCTCCAGCTACAGCGCCACGTGTGGCCGCTTCTATTATTGCACCCTCAAATATATATAATAAACAGACACAGAGACAACTGAATTTCTGCACAAGGGAAGAAAGCATGAATGCAGCTTTGAAGCCAGAAGGAAAAACATCTTTACAAGGCACGAATGTACAAAATGCAAACAATCTACAGAATGCAAATAGAGAATCAGCTGCATTTTCTCCTGATTTAGGAGTATTTTCAAACAATAATCCAAATAATTCTTCAGAAGATATGCCTAGCTTTACTAACTGGGCAAACAAGCCCAAGAAGATACAACAACATCAAGCCACAGAAGATACAACTTAGAACCTGTGTCAGTATCTACAGCAGCTCTTGGGAGAAATCAATTGAATCAGGGCAATTTTAGAGATCACCAATGATGAACTTGCTCCAGTTTTTGACTTGCTAAGAGGAGACTGTGACATCACGTCTCCCAGAACTCTTACTCCTGAGGCTCAAAAGGCTCTTGACAGAGTGGCAAACAAATATCACCAAATACTCATTTTTTGGAAAATATAAAAATATCCATCTGCCAGTGGATACATTTTCCAATGAGGTTTTTGCCTCCTTGCACACAGGAGAAACAACGAAACATGCTGTCTTGGGGTGACTTTATGATGTGTATCCCATATCGCCTGAGAGGGGGGAGGAAAAACGGAGCAAAATTTTTTCAAAGCAGTTTGTTTTCATGTTCCAAGGTCACACAGGGATAGAGACTTTTTTTTTTTTGAGCTGCGGCAAGAGAGCGAGAGTGGCAGGGAAGCACCCGGCTTGCTTGTCTTTCCAGCCAGCTTTTGGCAGTTTTTTTTTCTCAGCTCCTTTTCCTCTGGAGAGTTGAACTTTTGTTTTCCTGGGACTTTGTTTTTTTTCCTTTTCTCTCTGCTGGACTGTTTCAACATCAGAATACATTGGGAGGACTTTCCTCCGAGGCCTTGGCCCTGGAGGTAGGCCCACCACCCCATCCCAGCTCCAAGGAGGGAGAGAGAGATCTATGGAAGGACTCTGAATTGTCCCCCAGGTTTCTCTCAGCAAAGCGAGAGGTTTTATTATTTAGCATTATGTAGTGGTTTGGTCCAAAATACTCATTACTGTTTATCTGCTGTGAGATAAGAATTAGGAGAAATGCAAAGCAGGCACCAAACTTGAAAGAATATAAAGAAGTTTATTAACAACTCTAAAAGAGGGAAGAAAAAAAATTATACCACCTTCAGAACTCTCCTCCTCCCCCCACCTTCCTCCCTTCTCCCACTGACAATGTAAAAAGACAACCCTTAAGATGTTCAGTCTGTTTACCACTTCCATAATAACCTTGTTTAGTCCATTTAGAAAGAGAAGTCTCTTCTTGCTCATGCTATGAAAACATTATCACAACGAGACAGCCGCCCACTTCCAAATATCGTTCAGTCCATTTAGGAAGAGGAGTCTCTCTGCCTGCATGTGAGTCCTTTCCCCCTGACTTGCAGCTTTTCCCGCAACTGCTTTCGAGGGTCCACTCTTGAAGTTTTTTGGGGTACAATTTTAAGGTTGAGCCGTTCAGAAACAAAAACAGAGGCCCTTCTCCTTCCCTGGGAGCAAAGGGTCTTCATCATCTTCATCGTTAGGACTATCTCTGGGAGCATCTCTAGGGACTGAGGTTTTCTCCTTTCCCGTTTGGAGCAAAAGTCCTCATCTGGTTCATCTCTCCCTGTCCAAACTTCTCATGAAATTACAGCTGCATCAGCATCTGCCTATCTCAGTGCAGGTGCTTTTGCTTACGAGTTGAACACTCCACCCCCCATATCTTCATGAAATTACAACAGGATACTCTGATATATCATAGCTTCACAACAGAATTTCAGCTTTAAGCATCTCCTCTCTCTCTTCCCTCAGGTTTTCAGCTCTTCACAGCAGTAAAAGGGTTAATCTCACCTTGGCCTTGCAGCCTTGCAGCTGGAATGTTGAATTTTTCTTATCGCAGTGGAGAGGGGGGAGAGCCGAGCCGCTCCGGCTGCCCACAGCAAGGCAGTGGGGGGGGGTTCCATGGCTGGAACAGGTCCATTGACCCAGGATGGCCGTGGCCCGGCCCGTCCTGGCCCAAGCAGGGCCTGGCCGGGCCCGCTGGCCCCCACACGGGGCCTGCAGCCACCTGTGCCAGCGCCGGAAACGAGAGAGAGATTGGAGGGGGAGTTTGCCTATTCTTAAATGTGGATCACAGAGGTGTTCACAACTTTAAGTGGCTTAGAGAATTGTCCATAATCAAACTGGCCATCTGATAGGTTCTATCAGTTCCCAGAGGAAACTGTAAGCACCCCTTAGCAAGGACGTCCCTTCCGGGACTATGCTTGCTAACCTATGACACATTATTATCCTTTTCCTGTGTCTTTGTTAAATAAATAGTTTTTATCTCTTTCACTTTCCTTCGAGGAAAATTTATTTTTTCCCAAACCTGGTGGGGGAGGAGTGGTTGTAGCCTGCCTTCTCTCAGAGGATGTATTTCTAAATTTGGCCAAACCAGAACACATGCACATCAGCATTTTCTGCAAGCCTTTGCATCATTAGGTGTGCCTCAAGAAATAAAAACAATGGTCTAGCTTACATAGCAAAAGAGCTACATAAATTCTTAGTTAATTGGGGTGTACGCCACTCCTTCGGTATTCCTCATTCTCCTACAGGGCAAGCAATCATTGAAAGAACACACCACACTTTAAAATCCCTTTTGGATAAACAACAAAGGGGGGAGGCAGAACTTGAATAAAGCGCTATATGTTTTAAATTTTTTAAACAGCTCTTTTGCAAAACCAAATTAACTAATAATCAGACATTTTTCCAACACCACACATGCAAAATTAAAGAAAAGTCCTTTAGTTCTAATTAGAAATCCAGAGACAGGACAAATTGAAGGTCCATTTCCTCTAATAACTTGGGGCAAAGAGTTTGCTTGTGTTTCTACAGGTACAAGACCCAGGTGGCTTCCTACGAAGAATGTGAAGCCATACCACGCACAGAAACACATTGACAAACCCACAAGTCAAGAAGAAAGTACACAGACATGAACTATGCAGAGACTACAACTCTAGCGGGTTGAGTTCGAAACCGGGCGGAAACACCAATTAAGTGTAGTGGTTTTGGTTCAAAATATTCATTACTTACTTATTTTCCTTCTGTGAGATAAGAATTAGGAGAAAAGCAAATCAGGCACAAACCTTAAACAGTTGCAGTACAGTGAAAGAGTTTTATTACTAATAGAATTAAAAGTAAAGAGAAATAACAAGAAGTTAAAGCAAATTCCGCCCCCCCCCCCCCCCCCCCCTTCCAGCATTTCTCTCCTTTTACCCAACTCGCACAAAGGATAACAGAACATGGGATGTTAGTCAGTGTTGCAGTTCTTGAAAAGTCTCTCTCTTATGCTTAAGGAAAAAAGGGTTTTCTTAAGTTGCACGTGGTTCCCAGACTGCCACCAACAGCAGACCCGCCTGGAAACAATCAATCTGCTGTGGTGTAAAACATCTCTCCCATGAAAAATCTCACAGTTCCTTCACACTGCAAAACATGGGCCATCACATGGGGTTATTAATCTTTTTAAGGATAAGTTATTTTGGCCTGCACACAAAGGCTTTTCTTCGCCACAAGTCTCTAAAAGCCTCTCACTGCTTCTATATAGCCTGGCATAGGCACTCTTCACAATCTTCACAGGCCACACATGGATTCTCCATCCCCCCCATGTACTTCAAATGGATTAAAGAGACAAACAGTTTGTGGTATTACAGTTTCTTACCACGGCATGCAAGAAGGTTTCTTTTAAGCTACGCGCCAGAATCGCGGCACCGCCCTCTTTTCTCCTGTCGCCATGCTCAGCTTCGTCTCATGTGACTCACTTTCTCTTTGACTCTGAAGCTGCCACGTTGAAGAGTGGTCTTGTTCAGGCTTTACAGTGGAGAAAGCCTCGCTCCCTCTGTGCTGCTGGCTGCATGGTGTCTTCTTCAGTTCAGCACGAAGTGTGCTGGCTGCAGAAAGGAGGATACGCCGGCTCCTGTTGACTCCGCCAGCTCTGCATGGAGAGGAGAGGGACCTGCCTGTCCCCAGAAGCCACGCCGGATGGGTTTAGCTGTGAGCAGTCCATGGCTGGTTTTAGCTGCCTGTGGCTCTGGGACAGTCCCCCCCCCCCCAGCAACCCAGGGTCCGTGCCGCAGTGTTGGGAAAGGGGGGAAGGGGCAGTGGCCCCGGCCCGGCCCGGCGAGGCCTGGAGGCTCGGAGCCTCCCCACCTTCCAGCAGGCGAGCTCGGACAAAAAAGGCAATCCCGCCTTTCCGTGTGGTTTAAATATGTAAATTGTGAGAAGCGTCATTAGTCTAAAAGACTGTCTATCAACTCAGGTTCAACCCACTACAAACTCATACCTGCAATGTCTTGTTTTTATTGTTAAAACTGTGAACTTTGGGTTTTATGTCACTTTAAAGAGTATGAAAAAAGAAAATATTGTAAAGCTCTTTTGGCAAATAATCCCCACTTTCTTATTTTAAAGAAGGCACGAAGTGCCTTTGTGCCTCATCATTAGGTGATGTTCAAACAAGATTGAAAAATATAAAAGAATATTCTTAGAAATTCGTTTAAAAAATTGAAATTTACGAAAATAATCTTTTGCCAAAGGATAGCTTTACAGAAACATGAAGTTTAATCAGATGTTAAGTTTGTTTTTTGCTTCGTTTGTTTTGTCTGCTTTTAGTGGTTTAGCTTTGCCAGTTAGTCAGCCTAAAACCAATGTTTGGGTGACCTTAGCCAATGCCTTAAGCTTGGATACCATTTGTTTGAGTCATTAAAGTCCAAAAAAGCCATTTTCAATCTGCGTAGTCGATTTACCAGTAGACAATTAGCCAATACCAAAAAATGTCTCTTCAGATCTTTCACGATTCCTCATGAATCCCACAGAGGAATGGGGTGTCTGGACTAAATTTCTCCCTGTGACACCTTATGAACCTCAAGAATTGGAAATCCTTGGCTCAGTAAAAACGGATTTTTGCATAATATTTAATTCTCCTGAGTCAAAACAGAATAAAAACAAAATCACAGATGTCACTCCAAATCATGCATTGTATGAAAATGTGACATCTTGGTACAATTTCACCTCAGTCTCATAATCTGAAGGTCGTGAGTTCGATCCTCACACATTCTCCTTTTTCTTTGAATGTGTTGCATGAATCTTTCTCACCACTTTGAGTCAGTCTTTGCTAATATCAAAGAACTGCAAATAGGTCTTTCAAAATTAAGAGAAGAAAATTAGTCCAGTTGGTTTAATGATCTGCTTGGTAATTAGCAAATTACTAAATGGATCAAAGATCTCATAAAAATGGGAGGTCTAATTATAATTGTTATCTTTCTCATTTTCCTCCTTGTGCTGTTTGTTCTCCTTTATGCAAAGGGACCTGCAGAGGATCACAAACGCTGCATTTCTGGTTGAAAAACAATTAGAAGAAGGTTTCACCAAACTCAAAGTTGAAAGAGGATCATGTTTGGATGATCTGTTTGATTGGTTGAGCCTTGCTCCATTATGGAGAGAGCTTTTGAAATTGGGCATGTATGTTTTGATTGTCATTATAGTCATCATGGTACTTATACCTTGTCTACTTCAGTGTATCCAACAGTGGTTTAACAAAGCAGCTAAAGCAGTGTTCATGGTTCAAACAGGAGGGGGAGATGTTGGAATCCTGGGTTTAGAGAACAGGTTTCTGGGATATAATTATATATAAGTGTAACAATATGGAGGATTTGGGGTGTGGATTAGCTCTTCTTCATTTCTCCTTCTTCTTCACAAATCTGAGGGTTCTGGTATTGGTTCAAAAAACCCGCACTGCAGGTCATGAATAGATAGTTATTGGATTATAAGTAAAAACATATTACTTGGTATTTCATAATTGGTTGATTTGGACTTTAAAAGGCCTTGAAAGTTAGAACTCTCAGCCATTTTCCACCTTGTTAACATGAAAGCACACCCTGTGCAGCTGTGCTACAGAAAAGAAAATAAAAAACATAAATTAGGAGAAAAGCGTGGTGTCTCCTGCATTTCAACCCAAACTCTGAATAAAAGAACTTGCGATTTCAAGAGGCAAGAAATGAAAACAGAGAAAAAATTAACAGGCAGGAACCATCAGTGAAGAGGGCATATAGTCTTTCAGTCTCTGGTAGCTTGTTATATGGTGGGGCTTCCTCGGCATGGGTCACTTGCTCTTCCTCTTCTTCAGAAGATAATCCAAAAGCCTCACCTTCAGGCCAGTTTGTGATTATTTCCAAGATCCCAGGGCGATTCAGGTTTCCAATATGGGTGCGCTGCGTGATGAGGGCGATCCATTTGTTCCATGTGGTGTCGGTAGCGTGATGCGTGGAAGGAACCTTTCCCTTGAACATCCACCCCAGCACCGGTAGTCGAGGTGCCAAGAGGAGTTGTGCTTCTGTGCCGATTACTTCTGAGGCAGCTCGAACTCCTTCATAGGCTGCCAAGATTTCCTTCTCTGTGGGAGTGTAGTTGGCTTCAGACCCTCTGTAGCTTCAGCTCCAGAATCCCAGTGGATGACCATGAGTCTCACCTGGCACCTTCTGCCAGAGGCTCTAGGACAGACCATTAATCCCAGCTACAGAGTAGAGCACGTTCTTCACCTCTGGTCCTGTCCTGACTGGGCCAAGGGCTACTGCATGAGCAATTTCCTGCTTGATCTGGGCGAAGGCTTGCTACTCTTCAGGGCCCCAGTGGAAATTGTTCTTCTTGCCGGTAACCAGGTAGACAGGGCTCACGATCTGGCTGTACTCGGGAATGTGCATTCTCCAAAAACCTATGGCACCTAGGAAAGCTTGCGTCTCCTTCTTGTTGGTTGGTGGAGACATCGCAGTGATCTTATTGATGACTTTGGTGGGAATCTGATGCCATCCATATTGCCACTTCACTCCCAGGAACTGGATCTCTCAAGCAGGTCCCTTGACTTTGCTCTTCTTGATGGCAAAGCTGGCTTCCAGGAGAATCTGGATGATTTCCTCTTCTTTCTCAAATACTTCCGTTTCTGTGTTCCCCCACACAATGATGTTGTCGATGTACTGCAGATGTTCTGGAGCCTCACCCTTTTCCAGTGCAGTCTGGATCAGTCCATGGCAGATGGTGGGACTGTGCGTCCACCCCTGGGGCAATCAGTTCCAGGTGTATTGCATGCCCCTCCAGGTGAAGGCAAACTGGGGCCTGCACTCTGCTGCCAGAGGAATGGAGAAGAAGGCATTGGCAATGTCAATGGTGGCGTACCACTTCGCTGCTTTGGACTCCAGCTCGTACTGAAGTTCCAACATGTCTGGCATGGCAGCACTCAATGGTGGAGTGACTTCATTCAGGCCGTGGTAATCCACAGTCAGTCTCCATTCTCCACTGGACTTACACACTGGCCATATAGGGCTGTTGAAAGATGAATGGGCCTTGCTGACCACCCCTTGGCTCTCCAGCTCACGAATCATCTCATGGATGGGAACCACAGAGTCTCTGTCAGTGCGGTGTTGCCGACAGTGCACTGTTGCTCTGGTGATTGACACTTGTTGTTCTTCAGCTCTCAGCAGTCCCATAGCAGACGGGTCATCTGAGAGACCAGGCAAGGTACTCAGTTGTCTGATATCTTCTGTCTCTACAGCAGCTATCCCAAAAGCCCAACGATGCCCTTTTGGGTCTTTGAAATATCCATTTCTGAGATAGTCTATGCCGAGGATGCATGGGGCCTCTGGGCCAATCACAATGGGGTGTTTCTGCCACTCGTTCCCAGTTAAACTCACTTCAGCTTCCAGTACAGTCAGCTGCTGGGATCCTCCTGTCACCCCAGAAATAGAAATGGGTTCCTCTCCCACATACCTTGATGGCATCAGAGTACATTGAGCACCGGTGTCAACCAAAGCCGTGTATTTTTGTAGGTCAGACATGCCAGGCCATCGGATCCACACAGTCCAAAAGACCCGATTGTCCCTTTCCTCTACCTGGCTAGAGGCAGGGCCCCTCTATTCTTGGTCATGGTACACGTTGCTCCCCTCTGGTGAATATGCTCCTGAGGTCCCTTCAAGAGGATCAGTCATATTATCATTCCTATACCGTCTGGAGCTCTGTGTGCAAGAGACTGGAGCAGAGTGGACTCTAGATGAGCTTCTTGTGGTAGTTGTCCCTCTTTTTAGTTCACGTACCCTGGCTGCTATGGAGGAGGTGGGTTTTCCATCCCACTTACTCATGTCTTCTCCATGTTCCTGAAGAAAAAAACAGAGATTACCTCATGGAGTGTATCCTCTCTCCCTGGTTGGGGGATGCCTACTCCTAATGGCAGTGACTCTTGTTGTTTCTGGAGAGATCTGGTAAATCTCTTCATTAAGTTCCTTTTTCAATTTCTGATGGCCCTCTTCAATCAAGCCCCGGACTTGCTCAGCCAGCCTTGTTTCCATGGATGAGACATGGGTGCGAAACGGGGCTGTGACGGTGTCCTCGTAAATCCTCACTTTGTTCACCAAGACGTCCACCCTGTCCTCACCTTCCCTCCATTGCAGTGTTGCCAGGTAACGGGAGTACATCTCTGGTCCAAGACGTGTGAATCTCAACCACATCTGTGATGTGCACTGGACACCATCCGGGCTCTTCAGAAATCTCTTGTCTTCTGAGAAAATGATCTCCAGCACAGGCAATTCCGTCAGGCATCAGATACCTTGTTCCATTGTGTTCCATTTTCCTTGGTGCACTTGGAGGTCTTCTTTACAAAGGTACCTGTCCCTTACACTTGTCAGCAGTCGCCGCCAGAGGCTGAGAGCTTCTTGGGTTCTCCCGATGCCCTGGTCAATGACCACATCCCGGGACAGAGATCCCAGTTGCCTGGCCTCACTTCCATCCAGAATGGTGTCATTGGCTGCAGCGTCCCAGATGCGGAGCAGCCAGGTCAGGATGGACTCGTTTGTCTGGCGGGTGAATTCCCTCCGCAGGTCGCGCAGCTCACCCAGGGATAGCGACCGAGTGATGATCTCTGGCTCTGCCTCTTCTGCTGGGTGTGAAGGTCCTGCTGCATCCTCGTCAGTCACAATGCGGACTGATTTGCTTTTTGATTTCTTCTTCTGAACGGGGGCAACTGCTACTGGTTTAGGCTGTTCTGGTTCAGTGACAGTTTGTGTGGAGACACTGACGGTGTTTTTGGTTTCTTTCTCCTCTGTGTCAGTCTGCGTAGACATAGACGCTGTTGTTTTTCGTTTGGTTTCTTTCTCCTCTGTGACAGTCTGTAGAGGGATTCCTTGTGGAATAGGGGCATATGATACCCCAGGACAGTCTGGGCAGTCTGGGCACCCCAGGGTTGCTGCAGAAGAACCCCTGAAGGGGCCTCAGCCTGCAGACAGGCTTGCAAGACACCTGACAGCAGGCAGCCTTGAACAGCCTTGGGAAAAGCTACACGCTGGTCGGCCAGCCCGCTGCTTAGAGGCTGTCCCGTGGGAATAGGGTGTGAAGCTCTGTAAAGTAGATATAAGTGAGTGTAAGTAAAGAATAAAGGGAGGGAGCACGATGCTCAAATCGTATTTGTGTTCGTATCGTGACTTCGGCCAGCTCCCCTGCGCTCGGAACCGCCCCCCCGCTAAAACAGTCTGCGTAGAGATGGACGCTGTTGCTTTGCTTTTGGTTCCTTTCTTCTTTGTGACAGTCTGTATAGACGTGGTGTTTGTTGTTCTGCTTTTTTTTTCCCTCTCATCCTGAGGATGCTGTGCCATAGCTCTGATTCTAAGCATGGTGTACACAGTGCAGGCTGTACAGAGAAGAAAAAGCAGAACTATCAGCAAGATTATGCCTTCTTTGACATCCAGAGGGAACTCAATATTTTCAAAAACTGCTGTGTCAGGCCTGAAAGGCTGGAAAAAAACATTCTTTAATCCCCCCCCAGATGCTGGGTGTGATTGTTGAGGCCTCAGATGTAGCAGCCCAGAGTAGGACAAACAGACCAAGTTGACTATATATTCCGAATTATGTTCATTGCCTCGGAGGTTATCATACAGTAGGCATAATAGACTAACAAAGCAAATTTTATACCATACCCTGGTCTACACAGGAGCATTACAACTGGCAGGTAGTTCCCCATGTACAGAAAAATATAGACAGCTAGGTACAAGACCCATGTACGCATGTGGAGCATCATAGTGAGTAGGTGGCTTCTACAATACAAAATTGTAATTCTGACATTTCTCAGCACCCTGCCGCACATTGGGCGCCAAAATATGTACTAATTTGAAAACAAACCAGTGGGAGGCACCAAGTCAGAATAACAATTTAATCCGGAAATTTAAAAAAATTAAAGCAGAAAACACTGGTTCAAACGGACAGAGTCAGGATACAACCTGACACCCTGTTAGTCAGGGTGGTGGTAGCAGTCTGATAAGATGGTGGCTGCAGTCCTCCTGAAGTGGTGGATGTGGTTCTGTCGAAGCAGTGATCCTGTAGAAAGGGGCTGGTCTCCCTCAGAAGGTCCAGTGGTGGCTATGTAGCTCCTGTCCTCTGGAAATCCAGTGGAAAGGGTGTCTGTGGTGTTCGGAATCTCAGATTATATGCAGGATGGAATGCTTGGCTCCTCCTTCTGGGTGGAGCATCTCACAATGGGATGATGAGTCATGCAGCAAGGCATTGATGGGCCCATTAATCAGAAGATAGTCCGGAGGGGGGAGGTGTCTTGGGGTGTCTTTATGATGTGTATCCCATATCGCTGCCATATGCCCAGAAATTAATTTTTGTGCTTTTTTGTGCCTTTCTATGCCTTTAAACTGAGCCTGAGAGGGGGAAGGAAAAACTGAGCAAAACTTTTTCAAAGCAGCTTGCAACTTGTTCAAGGTCACACAGAGATTGCGACTTTTTTTCTAGCTGCGGCAGGGGAGGGAAGAGGCACCCGGCTTGCGGCTGCCCGGTCAGCTTTTGGCCAGTTGTTCAGTTTCTTTTTCTCCAGAGAGAGACTGAGAGTTGAACTTTTTTCCTTCCCTGGAATTTTGGATTTTCTCCCTTTTCCACTGGACTGCTTCAATATCAGAGCACATCGGGAGGACTTTCCACCGAGTGCAGAGGGCCTGGCCCTCGGCCAAGGCTCAGCTCCAAGGAGACCAAAGGGAGGACTCTAACACTTTCCCAGGTTTTTTCTCCACAGCAAGAGATTTTTATTATTTAGCATTATTTTCCTTTTCCCGTGTGTTTGTTAAATAAATAATTTTATCTCTTTCACTTTCCTTTGAGGAAAGTTTCTTTTTTCCCGAACCTGGTGGGGGAGGGGTGGTGACCTGCCTTCTCTCAGAGGATATATTTCTAAATTTGGCCAAACCGGTACAGGAGGCAAGGAAACACTACCCCACCTTGTTTCAACAGCTCATGAGGATGGTAATAGAATACACTGCAACCCAGGACAATGATGCGATGCTGTGGTTAAATGTAAAAAGACTAGACAAGGTAGAGTCTCATCGAGTCTCTAAAGGGGGGAATGATGCCAATATGATTTTTGCTTTTATATTTTCTTCACATATACTTGTAGCTCTGTAGCCTTGTCTTGGTTTGAGACAAATCTGGAGGTGACGTCTGAAATGAATGTGTCCTCTAATAGAAGGTAGGTTTCAGCAGGCCCTCCCCCACCCAGGTTCGGAAAGAAATTTCTTGGAGGAAAGTGAAAAAAAAGCTGTTCATTTAACAAGCAGGGTGCACACAGGCACAAGAGAATGAATAATGTTAAATAATAAAACCCCTCGCTGTGTAGAAGGCCTGGTAGATTCAGAGTCCTTTCTGTAGGTGTTGCTCTGCTCTCTCTGGAGCTGGGGTGCGGCATGGGCCCCTCTGGGCCGCGGTGTGGGCCTTCCCATGTGATGGTGTTCCGGACCGGAGCAAAGCTGAACAGTTCCAGAAAAAGAAGAAGCCACAATTCCGGGAGAACTCCTTGCTTCAGCTAATGAACAAGAAGCTAGCTAAAAAGTAAGAGAATGCAACTCTCTTCCCTGCTGCAGAGCCGAGAGCCAGCGAGTTATCTGTGTTTTTTGAACACAGCTGCCGCAGGAATTCCACTGCCTCTCCCCCCCCCCCCTTGGATCTGGTTTAAAGGTACAGAAAGGCACAGAATTCATGTCTGGGCAATAAGCAGGCGATAGGGGATACAGCATCATAAAGTCACCCCAAGACAAGCCTATTATTGTAGTTATATGGTTCCTAGCTAACTCCAGTATTTTTCCTATCCTGATATACAGAAAGACAAAACACATTCCAAAGGCCCCAATCTTATCTTGCTTCTTCCTCTGGGAACCAAGGACAAGCTACTCTCCCAAGACACTTTCTCATAAACAAAGTGCAGCTAGTAGCAAGAAAGGGGGGCTCCAGAAGAGGTGGAACCAACGGAAGGAATCACCTCATTACTTGTGCTTCTAATTGGGGATTCTTGTCAATTATGATAATTTGCTAAACCTATTAAACTGTATTTGCCCTATGTGGGGTTGGCATTTTTCCATATCTGCCCCTGGAGGCCTCCAATTAAAGACCAACTTTTATATTACTTCCTATATTAATATTGTCTCAAAAGTGTGGTTTTTTTCTAGGTTTTTAAGGCATCAATAACACACCTTTTCTTGTTGGGTCCTCCACCACTTGCATCAATAAATCAGCAATAACCAAATGATGCCACACATGCAACCAGTCGTGCAGTTGGGGAGAATGGCCATTCAGTCAGACAGTACTCACTTGGTGACGTTGGGGGGAGTGATGAGGCAGCAGCTGGTTGTCAGCAAGGAGTTACGGGTGTATCATGAAAAGGCCCGCAAATGGAAATCCTTGGCTCCCATGGATGCACCAAGGTACCAGCATAGCATTGCCATGATTGGAAACTTTCTTCACATAGTTGGGGGCCAGAGCAATTACAACACAAAAGGAAAGACAGCAGTTGACACAGTCTTTAGGTTTGATCCTTGCTACAAGTGGATGCCATGAGAAGCAGAACATCTTCCACTTAAGTGCCCTCAAAGGACATTTGTATGCAGTTGGTCGTCAAAATGCAGCAGGAAAGCTAGATCTCTGGTGGAAAAGAAAGATTCTCATATGAAAGTATCTCTTGGTAGCAGTGATACAGACGTCTCTGCTCATCTACAGTCTTTGAAGACAGGAACCACAAGATTTTTTCACCAGCAATACAGTTATCACAGAGACACCACCAGCATTGCTGATGGTTTCAACTTTGGCCAGTGGTGGTTCCCTTTTGGATATGTCTTAAACTGTCTCTGTCCTACATGGAGGCAGCTCCTGGTGTCTTCTCGCAGAAGCCATCCCTGCAGCCCCCCTGCTATTAAAGTTTTGCCATGTAAACCTTATACACTCATCCGGCTGACCACTGAATGGACAAAATGTGAACCATCTCTTGCCTTTTCCTAGAAGTTTTGTAGTGCCATACCAGTCATTGTCACTATGTAACAGTTCTAAAGTTGCATGTGCTATGACCCACCCCTGAAAGCAAGGGTAACCTAGGTTCTTATTAATAGATCCCTTGGGGCAGATTAGACTAAAATGACACTGAATGATTTGTGTTAGTAAATATATAGATACAAAGGGTTTATTTTAGAACAATTTGGTTGCAGTGAAAAGCAGGTATGCAGCTGTTTTGGTTATTATCTCTAGTAATATAGCAATCTGAAAGCATAAAAAATATATACTTAAGAAAATACATAAGGGAAAAGAGAGAAAGAAAGGATAAGAGTAGAGAGATATCACCACCCATGGATCTGAAACACAGAATTTTAAAAGAAACAAAGATTTAGTTAGAAGGTTAGCTGTGCTGAATTTAGTTAAAAAAGAAGTGAGTTTAGGCTTGGCTAGAATCAATTAAAGGTTAATAGTTAAGAAGAGCTGGACCTGAAATGAGTTTTCAAGATGTAACTGATTACTAAATAACTGATTACCTGTCACTTTTATGTTTGTTTAGCTGTGCTTAGAATGAGAAACAGAAACATTGATAAATAGATTTAGGGAATGTAAACAATTGTCAATTTCCTCCCTATCTGAGAACCTATTTAAGGTCACACAAAGAGGAACTGGAAGGTCACCAAAAGTAATTTGTATTGTTAAAACCCAGGAAGGCAGAAAGGTCAAATTGAGGAAGACCACTTCATCTTATGAGACCACTCCCTTAATAAAAAGACCACCGACTCAGTTCAGAGAACATACTATGCATGCTTGATGACATTTAAGCTAATTTCCATACGAACCGGAGAATGGGAGGTGTTAATGTTACAAATATGCATTTGTATTTTGGTTATTCAAAACTTTTGTAGATAAATAAACTCTGTATCAGCTTGTACCTTTGCACTGTGTATCAGGGAATTATCCCATGCAGCTGCCTGGTACTGGAATAAACATACACTTTCTAACTCCAAACTGTTAGAGAGTCTTTGTCCATCTTATTTGGCTATCGATATTAGATCCCTACCCATATTTTGGTAAATCAGATCCAGCAACAAGACTTCATTGTTGCAATTTCAATGTCCATTGGTTGAAGTGATGGTCACAGTCTTGATCCATTGAGGGTGGGGGAGAGCCCACGAAACACAAAGTCCAGTGGGTTAATATGTGGTCATGTTCAGGTGGGAATGCCCAGATACCTCCCCTGGGGGGGCGGGACGGCTTTCAGTCTTCTGCTGGAAGGCCTCAGAAATTAGTCTGGGGGCACTTCAGGGGTTTTTGATGGTTTATGACACCTTCTAAGACATGACAGCTACCTCTCACAGTTAGCATAGTTGAGCCAGTTATGCCCCATCAGAAGGGATGAATACCCTCGAGTCTATGTGTGAATATGACTTTGGAGGGGGAGGGGAGGGGGGGGTGTAAGGGTAGACAATTTGCGTGATAAAAGGCTTCTTACTTGGCTCAAAGCCCAGCTTGTAGCCTCTGGTGGTGGGTGTTCACCCCCTCTGTCATGTGGACCAGAGGCTTTGCCACCACACACACAAAAACTCACCTCCTTCCCCTCAGGGGGTACAAACCTAGCCTCAGCAAAGCACCCTGGTGCTTCCACAAATGGGCAAGTGCTTTTGAGTCATTAACCATCAACATTTCAGTCTCTCACAGCATGCAAAAGTGACTGCTGATCACATTCCCAGTTATCCATTCTCTTTTAACTCAGAAAATCAGAACAGTTATTTTTCACTAGAACCAGGAAAGATCTTAGTTACCTTCCCTATAAATTTGCTTTTCCACAGAATTACACTTTCTGATACTAGTTGTTAAAAATTAATAGGGAATATATCTCTAATTTTTCTTAAAGCAATCCTTCCTTGCCACTATTTTCTAATAGAATTTCCTATGTATACATAACAGCAGGACTTGGCTTCTTCCTGATACTCATTTAGTTTACATGGTGTCAGGGTATAGACAGTGTGCTCTGTTGAATCACTTTTTTTGAAGCATATTGCCAGAATATGCACTCTGAAAGGTTACCCAGCTGGGAATTATTGCCATTGGTGCCAACTTCTCAAACATGTTAGATTGCCTTTCTAGATCTTATTGGGAGGCAGGATAGCTAAACTACTCCACTGATCTTCTGAGTGTTTTCTGGGCTGGGCACAATAATCAACATTACTTTGGAGCCACTAGAAAAAGCCCACCATACCCCGTGCATTCAACAGCACAAGGTGTATTCTTCCAGTTTCTGTGTGAAGAGTTCACAAGTTTGGCAGTAGTCGAGCAGCTCAGTTTTACATCTCTCCTATATGTTAATTATAAACCTGGATGGATGAAATAATTAGCTGTATAAACAGGTCTCTTTCTGTGATAATAAGTTGTCACCTGTAGGTACAAAAATGCTGTTAGTGAGGATCTTCTTGTTATTTTTCTAAGTCCGTGAGAGACTTTTCTCTCTCACAGAAGAGGTAGCAGGGAATGTAAACAATCAAGCCACCTGCAACCTTGGAAAGTCTTGTTTATGGTATAGTAGAAAATATTTTGATAATGGATGTTTTAGGATTTTGGCCAATCACCCCCAAGGGGTGGCTGGTCCTTTGCCCAATTAGACTATGAAGAAAAAAGTCTATAAAAGAGTTTGTAAAATAATTAAATAAACCAATCTTGCTGCACAATTCCTGCCTGCTGGATCTTCTCCTCCTCCTCCTCCCTATGGCTGCGGGACACGGTGATATACCGTAGGAACCAGGCCTGCGGTAATAGTCACCCACCTCTAAATAGCCTGCTCCTGACTCCTTTCTAAGCTCTCCTAAAGGCTGGATCCAAATATGATACTCGAGTGATATTCTCAAAACCAATGCAGTGGTCTAAAGAGAAAGCAAACCTACAAACTCAAATGAAAGACATCAGGAACATGTGTGGGACTCACATGTCTGAGCAAACATGATAGACAGGCTGTTTCAGAAACAGGTGTTACAATCCACCCTAGAAGGGAAGGGTAATGCAGGTTCTTGTTAATAGATCCCTATTAACACTGCAAAATATTACCGTGTCCTGCAGCCGTAGGGAGTAGAAGAGAAGATCCAGCAGGCAGGAATCATGCAGCAAGATTAATTTATTTAATTATTTTAAAAACTCTTTTATAGACTTTTTTCTTCATAGTCTAATTGGACAAAGGATCAGCCACCCCTTGGGGTGATTGGCTAAAATCCTAAAACATCCCTTGTCAAAATATTTTTCTACTGTACTATAAACAAGGCTTCTCAAGGTTGCAGGTGTTTCATTGTTTATAGTGATGCCTTTTCCTGGTCTTAAAATCAAGAGGCATACACGGTTAGAAGGGGAAAAGGGATTTTACCTTGGTATTTATTTTTAATGATCTTTAGGTGTACACGTCTAGGTCATATGCATCGAGATGCACCCTACCGAGTCTTTCCCTGTGTCTCTGTGTCTCTCTTCCTCCTCTCTTCAACATTGGGTATAACATTATAGGTTTTACTAATTAGCATATCTATCAAAGATTCCCCAATGAGAGGCTCAAGTGAGCCCCCCCCTCCCCAAGGAACCTTCCCTTGGATGGTTCTATCTTGGTTTACAGAATATGTTCTGGAGAGGACCTTGGGGTCTGGGGCACACTAATCCCTAATTAATAAGCTTCTAAAATGTTTAGTCTCTTAGCTTGACAAACAAGTCCAAGAATGTACGCAAAAAGCACTAGGAATACAGAAGTTATAAAGAGGTATAACAGGGGTATAAAAGAAAAGGCAAAAATCTTCATGGCATCATTTCCCCCCTTTTAGAGACTAACAAAACTCTGTCTTGTTTAGTCTCTACTCTATTTTTTATTTACATAACTGGTTTATACAACTGGCTGCTTTATAGGAAATTACATAGATAATAACTACAATTACAACTATTATGAGTATTTCTTTTATTCAGGCTCAGTTTGGTAACTACGAGGCGAAGGTATCAAAAATATGATCAAATTTTAAGGTGTTATTTCTAGAAGCTACTTCATGTAGAATTTGAGTTCCTTTCTAAATTTCATCCAAAACTTTCTTAATTCTTCCATTAAAATGCCAATCAATGGCCAGTGATTCTTCTCATCTGGGGGCGGTAACTGAGTACAGATTTAGCAATCGTTCTTATTAAGAATTTTGGAAACATTTTGGACCACAGTCTTATGCAAATCATGGGGTGAACCCTGAACCATGGTTACTAGCTGGGCAAACAGCAAACATGTAAAAAACAGTTTAGACTGCATCTTTCTAATTTGTATCAGTCTCTGTCTTCTTGGTGATTTCTGGGGGCAGAAGCTTTCTTCACCCTGGAGTAGTGCATTCATGGTCCCTTGCCAGCAACCTTGACCGCAGTAAAAGTGGTCAGCAAAACTTGGAATGGTCCCTTTCACTTGGCTTGCAAGGGATCACTGTCTTACCACTTGATGTAGACTCAGTCTCCAGGCTGGAATGGATGAGCAGCTGTGTCCAATCCTATTGGTTTGGATAACACGACGAATCTCTGGAGCTTATACAAAGTGGAACTCAGAGCCATTAAATACTTTTGCAAATCATTTTTACCTCTCATATGAATTTCCCCTGGGATATGTGGAACCTGGTATGGCCTGCCATATAATATTTCATAGGGACTGATGTTGTCCCTTCGCCTTGGCTGTATGCGGACTCTCAGCAAGGCTATAGGCAGGGCTTGAACCCATGTCATGGATGTTTCTTGACAAATCTTGCAAATCTGGGTTTTGAGGGTCCCATTCATGCGTTCAACTTTGCCACTTGCCTGGGGCCTGTATGGTGTGTGCAGGTCCCAGGTAAGTCCCAAAATCTTGCTAACTTCCCCAACCACTGTTGCAACAAAATGTGGTCCCCTATCTGATGACATTCCCAAAGGAACTCTAAATCTTGGTATTATATGATTGAGCAAAGCTTTCACTAGTTCTTTTGCTGTGTTGGTGTGTCTCGGTTTTGAAAGACAGGTGTCTGCTAAGGAAGGCAGAAGCCCCCCTTGAAGTGGCAGATATAACCCTTTTTCCCTCCAAGTTATTATATTTTGAAATCAAGGGCCTTTAGGCAGAGATGTGGGAAATAGGAATAACAGTTCTTTACTATATATATATATATATATGTATATGTATATAACCAGTCAAACAAAACAACAACAACTATGACAGTAACAGCACACACAAACCCAGTCCCAGCCTTCTCGGCTGTCAGGCTATTTCCCCTCGGGTGCAGTTCCGCTCGCAGCCGGCAGGGGCGCTGGCGGCTCCCGGTGAGCAGGGCAGGTGCGATGGTTCCCCCGCGGCTGCAGGGGGCGCTCCGGAGCGAGCTCAGGAAACACGCGGCACCCGTGCCCTGGGATCCCGGGAAGGGAAGGAACAAAGGCTTCACAAACCGCTGGGCAGCCGATCCCGGACTCTCAGGAGCAGCAGGCTGGGAACGGCAGGCAGGAGCGGCAGGGACGAACGCAAATCCCGGGTGGCAGGCGAGATGTATCCAGATGGGAGAACCCCACGGATGCCCAGGCAGGCAGGGCGAGCAGGGCTACAGCGTAGCAAAAGCTCGAAGCAGCAGCAGCGGGGCAGGGCAGCCACAGCTCGGCCTCCAGCAGGGCAGGGAAAGCGGCTTTTGGGGTCCCGGCGTTGTTTCCAGCAGGAAGAGAAGAACGGCCAAAAAAGAAAGAAGCAGCAGCTCCTTTCTCTGCAGCTTCTCTCTCCGGGCGCTCAGAGCGAACTGCCCCCACACCCAGGTGTAGACAAGAAAGTAGCCAGGCCCGCCCCACTCCCTTTTTGTCTTTCTTAAGTACAGCTATTTGTCCCCTAGCAACATGCATATGGGAGAAAATTCCTTTAACAGAAAAAAAAACCCTAAGACTAAACTAAAACCCCAACATTATCCACCCCGAATTTTTTCCCATACTAACATGTTACATGAAACTTAACTTTTTTTCTTAACCATATAAATCTATGCATTACCCAAATTATATACAAATATACATGCTGATAGTGATACAAGTACAGAGCCATGGGTAGTTCACCCTAAAACAAGGTCCCCTTGAGGTAAGCATCGGGTCTCTCCATCCTTTTGCATCACCCACCAGGTGCAACCTGGTCCCTGAGCAAAAACGACCCCACGGATGGGTTTGTCTTTGCTCAAGGCAGACTTTACCCAAACAGTTTTTCCAAGCATACCTCTCATGTGCACCACTGGAACCTTATCTCGGTCTGTTGTTTGTAGGGGTTCGGATTGGGCAGGGCCTGCTCGGCTGGTGGAGCCTCGGGTGTTAACTAACCAGGTGGCTCTTGCTAAATGCATCTCCCAGTTTTTTAAAGTCCCCCCACCCAGTGCCTTCAAAGTGGTTTTAAGCAATCCATTACACCGCTCAACCTTCCCAGCTGCTGGTGCATGGTAAGGGATGTGGTACACCCACTCTATGCCATGTTCTCTAGCCCAGGTGTTTATAAGGCTGTTCTTGAAATGAGTCCCATTGTCAGACTCGATTCTCTCAGGGGTGCCATGCCTCCAAAGGACTTGCTTTTCCAGGCCCAGGATGGTGTTCCGGGCAGTAGCATGAGGCACAGGGTAGGTCTCCAGCCATCCAGTGGTGGCTTCTACCATTGTGAGCACATAGCGCTTGCCTTGGCGGGTTTGAGGCAGTGTGATGTAATCAATCTGCCAGGCCTCCCCATACTTGTATTTGGACCATCGCCCACCGTACCACAGAGGCTTCACCCGCTTGGCCTGCTTGATCGCAGCGCATGTCTCACAATCATGGATCACCTGGGAGATGCTGTCCATGGTCAGATCCACCCCTCGGTCTCGTGCCCACTTATAGGTGGCATCTCTGCCCTGATGACCTGAGGCATCATGGGCCCATCGAGCTAGGAACAGTTCTCCTTTATGTTGCCAATCTAAGTCTATCTGGGACACCTCTATTTTCGCAGCCTCATCTACCTGTTTGTTGTTACGATGTTCTTCATTAGCCCGGCTCTTGGGAATGTGAGCATCTACATGACGGACCTTCACGGATAGCTTCTCTACCCGAGTGGCAATGTCTTTCCACTCTTCAGCAGCCCAGATTGGTTTTCCTCTGCGCTGCCAGTTTGCCTTATTCCACCTTTCCAGCCAACCCCACAGAGCATTGGCTACCATCCATGAATCAGTGTAGAGGTAGAGCTTTGGCCACTTCTCTCTTTCAGCTATGTCCAGAGCTAATTGGACAGCTTTGAGCTCAGCAAATTGGCTCGATCCACCTTCTCCTTCAGTAGCCTGTGCAACTTGTCGTGTGGGGCTCCATACAGCGGCTTTCCATTTCCGGCTAGCGCCTACAATTCGGCAGGAACCATCAGTGAAGAGGGCGTATTGTCTTTCACTCTCTGGTAGCTCGTTATATGATGGGGCTTCTTCAGCACGTGTCACCTGCTCCTCTTCTTCTTCAGAAGATAACCCAAAAGTCTCACCTTCCGGCCAGTTCGTAATTATTTCCAAGATCCCAGGGCGACTTGGGTTTCCAATTCGGGCGCGCTGCGTGATGAGGGCAAACCATTTGCTCCAAGTAGCGTCGGTGGCGTGATGCGTGGAGGGAACCTTTCCTTTGAACATCCACCCCAGCACCGGTAGTCGGGGTGCCAGGAGGAGTTGTGCCTCTGTGCCAATTACTTCTGAGGCAGCCTGGACTCCTTCATAAGCTGCCAGGATTTCCTTCTCTGTGGGAGTGTAGTTGGCTTCAGACCCTCTGTAGCTTCGGCTCCAGAATCCCAGTGGTCGGCCCCGAGTCTCACCAGGCACCTTCTGCCAGAGGCTCCAGGACAGACCATTGTTCCCGGCTGCAGAGTAGAGCACGTTCTTCACCTCTGGTCCTGTCCTGACTGGGCCAAGGGCTACGGCGTGAGCAATTTCCTGCTTGATCTGGGCGAAGGCTTGCTGCTGTTCAGGGCCCCAGTGGAAATCGTTCTTCTTGCGGGTAACCAGGTAGAGAGGACTCACGATCTGGCTGTACTCGGGAACGTGCATCCTCCAGAAACCTATAGTGCCTAGGAAAGCTTGTGTTTCCTTCTTGTTGGTCGGTGGAGACATTGCTGTGATCTTATTGATGACCTCAGTGGGAATCTGACGCCGTCCATCTTGCCACTTTACTCCCAGGAACTGGATCTCTCGGGCAGGTCCCTTGACCTTGCTCTTCTTGATGGCAAAACCAGCTTGCAGGAGAATTTGAATTATTCTCTCTCCTTTCTCAAACACTTCGGTCGCGGTGTTCCCCCACACAATGATGTCATCAATGTACTGCAGATGTTCTGGAGCCCCACCCTTTTCTAGTGCAGTCTGGATCAGTCCATGACAGATGGTGGGACTGTGCTTCCACCCCTGGGGCAGTCGGTTCCAGGTGTACTGCACGCCCCTCCATGTGAAGGCAAACTGAGGCCTGCACTCTGCTGACAGAGGAATAGAGAAGAATGCATTGGCAATGTCAATAGTGGCGTACCACTTTGCTGCTTTGGACTCCAGCTCGTACTGGAGCTCCAACATGTCCGGCACGGCAGCGCTCAGCGGTGGAGTCACTTCATTCAGGGCACGACAGTCCACAGTCAGTCTCCATTCCCCATCAGACTTGCGCACAGGCCAGATGGGGCTGTTGAAGGGTGAGTGGGTCTTGCTGACCACCCCTTGGCTCTCCAGCTCGCGGATCATCTTGTGGATGGGGATCACAGCATCTCGATTTGTCCGATACTGCCGGCGGTGCACTGTCGAGGTGGCAATTGGCACTCGTTGCTCTTCCACTTTCAGGAGCCCAACTGCAGAAGGATTCTCAGATAGTCCAGACAGGGTGTTCAATTGCCTAATGCCCTCTGCCTCCACAGCAGCAATACCAAATGCCCACCTGAGTCCTTTTGGGTCTTTGTAATAGCCATTCCGGAGGAAGTCTATGCCCAGAATACACAGGGCCTCTGGGCCGGTCACAATCGGATGCTTTTGCCACTCCTTCCCAGTCAGGCTCACCTCAGCTTCCAAAAGGGTCAACTGCTGTGATCCCCCGGTCACCCCAGCGATGGATACAGGTTCTGCCCCCACATGTCCCGATGGCATTAAAGTACACTGTGCCCCAGTATCAACCAATGCATCATATTTTTGTGGCTCTGATGTGCCAGGCCATCGGATCCACACCGTCCAGAAAACTCGGTTCTCCCGTGCCTCTTCCTGGCTAGAGGCAGGGCCCCTCTAGCCCTGGTTATCATTCTTTCCCTGGGTGTACATGCTCGAGGTACCTTCAAGGGGATCCGACATATCATCCTCCCTTCTGAAATACCTGGCAGCTCGATCGCGGGAGGCTGAGGCTACCTTCACCTTAGCGGAACCCCCTCGGTTAGTGCCTCCCTCCTTGAGTTCACGCACCCGCGCTGCCAGGACAGAGGTGGGTTTCCCATCCCACCTCCTCATGTCTTCCCCATGCTCACACAGGAAAAACCACAGCTCAGCTCGTGGGGTGTACCCTCTCTCTCTAGCAGGGGGACGACGGGCTCTGACTTGGGGGCCTGTGACTCGCACTGGTGCCACACTGACCCTCCTCATCTCCTCCCTCATCTCCTCCCTCATTTCCTTCCTCATCTCCTTCATCTCCTCTTTGAGGTCCTGGACCACAGCAGAGACATGAGCTTTCAGCGGGCCATTGATCATGCTGTCATAATGCCTGAGCTTGCTGGCAACAGAGCCCACGGTTTCTCGGGTATTGTCAGCATCAATCGTTGCAATGAAGGTGGTGTATTGCGATGGCCCTAGCCTTGCCAGGTTCCACATCATCTGTCCTGTGCACCTGACCTTATCGGGGTCATTATCATGCTGTCCATCCCTCCCAAAGAGTACCTCTAATATTGCCACCTCTCTTAGCTGTTGGATCCCTTGCTCGAGTGTCTTCCACTGCATTCTATGATGATACTCCTGCATTCTTTCTTTGTGAATGAACCTTTCTCTCACACTCGTTAAGAGCCGCTCCCAGAGAGAAAGGGGCCCTGGCTCCCTCACAAATATCTGGTCCACACCTGGGTCCTGGGTCAATGATCCCAGATACCTTGCCTCACCACTATCCAGTTGCACACTTGTGCCCATAAGGTCCCAAACCCGAAGCAGCCAGGTGGTATAAGGCTCACGCCCCCTTCGCGCAATGTCGTTTCGCATAGTGCGGAGACTGTCGTACGACAGGGACTCAGTGATGATTTCTGGCTCTGGCTCTCCTGCTGGTTGTGAGGGCCCTGGTTGCCCATCATCATTAACTGGTCGTACTGATTTGGTCTTACACTTCCTCCTTTGCACAGGGGCGACTGCTGCTGGCTGTGGTTGTCCTTGTGGTTCAGCTGAAGCCTGGACGGTTGTAACATCCGTGGGTTCTACTGCTGCACCATCGGACTCACCCTCTTTGGGGCAGGGAGAGGGCTTTTCACTAGCTGAGGAGGTGTATTCCCTTAGCAATTGGCATATCTCCTGGCGCACCTGGCCCATCTCCTGGCACATCTCCTTGCGCACCTGGCCCATCTCCTGGCACATCTCCTTGCGCACCTGGCCCGTCTCCTGGCACATCTCCTGGCGCACCTGGCCCATCTCCTGGCATATCCCCTGGCGCACCTGACCCATCTCTTGGCACATCTCTTGCATCCCTTTTGCCAGTACCCCCACCCAGTTTGGGTAGTCCATTTCTGAGGTGGACTGTTGGGCGGTATCAGTCTGTGGGGCGGGGTCTCTAGTGTCTGGGGCTACGTCAGTCTCTGGGGTAGGATCTCTAGTGTCTGGGGCCATGTCAGGTTCTGGGGCAGGATCAGGCTCTGGGGTAGGAACTCTACTCTCTGGGGCCATGTCAGGTTCTGGGGCAGGATCTCTAGTCTCTGGGGCTGGTGTCCGGGTAGATATCCAAGCCAATCTCAACTTATCCTTGAGTGCTAAATAGAGTAGGCCTATCAGCAGCAGATGGTTAATATTCAGAGGGAATTTAAACCCTTCGAAAATTGATGGGGTGGGCCCGAAGAACTGGTTGAGGGGTTGGGGGAAAACTTCCCCTGGTGTCATTTCCTCACAGAAGGTACCATTGTTAACATAACCCCAAAAACATGTGCTCAGTGTGTGATAGCCGTTTATCCATGTGCCCACATTCCGGAGGAAGCTAAAAACCCATGAATTCCTCACCTTCTCGACCCATAACGCAAGCTGCATAACAGCAATGGTAGCCTTAGTCAGAGGACCCATATTCAAGTAAGGAGCTGCAAAGGGGAAGAATATAGCTACGGCCACATGCCACCCGAACCAGGGTAAACTAGACCACATAGTGCAGCCTAACAAGGTTCCTATATCTGGCACACAAAATAAAGTTCCAAGAACTGTTATTCCTTTTTTTCACCTCTCTCTCTTAATGCCCTCAGGCCCCACGTTGGGCGCCAAGATCTGTCTCGGTTTTGAAAGACAGGTGTCTGCTAAGGAAGGCAGAAGCCCCCCTTGAAGTGGCAGATATAACCCTTTTTCCCTCCAAGTTATTATATTTTGAAATCAAGGGCCTTTAGGCAGAGATGTGGGAAATAGGAATAACAGTTCTTTACTATATATATATATATATATGTATATGTATATAACCAGTCAAACAAAACAACAACAACTATGACAGTAACAGCACACACAAACCCAGTCCCAGCCTTCTCGGCTGTCAGGCTATTTCCCCTCGGGTGCAGTTCCGCTCGCAGCCGGCAGGGGCGCTGGCGGCTCCCGGTGAGCAGGGCAGGTGCGATGGTTCCCCCGCGGCTGCAGGGGGCGCTCCGGAGCGAGCTCAGGAAACACGCGGCACCCGTGCCCTGGGATCCCGGGAAGGGAAGGAACAAAGGCTTCACAAACCGCTGGGCAGCCGATCCCGGACTCTCAGGAGCAGCAGGCTGGGAACGGCAGGCAGGAGCGGCAGGCTAAAGCGGCAGGCTAGAGCGGCAGGGACGAACGCAAATCCCGGGTGGCAGGCGAGATGTATCCAGATGGGAGAACCCCACGGATGCCCAGGCAGGCAGGGTGAGCAGGGCTACAGCGTAGCAAAAGCTCGAAGCAGCAGCAGCGGGGCAGGGCAGCCACAGCTCGGCCTCCAGCAGGGCAGGGAAAGCGGCTTTTGGGGTCCCGGCGTTGTTTCCAGCAGGAAGAGAAGAACGGCCAAAAAAGAAAGAAGCAGCAGCTCCTTTCTCTGCAGCTTCTCTCTCCGGGCGCTCAGAGCGAACTGCCCCCACACCCAGGTGTAGACAAGAAAGTAGCCAGGCCCGCCCCACTCCCTTTTTGTCTTTCTTAAGTACAGCTATTTGTCCCCTAGCAACATGCATATGGGAGAAAATTCCTTTAACAGAAAAAAAACCCCTAAACTAAAACCCCAACATGGTGGGACAGGGGAAAGCTTCAGGCCATCCACTGAAGGTGTCAACTAGTACCAGTATATACCTGCACCCCTCTTTGTGTGGCATCTCAGCAAAATCTATTTGCCAATACTCTCCCAGGAGATCTCCTGTCTTTGTCACTCTTAACACAACTCTCTTGCTTGTGTCGGGGTTGTTTTTATAGCAGGTTTCATACTCGCTTGTTACAGGTTGTACAATATCAGTCATTCTTTTCCCTATCACTACTTTCCTCAAATGTTTTAAAAGATTTTCTGTTCTCCAGTGGGTACTTTCATGCTCTCGTTTGGCTATTTCTTGAAGGATCAGAGGTGGAACTACGACTTGTCCTACTGGGGTAACAGCTCACTTACTTTCTTTGATTTCAGCCTTAAGGAACTTAATTAATTTGTCATCTCTTTAATCGTATTTTGGGGTAAATGATGACAAATCTATCTCTTTCTGTGGTACTACTGCAAAAATGCCTTTTTCTGCAATCTCCCTGGCTGTTTCATCAGCAAGACAATTTCTCAGTTCAGGGGCTGTTTTCCCTTTTTGATGACTCTTACAATGCATGATAGCTACTTCTGTAGGCTTCCAAATGCTCTGTAAAAGTGTAAGAATTTGTTTAGCATGCTTAACTTTATTACCTTGAGCAGTCAGCAGGCCACGTTCCTTCCAAATAGCTCCGTGGGCATGAACAACACTGAAGGCATATTTGGAATCAGTCTATATGTTCACCTTCTTTTTCTCACTCAGTTTTAGAGCTCTTGTTAGTGCAATGAGTTTAGCTTTCTGTGATGATACATATGGAGGCAAGGCTTTTGCCTCAATGACTTTATCTGAGGTGGTTACGGCGTAACCGGTCATCCTCCTACCGTTTCTCATGAAGCTGCTCCCATCAGTGTACAGTTCCCAGTCTGGATCTTTCAAAGGAACATCTTTCAGGTCTGGTCTGCTGGAATAAGTTTTCTCTATTGTCTGCAAATAATCATGCTCAGGCACACTGTCAAGTAATGTGGATGATAAAAACATCGCAGGGTTTACTACAGAAGTTGTCTTTAGAGTAACATCCTCCTGTTCCAACAACACAGATTGGTATTTGAGCATCTTGCTAGGGGAGAGCCTGTGGAGATACAGCTAGAAAGCAGAAGTGAGAGCACTGCTAAACTCATGTCAGAAGTAGATGCGCTAACGCTGCTAGGCCGCAAACCATGGCAGGCAGTAAGGCCTATAATGAAACAGTCAGCATAAAAGGTATGCTTGGTATGTACCTGTGATAGTTAGTGCTAGGTTCTAGTTTTGCAATGTTATTAAGAAACATAGATATGGTTGTTAGAGTGATTGCTGCTTATATAACTGCTTATATAACTGAAAGGTATAAAAACCCAACCCTGTATCAATAAAATCGGCTTATTGCATCCAAGCAATCTGCCCCGTCTCTTTCATCTCCGACTGTCTCGCGACCGTATCGCGACAAGAGCCAGTGTCTTTCCTTTTGCTCCAGCACATTTATCACTGCATGGGGTACATACACGACAATGTGCTGCCCAAGGGTGAATTTACAGGCCTCCTGTATCAGAAGGACTGTTGCTGCTACAGCTTTCAAGCATCCTGGCTAACTCTGGGCTACATTGTCTAGTTGTTTTGAGAAATAGGCCACAGCTCTTCGCTGGTCTCCAAGGTGCTGTGCTAGTACTCCCAGAGCAACATTCAGTCGCTCATGTGTAAAGAGTTCAAAAGGTTTAGCCAGGTCCGGCAGCCCCAGAGCTGGGGCTGACATCAAGGAATGTTTCAGTTGTTTAAATGCAGCCCTGGCATTCTCTGTCTACATGATTGTCTCCTTTTCAGCTGCTTTAAGGACCTCATATAAAGGTCTCACCAGTATACCGTAGTTTGATATCTACAGGCAACACTAACCTACCATTCCCAGGAAGGCCTGCATTTCTCTTACGGTATGGGGCTCTGGAAGTCGGCAGATGGCTTCCTTCCATTCTCTGCTGAGTTGGCGATGTCCACGGAAAATTTCTAGGCCCAGGTATACTACTGTTTCCCTGGCAACCTGTGCTTTCTTTTTCGAGACCTGATACCCACTTTGGCCCAAAAAGTTCAACAGACTTACAGTGAGCTTTATGCAGTCATCTCATGTCTTGGCTGCTATCAAGATGTCATCAACATACTGGAGAACTGCTCCTCCTGCTTCTTGTTTCTTCCAGTTCTCAAGTTCCTTTGCCAGCTGGTTTCCGAATATGGTCGGGCTGTTTTTGAATCCTTGTGGTAAAACTGTCCAGGTGAGCTGGGTCTTCCTCCCTGTTTCTGGATTCTCCCACTCAAAAGCAAAGAGTTCTTGGCTATTCTTATGCACAGGAATGCAGAAAAAGGCATCCTTGAGATCTAAAACAGTGAACCACCCTAATTCATTTGTTAGTGTTGCCAAAAGTGTGTAAGGATTTGCTACCACTGGGTGTATGTCCTCTGTTGTTGATTTCCTTCAAATTCTGTACTAACTTGTAGCTTTTATTATCAGCTTTCTTTACTGGCAAGATTGGTGTGTTGTACTTGGATTCACATTCTACTAACAACCCAAATTTGAGAAACTTCTCAATCACAGGTACTAATCTCTTACGAGCTTCTAATTTCAAAGGATATTGTCTTTGTCTTACTGGTGTAGCTCTTGTTTTGAGTGTGATACTCACAGGTTCAGCTTTTTTGGATCTCTCAGGAGAATCATTGGCCCACACTATTTGAATGACAGCTTCTTTAACTTCTTTGGGAATTTTTCCATGGCATTCTTGTACAAGTATAGCAGCTGCTTCGATAATTTTAGATTCTGGGATTATAACTTTCATTCCCCTTTCTTTTGAAAACTTAATTTCTGCTTCTAGGTTTTCTAATAAATCTCTGCCTAATAATGGCATTGGGGAATTTGGCATATACAGGAACTGGTGAGTGACCCAGTGTTTTTCCAATTTAAATTTTAAAGGTTGGAAAAAAGGCTTTGTTTTATTTCCTTCTGTAGCTCTAATCACATCCACAGTGTCTTGACTCAGTTTACCTTTTAAAGTATTTAACACAGAATACGTTGTTAACTCAACAAACACTCCTTTCTGGTATGGCTTCAGCTTTTCCATCTGTTCTGGGACATTGGGATCCTAGCCAGGGTTTGCTAGGGGATAGATATCATTAACTAACCCTTGAAGACTCTCAGTTGCAATTTGAGTTTCTATAGCAGATACAGCAGCTTTGTTGACCATTTCTCTCTCTGTTTTATTCAATAATTCATCTAGCGTAACATTTATATCACCCCAATCTGGGTTTTGGGATTTTATGGCCATTTCTACACGCATAGCTACTCTCTCTGGGTTGTCCCTGTACTTCCCAATTGAGTTTTTCCACTGCTGCAATTCTCCGAGAGAAAATGGTGCTTTTATATAAATGACTCTTTGATTTCCCACAGCTTGTCTCAGAGGTGCTTCTAATGCAAGTTCTTCCTTCCCCCCTTTACCTGCTTTGGACCTTGTGTGTTTAGCGATGGGACTGACTGCTCTCATAGCTTCTCGGGATATCTTGCCCCTCCTTCTACCTCTTTCTCTGTGAGAACTATCTGTATCAAAATTATTCGCTTTTAATTGAAATTGGTTCATTGGTTTTAAAACTTGTTCCAGGCAAATGTTGATCAGGAACTGTCTCGCTCTTTGCGGCAGTGGAGGGGTAGGGAGGCAGGGGCTGCAAGCAGGTTGTCTTGTCCCTGGCTCTGTAAGAGCCGCCTGGGTCGGGGCCATCTCATCTGCTCTCAGCTTTAACACTGCTTGTGCCGCAGGGTGGGGCGAGCGAGCGGCTCCTCCTGCCTCTGGCTCGGAAACTTGCGGTTCTCTGTATTGGGGAATGCCGCCGCAATTGCCTGTGTTCATTTCTACCTTCACTTCTGTGTTCAGGGTACTCGGGGAAAGGCGGCCAGCCTGCCTTTTCTTCTCCTTCTTCCCCGTCTCTGCCTCTGGAAAAGTCAGGGGGCAGCGGCCAATCCACCCCCGCTCCGCCTCCGCGCCCGCCCTCTGCCCCTGACGAGGCTGGGGGTGGGGGGGCTCAGCGCCGCTCCTCCGGCTTGGAGCCGGCCGCTCGCCCCCTCCCCTGCCCCCGCTCGGACAGCGGCGGGGACAGCGGCGGCGGCAGCGAAGTCACTGCTCCCCCATCCCCCGCCCCCACCTGTGCGGGCTGCCCCGCCGGCGGAGGCGGAGGCGGCGGTGGAGCCACCGCCTCCCCATCTCCCCCCCGTGCGGGCTGCCCCGGCGGTGGAGTCGGTGGCGGCGGCGGCGGCGGGGGAGCCACTGCTCCCCCATCACCCGCCCCCACCTGTGCGGGCTGCCCTGCCGGTGGAGGCGGAGGCGGCGGTGGAGCCACCGCCTCCCCATCTCCCCCCCGTGCGGGTTGCCCCGGCGGTGGAGTCGGTGGCGGCGGCGGCGGCGGCGGCGGGGGAGCCACTGCTCCCCCATCCCCCACCCGCCCCCTGTGCGGGCTGCTCCGGCGGTTGAACAGAGTGGAGAGACTTCCTCTTATTGCGCAAAGCTGGTGCCACCATATCTGTACCTGTCATATCAATTTCTCTGTCCGTATTAGCATACGAGTCAGCTTGCTGCGGCTTTTTCTTTCCCTTTCTCTTCCTCAAAGTCATTTTCATATTACTTTTGTCTACTACATATGCTTCTTCTCTGTTCAAATACATAGTAAAAAGTTCTGCATATCTTAGTTTATCAAACCTACGTAATGATCTCAATTCTACCATCAGGTCATTAATGATGTTATTTTCCAAACTCCCATAGCGAGGCCAATTTCCTTGACTTAATTTTAAAGTCGGCCAAACCCGTGTAGACAGCCTGATCAATTCTCGGGTGTTCAAAGTAGTTTTTCGCCCTGTCAGCCATTTCCAGTGTTTTATTATCAGCTCCAACGGGCTGTTAGGAGGGATTCTTTCATTCATACCACCCATGTTTGCTCACAGACAGGAAAACTCTGCCAGAGGAAAGCTCTTAACTCTGGAATTCAGCCTGCAATCCGGCTTTGGAATTCTGATTTCTCAGGTAGTTTATCTAGGTTATTATACAAACACTCCAGAACAGCACTTTAAAATACTAAAAAGCAACTTGTTTTAGCAAGCAGTAAATGCGCGCGCGCTAAAATCTGATTTAACAGGATTCGAACCCACAACTCTTGACGTCTGAGCTAACCAACCAACTAACCAACCAACTAACTAACCAACTAACTAACCTCTGAGCCACTTTTGCAGCTGCGTAGGATGCAGCTTCTCGGTTTCTGTGGACTTCATGGAGGGCGTCTCCTCTTTTCTACAGTTTGCAGGGGAAAAGTTTAAGCTTTCTCCTTTTTTGGCCTTCTATGCCCCCAAACTTTCTAACCCTCTCGGAGATCTTCTTCCCTAGTGCTAGCACAGTCTCAGTGGTACTGATCTTCTTTTCACTCACCTCTTTCCGTGCTTCTGCCTTTCCGTGCTGGGTCCTAAAGTCCTGGTCACAGTCTTAGATTGTTGCTCCAGCCCCTCTGTAATTTGCCGGCAAAGACAGGGGCAAAGCAAGATGTGTTCCAACCCAAGACTGCAAGTTTCAAGGTCTTTAGGGTCCCTTCGTGGTCGCCAGCAACTGATGCCTTTTCCTGGTCTTAAAATCAAGAGGCATACACGGTTAGAAGGGGAAAAGGGATTTTACCTTGGTATTTATTTTTAAGGATCCTTAGGTGTACATGTCCAGGTCATATGCATCGAGATGCACCCCACCGAGTCTATCTCTGTGTCTCTGTGTCTCTCTTCCTCCTCCCCCCAACAATGGGTATAACATTATAGGTTTTACTAATTAGCATATCTATCAAAGATTCCCCAATGAGAGGCTCAAGTGACGCCCCCCCTCCCCAAGGAACCTTCCCCTGGATGGTTCTATCTTAGTTTACAGAATATGTTCTGGAGAGGACCTTGGGGTCTGGGGCACAGTGATCTCTAGCTACGAAGCTTCTAAAATGTTTAGTCTCTTAGCTTGACAAACAAGTCCAAGAATGTAGGCAAAAAGCACTAGGAATACAGAAGTTGTAAAAGGTATAACAGGGGTATAAAAAAAAAAGGCAAAAATCTTCATGGCATCAATAGAACTCTGCTACTATCTTCTGTGAGAGAGAAAAGTCTCTCACAGATGTGGAAAATAGCAAGAAAATTCTTGCTAGCAGCATTTTTGTATCCACAATTCCCCCTTTTTGTTTGATTAGATAACAACTCTACTATTAATCCTAAATAGAAATTTACATCAGTTATTAATTCTCAATATGTCCTTAAGGCTTTGACTATCTGACTCCATAACAAGAAATTTAAAGTGCAGTCTCCGCTTGTGGAAGGACCGTCCCAGTCTCTGCTTGTCGAAGGACCATCCCAGTCTCTGCTTGTGGAAGGACCATCTACCTGATGGTTGACATCTTGGTCATCATCAGAAGAGTCATTAGGCTGATGATCTACATTCTGGTCGCCATTTGGATGGTTGGCGTTCTGGTCATCATTTGGAGGTTGCCTGTTCTGCCTCTGGTGCCGTAGGTCAGGGCGAACGCTTTTTGCAGGTAGCCACCGTACCCCAGTATCTGTGGAAACGCAAGCATACCCACGACCCCAAACGATAAGCTCATGCAGGCCTTCCCACTGGTTAGTGAGTAAATTCCATATCCAGACTTTTGCCTGGCTCAGTTGTGTCTCACCTGAAGACTGCAATGAGAGAAAATGATTCAGAATAACAGGATTATTTGAATTTTGTGGTACTGTAAGGTGATTAATTGTATACAAAGCTTTTGCTAGTCGGCTCTGTGGGGTTTCTCCATGCATTCCCCCTTTCTGTCTTTCCAAAACAAGCTTCAAGGTACCATGAGCGTGTTCGACAATGGCTTGGCCAGTAGGAGAATGTGGGATACTAAACGTATGGTCTACACCCCATAGGTGCAAGAACTGCCACGTCTTCTCCGAGGCGTAGGCAGGACCATTATCGGTTTTCACAGAAGCTGGCACGCCCAGGACTGAGAAAGCCAATTTCCAATGGGCAATGACATCACGGCCCTTCTCTCCAGTGTGAGCAGAAGCCCACATAGCTGAGGAGAAAGTGTCAATAGATACGTGCACATATTTCAGCCGACCAAATTCTGGGATGTGAGTTACATCCGTTTGCCAAAGCTGCAAGGCTTTTAGCCCTCTGGGGTTTACCCCCGCTGGCGAAGGCGCGGCGAGTCCGTGACAGTCAGCACAAGCGCTGACAATGTCGCGTGCTTTGGTTGGCGTCAAATGAAACGGCTTCTGTAGGGCATCTTCTCTGATGGAAGAAATGCCTTGGCTTGTGCAATTTTGTCAGGCTGAGGCCCTACCCACGCAGGGTTGGCCAGCATGTCAGCCCTGGTGTTGCCTTCTTTTATGAAACCTGGTAAGCTGGTGTGGCTTTGAATGTGCAGAATGTAATACAGATGCACTCGAGCCTGAATTGCAGACCACAAGGTTTGCAGCAGTGAAAACAGAGCCGCATTGTTCACCTCCTTCAGAAATGAATAATCTAAGCGTTGGGTTATATCTGCTACATAAGCAGAGTCAGTAACCAAATTCAAAGGTTCCTGTGAGAATAGTTGAAAAGCCATGGTAACAGCCCTTAATTCAACTGAGTAGAGCCTGACTCGTGACCCTTCAGCACCTGCCAGTCCAATCCCTCCTTCCTGGTAATGATGGCTTTCCCAGTTTACCCAGAACCATCCATAAAGACAGTGGGTCCTTGCACCGGCACTCGACTATTTCTCGGCCACAAGGAAAGTATGATCGATTTTGCCACCTGCAGTAATTTATGGCTGGGCAGATGGTAAGTGATCTGCCCTGAAAAGTTTTGCAGCGCACTTTGCAAAGGAGCACTATGGATAAGGCTCCACTCAAAGTATTCCTTTGAGATCGGAATAACAATTACTGCAGGATCCGCAGCCATCAGTTGCAAACACCATTGACGTCATTTGATTATCAGAGAAGTGACCAATTCAAACACTGTGATCACAGTCCTTTTCAGCTGGTGAGGCAAAAAGACCCATTCTAGGATATGCAAAGGATCAGGCCATTGTGCATTCCACTGGCCAATGATACCTGTAGGATGGAGGTCTGGAATAGTAATGAAAACAGTGATAGCAATGGAGGGATCCACTCGATAAACCTGATGAGCGGAAACAGCCCGTTGGACCTCTTGCAGCACTCATCGTGCTTCTGCAGTCAACTCCCAAGGTGAATTCAGATCGGGGTCCCTTTTTAATGTATTAAAAAGCGGGGAAAGTTGCTTTGCGGTTAGACCTAAATAAGGTCGCAACCAATTGATGATACCCAACAGTTTCTGAGCATCATTCAAGGTCTTAATCGAATCCGGGAATTGCACCTCTTGGCGTTGGATAGTTTGGTCCAAAATTTTCACTCCTAAATATTTCCAAGGAGGATGCTGTTGAACTTTCTCCGGAGCTACCTCTAATCCATAGGCATGCAGAGCAGCGAGCAGCTGAGGCTGTATTCTCAGCAGCTCGTCCCGGGTGGATGCTGCCACCAGGATATCATCCATGTAATGGTAGCAGCGTGCATCAGGAACCTGCTTGCGAACTCCGGATAAAGCTTGAGCAACATACCACTGACAGATAGTCGGGTTGTTTCTCATCCCTTGAGGGAGGACCTTCCATTGGTATCTCTTAGCAGGTTCAGCATTGCTAACTGCAGGCACAGTAAAGGCAAATTTTGGTTTGTCATCAGGATGCAAACTAATTATGAAAAAACAATCCTTCAAATCAATGATTGGGATGTCCCACCCCGTAGGAATCATGGTGAGAGAGGGCATGCCAGGCTGCAATGCCCGCATACCTTCCATTACTGCATTAACCTTTCGGAGGTCCTGCAATAATCTCCATTTCCCTGATTTCTTCTTAATTACGAAAACAGGAGTGTTCCAGGGGCTAGTAGAAGGTTCAAGGTGCCCCTGTTGTAACTGTTCCTGAACCAGCTGATGAAGGGCGTCTAACTTCTCTTTTGGTAGGGACCACTGTGGTTCAAAGATTGGTGTGTTAGTCAACCACCGCAAAGGCAGTGTAGGATACTGTGTGACCTCACGCACAGTGACCTCTGCTAAAAATTTGTCCCAATCCGTACGCCCCAAGCTGCCAACATGTCCCGTCCCCAAAGGTTAAGGGAAGTGGTAGTAACATAAGGCCTAACTGTAGCTGTGTGCCCCTCTGAGTCCTTCACCATCACAGGCTGTTCTCTTAAACAGCTCTGTGTGGTTCCTCCTAATCCTGCGATGGGCAAACCCACAGGGGCTAAAGGCCATGAGGGAGGCCACGCAGAGAAGGAGATGATAGTTACATCAGCACCCATATGAATAAAACTTTGAAGCTGAGTCCGGGGCGGATGGGCATTTGGCAGGATCAGCGTATGTGTCATCTGTGGCCTTTGGTCAGAGGTGTCTGCAGTCCAGAAGGCCTGCAGAAGTCCAGTAGATCCACTGCCGCTATCTCTTTGAGTTGGTTGTTCCATTCTGGGGACACAAGACTTAAAAGGCACTAATTAGCAAGGCAGGTCTTTTCAGGAATAGTGACAGGGGGGTTTTTTGTGGAGACCATAGCACAAATCTGACCTTTAAAGTCAGCATCAATAACTCCTGAGTGCACTAAGATTCCTTGATGGGCAACGTCAGGTTTTCCCACCAGCATTGCACTGGGTCCCTGGGCTAGGGGTCCATATGCATCCAAGGGAACCTTATAAATACCACTAGAGTCTAAGACAACTGTGGCTGAGGTATGGACATCAAAACCGTATGATCCCTGGGTGCCGTCTCTAGGGTGGCTGAGTAGGCCTGTGCCTGTACCTGTGCCACCCTCTGGGGAAGCAACTGCATTGGAGAGCAATTCCCCCTCCTTGCACCCCAGTGGAAGCTTCCCGACAAAGGCCAACCATCAGCATGAGTCAGGGATCTACAATAGTCTGAGCAATGCCCTGGCCTGCCACACCTCTTGCACTGGGGGATCGGTGTGTTCTCTTTTTGGCTCAGCTTAGGCCGCTTCCGTTTTTTCGCCTGTTTGGGTTGCTTTGGTTCACTATCAGAAGATGTGTGAACAGGCTGCAGGAACGCAGCCAAAGCAGGCCTTTTCTGGTACCCAGATCCCACCTGAGCGCAGGCTTTGACCATGTCTGTTACCTCAGGGTCCCCTGGTAAGGCATCTATGATTTTTCTGCACTCCTCGTTTGCGTTATCTCTCACTAACTGCCTTACCAACAGGAGCCTTAACCCGTTGTATTGGGTTGACCCTGAGTTGATGGACAGTCTTTAAGACCAATTACGCTTCTCACAATTTACATATTTAAACCGCACAGAAAGGCGGGATTGCCTTTTTGTCGGAGCTCGCCTGCTGGAAGGTGGGGGGGGGCTCCGAGCCTCCCGGCCCCGCCGGGCCGGGCCGGGGCCACTGCCCCTTTCCCCCTTTCCCAACGCTGCGGCACGGACCCTGGGTCGCTGGGGGGAACTGTCCCAGAGCCGCAGGCAGCTAAAACCAGCCATGGACTGCTCGCAGCTAAACCCATCCAGCGCGGCTTCTGGGGACAGGCGGGTCCCTCTCCTCTCCATGCGGAGCCGGCGGAGTCAACAGGAGCCGGCAGAGCCTCCTGTCTGCAGCCAGCACACTTCGTGCTGAACTGAAGAAGACACCATGCAGCCAGCAGCACAGAGGGAGTGAGGCTTTTTCCACCATAAAGCCTGAACAAGACCACTCTTCAACGTGGTGGCTTCAGAGTCAGAGAGAAAGAGAAGTGAGTCACATGAGACGAAGCTGAGCATGGCGACAGGAGAAAAGAGGGCGGTGCCGCGATTCTGGCGCGCAGCTTAAAAGAAACCTTCTTGCATGCCGTGGTAAGAAACTGTAATACCACAAACTGTTTGTCTCTTTAATCCATTTGAAGTACATGGGGGGGATGGAGAATCCATGTGTGGCCTGTGAAGATTGTGAAGAGTGCCTATGCCAGGCTATATAGAAGCAGTGAGAGGCTTTTAGAGACTTGTGGCAAAGAAAAGCCTTTGTGTGCAGGCCGAAAGAACTTATCCTTAAAAAGATGAATAACCCCATGTGATGGCCCATGTTTTGTAGTGTGAAGGAACTGTGAGATTTTACATGGGAGAGATGTTTTACACCCAGCAGATTGTTTGTTTCCAGGCGGGTCTGCTGTTAGTAGTGATGCCTTTTCCTGGTCTTAAAATCAAGAGGCATACACGGTTAGAAGGGGAAAAGGGATTTTACCTTGGTATTTATTCTTAAGGATCCTTAGGTGCACACGTCCAGGTCATATGCATCGAGATGTACCCCACCGAGTCTTTCCCTGTCTCTATGTCTCTCTTCTTCCGCGTGTTCGTGTGTGTGTGTGTGTGTGTGTGTCCCCAACATTGGGTATAACATTATAGGCTTTACTAATTAGCATATCTATCAAAGATTCCCCAATGAGAGGTTCAAGTGAGCCCCCCCCTCCCCAAGGAACCTTCCCCTGGATGGTTCTGTCTTGGTTTACAGAATATGTTCTGGAGAGGACCTTGGGGTCTGGGGCACACTGATTCCTAGCTACGAAGCTTCTAAAATGTTTAGTCTCTTAGCTTGACAAACAAGTCTAAGAATGTAGGCAAAAAGCACTAGGAATACAGAAGCTGTAAAAAGGTATAACAGGGGTATAAAAGAAAAAGCAAAAATCTTCATGGCATCATTTCCCCCCTTTTAGAGACTAACAAAACTCTATCTTGTCTAGTCTCTACTCTACTCTACTCTACTTTTCTACCCACAGAACCGGTTTACACAACCGGCTGCTCCACGGGAAATTACATAGATAATAATTACAATTACAACAATTATGAATATTTATTTTACCCAGGCCCAGTTTGGTAACCATGAGGTGAGGGTATCAAAAATATGATCAAATTTTAAGGTGTTATTTCTAGAATTACTTCATGTAGAATTTGAGTTCCTTCCAAATTTCATCCAAATCTTTCTTAATTCTTCTATTAAAATGCCAATCAATGGCCAGTGACCCTTCCCATCTAGGGGTGGTAACTGAGTACAGATCCAGCAATCGCTCTTATTAAGAATTTTGGAAACATTTTCGACCACAGTCTTATGCAAATCATGGGGTGAACCCTGAACCATGGTTACCAGTTGGGCAAACAGCAAACATGTAAAAAACAGTTTAAACTGCATCTTTCTAATTTATATCAGTCTCTGTCTTCTTGGTGATTTCGGGAGCAGAAGCTTTCTTCACCATGGTGTAGTGAATCCACGGTCCCGTGGCAGCAACCTTGACTGCAGTAAAAGTGGTCAGGAAAACTTGGAATGGTCCCTTCCACTTGGCTTGCAAGGGGTCACTGTCCCACCACTTGATGTAGACCCAGTCTCCAGGCTGGAATGGATGAGCAGGTGTGTCCAATCCTATTGGTTTGGATAAAACGACGAATCTCTGGAGCTTCTGCAAAGTGGAACTTAGAGCCATTAAATATTTCTGCAAATCATTTTTACCTCTCATATGAATTTCCCCTGGGATATGTGGAACCTGGTATGGCCTGTCATATAATATTTCATAGGGACTGATGTCGTCCCTTTGCATTGGCTGTATGTGGACTCTCAGCAAGGCTATAGGCAGGGCTTGAACCCATGTCATAGATGTCTCTTGACAAATCTTGCAAAACTGGGTTTTGAGGGTCCCATTCATGCGTTCAACTTTGCCACTTGCCTGGGGCCTGTATGGTGTGTGCAGGTCCCAGGTAAGTCCCAAAATCTTGCTAACTTCCCCAAGCACTGTTGCAACAAAATGTGGTCCCCTATCTGATGACATTCCCAAAGGAACTCTAAATCTTGGTATTATATGATTGAGCAAAGCTTTCACTAGTTCTTTTGCTGTGTTGGTGGGACAGGGGAAAGCCTCAGGCCATCCACTGAAGGTGTCAACTAGTACCAGTATATACTTGCATCCCTCTTTGCGTGGCATCTCAGCAAAATCTATTTGCCAACAATCTCCTGGGAGATCTCCTGTCTTTGTCACTCCTAACACAACTCTCTTGCTTGTGTCAGGGTTGTTTTTACAGCAGGTTTCATACTTGCTTGTTACAGATTGTACAACATCAGTCATTCTTCTCCTTATTACTGCTTTCCTCAAATGTTTTAAAAGATTTTCTGTTCCCCAGTGGGTACTTTCATGCTCTCGTTGGGCTATTTCCCGAAGGATCAGGGGTGGAACTACGACTTGTCCTACTGGGGTAACAGCCCACCCACCTTCTTTGATTTCAGCCTTAAGGAACTTAATTAATTTGTGATCCCTCTGATTGTATTTTGGGGTAAATGATGACAAATCTACCTCTTTCTGTGGTACCACTGCAAAAATGCATTTTTCTGCAATCCCCCTGGCTGTTTCGTCAGCAAAATGATTTCCCAGTTCGGGGGCTGTTTTCCCTTTTTGATGACCCTTGCAATGCATGATAGCCACTTCCGTAGGCTTCCAAATGCTCTGTAAAAGTGCAAGAATTTGTTTAGCATGCTTAACTTTATTACCTTGAGCAGTCAGCAGGCCACGTTCCTTCCAAATAGCTCCGTGGGCATGAACAACACTGAAGGCATATTTGGAATCAGTCCATATGTTCACCTTCTTCTCCTCACTCAGTTCTAGAGCTCTCGTTAGTGCAATGAGTTTAGCTTTCTGTGATGATACGTCTGGAGGCAAGGCTTTTGCCTCAATGATTTTATCTGAGGTGGTTACAGCATAACCGGTCATCCTCCTACCGTTTCTCATGAAGCTGCTCCCATCAGTGTACAGTTCCCAGTCTGGATCTTTCAAAGGAACATCTTTCAGGTCTGGTCTGCTGGAATAAGTTTCCTCTATTGTCTGCAAACAATCATGCTCAGGCACACTGTCAAGTAACGTGGATGATAAAAACATCACAGGGTTTACCACAGAAGTTGTCTTTAGAGTAACATCATCCTGTTCCAACAACACAGATTGGTATTTGAGCATCCTGCTAGGGGAAAGCCAGTGTTCCCCCTTTTGCTCCAGCACATTTATCACTGCATGGGGTACATACACGACAATGTGCTGCCCAAGGGTGAATTTACGGGCCTCCTATATCAGAAGGACTGTTGCTGTCACAGCTTTCAAGCATCCGGGCCAACCCTGGGCTACATTGTCCAGTTGTTTTGAGAAATAGGCCACAGCTCTTCGCTGGTCTCTAAGGTGCTGTGCCAGTACCCCCAGAGCAACATTCAGTTGTTCATGTGTAAAGAGTTCAAAAGGTTTAGTCAAGTCCGGCAGCCCCAGAGCTGGGGCTGACATCAAGGAGTGTTTCAGCTGTTTAAATGCAGCCCTGGCATTCTCTGTCCACATGATTGTCCCCTTTTCAGCTGCTTTAAGGACCTCATATAAAGGTCTCACCAGTATACCGTAGTTTGATATCCACAGGTGACACCAACCTACCATTCCCAGGAAGGCCTGCATCTCCCTTACAGTATGGGGTTCTGGAAGTCGACAGATGGCTTCCTTCCGTTCTCTGCTGAGTTTGCGATGTCCACGGAAAATTTCTAGGCCCAGGTATACTACTGTTTCCCTGGCAACCTGTGCCTTCTCTTTCGAAACTTGATATCTATTTTGGCCTAAAAAGTTCAACAGACTTACAGTGAGCTTTATGCAGTCATCTCATGTCTTGGCCGCTATCAAAATGTCATCAACATACTGGAGAACCGCTCCTCCTGGTTCTTGTTTCCTCCAGTCCTCAAGCTCCTTTGCCAGTTGGTTTCTGAATATGGTCGGGCTGTTTTTGAATCCTTGTGGTAAAACTGTCCAGGTGAGCTGGGTCTTCCTCCCTGTTTCTGGATTCTCCCACTCAAAAGCAAAGAGTTCTTGGCTATTCTTATGCACAGGAATGCAGAAAAAGGCATCCTTGAGATCTAAAACAGTGAACCACCCTAATTCATTTGTTAGTATTGCCAAAAGTGTGTAAGGATTTGCTACCACTGGGTGTATGTCCTCTGTTATCTTGTTGATTTCCCTCAAATCCTGTACCAACCTGTAGCTTTTACCATCAGCTTTCTTTACTGGCAAGATTGGTGTGTTGTACCTGTATTCATATTCCACTAACAACCCAAATTTGAGAAACTTTTCAATCACAGGTACTAATCCCTTACGAGCTTCTAATTTCAGAGGATATTGTCTTTGTCTTACTGGTGTAGCCCCTGCTTTGAGTGTAATACTCACAGGTTCAGCTTTTTTGGATCTCCCAGGAGAATCATTGGCCCACATTATTTGAATGACAGCCTCTTCAACTTCTTTGGGAATTTTTCCATGGCATTCCTGTACAAGGATAGCAGCTGCTTCGATAATTTTAGATTTTGGGATTATAACTTTCACTCCCCCTTCCTTTGAAAACTTAATTTCTGCTTCCAATTTTTCCAATAAATCTCTGCCTAACAATGGCATTGGGGAATTTGGCATATACAGGAACTGGTGAGTGACCCAGTGTTTTCCCAATTTAAATTTTAAAGGTTGGAAAAAAGGCCTTGTTTCACTTACCCCTGTAGCTCCAATCACATCTACAGTGTCTTGACTCAGTTTACCTTTTAAAGTATTTAACACAGAATATGTTGCCCGTGTATCAACCAGAAATTCAACATCATCATTCCCAGCTTAGCTGCAACCGAAGGCTCTGCTGGGGTAGTTACCTTCGGTCCCCGTCAGTCTGTATTTACAGTTAGTTCCGAAACTGGGGGCTTCTTTTCTGCTCGTGATGGACACTCATTTTTCCAATGCCCCCGTTTTTTGCAAATTGCGCATTGGTCCTCAGATAAGGGAAAAGGGGGACCCCCTTTTGATGTCTCAAATGACTTTTCCTTATCATACCTCTTCTTGTAGTGGGGTTTATGATGTTTATCTGCTAAGTCTCTGTTCTGGTATACCTTCCAGGCTACAGTCAACAATTTACTTATGTCCGGTGGCCCATCTATCTTTTGCAGCTTTCTCTTTATGTCATTAGTAGATTGACCTATAAACAGGTAGGCCAGGTGGATTTGCTGCTCAGGTGAGTCAGGGTCTAAGGTAGTGTATTTTTGTGCAGCCTTTTTAAGCCTATTTAGAAACTCTGTGGGGGTCTCATTTGGATTTCGTTTAATTTCATATAAGCCCAATTCACTGCTTTAGGAACAGCACATTTTAAAGCAACAACCACCCATTTTTGGTATGGCTTCAGCTTTTCCATCTGTTCTGGGATATTAGGATCCCAGTTAGGGTTCGCTAGGGGATAGATGTCATTAACTGACCCTTGAAGACTCCCAGTTGCAATTTGAGTTTCTATAGCAGATATAGCAGCTTTGTTGACCATTTCTCTCTCTGTTTTATCCAATAATTCATCTAGCATAACATTTAGATCACCCCAATCTGGGTTTTGGGATTTTATGGCCATTTCCACATGCATAGTTACTCTCTCTGGGTTGTCCCTGTACTTCCAAATTGAGGTTTTCCACTGCTGTAATTCTCCGAGAGAAAATGGTACTTTTATATAAATGGCTCCTTGATTTCCCACAGCCTGTCTCAGAGGTGCCTCTAATGCAAGTTCTTCCTCCCCCCCTTTACCTGCTTTGGACCTTGTGTGTTTAGTGACGGGACTGACTGCTCTCATAGCTTCTCGGGCTATCCTGTCCCTCCTTCCACCTCCCTCCCCGTGAGAACCATCTGTATCAAAAACATCCCATTCGCTTTTAATTGAAATTGGTTCATTGGTTTTAAAACTTGTTCCAAGCGAATATTGATCAGGAACTGTCTCGCTCTTTGCGGCAGTGGAGGGGTAGGGAGGCAGGGGCTGCAAGCAGGTTCTCCCGTCCCTGGCTCTGTAAGAGCCGCCTGAGTCGGGGCCATCCCATGTGCCCTCAGCTTTAACACTGTCTGTGCCGCAGGGTGGGGCGAGCGAGCGGCTCCTCCTGCCTCTGGCTCGGAAACTTGCGGTTCTCTGTATTGGGGAATGCCGCCGCAATTGCACGTGTCCATTTCTACCTTCACTTCTGTGTTCAGGGTACTCGGGGAAAGGCGGCCAGCCTGCCCCTTCCCCTCCCCCTTCCCCGTCTCTGCCTCTGGACCGGTCAGGGGGCAGCGGCCAATCCACCCCCCCTCCGCCTCCGGGGCGGTCAGGGGGCGGTGGCCAGTCCACCCCTTCTCTGCGTCCGCGCCCGCCCTCCGCCCCTGACGTGGCTGGGGGTGGGGGGGTCCCGCGCCGCTCGTCCGGCTTGGAGCTGGCCGCTTGCTCCCTCCCCTGTCCCCGCTCGGACAGCGGCGGCGGCGGCGGCGGCGGCGGGGGAGCCACTGCTCCCCCATCCCCCGCCCCCACCTGTGCGGGCTGCCCCGCCGGCAGAGCCACCGCTCCCCCACCCCCCCGCCGTGCGGGCTGCCCTGGCGGTTGAACAGGGTGGGGAGACCCTCTCCCATTGCGCAAAGCTGGTGCTGCCATATCTGTACCTGTCATATCAATTTCTCTGTCTGTATTAGTATACGAATCAGCTTGCTGTGGCTTTTTCTTTCTCTTCCTCAAAGTCATTTCCATATTACTTTTGTTTACCACATATGCTTCTTCCCTGTTCAATACATAGTAAAAAGTTCTGCATATCTTAGTTCATCAAACCTACGTAATGATCTCAATTCTACCATCAGGTCATTAATGATGTTATTTTCCAAACTCCCATAGCGAGGCCAATTTCCTTGACTTAAAGTCGGCCAAACCCGTGTAGACAGCCTGATCAATTCTCGGGTGTTCAAAGTAGTTTTTCGCCCTGTCAGCCATTTCCAGTGTTTTATTATCAGCTCCAACGGGCTGTTAGGAGGAATTTTTTCATTCACACCACCCATGTTTGCTCACAGACAGGAAAACTCTGCCAGAGGAAAGCTCTTAACTCTGGAATTCAGCCTGCAATCTGGCCTTGGAATTCCGATTTCCCAGGCAGTTTATGTAGGTTACTACACTAACACTTCAAAACAGCACTTTAAAACACTAAAAAGCAACTAGTTTTAGCAAGCAGTAAATGCGCGCCCGCGAAAATCTGGTCTTAACAGGATTCGAACCCACAACTCCTGACGTCTGAACCAACCAACCAACCAACCAACCTCTGAGCCTCTCTTGCGGCTGCGTAGGGTGCAGCCTCTGGGCTCCTGGAGTGCGTCCCCTCCTTTCCATAGTTTGCAGGGGAAAAGTTTAAGCTTTCCCCTTTTGTGGGCTTTTATGCCCCCAACCTTTCCAACCCCCTCGGAGACCTCCTTCCCTAGTGCTAGCACAGTCTCAGTGGTACTGATCTTCTTTTCACTCACCTCTTTCCGTGCTTCTGCCTTTCCGTGCTTCTGCCTTTCCGTGCTGGGTCCTAAAGTCCTGGTCACAGTCTTAGATTGTTGCTCCAGCCCCTCTGTAATTCGCCGGCAAAGAGAGGGGCAAAGCAAGATGTGTTCCAACCCAAGACTGTGAGTTTCAAGGTCTTTAGGATCCCTTCGTGGTCGCCAGCAACTGATGCCTTTTCCTGGTCTTAAAATCAAGAGGCATACACGGTTAGAAGGGGAAAAGGGATTTTACCTTGGTATTTATTTTAAGGATCCTTAGGTGTACACGTCCAGGTCATATGCATCGAGATGCACCCCGCCGAGTCTATCTCTGTGTCTTCCCCCCCCCCCCAACATTGGGTATAACATTATAGGCTTTATTAATTAGCATATCTATCAAAGATTCCCCAATGAGAGGTTCAAGTGAGCCCCCCCCTCCCCGAGGAACCTTCCCCTGGATGGTTCTGTCTTGGTTTACAGAATATGTTCTGGAGAGGACCTTGGGGTCTGGGGCACACTGATCCCGAGCTACGAAGCTTCTAAGATGTTTAGTCTCTTAGCTTAACAAACAAGTCTAAGAATGTAGGCAAAAAGCACTAGGAATACAGAAGCTGTAAAAAGGTATAACGGGGGTATAAAAGAAAAAGCAAAAATCTTCATGGCATCAGTAGCAGTTTGGGAACCACGCGCAACTGAAGAAAAACCCTTTTTTCCTTAAGCATAAGAGAGAGACTTTTCAAGAACTGCAACACTGACTAACATCCCATGTTCTGTTTTCCTTGTGTGAGCTAGGTAAAAAGAGAGAAGCGCTGGAAAGAGGGGGGGGGGGGGCGGAATTTGCTTTAATTTTGTTTTGTTATTTTCACTTTACTTTTAATTCTATTAGTAATAAAGCTCTTTCATTGTACTGCAACTGTTTAAGGTTTGTGCCTGCTTCGCTTTTCTCCTAATTCTTATCTCACAGAAGGAAAATAAGTAAGTAATGAATATTTTGAACCAAAACCACTACACCCGTCATCTTCAACCTGCTTCTCGAGAGAAGCAGCGACTTTCTCTACAAAAGAGAGAAATGACTCTGATTTCCCTTGAACTATTTCAGTATATTGTCGGCCTCCCTTCCCCCCTGCCATGTAGTCCTGGGAGACGGGCCCTGAGGGGACAGAGACAGGGTCTCCTGAGCCCCTGGTCAGCCTCGTTCCCATTGGTTGGTTTGTGTTTCCCTGCGCGGGCAAGGACCCTCGGTCCCGTGACTGTAACAGTTCCTCGGCAGAGCCCAGCCATGTGGCTGGGAAAATAAACATCTCTCTGAAACATCTGTCAAGAATCTGTCCATATATATTTCTTTTCCAGGGGACTCCTGGTTTAATACAGCGTATTACAGAATCCCCACTGCAACATAATGGTGGAGAATTGCGAGCAGAACGATCCCCAATCCCTAAGCGACTGATGTGTGTGAGTAAACCCTAGAAACTTTGGATTCCTCTTCTTGTTTTTGTTTTGCTATTCCATATCTAAACTATGGAGGAACCGTGGAAAGACTCTTGGCTCTCCGAGCCGCATACGGACATTTATCTTAACCTTAAAAAGATTCTTGAACAACGATTTGTAAATTTTAGCTTAATTGAAGCTCAAAAAGAACTGAAACACTTCCTGGCATGGTTGTTTAAGAACTTTTTCTATGTTTCTTGGGATTTAATTCTTACCAAAGACTTGTGGAACACAGTTTGGACACAGTTAATTTTTGAGTCAAATCATATGCCGATGGAAGAATATTTTCGTGAATATTATTTAATTACCGAGACTGTTGAGCAATGCCATCTGTGTCTTGGTAAAGGGAAGCCTGGCTCAGGGACCATGTGACCCAGGCCATGTGGACCCAGCCCTCTGCGAGCAGCAGCGAGGCAATTCCCGCACACAGGTGGAGCCAAGCGAGCTGCAGTGTCGGCGGCGGAGCGAGGCATGGCGGGAGCGACGCAACCCGGCGGTGCCGGCCCAGCCCCACGCAGCACGTGGTGGAGCGAGCCTCATGAACGCCCGACTGAGAGGAGGAGTGGAGCCGCGCCCAGCTGAAATGCGCGCTGGAGCAGGGCGCGGGGGAGTCATCGCTCGGGGGCCCGGCCGAAACGTGGATGCAGCGCCTGGCAGTGGCAGCGAAGCTGCCGCCAGAGGAAGCAACGCGTGGAGAACTGAGTGGCGCGGCCCAGCCCAGCCCACGCAGCCCAGAATGCGACCCCGGGAAGAGTGCGCAGGCATGAGCAGCTCCGACAGTCCCGGCAGCACTAGAAGCCCTGGAAATTCCAACACGGGAGCAAGCAAAAGAGAAAGCAAGAACGCAGCGAGACAGAAAACAGCAGCCACTCGGAAAAAAGAAAATATCACCGTAGCTAAGGTTTTAGGAATAGTAAAGTGGCATAATGTTAAACAAAATTATGGTTTTATAACAAGATGTGACAACGAGCAAGACATATTCATGCATAGAACTGCTATTAAAAAGAATAACCCTGAAAAATGTATCCCAAGATTGGGAGATGGAGAGGTGGTGGAATTCAAAATTGTACTAGGTAGAAAAGGGTTACAAGCATCACAGGTCACTGGGCCTGATGGTGTTCCTGTAAAAGACAGTATATATGCTAAAAATCATAGTCATGTTAGACAGTATCTCCATTATAAGCCCCCCCTACAGTCTCCCTTTCCTAATCCCACCTTTCCCTTTTACCCTATGTTCCGGTTTGGCCAAATTTAGAAATATATCCTCTGAGAGAAGGCACAACCACCCCTCCCCCCACCAGGTTCGGGAAAAAATAAATTTTCCTCGAAGGAAAGTGAAGAAGATAAAACTATTTATTTAACAAACACACGGGAAAGGAAAATAATGTTAAATGGTAAAATCTTTCGCTGTAGAGGAAAAACCTGGGAAAGTGTTCAAGTCCTCCCTTTGGTCTCCTCGGAGCTGGGGCTTGGCCCAGGGCCAGGCCCTCTGTGCCCAATGGAAAGTCCTCCCGATGTGCTCTGATGTTACAGCTATCAAGCAGTCCAGTAGAAAATGGGAGAAAATCCAAAATTCCAGAGAAGGAAAAGTTCAACTCTCAGTCTCTCTCCGGAGAACAAGAAAACTGGAAAAAACTGGCCAAAAGCTGACTGGAAAAGCTGCAAGCCGGGTGCTTCCTCGCTCCCCTGCCCCAGCTGGGAAAAAAAAAAAAACCTGCTATCTTTTTGTGTCCTTGAACAAGCTGCAAACTGCTTTGAGAAAGTTTTTGCTCAGGTTTTTGTTTTTCCTTCCCCCCTCAGGCTCAGTTTAGAGGCATAGAAAAGAAAAGAGGCATAGAAAGGCCCAAAAATTAATTTCTGGGCATAGGCAGCGATATGGGATACACATCATAAGGTCACCCCAAGACATTCCACCCCTTATCCCATATTGTTGGCTCAATGCCCAAACTAAGATATTCTAATTCTACATGCACATTAATACATATATATATATATATATATACACACAGCTATATACGAACAGTGACAGTGACAATCAGCAAGCAGGGGTATACTGGCATTTCACACTACGGGTGGTTTTCACACAACAATCAGATCTCCCTGTGGTACACAACGCGTTGTTCCATCTTTCTGCATTACCCACCATGTGCAACCAGGTCCCTGAGCAAAGACAACCCCACAGATGGGTTTGTCTGTACTCGAGGCAGAATTTATCCACACAGTCTTTCCTAACAGACCTCTGACATGCACTACTGGGACCTTATCTCCATCTGTCATATGCAAGGATTCAGACTGGGCTGGACCAGCTCTATTGGTGGAACCTCGGGTGTTAACTAACCAGGTGGCCTTTGCTAGATTCTGTTCCCAATTTTTGAAGGTTCCCCCACCCAGTGCCTTCAAAGTGGTTTTCAACAATCCATTACACCGTTCCACTTTGCCTGCAGCTGGTGCATGGTAAGGGATGTGGTACACCCACTCAATGCCATGTTCTCTAGCCCAGGTATTAATAAGGCTATTCTTAAAATGAGTCCCATTGTCAGATTCAATTCTCTCAGGGGTGCCATGCCTCCAAAGGACTTGCTTTTCCAGGCCCAGGATGGTGTTCCAGGCTGTAGCGTGAGGCACAGGGTAGGTCTCCAGCCATCCTGTGGTGGCTTCTACCATTGTGAGCACATAGCGCTTGCCTTGGCGGGTTTGAGGCAGTGTGATGTAATCAACCTGCCAGGCCTCTCCATACTTGTATTTAGACCACGGCCCACCATACCACAGAGGCTTCACTCGCTTGACCTGCTTGATCGCAGCGCATGTCTCACAATCATGGATCACCTGGGAGATACTGTCCATGGTCAGATCCACCCCTCGATCTCGTGCCCACTTATAGGTGGCATCTCTGCCCTGATGGCCTGAGGCATCATGGGCCCATCGAGCTAGGAACAATTCTCCCTTGTGTTTCCAGTCCAAGTCTACCTGTGACACTTCTATCTTTGCAGCCTGATCTACCTGCTTGTTGTTTTGGTGTTCTTCATTAGCCCTACTCTTGGGGACATGGGCATCTACATGGCGGACTTTCACAACCAGCTTTCTTACTCGGGCAGCGATGTTTTTCCACTCTTCAGCAGCCCAGATTGGTTTTCCCCTATGCTGCCAATTAGCTTTTTCCCACTTTTCTAACCATCCCCACAGAGCATTGGCTACCATCCATGAATCAGTGTAGAGGTAGAGCGTTGGCCACTTCTCTCTTTCAGCAATATCCAGGGCTAGTTGAACAGCTTTGAGTTCAGCGAGTTGGCTTGATCCACCTTCCCTTCAGTAGCTTCTGCAACCCGTCGTGTGGGACTCCATAAGGCTGCTTTCCACTTTCGTTTCATCCCTACGATGCGACAAGAACCATCGGTGAAAAGAGCGTAGTATGTGTCTTCTGATGGCAGTTGGTTGTACGGTGGAGCTTCTTCAGCACGTGTCACTTGTTCTTCTTCATCAGCGAGACCAAAGTTTTCACCTTCAGGCCAGTTTGTAATTATTTCCAAAATCCCAGGGCGATTCAGTTTTCCGATACGGGCGCACTGTGTGATGAGAGCAATCCATTTGCTCCATGTGGCATTGGTGGCGTGGTGGGTAGAGGGAACCTCTGCTTTGAACATCCACCCCAGCACTGGTAGTCGGGGTGCCAGGAGGAGTTGTGCCTCAGTGCCGATTACCTCTGAGGCAGCTTGGATTCCTTCATAGGCTGCCAAGATTTCCTTCTCTGTTGGGGTGTAGTTGGCTTCAGATCCTCTGTAACTTCGGCTCCAGAATCCCAATGGTCGATCTCGAGTCTCACCAGGCACCTTCTGCCAGAGGCTCCAGGACAGACCATTGTTCCCGGCTGCAGAGTAGAGCACGTTCTTCACTTTGGGTCCTGTCCTGACTGGGCCAAGGGCTACAGCATGAGCGATTTCCTGCTTGATTTGGGCAAAAGCTTGTTGCTGTTCAGGGCCCCAATGGAAATCATTCTTCTTGCGGGTAACCAGGTAAAGAGGACTCACAATCTGGCTGTACTCAGGAATATGCATCCTCCAAAAGCCTATGGCACCTAGGAAAGCTTGTGTTTCCTTCTTGTTGGTTGGTGGAGACATTGCTGTGATCTTATTGATGACCTCAGTGGGAATCTGACACCATCCATCTTGCCATTTCACTCCCAGGAACTGGATCTCTCGGGCAGGTCCCTTGACTTTGCTCTTCTTGATGGCGAAACCAGCTTGCAGGAGAATCCGGATAACTTCCTCTCCTTTCTCAAACACTTCTGTTGCAGTGTTCCCCTACACAATGATGTCATCAATGTACTGCAAATGTTCTGGAGCCTCACCCTTTTCTAGTGCAGTCTGGATTAGTCCATGGCAGATGGTGGGGCTATGCTTCCACCCCTGGGGCAGTCGGTTCCAGGTGTACTGCATGCCCCTCCAGGTGAAGGCAAACTGAGGCCTGCACTCTGCTGCCAGAGGAATGGAGAAAAATGCATTAGCAATGTCAATAGTGGCATACCACTTCGCTGCTTTGGACTCCAACTCGTACTGGAGCTCCAACATGTCCGGCACAGCAGCGCTCAATGGTGGAGTCACTTCATTCAAGGCACCATAGTCCACAGTCAATCTCCATTCTCCTTCAGATTTGTGCACAGGCCAAATGGGGCTGTTGAAGGGTGCGTGGGTCTTACTGACCACCCCTTGGCTCTCCAGCTCACGGATCATCTTGTGGATGGGAATCACAACGTCTTGAGTTGTCCGGTACTGTCGGCAATGCACTGTCGAGGTAGCAATTGGTACTCTTTGTTCTTCCACCTTCAGAAGGCCTACTGCAGATGGGTTCTCTGATAGTCCAGGCAAAGTGTTCAATTGCTTAATGCCCTCTGTCTCCACAGCAGCTATTCCTAAAGCCCACTTGAGTCCCTTTGGGTCTCTGAAATACCTGTTCTGGAGGAAGTCTATGCCCAAAATGCACGGGGCCTCTGGGCCAGTCACAATGAGATGTCTCTTCCACTCATTTCCAGTCAGGCTCACCTCAGCTTCCACCAAGGTCAAATTTTGTGATCCACCTGTTGCACCAGAAATAGAAACAGATTCTGCCCCCACATGCTGCGATGGCATTATTGTACACTGTGCACCAGTGTTAACCAAGGCATCATACTTTTGTGGTTCTGATGTACCAGGCCAACGAATCCACACAGTCCAAAAAACACGGTTTTCCCTGACCTCTACCTGGCTAGAGTCAGGGCTCCTCTATGCCTGGTTATCCTTCTTTTCCTGGGCCTGCATCTTAGAGGTTCCTTCATGGGAATTGGACATGCCATCGTCTTTTCCATCATTTCCAGCAGTTTGGCTACAGGCAACTGGAGCTACTTCCTTTTTGGTAGAACTACCTTTCTGAGACTTGTGCTCCTTCAGTTCACGCACTTGTGCTGCCAGAGCAGAAGTGGGTTGTCCACCCCACTTCCTCATGTTTTCCCCACTGTCACACAGGAAATTCCACAGCTCACTTTGTGGGATGTACCTTCTCTCTGGGGAACGTCCGCAGAGAAGGCACTCTTTAATCTCCTGGTGATTCTTCTTCATTTCATCTTCAATTTTCTGCATACGTGTTTCCACAGCTGCAATTCTTGCATGTGTTGGGCCATGCACAGAGTCTGCATACGCTCTGAGCTTCACTGCCATATCCCGCACGGTCTCATTCGCACCGTAGTCCGGTTTCATTATTGCTAAAGCAGAAGCGTATTCTGGTGGCCCAAGATGTATGAGTTTTCGCCACATGTATGGAATAACTCTGGCCCGGTCTGGACTCCTCAATCCTGGGTCATTTGTGAAGACAACCTCTACCACCCCTAGTTCTCTCAGGCGTTGGATCCCTTGTTCTATGGTCTTCCATGGGGTTTGCTGCATGTAGAGATCATCTCCACACATATATCTTTCAATCACGCCTGTCAAAATCCGTCTCCAGAGACTGGTCGAGTTAGCCTCCCTTTTCATCTCTTGGTTGATCACTGGATCTTGCGACAGGGATCCCAAGTGCCTCGCTTCGGCACCGTCCAGCATCACATCATCACCTGCCGCATCCCAAATACGGACCATCCAACTTATTATGGATTCATCAGACCGTCGGGTGTAATCCTTTCTTAGGCTGTGAAGGTCCTTTATGGACATGGACTCAGTAATGCTTTCTGTGCCTGAGTCTGTTGGTGGTTTTGAGGTTCCTTCCCCGGCATCTTTTGAGGTCCCTTCCCCTGCATCATCATCATCTTTCACTGGGCGATCAGTTTTGGTTGTGTGCTTTTTCCTCGTGACAGGAGCCACTGTCAGTGGCTTAGACTCTCCATCTGGTTTGGGCTTGCTATCTGGTTTGGCTGCAGCCTGAGTGACTGGGGTGTCTCCAGGCTTTACTGATTTATCTTCCTGCCTCTCTACCATTACCTGCTGCAGTGTGCGATAGGCATGTGCCAAAGCCCAACATATTGCAAGGAGCTTGTTCTCATTAGAATTGTCATTGTATTTCTCTTTCAGGTATTTTCCCACTTCAGCTGGTTTCTGAATTTGTTCGGATGGGAAATCCTAAACTATCGGGTCAGAGAATTTCTTTAGGGTTTGGCCAATGTCCTCCCATTCCCCACACCACTCAGGATTTTCCACCTCTGGGTCAGGTGTCTCAGCAGTCACCCTGGAAATCTGAGCTCTTATTCTAGACAAGCTGTGAATCATATAGAGGAAGATTACCAGATTAAATACCAGGAGGGTGGTCTCTTTAACATCCAGGGGATACTGAACATTCTCAAAAGATAACCTATCAAATTTAAAGGGAAGGGAACCCCCCTCTCCTCCTCCTCTAACAATCTGGGTGCAATTACTAATAAATTCCCAAAACAGGCTACTGAAGCTAGGACTGGGGTTAGGACGGAGAAACCACTTATCATACACACCTCGAACAGCTGCCTGTACCTCTATCAACTTCCTATAAATCATTATCACTGAGCACAGCAAAATAGAAATCCTGATTTGTCTCCCTTCTCTGTAAAATTTACATATCAAGGACAAGATTGGAGCAAGTTGTGGATAGGCAAACAACCCTAGGGACCAAAAAAGCACTAGTACCTCAATGAAGCCTAAGGACCAGAAAGACATGAGTACATCGAGCCAGAGAGACATTATGAACTCAACCAGCATGGTGACTACTTTACCCCAACGCAGAATAAGTAAATTCAAACCAAAATGTAATTAGCACAAGTTTTTTTCACTTTCCTTCGAGCCACACAGTTGGGCGCCACTAAATTTGTTCCGGTTTGGCCAAATTTAGAAATATATCCTCTGAGAGAAGGCACAACCACCCCTCCCCCCACCAGGTTCGGGAAAAAATAAATTTTCCTCGAAGGAAAGTGAAGAAGAAAAAACTATTTATTTAACAAACACATGGGAAAGGAAAATAATGTTAAATGGTAAAATCTTTCACTGTAGAGGAAAAACCTGGGAAAGTGTTCGAGTCCTCCCTTTGGTCTCCTCGGAGCTGGGGCTTGGCCCAGGGCCAGGCCCTCTGTGCCCAGTGGAAAGTCCTCCCGATGTGCTCTGATGTTACAGCTATCAAGCAGTCCAGTAGAAAATGGGAGAAAATCCAAAATTCCAGAGAAGGAAAAGTTCAACTCTCAGTCTCTCTCCGGAGAACAAGAAAACTGGAAAAAACTGGCCAAAAACTGACTGGAAAGCCGCAAGCCGGGTGCTTCCTCGCTCCCCTGCCCCAGCTGGGAAAAAAAAAACCTGCTATCTTTTTGTGTCCTTGAACAAGCTGCAAACTGCTTTGAGAAAGTTTTTGCTCAGGTTTTTGGTTTTCCTTCCCCCCTCAGGCTCAGTTTAGAGGCATAGAAAAGAAAAGAGGCATAGAAAGGCCCAAAAATTAATTTCTGGGCATAGGCAGCGATATGGGATACACATCATAAGGTCACCCCAAGACACCCTATATCCTATTACCCCCAGTGTATTCCTAATCCGTTTTTTCATCCATGGTTTCCCTCACAAAACCATACCTTTGCCAATTGTTTCCCCAAAACTCCCTTTCCAGTGCCGAGTGGGGGATGAAAAGGGGGAGGGAAGAAATTAAACCTCTCCTACATCAGTTTCCCCATAAAGCATGCCTGGAGAGTCCTGTCTCCCTTCTGTCAGACTTAAGATGTTCCAGAGAATCTGTTTGGACATTTAAAGACTCAGGAGGGTGGCTTGTATTGTTTTAAAACTGTTCTTGTTATGTTTATCCAGTTGTTTTCAGTGTTAAGCTTTAAATTTCTTTTGTTAAAAATAAACAGGTGAAATGTCGGAATCCCTTCCCCCCTGCCACGTAGTCCTGGGAGAGGGGCCCTGAGGGGACAGATACGGGGTCTCCCGAGCCCCTGGTCAGCCTCGTTCCCATTGGTTGCTTTGAGTTTCCCTGCTCGGGCAAGGACCCTCTGTCCCGTGACTGTGACAGTTCCTCGGCAGAGCCCCGTCCATGCGGCTGGGAAAATAAGCATCTCTCTGAAACATCTACCAAGAATCTGTCCATATATATTTCTTTTCCACGGGCCTCCTGGTTGAATACATCGTGTTACAGAATCCCCACTGCAACAGTATATCGCTTTCTAGGTGCAGACAACTCTATGGTTTTCAACAGGGCAGCCATGCTGACCTGCTGAGATTGCTGCAGGACACTAGAGGACAAAGTACCCTGTAGGCTGGGATCAGAGAACGGACCAGTCCCCATCAAAGCATCTGTTCCCACTGTCCATGTAGGATAGGCAGCTGGGAGCTGCATATTCCCTAATGCAGCCTTGTCGGCCAGCTTTCTCCAGGTTTTCTCAAAAACTGTAAATTGTATAGGTTGAAATAGGATTTGACCTAAGTGCCTGATATCAAATGGAGCAAGCAAATCTGTATTTATCACCCTTATTATCTGCATAACCTCAGCAGAACCTAGCCCATGTTGTGCCACCTTGGATTGCAGATCCTGTGCAACCTTCAAGCAATTACCTCATGTTTGTCATGCTCACCTGAATTTTGGACAGCCTTATACACTGGGAAAGCTTGGATCTCCCCTTTTGGGGAGTCACTACCGTCCTGAACTTCTGGCACAGCCTGTGGATGTGGTGTAACAGCTTCTCGGTTACTCCCAAAATCCTCAAATCTGTTTGGCATCCCCAGGGTCTCTAATAATTTCCAATCTCCCTCCTCCAATGCTCACATCTTAACTAATAAGTGATTGTAGTGAGTCGGACGCACTGTTACCGCGCAGTCCTGAAAGGTCCAGGGACAAGACCGGAGCAGCCTTTTCTTTCACCACCCGGCTACGGCAGCTTTACGCCCCGGGGCCAAAACCTTGTCTTCCTCACTTCCCGAAGAGGAATCATCCGACAAAGGCAACTCTGAGGCGCTGGGAGTGAACAGAGGTGGACGGAGAGGGGCAGATTCACTAGAGGCAGAACAGACAGCACAGACTACAGTTAACTGCGCTGCAGTTTGAACAGCAGCCTCTTTACGGGATGCCATCTTGTCCAGTTCCGACTGAACTGGTGCTGGAGCTGCTACAGCCATCTCCGGGGCTGCTGCCATGCCCGACGCTGAGCTCGTCTGTTGCAGCGCTGCAGCACCCGGAGCCATCGCCAAAACTGCAGCCGATTCTCCCTCCGCGGCAACGTTCGGCGCCGCCGCCAGCCCCCGCTCTGCAGCCATGCCTGCCGCCGCCACCGTCTCTTGTACCGCGCCAGCACCCGGCACCGCCACCGGCTGGGGCATGACTGCCGCGTCCACCGCTACTGTCACTGGTCCCGGTTCCGCAGGCAGCTGGAGCGCCAGCGCTGCACCGGTCGCTGACACCACGACCGCCGCCATCACCGCTTCTGGGTTTTCCCACGGCAGCGCTACTTCCAGATTTGGCACCAGCCGTGCCACTTCCTGGTTCGGAGCCGCGTCTCCCGCGGGTGGAGTGGGCGGTGCGGGTGGCATGGGCCCAGTGCACCCTGCATGGCAGGGTGCCTCTGGCATCTGCAGTAGCTGCTTTTGCAAGCTGAGCAGTTCCAACAACTGCCGCGATATATTCGGCAGTTCCAATAGCTGCTGTGACGTGTGGCAGTATCGATAACTGCCGTGAGACATTCGGCAGTTCCATCAACAAAGGCAAATGACATATCAATAGGTCGCAGAACAGTCCAGTGCCAGGGAGTGCAATGGACCACACCCAGGCAGTCTCAGTGCAGTCACGCCTGGGGCTATGCCGGCCAAGAAGGTACATCCGGGCGTTCCTGGCGCAGCGACGCACACGCAGACAGGCTAGGAGCGGCCATGGGGGGGGTCCAGCTGTCTAAACCGCTAATTCGCGGCCCTGGATAAGCTGTAGCCACTGCTGAGCCGAGCGTCAAGGCAGGCTGTGCGCCCTCCCGCTGCCCTGACACCCCCGCCTCTGCTGGCACGGGGTCCCTGGGGGCCGCGGAGTCCTGCGACTGTGCAGGGTGAGCCGGCACAGTCTCTGCCCGTGAAGCCGGGGGGTTTTTCGGATACAGCACCACACGCCCTTGAAGCCCGGTCAGCGGGGTCCTGTTCAGACATCCCTCCTACACTCATCACCGAAATAGGCAAGCCAGCTCTGCTGCCACAGTCAAGGTCTGTCAGCAGTATAAATAACGAACTCCAAAGTCGGAATAATTCTAACGCTGCTGTAATGAATTCGAGACTCAATGTGCTAATTACAATTTTATTTATTAACAGCAAGCAGGCAAGGCAAAAGCAAATACAGCGCTGGGCGGCAGGGGAGTCTCCGCTCCACCAACTGCCGCACTTTTCGCCAGTTCCAGTTCCTTCTTATACAGTCTCTTTTCCTGTTAACGTGTCTTTTTCATGGTATTCTGCGCATGTGTGACTTGTTGCTAGGGGGTCTTTTTTTCCTCCTGGTGGTCGCAGAATGAAGGTTAGTAGTCATCCTCCGGTGTCTTTTGGTTGCCCCTTCCTTGTATGGTCATTATGCTCAAGGTCCTGGAACTAAAAGCTGATTAAGCAAGTACAGATAGGGATTAGGTAAGCACATATTTGTCTCTGACTCTTATCTGGGTATAGGCAGCTGGTTTCCTGCTACTTGATATTTAGTGGACAAAACATCCTGCATCCTTCACAATCCCCCATTTCTCTTCTTTATTCATTTTTGTTCACTAAATCTTTGTAATTCTTGTTTAGCCAGTTCTAATGTTTCTAAGTTTTCTTCTTCAAGTATTCGTTTATACTTAGCTCTAACAAGCATAATGTGTGCCGCTTCTAAGCGGCTTCTTATTATAGAAATTAGTTTATTAAATATACATGGTCCAAAGGTGAGTCCAAGCACTAACAAAATTAATGGTCCTGCAATGGTTGAAAGCAATGTAGTCAGCCAGGGGGAATGATTAAACCAGTTTTCATACCAGCTTTGGTGTGTTTCCCTGTCTCGTTTCCTTTGTTCTAGCTGTTTTCTTAATTCGTTCATGGTGTTTATTACCACCCCGGTGTGATCGGCATAGGAGCAGCATTCTTCTTTGAGTGCTACGCAAAGACCCCCTTGTTGTAGAAACAGTAAGTCTAGTCCCCTGCGATTCTGTAGGACCACTTCTGACAGTGACCTGACTGACTTGACTAATCCGTCAATTGCTTGCTCTATTTTACTTAAATCTTCATCTACAGAGATCCTTAGTGCTTTAAACTCTTTTTGCTGGTTAATTAGTGAGGTTATTCCTGTTCCAGCTCCCACTCCTCCTACTGTTAAGCGGGTTGCTATGGTTAGGGCAGTGAAAGGTTCTCTCTTCATCAAGTGGTGTTCAGGGGTGATATGTTGCTTGAAAACATAGTTTTTAGGGTGGTAAGTGATTCTAGGTATGATGGTTACCTGAATACAATAGTCATGAGTATGATTAAAAACTTCAAGGGACAAACAAGGAGTTATTCCTATGCTTTGGCAGACCCATCTGGTATTGGCGGCCGGGATTAACCATGCTGCTGGCTGTCTCTGCTTTGGATTTTTCACTGTGATGTTGCATAAATGTTTTTTCTTTTCGGGAACAGTACCTACACATCGTCCTTGTCCTGATACCTGGGAGAGTGTTATCCCCTGCTCACTCACTTTGTTCTTTTTCCAAGAGCACTGTTTTGGGTTGCTCTCGTTGAGTCTTTGTGGTTTACCCATTATTCCGACAGCCTCATAAAAGGGAGGCCTGATATTATAGCATAACCGACATCCTTCTGTCAGTTCAGGGCTGGTCTTATTTAAAATGCCAAAGCTGGCTTGCATTACTTTCCATAAGGTGCTGTATTCCCTCAATTCTTTTTGGTCTGATTCAGTTTGATTATAAATAGTCGGTGTTTGAGCAGTGTGGTCTTCCTCTGCCGCTTGATTACCCTGGGACTGAATTTTTATAGGGGGGTTAATAACTACGTTGGGGCCTATGGCTTCAGCACTCGGTGGTATCTCTTCCCTTTTTATTAGAAAGTGCCCACCTCGATCTGTACCGGATTCCCATAATCTGGCTCCCCAGGTTTTTCCTATTGCCCATCCGGAATCCATTTTATTAGTCACATTTATCTGAATTCCGTGACAATTTCCACCCTGCTTTATTCCTGTGTCTGACCCTACCTCTGGGGGCTGACACCCGCTGGGCCTCCACCCGACCTTGATATATTTGTCTTGTCCTCCTCCAGGGGAAAACCCAAAGGCGACTGTTTCACAGCCCCAGTATGCACAGTAGTAGTGTCCAGGCCAGTTACAATAGGTTTTCCCTGGGTTAGATGCTGGGCAGAAATAAAATCCTTTTTTGTTCAGGCATGGTTTTACTTGTATAATATCACAGAGTTGACAACTAAAGCTTGGGTTACTTGGCGTAGTTACTGTTTGTATAACCTTCTGATCTTCCCACCGTATTAATGACCATTTAAATGGTTGGTGTGATAGGGATTCTGTTGCGCTAGCTTCATTTAAATACAATGTAAGCACAAGAAGGGTAATATGCCGGGTCAAGCAACGAGCATCACTAAAGGCGTGGGGAGTACAAAAGTATGTTTGAGGATTCCTCCAATTTACACACTGCGACCTGCCCTCCCTCCAGGGATCCTTGCTCTTAATCTTACTTTTGAGGCATTTCCATGAGCATAGTTTTATTATTCCATTCTGGGGGTTCTTTCCTCCACAGCCTTCTACTCTTCTGCCTCGCTCGTCGACTCGGTTGCTTCGAGCCACGAGGGGTACCATCTTCTCGGCAGCAAGAGTATTCTTCAGGAGACCCCTGGGGGCAGCTCTGTCGCTCTTGTTGCCTCTTAACATAGGAGTCCCAGTTACAGTTCTTAACCTGAGGTGTATCACACCGGATTCCCTTCAGGTGGGTACGACAGGTGCAATGAATAATTTCAACTATAAAGGGGATTGGCTCATTAGGATGATAGCAATAATATTTTGGCTCAATCCCGTATGCAAGGATCTTCCACTATTCTTCAGATTCCTTTTTTATTAATCCTTCATGCATCACTTTATACTTTAGGATCTAATCAGTTAAGTCCCGCTGGAGCATCCAGCAAGGAATACAAACCCCTCTAGGGAGAACCTTTCGCCTACAGTGACTCCACTACTTGTCCCCGCATACTTTACAGATGTAGCATACAAACGGATAATAGTGACACTTGGGGTTCCCACACTTTATTTTAATATCCGCACTAGAATTAGTCCTTCCTCAATATAATATGGTTCTGGTGCATATTCTACCTGATGTTTGCTCATGAATGATTTTTCTTCTGAATCTTTAATGTCAGGTCTCCGGGGCGGCTGGTCACCTGCCACTCGGGGGTTGGTCCCGTCACTGGTCCTTTGATTCTGCTAGCATGCGTCCATCCTTTTTCTGCTGTTCTAACTGCAGTCTCTGTGGTAAGTAGTACAAGATAAGGACCTTCCCACAGTGGGAGTAGGGTTGCTTCCTTCCAGGATTTTATCATCACCCAATCTCCTGATTGTACCCGGTGTAGTTTAAGGTCTAATGGGGGTCTCTGGGCTAGCATTCCCTTTTTCCACAGATTCTCTCTATACTTCATTAAACTTGTGATATACATATTTATATTCTGATCTCTTAGGCTTGGGTGGTCTTGAGGCTCTTCCATATTATAGGGCATTCCGTACAACATTTCAAAAGGAGATATTCCCATGTCTGACCTAGGTTGGGTTCGAATGTTCAATAATGCTAGAGGTAGACACTTTACCCATGACAATTTGGTTTCCATCATAAGTTTTGTCAGTTGCTTCTTGATTTCCCCATTCATTCTTTCCACTCTCCCCAAGCTTTGGGGGTGCCAGGGAGTGTGGTAGTCCCATTTTATCCCCATTACTGTCATGATTTCTTTGATCACTCTTGACACAAAATGTGGTCCTCTGTCTGAATCAATGGTTTCTATTATCCCGTATCTTGGGATAATATGTTCTAACAAGGTTTTAATTACAACTTGCGCCGTTGCTCTTGTAGTCGGGAATGCCTCTACATAATGGGTTAAATGGTCCACTATTACCAGTAGGTACTTATATCTTCCGGTTTTTGGCAACTCAGTGAAGTCTAACTGAATGTTGGCGAATGGCCTATATGCTGTAGGCCGTCCCCCCATTAGGGATTTCCTTAGGTTCGTCTTATTTACCTTTAGGCAAATAACACATCCCCTCACTATTTGTTTTGCTAGATCATTTGCTCCGATACACATATACTTAATGGCAAACTGGTCTACCAATGCCTTTGCTCCCCAATGTGTTTTGCTATGCATTCTCTTCATAATTTCCATGGCTAATGATTTTGGTAGCATGATCCTGTCATCTTCTGGGAGTCTCCATTCCCCTTTCGAATTTTCCCTCAGTCCCATTTTCTGCATCTTTTCTTTCTCTTGGGCTGTAAAACTATAAATCTGCCAAATTTTACCATGGAAAAGACAATGCTTAGCCCCTGGTGTCTCACAGGCGCATTCTATAGCATCCATACCCCAATTGTCCCAACAAGCATAGCAAGGAGGGTCCTGTAGATTTCCCCCACAAGTATGGCACTTCCTTCTCTCAGCTGCTGGATCCTCTTTGGGAGTAGGTCGTAATGCTAATAGTGCGGCCCTTTTTGCTTCCTGATCTGCTGCATTATTTCCCCTGCTTCTGAAGTCCAGCCCTCTCTGGTGTCCTTTTAGATGTACAACAGCGATTCTTCTTGGCCCCCTCAAAGCCTGTAACACTTGTTTTATTAGATCTTGATGGACTAAGTCCTTTCCTTGGGAATTTATTAGTCCCCGTTCTTCCCATATTTTCCCAAAAGTGTGCACAACCCCATAGGCATACTTAGAATCAGTGTATATTGTTCCTAACTTATTTTTTAATAATTGCAGTGCTCGTAACACGGCATAAAGCTCACAGGCTTGTGCGGACCAGGATCTATTCAATGGTCCTGATTCTATCACCTTAAACTCTTCCCCTCCTATTATTGCATAACCGGATACTCTTTTTCCATTAATTACTCGAGATGATCCATCTACAAACAATCTATCCCCTTCTTCTAATTCTTCCTCTTCAAGATCTGGTCTTATTTTAGTTTGCTCTTCTATGGTTAACAGGCAATCGTGGGCCAATTTAGCTTCATCAGGCTCTCCATACAAAAACTGAGCAGGATTTTGTAGCGTTGTTACCTCCAGGGTTAATTTCGGGGAGTCTAATAGGATCCCTTCATACTTTAAGAGTCTGGCATCGGTTATCCATTTGTCTGCTTTTTGTTGTAGAATTCCCCTAATATTATGAGGGGATAATACCCTTAGTTCTCCATTGAGGGTAATCTTGTTAGCCTCTTCTACCAGGAGAGCACAAGCTACTATTGCCTGCAGGCATGTGGGCCATCCTTTACTGACAGGATCTAACAATTTTGATAAGTACCTGTAGTGGTCTGGTCCAAAATACTCATTACTGTTTATCTGCTGTGAGATAAGAATTAGGAGAAATGCAAAGCAGGCACCAAACTTGAAAGAATATAAAGAAGTTTATTAACAACTCTAAAAGAGGGAAGAAAAAAATTATACCACCTTCAGAACTCTCTTCCTCCCCCCCACCTTCCTCCCTTCTCCCACTGACAATGTGAAAAAACAACCCTTAAGATGTTCAGTCTGTTTACCACCTCCATAATAACTTTGTTCAGTCCATTTAGAAAGAGAAGTCTCTTCTTGCTCATGCTATGAAAACATTATCACAACGAGACAGCCGCCCACTTCCAAATATTGTTCAGTCCATTTAGGAAGAGGAGTCTCTCTGCCTGCGTGTGAGTCCTTTCCCCCCGACTTGCAGCTTTTCCCGCAACTGCTTTCGAGGGTCCACTCTTGAAGTTTCTTGGGGTACAATTTTAAGGTTGAGCTGTTCAGAAACAAAAACGGAGGCCCTTCTCCTTCCCTGGGAGCAAAGGGTCTTCATCATCTTCATCGTTAAGACTATCTCTGGGAGCATCTCTAGGGACTGAGGTTTTCTCCTTTCCCGTTTGGAGCAAAAGTCCTCATCTGGTTCATCTCTCCCTGTCCAAACTTCTCATGAAATTACAGCTGCGTCAGCATCTGCCTATCTCAGTGCAGGTGCTTTTGCTTACGAGTTGAACACTCCACCCCCCATATCTTCATGAAATTACAACAGGATACTCTGATATATCATAGCTTCACAACAGAATTTCAGCTTTAAGCATCTCCTCTCTCTCTTCCCTCAGGTTTCAGCTCTTCACAGCAGTAAAAGGGTTAATCTCACCTCGGCCTTGCAGCTTTGCAGCTGGAATGTTGAATTTTTCTTATCGAAGTGGAGAGGGGGGAGAGCCGAGCCGCTCCGGCTGCCCACGGCAAGGCAGTGGGGGGGGGTTCCATGGCTGGAACAGGTCCATGGCTCCAGGATGGCCGTGGCCCGGCCCGGCCTGGCCCAAGCAGGGCCTGGCCGGGCCCGCTGGCCCCCACACGGGGCCCGCAGCCACCTGTGCCAGCGCCGGAAACGAGAGAGAGCTTGGAGGGGGAGTTTGCCTATTCTTAAATGTGGATCACAGAGGTGTTCACAACTTTAAGTGGCTTAGAGAATTGTCCATATTCAAACTGGCCAGCTGATAGGTTCTATCAGTTCCCAGAGGAAACTGTAAGCACCCCTTAGCAAGGACGTCCCTTCCGGGACTATGCTTGCTAACCTATGACAGTACCCCACAGGTTTCTTTTTTCCAGCCCATTCTTGGGTTAGTACTCCATGGGCCGTTCCATTGTCAGCATTTATAAATAGATAGAAAGGTCTCTTTAAATCTGGTAGGCTCAGGACAGGGGCATTGACTAGATCATGCTGCAGTACTCTTAGATGTTGGTCATCCTCCTCGCTCCACTTTATTAAACCCTCTTGGCTTAATTTATCATATAAGAACTTAACCTTGTTACTATAGTTCTCAATCCACTGTCTACAATACCCCACTAGACCCAGTAACTGCCTCACTTGTCTTTTGTTCTTAGGGGATGGTATGGACAGAATTCCTTTTACTCTCTCAGGGTCTATTTTCTTCTCTCCTTTACTCAGATAATGGCCTAAATATCTCACTTCCTCTTCCACAAATTGTAATTTTGCCTTAGATACTTTTAGTCCTTTAACACTGAGAAAATTCAATAGTCTGATGCTTTCTGCTCGTACTTTGTCCTCTGCTCCTCCTGCAATTAAAAGGTCATCTACATACTGAATGAGGACCACTCCTTCTCTAGTCTGATATTCTTGCAGGATTTGCTCTAAGGCTTGTCCAAATAAGTTCGGAGACTCTGTAAATCCCTGGGGGAGCACTGTCCATCTTAATTGCTGTCTTCTATGTGTTACTGGGTCTTCCCACTCAAAGGCAAAATAGTCCCTACTTTTCTCGTCTAAGGGGCATGCCCAAAATGCATCTTTAAGATCAATTACACTATAATACTGATTTTCGGGACCTAATCTGCTCAATAAGGTATAAGGGTTGGCCACTACCGGGAAGCGCGCTACTGTTCTTTTATTTATTTCCCTTAGATCGTGAACTAGTCTGTATGACCCATCTGCCTTTCTTACTGGCAAGATAGGGGTGTTAAAAGGGGACATACAAGGTTCTAAAAGACCTTTACTCAGTAGCCTGTCAACTTCGGGTTTTAATCCCCTTTTTCCCTCTGGAGAAATGGGGTATTGTTTGACCCTTATCGGCACCTCAGGATCTTTAATGGTTACCGAGAAGGGAGGTATTTCGAGTCTTCCCACACTCTCTGGGGTGTACCATACTTCTGGATTAATCTTCTCTTCATCCTACACTCTCAAGGGACAAAGTCTAACTTTTAATTCTTTATTCACTACTTCTACATTAATGCCTATCTCTATAATTAAGTCCCTTCCTAACAAATTATAATCAGCTTCTGGAACTAATAAGAGGCTCCCTATTCCCATTTTGGATTCTGTTTCTACTAATACATTCTTTATAATGGGGACCTCAAAGGGTTCCCCTTTTGCCCCAACCATTTGGGCAGTATCCCGAGAAATTTTGCACCCGGCGGGCAATACTTGTATTGTGGACCGTTCTGCTCCAGTGTCCACCAAAAATTCAAATTCCTGCTGCTGAGGACCTATCTTAATTTTTATCAAGGGCTCCTGATGTTTCCGTGCCCCCAGCAAATAGAGCCCCTGACCCCTCTAATCTTCTTTAAACATCCTCTCGTCCTTCAGCCTTTTTCTGCAGTTTTTCTTAAAGTGCCCTCTATTTCCACAATAAAAACACACATTTACATCCCTTTTTTCTACTCGTGTGTCCCCTCCCCCATTTCTCTGGGGCATTTGACGTGGTCTGCGAGGAGGGGGAGGATCGTTTCCTCTTGTCTCCCTAACTGCCGCCACCATCATTTTTATTTGCTTCCTGTGATTCTCTTCATCCCTTCTAACATACACTTTTTGTGCTTCTCTCAACAATTCATCTAAACCTCTATCTTGCCAATTTTCTAGCTTTTCCAGCTTTTTCCTAATGTCTTCCCATGATTTAGCCACAAACTGTGTCTTTAACAATGCCTGTCCTAGTTGTGTTTCGGGGTCTAAACCTGAGTACATCTGCAGATTTTTTCTCAGGCGCTCTAACCACTCTGTGGGTGTCTCTTCCTTTTTTTGTCTTTCATTGAATGCTTTGTTAATATTCTGCCCCCTAGGCACTGCTTCTCTAATTCCTTGTATTATGATTATTCTCAGATCCTGCATGTGACCTCGGTCTGCCTGCTGCTGGTGATTCCAATTGGGATCCTACAGAGGCCACTTACTATCTGCTAAAGGTCCTTGTGCATGTTGTGCGTCCCATATTCTCATTCCTGCCCTCCTAATCATATTCTTTTCTTCAGCCGTAAAAAGAATATTTAATATGGCCTGTAATTCACCCCAAGTGTATATACTGGGCCCCAAAAACTGGTCTAACCTTTCTGCCACCCCCAGTGGATCTTCCAGGAGGTTCCCCATCTCCTTCTTGAATTCCCGTACATCACTAGAACTAAGGGGTACTGAGATGAATCCTATTGCGGGTTGAGGACCCAGGCCTCCCATGGGCATTTCCCTTAATGGGTATAAGTTATGTTGTCTGGCCCGGCCCCTAGTCATAGGTCCCTGTTCTTCCTCTTGGGGCTCGGGGTTATCTCCCACCCCCTGGGGCTCCCTTAGAGGTGCATTTGGGGGTTGGGGATCCTGAGGGAGTACATAGGGGGGAGGGATCAAAGGGATGTCTTCTTCCTTACTCTTATCTTTCTTTCGCTTTCCTTCCCTAAGGGGAAAGAGGAGCACTTCATCTTCAGGTGTTGCTGCCCAAACGCCAGCATAATCACTCTCTTCCTGACTAAAAGGAGTTTTTGTATTCACCCAGGTGTTAAGTTTCTGTTTTACCCATCCTTCAGATGATCCAAATATAGGCCAGAAAACACCCTGGGAAATTTCCTTCCCGCCCCATATTTCTATACAATAATGAATCATTTTAGCTTTATCCTTACCCCCTGTGCTAGGGTAATGTCTCCAATTATCTAACATAAACCCCAGTGGGCTATCTCTAGGCACCGGGGGAAGTTTTATGGGTACGGAGGGCTTGCTTTTCCCCTGTCCCATCTTCTGGAGTGCCCTCAAGCGCGTCTGTGATGCAGATTCACTCGCTTCCCCGGTTCGTGGCTCACGCCCTCGCGGGCAATGAGAACCGCACTACTGAGGGTCCACACTCGCTTGGAGAATCCGAGCTGCCGGTTCCCCTCTCATGCACACACTCGCAGCACTCCAGGATACCCGACCCAGACCGAACGGATCCTTCCGCACAGATACTCACGCGTCCTGCGTCTTCGTCCGGACCTTTGTGCACAAAATTTACAGGGTCTGCCGGCTTCCTTTGCCTAATGCCTTGAATTTAGGTTCGTCGGTGCAACCGAGGTAGGGATCGGGACCACCAGGGCCGCCGACAGATGGGCGGGGCGCCTCCCCGGTAGAGCCGTTACCCCGCCGTACAGGTTGCATCCGAGTCACGGCACCAATTTGTAATGAATTCGAGACTCAGTGTGCTAATTACAATTTTATTTATTAACAGCAAGCAGGCAAGGCAAAAGCAAATACAGCGCTGGGCGGCAGGGGAGTCTCCGCTCCACCAACTGCCGCACTTTTCGCCAGTTCCAGTTCCTTCTTATACAGTCTCTTTTCCTGTTAACGTGTCTTTTTCATGGTATTCTGCGCATGTGTGACTTGTTGCTAGGGGGTCTTTTTTTCCTCCTGGTGGTCGCAGAATGAAGGTTAGAAGTCATCCTCCGGTGTCTTTTGGTTGCCCCTTCCTTGTATGGTCATTATGCTCAAGGTCCTGGAACTAAAAGCTGATTAAGCAAGTACAGATAGGGATTAGGTAAGCACATATTTGTCTCTGACTCTTATCTGGGTATAGGCAGCTGGTTTCCTGCTACTTGATATTTAGTGGACAAAACATCCTGCATCCTTCACACTGCTGAGTCCCCAAACGGGAGCTCGTGCCGTATGGCACAGCTGAGTTCCTGCCACAGTCCAAAGTCCAGGGCAGTGTCTCTGTCCATGGGAATCCCTTGCAAGGCAGCCCAAGCTAATAATTCCCAAAGTGAGTTTTCAGGAACGGAGGAATTATTTTCAGGAATTATACTGAAAACACCTTTCCAGACCATTACCACAGCCTCGGTTTGTGAGCCACTGTTCGCCATTTTCTCAATCCTGTCAGACCTCCCGGTCCCGGGGGGGGGGAAGGGGAACAGCATACCTCTAGAGAAATGTGGCTTGGCTCACAGCGTGCAGGACACGTCGCAGCATGCAGATCACATTGGCAGCACCAAATATTAACGCCGTAAAATATTACTGTGTCCCGCAGCCATAGGGAGTAGAAGAGAAGATCCAGCAGGCAGGAATCATGCAGCAAGATTGATTTATTTAATTATTTTACAAACTCTTTTATAGACTTTTTTCTTCATAGTCTAATAGGAGAAAGGATCAGCCACCCCTTGGGGGTGATTGGCTAAAATCCTAAAGCATCCATTGTCAAAACATTTTTCTACTGTACTATAAACAAGGCTTCTCAAGGTTGAAGGTATTTCATTGTTTATAGAACTCTGCTACTATCTTCTGTGAGAGACAAAAGTCTCTCACGGACTTAGAAAATAGCAAGAAAATTCTTCCTAGCAGCATTTTTGTATCCACAGATCCCTTGAGTGAAACAACACTGAATGATCAGTATTTGTTTATATATATATATATATGTAGGGTTTATTTTAGAACAACTTGGTGTCCCGGGGATGCTTTTTTATCCCATACCATTTTTGGGTATTTTTTGTTTTGTGTCTGGGGTGGTCGCTCCCCCTGCCCAGCTCTGGGAATATTGAGATGGGTGAGAGCCAGCCCGAGATTTCCTGCAAGAGTTGGGAGGGGGGGTGAGGGTGGGTGCTTCTTCTTCCAGTGGAACGATTTGGGCTACACAGCCACACGGTGAGATCTCTCTGAGGAGAGATACAGTTGCTGTTTGGCTTTTGCCCGGTTTTGTTTTTTTTCCCTTCCCCCTCGGCACTGTGACTGGAGCTTACTAGCTTGCTTCTCTGCTTCTCTGCTGTTTGCGAGCCCAGAGCCAGTGCGTGCCATGCTGGGACCCAGGAACACCCTGTTTCCCGCCAGGGGCTGCCCCACTCTGCACAGCCCAACCCCAGGACCAGCCATCACTGGTGAGCTATGAAGGGGAGGAATTCCCCACTCAGCCCCACTGTTCTCTGCTGCTGCTTCAGGGCTTCTTGCTACATTGTAACCTGACACCTTGTAGTGGTTTGGGTCAAAATATCTAATACTCACTTATTTTGCTTCTGTGAGATAAGAATTAGGAGAAAGCAAAGCAGGCACAAAAAAGAATATAAAGAAGTTTATTAACAGACCTAAAAGAAAGAAAAAAAGATCAGACTAAACCTTCAGAACACTTTCCTTCCCCCACCTTTCTCCCTTCTCCCACTGACGACATAAAAAGACAACCCTTGAGATTTTCAATCAGTTTACCACCTCTATTATAATCTTTTTCAGTTCACTTAGGGAGAGGAGTCTCTCTTGCTCATGCTATGGAGACATCTCCACAAAGAAGTTCACTCGTGGCTTCAGTATCACAGCAAGACAGCTGCCCATGTTGGTTCTCTGCTTGCATGTGAAAGTCCCTTCCCTCAATTTACAGCTTTCCCCACAACTGTTTTCAAGGGTCCAATCTTGAGCTAACGGGGTACCATTTTAAGGTTGAGCTGTTCAGAAACAAAGGTTCTCTTCACCCATCTCTGGGAGCATCTTCATCTCTAGGAATAGAGGCCCTCCTCCCTTCCCCCGGGAGCAAGGGTCCTCATCAAATTACAGCTACTGTCATTTGCTTATTTCAGCACAAGTACTTCTGCTCACAATTACAGTTTAAATGCTCCAACCCCCCAATCTTTCATGAAATTACAATGGGTACTCTGATATATCATAGTTGATCACCATAGCTTTACAACAGAATTTCAACTTCTAAGCTCGAAGCATCTCCTCTTTCTCCTCCCTCAGGGTTTCAGCTCTTCCTTCGTCACTGACTTTGGTGTCTTTATGGCATTGACTCGGGAGAGGATTGATGTCTGCAGGCTTCATCTGTTCTGGAGGAAACTTACAGCACTAAAAGGGTTAATCTCACCTGAGCCTTGCAGCTGGAGTTTGCTTATTGCTGTTGTTTACATGATCTTTGCCGGGTAGCAGGGCAGCTTCAGACGAATCTTCGGCTGCACGGGAGCTACAGAGTAGCAAAGGCTCAAAGCAACGGCGGGGGCAGGGGAGCCGCAGCCCGGCTCCCAGTGGGGCAGGGAAAGGTGGGCTTGGGAATCCCGTGGTTCTCCGGTAGAAGGAAGGCAGCCGAAAAAGCAGAAGCCTGCCATGCTGACAAATTCCTTCCAGCCTCTCTCTCCGTCCAAACATGGGAACTAACAGCCCACAAGCCCAAGTGAGAGTAGCCAGATGGACCCTTCCCTCTGTGGCCAGGTCTTTTGTTTTTCTTAAGCACCCAGAAATTTGTTCCCCTGGCAACATGTATGGGGAAAATTCTTTAATAGAAAAAGAAAACAGGAGAATTCCTAAAACCCCAACATTTGCTTAATTGGGCTGAGGACCATGAGTTTACAGCAGATCCTAACAATGCTCTGAGCCCAGGAGCTTGGAAATGGCTGGGGGATGCATTAATACATGAGATTGCATTTGGCGATCAGACTGTAGTCGACTTACTACGTACATTGGGAACTCTATATGACATAATGCAGAAACGGACAACAGGAAGAGACGGAAAGGAACGTCCGGGCGCTGACGAATCTGAGGGTGAAGGTTCTGAGGGCTCTGCTGCAGACGATGAGTTATCTGAGGGTGGACTGACTCAGGACAGTGTGGGCAGTAGGATCGCCCCGTCTCCGACACTAGTCCGGGGGACGGCGCGGGAGTACTATCCTTCCCTGCAGAAGTATGTCCCTTCAAGATACCCCTCAACAGTGGAAGAGTTGGAGCGCCTTCCACCTTTCGCTCCAGCAGCCCTCCCTCCTCCGTGCCACAGCCGCACGTTCAGCCACCTACTTCGGTTGCTGTAGCAGGATCTCCCCTTCCCACGGCTCCGCCTTTGCCGCAACCAGGAGAGGCGAGGAGTTTCATGGCGGCTTCCGCCCCGGCGCCACCTGCCGCCCCGCGGGCGGCCCCAGTGCTGTTAGCTCTGCAACCGGGTTTGGCGCTGCTGCCTGCCGCAGCGCAACCAGCCACGCTGACACCGCAGGAACCGTCCGTGCTGCTTGTGGGCACGGCCATGGCACCCTGGTCTCCTGCGGCCACGTTTCTGGTGCCTTTCTGTCCCACGCCAGTACCCGTAGCGCTTGGCTATCACGCGCATGTCCCAAAAGCCAGGCAATGTTCGGCGCAGGGGCAGACAGCGCAGCCGCCAATGGCGGACCTCTTGGCGCAGCAGCTTATGATGATGTGGGAGGTAACGCAGCAGCTGGCGGTTCTGTGAGAGGCATCACAGCAGCTGGCAGCACTGCCGGAGACGTTGCTGCGGGTAACCACTGCGGGACCTGTGCCGGGGCGACCCGGGCTGGCTATGCAGACTGGCCTGGTGGTGGCAGTCCAGGCGGCGGCGGCCCCGGGGGGCACGGTGGCGGCGGCAGCTCTGCTGGAGGCGGACCCGGCAGCGGCGCTTGCACGGACAGCTCTGCCGCCACAAGCGGCAACGCCCCAAGCTGCACTGCTGCGAGTAGTAACATCGCTACCCGCTGTGCAACCGTCTACAGCCTCCGCCGCTACGGCCCCCACTGCTACGGCCTCCACCGCCGCACTGCTCGCTGGTCTGCCAGCCTCCTGGGAGACCATCGGACACACTCCTGACTGACGATGCGAGCAGCGTTGCTATGGAAACTCCTGCTTTGCTACAGGAGTCTGTGACAGCACTCAGATGCCAGCAACCAGTAACACGGCTAGCCCGCAACCGTCCTTGGACCCTTCCAGACTGTAAAGTGACTGTGCATCCAAAAAATTCAAAATGGTTCTGGGAGGAGGTCAAGAGGCGGGCTCTGGAGGCTGGGTACTGGGATTTAATAGAAAGAGTTGGGATGCCTGAAGAGGAAAGGGAACCTGAGCAGGCTGCTACCTTGCCTCAGAGTGGTGTGCAGGAAGATCAAAGTGATGTAACAATGGACCAAGGTGGTAGTGATACAGAGGGTATTATCCAAGCCTTTCCTGTACAGAAAGCTCTTCCTAATTCAGGTCAGTCTGACAAACATGAGACTTTCGCTTGGAAAGTGGTCCAAGATTTACAAACTAAGGTTGCTCAATATGGATTAGGTTCTCCTGAAGTCATGCAGATTATTAGAGTGCTGAATACTGATTTGCTTTCTCCGTTTGACACGAAGCATTTAGGTCAGGTGTTATTTCAACCTGTACAATATTCAGTTTTTGAGGCTAATTCGAGAAGGATGGCTGAAAAAGATGCAGCTGGGAATATGCAGGTGCCTCCAACTGATCCAGATATGGAGTTCCTGCAGATGCTCTCATGGGAGCCAATAACTATTGGGACTCTGATGCTCAAGCTACCTGGCATCCTCAGATCCTTGAACAGGCTCAGAGCATTGTAGATGCTGAGGAGGCTAGCAGAGAAAAATTCTCCACTTTTTACTGTCTCATGTGAAAGTCTCCGTTCTCACGCAAGCTATCTGTCTGACGGTTTGCTAGTTGGTAAATATTTGCATGTGCAAGGCTGTTGTGAGAATGTAGTAGAATTGTTTTTAGTTTACTGGGAATAATATTTTGAAATGGGTGGTTATACCTCTTAGCCTATCACCTTGGTAGGTGGTTGACCGATGGGCCAATCATGTAATTTCTCTTTTGCGATCCATGCTATAAAAAGATGGGGTTTTGGCATTAAAAGGTCAGCTTCGACCATCTTCTCTGACCTGAGTGTATTACCGCAGGCCTGGTTCCTACGGTATATCACCGTGTCCCGCAGCCATAGGGAGGAGGAGGAGGAGAAGATCCAGCAGGCAGGAATTGTGCAGCAAGATTGATTTATTTAATTATTTTACAAACTCTTTTATAGACTTTTTTCTTCATAGTCTAATTGGGCAAAGGACCAGCCACCCCTTGGGGGTGATTGGCCAAAATCCTAAAACATCCATTATCAAAATATTTTCTACTATACCATAAACAAGACTTTCCAAGGTTGCAGGTGGCTTGGTTGTTTACATTCCCTGCTACCTCTTCTGTGAGAGAGAAAAGTCTCTCATGGACTTAGAAAAATAACAAGAAGATCCTCACTAACAGCATTTTTGTACCTACAATTCCCCCTTTTGTTTTATAAGATAACAACCCTACTATTAATCCTAAATAGAAATCTACATCAGTTATTAATTCTAAAAATGTCCTTAAGGCTTTAACTATCTGACTCCATAACAAGAAATTTAAAATTCAGTCTCTGCTTGTGGAAGGACCATCCCAGTCTCTGCTTGTAGGACCATCTGCCTGATGGTTGACATCCTGGTCATCATCAGAAGAGTCATTAGGCTGATGATCTACATTCTGGTCGCCATTTGGGTGGTTGGCGTTCTGGTCATCATTTGGAGGTTGCCTGTTCTGCCTCTGCTGCCGTAGGTCAGGGCGAACGCATTTTGAAGGTAGCCACCGTACCCCAGTATCTGTGGAAACGCAAGCATACCCACGACCCCAAACGATAAGCTCATGAGGGCCTTCCCACTGGTTAGTGAGTAAATTCCGTACCCAGACTTTTGCCCGGGGCAGTTGTGTGTCGCCTGCAGACTGCAATGAGAGAAAATGATTCAGAATAACAGGATTATTTGAATTTTGTGGTACTGTAAGGTGATTAATTGTATACAAAGCTTTTGCTAGTCGGCTCTGTGGGGTTTCTCCATGCATTCCCCTTTTCTGTTTGTCCAAAACACGCTTCAAGGTACCATGAGCGCGTTCGACAATGGCTTGGCCAGTAGGAGAATGTGGGATACCAAAGGTATGGTCTACACCCCATAGGTGTAAGAACTGCCGCGTCTTCTCCGAGGCATAGGCAGGACCATTACCGGTTTTCACAGAAGCTGGCACGCCCAGGACTGAGAAAGCCAGTTTCCAATGGGCAATGACATCACGGCCCTTCTCTCCAGTGTGAGCAGTAGCCCACATAGCCGAGGAGAAAGTGTCAATAGATACGTGCACATATTTCAGCCGACCAAATTCTGGGATGTGAGTTACATCCGTTTGCCAAAGCTGCAAGGCTTTTAGCCATCTGGGGTTTACCCCCACTGGCAAAGGCGCAGCGAGTCCGTGACAGTCAGCACAAGCACTGACAATGTCGCGCGCCTCAGTTGGCGTTAAATGAAACTGCTTCTGCAGGGTATATGCACTTTGATGGAAGAAACCGTGCGATGCCTTGGCTTGTGCAATTTTGTCAGGCTGAGGCCCTACCCACGCAGGGTTGGCCAGCATGTCAGCCCTGGCATTGCCTTCTGTTAGAAACCCTGCTAAACTGGTGTGGCTTCGAATGTGCAGAATGTAATACAGATGCACTCGAGCCTGAATTGCAGACCACAAGGTTTGCAACAGCGAAAACAGAGCCGCATTGTTCACCTCCTTCAGAAGTGAACAATCTTAGCGTTGGGTGATATCTGCTACATAAGCAGAGTCAGTAACCAAATTCAAAGGTTCCTGTGAGAATCGCTGAAAAGCCATGGTAACAGCCCTTAATTCAACTAACTGAGCAGAGTCTGACTCGGATTGGTAGGTTAATCAACCACCTCAAGGGCAGTGTAGGATACTGTGCGCCCTTACACACAGTGACCCCTGCTAAAAATTTGTCCCAATCCGTACGCCCCAAGCTGCCAACACGTCCCGTCCCCAAAGGTTAAGGGGAGTGGTAGCAACATAAGGCCTAATTGTAGCTGTGTGCCCCTCTGAGTCCTTCACCAACACAGGCCGTTCGCTTAAATAGCTCTGTGTGGATCCTCCTAATCCTGCGATGGCCGATCCCACTGGGGCTAAAGGCCATGAGGGAAGCCATGCAGAGAAGGAGATGATAGTTACATCAGCACCCATATCAATCAAACCTCGAAGCTGAGTTTGGGGTGGACGGGCGTTCGGCAGGATCAGGGTACATGTCATCTGTGGCCTTTGGTCAGAGATGTCTGCAGTCCAGAAGGCCTGCGGAAGTCCCGTAGATCCACTGCCGTTATCTTCGTGAGTTTGTTGCTCTATCCTGGGGACACAAGACTTAAAAGGCACTAATTTAGCAAGGCAGGTCTTTTCAGGAATAGTTACAGTGGGTTTTTGCATGGAGACCATAGTGCAAATCTGACCTTTAAAGTCAGCATCAATAACTCCTGAGTGCACTAAGATTCCTTGATGGGCAACGTCAGGTTTTCCCACCAGCATCACACTGGATCCCTGGCCTAAGGGTCCATATGCATCCAAGGGAACCTTATAAATACCGCTAGAGTCTAAGACAACTGCGGCTGCGGTGTGGACGTCAAACCCGTCTGATCCTTGGGTTCTGTCTGATCCCTGGGTGCCGTCTCTAGGGTGGCTGGGTAGGCCTGTGCCTGTACCTGTGCCACCCTCTGGGGGAGTGACTGCATCGGAGAGCAATTCCCCCTCCTTGCACCCCGGCAGAAGTTTCCCGGCAACAGCTGACCATCGGCATGAGTCTGGGATCTACAGTAGTCCGTGCAATGCCCTGGCCTGCCACACCTCTTGCACTGGGGGATCGGTGTGTTCTCTTTTTGGCTCAGCTTAGGCCGCTTCCGTTTTTTCACCTGTTTTGGTTGCTTTGGTTCACGACCAGAAGATGTGTGAACAGGCTGCAGGAATGCAGCCAAAGCAGACCTTCTCTGGTTCCCAGATCCCACCTTAGCGCAGGCTTCAACCATGTCTGTTACCTCAGGATCCCCTGGTAAGGCATCTATGATTTTTCTGCACTCCTCGTTTGTGTTATCTCTCACTAACTGCCTTAACAACAAGTGCCTTAACCCGTCATCCTCAACCTGCTTCTCGAGAGAAGCAGCGACTTTCTCTACAAAAGAAAGGAATGACTCTGATTTGCCTTGAACTATTTCAGTATATCGCTTTCTGGGTGCTGACAACTCTATGGTTTTCAACAGGGCAGCCATGCCGACCTGTTGTGCTTGCTGCAGGATGCTAGAGGGCAAGTTACCCTGTAGGCTGGGATCAGAGAAGGGACCAGTCCCCATCAAAGCATCCACTCCTGCTGTCTGTCTAGGATCAGCAGCAGGGAGCTGCAAATTTGCTAATGCAGTCTTGCCGGCCAGCTTTCTCCAGGTTTTCTCAGAAACTGTAAATTGTACAGGTTGAAATAGAATTTGACCTAAGTGTCTGATATCAAATGGAGCAAGCAAATCTGTATTTATCACCCTTATTATCTGCATAACCTCAGCAGAACCTAGCCCATATTGTGCCACCTTGGATTGGAGGTCCTGGGCAACTTTCCAAGCAATTACCTCATGTTTCTCATGCTCTCCTGAATCTGGGAGAGCCTTACACACTGGGAAAGCTTGGATCTCTTTTGGGGAACCAGTACCATCCTGAACTTCGGGCACAGCCTGCGGATGGAGTGTAACAGCTCCCCGGTTACCCCCAGAATCCTCAGATCTATTTGGCATTCCAAGGATTTCTAATAACCTCCAGTCACCCTCCCCCAATGCTTGCATCTTAATAGACTCTAGGAAGCGATTATAATGCGTCGGACGCACTGTTACCGTGCAGTCCGGAAAGGTCCAGGGGCGAGACCGGCGCAGCCTCTTTCTTCGCCGCGCGGCCACAGCCGCCTGACGACCTGGGGCCAGAACCTCATCTGCCTCACTGCCTGACGAGGAATCATCAGGCAAAGGCAACTTTGGGGTGCTGGGAGAGAACAGAAATGTACGGGGAGGGGGGGCACCTTGGCTAAGTTCGCCAGAGCCAGAACAGACAGGACAGACTGCAGCTGGCTGCGCGGCAGTTTTTACAGCAGGTTCTTTACGGGAGGCCGTCTCGGCCAGATCCGACCGAGCCGGTACTGAAGCTGCAGCCGATTCTGGGGCTACGGCTGCGCCCGGCGCCGCGGCCGTCTCCCGCACAGCAGCCGCGTTCGGCGCGGTCGCCGCTTCCGCTGCTGTTTCGCGCTCCCCGGGCGCGCTCGGCGCCGCCGTCTCTGGCCGGCGCTCTGCGGACGCGCCCGGCGCCGCTGCTGGTCCGTTCTCCGCGGACGCTCCCGGCGCCGCCGCTTCTGCCCGCCGCTCAGCAGCCGCCGCCGCTTCCGGGTTTTACCGCGGCAGCGCTGTTCCCGGTTTCGCTGCCGGCCGCGCCGTTTCTCGGCTCGGAGCTGCGTCTCCCACTTCTGGCGGGGGGGGGCGCGGGCGGCGCGGGCTCAGGCATTCGCCGCTCTAACAGGCTGAGCAAGTCCTCCATCCTACGGGATAGGTTTCGTAGCTCTGCCAGAAAGGGCAAATGCTGCATAAAAAGGTCCATGGTTCGGTTCTGCGACTGCGCAGAACAGTCCAGCGCCAGGGAGGGCAGCGGGCCATAGCCAGGCAGTCCCGGGGGGGGGCACGCCCGGCGCTACGCCCACTAAGTTAGATCCAGGTGCATATGCAACCGGGCTAGGAGCCGCTCTGGGGGTCCAGTTGGCTAAGCCGCTGATCTGCGGCCCTGGATAAGCCGTGGCTGCCGTCCAGCCGAACGGCAAGGCAGGCTGTGCACCCTGCCTCTGCCCTGACCCCCCCGCTTCTGGCGGCGCGGGGTCCCTGGGGGCTGCGGAGTCCTGAGACTGTGCAGGGTGAGCCGGCGCAGGCTCTGCCTGTGGAGCCAGGGGGGTTATTCCGAATCCACCATCACTTGCCCCGGAAGCCCAGTCAGTGGGGCCCCCCTCGGACATTCCTCCGTCACTCATCACCGAGACAGGCGATCCAGCCCTGCTGTCACAGTCAAGGGCTGTCAGCAGAATAAATAACGACCGCCAGGTTTTGTATAATTCTAACGCTGCCGGCTCCCCAGTCGGGAGCTCGTGTCGGACAGTGCATCCGAGCTCTTGCCACAAGGAAAAGTCCAAGGCACTATCTCTGTCCATGGAAATCCCTTTTAAAGTAGCCCAGTCTAATAATTCCCGAACTGAGTTTTCAGGAATGGAGGTGCGCAATATGCTAAACACACCTTTCCAGACCAGTACGACAGCGTCGTTTTGTGAGCCGCTGTTCGCCATTTCTCAGTTCTGTCGGACCTCCCGGTCCCGGGGGGGGAAAGGGAACAGCGTACCTCTACAGGAATTCGGCTTGGCTCGCAGCAGCAGGACACGTCAGAGAGTGCAGAATCACGTCGGGCAGCACCAAATATTACCACAGGCCTGGTTCCTACGGTATATCACCGTGTCCCGCAGCCATAGGGAGGAGGAGGAGGAGAAGATCCAGCAGGCAGGAATTGTGCAGCAAGATTGATTTATTTAATTATTTTACAAACTCTTTTATAGACTTTTTTCTTCATAGTCTAATTGGGCAAAGGACCAGCCACCCCTTGGGGGTGATTGGCCAAAATCCTAAAACATCCATTATCAAAATATTTTCTACTATACCATAAACAAGACTTTCCAAGGTTGCAGGTGGCTTGGTTGTTTACATTCCCTGCTACCTCTTCTGTGAGAGAGAAAAGTCTCTCACGGACTTAGAAAAATAACAAGAAGATCCTCACTAACAGCATTTTTGTACCTACATGAGTGCACGTCGTTCTTTGCGGTCCCTGCGCTCAACAGCGACATCTGGTGACCCCGTGACGTGTACTGCAACCGCAGCCTCTGAGAGGTATGTGTCGGACCTCTGGGGCCACGCGGACTTATAGACTGAGACATGGAACGTAAATCCTCCAAAGAAGGCAAGGTATTTTCTGCCTTCAAGTCAGTGATACAGATTGCAGGTATTAATGTAGAGGGATTCCTTATGGAACAAGGGCATACGATACCCCTGGAAAGATTGGACAACCCAGGGTTGCTGAGGAAATGCCCCTGAACAGGCCTCTGGCTGCAGGCAGGCCTGGAAAGCACCTGGCTGCAGGTAGCCCTGAGAGTCTGGAAAGTTATACACTGGTCGGCTCCCCCGCTGATTAGAGGCTGTCTAGAGGAACTGGGCGTGAATCTTTGCAAAAGTTGATATAAGTTGGCATAGTTGAACAATAAAGGGAGAATGATGCTTAATTGTATCGGCGTATGTGTCGTTTATCCGGCCAGCTCTCTGGACTCAGTCCCTAACACCTGGCACCCGAGCAGGGACTCGAGTGATCTTACTCGCCTAAATGTGGTTTGTTTCGCTTAAATGCAACTCGCCTAAACGTGGCTTGTTTTGCTTAAATGTGGTTCGCCTAAACGCGGCAAGACTCCGAATCATCGCACCAGTGGTGAGGAGCCTGGAGAGCTGGAGCGGGAGTGTCCTGGCAAAAAGCTGAGTGGTGCCGGAGACCGGAGCTCGCGTGGCCGAGCGAGTCCCCGCAGGTAAGACAGCTATGGAGTACAAGGCTGCCACTCGTCTCCTAGCCAGTATCCTCTCTAAGAGAGGCGAGACTGTAAAAGATTGAGATCTCTATGCCCTAATAACGTGGGCCCAGGAACAAGGGTTTTTGAAACGCACTTTGCTTTTGTTTTCGACTGAAGAGTGGTGGGAAGTTGGAAACAGACTATGGGAGTTCACAATTGAGGGTGGAAAGGAAAGTAAAGAAGCTAAAGCTCTCAAATTAACATGGAGAGCTGTGACTAATACCCTCGCAGAAATGAAAGCAGAGAGGAAGGTGGCCGCGGCAGCCATGGAAGCCCTGGGGGGTGGCGGCCCCGGAAAAGAAAGAGAGGGGGGTCTCACGGAGCGGCGGCTGGAGGCCAGGGCAGAGTCCAGGGTTGCGCGATTCTTCGGGCTGACCGCGGGTTGACCGATGAAGGCTACAGTGGCGCCTGTACGCTCGCTGTGGGAGCTGCTGGACCCGGCATGGAAGGAAGTTGCCCCGCAGAAGCCTGAGGGAGAACTGGAAGCGAAGGCGGAAGCAAAGCCTCCTGACTCTGGGGGTGGGGCGCAGGTGAACAGAGGAGAAGCAAGTGGTCCTAGCTGCCAGCCGAAAACGGCAGCACGCTACCCCCCTCTGCTGGACAGCGGATCATTGTCTGACTGCGAAGCAGCCTCTACGGCTTTGTTGCCTGCGCAGGCAGAGCCAGCCAGGGCTGCCGGGGGTCAGCCCCAAGAGGAGGAGAAGCACCGAGAGATGATGCATGAAGTAATGAAGGAGCTTGCTGAATTGTCTACACGTCAGGACGCGCTGGAGTCTAAGGCTCGCGAAACCACACCATCAGCACCGTGGTGTCCTGTGGACCCACCGGTCAAGACGGCCACCAGAATTCCTCTGTTCCAGTTGGGACAACCGGGCATAGGGCCTACAGCCCTTCCCTTCCCGCAAGAGGAGGTGCAGCCCTTGCCTCCGTCAGCCCCGACGGCGAGGACTGATCCATTGCGAAGGAGATGGAACGGAGTTGTCCGTAACGCAATCATTGAAGGAGATTGCCAAGCTGTAGATGCCCTAGCCTGCCCTGTACTGATACAGGGGGACACTGCAAAGTGGGAACCTCATGACTGGAAGATCTCGCAGCAAGCAAAGCAAACGGTCACCACACACGGCTTACGGTCTGAAGCTACACGGAACATCCTGCAGTTTATTTTTACAGCAGATGTCCTGTGTCCTAATGATTGCATCAGCATCGCACAGTTGTTGTTGACCCCTTCACAGTTCCTGCTCTGGGAGCAAATGTGGAAGCAGCTAGCACAAGAAGAAGCTAGAAAACACCAAGGTGATACGCAAGACCCACTGTATGCAATCCAAGCCCACATGCTAACTGGGAGCAGGGCTTATGGAGTGACGGTGATGCAGCTGACCATGCCCACAATCATTCATCAGTTGTCACAGACTCTTGCCCACAAAACCTTGCTGTCAGTACCGGAAAAGAAGAAGTCTCCTCCATATGCGGCAGTCCGACAGGGGCTGTCAGAGCCATATGGTCAGTTCATTGACCGTCTGTCAGCAGCCTTGAAGGATGCAACTGAGCTCTCTGAAGAGCTCCAGGAGCAAATGTTCCGGACCCTTGCCTTTGAAAATGCTAATAGGCAAACTAAGACGATTCTTGCCACGCTGCCCCAGGGAGCAGGAGTAGACAAGATGCTCGTGTGTGCTAGCCGTGCGGAGCAGTCATCTCAAACAGCTGCATTTACCACAACGCTGCAGAATGTCCTGCAAAAGCAGGGACAAGTCATCACCACAGCGCTGACGGGAGGGGCGCAAAGTAAAAAGGGGGCGAGGGCCACTGGCCCACCTCCTGGTCCCCGGACGGGAGGAGTAGCCTGTTTCCGGTGCGAAGAGGGGCACATGAGGCGCACTTGCTGGAAAATGGTGTGGTGCCACAACTGCAATTCCAACACCCATGCCACCATATCATGCTGCCGTGCAGGAAATGGCCAGCGCAGCACAGTGGGGTCACGCGCCAGGACACAAGTGAGTGCCCCAAAGAGCCACGAGTCGAGTGCAACCCTGGTGGTTTCCTTCAGCAGAACCAGCCAGCCACCCGAGGGAGCCTCGGAGTGGATGTGGCAACCTCAGTAGAAGTCACGCTGACGAACCATCAGGTCATCCTGATCCTGACCACAGCCAAGGGCCCCCTGTCATCAGAGGGCCCTCGTCTGGGTGGCCTACTCATGGGGCGGTCATCCACCAGTCGGCAGGGAGTAGTGGTGCTCCCTGGAGTCATCGACACCGACTACACCAGCAAAATTAAGATCATGGCCCACTCGCTGACACCCCCCGTGACTGCCCCGCAGGGCAGTCGCATTGCCCAAATCGTCCCCATTCCCCTAATGACCAACGGGGGAATCAGCAACAGCAGTATCCGCGGAGACCACGCTTTTGGGTCCTCTGGGTTCGACGTGTTTTGGACATTGAACCTGGCCCAGAGACCTCAGCGGCAAGTGATCCTGCGAAGGGGGGCAGAAGCCATCAAAATACAGCCGCTTTTCGACACAGGTGCTGACGTTACCATAATCAACCAAGCGGTATGGCCACCTGGTTGGGGACTGGAAAAACCAGCAGCCCAGCTGGTAGGGGTGGGGGGAACACAAATCCCCCAAGTAAGTGCAACCCCAATTACCCTAGAGTTTGAGGACAATCAAACCATTGTGTGTTGCTCCTATGTTATGAAGCTGCCTCAGACCCTGCAAGGCCTGATCGGACGTGACATCCTTGCACAGCTAGGCCTTGTGCTCACCACAGACCAGCATTTATGCTGACGGCCACTGCCAATCAGCTGCTCATACGGGCTCTCACCTGGTTAACAGATGACCCTGTCTGGGTCGAGCAGTGGCCAGTGAGAGACGAAAGGCTGAAGATAGTAGAACAGCTTGTTACAGAACAGCTAGCTGCAGGACACATAAAGCCTTCGGTCAGTCCATGGAACACCCCCATCTTTGTGATCCCAAAGAAGTCGGAAAAGTGGCGCCTCTTTCATGACCTTCGACAAGTGAATGTGCGCATGCAAACTATGGGGGTGCTGCAACCTGGGCTACCGGCTCCTACAATGATCCCAACAGGATGGCAAATCACTGTAATTGACTTAAGGGACTGCTTTTTCACAATCCCACTGTATCCAAAGGACACAGAACATTTTGCCTTTACAGTGCCCACAAAGAATTGCAGTGAGCCTACTAAACCCTACGAGTGGGTTGTCCTGCCCCAGGGGATGAAAAACTCCCCCACGCTGTGTCAGCTATATGTTGACTGGGCGCTACGTCTGATTTGACGACGCTACGCAGAAGCACTCATCTACCATTATATGAATGACATCCTGATAGCTACTGCTAAAGAGTTCCCAGATAAAGAGATGCAATGGGCCAGAGAGCAACTGCATGAGACTGGATTAGAGATTGCCCCCAAGAAGATCCAGCGGACTGCACCATGGAAGTACTTGGGCTGGCTCATCAGAATCGCAAATTAGGCCCCAAAAGATCAAGCTAAACACAGAAATCTCCACGCTCCATGATGCGCAACGGCTGCTAGGAGATCTGTAATGTGTCCACGGAATCGCGAGAATCACGAACGTCGACCTCGCCCCCTTCCTGCCACTGCTGCACAGAACGAACGCTGCCGAACCTCGGGAATGCTCCCCGGACCAAGCAGCAGCTCTCGCCAAGGTCGCAGTAAAGCTGCGGCATGCATGGGTGTCACACAGAAAAGAAGGAGTCCCACTCGCCATCCTCACCACCTTGACCGGCACAGCGGGTTCACATGCCATCATCCACCAATGGCAAAAGAAAAAGGAGGAGGACATCCGGATTCTCGAATGGATCTTCCCGCCGACTCAACCATGCTTCTGACTGCAGTCCAGGGTGAAGATGGTGGTGCTTTTAATCCGAAATAGTAGCGATCGAGTGGTAGAGTTGGACGGCAGGGAGGCAAAGGACATCAGTATACTGGTCCGGACAGGGGACTTGGAGTGGATGCTACGCCATGCAGAGGCACTGCAAGAAGCTCTGCTCAGATTCACCGGGATGGTCCATAACAAGCGCCCACAGGAAAGGCTGGCGCAGTTGCTAGGGCGCTATGAGTGGCTGGACTGCCCGCTGAAAGTAGAACGGCCGGTACTAGGGCACACGGTGTTCACAGATGTGGGGAGGAAGACGAAGCGGGCCGCCTGTGCATGGAAAGAGAACGACCGCTGGAAGACTGTCTTGGGGTCACCTTATGACGTGTATCCCATATCGCTGCCTATGCCCAGAAATTAATTTTTGGGCCTTTCTATGCCTCTAAACTGAGCCTGAGACGGGGAAGGAAAAACTGAGCAAAACTTTCTCAAAGCAGTTTGCAGCTTGTTCAAGGTCACAGAAAGATAGCAGGTTTTTTCTTTCCCAGCTGCGGCAGGGGAGCGAGGAAGCACTTGGCTTGCTGCTTTCCAGTCAGCTTTTGGCCAGTTTTTCCAATTTCCTGTTCTCCGGAGAGAGACTGAGAGTTGAACTTTTTCCTTCTCTGGAATTTCAGATTTTCTCCCTTTTCTACTGGACTGCTTGATTGCTGTAACATCAGAGCACATCGGGAGGACTTTCCACCGGGCACAGAGGGCCTGGCCCCGGCCCAAACCCCAGCCCCGAGGAGACCAAAGGGAGGACTCGAACACTTTCCCAGGTTTTTCTTCCACAGCGAAAGATTTTATTGTTTAGCACTATTTTCCTTTCCCGTGTGTTTCTTAAATAAATAGTTTTATCTTCTTCACTTTCCTTCGAGGAAAATTTATTTTTTTTTCCCGAACCTGGTGGGGGAGGGGTGGTTGTGCCTTCTCTCAGAGGATATATTTCTAAATTTGGCCAAACCGGAACAAAGACTCATGTGATAGTGGGAGAACTGGCCGACAGCTTGCAAACACTCGAACTGCGCGCCTTGATATGGGCCTTACAACAGTGGTCGAAGGAACCAGTGAATGTAGTCATTCCCTATATGTCGTTGGAGTAGCCCAACGGATCCATGATGCAGAAATCTGGTGTACTAAGAACGAACATTTGGGCAGACTGCTTATCACATTGCAGCATACCCTGCAACAACGGACACACCCCTACTGTATCCTGCACATTCGGAGCCACCAGTGGAACATCAGGCTGGGAGAGGGCAACGCCTGTGCAGATGAGGCGGTGACCTGTGCCTCCATAGTGCATCTCCCGCCCGTGAGCATTTTTGAGCAAGCCAGATGTAGCCATGATTTGTTCCACCAAAATGCAAAATCCCTGCAGAGACAGTTTAGGATCCCACTGATAGATGTGAAAGGCATAGTGCGGGCTTCTCCCAACTGTAGCCATCACGGCCCTGGGTTGGGTGTGGGGGTTAACCCCAAGGGTCTGAAAGCCCTTGAGCTCTGGCAAATGGAGGTCACTCACGTCCCTGAGTTTGGCCGACAGCGCTATGTCCATGTAACAATTGACACCTTTTCATACTTCCTGTGGGCTACCACTCAGACCGAAGGCATTGCATGTGGAGTGGCATCTGCTCTCTTGCTTCACAGTAATGGGGGTACCCAAAAAGTTCAAAACGGACAATGGGCCAGTGTCGGGTGGAGTCGCGGGAGACAAGCACTCAAGGCATGATGTTCAGCAAGTCTCGATTTATTTTTCAAAACTACACTTACTTATAGTACCTTTAATTAGCTCATACATATTGCAAAAGTTGAGCTCCTCATTGGTGGGAGCTATTCCGTGGGATCTGCAAACACGGTGGTCTTATCTTTCTCTTCCATATGGTTTCTGTCTTCTTTCTTATCTGAATGCACATTCTGTTATCTATGCAACTTCTTGCTCAAGGACTCAGTGTCTGCATCTTTTCTAAGCCTCCTGTGTTATCATGACCTTTGCTTTTTAGCCATTCTTCAGAAAGACTCTCAACAGGCCAGCATACACCAGCGGTCGCCTAGCCAGATTTATGCAGTGGTGGGGGGTAGAACATATCACGGGGATCCCACACTCACCCACCAGTCAGGCAGTGGTAGAGAGAGCCCATCGTACACTAAAAGAATATCTGGGCCGACAGAAAGGGGAAGAGATGGAACCAAGTAAACGGCTAAGCAAAGTGCTGTTTACATTGAACTTCCTCTCTGGCTGGGGATAGAGAGGAGCCTCCAGTGGCAATCCATCATCAGACGGTTTGTAGGGGAATCGAGCAAGCTCTTCCAGGAATAAGTGTTTTGTATCGTAACCCTCGAACGGGTTTGTGGGAAGGTCCCAGCTCAGTGCTATTTAATGGCCGAGGATATACGTGTGTTTCTTCCCCAGAGGGACCGCTGTGGGTGCCCAGAAAGTGGTGCCGTGCTACGCATGCAGGACCCCGAAGCGAGAAGGCGCAGTCAGCATCGGCTCCTGAGGAAAGTAACGCCACTACTACAACAGCTGGAACACTGGGACCCCCATCCCAAGAAGCCTTGGGAGAGGCTGCAGATGTGGCTGAGTGAGGGGGCTGAAAACTTGCCAGGTCCACCACTTTCTGTAGTGGGGGAAATAGCGAGACCCTGTGGCGAATGTAGCGGCTGCCCTGGGTGGTTGCTAGTGACTTGCGGTGGTTGTCGGCGGACCCTCTGGACACACAAGCTAATGTTAGAAAGCGGGTGGTATACGTGCCCGCCTTGTGCGGACCGTGATCGAAGGCGGTGATGCCCTGAAGATTTTTTGCCTTTTCTTTTATACCCGTTATACCTTTTTACAACTTCTCTATTCCTAGTGCTTTTCCCTACATTTTTAGACTTGTTTGTCAAGCTAAGAGACTAAACATTTTAGAAGCTTAGTAGCTAGAGATCTGTGTGCCCCAGACCCCAAGGTCCTCTCCAGAACACATTCTGTAAACTAAGATAAAACCATCCACGAGAAAGCTCCTTGGGGAGGGGGCTCACTTGAGCCTCTCATTGGGGAATCTTTGATATATATGCTAATTAATAAAACCTATAATGTCATACCTGATCTTTTAGGGCATACTTGGCGGAGTGCATCTCGATGCATATGACCTAGATGTGTGCACCTAAGGATCCTTAAAATAAATACCAAGATAAAATCCCTTTTCCCCTTCTAACCGTGTATGCCTCTTGATTTTAAGACCAGGAAAAGGCATCAGTTGCTGGAGACCACGAAGGGATCCTAAAGACCTCAAAACTTGCAGTCTTGGGTTGGAACACATCTTGCTTTGCCCCTGTCTTTGCCGGCAAATTACAGAGGGGCCGGAGCCACAATCTAAGACTGTGACCAGGACTTTAGAACCCAGCAAGGAAAGGTAGAAGCACGGAAAGAGGTGAGTAAAAAAGGGAACGATATAACCAATATTGTGCTAGCACTAGGGAAGAAGATCTCTGAGGGGGTTGGAAAGGTTGGGGGCAGAGAAGCCCACGAAAGGGGAAAGCTTAAACTTTTTTCCCTGCAAACTGTGGAAAGGAGGGGATGCCTTCCATGGAGTCCACAGGAGCCCAGAGGCTGCACCCTATGCAGCCGCAGGAGTGGCTCAGAGGTTGGTTGGTTAGTTGGTTGGTTGGTTGAGACGTCAGGAAGTTGTGAGTTCGAATCTTGTTGAGACCAGATTTTCACGTGCGCGCATTTGCTGCTTGCTAAAATTAGTTGCTTTTTAGTATTTTAAAGTGCTGTTCTGAAGTGTTTGTGTAATAACCTAGATAAACTGCCTGAGAAATCAGAATTCCGAGGCCACATTGCAGGCTGAATTCTGGAGATAAGAGCTTCCCTCTGGCAGAGTTTTTCTGTCTGTAAGCAAACATAGGGGGTGTGAATGAAAAAATCCCTCCTAACAGCCCAATGGAATTGATAATAAAACACTGAAGATAGCTGACAAAGCAAAAAACTGCTTTGGACACCCGAGAATTGATCAGACTGTCCACACGGGTTTGGCCGACTTTAAAATTAAGTCAAGGAAATTGGCCTCGCTATGGGAGTTTGGAAAATAACATCATTACTGACCTGATGGTAGAATTGAGATCATTACGTAGGTTTGATGAACTAAGATATGCAGAACTTTTTACTATGTATCTGAACAAGGAAAAAGCATATGTAGTAGACAAAAGTAATATGAAAATAACTTTGAGGAGGAGAAAGGGAAAAAAAAGCTGCAGTGTTACAGGTATTCCTCACTCCCCAACTGGACAAGGCATTGTTGAACGTGCCCATCAAACCCTCAAGCAAATGCTGCTACAACAATCAGGGACCACCAAACTCAACTCACCTGTCCTCAGACTCAGCAAAGCGTTGTTTACCATAAACTTCCTGAATGGCACCTTCGAAGATCCAAACCCTCCCATCTATTGTCATTTCCAGAACACCGGGAGACAGAAACTGAAGGAAAATCCAGAAGTCCTGATCCGGGACCCAGAGACTCAAAAAATCCAAGGACCATACAAACTTGTAACTTGGGGATGTGGGTATGCCAGTGTATCTACCCCTCAAGGACTGAGATGGATCCCAGGGAAGTGGGTAAAACCTTATGTCACTTCCTCAAAAGTTAAGGAGGTTAAAACTGCCTCCTGGAAGAGACACCGTAAAAAGGATCCTGATTTTGCACCTTCATGTAAACCCCCTACTGCAGATTTTGATGTTAATCCCTTAAGTTAAGTTGCACTGTTTTGCACTCAGGTTTTGCACTGTATTTTGTAAATCTTCGTCCTGATACTCCATACCATAGATGTCCTGACTAACCCCCTGAGTTTTGACTGGGGAACTAGTTTAAAGGCATCCTAGGTATTGTTGAGTTGTAGGGACGATAGATTCCAATTATATTTTGCACTGTTGTTTTGTTACTGTTCTATGCACTTTTAAGTTACTAAGAGTTACAACCCAGCTTTAAATAAAAAAAAATAGGGAATTGTTGCTGCCTGTTCTGAGCTTCCCCTCCCCCTCCCAAAGACACGTGCTCCTGCCCATGTGCTCCGAGCTCCTTTGTTCCAAGCGAGGGCAAAGCCAAATGTAACTCAGACTCTTTAGCAGTGTCTGATTGGCCGGTCACCCCAGGTCCACCCCCAGTCGTCCCCTTTCCCCTTCTCCTAATAAAAGATGGTCGAGGGGAGGCTTCGCCTCTCTCTCAGCTCAGCTACTTTCCTGTGAGCATCTCTGGTTGTCTGTCTCATTTGAAAGCTTCTAACTGCAGGGAATTGAGCTAGCAGGGAGCTATATTTCTCCCTCTTTGCTTCTGCTGATGGTATTTGCTCTGCAGCTGATTCAGGTACCGATTTTAGAGCTACTAAAGGGCTAGATCGCCCTTGCTACCTCTCAAGGCCGCTCGAGGCTTTCTAAGGCATTGAAATACAAGCGCTAGCCGGTATAAAGCTGAAAAGATACCTTCCACACTGCAGCAAGCTAGTTTGTATACTAATACGGACAGAGAAATAGATATGACAAATCTAGATATGATAGGCCCAGCTTTGCGCGATGGGGGGGAGGTCTCCCCACCCTGTTCAACTGCCAGGGCAGCCCGCACGGGCGGGGGCGGGGGAGGGAGGTGGAGGGGCAGTGGCTCCGCTGCCTCTGCTGCTGCCGCCGCCACTGTCTGAGCGGAGGCAGGGGAGGGAGCGAGCTGCCCAAGCCAGCAGAGCAGCACAGGGCCTCCCCCCCTGCAGCCTCGTCAGGGGCGGAGGGCGGGCACAGAAGTAGGAGAGATGCAGGTATGCCACCACCCCCTTGAATCAGGGGGATGGGAAGCAGGTGAATTAGTTTGTCAGGAACAATGCATCCAGCTTGGCCAGCATATCAGGGCAAGAAGAAAAGATAAGAGAACTCTGATAAAACCAGGGGAGTCTCAGACAGACATCCTGCGAACTAGCTCAAACCAGTCTCAAAGGCCAAGGATACAAAAGAGCATGCGCGGGGAAGAAAGGTTAAAAGTTCAGGACGAGGAAGACCTTCGGCCTTCCTCCAAAAGACCCTCGGAGACCCCTACCAAAAAACACCAAACCACACTGCGCAAGCGCAACGCGGATGTAAATGACTTTTGGGTTCATTATAATACAAAGCGAGGCTGGGCGGGGCTAGGTGATGAATATGTATAGGCGTGTTGCGAAACTTAATGAATATGGAACTTGTAACCCGATAAATACCGAGCTAAATGCAGCTGTCGGCACGCATGATTTGGAGGAATGATCCCCCGTGCGTCCCAGCACTGGAAATAAACATACCTACTTTACTACTTATTTAGTAGTGGAGTTCTGTCCGCTCTTCACCCTGACCACCCCAGAGGTGGAGAAGGGGCAAGTGTGCCACCGCCCCCTGACTTTTCCAGAGGCAGAGAAGGGGGGGACTGGCCACCGCCCCCTGACCGCCCCAGAGGCAGAGAAAGTGCAGACTGGCCGCTGCCCCCTGACTTTTCCAGAGGCAGAGACGGGGAAGGGGGAGGAGAAGGAGCAGGCTGGCCACCTTTCCCCGAGTACCCTGAACACGGAAGTGAAGGCAGAAATGGACACAGGCAATCGCGGTGGCATTCCCCAATATAGAGAACTGCAAGTTTCCGAGCCAGAGACAGAAGGAGCCGCTTGCTCTCCCCACCCTGTGGCACAGGCAGTGTTAAAGCTGAGGGCAGATGGGATGGCCCCGACCCAGGCGGCTCTTGCAGAGCTAGGGACGGGACAAGCTGCTTGCAGCCCCTGCCTCCCTACCCCTCCACTGCCGCAAAAAGCAAGACAGTTCCTGATCAACATTCGTCTGGAACAATCTTTAAAACCAATGAAGCTATTTCAATCAAAAGCAAATGGGATGATTCTGATACAGATGGTTCTCATGAAGAGGGTGGTTGAAGAAAGGGCAGAATAGCCCGAGAAGCTATGAAAGCAGACAGTCCCGTCTCTAAACACACAAGGTCCAAAGCAGGTAAAGGGGGGGAGGAAGAACTTGTATTAGAAGCACCTCTGGGACAGGCTGTGGGAAATCAAGGAGTCATTTATATAAAGACAGTTTTCCCTCAGAGAATTACAGCAGTGGAAAAACTCAATTAGGAAGTACAGCGACAACCTGGAGAGAGTAGCTATGCGTGTAGAAATGGCCATAAAATCCCAAAACCCAGATTGGGGTGATCTAAATGTTATGCTAGATGAATTATTGGATAAAACAGAGAGAGAAATAGTCAACAAAGCTGCTATATCTGCTATAGAAACTCAAATTGCAACTGGGAGTCTCCAAGGGTCAGTTAATGACATCTATCCCCTAGCAAACCCTGGCTGGGATCCCAATGTCCCAGAACAGATAGAAAAGCTAAAGCCATACCAGAAATGAGTAGTTGTTGAGTTAATAACATATTCTGTATTAAATACTTTTGAAACATAGATTTAGAAGAAACATAAAGATTTCAGTTATAGGCTAGCTGTGTTGGAATGGGTGGAATAGGAAAGAATTTGGGCCCCATGAGAGTTAATTAAAATAGTTAGGAGAGCTGGACCTGAAATACGGTTTTAGATGTTAGTAACTGATTACCAAATAACTGATGATCTGTCATTTGCATGTTTGCCTAGCTGTGCTTAGAATGAGGAGTAGAAACATTGATAAGTTGGTGTAGGGAACAAGGACAATTACCAATTTCCTCCCTTTGTGGGAACCCATCTAAAAGTCATGCAAGAAGAAACTTACAGGTCACTAAAGTAATTAGGATTGTTAAAGTTCAGAGAAGCAAAAAGGTCAAAATGAGGAAGATGAGTTACTTCATCTTTTTTGGGACCACTGACCCAATTCGAGACCACTGACTCAATTCACAACACACACTACGCATGCTTAATGACATTTAAGCTCATTTCCGTACGAAGTGGAGAATGGGAGGTGTTAATATTATGAATATACATTTGTATTTTGGATATTCATAATATTTGGAAACAAAAGGTATCATGTTTGCTTGTATCGGGGCCTGCGTCTTAGGGAGCTATCCCACGCAGTGCCTGGTGCCAAATAAAACATGCACTTTCTAACTTTAAACTGTTAGAGAGTTTTTGTCCATCTCAGTTGGATATCGATATTAGATCGATATTCATATTTTGGTAAATCACTTTAAAAGACAAACTGAGTCAAGATATTGTGGATGGGATTGGTAATACAGAAGTTAATGAAACAAGGCCTTTTCTCCAACCTTTAAAATTTAAATTGGGAAAACACTGGGTCACTCACCAGTTCCTGTATATGCCAAATTCCCCAATGCCATTATTAGGCAGAGATTTATTAGAAAAATTAGAAGCAGAAATTAAGTTTTCCAAGGAAGGGAGAATGAAAGTTAAAATCCCAAAATCTAAAATTATCGAAGCAGCTGCTATCCTTGTACAGGAATGCCATAGAAAAATTCCCAAAGAAGTTGAAGAGGCTGTCATTCAAATAGTGTGGGCCAATGATTCTCCTGGGAGATCCAAAAAAGCTGAACCTGTGAGTATCACACTCAAAGCAGGGGCTACACCAGTAAGGCAAAGTCAATATCCTCTGAAATTAGAAGCTCGCAAGGGATTAGTACCTGTGATTGAAAAGTTTCTCAAATTTGGGTTGTTAGTAGAATGTAAATCCAGGTACAACACACCAATCTTGCCAGTAAAGAAAGCTGATGGTAAAAGCTACAGGTTGGTACAGGATTTGAGGGAAATCAACAAGATAACAGAGGACATACACCCAGTGGTAGCGAATCCTTACACACTTTTGGCAACACTAACAAATGAATTAGGGTGGTTCACTGTTTTAGATCTCAAGGATGCCTTTTTCTGCATTCCTGTGCATAAGAATAGCCAAGAACTCTTTGCCTTTGAGTGGGAGAATCCAGAAACAGGGAGGAAGACCCAGCTCACCTGGACAGTTTTACCACAAGGATTCAAAAACAGCCTGACCATATTCGGAAACCAGCTGGCAAAGGAGCTTGAGGACTGGAGGAAACAAGAACCAGGGAGAGCGGTTCTCCAGTATGTTGATGACATCTTGATAGCAGCCAAGACATGAGATGACTGCATAAAGCTCACTGTAAGTCTGTTGAACTTTTTGGGCCAAAATAGATATCAAGTTTCAAAAGAGAAAGCACAGGTTGCCAGAGAAACAGTAGTATACCTGGGCCTGGAAATTTTCTGTGGATATCGCCAACTCAGCAGAGAACAGAAGGAAGCCGTCTGTTGACTTCCAGAGCCCCATACCGTAAGGGAGATGCAGGCCTTCCTTGGAATGGTAGGTTGGTGTCGCCTGTGGATATCAAACTACGGTATACTGGTGGGACCTTTATATGAGGTCCTTAAAGCAGCTGAAAAGGGGACAATCATGTGGACAGAGAATGCCAGGGCTGCATTTAAACAGCTGAAACATTCCTCGATGTCAGCCCTAGCTCTGGGGCTGCCGGAATTGACTAAACCTTTTTAACTCTTTACACATGAGCGTCTGAATGTTGCCCTGGGGGTACTGGCACAGCACCTTAGAGACCAGCGAAGAGCTGTGGCCTATTTTTCCAAACAACTAGACAATGTAGCCCAGGGTTGGCCAGGATGCTTGAAAGCTGTGGCAGCAACAGTCCTTCTGATATAGGAGGCCCGTAAATTCACCCTTGGGCAGCACATTGTCGTGTATGTACCCCAGGCAGTGATAAATGTGCTGGAGCAAAAGGGAGGACACTGGCTCTCCACTAGCAGGATGCTCAAATACCAATCTGTGTTATTAGAACAGGATGATGTTACTCTAAAGACATCTTCTGTAGTAAACCCTGCGATGTTTTTATCATCCACATTACTTAACAGTGTGCCTGAGCATGATTGTTTGCAGACAATAGAAGAAACTTATTCCAGCAGACCAGACCCGAAAGATGTTCCTTTGAAAGATCCAGCCAGAATTGTACACTGATGGGGGCAGTTTCATAAAAAGCGGTAGGAGGATGACCGGTTACGCCGTAACCACCTTACATAAAATCACTGAGGCAAAAGCCTTGCCTCCAGATGTATCATCACAGAAAGCTGAACTCATTGCACTAATGAGAGCTCTAGAACTGAGTGAGGGAGAGAAGGTGAACATATGGACTGATTCCAAATATGCCCTCAGTGTTGTGCATGCCCACGGAGCTATTTGGAAGGAACATGGCCTGCTGACTGCTCAAGGTAATGAGGTTAAGCATGCTAAACAGATTCTTGCACTTTTACAGAGCATTTGGAAGCCTACGGAAGTAGCTATCATGCATTGCAAGGGTCATCAAAAAGGGAAAACAGCCCCTGAACTGGGAAATCATTTTGCTGACGAAACAGCCAGGGGGATTGCAGAAAAAGGCATTTTTGCAGTGGTACCACAGAAAGAGATAGATTTGTCATCATTTACCCCAAAATACAATCAGAGGGATCACAAATTAATTAAGTTCCTTTAGGCTGAAATCAAAGAAGGTGGGTGGGCTGTTACCCCAGTAGGACAAGTCGTAGTTCCACCCCTGATCCTTCGGGAAATAGCCCAATGAGAGCATGAAAGTACCCACTGGGGAACAGAAAATCTTTTAAAACATTTGAGGAAAGCAGTAATAAGGAGAAGAATGACTGATGTTGTACAATCTGTAACAAGCAAGTATGAAACCTGCTGTAAAAACAACCCTGACACAAGCAAGAGAGTTGTGTTAGGAGTGACAAAGACAGGAGATCTCCCAGGAGATTATTGGCAAATAGATTTTGCTGAGATGCCACGCAAAGAGGGATGCAGGTATATACTGGTACTGGTGTACACCTTCAGTGGATGGCCTGAGGCTTTCCCCTGTCCCACCAACACAGCAAAAGAAGTAGTGAAAGCTTTGCTCAATCATATAATACCAAGATTTGGGGTTCCTTTGGGAATGTCATCAGATAGGGGACCACATTTTGTTGCAACAGTGCTTGGGGAAGTTAGCATGATTTTGGGACTTACCTGGGACCTGCACACACCATACAGGCCCCAGGCAAGTGGCAAAGTTGAACGCATCGAACAGGACCCTCAAAACCCAGATTTGCAAGATTTGTCAAGAGACATCCATGACATGGGTTCAAGCCCTGCCTATAGCCTTGCTGAGAGTCCGTATACAGCCAAGGCGAAGGGACAACATAAGTCCCTATGAAATATTATATGACAGGCCATACCAGGTTCCACATATCCCAGGGGAAATTCATATGAGAAGTAAAAATGATTTGCAAAAGAATTTAATGGCTCTGAGTTCCACTTTGCAGAAGCTCCAGAGATTCGTCGTGTTATCCAAACCAATAGGATTGGACACAGCTGCTCATCCATTCCAGCCTGGAGACTAAGTCTATATCAAGTGGTGAGACGGTGACCCCTTGCAAGCCAAGTGGAAGGGACCATTCCAAGTTTTGCTGACCACTTTTACTGTGGTCAAGGTTGCTGACAAGGGACCATAGATTCATTACTCCAAAATGCAGAAAGCTTCTGCTCCTGAAATCACCAAGAAGACAGAGACTGATATAAATTAGAAAGATGCAGTTTAAACTGTTTTTTACATGTTTGCTGTTTGCCCAACTGGTAACCATGGTTCAGGGTTCACCCCATGATTTGCATAAGACTGTGGTCCAAAATGTGTCCAAAATTCTTAATGAGAATAAAAATTGCTAGACCTGTACTCAGTTACCACCCCTAGATGGGAGGGGTCTCTGGCCATTGATTGGCATTTTAATAGAAGAATTAAGAAAGATTTAGATTAAATTCGAAAAAACCCTCAAATTCTACATGAGGTATCTTCTAGAAATAACACCTTAAAATTTAGTCAAATTTTGATACCCTCACTTCATGGTTACCAAACTGGGCCTGGGTAAAAGAAATATTCATAATAGCTGTAATTGTAGTTATTATCTGTGTAATAGCCTGTAGAGCAGCTGGTTATGTAAACCGGTTCTGCAGATAAAGAATAGAGTAGACACTAGACAAGGTAGAGTTTTGTTAGTCTCTAAAAAGGGAGAAATGATGCCATGAAGATTTTTTGCCTTTTCTTTTATACCCCTGTTATACCATTTTACAACTTCTCTATTCCTAGTGCTTTTCCCCTACATTTTTAGACTTGTTTGTCAAGCTAAGAGACTAAACATTTTAGAAGCTTAGTAGCTAGAGATCAGTGTGCTCCAGACCCCAAGGTCCTCTCCAGAACACATTCTGTAAACTAAGATAAAACCATCCACGAGAAAGCTCCTTGGGGAGAGGGGCTCACTTGAGCCTCTCATTGGGGAATCTTTGATATATATGCTAATTAATAAAACCTATAATGTTATACCCGATCTTTTAGGGCATACTCAGCGGAGTGCATCTTGATGCATATGACCTAGACGTGTGCACCTAAGGATCCTTAAAATAAATACCAAGATAAAATCCATTTTCCCCTTCTAACCGTGTATGACTCTTGATTTTAAGACCCAGAAAAGGCATCAGCGGAACCAAGAAGGGGAGCTGTGTAAATTCTTGGGTATAGCACCAGACAGAGAGGTAGAATGGGGAATTGTTTTTGACTGTCTTGAGACAAGGGTATTGGCGGACATCTTCGATCAGCTGTCCGCCCATTTAGACTGAGTGAAGGCAGTACGGAGTGTGGCAGTGTTAGGGTGAGAGTGTAGCACACAGGTTCGTGTCCCACGGCAGCATGTGGTGGCCCCTGAGCGCTGGAAAGTGACAAAGCAGCGCTGGGCCCGCAAACATTCTGAGAGGTTTGCTTCTCATAAGCATCCTAGCAGTGTCCCACGCAATGTTGACAGCAATCCAAAAGAGACAAAACATGTGGGTCACCCTAGCTAATTTAACAGGGCAAGACTTCATGTGTCTGAGCCTGGCCACGCCGGGGGACCCATTCCGCACCTGCTTAATTGGGGTCCCATACTTTAACCCGCAAGACTTCTGAGGGATGCTAGACAACAGCTCACTGATAGGGAACGCCACAGGCAATGGCAGTTGTTCAGGGCTGATCGGACTCAAGCCTGCGCAGCCGTGTGCCTGCTGGAAAGGTGCATTCTTGAAAAGCATCAATGTCACTATGGGGACACCCGAAGAGTTAAACCTACTGGGTTCCACAAACCAAACTGAGGATGGTTACATGACATTCGAGCCGCCCACTACCGGTCAATTAAATGTTAATAGGCGCCTTTGGGCCACTGTCGACCCTCTTGCAGACTGGTTTCTGAGAAACGATGAGTCCGAAGCAATTTATTACCGAATCGACCTCACGGGTCAAGCCCCGAAACGCCTCCCCAGTGGTACGTTCTTAATATGCGGGGACCACATGTGGAATGGGGTTCCCGCCAGCCCACATGGGGGACCGTACTACTTAGGGAAATTCATCCTGTTCCACCCAAACCTGCATCAACTCTTAAATACCACCCACTGCACTGAAACCAGGGTGCAGCTTTCAGTCCATGAGCTCAAGTGTGAAGGGACTGAAGAGCCCGTCTTTTGGAGTCGTAGTACAATTTGGCTAGCATCCATGTTTTTACCTGGAACTTCAGCGGCTAGGGCGCACGCAACATTACACAAACTTGCTTGTTGGGCGAGAGGCGAGCTAAACATAACTTCACAGATGCTTGATGAGCTAAGCGCAGATGTTACTAGTGTTAGGCATGCGGTAGTACAAAATAGGGCAGCCATTGATTTTCTACTATTAGCCCACGGCCATGGCTGTGAAGATTTCCAAGGTATGTGCTGTATGAATCTTTCTGACCACTCTGTCTCAATTCACAAGCACCTCTCCGACCTCCAGAGGGGCCTGTGCAACCTTCAGGAGACAGACGACCCTATTGGAGATTGGCTTAAGGGTCTGGGTATCACCAGATGGCTGCGTACCTTGGTAGTAGAAGGCTGCCGATTGCTATTTGTAGTTATAATAGGCTTAATAGTATTTGGGTGCATTTTTTCCTGCATTAAAGCGGGGCTGTGAAAGATCATCGACCAGGCCTGGGTTGCCCAAAAAGAAAACGGGGGATGTGTAGAGGGATTCCTTATGGAACAAGGGCATATGATACCCCAGGAAAGATTGGAAAACCCAGGGTTGCTGAGGAAAAGCCCCTGAACAGGCCCCTGGCTTCAGGCAAGCCTGGAAAACACCTGGCTGCAGGTAGCCCTGAAAGTCCTTGGCAAGTTATACACTGGTTGGCTCCCCCGCTGATTAGATGCCGTCTAGAGGGACTGGGTGTGAATCTTTGCAAAAGTAGATATAAGTTGGCATAGCTGAACAATAAAGGGAGAATGATGCTTAATCGTATTGGTGTACGTGTCGTTTATTCAGCCAGCTCTCCGGACTTGGTCCCTAACGTTAACATAAGCGATGAGGAGCTCACTGCGTTATCTATCTGGTCAATCTGACATGGATATTTTACAGACTTTGATACTGTTAAGATAAACAAAATTGCCCAATCAAAATTTATAAAGAAATGACATTTATTATGCGACTGAAATATCGGTTTCAAAAGCCACGATCAAGAAAAGCAGCTCCGAGCCCGGGGTCGGAGCTGGGTGAACACACATAGATCTGATCTCTATCGCACCAGACCTCCCAAGTTCACGACTGCTGCTTCGGCTGGTCCCTTCTTATACAGTTTTTGGGCAGAGTCCAAATTAATTCTATTCTTCTCGTAATTTTAGCATATTCATGAAGTTTTCTTGTCCCGGAGTTGGGCTGCACAAAGCCCTTCCTGGGTAGGATGAATTGTCCATCCTGGGTGATGAGTGGGCCATTTCTGCTCATGAATGGGCCATCTCTGGTTCCTGGAACAGTTATTTTTAGTTCCCAGAATGTCCGATTCCTTATCAGATGAGATGTAGATATCAGAGTGTGGTGATCAAGTCGTCATGGTGCAAATGTCCCGGTGATAAGATCCAACCCCACCTAGGTGAAATCCTCACTTACTGTGAGAGAACTTCTTTTAGTGGTGTGAAATTTTTCTCTCAGCCAGGCTGGTGAAGGGATTTTGAAACTGTCTCTACATGGTCTGATTACGTTCTAGTTTTATACATAATAGCACGAATTACATACTTTATTTATAACACTGTTTTGAACCAAGATGCCTGGAGGGGACTGGGGGATGCTCTAATCCATGAATTTTCGGTTGGTGACGCGGAGGTAGCCAATTTGGTGTGTACCTGGGGGATTTTACACGACGCAATGAAAAAATGGACGAAAAGCAGAGACAGAAAAGTCAACCCAGGCTCAGATGCATCTGAGTCTGGGGGCTTCCCTAGCTCGGATGGGGATGATGAGTTCTCAGAGGGTGGTGGTACCCCGAGTAGCACGGGGAGTTCAGTCGTCCAGCTCCCAATACCCTCCCGGGGGAAGTCGAAGGGTTCGTACCCCTGCCCCTGGAAATATCTTCATCCCTCACGGGCAGGAGGTTCGGGGTGCCCCCTGTCTTTAGCCCCTGCTTCGGTTACCGCAGTGGGATCTGCCCTTCCCACGGCTCCGCCGCTGCCATCTGCAGGGGAGGGCGGGGGGAGTCATGGCGGCTGCCACTGCTTCTCCGATGCCTGGAATTGCGCAATAGGCCGTGCTGCCGCCGCAGGTGGGTCCCGCGCTGTCAGTCCTGAACCCGGGCTCAGTGCAGCACCCTTGGTCGCCCGCGCCCGCATGTTCGGTGCCCTATTGTTCCGCTTCGGCCCCTGTGGGGCTTGGGTACTGTGAAAAATGAGGTTCACTCTCCTGTGAGAATTTAAAGGGTTTAATATAAAGATGTGAGAAATGAGACAACTCTTAAAAAAATTAATTTATTGAAAACAGAAAAATTGAAAAATTACAGAAATTAGAAAAATATAAAAATTTGGGATCCTATGGCTCGGTAGATGGTATGCCCCAGGAGCACAGGGATTTGAGATCTTTTGGCTGAGACAGCACTAGACCTCAGGTAGAGAAAAAGACTTGCAGTGCTGGACTGACTTTTAGCTGGTCCAAAAGTCAGGAAAAAAATTACTAAAGGCTCCTTAAAAGGAGTAAGGCTTTTAACGCCCAGCACTGGCATCCACCACAGCTAGCCTGCAGAGAGAGAGAGAGAGAGACCGCCTCTCTGCCTCGTTGTTTTATAGTGCCTTTGCTCCGCCCCAGTCTGCCCACAGCCCACCCACAGCCCACCCCTTCAGTTTAAAGTGATTGGTGCTTTCCCTTTGATAGATCATCTCCGTCCACCAATGGCTCATCGTTGTCAGAGGGGTGGTATTAGTTGAGATAAGGGAGCTGAAATGCCTTCATTAAAATTCAGGTTGCCATGGAGCTTGCCTACAGAGTAATGGTTGTGGGGCTAAAAATAGCTGCTGGCTGTTAGAACTGGGGTTTTTGGCCTTGGAACCAAAGTGCAAGTAAAAACACCTAAAAAAAGTATTAAAATACATCCAACACATCTTAAAACACTTGTAAAAGTATACAGTAAACACAGGAAAGATAACTCTTATGGTGTATAGGTGGTTTGAAGTTTGAAAAGGGAGCAAGTTTGTGATTTTTAACTGGTAAAATTTTAACTGGGATGGGTGCAACTCTCTTAATAAACTACTTTGAACAATTGAAAACACTGATAATGGAACTTGATTTTTCTACCTGGGCTGATGGGTTAATTTTAAGATTCAATTTAAAAATATTTAACTCAAAATTAATTAATTAAAGCACTTAATATGCAAAGACCAAGCACAAATAGGGATTTCATGTATGACAAGTCCCCCCTTTTTCTCTTATGCTCGCATCTTTCGTCTTTGCATTTAAGTGAAGGTGGGTAGCTCTTCAGGGATAGATTCAAGCTCTTTAAAACTGTCCCACACTTGCTGGGCAATTTTTCTTTCCTTTTTGGTTTTCTTATTATTATTGATATACATAATCTTTCGAGTGGATGGTGGATACTGCTGTTGTCCTTGGAGGTCTTGGATCAGTGGCATGCTTTGGATGACAGTGGTGATTAAACGGATGAAACAAGGGATTAAACAAGGGAGAAAAATAAGTCCTGTAAGGGAAAGTCCAACAATAATTAAAACTTTCTTCCACCATTGTCCTTGGAAAATATTTCCCCACCATTCAGAAGTGATCAAGGGCTGCCATTTCTGCACTGGAACGTGGGCTAGTTTCCTGATGTTTTGGGTAATCTTGGTGATGGCTTCACCGTGATCGTCAATGTGGATGCAGCAGTCTGAGGTGTTAAACTTGCCACATACTCCACCTTCTTCTGCTAGTAAATAGTCCAATGCCAGCCGATTTTGGTACACGGCTGCTCGAGTTTGCCCTTGCTGTGTGTTAAGCAGTTCAAGAGCAAGAGAGGTCTCATTAGTGATTACCTCAATTAGTGCTTGCAGTCTGATCATCCGGTTTAGCATGTAGATGGGAGTTCGGTACCCCCAGCTCCCATCTTGTGCCCATGTTGCAGGTCCATAAGTCTCTAGGATCCTCTCGGCTGGCCACTCTTCTTCTCCCCATCTCTGGGTCCCTCCTATTACATGTCTCTTAGTATGGGAAAGTTCATTGTAAAGGGAGATTCCAAGGTGGGCTCCAGCGTTTTCAGCAAGTAGGAAGAAGTTTGGCTGAATGGCTCCAAGAGTGCAGCTCCCTTTCCAGCGAGGTGGTAAGCTGGAGTAAGCTCGGTAACCACAGATCCAATAGAGGTCTTGTGGTGCTTCCCAGAAGTGGGGTTGTATACTTGCTGCTGTGATCCAGTATTTGGAAATTTGTGGCAGGACAGAGTATGGATTTCCTTGATCCCAACACTGCCAGAGTTTTTTAACGGGATTCAAAATGCAATTTTTGTTTTTAATCTTTTCTGCAGACCAGAATACATCTGGTTCTTGGGGTATCCACCTGTGTTTTTACCATCAGTTACCAGGTACCTTTTGCATATTGTCTCACCAACTTCTTCTAAGAATTTTCTTCCTTTCCTCCAGATGCATTCTTCTCCAATAACAGAATTGCTTAGCAGCCAGGTTTCATTGTTGTGTCGGGTTGTGGGGGAAAGATTACTCAGTCGGATTAAATCAGGGGGTCCAAGACTGACTCCCCGCCAAGGCCAACTTTCCGATTCTAAAGTTCCTCCGCACACCCAGCAATTTGTTAAATTTAGCTGTTTTCCAATCCTTTCTGCCAGGTCAATAAATAAGTTTTTCCTTGACATCAAAGGATTGTTTTCTTTTTGTTTTTCCTTTTCTTCTATGACCACCTCTTGGATCAGGTTGGTGTCATAGGTCTTTCTTTTTAACATATCTTCTGTCCTGGTTATGTATCTAAAATTGAAACAGAGCCAATTGTCTTGGGAGGGGCACGCTTCCTTCTGCTTATGAGTTTGGGTGCCAATGTTTCTGCCAATCCAATACTTGTGACCTTTTTCTGAGCAGATACTCAGCTATGTTGTAACAAGATGGATTAACATAAGTATGTGCTCGGAAAAAGTGTCGGATTTGAAATGAGCTTCCTTCTGCCTGATACACAGTCTTGTAACATTTGTTACAGCGGCTGTCGGCTGCTTGTGTGAAGGGAGGCCAGAGGACCCAGAGACAGATGACATTTAGTAGCAGGATGTTGCTCACTTTCCCCTTTAGGCACACCCGGGAGCAGTTGTTAGCATTTGGGTTGCCTCTGCTCGTGGGGCTTGTCATCTTTCCTTCTTTAGTCCTTTCTTTAGGCTTCTCTTCTTCAGATGGTTCTTCTTCAGTGATCTCAGGCTTCTGGAAACTCGTGGTTATTTTGGGCTTGGCCTTGTCAAAGATTAGAGTTATCATGCTGATGCCTTTTCCTGGTCTTAAAATCAAGAGGCATACACGGTTAGAAGGGGAAAAGGGATTTTACCTTGGTATTTATTTTTAAGGATCCTTACGTGTACACGTCCAGGTCATATGCATCGAGATGCACCCCGCCGAGTCTATCTCTGTGTCTCTGTCTCTCTGTGTCCCTGTCCAACATTGGGTATAACATTATAGATTTTACTAATTAGCATATCTATCAAAGATTCCCCAATGAGAGGCTCAAGTGGGCCCCCTCCCCAAGGAACCTTCCCCTGGATGGTTCTATCTTGGTTTACAGAATATGTTCTGGAGAGGACCTTGGGGTCTGAGGCACACTGATCCCTAACTACGAAGCTTCTAAAATGTTTAGTCTCTTAGCTTGACAAACAAGTCCAAGAATGTAGGCAAAAAGCACTAGGAATACAGAAGTTGTAAAAGGTATAACAGGGGTATAAAAGAAAAGGCAAAAATCTTCATGGCATCATTTCCTCCCTTTTAGAGACTAACAAAACTCTATCTTGTCTAGTCTCTACTCTACTCTACATTTCTACCCGCAGAACCGGTTTACACAACCGGCTGCTCCACAGGACATTACATAGATAATAACTACAATTACAACTATTATAAATATTTCTTTTACCCAGGCCCAGTTTGGTAACCATGAGGTGAGGGTATCAAAAATATGATCAAATTTTAAGGTGTTATTTCTAGAAGCTACTTCATGTAGAATTTGAGTTCCCTTCCAAATTTCATCCAAATCTTTCTTAATTCTTCCACTTTAGTCCACATAAGAACAACAAGAGGTATTGACAATAGCACATACACCTCCTTGTGCAGCAAGTATGAAATTGAGAGCTATCCTGTTTTGCATAACTGCACGGAACAACTTCCTCCTGTAAGGCTGAAATTGCATCTGCAGTATGCTGCTCAATACGTTCAATGACAGCTGAGACGTTTACAATTGCTCTCTCCAGTTCAACTACTCCATAAGCGGGTACAAGGGCTCTGATGACAATATGAAGGAAGAACAGCTTTTCCTGTGACATTTACAATTGCACAAGGAACCTTATAGTTTGCACGCTCTACCAGGCCACTCAGGGTAATGGGAGGCAGAAGGGTGCTATTAACTGGTTCCCACGTTTCAGTGCGGTTCTCTTCCATTAAAATGCCAATCAATGGCCAATGACCCTTCCCATCTAGGGGTGGTAACTGAGTAGAGATCCAGCAATCGCTCTTATTAAGAATTTTGGACACATTTTGGACCACAATCTTATGCAAATCATGGGGTGAACCCTGAACCATGGTTACCAGTTGGGCAAACAGCAAACATGTAAAAAACAGTTTAAACTGCATCTTTCTAATTTATATCAGTCTCTGTTTTCTTGGTGATTTCGGGAGCAGAAGCTTTCTGCATTTTGGAGTAATGAATCTATGGTCCCTTGTCAGCAACCTTGACCACAGTAAAACTGGTCAGCAAAACTTGCAATGGTCCCTTCCACTTGGCTTGCAAGGGGTCACTGTCTCACCACTTGATATAGACTTAGTCTCCAGGCTGGAATGGATGAGCAGCTGTGTCCAATCCTATTGGTTTGGATAACACGACGAATCTCTGGAGCTTCTGCAAAGTGGAACTCAGAGCCATTAAATATTTCTGCAAATCATTTTTACCTCTCATATGAATTTCCCCTGGGATATGTGGAACCTGGTATGGCCTGCCATATAATATTTCATAGGGACTTATGTTGTCCCTTCGCCTTGGCTGTATACGGACTCTCAGCAAGGCTATAGGCAGGGCTTGAACCCATGTCATGGATGTCTCTTGACAAATCTTGCAAATCTGGGTTTTGAGGGTCCTGTTCGATGCATTCAACTTTGCCACTTGCCTGGGGCCTGTATGGTGTGTGCAGGTCCCAGGTAAGTCCCAAAATCTTGTTAACTTCCCCAAGCACTGTTGCAACAAAATGTGGTCCCCTATCTGATGACATTCCCAAAGGAACCCCAAATCTTGGTATTATATGATTAAGCAAAGCTTTCACTACTTCTTTTGCTGTGTTGGTGGGACAGGGGAAAGCCTCAGGCCATCCACTGAAGGTGTACACCAGTACCAGTATATACCTGCATCCCTCTTTGCGTGGCATCTCAGCAAAATCTATTTGCCAATAATCTCCTGGGAGATCTCCTGTCTTTGTCACTCCTAACACAACTCTCTTGCTTGTGTCAGGGTTGTTTTTACAGCAGGTTTCATACTTGCTTGTTACAGATTGTACAATATCAGTCATTCTTCTCCTTATTACTACTTTCCTCAAATGTTTTAAAAGATTTTCTGTTCCCCAGTGGGTACTTTCATGCTCTCGTTGGGCTATTTCCCGAAGGATCAGGGGTGGAACTACGACTTGTCCTACTGGGGTAACAGCCCACCCACCTTCTTTGATTTCAGCCTTAAGGAACTTAATTAATTTGTGATCCCTCTGATTGTATTTTGGGGTAAATGATGACAAATCTATCTCTTTCTGTGGTACCACTGCAAAAATGCCTTTTTCTGCAATCCCCCTGGCTGTTTCGTCAGCAAAACAATTTCCCAGTTCAGGGGCCATTTTCCCTTTTTGATGACCCTTGCAATGCATGATAGCTACTTCCGTAGGCTTCCAAATGCTCTGTAAAAGTGTAAGAATCTGCTTAGCATGCTTAACTTCATTACCTTGAGCAGTCAGCAGGCCACATTCCTTCCAAATAGCTCCGTGGGCATGCACAACACTGAAGGCATATTTGGAATCAGTCCATATGTTCACCTTCTTCCCCTCACTCAGTTCTAGAGCTCTCGTTAGTGCAATGAGCTCAGCCTTCTGTGATGATACATATGGAGGCAAGGCTTTTGCCTCAATGATTTTATCTGAGGTGGTTACAGCATAACGGGTCATCCTCCTACCGTTTCTCATGAAGCTGCTCCCATCAGTGTACAGTTCCCAGTCTGGATCTTTCAAAGGAACATCTTTCAGGTCTGGTCTGCTGGAATAAGTTTCCTCTATTGTCTGCAAACAATCATGCTCAGGCACACTGTCAAGTAACGTGGATGATAAAAACATCACAGGGTTTACCACAGAAGTTGTCTTTAGAGTAACATCATCCTGTTCTAACAACACAGATTGGTATTTGAGCATCCTGCTAGGGGAGAGCCAGTGTCCCCCCTTTTGCTCCAGCACATTTATCACTGCATGGGGTACATACACGACAATGTGCTGCCCAAGGGTGAATTTACGGGCCTCCTATATCAGAAGGACTGTTGCTGCCACAGCTTTCAAGCATCCTGGCCAACCCTGGGCTACGTTGTCTAGTTGTTTTGAGAAATAGGCCACAGCTCTCCGCTGGTCTCCAAGGTGCTGTGCCAGTACCCCCAGAGCAACATTCAGTTGCTCATGTGTAAAGAGTTCAAATGGTTTAGTCAAGTCCGGCAGCCCCAGAGCTGGGGCTGACATCAAGGAATGTTTCAGTTGTTTAAATGCAGCCCTGGCATTCTCTGTCCACATGATTGTCCCCTTTTCAGCTGCTTTGAGGACCTCATATAAAGGCCTCACCAGTATACCGTAGTTTGATATCCACAGGCGACACCAACCTACCATTCCCAGGAAGGCCTGCATCTCCCTTACGGTATGGGGCTCTGGAAGTCAACAGATGGCTTCCTTCCGTTCTCTGCTGAGTTGTCGATGTTCACGGAAAATTTCCAGGCCCAGGTATACTACTGTTTCCCTGGCAACCTGTGCCTTCTCTTTCAAGACCCGATACCCACTTTGGCCCAAAAAGTTCAACAGACTTACAGTGAGCTTTATGCAGTCATCTCGTGTCTTGGCTGCTATCAAGATGTCATCAACATACTGGAGAACTGCTCCTCCTGGTTCTTGTTTCCTCCAGTCCTCAAGCTCCTTTGCCAGCTGGTTTCCGAATATGGTCCGGCTGTTTTTGAATCCTTGTGGTAAAACTGTCCAGGTGAGCTGGGTCTTCCTCCCTGTTTCTGGATTCTCCCACTCAAAAGCAAAGAGTTCTTGGCTATTCTTATGCACAGGAATGCAGAAAAAGGCATCCTTGAGATCTAAAACAGTGAACCACCCTAATTCATTTGTTAGTGTTGCCAAAAGTGTGTAAGGATTCACTACCACTGGGTGTATGTCCTCTGTTATCTTGTTGATTTCCCTCAAATCCTGTACCAACCTGTAGCTTTTACCATCAGCTTTCTTTACTGGCAGGATTGGTGTGTTGTACCTGGATTCACATTCTACTAACAACCCAAATTTGAGAAACTTTTCAATCACAGGTACTAATCCCTTACGAGCTTCTAATTTCAGAGGATATTGTCTTTGCCTTACTGGTTTAGCCCCTGCTTTGAGTGTAATACTCACAGGTTCAGCTTTTTTGGATCTCCCAGGAGAATCATTGGCCCACACTATTTGAATGACAGCCTCTTCAACTTCTTTGGGAATTTTTCTATGGCATTCCTGTACAAGGATAGAAGCTGCTTCGATAATTTTAGATTTTGGGATTATAACTTTCATTCTCCCTTCCTTGGAAAACTTAATTTCTGCTTCCAATTTTTCCAATAAATCTCTGCCCAATAATGGCATTGGGGAATTTGGCATATACAGGAACTGGTGAGTGACCCAGTGTTTTCCCAATTTAAATTTTAAAGGTTGGAGAAAAGGCCTTGTTTCACTTACCCCTGTAGCTCCAATCACATCTACAGTGTCTTGACTCAGTTTACCTTTTAAAGTATTTAACACAGAATACATTGTTAACTCAACAACCACCCATTTCTGGTATGGCTTCAGCTTTTCTATCTGTTCTGGGACATTGGGATCCCAGCCAGGGTTTGCTAGGGGATAGATATCATTAACTGACTCTTGGAGACTCCCAGTTGCAATTTGAGTCTCTATAGAAGATATAGCAGCTTTGTTGACCATTTCTTTCTCTATTTTATCCAATAATTCATCTAGCATAACATTTAGATCACCCCAATCTGGGTTTTGGGATTTTATGGCCATTTCTACACGCATAGCTACTCTCTCTGGGTTGTCCCTGTACTTCCCAATTGAGTTTTTCCACTGCTGTAATTCTCCGAGAGAAAATGGTACTTTTATATAAATGGCTCCTTGATTTCCCACAGCCTGTCTCAGAGGTGCTTCTAATACAAGTTCTTCCTCCCCCCCTTTACCTGCTTTGGACCTTGTGTGTTTAGCGACGGGACTGACTGCTCTCATAGCTTCTCAGGCTATCCTGCCCCTCCTTCTACCTCCCTCCCCATGAGAACCATCTGTATCAAAATCATCCCATTCGCTTTTAATTGAAATTGGTTCACTGGTTTTAAAACTTGTTCCAGGCAAATGTTGATCAGGAACTGTCTTGCTTTTTGCGGCAGTGGAGGGGTAGGGAGGCAGGGGCTGCAAGCAGGTTCTCCCGTCCCTGGCTCTGTAAGAGCCGCCTGGGTCGGGGCCATCTCATCTGCCCTCAGCTTTAACACTGCCTGTGCCGCAGGGTGGGGAGAGCGAGCGGCTCCTCCTGTCTCTGGGTCGGAAACTTGCGGTTCTCTGCATTGGGGAATGCCGCCGCAATTGCCCGTGTCCATTTCTACCTTCACTTCCGTGTTCAGGGTACTCGGGGAAAGGTGGCCAGCCTTCCCCTTCCCTTCCCCCTTCCCCGTCTCTGCCTCTGGACCAGTCAGGGTGCAGTGGCCAATCCACCCCCCCTCCGCCTCCGCGCCCTCCCTCCGCCCCTGACGAGGCTGGAGGTGGGGGGGCCCAGCGCCGCTCCTCCTGCTTGGAGCCGGCCGCTCGCCCCCTCCCCTGCCCCCGCTCGGACAGCGGCAGGGACAGCGGCGGCGGCAGCGAAGTCACTGCTCCCCCATCCCCCACCCCCACCTGTGCGGGCTGCCCCGCCGGCGGAGGCGGAGGCGGAGGCAGCGGCGGAGCCACCGCCTCCCCATCTCCCCCCCGTGCGGGCTGCCCCGGCGGTGGAGTCGGTGGCGGCGGCGGTGGCGGGGGAGCCACTGCTCCCCCATCCTCCGCCCCCACCTGTGCAGGCTGCCCTGCCGGTGGAAGCGGAGGCAGTGGCGGTGGCGGCGGAGCCGCCGCTCCCCCACCCACCCCTTGTGCGGGCTGCCCCGGCAGTTGAACAGGGTGGGGAGACCCCCCCCCCATTGCGCAAAGCCTGTGCTACCATATCTGTATCTGTCATATCAAATTCTCTGTCCGTATTAGCATACGAGTCAGCTTGCTGCGGCTTTTTCTTTCCCTTTCTCCTCCTCAAAGTCATTTCCATATTACTTTTGTCTACCACATGTGCTTCTTCCCTGTTCAAATACATAGTAAAAAGTTCTGCATATCTTAGTTCACCAAACCTACGTAATGATCTCAATTCTACCATCAGGTCATTAATGATGTTATTTTCCCAACTCCCATAGCGAGGCCAATTTCCTTGACTTAATTTTAAAGTCGGCCAAACCCGTGTGGACAGTCTGATCAATTCTCGGGTGTTCAAAGTAGTTTTTCGCCGTCAGCCATTTCCAGTGTTTTATTATCAGCTCTAATGGGCTGTTAGGAGAGATTTTTTCATTCATACCACCCATGTTTGCTCACAGACAGGAAAACTCTGCCAGAGGAAAGCTCTTAGCTCTGGGATTCAGCCTGCAATCTGCCCTTGGAATTCCGATTTCCCAGGCAGTTTATCTAGGTTATTATACAAACACTTTAGAACAGCACTTTAAAATACTAAAAAGCAACTTGTTTTAGCAAGCAGTAAATGCGCGCGCGCGCGCTAAAATCTGGTCTCAAAAGGATTCGAACCCACAACTCCCGACGTCTGAACTACCCAACCAACTAACCAACCAGCCAAGCAACCTCTGAGCCACTCCTGCAGCTGCGTAGGGTGCAGCCTCTGGGCTCCTGTGGACTCCACGGAGGGCGTCCCCTCCTTTCCACAGTTTGCAGGGGAAAAGTTTAAGCTTTCCCCTTTTGTGGGCTTTTATGCCCCCAACCTTTCCAACCCCCTCGGAGATCTCCTTCCCTAGTGCTAGCACAGTCTCAGTGGTACTGATCCCTTTTTCACTCACCTCTTTCCGTGCTTCTGCCTTTCCGTGCTGGGTCCTAAAGTCCTGGTCACAGTCTTAGATTGTTGCTCCGGCCCCTCTGTAATTTGCCGGCAAAGAGAGGGGCAAAGCAAGATCTATTCCAACCCAAGACTGCGAGTTTCAAGGTCTTTAGGGTCCCTTCGTGGTCGCCAGCAACTGATGCCTTTTCCTGGTCTTAAAATCAAGAGGCATACACGGTTAGAAGGGGAAAAGGGATTTTACCTTGGTATTTATTTTTAAGGATCCTTAGGTGTACACGTCCAGGTCATATGCATTGAGATGCACCCCACCGAGTCTATCTCTGTGTCTCTGACCCTCTGTGTCCCCGTCCAACATTGGGTATAACATTATAGATTTTACTAATTAGCATGTCTATCAAAGATTCCCCAATGAGAGGCTCAAGTGAGCCCCCTCCCCAAGGAACCTTCCCCTGGATGGTTCTATCTTGGTTTACAGAATATGTTCTGGAGAGGACCTTGGGGTCTGGGGCACACTGATCCCTAACTACAAAGCTTCTAAAATGTTTAGTCTCTTAGCTTGACAAACAAGTCCAAGAATGTAGGCAAAAAGCACTAAGAATACAGAAGTTGTAAAAAAGGTATAACAGGGGTATAAAAGAAAAGGCAAAAATCTTCATGGCATCATTTCCCGTAAATTTGGAGTCTGATTGGTCTGTTATTGAAAGAGAATGTTGGCTTCAAATGGAGCCTTACTATACAGTTGATGTGACAATATGGTTGTGTGAAGGCAGAGTCTGTAAAAGGGAATAACAAGGAACAGAATTAACAGCTAGATATTTTCAACTTAATTTAACAACTTGTAGCTAGCACTTATTACTGAGGTATAACTGGGGATAAACTGCACTTATTAACGGGCTATAACTGGGGATAAACTGGGAGTACAGGGTTTTATTAACTTGGACTGAGGGATGCTGAGTGGAGCTTTCAAACAGGGTGTTTAGTTTGATGGTTTGTCTGGAGGTTTCTTTTCTTCAATTGGTGGTGCTACCGGACCCTTCACTCTCTTGACGTGCGTCCAGCCCTTTTCAAATGTTCGGACAGCTGTTTCGGCGGTTAGCTGGACTTGAAATGGACCTTCCCAAGATGGGGTTAATGACTTTTCTTTCCAGGATTTTATTAACACCCAGTCACCTGGATTGATGTGATGTAAATTAAAATCAAGTGGGGGTGTTTGTGGAAGAAGACCTCTTTCCCTTAGCAACCCCAGATTTTTGGCAATTAACTGTACATATTGTTGTACATTGGTGTTTCCACACTCTTTTGCATTCAGCTCTTGTGGTGTCGCAAGGTAGGGCAATCCATACAACATCTCGTATGGTGAACAACCCAAATCAGATCTTGGCTGCGTTCTAATTCTAAGAAGAGCGAGTGGAAGGCATTTTACCCAGGTCCATTTTGTTTCCAGCATTAATTTTGTGAGGGTGTTCTTGATTGTCTGGTCCATCCGTTCCACTCTCCCAGAGCTTTGTGGATGCCATGGGGTATGTAATATCCAATTTGTTCCTAATTGCTGAGCCAATTGTTGTACAATTTGGGAGGTAAAATGGGTACCTCGATCCGAATCTATGCGGTGGACTATCCCGTAACGAGGGATAATTTGCTCGAGGATCACCTTACTCACTGTCTGGACTGTAGCGTTGACAGTTGGAATAGCTTCCACCCGGTGAGTAAAGTGATCAACAATTACCAATAGGTATTTCCACCTCTGGACAGGAGGCATTTCTGTAAAGTCAATTTGAATGTTTTGGAAAGGCCTGATTGCTAATTCAATTCCTCCGCCAGTGTTCTTTTTCATTACCTTTTTGTTAACTTTTTGACAGATTACACAGTCCCGTGTTATTTGGTTGGCTATTTCATAAACACCAATGCATCCAAAAGTTCTGAGGTAGTGATCCACTAGAGCCTTTGAACCCCAATGATTGGTTTGATGGATATTTTGTAGAATTTCTCGGGTTAAATTTTTGTTTAAAATTTGGCGATTATCTGGTAAGTACCAGCGGCCTTGAAAATCCTCATTAGCTCCAATTAAAACTAATTTTTGTTTTTCCTGATCAGTAAAAATGGGCGTGGGTAAAGTGTTAGTTTGTGGAATAGTGTCAGTTGTGGTGGTGTTGGTTGGAAGTTGGTTCACTTCCATCACTTTTACCTCTTCTTCCACTGCTGCTTCTTTTGCTGCCAAGTCTGCTAGGCTGTTTCCTCGGGCTTCTTTTGTGGTTCCTGATTGATGGCCTGGAATATGCACCACTGAGGTCACCTGAGGCAGTTGTAGTGCTTTTAGAATTTTTAGAATCAATTCCTTATGTAGGATATCTTTTCCTTTGGTGTTTAGGAACCCCCTTTCGGACCAGATTTTTCCAAAGGTGTGGACTACGCCATAAGCGTATCTCGAGTCGGTGTAAATGGTCCCAATGCTTCCGGCTAGTCGGTGGAGTGCTTTTTCTAGGGCATAGAGCTCACAGACTTGAGCTGACCAGGTTGATGGTAATTTGCCCTTTTCTAGCACGCACATTTGGTGTCCATCGACCACTGAATAGCCAGAGCATCATTTTCCGTCCACCACTCAAGATGACCCGTCAAGGAAGAGGATTTCTCCTTCATTGAGGGGACAGTCCACTAGGTCCTCTCTAACTTTTGTTTGGATGTCAATTATCTCAATTGTGAGAAATGAGACAACTCTTAAAAAAAAATTAACTTATTGAAAACAGAAAAATTGAAAAATTACAGAAATTAGAAAAATATAAAAATTTGGTATCCTAAGGCTCAGTAGATGGTATGCCCCAGGAGCGCAGGGATTTGAGATCTTTTGGCTGAGACAGCACTAGACCTCAGGTAGAGAAAAAGAACGTGCAGTGCTGGGCTGGCTTTTAGCTGGTCCAAAAGTAAAAAATTACTAAAGGCTCCTTAAAAGGAGTAAGGCTTTGAATGCCCAGCACCGACATCTACCACAGCTAGCCTGCAGAGAGATACAGAGAGGAAAGAGGCCCCGCCTCTCTGCCTCGTTGTTTTATAGTGCCTTTGCTCCGCCCCAGTCTGCCCACAGCCCACCCACAGCCCACCCCTTCAGTTTAAAGTGATTGGTGCTTTCCCTTTGATAGATCATCTCCGTCCACCAATGGCTCATCGTTGTCAGAGGGGTGGTATTAGTTGAGATAAGGGAGCTGAAATGCCTTCATTAAAATTCAGGTTGCCATGGAGCTTGCCTACAGAGTAATGGTTGTGGGGCTAAAAATAGCTGCTGGCTGTTAGAACTGGGGTTTTTGGCCTTGGAACCAAAGTGCAAGTAAAAACACCTAAAAAAAGTATTAAAATACATCCAACACATCTTAAAACACTTGTAAAAGTATACAGTAAACACAGGAAAGATAACTCTTATGGTGTATAGGTGGTTTGAAGTTTGAAAAGGGAGCAAGTTGGTGATTTTTAACTGGGGAATTTTTAACTGGGAAGGGTGCAACTCTTAATAAAGTACTTTGAGCAATTGAAAACACTGATAATGGAACTTGATTTTTGTACCTGGGCTGATGGGTTAATTTTAAGATTCAATTTAAAAATATTTATCTCAAAATTAATTAATTAAAGCACTTATTATGCAAAGACCAAGCACAAATAGGGATTTCATGTATGACAAAAGACAATAAGAGACATAAAATAAAGCAAAGAGGTAACGGCCAGGTGCCTTGGCGCTCTGTTAAGAGCACACCTGGTGCTCGAGGTTAGTCCTCTTTATACCATTTTTACTGTCTGTTCTCTATGCATATTCAGACTTTTCCAGGAGCTGCTCTGCATGGCCACTCCTTGGTCCCGCCTTTTTAGAGCATGCGTATTCTTCTGCCTTGCGGTTTTATTTCTTTTGATTTTTGGGGTTGGGCCCGCTAGGTAAGAGTTGATGGTAGGGTGGATCTTTTAATTCTCCAGACAGTCAGGGCTGATTGCAGCTTTGGCCTCCTTGCCTCCCCTGGGCAGAGCGGTGATAATGACTCTTGGGCTCTCCTGGCCACCCTGTTCTCTGGGCGGAGTAGCCTTTAGGCCCTTTTGTTCTCTGGACAAAGTGTTGATTAGCAGCTTCTTGGGCCTCATCCTCTGTTCACTTGGAGGTTATCTTACTTGCTCACACTTGCTAACATTCTTGCTAAAAAGAGAGAAAACTACATCCACACAGCAAAAAGCATTTCTAACATTATATAATATCTACCTTTATACTTGCGAGAAGCCGATATTATAATATGTTTATAACAATCCCCCCTTTTTCTATTTTATAAATCATTTGACTTGAGCAATAATTCTTTTTTTCTTGGCTTCTAATGTCCGTTCGTTCTTTTCACAGATCAATTTGGCTTTTTTGAGAGGGTCTTTTATATCACTTTCTCTTTTTAATACCATAATTTTTTGTGCTGTTCCAGACATAGCCAACTTTGGGTCTGTAGGCATTGCCACAACTTGCATGCCTTGAACTACGCTGGTGATTAGCCGAATAAAGCAGGGATCAAGCAAGGGAGAAATATTAGACCATCTGTAGCACATAAGAGGAAGAAACCTAGCTTCTTCCACTATTCTTTCCCCAATATGCCATTGATGGCAAGAAGATTTTTGCCTTTTCTTTTATACCCCTGTTGTGCCTTTTTGCAACTTCTGTGTTCCTAGTGCTTTTTGCCTACATTCTTACACTTGCTTGTCAAGCTAAGAGACTAAACATTTTAGAAGCTTCGTAGCTAGGGATCAGTGTGCCCCAGACCCCAAGGTCCTCTCCAGAACACATTCTGTAAACCAAGATAGAACCATCCAGGGGAAGGTTCCCTGGGGAGGGGGGCTCACCTGAGCCTCTCATTGGGGAATCTTTGATAGATATGATAATTAGTAAAACTTATAAGGTTATACCCAATGTTGGGGGGGGGGGGGGGGATGACACAGAGATAGACTTGGCGGGGTGCATCTCAATGCATATGACCTGGACGTGTACACCTAAGGATCCTTAAAATGAATAGCAAGGTGAAATCCCTTTTCCCCTTCTAACCATGTATGACTCTTGATTTTAAGACCAGGAAAAGGCATCACCATCCCACCAGTTAGCAGTCATCATTGATTCCTATTTTTGGACTGGTACATGGGCTATTTTTCTAATATTGTTGGTGATATCTAGAACGGCATCCCCATTGTCATCAATTTTTAAACAACAATCTGATGTATTAAACTTCTTTAGCCAGTAAATAGTCTAAAGCCAGCTTATTTTGATATATTGCAGCTCTGGTTTGTCATTGCTGGCTGACTATTAATTCCACAGCCCCGGCTGTTTCATTGGTTATGATTTCTACAAGAGCTTGGAGTCTGATGATACGATTCAGCATGTAAATTGGGGTTCGATATCCCCAACTTCCATCTTGTGCCCAGGTAGCTGGCCCATATGTTTTTAATATTCATTCAGGGGGCTATTCCTCATCTTTCCATTTTTGGAATCTTCCAATTAAATCTCTTTTATTTCTTTTGAAGTCTTCATAGACAGGTATTCCTAATTGATCTCCCTTTGGTTCTGGTAAAAGGAGAAACCCTGGTTGAATGATTCCTAGTGTACAACTCCCTTTCCAATATGAAGGGAGTCTCGGGTATGCCCTTTTCCCACTTATCCAAAATAATCCATCTGGTGCTTTCCAATAATCACTTTCCTGTTGATTTATATTCTCCCAAAATTTGGACATTTCTGGGATTCCAAAATAAGGATTTTTCCCTGTGTCGTTACACTGAAAGAGTCCAATTTCATTATCATATACACAGTCCTTTCTTTTTTTCTGAGCCCAATACCAAGTTGGTTTTTCTGGGACCCACCACGTTGAAGTTTTGTTACTCACTTTATACCTTTTACAGGGAGTGTTTCTTACTTCATTAAGAAAGTTTTTCCCAGTTTGCCAGAGGCATTCTTCCCCTATCACTGTTGAACTTAAAATCCACCCTTCAGGTCAGTTCCCCCCTCTTATATTTGTATGGTTCCATTTAAGGAGTTCTACCGGGCTTACGCTGCTACCTTTCCATGGCTATTCTTCTGTCATTAAAGATCCTCCACAGACCCAACAATTGGTTAAGTTTTTTACCTATCCTCTCCCCTAATTCCAAAAACAGGTTTTTTCTCAACCTTGGGTTTTTTTCCTCTTTTAACTGTTGATTAAGCTTTGCATACAGGTCCTGACATGAGGTGAATATAGGGCGAGGTTGCTGTGCTGGCTTTGTATTTTTACTTACCACTTGTTCTTTTACCAAATCTTGGACTGTTCCCCTGGTGGCAGCTGTGAAACAAATCCATTTTTCTCCTTTTGGACAATTGCTTCCTAGTCTGTTTCCACTTGTTCCTAAATGTTCTGTAATACAATATTTTTCCCCTTTATGCATGCAAATACCTTATTTGGATGAGTCACAACAGTGACTGTTGATATGGATATGTCATACATGAAATCCCTATTTGTGCTTGGTCTTTGCATATTAAGTGCTTTAAATAATTAATTTTGAGTTAATTATTTTTAAATTGAATGTTACAATTAACCCATCAGCCCAGGTACAAAACTCCAGTTCCATTATCAGTGTTTCTATTTGTTTAAAGTTTATTAATAGAGTTGCACCCTTCCCAGTTAAAATTTTCCCAGTTAAAAATCACAAACTTGCCCCTTTTCAAGCTACAAACCACTGGTACACCATAAGAGTTACCTTTCCTGTGTTTACTGTATACTTTTACAAGTGTTCTGAGGTGTGTTGGATGTATTTTAATACTTTTTGTAGGTGTTTCACTTGCATTTTGATTCCAAGGCCAAACCCCCCACCCAGTCTTAATAGCCAGCAGCTATTTTTAGCTACAGAGCCATTACTCTGCAGGCAAGTTCCATGGCAACCTGAATACCTGAATTTTAATGAAGGTATTGTATTCCCTTATCTCTAACTGATACCACCCCCCTGGACAACGATGAGCCATTGGTGGACGGAGATGATCCATCAAAGGGAAAGCACCAATCGCCTTGGACCGAAGGGGCGGGCTGTGGGCGGACTGGGGGCGGAGCAAAAACTATAAAAAGGACGAAGCCGAGAGGCGGGCTTCTCTTCTCTCTTCCCCTCTTGCTCTCTCCAGACTAGCTGTGGGAGACATCGGTGCTGGGCATTAAAAGCCTTACCCCTTTTAAGGGGCTTTTAGTAATTTTTTTAAGTCAACCCAGCACTGCAAGTTTTTTTTTCTCTACCTGAGGTCTAGTGCTGTCTCAGCCAGAAGATCTCAAATCCCTGCGCTCCTGGGGCATACCATCTACCGAGCCATAGGATCCCAAATTTTTATATTTTTTTTTAAAATTTCTGTAATTTTTCAATTTTTTTCTGTTTTCAATAAATTAATCTTTTTAAGAGTTGTCTCATTTCTCACAGGATATGAGTAATAAGAAAGAAACCCCAGTGTCTTTCCATGTAAAGCTTTCGATAGCATTTGTAACATGGTCTTGCCGGTGTCCCGAAAGGGACCAGGATAAGTGACAAAAGAAGGAATAACAGAGGTCCGTCATGGCTTATACTCCCACCTCCCTTGCCTATGAGGTTGCAACCCATAGCAGGTGTATTGGATCTTCTCGGTGGCGAGTACAGTGGCCAACCCGGTCTTGCCCTCTATTTCCTTGTCACTTCCTTTGTAGCTTTTAGGCAAATTTCTTTTGGCACCTTTTTTAACTGTAGTATCTTATTGTATCTCAGGTATTTCTCATTCAACAGGCACTAGTAATTCTCATCTGCAGAGCAAAGTTATTGCTTTTGTTACTTGTGATTTTGTTTGGATAGAGGGTCGATTTTGTGCTTGACACTCCTTACAACTAGGGCGTCGATGGTGTGAAATGCCAATTTCCCTCCAGATTAATTACTTATATTTGACCTGGCTGGCATGTCTCGTGTTAGAATGATTCAAACAGTGTATATGATGTGGCACTGATGGAAGTTGTGATTCTCCCCCTTCTTAATACAAGTCACAGGCTAGAATCAGAACATGAGAGATCCCTGTTTGATACAGTCCCAACCCTTCCCGTTTGAAGTGAGAATATTCTTCTCCAAGATGTCCCAGAATTTGTCCAGGGGGCACTTGAAACTATTGATATAAATTTGGCTTTTACTTCTCAGTTAGGTGTGATTCTTTGCATATCTCTTGGATTATTGAGATTGTTCCAGTTCATTGGCACCTGGCTTCCGTTTAAGAATCAATTTGGTATCACCTGGTCTGGATATTACAGTCCATTCTTCGGGTTCTTTTACAGGTCCTTTGATTCTGCTGGCATGGATCCACCCTCATTCCTTGGTCCGGATTGCGGCCTCAGTCGTCAGCAGTACCTGAAAAGGACCCTCCCATTGTGGAGTCAAAGACTGTTCTTTCCATGTTTTTACTAGTACCCATTCCTCTGGATGGATATTATGAATTTTGAACTCTAAAGTTGTGGTTTGAGGGATCATTTTTTTCAGCTGCAAATTTTCAAGTGTTCTGGCAATTGTGGTGACATATTTTCTGACACTTACTTCTCCTACTTCATAAGTGGCTGTTTCATGTTGAGTGGTAAGGAAGGGTAATCCGAACATCATCTCATAAGAGATACTCCCAGGTCTGACCTGGGCTGTGTTCGGACTCTCAACAGAGCCAAAGATAAGCACTTTACCCATGACATTTGAATTTCAATCATTAATTTTGTCAAAGTTTTTTTCAAAGTCTGGTTCATTCTTTCTACTTGGCCTGAACTTTGTGGGTGCCACGGGGTATGTAATTCCCATTTTATCCCCAAGGCTTGAGTTATTTGTTGTAAGACTTTGGATGTAAAATGTGTTCCTCTATCTGAGTCTATTTTATTAACCATTCCATATCTGGGAATAATTTGTTCCAGAAGGGTTTTGCATACTACGTTAGCTGTAGCTCTAGTAGCAGGAACTGCTTCTACCCAATGAGTTAGATGGTCTACTATTACTAATAGGAACTTCCATCTCTGTACTTGAGGAAGTTCAGTGAAATCTACTTGGATACTTTGGAATGGTCGCAGAGCTAACTCACGGCCTCTTAATGTCGTTTTTTTCATTATTTTCTTATTCACTCTTTGGCAAGTTATACAGTTCCCAGTTATTTGTTTTGCTACCCCAAAGATTCTAATACATCCATAATTTCTTAAAAAATGATCGCACAAAGCTTGAGTACCCCAATGAGTTTTTTGATGCATATCTTCTAATATTCTCCTAGTGAGTGGCTTATTAAGTAACTGTCTCCCATCAGGGAGTTTCCATTTTCCAGATTGATCTTGTTCTCCCCCTATCTTAGATAATTCATTTTCTTCTTCTTTACTAAATTTGGGGATTTCCAATTCTCCCCTCTCTGGGGTCAAGATTAACATAATTCGTTTAGTCCCATTTTCTGCTGCATCTTTGGCTTCTTGGTCTGCTAGATTATTCCCTCTTATTTCTGGGGTCATCCCCTTTTGGTGTCCTTTGATATGCACTACGGCTATTTCTTCAGGCAGTTTTAATGCCTCCAAAACTTCTGAAATTAGGCCTTCATGTATCAGTTCCTTCCCCTTTGAATTTAGTAAACCCCTTTCTTCTTAGATTTTTCCAAAGGTATGTATTACCCTAAAGGCATGCTTTGAATCCATATAGATGGTCCCCTTTTTGTGTGCTAAATGCTCCAGTGCTCTCTTTAGAGCGTATAATTCACAAGATTGCGCCGACCAATTTGAAGGTAGTTTTCTTTTTTCGATGGTCTGCATATTTATCTAATCGAGGTAACCTAGATCTCAGTGATCTCTTCTGGTGACTGACATTTGATGGTTTCAGCCCAAGAGCAGGCTGAGCCACCCCAACATCTCCCCCTTCTTTATTACATTGAAATGAGGGGAAAGGCTTAAGGGATTTAAAAACCAAACACTTAAAAATGGGAAAGGCTAATAAAATTAACAACTCCATAAAGAAACCCCATACAGTGTCCTTGATAATGGAAGGAATCCGGCCACTGGAGCTCCCGGTGTACAGGAGGAGCTGCAGCAGCAGGTGGGACAGCAGCATGTAGGAGGTCATCACACAGTCATGGGAGATAACTTTAGGGACAGTGTAACAGAAATAAAATTAATAAAAATACAAATAACTTAAATAACAATGGCTCCCTTGGACTCCCCCTCTTTCAAAACAAAACTGAGGGGTTATTTTGGGAAGGGGACACATTTTAAGGAGACTGAGAGGTGGAAGGTTTGTTTTTCAGGCCTGGAGGAGGAATCTTTTTTCTAGGTGGCTTGGTTTTTCTTCTTTTCCAGGCTGTGGAAGCTTCTTTCCTTTGCCTGGCATCTGCAGGTGGTTTCAAAAAGGGTTTGATCCACTTTCCAGGGATCCATCTTGGACCCTCTGGGGTGGAAAAACACCCGTAGCCTCTACCCTGGGTGACTAGCGGGTACGGGCCACGTATCTGTAAAGTATCAGTGTCCTTTATTAGGACCTCAGGTCTCAGTCAGTTTATGTTTGGCAGAGTTTGAGAAGTGTCTCAGGATGGGAGGATCAGGTTCCTCATAGGAACAGTTTAAAAAGTTCAAAGTGAACAATGCTTTGGACAGTCTTATGATGGGGGCAGCGATCTCATTGCCCCCCTTTTGTTGTTCTAGCAGTCTTTTTAGTGTCTGATGTTTCCTCTCCACGATGGCTTGGCCTGTGGGCGAGTGAGGGATGCCAGTGATGTGATCCACACCCCACTCACTCATGAATCTGTTTAACTCTGCAGAGGTGTACGCAGGGCCATTGTCAGTTTTTAATTTACTTGGTGTCCCCAACACAGCAAAGGCCTGTACCAGGTGGTTGATGACATCTTTGGCCCTCTCCCCACGGTGAGCTGAGGCAAAGGTTGCACCAGAAAAAGTATCCACAGAAACATGAATATATTTCTGGCGACCAAATTGGGGGAAGTGGGTAACATCTGTTTGCCATACCTCACAACTGCCTAGGCCTCGGGGGTTAACCCCCTGACCTAATGATGGAAGCTGATGTTTCTGGCAGTTGAGGCATGTCACCACAATGGCTTTTGCCTGGTCTCTAGTGAGGTGGAACATTCGGATGAGAGCTGGAGCATTTTGATGGAACATTGCATGACTCAGCTGGGCTTGCTGGAATCTGTTAGGCAGATTTGCTAACTCGATGGGCATAGCTAGGGCATCTGCTCTCCTGTTCCCTTCGGCAATAAATCCTGGCAGGTCAGTGTGTGACCTCACATGCATTACGTAAAAGGGTTGCTTTCGGTGGGAGACAATTTGGATTAAATTCGAAAGCAAGTTATAGATTTTTGGATTTGCCACCTCTCTGAGCGATGCTCTTTCTGCTCTGGACACCACTCCTGCTACATATGCGGAATCTGTTACCAAATTAAAAGGTTCGTTGAACCGCTCAAATGCTCTGACCACTGCGGCAAGCTCTGCAACCTGCGGTGATCCTTCGACCACCTGCACATCAGACTCCCACTTCTGAGTGCAAGGATTCTTCCAAGTGATGACAGACTTGTGAGATGCCCCAGAACCATCCATAAAGACTGTCAGGGCATTGAGGGATTCACGACTCTGAATTTCTTTTGGAATTAATTTAAAGGCCGAATTGAACAATTTATGTTTCGGATTGTGAGCCGATATTTTTCCCGAATAACTATCAAAGGCAAATTGGAGATGATTGTTGTTTTGAAGGAGATGGTCCAGTGCATTGGCTGTTAGTGGCAGGTAAACACATGTGAAATCACACCCCGCAAGGGTACGGAGGCGAGACCTAGCCTTTATCACCGAGCCATGAGCTCCTGTGGCATGGTAATACTTTTGGACGGCTGGTGCGAGAGGAAAATCCACTCAATAATCAGAAGGGGATCCCTCTGCACCTTGTCCCACTGGAAAACCAGCCCATGGAGGTATGGCATTTTCCCCAACACTATGAACTGAAAGGGCAGACCTGGGGCATAACAATGGGCTTGGCGAGATGACAGCACCTCTTGGACCTTGATGAGGGAGTTTCTTGCCTCTTCTGTCAACTGCCTCGGGGATTTGAGATCCTCATTCCCACAAAGCAGGTTGAACAGAGGGGCAAGGTCCTCAGTCATCAGTCCCAGGAGCTGCCTCACCCAGCTGATGGACCCGCAGAGTTGATGGAGTTCCTGCAGAGTCTTGGGGTTATCGTTGATTTTTAACTGTTGGGGCACCACCGTCTGCTCCTCTATTTTTAGTCCTAGATATTTAAAGGGTGAGGTCTTCTGGACCTTTTCGGGATGGATTTCGAATCCATCAGCCTCTAAAGCCCTGATTACCTCCCCCAGAGTCCAGTCCAAGTACTGCTGCGTGGGCGCACACACCAAAACATCGTCCATGTAGTGTAGGATCACAGCTCTAACTGCCTTTTTCCAGACGGGGACAGAATGCGAGCGACATACCACTGGCAGATGGTGGGCCAGTTTTTCATGCCTTGCGGCAGAACTCGCCACTGGTAGCGCTGCATGGGAGCCTCTCGGTTGAGGGAAGGCACCGAGAAGGCAAACCGGGGTGCATCGTCTGGATGCAGGGGGATATGGAAGAAGCAGTCCTTGATGTCTATGACTGCTAGCTTCCACTGCCTAGGGAGCATAGAGGGTGATGGCATTCCGGGCTGAAGAGGTCCCATGTCCTCAATGACTTCATTAATTTTCCGCAGGTCGTGAAGGAGTCTCCAGTTGTCTGTTCCCGGCTTCCGGATCACAAAGACCGGGGACTTCCAAGCACTGTTGGAAGGCTCAATGTTCCCCTTCCCCAGCTGCTCCTCCACGAATGCAGTGAGCGCTCTCAATTGGTGTGTTTTTAAAGACCACTGATCCACCCAGACCCTTTTATTAGTGAGCCAATTCAATTTCTTGGTGGGGCGCTCCACAGTGGCCCCTACTAAAAATCCCGGGGTTGAGATGGGATCTCAACCCGGGCTCCCCACTGGGACATGAGATCCCTGCCCCACAATGTAAACCCAGAGTCAATAACAAATGGACGGACTGTTGCAATCCGCCCCTCTGGACCCTCAATCTGGACAAGTGTCCTGCTTCTCTGGGCAGCCACGGATCCTCCCACACCCGTAACAATACCTTCTGCCGGTTGCAACCCCCAATGTGATGGCCAGTTGTTGGAGGCGATGACCGTCACGTCTGCCCCCGTGTCCATCATCCCTGCTAGGCTGATGTCCGAGCCCTGGCATGAAATCTTGCAGCTTAGCATCGGCTTATCCTCCCCTACCACCTCAGCCCAGAAGACAGATGGGTTGTAGTTTTCTGGTGAACTTCTGGGCATGAGGATGGCCTGGGCGAGAACCTGGCCAGCTGCAAGAAAGAAAGGTGGATGAATACATTGGATGTTAATTGTAAAGAGTCCTTGTGACCCTACTTGGACGATCTCTGGTGTTATTGAGATCTCTGGTGGTGCACGCGTGGTGTCTCCTATAACAAACAAGCAGCAGTCTTTCAGTCCTTCGCAGCTCACGAGGACCCATCAAAGTGTGATGGAGTCCATCGTGGTTGCAGTGGCTGCAGTCACAGTTTTTCTGGTTGCGGCTTCTTTATTTATGTCATCACGCGGGGCCGCAGATCCGCGCTGGGTCCTCAGTTTCCCGGCTGTACCTCCATGGGAGTGGGCGATGGTACTTGCCCTGGGGAAACAGCTCGGGAACTTTGATTAATTGGGGCTGGAGCTCTGCAGTTCCGGGCCACATGTCCTGGCTTGCCACATCTGTGACAAGTCCAGGTTCTGTTTGTCATCCTCTTGTCCTGAGGTGCTGTTGCCTCAGCGGCACCTGCAGCTCCTACCACATTCCCCCTCATTTTTAAATTTGGTTGGCCAATTGGAACTAAGGTTCTGCAGTGTCGAATCATCTGCTTTAACGTTGGTGGAGGATCAAGTGGAAGGGTCATAAGCACTCTCTTACAAGGTTCATTTGCATTAGCTTTTGCTATTTGAGTGATTATGCTTTCTCTAATTCTTGTATCTTCCACTTGCTTCTCCACCACTAATTTTAATTTGTCAATAAAGTCAATAAATGGCTCATTTGGGAGTTGCCGAATTTCAGTAAAATTTAGTAGAGGCGCCGATTTAGGGGGCATCATTAAAAATGCTTGCTCCACCGCATGTTTAACAGCATTTAAGACCGGCTCTGGGGTGTTTCGGGCCTGGTCTTGTGGCTTGGCAAGCAACCCCTCACTGGTAATGTGGTTCATGGAAACCCCTGTGTTATTAGGGTCTTGCAACAGGATTGGGAGGACCTCTCTTAGTTGCTTTCTCCACCCGTCATCCCACATCTCGAATTCGGCTGGAGAAAGCAAGCAGGAAAAAATGCTTTGGAGGTCTGCCGGGACCAGCACTGTATTAGTGAGGGTGGCTCGCAGGAGATTCCGGAAATACAGACTCTCCCTCCCAAACTCCTTCTGGGCTTTACAAAGTTCTTTGAGCCCAGCAGGGTCAAAGGGTTTCCAAGTGGGGTTGCCGCCAGCTCGGTTATAAGTAACCGGAGCGGCGAAGGGACCAGAGGAGGCTCCCGGTTCCGGGTTCAAGATGGCGTCGGTTCCGGTTTCCACAGCGTGGGAACCGGAAGACGAGGCGTGGGAACCAGAAGGCTCCTCCCAGTAGGCGGGGGCTGAGGACAAAGAGGAGTGGCCACAGGAAGGGCGGGGACTCCCGACGCAGGGGGCGGGACCCGACGCGAAGGAGGAGCTCACAAACCTCACATTAGGAGGGGGCGGGGCCAGGAAAGGGCGAGGAGGAGGGAGGAGAAGAGGATTTTGGGAAGAAGAAGGAAAAAAGGCGGGCTGTGCCATGTGGTCTCCTCCATTTTGGGGGAGTGCAGGAACAGCAGGGAAAGGGGACAAAACGGTGGATGAAGAAAAGCCTTCGCCATCATTTTCAGGGCAATAAAACTGGGAACTGCTTTTTGGGCAAACAACCAGGGAAGAGGGCATAGGAGAGCAGGTTTGGATAGAAGCCGAAACAGCTTGGCCAGAGCTACTTCGCCGGGGTGGCTGAGAGGATCGAGGAGAGTCAGGGAGATGGTGGCACCCCTGTGCCTCTGGGCATTTTACAACTCCCGGTCTTCTCAACGACGGGGTAGTGGAATGAGGAATGCGAGGGGGGGAAGGAGGGACTTGGGAAGAACAGGGGAGAACTCGGGGCTTTTCCTTTATTTTCCAATTAGCTTTGTGTATATCTCTCAAAGCCCAGACCTTGTAGAGAAACCTCTCTCCAGAGGGATCTCCCCTTTTGTTTAATTCTAATATTTTGTCCCCCACAAATTGCCAAAACGTGGCCGACTTCAAATTAACAAGGGACATCTGGGGAAAATAAAAGAAGAGCCATTTAACAAACCTTTTCAAAAACCCCTTTGATAACTTTTAACCCACAATTCTTCAGGGACTCCCCAACTTGGAGATAAACCTCCTGCTGAGGCTGGGAAAGCTTAGCTCCCATCTTAAACCCCAGCCTCAACTTCACCCACCACCGGCAAAAAGGAGAAACTAAAAGCAATTTCCCAGGGGCCGGGAATCACAAGGATACTTACACACACGAGAAGAAGACACAGGCATCCAGTCCTGGAAACAAAAAGGCACGGTGGGGTCCTCCGGGACAGGCTGCTCTCCTGGCAGGAGTTGGCAACCTCCTCTCTGAGCGCGGCTTTTAAAACAGAGCGCACTGCCGCGAGAGGTGTCGGCGGCTCCGAATTGCTGACACTCGCAGCCCCCTGGCAGCGAGGACGATGCAGGAACGCACGTGTGTGTCGTCCCTGTTCGGGGCGCCAACCTAACGCCACCGGGGGCTTGTAATCACAAGCCTTGGTGTGCCCTCGGGCAGAGGGGACACAGCGTTAGCCTCCACAACGTCCTCGCTGGACGGCTCAGTGGAATCGGTGTGGGATGGGTGCGTGCGCTGGCTCCTCCTCAGAGGAAGCACGTCGTCGGGCGGCCGATGGAATAGGCGGGAGGGGCCTCTGGTGTGGGTTCCAACAGGTTTATTTGCAGGAGGGTCCAGGGACCAGAGAGCCTCGAGGAGACGTGGGCTCGCCCCTTTATGGGGGGGGGGGGGGGGGGGTGGAGCAAGGCAGGGAAAGAGAAAACAACCAATGGGGTACAAGCAGAGGCGAGGATACAATTTTTCAGAACAAATGGGGAAAACAGGGAGGCAGGAGTCATAACAGGGAACGAATTAATAACTAAGAAAGGGAGAACTTTCTGGAACAGGGGGAGGTAATTTAGGATTGGGAGCCACCCAGGGGGAGGTAACCTAGATCTCAGTGATCTCTTCTGGTGACTGACATTTGAGGGTTTCAGCCCAAGAGCAGGCTGAGCCACCCCAACAGACTAAGGCATATCCTGACATTCTTTTTCCTTGCAAGCATCTGGATGAACCATCCACATATATTCTTTCCCCTTCTAAGAGGGCTTGTTCTGCTAGATCTTCCCAAACTTTTGTTTGGTGTTGAATAATTTCTAAGCAATCATGTGCCAGGTCATCTTTTGGTTCTCCATACAGGAATTGGGCCAGATTGAGGCTTTTGCTCGTTTTTATAGTTAGATCATTACTGTCAATTAGAATTGCTTCATATTTTAATATCCTGGAGTCTGTTAACCATTTTTCAGCTTTTTGATTTAGCACATTTCGCACCGCATGGGGTGTGTATACAATCAGTTTACTTCCAAAGGTGAGCTTATGGCTCTCCTCCACTAAAATAGTAGTAGCTGCTATGGCTTGAATGCATACTGGCCAGCCACGACTTACTGGGTCTAATAATTTAGATAAATAAGCTATTGGTCTTCTCACCCCTCCTCATTCCTGGACTAATACACTATGAGCTACTCCATTTTCTGCATTCACATATAAATGAAAGGGCTTTTCTAGTGAGGGTAAGCTTAGGGCTGGTACCGAGGCTAGTTTCAACTTCAGTTTTTTTAATTTATCATCATCATTTTTGGTCCATTGTATATTGTCTCCCCCTGTAATTTTTCATATAAAAATTTTACTGCTTGTGTATATCCTTCAATCCATAGTCTTCAATATCCCAGTAGCCCCAGCAGTCTTCTAATCTCCTTCTTTGAAGAGGGAGGAGGGAGGGATAAAACCCCTGTAATTCTTTCAGGACTTAGTTTTCGGCGACCTTTGCTTATCAGGTGGCTGAGATATTTTACTTCTGATTCCACAAACTGTAATTTCCTTTTTGATGCCCTTAGTCCCTTTTCCCCAAGAAAATTTAGAAGTTTTATAGTAGCTTCTTTAACATTAATTTCAACTTTTCCTGATATTAGAAGATCATCTACTGTACCAGTTTGGCCAAATTTAGAAATATATCCTCTGAGAGAAGGCACAATCACCCCTCCCCCACCAGGTTCGGGAAAAAATAAATTTTCCTCGAAGGAAAGTGAAGAAGATAAAACTATTTATTTAACAAACACCCGGGAAAGGAAAATAATGTTAAATGGTAAAATCTTTCACTGTGGAGGGAAAACCTGGGAAAGTGTTAGAGTCCTCCCTTTGGCCTCCTCGGAGCTGGGGCTTGGGCCAGGGCCAGGCCCTCTGTGCCCGGTGGAAAGTCCTCCCGATGTGCTCTGAGGTTGAAAGCAGTCCAGTAGAAAAGGGAGAAAATCCGGAATTCCAGAGAAGGAAAAAGCAAAGTCCAGCTCTCAGTCTCTCTCCGGAGAACAAAAAAACTGGCCAAAAGCTGACTGGAAAACAGCAAGGCGGGTGCTTCCTCGCGCCCCTGCCGCAGCTGGGGGAAAAAACCCCTGCTATCTTTATATGACCTTGAACGAGCTGCAAACTGCTTTGAGAAAGTTTTGCTCAGTTTTTTTTTCTTCCCCCTCTCAGGCTCAGTTTAGAGGCATGGAAAGGCACAAAATTAATTTCTGGGCATAGGCAGCGATATGGGATACACATCATAAGGTCACCCCAAGACATTCCACCCCTTATCCCATATTGTTGGCTCAATGCCCAAACTAAGATATTTTAATTCTACACACACATTAATACATATATATATATATACACAGCTATATACGAACAGTGACAGTGATACTCAGCAAACAGTGGTACACAGGCATTCCACATTACGGTGGTTCTCACCCAACAATCAGATCTCCCTGTGGTACACAACGCGTTGTTCCATCTTTCTGCATTACCCACCATGTGCAGCCAGGTCCCTGAGCAAAGACAACCCCACGGATGGGTTTGTCTGTACTCGAGGCAGAATTTATCCACACAGTCTTTCCTAACAGACCTCTGACATGCACTACTGGGACCTTATCTCCATCTGTCATATGCAAGGATTCAGACTGGGCTGGACCAGCTCTATTGGTGGAACCTCGGGTGTTAACTAACCAGGTGGCCTTTGCTAGATTCTGTTCCCAATTTTTGAAAGTTCCCCCACCTAGTGCCTTCAAAGTGGTTTTCAACAATCCATTGCACCGTTCCACTTTGCCTGCAGCTGGTGCATGGTAAGGGATGTGGTACACCCACTCAATGCCATGTTCTCTAGCCCAGGTATTAATAAGGCTATTCTTAAAATGAGTCCCATTGTCAGATTCAATTCTCTCAGGGGTACCATGCCTCCAAAGGACTTGCTTTTCAAGGCCCAGGATGGTGTTACGGGCTGTAGCGTGAGGCACAGGGTAGGTCTCCAGCCATCCTGTGGTGGCTTCTACCATTGTGAGCACATAGCGCTTGCCTTGGCGGGTTTGAGGCAGTGTGATGTAATCAATCTGCCAGGCCTCTCCATACTTGTATTTGAACCATCGCCCACCATACCACAGGGGCTTCACCCGCTTGGCCTGCTTGATCGCAGCGCATGTCTCACAATCATGGATCACCTGGGAGATACTGTCCATGGTCAGATCCACCCCTCGATCTCGTGCCCACTTATAGGTGGCATCTCTGCCCTGATGACCTGAGGCATCATGGGCCCATCGAGCTAGGAACAACTCTCCTTTATGTTGCCAATCCAAGTCTATCTGGGACACCTCTATTTTCGCAGCCTGATCTACCTGTTTGTTGTTATGATGTTCTTCATTAGCCTGGCTCTTGGGGATGTGAGCATCTACATGACGGACTTTCACGGGTAGCTTCTCTACCCGAGTGGCAATGCCTTTCCACTCCTCAGCAGCCCAGATTGGTTTTCCTCTATGCTGCCAGTTGACCTTCTTCCACCTTTCCAGCCAACCCCACAGAGCATTGGCTACCATCCATGAATCAGTGTAGAGGTAGAGCTTTGGCCACTTCTCCATTTCAGCTATGTCCAGAGCTAATTGGACAGCTTTGAGTTTGGCTCAATCCACCTTCTCCTTCAGTAGCCTGCTCAACTTGTCATGTGGGGCTCCATACAGCAGCTTTCCATTTCTGGCTAGTGCCTACAATTCATCAGGAACCATCAGTGAAGAGGGCGTATTGTCTTTCACTCTCCGGTACCTTGTTATATGGTGGGGCTTCTTTGGCACATGTCGCCCGCTCCTCTTCTTCTTCAGAAGATAACCCAAAAGTCTCACCTTCTGGCCATTTCATAATTATTTCCAAGATCCCAGGGAGACTTGGGTTTCCAGTTCGGGCGTGCTGTGTGATGAGGGCGATCCATTTGCTCCAAGTAGCGTCGGTGGCGTGATGCACGGAAGGAACCTTTCCTTTGAACATCCACCCCAGCACTGGTAGTCAGGGTGCCAGGAGGAGTTGTGCCTCTGTGCCAATTACTTCTGAGACAGCTTGGACTCCTTCATAAGCTGCCACGATTCCTTTCTCTGTGGGAGTGTAGTTGGCTTCAGACCCTCTGTAGCTTCGGCTCCAGAATCCCAGTGGTCGGCCCCGAGTCTCACCAGACACCTTCTGCCAGAGGCTCCAGGACAGACCATTGTTCCCAGCTGCAGAGTAGAGCACATTCTTCACCTCTGGTTCTGTCCTGACTGGGCCCAGGGCTACGGCGTGAGCGATTTCCTGCTTGATCTGGGCAAAGGCTTGCTGCTGCTCTGGGCCCCAGTGGAAATCGTTCTTCTTGAGGGTAACCAGGTAGAGAGGACTCACAATCTGGCTGTACTCAGGAATGTGCATTCTCCAAAAACCTATGGCAACTAGGAAAGCCTGTGTTTCCTTCTTCTTGGTCGGTGGAGACATCGCAGTGATCTTATTGATGACTTAGGTGGGAATCTGACGTCATCCATTGCTGACTTCGGCGGGGGAAGACATGCAGACAATCAATGTGATTGATAAAGCAAGCTTCATTTATTGGCAATACAGAGGCACTTATATAGTGTAAGTGTACATGCTTATCAGTTCTTTAATTGGTTTAAACTTACAAAAGCGCATTCTTACTTCTACATAATTGGGTTAGATAAAAGACTACATTTGGCAAGCTTTTATTATTTATGTTTTGACTTGAGAAATCAAAGTTCCCCCTCCCTTCTCATAGTCAGTACATCTTATCAGCACAGCACTGTACCTTGTTAAAACTCCCTTTTGGTTCTCAGGCCTGTTTCTCACGCAGGCATTTTCTCATGCAGGCATTTTCTCATGCAGGCCTTTGCTTGTACAGCTCTGTTATTGATCTGGCTTTATCAATGATCCATGTCCCTGATCATCTAACCATTCTTCGACAGTCCGTCTTGCCACTTTACTCCCAGGAACTGGATCTCTTGGGCAGGTCCCTTGACTTTGCTCTTCTTGATGACGAATCCAGCTTCCAGGAGAATTTGGATTATTCTCTCTCCTTTCTCAAATACCTCTGATGCCGTGCTCCCCCACACAGTGATGTCATCAATGTACTGCAGATGTTCTGGAGCCTCACCCTTTTCCAGTACAGTTTGGATTTGTCCATGGCAGATGGTGGGACTGTGCTTCCACCCCTGGGGCAGTCGGTTCCAGGTGTCCTGCACGTCCCTCCAGGTGAAGGCAAACTGAGGCCTGCACTCTGCTGCCTGAAAAATGGAGAAAAAGGCATTAGCAATGTCAATAGTGGCATACCACTTCGCTGCCTTGGACTCCAGCTCGTAATGGAGCTCCAACATGTCCGGCACGGCAGCGCTCAGCAGTAGAGTCACTTCATTCAGGGCACGATAGTCCACAGTCAATCTCCATTCCCCATCAGACTTGCGCACAGGCCAAATGGGACTGTTGAAGGGTGAGTGGGTCTTGCAGATCACCCCTTGGCTCTCTAGCTCGCTGATCACCTTGTGGATGGGGATCACAGCATCTCGATTTGTCTGATACTGCCAGCGGTGCACTGTCGAGGTGGCAATTGGCACTCGTTGCTTTTCCACTTTCAGGAGCCCAAATGCAGAAGGATTTTCTGATAGTCCAGGCAGGGTGTTCAATTGCCTAATGCCCTCTGCCTCCACAGCAGCAATCCCAAAAGCCCACCTGAGTCCTTTTGGGTCTTTGTAATAGCCATTCCGGAGGAAGTCTATGCCCAGAATACACGGGCCCTATGGGCCAGTCACAATCAGATGCTTTTGCCACTCCTTCCCAGTCAGGCTCACCTCAGCTTCCAAAAGGGTGAACTGCTGTGATCCCCCAGTCACCCCAGCGATGGAGACAGGTTCTGCCCCCACATGTCCCGATGGCATTAAAGTACACTGTGCCCCAGTATCAACCAGCACATCATATTTTTGTGGCTCTGATGTGCCAGGTCATCGGATCCACACCATCCAGAAAACCCAGTTCTCCCGTGCCTCTTCCTTGCTAGAGGCAGGGCCCCTCTAGCCCTGGTTATCATTCTTTCCCTGGGCATACATGCTAGAGGTCCCTTCAAGGAGATCCGACATATCATCCTCCCTTCTGTAATACCTGGCAGCTTGGTCACGGGAGGCTGAGGCTACTTTCACTTTAGTGGAACCTCTCGGTTAGTGTCTCCCTCCTTGAGTTCACGCACCCGCGCTGCCAGGACAGAGGTGGGTTTCCCATCCCACCTTCTCATGTCTTCCCCATGCTCGCACAGGAAAAACCACAGCTCAGCTCATGGGGTGTACCCTCTCTCTCTAGCTGGGGAACGACAGGCTCTGACTTGGGGGCCTGTGACTCGCACTGGTGCCACTCGCACTGGTCCTCATCTCCTCCCTCATCTCCTCCCTCATTTCCTTCCTCATCTCCTTCATCTCCTTTTTGAGGTCCTTAACTACAGCAGAGACATGAGCTTTCAGCGGGCCATTGACCATACTGTCATAATTCCTGAGCTTGTTGGCAACAGAGCCCATTGTTTCTCGGTTATTCTCAGCATCAATCGTTGCAATGAAGGGGGTGTATTGCGGTGGCCCTAGCTTTGCCAGATTCCACAACATCTGTCCTGTGCACCTGACCTTATCGGGGTCATTATCATGCTGTCCATCCCTCCCAAAGAGTACCTCTAATACTGCCACCTCTCACCTGCTGGATCCCTTCTTCGAGTGTCTTCCACTGCATTCTATGATGGTACTCGTGCATTCTGTCTTTGTGAACGAACCTTTCTCTCACACTCATTAAGAGCCGCTCCCAGAGAGAAAGAGGTCCTGGCTCCCTCACAAATATCTGGTCCACACCTGGGTCCTGGGTCAACGATCCCAGATACCTTGCCTCACCACTATCCAGTTGCACGCCTGTGCCCATAAGGTCCCAAACCCGAAGCAGCCAGGTTGTATAAGGCTCACGCCCCCACCACACAATGTCTTTCCGCATATTACAGAGACTGTCGTACAACAGGGACTCAGTGATGATTTCCGGCTCTGACTCTTCTGCTGATTGTGAGGGCCCTGGTTCCCCATCATCATTAACTGGTCGTACTGATTTGGTCTTATACTTCCTCCTCTGCACAGGAGCGACTGCTGCTGGCTGTGATTGCCCTTGTGGTTCAGCTGAAGCCTGAACGGTTGAAATATCCGTGGGTTCCGCTGCTGCACCATCAGACTCTCCCCCTTTGGGGCAGGGAGAAGGTTTCTCACTAGCTGGGGAGGTGTATTCCATTAGCACCTGGCACATCTCACGCATCTCCTTCACAGTTCCCCCACTAAATCTGGGTGGTTCATTTCTGAGGTGGGCTGTTGGGCAGTATCAGGCTGTGGGGCAGGATCTCTAGTGTCTGGGGCTGTGTCAGGTTCTGGGGCAGGATCAGGCTCTGGGGTAGGATCTCTAGTCTCTGGGGCTGGTGTCTGGGTAGTTATCAAACCAATCTCAACTTATCTCTGAGTGCTAAATAGAGTAGGCCTATCAGCACCAGTTGGTTAGTACCCAGAGGAAATCTAAACCCTTCAAAAATTGGTGGGGTAGGCCCAAAGAACTGGTTGAGGGGTTGAGAGAAAACTTCCCCTGGTGTCATTTCCTCACAGAAGGTACCATTTTTAACGAAACCCCAAAAACATACACTTAGTGTGTGATAGCCCTTTATCCACGTGCCCACATTCCGGAGGAAGTTAAAAACCCATGAATTCCTCACCTTCTCGACCCATAGTGCAAACTGGATAACAGCAATGGTAGCCTTAGTCAGAGGACCCATATTCAAGTAAGGAGCTGCAAAGGGGAAGAATATAGCCATGACCATGTGACACCCAAACCAGGGTAAACTAAACCACATATTGCTGCCTAACAAGGTTCCTATATTCAGCACACAAAATTAAGTTATCCAGGAACTGTTACTCCTTTTTCACCCCTTTCTCTTAATGCCCTCAGGCCCCACAGTTGGGCACCAAGATCTGTCTTGGTTTGAAAGACAGGTGTCTGCTAAGGGAGGCAGGAGCCTCCCTCGGAATGGCAGATGTAACCCCCCTTCCCTCTGAGTTATTATAATTTTGAAATCAAGGGCTTTCAGGCAAAGATATGGGAAATGGGAATAAAAGTTCTTTACTATTATATATCTATATCTGTATAACAAGTCAAACAAACAACAATAACTATGGCAGTAACAGCAAACAATCACAAACCCAGTGCCAGCCTTCTCTGCTGTCAGGCCCTTTCTCCTTGGGTGCAGTTCCAGTCGCAGCCGGCAGGGGCGCTGGCGGCTCCCGGTGAGCAGGGCAGGTGCGATGGTTCCCCCACTGCTGCAGGGGGCGCTCCGGAGCGAGTTTGGGGAGCATGCAGCAATGATGTCTGGGATCCTGGGGAGGGATGGAACAAAAGCTTCACAAACCCCTGGGCAGCCGATCCCGGTGTCAGGCTGGACCCTCAGGAACAGCAGGCTGGAACGGCAGGCTGGAACAGCAGGGGCGAGCACAAATCCCGGGTGGCAGATGAGATGTATCAAAACTGCGGAGCTGCAGTTGGAGCCCCCCGGAGGTCTGGGCAGGCAGGGCGAGCAGGGCTACAACGTAGCGAAAGCTTGAAGCAACAGCGGGGGCAGGGCAGCCACGGCCCGGCTCCCAGCGGGGCAGGGAAGGCGGTCTTGGGATCCCGGGGTCTCTCTGGAAGAAGGAAGACAGCCAAAGAAGCAGCCTCTCTCTCCGTCTTTTGTTTTTCTTAAGTACCCAGCAATTTGTCCCCATGGCAACATGTATGGGGAAAATTCCTTTAAGAGAAAAAAAAAAAAAGCAGGAGGAGAACTAAAACCCCAACAAACATCATCTATTTCTAACCACCCTGCCATGGGCAGGGACACCTTCCACTGGCCCCTGTTGCTCAGAGCCCCATCCAGCCTGGCCTTGAACACCTCCAAGGATGGGGAGTCAACAAGCTCTCTGGGCAACCTGTGCTAGTGCCTCACCACCCTTATAGTAAATAATTTCTTCCTAATATCTAATATAAACCTTCCCGCCTTCAGCTTAAGGCCACTCCTCTTGTCCTATCACTGCATTCCCTTTTAAAAAGTCCCTCTCTTGCCTTCTCATAGGCCTCATTTAGGTACTAGAAGTGTGCAATGAGGTCTTCCCAGAGCCTTCCCTTCTCCAGGCTGAAAAACCCTTACTGTCTCAGCCTGTCTTCAAGTGGAGGTGTTCCAGCCCTCTGAGTATCTTTGTGACCTCCTCTGGACTCATTCCAATAGGTCCACATCTTTCTTGTGTTGGGGGCCCCAGAGCTGGATGCAGTACTCCAGGTGGGATCTCACAAGAGCGGAGTTGTGGGTGAGGGTCGGTAGTGATGCAGTCCCCAGGCAGGTGCAAAGGAGAGCCCTTTATTGCAAAAACCCAGACTTTTTAAGCAGTTAGCCAGTTATCAGTTACATAGTTATAAAGCATATCAAACATAATTCAACCAACCACCATACACCATGATGTGAACATGCAATGGTTATATAACATGGTTTTCTACCCCTAATTCAGCTGTATCTCTCCCATGGTCCTTTTCTACTTAGCCAAAGTAACAGACCTGTGTAGGGTATGCCCAGCACCTGCCCTGGAGGGATGTCTGCTGAGATAAGAGATTGCACAATCCCCAGCAGGACTCCCTGGGAAGGCAGCTAACCTTTTACTCACTGGGCGAGAAAAGACAGACCCAGAATCCTCTGGGACACCCTATGCAGATCCTTTGTAACCCATTGACCTTTACCCTCTGGCACCCACCCCCTGTATCCCTATAAAAGCTAGCCCTCTGCCCCTGTGTCACGGGTTGGGTTTGTAACCGGGCGGAAACACCAATTTAGTGTAGTGGTTTGGTCCAAAATACTCATTACTGTTTATCTGCTGTGAGATAAGAATTAGGAGAAATGCAAAGCAGGCACCAAACTTGAAAGAATATAAAGAAGTTTATTAACAGACCTAAAAAATAAGGAGAAAAGAAAAAAAAAAATTATACCACCTTCAGAACTCTCCTCCTCCCCCCACCTTCCTCCCTTCTCCCACCGACAATGTGAAAAGACAACCCATAAGATGTTCAGTCTGTTTACCACTGCCATAATAACCTTGTTTAGTCCATTTAGAAAGAGAAGTCTCTTCTTGCTCATGATATGAAAACATTATCACAACGAGACAGCCGCCCACTTCCAAATATTGTTCAGTCCATTTAGGAAGAGGAGTCTCTGCCTGCGTGTGAGTCCCTTCCCCCAACTTGCAGCTTTTCCCACAACTGCTTTCGAGGGTCCACTCTTGAAGTTTTTTGGGGTACAATTTTAAGGTTGAGCCATTCAGAAACAAAAACATAGGCCCTTCTCCTTCCCTGGGAGCAAAGGGTCTTTATTACCGCAGGCCTGGTTCCTACGGTATATCACCGTGTCCCGCAGCCATAGGGAGGAGGAGGAGGAGAAGATCCAGCAGGCAGGAATTGTGCAGCAAGATTGATTCATTTAATTATTTTACAAACTCTTTTATAGACTTTTTTCTTCATAGTCTAATTGGACAAAGGACCAGCCACCCCTTGGGGGTGATTGGCCAAAATCCTAAAACATCCATTATCAAAATATTTTCTACTATACCATAAACAAGACTTTCCAAGGTTGCAGGTGGCTTGGTTGTTTACATTCCCTGCTACCTCTTCTGTGAGAGAGAAAAGTCTCTCACGGACTTAGAAAAATAACAAGAAGATCCTCACTAACAGCATTTTTGTACCTACAATTCCCCCTTTTTGTTTTATAAGATAACAACCCTACTATTAATCCTAAATAGAAACCTACATCAGTTATTAATTCTAAAAATGTCCTTAAGGCTTTAACTGACTTCATAACAAGAAATTTAAAATTCAGTCTCTGCTTGTGGAAGGACCATCCCAGTCTCTGCTTGTAGAAGGACCATCTGCCTGATGGTTGACATCCTGGTCATCATCAGAAGAGTCATTAGGCTGATGATCTACATTCAGGTCGCCATTTGGGTGGTTGGCGTTCTGGTCATCATTTGGAGGTTGCCTGTTCTGCCTCTGCTGCCGTAGGTCAGGGCGAACGCATTTTGAAGGTAGCCACCGTATCCCAGTATCTGTGGAAACGCAAGCATACCCACGACCCCAAACGATAAGCTCATGAGGGCCTTCCCACTGGTTAGTAAGTAAATTCCGCACCCAGACTTTTGCCCGGGGCAGCTGTCTGTCGCCTGCAGACTGCAATGAGAGAAAATGATTCAGAATAACAGGATTATTTGAATTTTGTGGTACTGTAAGGTGATTAATTGTATACAAAGCTTTTGCTAGTCGGCTCTGTGGAGTTTCTCCATGCATTCCCCTTTTCTGTTTGTCCAAAACACGCTTCAAGGTACCATGAGCGCATTCGACAATGGCTTGGCCAGTAGGAGAATGTGGGATACCAAAGGTATGGTCTACACCCCATAGGTGTAAAAACTGCTGCGTCTTCTCTGAGGCGTAGGCAGGACCATTATCGGTTTTCACAGAAGCTGGCACGCCCAGGACTGAGAAAGCCAATTTCCAATGGGCAATGACATCACGGCCCTTCTCTCCAGTGTGAGCAGTAGCCCACATAGCCGAGGAGAAAGTGTCAATAGACACGTGCACATATTTCAGCCGACCAAATTCTGGGATGTGAGTTACATCCGTTTGCCAAAGCTGCAAGGCTTTTAGCCATCTGGGGTTTACCCCCACTGGCAAAGGCGCAGCGAGTCCGTGACAGTCAGCACAAGCGCTGACAATGTCGCGCGCCTCAGTTGGCGTTAAATGAAACGGCTTCTGCAGGATATGTGCACTTTGATGGAAGAAACCATGCGATGCCTTGGCTTCTGCAATTTTGTCAGGCTGAGGCCCTACCCACGCGGGGTTGGCCAGCATGTCAGCCCTGGCATTGCCTTCTGTTAGAAAACCTGGTAAATTGGTGTGGCTTCGAATGTGCAGAATGTAATATGGATGCAATCGAGCCTGAATTGCAGACCACAAGGTTTGCAACAGCGAAAACAGAGCCGCACTGTTCACCTCCTTCAGAAGTGAACAATCTAAGCATTGGGTGATATCTGCTACATAAGCAGAGTCAGTAACCAAATTCAAAGGTTCCTGTGAGAATCGCTGAAAAGCCATGGTAACAGCCCTTAATTCAACTAACTGAGCAGAGCCTGACTCGTGTTCCTTCAGCACCTGCCATTCCGATCCCTCCTTCCAGGTAACAATGGCTTTCCCAGTTTTCCCTGAACCATCCGTAAAGACGGTGGGTCCTTGCACCGGCACTTGGTTATTTCTCGGCCGCAAGGAACGTACGGTCGATTTTGCCAATTGCAGTAATTTATGGCTGGGCAGATGGTAAGTGATCTGCCCTGAAAAGTTTTGCAGTGCGCTTTGCAAAGGAGCACTATGGACGAGGCTCCACTCAAAGTATTCCTTTGAGATTGGAATGACAATTACTGCAGGATCCACAGCCATCAGTTGCAAACACCGTTGACGGCATTTGATTATCAGAGATGCGACCAATTCAAACACTGTGGTCACCGTCCTTTTTGGCTGGTGAGGCAAAAAGACCCATTCTAGGATATGCAAAGGATCAGGCCATTGTGTATTCCACTGGCCAATGATACCTGTAGGATGGAGATCTGGAATAGTAATGAAAACAGTGATAGCAATGGAGGGATCCACTCGATAAACCTGACGAGCGGAAACAGCCTGTTGGACCTCCTGCAGCGCTTGCCACGCTTCCGGAGTCAACTCCCGAGGTGAATTCAGATCAGGGTCCCCCTTTAATGTATTAAAAAGAGGGGAAAGCTGCTTTGCAGTTAGACCTAAATAAGGTCGTAACCAATTGATGACACCCAACAGCTTCTGAGCATCATTCAAGGTTTTAATCGAGTCCGGGAATTGCACCTCTTGGCGTTGAATAGTTTGGTCCAAAATTTTCACTCCTAAATATTTCTAAGGAGGATGCTGTTGAACTTTCTCCGGAGCTACCTCTAATCCATAGGCATGCAGAGCAGTGAGCAGCTGAGGCTGTATTCTCAGCAGCTCGTCCCGTGTGGACGCTGCCACCAGGATATCATCCATGTAATGGTAGCAGCGTGCATCAGGAAACTGCTTGCGAACTCCAGCTAAGGCTTGGGCGACATACCACTGACAGATAATTGGGCTGTTCCTCATCCCTTGAGGGAGGACCTTCCATTGGTATCTCTTAGCAGGTTCAGCATTGTTAATGGCAGGCACAGTAAAGGCAAATTTTGGTTTGTCATCAGGATGCAAAGGAATTGTGAAAAAACAATCCTTTAAATCAATGATCAGGATGTCCCACCCCGTAGGAATCATGGTGGGAGAGGGCATGCCAGGCTGCAATGCCCCCATACCTTCCATTACTGCATTAACTTTCCAGAGGTCCTGCAATAACCTCCATTTCCCTGATTTCTTCTTAATTACGAAAACAGGAGTGTTCCAGGGGCTAGTAGAAGGTTCAAGGTGCCCCTGTTGTAACTGTTCCTGAACTAGCTGATGAAGGGCGTCTAACTTCTCTTTTGGTAGGGGCCACTGCGGGTCAAAGACTGGTGTGTTAGTCAACCACCGCAAAGGCAGTGTAGGATACTGTGTAACCTCACGCACAGTGACCCCTGCTAAAAATTTGTCCCAATCCGTACGCCCCAAGCTGCCAACACATCCCGTCCCCAAAGGTTAAGGGAAGTGGTAGCAACATAAGGCCTAATTGCAGCTGTGTGCCCCTCTGAATACTTCACCACCACAGGCCGTTCGCTTAAATAGCTCTGTGTGGTTCCTCCTAATCCTGCGATGGCCGATCCCACAGGGGCTAAAGGCCATGAGGGAGGCCACGCAGAGAAGGAGATGATAGTTACATCAGCACCCGTATCAATCAAACCTCGAAGCTGAGTCCGGGGTGGACGGGCGTTCGGCAGGATCAGGGTACATGTCATCTGTGGCCTTTGGTCAGAGGTGTCTGCAGTCCAGAAGGCCTGCGGAAGTCCCGTAGATCCACTGCCGTTATCTTCATGATTTTGTTGCTCTATCCTGGGGACACAAGACTTAAAAGGCACTAATTTAGCAAGGCAGGTCTTTTCAGGAATAGTTACAGGGGGTTTTTGCGTGGAGACCATAGCGCAAATCTGACCTTTAAAGTCAGCATCAATAACTCCTGAGTGCACTAAGATTCCTTGATGGGCAATGTCATACATGAAATCCCTATTTGTGCTTGGTCTTTGCATATTAAGTGCTTTAAATAATTAATTTTGAGTTAATTATTTTTAAATTGAATGTTACAATTAACCCATCAGCCCAGGTACAAAAATCCAGTTCCATTATCAGTGTTTCTATTTGTTTAAAGTTATTAATAGAGTTGCACCCTTCCCAGTTAAAATTTTCCCAGTTAAAACTCACAAACTTGCCACTTTTCAAGCTACAAACCACTGGTACACCATAAGAGTTACCTTTCCTGTGTTTACTGTATACTTTTACAAGTGTTCTGAGGTGTGTTGGATGTATTTTAATACTTTTTGTAGGTGTTTCACTTGCATTTTGATTCCAAGGCCAAAACCCCCCCACCCAGTCTTAATAGCCAGCAGCTATTTCTAGCTACAGAGCCATTACTCTGCAGGCAAGTTCCATGGCAACCTGAATACCTGAATTTTAATGAAGGTATTGTTTTCCCTTATCTCTAACTGATACCACCCCCCTTGACAACGATGAGCCATTGGTGGACAGAGATGATCCATCAAAGGGAAAGCACCAATCGCCTTGGACCGAAGGGGCGGGCTGTGGGCGGACTGGGGGCGGAGCAAAAAAACTATAAAAAGGACGAAGCCGAGAGGCAGGCTCTCTTCTCTCTTCCCCTCTTGCTCTCTCCAGACTAGCTGTGGGAGACATCGGTGCTGGGCATTAAAAGCCTTACCCCTTTTAAGGGGCTTTTAGTAATTTTTTTTAAGTCAACCCAGCACTGCAAGTTTTTTTCTCTACCTGAGGTCTAGTGCTGTCTCAGCCAGAAGATCTCAAATCCCTGCGCTCCTGGGGCATACCATCTACCGAGCCATAGGATCCCAAATTTTTATATTTTTCTGATTTCTGTAATTTTTCAATTTTTTTCTGTTTTCAATAAATTAATCTTTTTAAGAGTTGTCTCATTTCTCACAGGCAACATCAGGTTTTCCCACCATCATTGCACTGGATCCCTGGGCTAAGGCTCCATATGCGTCCAAGGGAACCTTATAAATACCGCTAGAGTCTAAGACGACTGCGGCTGCGGTGTGGACGTCAAACCCGTCTGATCCGTGGGTGCTCTCTGATCCCTGGGTGCTGTCTCTAGGGTGGCTGGGTAGGCCTGTGCCTGTGCCTGTGCCACTCTCTGGGGGAGCGACTGCATCGGAGAGCAATTCCCCCTCCTTGCACCCCGGCAGAAGTTTCCCGGCAACGGCTGACCATCGGCATGAGTCCGGGATCTACAGTAGCCCGTGCAATGCCCTGGCCTGCCACACCTCTTGCACTGGGGGATCGGTGTGTTCTCTTTTTGGCTCAGCTTAGGCCGCTTCCGTTTTTTCACCTGTTTTGGTTGCTTTGGTTCACGACCAGAAGATGTGTGAACAGGCTGCAGGAATGCAGCCAAAGCAGACCTTCTCTGGTTCCCAGATCCCACCTTAGCGCAGGCTTCGACCATGTCTGTTACCTCAGGATCCCCTGGTAAGGCATCTATGATTTTTCTGCACTCCTCGTTTGCGTTATCTCTCACTAACTGCCTCAACAACAACTGCCTTAACCCGTCATCTTCAACCTGCTTCTCGAGAGAAGCAGCGACTTTCTCTACAAAAGAAAGGAATGACTCTGATTTGCCTTGAACTATTTCAGTATATCGCTTTCTGGGTGCTGACAACTCTATGGTTTTCAACAGGGCAGCCATGCCGACCTGTTGAGCTTGCTGCAGGATGCTAGAGGGCAAGTTACCCTGTAGACTGGGATCAGAGAAGGGACCAGTCCCCATCAAAGCATCCACTCCTGCCGTCTGTCTAGGATCAGCAGCAGGGAGCTGCAAATTTGCCAATGCAGTCTTGTTGGCCAGCTTTCTCCAGGTTGTTTCAAAAACTGTAAATTGTACTGGCTGAAATAGAATTTGACCTAAGTGTCTGATATCAAATGGAGCAAGCAAATCTGTATTTATCACCCTTATTATCTGCATAACCTCAGCAGAACCTAGCCCATATTGTGCCACCTTGGATTGGAGGTCCTGGGCAACTTTCCAAGCAATTACCTCATGCTTGTCATGCTCTCCTGAATCTGGGAGAGCCTTATACACTGGGAAAGCATGGATCTCTTTTGGGGAACCAGTACCATCCTGAACTTCGGGCACAGCCTGCGGATGGAGTGTAACAGCTCCCCGGTTACCCCCAGAATCCTCAGATCTATTTGGCATTCCAAGGATTTCTAATAACCTCCAGTCACCCTCCCCCAATGCTTGCATCTTAATAGACTCTAGGAAGCGATTACGATGCATCGGACGCACTGTTACCGTGCAGTCCGGAAAGGTCCAGGGCCGAGACCGGCGCAGCCTCTTTCTTCGCCGCGCGGCCACAGCCGCCTGACGACCTGGGGCCAGAACCTCATCTGCCTCACTGCCTGACGAGGAATCATCAGGCAAAGGCAACTTTGGGGTGCTGGGAGAGAACAGAAATGTACGGGGAGGGGGGGCACCTTGACTAAGTTCGCCAGAGCCAGAACAGACAGGACAGACTGCAGCTGGCTGCGCGGCAGTTTTTACAGCAGGTTCTTTACGGGAGGCCGTCTCGGCCAGATCCGACCGAGCCGGTACTGAAGCTGCAGCCACCTGTGGGGCTACGGCTGCGCCCGGCGCCGCGGCCGGCGCCGCGCTCGTCTCTCGCACAGCAGCCGCGTTCGGCGCGGTCGCCGCTTCCGCTGCTGTTTCGCGCTCCCCGGGCGCGCTCGGCGCCGCCGTCTCTGCCCGGCGCTCCGCGGACGCGCCCGGCACCGCTGCTGGCCCGTTCCCTCCGGACGCGCCCGGCGCCGCCGCCTCTGCCCGCCGCTCAGCAGCCGCCTCCGCTTCCGGATTTTCCCGCGGCAGAGCTGTTTCCGGTTTCGCCGCCGGCCGCGCCGTTTCTTGGCTCGGAGCCGCGGCTCCCGCTTCTGGCGGGGAGGGGGGCGCGGGCGGCGCGGACGGCGCTGGCGCCGCTTGCGGCGCGGGCTCGGGCATTCGCCGCTCTAACAGGCTGAGCAAGTCCTCCATCCTACGGGATAGGTTTCGTAGCTCTGCCAGAAAGGGCAAATGCTGCATAAAAAGGTCCATGGTTCGGTTCTGCGACTGCGCACAACAGTCCAGCGCCAGGGAGGGCAGCGGAGCATAGCCAGGCAGTCCCGGGGGGGGGGCACGCCCGGCGCTACGCCCGCTAAGTTAGATCCAGGCGCATACGGAACCGAACTAGGAGCCGCTCTGGGGGTCCAGTTGGCTAAGCCGCTGATCTGCGGCCCTGGATAAGCCGTGGCCGCCGTCCAGCTGAACGGCAAGGCAGGCTGTGCGCCCTGCCTCTGCCCTGACCCCCCCGCCTCTGGCGGCGCGGGGCTCCTGGGGGCTGCGGAGTCCTGCGATTGTGCAGGGTGAGCCGGCGCAGGCTCTGCCTGTGGAGCCGGGGGGGTTATTCCAAATCCACCATCACTTGCCCCGGAAGCCCAGTCAGCGGGGCCCCCCTCGGACATTCCTCCGTCACTCATCACCGAGACAGGCGATCCAGCCCTGCTGTCACAGTCAAGGGCTGTCAGCAGAATAAATAACGACCGCCAGGTTTTGTATAATTCTAACGCTGCCGGCTCCCCAGTCGGGAGCTCGTGTCGGACAGTGCATCCGAGCTCTTGCCATAAGGAAAAGTCCAGGGCAGTATCTCTGTCCATGGAAATCCCTTTTAAAGCAGCCCAGTCTAATAATTCCCGAACTGAGTTTTCAGGAATGGAGGTGCGCAATATGCTAAACACACCTTTCCAGACCAGTACGACAGCGTCGTTCTGTGAGCCGCTGTTCGCCATTTCTTGGTTCTGTCGGACCTCCTGGTCCCGGGGGGGTAAAAGGAACAGCGTACCTCTACAGGAATTCGGCTTGGCTCGCAGCGTGCAGGACACGTCAGAGAGTGCAAATCACGTCGGGCAGCACCAAATATTACCGCAGGCCTGGTTCCTACGGTATATCACCGTGTCCCGCAGCCATAGGGAGGAGGAGGAGGAGACGATCCAGCAGGCAGGAATTGTGCAGCAAGATTGATTTATTTAATTATTTTACAAACTCTTTTATAGACTTTTTTCTTCATAGTCTAATTGGACAAAGGACCAGCCACCCCTTGGGGGTGATTGGCCAAAATCCTAAAACATCCATTATCAAAATATTTTCTACTATACCATAAACAAGACTTTCCAAGGTTGCAGGTGGCTTGGTTGTTTACATTCCCTGCTACCTCTTCTGTGAGAGAGAAAAGTCTCTCACGGAATTAGAAAAATAACAAGAAGATCCTCACTAACAGCATTTTTGTACCTACAGGTCTTCATCATCTTCATCGCTAGGACTATCTCTGGGAGCATCTCTAGGGACTGAGGTTTTCTCCTTTCCCGTTTGGAGCAAAAGTCCTCATCTGGTTCATCTCTCCCTATCCAAACTTCTCATGAAATTACAGCTGCGTCAGCATCTGCCTATCTCAGCGCAGGTGCTTTTGCTTACGAGTTGAACACTCCACCCCCCATATCTTCATGAAATTACAACAGGATACTCTGATATATCATAGCTTCACAACAGAATTTCAGCTTTAAGCATCTCCTCTCTCTCTTCCCTCAGGTTTCAGCTCTTCACAGCAGTAAAAGGGTTAATCTCACCTCGGCCTTGCAGCTTTGCAGCTGGAATGTTGAATTTTTCTTATCGCAGTGGAGAGGGGGGAGAGCCGAGCCACTCCGGCTGCCCACGGCAAGGCAGTGGGGGGGGTTCCACAGCTGGAACAGGTCCATCGACTCCAGGATGGCCGTGGCCCGGCCCGGCCTGGCCTAAGCAGGGCCTGGCCGGGCCCGCTGGCCCCCACACGGGGCCCGCAGCCACCTGTCCCAGCACCGGAAACGAGAGAGGGCTTGGAGGGGGAGTTTGCCTATTCTTAAATGTGGATCACAGAGGTGGTCACAACTTTAAGTGGCTTAGAGAATTGTCCATATTCAAACTGGCCAGCTGATAGGTTCTATCAGTTCCCAGAGGAAACTGTAAGCACCCCTTAGCAAGGACATCCCTTCCGGGACTATGCTTGCTAACCTATGACACCCTGGGAGACAGAGAGCTGCCCGTCCCTGGCCTCCCCTTTGCCGGAGTATGGACCAACAATAAAGCTACCTTTGTGCGGAACAGCTACACGGGCCTCTCGTCTCTCTCTCTGGTCTGGCTTGGCCTGGAGGCTACCCTGCAGAGCTGAGCTGAAATCACGAGCTGACAATCACTAAAGAGCTGACAGCTTCTGCACGGGCCCTCCTAGCCAGCAGCTGAGGGAAGACACCGGGCCTCGGGAAGGCAATTCCTTTCAGGACCATCTCCCCGGACCGGTCACCTCTTTCTCGGTCAGAGCTACTGACCCATTCACCAGCTGTAATAGACCTAAGCCATGATTTTACAAGGCCTTCCCTTTATAAAGCTGTACTTATCGGTAACTCGGAGTAGAGGGGGAGAATCACCTCACTTGACCTATTGGTCACGCTGCTTTTGATGCAGCCCAGGACACAGTTGGCTTTCTGGACTGCAAGTGCACATTGCCGAGTCATGTTGAACTTCCCGTTGATCAACACCCCCAAGTCCTATTCCTCAAGGCCACTCTCAATCCATTCTCCTCCCAGCCTGTATTTGTGCTTGGAATTGTCCCTATCCAAATGCAGGACCTTGCACTTTGCTTTGTTGAACTTCATGAGGTTCACACAGGCCCACCTCTCAAGCCTGTCCAGGTACCTCTGGATAGCATTCCTTCCCTCTAGCATGTCAACTGCACCACACTCTTTGGTGCTGTTGTTTGCAAAGTCGATGAGGGTTCACTCAATCCCACTGTCCATGTGACCTACAAAGATGTTAAACAGTGATGGTCCCAATACTGACCCCTGAGGAGCACCATTTGTCATTGATTTCCACTTGGACATTAAGCCATTTACCACAAGTCTTTGAGTGCGGCCATCCCGCCAATTATTTATCCACTGAGTGGTCCACCTATCAAATCCATGTCTCTCCAGTTTAGAGACCAGGATGCCATGTGAGACAGTGTCAAATGCTTTGCACAAGTCCAGGTAGATGACATAGATGTACATTTCATAGACTCATAGAACATGCTGAGTTAGAAGGGACCCATCAGGATGATCGAGTCCAACTCCTGGCCCTGCACAGGACCATTCCCAAGAGTCACACCCTGTGCCAGAGAGCATTGTCCAAACACCTCTTGAACTCAGACAGGCTCGGTGCTGTGACCACTTCCCAGGGGAGTCTGTTCCAGTGCCCAACCAGCCCCTGGGTGAAAAACTTTTTCCTAATATCCAACCTAAACCTCCCCTGACATAGCTTCATCCCATTCCTTTGGATCCTATGACTGGTCACCAGACTGCAGAGATCCTTGATTTGTTGCTTGTTAACAGAGAGGGTCTTGTGGGTGAAGTGGCAATTAGTGATCGTCTTGATCACAGTGACCACGAAGCAATCGAGTTTAAAATCTCTGGTGACGGGAGGAAAAGTGCCATCAAAACTTCTACCCTGGCCATGAGGAGAGATGACTTCAGGCTGCTCATGAGTAAGGTTCCCTGGGAAAAAGCTTTTGAAGGTGCTGGGTTCCATCAGTGGTGGTCACTTTTAAGGAACCACCTCCTAAGAGCACAGAGGCAGGCAATTCCCAAATGTTGGAAGTCAAGAAGATGAGGCAGAAGTCCGGCTTGGCTGAGCAGGGATCTTCTTCTGGAGCTAAGGCAAAAAAAAAAAAGTGTATGCCCAGTGAAAGCAAGGTCAGACAAAACAGGACTACGGAGATGCTGCTCACCACTCTAGAGAGAAAATTCATGCAGCCAAAGCTCAACTGGAGTTGAAGCTGCCAGTATTGTGGGGGACAACAAAAAGGGCTTTTAAAAATATGTCAATAACAAAAGGCAGAAATAGCATTGGCCCATTACTTGATGAGAATGGTCACCTCACAAACAGGGACAGAGACAAATGAGACACATTTAATGCTTTCTTTGCCTGTCTTCAACACCAATGATGGGCTCTGGAACCCCCAGAGCCCTGAGCTGGAAAACCATGATAAATTCCCAGCCAAACCTGAACTCGTGTGGGATTTTCTGCTCCAGCCTGATCACTATAAGTCTATGGGACTTGATGGGATTCATCTGAGGGTAATAAAAGAGCTGGCTGATGTTATTGTGAGACCTCTTTCAATGATTTTTCAATGGTCTTGGGCATCTGGAGAGGTCCCAGTTAAAAGGAAGCTGGCAAATGTTGTTCCAATCTTCAAAAAGGGAAAAATAGATGACCCTGGAAAATACAGGCCTGTCAGTCTTCAGTGCCTAGTAAAATTATGGAGAATATTATTCTGGGAGTTATTGAAAAACACCTGAAGAACAATACAGTCATTGGTCATGATGCCTTGAAGTGGCTACCTGAAAACAGAGGCTAGACAAGATTAAGAGAGTAAACAAAAAAGGTATTTATTTGAAGGGCCTTCAAAGGTACACCTTGGGAGTCAAAAGCCTGTGAGGGACTCCACCAGAGATGGACACTGGGTCACAGGTTCTTCACACTTTTATAAGTTTGGTCCATTTGCATATCAGGGTTAATTCTCCAATTATAATTTCAGTTAATGATGTAATTATCCCAAGTTTGCTCCTCCTCTCAAGGCTTTAGTTTACATATTTTGGGGCCTGGGACAATCAAGGTGTCCTTGAAGTGCAAACCTAGAGAAGCTTTTGGTGCTGTCTCTCCCAATATCCTTCTGGACAAAATATCCAGCACACAGCTGGATAAATATGTCATGCAATGGGTGAGCAACTGGCTCATGGGTTGGGCACAAAGGCTTATAGTGAATAGGGTGATATCAGACTTGTGATCTGTCACTATTGGGGTTTCAGAGAATTCCATTTGAGGGCTGGTTCTCTTCAACATCTTCATAAATTACTTCAATGAAAGACTCGAAGGTATACTAAGTAAATTTGCCAATGACACTAATTTGGGAGGAGCTGTTGACTCCCTTGAAGGCCGAGAGACCCTGCAGAGAGACCTTGGCAAATTAGAGGGCTGGGCAATCACCAACTGTATGAAGTTCAACAAGGGCAAGTGCTGGGTTCTGCACCTGGGATGGGGCAACCCTGGAAACATGTATAGACTGGGGAATGAGATGCTGGAGAGCCAAAGCGTAACCAGGGGGTCTGGTCCCAGGTTTGGGAAGGTGGGGGGTGACAGGGTCCCTTGAAGAGTCAGAGAACACTCATGCAGAGCCTCTTTCTCTTTTTGTTCTTGCTGGGTTGCTAAGAGAGTTTCTTCTCTGAGCCAAGGGCAAATTTTGCAAATACCTGTCAGCAGCTGCAGCACCAAGCTGAGACCGGCGGGGTCAGGACTGCCAGTTTCAGTGACTGTCAGGACTTCTTCCCCTGCCACCCCCCCCCTTCCCCGACTCAGTACTGCAGAACTGACACCAACTGGGTTCAGCCAGCCAAAAAAACAAGCAGAGAAATTGACACCGCAGGTCTGGAGCTGCCCCAGATGACGGAAGCAGGAAGACTAATTGGATTAATTGGATTTGGAGCTGCCCCAGACAGTGCTGGAGCCTAGCATCTGCTACCAGAAGCGCTTCGTAAGCTCCCACCTTCCCGTTTTTCTGTTCTAGGGGGAAGGTTGAGCTGAACGAGGCTTCTACACCATCTTGCCTTTATCCCCTGGACCATGCAGTCATCTATGGAGGCCACCATCTTCGGGGAGTTCTTTGTTCCTGGGGTGTCCATGGGATTAAACACCATTGTATTTAGTGTTTATTACGGTTACCTTGGTTGTTGCTGTTTTGTTCTTAAGTGTTATTTTTTCACTTATATCTTCTTGCATTTGTCTCTCCTTATTGGTGAAAGGGGAGTGGTTAAAGCTAAAATGGAAGGTAACTCATTTTGGAGCATCCGCCCCTTAAATTAGCTTAAATCAAGACAGGTGAGCATTTTGCATGTGAATCACTCTCTTTTGTACACTTTTGTTATTATTGTTGCTGTTACTGTTCATTTTCTTATCTCATTGCTGTTTTCAGTAAATTGTTCTTATCTCAACTCGTGATCTTTACCTTTTGTCACTCCAATTCTCCTCTCCAGTCCATTGCAGGGGGGAGGGGGAGCGAGCAAGCAGCATATGGTTTGGAGAGTCTCAGTGGGAGCACTAAATTGGGGAGTACAATTCCTATACCACGACCATATTATTTGGTGCCTAATGTGTGGCACAAAGACTTAAGAACAGATCTGAGCAGGTTGGAAACAAATTTAATGTAAGAATTTGCTGTATTAGGTATGGAGCCACTGGTCACAATGTTGCTTGGTCTGTTCATGTGGTTGTGGTACCCTGTATATATTCCTGTATGCACTAACCATGGTGCTCTTTTTCAGAGCAAGGAGAGGGATCAGGATTGCTTTGTTGCTGTACTGTGTGATATCAGTTTATGACATGATAACATCACGGGCAATGAGGGTCATTTGGGATGTGCATAAAGTGCTGCTCTACTACCCTTACCTCAGGCTCTACCTTTGGGATTCCATTTATAATTGTACCCAGTCTGTGGAGGGAACAGGGGAGGATGATTTTCCCTGGCCTTTAACCCCCTTTTTCTCCTTCAGGTCTGTTACAACAGCTTTTGAGAATTTTGAATTCCCTTTGGGTGTTAAGGAAAGCCTGTTCTTGTTGATGAGTCTGCCAGGTCTCCTCAGTGCAGTCCACACCTTATTTAGAGTCAGGACAGAGAATTCTAGGAAGGTCATTAAGAGATCTGCCCCAAGGGTGGGTAGTCACGAGTGACATGGAATGTGGGAGAAAATGGGCCAGTTTTGGGGGAGATTCTCTGCACCAATGGTTTAGAAGTTCACCCCTGAACAACTACAGGACCCTGTTAAAGTGATAAAATATGTGATGGAAAAATGCTGTGGCAGCTCCAGAGAGGTGCAAAGTTATGCAACATGCTGGGCCCTGGCTACTATTTATGGTACATTGCTCCTCACTAGACAGCACCCTCATCGGGACAAGGAGGAAAAAAGACCAACAGGCACCGTGGCCACTCAAAAGTGCAGCTGAACCAGAGGAACAACCCATGCTGGTAGCAGTCGCCCCTATACAGAAGAAGAAATCCAAGAACAAATCAGTTTGCTTTAGTGAGGGATAAAAAAGAAGTAGGGCCCTCAGAACAGGAGAAAGAGGAAGGGCCAGAGATAATAACTTGATCCCTATCCCTGGGTGAGCTGCGAGATATGTGAAATGATTTCAATGGCCAATCAAGTGAACTGGGATATCGCGACCCACAATATGAAACTAGATGATAGTGTGTGGAAGGTATCTTTTCAGCTTTATACTGGCTAGGCTAGTACTTTAATGCCTTAGAAAGCCTCGAGCAGCCTAGAGAGGTAGCACGGGCGATCTAGCACTTTAGTAGCTCTAAAATCGGTACCTGTATCAGCTGCAAAGCAAATACCATCAGCAAAGAGGGAGAAATATAGCTCCCTGCTCGCTCAATTTCCTGCAGTTAGAAGCTTTCAAATGAGACAGACAACCAGAGATGTTCACAGGAAGACAGCTGAGCCAAGAGAGGGCGGGGCCTCCCTCGACCATCTCTTTTATTAGGAGAAGGGGAAAGGGGAGGACTGGGGGCGGACCCGGGGTGACCAGCCAATCAGACACTGCTAAAGAGTTTGAGTTACATTTGGTTTTGCCCGCGCTTAGAACAAAGGAGCTCAGAGCATGTGGCAGGAGCAAGTGTCTTTGGGAGGGGGAGGGGAAGCTCAGAACAGGCAGCAACAATTCCCTATTTTTTTTTATTTAAAGCTGGGTTGTAACTCTTAGTAACTTAAAAGTGCATAGAACAGTAACAAAACAACAGTGCAAAATATAATTGGAATCTATTGTCCCTACAACTCGACAGTACCTAGGATGCCTTTAAACTAGTTCCCCAGTCAAAACTCAGGGGTTTAGTCAGGACATCTATGGTATGGAGTATCAGGACGAAGATTTACAAAATACAGTGCAAAACCTGAGTGCAAAACAGTGCAACTTAAGGGATTAACATCAAAATCTGCAGTAGGGGGTTTACATGAGGGTGCAAAATCAGGATCCTTTTTACAGCGTCTCTTCCAGGAGGCAGTTTTAACCTCCTTAACTTTTGAGGAAGTGACATAAGGTTTTACCCATTTCCCTGGGATCCATCTCAGTCCTCGAGGGGTAGATACACTGGCCTACCTACATCCCCAAGTTACAAGTTTGTATGGTCCTTGGATTTTTTGAGTCTCTGGGTCCCGGATCAGGACTTCTGGATTTTCCTTCAGTTTCTGTCTCCCGGTGTTCTGGAAATGACGATAGATGGGAGGGTTTGGATCCTCAAAGGTGTCATTCAGGAAGTTTATGGTAAACAGTGCTTTGCTGAGTCTGAGGACAGGTGAGTTGAGTTTGGTGGTCCCTGATTGTTGTAGCAGCATTTGCTTGAGGGTTTGATGGGCACGTTCAACAATGCCTTGTCCAGTTGGGGAGTGAGGAATACCTGTAGCATGTCGAAATCCCCACTGCTGACGAAAGTTTTTAAACTCCTGAGAGGTGTACGCAGGTCCATTGTCAGTTTTTATCTCCTCAGGTATACCAAGCACAGAAAAAGCTCGGACAAGATGTTTTTCAACATCCTTAGCTTTCTCACCTGCATGTGCAGAGGCATACATAGCACCAGAGAAGGTATCAATAGAAACATGAACGTATTTTAATCTCCCAAATTCAGGGAAATGTGTGACATCCATCTGCCACACTTCACCGCTATTAATGCCTCTGGGATTGGCTCCCATGCCCAGTGATGGAAGCTGTAGCTTCTGGCAGTTGGGACATGTTGCCACTATTGCTTTTGCCTGTGTCCGCGACAGATGGAACATGCGGATAAGAGCAGGAATATTTTGATGGTACATGGCATGGCTCAATTTTGCTTGTTCAAAAACTTGGGGGAGCTTTGGTAAGTCGGCTGATAGAACTATGTCTGCTGGCATAGCCAGAGCATCAGCTCTGCGATTACCTTCCGCAATAAATCCTGGCAGGTTTGTATGTGACCTCACATGCATGACAAAATAGGGATGCTCTCTGTGGGAAACCAGATAAATTAATTTTGAGAGCAGATCATAAATTTTTTTGTTTGAGATTTCTTTTAGGAGAGCATGCTCAGCTCTAACAGTTACTCCAGCTACATATGCTGAGTCTGTGACCAAATTAAAGGGTTCTTTGAACCTCTCAAATGCTCTAACGACAGCTGCTAATTCAGCTACTTGTGGTGATCCCTGGATTACCTTGATGTCAGATTCCCACTTTTGCGTCTTTGGATTTTTCCATGTGACCACCGACTTTTTACTTTTTCCTGAAGCATAGGTAAAAATAGTAATTGCATCGAGGGGTTTTCTACTTTGAATCTCTCGAGGGATGAAAGAGAATGGCAGATTAAACATGTCATGTTTTGGGTAATGATTGGAGATTTGGCCTGAGTAACTATCTAATGCAAATTGTAAATTTATATTATTTTGGAGTAGGTGATCTAATGTGTCAGTTGTTACAGGTAAGTAGATGCATGCAAAGTCACATCCTGCCAGGGTGTGGAGCCTTGCTCTACCCTTCATGATAATTTTTGCCATTAGTTCTTGTGGCTGTGTGATGGTTTTAGGAGGTTGGAGTGGAAAGAATACCCATTCAATTATGATGAGGGGCTCCTTCTGCTCTTTGTCTCACTGAAATATGAGGCCGTGAAAGCGTGGTTCCTCCCCTAGAATGACAAGCTTAAAGGGTAGGGAGGGCTGATACCTGTGTGCTTGTCTGGTGGAAATGAGCTCTTGTATCTTTCTGAGAGACTGCCTTGCCTCTTCTGTCAGGGATCTAGGGAATGCTGGACCTCCTTCCCCTTTTACCAGGTTTGCAATAGGAGCTACATCCTCTGTGGTGAGTCCTAACCAGGACCTTAGATAGGTCAGTGTGCCACAGATCTGTTGCACTTCCTCTAATGTTTTTGGGTTATTATTAATGGTGATGGGTGTTGGGGTGATAGAGGTTTCTGTTGTTGGGGAGGATGAAAGTTTGGTAAGGTATGTAGGCTTGGCAGAAAGGTCTGTGAATGTAGAAGCTGGGGATGAGGTAGAAATGAAAGCAAGTTTTGATACAGAATAAAAGATGTTTTGCTGAAACAGTGATCACTGAGTAAATGAGAAGGCAAATGTTGGAGATGAGCTGGAAGGAGATTTTTAGGAGCAGGACGAAGGTATGTGATTACAAACAAAGACATGTTTTTCACCAAGTAAATAAGTCTCAAGAAGAGCATAAGTAAATAGAAAACATGTCTTTACCAAAAAGAGAGATATGGCAGGCAAACAAGAAATGTTGATGTAGCAAGAAAAAAGGTCTAAGAATTTTCCACTGTAAGCTTAAATTGTAACTTACTCTTGTGATTGGATAATAATGACTATAATATGGTGATGGTAGTAGTTATGATAAGCTATAGGCAAATGTAAAGGTATTGTGTATGGTGCTTATTGGTTGTTATGTGTTAAGATACTCTGCAAAGAAAAGTATATAATGCTTTGTAACTTGAACAGAAAGGGGCTTCAGGTATGCCTACAGCTGTAGCTGGCAGCTGTAGGGCTGGCTCTGGATACCCACTCCCTGAACTGCTGTAACTTTGCCTATGCAATAAACAGCTTTCAAGAGAGCCGCCTGAAGTCCAGACATCCTTCGTGAAACTTTCTCCTATATTCTGTGATTTTGAGTCCGAGGTATTTCCAAGGGCTTGTTCTCTGCATTTTTTCAGGTTGTAATTCAAAGCCCTTGGCCTCTAGGGCCTCAATCACCATGTTAAGTGTCTGCTCGAGATACTGATTATTGGGAGCACACACCAGCACATCATCCATGTAATGTAGGATGATGGCTTTTTCTGCTTTGGCACGGATGGGAGATAGAATTTTAGCAATATACTCTTGGCAGAGAGTTAGGGAATTTTTCATACCTTGGGGAAGCACAAGCCAATGGTAACATTCCATGGGAGTTTCACAATTAAGAGAGGGTACAGAAAATGCAAATCGAGGTGCATCTGCAGGGTGGAGTAGAATATGAAAGAAGCAATCTTTAATATCAAGAACAGCTAAATGCCAATGTTGTGGGAACATTGAAGGTGATGGCATACCTGGTTGAAGGGGTCCCATGTCTTCAATAACCTTATTAATTTCTCTAAGATCTTGGAGTAGCCTATATTTGTTCTTTCCCGGTTTTTGTATTATAAACACGGGTGTGTTCCACGGGCTGTTAGTTGGAACTATATTTCCTTTAGCCAATTGTTCAGCTACTAATGTTTTGAGTGCCTCTAAGTTTTCTTTTTTTAGCGACCACTGGTTAACCCACACTAGTTCATCTCTTTTCCAAGTTAATTTATGTGGATGGCACTGTGCTCCAGTGGCCTGAAAGGGAAACTTTTGATGTCTAGGGGTGATATCAATTTTTGTTCCCCACTGAGACATGGCATCCCTTCCCCACAGGGTGAATTCGGTGTCTAGGACATATGGACCAAGTGTCGCTATTTGTCCTTCAAGACCTTCAATTTGAATGGTGTGTTTGGATTGCTTTGCAATTTGGGTACCTCCAGTCCCATGTATGATGCCCTGAGATTGCAATTCCCATTGCACAGGCCACTTATCAAATGGAATGACAGACACATCAGCACCTGTGTCGATCATTCCCATGATACTGACTTTATGTGATTTGTAACGGAGCTTACATTCTATTACAGGTTTGTCGTTTCCCAAAACCTCAGTCCAACAGATGGCTGGGATATGACCATCTGTGGGCAAGTATTTGGGCAGTGGAATGGCCTGTGCAATGACTTGACCCTTTGGCATAAAGGACGGCGGATATATACATTGTACAATTAGGTTAGAACACTCGTTCTGATCCATTTTCATGAGTGCAGGTGTAACCTCTATCCCAGCAGGTGTTTCCCGAGTGCCCCTAATAACAAAAAGGTATGTAAAGTCTTGCATGTGGTCCACATTCTGGAATGAGATGGGTATTACAGTCTGTTTGTTGTTGGTGGTGTGCTTTATCACAGGTTACCTTGAACCTGAGTCCAGAAGTCCAAGTTGCTTTGTCTGCAGCCCTATTTATGTCTGAACGCGGAGCTGTTAGGACGCGTTGAGTCGCTAGTTTCCCTGCTGTTGACCTGGGGAAACAGTCTTTGGAGAGTTTTTATCAGCAGTTATAATCGCTCTGCAATTGCGAGCTACATGTCCCTTTTTCTGACAATGATAGCATATAAAGTTACCATGTGATTGAGTTTCTCCTGTACCCGTAACATTCTCTACAACTTCCCCAATCATCCCCACTTTTTTTAAACAGGGAGCAGCTGTGTTCAGCTGCATCTTCTTTGTACAGACTTCGAGGATGGATTCAAAGTTGGAGGAGGATGCAGAGGGAGAGTGAGGATGACTTGTTTGCAAGCGTCATTCGTATTAACTTGGAGAAGTTCGAGTAGGAGCACTTGTTGGAGGTCAGGATTAGGGACCTGGGAAAAGACAGCTTTGCACAAACGGATAAAAAAGTGAATAATATTTTCATTTGGCAATTGCTTGATGGTTGTATAATGAGAGTTAGGAGTTTGAGATGGTAGTAATGTTAAGGCCTTTTCAGCAGCACATGTGATTTCAGTAAGAACTGGACGAGGGATAAGCATTGCTTGTTTTTGAGGATTTGCCATATTATTGTCACCAGATAAAAGGTCTAATGTGATATAATTATTCTCAAAGTCTAGGTAATTATCTGGAGTTTGCCACAAAATTTTTAATAAATCAGATAGAATTATTTTCCATTGCTTTTTCCACATCATAAAATCACCAGGTGTGAGAAGAGTTTGCATCAATGTAAGTAAATCATGAGGTACAAGTAAGTGAGTTGCAAAAGTAGCACTAAAAAGGCTCTTAAAATAATTACTCTGCATTCCAAACTCCTTAATTGCCTTGCACAAATCCTTAATATCAGAATAAGGAAAGGGTTTCCAGTCAGGGTTTGCTCCATTGCTAGTACGAGAGAGTGTAGTAGAAGCAGTTGGAGTTACTTCCTGGTAGCCATGGGTTCCCGGATTTAGAGAGGTAGTCACAGGACTGTGGGAACCTGGGGCGGGACAATGGGAAGCAGGGGCGGGGAATGGAGGGGCAGGGGCGGGGAGTGGAGGCGGGGACACAGTCAGAGGAGGGGAGGGGTTGGGGCCGGGGTTGTGGGAGACAGGGGTGGTACTTGAGTCATGGGCGGGAACAGAGGGAGGGGTGAAACGCGACGCTGTGAGGGTGGGGTTAGGGGCGGGGTCAGGTTGTGACAGGAGTGGGAGGGGATGGGGACAAGAAGGGATTTGTGGGGTGGGGGAGAAAGGGATTGTGGGAGTTGTAGTTTGGAGATGAAGAAACATTGCGTCCGCCATTATTGGGGACAAACAAACTCGGAGAAAAGGGGTTGGGGGGAGGGTTTTTTTCCCGGGCTGCGTGCACATGGCAATGGCTGCCCCCGGGAACAAAGAGATCAGGGGAGAAGGGGTTTTTACGCGCCCTTGAAACATGAGGGCTAGAAACTGGGGACAAAGGAGTGGAGAAGAGGAGTTGGGAAGGTCCTGGGATGGGCTCCGGATTCCCATCCAAGGCAGGGTGCTGAGGAAACACGGGTGAGCCAGGAGGACGATAGCTCTCCTGTGCAAAAAGCAGTCTGCTCTAGCTGTGTTTTCCAGCGTAGGGGAAGAGGGGTCCGGGACACAGGGGTTGGAATAGGGTATAAGGGAATTAACAGGGGGCTCTTGCAGAGACTTTTCATGTACTGCTTTTTTCTCTGGCAATGTGTAACTTAGTAACAGGAGAGGAAAGAATTTTGAAACTGTTTCGTCTCCTGCATGCCTAAGAGAGGAGAGTTTTCTCCCCACCTTATCCCAAAATTCAGCAGATCTTATGTCATCAGAGGTCAGATTAGGAAAGTACTGAAAAAGCCATTGTACAAAAGATTGAACTAGATTTTTAGGGTATTTATGCCCAGTACAAGAAAGGTAGCTTTGAACTTGGTGGTATATTTCTCTATGGTGTGCACAAACTTCAGATCCCATTATGAATGCACCACCACAAACCTCAACCCTTATTTGCAAAAGGGAGGGAAAAAAAAAAAAGAGAGAAAGTTTGCACCGGCACCAGCTTAAGACAGGAACCCCTAAACCAGCAGGGAAATACTCACCAGAATTCTGGATTTACCACAGGCAAGCAGGTCCGGAGAAAGAAAACATGCAAGAAGGGTCTTCTGCTTACCAGCCGTTCCCTCGCCACGGGGTATGGGGGAGGGTACAGGCTGAGGCTCTGGGCTCGATGTTACACAAAAAGTAACAGATCGCTACACAGAGCTGGCACAGCAGGACGTGCAGAGCTAACTCCAGCAGACACACAGCTGCCGGGACACCCTGAAAGTCTCTCAGAACCGGAGGTCAGAGATAGCACGTTGGGCGCCAAATGTGGAAGGTATCTTTTCAGCTTTATACAGGCTAGGCTAGTACTTTAATGCCTTAGAAAGCCTCGAGCAGCTGAGAGAGGTAGCATGGGCGATCTAGCACTTTAGTAGCTCTAAAATCGGTACCTGTATCAGCTGCAAAGCAAATACCATCAGCAGAAGCAAAGAGGGAGAAATATAGCTCCCTGCTCGCTCAATTTCCTGCAGTTAGAAGCTTTCAAACGAGACAGACAACCAGAGATGTTCACAGGAAGATAGCTGAGCCAAGAGAGGGTGGGGCCTCCCTCGACTATCTCTTTTATTAGGAGAAGGGGAAAGGGGAGGACTGGGGTGACCGGCCAATCAGACACTGCTAAAGAGTTTGAGTTACATTTGGTTTTGCCCGCGCTTAGAACAAAGGAGCTCAGAGCATGTGGCAGGAGCAAGTGTCTTTGGGAGGGGGAGGGGAAGCTCAGAACAGGCAGCAACAGTAGTGAAGCCAAGCAACTGGGATTCCTGTCCTGGGATGTGGGCATTGACAAGGGGATTGGGAAGAGGGCAGAAACTCTCAGCCTCCGGAGGTGACTCCTGTCAGGCAAAAGGGAAAGGTATTCTCTCAAGGATGATCTAGTAGTACGCCCAAGCAGATGGAATGCTACAGAGAAAGAATTAGCTGTGCTGGAGGCAATCTCTAAGCATTCAAATAATGAGCAGTCCCCTGTAGACCCAGATGAGGTACAGTGTACACAATCCATGTGGCAGAAATTTGTATGGAGCGGCCATCATTGTACACCAACTTATTGGCATTGATGTTAATGAAAGAAGGAAAACAAATATTGCTTCAGGTGACTCCCCAGCTCAGGCAATATGAAGATCATTGATTTTCCTCCCTACCGACCTGTGCCTCGGCTGTGGAAAGACTGTCCAAGACTGTGGACAGATTCAAAAGACTCAAACTTGAGAGGAAATGTCGTGTGCCCCACCAGTATGGACCACAGTGCCTGCTATTGGGAGCAAGTGCCCCCTGCTTGAGAGAGAGGGTCCACACCACGAGGTAACCTGTGGTTTTACCTGCATGACCACAGAAAGGACATAAGGAAGTGGGATGGAAACCCCACCTCTGCCCTTCCAGCATGGGTACATTGCTCTCAAGGCATCAACGAGAATTGAGAGGAAGAACAACCACTGCAGGAAATTCCTCAAGGATAAATAGCGCTCCAGTTTCCAGTGGGCAAGTCCTCAAACAGAATAGGAGGGCTGATGTGACTTCCGATCCTCTTGAAGGGACCTCCAGGGCATATTTGCAAGAAGTGAGCAACAAGTATGACCGGAACTAGAGGGACCCTGCCTCCAGCCAGGTGGAGGAAAGGGACAATCAGATCTATTGGACTGTGTGGATCCAATGGCCTGGCACATCAGACCCACAAGAATATAAGGCTTTAGTTGACACTGGCGCACAATGTACCCTGATGCCATTGAGATATGTAGGGGCAGAATCCATCTCTATTTCTTGGGTGACAGGTGGATCCCAACACCTGACTGTACTGGAAGCTGAAGTGAGCTTGCCTGGGAAAAAATGGCAAAGACACTCCATCGTGACTGGGCCCAGATGCCCCATGTATCCTTGGCATAATTACCTCAGGAGAGGGTATTTCAAGGACCCAAAAGGGCATTGGTGGGCTTTTGGGATAGCTGCTGTGGAGACAGAGGACATTAAACTACTGAATACCTTGCCTGGTCTCTCAGAGGATCCTTTTGCCGTGGGACTGCTGAGGGCTGAAGAACAACAGGTACCGATTGCTAGCACAACAGTGCATTGTCGGCAATACCGCACGAACTCGAACTCCATGACCCCCATCCATAAAATGATTCATGAACTGGAGAGCCAGGGAGTGGTCAGCAAGTCTCACTCACCTTTAAACAGTCCTATTTGGCCTGGGTGTAAGTCCAATGGAGAGTGGAGACTGACAGTGGACTATTGTGTCCTGAATGAAATCACAGCACCACTGAGTGCTGCTGTGCTGGACACGCTGGAACTTCAGTCTGAACTGGAGTCCAAGGCAGCAAAGTCGTGCCACCATTGATATCGCTAATGTGTTTTTTTCCATTCCTTTAGCAGCAGAGTGCAGACCACAGTTTGCTTTCACCTGGAGGGGCAGCCAATACACCTGGAACCAACTGCCCCTCCAGGCGTGGAAACACAGCCCCACTATTTGTCATGGACTGATCCAGACTGCACTGGAAAAAGAGTGAGGCTCCAGACACTTGCAATACATTGATGACATCATCATATGGAGCAACACAGCAGAGGAAGTATTTGAGAAAGGAGAGAAGATAATCCAGATCTTCCTGAAGGCCTATTTTGCCATAAAGGAAAGTAAGGTCAAGGGACTTGCCCAGGAAATTCAGGTAGGAGTAAAATGGCAAGATGGATGTTATCAGATTCCAATGAATGTGGTCAAAAAGATAGCTGATATGTCCCCACAGACCAGCAAGAAGGAAACACAGGTTTTCCTAGGTGCTGAGGGTTTTTGGAGGATGCATATTCCAGACTACAGTTTGATTGCAAGCCCTCTCTATGTGACATGGAATGTTGTAGTGCTAGGTTTAGTTTAGCAAGCTGCAGCTTTCCCTGGGAGCTCAGCGGGGCTGCTTAGGGCAGGGCAGCCATTCTGTCCTCCTGTAGTCCTTTTTGGATGGCTCCACAGTTTTTCTCCGGCCCGCTATCAGCTCTACAACACAGTGATGGCGAAGGAGGTGAGAAGGGTCCCTCCACAAGGGTTTTAGAGGATCTTTAATCTTACATCTTGTCCCAGAGATCCCCAGAGGTAGAGAGACCTCTTGATCCGGGCGCAGGGGGGTTTTGTCAGATCGCAGGGGCAATACATGGGCAGAGTTGGGGTACAGGAACCAATAGGGAGAACCCGAGGGCGTGGCCAGGGCTAGGGGCAAGGGAAAGCGAGGGGGGGAACAATATGGGATAGGAAAAGCAATGGATAAACAAATCACCACAATGGAAGAAGAATGATTTTAAGTGTGGTCCTGAACAACAAGGTTTTGAACTAATTAAACAGGAGATTGTTTATGCAGCAGCCCTGGAGCCAGTCAGGACAGGACAAGATGTGAAAAATGTGCTCTACACCATATCTGGGGAGAATAGTCCTTCCCAGAGTCTCTGGCAAAAATTACCCGGGGAGACTTGAGGATGACCACTGGGGTTCTAGAGTTGGAGATACAAAGGGAATGGGGAAACATGATGTGTACCTCGAGGGGATTTGATTTTTGGGTGAGAACAGTCTGTAATGTTGAATTGTATAATATTGGTTGCTGAATGACACTGCCACTGTGTGCTGTAACTACCATGGACAATGAGGATGGACTACTTCAGATCCACCAGTCATGAGCACCTGATGCAGCTTGCAATCAGCCAACAACACATCAGCCCTCCTGCCATGGAAGACATCTAGGACAGATGGAACCCATAGTCATGGACTAAATGAACTCAACAGACATCTTGGATCGATGGCAATTGACTATGGAAATGATACCTCTGTATATATATAGTCTTGGTTTGAAAGACAGGTGTCTGCTAAGGAAGGCAGGAGCCTCCCTTGGAATAGAAAAAGTAACAGCCTTCCCTCCAAATTACTATAATTTTGAAATTAAGGGGCTGTCAGGCAAAGATATGAGAAATAGGAATAATAGTTCTTTACTTATATATATATAAAACAAGGCAAGCAACTATATATATATATATATATATAAAACAAGGCAAACAACAACAATAACTATGGCAGTAACAACAAACAGAACCAGTAACCCAGTGACAGCCTTCTCGGCTGTTAGGCACTTTCCCCTCTGGTGCAGTGATGGTCACAGCTGGCAGGGGCGCTGTTGGCTCCCGGTGGGCAGAGCAGGTGCGATGATTTCCCCCACGGATGCAGGGGGCACTCCAGAGTGAGCTCAGGGAGCACGGGGTAATGGCGGCTTGGGCGAGCCGGGAAGGGATGGAAGAAAGGCTTCACAAACCCCCAGGAGCAGCCAATCCCTGTGCCCCAGCAGGACCCTCGGGAGCAGCAAACTGGAACAGCAGGAATGAGCACAAAATCCCGGGTGGTAGACGAGATGTATCAAACTCCACAGCTGTAGTGGGAACCCCAGGACGTTTCGGCAGGCAGGGAATGAGGAGCTACAGTGTAGCGAAGACTCAGAGCAGTGGCAAAGGAACGGCAGGGACGGGGCAGCAGCGGCCTGGCTCCTAGCTGGGCAGGGAAAAGCAGGCTCAGGATCCCAGGGTTTTCCTCTGAGGCACCTGAGCAGATGGGGAAAAAGTCCCTCTTTTAGTGAGGTAGGGTGTTAAATAGGGTCCCAATGTAACGGCTGCTCCAGCAAGCAGAGCTCCACTCATGGTAGAAGGAAGGCAGCAGAAGGCAGAACCCCGCAGTGGTGACAAATTCTCCCCACAGCAACTGCAGCTTCTGTCCCCTCCAAACGCTGAGAACACAAGAGCCCTAGGGGCTCCACCCAACCCCTTTTCCCCAGTCCAAATCTGATGGCATCTCTGCCCTACACGAGAAAACCCTTGGTAAAAGAGAGTAGCCAGCTGGACCCCTCCCCTGAGCTGTGGCCAGGTCTTTTGTCTCTCTTAAGTATCCAGTCGTTATTGTCTCCTAGCAACATGTATGGGGGAGAATTCCTTAAAAGAAAAAAAAAAAACAAATACAAAAGGAGAACTCCTAAAACCCCTATATATATATATATATATATATATATAGTTGGAAGGTGTAGGATCTGGGCATGATGTAGATGGTATAGAAGAAGGGGTGGTAATGTCCTGGTTCCAGCCAGGACAGGGTTAATTTTTGTAGTAGCCAGGAGGGAGCATGGCTTGGATCCAGAGCTTATTCTATACCACCTCATGTCATTTCCGGGGGCAGGGGAAAGGGACTCTTGCAGGGAGAAGGGGCTCCTTCTGGTTGTGCAAGCATGGCGGATGGAGCGGTGGGGCAATGCTGGTTCTGAGCCGGAGGGAGTAGTTTGGGTAACACTGATCATGAGGCAGAAGGAGTGGTGGGGTGGCACTGGACCCAAGATGGAGGGAGCAGTTGGGGCAGTGTGGTTGCAGTTGGGTTGACCTTCGAGGTGAGCATTTTGCATGTGAATCACTCTCTCTTTTGTACACTTTTGTTATTATTATTGTTGCTCTTATGGTTTGTTTTCTTATCTCATTGCTGTTTTCAGTAAATTGTTCTTATCTCAACTCGTGATCTTTACCTTTTGTCACTCCAATTCTCCTCTCCAGCCCATTGAAGGGGAAGGGGGAGTGAGCAAGCAGCACATGGCTTGGAGAGTCTCAGTGGGAGCACTAAATTGGGGAGTACCATTCCTAAACAACAATAATATCAGGAAAAGTTTCTTCACTGAGAGGGTGGTTGGGCACTGGAACAGGCTCCCCAGAGAAGTGTTCATAGCACCAAGCCTGTCTGAGTTCAAAAAGCATTTGGACAATACTCTCAGACACATGGTCTGATTTTTGGGGTGTTCCTGGCAGGGCCAGGAGTTGAACTTGTTGACCCTTTGTTGGGGTTTTAAGAGATCTAGTTTTTTTTTCTGTTAAAGGAATTTTCCCCCCATTCTGTTACTAAGATACAAATCACTGGGTGCTTAAGAGAAGAAAAAAGACCTGGCTATTCTTTTGTTTCACCTGGGTGTGGGGTCAGTTTGCTCTCTGCGTTCTCTGCGTTATCGGGGAGAGGAGCCTGGTTCTTTTCGGCCGTTTTTCTTTCTGCGGAGAAAGATCGCAGGACCCCCGGCCCACCTTCCCTGCCCTGCTGGGAGCCGGGCTGTGGCTGCCCTGCCCCGCCGCTGATTCGAGCCTTCGCTGCGTTGTGGCTGTGCTCGCCCTGCCTGCCTAGACCTCCAGGGGGTTCCCCGCTTTGATACATCGCATCTGCCACCCGGGATTTGTGCTCATCCTTGCCGCTCCAGCCTGTCGTTCCACCCTTCCGTTCCAGCCTGCTGTTCCCGAAGCTCCAGCCAGACACTGGGGCCAGCTGCCCCGGGTTTGTGAAGCCCTTGTTCCATCCTTCCCCGGGATCCCAGGCCACTGGTGCCAGGTGCTCCCCGAGCTCGCTCCGGAGCGCCCCCTGCAGCCGCGGAGAAACTATCGCACCTGCCCTGCTCACCAGGAGCTGCCAGCGCCCCTACTGGCTGTGAGCAGAACTGCACCCGAGGGGAAAAGAGCCTGACAGACCAGAAGGCTGGGACTGGGTTTGTGATTGTTTGCTGTTACTGCCATAGTTATTGTTGTTTTGTTTGACTGGTTATATATATATATATATATATAGTAAAGAACTGTTATTCCTATTTCCCATATCTTTGCCTGAAAGCCCTTGATTTCAAAATTATAACTCAGAGGGAAAGGGGTCACATCTGCCATTCCAAGGGAGGCTTCTGCCTTCCTTAGCAGACACCTGTCTTTCAAACCTAGACAGATCTTGGCGCCCAACCGTGGGGCCTGAGGGCATTAAGAGAGAGAGGTGAAAAAGGAATAACAGTTCCTGGATAACTTAATTTTGTGTGCTGGATATAGGAACCTTGTTAGGCAGCACTATGTGGTCTACTTTACCCTGGTTCGGGTGGCATGTGGTCGTGGCTATATTCTTCCCCTTTGCAGCTCCTTACTTGAATATGGGTCCTCTGACTAAGGCTACCATTGCTGTTATCCAGTTTGCACTATGGGTCGAGAAGGTGAGGAATTCATGGGTTTTTAACTTCCTCCGGAATGTGGGCACGTGGATAAAGGGCTATCACACACTAAGTGTATGTTTTTGGGGTTTCGTTAAAAATGGTACCTTCTGTGAGGAAATGACACCAGGGGAAGTTTTCCCCCAACCCCTCAATCAATTCTTTGGGCCCACCCCATCAATTTTTGAAGTGTTTAGATTTCCTCTGGGTACTAACCAACTGGTGCTGATAGGCCTACTCTATTTAGCACTCAAGGATAAGTTGAGATTGGCTTGGATAACTACCCAGACACTGGCCCCAGAGACTAGAGATCCTACCCCAGAGCCTGATCCTGCCCCAGAACCTGACATGGCCCCAGACACTAGAGACCCTGCCCCACAGCCTTAGCAGACACCTGTCTTTCAAACCTAGACACCCTTGTAGGTCCCTTCCAACTCAAAATATTCTATGATTCCATGATTCTAAGTAAATAACAGAGTGGTTTAGGTTTTTAATAGTGTCATGCAGACTGCTGTGGGCTTGATAATATTAACAGTGTATTCTAGTGGTAAAAATTATTTACCTGGGTTTGAATAAGATTCAGGCTGATACTTTATTTATACTGCTGTTCTTTCCCTCCAAATTTAGACCCATTCAAGAGTGCTGTTCACATATCTGACAGTTTGGGATATCAATTTCTTTATTCATATGTGTCTTAGATTATATTTTATTTATATTTGCCTACCTATGTCACCATCCTTATTCACACAAATTCCAAGCATTCTTCTAGGAATGCAAGAACCATATTTAAAGTGCACTAACGATGGGAATAAATAAATCTAGTTTATTATGGAACTATCATAAAGCATTTGTAAAATATTTGTATATTCTTTTTTCCTTTTCCCATTTTCTGACTAGTGTTCATCAATGATTTTTCATGGGGGAGAATAGAAAAACAAACTACAGGACACTAGAAGCATAAAGAGATGGTCCTTTTAGTTTGGGTCAGTAGCCTATTTTAATGCTGTAGAAAGAAGAATACTCCCTGCACTACAAATGCGTAAAGGTTGTAAACCTGAAATTTGATCCTGATGGTTCAGGCAAATTCCAGAGACTTTTTGACTTGTAGCTCTGCTAGAATCAATGTTCCTGGATAGTTCTTTGTGACTGCTGTGTTAAATCACAGTGTGGTTACCCAAAGTTGTAATTAGAAATTAAATACTGTACTAATAGAGAAAAGCAAGGGACACAACACTGTTCCTTCACTGAAAGTAGATGTGCTTGCATATATGCAGGTTGACTCTAGCAATTCAAACTACTGTTTGAGCTTCTCTGACATAGAATGCTGTGTTTGTTGTAGCTGAAGGCAGTAATTTTATTCTCATGGCATATTCACATGTTTTCCTAATGACACAGATTGTATGTAGAAAATGAGGTATGATAAACCAAGACTTCAGGAAAACTTTTTCAAACATCTGCCAATGAAACTGCAGTGTTCTCATGTCTCTATACAATATGTAGGCAATAAATTATTCCTGTATTTACTATAAACTGTTCAGCCTTTTAACTCTGTTTTACATGATCAGTAGTGTTCTAGAAATTATAACTATTGTTTTGTGGGTATACATATAAAATAAATTTACAGGTCCTGTTCTGTTCCTACTGCATATTCTATTCATTTGGTTTTTATAATTCATAGATTCATAGAATATCCTGAGTTGGAAGGGACCCATGAGGATCATCGAGTCCAACTTCTGGCCCCATGCGGGACACTCAAGAATCACACCATGTCCCTGAGAGCACTTGTACATAGATCATCCACCCTGCATGTTATCCTGACCTTCAAAAGAAAAATCCCTATATTGTTCAAAACTATACAGATCAAACATTCAGAAAAAGAAATATTTTTTTATTCTATGACACTGGGTTAATACAATAAATATACAAAGCTTCTGAATTACTCAGACATACAACAGAAGGACAGAAGTGCATTTGTAGAGAACTATGACATTCACCAGGATGGCAGAGCATTGTTAGTAATTTACAAAATATACAAACATCCCCCAGATAAATAAAACCAACTCCTAAATTACAGATCAATGACTACAGACATTCCAGTGTTTAAACTTCATACTATGTACTCAATTTTCACAGTACTACAAAATGACAACTTAAGTAGGCACCATGCTCTGATTAATTAATAAGAGTGTAAAATCTAGTTTTAGTTAGGTACAAAATATTCTAACAAATATTAGCCATCTGTTGTCAAAGCTTAACTCAAACATCTCGCTCCCTTTAGGGCTGCAAAGCATCAGAGATTTCTGGTTTAAATAATTCACATGTAACTGAACCTTGAATTTCACTTAGGAGGTTAAAATCTGTACATTCAACCCATGACATTACAAATCAACAATCCCTATATATATAGAACATTAAATATGTTTTCCCAATGAACAGTTAAACATTTGAGGGGAAGGGGGGGAAATCTACCTGTCAAATTCAGGTTTTATTCCTAATGTTTCTTTCATAATATATTCTGGTAATGTATGCTATTATGCAATCTTAGAACTTAAATTAAATTGCAAGGATGATGTTCCTGGGATTCATATCCAAAAGATATTCAAGAGAATTGCTTAAATTTAAATTCAAAAGTAATTCATAGTACAGTTCCTAGATACAACCCTCAAGTTAAATAAAAAAGATTATGAAAAGAACAATTTTGATATACAGCTGCTAGAGGTGTGATGCCTGATCTCAACAGAAAATTGTGACTTCTGTCTGGAAAGCATTTAATAACATTCCACCCAAATTTAAGTTAAGTGCAAGCATAGAATTTTAGAGCCTCTATTACAGAGAATATTTAAATTACTTTTAACTTCATGATGCAGAGAATATTTAGAAGCAAGTATATTCATTAATATAAACTTCAGCATAGGTGAAACTACTACATTTATCCAAATTCAAGGTGGATTTAAAGAAACTGGTAAAAGAAAGGATACTAATAGGGACTTCATGCTAACAGTACAGTCCTGATCAGGGGATTAAGCTCCAGGTTTCCTTTTTTTTAATACTCATGCTATTATAAATACAATGCAGTGAAAAAGAATTAATCTATGAAAGTCTGTTCACATTCAGAACATAGAGGGGCCTCAGAATTTTACGCTCAGTCTTACTAAAGGTAATACACCTTAAGAACTGAATTCATTTCAGCTACAGTGTGTACTTATACAGGTTGTGGGATGGGGTCCCTTCCTGTTTTAATTTTCTAAAACAGAGTTTTTAAAAAAAGCCCAAGTATTGTGCATAAGACTCATGAGGCAATCCAAGAATATAAAATAGCCTTCAAAGCAGAGAAACGTCACTTTATAGAAAGACCTGATTCAATTCTAGAATATTTTGATAGCATGCACCATTATGGATTGTTCAGTTCCACAGCACCAATTTAACCTTGTAGGCCTCCAGTTCAATGAGCTAAAATTAGCTTTGTGAAAGATGAAGATTTCTCACTTTTCTAACTCAAAAGTTTAAAAACTTTTTTTCCCCCATCTTAAATGAAATCACAGAAATAGCTGAGTTACATTAAAATGAAAGCATGTATCTGTTAAATGCCATTGCTTAAAAAGCTTGATTTTAGAAAATGAAACACTGTATATTTAGATTTTTGGACAAGAAGTAAACATTGTGACTGATAAGGCTAAAGATTTACTACCACTGTTAAATACAAATCTACACATCCCAAACACAACAAAAATACCACTGCATGTAAGAGGGAAGTGTGGCATGAAACTGGTGTTCTAGAGGTCAATATTTGTTTCTTTTCCAACAAAATTACTACCCCAAGACATGAATATTGAAATTAAAAATAGCAAATATATAATAATTTAGCTCTGTGATTGAAACCATCAGTTAACTTCCTTAAACTATACACTGCATTACACATTCTATTACAGACAATGTTTCTGCACTATAATAATTCCTCACAGGTAGAGAATAATCCATGAAAATAGATACAAACAAATGCTATAACGTAGTGCAGGCAAATTCCGGACCAAAAGACTCTTTAAACAAGTACAGATAACAGTATTCATGCAAACTTACAGGTTTATATCAAGACATCCTAAAAAATATCCCAAGAAAATAATTTATATCTATCCCACTTGTATTTGTCCTCCAGCAGCTGCTGAAATTGCAAAAGTGTAGCCAAACCTAACCTTCTACATCTCTCAGTCTACCCCACTTATAGCGGAAATAGGGAAAACAGTTCTTAAAAAGAAAAAATTGAGCTAAAGTCCTTTCCTGAAGTTAAAATACCATAGTGAACCACTAAAAAACCCTCCAAATTCTTAATATATTTATTTGATCATTATATACCACAATTCATTCTCAGGCCAATTGTTGAAATTACTTACCCTCCCTAAATAAGGAAAGCTTATTATTCGAAAATGGAACATTTTAAAGAAGCACAGAGAATGGTTATCTTTTTTAAATAAATAAATTTATTCTAAAATAAACAAACACTTCCCATTTTACCTATGCACTGCTGCAGAAGAAACAAATATGCTGTGTGTATTTTGATATATGTTTTAGGAAATATAAATGACTGGAAAAAAAAGTACAGTGGAAGAGAACTGTCGTGATTTTTTAATATTTCTCTACATTCAGTTACTCTTGAACACATTCTGAGCTGCACTGGTTGCTGCTGTTGATGCGGCGTTGGCTGCAGCAGTTTGTACAGTTTTGTTGGACATCACTCCTGTTGCAAACTCTTGCTGAGCTTTCTCAAAACTAGCACCAGTTGTGCGGTAGAGACCATGGACCTAGGGAGGTGGAAAAGCAATAAAAAAAGCATGCTGAACCTTCCATTTCTTGGTAGAGTAATAACAAAGTCTCAAACATGAAGCAGAGCTGTGTGGTGGAAAAATCTGGTTTGTTCATATGTTTGGGAGGATCCGAAAATGAATAAACAGGTTTTTTTTCCCCCCACAAATTCTACAACTTCTGATTGCTCTGCTGTGCATGCAGTTTGACTGTAGGATGCCTGTACCTTTTTCCAAGTTTGTGTGTGCTATCTACTGTCTGAAACAACATATTTAAAAACACAAATAGGCTGTATCCTTAGCATAATGCATGCTAAGCGTGTATGTTAAAAGTAACAGCAGGAAACAAAAAGAAAAAATATTTTTGAATCTACTGTGTCAATAACATTCTGGTGAACTTTTTTATATATTAAAATTTTAGAAATCTTAATTTTACTGATTGACATGGTTGCAAGTACCTATTAAGTTAAGCTATGACTGAACATTTGTCCTGGTTTCTGCTGGGAGAGTTAATTTTCTTCTCAGTAGCTGCTACAGTGCTGTGTTTTGGATTCAGTATGAGAAGAATGCTGATAACACACGGATGTTTTGGTTGTTGCTGAGCAGTGTTTGCCCTGAGTCAAGCACTTTTCAATGTCTCATGCTCTGCCAGGGAGGAGGTGCACAAGAAGCTGGGAGGGAGCATAGCCAGGACAGGTGACCTGAACTGGTCAAAGGGATATTACATACCATGGAATGTATGCCCAGCATATAAACTGGGAGGATGTAAGGCCCCAAAAAACCTTGCTCAATGACACTTTTAAAAGGACTTTCAATTGTTCATGTACTCTGAGTTAGAGGCATGGGAGAAATACCAACAAGATATTCTCAAGGGGTCCAAAAAAAAAAACTTTACTGGTAACTGTAGAAAATCAAAGAACTTTTTGGCAAAAGGTTTAGAGCAGCATTCAATCAATATGAAATACTTCCCAAAGCATTAACTTAGCCCATTCAACTTAGCAAATTCCAAGCCTGTTCGATTTTAAGTTACTCAAAAATTCAGAGAAGATGGAATTAGAAGAAGAAGAAAAAGAAAGAGAGAAAGACAGAAAAGATATAAAAAGGAACAAACATAGCTACCACTCCTGGTTCCAGCAGTGTTCAGATAGAAACTCCAATAGGAGGTAGGGTCATGCTAGCCGCATGTTCAGCCTTAAATACCCCTTGGTCTTCCTGGGCTCTTCCCCCAGGAGGGACTTCCAGTCATTTGGCAACTCAGGAGCTGGGTTAGGGGCTCCAGAGGTGGGGTGTGGAGCATTGCCTCTGGTGTGCCAGTGATTGGCAGCCACTGCAGGGCTGGGATACAGGCTCTAGGGGTGGGGGGTGCAGGGCAGTGCATCATCTCACCAAAGGCAAGGCCTGACCTGCCCCTTCCCCTCAAATACGCACCTAAAAATGTTTCAAGACATCAGTCTTCCCAGTCTCTCACAGGGGTGTTGGCCAGGAGGGACTGATTGCTGCTCGGGGACTGGCTGGGCCTTGATTAGTGGGTGGTGAGCAATTGTATTGTGCATCACTTGTTTTTCTTGAGTTTTATTCCTCTCTCCTTTTCATTACAATTATTATTGTTGTTGTTATATTTTATTTTGTTTCAATTATTAAACTGTTCTTATCTCAACCCACAAGGTTTAGATTTTTTCTGATTCTCCTCCCCATGAGGGGTATGGGGAGGACTGAGCAAGCAACAGCTTGTTAGTTACTGTCTGGGGTTAAACCAGAACAACATTAAAAGTATAAAATATCCCAATAATGCAGATAAACATAAACTATACTAATGTGATGATCAATTGCTCTATATAATAAAGGTATTAAACAATATGGCTTAAAAGCTCTAGTACAAAAAAAGCCCAACCAAACCTTGAATAACTTCTGAGTACTGAAGTCACTGGTATTGGATGGCAGTAGAGACAACAGCACTTTGAGGTGCAACCAGGTGGATGATCTGCTCAGCCTGGTGGCAGAGCTGAGAGTGGAAGTAGAAAGGCTAAGAAGTATTAGGGACTCTGAGGAGGACATTGACTGGTGGAGCTGTACTCATTCATCCCTTAGACAAATGCACCCACTGTCCACATCACAAGAAGCAATAGATCCCCTACTGTCTCACCACCAGGCAGAAGGAAGGGACCTTGGAGATGAAGGGGAGTAGAAACAGATTTCTGTCAAGCAAATCCCCTCCCACTCACCTTCCCAGGTACCCTTATGCAATAAGTATGAGGCTCTGCAAGTGGAGGACCAGGGAAATGAAAATGTGAATGAAGGTTCTTCCAGGTTGGAGGGGTCGCCTAGGGCAGAGCAATGTACCCCCTGCATCACAACCACCTCAGTTAAGAAAGGAAGGGTAGTTGTCATTGGTGAATCCCTTCTGAGAGGAACAGAGGGATGGATATGCCAACTGGACCCAACCCATAGGGAAGTGTGCCACCTCCCTGGGGCCCAGGTAATGGACATCACTGAGAAACTTCCCAGCTTGGTATGGCCCACTATTGGCTTTCCAGGTGGGCAGCAATGAAGTCCAACAAGAAGTCTGCGGACAGTCAAGAGGGACTTCAGGGACTTGGGATGACTGGTTGAGAGACCTGGAGCACAAGTTGTGTTCTCCTCTGTCCTGCCAGTAGCAGGGAATGATGGGGCAAGAAACAGGAAGATCATGCAGATGAATACTTGGCTTTGAGATTGGTGTTGCCAGCAGAATTTTGTGGGTTTTGATCATGGGTTGGTTTACATGACCCTGAGCCTGCTGAGAACAGATGGGGTCTACCTGTGTCAAAGGGGAAAAAGGATCTTGGCTCAGGAGTGACAGGGCTACTTAAGAGATCTTTAAACTAGATTGGATGAGGGACAGGGATAAAGCCAGACTCTATAGATATAAGCCTGGGGGGGGCCACACCACTGCTTGAGGGACAGTGTGCTAGCAAGGTCCTTCGGTCGGCCATATCAGTGGAGGCAGGGGATGAAGATCCATACAGCAGAAAGTATGCAGGGATTATTGATGTTAGAAATCTCAGAAGCACCTGTGAATGGTCATGCAGGAATTAGGTCTTCTCCATGCAAAAAAAGCATCAAGGTAATTAGCCCAACTGAAGTGCATCTACATCAATGCACACAGCATGGGCAACAAACAGGAGGAAATGGAAGCCATTGTGCAGCTAGAAAACTATAACATAGTTGCCATCACAGACACAATGGTATGACTCGCACAGCTGGAGTGCTGCAATGGATGGCTATAAACACTTCAGAAGAGATATGCAAGGAAGGAGAGGTGGTGGGGTAGCCCTGTATGTTAGGGAGTGTTTTGGTTGTCTAGAATTTAATGACAGTGATGATAGGGTTGAGTGTTTATGGTCAAGAATTAGGGGGAAGGACAACAGGGTGGATATCCTGGGGGGAGTTTGTTATAGACCACCCAACCAGAATGAAAATGCAGATGAAATAATCTGTAAGCAGCTGGAAGAAGTTTCACAATTGTTAGCCCTTGTTCTTGTGGGGGACTTAAACTTACCACATGTCTGCTGGAAATACAACACAGCAGAGAGGAAACAGTCCAGGAGGGTCCTGGAGTGTGTGGAAGAGAACCTTCTGACACAGCTGGTAAGGGAGCCAAACAGGGAAGAAGCCCTGCTGGACCGGCTGTTTTTGAACAGAGAAAGACTGGTTGGTGATGTGATGGTTGGAGGCCATCTTGGGCACAGCGATCACAAAATGACAGAGTTTTCAATTCTCAGAGAAGTAAGGAGGGGGGTCAGGAAAACTGCCACCTTGGACTTCCAGAGGGTCGACTTTGGCCTGTTTAGGAGACTGGTTGAGAGAGTCCCTTGGGAAGCAGTCCTGAAAGGCAAAGGAGTCCAGGAAGATTGGATGTGCTTTAAGGAGGAAAAGTAAAGGTGCAGGAACAGACTGTCCCCATGAGCCAAAAGATAAGTGAGCGGGGAAGAAGACCGGCCTGGCTGAACAGAGAGCTTTGGCTGGAAATCAGGAAAAAAGAGTTTACCACTGTGGATACTGAAAAGCTTTCAGCAGAGAAAGTTTCCAGCTTTCCAGCATCCTGTGAAGTTTTCCTTTCTCACGCAAGCTAGCTGAAAACAGTTTGAGGTTTTTGTAAACCAAGACTTCATCTCACAGGTGCAAGCTTGTTTTGCAGTCTTGTTATGGTACACTGAAGAAAATATTTTGGAATGGGTGTCATAGCATTCAGCCAATCACTCTGAGAGGTGGATAATGCAGCGACCAAGAGCCTTAGCCATTCTTGCGAACCAAGTTATATAAACAAGTTTGTAATTAATTAAATAATCCCATTTTATCCTGGACTGGATTTATGTCGTTCTTCTCACTGTCCGCGGTACAACAGCGACATCTGGTGACCCGCGACGCATACTACAACTGCAACTGAACTTACAACTCCGAGACGAATCGAAACGCCGCGCATCTCGTTCGGAGGTACGTGCACCCTCCCCCCCCCCCCCCCCCCCCCCCCCCCCGGGGCTGCGGGGACCGAACCCTTAACTGAAAAGGTGGGACATAAATCCTCAAAAGAAAGCACGGTACTTTCTGCCTTCAAATCTGTGATAACGATCGAGGGAGATAACATAAGTGACGATGCTCTGTGCGAACTGCTAAATTGGGCAGCAGAGCATGGATTTGCAGCAGACCCAAACACTGCATTTAGCCTAGAAGCTTGGAAACTGTTAGGGGATAAGTTAATTCATGAGACTGTGTACGGGGATAAGAGCGTAGTCAAGTTGCTCCGTACGTGGGGCATTCTATATGATATCATGCAAAATTGGACAGCAGGAGGAGACGGAAAATAATTGCCAGCCTCTGAGGGGTCGGAGGGTGAAGGTTCTGAAGGGGATGATGAGTTATCTGAGGGGGGACTGACCCAGGACAGCGCGGGCAGTACGGTCGCCGCGCCTCCGATACCATCGGAGACTGAGAAAGTCGCGAAGGCTGCACGAGGATCCTATCCCTCGCCCCGTGATTATGTTCCTCCTGTCTATCCCTCTCCATGCAAATTTGTGATGCCAAAATACCCCTCACCTGCGGAACAACTCGCAAAGGTAACCGAACAACGCAAAGAGTTGGCGGAGCGCCCACACCGCCCCAGCAGCCCCCCTCCCTCCTCCGCGCCACAGATGCCTGCACGGCCGCTTACCGTTAGTGTTGCAGGGCCCGTCATCCCTATGTCTCCCCCGCAACCAGCCCTGCTGCCGCCGCTCGCCCCACAATCGGCCCCGGCGGCGCCGCAAGGAATGCCCGCGTCGCTTCTGGGCGCATCCATGACGCCCTGGACCTCTGCGCCTGCACACGGTGCCTTGGTGCCCTGCGCCAGCACTTGCAGCACCCGGCTATCCAGCTCATGCGCCAGCATCCGGCTATTTTCCGGGTCAGGCACAGATAGTGCAGCTGCCAATGGCGGATATCTTGGCGGCTCTGCGGGACATTTCGCAGCAGCTGGCGGTGCTGCCGGGGGTGTTGCTGCAGGCAGCCACTGCCAGACCCCCACCAGGACGACCCGAGCTGGCTATGCAAACCGGCGCGGCAGCCCCGGCCCCAGCGCCGGCACGGACAGCGGTGCTGCCACAAGCAACAACGTCTTGCGCTGCACTGCCGCGAGTAGCTGCATCGCGACCTCCCGCGCAATGGTCTACAGCCTCCGCTGCTACACCGTCCGCTGGCCCGGCGCCCGTACCCTGCCAGCCCGACGATGCAAGCAGTGTTACTGAGGAAACACCTGCTCCATGGCGGAACACTGAGGCGAGGGCCAGACACCGGCAACCAGTAACACGGCTACCCCAGAACCGTCCTTGGACACTTCCAGAGTGTAAGGTGACTTTGTGTCCAAAAAACTCAAAGCGTTTTTGGGAGGTGGTCAAACTGCAGGCTCTGGAAGCGGGAGATTGGACTTAATAGAGAAAGTAGGGATGCCTGAAGATGAAAAGGGACCTGAGCGGGTTGTTACAGTACCTCAAGGTGGTGTACAGGTAGATCAAGGTGAAGTAACGGTAGATCAGGGCGATAGTGAGCCCTCAGAGGGTGTTATTCAAGGCTTTCCTGTGCAGAAGGCCCTTCCTCACTTGCATCAGCCTGACAAGCATGAGATTATTGCTTGGAAAGTGGTCCAAGATTTACAATCCAAAGTGGCACAATATGGTCTCGGTTCTCCTGAAGTCATGCAGGTTATTAGAGTGCTGAATACTGAGCTGCTCTCTCCATTTGATATTAAGCATTTAAGTCAGGTGATATTTCAACCTGTGCAATATACAGTTTTTGAGAGCAACTGGAGAAGGACGGCTGAAAAAGCTGCAGCTGGGAATATGCAGGTGCCTCCAACTGATCCCAGACATGGAGTTCCAGTAGATGCTCTTATGGGAGCTTATTTCTTTTCTAATCCTGATGTCCAAGCTATCTGGCATCCTCAGGTCCTTGAATAGGCTCAAAGGATTGGTATGGGAGCTTTATTAAAAAGCATAGACATGGCTGCTCCTAAAACACGATATGTGAAAATATCACAGGGGCAGAGAGAGCACTTTTTATCCTTTGTGGAAAAAATTGCTGCAGCCCTCGAGAAGCAGGTTGAAGATGAGGCCGTGAGGCAGCTGTTGTGCAAATAATTAGCAAGAGATAATGCCAATGATGAGTGTAGAAAGATCATAGATGCTTTGCCAGGAGAACCCACACTAACAGATGGTTGAAGCCTGCTCTAAGGTGGGATTTGGGGATCATAAATCTGCTGTGGCTGCAGTTTTGCGGCCTATCCAGGTAAATTCTGATCGTGGAAAAAGGAAGCCTAAGGTTGAAAGCAAGCAGAAACAGACTAGATGGAAGCAGAAAGAGAACAGGGGAGGTGCTCGCTGCGAGAGATGCGATAGGCCAAGTCATTGTGAAAAATACTGTGAATCTATGTACCATGCCAATGGTCGACTTTTGACACGCTAGGGAAACATGAACAGGAGCACAAGGGGGAATTGCCCTCTGTCCTGGGTTGCAGTGTATTCTATTACCATCCTCAGGAGCTGTTGAAACCAGGTGAGGCAGTGTTTCCTTGCCTCCTCCCCCCAGACTATCTTTCTGTTAATTGCCCATCATTGTCCTGCTGCCTGACTCAGAGATAACTCCCTCTGGACTATCTTCTGTTAATGAGCCTAATCAATACTTGGCCTCATGACTCATTACCCCATTGTGAGATGTTCCACCCAGAGGGAGGAACCAAGCATCCCATCGTGGATATAATCTGGGACTCTGAACACCAGAGACAACCCTTCCCACTGGATTTCCAGAGAACAGGAGCTACACAGCCACCATTGGACTTTCTGAAGAAGAGCAGACTCTTTTACTACAGGATCACTGCTTCAGAGGACTGCAGCCACCATTCTACCAGACTGCTACCACCACCCTGCCTAACAGGGTGTCAGGTTGTACCTTGACTCTGTCAGTTTGACAGTGTTTTCTTTTACATTTTTTCCTTTTCTTTAATATCCATTAAATTGTTATTCTGACTTGGTGCCTCCCACTGGTTTGTTTTCAAACTAGTACACGTTCAGACACAAATACTTCCCCAGGGCATGGCACGGACACAGGCCTACTCAGCCAGTTTAGAGGCAGCACCCAGGGATCAGCCAGGATGGATGTGCACACCGCAGAAACAGTCATCTTAGAATCCTGTCATGTTTATAAGGTTCCCTTGGATGCATTCGGACCCCTAGGTCAGGGATTTAGTGCATTGCTTGTGGGAAGATCTAGTGTCACCATTCAAGGGATCTTTGTACACCCAGGAATCATTGATGCTGACTTTACAGGCCAAATTTGTGCTATGGTTTCCATACCCACCCCCCCATCACTATTCCCAAAAAGACTAGAATTGCTCAACTTGTGCCTTTAAAGTCGTGTGTTCCTAGGACAGAACAATGAAGTCGTGGATATGGTGGCTTTGGATCTATGGGACTTCCACAGATCTTCTGGACTGCAGACATCTCTAGCCAAAAGCCACAGATGACGTGTACCCTAATCCTGCCAAATGCCCAGCTGCCCAAGATCCAGCTCCGAGGTTTGATCAACACGGGCGCTGACGTGACAATCATCTCCTTCTCTGCGTGGCCTCCTATGTGGCCTTTAGCCCCTGTGGGGTCGGCCATTGCAGGGGTGGGAGGAACCACACAGAGCTATTTAAGTGAACGACCTGTAGTGGTAAAAAATGCAGAGGGACAAACAGCTACAGTTCGTCCCTATGTCGCTGCAGCTCCTCTTAATCTCTAGGGATGGGATGTATTGGCGGCCTGGGGGGTACAGATCAAGACACATTTTTGATGGGAGTCACTGTGCTGAAGGGTGCAGAGTATCCTACGCTGCCTTTGCGGTGGCTAGTAAACAATCCTATCTGGATTTCCCAGTGGCCCCTACCAAAAGAGAAATTAGTCGCCCTTCATGAGTTGGTTCAGGAACAATTACAACAGGGACATCTTGAGCCTTCTACTAGTCAATGGAACACTCCTGTTTTCGTGATTAAGTAAAAATCAGGGAAATGGAGATTGTTACAGGATCTCCGAAAAATCAATGAAGTGATGGAAAGTATGGTGGCATTGCAGCCTGGTATGCCCTCACCCACCATGATCCCAACAGGGTGGGAAATCCTGATCATTGATTTGAAGGATTGCTTTTTCACTATTCCTTTACATCCTGATGACAAGCCAAAATTTGCTTTTACTGTGCCTGCAGTTAAGAATGCCGAACCTGCGCAGAGATATCAATGGAAGGTTCTACCTTGGAGCATGAAGAACAGCCCGACTATCTGCCAATGGTATGTCTCTCAAGCTTTGTCCGGAGTCTGTGAGCAGATATCAATGATATCCTGGTGGCAGCATCCACCCAGGGCGAGCTGCTGAGGATACAGACTCTGCTGCTCGATGCTCTGCATTCTTATGGATTGCAAGTGGCTCCGGAGAAAGTTCAACAGCATCCTCCTTGGAAATATTTAGGAGTCAAAATTTTGGATCAAACTATACGACATCAAGAGGTGCAATTCTCGGGTTCTATTAAGACCTTGAATGATGCTCAGGAATTGCTGGGTATCATCAATTGGTTACGTCCTTATTTAGGGCTAACCATGACACAACTTTCCCCACTTTTTAATATTTTCAAGGGGGACCCCGAGTTGAATTTACCTCGGAAATTGACTCCTGAAGAGTGACGAGCGCTGGAGGAGGTTCAACAGGCTGTTTCTGCTCGTCAGGTTTATCAAGTGGATCCCTCCATTGACATCACTGTTTTCATTACCACTTCAGATTTTCATCCTACAGGAACCATTGTTCAATGGAATAAACAATGGCCCGATCCTTTGCATATTCTGGAATGGGTCTTCTTGCCTCATCAGCCAAAAAAGACAGCACCCACGCTGTTTGAATTGATTGCTTGTCTGATAATCAAATGCCGCCAACGGTGTTTGCAATTAATGGCAGCGGACCCTGCAACAATTGTTCTTCCAGTACAGCAGGAACACTTTGAGTGGAGCCTTACTAAAATCACTCCTTTGCACAGTGCGCTGCAAAACTTTTCGGGACAGATTGCTTATCATCTGCCCAGCCACAAATTACTGCAATTGGCAAAATCTACAAGCTTCACCTTGCGGCCAAAAAATAGTCGGGTGCCAGTGCAAAGACCCACCATCTTCACAGATAGGTCCGGGAAATCTGGGAAAGCTATTGTTACCTGGAAGGAGGAATCTGAGTGGTAGGTGCTGGAAGGCCATGAGTCGGGCTCAGCCCAGCTGGTTGAACTGAGGTTGCCATGGCTTTTCAGCGGTTCTCTCAGGTACCTTTGAATTTGGTCACTGATTCTGCTTATGTAGCAGATATAACCCAACGCTTAGATTGTTCACTTTTGAAAGAAGTCAATAATGAGGCTCTATTTTCATTGTTGAAAACTTTGTGGTGTGCAATTCAAGCTTGAGTGCGCCCATGTTACATTCTGCATATTTGAAGTCACATCAGTTTGCCAGGTTTCATAACAGAAGGTAATGCCAAGGCTGACATGCTAGCTAACCCTGTGTGGGTAGTACCTCAGCCTGACAAAATTGCGCAAGCCAAGGCATCGCACAGTTTTTTCCATCAAAGTGCACATACCCTGCAGAAGCAGTTTCACTTAACACCAACTGAGGCTCGGGACATTGTCAGCGCTTGTGCTGACTGTAACGGACTTGCTGCACCTCTGCCATCGGGGGTAAACCCCAGAGGCCTAAAAGCCTTGCAGCTTTGGCAGATGGATGTAACACACATTCCTGAATTTGGCAGATTTAAGTATGTGCACGTGTCTATTGACACTTTCTCCTCAGCTATGTGGGTGTCTGCTCATAGTGGAGAGAAAGGTCATGATGTCATTGCCCATTGAAAACTGGCTTTCTCGATCTTGGGCATGCCTTCTTCTGTGAAAACCAATAATAGCCCTGCCTATGTCTCACAGAAGATGCGGCAGATTTTGCACCTATGGGGTGTGAACCATACTTTGAGTATTCCGCATTCTTCTACTGGCCAAGCCATTGTTGAATGTGCTCATGGCACTTCGAAGCATGTTTTGGAGAAACAAAAAGGGGGAATGCATGGAGAAACCCCATAGAGTCGACTAGAAAAAGCTTTATATACAATTAATCATCTTACAGTGCCACCAAATTCAAATAATCCTGTTATTTTGAATCCTTTTCCTTCATTGCAGTCTTCAGGCGAGACGCACCTGCCTCGAGCAAAAGTCTGGGTATGGGACCTTGTCTTGGGGTGACCTTATGATGTGTATCCCATATCGCTGCCTATGCCCAGAAATTAATTTTTGGGTCTTTCTATGCCTCTAAACTGAGCCTGAGATGGGCAAGGAAAAAAACCTGAGCAAAACTTTCTCAAAGCAGTTTGCAGCTTGTTCAAGGACACAAAAAGATAGCAGGGTTTTTTCCCCCAGCTGGGGCAGGGGAGCGAGGAAGCACCTGGCTTGCGGCTTTCCAGTCAGCTTTTGGCCAGTTTTTTCCCAGTTTCTTGTTCTCCGGAGAGAGGCTGAGAGTTGAACTTTTCCTTCTCTGGAATTTCGGATTTTCTCCTTTTTCTACTGGACTGCTTGATTGCTGGAAAATCAGAGCACATCGGGAGGACTTTCCACCGGGCACAGAGGGCCTGGCCCTGGGCCAAGCCCCAGCTCCGAGGAGACCAAAGGGAGGACTTCAACCCTTTCCCAGGTTTTTCCTCTACAGCGAAAGATTTTACCATTTAACATTATTTTCCTTTCCCGTGTGTTTGTTAAATAAATAGTTTTATCTTCTTCACTTTCCTTCGAGGAAAATTTATTTTTTCCCGAACCTGGTGGGGGGAGGGGTGGTTGTGCCTTCTCTCAGAGGCATATATATTTCTAAATTTGGCCAAACCGGAACAAGGCTTTAGAGAGTAGCAGCTCCAGGTGTAGCCGCTCCGGGAAAGGAACAGACAGGGGTCTTACAGAGCGGCGGCCAGAGACCAGGGCGGAGTCCAGGGTAGCACGGTTCTTCGGGCTGGCCGTGAAACGACCGATTAAAGGCACAGTAGCACCCGTCCGCTCACTGTGGGAGTTGCTGGACTCAGCAGGGAAGGAAGTTACCCCTCCGACGTCTGAGGGAGAAATGGCTGCGAACGCAGAAGCAGAGCCGCCCGACTCAGGGGGCGGGGCACAGGTGGGCCAAGGAGAAACAGGCGGTCCTGGTGCCCGGCCGGAAGAGGCAAAGCGCACCCCCCCTCTGCCGGACAGCGGAGCAACATCCAGCAGCGAAGCACCTTCTGCGGTTTCATTGTCTGCAGAGACAGAGCCAGCCGGGGCTGCCGGGGGTCAGCCCCAAGATGGGGAGAACCACCAGGAAATGATGCAAGAAGTAATCAAAAAGCTTGCTGACTTATCTACACGGCAAGACGCGCTAGAGTCCAAAGCTTGTGATATTCCACCATCAGCACCGTGGCGTCCCGTGGCCCCACCGGTCAAGTTAGCACTCAAAGCTCCTACGTTCCCGTCAGGAGAATCAGGCACAGTGCCTACAGCCCCTCCCTTCCCGCGAGGGGAGGTGCAGCCGTCGTTTCCATCAGCCCCGACGAAGAAGACTGACCCATTGCAAAGGAGATGGAATGGAGTTATCCGTGATGCAATCATTGAGGGTGATTGGCAAGCAGTGAATGCCCTCGCTTGCCCTGTACAGATACAAGGGGACACTGCAAAGTGGGAACCCCATGACTGGAAGATCTTGCAGCAAGCCAAGCAAACAGTCACCACGCATGGCTTGAGGTCTGAAGCTACACGAAGCATTCTGCAGTTTATCTTTACATCAGATGTCCTGTGTCCGAATGATTGCATTAGCATCGCACAGTTGTTATTAACCCCTTCACAGTTCCTGCTCTCGGAGCGAACATGGAAGAGGCTAGCACAAGAAGAAGCTAGCAAACATCAAGGTGACACACAAGACCCACTGTATGCACTCCAAGCTGACATGCTAACTGGGAGCGGAGCTTACGGGGCGATGGTGATGCAGCTGACCATGCCCGTAGTCATTCAACAGTTGTCACAGACTCTTGCCCACAAAGCCTTGTTGTCAGTACCTGAAAAGAAGAAGTCTCCCCCGTATGCAGCAGTCCGACAGGGGCTGTCAGAACCATATGGTCAGTTCATTGACCGTTTGTCAGCAGCCTTAAAGGATGCAACTGAGCTCTCTGAAGAGTTCCAAGAGCAAATGTTCCGAACACTTGCCTTTCAAAATGCTAATAGGCAAACTAAGACAATTCTTGCCACGCTGCCCCAAGGAGCAGGTGTAGACGAGATGCTCATACGTGCTACCCGTGCGGAACAGTCATCTCAAATGGCTGCTTTTACTGCAACACTGCACAATGTGCTGCTAACACAGGGACAAGTCATCGCCGCAGCACTGACCGGAGGGGCGCAAAGGAAAAAGGGGGTGAAGGCTGCTGGCCTACCTCCTGGTCCCCAGACAGGCAAAGTAACCTGTTTCCGATGCGGTGAAGAGGGGCACCTGAGGCGTACTTGCCAGAAATCGGTGTGGTGCCACAACTGCAATTCCGGCAACCATGCCACCATGGCATGCCGTCGTGCGGGAAACGGCCAGCACAGCGCGATGGGGTCTCGCACCAGGACACAAATGAGCGCCCCAAAGAGCCACGAGTCAAGTGCAACCCTGGTGGATTCCTTTACCAGAACCAGCCAGCCACCCGAGGGAGCCTTGGAGTGGACGTGGCAACCTCAATAGAAGTCACGCTGATGGACCGCCAGGTCACCCTGATCCCAACTACAGCCAAGGGCCCCCTGTCATCGGCCCTCGTCTGGGTGGCCTACTCATGGGGCGGTCATTGACCAGTCGGCAGGGAGTAGTGGTGCTCCCTGGAGTCATCGACGCCGACTACACCGGTGAAATTAAGATCATGGCCTACGCGCTGCAACCACCCATGACTATCCCGCAGGGCAGTCGCATTGCCCAAATCGTCCCCATTCCCCTAATGACCAACGGAGGAATCAGCAACAACAATGTCTGCGGAGACCATGGTTTTGGGTCCTCTGGGTTCGACATGTTTTGGACATTGAACTTGGCCCAGAGACCTCAGCGGCAAGTGATCCTGCCAAGGGGGGCAGAAGCCATCAAAATACAGCCGCTTTTCGACACAGGTGCTGACGTTACCATAATCAACCAAGCGGTATGGCCACCTGGTTGGGGACTGGAAAAACCAGCAGCCACACTGGTAGGGGTGGGAGGAACACAAATCCCCCAAGTAAGTGCGACCCCAATTACCCTAGAATTTGAGGACAATCAAACCATTGTGTGTCGCCCCTACGTTATGAAGCTGCCTCAGACCCTACAAGGCCTGATCGGACGTGACATCCTCACGCAGCTAGGCCTTGTGCTCACCACAGACCAGCATTTATGCTGATGGCCGCTGCCGATCAGGTGCCCATACGGGCTCTCACCTGGTTAACAGATGACCCTGTTTGGGTCGAGCAGTGGCCAGTAACAGGCAAAAGGCTGAAGATAGTAGAACAACTTGTTGCAGAACAGCTAGCAGCAGGACACATCAAGCCGTCGGTCAGCCCATGGAACACCCCCATCTTTGTGATCCCAAAGAAATCAGGAAAATGGCGCCTCCTTCATGACCTTCGCCAAGTGAATGTGCGCATGCAAGCTATGGGGGCACTGCAACCTGGGCTACCAGCTCCAACAATGATTCCAGAAGGATGGCAAATCACTGTAATTGACTTAAAAGACTGCTTTTTCACAATCCCACTGCATCCAAAGGACACAGAACATTTTGCCTTTACAGTGCCCACTAAGAATCGCAGTGAGCCTGCTAAGTGCTACGAGTGGGTTGTCCTACCCCAGGGAATGAAAAATTCCCCCACGCTGTGTCAGCTATATGTTGACTGGGCGCTCCATCCGATTCGACGACGTTACGCAGAAGCACTCATCTACCATTACATGGATGACATCCTGATAGCTACTGCCACAGAGTTCTCAGACCAAGAGATGCAGTGGGTCAGAGAACACTTGCATAAGACTGGATTAGAGATTGCCCCCAAGAAGATCCAGCAGACTGCACCATAAAAGTACTTGGGCTGGCTCATATCAGATTCACAAATTAGGCCCCAAAAGATCGAGCTAAACACAGAAATCTCCACGCTCCATGATGCACAATGGCTGTTAGGAGATCTGCAATGGGTCCGTGGGGTCGCGGGAATCACAAACGCCGACCTCGCCCCCTTCCTGCCATGGCTGCACGGGACGAACGCTGTCGAGCCTTGAGAATGCTCCCCAGACCAAGCAGCGGCTCTTGCCAAAGTCACAGATAAGCTACGGCACGCATGGGTATCACACAGAGAAGGAGTTCAATTTGCCATCCTTATCACCCTGATCAGTGCAGCAGGTTCACAAGCCATCATCCATCAATGGCAAAAGAAAAAGGGGGAGGACATCCGGATTCTCGAATGGATCTTCCCGCCGACTCAGCCACGCTTCAGACTGCAGTCCAGGGTAGAAATGGTGGCGTTTTTAATCCAAAAGAGTTGTGATCGAGTGGTGGAGTTGGACGGCAGAGAGGCAGAGGACATCAGTATACCAGTCCAAACAGGGGACTTGGAGTGGATGCTACGCCATGCGGAGGCACTGTAGGAAGCTCTGCTCGGATTCACCGGCGTGGTCCATAACAAGCATCCACAGGGAAGGCTGGCGTAGTTGCTGGGGCGCTATGAGTGGCTGGACTGCCCGCTGAATGTAGAACGGCCAGTACTAGGGCGCACAGTGTTCACGGATGCGGGGAGGAAGACAAAGCGGGCCGCCTGTGCGTGGAAAGAGAATGACCACTGGAAGACTAATGTCATAGCGGGAGAATCGGCCGACAGCCTGCAAACACTCAAACTGCACGCCGTGATATGGGCCTTACAACAGTGGTCAAAAGAACCGGTGAATGTAGTCAGCGATTCCCTGCGCCGTGATATGGGCCTGACAACAGTGGTCGAAAGAACCGGTGAATGTAGTCAGCGATTTCCTATATGTCGTTGGAGTAGCCCAACGGATCCATGATGCAGAAATCCGGCGTACCAGCAACAAACATTTGGGCAGACTGCTCATTACATTGGGGCACACCCTGCAACAATGGACACACCCCTACTGTATCCTGCACGTTCGAAGCCACCAGTGGAACATCGGGCTGGGAGAGGGCAATGCCTGTGCAGACGAGGCGGTGACCTGTGCCCCCATAGTGCATCTCCCGCCTGCGAACACTTTTGAGCAAGCCAGATGTAGCCATGATTTGTTCCACCAAAATGCAAAATGCAAAATCTCTGCAGAGACAGTTTAAGATCCCATTGACAGAAGCGAAAGGCATAGTGTGGGCTTGTCCCCGCTGTAGCCATCACGGCCCTGGGTTGGGTGTGGGAGTTAACCCCAAGGGTCTGAAAGCCCTCGAGCTCTGGCAAATGGACGTCACTCATGTCCCTGAGTTCAGTCGACAGCGCTATGTCCATGTAACAATTGACACTTTTTCATACTTCCTGTGGGCTACCGCTCAGACAAGAGAGAAGGCATTGCATGTAGAGCGGCATCTGGTCTCGTGCTTTGCAGTAATGGGGGTACCCAAAAAGATCAAAACGGACAATGGGCCAGCATACACTAGCAGTTGCCTAGCAAAATTTATGCAGCAGTGGGGTGTAGAACATATCACGGGGATCCCACACTCGCCCACTGGTCAGGCAGTGGTAGAGAGATCATAGGGGAATATAGCAGGCCCTTACAGGAATAAGTGTGTCATACCGTAACCCTCGAACGGGTTTGTGGGAGGGTCCCAGCCCAGTGCTATTTAACGGCTGAGGATATATGTGTGTTTCCTCCCCAGAAGGACCATTGTGGGTGCCCAGTAAGTGGTGCCGTGCTACGCATACAGGACCCCGAAGTGAGAAGGTGCAGTCAGCATCAGCTCCTGAGGAAAGTGACGCCACTACTTCAACAGCTGGAACTCTGGGACCTCTGTCCCGAGAAGCCTTGGGAGAGGCTGCAGACGTGGCTGAGTGAGGGAGCTGAGGACTTCCCAGATCCACCACTGTCCGTAGCAGGAGAAATAGCGAGACCCTGGGGTGAATGTGACAGCTGCCCTGGGTGGTTGCTAGTGACTTATGGTGGATGTCAGGGAACCCTCTCCAAAGGCAAAACCAAGAAGGGGAGTTGCATAAATTTTTGGGTATAGCACCAGACACAGAGGTAGAGTGAGAAATTGGTTTTTGACTGTCTTGAGACAGGAGCATTAGCGGACATTTTCAATCAGCTGTCCGCCCATTTAGATCAAGTGAAGGCAGTTAATTTGGCTAGCATCTATGTTTTTACCTGGTGCTTCAGCAGCCAGGGCTCACGCTATGTTGCATAAACTTGCTTGCTAAGAGAGGGATAAGTTAAACATAACTTCGCAGATGCTTGATAAGCTAAGCGCAGATGTTACTAGTGTTAGACATACAATATTACAAAATCGAACAGCCATTGATTTTCTACTACTAGCTCACAGCCACGGCCGTGAAGATTTCCAAGGTATGTGCTGTATGAATCTTTCGGACCACTCCGTCTCAATTCACAAGCACCTCTTTGACCTCCAGAGGGGCCTACACAACCTTCGGGAGACAGATGACCCTATTGGAGATTGGCTTAAGGGTCTGGGTATCACTGGATGGCTGCATACCTTGGTAGTAGAAGGCTGTCGATTGCTATTTGTAGTTATAAGCTGTTGCAGAAGTACCCCTGACAGGGCCTCAGGCTGAAGATAGGCTTGCAAGGCACCTGCTAGCCGGCAGCCTTGAACAGCTGTGGGAAAAGGTATACACTGGTCAGCTCCCCTGCTGCTTAGAGGCTTTCTCATGGGAAAGGGACGTGAACTTTGAAAAAGTATAACTTGGTGTAAGTGAACAATAAAAGGGGAGCACGATGTTCAAATCATATCGGTGTTCGTGTCGTGACTCTGGCTGGGTTCCCCTGCGCCTGGGACCCCCCCCTGCAATAGGCTTGTATGAGGAATAGTGTGGCCAGCAGGATCAGGGCAGTGATCATTCCCCTGTACTTGGCACTGGTGAGGCCATACCTCAAATCCTGTGTTCAATTTTGGGCCCCTCACTACAAGAAAGACATTGAGGTGTTGGAGTGTGTCCAGAGAATGGTAATGTAGCTGGCGAAGGGGCTGGAGCACAAGTTTTATGAGGGAGCGGCTGAAGGAGCTGGGAGTGTTTGGCCTGGAGAAAAGGAAGCTCAAGGGGGCTCTCTCCACAACTACCTGAAAGGAGGCTGTAGTGAGGTGGGTGTTGGTCTCTTCTCCCAGGTAAGAAGTGACAGGATGAGAGGAAATGGCCTCAAGTTGTGCCTGGAGAGGTTTAGATGAGATATTAGGAAAAATTTATTCATGGAAAGGGTTGTAAAGTATTGGAACAGGCTGCCCAGGCAACTGGTAGAGTCACTGTCCCTGAAAGTGTTCAAAAAACATGTGGATACTTGAGGACATGGTTTAGTGGTGAACATGGTGATACTGGGTTGATGGTTGGACTTGATGATCTCAGAGGTCTTTTCCAACTTTAATGATTCTATGATTCTATAAGTGTAGCAAGAAAATTCATGTGACTTTTTTTTTGTTATAAATGTCACCAGATCATATCTGAGTATACATGTTTTTTGAAAAGAATCCAGATTTATGTGGTAGAAAGAATGCAAAAAAAAATGCTCACCATACATATTTCTCATTTGTTTTTCTCCTATACCTGAGTATTTATGCAAAAAACAAATAAGGAAAAAGGAAGTTTCTACCTTACTGTAAATGGGCCAGTAGAGTTTGGGTACATGAAGACCTTTAAGTGGAACTGTAACTGCAGTTGAATTATTAGAATTACCAGCACATCAGCAGCAGAATTATCAGTTACATTTAATTGAAACAACATAAAACACTTACTAGCACATTATTATCTAAATTTAGGCCTTCTGGATGGAAATTCACAAAAAGGAACCAAGGGAGAAAAGCATCTTTGAGTTTTTATGCTATGCAATCATTAATTGATAGCAAAATGTTAAAATAATCCAAGCAGAGAAATAAAAATCCTCTTTCAAGGTGCTAGGCATCTCACTCTTCTATTGATTTTAATGGGAATTATTTTTATAAGAGCTGAAACTTAGCAATCATTTGAATCATGCTTCACTCAGCCTGATGAATCACCACAGATTTGAAAATTGCAACCTTGCATCTACAAGTCCTACCTTAGTGTCCAGTGCATTCACCTATCCTTTCATTGTGGGCTCACCTCCCAACTTCTCTTATTCAAAGCTACCCTTCCCCATTTTAGTTTGCAGAAACAAGTGCACTGTAAAAACAGCATTTCATAACTCCATGACAGTATGAGCAAAAAAGTACTACTGAAGCACAGTTATTAAAAGGTAAGGCACAGGCACATGCCCAAGAATATAATTTAATCCCCATTACTTTGTGAGAGAGTACCTCTCAAGCAGGAAAGCAAATTCCAGAACATATAAAACAGAAGAGGGGAATAATAAGTAACTTACCTTTTTAAACATAACTAATGAAATAACAGCAGATGCTGTGAAAAGTGCAGCTATGATTGTCATCATAATGCCAACAGGGATACTCTTATTAAGACTAGTAAGAGATGAAATCCACCCACTGAAGGAAAAAGAAAAGAAACTTGACTAGCACAGCACATGAACCATTCAACCACAGGTATCCACATCAAGGGAAGCTTTATAACATCCTGGTTCTGATCAACTGAATATTTTTGAAGAAAAACCCATGAAAATTATATATGAGCATATTTCTGTTCTATAAGATTTTACAGCTTAGTTGCCATTTTTCCCAATGCATGCAGTGAAACTATAAGGAAAATTTTAGCAAAGATGATTATCCTTCAGGAGAGCTGTGAAGAAATTAAGAGAGACATTAGAGTTGCTCATCAACTTTTTGGGGGTGTTTTTGGTTATACTGTCATTTCAGAATAATTTAAGACTACATAACTTTGTGGAAGAGAAAACATCCCTAAAAAGATAGCTTCTAATTTCTTAAAAAAGAAAACAAAAAATATGGCACACACAGAGAGCTTTTATGGGGGAAAATTAATTTCGCTGTAACCACACAGTGATGCTTTCTCAACTGTGGTTAATATAATTTTTTTAAGTAGATAGTATCAGATTAATTAAGAGAACAGATTGCTATATCAGTATTACTTCAAATATTTCCCCTTTCTTCAAATTTGAAACATCAACATAAACTTGAAGTCACAAAGAGCAGGTTGCCTTAATAAAAACAACACATTAAGACAGAAAAGATTCTTTCACCAAAAAGAGCAAAAAATTTCTGTAAACCCAAACAACCTTAAAACTTTCTTCTACTTGTTTCAAATTGCTTTGATACCCCCTATGTTCAATTGGACTCTAGCACAGAACTCCAAAATCAAAACTGCAATTAGCATCTGACGATGATCTGGCTATTTTTCATACCCCTTCCCCAAGTATCCTTAAAAGTACACATGCCATACTTGGAGAGTTGGTTCTCTAAAATCACTTTTTTACTTTGTTCATGTCAATCAAGGTATCTACAAAAAAGCAAAATAGCAGCTTTGAGAGCAAAACTAATTAACCAGGATTTTCCCTTATACTCCAGTTCTAAAGCAATGATGTTTATTTCTGCCTTACGTACATTTGGAGGTTAGCAGAAAACCTCTGATACACAGAAATGTCATTACCCAGGTACATTATTGCCAGTTATCATGCTGTCAGCTGGCTACTACAACCATGCTTTTTGTTAATTCAAATTTGTTCTTTTGGTTTTTTTTCCAAGAAGGGTGAGTGATTCCCAATAGCTTTTCCTTGTAAAATCTTAATATTAGACTTTGAAGCTTCAAATAAAGCTATATCTATGTCATACATGAAATCCCTATTTGTGCTTGGTCTTTGCATATTAAGTGCTTTAAATAATTAATTTTGAGTTAATTATTTTTAAATTGAATGTTACAATTAACCCATCAGCCCAGGTACAAAAATCCAGTTCCATTATCAGTGTTTCCATTTGTTTAAAGTTTATTAATAGAGTTGCACCCTTCCCAGTTAAAATTTTCCCAGTTAAAAATCACAAACTTGCCACTTTTCAAGCTACAAACCACTGGTACACCATAAGAGTTACCTTTCCTGTGTTTACTGTATACTTTTACAAGTGTTTTGAGGTGTGTTGGATGTATTTTAATACTTTTTGTAGGTGTTTCATTTGCATTTTGATTCCAAGGCCAACCCCCCCACCCAGTCTTAATAGCCAGCAGCTATTTTTAGCTACAGAGCCATTACTCTGCAGGCAAGTTCCATGGCAACCTGAATACCTGAATTTTAATGAAGGTATTGTATTCCCTTATCTCTAACTGATACCACCCCCCTTGACAACGATGAGCCATTGGTGGACGGAGATGATCCATCAAAGGGAAAGCACCAATCGCCTTGGACCGAAGGGGCGGGCTGTGGGCGGACTGGGGGCGGAGCAAAAGCTATAAAAAGGATGAAGCTGAGAGGCGGGCTCTCTTCTCTCTTCCCCTCTTGCTCTCTCCATACTAGCTGTGGGAGACATCGGTGCTGGGCATTAAAAGCCTTACCCCTTTTAAGGGGCTTTTAGTAATTTTTTTTAAGTCAACCCAGCACTGCAAGTTTTTTTCTCTATCTGAGGTCTAGTGCTGTCTCAGCCAGAAGATCTCAAATCCCTGCGCTCCTGGGGCATACCATCTACCGAGCCATAGGATCCCAAATTTTTATATTTTTTTTTTAAATTTCTGTAATTTTTCAATCTTTCTGTTTTCAGTAAATTAATCTTTTTAAGAGTTGTCTCATTTCTCACATCTACATAAAAAAGTTCAAGTAAAAGCTTATATATTTATAAGCATCAAAATGAAAAATCAACTATTACCAAATAAGAAGCTGACTTGGACAAATGAACTTTTCAAATACTATCAAAGATATAGCACTATATTCACCCAAATACATTGTTGATTAATTCTTCAAATTTTAGCAATAAACTTTATTAATAAGTATATTAATATCATTAGAAATAACAGATGAGAAAAAATAATATTCAAACAGTAAATTATTACAGCCTAAGTTATTCTCATTTTTTCTAAGTTTTGCTTATTTCTTTATCCTAAATATAGAGCAAATAAGTTCTCCACATACCACTAAAAGGGGAGAGGTAATAGATAAAAGAGCAGTTCAAAGTGGCTGAGCTGATTTTGGCTGGGGTAGAGTTCATTTTCTTCCCAGTGGCTGGTATGGGACTGTGTTTTGGATTTGTGCTGAACACAGGGTTGGTAATATAGAGATATTTTTGTTATTGCTGAGCAGGGCTTACACAGAGCCAAGGCCTTTCCTGCTTTTCATACTGCCATGCTGGCAAGGAAGTTGGGGGTGCATGGGAGGTGACATGGCTGGGACAGGTGACTCCAACTGACCAAAGGGATATTCTAGACCATGTGATGTCATGCTCAGTATATAAAGTGGGGGAAAGAAGGAGGAAGGGGGGGACGTTTGGAGTGATGGTGTTTCTCTTCCCAAGTAACCATTACGTGTGATGGGCCCTGCTCTCCTGGAGATGGCTGGACACCTGCCTGCCCATGGGAAGCAGTGCATTAATTCCTTGGTTTTCTTTGCTTGTGTGCGTGGCTTTTGCCTTCCCTGGTAAACTGTCTTTATCTCAATGCACGAGTTTTATAGCTTTTACCATTCTGATTCTCTCCCTAATCCCACTGGTGGATCAAGCAGCTGTGTGGGCCTTGAGGGCTGGCTGGGGTTAAACCATGACAATGGTTTACATTGAAAGACAAAATTTTGACCAGTCTAATAACAGAAGTATCTCACACTCTTGGGGATATGTTTCACATAATTTTTCTAGCTAAGAGCACTCCAAAAATGCTTTTTTGAGTGCTAAATGTAAGAATTCCAGTGAACGCAAGAATATTTTATCTTTTAAAAACATGAACTGGTTTGCAGTTGCTATATCAAATATGAGTGTTTGTCTTACAGACAGTACAATGCTACAGAAAACAGAATACTCACCAGTTTCCCCATCTTTGGAATCCTGCAGCTTGAAGTACATGTACAGCAAACTGACAGATATATACAAAGAAGAACACAAAGAACCTGAATGAACTGTCACTCCTGAAAGAGGGGGGGGGGGAAAATTAAAGCAGCCAGGAAATTTATTACTTTTTACAAATATTGTAGTACCAATCTAAATTTTTTCTGCATTAACTAAAGGAAAAGTGCTTTTATAATTTATTGATGGTGACTTGAAATACCAGTAATTCTGTGGTTTTGTAAAATGTTTATTTATAAGAGCTGTTGCTACTTCAATATAGTACTTTTGCCACTTGCACCTCTCACAGAGGTGAGAATAACATCAAGATACTATTCCTTAGTGTTCTGTTCAGCACACAGCAGGGTCTCTTAGACTAATACAACTTGTGCTACAATGCATAAAGAACAGAAGTCCACTCTACTTTTAGACTAAAGTTCACAGTGCATGATGGGAAGAAAATATTTTACTTGTAAGAAGCAATAAAAACTAATATGGAATTACTGTAACAATGCAGATCAGAATACTGAAGCAGTTGTTGTTTCAAAACAAAATATACAAGATATGTTTGCTGTTTAAATTGCTAAAATGTTAGCCTGTAAAAAATCCCCAAATAAAAACATAACGGCAGAATCTCAAAGACCTCAATGTATTACTATGAAAACTAATGACCGCATGATATGCTTTCTACCAAATTTCTAAAGGAACTAAAGATCACTTAAGTCACTGAGCAAGAATTTGGCAGTAATAGGTCTTTCTGCAGAAGGGAATTTGTTAATTTCCATTTATTCAACAAGTTCACCCTATTTCAGCTGAACAAATGATTGAAAATTGAATATGCAAGTAGTAGTTTTCCTTTTCCAAACAATAAATATTCACTAAGAAATGCTAAGGATTTACTAAATCTAAAACCCTGAAAGATAACATGACACTGAACTCCACCAAATCAGGAATAATAATTTCATATAAAAGAACACTACTAAGAGAGAACATGCAATATTTATGATGAAAATTAAATACTATCATTTTAAAATACTGGCAACTATCTGTATTTTTAATTTATCTCAATTTGTACCAACATTGTAACCAAAGTCATCAACAAAAGTTAGACTAGTAAATTACTCTTCTCATGTTTTAGCCTTAAGGGTGTAAGAATTTAGTGTACAAGCAAATGTAAGTTAGACTATACGATTCCTCAAAGATGTGTAGGTACAGCAATATCTTCTTGGCTAGCAAAAAGAAACATCTAATTTAGTCTAAAGGTTATGCTCAACTGCAATTTATGGCTATCAGTCTATCTCTAAAAAAAATTAGTGCATTTAAACTGAGAATATCCTGATTCATTTCAATCTGAAAAGGAAATTTTAAAAAAATACACCAAAAGTATGGGAATTTAGAATCTCTACATGCTGATTTTCACCCAAAAAAAGTTCAATTTTGCATTCAAACCAACCATTCTATTTTTCAAGACTAAGATACCACATGTCAAGTTTGTGAAGTTTTTCAAAATCCAGATTGCTAAAATCTAGGAAAAATACTGGAAGTTAATTAATATATACCTGATCTACTCATTTTTAAGAATATCAGCCTACTTCAATTACAGACACTACAGGTCACTTAGCAACATAAGATTTTTTAAGTCTAGAGTTTTATGAAGTTCATTCAGGAAGCCATCTATTGAAGACACCCTTAACTATTAACCTGCCCATGAAGGGATACAGATTTCATGAGAATTTTCCTTAAAACTGTTATCAGCTCAATACAAAATTAAATATTTCCTACAAGTACTATGTCAATGGTAGAAACTATAAATAGAATTGAACAGAATATTTTCAGTTGGAAGGGACCTACAATGATCGTCCAGTCCAACTGCCTGACCACTTCAGGGCTGACCAAAAGTTAAAGCATGTTATTAAGGGCATTGTCCCAAACGCCTCTTGAGCACTGACAGGCTTGGGGCATCAACCATCTCTCTAGGAAGCCTGTTCCAGTGTCTGACCACCCTCTCAATAAAGAAATGCTTCCTACTGTCAAGTGTGAACCTCCCCTGCCCCAGCTTTGAACCATTCCCATGCGTCCTGTCACTGGATCCCAGGGAAAAGAACTCAGCACCTCCCTCTCTACTTCCCCTCCCCAGGAAGCTGTAGAGAGCCATGAAGTCACCCCTCAGCTTCCTTTTCTCCAAACTAGACAAACCCAGTGTCCTCAGCTGTTCCTCACAGGACATTCCTTCCAGCCCTTTCACCAGCTTGGTTGCCCTTCTCTGGATGCATTCAAGGATTTTCACATCCTTCTTAAGTTGTGGGGCCCAGAACTGCACACAGTACTCAAGGTAAGGCCACACCAGCACTGAATACAGCAGGATCATCACCTCTTTTGACCAACTGGTTCTACTGTGTTTGACCCCAGGATGGGGTTTGCCCTCTTGACTGCCGGGGCTCACTGCTGACTTATACTGAGCCTGCTGCTGATCAGCACCCCCAGATCCCTTTCTGCAGGGCTGCTCTCTAGCCACTCCTCTCCCAATCTATACTTGTGCCCAGCATGACTCTGTCCCAGGTGCAGGATCTGGAACTTGGACTTGTTAAATTTCATGCCACTGATGGTTGCCCGGTGCTCCAACCTATATAGATCCCTCTGCAAGGCCTATTGCCCCTCAAGAGAGCAAACAGTACCTCTCAGTTTCGTATCATCAGCAAACTTGCTAATGGTGCATTCAACTCCTGCATCCAGATCATTGATAAAAATATTGAATAGGACCAACCGGCTTTAGAATTGAACCCTGAGGAATACTGCTAGTGAATAGTCACCAGGCAGATGTAGCTCCATTCACTACAAACCTTTGAGCTCTGCCCTTCAACCAGTTCTTCACCCAGCACACCGTGAACCTGCTCATCCCACAGTTGGACAACTTGTGCAGAAGGACACTGGGAGGGACAGTATCAAAGGCCTTACTAAAATCGAGAAAAACTACATCCACTGCCTTCCTTTCATCTACTAGGCAAGTGACATTTATCATAGAAAGATACCAAATTAGTTAAACAGGACTTTCCCTTTGTGAACCCATGTTGACTGTGCCTGATGATTGCATTGTTCTTTAAATACCTTTCAGCAGTACCCAGTATGACCTTCTCCACAATTTTTCCAGGAACTGAGGTTAGACTAACAGATCTGCAGTTCCCTGGGTCTTCTCTCATGCCGTTTTTGTAAATTGGAATAGCATTGTCTAGCTTCCAGTCAGGGGCTACCTCCCCAGACTCCCAAGATGTTTAGTAGATTATTGAGAGGGATCCTGCCATAACCTTTGCTAGCTCCTTCAATACCGTGGATCAGAGCCCCACAGACCCCATCAGGCCCCACAGACTTATGAACATTCAACTGATGCAGCTGGTCCCTTACAATTTCAGTGTCCACAAATGGAAAGTTAGTGTTACCACACTCACGGTCCTCTGACTCAGTATTATTAAAGACTGAGACAAAAAAAGCATTTTATGCCTCTGCTTTTTCTTTATCCCTATTACAGTGACCATCATCATCAAGTAGCGGTCCAATGTTTTCTTTAGCCCTCCTCTTGCTATTTACGTACTTAAAAAAGCCCTTCTTGTCTGACAAAACACTACCCAGTTTCAATTCTAGCTCAGCTTTGGCATTTCATGTCCTCTCCCTGCATATGAGAACCATGGCTGGGTAATTTTGCTGCTAAGCCTGAACTTTCTTCCAGAGATCATACAATTTCTTTTTCCTCCTGAGTTCCACAAGGAGCTCCCTGTTCTTCTGCCTCACTTGCTTGGCTTTTGACACAATGGAATTGCCTGCTCCTGCACTTTTAAAAGATAGTTCTTAAAAACTGACCAACACTTGCAGACCCATAAGCCCTCAAAATCAGGGTACTCTGCTAGGTAGCTCCCTGAATAGCTTAGAATTCTGCTCACCATTTTTCTCATTACACTGAAAATTTTAAACTCAACCATTTCATGGTCACTGTGGCCAAGACAACCACCAACCATCACATCTTCCATGAGTCCTTCTCTATTCACAAACAAGTCCAGGAGGGTATCTTTCCTAGTGGGCTCCCTGAGTCCTTGTGTTAAAAAGTTCTTTCACAAACTTCAGGAATTTCCCATCCTTGCTTGTCACAGCAATATGGTATTCCCAGTTGACGTCTGGGAAGTTGAAATCTCCTCATAAGGACAAGGGCTACCAATCCAAAGATTTCTCTTAATTGCCTATAGAATAACTCATCACTGCTATCATCCTGGCTAGGCAATTGTTAGTAGACACCCACTACATCTCCTTTGTTTTCCATCCCCCTACTCCTCACCCAGAGGGTCTCAACCACATCATCCCTAACCCTAAGGGCTGTACAATCAAACCTCTCCCTTACATACAATGCAATTCCTCCACCTGGCCTGCTCTGCTTATCCCTCCTGAACAGCCTGTAGCTCTCCATTCCAGGAGCCCAGTTGTGGGGCTCATTCCACCAAGTCCCACTGATACCAATGATATAGCTCTGGGAGCTGATGCTTCCAGTTAACCTTGCTTGTTTCTCATACTGTGTGAATTGATGTGCAAGCATTTCAGGTGCAGTCCCGGACCTTCAGTGCTCTCAGGAGCTAATGGTTTTAAAATATTTTAAAGGATATTCTGTGATATTCCTAACTATTGCAATCAGCATTTCAGATACAGCAATTGAATTAATGGTAAACGTTCTACTTGTTTCTAATGAAATTACGGTGAAGGATTATCTTAATGATAAACGAACAAATTCTGGAATGTCAATGCATTTCAACAAGTGAAGTATTTTTTTTAAAGATTTTAAATCAAGCTGAAGTTCTTACCTGAAAGCTCCATAAAGTGGTCTGTACCAGCAGACAAAAGAACAAGGGGTAAAAAGCAAGAACCAGAGGATACTCAATCCAAAATCAACCCCTCGTGTAGCATCAATGTAAAACCAGGCCAAACATCCAAAGATATTAAGAAACAGTGTCACTGTATGGACTGTAGAAGCATAAGCAAAGAAAAATCTTAATTAAATTATGTTCATATAATAAATTATTACAATTGTCAAAGTAATACTTAAACTGCATTTTTAAACAAAACATAAGCATGCTGACAATAAATCAATATCCTCTCTCAGTAATATGCTGATTTTTATAGTTTTCTAAGTTTCAGGTTAAAGTAAATATTCACAACTAAATGTAGTGAACATGAAAATTCAAGTAATATCAGGTGTATAGCAAGGAAAAAAATCTGTCATAAAATATTTTCAAACCTAAAATGATGAAAAAAGAGGCTTCTACAGCTGCAGTAACTGATACTTCTACAGTAATTACCGGATATTTGTACTTTTTTTAACATGCTAGTTATTTGTTTTCTCTTACAATCAGGCAAGTAAATGAGTGCAGGACTGTCACCCTTAATAATACAATACAAAAGAAAAATTTTCCAAAAAAACCCCCTGCTTTTAATGAAAAGCTCTTTGTCTTACATGTAATAGAGCAAAAAAATCAGCTAAGTAAAAATGCTTCTCAGTAAAACAAGATCTGCAAGAAGCTGTTCTAAATCCTTTAATACATATTGAATACTCAAATATTTCTTATAATATTGGTCCTAAACATCTGCTTTTTTGGTTCTCAGCTCTTAGCTCAGTACTGACATTTTTGCATTGGCAGACCTTGTTACAGGTTAACTACTGAATTTCTACTAAAGAAAATGCATTGGCATTACAAACTCATAGTTTATTTCAAATATATTTACCTCTTGGAACAAAAAAAAATACAACAGTAGTAAGCAACATTACAGCTACTACTTTCATGCTATCTGGCACTGTCAGGGACTGAAATGGTTCATGCCTTAAACATTGTTATGAAGTTTTGCCCATTATAGCAAAGACTGTATAAAGAAGCTACAACCACAGAAGACTCCCTGAAGAACTTTGGACTGTGAATTAAGCTGCCTAGATAAGATAAAGAGTACACACTATTGTTTAATCACCTCAGATCTAGGGTAAAACAAAAAAGGCTGAGGGAGAAGAATGCATCCACAGGAAAGCCAAACGCAGCAGAAATTCTTCCCTGGCTGAGTTTGGGGTAGGGGAGACCACAGCCCAAAGAAACCAGGTTTACACAGACTCTTCCCCCCCCCCCCCCCCCACCCCCCTTCTCCCAAAACAAGGGGGAGGAGGTTTCGGGTGTAACCTTTCGTCAGAGGCAGTGAACACCCATCCTCCCTTACACAAACCGGCCCGGCTGTGGAACCCCCAACCCCACAGGCCACATTGACGGGACATTCACATGAGAGGCAGCTGAGGGGGTGTCATAATCCATCAAAGATCCCCCGAAGTGCTCCCCAGAGACATTCCTGAAGCCTTGCACCACAGGATTGCATGTGATACAACAAACCCAGAGTCTGTTGTAAGAGACAATGGCAAACTCCCCCCACCAGGGAGGTGCCTGGGTTTTCCTACCTAGCCTGAACGTATATTAACCCATCGGATTCTATGCTTTTTGGGGGGACCCTCACCACCAAGAAAACCAGCTGGAGAGGATCAACAGAACATCGTTGGGATCCACAGATGGTGATATTTTCCTTATTCTGTTTCTGTCACTCTCTGTCCCTCCCACCTATTTTCTATTTCTTTCTCTTTCTCTCTCTCTCTCTCTCTCTCTCATATTTACTATCAAATCAAACCCATATATCGACATTGGCATATGGTCTCGTTTGCACCTTAATTTGGGCAGAGGCATTTCTAAGAACATTAATAAACGTATTGTTACAGGCACAAAAGTTAGTTCTGTCAGACTTAGAAGATTAACATGAATTTCTGTCTTTGTTCAGTGACAACCAGTGATTCAGAAGTGATTTTGCTATATCAGAGGACAGTTTCTATCCTTGTAGACCAGGATAAAATAGAGTATTTATGAATGAGAGTGCACAAGCAGCTCCTTACAGGAATGATTTATTATTTATCTCCAGATAAACATTCTAGTTATTCTACTGGAAGTTAAGGTTAACAGAAGAATCATAGAATGATTTGAGTTAGAATGGACCTTTAAAGATCATCTAATCCAACCCCCCTGCAATGAGCAGGTGTTACATCCCTCTGATTGTTTTTGTGGCCCTTCTCTGGACCTGCTCCAACAGGTCCATGTCTTTCCTGAACTGAGGAGTCCAGAGCTGGATGCAGTACTCCAGGTGACAAGAGAGAATAAAGGGAAAGAATCACCTCCCTCGACCTGCTGGTCACACTTCTTTTGATGCAGCCCAGTTGGCTTTCTGGGCTGTGAGTGCAAGCTGCCAGTTCATGTCCAGCTTTTCATCCACCAATACCCCCAAGTCCTAATTTGCAGGGCTGCTCTCAATCCCTTCATCCCCCAGTCTGTACTGATACCAAAGATTGCACCAACCCAGGTGCAGTACCTTGCACTTGTGTCGTGGTTTAATGCCAGCTGGCAACTAAGCACCACACAGCTGCTTGCTCACTCCCCCACGGTGGGATGGGGAAGAGAATCAGAAGGGTAAAAGATAGAAAACTCATGGGTTTGAGATAAAGGCAGTTTAATAGGGAAAGCAAAAGCTGTGTGTGCAAGAAAAGCAAAACAAGGAATTCATTCACCACTTCCCATCAGCAGGCAGGTGTTCATCCACCTCCAAGAAAGCAGGGCTCTGTCATGCATAATGGTGACTTGGGAAGACAAATACCATAACTGAACATTTCCCCTTCCTCCTTCTTCCCCCACCTTTATATGCCAAGCATGATGCCATATGGTATGGAATATCCATTTGGTCAGTTAGGATCAACTGTCCCAGTTGTGTCTCCTCCCAACTCCTTGTGCACCCCCAGCCTACTCACTGGTAGGGCTGTACAAGGAGCAGAAAAGGCCTTGACACTGTGTAAGCCCTGCTCAGCAGTAACAGAAACACCTCTATATTTTCAACCCTGTTTTCAGTACAAATTTAAAACACAGCTTCATAATAGCTACTGTGAAGAAAATTAACTCTACTCCAGTCAAAACCAGCACAACTTGGCCTTGCTGAATGTTGAGGAATACACGTAGTACAGGCAGCTCCATGTGCAAGCTGCAAATTGCGTCCTGGGTGGGAGGAAGTGGCTGGAGTCCTAAGCAATGAGCCATGGACTGGTGCTGACCCTTTTGCAAGCAGGGCAAACAGACCTGCTCTGGCCAGCCAGGTGGCCAGTCATCCAGAGACTGCAGAAGCCAATGAACAATGAGAAGATCCCAGCCTAAATATCACTATTGGATTGTGTGCACAGACTGTAAGGGTATAAAAGCCCAGTGATTCCTTTGGTTGGGGTTCCTCCCTGGAGGAATGCATTGTACCACAATTAAAGGAATCAGACATCTGAGACTGCTATGGGAAACTTAGGGTCAAGCTGGTAAGGTAAACATGTCTGACTGTGAGTGGGGTGTGTGTAGGGAGTCAAGCAGGGTACCCGTTTGTTCACTGGAACTGCCCACTGCGAAGGTCCTAGTAGTTAAAAGTCTCAGGTGGTGCGAGTGTAACTCCCAGAGTGCCTCCTGAATGGTCAGACAGGAATGTTTCCTTAACACTGAACCTCATGAGGTTCACATAGGCCCACTTCTTGAGCTTGTCCAGGTCCCTCTGGATGGTATCCTGTCCCTAAGGCATGCCAACTGCACCACTCAGCTTAATGTCATCTACAAATCTGCTGAAGGTGCACTTGATCCCACTATGTCACTGATGAAGATATTAAACAGTACTGGTCCCAATATGGACCCCTGAGGGACACCACTCGTCACTGATCTCCATCCAAACACTGAACCATTGACCACTACTCTCTGGATGCAACCATCCAACCAACTCCTTATCCACCAAATAGTCTACCCTTGAAATCCATCTCTCTCCAATTTAGAGAGAAGGATGTTGTGGGGGACCATGTCAAAGGCTTTACAGAAGTCCAGATAAATGACATGTGTAGCCCTTCCCTTGTCCCCTGATGGAGTCACTCCATCATAGAAGGCCACTAGGTCGGTCAGGCAGGACTTGCCCTTGGTGAAGCCATGCTGGCTATCCCAAACCATGTCTCTGTCCTCCATGTGCCTTAGCACAGCTTCTAGGAGGATCTGTTCTGTGATCTTCCCAGGCACAGAGGTGAGGCTGACAGGTCAGTAGTTTCTAGGGTCCTCCTTTCTACCCTTTTTAAAGATGGGTGTGATGTTTCCCTTTTTCTAGTCACCTGGGACTTCACCCGACTGCCATGATTTTTTGAATATCATGGAGAGTGGCTTGGCAGCTACATCAGTCAATTCCCTCAGGACTCTGGGATGCATCTCATCAGGTCCCAAAGACTTATGTATATTAAGGTTCCTCAGGTGGCCATGAACCTGATCTTTACTTACAGTGGGAGGGACTTTGCTCCCCCAGTCCCCATCCTGCTGTCCATCCACTCGAGAGTTGTGGAAAGAGAGGTTGCCATTGAAGACTGAGGCAAAAACATTGTTGAGTACCTCAGCCTTCTCCTCATCTGTTGTTACCAGTTTGCCAGCCTTGTTCATTGGGGGGTACACTTTCTTTGACCTTCCTTTTCTGGCTGACATACCTGTAGAAACCCTTTTCACTTTTCTTTGTGCCCCTTGATAAATTCAGCTCCAGCTGTGCCTTGGCCTTCCTGATCCCATCCCTACACAACCAGACTGTATTCCTATACTCTTCACGGGATACCTGCCCTTGCTTCCCCTGCCTGTGCATTTCCTTCCTGCCCTTTAGTTTGATCAGAAGATCTTGACTCATCCTTTCTGGTCTCTTGCCTTCCCTGACCAATTTCTTACACTTGGGGATCAAGAGATCTTTTGCTCTACTGAGAGAATCCCTAAAGATCTGCCAGTGCTGTTCTGCTCCCTTGTCCCTGAGGGTAGTTTCCTAGGGGGTCCTATTGACTTACTCTTGGAAGAGCTGCAAGTTTGCTTTCCTAAAATTACAGGTCCTAACTTTACTCTTCACCAGATCCATATCCCTCAGGATTGTGAACTCCACCAGTGCATGACTGCAGCCCAGGTTTCCTCCAATCTTGATATCCCCAATAAGCTCACTTGTGTTTGTGACCATCAGATCCAGTATTTCATCCCCTCTGGTAGGGCTGTCTATTATCTGGCTCAACAAGTTATCCTCCATGCATTCCAGGAGTCTCCTGGATTGCCTACAGTTTGCCATGCTACTTTTTCAGCAGATGTCAGGGTGGTTGAAGTCCCTCAGCAGGATGAGAGCCTGTGATGCCTCCTGCAGCTGGAGAAAGAAAGCTTTATCAATAGGCTCCCTTTGACCAGGCAACCTGTAGTAAACACCAATCAAAAGGTTCCCTTTGTTGCCTCGGTCTCTGATTCTTACCCATAAGCTTTTGACCTGCTCGTAGCTGTTCTTCAGACAGCTCTTCACAATCTATGCATTTCTTGACAAAGAGGTCAACCCCTCCACCCCTCCTTCATCTCCTGTCCCTTTTAAACAGCCTGTAATAGCCAGAGATCTGCCAGGATGAACCACGCTTCTCATAGAGATATGATGGAACTCCGTTTATTCTATTGTCAGACCCATAGTTATACTCTAATTCCCCAAGCACGCATAAGCAAGCTCCATACTATTGGGTTACAGCTACTGTTCACGCAGCCTTTAATAGCAAGCGATTGGTTACAGATTAATATGCACGCGACTAACTAACATAAGTCTTTATCTTTCTATGGTCATCATCCCCCTCTGCAACATCCTGTTGGCTTGCCACATCAGCATTGCTCCTCTCTTTTTTCCCTAGTCAAGGACAGTTCACTAATATAGCTTGGATTGTGCACATACACGTCCCTGTTCACTCAGCCATTTCTCTACAATTCCCCCTTTTTCTTCTTGCACAAGCCAAGCCCGATTAACAACGTTCTCTAAAGCCTTCCATATACACCCAAAAACACAACAAAATATCCTGAGCATGATAAATGCACACTGCCTAAAACTTCTTGTCTCAGGCACTTGATAACATTCTCAGCATAAACTACCTCACTCGTCTACATTCCAACTTCCCCTAGTAAGCTCTTCCCCACAGCCCCCACAGCACAAGCGCAAGCACAAGCTATTATAACAGCGTAAACAATTTCTGCGGTGATTAGCATGCACACTCGGTGACTGTTCCCAGACTCCGAGTGGTCGTCCAGATGTGAGGTTGTCAGCCACCAAGCGAAGGTTCACTTCCCAAAGGTTGGGAACATCCGCTGTACGTGCCACGTCCTGGCTCAAAGTCGGACACGCACTCGATGGAGCCGCTTTTGTCGACAGCGGGACTGGGAGCAGGCTTGGTGCATCTACTAGGAACCCATATTGGTCTGGTATCTGTAGAAACACAGCTATAACCTCGACCATTAAATAACAATGGAGCTGGCCCCCCCCCCCCCCCCCCCCCGTGGGTCTTTATAACAAATTTGTACCCCTGGGGTGGCTTGTAACCTAATATGGCTGTTATGTGTGACTACGGGGGGTGGAGTGGAGGGCTCGACTTGAGCCCCTTCCTGTAGTTGCAGGGCCATCTGGGCCACACCCTTTTGGGACTCAGTGGGACCCTGTTGTGGCTCCTGCTTTCGATTGAGCTTTTCTTCCATAGAAGACAGAGCACAATCAAAGTGTTGTTTCATTTGATGCATTGCCTCTTCTACTTGATGAGCCCATCTTTCCAAGGCTTGTGGGTTCATGCAAGATCCTGGGGGATGAGCAGGTAGCTCATTTGTCGCCTCTGTCATCGGTACGTCATCATCTGGCAGAGGAACAGTCTGTGGCTCCGGCAGAGAAACAGTCTGTGGTCCGGGATGAATCTCTGCTGGCAGCGGAGGTGGGAGGGGGCAGGCAATCAGGGTAGAGGCACGGCTGACAAGAAGGACTGCCCGTTGCTCCACCCATTGACTGGTCAACTGTAACTTCCACATTTGCCTCCAGTTTGCTCTGAGGCGCGGTGGAGGTAACTTCCTCTTTTGGCTCTGATTGCAAGAGCTCTTTCTCCCACTCCCGCAGGAGCTCACTGACAGTCTGAAAGTGCTTCTCTGCTTTCTGCCCTTTTATCGCGCTCGGGCTTTTAAACAGTCCACTCAGCCCCCCACGCTGTGTAGTTCGGGCAGGAGTGACAACCCCAGCCAGTGTTGCAATTGCCTCCACTGCAGCCGCGGCTACTTTCCATTCGGCTTGCATATTTTTCAAGGTATTTATAACAGTTCTCCAGGTGGGCCCTAAGTTTGTCATTTCTTTCCCTTTTCCCTGGATAGTACAGTCCCACAGATGATCCCCTACTTCCCTCCACTCAGCTGCATCGAAGAGGAGGGGGGGCACTTGCAAATGTCCATGCTCTCGCGCCCATAAAATGAGCTTAGATCCTTTTCCTTGACCTCCTCCCCTTGCTTAGCGAGGACACTGAGGAGTAATTTCTGTGCTGCTGCAAACTCTAAATTCATGCTAGCAGGGTATCACGGAGGGAAGGTAGTGACCCTTCTTACCGGCCTCACCGACGTCCTTTGACTCGCGGTCAACACTCTCCGCCTGCAGTATCTCTGTCGCTCGTTGTCTTCACCCTTCTTTCAGTGATCAGCGAGCGTATCTTCCTCTGAGGAACGGTCCCTGGTCGGGCTCCAGAAATAGCCAGAGATCTGCCAGGATGAACCACGCTTCTCATAGAGATATGATGGAACTCCGTTTATTCTATTGTCAGACTCATAGTTATACCCTAATTCCTCAAGCATGCATAAGCAAGCTCCATACTATTGGGTTACAGTTACTGTACATGCGGCCTTTAATAGCAAGCGATTGGTTACAGATTAATATGCACGCGACTAACTAACATAAGTCTTTCTCTTTCTATGGTCAGCATCCCCCTCTGCAACATCCTGTCAGCTTGCCACATCAGCCTTGCTCTTCTCTTTTTTCCCTGGTCAAGGACAGTTCACTAATATAGCTTGGATTGTGCACATACACATGTCCCTGTTCACTCAGCCATTTCTCTACAGCCTGTAGCCATCAATAGCTGCTTCACTGTTGAAGAATGGTTAGAGGATCAGGGACATGGATCATTGATAGAGCTGTAGGGTACAGATCAATAAAAGAGCTGTACAAGCAAATGCCTGCATGAGAAAATGCCTGCATGAGAAACAAGCCTGAGAACCAAAAGGGAGTTTTAAGGAGGTACAGTGCTGTGCTGATAAGATGCACTGACCATGAGAGGGGAGGAAGAACTTTGATTTCTCAAGTTAAAACATAAATAGTAGAAGCTTGCCAATGTAGTCTTTTATCTAACCCAATTATGTAGAAACAAGAATGCGCTTTCATAAGTTTAAGCCAATCAAGAACTGACAAGCATGTATACTCATACTATATAAGTGCCCTTGTATTACCAATAAACGAAGCTTGCTTTATCAATCACACTGATTGTCTGCATGTCTTCCCTTGCCGAAGTCAGCAAGATGGCGCCCGAGCAGGGACTGGCACTTCGTTTTCTTGACTAGGCGGGAGACCGAAGAGGCACCAGTAGCAGCGACCGGAGGGCGGAAGATCGGCAGCTGCAGGCAAGCACCTGATCTGTGCCTGGACTGACCTAACAGAGGGGTCCGCCGTTCGGCTGACAAGGGCTAAACTGAAAAGGCTGCATAACTCCTGTCGACAGGGACAGCGGTAGGACGCAGACAGCGGTAGGACGCAGGTATGGAAACAGAGGTGGCCCTTGATTTATTTTTACGCTTTTTAGAAAAGCGGGGAGTTAAGGAGATAAACCTTAATAAGGAATTGGCAGGGTTAGTGGAGTTTGGAAAAGCAAAAGGGTATTTTAAAGATTCAAGGTCACTGTTTCATGAACAGCAATGGAGAGAGTATGGTGAGTGCTTATGGAATTTAGTTATAGATGAGAATAAGGAAGTTAAGAAGTTAATGAAACCATGGAGAGCAGTTACTAATTGCCTAAAACAATATCATGTTGAAAAACAGGTAGCAGCAGTTGCTACGGCTCATTTAGAAGGCAAAGACCCTCCACCTGGCATGATGACACTCGGGAGTGATTATGTTCCCATGCCACCGATAGGGTGCCCCGTAGCTGTTAAACCCCTTACAGATCAGACACCGTATGTTGTACCTACCGCACCCCTGGCAGAAAAGAAAGATGAGTTACCAGAAAGCGACAAAAAAGAGTTAGAACAAGAAGACGCTAGATGTTGCCAAGAGTTTGCTGAAAAGGAAAATTGCAAAGCATGTAACAGTCCTAAGTCACGAATTAACCGAGTTGACTGGGGAAACATAGTAAGAACAGCCCTTGAGAATAAAGACTATGAACTCGCAGAAGCGATCGGAAATCCATTTGCCTTCCCAGTAATATATCAAGCAGGCGGGGGGGGGGGGGGGGGGGAGGGAATAGTAGGAGAATATAGACCTGTAGACTGGAAATTATTAACTCAGTTACGGAGCACGATTAGTGAGTCAGGACTGCACAGTGAACCAGCTAAGCAAATGTTAAACTACGTGTGGGGGAGTGGAATTCTTTACCCAGAAGATATTAAAACCATCGTTACAATGATTATGACCCCATCACAAATCATGCTGTGGCAGGCGCATTGGAATAGGCTCTGTGACGCCTCTGCTAACGTACCCCGTAACCAAGGGGATCCCTTGCATGGGGTCACCGTAGAACAGCTTACAGGATCCGGTCAGTTTGCCAGAGTGGAAATGCAAGTGCAAGTGGGACCAGAGGTATTATTAGAAGCTATGCGGCTTGCGCAGCAAGCCATCAATTATATTAAAACAACACCCCCTCAGCCCTCCTACCTGTCGATCAAGCAAGGAAGGGATGAGCCCTTTTCAAGTTTTGTCGACAGAGTTACTAATGCTATACACAATTCAGATGTACAAGACTTTATGAGAGGACCATTATTAAGACAGTGTGTAATGGAGAATTGTAATTCTGCCACCCGATCCATATTAGTTACATTGCCAGCAGATGCAGCGGTAGAGCTGATGCTAGATAGAATGAGCCGAGTGCCAGTAGGGCCACAGGCAATGCTAGTGGAAGCTGTCAAAGATTTAGGGAAAGATCTAATGCACACCCAGACTCAAGCTTTTGCAGCCCTCGCTCCCTTGAAAGGGGCAGAAGCACCAAGAGGCGGGTACTATAATAAGCCTAAAGAAGTCAAGTGCTTCTGATGTGGTCGCAAAGGACACATGAAACGGCAGTGTCAGGTCCAACAAGTATGGTGCCATAATTGCAATATCAATACTCACTCCACGGAAGCCTGCCAGAAAAAGCCGGGAAACGGGAGACTGAGCGCGAAGGGTCGCGGTGCGCTGACACCAACAGCGGCCCCAGCAGTAGCGATGCCAGTCTCCGCAGCTCCCTACAATCTGCCGAGCGCCTTCGGCCGGCAACCCGAGGAAGCCTCAGTTTGGACCTGGCAACAGCAATAGATGTGACTTTGATTGACGACCGACCCCAGAAGATTCCAACAGGCATCAAAGGGCCCCTAGTCATCAATGGGCAGTGCCATGGAGCTCTGCTGTTAGGTCGCTCTTCTAGTAGCATGAAAGGGCTTTTTATATTGCCCGGCCTAATTGACAAAGACTATAAAGGAGAGATTTGCATCATGGCTCAAACTCACTTTCCACCTGTGCACATCCCAGCACATAGCAAAATTGCTCAATTAATCCCTCTGCCTCACCTGACTGCAGCTATAGCTGAAGAAGCGCCGGGAACGAGAAATTTTGGTTCAACTGGGAGTCTCACTCTTCTTACCCTCCCGCTAGCTTGGCGGCCAGTTGCTACTGCCGTGTTCACTCATGGCAGTGATTTCATAACATTATCTGCTCTCTTAGACTCTGGAGCAGACTTAACAATAGTGGCCAATTCATGCTGGCCTCAGCATTGGCCCCTTCAACATGCAGCAGGAGGAATCGAAGGTGTCGGAGGCACTGCGTCAGTACAACGCAGCCGGGATCGAATTCAAATCATACTAGATGGACACACTGCATCTGTTATAGTCACAGTGATGCCTCTGCCTGAGAAAGTTAATGCTTTAATAGGAAGAGACGTGCTCAACCAGCTGGGTTTTGTGTTAACCACTGAGCTGCCTTTTTGATAGCGGCCGCTGCATTGACTTTCCCAATAGCCTTGCACTGGCTTACTAATGACTCAGTGTGGATCGAGCAGTGGTCGCTCAAGGAGGAAAGTCTGCAGCAAGCCCATGCACTAGTGCATGAACAGTTAAACCAAGGACACTTGCAACCATCTACGAGTCCATGGAATACTCCCATCCTTGTAATCAAGAAGAAATCAGGAAAATATTGGCTGTTGCATGATTTGCATGCCATTAATGCTCAAATGCAAGCCATGGGGACCCTGCAACCTGGTCTTCCCAATCCTGCAGTTGTACCTGAGAACTGGCATTTACTAATAGTAGACCTAAAAGACTGTTTTTTTTCTATACCATTGCATCCTAATGACATGCATCGTTTTGCCTTTACCCTCCCTGCTATAAACAGGGAAGGACCTGCCTCTCGATATGAGTGGACGGTGCTTCCGCAAGGAATGAAAAACAGCCCCACCTTGTGTCAGATGTATGTTGATGCTGCACTGAAGCCAGTTCGAATGCAGTGGCCAAAAAACATCATTTATCATTACATGGATGACATCCTTGTCGCTCAGCCAAACCCAATCACCCCCCAACAAGAACTCTTGCTCACCAATCAGCTAAAACAGTATGGCTTGATTGTCGTGCCAGAAAAGGTTAAACGTACACCTGTTTGGAAGTACCTAGGGTGGAACATCACCGAAGCACGAGTCAAGCCACAGAAGGTGACAATTCAAACCAATCTCAAGACCCTGCAAGATGCACAAAAGCTCATGGGTGACTTGCAGTGGCTGCGACCAGTCTTAGGCATCAATAATGAGGACCTAGAGGTAATGAGACCCTTGCTGAGAGGGACTGATCCCTCTTCGCCAGTTTGGCCCACACCACAGCAAATTAATACTATCCAGCGTATCAGTACTGTTATTGCGGATAGAGCAGTTGATTGAATGGACACTGATCTTTCTGTCGACTTTACTGTCCTCCACGGAGAGAGTCAACTTATCAGTGCACTGACTCAGTGCAAAAAGAAAAAGGGGGAGCAAGTTAGGGTGCTAGAGTGGATGTTCACAAGCCTACAGCCCAAAACAACATTGCAACAAAAAATCGATAATGTGGCAGAATTGATACAGAAGGGCCGCAACCGTATAATACAAGTCACTGGGCAAGAGCCAGGAACGATCTACTTGCCAATGAAAAGAAATGAGCTTGAGTGGTATCTGCAACATTTTCAAGCCTTGCAAATTAGCTTGTTAAGCAATGCCCAGCAAATTGAAGTACAACCACTTAAGGCCCCAATACTGAAATGGATGACACAGCATACATGGATTCAGATTCCCAAAAGGAGCAAACAACCACTACAAGAAGCAGTAACAGTGTTCACCGACGCTGGAAAGAAGTCCCGACGAGCAGCTGTGATGTGGCAAGTTCAAGGACAATGGTGTCACCAGATACTAGAGGCTGAACCTGGAAACTCTTTGCAGACCCTTGAATTAGCCGCAGTGGTCTGGGCGTTCAAGCGATGGCTGACCGTTAAGCTTAATGTAGTGACAGACATTATATGTTGCTGGCACTGTGGAGCGGATAGAGGATGCTAGGATAAAAGACATAAGCAACAGACGCCTGTTTGAACTACTGCCCCAGCTCCAAGCAGCCATTGGTCAGAGAACGTGTGCCTATGCTATAATACACATTAGGAGTCATCAATGGACAGAGGGCCTGGGCGAAGGGAATGCCTATGCAGATCAGTTAGTCTCTGTGACAGTGCCATTAAGTGAATTTGCAAAAGCACGGGAAGCCCATGACACATTCCACCAGAATGCCAGAGGTCTTCATAGACAATTTGACATCACCATGGAAGAAGCCAAAGGAATAGTACGGGCATGTCCTACATGTAGTCATCATGGTCTGGGTCTCGGTGTTGGGGTTAATCCCCGAGGCTTAGGCCCGAACGAAATATGGCAAATGGATGTGACCCTGAGTTTGGCAGACTGAAGTACGTGCATGTCACCATAGATGCAGCAAATTTATACGGGCATCAGCGCAGACAGGTGAAAAGGCCTCTCATGTGATTCTACATCTGACCAGCTGCTTCGCTGTGATGGGCGTACCAGAACAGATTAAGACAGACAATGGTCCCGCTTATACTAGCGAGCGGCTCCGCAAGTTCTGCCAGCAATGGAGTGTGCGGCACGTCACTGGAGTCCCTCATGCACCCACAGGGCAAGCTATTGTAGAGCGAGCTAATCAAACGCTGAAATTATATCTAGCCAAGTTCAATGACATTCCAGATGTGCAGGAAAAATTAACTAAAGCTTTGTATGTATTAAATTACTTGTGTTTGTTTGGAGATAGTGACACTGCACCTGCTTATCTCCACAGTGGTATTGTGGAAGCAAGGAGGAAAGTAACAAAGCCTTTTTATGTGATGTATAGGCACCCAGCTACAGGGATCTGGCAAGGGCCCGCTGAGGTTCAATATTCAGGTAGAGGTTACATGTGTGTGCTTACCCCAGCAGGACCTCTGTGGGTACCCAGCCGCTGGACTCGTGCTGCGACAGAGCCTGCAGTGAACAGCGCCAACCCTGGATCCCGAAGTGCATCAATGTGAGGTGGAAAGGCTGAAAAGGGCTGTTGTGCCCTATGTATATAGACTGCAAACCTTACTTGGGATAAGGGCTCACTTTATATCACCAGAAAGATTAGCAGAGTTGCTTGCATATGATCCATTTGAGCCAGGTATAAATCCTGATCCCCGGTTTAGTCAAAAACAGAGATTGTTTTATCTGTAGTCGTGTGAACTGTAGGGCTTGGGTTAAAATACTTTGTGGTTGTTGTAATAGAAGAATTTGGGTACACCAAAGAACCTTAGTCCCTTGCTGCACCAGCTGCTGGCGCGACCGAGAGAATTGGTTCCAAGCCTTGGAAAATTACACTGGCTGCTCAGTCGAACAATCTTTGCCTCTAATTGAAAGCATAGCTACACGACAACGCTTGTTGATTGTGTGGCAGTGTCAGCAAGGTATAAGGTGGTTAGAAGAGTTTAAAAGGACCTGCATATTAGACCTACAGTGTGGAAAGGAAGTCAGCATTCCTGTCTCACATGAAGTGTTAGAAAATGAGTGGGATGCACAAAACCGCAGGTGGAAAAATATTGTCTCGGTCTAATACTCATCATCGCTAATGCTTGCTTGATACCCAGCTCCCAAGCATGGGTCCCAGTGCAGCCCAAGACGAATATTTGGGTTACTCTGGCTAACCTAACCAAACAGAGTGCTATCTGCCTATCTCTTTCTTCTCCTGGGAATCCGTTTTCCACTTGTTTAGTAGGGTTGCCAACAGATGCTTGGCCATGTCTGACCCGTACCCCGACCTGTAATGTGACTAATTCATTTGTCACAGTCAACAATTGGGATCAGTGGGTACCCTACTTACCTATTGCCCCTGCTGAACAGCAAGAGCTAGAGTTACTAGGATCTGTAAAAGCAGATGCCTGTGTTATGTTTAATTGGACAAGTAAGTCATGCAAACAAGAAAACTGCAAGATGCCTCCCACTAATGTAAACTCCACTCTACCAGTGTATCGCAATAGTTCCATTTGGTGCAATTACACTGCTACAAAGCTGTCTGTATCTACTAACTCTCCTCTAGCTTTGCCATCTGGTTGCTTTTTAATTTGTGGTGATCGAGCACGGTCAGGAATTCCTTCTCGCTTAAGAGGTGGACCGTGTACAATTGGCAGGTTGTTGTTGCTAACACCAAATACATCAACGATATTGCAAATGACCCGACATCACCGGGTAAGGCGTATGGCTCATCAGTTTACAGCTGAATGCCGAGATAATGTTAAATTTTGGTCCCCAGCAGCCATAATAAGTGCATCTTTTTTAGCCCCTGGAGTTGCTTCTGCCGGAGCCCTTGGTATATTAAACAAGCTAGGCTGTTGGCTTGCTAAGCAAACTAATGCAACGTCAAAAGCATTATCAGAGCTTTTAGTAGATGTAGATTCAGTGAGGCATGCTACCTTGCAAAACCGAGCTGCGATTGACTTTCTGTTGTTAGCTCATGGACATGGTTGCGAAGATTTTGATGGAATGTGCTGTATGAATTTGTCCGATCATTCCCAATGGATTCACAAGCAGATAAGTGAGTTACATCAATTAACCACACAATTACAGAAAGAAGACGGTCTCGGCTTAGAAGGATGGTTAAAGTCACTAGGTTTAGGACCATGGCTAGTTTCACTAGTGCAGCACTTGATTACTGTAGGACTAGTAATATTATTAATAATAGTGTGCTTACCTTGCCTGTGCCAATGCTTGCAAAAGATGATATACAAAGTTACTACATCTGTAGCCAATCAAGTATTGCTTGTACAAAAAGAAAAAGGGGGAATTGTTGAAGAACGGTTAGAGGATCAGGGACATGGATCATTGATAGAGCTGTAGGGTACAGATCAATAAAAGAGCTGTACAAGCAAATGCCTGCATGAGAAAATGCCTGCATGAGAAACAAGCCTGAGAACCAAAAGGGAGTTTTAAGGAGGTACAGTGCTGTGCTGATAAGATGCACTGACCATGAGAGGGGAGGAAGAACTTTGATTTCTCAAGTTAAAACATAAATAGTAGAAGCTTGCCAATGTAGTCTTTTATCTAACCCAATTATGTAGAAACAAGAATGCGCTTTCATAAGTTTAAGCCAATCAAGAACTGACAAGCATGTATACTCATACTATATAAGTGCCTTTGTATTACCAATAAACGAAGCTTGCTTTATCAATCACACTGATTGTCTGCATGTCTTCCCTCGCCAAAGTCAGCAAGACTTCATCCCACCAAGTTTCAGTAATGACAACAAGGTCATAACTTTCTAGCAGCATGGTGGCTTCCACCTCCTGTTTGTTGCCCATGCTGTGTGCATTGGTGTAAGGGCACCTCAGCTGGGCTGTCAACTGTGTCACCTTCCTAGAGAAACACCCTTTAATTCCTTTGAGATAATTCACTTGGGTTTCCCTGTTGGTTCTTATTACCTCAGAAGCCCCTGGCTCATCTCCATAAGACTTCAAGTGTGCTCTAGTGTACCCAGTACATCTTAGAGCAACAGGCTGATGTTCCTCACTAGCCCCCCATCCCTCAAACCTTGACGCATCATCCCACAGCTTGCCATGGGCAAGCCTGATATTATCCCCCTCCCTTTTCATGTCTATTTTAAAGCTCTGTCAATAAACCCCACTAGCTCGTGAGCAAAGACTCTCTTCCCTGTTTGGGAAAGGTAAATCATCCGACACCAGCAGGCCTGGTGCCATGTAGGCTATCCCATTATAAAAAACCCCAAAATTCTGGTGATGACACCAGCCACGAAGCCATGTATCAATAGCCTGGGCCCATCTGTTTCTTCCAGTATTGCTGCCTGAAACTGGAAGGATAGAGGAAAAAATAACCTGTGCTCCAGATTTCCTTGCCAACTGTCACAAGGCCCTGAAGTCTCTTTTGATTGCTCTTGGGCTACATGTTGCAGCTTTATCACCACCCATTTGGAAGAGCAATTATGGGTAATAGTCTAAGGGCCATACCAGGCTAGTCAGTTTCCTAATGATGTCTTTAACTGTTGGGGGTTAGGATTTTTCCTTTTGTTTCTTTCTCTCATGGAATTTTGTCCCATCTGTTGCAAAGAGACAATAAAGACCAGTACTTAAGAGAGACAAAAGAAATGGCCATGGTGGGGGAAGGGTGCAGCTGGCTACTTTCTTACCTGGGGGGTTTTCTTTTTGGAAGGGCAAAGATACCACGAGATTTTGGCCAGGGGAGGTGAGGGGCTGGGCTTGGCTCCTTGGTCTCTCGCTCTCGACATTGGAGGGGAAACAAGCTGCGGTTGCTGTGGGGAGAATTCGCCACCACTGCAGGGTTCTGTTGCCTGCTGCCTTCTCCTAGTGTGAGTGAAGCTCTGCTCGCAAGAGCAGCCATTGCACTGGGACCTTATTAACACGTGAACTCACTAGAAAGGAACCCTCACCACCTGCTCGGGTGCCTCAGGGGAAAATCCGGGACCCCAAGCCTCTCCCCCCTCTGAGGGAGTCTCTCCCGGCCGTGTTAGGGAGCCAGGCTGCCACTGCCCAGCCCCCGCCGTTCCTCTGTCACTGCTCCGGGTTTTTCGCTACACTGTAACCCTGCCCCCTCCACCTACCGGGACACCCTGTGGCTCCTGCTACAGCTGTGGAGTTTCTGATACATTTTGTTTCCTACTCTGGGGTCTGCTCATCCCTGCCGTTCCAGCTTGCTGCTTCTGAGGCTCCTGCTACAGTTCATTTCACCATCCGGAGGGGCACTGGGACCGAATGCCCCCCCCCGCCCCCACCGCATGAGGTTGTAAAGAAAGCCCCTTTTCCATCTCCTCGGCTGGCTGTGCCTGCCATTACCCACATGCAGAGAAGCGGCCGAAATTGTGCCACAGCGGTCCCTGCAGCCGTGGGAGAATCATCGCACCTGCCCTGCCTGGCAGTGACAATCAGCAAGCAGGGGTATACAAGCATTTCACACTACAGGTGGTTTTCACTAAACAATCAGATCTCCCTGTGGTACACAACGTGTTGTTCCATCTTTCTGCATTACCCACCATGTGCAACCAGGTCCCTGAGCAAAGACAATCCCACAGATGGGTTTGTCTGTACTCGAGGCAGAATTTATCCACACAGTCTTTCCTAACAGACCTCTGACATGCACTACTGGGACCTTATCTCCGTCGTATGCAGGGATTCAGATTGGGCTGGACCCACCCTATTGGTGGAACCTCGGGTGTTAACTAACCAGGTGGCCTTTGCCAGATACTGTTTCCAATTTTTGAAAGTTCCCCCACCTAGTGCCTTCAAGGTGGTTTTCAACAATCCATTGCACCATTCCACTTTGCCTGCAGCTGGTGCATGGTAAGGGATATGGTACACCCACTCAATGCCATGTTCTCTAGCCCAGGTATTAATAAGGCTATTCTTAAAATGAGTCCCATTGTCAGATTCAATTCTCTCAGGGGTACCATGCCTCCAAAGGACTTGCTTTTCCAGGCCCAGGATGGTGTTACAGGCAGTAGCGTGAGGCACAGGGTAGGTCTCCAGCCATCCTGTGGTGGCTTCTACCATTGTGAGCACATAGCGCTTGCCTTGGCGGGTTTGAGGCAGTGTGATGTAATCAACCTGCCAGGCCTCCCCATACTTGTATTTGGACCATTGCCCACCATACCACAGAGGCTTCACCCGCTTGGCCTGCTTGATTGCAGCACATCTCACAATCATGGATCACCTGGGAGATACTGTCCATGGTTAGATCCACCCCTCGATCTCGTGCCCACCTATAGGTGGCATCTCTGCCCTGATGGCCTGAGGCATCATGGGCCCATCGAGCTAGGAACAATTCTCCCTTGTGTTTCCAGTCCAAGTCTACCTGTGACACTTCTATCTTTGCAGCCTGATCTACCTGCTTGTTGTTTTGGTGTTCTTCATTAGCCCCACTCTTGGGGACATGGGCATCTACATGGCGGACTTTCACAACCAGCTTTCTTACTCGGGCAGCATTGTTTTCCTACTCTTCAGTAGCCCAGATTGGTTTTCCTCTACGCTGCCAATTAGCTTTTTCCCACTTTTCCAGCCATCCCCACAGAGCATTGGCTACCATCCATGAATCAGTGTAGAGGTAGAGCGTTGGCCACTTCTCTCTTTCAGCAATGTCCAGGGCTAGTTGAACAGCTTTGAGTTCAGCGAGTTGGCTTGATCCACCTTCTCCTTCAGTAGCTTCTGCAACCTGTCGTGTGGGACTCCATAAGGCTGCTTTCCACTTTCGTTTCATCCCTATGATGCGACAAGAACCGTCGGTGAAAAGAGCGTAGTGTGTGTCTTCTGATGGCAGTTGGTTGTACGGTGGAGCTTTTTCAGCACGTGTCACTTGTTCTTCTTCATCAGCAAGACCAAAGTTTTCACCTTCAGGCCAGTTTGTGATTATTTCCAAAATCCCAGGGCGATTCAGTTTTCCCATACAGGCGCGCTGTGTGATGAGAGCAATCTATTTGCTCCATGTGGCATTGGTGGCGTGGTGGGTAGAGGGAACCTCTGCTTTGAACATCCACCCCAGCACTGGTAGTTGGGGGGCCAGGAGGAGTTGTGCCTCAGTGCCTATTACCTCTGAGGCGGCTTGGATTCCTTCATAGGCTGCCAAGATTTCCTTCTCTGTTGGGGTGTAGTTGGCTTCAGACCCTCTGTAGCTTCGGCTCCAAAATCCCAGTGGTCGACCTCGAGTCTCACCAGACACCTTCTGCCAAAGGCTCCTGGACAGGCCATTGCTCCCGGCTGCAGAGTAGAGCACGTTCTTCACTTCGGGTCCTGTCCTGAGTGGGCCAAGGGCTACAGCATGAGCGATTTCCTGCTTGATTTGGGCAAAGGCTTGTTGCTGTTCAGGGCCCCAATGGAAATCGTTCTTCTTGCGGGTAACCAGGTAAAGAGGACTCACAATCTGGCTGTACTCAGGAATATGCATCCTCCAAAAGCCTATGGCACCTAGGAAAGCTTGCGTTTCCTTCTTGTTGGTTGGTGGAGACATTGCTGTGATCTTATTGATGACCTCAGTGGGAATCTGACACCGTCCGTCTTGCCATTTCACTCCCAGGAACTGGATCTCTCGGGCAGGTCCCTTGACTTTGCTCTTCTTGATGGCGAAACCAGCTTCCAGGAGAATCTGGATGATTTTCTCTCCTTTCTCAAACACTTCGGTTGCGGTGTTTCCCCACACAATGATGTCATCAATGTACTGCAAATGTTCTGGAGCCTCACCCTTTTCTAGTGCAGTCTGGATCAGTCCATGGCAGATGGTGGGACTGTGCTTCCACCCCTGGCGCAGTCGGTTCCAGGTGTACTGCACACCCCTCCAGATGAAAGCAAACTGAGGCCTGCACTCTGCTGCCAGAGGAATGGAGAAAAATGCATTGGCAATGTCAATAGTGGCATACCACTTCTCTGCTTTGGACTCCAGCTCATACTGGAGCTCCAACATGTCCGGCACAGCAGCGCTCAATGGTGGAGTCACTTCATTCAAGGCACGATAGTCCACAGTCAATCTCCATTCTCCTTCAGATTTGTGCACAGGCCAAATGGGACTATTGAAGGGTGAGTGGGTCTTGCTGACCACCCCTTGGCTCTCCAGCTCACGGATCATCTTCTGGATGGGAATCACAGCATCCCGAGTTGTCCGGTACTGTCGGCGATGCACTGTTGAGGTGGCAGTTGGTATTCTTTGTTCTTCCACCTTCAGAACGCCGACTGCAGACAGGTTCTTTGATAGCCCAGGCAAGGTGTTCAATTGCTTAATGCCCTCTGTCTCCACAGCAGCTATTCCAAAAGCCCACTTGAGTCCCTTTGGGTCTCTAAAATATCTGTTCTGGAGGAAGTCTATGCCCAAAATGCAAATGAGATGTTTCTCCCACTCATTTCCAGTCAGGCTCACCTCAGCTTCCACCAAGGTCAAATTTTGTGATCCACCTGTTACACCAGAAATAGAAACAGATTCTACACCCACATGCTGCGATGGAATTATTGTACACTGCGCACCAGTGTCAACCAAGGCATCATACTTTTGTGGTTCTGATGTACCAGGCCAACAAATCCACACAGTCCAAAAAACACAGTTTTCCCTGACCTCTACCTGGTTAGAGGCAGGGCTCCTCTATGCCTGGTTATCCTTCTTTCCCTGGGCCTGTATCTTTGAGGTTCCTTCATGGAAATTGGACATGCGATCGTCTTTTCCATCATTTCCAGCAGTTTGGCTACAGGCAACTGGAGCTACTTCCTTTTTGGTAGATCCTCCTTTCTGAGACTTGCGCTCCTTCAATTCACTCACTCGTGCTGCCAGAGCAGAAGTGGGTTGTCCACCCCACCTCCTCATGTCTTCCCCACTGTCACACAGGAAATTCCACAGCTCACTTCGTGGGATGTACCTTCTCTCTGGGGAACGTCCACGGAGAAGGCACTCTTTAATCTCCTGGTGATTCTTCTTCATTTCATCTTCCATTTTCTGCATATGTGTTTCCACAGCTGCGATTCTTGCATGTGTTGGGCCATGCACAGAGTCTGCATATGCTCGGAGCTTCACTGCCATATCCCACATGGTCTCATTCACACCGTAGTCCGGTTTCATTATTGCTAAAGCAGAAGCATATTCTTGTGGCCCAAGTTGTATGAGTTTTTGCCACATATATGGAATAACTCTGGCCCGGTCTGGACTCCTCAATCCTGGGTCATTTGTGAAGACAACCTCTACCACCCCTAGTTCTCTCAGGCATTGGATCCCTTGTTCTATGGTCTTCCATGGGGTTTGCTGCATGTAGAGATCATCTCCGCACATATATCTTTCAGTCACGCCTGTCAAAACCCATCTCCAGACACTGGTAGACTCAGCCTCCCTTTTCATCACTTGGTCGATCACTGCATCATGTTACAGGGATCCCAAATGCCTCGCTTCAGCACTGTCCAGCATCACATCATCACCTGCAGCATCCCAAATACGGACCATCCAACTTATTATGGATTCATCGGACCGTCGGGTGTAATCCTTTCTTAGGCTGTAAAGGTCCTTTATGGATATGGACTTAGTAATGGTTTCTGTGCCTGAGTCCATTGGTGGTTTTGAGGTTCCTGCCCCTGCATCTTTTGAGGTCCCTTCCCCTGCATCATCATCATCTTTCACTGGGCGATCAGTTTTGGTTGTGTGCTTTTTCCTTGTGACAGGAGCCACTGTCAGTAGCTTAGACTCTCCATCTGGTTTGGGCTGGCTGTCTGGTTTATCTGCAGCCTGACTGGGGTGTCTGCAGGCTTTGCTGATTTATCTTCCTGCCTCTCTACCCTTACCTGCTGCAGTGTGCGATAGGCATATGCCAAAGCCCGACATATTGCAAGGAGCTTGTTCTCATTAGAATTGTCATTGTATTTCAGATATTTTGCCACCTCAGCTGGTTTCTGAACTTGTTCAGGGGAAAAATTGCAAACCATTGGGTCAGAGAATTTCTTCAGGATTTGGCCTATAACCTCCCATTCCCCACACCATTCAGGATGTTCCACCTCTGGGTCAGGTGTCTCGGCAGTCGTCCAGGAAATCTGAGCTCTTATTCTAGACAAGCTGCGAACCACATAGAGGAAGCTTACCAGATAAAATACCAGGAAGGTGGTCTCTTTAACATCCAGGGGAAACTGAACATTCTCAAAAGATAACCTATCAAATTTAAAGGGAAGGGAAACCCCGTCTCCTCCTCCTCCTCTAACAATCTGGGTGCAGTTACTAATAAATTCCCAAAACAGGCTACTGAAGCTAGGACTGGGGTTAGGAGGGAGAAACCATTTATCATACACACCTCGAACAGCTGCCTATACCTCTGTCAACTTCTTATAAATCATTATCACCGAGCACAGCAAAATAAAAATCCGAATTCGTGTCCCTGCTCTGCAAAAATTCTTTATCAAGGATAAGATCGGACCAAGTTGTGGATAGGCAAATAAGCCTAGGGACCAGAAAGGCACTAGTACCTTAAACAAGCCTACAGACCAGAAATACATGAATATATCAAGCCAGAGAAACGTTATGAACTCAACCAACATGATGACTATTTTACCCCAGCACAGAATAGGTAAATTCAAACCAAAATGTAATTAGCACAGGTTTTTCACTTTCCTTCAAGCCCCACTTGGGCGCCACTAAATTTGTACAGGTTTGGCCAAATTTAGAAATATATATGCCTCTGAGAGAAGGCACAACCACCCCTCCCCCCACCAGGTTCGGGAAAAAATGAATTTTCCTCGAAGGAAAGTGAAGAAGAAAAAACTATTTATTTAACAAACACATGGGAAAGGAAAATAATGCTAAACAATAAAATCTTTCGCTGTGGAAGAAAAACCTGGGAAAGTGTTAGAGTCCTCCCTTTGGTCTCCTCGGAGCTGGGGCTTGGGCCAGGGCCAGGCCCTCTGTGCCCGGTGGAAAGTCCTCCCGATGTTAAAGCAATCAAGCAGTCCAGTAGATAAAGGGAGAAAATCCGAAATTCCAGAGAAGGAAAAATTCAACTCTCAGTCTTTCTCCGGAGAACAAAGCAGCTGAACCACTGGCCAAAAAAACTGTTCTGGGCACAGCAAGCCGGGTGCTTCCTCCCTCCCCTGCTGCAGTGGGGAAAACCAATTGCTATCTGTGTGTGACCTTGAACAAGCTGCAAACTGCTTTAAAGAAATTTTGCTCAGTTTTTTCCTTCCCTCTCTCAGGCTCAGTTTAGAGGCATAGAAAGGCACAGGAATTAATTTCTGGGCATAGGCAGCGATATGGGATACACATCATAAGGTCACCCCAAGACAAGGGGCTAGGCATTTCTGACCTTGGTGTAGATGGACCATCATCTATATCATCAATTGACTGACCTTCTCCAGATCCAGAGCCTCATCATACCTGTTGTATAGAGGCACTTGGAAAGGCAAGGTAGGCAGTTCGCCTGTCATCCTGAGCATAGACTCGCCTCCATTCACTCCTTTCCTTTAAGTTATTGCCTCCATTCACTCCTTTCCTTTAAGTTATTGCCTTCTGCCTGATGAGGGGAAGATACAGGATCCCCTTGATCTTGTGGGGTTTTCTGGTGGATGTTCCTGTTTCTGTCTCAGGGAGGGCAGAGCATGGTTCTACCAGGCTATCTCTTTCTCAGACTCCCTGATGCTCCTTAACCTTTCTACTTCCTCTCATAGCTCTGCTACCAGGCTGAGCAGATCACCTCACACAGGTGTTCTCCCTACTGCCATCAGGTACTAGTGAAAGCCTCTGGCATGTCCTACAGCCTGAGACCTGGGTGGCTACATGTTTTTGTGGGAGTGCTGTCTGGACTACCCACATCAGTTCTGGTGAGTGCATAGCTTTCTGCTATGTGGATACCACAGATAAGCTCCTTCTGGGAGGGTGATGACCACCAATTGAATGGATTTTTTGAGCTGGTGTGGTGACAATGTCCTTCCTGTGCACCCTTACATGCAAACTGTCACACAAATTGCTGAACCACACCCTGGTCACTAGCACTCCTTAGGCTGTTTTTTATAGGTGTGGGGGTGTGTGAGAGACTGGAAAGATTGATGTCTTGAGACATTTTGGGATGCATGTGTGTGGGGGAAGGGGCAGGTGCCCTTGCCCTGATGAGGCAGTGCACTGCCCTGCACCCCCCACCCCTAGAGCCTGTATCCCAGCCTGGCAATGGCTGCCAATCATGGCACACTGGAGGCAATGATCCACACCGTCCTCTGAAGCCCCTGACCCAGCTCCTGAGTGGCCAAATCAGAAGTCCCACCTGGGGGAAGGGCCCAGGAAGGCCAAGGGGTATTTAAGGCCAAACACAAGGCAAAGCATATGTCTGGACCCTACGTCTTCTTGGAGTTTCTATCATCATTGGAACCCAGGAGTTGGTAGCTATATGTGTGCCTTTCTGTATCTTTTCTTTCTCTTTCTTCTTCTTCTAATTCTGTCTTTGTTGGGGTTTTAAGAGTTCTCCTTTTGTTTTGTTTTTTTTTTCCTCTTAAGGAATTTTTCCCCATTGTGTTGCTAGGAGACAATAATGACTGAATACTTAAGAGAAACAAAAGACCTGGCCACAGCTCAGGGGAGGGGTCCAGCTGGCTACTCTTTCTTTACCTGGGGTTCCTCGTGGAGGGCAGAGATACAGTGAGATTTGGACTGGGAAAACAGGGTTGAGTAAAGCCCCTGGCCCTCTTGTTCTCTCAGCATTTGGACGGGAGAGAGGCTGCAGTCACTGTGGGGAGAACTTGTCACCGCTGCGGGGTTCTGCCTTCTGCTGCCTTCCTTCTACCATGAGTGGAGCTCTGCTCATTGGGAGCAGCCATTGAACTGGGACCTTGTTAACAACCTACCTCACTAAAAGAGGGACTTTTCACCATCTGCTCGAATGCCTCAGGGGAAAAATCCCGGGATCCTGAGCCCACCTTTCCCTGGCCGGCTCAGAGCTGGGATTTTGCTACACTGTAGCCCCGCACCCCCTGCCTGCCGAGACGTTCTGGGGTTCCCACTACAGCTGTGGAGTTTGATACATCTTGTCTACCACCCTGGGATTTTGTGCTCATTCCTGCCGTTCCAGCTTGCTGCTCCCAAGAGTCCTTCTGGGGCACCCGGATCGGCTGCTCCTGGGGGTTTGTGAAGCAAGCCTTTTTTCCATCTCGTCCCATCTCCGTCAAGCTGCCATTACCGTGTACTCCCTGAGCTTGCACTGGAGCGCCCCCTGCAGCCATGGGGGAATCATCTCACCTGCCCTGCCCATCGGGAGCCTGCCAGTGCCCCTGCTGGCTGTGACCATAACTACACCAAAGGGGAAATTGCCTGCAGCTGAGAAGGCTGTTACTGGGTTTCTGGTTCTGTTTGTTGTTACTGTCATAGTTACTGTTGTTTGCTTGCCTTGTTATACATACTAGTAAAGAACTGTTATTCCTATTCTCATATCTTTGCCTGAAAGCCCCCTTAATTTCAAAATTATAATAATTCGGAGGGAAGAGGGTTACATTTTCCATTCTAAGGGAGGCTTCTGCCTTCCTTAGCGGACACCTGCCTTTCAAACCAAGACACTTCTTGGAATTCTTAAGTAACTTGAAATTGAACAAACTTAAAGTTTGCTAAGTTGAATGGACCAAGTTAATGCTTTGAGAAGTGTTTTATATTGATTGAATGTTGCACTAAATCTTTTGCCAAAGTTTCTTTGATTTTTCTAAAGTTGCCAGTAAAGTCTTTTGTGTTGTTTTGACCCCTCGAAAATATTTTGTCGGTATTTCTCCTGTGCATCTAACTCAGAGTACATGAACACTTGTAAGCCCTTTTAAAAGTCTTGTCAAGCTAGTTCTTTGGGGCCTTATGCCCAGGCCTCATAAGAGCTGCAGGCTCCGGGTGGCTCTCTCTCCTGCCCTGGCATTTCCCAGCGTCAAGAAACCCCCCGGTACACCAAGATCTGCCTTGGCTCCAGAGCAGCTCCCCTTGGCTTTGACTGTAAAGAACTGGCAAGATAATAAATATTCTGAAAAATGCTCTTCAAAGACCTTTGCTTCCCCCTTATCTAGTACTTAAATAAGCCCCAAATCAACTTAGCGGAAAAAAAATCTTAAAGCAAAATGCCCACATCAATGCATAAAGGGCTACAGGAACTCAAAATACAATTCCTTCAAATAAGTTATATTTTCCTTCAAGAGTTACCAGAAACAGACAGCTTCATATTTTTTAGCAAAGAGCATTTAATGTATCTACAACTTAGCACTGCTCCAAGAGGTTAGCAAAGCAACTCATTTCAGAATTTGTATGTGCCTGCTGCATAAAGCCCAATAAAATATATAAATCCAAATTCCTACCTTCTTTTGATGAATATGAAAAAGCTTACTAAGGGGTATTCTCACTTTTTCTAGTCAATACTGGAAAATAGGGAGATGTCCTAGTGTGGGAAACAGAGGAGTAAAAACTTCTGCAGTTAGTGGTGGGTTTGATTTACAACCCTGGAAGAAACTAGGTCTGGCATAACTGACAGAGATTTATAGACCTTAAGCAAGAGAATCACAAACCTATGTTTCTATAGTTATAAGTAAAAGTATGTATTGGGTGTTATGGTGAAAGGTTTTAAGTATAATAATGGGATTTTATAGTTTAAGTTAAGAATTTAGATGTTATAATAGAAGTATCTGTGTATACGTGATCAGACAAGTTATTGGTCAAGACACAGCTCCATTGCAGTGAAAAAGTATCACAGGTCGTAAATTCAAAACAAAGTTTTGTTTTAAGTGCCTATTGGATTAGAAAGTTATAAATTACTATGTAACCCTGAGTCTTGTGACTATATGCCATTATTATGATTTATTGCAAATCTCACGCCTCGAGACTGATGTCTTCTTTGTTATTTTAAGCAATAAATCCTGTGTAATTGCATAGTCCAATCTCTCTTAAGTAAATAATCCGTAGTGGTTTGGTCTAAAATTACTGTTTATCTGCTGTGAGATAAGAATTAGGAGAAATGCAAAGCAGGCACCAAACTTGAAAGAATATAAAGAAGTTTATTAACAGACCTAAAAGAAGGAAAAAAAAATTATACCACCTTCAGAACTCTCCTCCTTCTCCCGACCTTCCTCCCTTCTCCCACTGACAATGTAAAAAGACAACCCTTAAGATGTTCAGTCTGTTTACCACTTCCATAATAACCTTGTTCAGTCCATTTAGAAAGAGAAGTCTCTTCTTGCTCGTGCTATGAAAACATTATCACAACGAGACAGCCTCCCACTTCCAAATATTGTTCAGTCCATTTAGGAAGAGGAGTCTCTCTGCCTGCATGTGAGTCCCTTCCCCCGAATTGCAGCTTTTCCCGCAACTGCTTTCGAGGGTCCACACTTGAAGTTTTTTGGGGTACAATTTTAAGGTTGAGCTGTTCAGAAACAAAAACAGAGGCCCTTCTCCTTCCCTGGGAGCAAAGGGTCTTCATCATCTTCATCGTTAGGACTATCTCTGGGAGCATCTCTAGGGACTGAGGTTTCTCCTTTCCCATTTGGAGCAAAAGTCCTCATCTGGTCCATCTCTCCCTGTCCAAACTTCTCATGAAATTACAGCTGCGTCAGCATCTGCCTATCTCAGCGCAGGTGCTTTTGCTTACGAGTTGAACACTCCAACCCCCATATCTTCATGAAATTATAACGGGATACTCTGATATATCATAGCTTCACAGCAGAATTTCAGCTTTAAGCATCTCCTCTCTCTCTTCCCTAGGGTTTTCAGCTCTTCACAGCAATAAAAAGGGTTAATCTCACCTCGACCTTGCAGCTTTGCAGCTGGAATGTTGAATGTTTCTTATCGCAGTGGAGAGGGGGGGAGCCAAGCCACTCCGGCTGCCCACGGCAAGGCAGTGGGGGGGGGTCCCACGGCTGGAACAGGTCCATCGACTCCAGGATGGCCGTGGCCCGGCCCGGCCTGGCCAAAGCAGGGCCTGGCCAGGCCCACTGGCCCCCACACGGGGCCCGCAGCCACCTGTCGCAGCGCCGGAAACAAGAGAGCTTGGGGGGGAGTTTGTCTATTCTTAAGTGTGGATCACAGAGGCGGTCACAACTTTAAGTGGCTTAAAGAATTGTCCATATTCAAACTGGCCAGCTGATAGGTTCTATCAGGTCCCAGAGGAAACTGTTAGCACCCCTCAGCAAGGACATCCCTTCCGGGACTATGCTTGCTAGCCTATGACAAGACCCAAAGAGCGGGATCCAGTACCCTAGATTACTAGAAAAGTCCCCATTCTGAAGGAGTTGGAACTCTCCAAAATTATTACTTTTTTTTTTGTAATTGCAGTTACAAAACCAGGACAAGTTTTAAAAGAATACCATCACTGCAGAAGAGGATTGAAGCAGCATCTCACCCACTACTGATATTTACTAGCACAATAACCCTGGCAACACAGGGGTCTACTTCACTACTGTCACAGAGAATCTCAATCATAAAAACTGAGTATTAGCAAGCTACAGATGAAGACAGGAATTCACTGACAATTCTCCCTTCACTCTATTCACCTTTCTCTCAACCTGCTGCAAGCCAATGCCTTCACTAAGTGACCTAGATAAACTTTGTGGTTGCATGAATACACAGGTGTTTTCATGTTCAGGGTAATGGTTTAAACACCTTCCACCTACTTGCCTCTTCAAATTTAACAGTGATGCAATTTATTAGAGATAATGACCACCTGAGAGCTGAAATGACCTAAGGCTTTAGCAAAGTCTGCATCATGCAATGTTTATATGACAATAATTTCACAGCTATACCAATACAGCACTCAATGTGAAGTGATCTAAGAGACCCTGATCCTAGTTCAGCTGTGGAAGCAGGTAAAGTAAAAAAAAAAAAAAAAAAAAGTCACTCAAGAGTTGCTCTAGAGGGACCTGGACAAGCTCGAGAAGTGGCCCATGGGGATCTCATGAGGTTCAACAAGACCAAGTGCAAGGTGCTGCACCTGGGTCAGGGCAACCCCCAGTATCAATAATACAGGCTGAGGAATGAACAGGTTGAGAGCAGCCCTGTTGCAGTGGGGATACTGCAACATGCATATATCAAACCAGGAGTCCCGTGGAAAGGAAATATATATAGACAGACAGATTCTTGCTAGATGTTTCAGAGATGTTTATTTCTCCAGCTGCATGGCTGGAGCTCTGCTGAGGAACTGTTCCAGTCACCGGACCAAGGGTCCTTCTGCCCGCGCAGGGAACACAAACCAACCAATGGGAACGAGGCTGAGCAGGGGCAGGGGAACCCCGTGTCTGTGCCCTCAGGGCCCCTCTCCCAGGGCTACACGGCGGGGGAGGAGACCCCAACACAGCCCTGCTGAGAAGGACTTGGGGCTGGGTGCTGGTGGATGAGAGGCTGGACATGAGCTGGCAATGTGCGTTTGCAACTCAGAAAGCCAATCGTATCCTGGGCTGTATCCAGAGCAGTGGGGCCAGGGAGGTGATTCTGCCTGTCTACTCCACTCTTGTGGAGTACCTGAAGTACTGTGTCCAGCTCTGGGGCCCCCAACACAGGAAGGACATTGACCTGGTGGAGCAAGTCCAGATGAGGGCCACCAAGATAATGAGAGGGATGGAGCACCTCTCCTATGAGGAAAGGCTGAGAGAACTGGGATTGTTCAGCCTGGAAAAGAGAAGGCTTCATGGAGACCTTAGAGCAACCTTCCAGTACCTACAGGAGACTTACAAGAAGGCTGGAGAGAGACTTTTCACAAAGGCATGTAATGACAGGGTGTTGGGGTTTTAGGAGTTCCCCTTCTATTTTCTTTTTCTGTTAAAGAATTTTCCCCATACATGTTGCCAGGGGGACAAATTACTGGGTGCTTAAGAAAAACAAAAGACCTGGCCACAGAGGGAGTGTGGGTGATTAGGGATAGGCGTTCGGAAGATTTTCGCGCTGTACGGGCAGGTAGAACCCGTCCCCTCAACAGGTAATACATAAGCAGAAGGAAGTGATGCGGCAAACCCAAGTTATTTAATCCTATGTAATCCATGAATAAACGCCATTTGCCGTCCACCACATTGGTGTCTGTGAGCTGATGGCCCGAACGACCTGAGGTGGTCGTCGTGCCGTTCCTGAACCAGGTCGCTACGCCTCCGAGAGGCAACAAGTGGTGCCGAAACCTGGGATCCGGAATCGGGATCAGGAATTGGCCTGGACGGGTGAACGGCGGCCGGCGCGGCAGGACCAGCCCAGCGGGGGGGACACTCCCGGACCAGCGAGGAGGATGGAAGCTCTCGCGAAGATCGTATCTCAGATTCATAAGCAATGGGGTATTGATTGCAAGCCAAAAGATTTTACTCTCGCTGTTGCGAGGCTTTTGCAAATTGGGGTCATTGACCGTCCGGTGGATATACTCCACCCAGAAATATGGAACAAATGTACTAAGGCTCTAGCCGATGAAACAAGGTCCTCGGGTTTGGGGAAAAACCTTAAATTATGGGGGAAAGTTGTACAGGCTTTGCGTAAGGCTCTGCAAGAGCAAGAGACCTGGAAAGCCATGCAAAGCTGTTCGCTGGCCACACCTCGGTTGGGAGTTGGGGCGGCCATGCAAACTACAGATGAAAGCAGCCCTGCCGAGCGCACAGACTCGCAGGAGCAAGCACCCTCTCCACAGTCCCCCAGCCCAACCCTACTTACAGAGGGAAAGGAGCGGGTGCAGTCATTCTGGGGCAAGCTGGTGGAGGAGGCCAGGACCGCTGCCATTTAATCAGAGTCCGAGACGGCGTAGGCGAGACCCCCGCCCTATGCCCCACAGAATGGCGCTGACCCCCAAAGGGATGGGGGGGGCGCAGACGCGGCTGGCAGGAACAGGGGAGGCCCGCTAGATAACGCAGACGCGGCCGGCGAGATCAAAGAAGGTCCGCTAGATAACACAGACACGCGTGAATGGAAAAGGGGGGGGAATCCCGGAAGGGGAACCAAGGCCAATCAGAGCACTCGCCCGGAAACATGCCCTTATATAGCAAGAGCCTCCCTTAGCAGGAGGCGGGGCGAGCCTAGGGGGAAGGAGCGGCCCAACCCTAAGAGAAAGGGGCGGGGTAGGAGCCCGACGAAAAAGCTCCGGAGCCCGGAAGTATCGTCAGTCGACTTCCGGCTCCGAGTCAGACTCTAGCTGGAGCGAGTGGTTTGACGAGTCGTCCGTAATCGACTCCGACTCTGACAAGGATGAATTGAGAGTAGATAAAAGCAATAACCACCGCGCTCCTACTTGGGCCAAAGGGAAGTTAGAAAAAGAACGTACTCCGCTTACAGACTGGAGAAAGATAAAAATAGCATGCGCCGACTGGGCCCCTTCAGCCACGCTAGCATTCCCGGTCCGAGTAGGAGGGCAAGGCGGAAACCAGAGGATTTACTCACCGATAAATCCTAAAGATATACAAGCAATTGTTAAAGCAATTGCAGACAGAGGGATTAATTTGGCTATGGTTTCCACCCTCATCGACAGCCTTTTTGGAGGGGACGACATGCTCCCATTTGACATTAAACAAACCTGCAGAGTTGGGCCACGGGTAGAGTGTGGTCAGTGTTTGTTTTCACCTACCGCAACTTCTGGGTAAACATACAAATTACCAGGCACCTACCGCCAGAATCCCAACCAGTCGGGCCTAATCAGATTCTTACAGTAAACAGACCCAAAACCGATTTTACGCTTAATACACAAATATTAAATCCCACCTCCACCCCAACCGGCCCATTGGTTACCTATCAAATACCTAAATCGGCTCCTTACAATCCGTTTCTCAGTGTATTAAACGCTACCTTTTTGTCATTAAATCAATCAAACCCGAACCTTACAAAATCATGCTGGTTGTGTTATGATGCGCAACCCCCTTTTTATAAGGGCATTGCACTTAATGTTCCCTTTAACTACTCTGCGGCACAAAATCCACACCAGTGCAGGTGGGACACCCCCCGGAGAGGACTTACTCTGAGTCAAGTCACAGGCCAAGGCAAGTGCTTTGGCAATGCAGTCCTAGCAAAACGAATAGGCAATGTCTGTACTGAATTTATCAAGCTTGACAAAATGACCAATAAGTGGGTGGTCCCATCCGCGTCAGGAATGTTTGTCTGCCAGCAATCTGGAATAAGCCCCTGCGTGCTTCTTGATAAATTTGATAATTCTGCTGATTTTTGTGTCCAAGTTCTAATTGTTCCTAGAGTCCTGTATCACCAAGAAGAAGAAGTGTACCACCTTTTTGAAGAACCTAGCCACCTCCACAAGAGAGCAGTAATAACAGATATCACCATCGCAATGCTGCTCGGCCTTGGAGCCACCGGCACGGCCACAGGTGTTTCGGCCCTCGCGACCCAACACCAGGGACTTTCTCAGCTGCAGATAACTATTGACGAGGACTTACAAAGAATTGAAAAATCCATCTCCTTTCTAGAGAAATCTGTCTCCTCGCTCTCAGAAGTCATCCTGCAGAACAGGCGAGGACTGGACCTCTTGCTCATGCAACAAGGAGGCCTGTGTGCCGCCTTGAAAGAAGAATGCTGCTTTTATGCAGACCACACCGGAGTTGTATGGGACTCAATGACTGAACTAAGAGAAAGGCTAGCCCAGAGAAAAAGAGAAAGAGAAGCCCAACAAGGATGGTTCGAGTCATGGTTTAACCAGTCTCCATGGCTGACCACCCTTGTTTCCACTCTAATAGGCCCCCTCACTATGATACTCCTAACGTTGATTTTTGGGCCTTGCATATTAAACAAATTGGTGTCGTTTGTTAAAAGCCGTTTAGAAAAGGTTAACATTTTATTTGTTGACCTCCAACAATTGCTCTAAAGCACGTTTATTTTATACATGTTATATCACTTTTTACAACTTGTAATGTAGGTCCTACTAGCTCTTGAAATTTTATACCATTTATACTTTGCATGTTTTTTAATTAATCATGGGGGGGGGGAAATGTGGGTGATTAGGGATAGGCGTTCGAAAGATTTTCACGCTGTACGGGCAGGTAGAACCCCTCCCCTCAACAGGTAATACGTAAGCAGAAGAAAGTGACGCGGCAAACCCAAGTTATTTAACCCTATGTAATCCATGAATAAACGCCATTTGCCGTCCACCACATTGGTGTCTGTGAGCTGATGGCCCGAACGGCCTGAGGTGGTCGTCGTGCCGTTCCTGAACCAGGTCGCTACGCCTCTGTTGGGGTTTTAGTTTAGTCTTAGTTTTTTTCTGTTAAAGGAATTTTCTCCCATATGCATGTTGCTAGGGGACAAATAGCTGTACTTAAGAAAGACAAAAAAGGGAGTGGGGCGGGCCTGGCTACTCATTTTGTCTACACCTGGGTGTGGGGTCAGTTCGCTCTGAGCGTCCGGAGAGAGAAGCTGCAGAGAAAGGAGCTGCTGGTTCTTTCTTTTTGGCCGTTCTTCTCTTCCTGTTGGAAACAACGCCGGGACCCCAAAAACTGCTTTCCCTGCCCTGCTGGAGGCCAAGCTGTGGCTGCCCTGCCCCGCTGCTGCTGCTTCGAGCTTTCGCTACGCTGTAGCCCTGCTCGCCCTACCTGCCTGGGCATCCGTGGGGTTCTCCCATCTGGATACATCTCGCCTGCCACCCGGGATTTGCGTTCCTCCCTGCGCTCCAGCCTGCCGCTCTAGCCTGCCGCTCTAGCCTGCCGTTCCAGCCTGCTGTTCCCGCCTGCCATTCCAGCCTGCTGTTCCTGAGAGTCCGGGATCAGCTGCCCAGGGGTTTGTGAAGCCTTTGTTCCTCCCCTTCCCGGGATCCCAGGGCACCAGTGCCGCGTGTTTCCCGAGCTCTCTCCGGAGCGCCCCCTGCAGCCGCGGGGGAACCATCGCACCTGCCCTGCTCACCGGGAGCCGCCAGCGCCCCTGCCGGCTGCGAGCGGAACTGCACCCGAGGGGAAATAGCCTGACAGCCGAGACGGCTGGGACTGGGTTTGTGTGTGCTGTTACTGCCATAGTTGTTGTTGTTTTGTTTGACTGGTTATATACATATACATATATATATATATATATAGTAAAGAACTGTTATTCCTATTTCCCACATCTTTGCCTAAAGGCCCTTGATTTCAAAATATAATAACTTGGAGGGAAAAGGGGTTATATCTGCCACTTCAAGGGGGGCTTCTGCCTTCCTTAGCAGACACCTGTCTTTCAAAACCGAGACAGCCTCCAAGAGGCAACAAGGGAGGGGTCCATCTGGCTACTGTTTCTCACCTGGGCTTGTGAGCTGTTAGTTACTGGTGTTTGGATGAAGAGGGAGGCTGGAAGGAATTCATGAGCACTGAAGACTTCTGCTTTTTCAGCTGCCTTCCTTTCTTTCTTCTGGAGAAACCCCGGGATTCCCAAGCCCACTTTCCCTGCCCCACTGGGAGCCGGGCTGTGGCCACCCTGCCCTCACTGTTGCTGTGAGCCTTCACTACTCTGTAGCCCTGCCCCGACCTGCCCAGACCTCCAGGGGGTTCCCACCACAGCTCCGGAGTTCAATACATCTTGTCTGCCAAACGGGATTTGTGCTCGTCCCTGCTGTTCCAGCCTGCTGTTCCCGAGGGTCTGGCCGGACACCAGGATCGGCTACCCAGGGGTTTGTGAAGCCTTTGTTCCATCCCTTCTCGGGATCCCAGGCCGCCATTTCCGTGTGCTCCCTGAGCTCGATCTGGAGCGCCCCCTGCAGCCGCGGGGGAACCATTGCACCTGCCCTGCTCACTGGGAGCCACCAGCGCCCCTGCCAGCTGCAACTGTAACTGCACCAGAGGGGAAAGGGCCTGACAGCCGAGAAGGCTGGCACTGGGTTTGTGGTTCTGTTTGCTGTTACTGCCATAGTTATTGTTGTTTGTTTGACTGGTTATACACATATAGATATATAATAGTAAAGAACTGTTATTCCTGTTCCTCATATCTTTGCCTGAAAGCCCCTTGATTTCAAAATTATAATAATTCGGAGGCAAGGGGGTTGCAATTTTTTTTCTTCCATTTCAAGGGAGACTCCTGCCTTCCTTAGCAGACACCTGTCTTTCAAACCAAGACACAGGGCAAGGGGGAATGGCTTTAAACTGAAGGAGGGTAGGTTTAGATTAGATATTAGAAAGAAATTCTTTGCTGTGAGGGTGGTGAGACACTGGAACCGTTTGCCCAGAGATGATGTAGATTTTCCCATCCCTAGAGGTGTTCAAGGCCAGGCTGGATGGGGCTCTAGACAACCTGGTCTAGTAGAAGGTGTCCCTGCCCGTGGCAGGGGAGTTTGAGATAGATTATTTTTAAGGTCCCTTTAAACTCAAACCATTCTAGGATTCCATGATTCTATGAACTTCATTTTTCTTAGTGTAAGCTTTCTTGTATAGAAGAACCCTACTTACATATACATTCCCTGTCTTAATTAATTACACTTGATCATCCACTAATGTTTGAAAGTCAATTGTATATAAAGATCACAAGTTGCACTGATGCTACTAGGCATCTAAATTATCAAGATAATTATTTTGTAGTCTCATTTGGGACTGTATGAAGATAGATTTTTGTAATAAGTTTCATTTCAGTAATGTTTTATTGATGGTATGTAGGTACAAAAATGCTGCTAGCGAGAATTTTCTTGCTATTTTCTAAGTCCGTGAGAGATTTTTCTCTCTCACAGAAGAGGTAGCAGGGAATGTAAACAACCAAGCCACCTGCAACCTTGGAAAGTCTTGTTTATGGTATAGTAGAAAATATTTTGATAATGGATGTTTTAGGATTTTGGCCAATCACCCCCAAGGGGTGGCTGGTCCTTTGTCCAATTAGACTATGAAGAAAAAAGTCTATAAAAGGTTTGTAAAATAATTAAATAAATCAATCTTGCTGCACAATTCCTGCCTGCTGGATCGTCTCCTCCTCCTCCTCCCTATGGCTGCGGGACACGGTGATATACCGTAGGAACCAGGCCTGCGGTAATATTGGTATTCTTGGGAAACCAAAGTCCTCACTAGGGTACATGACAAAAGAATGTGCTTCTTTACAGGAACCAGCTGGACTGTCACCCTATAATGGAGTGCCTCAAGGGGAATGGGATACCTGCCAAATGGAGGGCTTTGAAGACACATGGAAACTGGCAAGTGAGAACAAAGCTAGTGAAATTTGATTGCACACAACCTTGAAGCACATCAGAGTGGTTTCAAATGTAGTTTAGCCTTTTATTCCTTGTCTGTTCTGCTCTTTGTGGAGAGGGCTAGACATTTGCAAACAAACCTTACAAGTGACACAAGTATTTTTCATCAGAAAAAATATATTCAGAAACAAGCATAGATCAGCACAGAACACAAGGACATACTACCAAAAATGTGAAAGTACTTTTTTTAACTCTACGCAGTACATTAGGACTTCAGCTAAAATATTGGACATAGTTCCACATTGTCCAATTCTAGATGCTACACATTAAAAATCCCATAATAATATGTAGTAGACCAAGTGGCAAATCTGTAAGAGAACAACAAAAAAACACATCTCTAGAAAGCATGATGTAAAAAGGCTGAGGCAACTATGCTAATTTAGACAAAAGATGATGGCAAATGGGCATAAATGCATCTCCATAACAACAATGGACAGAACAGGGAATATCAATCACAGGAAGGGACAAATTAAATTATATCATGGAAACACTTTCTAAAGATAAAGATGATAACACACTAGAACAGGCTTGGGGGAGTTTATGAAGTGTCCATCTGTCCTGGGTTGCAGTGTATTCTATTACCATCCTCATGAGTTGTTGAAACCAGGTGGGGCAGTGTTTCCTTGCCTCCTCCCTCCGGACTATCTTCTGTTAATGAGCCCATCAATGCCTTGCCTCATGACTCATCATCCCATTGTGAGATGCTCCACCCAGAAGGAGGAACCAAGCATTCCATCCTAGATATAATCTGAGATTCCAAACACCACAGACACCCTTCCCACTGGATTCCCAGAGGACAAGAGCTACATAGCCACCACTGGACCTTCCGAGGAAGAGCAGCCCTTTTCTACAGGATCACTGCTTCGACAGAACCACATCCATCACTTCAGGAGGACCGCAGCCACCATCTTATTGGACTGCTACTGCCACCCTGACTAACAGGGTGTCAGGTTATATCCTGACTCTGTCAGTTTAACCCAGTGTTTTCTGCCTTTATTTTTTTGATTTCCCTATTAAATTGTTATTCTGACTTGGTGACTCCCACTGGTTTGTTTTCAAACTAGTACATATTTTGGCGCCCAATGTGCGGCAGGGTGCTGAGAAATGTCAGAATTGCAATTTTGTATTGTAGAAGCCACCTACTCACTATGATGCTCAACATGCGTACCTGGGTCTTGTACCTAGCTGTCTATATTTTTCCGCACATGGGGAACTACCTGCCGGTTGTAATGCTCCTGTGTAGACCTGGGTATGGTATAAAATTTGCTTTATTAGTCTATTATGCCTTCTGCATGAAAACCTCCGAGGCAATGAACATAATTCGGAATATATACTCAACTTGGTCTGCTTGTCCTACTCTAGGCTGCTACATCTGGGGCCTCAACAATCACACCCAGCCCCTGGGGGGAAGATTAAAGAATGGTTTTTTCCAGCCTTTCAGGCCTGACACAGCAGTTTTTGAAAATATTGAGTTCTCTCTGGATGTTAAGGATGGCATAATCTTGTCAGGTTTTTTTCTTTTTTCTCTATAACCTGACCCATGTACACCATGCTTAGAATCAGAGCTACGACACAGCATCCTCAGGATGAGAGGGAAAAAAAGAGCAGAGCAACAAACACCATGTCTACGCAGACTGTCACAGAGGAGAAAGAAACCAAACGAAAAACAACAGCGTCCATGTCTACGCATGTGGGGTATGCCCAGCCACTGCCCTGGAGGGACGACTGCTGAGATAAGGAGATTGAGCAATCTCCCAGCAGGACTCCCTGGAAAGGCAACTACTTTTGGGTCATGGCGAGGAAAGGTAGACCCACAGTCCTTTGGGAGACACTATGCAAATCATTCTGTAACCCATTGGTCTGTCCCAGACCCTCTGTAATCCATTGGTCCCCTACTGATCCCCTGTATCCCTATAAAGGCAAGCTCCCTTGGGCCCCGAGAGAGAAGAGAGCTCGTCCCTGGCTCCCCCCTTCGCTGGAGGGGACTCATAATAAAGCTACCTTCGTGCGGAACCAGCCACACGAGCCTTCTCGTCTCTCTCTCTTGTCTGGCTTGGCCTGGAGGCTGCCCTGCAGAGCTGAGCTGAAACCACGAGCTGATAATCACTAAAGAGCTGACAGCCTCTGCAAGGGCCCCTCTGCCAGCAGCTGAAAGGAAGACACCAGACCTCGGGAAGGCAATTCCTTTCGGGACCATCTCCCCGGACCGGTCATCTCTTCCTGGGTCACAGCCCCAGACCCCATCACCAGCTGTAATATACGCAGACTGACACAGAGGAGAAAGAAACCAAAAGCACCGTCAGTGTCTCCACACAAACCGTCACTGAATCATAACAGCCTAAACCAGTAGCAGTTGCCCCCGTTCAGAAGAAGAAATCAAAAAGCAAATCAGTCCACATAGTGACTGACAAGGATGCAGCAGGACCTTCGCACCCAGCAGAAGAGGCAGAGCAAGAGATCATCACTCGGTCGCTATCCCTGGGTGAGCTGCGAGACCTGCGGAGGGAATTCACCCGCAAGAAAAATGAGTCCATCCTGACCTGGCTGCTCCACATTTGGGACGCTGCAGCCAATGACACCATTCTGGATGGAAGTGAGGCCAGGCAACTGGCATCTCTATCCCAGGATGTGGTCATTGACCAGGGCATCAGGAGAACCCAAGAAACCCTCAGCCTCTGGCGGCGACTGCTTACAAGTGTAAGGGACAGGTACCTTTGTAAAGAAGACCTCCAGGTGCACCAAGGAAAATGGAACACAATGGAACAAGTTATCCGGTGTCTGAGGGAATTGGCTGTGCTAGAGATCATTTTCTCAGAAGACAAGAGATTTCCTTAGAGCCCGGATGGTGTCCAGTGCACATCACAGATGTGGTTGAGATTCACACGTCTTGGACCAGAGATGTACTCCCGTTACCTGGCAACACTGCAATGGAGGGAAGGCGAGGACAGGGTGGGTGTCTTGGTGAACAAACTGAGGATTTACGAGGACACCGTCACAGCCCTGTTTCGCACCCACGTCTCGTCCGTGGAAACAAGGCTGGCTGAGCAAGTCCGGGGCTTGATTGAAGAGGGCCATCAGAAACTGAAAAAGGAACTTAAGGAAGAGATTTACCACATCTCGCCAGAAACAACAAGAGTCTCTGCCATTAGGAGCAGGTGTCCCTCAACCAGGGAGAGAGGATACACTCCATGAGGTAATCTCTGGTTTTTTTCTTCAGGAACATGGAGAAGACATGAAAAATTGGGATGGAAAACCCATCTCCTCCTTAGCAGCCCGGGTACGTGAACTAAAAAGAGGGACAACTACCACAAGAAGCTCATCTAGAGTCAACTCTGCTCCGGTCTCTCACACACAGAGCTCCAGACGGTATAGGAATGGTAATATGACTGATTCTCTTGAAGGGACCTCAGAAGCATATTTACCAGAGGGGAGCAACATGTACCATGACCAAGAATAGAGGCGCCCTGCCTCTATCCAGGTAGAGCAGAGACAATCGGGTCTTTTGGACTGTGTGGATCCGATGGCCTGGCACATCTGACCCACAAAAATACACAGCTTTGGTTGACACCTGTGCTCAATGTACTCTGATGCCATCAAGGTATGTGGGAGCGGAACCCATTTCTATTTCTGGGGTGACAGGAAGATCCCAGCAGCTGACTGTACTGGAAGCTGAAGTGAGTTTAACTGGGAACGAGTGGCAGAAACACCCCATTGTGATTGGCCCAGAGGCCACATGCATCCTCGGCATAGACTATCTCAGAAATGGATATTTCAAAGACCCAAAAGGGCATTGTTGGGCTTTTGGGACAGCTGCTGTAGAGACAGAAGATATCAGACAACTGTGTACCTTGCCTGGTCTCTCAGATGACCCGTCTGCTGTGGGACTGCTGAGAGCTGAAGAACAACACTGAGGTCATCAATAAGATCACAGTAATTTCTCCACCAACCAACAAGAAAGAAACACAAGCTTTCCTAGGTGCCATAGGCTTTTGGAGAATGCACATTCCCGAGTACAGCCAGATCGTGAGCCCTCTCTACCTGGTTACCCGCAAAAAGAACAATTTCCACTGGGGCCCTGAACAGCAGCAAGCCTTCTCCCAGATCAAGCCGGAAATCACTCATGCCGTAGCCCTTGGCCCAGTCAGGACAGAACCAGAAGTGAAGAACATGCTTTACTCTGCAGCCGGGAACAATGGTCTGTCCTGGAGCCTTTGGCAGAAGGTGCCAAGTGAGACTCACGGTCAACCACTGGGATTCTGGAGCTGAAGCTACAGAGGGTCTGAACCCAACTACACTCTCACAGAGAAAGAAATCTTGGCCACCTATGAAGGAGTTCAAGCCGCCTCAGAAGTAATTGGCACTGAAGCGCAGTTACTTCTGGCACCCCGACTATCAGTGCTTGGTTGGACGTTCAAGGGAAAGGTTCCTTCCACGCATCATGCGACCGACACCACATAGAGCAAAGGGATCGCCCTCATCACGCAGCGCGCCCATATTGGAAACCCGAATCGCCCTGGGATTCTGGAAATCATAACAAACTGGCCTGAAGGTGAGACTTTTGGATTATCTTCTGAAGAAGAGGAAGATCAAGTTCCCCGTGCCGAGGAAGCCCCACCATATAACGAGCTACCAGAGAGTGAAAGACAATATGCCCTCTTCACTGATGGTTCCTGCCGAATTGTAGGTGCTAACCGGAAATGGAAAGCAGCCGTATGGAGTCCCACACGACGAGTTGCACAAGCTACCAAGGGAGAAGGTGGATTGAGTCAGGTTGCAGAGCTTAAAGCTGTCCAGCTGGCTTTGGATATTGCCGAACGAGAGAAGTGGCCGAGGGTCTATCTCTACACCGACTTGTGGATGGTAGCTAATGCTCTGTGGGGATGGCTGGATCGCTGGAGAAAGGCCAACTGGCAGTGCAGAGGGAAACCCATCTGGGCCGCTGAGACTTGGCAGGACATCGCCGCCCGAGTAGAGAAGCTGACTGTGAAGGTTCGACACGTGGATGCGCACGTACCCAAGAATCGGGCTAATGAAGAACATCGCAACAACGAGCAGGTGGACCGAGCTGCCAAGGTGAAAGTATATCAGGAGGATCTGGACTGGCAGCACAAGGGACAATTATTCCTAGCTCATTGGGCCCATGATGCCTCTGGTCATCAGGGGAGAGATGCAACATACCGATGGGTTTGTGACTGAGGGGTGGACCTTACTATGGACAGCATCTCACAGGTCATCCACAGTTGTGAGACCTGTGCTGCAATCAAACAGGCCAAGCGGGTGAAGCCTCTGTGGTATGGTGGACGATGGTCAAAGTATAGGTATAGGGAAGCCTGGCAAGTTGACTACATCACCCTTCCCCAAACCCACCATGGCAAGCACTACGTGTTGGACATGGTTGAACCAACCATTGGATGGCTGGAGTTCTACCCTGTGCTTCATGCTACTGTCTGGAACACCATCTTGGACCTGGAAAAGCAAGTCCTGTGGAGACACGGCACCCCTGAGAGAATCGAGTCAGACAATAGGACTCATTTTAAGAACAGCCTCATAAATACCTGGGCCAGAGAACACGGTATCAGATGGATATATCATATCCCTTATCGTGCAACAGCTGCTGGGAAAGTTGAATGCTGCAATGGACTACTTAAAACCACCCTAAAGGCACTTGGTGGGGGGACCTTAAAAAATTGGGAAGTGAACTTAGCAAAGGCCACCTGGATGGTCAATACCCGAGGGTCCATCAATCGAGCTGGTCCCGCTGAGTCTGAACCCTTGCACACAGTGGATGGAGATAGAGTCCCTGTGGTACACATGAGAGGTATTTTAGGAAAGACTGTTTAGATTAATCCCACCTCAGGCAAAGGCAAACCCATCCGTGGGATTGTCTTTGCTCAAGGACCTGGTTACACTTGGTGGATAATGCAGAAAGATGGGGAAACCTGTTGTGTACCACAAGGAGACCTAATCTTAAGTGAGAACTGTGTGTAGGATTTCATTGTATATATATATATGTATTTGTGTGTAGAGTTTAAGAAGGTATTGATTTGGGATGATGTAGATGGTAATAGAATAAGGGGTGGATAATGTCCTGGGTTGCAGTGTATTCTATTACCATCCTCATGAGTTGTTGAAACCAGGTGGGGCAGTGTTTCCTTGCCTCCTCCCTCCGGACTATCTTCTGTTAATGAGCCCATCAATGCCTTGCCTCATGACTCATCATCCCATTGTGAGATGCTCCACCCAGAAGGAGGAACCAAGCATTCCATCCTGCATATAATCTGAGATTCCAAACACCACAGACACCCTTCCCACTGGATTCCCAGAGGACAAGAGCTACATAGCCACCACTGGACCTTCCGAGGAAGAGCAGCCCTTTTCTACAGGATCACTGCTTCGACAGAACCACATCCATCACTTCAGGAGGACCGCAGCCACCATCTTATTGGACTGCTACTGCCACCCTGACTAACAGGGTGTCAGGTTATATCCTGACTCTGTCAGTTTAACCCAGTGTTTTCTGCCTTTATTTTTTTGATTTCCCTATTAAATTGTTATTCTGACTTGGTGCCTCCCACTGGTTTGTTTTCAAACTAGTACACCATCCTTTTGGAGGTTCTCAGGAACAGGCAAAACAAACATCAACACAGACTGTTATATGTACAATTGATTGTATCCTTAGACAGAAAATAGCTAGAAAACAGGCTTTTCAGCCAAAAAATATTTGGTGTCAGATAACTGTCAAGAGACACTTCCTTAGTTACAGCATACAAAGATCTAAAAAGTAGTGCCTGATGTAAAGAGCTAGGCAAACTGCTGTTCTATCTGCAAGCAACTAGAACAGCAGTGGTTGCAAAAACAAGATAGTATAGAAAAGCTCCACTGGCAGCTGACAGAAGCCATTGCTAATTGATTGTTGTAGTTCACAAAAACATGGGAACAGTCAGTCAGTTAAAAAAACAGTATTAATATTCCAATTCTCACTGCCCAACTTCACCTTGTGTTTGAAACATACGGCACTTTTTAGAATTCAGTCCAGCAAATGGCCAGAATTAGTAACTATCTTAGAATTTTAGAGTACTTGATCTTAGATTTCATATAAAACTTAAATATCTCTCAGATTTATGAGTAGCTAGTCCCACCTTCTACAATGAATCCATTTGCTTAAAGATTAATAACCCAACAATGAATATAAAAAGCTGTGGATTACTATGAAGTAAGTGGAATTCACTTGTTTCAATGCTGACTGGTCATTTTATGTTTTTCAATGACATGGTTCAATCACAGTAATAAGATTACTAGATTAACAGGCAAAATTATGCAAATTTGAAAAAAAAATACAGAAGAGTTCTGAAATTCACATCCCCTTAATGATGGTAAAAATATATTAATGGCATCAAAGCACCTAAATCGTTGGAATTTCATCAGTCTCAGAGTATTTATTAGGTGCTCATCACACTAGACAAGGCAGAAGAAACAAATATCATGGCATTTGTACATTTGTTTTATTCAGCATTTCTCCAGTCAAAACATACCACCTGAATGAGAGCAAAATTAACCCTACAAAGACTGTAGAGCATTCTTGGTGTACAAAGGACAGTTGCAATATGGACTGATTCTTCAGCTAACTTAATTTACACTATTTTTTAAAACAGACAAATTATATTGTCTCCACTATAGACTAAAACTATGTTAAACTATACAAAACTGTTAATATAAAGCAAATGGATATTGCACTTCTTAAACTCAGTCTATTAACACTGATTGTGAATTATATTTCTTAATATATAAGCTGATTTTAAAAAAAGCAAAATTATTTCTAAAGTAATAAGTGGTCAAAGCTCATTTTACAAAACCAGGGATATTTAAAACAGAAAACTGCACTATACTATAACCAATCTGCCTTAGGGTAATCCTCCTCCTTTTTTTCTAAGGAAATTTCTATGAAATAATCCAATAAGGTTAAAACTGAAGCTAACAAAAAGATTTCATTTCAACATTTGACTGCCGAATTTTAAAAAAATTCTCATTACAGATATTGCAAAAGCCAAAGTAGCAGGTATGTATCATCAAGTTCAAATATGCACTTTGTTTTTTCTTTAAAATAAAATACTTACACATCCACAAATAGTACATAATCTTTACTGTCTTCTGGAATTCTACAGGAATGTCTACAGAAAAGTCCTGGTAGAAACATGGACCTGCTGGAAAATTCTCAGGAAGAGGTGGCCAGTTATTTTTTCTACCTGCAAATCAGAAAGAGAAAAGAAAAAATGGTGCTCTATAATACAGTTCTAATCTCTGTATACTAGAAAGAGGTGCATTTGGAGTTGTTCGAATTGTTTTATACATAAATTTCACAAGTGTATAGATAACTTGGGCTACCAAAACCCCAAAGTTTTATTAGCAATCCTCACACAACACTAAAAATAAACTTCAGAAATAAAAAACAATGAAGTACAGACAGATCAAGGAAAGTACAATATTTTATCTATGTAAAAGACTAATCAGGCATCTGACAGTTCCTATAATGAGAAAAGAGAATTCTTCACAAAACAATTTCTCAGAGTTCCTTGACTTTCAAATGCACATTTCTCTAAGTCCCACCATACTCTCATGCTTTGTAGAACACAAAGACTGGGGACTAAAAAACATTCTTCATTCTCAGAATCCTGATATTTGTAATACCTGGATATCTCTAACACTTTGAACCAGTTCCTAATACACTTTACAGTCAAAGCTTTACCTAAAAGCCCATAAGCCTGAAGAAAAGCAGCAATTTAAATGTTGTAAACTACCTTTTTTGTTACAAGAAGATGCCCTACAGCATCAATATATTTTGATACAGTTGTGCAACAGAGTGAGGATACCACAAAGGTCAACACAGTATCAGACACTTGGATTTCCTGTATGCTAATCTGCTCGCAGATTAGAGTATACATTCTGCAGAACACAAGTCAATACAAGCATAGAGATTCAACTTCAATAACTACAAAAAACCATTACTATAGCATTTCAAATTCTGGAGGCAAGAGATACATTAATGACCATATTAAAAAGGTGGAGCTGAATTAGACACTAACCTAAAGGAAACTTTATTTGAAATTCTGACAAGGTTTTGCTTGCAATTGCTATCTTCAACCATATCTTTATAAGCAGTTCATCTGTATTGAGTGTGGCTGAACTGGAGTTCATTTTCCCATAGCAGCCCTCCCAGTGTTGTGCTTTGCATTGGGAACTGGAAAGGTGTTGAGAACACACCAGTGTTTTGGCTACTGCTGGCACAGCATCAGCACTGTCTCTCCAACATTCTGCCTCCCAATCAGTAGGCTGGGGGGTGGGCAAGATCCTGGGAGGGGACACAACCAGGCCAGCTGACCCAAATAAACCAAAGGGATATTCCATACCATATGATGTCAGCTCAGATATAAAAGCTATGGGAGGGAGGAGGAAGGGGTGCATTCATGATTCTTCAATGTTTGCCTCCTGTAGAAACCATTATGCATGCTGAAGCCCTGCTTCCCAGGAAGTGTCTGAACATCACTCGCTGATGATGGGAAGTAGAGATTGACTTTTCCCTTAGCTTATGCGCATGCAGACTCTCGTTTATTTCTTTCTTTCACTGTAATAAAACTGCCTTATCTCACCCACTGGCTGTTCTCCATCTTATTCTCTCCCCTGTCCCACTGGGAAAGGGAGTGATAGAGCAGCTTAGTGGGCACCTGGCACCCAGCCAAGGTCAACCTGCTACACTTATCTACAACTTCTCTGGGCAACCTGTCCCAGTAGCTCACCCTCTTTTTAGTAAAGAATTTCTTTCTAATATCTAATCTAAACCTACCCTCCTTCAGTTTAAAGCCGTTTCCCCTTGTCCTATCACAACATGCCCTTATGAAAGTCCCTCTCCAGCTCTCTTGTAGGCCCCCTTTAGGTACTGGAAAGCTGCTATAAGGTCTCCATGGACCCTTCTCTTCTTCAGGCTAAACAGCCCCAACTCTCAGCCTCTCTCCATAGCAGAGGTGCTCCAGCCCTCTGAGCATCTTCATGGCCTCCTCTAGACTTGCTCCAACCAGTCTCCATCCTTCTTATGTTGGGGGCCCCAGGGCTGGATGCAGTACTCCAGGTGGGGTCTCACAAGAGTGGAGTAGAGGGGGAGAATCACCTCCCTGGACCTATTGCTGAGCAGACCTACCAGCTTGAAGATCTTTGCATTTTAGTCAATTGCATATGACAACAGTGTCCTAAATGTGCAGCCAGCATCTTGAATGCAAATAGCTAGAGTACTATTGAAAAAGTCTTTGTCCTCCAATCAAAGTATCTCTAAAATGTTTCCAAAGGAGTTTAAATGAGTGTACTAAAGAAAAAAATCAGAAGGAAAGGAATATTGTTCTCCTCATTCATAACGTACAATTTCTGATGTGCTGTATCTTTTATGCAGTCATTTGGCAAAAACCCAATATTCTCTTTCACACTTCAACTTTCCCAAAGACTCCTTTAGAGTCTTCATGGACTCTTCAAGCACTTGGATGTGAACAACTTGTCATGGTTTGGGAATGATATTCCTCAGTTTAGTGCTCCCACTGTAACCATGCTGGCACTCACTTCCCTTCCCCTTCTAGTTAGAAGCACAAAAGGCAAAGATGACAGGTTGAGATAAGAACAATTTACTGGAAACAGCAATGAGATAAGAAAATTAATAGTAACAGCAACAATGGTAATAAAAAAAGGTATAAGACAAAGAAACGATTTACACAGAAAGTCTGTGACAATACCAACTGTTTTGCCCACCATGCTTTCTCCCCCTGGAAGGAGCACCCTTCTTCTCAGAAGCAAGAAAGTCCCTTTCCCCCACCCCTGGCAAATGACATGGCAGTATCAAATAACCTCCTAGACACTCCCACAGCCATGCCCTCTCAGCTACTGCAAAAAAAAAAAATTAACTCTGTCCTGGCCGAAACTAGGAGACAACTGCAACCTAATAAAACAGTAAATACCCATTTTAGAAATATCATGAAACATGCATGTCGTATTAGAGTTATGTTTCCTATGATATAGATGAACAAGACTGCCCCTGAAGCCTGAAAGAGACAAGTAATTTATGCTGTTTTGGTTTTTGCCTTTTTTTCTTTTATATGTTCTCTGTATTCTTCGCACATATCTTTGTAGCTCCGTAGCCTATTGTATAAGTGCCTAGCTTTCCCAGTAATTTTCCATGCCCTTTCCCTAGGCAGAAAGACAAAACAAATTCCAGAGATCCAAGCCCTGGGGAGTACAAGGCCCCTATACTATCTTGGTTCTTCCTGGCTACCAAGGTTGAGAACAACTCTTTGAGGTACATTCTCATGGTACAGATAGTGCCGAGGGGGAGATCCAGAGAAGGGGCTTGACCTGGGGGGAATTGCATCACCACTTGTCCTCCTAATTGGTGTTTTTTATCAATTATGCTAATTTCCTAAAACCTATAAAAATGTATTCATCTCTCGTCCTGGGGCGACTGTATGATACTGTATTCCCTATTGTCTGCCTTCTGCCAGACACGAATCCTGTCCCTTCCTGTGTCTTTAAGCTGTTTCTCAGGAGAGGGGGCAGAGAAGCCAGGCAAATTTTTCAGAGCAGTTTGTGCTCAAGGACATACACATGTTGGGTTTCCTCCCCCCTGGTGTGGGGTCGGGGGGGAGGGGACCCTGGAGTAGAGGCACGGCCTACGGGGTTTCCCTACTCCCTGGTCAATCTTGTTCCCCATTGGTTGTTTTGTGTTCCCCTGTGTGGGGAGGACCCTGGTTGTCCTGTGATTGCTCAGTTCTTCAGCAGTCCCCCAGCCATGTGGCAGGAGAATAAAGATCTCTGAAACATCTATCAAGAATCAGTCCCTGTTTCTTTCCACGGGCCTCGCTGTCTATACATGTTGCAGAAGTCCCCACTGCAACAAATGGTAGTGATGCCGGGGAACATAATAATTCCCTGGAGTCAGCGACTGGGAAACAATCAGGACTTTGAAGATCCCCAAAAATTTGTGAGTAAAGAAACTTTCTGGATCTCTCTTCTTACTTTTGTTTTGCTGTTCCATAAACTATGGAAGAACCGTGGAAAGACTCATGACTGTCCCAGCCGCAAAGGGACATTTATTTTAAACTTGAAAAGATTCTTGAACAGCGATATGTAAATTTTAGCTTAATTCAAGCTCAAAAAGAGCTGAGACACTTCCTGGCATGGTTGTTTAAAAATTTTTTCTACGTTTCTTGGGACTTGATTCTTACCAAAGACTTCTGGAAGAATGTTTGGACACAGTTAATTTCTGAGTCAAAATATATGCCAATGGAAGAATATTTCCGTGAATATTATCTAATTACGGAGACTGTTGAACAATATCAGCTGTGTCCTTGCGAAGGGAAACATGCCTCAGGGACCGCACGACCTCGGCCACGTGCGCCTAGTGCTCTGTGGGTGGCGGCGAGGCAGTTCCCATGGGCAGGAGAGGCAGTGCGAGCTGCAGTGTCAGCGGCGGAGTGCGATGGAGTGGACCCGGCGGTGCCTGCCTGGCCCCGCGCAGCGTGTGGTGGAGCGAGCCCCGTGAATGCCTGGCCAAGAGGGGTGGCGTGTGGGCAGCAGCCAGCGGCGATGGCGGCAGAGTGGAGGCGCGCATAGCTGAAACGCATCAAAATGGAGTCGTTTGCAGGGCGGGGGGGGCGGGACAACCGTGAAGCCTGGCCAAGGCGTGGGCGCGACGCCAGGCAGCGGAAGCACAGCTGTGACTAGAGGTGGTAGCAGCAGCAGCGCGCAAGGAGCTGAGCAGCACAGCCTGGCCGGGCCTGTGCGGCCCTGAATGCGACCCCGAGAAGTCGAAACTCCGCAGTGAGAGTTCCCCATTGGTTGTTTTGTGTTCCACTGCATGGGGAGGACCCTGGTTGTCCTGTGATTGCTCAGTTCTTTGGCAGACCCCCAGCCATGTGGCTGGAGAATAAAGATCTCTGAAACATCTATCAAGAATCAGTCCCTGTTTCTTTCCACGGGCCTCACTGTCTATACGTTGCAGAAGTCCCGGCTGCAACACACACACTCCCCTGCATTCCTGCTGCTACAGAGCTGAGGAAAGCACCTTCCTGCTTTTTCCCAGTTCTCGGCTCCTTTTTCAGGAGAGAGATAGAGAGTTAAAACTCTTTGCTTTTTAGCTAGCCTGCTAGCTGAAGCAAGAACTTTCCTTGGGACTGTTCTGCTCTGGTCCGGAACAACATCACTGGGAGGCCCCAAACCACGGCCCGGATGTAACGCAGTACTTGAGCTCGAGGCACGAGCTCTGGCATGCCCCAGTTCAGAGAGAGTCCAACTATGTTATTTCTGTACGTCGCTGAAGCGACTTCGGCATCAGGAAAAGAGCTGCTGGCTGAGCTAGCTAGCTGGCTTCTTTGCAGAGGGAACACGGCAGGAGCTGATGGGATCGGCTCACGTTAGCTCGGAGACAAAGGAAGAGAGACGCTGTTCTGGTCTCACTCCTAACAGGTTTATTGTTAGAAGTTTAGCAACCCGAACAAGCTCGGAAGGGATGGAATGTGATGGGATGCTCCCCCGAGTCTTGTCCTCAGTTTTATAGAGTTTGAAAACCGCGGTGAAAGGGGAAAACAACCAATGAGTTACAAGCCAGGAGGAGGATACAATTTAACAAGAACCACTGGGGGAAACTGAGAGGCGGGAGCTATAACAGAGAACCAGTGAACAACCAAGTAACCGAGAATTTTCCCGAACCGGGGGAGGCAGCTTGTACCCGGGCACCGCCCAGGGGGGTTGCAGCTTTGGCTTCTGAGCCGCCCATCGACCCACCCTCTGAGTCTGCCTCTTCGGGAAACTCGATCCAGGGGATGGGCTGGGATTGACTGGCATCTCACTGCCCCAGTCCTGCAGGGGGCTGGGTCACCGCAACACTGAGGGGCCCACACAGAACCCCAGCTCCGGAGAGGGCAGAGCCACACCCACAGAAAGGACTCTGAAATCTACCCAAGTTTCTTCTCCACAGCGAGAGGTTTTATTATTTAACATTATTTATTCTTTTTCTGTGCCTGCGTGCACTTTGCTTGTTAAATAAATCGGGTTTTTTCACTTTCCTCCAAGGAATTTCTTTCCGAATGTGGTGGGGGAGGGGCTGCTGAAATCTGCCTTCTAACGGACGTTCATTTCGGACGTTCTCCTCCAAATTTGTCTCAAACCAAGATACCCCTGTAGTGGCAGGCTTTTGTGGACATCTTTCCATAACTGCCCCTGAAGGCCTTCAATAAAGATCCACTTTTATATTACCTTCTATACTAAAATTATCTCGAGTTTCATTTCTAGGTTGAAAAAGGCAACAAATCAATCCAGACCACCAATATAAGTTATTGAAATTAGATGAAGAGCAATATATGGACAAGAAAATTAACAAACATACAAACAAATTATCTGGGAGAAGAGGTACAGAGATTTAATAAAGACATTGAAAAGAATAAATACTGAGAAAATAAAAATTGTTAAATGTAGGGACAATATCATCATGATTCTTTTCCTTAGAAGAATAGCAATTCCTTATTCCCAGATCCTAGCATATGACTGGCATAAATTTTCTAAAAATTTGAATTACTAAGTGGTCATGCAATCTGGAATTGTGCTGCTGTATATTCCAATAACCACAGCAGCAAAAAAATCCCAGCAAGTGTGGAAATACAACAGTCAGATTTCTAGATACAAGTGAAAAGATCACGCAAAGTCAACCTTGCATGGTGTTTTGGTTCATTTGGGTTTTTTTTAACTTTAGACTGAAGTTTTTCCTGTAGATCTAATTCTAGCAAAGTATCTTCAGTTAAGAGGATGTAAATTTCATGTGTGAAATTGCAGTATAAAAACTGATGGTTACTTAAAGTTTGTGGCAAAATGAGATACGGGTCTTAACTATGGGTTCCAAAGCAACATATGAAAAATTAATAAAATATTAATAATAAAATTAATCTTTCTGATATTTGCATAGAATACTGTGTCTGTAACATAGCCAAAGGATAAGAAAATGTTTCAAAACTGTAACGTTCTCCTACAGCTATAAATACTGACAGAAGAGAAATCAGAGATGGTACTTATTAAGTTAGTTTACTTCTCAAACTGCTCCATTTCTATTCAACAGTATTACTTGGATATTAACTTAGAATAAAAATAGCTGATAGCAGAGAGTAACATGTAACATAGGCCTCATTTAAAATTTTTGCTGTGAAAATCTGCACAGGCCAGTTTTTATTCACTGTATTCATTGCTCCAAAGGAGATGAATTTTCTTTTCCTGAAGAGGTTATAAAACCCCCTTTGATCTGTTCCACAGTAACACTGTGAAACTAAAACAGTTTCTAAGAAAAAGTGAAATTTCTGTAATTTAAAAAAAACATTTTTATGCATACCCCCCTGCTGATTGACATTCTGCATTTCCCTTTCTTTGCGATCTAATTCAGCTGCTTTTCTTTCCAGTTCCTCTTGACGCTTTAGCAGTTCTGCCTGGGCCAAGGCATGCTCCTGAACAAAATAAGCATCATTAGATATTGATTAAAAAAATGCAAACACAAAATTATATTCCAAGTCTATTTTCCAAAATTTAGCATCTCCAGTTATGAAGACCAACCTAATATTGCACAAATTCATGCAGTAACTGATTACTTAAAGGCAGTATTCATTTTCATAAATCATCAGGAAAACAATGTTTATTTATAGAATACACAACTTTAGAAGTGTGTTTATATTACTATAATTGAAAGAAACCTAGTGCCTGAAAGTTATAGACAAACCTTTGAAATTTGTGTGTAAGCAGGTGATTCTTCTGTTGGTTTCATTATTGCTGGCTGGGTACTGGGTACATGAGGCATTCTCACATTTCCTGGAGGAGGCTAAGAAAACAAGAGACAATTACAGGGAAACAATCTCCTATTCTAATAAACATCTTTTCATTATCACTGTAAGAACTAATCCAGTTGTTTTAAAGGAACTGTTACTGATCAACTGAAAATCTGATATGCTGAGTGCAATATTTATAACTTTTAGGTTATAATATATACTCTGTGGTGCAGTGTTTTGCTTGTTTGTTTTTACACTGCACTATTTGCCATAAACACAACATGGAATTTTATGGATCAACAGAAAGTAAAAAGAATTTTAATTTTGTTCAGACATGAATATCAATAAGGACAGTTATTATTTAAGAGAATGGCAGGATTTAACAGTGATCTGTTCCTATTCTCAAACATGATGAAATTTATTAATAATATCTTCCAGAACTATCTACTTCACAAAGGTTAACCAGAGAAGCAATGCACCATATTCAAAAAGGGCAAGAAGGAGGACCCAGGGAACTCCAGGCCAATCAGCTTCTCCTCAATCCCTGGAAAGGTGATGGAGCACCTCATCCTGGAGGCCATGTCTATCCCCATGGATGACAAGAAGGTGATCAGGAGTAGTCAGCATGGATTCGCTAAAGGGAAATTATGCTTAATCAACCTGATTGTCTTCTATGACAAGACAACTATCTGCATGGATGAGGGGAGAGCAGTGGATATTGTCTACCTGGACTTCAGCAAGGCTTTTGACCCTGTTTCTCACAGCATCCTCATAGGAAAACTCAGGAAGTATGGGTTGGATGAGTGGACAGTGGGATGGATTGAGAACTGGCTGAACAGCAGATCCCAGAGGCTCATGATCAGTGGCACAGGGTCTAGTTGGAGGCCTGTCACTAGTGGTGTCCCCCAAGGTTCAATGCTGGGCTCAGTATTGTTTAACTTGTTCATCAATTACTTGGATGAAGGGGTAGATGCCTCCTCAGCAAGTTCACTGACAACACAAAGCTGGGAGGAGTGGCCAATACCCCAGAGTGCCATGCTGCCATTTAGAAAGACCTCAACAGGTTGGAGAGATGGGCAGAAAAAGCTTCTGAAATTCAACAAAGGCAAATGCAGGGTCCTGCATGTGGGAATAACCCCAGGCACCAGTAAAGTTTGGGGGTGACCTACTAGAAAGCAGCACTGCAGAAAAGGACCTGGGGGTCCTGGTGGACAACAAATTGTCCATAAGTCAGCAATGAGCCCTTGTGGCTGTATTGGGTTTGCATGGCCTGTCTTTTGGTAGCAGGGGGGCTACAGGGGTTGCTTCTGTGAGAAGCTACTAGAAGCTTCCTTCATGTCTGGCAGAGCCAATCCCTGGTGGCTCCAAAGATGGACATGCCGCTGGCCAAGGCTGGGCCAATTAGAAATGGTAGTAAAGCCTCTGTGATCACATAAGAAGAAAGAAAAGTTGTTGCACAGTTGTAATTGCAGACAGAGAAGAGCAGTGTGAGAACATGTGAGAAGAACAACTATGCCGACGCCAAGGTCAGTGAAGAAGGAGGGGGAGGAGGTGGTCCAGGAACCAGAGCTGGGATTCCTCTGCAGCCCATGGTGAAGACCAAGGTGAAGAAGCTGTGCCCTGGCAGCCCATGGTGATCCAGAGATCCACCTGCAGCCTGCAGAGGAGCTCCTCACCAAAGCAGGTGGATGCCCTGGCTTAGTGGGCACCTGGCATCCAGCCAAGGTCAAACCACTACAGTCCCCCACAGGGTCACTGGTCCTGTTAGGAGCCTGCTCCAGCACAGGCTTCCCACAGGGTCACAACCTCTTCTGGGCACATCCACCTGCTCTGGTATGGGGTCCTCCACAGGCTGCTCCACCATTAATCTCCATAGGCTACATGGAGAAAATCTGCCCCACAATGGTCTTCATCACAGGCTGCAGGGGGAATCTCTGCTCTGGTGCCTGGAGCACCTCCTCCCCTTCCTTCTCCACTGACCTTGGCATCAGCAGACTTGTTTCTCACACATATTCTCACTCGTCTCACAGCTGCTCTTGTGCAGCAGTTCTCCCCCTCCCCTCCTTCTTAAACATGTTATCCCAGAGGCACTACCACCTGTAGAAGCCTGGAAGATAAGGGGGCTAACATGCATGTCTCAGACATCGATAGCCAGGACTGGTGATCTCTCTTTCTCCCTTTCTTTCTCTCTCCCCCTCTATAATTAATCTTTCCCTTTCTCTCTTCCCTACCCCTTTATCCAAAACCCACTTCCATGTGTTTATATAGTACATCAGAGACTAACATACCAATTCCCATGCTAAGTGTGTAATCTACTAATAAAACGATGCAAGTTTTTGCAGACCCTCTGGCTTTTGTCATTCCTTTCAACCACAAGCATCTATGAATTTTGGGTGTGTTTTCCCCTCCCCTTAAGGGTGGGATATCACACCGCCATCGCTGATTGGCCTGGCCTTGGCCAGTGGTGGGTCTGTCTTGAAACCAGCTGGCATTGGCTCTATCTGACTTCTGGCAGCTTCGCACAGAAGCCACCCCTGTACGCCCCTGCTACCAAAACCCTGTAATGGAAAGCCAATACACCAACCATCTTTTGAAATGCACAGAGGAGAAAACATCATGCCTGAGTAAACTCCACCTCTGTGTATAATATTGCATCATATCAAAATCATCTTTCCACTTTATATATCAACTCCTAACAAAATACTGAAATATCAGAGAAGTCTCATTCCTCAAAAATACTCAGTGATTTAAGCTTTTCATCATAAGAAAGGATTACTCATTGTTTTAGGATGAAGACACACAAAGTTGGTTAAAGACAGTATTGCTATTCCTTATGTTGGAGCGTTCTGTGATAAGGACAAAGGTCTCTTGTATGACAACGCCTACAAAAACTAGACAACCATCAACAGTCTTATCATCTGCTTCAAACATAAAATACAAACCATGTACTAAAGTAATAGCTACTGAACAAAAATGCATTAGGCATTTTAGGCCAGAGCAATGCTACAAAAGTCCCCCTTTAGCTCTATGGCTAAGGTAACAGTAGCTTTGAAAGCATAATTGATAAGAAGCTGCTGTGAGAGATTGGAAGGATTGCTGGCTCAAAACATTTTGGGCATCTGTGTGGGGGAATGGGCAGGTCAGGCCTTGCCCTGGTGAGGCAATGCCCTGCTCCGAATACCCCACTCCTGCAATGGCTGCCAATCACTTGCACACCAGAGGCAATGTTCCACACCCTGCCTCTGGACCCCCTAACCCAGCTCCTAAGAGGCCAGATGACCAGAAGTCCCATCTGGGGGAAGGGCCCAGAAAAGCCAAAAGGTACTTAACCCAGAACAGGCAAGCATGTCTTGACCCCGTAGCTCCCTTGGATTTTATATCAGCTGAGACACCACTGGAAACCAGGAGTGGTAGCTATATTTGTTCTTTTCTACATCTTTTCTCTCTTTCTCCTTCTTCTAATTCCCTCTTCTTGGAGTTTTGAGTAACTTGAAATTGGATGGGCTTGGAGTTTGCTAAGTTGAATGGTCTAAGTTAATGCTTCGTGAAATGTTTTGTGTTAATTGAATGTTGCTCTAAACGTTTGCCAAAGTTCTCTGATTTTCTGAAGTTGCCAGTAAAGGTTATTTTTGTTTTGACCTATTGAGAATATCTTGTTGGTATTTTTCCTGTGTGTCTAATTCAGGTTACATAAAAAACCATAAGCCTTTTTAAGAGTCTTGCTGAGCAAGTTTTGGGGTCTTACAGCTGCCTGCTAGACTAATGAGCAAGACCGCCCACAGTCTCCAGTAAGGACTCCAGTAGCCCTTCACAGACATCTGTAATAGCATTTAAAGGTGGATTGGCAGGCTAGAATTGAACAATGTGTTCAAAGATACCTATCTTTGAAAGACATTTTGTCCAAATAACCTGCAGTGCTGGTAATGACTGGAACATGCATATATGCTTAGGAATAAAGGAACCCATCAGAAATCTCATTAGAGATACATAATGAAACATGCTAGTCAACAGCATATATGATAGATGACTAATATAAGGAGCTAATTACGTGAAAGATTATTTTGATTCATATTTCTGCTTAAGTTCCACTATATGCTAGCTGGAAACCTATACACTGTTAGAATTGATGTCCATGATACACATGCCTAGGTAAGAGCCTGTTGTCATGGTTTAAGCCAGCTGGCAACTAAGTATCACACAACCACTCACTCAACCTCACCGCCCCCCAACACCCCTCTGGGTGGGGAGGAGAATCAGACAAAAACCTAAACCTCATGCATAGAGATAAGAACAGTTTAATAATTGAAATAAAATATAATAATAATAATAATAATGATAATACTGAATCAGGGGGAGGAGGGGGAAGCAGAGGTTAAATGATTTGCTAAGAAGCTGTTTGTTAAAAACAATGCATACAGCTTGCTCAACACTTATTGTGCCTACAAAAGCAGAATGAGAAGATATAAGACTATTGATAAAGGGAAAGAATCTTGACCAAAGATCCTGTTTTCGAACCTAAAACTAACTTAAACCAGCCTTGAAGTTTGGACTTGGGCCAGGGACATAAAGAGCATGCACAGGGAAGCAAGGTGAAAAGTTCAGAAGGAGGAAGACTCTTTACTTCATCTGAGGAAGACTCCTACTTCATCCCGGAGACCCCTGTCCATGACCACCAGACAACACTGCGCAAGCACAACCCAGATGTAAATGACTTTTGAGCTCATTATAATACGAGGCGAGGCTAGGCAGGGCTAGGTAATGAATATGTATAGGCATATTAGGAAACTTAATGAATATGGAGCTTGAAACCCGATATATACCAAGCTGAATGCAGCTGTCGGCACGCATGACTTTGGAGGAATTATCCCTCATGCGTCCCAGCGCTGGAATAAATATACCTACTCTACTACTTATTTCAGTAGTGGAGTCTTTTCCTTGTATCATTTTGGCGAGCTGGCAGGAGGAACTCTGTCTGGCTGCAGGATTGGCTGAGGAGCGGATGTCCTAGGCGCGCCCCAGGGCTTTCCTGGAGGAACTCCGCCTCTTGGCTCACTCACTGGGAGGGCAGACAGCAACCTGCTGGGACTGTGGATAAATGGTATGTTCTGGATTTAGGGTGCCTGTAAGTTGTACGCATGGCCAGGGCTGCTGGTAAGCCGCGCAGAGAGACATCTGGCGCACAGCATAGTCCCTTGTGTGGGTAAAGGTGGAGCTTGCAAGCAACCGGCTACGGAAGCCGGGAAGGGCAGCTGGCTACGGAAGACAACAAGGGGGAGTCGCCAACTGATAGAGCGGCTGCTAGCAATCCTGAGAGCAGATTGGGTGATTCTGGGGGGGGGGGGGGGGTTTCCGCCAGAACTTGTTGATGATTGTATTGGGGAAAATAAATAAATGGGACCCTGAAGTTATTAAAAGTGAGTGTTATGAATATTTTGTCTACTAGTAGCTGGTTTGAGTGTTGTTGTGTTGCTTATATGTCTGTGTGGATATTGGTTGTTGTTGGACTGCTTTTATGTGTATGTGGCCGTGTATTAGCTCGCCTATTTGTTTGTAGATCGGAGATGTGTATGTTGCCATGTGTTGTTTAAGTATGTTGTATTGAAGCATTTGTTTGGAGCGGTGCCTGATTATTGATTTTTGTGCTAGTAGAATTAGAATTGTAGGTAGGCGAGAGGTTAGAAGAACCCCTCCCCCTCAGTAGTTTGGACTTGATTCTTGGGATCCCCAACGCCTTTCTAATATAGCTCCATCTGATTTCCCTTTTGAAATCCTGTGTTTAGTGTGTGAAAACAGTTGTGAAGCTTGTATTTGTGTGCATGTATTAATTGTGAGAGAAAATTGTATTGTACTTCTACTACAAGGAGTGGGTGGTGTCCAAGCTGCCAGAGGAGAGAGCTTGGTATCAGACTAGAAAGAGCAGAAATAAAGAACTTGGCAGAAAATGAAGGTGTAGATAATGTTAGAGAGGAGAGAGTGGCAGAGAATAGTAAGAAATTTGAGAGGAACTAGTTAGAAAAGTATGGCAAGTGTATGTAAGAAGGGATGAAGAAAAGGCAAAAGCAAAGGCAAAGGTGATGGCAGAAGTTATAAGAATTGTAGACATTGTGGTTAATAGACTTGAGTGTTTAGTTCCCTTTTCTGCTTGGTTTTTTGTGTGGAGCTGTAAGGTTCCTGTTATGTGGTGCTTGTGCAGAGCCGAAAGGCTCCTGTTTGGAGGGGACCCATGCCCCTGTGCCTTTTGTGTTTTGTTGTGAAAAGCCAAAATTGACGGGTTTCAGTCCTGAGGCCAATCTGGAGCTCCTATCTTGTGGGGACCCCCCCCCCCCCCCCAGTCTATGGTTTATTGTGGAGAGCTAGAATTGGCAGATTCTAATCCTGAAGCCAATTCTGCAGCTACAGCCTTGTGGAGATAGTGCTGCCCCTATGCAGGCCAAGGTATTTGTCATGCAGCCTCATCTGTGGGGGCTATAGAGAAACGATAGGGGAAAATGCCTGTCCTGAGTGGCCAGTGAAGAGAAAAAAAAAAAAAGAAAAAGCAATTCAAATGCCTGATTCACAGACTGCAACTCGTGCAAAACTTTTAAAAGCAGTGTCACTTCCTCCACTGAAGAATCAATTAGAAGAAACCCTGTTGGTGCCTGTCCGAAGGGACGCCCGGCCCCAGGACTTGCCCAGGCATGTCCGGACTTGTCTCTGCCATGTGCTCTGAATCCCCTTTGTTCCAAGCACGGGTAGAATTTGAAAGTAGCACGGACTCCCCTGAAACAGAGTCCGATTGGCTGGTTACCATGGATCCACCCCCTGCTCTCCCTGTTCTCCTCCCCCAAATAAAGGCAGCCGATTGCAGCTGGCCCGCCCCGTTTCTCCTGTCTCTCCCTTCTGTGAACAGATTCTCTCGTCCCTCCTGGGATGAGAGGAATAAAGAAAACAAGAATACAGGCATGGAGTCAGGGCTATATTTCTACCTCTTTGCTTCTGCTTATGATGATAGCCTGACAGCTATCACTTGTCGCATTTCGGAGCTGCTGAACTGCTGGATCGCCCGTGCCGTCTCTCCAGGCAGCTCGAGGCATTCCAGGGCATAGAACGGTGAGTCTGCCGACTGAGCGAGCAGTGAATTCTCGTCAATTGGTGCCCCACATGCTATCTCGGAACCACAGTTCTAGAGAGACTTTTAGGGTGTCCCGGCAAGCCACGTGCATGCAGTGCCAGCACTCTGCAGCCCTGCTGCCGCTTTTTGTGCGGTAGCGAGCTCAGAGCACCAGCCGAAGGCCCCTCACGCCACGTGGCATGGGAAGGGCTGAACAGCAAAGGACCCACTTCACTGATTTTTTTCACTGGACCGGCTTTCCTGTGGTAAATCCAAAGCTTTGGTGAGTATTTCCCCGCTGGCTTGGGGGCTCGTGTCTTGTAGCTGATTTCGGTGCAATTTTTTTTCTTTTTTTCCGTTTTTTTCACGACTTGGGGCTGAGGGAGTGGTGTTGTTTTTATAATGGGATCCGAAGTCTCTGCACACCACAGAGAAATATATTACCAAGTTCAGAGTTACCTGTCTTGTACTGGGCATAAATATCCTAAAAGTTTAGTTCAATCTTTTGTGCACTGGCTTTTGCAGTACTTTCCTCAGCTAACCTCCGAAGACATAAGGTCTTCTGAGTTCTGGGATGGCGTCAGGAGAAAGCTTTCCACTCTCAGGTGCTCAGGAGACGAAACAGTTTCAAAATTTTTTCCTCTTCTGCTACTAACTTACACTTTGCCAAATAAGAACGCAGTACAGGAGAAGCCACTGCAAAAATCCCCAGTTGACTCCCTTATACTTTCTCCTAACCCCCATGTCCCTGATCCTGCTTCCCCTACGCTGGAAAACATGGCTGGAGCAGCCTGCTCTTTAGCACAGGAGAGCTAGCAACCTCCTGACCCACCCGTGTCTCCTCAGCACCCTGCCTTGGACGGGAATCCAGACCCTGTACTGGGAACTTTCCAACCACTTTTCTCCACTCCCTTGTCCCCAGTTTCTAGTCCACATGTTGTAAGCGCCCGAAAAAAACCCCTTTTGCCCCGATCTCTTTGTTCCCAGGAACAGCAATAGCCATGTGCTTGTAGCACGGAAAAACCCCCCCCCCCCGACCCCTTTTCCCCGAGTCTATCTGTTTCCAACAATGGCAGAGGCCATGTGGCCTCATCTCCTAACTACACCTCCCACAATCCCTTTCACCTCCATCTCAGAAATCCCTTCATGTCTCCATCCCCTCCCACGCCTGCGTTGAAACCTACCCCTACCCTCTACCCCGCCCCCACTGCGTCGTGTTTCACCCCTCCCTCTGTTTCCACCCAGGAGGCACGCATTGCTCCCACCCCTGAGGGCAGCACCGCCCCCTCCACCCACAACCCTGTCCCCAACCCCTCCCCTCCTCCTGCTGCCTCCACCCCTCCACTCCCCACCCCTGCTTCCCACTGTCCAACCTCATGGTCCCATGGTCATGTAACTACCCCTTTACATCCAGGAACCCATGGCTAACAGGAAGTGCCTCCAGCTGCTACTACTCTCCCTCGTAGTAGCACAGGAGCTAACCCTAGCTGGACTCCTTTCCCATATTCCAATATCAAAGATTTGTGCAATGCAATTAAGGAGTTTGGGATGCATAGTTGTAGGAACCCAGAGTGCCAAGAATATTTCTCTGCCTGTTTTTAAGGGTTCTTACCCCCCTGAACAACACTGTTTTAGCTTCAAACCTTGGAAAAAATTACCAACAGTCAGACAACAACTAGAAAATACAGTGGTGTGAATTAGGTGATAGACTACTATGCAAGATTGTCACAGGGTGAAAAATTTAGAGGTTTTGGGCTTCTCTTTGTAGTACACAGATAAGAGTAAAAAATATCAAAATGGAGGATTGTTGTTGTTCTCTAAACCTTCTTCTCCTTCTTCTACTACTCCATATTCTGCAGTAAAAGTAGTTTGGAATGATTGGATAGAAAATTCCGCAGCTCCTAGTCATGTTACTGAATAATTGGTAGGAAAGTGAAAATAATGTGCATTTTTAGTAACTATTGGTTAAAATATCTTTAAAAGGCTGTGTAAATCTTGATAATTATTCTCACTCCTACTTTTCTGTCTTCTATGCTGTACCTGGGTCACGCTAGTGGCTCTGTTCCTCTGATAAGACTTTATAAACAGCTATCTGGAAGCATTGAAACTCAAGGAAACGGTTTATCTCTCAAACTCCTTGCAAGGACTTTCAGCAAATTCTCTCCCATCAGGACAGACTCGATTTAGGGCACGGTAAAGTGTCAGTTGGTGCTCCGTGTTTGGCCTCATTGGAATGAAACAACCCAAAACCTTTTGGACAGCAGCGCGCAACCAGAAACGGACGAAAAGAACACCCCGGGGTTGGCTTTGAAACTCCAGGATCCCCTAACTTCGGTCGACAGGGGGGAGGAGGAGCCGTGAACTGCTGGACGGAAGTCAGACTGGAATTTCATGAGCCGATAACATCTACAAAAACAAGGTAAGCTGTCCAAAACTAGACCAAGAAACAAATTCTGGGCGCAGTTCCATCCCACGCGGAGGCAAATATGGTACATAGTTTTGAAAACTTAGTTCGAAACCATCCCTTACCAGCATCTAAAAAAGAAATACGTTGCTTGCTGTCCTGGATAAAAAGAGAATTTCCTGATGCAGTGATCGGAGATTTATATTTACCATCTTTTTGGGAGAATATCAACACTATTCTATACCATTACGCTAGTCTAAGAGATGAAACGGCTCAGAAATTAATATCACCAGCTAGAGTAATTTATGGAACGCTTTTAGAGGTGGCACCTCCTGCTTCTGATGAAGAGGAGATGTTTAAAACTCCCGAGGAGATTGCGCTGACACCCGTGAAAGCAGCAGGAGATTTTAAAACCCCGTTCAAACCCTCCCCACCCTCAGAGACGGGCAGAAAATGTGATGTTCGTGCGAAAGTTCCCCAGGCTTTCAGCAAAAGCGGTTATGAGTCCCTGCAGGCAGTGGGGGGGGGGGGGGGGGGGGGGGGGGGGAGCGTGGCCATTCCGGAGGCGGAATGGGAATTTTTGCTGGAGACGAAATTAAAACTTTTGATCGGTCCGACGGAGGAGCATGATACGGCAATTTTAGAGTTCCCTTCATGCGCGCATGCCCGGGGGGGAGACGGGGGGTCCCTGACCACCTCCCTAAAATGGAGCCTGCCTCAGAGGGCATGGTTTCCATCTCGCCTGAACCACCCGTTACGGCGCAAGGCAGGGACAGGTCCGTACCTCCTGGGTCTGGGTTCCTCCCATCAGATGAACCATGTGCGTGGCCAGGGGTGGTCCCAGAGCTTCCATCTGTCCCTCCCGCTACCCCCACACAGCGCGGATTCGCGGCCGCTTCCGCGTTTGAAGGGCCCGCTGCGGCGGTGGCGGTGGCGCCTGCTGCTGTCGTCATCACTCCAGCCAGTGCCGACCCAGCTTTACTTCCGCGTTTGGGAGACCTCGCTTCCATGCCTGCGTGGCATAAGCCACCCGTCCTCAGACACCGCGGTTACCCCGGCAACGCCGCTCGCAACTCAAGCTGCTCCTGGCTCCACCCCCAGCCCTGGCTGGGGCGTCATCCACGCCCTGGGCTTCAGCCAAGCCACGCCCCCACTGCCCGGCACCAGCGCTTCTCGGACCAGCCAGGCCCCGCCCCCAGTCCTGGCTCCTCGCTCTGCACGGCTGCCAGGCACGGATGCCTCAGCTGCTACACCGGCACAGCCGGTATGCACAGCGCCTCCAGCCAGCTCTGCAATTCCATCGGCTACGGCAGCTCCATCGTACAAGCTTTCAGCAGCTACACCTCATACCAGCTCTGTGTCAACACAGCCCCCGTCTGCACTGCAGCCACGGCCAAGGGCACACAGCAGAAGCATGTCAGCAACTACCATGTCACCATCGCATGTACCCCCTATCATCCCTGTGACAACACCACTCAGAGAATTATCACAACAATCACACGATGTTAAACCACATCTCCCATACGATTTCGACGAAACAAAAACGATTTTATCTCCAGAAAACAGAGAGGACTTTCTCAGCTGTATACTGTCACCTGGTCCATCACAACAGGGCCAAGCACGTGTTATTCATATTAAAAGTGAAGTCTCGGAGCGAGACATTCCACTTCATGCGCATTCTTCTTGAACTTCTCAGGGACATTCAGCCAATTTTATGGGACTTTATCATTCTCAAGTGCCTATTCAGGACCTCAGTGGAGAGGATATGGTGACCATCACAGCTTCAGAAGGCATTCCTCTATCTTCTCGAACTTCATCTCATTTTTTTACAACGAGCACTAGAACTCCAACTTCTCGTATGCCTTCTTCAAAGCTTCGAATTCCACAACAACAGGCATCTGATCCCTCATTTTTCCACTGTCGCTTTCGGCTTTCAGATGACTTTGTTTGTCATCTTGCCTTCCAACTGAGAGAATGTGCAGAAGATGATTTACCTCAAGAGGTTGGTGCACTGGGTCCCCAGCCCTCACCCATCCTGCATGGTGGCACTACCCTATCCAGATCCACTGTACCCTCTCCTTCAGTATTCAGATCAAAGCCACCTGCGATGGCAGGTTCAGCCACTCCTCATTTATTACCTTACAGTGCACAGCCACGAATACCGTTCCCTATTCCTCATCCAAGAGGGGGAGAAGAAGATGGAATGCATGGATTCTTCAGTGAAGAAGAACCTGCATCCTTGCAGTCCAATCAAGCTGCAAGTTCACAAGATGCTGGTATGGACATGGTTTCACCTGACAAATATGTTTCAAGAGATACGTTTGCTACAACAGACTGGTCAAGTATTAGGAAAAAAGGACTTAAAGACAGAGATTTTACTATGGCCGAAACAGATAGTATTGTAATGCCGGTTACGTATACCAGACACAATCAAAATCCTTCTGTATGACAACCTATGGATCATCAAGTTATCAAAGATTTAATGGATGCAGTGAAGAATCATGGACTGGGAAGTCCATACTTCAAACAGCTTTTGAGAGGCACATTTAACAATTATGATTTGGTACCTTTTGACTGTAGAAGTATTGCCTCAACAATACTTACAGATGCACAACTCCTGCTATGGGATGCAAGATGGAGAAAAGCACTTCATGAGCTGAGAGAAAAATATGCAAGAGGACCACATGCAGCTCTCACATTAGAGCAATTGGCTGGTGATGAACCTCATGGTAGACCTGAAGATCAGGCAGTGGTTTTGCCTTGAAATGTGCTTATAGATATCAAAGAAGCAGCACAAACAGCAATCTTAAAAATTCCACCTACTGGAACCCCAGAAGGCATTTACACAGAAGTAAAGCAAGGTCTTGCTGAAACTTTTACCTCATTCGTCGATCGTCTAAAGCAAGCCTTGGACAGACAAGTCAGTGATGAAGCGGCAAAACCATATCTGCTACCAAGTCTTGCTTTTGCGAACGCTAATGCAGAGTGCAAACATATAATCAGTGCTATACTTGGTCAGGCAACCATAACTGAAATGATAGAAGCATGCAGTAAGGTGGGCACACCTCAGCATGTTGCAGCAGTCCAAGCAAATGCTTTTGGACAAGAACTTGGAAAACTTCTTAAAGAGCAAATAGCAGCTACGACACAAGTGATGGCGACGGCTCAATCCGTAATTCCACAAGGAACACAGTTATCGGAGAAGGTCACTCAAACTCCCTCAGCTGGACCATCTGTAGATTTCCCAGTGACCCAGAATTGCTACCACCAGGGGCGCAATGCGAATTGGCAGCTTCCGAATTAGTATGTTTTATGGATGAAAATCATGCAGTGATACCCACAGGGATCACTGGAACATCTTGGAAGAGAAAAGACTTTTTAATAGTAGGCAAGGAAAGATCTAGCATCATAGGGCTCATTGTTTTTCCATCAATTGTTTCAGCAGATCAAAATGAAGAGCTAACAGTTTTGGTTCAACCTTTACGTCCTCCACTGGTTATTCCAGAAAATACTCCAATAGCCAAAGCTATTGCTTTACCATCTCATGCAACAGAACAGATCATGCCAGTGACTGATCAACAAGCTTCAGTTGACATTGAAGACGTGGACATTCATGCCAGTTGGATGAAGCAGATAGGTCGTGATCGACCTGTGCTCGTTTGCAGCTTAACATGTGGAGACAAGACAATTTCAATTAAGGGAATGTTGGACACTGGTGCAGATGTTACAGTCATCTCTTATCTCTTTTGGCCTAAAGAATGGCGCTTGAGAGCACCTCTGAACTCGCTTTCAGGTATTGGAGGAAATACCCTATGCCTGCAGAGTGAGCATGCAATTGTTGTTTCAGGACCTGGAGGAAAAACAGCAATCATTTGTCCTTTCATTGTGCAGAAGCCCATCACAGTATGGGGAAGAGACATCTTACCACAATGGGGAACAAAGATAGAAGTGGATTTTTAATAGGGGTCGCTGCAGCACTCACCACCTTGAAATTAACCTGGAAAACAGATGAACCTGTATAGGTGGACCAGTGGCTGCTGGAAGAGAAGAAACTGAGTGCTCTCAAGAGTCTTGTTAAAGAACAATTGCAAAAAGGCCACTTAAAACCAACTAATAGTCCCTGAAATTCTCCAGTATTCGTGATTCGCAAGAAAACCTCCAGTTCATGGAGATTGCTCCATGACCTCAGAAAGATTAATGAGGTCATTGAAGAAATGGGACCATTTCAACTTGGACTTCCATCTCTCTCGATGATTTCGAGAGATTGGCCACTTGTAATCATTGATCTCAAAGATCATTTCTTCAACATCCCACTTCATCCAGAGGATGCTCCTCGATTTGCATTTTCTGTCCCAAGCATCAACAGACAAGAACCTCTGCAAAGATATCATTGGGTTGTTCTTCCACAAGGTCTCAAAAATTCTCATACCATTTGTCAATGGTTTGTTGTGGAAGGTATCTTTTCAGCTTTATACTGGCTAAGCTAGTGGTTTAATGCCTTAGAAAGCCTCGAGCAGCCTAGAGAGGTAGCACGGACAATCTAGCACTTTATTAGCTCTAAAATCGGTACCTGTATCAGCTGCAAAGCAAATACCATCATCAGAAGCAAAGAGGGAGAAATATTGCTCCCTGCTCGCTCAATTTCCCACAGTTAGAAGCTTTCAAATGAGACAGACAACAAGGGATGTTCACAGGAAGACAGCTGAGCCAAGAGAGGGCAGGGCTTCCCTCGACCATCTCTTTTATTAGGAGAAGGGGAAAGGGGAGGACTGGGGCGGACCCGGGGTGACCAGCCAATCAGACACTGCTAAAGAGTTTGAGTTACATTTGGTTTTGCCCGCGCTTAGAACAAAGGAGCTCAGAGCACGTGGCAGGAGCAAGTGTCTTTGGGAGGGGGAGGGGAAGCTCAGAACAGGCAGCAACAATTCCCTATTTTTTTTCTTTAAAGCTGGGTTGTAACTCTTAGTAACTTAAAACTGTATAGAACAGTAATAAAACAACAGTGCAAAATATAATTGGAATCTATCGTCCCTACAACTCGACAGTACCTAGGATGCCTTTCAACTAGTTCCCCAGTTAAAACTCAGGGGTTTAGTTAGGACATCTATGGTATGGAGTATCAGGACAAAGATTTACAAAATACAGTGCAAAACCTGAATGCAAAACAGTGCAATTTAACTTAAGGGATTAACATCAAAATCTGCAGTAGGGGGTTTACATGAGGGTGCAAAATTAGGATCCTTTTTATGGCGTCTCTTCCAGGAGGCAGTTTTAACCTCCTTAATTTTTGAGGAAGTGACATAAGGTTTTACCCATTTCCCTGGGATCCATCTCAGTCCTTGAGGGGTAGATACACTGGCATACCCACATCCCCAAGTTACAAGTTTGTATGGTCCTTGGATTTTTTGAGTCTCTGGGTCCCGGATCAGGACTTCTGGATTTTCCTTCAGTTTCTGCCTCCCGGTGTTCTGGAGATGATGATAGATGGCAGGGTTTGGATCCTCAAAGGTGCCAATCAGGAAGTTTATGATAAACAGTGCTTTGCTGAATCTGAGGACAGGTGAGTTGAGTTTGGTGGTTCCTGATTGTTGTAGCAGCATTTGCTTGAGGGTTTGATGGGCACGTTCAACAATGCCTTGTCCAGTTGGGGAGTGAGGAATACCTGTAGCATGTCGAAATCCCCACTGCTGACGGAAGTTTTTAAACTCCTGAGAGGTGTAGGCAGGTCCATTGTCAGTTTTTATCTCCTCAGGTATACCAAGCACAGAAAAAGCTTGGACAAGATGTTTTTCAACATCCTTAGCCTTTTCACCTGCATGTGCAGAGGCATACATAGCACCAGAGAAGGTATCAATAGAAACATGAACGTATTTTAATCTCCCAAATTCATGGAAATGTGTGACATCCATCTGCCACACTTCCCCGATATTATTTCCTCTGGGGTTGACCCCCATGCCCAGTGATGGAAGCTGTAGCTTCTGGCAGTTGGGACATGTTGCCACTATTGCTTTTGCCTGCGTCCGCGACAGATGGAACATGAGGATAAGAGCAGGAATATTTTGATGGTACATGGCATGGCTCAATTTTGCTTGTTCAAAAACTTGGGGGAGCTTTGGTAAGTCGGCTGATAGAACTATGTCTGCTGGCATAGCCAGAGCATCAGCTCTGCGATTACCTTCTGCAATAAATCCTGGCAGGTTTGTATGTGACCTCACATGCATGACAAAATAGGGATGCTCTCTGTGGGAAACCAGATAAATTAATTTTGAGAGCAGATCATAAATTTTCTTGTTTGAGATTTCTTTTAGGAGAGCATGCTCAGCTCTAACAGTTACTCCAGCTACATATGCTGAGTCTGTGACCAAATTAAAGGGTTCTTTGAACCTCTCAAATGCTCTAACGACGGCTGCTAGTTCAGCTACTTGTGGTGATCCCTGGATTACCTTGATGTCAGATTCCCACTTTTGCGTCTTTGGATTTTTCCATGTGACCCCGGACTTTTTAGTTTTTCCTGAAGCATCGGTAAAAATGGTAATCGCATTGAGGGGTTTTCTACTTTGCATCTCTTGAGAGATGAAAGAGAATGGCAGATTAAACATGTTATGTTTTGGGTAATGATTGGAGATTTGGCCTGAGTAGCTATCTAATGCAAATTGTAAATTTGTATTATTTTGAAGTAGGTGATCTAATGTGTCAGTTGTTACAGGTAAGTAGATGCATGCAAAGTCACATCCTGCCAGGGTGCGGATCCTTGCTCTACCCTTCATGATAATTTTTGCCATTAGTTCTTGTGGCTGTGTGATGGTTTTAGGAGGTTGGAGTGGAAGGAACACCTATTCAATTATGATGAGGGGCTCCTTCTGCTCTTTGTCCCACTGCAATATGAGGCCGTGAAAGCGTGGTTCCTCCCCTAGAATGACAAGCTTAAAGGTTAGGGAGGGCTGATACCTGTGTGCTTGTCTGGTGGAAATGAGCTCTTGTATCTTTTTGAGAGACTGCCTTGCCTCTTCTGTCAGGGATCTAGGGGATGCTGGACCGCCTTCCCCTTTTACTAGGTTTGCAATAGGAGCTACATCCTCTGTGGTGAGTCCTAACCAGGACCTTAAATACTTCAGTGTCCCACAGATCTGTTGCACTTCCTCTAATTTTTTTGGGTTATTATTAATGGTGACGGGTGTTGGGGTGATAGAGGTTTCTGTGATTTTCAGTCCGAGGTATTTCCAAGGGCTTGTTCTCTGCATTTTTTCAGGTTGTAATTCAAAGCCCTTGGCCTCTAGGGCCTCAATCACCATGTTAAGTGTCTGCTCGAGATACTGATTATTGGGAGCACACACCAGCACATCATCCATGTAATGTAGGATGATGGCTTTCTCTGCTTTGGCACGGATGGGAGATAGAATTTTAGCGATATACTCTTGGCAGAGAGTTAGGGAATTTTTCATACCTTGGGGGAGCACAAGCCAATGATGACGTTCCAAGGGAGTTTCACGATTAAGAGATGGTACAGAAAATGCAAATCGAGGGGCATCTGCAGGGTGGAGTGGAATATGGAAGAAGCAGTCCTTAATATCAAGAACAGCTAAATGCCAATGTTGTGGGAGCATTGAAGGTGATGGCATACCTGGTTGAAGGGGTCCCATGTCTTCAATAACGTTATTAATTTCTCTAAGATCTTGGAGTAGCCTATATTTGTTCTTTCCCGGTTTTTGTATTACAAACACGGGTGTGTTCCACGGGCTGTTAGTTGGAACTATATTTCCTTTAGCCAATTGTTCAGCTACTAATGTTTTGAGTGCCTCTAAGTTTTCTTTTTTTAGCGACCACTGGTTAACCCACACTAGTTCATCTCTTTTCCAAGTTAATTTATGTGGATGGCACTGTGCTCCAGTGGCCTGCAAGGGAAACTTTTGATGTCTAGGGGTGATATCAATTTTTGTTCCCCACTGAGACATGGCATCCCTTCCCCACAGGGTGAATTTGGTGTCTAGGACATATGGACCAAGTGTCGCTATTTGTCCTTTAGGACCTTCAATTTGGTTGGTGTGTTTGGATTGCTTTGCAATTTGGGTACCTCCAATCCCATGTATGATGCCCTGAGATTGCAATTCCCATTGCACAGGCCACTTATCAAATGGAATGACCGACACATCAGCACCTGTGTCGATCATTCCCATGATACTGACTTTATGTGATTTGTGATGGAGCTTACATTCTACTACAGGTTTGTAGTTTCCCAAAACCTCAGTCCAACAGATGGCTGGGATATGACCATCTGTGGGCAGGTATTTGGGCAGTGGAATGGCCTGTGCAATGACTTGACCCTTTGGCATAAAGTACGGTGGATATATACATTGTACAATTAGGTTAGAACACTCGTTCTGATCCACTTTCATGAGTGTGGGTGTAACCTCTATCCCAGCAGGTGTTTCCCGAGTGTCCCCAATAACAAAAAGGTATGTAAAGTCTTGCATGTGGTCCACATTCTGGAATGAGATGGGTATGACAGTCTGTTTGTTGTTGTTGAAATTGTGTGCTTTATCACAGGTTACCTTAAACCTGAGTCCAGAAGTCCAAGTTGCTTTGTCTGCAGCCCTATTTATGTCTGAACGCGGAGCTGTTAGGACGCGTTGAGTCGCTAGTTTCCCTGCTGTTGACCTGGGGAAACAGTCTTTGAAGAGTTTTTATCAGCAGTTATAATCGCTCTGCAATTGCGAGCTACATGTCCCTTTTTCTGACAACAATAGCATATAAAGTTACCTGGAGATTGAGTTTCCCCTGTACCCGTAGCATTCTCCACAACGTCCCCAACCATCCCCACTTTTTACAAACAGGGAGCCGCTGTGTTCAATTGCACCTTCTTTGTACAGACTTCGAGGATGGATTCAACAGTAGGGGGAGGATGCAGAGGGAGAGTGCAGATGATTTGTTTGCAAGCGTCATTCGTATTAACTTGGAGAAGTTCGAGTAGGAGCGCTTGTTGGAGGTCAGGATTAGGGACCGGGGAAGAGACAGCTTCGCACAAATGGTTATAAAAGTGAATAATATTTTCATTTGGCAATTTCTTGATGGTGGTATAATGAGAGTTAGGAGTTTGAGATGGTAGTAATTGTAGGTACAAAAATGCTGTTAGTGAGGATCTTCTTGTTATTTTCTAAGTCCGTGAGAGATTTTTCTCTCTCACAGAAGAGGTAGCAGGGAATGTAAACAACCAAGCCACCTGCAACCTTGGAAAGTCTTGTTTATGGTATAGTAGAAAGTATTTTGATAATGGATGTTTTAGGATTTTGGCCAATCACCCCAAGGGGTGGCTGGTCCTTTGTCCAATTAGACTATGAAGAAAAAAGTCTATAAAAGAGTTTGTAAAATAATTAAATAAATCAATCTTGCTGCACAATTCCTGCCTGCTTGATCTTCTCCTCCTCCTCCTCCTCCCTATGGCTGTGGGACACGGTGATATACCCTAGGAACCAGGCCTGCGGTAATATTTGGTGCTGCCTGACGTGATTTGCACTCTCTGACGTGTCCTGTTGCTGCGAGCCAAGCCGAATTCCTCTAGAGGTACGCTGTTCCCCTTCCCCCCGGGACCAGGAGGTCCGACAGAACTGAGAAATGGCGAACAGCGGCTCACAGAACGACGCTGTTGTACTGGTCTGGAAAGGTGTGTTTGGTATATTGCGCACCTCCATTCCTGAAAACTCAGTTCGGGAATTATTAGACTGGGCTACTTTAAAAGGGATTTCCATGGACAGAGATACTGCCCTGGACTTTGCCTTATGGCAAGAACTCGGCTGCGCTGTCTGACACGAGCTCCCGACAGGGGAGCCAGCAGCGTTAGAATTATACAAAACCTGGCGGTCGTTATTTATTCTGCTGACAGCCCTTGACTGTGATAGCAGGGCTGGATCGCCTATCTTGGTGATGAGTGATGGAGGAATGTCCAAGGGGGGCCCCACTGACTGGGCTTCCGGGGCAAGTGATGGTGGATTCGGAATAACCCCCCTGGCTCCACAGGCAGAGCCTGCGCCGGCTCACCCTGCACAATCGCAGGACTCCGCAGCTCCCAGGAACCCTGCGCCGCCAGAGGCGGGGGGGGTCAGTGTGGAGACAGGGTGCACAGCCTGCCTTGCCGTTTGGCTGGACGGCAGCCACGGCTTATCCAGGGCTGCAGATCAGCGGCTTAGCAACTTGTACGCCCAGAGAGGCTCCTAGTTCGGTTCTGTATGCGCCTGGATCTAACTTAGCGGGCATAGCCCCTGGCGTTGCCCCTCCCGGGACTGCCTGGCTATGGTCCGCTGCCCTCCCTGGCGCTGGACTGTTCTGCGCAGTCGCAGAACCGAGCCATGGACTTTTTAATGCAGCATCTGCCCTTTCTGTAAGGGCTACCAAACTTATCCCGAAGGATGGAGGACCTGCTCAGCCTGTTAGAGCGGCGAATGCCCGAGCCCGTGCCGCCCGCGTCCCCGCCCCCCGCGAGCTTGGCTCCGAGCCAAGAAACGGCGCAGCCAGCGGCAAAACCAGGAACAGCCCTGCCGCAGGAAGACCCGGAAGTGGCAGCGACTGCAGAGCAGTGGGCAGAGGCGGCGGCTCCGGGCGCGTCTGCAGAGCGCGGGCCAGAGACAGCGGCGCCGAGCGCGCCCGGGGAGCGCGAAACAGCAGCAGAAGCAAGTGACCACACCGACCGCGGCTGCCGTGCAAGAGACAAGCGCGGCGCCGATTGCAGGGCTGGGCGCAGCGCCGGCCGCGGCGCCGAGCGCAGCCGTAGCTCCAGAGTCGGCTGCAGCTTCAGTACCGACTCGGTCGGAACTGGCCGAGACGGCCTCCTGTAAAGAAACTGCTGTAAAAACTGCCACGCAGCCAGCTGCAGTCTGTCCTGTCTGTTCTGGCTCTGGCGAACTTAGCCAAAGTGCCCCCCCCGCCGTACATTTCTGTTCCCTCCCAGAACCCCAAAGTTGCCTTTGCCTGATGATTCCTTGTCAGGCAGTGAGGCAGATGAGGTTCTGGCCCCAGGTCGCCAGGCGGCTGTAGCCACACGGCGAAGAAAAAGGCTGCGCCGTTCTTGCCCCTGGACTTTTCCGGACTGCACGGTTACTGTGCGTCCAAGGCATTATAATCGCTTCCTAGAGTCTCTTAAGGTGCAAGCATTGGGGGAGGGTGACTGGAGGTTATTAGAAATCCTTGGAATGCCACATAGATCTGAGGATTCTGGGGGTAACCGGGGAGCTGTTACACTCCATCCGCAGGCTGTGCCAGAAGTTCAGGATGGTACTGGTTCCCCAAAAGAGATCCAAGCTTTCCCAGTGTATAAGGCTTTCCCAGATTCAGGAGAGCGTGACAAGCATGAGGTAATTGCTTGGAAAGTTGCCCAGGACCTCCAATCCAAGGTGGCACAATATGGGCTAGGTTCTGCTGAGGTTATGCAAATAATAAGGGTGATAAATACAGATTTGCTTTCTCCATTTGATATCAGACACTTAGGTCAAATTCTATTTCAACCTGTACAATTCACAGTTTTTGAGAAAACCTGGAGAAAGCTGGCCGGCAAAACTGCATTAGCGAATATGCAGCTCCCTGCTGCTGATCCTAGACAGACAGCAGGAATGGATGCTTTGATAGGGACTGGTCCCTTCTCTGATCCCAGCCTACAGGGTAACTTGTCCTCTAGCGTCCTGCAGCAAGCTCAACAGGTCGGCATGGCTGCCCTGTTGAAAACCATAGAGTTGTCGGCACCCAGAAAGCGATATACTGAAATAGGTCAAGGGAAATTAGAGTCATTCCTTTCTTTTGTAGAGAAAGTCGCTGCTTCTCTCGAGAAGCAGGTTGAGGATGACGGGTTAAGACAGTTGTTGTTAAGGCAGTTAATGAGAGATAACGCAAATGAGGAGTGCAGAAAAATCATAGATGCCTTACCAGGGGATCCTGAGGTAACAGACATGGTCGAAGCCTACACTAAGGTGGTGTCCTGGGTTGCAGTGTATTCTATTACCATCCGCAGGAGCTGTTGAAACCAGGTGGGGCAGTGTTTCCTTGCCTCCTCCCCCCAGACTATCTTTCTGTTAATTGCCCATCATTGTCCTGCCGCCTGACAGAGATAACTCCCTCCGGACTATCTTCTGTTAATGAGCCTAATCAACACTTTGCCTCATGACTCATTACCCCACTGTGAGATGTTCCACCCAGAGGGAGGAACCAAGCATCCCATCCTGGATATAATCTGGGACTCTGAACACCAGAGACAACCCTTCCCACTGGATTTCCAGTGGACAGGAGCTACACAGCCACCACTGGACTTTCTGAGGAAGAGCAGACTCTTTTACTACAGGATCACTGCTTCAGAGGACTGCAGCCACCATTCTACCAGACTGCTATCACCACCCTGCCTAACAGGGTGTCAGGTCGTACCTTGACTCTGTCAGTTTGACAGTGATTTCTTTTTTTTCCTTTTCTTTAATTTCCATTAAATTGTTATTCTGACTTGGTGCCTCCCACTGGTTTGGTTTTCAAACTAGTACATAAATTGGCGCCCAAGGTGGGGCTTGCTCTGAGAAAAAGTCAGAATTACAATTTTGTATAAACAGAAACCTATTCACCATGGTGCTCAGCTGGTCTGCATGGGTACTGTATCTTGCTCTGCATATTTTTCCTCACATGGGGAACTACCTGCCTGTTGTATTACTCCTGTTAAAACCAGGGAATGGTATGAGAATTGCTTTAATGGTTTATTATGTCTAAAGCATAATAACCTGCGAGGAGATGAATACCATTCGGAATATATACTCAATTTTGTTTGACTGTCCTAGTCTGGGCTCCTATGTCTGGGACCTCTTCAACAATCACAGCCAGCCCCTGGTGGGAGGAGTAGAGAGTGGTTTCTTCTAGCCTTTCAGGCCAGGCACAGCAGATTTTGAAAATATTGAGTTCCCTCTGGATGTTAAGGATGGTATAATCTTCTTGTCAGTTCTCTTCTCTTTTTTCTCTATGGCCTGCATTGTGTACACCAAGCTTAGAAACAAAACACTACTTAGTGTGGTGCAACGTCTGCTTGAAGAGGAGGTAAAAAGGAGCAAAGCAGCAAATACCATGTCTACACAGACTGTCACACAAAAAGGAACCAAAAGCAAAGCAACCGCATCCATTTCTACGCAGACCGTCACAGAGGAGAAAGGAACCAAAAGGAAAGCAACTGCATCCATCTCTACACAGACTGACACAGAGGAGAAAGAAACCAAACAAAAAGCAACAGTGTCCATCTCTACACAGACTGTCACAGAGGAGAAAGGAACCAAATGCAAAACAACAGCGTCCATGTCTATGCAGACTGACTCAAAGGAGAAAGGAACCAAAAGCACTGTCAGCGTCCCCAAGCAAACCATCACTGAACCAGAACAGCCAAAACCAATTGCAGTTGCCCCCATGCAGAAGAAGAAATCAAAAAGCAAATCAGCCCACATTGTGACTGACGAGGATGCAGCAGGACCTTCGCACCCAGCAGAAGAGGCAGAGCCAGAGATCATCACTCGGTCGCTATCCCTGGGTGAGCTGCGAGACCTGCGGAGGGAATTCACCCGCCAGACGAACGAGTCTATCCTGACCTGGATGCTCCGCATTTGGGACGCTGCAGCCAATGACACCATTCTGGACGGAAGTGAGGCCAGGCAACTGGGATCTCTGTCCCGGGATGTGGTCATTGACCAGGGGATCGGGAGAACCCAAGAAACCCTCAGCCTCTGGCGGCGACTGCTTACAAGTGTAAGGGACAGGTACCTTTGTAAAGAAGACCTCCAGGTGCACCAAGGAAAATGGAGCACAATGGAACAAGGTATCCGGTGTCTGAGGGAATTGGCTGTGCTGGAGATCATTTTCTCAGAAGACAAGAGATTTCCTAAGAGCCCAGATGGTGTCCAGTGCACGTCACAGATGTGGTTGAGGTTCGCACGCCTTGGACCAGAGATGTACTCCCGTTACCTGGCAATGCTGCAATGGAGGGAAGGCGAGGACAGGGTGGGTGTCTTGGTGAACAAACTGAGGATTTACGAGGACACCGTCACAGCCCCGTTTCGCACCCATGTCTCATCCGTGGAAACAAGTCTTTTGGCTGAGCAAGTCTGGAGCTTGATTGAAGAAGGCCATCAGAAATTGAAAAAGGAACTTAAGGAAGAGATTTACCAGATCTCACCAGAACCAACAAGAGTCTCTGCCATTAGGAGCAGGTGTCCCTCAACCAGGGAGAGAGGATACACTCCATGAGGTAATCTCTGGTTTTACCTTCAGGAACATGGAGAAGACATGAGTAAGTGGGATGGAAAACCCACCTCCTCCTTAGCAGCTCGGGTACGTGAACTAAAAAGAGGGACAACTACCACAAGAAGCGCATCTAGAGTCAATATTGCTCCGGTCTCTCGCACACAGAACTCCAGACGGTACCGGAATGATAATATGACCGATCCTCTTGAAGGGACCTCAGGAACGTATTCACCGGAAGGGAGAAACATGCAACATGACCAGGAATAGAGGGGCCCTGCCTCTAGCCAGGTAGAGGAAAGGGAGAATCGGGTCTTTTGGACTGTGTGGGTCCGATGGCCTGGCACATCTGACCCACAAAAATACACGGCTTTGGTTGACACCGGTGCTCAATGCACTCTGATGCCATCAAGGTATGTGGGAGCAGAACCCATTTCTATTTCTGGGGTGACAGGAGGATCCCAGCAGCTGACTGTACTGGAAGCTGAAGTGAGTTTAACTGGGAATGTGGCAGAAACACCCCATCGTGACTGGCTTGGAGGCCCCGTGCATACTCGTCATAGACTATCTCAGAAATGGATATTTCAAGGACCCAAAAGGACATTGTTGGGCTTTTGGGATAGCTGCTGTGGAGAGAGAAGATATCAGACAACTGAGTACATTGCCTGGTGTACTAGTTTGAAAACAAACCAGTGGGAGGCACCAAGTCAGGATAACAATTTAATGGGGAAGTTTAAAGAAAAGGGAAGAAAAAAAACTAAAAGAAAACACTGGTTCAAACTGACAGAGTCAAGATACAACCTGAGTCCCTGTTAGGCAGGGTGGTGGTAGCAGTCTGCTAGAATGGTGGCTGCAGTCCTCTGAAGCGGTGATCCTGTAGAAAAGAGGGTCTGCTCTTCCTCAGAAGGTCCAGTGGTGACTGTGTAGCTCCTGTCCTCTGGAAATCCAGTGGAAAGGCCTCCTCTCTGGTGTTCAGCCTCAGCTTATATCCACGATGGGATGCTTGGTTCCTCCCTCTGGGTGGAGCATCTCACAATGGGGTAATGAGTCATGAGGCCAGGTGTTGATTGGGCTCATTAACAGATGATAGTCCAGAGGGAGTTATCTATGAGTCATGCGGCAGGACAATGATGGGCCATTAACAGCAAGATAGCCTGGGGGGAGGAGGCAAGGAAACACTGCCCCACCTGATCTCAACGGCTGATGGGGATGGTAATAGAATACACTGCAACCCAGGACATTATCCACCCCTTATTCTATTACCATCTACATCATCCCAAATCAATACCTTCTTTAAACTCTACACACACATACATATATATATATATATATATATATATATATATACAATGAAACCCTACGCACCGTTCTCACCTAAGATTAGGTCTCCTTGTGGTACACAATGGGTTTCCCCATCTTTTTGCATTACCCACCAAGTGCAACCAGGTCCTTGAGCAAAGACAATCCCACGGATGGCTTTGCCTTTGCCTGAGGTGGGATTGATCCAAACAGTCTTTCCTAAAATACCCCTCAGGTGTACCGCAGGGACTCTATCTCCATCCACTGTGTGCAAGGGTTCAGACTCGGCGGGACCAGCTCAATTGATGGACCCTCGGGTATTGACCATCCAGGTGGCCTTTGCTAAGTTCACTTCCCAATTTTTGAAGGTCCCCCCACCAAGTGCCTTTAGGGTGGTTTTAAGTAGTCCATTGCAGCGTTCAACTTTTCCGGCAGCTGGTGCATGATAAGGAATATGATATATCCATTCAATACCGTGTTCTCTGGCCCAGGTGTTGATGAGGCTGTTCTTAAAATGAGTCCCGTTGTCCGACTCGATCCTGTCAGGGGTGCCATGTCTCCACAGGACTTGCTTTTCCAGGCCCAGGATGGTGTTCCGGGCTGTAGCATGAGGCACAGGGTAGGTCTCCAGCCATCCAGTTGTCGCTTCAACCATGGTCAACACGTAGCGCTTGCCTTGGCGGGTTTGGGGAAGGGTGATGTAATCAACTTGCCAGGCTTCCCCATACCTGTACTTTGACCATCGTCCACCGTACCACAGAGGCTTCACCCGCTTGGCCTGTTTGATTGCATCACAGGTCTCACAACTGTGGATGACCTGTGAGATGCTGTCCATGGAAAGGTCCACCCCTCGGTCACGGGCCCATCGGTATGTTGCATCTCTCCCCTGATGACCAGAGGCATCATGGGCCCAACGAGCTAGGAATAATTCTCCCTTGTGCTGCCAGCCCAGATCCACCTGAGATACTTTCACCTTAGCAGCTCGGTCCACCTGCTCGTTGTTGCGATGCTCTTCATTAGCCCGACTCTTGGTTACGTGCGCATCCACGTGTCGAACCTTCACGGTCAGCTTCTCTACTCGGGTGGCGATGTCCTGCCAAATCTCAGCGGCCCAGATGGGTTTCCCTCTGCGCTGCCAGTTGGCCTTTCTCCAGCGATCCAGCCATCCCCACAGAGCATTAGCTACCATCCATGAGTCGGTGTAGAGATAGAGCCTCGGCCACTTCTCTCGTTCAGCAATATCCAAAGCCAGCTGGACGGCTTTAAGCTCTGCAACCTGACTCGATCCACCTTGTCCCTCGGTAGCTTGTGCAACTCGTCGTGTGGGGCTCCATACTGCAGCTTTCCACTTTCGGTTAGCGCCTACAATTTGGCAGGAACCATCAGTGAAGAGGGCATAACGTCTTTCAGTCTCCGGTAGCTCGTTATATGGTGGGGCTTCCTCAGCACGAGTCACTTGCTCTTCCTCTTCTTCAGAAGATAATCCAAAAGTCTCACCTTCAGGCCAGGTTGTTATAATTTCTAGAATCCCAGGGTGATTCGGGTTTCCAATACGGGCACGCTGTGTGATGAGGGCGATCCATTTGCTCCATGTGGTGTCGGTGGCGTGATGCGTGGAAGGAACCTTTCCCTTGAACATCCAACCCAGCACCGGTAGTCGGGGTGCCAGAAGCAACTGTGCTTCAGTGCCAATTACCTCAGAGGCAGCTTGGACTCCTTCATAGGCTGCCAAGATTTCCTTCTCTGTGGGAGTGTAGTTGGCTTCAGACCCTCTGTAGCTTCGGCTCCAGAATCCCAGTGGTCGGCCACGAGTCTCACCAGGCACCTTCTGCCAGAGGCTCCAGGACAGACCATTGTTCCCGGCTGCAGAGAAGAGCACGTTCTTCACCTCTGGTCCTGTTCTGACTGGGCCAAGGGCTACCGCATGAGCGATTTCCTGCTTGATCTGGGCAAAGGCTTGCTGCTGTTTAGGGCCCCAGTGGAAATCATTCTTCTTGCGGGTAACCAGGTAGAGAGGACTCACGATCTGGCTGTACTCGGGAATGTGCATCCTCCAGAAACCTATGGCGCCTAGGAAAGCTTGTGTTTCCTTCTTGTTCATCGGTGGAGACATCGCAGTGATCTTATTGATGACCTCAGTGGGAATCTGACGCCGTCCATCTTGCCACTTTACTCCCAGGAACTGGATCTCTTGAGCAGGTCCCTTGACTTTGCTCCTTTTGATGGCAAAGCCAGCTTCCAGGAGAATCTGGATGATTTTCTCTCCTTTCTCAAACACTTCCTTTGCTGTGTTTCCCCACACAATGATGTCATCGATGTATTGCAGATGATCTGGAGCCTCACCCTTTTCCAATGCAGTCTGGATCAGTCCATGGCAAATGGTAGGACTGTGCTTCCACCCCTGGGGCAGTCGATTCCAGGTGTATTGCACACCCTTCCAGGTAAAAGCAAACTGGGGCCTGCATTCTGCTGCCAAAGGAATGGAGAAGAAGGCATTGGCAATGTCAATAGTGGAGTACCACTTCGCTGCTTTGGACTCCAGCTCGTACTGAAGTTCCAACATGTCCGGCACAGCGGCGCTCAATGGTGGCGTGACCTCATTCAGGCCACGGTAGTCCACCGTCAGCCTCCATTCTCCACTGGACTTATGCACTGGCCATATAGGGCTGTTGAAAGGTGAATGGGCCTTGCTGACCACCCCTTGGCTCTCCAGTTTGCGAATCATCTCATGGATGGGAACCACAGAGTCTCTGTCGGTGTGGTATTGCCGGCGGTGCACTGTTGCTGTGGCGATTGGCACCTGTTGTTCTTCAACTCTCAGCAGTCCCACAGCAGAGGGGTCATCTGAGAGGCCAGGCAATGTACTCAGTTGTCTGATATCTTCTGTCTCCACAGCAGCTATCCCAAAAGCCCAACGATGTCCTTTTGGGTCCTTGAAATACCCATTTCTGAGATAGTCTATGCCGAGAATGCACGGGGCCTCCGGGCCCGTCATGATAGGGTGTTTCTGCCACTCTTTCCCAGTTAAACTCACTTCAGCTTCCAGTACAGTCAGCTGCTGGGATCCTCCTGTCACTCCAGAAATAGAAATGGGTTCTGCTCCCACATACCTTGATGGCATCAGAGTGCATTGAGCACCGGTGTCAACCAAAGCCGTGTATTTTTGTGGGTCAGATGTGCCAGGCCATCGGACACACACAGTCCAAAAGACCCGATTCTCCCTTTCCTCTACCTGGCTAGAGGCAGGGCCCCTCTATTCCTGGTCATGTTGCATGTTGCTCCCTTCCGGTGAATACGTTCCTGAGGTCCCTTCAAGAGGATCGGTCATATTATCATTCCGGTACCGTCTGGAGTTCTGTGTGCGAGAGACCGGAGCAATATTGACTCTAGATGCGCTTCTTGTGGTAGTTGTCCCTCTTTTTAGTTCACGTACCCGAGCTGCTAAGGAGGAGGTGGGTTTTCCATCCCACTTACTCATGTCTTCTCCATGTTCCTGAAGGAAAAACCAGAGGTTACCTCGTGGGGTGTATCCTCTCTCCCTGGTTGGGGGACGCCGGCTCCTAATGGCAGAGACTCTTGTTGGTTCTGGCGAGATCGGGTAAATCTCTTCCTTAAGTTCCTTTTTCAGTTTCTGATGGCCTTCTTCAATCAAGCTCCGGACTTGCTCAGCCAAAAGACTTGTTTCCACGGATGAGACATGGGTGCGAAACGGGGCTGTGACGGTGTCCTCGTAAATCCTCAGTTTGTTCACCAAGACGCCCACCCTGTCCTCGCCTTCCCTCCATTGCAGCGTTGCCAGGTAACGGGAGTATATCTCTGGTCCAAGGCGTGCGAACCTCAACCACATCTGTGACGTGCACTGGACACCATCTGGGCTCTTAGGAAATCTCTCGTCTTCTGAGAAAATGATCTCCAGCACAGCCAATTCCCTCAGGCACCGGATACCTTGTTCCATTGTGCTCCATTTCCCTTGGTGCACCTGGAGGTCTTCTTTACAAAGGTACCTGTCCCTTACACTTGTAAGCAGTCGCCGCCAGAGGCTGAGAGTTTCTTGGGTTCTCCCGATCCCCTGGTCAATGACCACATCCCGGGACAGAGATCCCAGCTGCCTGGCCTCACTTCCGTCCAGAATGGTGTCGTTGGCTGCAGCGTCCCAAATGCGGAGCAGCCAGGTCAGGATAGACTCGTTCGTCTGGCGGGTGAATTCCCTCCGCAGGTCACGCAGCTCACCCAGGGATAGCGACCGAGTGATGATCTCTGGCTCTGCCTCTTCTGCTGGGTGCGAAGGTCCTGCTGCATCCTCGTCAGTCACAATGCGGGCTGATTTGCTTTTTGATTTCTTCTTCTGAACGGGGGCAACTGCAATTGGTTTAGGATGTTCTGGTTCGGTGACGGTTTGCATGGGGACACTGACAGTGCTTTTGGTTCCCTTCTCCTCTGTGTCAGTCTGCGTGGACATGGACGCTGTTGTCTTGCATCTGGGTCCTTTCTCCTCGGTGTCAGTCTGCGTAGACATGGACGCTGTTGCTTTGCATTTGGTTTCTTTCTCCTCTGTGTCAGTCTGCGTAGACATGGACGCCGTTGTCTTGCATCTGGGTTCTTTCTCCTCGGTGACAGTCTGAGTAGACATGGACGCTGTTGCTTTGCAATTGGTTCCTTTCTCCTCTGTGTCAGTCTGCGTAGGCATGATGTTTGTTGCTCTGCTCTTTTTCCCTCCCTCATCCTGAGGATGCTGTGCCATGGCTCTGATCCTAAGCATGGTGTACATGGTGCAGGCTGTACAGAGAAGACAAAGCAGAACTGACAGCAAGTTTATGCCGTCTTTGACATCCAGAGGGAATTCAATATTTTCAAAAACTGCTGTGCCTGGCCTGAAAGGCTGGAAGAAACCACTCTCTACTCCTCCCACCAGGGGCTGGGTGCGATTGTTGAGGAGATCCCAGACATAGGAGCCCAGACTAGGACAGCCAAACAAAACTGAGTATATACTCCGAATGGTATTCATCGCCTCGCAGGTTATTATGCTGTAGACATAATAAACCATTAAAGCAATTCTCATACCATTCCCTGGTTTTAACAGGAGTAATACTACAGGCAGGTAGTTCCCCATGTGAGGAAAAATATAGAGAGCAAGATACAGTACCCACGTAGACAAGCTGAGCACCATGGTGAATAGGTTTCCGTTAACACAAAATTGTAATTCTGACTTTCTCTCAGAGCTGCCCCACATTGGGCGCCAAATTATGTACTAGTTTGAAAACAAACCAGTGGGAGGCACCAAGTCAGGATAACAATTTAATGGGGAAGTTTAAAGAAAAGGGAAGAAAAAAAACTAAAAGAAAACACTGGTTCAAACTGACAGAGTCAAGATACAACCTGAGTCCCTGTTAGGCAGGGTGGTGGTAGCAGTCTGCTAGAATGGTGGCTGCAGTCCTCTGAAGCGGTGATCCTGTAGAAAAGAGGGTCTGCTCTTCCTCAGAAGGTCCAGTGGTGACTGTGTAGCTCCTGTCCTCTGGAAATCCAGTGGAAAGGCCTCCTCTCTGGTGTTCAGCCTCAGCTTATATCCACGCTGGGATGCTTGGTTCCTCCCTCTGGGTGGAGCATCTCACAATGGGGTAATGAGTCATGAGGCCAGGTGTTGATTGGGCTCATTAACAGATGATAGTCCAGAGGGAGTTATCTATGAGTCATGCGGCAGGACAATGATGGGCCATTAACAGCAAGATAGTCTGGGGGGAGGAGGCAAGGAAACACTGCCCCACCTGATTTCAACGGCTGATGGGGATGGTAATAGAATACACTGCAACCCAGGACACCTGGCCTCTCAGATGACCCCTCTGCGGTGGGACTGCTAAGAGCTGCAGAACAACAGGTGCCAATCGCCACAGCAACAGTGCACCGTCGGCAATACCGCACCGACAGAGACTCTGTGGTTCCCATCCATGAGATGATTCGCAAACTGGAGAGCCAAGGGGTGGTCAGCAAGGCCCATTCACCTTTCAACAGCCCTATATGGCCAGTGCATAAGTCCAGTGGAGAATGGAGGCTGACGGTGGACTACCGTGGCCTGAATGAGGTCACGCCACCATTGAGCGCTGCTGTGCCGGACATGTTGGAACTTCAGTACGAGCTGGAGTCCAAAGCAGCAAAGTGGTACTCCACTATTGACATTGCCCATGCCTTCTTCTCCATTCCTTTGGCAGCAGAATGCAGGCCCCAGTTTGCTTTTACCTGGAAGGGTGTGCAATACACCTGGAACCGACTGCCCCAGGGGTGGAAGCACAGTCCCACCATCTGCCACGGACTGATCCAGACTGCATTGGAAAAGGGTGAGGCTCCAGAACATCTGCAATACATCGATGACATCATCATGTGGGGAAACACAGCAAAGGAAGTGTTTGAGAAAGGAGAGAAAATCATCCAGATTCTCCTGGAAGCTGGCTTTGCCATCAAAAGGAGCAAAGTCAAGGGACCTGCCCAAGAGATCCAGTTCCTGGGAGTAAAGTGGCAAGATGGACGACGTCAGATTCCCACCGAGGTCATCAATAAGATCACTGCGATGTCTCCACCGACCAGCAAGAAGGAAACACAGGCTTTCCTAGGCGCCATAGGTTTCTGGAGGATGCACATTCCCGAGTACAGCCAGATTGTGAGCCCTCTCTACCTGGTTACCCGCAAGAAGAATGATTTCCACTGGGGCCGTAAACAGCAGCAAGCCTTCGCCCAGATCAAGCAGGAAATCTCTCATGCGGTAGCCCTTGGCCCAGTCAGGACAGGACCAGACGTGAAGAATGTGCTCTACTCTGCAGCCGGGAACAATGGTCTGTCCTGGAGCCTCTGGCAGAAGGTGCCTGGTGAGACTCGTGGCCGACCACTGGGATTCTGGAGCCGAAGCTACAGAGGGTCTGAAGCCAACTACATTCCCACAGAGAAGGAAATCTTGGCAGCCTATGAAGGAGTCCAAGCTGCCTCTGAGGTAATTGGCACTGAAGCACAGTTGCTTCTGGCACCCCGACTACCGGTGCTGGGTTGGATGTTCAAGGGAAAGGTTCCTTCCACGCATCACGCCACCGACACCACATGGAGCAAATGGATTGCTCTCATCATACAGCATGCCCGTATTTGAAACCCGAATCGCCCTGGGATTCTGGAAATTATAACAAACTGGCCTGAAGGTGAGACTTTTGGGTTATCTTCTGAAGAAGAGGAAGATCAAGTTCCCTGTGCCGAGGGAGCCCCACCATATAACGAGCTGCTGGAGACTGAAAGACGTTATGCCCTCTTCACTGATGGTTCCTGCCGAATTGTAGGCGCTAACCGGAAGTGGAAAGTTGCAGTATGGAGCCCCACACGACGAGTTGCACAAGCTACCGAGGGACAAGGTGGATCGAGTCAGGTTGCAGAGCTTAAAGCCGTCCAGCTGGCTTTGGATATTGCTGAACGAGAGAAGTGGCCGAGGCTCTATCTCTACACTGACTCGTGGATGGTAGCTAATGCTCTGTGGGGATGGCTGGCTTGCTGGAGAAAAGCCAACTGGCAGCGCAGAGGGAAGCTCATCTGGGCCGCTGAGATTTGGCAGGACATCGCCGCCCGAGTAGAGAAGCTGACCGTGAAGGTTCGGCATGTGGATGCGCACGTAGTCAAGAGTCGGGCTAATGAAGAACATTGCAACAACGAGCAGGTGGACCGAGCTGCCAAGGTGAAAGTATCACAGGTGGATCGGGACTGGCAGCACAAGGGAGAATTATTCCTAGCTCGTTGGGCCCATGATGCCTCTGGTCATCAGGGGAGAGATGCAACATACCGATGGGCCCAGGACCAAGGGGTGGACCTTACCATGGACAGCATCTCACAGGTCATCCACAGTTGTGAGACCTGTGCTGCAATCAAACAGGCCAAGCGGGTGAAGCCTCTGTGGTACGGTGGACGATGGTCAAAGTACAGGTATGGTGAAGCCTGGCAAGTTGATTACATCACCCTTCCCCAAACCCGCCAAGGCAAGCGCTACGTGTTGACCATGGTTGAAGCGACAACTGGATGGCTGGAGACCTACCCTGTGCCTCATGCTACAGCCCGGAACACCATCTTGGGCCTGGAAAAGCAAGTCCTGTGGAGACATGGCACCCCTGACAGGATCGAGTCAGACAACAGGACTCATTTTAAGAACAGCCTCATCAACACCTGGGCCAGAGAACACGGTATTGAATGGATATATCATATTCCTTATCATGCACCAGCTGCTGGAAAGTTGAACGCTGCCATGGACTACTTAAAACCACCCTAAAGGCACTTGGTGGGGGGACCTTCAAAAATTGGGAAGTGAACTTAGCAAAGGCCACATGGATGGTCAATACCCGAGGGTTCATCAATCGAGCTGGTCCCGCTGAGTCTGAACCCTTGCACACAGTGGATGGAGATAGAGTCCCTGTGGTACACATGAGAGGTATTTTAGGAAAGACTGTTTAGATTAATCCCACCTCAGGCAAAGGCAAACCCATCCGTGGGATTGTCTTTGCTCAAGGACCTGGTTACACTTGGTGGATAATGCAGAAAGATGGGGAAACCTGTTGTGTACCACAAGGAGACCTAATCTTAGGTGAGAACTGTGTGTAGGGTTTCATTGTATATATATATATATATGTATGTATGTGTGTTTTAGAGTTTAAGAAGGTATTGATTTGGGATAATGTAGATGGTAATAGAATAAGGGGTGGATAATGTCCTGGGTTGCAGTGTATTCTATTACCATCCTCATGAGCCGTTGAAATCAGGTGGGGCAGTGTTTCCTTGCCTCCTCCCCCCAGACTATCTTTCTGTTAATTGCCCATCATTGTCCTGCTGCCTGACAGAGATAACTCCCTCCGGACTATCTTCTGTTAATCAGGCTAATCGACACTTTGCCTCATGACTCATTACCCCATTGTGAGATGTTCCACCCAGAGGGAGGAACCAAGCATCCCATCCTGGATATAATCTGGGACTCTGAACACCAGAGACAACCCTTCCCACTGGATTTCCAGTGGACAGGAGCTACACAGCCACCACTGGACTTTCTGAGGAAGAGCAGACTCTTTTACTACAGGATCACTGCTTCAGAGGACTGCAGCCACATTTCTACCAGACTGCTATCACCACCCTGCCTAACAGGGTGTCAGGTTGTACCTTGACTCTGTCAGTTTGACAGTGATTTCTTTTACTTTTTTTTTCCTTTTCTTTAATTTCCATTAAAATGTTATTCTGACTTGGTGCCTCCCACTGGTTTGGTTTTCAAACTAGTACAGGTGGGATCTGGGAACCAGAGAAGGTCTGTTTTGGCTGCGTTCCTGCAGCCTGTTCACGCATCTTCTGGTCTTGAACCAAAGCAACCAAAACACGTGAAGAAACAGAAGCGGCCTAAGCCGAGACAAAAAGAGAACACACCGATTCCCCCAGTGCAAGAGGTGTGGCAGGCCAGGGCATTGCTCAGGCTACTGTAGATCCCGGACTCATGCCGATGGTTGACCGTTGTCGGGAAACTTTCGCCGGGGTGCAAGGAGGGGGAATTGCTCTCCGATGCAGTCGCTCCCCCAGAGAGTGGCACAGGTACAGGCACAGGCCTACCCAGCCACCCTAGAGACGGCACCCAGGGGTCAGACAGCACCCATGGATCAGACGGGTTTGACGTCCACACCGCAGCCGCAGTCGTCTTAGACTCTAGAGGTATTTATAAGGTTCCCTTGGACACATATGGACCCTTAGCCCAGAGATCCAGTGCGATGCTGGTGGGAAAACCTGACCTTGCCCATCAAGGAATCTTAGTGCACTCAGGAGTTATTGATGCTGACGTTAAAGGTGAGATTTGCGCTATGGTCTCCACGCAAAAACCCCCTGTAACTATTCCTGAAAAGACCTGCCTTGCTAAATTAGTGCCTTTTAAGTCTTGTGTCCCCAGGATAGAGCAACAAACTCACGAAGATAACGGCAGTGGATCTACGGGACTTCCGCAGGCCTTCTGGACTGCAGACATCTCTGACCAAAGGCCACAGATGACATGTACCCTGATCCTGCCGAATGCCCGTCCACCCCGGACTCAGCTTCGAGGTTTGATTGATACGGGTGCTGATGTAACGATCATCTCCTTCTCTGCGTGGCCTCCCTCATGGCCTTTAGCCCCGGTGGGATCGGCCATCGCAGGAGTAGGAGGAACCACACAGAGCTATTTAAGCGAACGGCCTGTGGTGGTGAAGGATTCAGAGGGGCACACAGCTACGGTTAGGCCTTATGTTGCTACCACTTCCCTTAACCTTTGGGGACGGGACATGTTGGCAGCTTGGGGCGTACGGATTGGGACAAATTTTTAGTAGGGGTTACTGTGTGTAAGGGTGCACAGGATCCTACACTGCCTTTGTGGTGGTTGATTAACACACCAATCAGAGTCAGACTCTGCTCAGTTAGTTGAATTAAGAGCTGTTATAATGACTTTTCAGCAATTCTCACAGGAACCTTTGAATTTGGTTACTGACTCTGCTTATGTAGCAGATATCACCCAACGCTTAGATTGTTCACTTCTGAAGGAGGTGAACAATGTGGCTCTGTTTTCGCTGTTGCAAACCTTGTGGTCTGCAATTCAGGCTCGAGTGCATCTGTATTACATTCTGCACATTCGAAGCCACCCCAATTTACCAGGGTTTCTAACAGAAGGCAATGCCAGGGCTGACATGCTGGCCAACCCAGCGTGGGTAGGGCCTCAGCCTGACAAAATTGCACAAGCCAAGGCATTGCACGGTTTCTTCCATCAAAGTGCACATACCCTGCAGAAGCAGTTTCATTTAACGCCAACCGAGGCACGCGACCTTGTCAGCGCTTGTGCTGACTGTCACGGACTCACCGCGCCTTCGCCAGCGGGGGTAAACCCCAGAGGGCTAAAAGCCTTGCAGCTTTGGCAAACGGATGTAACTCACATCCCAGAATTTGGTCGGCTGAAATATGTGCACGTGTCTATTGACACTTTCTCCTCGGCTATGTGGGCTACTGCTCACACTGGAGAGAAGGGCCGTGATGTCATTGCCCATTGGAAATTGGCTTTCTCAGTCCAGGGCGTGCCAGCTACTGTGAAAACCGATAATGGTCCTGCCTACGCCTCGGAGAAGACGCGGCAGTTTTTACACCTATGGGGTGTAGACCATACCTTTGGTATCCCACATTCTCCTACTGGCCAAGCCATTGTCGAACGCGCTCATGGTACCTTGAAGTGTGTTTTGGACAAACAGAAAAGGGGAATGCATGGAGAAACTCCACAGAGCCGACTAGCAAAAGCTTTGTATACAATCAATCACCTTACAATACCACAAAATTCAAATAATCCTGTTATTCTGAATCATTTTCTCTCATTGCAGTCTGCAGGCGACACACAACTGCCCCGGGCAAAAGTCTGGGTGCGGAATTTACTCACTAACCAGTGGGAAGGCCCTCATGAGCTTATCGTTTGGGGTCGTGGGTATGCTTGCGTTTCCACGGATACTGGGATACGGTGGCTACCTTCAAAATGCATTCGCCCTTACCTACGGCACCAGAGGCAGAACAGGCAACCTCCAAATGATGACCAGAATGCCAACCATCCAAATGGCAACCAGAATGTAGATCATCAGCCTAATGACTCTTCTGATGATGACCAGGATGTCAACCCTCAGGCTGATGGTCCTTCTACAAGCAGAGACTGGGATGGTCCTTCCACAAGCAGAGACTGAACTTTAATTTTCTTGTTATGGAGTCAGATAATTAAAGCCTTAAGGACATATTTAGAATTAATAACTGATGTAGATTTCTATTTAGGATTAATAGTAGGGTTGTTATCTTATGAAACAAAAAGGGGGAATTGTAGGTACAAAAATACTGTTAGCGAGGATTTTCTTGTTATTTTTCTAAGTCTGTGAGAGATTTTTCTCTCTCACAGAAGAGGTAGCAGGGAATGTAAGCAACCAAGCCACCTGCAACCTTGGAAAGTCTTGTTTATGGTATAGTAGAAAATATTTTGATAATGGATGTTTTAGGATTTTGGCCAATCACCCCCAAGGGGTGGCTGGTCCTTTGTCCAATTAGACTGTAAAGAAAAGTCTATAAAAGAGTTTGTAAAATAATTAAATAAATCAATCTTGCTGCACAATTCCTGCCTGCTGGATTTTCTCCTCCTCCTCCTCCCTATGGCTGTGGGACACGGTGATATACCGTAGGAACCAGGCCTGTGGTAATACCTCCCCATACTTGTATTTGGACCACTGCCCAGCATACCACAGGGGTTTCACTTGCTTGGCCTGCTTGATCACAACGCATGTCTCACAGTCATGGATCACCTGGGAGATACTGTCCATGGTTAGATCCACCCCTCAATCTCATGCTGTCTTGGGGTGACTTATGATGTGTATCCCATATTGCTGCCTATGCCCAGAAATAAATTTCTGTGTCTTTCTATGCCTCTAAACTGAGCCTGAGAGGGGGAAGGAAAAAACTGAGCAAAACTTTTTCAAAGCAGTTTGCAGCTTGTTCAAGGTCACACAGAGATAGCAGTTTTCCCCAGCTGCGGCAGGGGAGCGAGGAAGCACCCGGGCTTGCTGCTTTCCAGTCAGCTTTTGGCCAGTTGTTTCAGTTTCTTGTTCTCCGGAGAGAGACTGAGAGTTGAACTTTGCTCTTCCTTCTCTGGAATTCCGGATTTTCTCCCTTTTCTACTGTGATGCCTTTTCCTGGTCTTAAAATCAAGAGGCATACATGGTTAGAAGGGGAAAAGGGATTTTACCTTGGTATTTATTTTTAAGGATCCTTAGGTGTACATGTCCAGGTCATATGCATCAAGATGCACCCCACCGAGTCTTTGTCTCTGCGTCTCTCCTCCCCCCCAACATTGGGTATAACATTATAGGTTTTACTAATTAGCATATCTATCAAAGATTCCCCAATGAGAGGCTCAAGTGAGCCCCCCCCTCCCCAAGGAACCTTCCCCTGGATGGTTCTATCTTGGTTTACAGAATATGTTCTGGAGACGACCTTGGGGTCTGGGGCACACTAATCCCTAATTACGAAGCTTCTAAAATGTTTAGTCTCTTAGCTTGACAAACAAGTCCAAGAATGTAGGCAAAAAGCACTAGGAATACAGAAGTTGTAAAAGGTATAACAGGGGTATAAAAGAAAAGGCAAAAATCTTCATGGCATCAACTGGACTGCTTTCAAACCTCAGAGCACATCGGAAGGACTTTCCATCGGGCACAGAGGACCTGGCCCTGGGCCAAGCCCCAGCTCCGAGGAGACCAAAGGGAGGACTCTAACACTTTTGCAGGTTTTTCCTCCACAGCAAAAGATTTTACCATTTAACATTATTTTCCTTTCCCGTGTGTTTGTTAAATAAATAGTTTTATCTTCTTCACTTTCCTTCGAGGAAAATTTATTTTTTCTCGAACCTGGTGGGGGAAGGGTGGTGGTGCCTTCTCTCAGAGGATATATTTCTAAATTTGGCCAAACTGGTACACATGCCCACCTATAGGTGGCATCTCTGCCTTGATGACCTGAGGCATCATGGACCCATCGAGCTAGGAACAACTCTCCTTTATGTTTCCAATCTATCTGTGACACTTCTATCTTTGCAGCCTGATCTACCTGCTTCTGTTTTGGTGTTCTTCATTAGCCCTACTCTTGGGGACGTGGGCATCTACATGGCGGACTCTTATAGTTAGTTTTCTTACACGGGCAGCGATGTCTTTCCACTCTTCAGCAGCCCAGATTGGTTTTCCCCTACGCTGCCAATTAGCTTTTTCCCACTTTTCCAGCCATCCCCACAGAGCATTGGCTACCATCCATGAATCAGTGTAGAGGTAGAGCTTTGGCCACTTCTCTCTTTCAGCAATGTCCAGGGCTAGTTGAAAAGCTTTGAGTTCAGCGAGTTGGCTTGATCCACCTTCTCCTTCAGTAGCTTCTGCAACCCGTCATGTGGGACTCCATATGGCTGCTTTCCACTTTTGTTTCATCCTGACAATGCGACAAGAACCGTCAGTGAAAAGAGTGTAGCCTGTGTCTTCTGATGGCAGTTGGTTGTATGGTGGAGGTTCTTCAGCACGTGTCACTGATTCTTGTTCATCGGTGAGACCAAAGTTTTTACCTTCAGGCCAATTTGTGATTATTTCCAAAATCCCAGGGCAATTCAGATTTCCGATACAGGCGCACTGTGTGATGAGAGCAATCCATTTGCTCCATGTGGCATTGGTGGCATGGTGGGTAGAGGGAACCTTTGCTTTGAACCTGCACCCCAGCACCGGTAGTCGAGGTGCCAGCAGGAGTTGTGCCTCAGTGCCGATTACCTCTGAGGCGGCTTGGATTCCTTCATAGGCTGCCAGTATCTCCTTCTCTGTTGGGGTGTAGTTGGTTTCAGACCCTCTGTAGCTTCGGTTCCAAACTCCCAGCGGTCGACCTCGAGTCTCACCAGGCACCTTCTGCCTCAGGCTCCAGGACAGACCATGGCTCCTGGCTGCAGAGTAGAGCACGTTCATCACTTGGGGTCCCGTCCAGACTGGGCCAAGGGCCACAGCATGAGCGATTTCCTGCTTGATTTGGGCAAAAGCTTGTTGCTGTTCAGGGCCCCAGGGGAAATCGTTCTTCTTGCATGTAACCAGGTAAAGAAAATTCATAATCTGGCTGTACTCAGGAATATGCACCCTCCAAAAGCCTATGGCATCTAGGAAGGCTTGTGTTTCCTTCTTGTTGGTTGGTGGAGACATTGCTGTGATCTTATTGACGACCTCCGTGGGAATCTGATGCCGTCCATCTTGCCATTTCACTCCCAGGAACTGGATCTCTTGAGCAGGTCCCTTGACTTTGCTCTTCTTGATGGCGAAACCAGCTTCCAGGAGAATTTGGATGATTTTCTCTCCTTTCTCAAACACTTCTGTTGCAGTGTTCCCCCACACAATGATGTCATCAATGTACTGCAAATTTTCTGGAGCCTCACCCTTTTCTAGTGCAGTCTGGATCAGTCCATGGCAGATGGTGGGACTGTGCTTCCACCCCTGGGGCAGTCGGTTCCAGGTGTACTGCACACCCCTTCAGGTGAAGGCCAACTGGGGCTTGCACTGCTGCCAGAGGAATGGAGAAAAATGCATTGGCAATGTCAATAGTGGCATGCCACTTTGCTGCTTTGGACTCCAGCTTGTACTGGAGCTCCAACATGTCTGGCACAGCAGCGCTCAATGGTGGAGTCACTTCATTAAAGCACGATAGTCCACAGTCAATCTCCATTCTCCTTCAGATTTGCACACAGGCCAAATGGGACTATTGAAGGGTGAGTGGGTCTTGCTGACCACCCCTTGGGTCTCCAGATCATGGATCATCTTGTGGATGGGAATCACAGCATCCCGAGTTGTCCGGTACTGTTGGCGATGCACTGTTGAGGTGGCAATTGGTACTCTTTGTTCTTCCACCTTCAGAAGGCTTGCTGCCGATGGGTTCTCTGATAGTCCAGGCAAAGTGTTCAATTGCTTAATGCCCTCTGTCTCCACAGCAGCTATTCCAAAAGCCCACTTGAGTCCCTTTGGGTCTCTGAAATACCCCTTTCGGAGGAAGTCTATGCCCAAAATGCACGGGGCCTCTGGGCCAGTCACAATGAGATGTTTCTCCCACTCATTTCCAGTCAGGCTCACCTCAGTTTCCACCAAGGTCAAATTTGTTGATCCACCTGTTACACCAGAAATAGATTCTACCCCCACAAGTTGCGATGGGATTATTGTACACTGCGCACCAGTGTCAACCAAGGCATCATATTTTTGTGGTTCTGATGTACCAGGACAATGAATCCACAGAGTCCAAAAAACACGGTTTTCCCTGACCTCTACCTGGCTAGAGGCAGGGCTCCTCTATGCCTGGTTATCCTTCTTTCCCTGGGCCTGCATCTTAGAGGTTCCTTCACGGGAATCAGACATGTCATCGTCTTTTCCATCATTTCCGGCAGTTTGGCTACAGGCAACTGGAGCTACTTCCTTTTTTGTAGAACTTCCTTTCTGAGACTTGCGCTCCTTCAGTTCACGCACTCATGCTGCCAGAGCAAAGGTGGGTTGTCCACCCCACCTCTTCACATCTTCCCCCCTGTCACACAGGAATTTCCACAGCTCACTTCGTGGGATGTTCCTTCTCTCTGAGGAACGTCCGCTTTTGGTATCAGAATCTCTGATCTGTACTGTCGAGATTTGGAGAAGGCACTCTTTAATCTCCTGGTGATTCTTCTTTATTTCATCTTCCATTTCTGCATACGTGTTTCCACAGCTGTGATTCTTGCATGTGTTGGGCCATGCACAGAGTCTGTATCTACTCGGAGCTTCACTGCCATATCCCACACAGTCTTATTCGCAGCATAGTTTGGTTTCATCATTGCTAAAGCAGAAGCGTATTCTTGTGGCCCAAGTCGTATGAATTTTCACCACATATACGGATTAGCTCTGGCCCAGTCTGGACTTCTCAATCCTGGGTCATCTTTGAAGACAATGTCTACCACCCCTAGTTCTCTCAGGCACTGGATCCCTTGTTCTATGGTCTTCCACGGTGTTTGCTGCATGTAGAGATCATCTGCGCACATATATCTTTCGTCCGCGCCTGTCAAGACCTGTCTCCAGACACTGGTAGAGTCAGCCTCCTTTTTCATCTCTTGGTCGATCACTGGATCATGTGACAGGGATCCCAAATGCCTCGCTTCAGCACTGTCCAGCATCACATCATCAACTGCAGCATCCCAAATATGGACCATCCAACTTATTATGGATTCATCAGACCGTTGGGTGTAATCCTTTCTTAGGCTGTGAAGGTCCTTTATGGACATGGACTCAGTAATGCTTTCTGTGCCTGAGTCAGTGGGTGGTTTTGAGGTTCCTTCCCCTGCATCTTTTGAGGTTCCTTCCCCTGCATTGTCGTCATCTTTCACTGGGCGATCAGTTTTGGTTGTGTGTTTTTTCCTTGTGACAGGAGCCGCTGTCAGTGGCTTAGACTCTCCATCTGGTTTGGTCTTGCTGTCTGGTGTGGCTGCAGTCTTTGCTGATTATCTTCCTGCCCCTCTACCTTTACCTGCTGCAGTGTGTGATAGGCATATGCCAAAGCCCAACATATTGCAAAGATCTTGTTCTCTAAGAATTTTGATTGGATTTCTCTTTCAGATATTTCCCCACCTCAGCTGGTTTCTGAATTTGTTCAGGGGGGAAATCCCAAACTATCGGGTCAGAGAATTTCTTTAGGGTTTGGCCGATGACCTCCCATTCCCCACACCACTCAAGATTTTCCACCTCTGGGTCAGGTGTCCCATCAGTTACCCTGGAAACCTGAGCTCTTATTCTAGACAAGCTGCGAACCACATAGGAGAAGATTACCAGATTAAATACCAGGAGGGTGGTCTCTTTAACATCCAGGGGATACTGAGCATTCTCAAAAGATAACCTATCAAATTTAAAGGGAACGGAAACCCCGTCTCCTCCTCTTCTAACAATCTGGTTGCAATTACTAATAAATTCCCAAAACAGGCTACCAAAGCTAGGACTGGGGTTAGGACAGAGAAACCACATATCATACACACCTCGAACAGCTGCCTGTACCTCTGTTAACTTCTTATAAATCATTATCACCGAGCACAGCAAGATAGAAATCCTGAGTTGTCTCCCTTCTCTGTAAAATTTACATATCAGGGACAAGATTGGAGCAAGTTGTGGATAGGCAAACAGCCCTAGGGACCAAAAAAGCACTAGTATCTCAATGAAGCCTAAGGACCAGAAAGACATGAGTACAATAAAGCCAGAGAGACATTATGAACTCAACCAGCATGGTGACTACTTTACCCCAGCACAGAATAAGTAAATTCAAACCAAAATGTAATTACTACAGGTTTTTTCACTTTCCTTCGAGCCCCACATTGGCTGCCACTAAATTTGTTCCGGTTTTACCCAAATTTAGAAATATATCCTCTGCGAGAAGGCAGGTTACCACCCCTCCTCCACCAGGTTCGGGGAAAATAAATTTTCCTCAAAGGAAAGTGAAAGAGGTAAAAAGTATTTATTTAACAAACACAAGGGAAAAGGAAAATAATGCTAAATAATAAAGTCTCTCGCTGTGGAGAAAAAAACCTGGGAAAGTGTTAGAGTCCTCCCTTTGGTCTCCTCGGAGCTGGGGCTTGGCCCAGGGCCAGGCCCTCTGTGCACGGTGGAAAGTCCTCCCGATGTGTTCGAATATTGAAGCAGTCCAGTGTAAAAGGGAGAATATCCAAAATTCCAGGGAAGGGAAAAAAAATTCAACTCTCAGTCTCTCTCCGGAGAAAAAGAAGCTGAACAACTGGCCAAAAACTGATTCGGGAAAAAGCAAGCCGGGTGCTTCCTCCCTCCCCTGCCGCAGCTGGGGCAAAAAAAAGTTTGCTATCTCTGTGTGACCTTGAACAAGCTGCAAACTGCTTTGAAAAAGTTTTGCTCAGTTTTTCCTTCCCCCTCTCAGGCTCAGTTTAGAGGATAGAAAGGCACAAAGTTAATTTCTGGGCATAGGGCAGCGATATGGGATACACATCATAAGGTCACCCCAAGACAGACAACAAAGGGTTAAAATCACTGGAGTGAATGGAGCAAGTGTTATGTGTCAAACTGCAAAAGTTAACTTATGGCTCCTGGGCATGAAGCACATGAGGTCTACTTGCTTTGCAGTTAAAGATCACAATGAAAACATTTTGGGTTTCAACGTTTGGTGTGGCTGAACCCCGCATCTACCAGACGACAGTGTGTGGTCCTTTGGTTCAAATGTCGACCCCAAACCTAGAAGAAATTGGGAGACTACAGTGCTTTTACTCTGTGAAGCACCTCCACTCCCTGACTCAAAAGTTACTAATGTACCTGTTGGGGTTTAGGAGTTCTCTTTTTGTTTCTTTCTCTTAGAGAATTTTCTCCCATTTTTTGTTGCTAAGAGACAATAACGACCGGGTACTTAGGAGAGACAAAAGAAGTTTCCCTGGGAAGGGTGCGGCTGGCTGCCCTCTTAGCTGGGGGATTTCTCCTGGAGGGGCAAAGATACCTCGAGAATTGGGCTGGGGAGAAGGGGTTGGGTGTGGCTCCTAGCGCTCTCTTGCTCTCTCAGCATTCAGAGGGGAAGGAAGCTGCAGTCACTGTGGGAAGAATTCACCACCACTGCGGGGTTCTGTCATCTGCTGCCTTCTACCGTGAGCGGAGCTTTGCTCGTAAGAGCGGCCGTTGCACTGGGACCTTATTAACACTCTACCTCACTAAAAAAAGGGACTTTTACCATCTGCTCAGGTGCCTCAGGGGAAAACCCCGGGATCCTAAGCCCTTTCCCCTCCCAGGGAACCTTTCCGTGCCCTGCTCAGAGCCGGGCTGCAGCTGCCCTGCCCCCGCCGGGTTTTTTTGCCACTGGTCCAGTGTTTTGCTACACTGTAGCTCTGCACTCCCTGCCCTGCCAGGACGTCCTGTGGTTCCAGCCCTGCCGGGATGCCCCACTCTTCCAGCTACAGCTGCAGAGTTTCTGCTACCTCTTGCTTGCTACCCTGGGGGAGCCTCCCCTGCTGTTCCAGCTGCTGTGCCGAAGTTCCTGATGCAGCCCATTTTCGCCATTCAGCCTGTCTGCATTACCACGTGGTCCCCGAGCTCGCACCGCAGCCCCCCCTACAGCCGTGGGGGAATCATCGCACCCACCCTGCCCACCCGGAGCCCGCCAGCGCCCCTGCTGGCTGTGACCATAACTACACCAAAGGGGAGAGTGCCTGCAGCTGAGAAGGCTGTTACTGGGTTTCTGGTTCTGTTTGTTGTTGCTGCCATAGTTGTTGTTTGTTTGCCTTGTTATACATACTAGTAAAGAACTGTTATTTCTTTTCTCATACCTTTGCTGGAAAGCCCATTAATTTCAAAGTTATAATAATTAGGAGGCAAGGGGGTCATATTTTCCATTCCAAGGGATGCTCCTGCTCCCCTTAGCAGACACCTGTCTTTCAAACCAAGACAGTACCTCAATACCCAATTCTCTCTGCAGCACAAAAAGGAATTTCTCAAGTTATAGCTGATTTGGAAAGGTGACAAATCATCTCCAGAAGCCACTCCCCATATAACTCACTGTTTTGGCCAGTCCAAAAACCAGACAGGAGATGGCAATTAACAGTCGATCACCAGCGCTTAAATACCAACACAGCCTCACTAACAGCTGCAGTACCCAATATTGCAAACCTAATAGCCACAATACAAGCAGCTGCACATTCATGGATGGCAACACTAGTTATAAAAGATGAGTTCTTTATAATTCCCTTACAGGAAAAGGATAGAAAGAAATTTGCTTTTACTTGGGAATGTGTACAGTATACCTTTAACAGACTCCCTCGGAGGGAGTCCATTCACCCATGATTGCTCATGTTGCATTTGTGAAACTTTTACAGGCAGTCTCACTCCCTCCAGACGTAAAATTATATCAATATATACATGACATTCTAATTGGAGGAGACTCCCCTGAAAAAGTAGGGAAAGCTGCAACAGCAGTACAGCAAGCACTTCAAGAAATAGGAGTTGAGTTACACCTGAGAAATATCAAGGGCCAAGTTAAGTAGTATAAAGTCTTTGGGTACTTGGTAGATAGCAGGCAGTGTGGCAATTCCCCCAGACACAAAAATTAGAACAGCTGCAGATGCCCCGATCTAGGAAGGAATTACAAGAGTTAGTGCGAACATTAGGATATTGGTGAAAGCACTGTCATGGATTCATGGATTGACGCTGTCTGGATGCCAGGCACTCACGAAAGCTGCTCACTCACTCCCCTCTGCAGCTGGGCAAAGGAGAGAAAATTTAATGAAGGGTTCATGGGTTGAGATAAGGACCAGGAGAGATCGCTCATGAAATACCATCACGGGCAAAACAGGCTCTAATTAGAGATATTAAGTGAATTTATTACTAACAAAATGAGCAGGATAATGAGAAGTAAAATAAGCCCTTAAAAACACCTTCTCCCCACCCCTCCCTCCTTCCCAACTCTACCTTCCTACCCCAGTGGCACAAGGAGACAGGGAATGGAGGTTATGGTCAGTTCATCAACCATGATTTTTCCCACTGCTCAGGGAGAGGAGTCATTCCCCTACTGCACCATGGGGTCCCTTCCATGGGAGACAGTTCTCCGTGAACTTCTCTGATATGGCTCCATCTCAACAGCAGCAGCTCTCTGTGACCAGCTGCAACGTGAGTCCATCCCACTGGCAACAGTCCTACCCAAACTGCTGTAGCGTGGGTCACTCTTCTATGGGGTGCAGTCCTTCAAGGACAGGCTGCTCCAGCATGGGAGCAGGGCCCCTCTCTCCACAGGCCTCCCATGGGCTCACAGCCTCCTCTAGGCATCTCTGGCACTGGGCTCCTCCACAGGCTGAATCCCAGTGGATCTCTGCATCCCTGAGGCCCTCCTTGGGCTGCAGGGAGACAGCTGCTTCACCATGATCATCACCACGGCCTGCAGAGGAATCTTGGCTCCGGTGCTTGAAGCACCTCCTCCCCCTCCTTCTTCACTGACCTTGGTGTCTGCAGAGTTGCTCTTCTCACATGTTCTCACTCCACTCTTCTCTGGCCGCAATTAAAACTGCACCCCAACTTTTTGTTTTGATTTCTTCTTAAATATGTTATCACAGAAGTGTTACCACCATTTCTAATTGGCCCAGCCTTGGCCAGCAGCATGTCCATCTTTGGAGCCACCAGGGATTGGCTCTGCTGGACACTGAGGAAGCTTCTAGCAGCTCCTCACAGGAGCCACCCCTGTACCCCCCGCTACCAAAAACCGGCCATGCAAACTCAATACAAGCACGTACCTGAATTTTCTATCATTGCTGCCCCCCATATTCACTTTTACAAAAGGGAAAACCATGGATGTGGAATCCAAAACATGAGGAGGCAGTCAAAACCCTAATACAGGAATTAAGAATGTAACAATTTCTGGGACCAGTACATCCCCACGACCTTATTATAGCAGAATGGGGTTTTGCTGAACATGGTACCTACTGGAACCCGTTTCAAACTGGCCCAGATGGACCTAAGGGACCTTTAATGTTCATCTTGACTGCTTTTAAAGAAACAGAAAAGAGATATTCCAAGTGGGAAAGGGGGCTTTTATCTTTAGTCTGAGCAGTAAAACGAGCTGAAAAAAATACATCAGGAGCAGCCAGTGCAAACCAGAGGACCCTTTAACTTGCTGGAAGTAATCCTAAAGGGGACTGCTCCCCCAGAAGGAATTGCGCAAAAATCTACATGCAGGAAATTGTATGCCTACTTGACAGGAATTGCAGAGGGAATGGAATTAACTGAAGGGCATACTAAAATAACCAAATTTCAAATGCCTATGAATGCAGACCCATTAGCATTACACCAACCTTTTAAATCCTCACCAATTTTAAATGCAGCTCCCTTTAACAAAGAAACACCGACAGGAGATATGTTTCACCAGTGCCTCAGCAAGGGGGATAAATGGTAAATGTCAATACAAAGCTGCTCATTAAACATTAACACAGGCAAACAAGTAACAGAAGAAGGTGAAGGTAGTGCACAAGTAGGAGAAATAAAGACAGTTGTTCTAGCAGCTAAGAATGGAGAAAAAGTGATGTATGTAGACTCCTATGCCGTTTGGGCTGGCACCACACACTGACTCTGTCAGTGGGAATCACTGAACTGGGAAGTAAACAGATTTCTAGTTTGAAGAACTCAAGATTGGCAATTACTGCCATATATAGCCAGAAAACCACCATTCAAGATGGGATGGGTGAAAGCTCATGCCAAGAATGATAAACCAGCCACACATTGGAATCAAAAGGTGGATGAACTGACTAATACCAGTGAGTTAAAAATAGAGGACCACTTAAATTCTGAGTGGTATCGACTGGGAGAATGACTGCATCAGAAATTAGGTCACAATTGGTAGAGAAGCAATTTACTTTGCTGCGCAGAGTAAAGGTGGTCTACCTGGCAAATTGATTGTATCTAGCCATTCAAACCATCTGCAGGATATCAATACATCCTCACAGGAATGGAAGTGGTCTCCAGTCTAGTTATGGCAACTAAGTGCCATAAGGCCGACAAAAAGGTACTTGGATGAAATACAGTATGGAGGTTTTCAAGCTTGCCTACCCCAGATACCATCCAAAGTGATACTGGCGCACATTTCTCCTGTAAGGAAGTGCAAGAATGGGCTAAAAAGGAAGAAATTCAATGGATATTCCACACTCTACATTAGCCCAAATCAAATGGAATGGTGGAAAGGACTAATGCCTTATTGAAAGAAGCCTTAAACCACATGAGGCCTAGTGGTAACGGTCATAACCACACTTAAGCCCAAATCCATTTCAGTGATACTTGCTAATGAAACAAGTTATAATTGCACAAATTTAGGAGCCCCACCTAATAACATGAATTTGGCAGAGGGAAATACAACCATAATATGTGAAACACAGTGTCCAACCAACAATGGGAAAATTTACTTACTCAGTTTTCAATATACCTCCTTCAAAAAATGGAATAGATGTTACAAGGCTAGTAGCTGTTCAATAAGTGTTACATTAAAACAAAATATAGAAAAGGAAGTAGTATGCATATGGAGATATAATATATCCCAAACTGTAGTTGGGATAATGTATATTGGCACAACAAAAACTTAGCCTCCACAATGCATCCTGCTACCTCTGAGACCCCCAATAAGATGACTGAAACCTTATCCCCACAGATGTCTAAAATTGGACCCTATGCCATCAAATATACAGGCCAGCAATAAGTGCTATTTAATCCTTCATGGTCCTTCAAATGAGTGGAAATATCAGTGCAGATAAATATCTCTGCAATTAAACCTGCCTGCTCACCACTCCCGTCTACATCCTATGCAGGGTGATTGGCATGGCTGTAGCGGGTTCAGTTTGTAACTGGGCGGAAAAACCAATTTAGTGTAGTGGTTTGGTCCAAAATACTCATTACTTATTTACTTTCTGTGAGATAAGAATTAGAACAAAGCAAAGCAGGCACAAAACTTGAAAGAATATAAAGAAGTTTATTAACAGACCTAAAAGGAAGAAAAAAAAATCATACCACACCTGCAGAACACTTGTCCTCCCCCCAACTTTCCCCCTTCTCCCACTGTAAAAAAGACAAACATGAGATGTTCAGTCTGTTTACCACTTCCATAATAACCTTGTTCAGTTCATTTAGGGAGAGGAGTGTCTCTTGCTCATGCTATGCAGGCATCTCCACAAGAAATTCTTTCATGGCTTCAGTATCACGAGACAGCTGCCAGGGTTGGTTCTCTGTTAGCATGTGAGAGTCCCTTCCCATGACTTGCAGCTTTTCCTACAACTGCTTTCGAGGGTCCAATCTTGAGCTACTGGGGTACCATTTTAAGGTTGAGCTGTTCAGAAACAAAAGGTTCTCTTTACCCATCTCTGGGAGCATCTTCATCTTTAAGAATAGAGGCCCTCACCTTTCCCTGGGAGAAAAAGGGTCCTCATCATCTCTAGGACTATCTCTGGGAGCATCTCTAGGAACAGAGGTCTTCTCTATCCGATTGGAGCAAGAGTCCTCATCGTTTCCATCTCTCCCTGTTCAAACTTCTCATCAAATTACAGCTGCTTCAGCATTTGCTTACTTCAGCACAGGTGCTTTTGCTCACAAGTGCAGTTTGAACGCTACACCCCCCAATCTTTCATGAAATTACAACGGGTACTCTGATATATCATAGTCTATCACCACCATTGTTTTACAACAGAATTTCAGCTTCTAAGCATCTCCTCTTTTCTCCTCCCTCAGGTTTTCAGCTCTTCTTTCTTTACTTTATGTCTGCAGGCTTCATCTGTTCTGGAGGAAACTTACAGCACTAAAAGGGTTAATCTCACCCAGGCCTTGCAGCTGGAGTTCGCTTATTGCTGTTGGTCACATGATCTTTGCCGGGCAGCGGGGCAGCTTCAGCTGAATCTTCGGCCGCACTGGAGAGGGGGAAGCCAGGCCGCGCCGTCTGCATGTAGCAGAGCTGTGGGGGGGGGTGCCGCGGGTGGAACAGGGCCGCACGGCTCCAGGATGGCTGTGTCCTAGCCCGAGCCCGGCCTGAGTCGGGCCCAGCCCAGGCCCGCTGGGCCCCATACAGGCCCAGCCCAGTTACCTGTCCCCCGGCCGGAAGCAAGAGAACCAGCTTCCCAGGGTTTGTCTATTCTTAAATGTGGACCACAGAGGTGGTCAAAATTCTAAGTGGCTTAAAAAACTGTCAGTATTCAAACTAGCCAGTTGATAGGTTCTGTCAGGTCATAGAGGAAGCTGTAAGCACCTCTTTGCAGGAAAATCCAGAGCTATGCTTGCTAACCCATGAGAATGGCTGCATGGACAGACCCTCACCTCTCCAAGACAATCCAGGAGAGATGTGACTGGTATCCTGAGGTCAGGATTAGGAGTATTAAATAGCATGGATGCTGAAGTCCTAGCAAATAAAATAAACTCAGTAACAAGTGATTTATACCAATTGGAACATCTATTACGATCTTCCTTACTGGCATTAGGAACTAACCAATGGCTCTTATCAGATATATTACCTCAACAGGAGAGGATTGACAAAAAGGATCACCAGCTAATAGTGAATGCTAGCTCTTAGTTGTATCCAAGCTCAACTGTGGATGCAATCTACCAACAATTATAAGAAAAGGTAAAGAGCGCACCTTACCCACTGAAATTTGAAAGACAATCTGGCAAAATGCAGCTAAATTTCAAAGGGAATTCCAATTCTGGTAGTATTTAGTCAGTTTCACTTATGACCCCATCAACAATAAGGCCACAGATTTGTCTTAACCATACGCAGTGTTTTAGCGTATACCATATACCTGATCATTGCGCTAGTATTAAATCACCATGAAGCTGTCCTAGCCATTAGAACATAGAGCATGGGCCTAACAAAACAGAACTAAATGGCAAACTAATGATGTTAATGCATGCATTGTATGAGGACAACAAGGATTTATTTGTGAGAGTAACACCAAAGCCCAAGACATTTGCCTTGACATTGAACAAAATGTTTGTCATATTGAAATACATCCTGATTAAACCCTTGAAACTGTAGTCATATATGTTGGAAAAGGATGTGTTTGTATGAGAACCCTTAGTGATCTCATATTTGTAGATAACATTACTGTAGATGCAAGCAATCACTCAAAGGACTCATGTTAGTAACTTTACTAAAGTTGTTGGATGCAACTTTAAATTATTCATCTCCTGTTAATTCTTATCATTACAATCTAATTCTACATTGAGTAACGTTGGGGTTTTAAGAGGGCTAGGTTTTTTTCCTGTTAAAGGAATTTTCCCCCATTCTGTTACTAAGACAATAAATCGCTGGGTGCTTGAGAGCAAACAAAAGACCTGGCTACTCCTTTGTTTTCACCTGGGTGTGGGGTCAGTTCGCTCTCAGCGGCCGGAGAGACAAGCTGCAGAGAAAGGAGCTGCTGGTTCCTCTTTTTGGCCGTTTTTCTTTCTGCTGGAAACAACGCCGGGATCCCAAAGCCGCTTTCCCTGCCCTGCTGGAGGCCGGGCTGTGGCCGCCCTGCCCCGCTGCTGCTTCGAGCCTTCGCTGCGTTGTAGCAGTGCTCGCCCTGCCTGCCTAGACCTCCGGGGGTTTCCCCATTTGGATACATCTCGTCTGCCACCCGGGATTTGTGCTCGTGCCTGCTGCTCCAGCCTGCTGTTCCAGCCTGCTGTTCCCGAGAGTCTGGGATCGGCTGCCCAGCGGTTTGTGAAGCCTTTGTTCCATCCTTCCCCGGGATCCCAAGCCACCAGTGCCGAGTGCTCCCCGAGCTTGCTCCGGAGCACCCCCTGCAGCCGCGGGGAAACCATCGCACCTGCCCTGCTCACCGAGAGCTGCCAGCGCCCCTTCTGGCTGCGAGAGGAGCTGCACCCAAAGGGAAAGGGCCCAACAGCCGAGAAGGCTGGGACTGGGTTTGTGATTGTTTGCTGGTACTGCCATAGTTATTGCTGTTTGTTTGACTGGTTATATATATAATAGTAAAGAACTGTTATTCCTATTTCCCACATCTTTGCCTAAAGGCCCTTGATTTTCAAAATTATAATAACTCGGAGGGAAAGGGGCTACATCTGCCAGTTCAAGGGAGGCTTCCGCCTACCTTAGCAGACACCTGTCTTTCAAAACCAAGACAACTGAGTGAAGATTTATTGCCTACTCCCATCAGAATGAATCTTACATTGGTGAAGAAACTACTACAACATGATGACCCATGTCAGCTGCTAGAACATGTCCAAAACAATGGACACAAAACTCTAATCATCGTTTATCATGACACTGAAAGGATACACCATGTTTTGGAAAGAGTGAAGAAGGATGAAAAACACCATTGTTGTGTGGCTGTCCCGGGTTGGGTTTGTAACCGGGCGGAAACACCAATTTAGTGTAGTGGTTTGGTCTAAAATACTCATTACTGTTTTTCTGCTCTGAGATAAGAATTAGGAGAAATGCAAAGCAGGCACCAAACTTGAAAGAATATAAAGAAGTTTATTAACAGACCTAAAAAAAAAGGAGAAAAGAAAAAAAAAAATTATACCACCTTCAGAACTCTCCTCCCCCCACCTTCCTCCCTTCTCCCACTGACAATGTGAAAAGACAACCCATAAGATGTTCAGTCTGTTTACCACTGCCATAATAACCTTGTTTAGTCCATTTAGAAAGAGAAGTCTCTTCTTGCTCATGCTATGAAAACATTATCACAACGAGACAGCCGCCCACTTCCAAATATTGTTCAGTCCATTTAGGAAGAGGAGTCTCTGCCTGCGTGTGAGTCCCTTCCCCCGACTTGCAGCTTTTCCCGCAACTGCTTTTGAGGGTCCACTCTTGAAGGTTTTTGGGGTACAATTTTAAGGTTGAGCCATTCAGAAACAAAAACAGAGGCCCTTCTCCTTCCCTGGGAGCAAAGGGTCTTCATCATCTTCATCGTTAGGACTATCTCTGGGAGCATCTCTAGGGACTGAGGTTTTCTCCTTTCCCGTTTGGAGCAAAAGTCCTCATCTGGTTCATCTCTCCCTGTCCAAACTGTAGGAGATTAGGGACAGGCGTTCGGAAGATATCGCGTTGTGCGGGACAGGTAAAGCCCCTCCCCTCTACAGGTAATACCTGACCAGAAGGAAGTGACGCGGTAAACCCAGGTTATTTAACCCTGTGTAACCCATGAATAAACGCCATTTGCCGTCCACCAAATTGGTGTCTGTGAGCTGATGGCCCGAACGACCTGAGGTGGTCGTCGTACCGTTCCTGAACCAGGTCGCTACGCCTCCGTCAGAGGCAACAAGTGGTGCCGGAAACCCGGGATCTGGAATCGGAATCGGGATCGGGAATTCGCCTGGACGGGTGAACGGTGGCCGGCGTGGTTCGACCAGCCCGGCGGGGAGGATGCTCCCGGACCAGCGTGGAGGATGGAAGCTCTCGCGAAGGTCGTATCTCAGATTCATAAGCAATGGGGTATTGATTGCAAGCCAAAAGATTTTACTCTCGCTGTTGCGAGGCTTTTGGAAATTGGGGTCATAGACCAACCGGTGGATATACTCCACCCAGAAGTATGGGACAAATGTACCAAGGCTCTAGCTGACGAAACAATGTCCTCGGGTTCGGGGAAATTCCTTAAACTATGGGGAAAAGTCGTGCAGGCTTTGCGTAAGGCTCTGCAAGAGCAGGAGACCTGGAAAGCCGCACGGAACTGTTTGCTGGCCACACCTCGGTTGGGAGTTGGGGCGGCTACGCAAACTGCAGATGAAAGTACCCCTGCAGAGCATAGAGGCTCGCAGGAGCAGGGACCCTCTCCACAGCCCCCCAGCCCAACCCTACCTACGGAGGGAAAGGTGCGGGCGCATTCATTCTGGGGCGGGCTGGCGGAGGAGGCACGGGGGGCTGCCATTAAAGCGGAGTCCGAAACGGCGTGGGCCAGACCCCCACCCTATGCCCCGCAGAATGGCGCCGACCCCGGAGGGGATGGGGGGGGCGCACACGCTGCCGGCGGGAGCGGGGGAGGTGCGCAGGGAGATACACATCCGGCCGGCGGGAGCGGGGGAGGCGCGCCAGGTAACGCAGACGCAGCCGGCGGGATCAAAGAAGGGCCGCCAGATAACGCAGATGCGCGTGAATGGAAAAGGGGGGGGAATCCCGGAGGGGGAACCAGGGCCAACCAGAGCGCTCGCCCGGAAACATGCCCTTATATAGCAAGGGCCTCCCTCAGCAGGAGGCGGGGCGGGCCCAGGGGGAAGGAACGGCCCAACCCTAAGAGAAGGGGGCGGGGCAGGAGCCCGGTGAAAAACCTCCGGAGCCCGGAAGTATCCAGTCAGTCGACTTCCGGCTCCGAGTCGGACCACAGCTGGAGCGGGTGGCCTGACGAATGGTCCGTAACCGACTCTGACTCCGACCAAGATTATTTAAGAATAGATAAAAGCCATAACCACCGCGCTCCTACTTGGGCCAAGGGGAAATTTGAAAAAGAACGTACTCCGCTTACAGACTGGAGAAAGATAAAAACAGCCTGTGCTGAATGGGCCCCTTCAGCCACGCTAGCTTTCCCGGTTCGGGTAGGAGGGCAAGGCGGAAACCAGAGGACTTACTCACCGATAAATCCTAAAGATATACAAGCAATTGTTAAAGCAATTGCAGATAGAGGGATTAATTCGGCTATGGTTTCCACCCTCATCGACAGCCTTTTTGGAGGGGATGACATGCTCCCATTTGACATCAAACAAACCTGCAGATTAATTTTTGATGGGGCAGGGATGATTGTTTTCAAACAAGAGTGGGAAGACAATTGCGCAAAGCAACTAGCCCTAGTAACCGGAGCAGATCACCCCCTCCACGGCTCCAGCCTACAGCGGCTGATGGGCACAGACCCAACCATGATCACCCCCCAGGCGCAGGCCGAGGGCCTACGGGCCCACGAAGTCATGGCAACTACCCGTGCTGCTAGAGAAGCTATCCGCTCTGCTTCCAGAGTTATTGCCAGACCATCGCCATGGTCCACAATAAAGCAGAGCGAGAGCGAAAGCTTCACACAATTTGTAGACCGCCTCCAAGCAGCAGTCGATTCCTCTGCTTTGCCCCCAGAAGCAAAGGGCCCTGTGGTGGCAGAATGCTTGCGGCAACAATGCAACTCTGCCACTAAGGACATTTTACGGTCATTACCAGCCGGGTCCAGTATTGCAGATATGATTAAGCATGTCGCAAAAGAAGAACATCTGGCCCCAATCCAGGCAGCCGTCCGCACTGCAATAACCAGTGTAATGGCATGCTTTAAGTGTGGCCAGGCAGGCCACGTTGTAATGAATTGTCCTCAATTAGAGCCTCCAACAACAGCAGTTCCCCCACACCAGACCCGACCTAGGGGGCCATGCTGGGCATGTGGGAAAAAGGGACATTTTGCCAGAGAATGCAGATCCAAGCTCCAGGGAAACGGGAGGGGGAGGGGGCATCCGGGCCGCACACAGCTCCCTGCCACTCGGGACATGAAGCGGCCCAGCTATGTCAATCCCCAATGGGCCATGGAGCTCCCGCACCCACTGCCCCCCCGGGAAATGACCAATTCCACAGCTCAACCAATGGCTCAGTTGAACCTGTCCGCGCTCCAGGCACAGCAGGAACAAACTCCTGGGAGCGAGACCCCTGGGTGGCTTTGGCCATGAAGGTGGGCAGCCACTCGCCGATCGTGTGGGGAGTTTGCTGTCTCCATAACAACCCAGGTGACTCTGCTATTCGTCTCCCTTTTTTGATTGACACGGGATCAGATGTTACCGTTGTCCCAGAAACGTACTGGCCTATACATTGGGAACTGGAGGAGGCCCCCATGGTGGGCGGAGTTGGGGGACTATCTCGGGCCCAAAAAAGCACCCAATTGATAGCGATAACGCTCCGAACTGAAAGAGGACTGGAGAAAACTATCACCCTTTTCCCATATGTTATGCCAAAGTGTCCACCCTTGTTGGGGAGGGATGCCCTTGCCCTACTGAAAGTCAGGGTGACAAATTTATTCTAAGGGCCACTGCCGCATACCCACCGCTGCCCATCAAACTGGTATGGAAATCGGTTGACCCCGTGTGGACCGAGCAGTGGCCCTTGTCAAAGCCTCGAATGACTGCCCTCCTCGAGCTAGTTAGCTGCGAGCTACAGCGGAACCACATAGAGCCCTCCACAAGCCCATGGAACACCCCGGTTTTCGTAATACCCAAACGATCTGGCGAGGGCTTTCGCCTCCTGCACGACCTGCGGGAGGTGAACAAAAAAATCCAACCAATGGGTCCAGTCCAAACCTTGCTGCCCATGAACTCGATGATACCAAAAGGGCAGCCCTGCGCGGTGCTTGACATTAAAGACTGTTTCTTTTCCATACCACTGCATGATGAAGACAAAGAGCGGTTCGCCTTTTCCATCGTCTTCCCGAACAGCCAACGGCCTAACCTGCGCTTCCAGTGGAAGGTGCTGCCCCAAGGGATGGTCAACTCCCCCACCATCTGCCAGATCACGGTAGACCGAGCACTAGCGCCAGTCCGGTGCAGCGACCCAGCCGCGACCATCATTCAGTACATGGATGACATCCTGATCGCCGCGCCATCAACGAGCCAGGTAGACCGACTGGTGTCGACAGTTTCAGAGACTTTGAAAACAAATGGCTTTGAAATCGCGAGCGCAAAGATAAAAAAGGGACCATGTGTAACCTTTCTCGGAGTGGGAATTACAAGCTCCTACATAACCCCGCTCCAGATAAAGATCCGCAGGGACATCAAGACGCTCCATGATATGCAGCAGCTGGTGGGATCTTTACAATGGCTCCGCAACATCATCCTGATTCCTCCCGAGGTCATGGACCCTTTAAATGACCTCCTGAGAGGAAAAAACTCATGGGAACGGAAAGCTCTGACACCAGAAGCGACAAGCTCTCTCGACTTTATTGAGCAGCAAATGTCTGTGAGTACGCTTACCAGGTGGGACCCAGGAGCACCTCTTGACTTGTATGTCCACTTTACAAAGAAAGGAGGGGTAGAAGCGCTAGCCCAGGGGCCCCCTGACAAAGCCCAACCGATACAGTGGGTGGTCTTGGGAAAGCCGTCGCGTGCATTTTCCCCAGGAGTTGAGTGTCTTGGCAACCTTATCATGAAAGGGAGAAGACTTGCCCTAAGGCACTTGGGCACGGAACCTGCCAAGATATACCTACCCTTCCGCAAACAGCTCTCCGCGCAATCAACGACAATGTCAGAGCTTTTAGCCATAGCCCTCGCTGGTTTTGGAGGAGAGGTTTGCTATGCCGCAAAACCCCCATGGACCCAGCTGCTTGTGATCATCGACATCGATCTCCCACCAAAGGTCATCGACCGACCACAACCGGGACCGACGGTCTTCACAGACGCATCTTCACTAACCTCAACTGCAGCAGCGGTGTGGCAGTTGGGAGGGCAGTGGCAGTGCATCAAAGCAACCGACCCTACGCTTTCAGTCCAACAACTCGAAGCAGCTGCCGTTGTGTTGGCGTGTGGACTGTTCCCGGAAGAGCACCTCAACATTGTGACTGACTCTATGTTTGTGGCTAAGCTTTGCCTAGCCATGTCAGGGCCTGGCGTGTCAGTGTCCACGGTGGCTGTGATGCTTGAAGAAGCACTTTCTTCGCGGAAGGGCACCATATCTGTCATCCACGTTAACAGCCACAGTCCGGTTAAAGGATTCTTTCAAATCGGTAACGACAAGGCAGATGCCGCCGCAAAAGGACTGTGGACACTGAGAGATGCCCGTCAGCTACACGAGTCTCTCCACATCGGAGCTAAAGCACTAGCAAAAAGGTGCGGGATTTCGACTGCTGATGCGAAACACATCGTAGCCACATGCCCCCACTGTCAAAAATCACCGCTGTGGTCCAGTGGAATTAACCCCAGAGGCCTTAAAGCCTCAGAAGTATGGCAAACAGACTTTACACTATGTCATCTGCTAAAACCCCGAGAGTGGCTTGCAGTGACTGTGGACACATATAGTGGAGTGATCGTGGCCACACAACACCTAAGAACTGATTCTAAAGCGACCATCCAACACTGGCTAACAGCTATGGCGTGGCTCGGCGTTCCGAAGCAGATCAAGACAGACAACGGTCCGAACTTTATCTCAAAATTGAGCCAAACATTTGTCTCAAAGTGGGGTATCACTCTGGTACATGGCATCCCGTACAATAGCACCGGGCAGGCCATTGTTGAGCGGGCAAATCAAACCCTGAAAACCAAATTGGAAGTGTTAGCAAAAACAGAGGGCTTTACCAATTCTATTCCCCCAGGAGACCAAGCGCGCATATTGGCAACTGCCCTGCTAGCACTGAACCAATTCCCTAGGGGGGATGAGACAAATAGTCCTGCTCAAAAACACTGGGCCACTCGAGCACTAGACGAAGGCCCGCAAGTTGTAATCAAAAATGAGTTGGGGGAATGGGAACAAGGCTGGAGACTAGTGCTCACGGGGCGAGGGTACGCGGCTGTTAAAAAAGATGGTAGAGTCAAATGGTGTCCACTTAAGTCTATCAAACCTGACCTTCAGAATAAGACTAATGAAAGCTGTGAGGTTTTGTTTGCAGGACTGGATCTTTGAATGCCCCCGTGACACATACATCCCTGTGCCTGAGGGAAGCGACAAGTCATCAAGCAGCCCAGCAGCACCCAAGAATCCTACACCGGTGAAATCCAAGCAACAACGGTATCTTTGCATAATTTTGCTTTTACAGCTCCTTGGCAGAGGGCAAGCCGATGCAGAACATCATCCTCACCAGCCATTCAGGAGGAAGAAATGTACCACCTTTTTGAAGAACCTAGCCGGCTCCACAAGAGAGAAATAATAACAGGCATCACGATCGCAATGCTGCTCGGCCTTGGAGCCACCGGCACGGCCACAGGTGTTTCAGCCCTCGTGACCCAACACCAGGGACTTTCTCAGCTGCAGATGACTATTGATGAGGACTTACAAAGGATTGAAAAATCCATCTCCTTTCTAGAGAAATCTGTTTCCTCGCTCTCAGAAGTCGTCCTGCACAACAGGCGAGGACTGGACCTCTTGCTCATGCAACAAGGAGGCCTGTGTGCCGCCTTGAAAGAGGAATGCTGCTTTTATGCAGACCACACCGGAGTTGTACGGGACTCAATGACTGAACTAAGAGAAAGACTAGCCCAGAGAAAAAGAGAAAGAGAAGCCCAACAAGGATGGTTCGAGTCGTAGTTTAACCAGTCTCCATGGCTGACCACCCTTGTTTCCACTCTAATAGGCCCCCTCACTATGTTACTCCTAACGCTGATTTTCGGGCCTTGCATACTAAACAAATTAGTGTCATTTGTTAAAAGCCGGCTAGAAAAGGTTAACATTCTGTTTGTTGACCGCCAGCAATTGCTCTAGAGCACATTTACTCTCTGAATGTTATATCACTTTTTATAACTTGCTATGTAGGTTTTTACTAGTTCTTGAAATTTTACACCATTTATACTTTGCATGTTTTTTAATCAATCATGGGGGGGGGGGGGGAAATGTGGATAATTTAGGATAGAGGGGGGGGAAATGTAGGAGATTAGGGACAGGCATTCGGAAGATATCGCGTTGTGCGGGACAGGTAAAGCCCCTCCCCTCTACAGGTAATACGTGACCAGAAGGAAGTGACGCGGTAAACCCAGGTTATTTAACCCTGTGTAACCCATGAATAAACGCCATTTGCCGTCCACCAAATTGGTGTCTGTGAGCTGATGGCCCGAACGACCTGAGGTGGTCGTCGTACCGTTCCTGAACCAGGTCGCTACGCCTCCTTCAGAGGCAACACCAAACTTCTCATGAAATTACAGCTGGGTCAGCATCTGCCTATCTCGGCGCAGGTGCTTTTGCTTACGAGTTGAACACTCCACCCCCCATATCTTCATGAAATTACAATGGGATACTCTGATATATCACAGCTTCACAACAGAATTTCAGCTTTAAGCATCTCCTCTCTCTCTTCCCTCAGGTTTTCAGCTCTTCACAGCAATAAAAGGGTTAATCTCACCTCAGCCTTGCAGCTTTGCAGCTGGAATGTTGAATTTTTCTTATCGCAGTGGAGAGGGGGGAGAGCCAAGCTGCTCCGGCTGCGCACGGCAAGGCAGTGGGGGGGGTTCCACGGCTGGAACAGGTCCATCGACTCTAGGATGGCCGTGGCCCGGCCCGGCCTGGCCCAAGCAGGGCAGCCGGAGCGGCTCGGCTCTCCCCCCTCTCCACTTCGATAAGAAAACATTCAACATTCCAGTTGCAAAGCTGCAAGGCTGAGGTGAGATTAACCCTTTTATTGCTGTGAAGAGCTGAAAACCTGAGGGAAGAGAGAGAGGAGATGCTTAAAGCTGAAATTCTATTGTGAAGCTGTGATATATCAGAGTATCCTGTTGTAATTTCATGAAGATATGGGGGGTGGAGTGTTCAACTCGTAAGCAAAAGCACCTGCGCCGAGATAGGCAGATGCTGACCCAGCTGTAATTTCATGAGAAGTTTGGACAGGGAGAGATGAACCAGATGAGGACTTTTGCTCCAAACGGGAAAGGAGAAAACCTCAGTCCCTAGAGATGCTCCCAGAGATAGTCCTAACGATGAAGATGATGAAGACCCTTTGCTCCCAGGGAAGGAGAAGGGCCTCTGTTTTTGTTTCTGAATGGCTCAACCTTAAAATTGTACCCCAAAAACCTTCAAGAGTGGACCCTCGAAAGCAGTTGTAGGAAAAGCTGCAAGTCATGGGAAGGGACTCACACGCAGGCAGAGAGACTCCTCTTCCTAAATGGACTGAACAATATTTGGAAGTGGGCGGCTGTCTCATTGTGATAATGTTTTCATAGCATGAGCAAGAAGAGACTTCTCTTTCTAAATGGACTGAACAAGGTTATTATGGAAGTGGTAAACAGACTGAACATCTGAAGGGTTGTCTTTTTACTTTTTACATTGTCAGTGGGAGAAGGGAGGAAGGTGGGGGGGAGGAGGAGAGTTCTGAAGGTGGTATAATTTTTTTTTTTTTCCCTCTTTTAGGTCTGTTAATAAACTGCTTTATATTCTTTCAAGTTTGGTGCCTGCTTTGCATTTCTCCTAATTCTTATCTCACAGCAGATAAACAGTAATGAGTATTTTGGACCAAACCACTACACTAAATTGGTGTTTCCGCCCAGTTACAAACCCAACCCGTGACAGCATCTCAAAAACATTTGTGGCTTCTGTTTAAAGAAACTTATATTTTCAGTAGGCTGTGGATTCTGATAGGATTGTTTACTGGAAAGGTTCAAGATTATCTGTACCGATACTCTCAGATCCTTCCTTGAAAAGAGCAATTAACTTTAAGGTCTGATGTTAAAACCCTGAATGATTTACAGGGTTGCTGAGAGCAATTAACTGGCTGAATTCTTTTCTTTACTCCCTTATTAATGTTATCTGCAGAAACTATTCGAGGTTTACGTATAATTCGCTCATGATTCTCCACTGCAAAAGTGGAGGGACCTGTGCCAGCTTTACCATTTTGCTTGCTCTTTTATCCTACAGCTTTATTAAGGTAATTTTACCATGAATGTTTTGCCATGAATGAACATGCAACAACTTTTCAAATTGGTACAGCTATTTAGTGGTTCAAGTGTAAAATATTTCCTTGCCACTTCAAAATTAAAATTGGACTTGATATCAAAAAAGTTTAAGTACAGTGATGGGCCAGTAAAGTGACTAAGAGTGATACTACGTTACAAAACAGACTTGATCTCTGAGTGTTATCTGCTCAGTGGCTGAGTTTCTAATATTCGCTATTCTTATGCAGACAGGAAAACAGTAAACAGTAGCATGCTCCTTTGGAATAATCTGAAACCATGGCTTTATAGCTTTTTATATGCACTTGTCAGTTCTATGCACCCACTGACCTACCAGAGTTACATGTGCAAAACTCAGGGCAATATTATATGACTAGGCACTCGGTATTTATCATTGCCTTTAATAGTCCAAGGCCAAATCTATTGTACTGATAATCACAAAAGGCTGTCTTGACATCTGCAAACTGAGCAAATTTTAAGTGCAATGTGCCAATATATACACTGTAGTAACTTTTCTGACTAAAAACATTCATGTTATTCTTCAGCACATCTTGAAGATTGCTAGAGATTTAATGATTGTAATATGCCTTGTAAAACTGTATCTTAAAAGACTCTAACAAAATTATGCTTATACCAGGAAAGTACTGAGGGACATATGATATTGTCTTTTTTTTTTTTTTGAGTATGCCTGCTACTTGGAAAATCATGCAAACTTGTGCCAGAGGAGTCCTGATTGTGAACAAATATTTTCAATCATGTTTGTAGTTACCATAACCTATTCTCATAACTGAATTATGCCACATCACAACTGAATAGTATGGCCCTCTGGCCGTTCCCTCTGCAGGCTTTCCTCAGCATTTGGTCTTTCTTCCTGTTTCAGCAGTTTTGCTATGGCTTGATCCAGTACAGCTTCATGGTTTTTCAGTGTTTCCAAAGTTCCAGGAAAAGATATCTGGACTTTGTCAAAGGCCTCCTCCAGGCTGATGGTGTTCTCACAGAGATGCTCCAGCAGTCTGCCGTGCTCGGGACAGCCCGGCTAGCTCAGTCGGTAGAGCATGGGACTCTTAATCTCAAGGCCGTGGGATCCCTCCCACAGGTCCACAGTCCTCCCAAGACTGCTGCACTGTGGCTCCTGGAGGCAGGAATCACATAGGATCACCTGCTCTGGCTGGCCTGAGCTTTCCCCCTTCCACGTGCATTGCGCTTCCTGCTTTTCCTCCTCTTGATGCACAGGAGCATCCATAAACTTTTGCACTATGTTGTGAAGGTGGGAGCTGGGCTGCAGCTCCCCAACGGGGGACTGGCAGAGCGGGCACTGGGCAGGACTCTGCTGGCACTGGAGCGCCTGCTTGGTGCAGCCCCTGCAGAGGTGTGGCTGCAGCCCAGGGACACAGGGTCCTTGTAAATGTCCAGATTTGCCACACTTTATAATTTCTCTAGTAAATCCATGTTGCTGCTATTTCAGTTATACATCAGTTGTTTGCTTGTATATCATTCATTGATGTTAACCGCTATATGACAAATTTTTGGTAGCTTTCTTGCACTGATGAAGTCAAGATGAGTTACATTCTGCTGTACCAGAAACTTTTATAAGAACACTCTCAACTCTGAATTTAGTTCTGTTAAAATTTGAGTGATGTTAATTTTAAGTTCTGCTAAATGTAAGTGTTGTAAGCTTATATGAAGCTAAGGCTACGTTCTGTTGAGTTTAATTGTCGTTAAATTTATGGGATGTCAAATTTAAATTGTTAATTTGATATTTTGTTACATTTAAGTTCTGTTAGGTTTAAGTTCCACTGAAGCTAATTTCTGACAAGTTTAACTGCTGTTCAGTCTTAAGTTCTGTTATTTTAATTTCTGTTAAGTCTAAGTTGTAGTCAGATTAATTTCTGTTCAGTTTCAATGATGTTAACTTTGTCTGGTTTACTCTCTGCTACATTTAAGTAACAAGTTTAAGTGAAGTTTGACTTCTGCTGGAATATGCTCATTTAAACTGAAAGATGCAGTTCTTTTGTTACAGAATAAGATTGAACCAACTGAAACAATTATGATGAAGAATTGGTAAGCAACTGTTTAAGAACATGAGATAATAAGTTGTAAAAATGTGTGAAGATTCGGTTTGCTAAATCCTTGAATTCATTGAAAGTTCTGTGGGTGTAGGTGTTCTGCATTGGTCAATTGGGATGGTTATTCATAACAATCTTTGCTGTTCCATCCTTCACAGGTAACACAGAAAAATTACTAACAGTTCTAAGTTATAGATATTATTGATTGTAAGCTGTTCAGTCCTTTCTTGCTTGCTTTTATTTTGCTTTATTGTCTCATATGCATAGATGTATGAAGTATACTCTTGATTTTTTAAAATAAGTTACTGTAGATTTATTATTGATTCTGAATATATTCTTAATATCATAGCATGAATTCACCGACGTTTTATAAAAGGCATTATCCATAAGATGTTATTTGATGTTATGCATATGCATTTATTTGATTGTTTGCAGTTTGTTTATGGTACCATTGACTATTTAGCTAAAGATGAATGATAAAGCCAGCTGTTTTACAGCCTTTCACACACTGTTATGTAGCTATCTGCAAGATGTGTCTCATTTTAAGAAACTTTTCCAAGTGTTATTAATATAGGCTTGTTTCTAAGATATGTTAGGGGAACCCTTCCAGTTAAGGCCTTGGCTCTGGCCAAGCCCTGGCCCTACCTGATCGGGAAGCATGCCAATAGACCCAGGTGTTTCAGCACTAAAAATGTAATTGAGTCACTTTGCCTTGCTGATTGGGATGTATAGAAGCTGGACCCCTTTTGAGGTACACTTGGAGGCCTTGTCCAGGAAGGTCCTCCAGGTCCTCATTGTGAAACAGGGTCCACCAGCTACGGCAGACTCTGGGTGATGGCCCAGTGTGGAGGCAATTGAAAGTGTATTCTAAAGCACTATCCTTTTGTTGTGTGATACTGATTACACGTCTTACTTTCCTTTTTTGCTGAGTGTAGGTTTAGTGTTTCATTACATGTATTTCCTTGCTTTTATGTTGCCTTCACGTTCATAGTTGTTGGGGTCCCTCCCCTGCCGTGTAGCCCTGGGAGAGGGACCCTGAGGGGACAGACACGGGGTTTCCCTGCCCCTGCTCAGCCTCGTTCCCATTGGTTGGTTTGTGTTCCCCTGCGCGGGCAGAAGGACCCTTGGTCCCGTGACTGTAACAGTTCCTCAGCAGAGCTCCAGCCATGCGGCAGGAGAAATAAACATCTCTGAAACAGCTATCAAGAATCTGTCTGTCCATATATATTTCCTTTCCACGGGACTCCTGGTTTGGTATATTCATGTTGCAGTATCCCCACTGCAACATAATGGTGGAGATTTGTGAGCAGAACGATCCCCGATCCCTAAGCGACTGATTTGTGTGAGTAAACCCTGGAAACTTTGGATTCCTCTTCTTGGTTTTGTTTTGCTGTTCCATATCTAAACTATGGAGGAACCGTGGGAAGACTCTTGGCTCTCAGAGACGCATATGGACATTTATCTTAAACTTAAAATGATTCTTGAAAAACGATTTGTAAATTTTAGCTTGATTCAAGCTCAAAAAGAACTGAAACACTTCCTGGCATGGTTGTTTAAGAACTTTTTCTATGTTTCTTGGGATTTAATTCTTACGAAGGGCTTTTGGAAAACCGTTTGGACACAGTTAATATTTGAGTCAAAATATATGCCGATGGAAGAATATTTTCGTGAATATTATTTAATTACCGAGACTGTTGAGCAATGTCAGCTGTGTCTTGGCGAAGGGAAGCCTGGCGCAGGGACCGTGCAGCCCAGGCCACGTGCACCGAGTGCTCTGCAAGCAGCAGCGAGGCAGTTCCCGCGTGCGGGCGAAGCCAAGCGAGCTGCAGTGTCGGTGGCGGAGCGAGGCGCGGCGGGACCCGGCGGTGCCCACATGGCCCCGCGCAGCGCGTGGTGGAGCGAGCCCCGGGAACGCCCGACTGAGAGGGGCGGCGCACGGGCGGCGGCTGGCGGCGATGGCGGTGGAGTGGAGCCGCGCCCAGCCGAGATGCGCGCTGGAGCAGGGCACGGGGGGGTCGTTGCTCGGGGGCCCGGCCAAGATGTGGGTACAGCGCCTGGCATCGGCAGTGAAGCTGCGACCAGAGGAGGTGACGCACGGAGAACTGAGCGGCGCGGCCCGGCCCGGCCCGCGCAGACCCGAACGTGACCCCGGGAAGAGCGCGCAGGCACCAGCAGCCCCGACAATTCCAACACGGGAGCGACCGAAGGAGAGAGCAAAGACGCAGCGAGACAGAAAACAGCAGCCACTCGGAAAAAGGAAAAGATCATAGTAACTAAGATCTTAGGGATAGTAAAATGGTATAATGTTAAGCAAAATTATGGTTTTATAACAAGGTGTGACAACCAGCAAGACATATTCGTGCATAGAACTGCTATTAAAAAGAATAACCCTGAAAAATGCATCCCAAGCTTGGGAGATGGAGAGGTGGTGGAATTCAAAATTGTGCTAGGGAGAAAAGGGTTACAAGCATCGCAGGTCACTGGGCCTGATGGTGTTCCTGTAAAAGGCAGTATATATGCAAAAAATCGTAGTCATGTTAGACAGTATCTCCATTGTAAGCCCCCCCTACAGTCTCCCTTTCCTAATCCCACCTTTCCCTTTTACCCTATGTCCTATTACCCCCAGTGTATTCCTAATCCGTTTTTTCATCCATGGTTTCCCTCACAAAACCATGCTTTTGCCAATTGTTTCCCCAAAAATCCCTTTCCAATGCCGAGTGGGGGATGAAAAGGGGGAGGGAAGAAGTTAAACCCTCTCCTGCCTCAGTTTCCCCACAAAGCATGCTCAGAGAGTTCTGTCTCCCTTCTGTCAGCCCTAAGATGTTCCACAGAATCTGATTGGACATTTAAAGACTCAGGAGGGTGGCTTGTTTTGTCTTGAAACTGTTCTTGTTATGTTTATCCAGTTGTTTTCATTCTCCTTTTATTAAAATAAAACGGGTGAGATGTTGGGGTCCCTCCCCTGCCGTGTAGCCCTGGGAGAAGGGCCCTGAGGGGACAGACACGGGGTTTCCCTGCCCCTGCTCAGCCTTGTTCCCATTGGTTGGTTTGTGCTCACTGTGCGGGCAGAAGGACCCTTGGTCCCGTGACTGTAACAGTTCCTCAGCAGAGCTCCAGCCATGCGGCTGGAGAAATAAACATCTCTGAAACAGCTATCAAGAATCTGTCTGTCCATATATATTTCCTTTCCACGGGACTCCTGGTTTGGTATATGCATGTTGCAGTATCCCCACTGCAACACATAGTGACAAACACACGTTATAAAAACAAAAAGGGGGAATATGACCTCTCAGGAATATCTAGACAATGCAATGTTTACACTAAAGTTTTTGCAGGCAGATCATCAATTTTGATCCCTAGCAGAGCGATATCGGTCTGAAGATTTGTATGTGTGGAACCAATTTCTAAAAGGTTTTACGTAAGGATCCACAATTGGGTGTGCAATGGCAAGGCCGAGCTGATCTACTAAACTAGGGGAGAAGGTACGTATGTGTTTTATTGCCAACAGATCTAATGTGGATACCTGCCTGACCTGACAAACATCAATCACCTCAGAAAATGAGGCCCAGCGAGAGGAAAAATGACCCAGTCACCATCCAGCCCTCGTGGCCAAAGCAGAAGCAGAGGTAGGACTGCCAGGAACATGGCTGTGACCTGAAGGCTTACGGAGGCAGCCTGCCAACTGCCTTGTGTCCTACTGCATCTGCCATCATGTTGTTATGTTCCTTCTGACCTTCTTCAGTTGTTCCCTGTTCCATGCTTCCAGAGAGACATTTGGCGGTGTTGGGGTCCGTGTTTCTGGCTGGTGGACTCCCTCCTGTCTGGGTGGCGTGGCCCCTGAGCTCCAGCCATGGGAGCTTTGGAACAGTAGCCATTTACTGCCAAGTGCAGAAGAAGCAGCAGATCTCTCTCTCTGGGGACATTGGACACTATATTGTAGTTTTCCTATGTTATGAGTCTCTTTGTCGGTGGCATGGTGTCATAGGTTAGCAAGCATAGTCCCGGAAGGGACGTCCTTGCCAAGGGGTGCTTACAGTTTCCTCTGGGAACTGATAGAACCTATCAGCTGGCCAGTTTGAATATGGACAATTCTCTAAGCCACTTAAAGTTGTGAACACCTCTGTGATCCACATTTAAGAATAGGCAAACTCCCCCTCCAAGCTCTCTCTCGTTTCCGGCGCTGGGACAGGTGGCTGCGGGCCCCGTGTGGGGGCCAGCGGGCCCGGCCAGGCCCTGCTTGGGCCAGGCCGGGCCGGGCCACGGCCATCCTGGAGCCATGGACCTGTTCCAGCCATGGAACCCCCCCCCACTGCCTTGCCGTGGGCAGCCGGAGCGGCTCGGCTCTCCCCCCTCTCCACTGCGATAAGGAAAATTCAACATTCCAGCTGCAAAGCTGCAAGGCTGAGGTGAGATTAACCCTTTTACTGCTGTGAAGAGCTGAAAACCTGAGGGAAGAGAGAGAGGAGATGCTTAAAGCTGAAATTCTGTTGTGAAGCTATGATATATCAGAGTATCCTGTTGTAATTTCATGAAGATATGGGGGGTGGAGTGTTCAACTCGTAAGCAAAAGCACCTGCGCTGAGATAGGCAGATGCTGACGCAGCTGTAATTTCATGAGAAGTTTGGACAGGGAGAGATGAACCAGATGAGGACTTTTGCTCCAAACGGGAAAGGAGAAAACCTCAGTACCTAGAGATGCTTCCAGAGATAGTCTTAACGATGAAGATGATGAAGACCCTTTGCTCCCAGGGAAGGAGAAGGGCCTCCGTTTTTGTTTCTGAACAGCTCAACCTTAAAATTGTACCCCAAGAAACTTCAAGAGTGGACCCTCGAAAGCAGTTGCGGGAAAAGCTGCAAGTCGGGGGAAAGGACTCACACGCAGGCAGAGAGACTCCTCTTCCTAAATGGACTGAACAATATTTGGAAGTGGGCGGCTGTCTCGTTGTGATAATGTTTTCATAGCATGAGCAAGAAGAGACTTCTCTTTCTAAATGGACTGAACAAGGTTATTATGGAAGTGGTAAACAGACTGAACATCTTAAGGGTTGTTTTTTCACATTGTCAGTGGGAGAAGGGAGGAAGGTGGGGGGAGGAGGAGAGTTCTGAAGGTGGTATACTTTTTTTTTCCTTCCCTCTTTTAGAGTTGTTAATAAACTTCTTTATATTCTTTCAAGTTTGGTGCCTGCTTTGCATTTCTCCTAATTCTTATCTCACAGCAGATAAACAGTAATGAGTATTTTGGACTAAACCACTACACATGGTTGTTCTTGGTCGGTTTTGTTGGTTGTGATCTGTATTCCATGTGTTTTGTCCTGTGGATGGCAGGTGGCCAGTGGCGGTCTTGGTGGGGTGCTGGCTTTACAGGTGCACACTGTTTTAACATTAGAATACATGAACCCTTTGCATAAAAAACAAAAAAGGGGGAGGTGTGGCATTTAAGTAAAACCTTATAAAATGAAGGCCTTGTTGCCTTTGTAAAATTATGGCTTAGGCCTGTTACTTTGGCTAGAGAAGGACTGTGACAAAAGTCCATGAGAAGAAAAACAATTAGCTTTTACCCATGAGAATGTAGTATCAACAGAAGCAAGAAAGTTAAACAATAGGAGAAAAACAGCAACATATCTGTACCTGTTATTTTTCTGAATGCTTGAATGCTTATGCTATAGGTAGCTGTTGGGGTCACTAAGCCAGCAGCTGAGCCAGCTGGTGGGCCAGAGAGCCCCGAAATAGCAAAGGCCTGCTGGTGGAAAAACTCAGATATTTGAGATATCATTATTATCTCTGTAAAGTAAAGGAAAAGCCTCTCCCACAATTCCTTGCGGATGAAGTGTAACCTTACACACCCCCCCCAGACCCTGGTTAAAAGAAAACTACCTCTCCCAGCAACCTGTGCCGCTGCTTCCTTGACCTGATTCCCCCGCTCCGCCCCTTCCCTCTGCTCATTGGTTCCCTTCCCTGGTCCCGCCTTTGTACCGCCCCTGTGCCCTCAGATTACTGGCTCTATGACACTATGTAAGGCTGATCAAGAGCATGCTGTTTCTCATAGCATCTGGCCTCCTCTGCGGAGGATGAAATAAACCTTGACCAATGGTACTTTGCCATGCGGAGGGCCCTCCTTGGCTCCTTATCTCTGGTAATATTGAGCTATCTGGCTTGAGTGTGTGTGTGTGCGTCGTCAGCGCTTAAACAGCAACGCACAGCAGAAAGGAGAAGCTTGCTAGCAGCTATACTGCCGCACCCGAGTGGTCTCTGCCCGAGATGCTTTTGGGGAAAACAGTGATCTCCCTGTCGCCCTAACACAGCTCATTCATACATGTGGCCGCCCGAACCTGGACTTCTGCTAAAAAGTCCCTGAAAAACGTCCCTGAGGCTTCCGTGGTATAAGGAGTTATTTTCGGTGCTGCTACTCCCAGAGAAGCAGATTTAAGTTCTATTAGGTCTGCTTTGAAGGGTGGCTGGGACCCCTCCAGAGACGGGAGGACCAGCCAAACGCCAGAGGACTAGCACTGCAAGTTTTATTTGACCCTCGGAGTGCCGGATTGAGTAAGTGGTTCTTTGTTTGGGTCCCTTTTTGAACTCTTTTGTTTTATTTTTTTCCTCTCAGTGCTGGGAAGAGTTTCTGGGGAAGGATGGGTGGGAATTTAACCCTTCCCCAAAAGGAGGTATATACCCAAGTTAAGGTGGGAAAATTCCCTTTTTCTAAGAGAAACCGAAAAAGTTTTGTCCGGTGGCTATTTGAATTTTTCCTGGGTGTGTCTAAGGCTTCTGTTCAGTCTCTGAAGTTCTGGGATAAGGCTGGGGAAAAGCTCACCCTTCTCAGAAAAACCAGAGATACCTCAGTCGCCCAGTTTTTCCCTTTGTTAGTTGATATTTATCAATCAGTAAAAAATTCAGAGACTGAATCAGTAGTGCCGGGGAATCCGGGTTCTTTTGGTGATGGTGCTTCTTTGTTCCTTCCCTCTCCCTGTGTTTCCCTCCCCCCTGACCCTCGGGGAACTCCAGAAAGTACAAACCACCTCACGATGCAGGGGAGCCACCAGCCCCCTCATCTTTCTGGGTCTCCCCTAGCCTCTCCTCAGGTCGGGACTGATCACTCCACCTCGGAGAAACCCCTAACCCTCTTTCCGACCCCCCAAACTCCCATAGTGTCTACCTTAGTTAGCAGTCAATATGGCGGAGGCCACGTGTTAGGCTCCGGCGTGTTGCCTTCCTTCTTGAATTCACCCGCGTTCCCGGGAACCCCTGGCCCCTCCCTAACCCCACCTACTGCATCGCTGCGTCCCCCTGTGTCGGATCCCCCCCCGCGAGATGGGGCGTACCTTTGCCGCGGGCCCCTCCCCCACGGCGGCATGAGTGCTCCCGGCCGCCCCCCCCCCCAGTCACCGGGCTTCCCCTCCCGGCTGTGGGCCCCTTCCCCGCAGCGGCGCGGGTCCCCAAAGCGACCCCCCCCCCCCCCTCCCAGCCGCAGGTCTCGCCCAGGTCCATGTCCCCACCACCGGCAGTCCCGCCCCGGGCCAGCCAATCCTTGCCGCCCCCCCCCCCCCCCCCGCCGCCGGCTGCCTCGCTTCCAAACTCGGAAGTCGCAGCACCGCCGGCCCTGCGGGAGACGGCCCGGCCCCTGCTGGGCTACAGTGCCAGAGCCGCGCGGCCCGCCATGGCCCGCACCAGGATAACCCCTCCTCCTCAAAGGGAGATAGCGACCTCTCAGACGCTGAACATCATTCGGCAGCAATAAGGAAAAAAGCGGCGGGGGGGGGGGGATGATTGGGGGGATGATTGGGAACTTGCAAACAGGATTGAAGTTAGAGCAGCTCCTGTTTGGTACGATAGAGGAGGGGGGAACCCGAGGTGGGAGGCAAATTCATATGACCAGTTAAAAGAGATGTGCAAGGCAGGAAAAGATTGTGGGAGGAATTCTCCTTATTTCAAAAACCTAATCCAAGCTACCTTTGCCGAAAACACATTGATACCACACGATATAAAAATATTATGTCATGCCTGCTCTCCCCATCAGAGTACATGCTATGGGAAAGGACTTGAAAAAGGTTGTTGCAGGACCTTCTCCAAAGTTATCAAAGAGACCCAAATAGATCGAATCTGACATTCGACCAGCTTTGCAGCCAGGGTAATTTTGTGAAGCCTCAGGATCAAGTCGATCAAGTCAGAACACTTTCTGAATTGATCCTGGGCGATATTAAAAGATCAGGTGAAAGAGCATTGCTGCTAACACCTTGTGGCTCCACCCCCTCTCATAATTTCTCCACCATAAAGCAGGCAATAGATGAACCCTTCATGAAGTTCATAGACAGACTTAATGAGTCAATTGAAAAGCAAGTTGAAAATTTAGCTGCCCAGAAAGAGCTTTCATGTGTATTGGCTATGGCAAATGCCAATGAAAGTTGCAAAAAATTCTCCAGACTCTGCCACTCGACCCAGCTCCTACAATTGAGCAAATGGTCGAAGCCTGCACAAAACTAACATCTCCTGAGGTGACAATAGCCCAGGCTGCATCAAAAGGGGTGGTGGAGGCACTAGCAGTTCCACATAGCATGCAAAGAGAGAAGCCAAGGTGTTATAATTGTGGGAGTTTTAAACACCTGACTAAAAATTGTCCTGAACCTAAAGAGAATAACAAGGATTCCAAGCCTGTCCCCCCAGACTGTCCCAAATGCAAGCACCACCAGAAACCGTCAGGAAACGGATGATGAAGCATGGGACGGCCCTGTGTGATAACACTAAGCATTGAGTAGTTTCCCCCCAACACGCTTCCAGCCTGAAGGACAGATATCAGAACTGTAAGCAAACACTCATCAGGTCTTGGTGAGTGGGATTTCTTTTCTCTTTGAGGACAGTGCACCACACACAATAACTGTGGGACAAATTGGATTTCTGGACAGGACTACAGACATTCTGATCGGGGAGACCCTGTGCGTGGACCACCTGACCTTTTTATCTGTCCCGAGGTACAGACTGTGGACTCAGACAGTGAAATTACTGTTACTGTTTCCTTTAACAGCCCTCCATGCTTCATGAGCAAAGGGACAACTATTGCACAGGCCATCCTACTCCCCAAGGAATTCCCACGGTGCCACAGAACACCATCCATATGGTGGGCAGAAGTTGTGGGCAACAAACCCATGTTGCATTGTAAACCGTGCAACGGGAAAGCCACTGTTTACCTGATGGGGATGGTAGACACAGGAGCAGATGTGACTATCATTTCTTGGGCTGAGTGGCCCAGAGAATGGAAAGTCAAACCAATGAACGGAAGGATCACGGGGATAGAGGGATCAGTTACTTCCATGAGGAGTGCTAAAAACGTGGTAGAAGGACCCGATGGTCATGTGGCCACAGTCTGGCCTTTTGTAATTGACTCAGGATTTACGCTCTGGGGCAGAGATCTTCTCTCCCAGTGGGGAACTCGACTGGAAATCCCAAAGCCACAGGATTTCTAGCAGGGGCCACTGTGGAGAGCGCTGTTCCACGTCTTACCTGGAAGACAGATAAGGCAATTTGGACAGAACAGTGGCCCCAGTCAGCAGAAGAATTACGTGCTCTCAAGTCCCTCGTAGAAGAGCAGCTTGCCAAAGGCCATCTAGTTTCCACCAATAGCCCTTGGAACTCCCCTGTCTTTGTAATAAAAAAGCCAGGCAAAGACAAGTGGATGTGGAGATACTTACAGCTTTTCACCGGCTAGGCTCGTAGTTCAATGCCTTAGAAAGCCTCGGGCAGCCTAGAGAGGTAGCACGGGCAATCCAGCATTTCAGTAGCTCTAAAAGCGGCAAATAGTAGCTGCAAAGCTGATACCACCAGTAGAAGCAAAGAGGGAGAAATATAGTCTTCAGCTTGCCTAATTCCTGCAATTAGAAGCTTTCAAACAGAAACACACAGATGTTTGCAGGATTGCAAAGCCAAAGAGGGCAGGCCCCCTCTCGTGCCCTTCTTTTATTCGGAGAAGGGGAAAGGGGAGGACTGGGGGCAGACCCAGGGTGACTGGCCAATCAGACACTGCTAAAGAGTTTGAGTTACATTTGGTTTTGCCCGCGCTTGGAACAAAGGAGTTCAGAACACATGGCAGAGGCAAGTCCTGGCTTGTCTTGGGGAGGGGGAAGGGAAGCTCGGAACAGGCAGCAACAAATGGAGGCTCCTCCACAATTTTAGAAGAATTAACGAAGTAATAGAGGACATGGGTCTCCTGCAACCAGGGTTACCCTCGCCCTCTATGCTTCCCCAAGAATGGAAGCTCACTGTGTTAGACACCAAAGATTGCTTTTTCAATATACCTCTGCACTCCCATGATGCTCCCAGGTTTGCTTTCTCTGTTCCATCTCCAAATCGTCAAGCCCCGTTGCGCAGATACCACTCGTGAGTTCTTCCCCAGGGAATGAAGAACTCACCCGCAATCTGTCAGTGGTATGTTGCACGTGTCCTGTCCCCTGTCTGCAAAGAGTTCTCAAAGTCCCTTATCCTCCACTATATGGATGATGTATTAATCTGTGCAACCAGACTTGACTCTAGAAAAAACTGTTCAGACCATCGAAAAGGCAGGGTTTGAAATACAGCAGGAAAAGATCCAGTGCATCTGCCTGTGGACTTACCTGGGACTCCACATCGGCAAACGGACCATCATGCCCCAGCAGCTTGCCATCAAAGATAACCCAAAGACTCTCAGGGACCTGCACCAGCTGTGTGGCTCTATCAACTGGGTCCGTCCTCTGCTGGGACTAACGACAGAAGACCTAGCTCCACTGTTTAACGTCCTGAAAGGCTGCGAGGACCTGGACTCCCCCCGAGCCATCATGGAGGAAGCCCAAGTCTATTGAAAAGGTACAGCTTACCCTGTCTTCTCACCAGGCCCACCAGACCAGCCAGAACTGCCCCTTAGTTTCATCATCTTGAGTAAGTTGCCCAAGTTGCATGGGCTGATTATTCAGTGGGATGCCGAACAAAAAGACCATCTTCTTATATTAGAGTGGGTCTTCTTGCTGCATCAGCCATTCAAAACTATCACCACACCACAGGAACTGATGGCACAGCTGATTATGAAAGCCGGAGCATGCCTCCATACCCTTGCGGGGTATGAGTTCACATGCATTTATTTGCCATTGAAAAATGGTGTCCTGGAGCACTTGCTATGGAAAAATGAGCACCTCCAGTTTGCTCTGGACAGCTACCCAGGCAAAGTCTCAATTCACAATCCAAAACATAAATTGTTCAATTCAGCATTTCATTTAGCTCCAAAAAATCTTCAAAGCCAAAGCCCTCTCAAAGCCGTGACAGTCTTCACAGATATTTCAGGGAGTTCTCACAAATCTGTGATGACTTGGAAGAACCCCGGGACGCAGATGTGGGAGTCTGACGTCGAGGTAGTGGATGGTTCCCCATGGATTGCAGAACTAGCAGCTTGTGCCGGTTTGCACAAATTTGGAGGAAAATATCCTTTGATAGAAGGCATGTTACAACCAGCCTTCCCACACCAGGTTCGGGAAAAAAATAAATTTTCCTCGAAGGAAAGTGAAAGAGATAAAAACTATTTAACAAACACAGAAGAAAAGGATAGTAATGCTAAATAATAAAATCTCTTGTGTTGGAGAGAAACCTGGGAAAATTTCAGAGTCCTTCCATAGTCTCTCTCCCCCTCCTTGGAGCTGGGTCTTGGTGGGCCCACCTCCGGGGCCTTGATGGAAAATTCTCCCAATGTGTTCTGATGTTGAAACAGTCCAGAAAAAGAAGAAGGGAAAAAAACCAAAGTCCCAGGAAAAACAAAGTTCAACTCTTTGTCTCCCTCTGGAGAAAAGTAGTTGAAAGCTGGATGAAAAGCAAGCAAGCTGCTTCCTCTACTCTTGCTGCTGTTAGAAGCAGAAGCAGAGGAGTCTGTATCTCTGTGTCCTTGAACAAACTGCTTTGAAGAGTTCACTCGGGTCTTTTTCCTCTTCCCCCACTTGGGCTCAGTTTAAAGGCACAGAAAGGCACAAAATGAATTTCTGGGCATAAAGCAGTGATAAGGGATACACATCATAAAGTCACCCCAAGTCATTCCACCCCTTATCCCATATCGTCAGCTCAGTGCCCAAACTAATATATTCTAACTCTACAATCACATTAATACATACTCATATATATATATACAGCTATGTACAGTGACAGTGACACTCAGCAAGCAGTGGTATACAAGCATTTCACATTAGAGATGATTTTTATCCAACAATCAGATCTCCCTGCGGTACACAACATGTTGTTCCATCTTTCTGCATTACGCACTATGTGCAACCACGTCCCTGAGCAAAAACAACCCCACAGATGGGTTTGTCTGTACTCAAGGCAGAATTAACCCAATCAGTCTTTCCTAACAGACCTCTGACATGCACTACTGGGACCTTATCTCTGTCTACTGTATGCAGGGGTTCAGATTGGGCTGGGCCAGCTCTATTGGTAGAACCTCGGGTGTTAACTAACCATGTGGCCTTTGCTAGATGCTGTTCCTGTAGAGAAATGGCTGAGTGAACAGGGACATGTATACGTGCACAATCCAACCTATATTAGTGAACTGTCCTTGACTAGGGAAAAAAGAGAAGAGCAAGGCTGATGTGGCAAGCTGACAGGATGTTGCAGAGGGGGATGCTGACCATAGAAAGAGAAAGACTTATGTTAGTTAGTCGCGTGCATATTAATCTGTAACTAATCGCTTGCTATTAAAGGCTGCGTTAACAGTAGCTGTAACCCAATAGTATGGAGCTTGCTTATGTGTGCTTGAGGAATTAGAGTATAACTATGGGTCTGACAATAGAATAAATGGAGTTCCATCATATCTCTATGAGAAGCGTGGTTCATCCCGGCAGATCTCTGGCTATTTCTGGAGCCCGACCAGGGACCGTTCTTCAGAGGAAGATACGCTCGCTGATCACCAAAAGAGGGTGACAACTACAAGCAACAGAGATACTGCGGGCGGAGAGTGTCGACCACGAGTCAAAGGACGTCGGTCAGGCCGGTAAGAAGGGTCGCTACCTTCCCTCCATGATACCCTGCTAGCATGGATTTAGAGTTTGCAGCAGGACAGAAATTACTCCTCAGTATCCTCGCTAAGCGAGGGGAGGAGGTCAAGGAAAAGGATCTAAATAAGCTCGTTTTATGGGCGCAGGAGCATGGACATTTGCGAGTCCCCTCCCTCCTCTTTGATGCAGCCAAGTGGAGGGAAGTAGGGGATCACCTCTGGGACTGTACTATCCAGGGAAAAGGGAAAGAAATGACAAACTTAGGGCCCACCTGGAGAACTGTTATAAATGCCTTGAAAAATATGCAAGCCGAGTCAAAAGTAGCTGCGGCTGCGGTGGAGGCAATTGCAACACCGGCTGGGATTGTCGCTCCTGCCCGAACTACGCAGCGCAGGGGGCTGACTGTTTAAAAGCCCGAGCGCGATAAAAGGGCAGAAAGCAGAGAAGCACTTTGAGACTGTCAGTGAGCTCCTGCGGGAGCAGGAGAAAGAGCTCTTGCAATCAGACCCAAAAGAGGAAGTTACCGCCACCGCGCCTCAGAGCAAACTGAAGGGAAACGCGGAAGTTACAGTTGACCAGTCAATGGGTGGAGCAACGGGTAGTCCTTCTTGTCAGCAGCGCCTCTACCCTGCTTGCCCACCCCCTTCACCTCCGCTGCCAGCAGAGATTCATCCCGAACCGCAGCCTGTTTCTCTGCCACAGCCTGTTTCTCAGCCACAGACTGTTCCTCTGCCAGATGATGACATACCAATGACCAAGGTAACAAATGAGCTACATGCTCATCCCCCAGGATCTTGTGTGAACCCAGTGGCATTGGAAAGATAGGCTCATCAAGTAGAAGAGGCAATGAATCAAATGAAACAACACTTTGATTGTCTTCTGTGGAAGAAAAGCTCCATCAGAAGCACGAGCCACAACAGGGTTCCACTGAGTCCCGAAGGGGTGTGGCTCAGATGGCCCTGCAACTACAGGAATGGGCTTGAGTCGAGCCCTCCGCTTCACCTCCCGACTTTGAGCCAGGATGTGGCACGTACAGCAGATGTTCCCAACCTTTGGGAAGTGAACCTTCGCTTGGTGGCTGACAACCTCACATCTGGACGACCACTCTGAGTCTGGGAACAGTCACCGAATGTGCATGCTAATCACCGCAGAAATTGTTTACGCTGTTATAATAGCTTGTGCTTGCGCTTGCGCTGTGGGGGCTGTGGGGAAGAGCTTACTAGGGGAACTTGGAATGTAGATGAGCGAGGTAGTTTATGCCGAGAATGTTATCAAGTGCCTGAGACGAAGTTTTAGGCAGTGTGCATCTATAGTGCTTGGAATTCCACCACAACAGATTAGAGTTAGCTCATTTAGGGATCCACACGAGTTTTTACTAAGCTTGGAAGTGTGGGCAGGGAAGAAAGCCATCAGACGTCTGCAAGTGAGTAAAAAGACCACTGTAACCCAGGCATGGTGCCCTACATGTGGCTCCTCCTCTCAAGTACTTTCACCCTGAGTAAAGCTGTGATAACTTCAGTGTCAGAAAGAGAAAACATGTGGGTAACATGGGCTCACCAGGCGAACCAGACAGATTTCTGTCTGGCCATGGGGTCGGCAGCAGATCCATTTCGCACGTCTAATTGGCGTGCCATGGATCTCACTCGAAGGCACGTTTCAAAAATGGGTGACAGATATAGGGAAAATCAATGAGGAAGTGGAGCAACAAATGCAAAGCAAAAGAAACTGGGGCGAGTGCTTAGGTTGTTGGTCTAGCTATCGGGCACTCCTTGCAGCAAACCCGTATTGTTGCCAATGTAACAAAAAATGCAACCTTGCCTCTTCAAGAGCTACAGCTTTATGGGTCCCTCTTTCCCAGTACGCTTGTTAATGTAACGCCATGGACCAACTGTTCCAATGTGGTGCCTCCAATGCAATATGCCAATGGGTCTGGGGTTTTCTTCTTTGGAGATCCTTGGGAGGACTATCAGGCACGACAGGGCATGGCCTCCTTTCCATGGAAACAGAAGGTATCAGGACACTCCATCGGAGGCTGGAACGTGCTGGCCACGTTGGGAGGAGCTGAGTCTATTGACACAACCGGAGGAAAGATTTTACCTCCTGGAGTGTTTTTGATATGGGGAGATAGAGCATGGAATGGGATTCCGCATAGTCCAACTGGGGGTCCTTGCTACCTGGGAAAGCTAACTAGGTTTTCCCCTTCTATACGAGCATGGAAAAACATTACGGCATCAGAGGGTTGGAAAAATAGGATGCGAAATAGACACCAGCGTAGTGTTTCCACGTTTGATAAAGATTGTAATGATTAGGTAAACATTATAAGTTTGAGTGCGTTTATACCATTGGCTATTTTTAACCCAGGGGGTGCTGCAGCTCATGGCTATAACAATCTGAAAAAGTTGGCCTGTTGGTCAGAAAAGGAATTTAATAGGACTTCCCATATATTAAATGAGCTTTTAACTGATGTAGATAGCATTAGGCATGCTGTACTACAAAATTGAGCTGCGATTGTTTTTTTATTGCTAGCTCACGGCCATGGTTGCAAAGAGTTTGAAGGTATGTGTTGTATGAACCTGTCAGACCATTCCCAGAGTATCCATCGACAGCTCTCAGAACTGCAAGATGCTTTTCAAAAGATACAGATCCATACAGACAGCTTGAGTGACTGTCCTCGCTTGGTCTGACAGGGTGGTTAGGAAACCTGGTTCAAGAAGGATTACGTCTGCTAGCTACACTAGTAATTGTAGCAATAATAATTTGTTGTGCTTTTGGGTGCATACGAAAAGCTTTAGAGAAAGTTGTTCATCGGGCTTGGCTTGTGCAAAAAGAAAAAGGGGGAATTGTAGAGAAATGGCTGAGTGAACAGGGACATGTATACGTGCACAATCCAAGCTATATTAGTGAACTGTCCTTGACTAGGGAAAAAAGAGAGGAGCAATGCTGATGTGGCAAGCTGACAGGATGTTGCAGAGGGGGATGCTGACCATAGAAAGAGAAAGACTTATGTTAGTCGCGTGCATATTAATCTGTAACCAATTGCTTGCTATTAAAGGCTGCATTAACAGTAGCTGTAACCCAATAGTATGGAGCTTGCTTATGCGTGCTTGGGGAATTAGAGTATAACTATGGGTCTGACAATAGAATAAACGGAGTTCCATCATACCTCTATGAGAAGCATGGTTCATCCCGGCAGATCTCTGGCTATTTGTTCCCAATTTTTAAAAGTTCCCCCACCCAGTGCCTTCAAGGTGGTTTTCAACAATCCATTGCACCGTTCCACTTTGCCTGCAGCTGGTGCATGATAAGGGATATGGTACACTCACTCAATGCCATGTTCTCTAGCCCAGGTGTTAATAAGGCTATTCTTAAAATGAGTCCCATTGTCAGATTCAATTCTCTCAGGGGTACCATGCCTCAAAAGGACTTGCTTTTCAAGGCCCAGGATGGTGTTACAGGCAGTACTGTGAGGCACAGGGTAGGTCTCCAGCCATCCTGTGGTGGCTTCTACCATTGTGAGCACATAGCACTTGCCTTAGCTGGTTTGAGGCAGTGTGATGTAATCAATCTGCCAGGCCTCTCTATATTTGTATTTGGACCACCGCCCACCATACCACAGGGGCTTCACCCACTTGGCCTGCTTGATTGCAGCACATGTCTCACAGTCATGGATAACCTGGGAGATACTGTCCATGGTTAGATCCACCCCTCGGTCTCATGCTCACCTATAGGTGGCATCTCTGCCCTGATGGCCTGAGGCATCATGGGCCCATCGAGCTAGGAACAATTCTCCCTTGTGTTTCCAATCTATCTGTGGCACTTCTATCTTTGCAGCCTGATCTACATGCTTGTTGTTTTGGTGTTCCTCATTATCCCTACTCTTGGGGACATGGGCATCTACATGGCGGACTTTCACAACCTGCTTTCTTACTCAGGCAGCAATGTCTTTCCACTCTTCAGCAGCCCAGATTGGTTTTCCCCAATGCTGCCAATTAGCCTTTTCCCACTTTTCCAGCCATCCCCACAGAGCATTGGCTACCATCCATGAATCAGTGTAGAGGTATAGCTTTGGCCACTTGTCTCTTTCAGCAATGTCCAGGGCTAGTTGAACGGCTTTGAGTTCAGTGAGTTGGCTCGATTCACCTTCTCCTTCAGTAGCTTCTGCAACCCGTCGTGTGGTAACGCAACCGGGGGCTTGTAATCACAAGCCTCGGCGTGCCCTCGGGCAGAGGGGACGCAGCGTTAGCCTCCACAACGTCCTCGCTGGACGGCTCAGTGGAATCGGTGTGGGATGGGTGTGTGCGCTGGCTCGTCCTCAGAGGAAGCACGTCGGGCAGCCGATGGATTAGGCTTGCGTTAGCCCGGAGGCAAAGAAGGCGGGAGGGTCTTCTGGTGTGGGTTCCAACAGGTTTATTTGCAGGAGGGTCCAGGAACCAGAAAAGCCTCGAGGAGAAGCAGGCTCGCCCCTTTATGGGGGGGTGGAGCAAGGCAGGGAAAGAGAAAACAACCAATGGGGTACAAGCAGAGGGGAGGATACAATTTTTCAGAACAAATGGGGAGAACAGGGAGGCAGGAGTCATAACAGGAAACCAATTAATAACTACAAAAGGGAGAACTTTCTGGAACGGGGGAGGTAATTTAGGATTGGGAGCCACCCAGGGGGAGGTAACCTAGATCTCAGTGATCTCTTCTGGTGACTGACATTTGATGATTTCAGCCCAAGAGCAGGCTGAGCCACCCCAACAGTGTGGGACTCCATATGGCTGCTTTCCACTTTTGTTTCATCCCTATGATGTGACAAGAACCGTCAGTGAAAAGAGCGTAGCGTGTGTCTTCTGATGGCAACTGGTTGTACGGTGGAGCTTCTTCAGCACGTGTCACTTGTTCTTCTTCATCACTGAAACCAAAGTTTTCACCTTCAGGCCAGTTTGTGATTATTTCCAAAATCCCAGGGCAATTCAGTTTTTCGATACAGGCGTGCTGTGTGATGAGAGCAATCCATTTGCTCCATGTGGCATTGGTGGCGTGGTGGGTAGAGGGAACCTTTGCTTTGAACATCCAACCCAGCACTAGTAGTCAGGGTGCCAGGAGGAGTTGTGCCTCAGTGCTTATTACCTCTGAGGCGGCTTGGATTCCTTCATAGGCTGCCAGTATCTCCTTCTCTGTTGGAGTGTAGTTGGCTTCAGACCCTCTGTAGCTTCGGCTCCAGAATCCTAGTGGTTGGCCTCGAGTCTCACCAGACACATTCTGCCAAAGCCTCCTGGACAGACCATGGCTCCTGGCTGCAGAGTAGAACGCGTTCTTTACCTCTGATCCTGTCCTGACTGGGCCAAGGGCTACTGTATGAGCAATCTCCTGCTTAATCTGGGCAAAGGCTTGTTGCTCTTCAGGGCTCCAATGGAAATCGTTCTTTTTGCGGGTAACCAGGTAGAGAGGACTCAAAATCTGGCTGTACTCAGGAATATGCATCCTCCAAAAGCCTATGGAACCGAGGAAGACTTGTGTTTCCTTCTTGTTGGTCAGTGGAGACATTGCCGTGATCTTATTGACGACATCGGTGGGAATCTGACGCTGTCCGTCTTGCCATTTCACTCCCAGGAACTGGATCTCTTGACCAGGTCCCTTGACTTTGCACTTTTTGATGGCAAAACTGGTTTCCAGGAGAATTTGGATGATTTTCTCTCCTTTCTCAAACACTTCTGTTTTGGTGTTCCCCCACACAATGCTGTCATCAATGTACTGCAGATGTTCTGGAGCCTCACCTTTTTCCAGTGCAGTCTGGATCAGTCCATGGCAGATGGTGGGACTGTGCTTCCACCCCCGGGGCAGTCGGTTCCAGGTGTACTGCACACCCCTCCAGGTGAAGGCAAACTGAGGCCTGCACTCTGCTGCCTGAGGAATGGAGAAAAACACATTAGCAATGTCAATAGTGGCATACCACTTCACTGCCTTGGACTCCAGCTCGTACTGGAGCTCCAACATGTCCAGCATTGCAGCGCTCAATGGTGGAGTAATTCATTCAAGGCATGATACTCCACAGTCAATCTCCATTCTCCTTCAGATTTGCGCACAGGCCAAATGGTGCTATTGAAGGGTGAGTGGGTTTTGCTGATCACCCCTTGGCTCTCCAGCACATGGATCATCTTGTGGATGGGAATCACAGCATCTCGAGTTGTCTGGTACTGTTGGCGATGCTCTGTCAAGGTTGCAATTGGTACTCTTTGTTCTTCCACCTTCAGAAGGCTTGCTGCCAATGGGTTCTCTGATAGTCCAGGCAAAGTGTTCAATTGCTTAATGCCCTCTGTCTCCACAGCAGCTATTCCAAAAGCCCACTTGAGTCCCTTTGGGTCTCTGAAATACCCGTTCTGGAGGAAGTCTATGCCCAAAATGCACGGGGCCTCTGGGCCAGTCACAATGAGATGTTTCTTCTACTCATTTCCAGTCAGGCTCACCTCAGCTTCCACCACGGTCAAAGCTTATGATCCGTGTGTTACACCAGCAATAGAAACAGATTCTGCCGCCACATATTGCGATGGGATTATTGTACACTGTGTACCAGTGTCAACCAAGGCATCATATTTTTGTGGTTCTGATGTACCAGGCCAACAAATCCACACAGTCGAAAAAACAGTTTTCCCTGGCCTCTACCTGGCTAGAGGCACCGCCCCTCTAGTCCTGGTTATTCTTCTTTCCCTGGGCATACATCTTAGAGGTTCATTCAAGGGGATCAGACATGTCATCGTCTCTTCCATCATTTACGGCTTTTGGCTACGGGCAACTGGAGCTACTTCCTTTTTGGTAGAACTTCCTTTCTGAGACTTGCGCTCCTTCAATTCACGCACTCGTGCTGCCAGAGCAGAATTGGGTTGTCTCTCCCACCTCCACATGTTTTCCCCACTATCATACAGGAAAAACCACAGCTCACTTCGTGGGATGTACCTTCTCTCTCTCTCTGGGGAATGTCTGCGTTTGGTATCAGAATCTCTTGTCTGTACCACTGAGATTTGGAGAAGGCCCTCTTTAATCTTTTTCTTGAGTTCCTGGTGATTCTTCTCCATCTTATCTTCCAATTTCTGTACACATTTTTCCAGAGCTGCGATTCTTGCATGTGTTGGGCCATGCATGGCATCTGCATATGCTTGGAGCTTCGTTGCCACCTCCTGAACCGTCTCATTCCCACCGTGATCCGGTTTCATCATTGCTAAAGCAGAAGCGTATTCTTGTGGCCCAAGTTGTATGAGCTTTTGCCACATCACTGGATTAACTCAGCCTGTCTGGACTTCTCAATCCTGGGTCATCTGTGAAGAAAATCTCTACCACCCCTAGTTCTCTCAGGCGTTGAATCCCTTGTTCTATGGTCTTCCACTGGGTTTGCTGCATATAGAGATCATCTCCGCACAGATATCTATCCCTCACGCCATTCAAGACCCATCTCCAGAGACTGACAGTCAGCCCTCCTTATTATCGCTTGGTCAATAGCTGGATCACGTGACAAGGATCCCAAATGCCTCGCTTCAGCACCGTCCAGCATTACATCATCACCTGCAGCATCCCAAATATGGACCATCCAACTTATTATGGATTCATCAGACTGTCGGCTGTAGTCCTTTCTTAGGCTGTGAAGGTCCTTTATGGACATGGACTCAGTAATGGTTTCTGTGCCTGAGTCAGTTGATGGCTTCGAGGTTCCTTCCCCTGCATCATCATAATCTTTCACTGGGCGATCAGTTTTGGTTGTGTGTGTTTTCCTCGTGACAGGAGCCACTGTCAACGGCTTAGACTCTCCATCTGGTTTAAAGTTGCTGTCTAGTTTGGCTGCAGCCTGAGTGACTGGGGTGTCTGCTGATTTCTCTTTCTGCCTCTCTATCTGCTGCTCTACAGTACCTAGCAGTGCACAATAGGCATATGCCAAGGCCCAACATATTGCAATGAGCTTTTTCTCATTAGAATTGTCATTGCATTTCTCTTTCAGATATTTCCCCACCTCAGCTGCTTTCTGAACTTGTTCAGGGGGGAAATTTCAAGCGATTGGGTCAGAGAATTTCTTCAGGGTTTGGCCCATATCCTCCCATTCCCCACACCAATCAAGATTTTCCACCTCTGGGTCAGGTATCTCATCAGTCACCCTGGAAATCTGAGCTCTTATTCTAGACAAGCTGCAAGACATATAGAGGAAGATTACCAGATTAAATACCAGGAGGGTGGTCTCTTAACCATCCAGGGGAAACTGAACATTCTCAAAAGATAACCTATCAAATTTAAAGGGAAGGGAGATAAAAGGCTGGGAAACCCTGTCTCTTCCTCTTCTAACAAACTGGGTGCAATTACTAATAAACTCCCAAAACAGGCTACTGAAACTACAACTGGGATTAGGACGGAGAAACCACATATCATACACACTTGGAACAACTGCCTGTACCTCTGTTAACTTCTTATAAATCATTATCACCAAGCACAGCCAAATAGAAATCCTGATTCGTGCCCCTGCTTGGCAAAAGTTTTGTATCAGGGACAAGATTGGAGCAATCTGTGGATAGGCAAATAGGCCTAGGGACCAGAAAGTCATTAGTACCTCAAATAGGCCTAAGGACCAGAAAGACATGAGTACATCAAGCCAGAGAGACATTATGAACTCAACCAACATGGTACCACAGTGTAATTAGTACAGGTTTTTTCACTTTCCTTCAAGCCACGCAGTTGGGCGCCACTAATTATTTGTGCCGGTTTGCAAAAATTTGGGGGAAAATATCCTCTGATAAAAGGTAGGTCACAACCACCCCTCTTCCACCAGGTTTGGGAAAAAAATAAATTTTCCTCGAAGGAAAGTGAAAGAGATAAAAACTATTTATTTAACAAACACACAAGAAAACGATAATAATGCTAAATAATAAAACCTCTTGTGTTGGAGAAAAACCTGGGAAAATTTCAGAGTCCTTCCATAGTCTCTCTCCCCCTCCTTGGAGCTGGGTCTTGGTGGGCCCACCTCCAGGGCCTTGATGGAAAATTCTCCCAATGTGTTCTGATGTTGAAACAGTCCAGAAAAAGAAGAAGGGAAAAAAACCAAAGTCCCAGGAAAAACAAAATTCAACTCTTTGTCTCCCTCTGGAGAAAAGTAGCTGAAAGCTGGCTGAAAAGCAAGCAAGCTGCTTCCTCTGCTCTTGCTGCTGTTAGAAGCAGAAGCAGAGGAGTCTGTATCTCTGTCCTTGAACAAACTGCTTTGAAGAGTTCACTCGGGTCCTTTTCCTCTTCTCCCTCTCAGGCTCAGTTGAAAGACACAGAAAGGTATAAAATTAATTTCTAGGCATAAAGCAGTGTGTCTTGGTTTGAAAGACAGGTGTCTGCTAAGGAAGGCAGAAGCCTCGCTTGGAAGGGCAGATGCAACCCCCCTTCCCTCCGAGTTATTATAATTTTGAATTCAAGGGGCTTTTAGGCAAAGATGTGGAAAATAGGAATAACAGTTCTTTACTTATTACCGCAGGCTTGGGCCCTAGGGTATATCACCGTGTCCCGCAGCCATAGGGAGGAGGAGGAGAGAAGATCCAGCAGGCAGGAATTGTGCAGCAAGAGTCATTTATTTAATTATTTTACAAACTCTTTTATTGACTTTTTTCTTCATAGTCTAATTGGACAAAGGATCAGCCACCCCTTGAGGTGATTGGCTAAAATCCTAAAACATCCATTGTCAAAATATTTTTCTACTATACCATAAACAAGACTTTTCAAGGTTGCAGGTGGCTTGATTGTTTACATACTCTGCTACCTCTTCTGTGAGAGAGAAAAGTCTCTCACAGACTTAGAAAATAGCAAGAAAATCCTTGCTAGCAGCATTTTTGTATCTACACTTTACTATTATATATCTGTATGTGTATAACCAGTCAAACAAACAACAATAACTATGGCAGTAACAGTAAACAATCACAAACCCAGTCCCAGCCTTCTTGGCTGTCAGGTCCTTTCCCCTCGGGTGCAGTTCCGCTCGCAGCCAGCAGGGGCACTGGCGGCTCCCGGTGAGCAGGGCAGGTGCGATGGTTCCCCCGCGGCTGCAGGGGGAACTCCGGAGCAAGCTCAGGGAGCACGTGGCACTGGTTCCCCGGGATCCCGGGAAGGGATGGAACAAAAAAGCTTCACAAACCCCTGGGCAGCTGATCCCGGTGTCTGGCTAGACCCTCGGGAACAGCAGGCTGGAACGGCAGGCACGAGCACAAATCCCGGGTGGCAGACGAGATGTATCCAAATGGGGAGCCTCCCGGAGGTCTGGGCAGGCAGGGCGAGCAGGGCTACAATGTAGCGAAGGCTCGAAGCAACGGCGGCCACAACCCGGCTCCCAGCGGGGCGGGGAAGCCGGGCTTTGGGATCCTGGGACTTCTCCAGCAGAAGGAAAACCAGCAGAAGGAAAACCAGCCGAAGAAAGCAGCCTCCCTCTCTGTCGGAATGCTGGAGACTGACTGCCCACACACCCAGGTGAAACAAAAGAGTAGCCAGCTCTTTTGTTTTTCTTAAGTACCCAGCCATTTGTCCCCCTAGCAACATGTATGGGTAAAATTCCTTTAACGGAAAAAAAAACCAGGAGAGCTCCTAAAACCCCAACACAGTGATAGGGGATACACATCATAAAGTCACCCCAAGACACAGCTGTAGTTAGAGCTTTCGAGAGGTTCGAGGAACCTATTAATTTGGTGACAGATTCAGCTTATGTAGCTGGAGTAATTGCCAGAGCAGAGCACTCTTTGTTAAAAGAGGTGTCTAACCCTAAATTGTATATCTTGCTTTCGAAGCTTGTTTTTCTACTGTCCCACTGAAAGCATCCCTTCCACATGATGCATGTGAGGTCACATACCAATTTCCCTGGGCCTGTTGCTGAAGGGAATCGGAGGACAGACGCTCTTGCAATGCCGGTACAAGTCCCCAACGTACCAGACACATTTGCTCAAGCAAAGCTGAGCCATCAGTTTTACCATCAGAATGCTCCAGCCCTTATGAGAATGTTTAAACTGCCTAAAGACCAGGCAAGGGCAATTGTGGCGACCTGTCCCAGCTGCCAAAGCTATCAGGTGCCATCGCTAGGTTCCGGGGTTAACCCCCGGGGCATAAGTAACTCTGAAATATGGCAAACAGATGTAACATGTCCCTCAATTTGGAAGATCAAAATATGTACACGCCTCCATGGATACATTTTCCGGAGCTGTGTTCACTTCATCTCATGCAGGAGAAAAAGCAAGGGTTGTTATGAAACATTTTCTCCTTGCTTTTTCTACCCTGAATATCCCTGCAGAAATAAAAACCGATAATGGTCCAGCTTACATCTCTAACAAACTAAAAGAATTCTTTAGTTTGTGGGGTATCCAGCATACCACAGGCATTCCCCACTCCCCCACAGGTAAATCTATAGTTGAAAGAGCCCATAAAACTATTAAGAGTCCTGGACCAACAGTGGGGAGGGACAGAGGTCAATTCTCCCATTGTGAGGCTCTGTAAGGCCCTGTTCACAATAAATTTCTTGAATAATTCGTTCTCAGAGCCTACTCCCCCAGTATTTCAACATTTCACTAATTCAACCCAGGCCAAATTGAAAGAACAACCACCGGTGTTAAAGATCCAGAAAGCCATCAAATTTTGGGCCCATTCCTGCTAATTGTATGGGGGAGGGGATATGCCTGTGTTTCCACACCTTCAGGGCCCAAGTGGATACCTGGAAAGAATGTAAAGCCATACCTTGGACCATCGGTGACAGCCCCTGAGGAAACAACAGACAACACCCTAGACTGTGACAAGGAGACCCCAAAGAAACAAGTGCTGCCTGGAGAAGACATCGGCCCAAAATACTGGACACATGAACATCAAACTGTGCTACCTCCAGGCTGTTTCTCAAAAAATCTGAAACCCCAAGACCCCTTATATGTTACCCTCTTGTGTTTCCCTACCCCACAACCCCCTTACCCGTGTGCTAACTACCTCATGAATATAAGAAAAAAAGGAGGGGAGGGGGGGGGGAAACAGAGGGAAAAAGAAAAATAATGAAAAACCCTTCTTTAATAATTTTGCTTGAAATCCCACAGAAAAAAGGACTACCCATACCTCACTCACCACCATGCCTGTAACTGTCTACCTCCACTTTCTCCTGATCTCCTGGATCCTGTTACTGTCAGAGGTCATCTTGTGGATTATCCCGCAGCCAAAGGCCAATGTGTGGGTCACGCTGGTGAAAGCACTCCAGCAAGACCATATATGCCTGTCAACGGGCAGTGTCAACGGCCCACTTTCGTCGTGACTGGTGGGGATCCCTCTCCGTGAGGATGAACCACCCTTCTCAGGTCAGGTACCATACCCGGTAGATGCTTGGGATAAATGGATGAATGCACTGGCGACAGCACCAGAGGAACCCCATGAATTGGTACTACTGGGGTCCTCCCAGGCTACCCACTGCCTCAGGTTTTTCTTCAGCCTGAATAAAGGGACATTATCCAGTGCAAAACACCAGAGGTTGAGTTATAATAGAGATGTGACACCTCATAAAAAAGTATATTCCATTAACAATTGGTGCAGAGATGAGCACCTCATCCCAACTGAGTCACCCATTTATCCCAAAGCTCTTCCTACAGGCAGGTCCCTGATTTATGGGAATTGGGCATGTCTGGTATCCTATCCCGGTTTCCGGGGGGACCGTGCACTCTTGGCAGGCTTTCTGTACTAGCACCCAACAAAACCCGAATTATGTATTGGAGAAATCATACTCAATTGGCCCGCCAAAAGAGAGGAATAGAGCAATTAGACCCAAATTGTGATAGTGAAGTTGTTAGTTGGTCACTGTCTAAAAGGATAGCTGCATCATATTTCCTATCTGGGGTAGCAGCAGCAAAAGACCTAGGTGAACTTACCCCCCTTGAGTGCTGTATCGGAAAGCACGCTAACTTAACATCAAATGCTCTCTCTCAACTACTTGAAGATGAAGAAACCACCAGGCATGCCACGCTGCAAAACAGAGCAGCCATCAATTTTCTTTTATTGTCCCATGGACACAGCTGTGAGGAATTTAAAGGTCTGTGCTGTTTTAACCTGTCCTCTCATAGCCAAAGCATCCATGCCATGATACAGAAAATGAAGGACCAAATAAAAGAACTGAAGGTAGAAGGAGACTCAGATTGGGTTGGAAACCTTTTTGGACAATGGGGACTTGGAGAATGGGTGACATCGTTAATCAAAGCTGGACTGTGGGTTATTCTAATAATTTTTATAGTCTGAAGTCTTTTTGGTTGCCTGAAGAAGTGCCTGACTAAGCAAATAGGAGAGGCTTTTCCTTTGAGTAAGGAAGGGGGAGATGTTGGAGTCACTGAGCCAACAGCTGAGCCAGCTGGTGGGCCAGAGAGCCCCGAAATAGCAAAGGCCTGCTGGTGGAAAAACTCAGATATTTGAGATATCATTATTATCTCTGTAAAGTAAAGGAAAAGCCTCTCCCACAATTCCTTGCGGATGAAGTGTAACCTTACACACCCCCCCAGACCCTGGTTAAAAGAAAACTACCTCTCCCAGCAGCCTGTGCGGCTGCTTCCTTGACCTGATCCCTCGCTCCGCCCCTTCCCTCTGCTCATTGGTTCCTTTCCCTGGTCCCGCCTTTGTACCGCCCCTGTGCCCTCAGATTACTGGCTCTATAACACTATGTAAGGCTGATCAAGAGCATGCTGTTTCTCATAGCATCTGGCCTCCTCTGCGGAGGATGAAATAAACCTTGACCATGGAACTTTGCCATGCGGAGGGCCCTCCTTGGCTCCTTATCTCTGGTAATATTGAGCTATCTGGCTTGAGTGTGTGTGTGTGCGTCATCAGCGCTTAAACAGCAACGCACAGCAGAAAGGAGAAGCTTGCTAGCGGCTATACTGCCGCACCCGAGTGGTCTCTGCCCGAGATGCTTTTGGGGAAAACAGCAGTGATCTCCCTGTTGCCCTAACACAGCTCACTCATACAGGTAGCCAATGGTAGTATATTGTGGTTAATAATAGCCAATGAGTCAATTGTAGTAGTTTAGCAGCCAATGAATATGTAACACAAATGATAACATACAAAAGGTATATAAAAGAGGCTGCTTTGTTTAATAAACGGCTTTTTGGCCCTTGAAAGAGGCACTATCTGTGTGTCGTGGCCACCCCAACAACGACATTGTTGGGAAACTCTTCTTGGATGGTCACCAACAGCAACAGGAGTGTTTAATCTTATGCTTCACCCAGTTGTGATTTTGCTGACTCTAACTTGGATATGTATATTGCTTATAATTATATTGTATATAGAGGTTTGGTACATGATAAAACAAATAACACAACTTCAACCACCCAAAACATATAAATTAATGAATAACAAATAGCAGTGCTTCACTATCTACTTACCATAGATCTATCACTACACAAACCATCAATATACAATTTATGGCACAGAGGCAAGACCATTCTGTGAAGGCAAGATGACTTGACTATAATCATGGGGTGAAGTGTGACTGTTGAGAGGAAAGGGTTAAAAGTGGAAGAATGGCAAGGAGGATGGTGGATTCAATCAAGTGACCTTACAGCTGGGAATGCCAAACCCTGGAGAATAATAGTGTGGGAAACCCCATATATTATGCCTACTGCTGTTCATCCTCTGTCTGCTTTGAGAAGTAGAATCTCTGCGTAGAGATAACATAGGTGTTTGGAGAGACTTGGAGGCACTCTCATGGACATGCTTGAGCTCTGTCTTGGGAGAGAGATCAAAGCACAGAGGAGATCACAGCATGGTGGTAAACTACATTTGCGTGGGCCCCTGATAAATGGGTGCAAACAGCAGCCCTGCCACCCACTAGCATGGACTGAGCCTAACAGTTGCCTGTGTTCCTGCTTGTGTGTCTTCTCCAGTTAGTGAGGGAATGAAATAAAATTACTCTTTGCATATGAGCTGTGTTTTTGTGGTTGTTCCAGCTGCCTGCCTGCATTAACTCACACACTGACAGTGTGCGTCATATGTCTATAAGTCAATCATCTTATTTTATGAATAGTGGACAGCCCATGGCCCATTGAGCTCTCCTGCATGGCAGCAGGCTGCACACCAGGATCTCCCCTTGACTTGAGTAGGGACACCTCTCAAGGTTACTCCTTGAGGTTGAAAGATTCCTTATCACAATAGATGCTTGGTGATTAATAGCATGCTAAACTCTGAAATCTTAGCTAAGTGATATAAAAGATTGATTGTGCACATATAATCCTTTAGACATAAACTGTTGATCAAGTCTGAGACTAAGATTGGATTCAGCTGAACCTAGACTCCTCTCTGAGTAGTTTAGAAAGCAAAGGGGTCCTTTCTGAACCTTGTGACTCAATGGAAGGGTCTTCCCAACAGCTTTATCTGACTGTGTCCTCTATGCATTAAATAATCAAGTGTACCTTGCCATCAAATCATGTCAAACCAGTCACGTTTACCATTAAATCTCGTTAACTCACTGTTTTATATAAATAAATAAAATTATTGTTGCTTCTCTCTTATGAGTGAAGTGCATCATTCCATTCACAACAAGGCAAAACTCAATTCTGTTTTGGCCCCCTTTCAGCAAGTCACCTTTCCTTAAAGGGCCAAAGCTCATTTAAGTCAACCTACGCACTGAATCCTCCAAATACTTTATGGGACTATCTATCCTTACACATCTTCCATTACCTCTAGCTAGCTCTTAACATAGACTATCTCAAATTGGAAGGGATCCATAAGGATCATTAAGTCCAACTCTCTGCTCCTCACAGGACTACCTAAAACTAAACCATATGACTTGAGGGCATTGTCCAGATGTTCCTTGAACTCTGGCAAGCTTGGTGCTGTGACTGCTTCCCTGGGGAGCCTGTTCCAGGGACCAACCACCCCCTCAGTGAAGAACCTTTTCCTAAGGCCCAATCTGAACTTCCCCTGATGCAGATGCATTCCATTTCCAGGCATCCTATCACTGGTCACCACCTCTTCCTTGCTGCCCGACCTTGAGGAAGTTGTAGACTGCAATGAGGTCATCTGCCTTCTCTTCTCCAAGCTGAACAAACCAAGTGATCTCAGCTGCTCCTCATAAGTCTTGCCCTCAAGACCTCTTACCATGTTGGTCACCCTTTTCTGGATGCACTCTAACAGTTTGATGTCCTTCTTAATATTGAGGTGCCCCAAAATGCACACAGTAGTCAAGGTGAGGCCACACCAGTGCATTGTAGAGGGGGACAATCATCTCCCTCGACAAGACAGAAATGCAGTGCTTGATGCACCCCAGGACACGTTTGTCCCTTTTGGTTGCCAGGGCACGTGGTTGACTCATAATACTCGCGCCATCAATCCAAACCCACAGATCTCTTTCCATGGGGCCTCTCTTCCCCCAATTTGGATGTTTTACATCAGTCCCAAACACTTAAAACAATACCCTACAAATCTTACCTAAAAAGATAAATGGCAGTATTAATAAATAAATGCGCTTACTGTTCTTGAATCAGAGAAAGGATTGTATTCATCTAGTCCTGGTGGAACATTTCTTGTCACTTGTGTAACAGAAGGATCCTAGAAGGGAAAACAGTTCTGTAAATGTATGTATATGTATACAAGCAACAAGTCAACACATATTGTATAAAACTCTAAAAAAGTTTGTCTTCACTAAAAAAAGAAATCCATCTCTGTCTCTGAAACGACATCATCCTGAGCTTGTTAAATACCTTTATCCATAATCTGAATGAGGGGACTGAGCATACCCTAAGTTTGCAGACACCAAGTTGGATACTGATCTGCTTGAGGGTAGGCAGGCTCTGGCAGAAGGATCTAGACAGGCTGGATCAATGGGCCCAGACCATTGTATGAGGTTCAACAAGGCCAAGTGCCAGGTCCTGCATTTGGGTCACAACAACCCCCTGCAGCGCTACAAGCTTGGGGAAGAGTGGCTGGACAGCTGCCCAGTGAAGAAGGACCTGGGCGTGCTGGTTGACAGCCAGCTGAACGTGAGCCAGTGTGTCCCCAGGTGGCCAAGAAAGCCAATGGCATCCTGGCTTGTATCAGAAATAGTGTGACCAGCAGGGCTAGAGAAGTGACTGCCCCCGTCCTCAATGCTGGCAAGGCCACACCTCGAATACTGTGTCCAGTTCTGGGCCCCTCATGACAAGAAAGACATTGAGGTGCTGGAGTGTATCCAGAGAAAGGGCAAGGAAGCTGGTGAAGGGTCTGGAACGTAAGTCCTAGGAGGAGCAGCTGAGGGAGCTGGGGTTGTTTAACCTGGAGAAAAGGAGGCTCAGGGGAGACCTAATCACTCTACAACTATCTGAAAGTAGGCTGTGGCACAGTGGGGGTCAGCCTCTTCTCACAGGCAACTAGCAATAGGAGAAGGGGAAATGGCCTGAAGTTGTACCAGGGGAGGTTCAGGTTGGATATTAGGAGTAATTTCTTCACTAAAAGAATGTTTAAGCATTGGAACAGGCTCCCCAGGGAAGTGGTGGAGTCACCATCTGTTAAGGAATATTTTGAACCCTAGGTTCTGAGGCAGTCAGTTTATTACAGCTCGAGCTGGGTGCCTTCAGAGAGGGACCCTGAACTGATGCCTAAAGATGTTTAGCTTTTTTATATTTTTCATATATTTGTAGCTTTGTAGATTGCTAATGCATGGTTGTAGCTCCTAGTACTTTTCTTATGCTTTTTCCCTACATTTTGGAACAATAAGCTAACCTTCTAACACATTCCTAAAATACTGTTTAGTCTTATTTTGAAGAAGAGATCCAACTACAAGGGCGTTCTGTTTTCCAACCAGAATCTGGAAAGACATAACAAAGTGGAACAAAGAAGCCCCTGGACTGATTCCAGTGGGGTAGTACCTGGGGAAATATTACCAAATCAACTAACCTTCTAATTGGACAATATATGATAGGTTTACTAATCAACTAACCTTATAAAAGTTGTAGAAATACTGTATCACGTGTTTTTTGCCATATTGTGTACCTGAAGGCTTTCAAGTAAAGGTTTGATTTTATATTATCATTCTATTGTTGTTTCGGAAGATTTGTTCTATTTCCGGGCAAGAGAACAAAGAAATCCCTGGGCCTTTATGTCCTTACAGTCTGTGCACCCGATCTTCATGCGCTCTGCACACATCTCTTGGTCCAATAGCGATTTCAGGTCTGGAGTCTTCTAACATCTCATTGGATTCTTTCTCCAAGTCCCTGTGGGCAGGCCATTAACTACTCTTATCTTCCAGCTTGGGACAGCCTTGAGGCCTTCCAGGGTCTCAACCCTTATCTGAAGACATCCAGTCTTTGTGTTTCCTCTCCTGCTTAGCCGTTCATGCTGACAGAGTTCATTTAGAGTTCACCTATGGTAACTTTTGAGTAGGGCATGCTCATGCTAAGCTGTAAGCAAGTCACAATTACACTTAAACCTACACAATTAATTTCTAATATTCTATAAGTAAACTTATTTTAATCCCCAACACCATCCCTGGAAGTGTTCAAAAAATGAGTAGACATGGCACTTCACGAGTTGGTTTAGTGGGCATGGTGGTATTTGGTCTGTTGGGGTTTTAGGAGCTCTCCTGGTTTGGTTTTTTTTTTCTGTTAAAGGAATTTTCCCCATACGTGTTGCTAGGGGGACAAATGGCTGGGTACTTAAGAAAACAAAAGGGGTGGCTATGGGGGTGGGGTGCATCTGGCTACTCTTTTGTCTCACCTGGGTGTGCGGGCAGTCAGTCCCTGGCGCCTGGACAGAGAGAGAGGCTGTTTCGTCAGCTGCTTTTCCTTCTGCTGGAGAAGCCCCAGGATCTCAAGCCCACCTTTCCCTGTCCCGCTGGGAGCCGGGCTGTGGCCGCCCTGCTCCGCCGTTGCTTCGAGCCTTCGCTACGTTGTAGCCCTGCTCGCCCTGCCTGCACAGGCCTCTGGGGGCTTCCCTGTTTGGATACATCTCGTCTGCCACCCGGGATTTGTGCTCGTTCCTGCCTGCTGTTCCAGCCTGCTGTTCCCAAGGGTCCAGCCGGACACCGGGATCGGCTGCCCAGGGATTTGTGAAGCCTTTGTTCCATGCCTCCCCGGGATCTCAGGCCACCAGTGCCACGTGCTCCCTGAGCTCGCTCCGGAGCGCCCCCTGCAGCCGCGGGGGAACCATTGCACCCGCCCTGCTCACCGGGAGCCGCCAGTGCCCCTGCCGGCTGTGACCGGAACTGCACCCGAGGGGAAAGGGCCTGACAGCCAAGAAGGCTGGCACTGGGTTTGTGATTGTTTGCTGTTACTGCCATAGTTATTGTTGTTTGTTTGGCTTGTTATACAGATATATAATAGTAAAGAACTGTTATTCCTATTTCCCATATCTTTGCCTAAAAGCCCATTGATTTCAAAATTATAATAACTTGGAGGGAAGGGGGGTCGCATCTGCCATTCCAAGGGAGGCTCCTGCCTTCCTTAGCAGACACCTGTCTTTCAAAACCAAGACAGATCCTGGTGCCCAACTGTGGGGCCTGAGGGCATTAAGAGAAAGAGGTGAAAAAGGAATAACAGTTCCTGGATAACTTAATTTTGTGTGCTGAATATAGGAACCTTGTTAGGCAGCACTATGTGGTCTAGTTTACCCTGCTTCAGGTGGCAGGTGGTCGTGGCTATATTCTTCCCCTTTGCAGCTCCTTACCTAAACATGGGTCCTCTGACTAAGGCTACCATTGCTGTTATCCAGCTTGCGCTATGGGTCGAGAAGGTGAGGAATTCATGAGCTTTTAACTTCCTCTGGAATGTGGGCACATGGATAAAGGGCTATCACACACTAAGTGCACGTTTTTGGGGCTATGTTAAAAATGGTACCTTCTGTGAGGAAATGACACCAGGGGAAGTTTTCTCCCAACCCCTCAACCAGTTCTTTGGGTCCCCCCCACCAATTTTTGAAGGGTTTAGATTTCCTCTGGGTACTAACCAACTGGTGCTGATAGGCCTCCTCTATTTAGCACTCAAGGATAAGTTGAGATTGGCTTGGATAACTACCCAGACACTGGCCCGAGAGACTAGAGATCCTACCCCAGAGCCTGATCCTGCCCCAGAACCTGACATGGCCCCAGACACTAGAGATCCTGCCCCACAGCCTGACCCTGCCCCACCGCCTGATACCACCCAACAGCCCTCCTCAGAAATGGACTACCCGAACTGGATGGGGGTACTGATGAAGGGGATGCAGGAGATGCACCAGGAGATATGCCAGGTGCTAAGGGAATATACCCCCTCAGCTAGTGAAAAACACTCTCCCTGCCCCAAAGAGGGTGAGTCCGATGGTGCAGCAGCAGAACCCACGGATGTTACAACCATCCAGGTTTCAGCTGAACAACAAGAACAATCACAGCCAGCAGCAGTCGCCCCTGTGCAGAGGAGGAAGTGTAAGACCAAATCAGTACGCCCAGGTAATGATGATGGGGAACCAGGGCACTCACAATCAGCAAGAGAGTCAGAGCCAGAAATCATCACTGAGTCCCTGTCGTACGACAGTCTCCGTAACATGCGAAAAGACATTGTGCTGTGGGGGTGTGAACCTTATACAACCTGGGTGCTTCAGGTTTGGGACCTTATGGGCACAGGTGTGCAACTGGATAGTGGTGAGGCAAGGTATCTGGGATCGTTGACCCAGGTGTGGACAAGATATTTGTGAGGGAGCCAGGACCCCTTTCTCTCTGGGAGCAGCTCTTAACGAGTGTGAGAGAAAGGTTCATTCACAAAGAAAGAATGCAGGAGTACCATCATAGAATGCAGTGGAAGACACTTGAGGAAGGGATCCAACAGCTAAGAGAGGTGGCAGTATTAGAGGTACTCTTTGGGAGGGATGGACAGCATGATAATGACCCCGATAAGGTCAGGTGCACAGGACAGATGATGTGGAACCTGGCAAAGCTAGGGCCATTGCAATACATCACCTTCATTGCAACGATTGATACTGACAATAACTGAGAAACAGTGGGCTCTGTCACCAAGAAGCTCAGGAATTATGACAGTATGGTCAATGGTCTGCTGAAAGCTCATGCCTCTGCTGTGGTCAAAGACCTCAAAGAGGAGATGAGGAAGGAAATGAGGGAGGAGATGAGGGAGAAGATGAGGAAGATCAGTGTGGAACCAGTGCGAGTCACAGGCCCCCAAGTCAGAGCCTGTCGTCCCCCACGAGCTGAGCTGTGGTTTTTTCTGTGCGAGCATGGGGAAGACATGAGAAGGTGGGATAGGAAACCCACTTCTGTCCTGGCAGCGTGGGTGTGTGAACTCAAGGAGGGAAGCACTAACCGAGGGGGTTCCGCTAAGGTGAAAGTAGCTTCAGCCTCCCGTGACCGAGCTGCCAGGTATTACAGAAGGGAGGATGATATGTCGGATCCCCTTGAAGGTACCTCGAGCATGTACGCCCAGGAAAGAATGATAACCAGGGCTAGAGGGGCCCTGCCACTAGCCAGGAAGAGGCACGGGAGAACCGGGTTTTCTGGATGGTGTGGATTAGATGGCCTGGCACATCAGAGCCACAAAAATATGACGCGTTGGTTGACACTGGGGCACAGTGTACTTTAATGCCATCAGGACATGCAGGGGCAGAACCTGTATCCATTGCTGGGGTGACTGGAAGACCACAGCAGCTGACCCTGTTGGAAACTGAGGTGAGCCCGAATGAGAAGGAGTGGCAAAAGCATCCGATTGTGACTAGCTCAGAGGCCCCATGTATTCTGGGCATAGACTTCCTCCGGAACGGTTATTACAAAGACCCGAAAGGACTCAGGTGGGCATTTGGAATAGCTGCTGTGGAGGCAGAGGGCATCAGGCAATTGAACACCCGGCCTGGACTATCAGAAAATCCTTCTGCAGTTGGGCTCCTGAAAGTGGAAGAGCAACGAGTGTCAATTGCCACCTCGACAGTGCACCGCCAGCAGTATCGGACAAATCAAGATGCTGTGATTCCCATCCACAAGATGATCCATGTGCTGGAGAGCCAAGGAGTGGTCAGCAAGACCCACTCACCCTTCAACAGCCCCATATGGCCTGTGCGCAAGTCTGACGGGGAATGGAGATTGACTGTGGACTATCGCGCCCTGAACGAAGTGACTCCACCATTGAGCGCTGCTGCGCCGGACATGTTGGAGCTCCAGTACGAGCTGGAGTCCAAAGCAGTGAAGTGGTACGCCACTATTGACATTGCTAATGCATTTTTCTCCATTCCTCTGGCAGCAGATTGCAGGCCTCAGTTTGCCTTCACCTGGAGGGGTGTGCAGTATACCTGGAACCAACTGCCCCAGGGGTGGAAGCACAGTCCCACCATCTGCCATGGACTGATCCAGACTGCACTAGAATAGGGTGAGGCCCCAGAATATCTGCAGTACATTGATGACATCATTGTATGGGGGGACACCGCAACAGAAGTGTTTGAGAAAGGAGAGAAAGTTATCCGGATTCTCCTGGAAGCTGGTTTCGCCATCAAGAAGAGCAAAGTCAAGGGACCTGCTCAAGAGATCCAGTTCCTGGGAGTAAAGTGGCAAGATGGACGACGTCAGATTCCCACTGAGGTCATTAATAAGATCACAGCAATGTCTCCACCAACCAACAAGAAGGAAACACAAGCTTTCCTAGGTGCCATAGGTTTTTGGAGGATGCACATTCCCAAGTACAGCCAGATTGTGAGTCCTCTCTACCTGGTTACACGCAAGAAGAACGACTTCCACTGGGGTCCTGAACAGCAGCAAGCCTTTGCCCAGATCAAACAGGAAATTGCTCATGCCGTAGCCCTTGGCCCAGTCAGGACAGGACCAGAGGTGAAGAACGTGCTCTACTCTGCAAGTGGGAACAATGGTCTGTCCTGGAGCCTCTGGCAGAAGGTGCCAGGCGAGACTCGGGGCCGACCACTGGGATTCTGGAGCCGAAGCTACAGAGGGTCTGAAGCCAACTACACTCCCACAGAGAAGGAAATCTTGGCAGCCTATGAAGGAGTCCAAGCTGCCTCAGAGGTAATCGGCACAGAGGCACAACTCCTCCTGGCACCCCAACTACCCGTGCTGGGGTAGATGTTCAAAGGAAAGGTTCCCTCCACGCATCACGCCACCAACGCTACTTGGAGCAAATGGATTGCCCTCATCACACAGCACGCCCGAATTGGAAACCCAAGTCGCCCTGGGATCTTGGAAATAATTACGAACTGGCCGGAAGGTGAGACTTTTGGGTTATCTTCTGAAGAAGAAGAGGAGCAGGTGACATGTGCCAAAGAAGCCCCACCATATAATGAGCTACCAGAGAGTGAAAGACAATACGCCCTCTTCACTGATGGTTCCTGCTGAATTGTAGGCGCTAGCCGGAAATGGAAAGCCACTGTGTGGAGCCCCACACGACAAGTTGCACAGGCTACTGAAGGAGAAGCTGGATCGAGCCAATTTGCTGAAATCAAAGCTTTCCAATTAGCTCTGGACATAGCTGAAAGAGAGAATTGGCCAAAGCTCTACCTCTACACTGATTCATGGATGGTAGCCAATGCTCTGTGGGGTTGGCTGGAAAGGTGGAATAAGGCAAACTGGCAGCATAGAGGAAAACAAATCTGGGCTGCTGAGGAGTGGAAAGGCATTGCCACTCGGGTAGAGAAGCTAGCCGTGAAGGTCTGTCATGTAGATGCTCACATCCCCAAGAGCCGGGCTAATGAAGAACATCGTAACAACAAACAGGTAGATCAGGCTGCGAAAATAGAAGTGTCCCAGATAGACTTGGATTGGAAACATAAAGGAGAGTTGTTCCTAGCTCGATGGGCCCATGATGCCTCAGGCCATCAGGGCAGAGATGCCACCTATAGGTGGGCACGAGATCGAGGGGTGGATCTAACCATGGACAGTATCTCCCAGGTGATCCATGATTGGGAGACATGTGCTGCAATCAAGCAGGCCAAGCGGGTGAAGCCCCTGTGGTATGCTGGGCGGTGGTCCAAATACAAGTATAGAGAGGCCTGGCAGATTGATTACATCACACTGCCTCATACCCGCCAAGGCAAGTGCTATGTGCTCACAATGGTAGAAGCCACCACAGGATGGCTGGAGACCTACCCTGTGCCTCACGCTACTGCCCGGAACACCATCCTGGGCCTTGAAAAGCAAGTCCTTTTGAGGCATGGTATCCCTGAGAGAATCGAGTCTGATAATGGGACTCATTTCAAGAACGGCCTTATAAACACCTGGACTAATGAACATGGCATTGAGTGAGTGTACCACATCCCTTACCATTCACCAGCAGCTGGGAATGTTGAGCGGTGTAATGGATTGTTGAAAACCACCTTGAAGGCACTGGGTGGGGGGACTTTCAAAAACTGGGAGATGCATTTAGCAAGAGCCACCTGGTTAGGTAACACCCGAGGCTCCACCAGCCGAGCAGGCCCTGCCCAATCCGAACCCCTACAAACAACAGACGGAGATAAGGTTCCAGTGGTACACATGAGAGGTATGCTTGGAAAAACTGTTTGGGTTAATTCTGCCGCGAGCAAAGACAAACCCATCCATGGGGTTGTCTTCGCTCAGGGACCAGTTTGCACCTGGTGGGTGATGCAAAAGGATGGAGAGATCCGATGCATACCTCAAGGGGACCTGGTTTTAGGGTGAACTACCCATGGCTCTGTACTTGTATCATTATCAGCATGTATATATGTATATAATTCGGGTGATGCATGTATTTATATGGTTAAAAGGGTTAAGTTTCATGTAACGTGTTAGTATGGGGAAAAATTCAGGGTGGATAATGTTGGGGTTTTAGGAGCTCTCCTGGTTTGGTTTTTTTCTGTTAAAGGAATTTTCCCCATACGTGTTGCTAGGGGGACAAATGGCTGGGTACTTAAGAAAACAAAAGGGGTGGCTATGGGGGTGGGGTGCATCTGGCTACTCTTTTGTTTCACCGGGGTGTGTGGGCAGTCGGTCCCTGGCGCCTGGACAGAGAGAGAGGCTGTTTCGTCAGCTGCTTTTCCTTCTGCTGGAGAAGCCCCAGGATCTCAAGCCCACCTTTCCCTGCCCCGCTGGGAGCCGGGCTGTGGCCGCCCTGCCCCGCCGTTGCTTCGAGCCTTCGCTACGTTGTAGCCCTGCTCGCCCTGCCTGCACAGGCCTCTGGGGGCTTCCCTGTTTGGATACATCTCGTCTGCCACCCGGGATTTGTGCTCGTTCCTGCCTGCTGTTCCAGCCTGCTGTTCCCAAGGGTCCAGCCGGACACCGGGATCGGCTGCCCAGGGATTTGTGAAGCCTTTGTTCCATGCCTCCCCGGGATCTCAGGCCACCAGTGCCGCGTGCTCCCTGAGCTCGCTCTGAAGCACCCCATGCAGCCACGGGGGAACCATCGCACCTGCCCTGCTCACCGAGAGCCACCAGCGCCCCTGCCGGCTGTGACCGGAACTGCACCCGAGGGGAAAGGGCCTGACAGCCAAGAAGGCTGGCACTGGGTTTGTGATTGCTGTTACTGCCATAGTTATTGTTGTTTGTTTGACTTGTTATACACATATAGATATATAATAGTAAAGAACTGTTATTCCTATTTCCCACATCTTTGCCTAAAAGCCCATTGATTTCAAAATTATAATAACTTGGAGGGAAGGGGGGTCGCATCTGCCATTCCAAGGGAGGCTCCTGCCTTCCTTAGCAGACACCTGTCTTTCAAACCAAGACATGGTCAAAGGTTGTACTTGATGATATTCCAACCTTAATGATTCTATGATTCTTATAAAACTAGATTAACACAGTCTAGAAGAAACACCATGTCATACATTTGATTTATAAGGGAAAAATTCTCTCAACAGATAGGGGAAGAAAACTATCTTTCCACATTGACCATTGGACTCCACAACTGTACACCCAGAGAGCACAGCAAAAAAAAAGTTTTCTGTAAACTCTTGGTTTCCCTTCCCAGAAGTACCTCCAACACCTTCAGCAATAGGAAAAGCATTTCAGAAAAATGAAGCTGAGGAAACAGTGCCCCATAATGTCAAAAGCACCTCTGCTTCAGCTTCTATCTGAACTGGTAATATTAACAAAAAGATGTAATTTTTTCCTCCAATTAGCTCTACAGTAAAAAAAAATGCTTAAGGTTTAGCTTGAGAAAACAACTTCAAAAATGAAATATTTTTTTATGCTAGAGACAGGCTGGCTTGATTCTGCAGAAGAGCCAAAGTGCCCACTATCATAGACCACGCTAACTTCATAAGAAGAAAAAATTGTACATATTTCATGTGATGCCTGGTTTCACTGGCTTAATTTAAGGGGTTTGCATCTTCAGAACATAAGAATGGATGGACTACCTGGATGTCCAGGTGTAGGCTGCTGGACTTGGAATTGTTCTGAACACATCAGTGAACAACTGATGCCAACAGGAACCGCACTTCATAATTCAAAACTACTTACAATATTTCTAAAAACATCAGACCTGACATCCCAAGGCATACACAGAATTACTGTGAACCATTCACCTTACACTCATTGCATCTCACTTTAAAAATGGAGCCAATGCAAACTCATCTAAATGCAGCAAGATAACTACAAAGCACTCGTACTTATTGTTGCAGAATAATAAAACACTGCATTTAGAAGTTAATCAGGGTGTGAGTACTGAATATGTAGAACAAATGCTGTGCAGGACCACATGCTCAAAGAAAAAGTAGCATCTGAATGAATGCTATCAAATTTGTATGTCATGACATGTATCCTAGTGGTTAAAAAAGTGATAACTATGATATTCTATTGGAATAAGTCTACATTGGCATAACTTATTTTTCCATATTTGATATTTCACCTAGATAATAAAGTTAAAATGCGTTATTTTTAGGGGGTTTTTTAATATTAAAAAAGAGAAAAAAGCCACAAATACAAGTTCCAATAGGCGATAATATACCGACACCAACACAAAGCTACAGCATGGCTGGAACCTCCAAATATCCAGAGACCTTGACCTGCTGCATGATTTAAGTGATTAAAAATTCAGTTGCCCTCTGCAAATACAGAAAATAGGGAATTTTAAAGACAGATTTTAAATATCTGATGTCAGCTGCTGAATGCAACAACTGTAAAATGCCTCGTCCAATCTCAGACTGAGAAGGCTATGTCCTAGTGGACCAGTGCTTCTGCCCAAAATGGACCTGCCCTTGCACTAACTCCTTGTTACAACCTGGTTGTCTTCAGCCACCTAGCCATTCCCAGTCCCTGCTCCTTAAGAGTGTTGATCCCAGTAATTATCTTGCTCACCCAACTTCTTGTTCATTCCTTCCAGTTCACAAGTCCTTCTCCAGCCTTATCTCACCCAAGTTTCTGCCAGTTCAGCATTTTGAGTTTCTGGTCTTTTTATTTAACTATTAGTCATACCAACCAGAGCAAAATTTAAGTATAGGTCATTTTTCATACCCAGATATTGCAGCTATTGGTGCACTGAAGTCACACACGGTCATTTCAGATGACATTTTAAAGATCTGAATTAGTTCAGGAGACTGGAGTTCTAACAAATCAGCACAACCTAATTAATGATTTTCCATCTAATCTTTCATTTTATCTGCTCCTTGTAGTCTCTCCCCCACAATATCAATCTCACAAGCAAAGATTAGAATCACACTCTTTGTATCATGAGGAGTCAGGTACAAGCAGCACCCCAGTGTTTACATCAAAAAAAGAAAAGTCAGAAAAAAAATCCAAAACCAAGCAAAAGAAAACCAGAAAACCGCAACACACATATCTCGAACATATAGAGCTATTAAAAATTTCTCCTGTGGTAGTGTATTGGGTTTTCGTGGCAAACTTTCTTTTTTTTTTTTGAGGGGGGGCTACAGGGGTGGCTTCTGTGAGAAGCTGCTGGAAGCTTCCTCCATGTCTGACAGAGCCAATCAATGCCAGCCGGCTCCAACGTGGACCCGCTGCTGGCCAAAGCTGACCCAATCAGTAACGGTGGTAGTGCCTCTGGTATAACATATTTAAGAAGGGGGACCAGGAGGCAAACTGCTGTGCAAGAGCAGCCATAAATGAGAATATGTGAGAGGAACAACTTTGCAGACACCAAGGTCAGTGAAGAAGGAAGGGGAGGAGGGGCTCCGGAGCTGAGATTCCCCAGCAGCCTGTGGTGAAGAGTACCGCATTTAAAAAAAAAAAAAAAAAAAGAGAGAGAGAGAGATAGATATTAAATAGCCACTGTCTCAAAACCAACAATATCTTATGATCAATCCAAGCAAGCAAATACTTAAAAAAAAATTCTATTTTATCAACTAAATTCTTTTACTTCCAGAAGATAACAAAACAGAAAAATAATTTCATTTTAGACTTCCAAAAGAATTAACTACCCAAAATACTGCGCAAACTAGAGGTTTCTGCTTAATCTTTATCTTCCCAGAGAACATATTTTTTGAGTCAACATCAAGTAAGAATATCTGCTGTAATCTTTTTATTAAAAGGCATGAGAATAGTCACGGGAAATCTCACAAAGTAGATCACAAAAAATTAGTAAAACTGAAATATTAAAGAAAAAACGTCATCTATCTTTAGACCTTGGCAATAACTCTTCCACATTATGCCCCCCTCTCCTTTCTCTGGCATACTAGTGACAGGAATAAGATTAATGTGTCTTTACAAACGGACTGTGTGAATCTGCTTGGAGATTGTGGACGCTAACCTCTAGCGACGTGAATTTCCTGCACACTAGTCTGTGATTTTACACAAGCACACGAAGCAGCTTCAAAGGTAAAGAAAATAAATAGTCTCATTATATATAAAATTGTTCCCCTCTCCCGAGGCCAGCACTACCCCACAGCGCTGGGCCTTCCCGACCCGCCGCGGCTGAGAGTAATCCCCCCAGCACACAGCAGAGCCGATGACACTCCTTCCCTAGGACACCCGTAGCTTCACGCAGCTTGTTCTGCCCCTGCCGCGGCACTGAGGAAGGCTCACGGCGTCCCTGTTCCCCGCCGCCTCACCTTGAAGGGATTATTGAGGTCCGGGTCAGCAAATGGATTGCTGTCGAAGTCCGACATGGCAGACGCAAGCGTGTCGCTATAATCACGGGGCAGCCGCTATCACCAACTGCTGCAACACAAGTCCAACCCCGACCAGACAAAGAACAAAATGGCTGCCCCGGAAGCGAGATTGCGGAGCGGAAGCGCCCTGGAAGAGAGAAAAACTCCCACTCCCAGGGCGAGCAGGATAGAGTAGAGTTTAGAAGAGCTTTAGCTTTCATATACTTAGCTCTAGTGACTTAAGTAATCCTGTGGCTTCAGTGGGAGCAATTCAGGTGCCCAACACCCGAGGAGGAGTTTCACAATTAGAAAAGATACATGATTAACCCAGGCTGTCCCCTTTCAAGAAGTTCTTTCTACACCTTGCTTTCCAAATAGTAGAATTTATTTTTTGTGCTAGGTAAGAATTACCTACTTGTAATCAACTGTTTCTAATTTTCGTACAAGATATAGCTCATAAATACATCAATTTGATTTTTAATATGCTAATAAGTTCATTGAAAAGTAAGTGTAATGAATTCCGGGACTCAATCTGCTAATTACAATTTTATTTATTAACAGCAAGCAAGCAAGGCAAAAGCAAATACAGCGCTGGGCGGCAGGGGAGTCTCCGCTCCACCAACTGCCGCACCTTCTGCCAGTTCCAGTTCCTTCTTATACAGTCTCTTTTCCTGTTAACGTGTCTTTTTCATGGTATTCTGCGCATGTGTGACTTGTTGCTAGGGGGTCTTTTTTTCCTCCTGGTGGTCGCAGAATGAAGGTTAGTAGTCATCCTCCGGTGTCTTTTGGTTGCTCCTTCCTTGTATGGTCATTATGCTCAAGGTCCTGGGACTAAAAGCTGATTAAGCAAGTACAGATAGGGATTAGGCAAGCACATATTTGTCTCTGGCTCTTATCTAGGTATAGGCAGCTGGTTTCCTGCTACTTGATATTTAGTGGACAAAACATCCTGCATCCTTCACAATCCCCCATTTCTCTTCTTTATTCATTTTTGTTCGCTGAATCTTTGTAATTCCTGTTTAGCCAGTTCTAATGTTTCTAAGTTTTCTTCTTCAAGTATTCGTTTATACTTAGCTCTAACAAGCATAATGTGTGCTGCTTCTAAGCGGCTTCTTATTATAGAAATTAGTTTATTAAATATACATGGTCCAAAGGTGAGTCCAAGCACTAACAAAATTAATGGTCCTGCAATGGTTGAAAGCAATGTAGTCAGCCAGGGGGAATGATTAAACCAGTTTTCATACCAGCTTTGGTGTGTTTCCCTGTCTCGTTTCCTTTGTTCTAGCTGTTTTCTTAATTCGTTCATGGTGTTTATTACCACTCCGGTGTGATCGGCATAGGAGCAGCACTCTTCTTTGAGTGCTACGCAAAGACCCCCTTGTTGTAAAAACAGTAAGTCTAGTCCCCTGCGATTTTGTAGGACCACTTCTGACAATGACCTGACTGACTTGACTAATCCGTCAATTGCTTGCTCTATTTTACTTAAATCTTCATCTACAGAGATCCTTAGTGCTTTAAACTCTTTTTGCTGGTTAATTAGTGAGGTTATTCCTGTTCCAGCTCCCACTCCTCCTACTGTTAAGAGGGTTGCTATGGTTAGGGCGGTGAAAGGTTCTCTCCTCATCAAGTGGTGTTCAGGGGTGATATGTTGCTTGAAAACATAGTCTTTAGGGTGGTAAGTGATTCTAGGTATGATGGTTACCTGAATACAATAGTCATGAGTATGATTAAAAACTTCAAGGGACAAACAAGGAGTTATTCCTATGCTTTGGCAGACCCATCTGGTATTGGCGGCCGGGATTAACCATGCTGCTGGCTGTCTCTGCTTCGGATTTTTCACTGTGATGTTGCATAAATGTTTTTTTTCTTCGGGAACAGTACCTACACATCGTCCTTGTCCTGATACTTGGGAAAGTGTTATCCCCTGCTCACTCACTTTGTTCTTTTTCCAAGAGCACTGTTTTGGGTTGCTCTCGTTGAGTCTTTGTGGTTTACCCATTATTCCGACAGCCTCATAAAAGGGAGGCCTGATATTATAGCATAGCCAACATCCTTCTGTCGGTTCTGGGCTGGTCTTATTTAAAATGCCAAAGCTGGCTTGCATTACTTTCCATAAGGTGCTGTATTCCCTCAATTCCTTTTGGTCTGATTCAGTTTGATTATAAATAGTCGGTGTTTGAGCAGTGTGGTCTTCCTCTGCCGCTCAATTACCCTGGGACTGAATTTTTATAGGGGGGTTAATAACTACGTTGGGGCCTATGGCTTCAGCACTCGGTGGTATCTCTTCCCTTTTTATCAGAAAGTGCCCACCTCGATCTGTACCGGATTCCCATAATCTAGCGCCCCAGGTTTTTCCTATTGCCTATCCGGAATCCATTTTATTGGTCACATTTATCTGAATTCCGTGACAATTTCCACCCTGCTTTATTCCTGTGTCTGACCCTACCTCTGGGGGCTGACACCCGCTGGGCCTCCACCCGACCTTGATATATTTGTCTTTTCCTCCTCCAGGGGAAAATCCAAAGGCGACTGTTTCACAGCCCCAGTATGCACAGTAGTAGTGTCCAGGCCAGTTACAATAGGTTTTCCCTGGGTTAGATGCTGGGCAGAAATAAAATCCTTTTTTGTTCAGGCATGGTTTTACTTGTATAAGATCACAGAGTTGACAACTAAAGCTTGGGTTACTTGGCGTAGTTACTGTTTGTATAACCTTCTGATCTTCCCACCGTATTAATGACCATTTAAATGGTTGGTGTGATAGGGATTCTGTTGCGCTAGCTTCATTTAAATACAATGTAAGCACAAGAAGGGTAATATGCCGGGTCAAGCAACGAGCATCACTAAAGGCGTGGGGAGTACAAAAGTATGTTTGAGGATTCCTCCAATTTACACACTGCGACCTGCCCTCCCTCCAGGGATCCTTGCTCTTAATCTTACTTTTGAGGCATTTCCATGAGCGTAGTTTTATTATCCCATTCTGGGGGTTCTTTCCTCCACAGCCTTCTACTCTTCTGCCTCGCTCGTCGACTCGGTTGCTTCGAGCCACGAGGGGTACCATCTTCTCGGCAGCAAGAGTATTCTTCAGGAGACCCCTGGGGGCAATTCTGTCGCTCTTTTTGCCTCTTAACATAGGAGTCCCAGTTACAGTTCTTAACCTGAGGTGTATCACACTGGATTCCCTTCAGGTGGGTATGACAGGTGCAATGAATAATTTCAACTATAAAGGGGATTGGCTCATTAGGATGATAGCAATAATATTTTGGCTCAATCCCGTATGCAAAGATCTTCCACTATTCTTCAGATTCCTTTTTTATTAATCCTTCATGCATCACCTTATACTTTAGGATCTAATCAGTTAAGTCCCGCTGGAGTGTCCAGCAAGGAATACAAACCCCTCTAGGGAGAACCCTTTGCCTACAGTGACTCCACCACTTGTCCCCGCATACTTTACAGATGTAGCATATAAATGGATAACAGTGACACTTGGGGTCCCCACACTTTATTTTAATATCCGCACTAGAATTAGTCCTTCCTCAATATAATATGGTTCTGGTGCATATTCTACCCGATGTTTGCTCATGAATGATTTTTCTTCTGAATCTTTAATGTCAGGTCTCCGGGGCGGCTGGTCACCTGCCACTCGGGGGTTGGGCCCGTCACTGGTCCTTTGATTCTGCTAGCATGCGTCCATCCTTTTTCTGCTGTTCTAACTGCAGTCTCTGTGGTAAGTAATACAAGATAAGGACCTTCCCACAGTGGGAGTAGGGTTGCTTCCTTCCAGGATTTTATCATCACCCAATCTCCTGGTTGTACCCGGTGTAGTTTCAGGTCTAATGGGGGTCTCTGGGCTAGCATTCCCTTTTTCCACAGATTCTCTCTATACTTCATTAAACTTGTGATATACATATTTATATTCTGATCTCTTAGGCTTGGGTGGTCTTGAGGCTCTTCCATATTATAGCGAATTCCATACAACATTTCGAAAGGAGATATTCCCATGTCTGACCTAGGTTGGGTTCGAATGTTCAATAATGCTAGAGGTAGACACTTTACCCATGACAATTTGGTTTCCATCATAAGTTTTGTCAGTTGCTTCTTGATTTCCCCATTCATTCTTTCCACTCTCCCCGAGCTTTGGGGGTGCCAGGGAGTGTGGTAGTCCCATTTTATCCCCATTACTGTCATGATTTCTTTGATCACTCTTGACACAAAATGTGGTCCTCTGTCTGAATCAATGGTTTCTATTATCCCGTATCTTGGGATAATATGTTCTAACAAGGTTTTAATTACAACTTGCGCCGTTGCTCTTGCAGTCGGGAATGCCTCTACATAATGGGTTAAATGGTCTACTATTACCAGTAGGTACTTATATCTTCTAGTTTTTGGCAACTCAGTGAAGTCTAACTGAATGTTGGCGAATGGCCTATATGCTGTAGGCCGTCCCCCCATTAGGGATTTCCTTAGGTTCGTCTTATTTACCTTTAGGCAAATAACACATCCCCTCACTATTTGTTTTGCTAGATCATTTGCTCCGATACACATATACTTAATGGCAAACTGGTCTACCAATGCCTGTGCTCCCCAATGTGTTTTGCTATGCATTCTCTTCATAATTTCCATGGCTAATGATTTTGGTAGCACGATCCTGTCATCTTCTGGGAGTCTCCATTCCCCCTTCGAATTTTCCCTCAATCCCATTTTCTGCATCTTTTCTTTCTCTTGGGCTATAAAACTATAAATCTGCCAAATTTTACCGTGGAAAAGACAATGCTTAGCCCCTGGTGTCTCACAGGCGCATTCTATAGCATCCATACCCCAATTGTCCCAACAAGCATAGCAAGGAGGGTCCTGTAAATTTCCCCCACAAGTATGGCACTTCCTTCTCTCAGCTGCTGGATCCTCTTTGGGAGTAGGTCGTAATGCTAATAGTGCGGCCCTTTTTGCTTCCTGATCTGCTTCATTATTTCCCCTGATTTTGAAGTCCAGCCCTCTCTGGTGTCCTTTTAGATGTACAACAGCGATTCTTCTTGGCCCCCTCAAAGCCTGTAACACTTGTTTTATTAGATCTTGATGGACTAAGTCCTTTCCTTGGGAATTTATTAGTCCCCGTTCTTCCCATATTTTCCCAAAAGTGTGCACAACCCCATAGGCATACTTAGAATCAGTGTATATTGTTCCTAACTTATTTTTTAATAATTGCAGTGCTCGTAACACGGCATAAAGCTCACAGGCTTGTGCGGACCAGGATCTATTCAATGGTCCTGATTCTATCACCTTAAACTCTTCCCCTCCTATTATTGCATAACCGGATACTCTTTTTCCATTGATTACTCGAGATGATCCATCTACAAACAATCTATCCCCTTCTTCTAATTCTTCCTCTTCAAGATCTGGTCTTATTTTAGTTTGCTCTTCTATGGTTAACAGGCAATCGTGGGCCAATTTAGCTTCATCAGGCTCTCCATACAAAAACTGAGCAGGATTTTGTAGCGTTGTTACCTCCAGGGTTAATTTCGGGGAGTCTAATAGGATCCCTTCATACTTTAAGAGTCTGGCATCAGTTATCCATTTGTCTGCTTTTTGTTGTAGAATTCCCCTAATATTATGAGGGGATAATACCCTTAGTTCTCCATTGAAGGTAATCTTGTTAGCCTCTTCTACCAGGAGAGCACAAGCTACTATTGCCTGCAGGCATGTGGGCCACCCTTTACTGACAGGATCTAACAATTTTGATAAGTACCCCACAGGTTTCTTTTTTCCAGCCCATTCTTGGGTTAGTACTCCATGGGCCGTTCCATTGTCAGCATTTATAAATAGATAGAAAGGTCTTTTTAAATCTGGTAGGCTCAGGACAGGGGCATTGACTAGATCATGCTGCAATACTCTTAGATGTTGGTCATCCTCCTCGCTCCACTTTATTAAACCCTCTTGGCTTAACTTATCATATAAGAACTTAACCTTGTTACTATAGTTCTCAATCCACTGTCTACAATACCCCACTAGACCCAGTAACTGCCTCACTTGTCTTTTGTTCTTAGGGGGTGGTATGGACAGAATCCCTTTTACTCTTTCAGGGTCTATTTTCTTTTCTCCTTTACTCAGATAATGGCCTAAATATCTCACTTCCTCTTCCACAAATTGTAATTTTGCCTTAGATACTTTTAGTCCTTTAACACTGAGAAAATTCAATAGTCTGATGCTTTCTGCTCGTACTTTGTCCTCTGCTCCTCCTGCAATTAAAAGGTCATCTACATACTGAATGAGGACCACTCCTTCTCTAGTCTGATATTCTTGCAGGATTTGCTCTAAGGCTTGTCCAAATCCCTGGGGGAGCACTGTCCATCTTAATTGCTGTCTCCTATGTGTTACTGGGTCTTCCCACTCAAAGGCAAAATAGTCCCTACTTTTCTCGTCTAGGGGGCATGCCCAAAATGCATCTTTAAGATCAATTACACTATAATACTGATTTTCGGGACCTAATCTGCTCAATAAGGTATAAGGGTTGGCCACTACCGGGAAGCGCGCTACTGTTCTTTTATTTATTTCCCTTAGATCGTGAACTAGTCTGTATGACCCATCTGCCTTTCTTACTGGCAAGATAGGGGTGTTAAAAGGGGACATACAAGGTTCTAAAAGACCTTTACTCAGTAGCCTGTCAACTTCGGGTTTTAATCCCCTTTTTCCCTCTGGAGAAATGGGGTATTGTTTGACCCTTATCGGCACCTCAGGATCTTTAATGGTTACTGAGAAGGGAGGTATTTCGAGTCTTCCCACGCTCTCTGGGGTGTACCATACTTCTGGATTAATCTTCTCTTCATCCTCCACTCTCAAGGGACAAAGTCTAACTTTTAATTCTTTATTCACTACTTCTACATTAATGCCTATCTCTATAATTAAGTCCCTTCCTAACAAATTATAATCAGCTTCTGGAACTAATAAGAGGCTCCCTATTCCCATTTTAGATCCTGTTTCTACTAATACATTCTTTATAATGGGGACCTCAAAGGGTTCCCCTTTTGCCCCAACCACTTGGGCAGTATCCCGGGAAATTTTGCACCCGGCGGGCAATATTTGTATTGTGGACCGTTCTGCTCCAGTGTCCACCAAAAACTCAAATTCCTGCTGCTGAGGACCTATCTTAATTTTTATCAAGGGCTCCTGATGTTTCCGTGCCCCCAGCAAATAGAGCCCCTGACCCCTCTAATCTTCTTTAAACATCCTCTCATCCTTCAGCCTTTTTCTGCAGTTTTTCTTAAAGTGCCCTCTATTTCCACAATAAAAACACACATTTACATCCCTTTTTTCTACTCGTGTGTCCCCTCCCCCATTTCTCTGGGGCATTTGACACGGTCTGCGAGGAGGGGGAGGATCGTTTCCTCTTGTCTCCCTAACTGCCGCCACCATCATTTTTACTTGCTTCCTGTGATTCTCTTCATCCCTTCTAACATACACTTTTTGTGCTTCTCTCAACAATTCATCTAAACCTCTATCTTGCCAATTTTCTAGCTTTTCCAGCTTTTTCCTAATGTCTTCCCATCATTTAGCCACAAACTGTGTCTTTAACAATGCCTGTCCTAGTTGTGTTTCGGGGTCTAAACCTGAGTACATCTGCAGATTCTTTCTCAGGCGCTCTAACCACTCTGTGGGTGTCTCTTCCTTTTATTTTTGTCTTTCATTGAATGCTTTGTTAATATTCTGCCCCCTAGGCACTGCTTCTCTAATTCCTTGTATTATGATTATTCTCAGATCCTGCATGTGACCTCGGTCTGCCTGCTGCTGGTGATTCCAATTGGGATCCTGCAGAGGCCACTTAGTATCTGCTAAAGGTCCTTGTGCATGTTGTGCGTCCCATATTTGCATTCCTGCCCTCCTAATCATATTCTTTTCTTCGGCCGTAAAAAGAATATTTAATATGGCCTGTAATTCACCCCAAGTGTATATACTGGGCCCCAAAAACTGGTCTAACCTTTCTGCCACCCCCAGTGGATCTTCCAGGAGGTTCCCCATCTCCTTCTTGAATTCCCGTACATCACTAGAACTAAGGGGTACTGAGATGAATCCTATTGCGGGTTGAGGACCCGGGCCTCCCATGGGCATTTCCCTTAATGGGTATAAGTTATGTTGTCTGGCCCGGCCCCTAGTCATAGGTCCCTGTTCTTCCTCTTGGGGCTCGGGGTTACCTCCCACCCCCTGGGGCTCCCTTAGAGGCGCATTTGGGGGTTGGGGATCCTGAGGGAGTACATAGGGGGGAGGGATCAAAGGGATGTCTTCTTCCTTATTCTTATCTTTCTTTCGCTTTCCTTCCTTAAGGGGAAACAGGAGCACTTCATCCTCAGGTGTTGCTGCCCAAATGCCAGCATAATCACTCTCTTCCTGACTCAAAGGAGTTTTTGTATTCACCCAGGTGTTAAGTTTCTGCTTTACCCATCCTTCAGATGATCCAAATATAGGCCAGAAAACACCCTGGGAAATTTCCTTCCCGCCCCATATTTCTATACAATAATGAATCATTTTAGCTTTATCCTTACCCCCTGTGCTAGGGTAATGTCTCCAATTATCTAACATAAACCCCAGTGGGCTATCTCTAGGCACCGGGGGAAGTTTTATGGGTACGGAGGGCTTGCTTTTCCCCTGTCCCATCTTCTGGAGTGCCCTCAAGCGCGTCTGTGGTGCAGATTCACTCGCTTCCCCTGGTTCGTGGCTCACGCCCTCGCGGGCAATGAGAACCGCACTACTGAGCGTCCACACTCGCTTGGAGAATCCGAGCTGCCGGTTCCCCTCTCATGCACACACTCGCAGCACTCCAGGATACCCGACCCAGACCGAACGGATCCTTCCGCACAGATACTCACGCGTCCTGCGTCTTCGTCCGGACCTTTGTGCACAAAATTTACAGGGTCTGCCGGCTTCCTTTGCCTAATGCCTTGAATTTAGGTTCGTCGGTGCAACCGAGGTAGGGATCGGGACCACCAGGGCCGCCGACAGATCGGCGGGGCGCCTCCCCGGTAGAGCCGTTACCCCGCCGTACAAGTTGCATCCGAGTCACGGCACCAATTTGTAATGAATTCCGGGACTCAATCTGCTAATTACAATTTTATTTATTAACAGCAAGCAAGCAAGGCAAAAGCAAATACAGCGCTGGGCGGCAGGGGAGTCTCCGCTCCACCAACTGCCGCACTTTCTGCCAGTTCCAGTTCCTTCTTATACAGTCTCTTTTCCTGTTAACGTGTCTTTTTCATGGTATTCTGCGCATGTGTGACTTGTTGCTAGGGGGTCTTTTTTTCCTCCTGGTGGTCGCAGAATGAAGGTTAGTAGTCATCCTCTGGTGTCTTTTGGTTGACCCTTCCTTGTATGGTCATTATGCTCAAGGTCCTGGAACTAAAAGCTGATTAAGCAAGTACAGATAGGGATTAGGCAAGCACATATTTGTCTCTGGCTCTTATCTAGGTATAGGCAGCTGGTTTCCTGCTACTTGATATTTAGTGGACAAAACATCCTGTATCCTTCACAGTAAGTTCCACTATTGAATGGGTGACTTTAGATAAAAATTCCCCAGCCTCACAGAATTGGTTTCATTCAGTGGTTTTCAATAATTCTGAAATAATTGCCCTCTTAGCAAACAAAATTGTCTTAATCTGAATTGGGCATTTTCTCAGAAAAAAGAGTTTAAACTTCAACAAACAGTAGATTACAACTGCTTGTGCAAGTACTGTATTTGTATGCTTGTGTATAAAAAATCTTGTGTAAGGAAACTTAAGTCCTGGTTCTCTCAATTTTCTATCACTTGTGGAATTTACAATGTTTATGCCAACCTCAGGTAATGGTGAGGAGTGCTCAGATCAACTGAGAGGAAAATCCATCAGGTTTTTCTCAATCCAAAATGCTTGAAATGCTGAGTAGGCAACCAAGTGATGTGTCTTGAACAGATCTCTGTCCCAATAAATTAGATCACAGTTTTACAGAGGATGTACCTTCAAAAAATAAAACCACGCTGTAACAAATAACTTCCGAAAAAGTGCTTCCTTTCATTAGAATGGAATTAGTCTATGCAGCATCAAATGCAAGCATAATTGTTAGAATAAAAAGAGGGATGGAAAATGTTAACATGCAATGTTGCTATGTGAGCACTTAGCTAAGGCTCTGCTACAGAAGTTAGGCAAAATGAATGGCATGGAAGATTGACCAATTGCTCATGTAGAAGAAAGAAGCACAAGAACTCTATGGTAGTGTAAATGCAAGGTACAGCTTCAAATTAGATTATACGCAGATAGTGGTTTTAAAGTCTTGCTGAAAGTTTAGGGAGAAGACACCAAGTCTGTTAGGTAAAACTACCTGAAGAGTTATTTGACAACAGCTCTTGGAAGAATTTAAAATAGTGAGAACATTTTTCTAGGTTCTACAGCAGAAAGATTTACTTGAAAAATGTTGAAAAGATTTTAACTTAGGAGAGAAAAAAGAGAAGTGTGATAAGCAGGCATTTCAATATAATACTTAAAGGTCATGAACTGCAATATTCCCCAAATTTTTTTTTGCTTTAATTTAAAAGAAAAACGTGTGGAGAAGAGAGGAGGAATGTGTTCCGGTTTGGCCAAATTTAGAAATATATCCTCTGAGAGAAGGCACAACCACCCCTCCCCCCACCAGGTTCGGGGAAAAAATAAATTTTCCTCGAAGGAAAGTGAAGAAGATAAAACTATTTATTTAACAAACACCCGGGAAAGGAAAATGATGTTAAATGGTAAAATCTTTCACTGTGGAGGAAAAACCTGGGAAAGCGTTAGAGTCCTCCCTTTGGTCTCCTCGGAGCTGGGGCTTGGCCCAGGGCCAGGCCCTCTGTGCCCGGTGGAAAGTCCTCCTGATGTGCTCTGAGGTTGAAAGCAGTCCAGTAGGAAAGGGAGAAAATCTGAAATTCCAGAGAAGGGAAAGCAAAGTCCAACTCTCAGTCTCTCTCCGGAGAACGAGAAACTGACAACAACTGGCCAAAAGCTGACTGGAAAACAGCAAGCCGGGTGCTTCCTCGCTCCCCTGCCGCAGCTGGGGGGAAAAAAACCTGCTATCTTTATATGACCTTGAACGAGCTGCAAACTGCTTTGAGAAAGTTTTGCTCAGTTTTTTTCCTCTTCCACCTCTCAGGCTCAGTTTGGAGGCATAGAAAGGCACAAAAATTAATTTCTGGGCATAGGCAGCGATATAGGATACACATCATAACGTCACCCCAAGACAGAATGGCAGAAATAACAGCAGCATTCAGAACTCTCAAAATCTGCTATGTGCAGGCTCCCATTTAACCTTTCTTTCTCTTTCTTACAATGAAGCCCTGGTTTTGCAAGATAATAAATCCAGTTTCAATGTGCTGATTGCTGAATCAAAATCTCTTGTTTCCATCATTGTTGTGCTTTAACTCCATCTGGCAACTAAGTACCATGCAGATGCTCCCTCCCTCCACCCTGGTGGGGAGGAGAATCAGAAAAAAAGTAAAACTCGTGGGTTGAGATAAGAACAGTTTAGTAATTGAAACAAAGTAATATGCAATAATAATACTAATAACTCTAATTTTAATACCAAAACCAATAATAATTGTAATGAAAAGGAGAGAGGAATAAAACCTAAGAGAAACAAGTGATGCACAATACAGTTGCTCACCACCCACTAGACCGATGCCCAGCCCATCCCTGAGCAGTGACTGGCAACTCCCCATCAACTCCCCCCAGTTTATATAGTCAACATGACATTCCATGGTATGGAATATCCATTTAGCCAGTTCGGGTCAGCTGTTCTGGCCATGTTCCCTTCCAGCTTTTTGTAAACCTCCCCACTGGCAGGGCATGAGACACTGAAAAGTCCTTGACTTAAGGTGAGCACTACTTAGCAACAAGTAAAAAATCAGTGTGTTATCAACATTATTCTCATACTTGAAAGGAATGAGATTTTGTCTTTACAAACAAATTGTGGGTGTACCGACAGGTAAAAGGTAGATACTGAGAGGTGAAAGAAACAATGGGAGGAATTCCACTTATTGATGAAAGGAGTGAGAGGGATTTGTCTTTACAAACAAACTGTGGGTTTGCTGATAGGTAGATACTGAGAAATGAAAGAAGCAATGGGAAGAACCATAAATTCCATAGGAAAAGAAAAAGGCGGTATACATTAGAAGGGGGTCTGTATTGATTCAGGAAGTCTGTACCTCTCAAGTACCTCAGCCAATGGGGAAAGAGAGAGGGAAATGCGGCCAGAAAATTAGGATAAAAAGGAGGCTGCATCCTCTAACAATTTGAGACCCCAGGGGAATACCCCATGGCCTCTCCCTTTATTCGAATAAAGTAACAGGACTCCTCTGTCTCCTTTTTGGACATAACCCTCTGGTGTTTGTGGATTAATTTTTTTGACAATTTGGGGGCTCTTGTCCAGGATATTTCAACCGTCCAGGGCCGGTGGGCAGTGAGCGGAGCTGATGGCTCCCCTTGGTGACCAGCTCCCCTTGGTGGTGGCCGGCATCAGGCAATTGATTGGGTTCCCGAGACTGTCCAGGAGACAGATGAGTGGTGGACCAGAGGGGTCTGTGAAGAGTCCACAGGGAAGGACCACTGAAAATCTCATCGGTGAGTACAACAGGATCTTTGGGGAGTTAACCTGAAAGGGCACCCATGGAGGGTAGCACGGGTAAAACAAGGCACCCATGGAGAGTAGTAAAGGTAAAGCTGAGAAGGGGCCCTGGCAAAAGGGATGATGATCTCAAAATATCTCCGAAAAATCCTTTGAAAGAATGTGGAGTTAGTTTACACATTCTCCCAGAGGTAATTTAGGACATAGATGCCCAGAGGGGGCAATAAGGGAAAGTTGAGAAGGGGTCTTGACAATCCATGCCCATGGGGGAAAAAAAGAAAGTCAAGAAGGAGTCTTGACAACAGGAGATGGGAAAATAGTGTTGACATGTTCAGAAAAAAAATTAGTTGAAGGAGAGTGTAGAGAAATATGGTTTAGGCAAGGAGCAGCATGACTGGGAGCACAGGCTGGGGGCCTGTGGGAGCTGTGGGGTAGCCGGGGCTCAGCACTGGACAGTGCCTGACCCCGCCACCTCCGGGCAGGGGCGGCAGTGGCCCCTGGCCCCATGAGGTTGCGGGATGCCCCAGCTGGCTGTGGTGCTGACAGCCGTGCCCGCCGGGAGCGCCGGGGGGTTGAGGAGCTGTTTGGACACTGCGGCAGGACAGAGACTGGCTCTGGTATACGGTGTGTGATAGAGAGCGAGCACAAGGGAGGGAAAGAAGGGGTTACAGCTTGTCATTGAGTCCCTGCTAAAGGCAGGTCTTTTGGAGCCATGTATATCTCCCTATAACACACCTATCCTGCCGGTTAAGAAACCAGATGAAACCTACAGAATGGTGCAGGATTTAAGAATAATAAATGAAATTGTCAAACCAAGGCATCCCACGGTTCCAGATCCCCATACCACCCTGAATCAAACCCCTTCTTCACATCAGTATTATTCAGTACTGGACTTGAAGGATGCTTCCTGGAGGTGTCCAATTATAGAGGACAGTAAACAGTATTTTGCCTTTGAGTGGGAACAGGAGGAAGGAGAGAAAATGGTAAAACAATTGACATGTACAGTCCTCCCGCAGGGATATACAGTGTCAGGAAAATTAATCAACAAACACCAGAGGTTTATGTCCAAAAAGGAGACAGAGGAGTCCTGTAACTTTATTTGAATAAAGGGAGAGGCCATGGGGTATTTCCCCTGGGGTCTCTCAAATTTTTGGAGCCCGCAGCCTCCTATTTACCCTAATTTCCTGGCCGAATTTCCCTCTCTCTTTCCCCATTGGCTGAGGTACTTGAGAGGTACAGACTCCCTGAATCGCTTAATACAGACCCCCTTCTAATGTACATCCCCCTTTTTCTTTCCTTATGGAATTTATGGTTCCTCCTGATGCCTTAGGTTTTAACTTTTATATTTTTCAAATTCTGTACTGCTTGGTGTGTGACTCTGAAGTTTTTTGTAGCCTGTTAATTTCTGCTCTCTCATGCTAGGTAGACATAACAAAGCCTCTCCAGCCCTGCTTTCCAAGGACACCAAGACTGTCCTAGGCCAAAAGTATAAACCAAAGAGCCACTAAGGGGGGTAAGCTGAGGGGAAAGCTGAAGCTTTAATTGGAGAATTAACCCTGCTATGCAAATGAACCAAACCTATAAAAGAGTGAAAAACTTGTGACCTGGGGTCCATCTTGGGGTCCATTTTGAGAATAGCTTCAGGCTCCCCAGGGTGTACCTTTGAAGGCCTTTCAAATAAATACCTCTTTTATTCCCTTACTCCTGTCTAGTCTCTGTTTCTGGGATGCCTCTTAAGGCATCACTCCCATTGCTCCTTTCACCTCTCAGTATCTAGCTTTTACCTAGCAGCAGACCCACAGTTTGTTTGTAAAGACAAATCTATCTCATTCCTTTTAATCCCTCCTCTTTTATTTTCTAAATAATTGTCTTTACAAACTTTAATTATCATTGACTTAATTTTCTGTTTCTGGGTCTTTTTTGGATTTGGAATTATTTGCAGTGACATCATTTTCTGTCCTTTTGTAGCCATCTCTGGATCTGTAGGCATGGCTACTACCTGTATCCCTTTGATCACGTTGAATAAGTTGGACTAAGCAGAGGATCATGCATGGTAAAAAGATTAGAGTTGCTACAGCACATAAGAGAAAAAAGCATTTGTTTAACCCATAGTTCACCAGGTAACCACAAAAACATGTTCCATTCCCATCCTTTCCCCGTTTGGACCGGTACATGTGTTAACTTTCTTATTCCTTTTGTTATTTGTTTCACCACTTTTCCATTGTCATCTATTTGCAAACAGCAGTTTTAGTCATTTATTTTTCTACACACTCCCCCTTCTTCTGCTAATAGATAAACCCAAAGACAAAGTCCAGTCACAAACACTTTTTCCCACATATACACCTCCTGTTCTATTTAGACAATAAGTGCTTCTTTCAGAAGAATGAAGTAGCCATGGACTTCCTTCTTCACCCCAAAATCCCATTCTATTATGGGCTTCACTCAGAGTGCTGACCCACCATTTAGGTTCGACTGGGCTGGCCACCCATGGCCAATTTTAAGATCTTCCTGGCCCTCCACAGACCCAACAATTGCTAAGGTTAAAGATTCTTGCTACTTCTTCTCTTAAGACTAAAAAATTATTCTCCCACTTTTGTCCCCAACCTAACTGACAATATAAAGGTAAGATTATGAAGAGAAACATTCTAATGGTGTAATCTAATCTCCTAACCTAATTTTCACTTTCACATTGTCTTCAGCACCACCTGTGGCGAGTGAAGGCACAGAAACAGTTTAACATAAAGAAAACAATGACAGCGAGGATTGGCCCCCCAATGACTGGAGATCTGAGAGGAGGGATGCCCACACAGACTATTTCAGCAGTCAGTCTGTGGGTAGGCACACGAGGCTTCCCCCAATGTCAACTAGCTGCTGCTCTGGTCCACTCCTGTGGAGTGTTAGCCGCGACCTCCTGTCTTTCTCCTCCAGCTGAGATGTCCAAATCTCTGGGGCCTCAGAGACCTTGACCCGAGTGTGATGGATCCACCTGTGTTCAGCTGTCTTGACAGCTGTTTCTGTAGTCAGTAACACTTGGAATGGGCCACACCACTTCGCCACCAGTGGTGCTGGTTTTTTTTCACTCCTTAACTAGGGCCCAGTCTCCTAGCTGGATGTTGTGAACAGCAAAGTCCAAAGGCAGGGTCTGTGCCAGCTGAGCTTCCTGTCAAAGAGATTTCACAAGAAACAGTATCCTGGTCACATATTGTTTTAAATATACATCACTTATCTCCACCCTCCCACTAGGCTGAGAATTACAAGGGTAAGGAATTCCAAACATCAATTCCAAGGGAGATAACTGAATATCTCCCCTGGGTCTGGCCCTTATTCTTGCTAAAGCCAATGGCAAAAGCTGTACCCATGGCACCTTAGTTTCTATCACCAGCTTCAGGAGGTGTTTCTTTATTTCTCCATTCACCTTTTCAACCCAGCCGAGCTCTGGGGGTGCCAGGGGGTATGGAGGTTCCATTGTATTCCTAAAGCAGTCATAACCCCTTTGGGATAGATAAATGTTATAATATTGGCTTTCTACAAATGTTAAAATGAATGATGTTAAAGTAGCTTTGTTATTGTGATAGATATATATTATAATTGTAGCTTTCTACAAATAGATGCTATATGTATAATGTTAAAGTAGCTTTGTTATAAAGATGTAGTTTTGTAACAGTAACTAATGCCTTTATTTCTGTCATTAACTAAACTTAGACATAATAGTGAAATAGCTAATATAGTTATGCTTGTGGTAATTGAACTGTCTGATTGGTTGGATAACATCTAACCAACATGTGTTGAAGACCCCTGCTATTGACATACCAACTATCAGCAACTACCGTCTGCAGAAACCACGGACCAAAGCTCACTCTGGGGATGATAATAAAAACTGACGAAAACCACAGCCAAGAAATGCACATACTCTAAAAAGGCGGACCCAAGGAGGAGCCCTGCTAAACAGTTCCTGGAACATGTAAACTAGTTTAAGGAAAAGTTTGAATGTGCATAATTAATTATGAATATGCACTAGGCTGATGCAATAGGACAGGTATGTAAAGGGTGTCTCCACAATAACAGGTGTGCTCTTGGCTGAGTGCCAAAGCACCCAGCGCTGTGATTTTGCTTTATTGTCTTTGTCCCTTATTGTCCTTTATTAAACTTTTAAATCCTAACAGGAGAGTGAACCTCGTTTTTCACAATTGGGTGCTTTGTCCGGGATGAACACCTCACCTCTGAGACCCTGGGAGATCCCAAGTGGGGGAGGTGCGCCCCGCTCAGTTTGGCGGCCTTCTCTGTTTCTTCTGCTGTGAATTGACGGTTGCAGGTTGACACCCCATGGAGAAGAAAGGGACAAATAAAGCAAAAGAAAGGGAAAAAAGAGGCTCCCTAAGAAACCGTGGCAACTAGCTCCATAATTCTTGTGCACGAAGACCCAGACAAGGAAAAAAGGATTGTAAGTATCTCCGGGGGGGCGGATATGGGGGTTGACTGTTGTGTGGATGAGACGTAGGCTGGTTACCCCAGACCTGAGAAGTGAGTGTGGAGTCTCTGAGAGCTGCGGTACCGTCTTTTTCGTGAGAAAAGCGGCCAGTGAGGAGACAAAGCGAAAGATAAAAGGAGTGAAAGATCCCCCCGGGGTAACTGGGACTGGGTCTCAGGGAGGGGTTGGACCCCTAGGAAAAGGGAGCAAAGGGTTTCCTAGCACAATCCATTAGGTAACAGGGGATGAAAGTGAGGATCCCCGATTCCAGAAAAGTTGCCAGATTGAGGGTTGGAACACAGAGGCTAGAAAAATTACTCTAGATGGGAAGTGTGGGATACTATACCTAAGAGAATCTGGGGTTGGCCAACAGCATTTGGTGTTGGAGGGGATGAAAGTTTAGTAAGAAAGTTTCACAGGTATGTAGGGTTGGCAGAAAGATCTCTGAATGTAGAAACTGAGGATGAGATAGAAATGGAAGCAAGTTTTGATATAGAGTAAAAGATGTTTTGCTGAAACACTGACCACTGAAT